>NC_140582.1:810090695-812490695 GCF_964204655.1 Triturus cristatus
TTGTTAAGATAACACAAATAGTACTTTCATGTTAGTACCTAACTTCAAGACTAGTGGAATATACAATTTTTATTATTTTCATCCATGCGCTATGTTTTGATATTTCTCATCTGAACTTCACTTCAGGGTAAGTGTCCTGTTGGAAGATGTTTGCTCAACTACATATACTAGGTAGTTGTTTGAATTTTGGAGTCGGAAAGGCGATAAAGAGGCAGAAGCTGTGCAGGGGTATACAATTACCAGTATCATGTCTAAGAGACTTTAATGTATGTAAGGCCATTTTATGTCCACCTGCTATTCCTTAGTAGTGCATTGTCTCGTGTTGTTGCAGCCTGATTGAAGACAACATATATTCAGTCATGTGTGCATCATCAATTAATACTGTGTACTGCTGTGCTTCATTCAGAAATCTAGCCTCCAAAAATATTTTTCTCAGAGAAACTTAAGGACCAGGATATTAAATAAAAAATACATTTAGAAAATGTCTGATTACACAGATGAAGAAGGCTAAAATAACTATATAATTTAAATTGGTGATACTCACAGTATGGCCCGGGGGCTACTTGTGGCCTTTTTGACCTTTACATGCGCCCACAGGGTGAACAGCAGCACAAGCTGCTGTGTGGTTGCTGATCACTTATCTCGAAAAAAGAAAAAAAAGAAATGGGCAGGCATTTATTAACCTGCAAAGAAATGCTTGCCCGTTTAACATTTTTTTAGACCTCCTTACACCAACCCTGACTCTCTACCGCCACCCTGCTGACATCAGTGCAGCCCTTGGTCACAGCACAGACCGTACTTTGTGGCCCCTCGGCAAATGTTTGGGAGTACCCATGATTTAAATAGATCGGAGTAACCTTTCTTAACTAGCGCTTTGATGGCTGCGAAGCTGTTTGTTGTTATTTTTACTTTTTCTTGCTCAGCTATACCACTGTTTTTTTTTTAATGCATTACTTTTGTTGCATTTACAGGAACGTTTGGATTTTTCAATGAAAGAAATAATATTTGATCTTCTCAGTGTTGGAAAATCTCCTAAAACCTTCACCATCAACCCTGAGGTAATGCAGCCTGTAACATCTTAGCCTAGATGCGGTCTCTCCCATTTGCTATATACTTTTAATTTAAGTATTTATGTTTGTGATTTGGAGCACATACAACAGCAGAGTCATCTTTTGTTTTGCAGCTTAAATCCTTTTCTGGATTCACATGCTCTGCATTATTCCTCCATCTAGTGGTTGGATCCAGAATTGTTCTTGTTTTTTCTTCTTGTTTTGTGCGTTGGTGCCAGGTACGTCCCTTGTGTGATGTCAGACGGCGCCCTGGAGGCCCTTGTGCGTGGCAACCATCTTCAGATTCTTTTTTCCGTCGTTGGGTCTGGAAGCAGGACGGGAAGCTCCGAGGCTTTTTCAGGATACCCCGAAAATAGGAAGAAAAAGCCTAAAGGTTCCAGTGAACTTCACCGATCATCAAATACCCCCTTCAAATTCTGCCCCGAGTGCCACCACAAGTTCGCACAACACTACCAACACAACATGTGCAACCTCTGCCTGCCCAAGGACCATAAGGACAAGGACTTTGAGGCCTGCGCGGTGTTCAAGCCGGAGACACTCGGGACTCGCCGAAAACAGAGAGAGGCCCATTACGCCACAATGTCTCAGACCTCGAAGAGGAGCTCCCTTAAGGCCCTGGTTTCTCCAGTCATGACAGTGACCAGGGAGTACCAGCATAATCGACGCACAATGAGTCCAACGTCGAAATTCTGGAGGGGGGCTCCGAAAAACCATACACCCACAAGAAGGCGAGTGACACAGGCAAGAAGACAGATAAGGTAAGACACCACACAGATCCGTCAGAACCGAAGGGCCCTGAAAACAAGGCGCAACCTAAAGCAGCCCAGACACCGAACAAAAAGGCGATCGAGGCTCAGCTGCGATCTAAGGAGCCCCACGGAACCCTGCCAAGGGTACTGAGAAGGGAAAATCGCAGAAGACTTTGAAATCGAGGGAGCACGAAGCCACGGAAACACAATACTTAACAATGCTACCAAGCATCTTAGACCAGGGTAAGGAAGCCTTTAAGGAACCAGCCTCAAGTAAAGGGGTAACTCCAAGAGTCGAGAAAATACAAAGCCTCCTCCAAAGACCCCGGACATATTCAGTGGAACACTGTGCCTGACTCCATCGTCACAACAGCCAGGAGACGAGCTAATGCACCATCTAACACTCGTCCACCACCAGAAAAAGAGAGCCAGCGGATGGATATGGTGGGAAGAAAAATGGAAAAGGAAGCTGCGACACAGTGGTGCATTGCAGATTCGAATGCCCTATTGAACAGATATGGTCACAAACAGTGGGACAACATAGTGGAGCTCATTAACAAACTCCCCGAAGAGGACAAGCAAAATCTATTGTTCAAGAGGGAAGAAATATAGCAAATACATGCCTTAAATCTGCACTAGATGCAGCAGACCCCGCCAGCAGGCAGATGTGCACAGGCACTACCCTAAGAAGACATGTCTGGCTCAGAATCTCAGGTTTCAAACAAGAAGTTCAAAATCCATCATCAACAGGCCTTTTACAGGTGAAGCACTGTTTGGAAAGGAGGTAGACGAATCACTCCAGCAAATCAAAAAAAGATAATCCGAATGCGAGAGCCTGGGAGCCCTACAGCAAAGGGGCACCTTCAAAAAAGGTGGGTTCAACAACAGAAAACCCACAGGAAGAGGTACATTTGGCCAAGTACAACAGATGTCACAGCAGCAACCAGGCCAAAGTAACATACAACAGACTAGCCAAGAAACTGGATACCAAGGTTTGCAGCAACAACCCTTTCGAGGCAGGGGCAGAGGCCAGCCCTCTAGAGGAAGAGGAAATGGCATAAATTGACTGCCACACGGAGAAAGACCCACACAAAACACCAGTGGGGGGGAAGAATATCTCAATTTTTACATAAATGGAAAAACATCAAAATGGACAATTGGGTTTTAAATGCAGTAAAATACAGGTATTGCATAGAGCTTACAAGTACACCACCTGCAAACCCTCCAAAAATAAGGCAGTTTCAAAATTCAGAACTTGTACAGTTAAATTCAGAGATCAAGGGCCTACTCCAAAAGCAAGCAATAGTTGGTCCCACAACTAGAGTATTTCAAAGGCAACTACTTACCTTATTTCCTAGTGCCCAAACAGGACCTAACATTAAGGCCAGTCCTGGACCTAAAGTTCATAAACAAGTTCATTCAAAAAGTCTACTCTCCAAGAGATAATCCCTCAAATTCAAAAAGGAGACTATGTGGCTAAAATAGACTTCAAAGACGCTTACTTCCACATCCCAATGAACAAGAAACACAGGTAGTACCTACGGTTCCTACACAAAGGAACACACTATCAGTTCAAAGTACTGCCTTTCGGAATAATATCCGCACCACGCGTCTTCACCAAGTGCCTAGACTCTGTAGTGGTACACCTGAGGAAAGGAAGGAATACACGTCTACCCCTACCTGGACGACTGGCTCATAAGATCAAACACAAAATAAAGATTTTTCAATCACATTCAAACAACATTCCACATGCTACAAGAACCAGGGTTTTTAATAATCCACAAGAAATCATCCCAAAACCAGAGAGAAAAAAACTTTCCTAGGTGCAAAACTGGACTCAACGCGTGGACTTACCAGATGCAAAAAAGGATACAAGCAATAACACATGTAAGCACCCTCTACCAGAAGAGTCAATCTCTGACAGTGAGGAGAGTTATGAAACTTATGGGTATGATGGTATCATGCATCCCGCTCATCCCTAATGCTAGTCTACATATGCGCCCATTCCAGGAATGGCTTACCAACAACTGGTCTCAAGCCGCAGGGAGTTGGGAGGATCTAGTGGTTGTTACACACAAGCTGCAATCAGGGATACTATGGTGGACATCCAACAACATAACACAAGGCAGACCTTTCAGGAACCCAACTCCTTCTGTGATGATCACTACAGACGCATCTCTCAAGGGATGGGGAGCACACTGCAAACATCTGAAAGTACGTGGTCAATGGAACACACAGGATTCCATAAAGCACATCAACTACTTGGAAATAAACTGTTCTCCTAGCACTGAAAGCGTTCTAGAAACACATTCAGCGGAAGACTGTCTTAATCCAAACAGACAACACCACAACAATGTTCTACCTCAACAAACAAGGAGATACAAAATCATTTCGACTGAGCAAGCTAGCACAGGAGATTTAGCAATGGGCAGTATCTCAAACAATCAATCTGCAACCAGTTCACCTACCAGGAATATACAACTACAGCAGATCAACTGAGCAGACAAAACTGCTCCCACGAATGGAAGCTGAAACAAGCTACAGTACAGTACATCTTCAATCTCTGGGGAACACCAGCGATAGACCTTTTTGCAACAATACAGAAGAAGAAATGCCAGTGCTTTGCCTCGAGGTATCCTCACCACCTGTCAAAAGGGAATGCCCTGTCGCTAAACTGGTCAGGGACATTTGCTTACGCTTTTCCACCAATACCCCTAATACAAAAGGTACTGGAAAAGGCAAGGCAACCAGGAACAAATTGAATTCTCATTGCTCCACAATGGCCAAGGCAGACATTGTACTCCAATCTGCTAAAAATGTCCAGGGGACAAATCAAAATCAAGATGGAGAAAGACATATTGACAATGCAACAGGGCCAAATCTTGGCGCCTGAATACATAGTTTGGTCACATCAACCTGCCTCAACAAACTATGGGAATTCTAAAGGAGGCAAGGAAACCAACTACAAGAAAATGCTATGCCGCAAAATGGAAGCGATACACCACCTAGTGCACAGCTAACAATCAAATAAAATCAATCAACACACAAGAAACCGTAATCATATACCTGACTCATCTCCTAGACAGTCACATCAACTACTCCAGTATAAAGGTGCACCTCGTTGCCCTTGCAGCATACACCAGGGGAAAACATGCAAGAGTATCTTCACATGGCCCGTCATAAAACTATTCCTAGAAGGAAGTAAAAATTGCTTCTCCTAGAACAGCTCTCGTGCCCATGTGGAATCTCAATACAGTGCTCACACACCTAATGGCGAAACCTTTTGAACCTCTACATAAAGCAGAAATCAACCGCTAGACCGGTCGACCTCGAAGCTGGGGAAACGGATTAGAGTCTCGGCAACGACACTTATCCTGTGATTCTGGGAAAATCACTTAATCTCCCCGTGCCTTACAAAATTGAATGGGTCCATCTGTAACGAAACTGGTACTCATGTAAAGCGTTCTGATACCTGATGTCTCGGGTCTAGTTCGCGCTATATTGTAAGTAAGTAAAGTAAATTGCTTTTAGAACAGCATTTCTAATCGATATTGCATCCTTACGGAGAGTAAGTGAGTTACAAGCATTAACCATACAGGAACCATACATGCAAATCCACAAGGACAAGGTTATTTTAAAAACAAACCCACAATTCCTGCCAAAAGTGGTATCCAAATATCACATGGATCAAAATATTCTCCTCCCGGTTTTCTTCAAAAACCCCAAAACTAAAGGAGAAAGAAGCCTCTACACTCTGGATGCAAGGAGAGCACTGCTGTATTACCTACAGAGTATAGAACAAACACGCAAAACCAAACAAGTGTTTGTTGCCTACTCGCATACCAACACAGTTACGCCTGTCTCAAAGGCTACAATCTCACGATGGATAGTCCAAGCAATCCATCTATGCTACGCTAACCAGGAATTACCAGGGAACACCTTGGCATTTATGGCCAATGTGCCCATTGATACTATATGTGCAGCAGCTACATGGGCATCACCGCACACTTTTACCAAACATTACTGTGTGGACATACAATTGAATAAGGAAGCAGAAATGGGACAAAGTACTTCAACACCTTGTTTGCAATGTCTTCCTCTTACCACAGCACCCCTGACCCACCCAACTTCCCCTACAAGGAATACAAAACGGTGGGGAAGAAAGTTATAAGAACTAATTGACCATTTGACAGCGGCGTAAAATCAGCCACGGTGCAGGAGTTTCCATGCGCAGGCCGTGTCTGCCAACGGACGTGCGCAGCACTATGGAGGTAGTGCTCGCGACGGCCGTTGCCCGACGTACGCATCAAACGGGTTAAAGAACCATCTAAGGACTATATACTAAAAACACAAAGAAAACAAATCCGAATATGGCTACCATGCACAACGACCTCCAGGGCACCGTCTGACGTCACACAAGGGATGTACCTGGCACCAAATGGTGGTCGACCACACCCAAAACAAGATAAAGAAAAGAACAATTCCCGACCCAACCACTAGATGGCGGAATAATGCATGTTATGTGAATCCAGAACTCCTCCAGCTGCAAAACTACTCCTACTGGTAAGTAACCATTTCGTTTCTGGATGATAGTCTGCAATGACACTTTAAAATGTCCCTTTCTTTGTTTCACACTGTTTTGCCAGAGAGATGCTGTTCCAAATGTTCTTTACTTTTTTCTGGAACACTGTCCCATAGGTAATGTGAAGAAACTTGCAAACCATGAATAGCAATTTGCCAATTTTTCCTAACTATTTTTATCAGAATATATTTTAATTGCTGGTACTAGCAGGAGCTGTTTGTGCAGATGATGGCATGGCCACTAGAACAAAGTTAACTCTGAAGTCACTCAAAAGTTTTTATGGAATAACTGCAGCCTAAAAAACGTGCTCTGCCTCTAATTGTATTATTATGTGTAATTCATGTTAAAGTTTCACTTATTTTTATCTTTTTGAAGCGGATGAATATAGGTCTCAGAGTCTTCCTTGTAATAGCAGACAGTTTACAACAAAAGGATGGCGAACCTCCAATGCCAACAACAGGAGTGGTTCTTCCTTCAGGAAACACTTTGCGAGTGAAGAAAATCTTTCTCAATAAAACATTGACAGATGAGGAAGCAAAAGTTATAGGTTTGTTTTATGATTTGTAAATTGAAGTTACTGTTGTATGGTTGTCCAGTAAAATGTTTGCATCAACCACATTTGTTGCATACTACCACCAGCTGCTCTGTGATCCCAAATGTCCTCTCATTTCTCCATCTTGTCTTAGTGTTGAGCTATTCTCCTGCATGCCTGTACATTGATCGTTTTTGAGGCTGTCCCTTTTGCTATTGCATTTATTTTATTAGAGAATGTTTAGCACAAAAAATCTTTAGCCAAGGACCTGTATTTTGGCATATGCAATTGGCTGATCCACCGTGCACATAGAATATAGATAAGAAAGTTACTGCCATTAATTTGTGTTTTTTATCATAAAATTACATTTGTTTTCTACACAACTGATATTCATAGAAACAGAATGGCTAGTAGAAATAAGTGGACTTCAGTTAATTTACTCTTCTGTTAAATGTACAATAATGTTTTCTTCCAAAGTAGATTAACTGATTTCACTTTAAGATGACTGTGTGTTCTCTCAGCTCAGTGGAAAACGAAATCATTTGGACTCATTTAGCAGGATGTCACCAGAGCATTGGTGACTTCACCTTCTTCTAATGGAATTAAATTACTTGGCGTTTGAAACATGCAGTGTGTGGGGGGACATTTGTAAAGTCTTTAGTTATTCTATTACTCTACAAATGCTATATATTACCATCTAGAGAGATGACATCAAAAAGATAATCCCTAGGGAGCTGCTAAATAGAGCTGTCCTAACATGAGAGATGGAGGAAGGCTATTTTATTACTCAAGTCCTTAGTAATATAAAGGTTTGAGGTCAAAAATTCACTTTATGAAACGTGGCGGAGCAACAAAACAATTCTAGTGTTCTTGAGGCTTGAGGTTTGTGACTGAGGGTACATGAGTCTTTCCAGATATGGTATCAAAAGGCAGATTTTTTTTTCTCAGGTGTCTGATGTAGAATTTCATTCTCCCAGCTACTTGAAGCTTGCGCAGTGACATCCACCACCCACTACTTGACCTCCATAACCCACCACCTAAGTTCAGTGCAGCATTTTGAGCTCACTGAAATTCCTGGATTGAAAGAATGTTTTAAGGGTTTGCAAAAAAGGCAGATGGTGGCCAGAGATTACAGTACTGGAAGCCCACAGCAGCGTGAGTTACGTTAATCTAGATAGAAATGTTAGTTATATGTCACTTTTTTTGGGGGGGGGAATATTCTTTTTATTTGCATTATCAACCAACATAAGCACAGCTGACAAGTCACAGATAGTTAACCCTTCACCCAGGCATCTCCCGCACCCTCCATCTGCAGGAACGACATCTTGAGCATCAAGTCCATGATTTCTAGCCATTTCTTACAGGACATAGTTCTTCCATAGTCTGTGATCCCCCAATAATCCTCCATAATGTTCGACCCTGCCCCTCTGCCCTCGACCACCCGTAACCCCGTTGCAGCCTTTAGGGCTCTTAGCGCGTCAATCTGGCCCCAGACCTCCATCGAGACCATGATGCCTTCTCCATTTACCCCATACTCTACGGAATTTTCGGGGCTATCCTCTAGCTTTGTATGTGACCCTCTCGGCCGCCATATACATATCCATCCCCCTCCTCCAGTCCCCAATCTGGGGGGGTGGGGGGGCTGGAGCGCCCCATGCTCGTGCAACATCTTGTTTCGCTACCGCCAAAGCCAACATTGCAAAGATCAGATGCGGGCGGGTCAAATCTGTAGGTATTCCAAGTAAAACAAATTTTGGGTCCATTGGGAGCGTCACCTCTAGCACCTCACTCAGTTCCCCCAGTATGCGTGTCCAATAAGTGTGGATAATAGGGCAGTCCCTGATAATGTGGTAGAAGGCCCCCTGCGGGTTTCGACATCTGAGACCGCAGGAGTCCGCAGCTCTACCCATGTGAAGCAGTCTGACCCTATCGTAATACGCCCTATGCAGTATCTTATATTGTATGAGTCGGAGTCTGGATTTAATCGCGACTTCTCTGTGATGCATCAAGGCTGCTTCCCAGTCTATTGTGTCCATCTCGCCCAGGTCCTGTTCCCATGTTGCTCTGTTTCACCAATCTGTCCGTCGTGTTGTTATTCAGGGTCTTGTACGTCAGTGACACTAGTTTACTTCGGGCACCTGCTCTTGGAACAGACGGCCCTCCAGCGGGGCATATTCTGGCAGCGCAGAGGTAAGCGTCACCTCGGCCCTCCATAAATGGCGTAGTTGCGCGTATTTAAGGAACTGGGTAGGACGCAGACCATATTCCGCCGCCAGGGATCCAGAAGATTAAAATTTCCCTCTCGCTACCTAGTCCCCTGATACGGAGATCCCGATATCGTCCCATCCCCTAAAACCTGTGAGTTTGTGAAGCTCTTTTAGCCACATACAGGTCCATATCGGTGTCTGTTTGGTAGGTTTTCGTGACCACCCCATCATCTTTGTTGCGCTGTCCCAGACCTCTATGGTTGTCTGCGTGGCTGGGAGTAATCGCCTCTTCCCAGCCCCCCCCATACAAGTAGTGGAGACTAGTGCGGTGTGCTATGGTATCTCTTTCTAGCCTATACGTCGGGTGATCCGTAGGTGCGTGAAGCCAGTCCATTATCGGTGCCAAGTGTTCAGCCCAGTAATAAGCTTCCACATCTGGCAAGGAGATCCCCCCCCCCCCATTGTACTGGTTTCTCTGTAATGTATCTAGGGCTATTCTTGGCTGTTTCCCTAACCACAGTAGAGAGCGTAGTTCCGCTTGTATCACCTTGAACGTCTGCCTGGGGAGAGGGAAATATTCATTCTGTAGGGCGTACAGGAAACGGGGCAACGTGATCATCTTAAACATTGCAGCCCGGCCTAGGATCGTGAGAGGGAGTGCCTTCCATCTCAGAGCTTCCTCTGTAGAATTCTTAATCACCCGTTGGATGTTTTTTTGATAGGAGAAGTGTCGGTCCGTAGTCAGATAGATCCCCAAGTATGTAAACCCCGTCTGGGTAACTTGGAGGGTGGCAGGCAGAGGGGGCCACTCTTCCTCTTCGCGTGGGCTATACAGGACCGATTTATGCCAGTTTATCGTATATCCCGAGAAGGAGCCATACCTACCCAGTATTCGGAACAATGCAGGGATTATTATTTTTTTGTGGCCGGGTGGGCCACATATAGAAGAATATCATCCGCATATAGCGAAATTATCTCGTCCTATACGTCGGCTTGTGATATATGAAATCCCCGTATCTCAGCCGTCTGCCGGACCTCACAGGCCACCACTTCAATGATGAGAGCGAACAGCAGCGGGGACAGGGGGCAGCCTTGCCGGGTTCCCCTCCTGATAGGGAAATCTTTCGATAGGATCCTGTTCACCTTCACTTGGGCTCTGGGATCCGTATATAGTAGTCCCACCCATTTCCTAAAGTTTGGGCCGATGCCAAATTTGACCATTGCTTCCTCCAAGAAGGGCCAGTGTACAGCGTCAAATGCTTTTTCAGCGTCTAAGGAGAGGAACATATGTGGTTCCTCCCGTCCCTTCACCTCCATGAGTCAGTTATGTGTGCGTCGTAAGTTTTGCCTAGTCGCTCTGTCTGGCAGGAATCCTATCTGGTCCTGATGGACCAGGCTGGAAATCACCGGACGCAGGCGAAGGGCCAAGATCGTCGCTAAGAGCTTAACCTCCACGTTCAGGAGGGAGATTGGTCTATGGGATGCGCAGTCTTCAGGAGGCTTGCCTTGTTTATATATAGGTACGATCGTGGCCATCCTAGGTCTGACGGGAGGAGACCCTCCTGGGCCGCATCCTTAGAGTGCCAGGAGGTGGGACGTCAATAGGTCTGCACCTTTAAGGAATTCCGCCGGGAGCCCGTTTGGACCCGGCGACTTCCCCGGTCTGAGTCTGGCTATTGCCTCCCTAATTTCCGTGGCCGTTACTTCAATTTCAAGGGTCTCCCTGTCCTCGTCCGTTAGGACCAGAGTTTGGACGGTAGACAGGTAGACCATGGTTTCTGTCAGTCCACCCAATTCCCTGGCTTTGTAAAAGTCCCGGAAGTAGGAAGCAAACGTCTACGTCTAGGCGATCTGGGCATCCCCTCTCTGTAAATGTCCCTGCCCATCCATTACCCCTTCAATCCATCTGGCATCCCGTTCTTTATGACCTAGCCAGGCCAATAGCTTCCCGCACTTGTCCCCAACGTCATATATCCTATGCAGGGTCGCAAGCAATCTGTCGCTAGGTCTTTATATTGCTGTTGGGTATCCGTCAGGCGTCGAAGCACCTGAGGGTCACGTCCCGATATGTACTGCCGGTCTAAGTCGAGTATTTGGGTTTCCAGGGTACTGAGCTCCTCCTGGGCTTTCCGTTTCACCCAGGATATTCGATTTTGAGCTCTGTCGCGGAGTACAGTCTTGTAGGCCTCCCAAATGGTCACTCCGGACTGCACCGAGCCTACGTTTTCTGCAAAGTACACTTTTGTGTCAGCCCTGATGCCATGCATTACCTCACTTTTCTGTAGATCCCATGGCATCAGTCTCCAACCTCTACCACTGGCTCGAGGCCTCCCACCCAGCCGAACCAGGAGGGGCGAATGGTCCGAAAGACCCCTCGCCAGATATTGTGCTTCGTCGTGAGCCCCAAGTGCACATCTGGGGAGAAAAGCATAGTCTAGTCTAGAATGTACCTTGTGTGCCCCTGAGTAATTTGAGTAGCTTCTGGTGGTCGGGTGCAGCCGTCGCCACACGTCTGTTAGGCCAAGTGTGGTCATAACCCTGGCCATGGGCGTAGTCAGGGAGCCGTCTTCATGGGTCCCGGAGCGGTCCAAGGGAGTGGACATAACGTCATTAAAGTCCCCACCTATGATGTGTAGCAAGTCCGGTGTATCCATCAGGATTCCGGCCAGCCCGGAGAGAGTCCTGGCTTGGAGTTTAGGTGGTGTGTAGACCAAGGCTATCGTGACCCTCTGCCGACCCCATGTTCCTGACACCCCTACGTAAGTCCCCTGGGGATCCGTCCAGGTCCAGGTCACTGCAAAAGGCAGGGATTTTTTTATCAAAATAGTCACCCCTCGGGAGCCCATCGTGTAATCTGCATGCGCCAATACCTTATAAGCTCCCCTTGCCAGAAATCCGCACAGTGTCCCTTTAAGGTGGATCTCCTGGAGGAGGACCACATCAGGGTGTAACCGTTTAATATATGCCGTCACCAGTTCTCTCTCAATTTTGTCCCCGAGACCATTCACATTCCGCGTGAGAACCCTGTAGGGGCCGGTCACTAGTCCATCCTCTGGTCCTATGCAACGTCACGATGGCCATGTAGTGGTGCATGTCGAGGTCATCCCTGGCGGGGGGTGGACGGTATATGTACCTAACGGTGCGAACCTGCTGTCAGTGTGCCGAACAACCATAAAACAAAACCGAACCCAAAACTTTCCCAACCAGAAAACGAGCACATCCCCCTCCCCCTCTACCCTTCTTCCTCCCCTCCACCCCCCTTCCCCCATGACTCTTCCCTGGCAGTATGTCAGGGAGTGGACTTTAGGGCAGGCGGAGGTCTGTCGCCCTCCCGTACCCAACTTACGCAACGGACACCAACTCCTGCGGCTATCCCAAAACCCTCAAAACAAAATCCAAAGAATATTTAAAGCAGAGACAGTTGTGGAGAAAAGAAGGGAATAAAGGAGAATAGGGAAAAGAATCAAAATCCACAGAAAAAGGTGAGAAATATGAGGAAAAAGAGGGTGTGCGTGTCCAGTTTGGCTGCTCCAGCATAATTAGTCCCAACCACGGTCATCTCTGCAGTCCCCTGATCAAGAGTTGGAGTCTGGGGGTTCATTTCATTCTGTGATGCCCCCGCTTCAGTCAATGTTACCTGCTCCAACATTTCAGCAGCCAATGGGTGCATCGAAGGATCTACCACCTCGTCCCTCTCGGGGGATGAGTGTCCACTTTCAGTTCCGGCATCCCTCTCAGTATCATTGCCCATCTGAAGCCGTCCATTGGGACGGAGAGCACAGGTGCTCGTCGTAAGTCAGGAATCGAGAGATCCACCTGTGCGCCTTCTTCGTCTGCCCTCCCCCTTCGGGTCATATGGATTGGCTTCCAAGGTGCGGCCCTTTTGCCGGTGTCTGGGCCGGAGCATGCACTGCGAGTTCAGGAGTTGGCCGCCCATTGCACCGGGGGGCGACTCACCACCTATCTGTGTTTCCGGGCGCCTCAGGGGGGACGTTCCTCCAGCCACTGCCAAGCCTCCTCCGGTGTCTGAAAGAAGTGGGATTTGCCCAAGAACAGGACCATCAATTTTGCAGGGAAAAGCAGCATGTATTGTATCTTGCGTTCTCGAAGTTTAGCTTTAACGGAGTAAAAAATGCGCCTCTGCTTTTGCACCTCTCTACTGTAGTCCGGGAAGATCATGATGCGGGTATTCTCATGCCGTATTTCCCCCAGCTTCCGGGCCTCTCTAAGTATCATGTCCCTATCTAGGAAGTTTTGAAAGCGTGCTATTACGGGACTAGGTTGCGCCCCCACCGGCGGTCGGGCCAGCAGTGCCCGGTGGGCTCTTTCTATGACGAAACAGGATTAGAACTTGTCCGCCGGGAATGTGTTCCGCAGCCAGTCATAGAGAAAGTCCGGCATATTCGTCCCTTCAATTCTTTCTCTAAAGCCCACAAAACGAAGATTGTTCCGTCTGGCCCTGTTTTCCGCATCATCTACTCTCCACAGCAGGTCTTTATGAGAGGATAGGAGTTCCTGCAGTTCCTTGCGGAAATTGTGTACCGAGTCTTCCGTCTCGCCCAGCCGCGTCTCTGCCTCCGTGACCCGTCCAGCCAGGCTCCTGAGGTCCTGGCGCAAGAGCGCCACCTCCGATCCCACTGCGCCGTTCTGGCCCTCTAGCGCCGTCCTGGATGCCTCGATTGCCTGTAGAAGGGTGTCCGTATCCGATCGGGCGCCCTGGCGCTCCTCCTGTGGGGGTGTGATAACCTTCGCGTACTGGTCCATTCTGCCCTGGTGCGGCGGCTTCGGTTCTTTGTCTTTACCCATGGTGAGCTCGGGCAGGCGCAGATGGTAGGTAGCCTCCACCCCCGCGTGTGCTTCAGGCCAGATCGCCTACTGCCTGTAGTGTGTGTGGCGTACGCCCTCCGCGTCCACCAGCGGGCGCCTCCTCAAGGATGCAGTTTCCCGGTAGCGAGATGGAACTAGCCAGGGTCAAGCAGACCTGCAGGGACGCGGGTCGGGAGGGAGGGGGGGGGTAAGACTGTCAGTCTGACTTGTCAATCAACCAGTGAGTCCCACCTTAACAGTTCGCAGGCCTGATCCTCCGGCGGCTCCCCATGCCTCTTCCAGTCCGAGTGGGCCTGCCTCAGTCTCTCCGACCCCCTCCAGGCGTTTCGCACAGAAATGTCCCTCCCTGTTGTTAGGGTCCTTGTCACTCACTCTCTCGACGGCGAGGTTGTCTGTAATACCCGCAGGTTAGTCCACTTGCTAGTGGTTCTTGCTCTGCTGGCACCCCCAAGTCTGTCCGAGCGGACTGTAGTTGCGGCGTCACCTCTAGTGTGGTGCTAGTGGCTTGGGGGGGACGGTGCTCCATTTGTCGTGTCCATCTCCAGCTCACAAGCACTGCTTGCAGAGCCCCTGAGGGGGGGGGGGGGGGTGAGACGTTCACCCAGCTGCATTCACAGTCCAGGCATTCGCCCCCACCTTCCCGCACCTCACCTCTGTCCCTGTGCCCTCCTGCAGCTCCTTCACCAGTCTCGGGGCCAGTTTAAGTACCTCGGGGGCGGGGGGGGCAGGGGTGCCATCCGCTGCAGCACTCCACCGTCCAGCTGATCTGCCCGGGTCCAACAACCTCGGATTGACTCGCTGCCTCAGATCGGCTCTCTCCTGTGTGACCTTGCGCTGCCGGGGGTCCACTCGCTCGTCTGCAGCTTCTCCATCTCTGCTGCACCCCGTGCCGCACAGCTCTACCTGGAAGCGGACGCGCATTCAATACACGCGGGCTCCGATAGCGGCCGCAGGCACCCACATTGTCTTGCCCGTCCTCCAGTCTCTGTATCCGACCACCGCTACAGGCCTCAGCCTCGGTGGGGGAGGGGCTCCTCCCGTGGGTTCACCGCGGTCTTCAAGCTTTGGCCATACCTCCAGGAGCAGCGGCCCGGCCCGGTCACCCCAGTCAGCAGGCCAGCGGGGTGACGGACCTTGAGGCTGCCGCAGTTGGTATCGGCCTCTCCCCGGTGGCTTGCAGGTTTCGGCGTAGTGTCTCCGGGTGTCAGGTGCCGCGAGACGCCATCTTGGGGATTGCCAGCTCGTCCGGACCGCTTGGATTTTCAACTCCCTGGGCTCCAATACTCGATCATTCCTCTTGATCTCGGCTGCGGACAACAGCAGGGCATAATCTTCTGGCAGGTACAGTGTTCTTCGGGTCTGCAGGGCACCGGATTCTATGGCGGATAAAGCTTTCAGCCGGAGCTCGGCAAAAGCGCGTCCTACTCGGCCATGCTGTTGGCCACAACCCCCAGTTCTACGACAAAATTGACCAACTCATTACAGAACTACATTACCTAAGAAAGTGTAGTGAGATATTGCTCGTTTAACCACTACTACTCCTACTCGATCCTTCAAAAAAAGGGATTGATCCCACGCTGTGTGGTAGTCTTGATATTGCTTATTTGATAACTTACGTTGCTAAACTTCTTGGGCAGCTGGTAGACACATGGTTTTATCTTGCAACAGCTTTTGGAATTAAAAAATATAACGTCTTTTATGCATTCATATGCAGCCAATTATTTCTCCATTGTTTGAAGGAATGGAAGCAGGTCTCTTAATTGTGAAAGCTGTAGTTTTCCTCTGTGTATACATGAATGTCTTGAGCCTGTGAATGAAACTTATGACTGAATGAAGAGATCAATGGAAAGTTATGTCACATGGATTATGGAAAGTGAATACTCTTGGAATACCACACAAGCTTGTTCCTTATAGCAGCTGATCTTCTGCTCTTCACTTCTACTGACCCCCCTTTTTTTCTTGTCAGAGCTGCCTGAATTATTAGCTGGATAATTTTGATTACTTTTATGAATTTTACTTTCACATGTTTTTTTTCATTTTTTTGCCATTGGGTGCGAGGCCTAGGTAGCTAGTCGCCGATAGCAGGCATTTCTTGAGGTCCAGTTAATGCTTTACTATTGCATAGCCAAGCTACTGTTCCTTGGCCGTTCTCCTTTCCCTTAGATGGGCAGACATTTAAAGCCAATGTGCATTTTATAAGCCTCTGATGTGCCACACCCTAATTTAGCTTATGCCTGTCTCATCACCTAGTAATTCATAAACCTATGTGTAGGTATTGATGTTACTTTTAAAGACTGTTTTAAAGTCTCACTTTTTACACTCAGCCATATACCCCATGGTGAGCTCCGTTGTTATCCATCTTGTAATCCCCATGTCTGTATTATCTGTTATCAACCTACTACTGCCGATCCCTTGCCATATCTGCCCCTGCCTCCGTCTCCGTGATGTCACTCTGCCGTCTCCATGCTGTCACTTTTGGTATTTTTCTCAGGAGCTTCTTTATCTGGGCTGAATCCCTTTCTAACACCACAACATCTTATTTACTTTCTTTTAAAGCTCAATTTGGCTCAAAAAGTCAATATCCATCACACTGACCTCTGCCACGACTTCATTTTTTCCATCCGACATAGTGTGTCATCATTGGTCTCCCAATTCCTCCACCCTTGTCCAACCATGTCTGATACTTTTCGTCTGGAGATTCTGTGCTTATTGCCCAGTTAGTTGTAAATGTGCACTGTCCAGACTTTCCACAGAACATTTCTCTGGCACTTTCACCTGCTTAACTCTTTAAATACTGAGCGTGGCAAATTTAATCAATTAATTAACTCTGTCTTGGATCTAGTAATACTCTCATCCACAGGCAAAACTCAGTGGGCCCACCCTTTGACCCCATGGTTTAATATACAGTATAAAGATGATATCTTCATTGTTAACAACTGGAATGTTGCTGATGCAATGACCATTCTGCTTCTGGACAAAAGCCCTCAGATAAGCTGTTTGTTCCTGTATGCTTCTTTCCACCTGAGCAAATTATTTCCTGCTTGCATACTCAATTCACATGATTACTCCAGAGCTATTGAAAATTGTTGACACTCTACCTTCCCAAGATTGCTGTGCTTCCTACTTTGAATCCTCACAAGCCTTATGTGATAAACTGTGACTTCTTTGCAGATAAAACTAAGTTAATATCTAAATAGTTTCCTTTTCCTTCTCCCAACTCAAAATCAACTCCCACTAGCCAATTATCCATGAAGCCAATGTCTTCTTCCATTTAACACATATTCTCTCCTCCCTCCTGGGTTGTTGGAAAATATTAAAAAAGAAAACGATATTGATGCACCAGTATTGCTTAAAAAGAAATTGACAAGACAAATATTGCAGCCCTATACTAAAAGAAAAACACATGTAATGGCAGCAAAAATCTCCTTGACCAGAATATCTAAAATACAGTATCTGAAACAAAACAAAACCCCACATCTAGTCATTATATTAACACTAATGAAACATAGCCCAGGAAACAAAAATATTATACACTAGAAAATCAACATATTCAAAATAGACTTGATATCAAAAATCTGTATACGCATTGTAAAAAAATATATATAAATGTACATTACATCTAAAACCAACACTTCAAAAAAAGTATAAAAATGCTACAAAAACATAAAACAAATTACTTCATAAAAAGCAACTGCAAGCGTCAATCTGCTGGACTGAAACTTAACACTAGAAAAAACAAAACTCTTAAGAATAACTAAATACAACTGACAAAGCAGTTTAAAAAAAAAGATTGTTACTTGTTAATAACTAATAAAAAAAAGAATTAAAACTGCACTAGATACTTATATACATGAAATCCTAAAGATGGAAGCTGCTAAGTCATAGGATTTACTTATATTAAAGACAGCGCCATCAGTGGAAAAAAACACACTGAAATGCACCAGGCAGTATTCAAATGCATGCTATAACTAAAAATAAACACCAGTAGCACCTAAACGATATGAATCAATAGACATACCCCAACACTTAACCAACCACACAAAGAAAGATACTTTCTTACTATATGACAACCACAGTAACAAAAAAGAAGTAAAATTAACCATACCACAATGTAACGCGTAGATCAGGCGTCTCCGAGTGCCTTGTGAGCTACCGGTAGCTCTTCAGCTACCTGGGAGTAGCTCGTCTGTGTTCATCTCAAACTATCTTGAAAGCCTTTGCTTGGTTATATTATTATTTCTATGCCAAATTTAAAAAGCATGCTGGCAACCCTGCCTAATGCACTGATGTTATTGCTGGTGGCAGTCTTGAATTGGCTATCTGATAGAGACGTCTAGCCGCAGATTCCTTAACTTAGACTATCCCCAGGACCGGACGTCAGCAGAGCCATATATGCCCCTCCCGGAGCGCTGACGTCAGTTTTCTTCTTTTCCGCGTTCGAACGCGGATCCTGGGAAACCAGCGGTTCCTTGGCCTGGTTTTTGAGCCCTCTCGAGAGTGTGTCGGGGGTGGAACAGTGTGCAATGCCTTCCAGCTTTGAGGCTTGTGAAGCAGATGTCGGGCACTGACTCGCACCTTATATGTATGTGGTGCCCCGGCGTGCACCATGACTCCAAGGACTGTGACGCATGCCAACGAATGAAGCCGAAGTCTTTGAGGGAGCGGCGCATGAAATTGCTGGCCGCACGGCTGTCCGGTCCAGCTCCCTCCCGTCGCTGCTCTTCTTCTCGGGATTGGGCTTGTTCCCGAGGTCGCTCCCGCGACCGCCGTGTTACTCCAGGTAAGTGTAAGCACAGGCATCACTTACGGAGATCTTCTTCCACCCGTGCCGCTACTGGCCTTTCCTCTTGTAGTGGGCCGGTTAAAAGCGTACGGCGTCCTCCTTATCTACCCTTTCTGGGTGTTGGGACAACACATGCCTAAATGGAGGCCTATTCTAAGGCACTCGAGGCTTGTTTTCAGTCGTCCCCTCTCCCTGGTGCGTCTTCGGGACCCACAGAGGTAGCAGGCACTGAGGCCGGGTCATCGTCTGCGGATGTTTCCCTGGCACCGGCTGTGTGCTTCGACTCCGATTCCAGAGCCGACGTAACACCCACAAGCCAGGGCCCAGAGCACGGCCCTTCGTGTCGTTCAGCGCGTAGCCCTGTAGGGCTCCCTGCGCCGTACTCTGCGCCGGGTACTGCCACAGGCTCACCACCGGCGCCTTGTACTCTTTACAGAGGTTGTCGGCGTCTTGTCGACTCCACGGCGGTGCCGTTCGAAATCAGTTCCGGCATTGAGCCGGCTTCCCTTGGTGGATGATTCCCCCCGACTCCTCAGGCGGCTGTACATCTTCCACACGGCGTCCCTTCACGTCGGTGCTCCCATCTACACCTCCTCCTGTGGCTCCTCTGGACTCCATTGAGCAAGGGGCCAGGGTGCAAGTTCCTTGTATAGCCTGGCCTTCCGGTCCATCTCCGCCTTCGCCACTCCTTATGTCAAGTGGTAAAGTTACCCTTCAACTGTCTCCTACTGACTTGTTATCGCCTACTCGGATGACAGCTGAGTCTAGTGCGGCCTTCATGCAAGCTATTCAGGGTGCGTCTGCTGTGCTTGGCCTACAACCCCATATGGTGCCTCTACTTTCTGATCCTTTATTGGATCTGGTCCATTTGGAGCCAGTTGAGGTAGAACCTTTGATGCCCTTCAGGGACTCTCTGTTTGACACCCTGCGTGGCACTTGGTCCAGACCCTCTTCGGTTGACCTGGTTGATAGGGCTATTGCCCATAGGCACTGCCCGGCACCAGGTGATCCTCTTTGTCTCTTCACTAGCCTGCTCAAGGCCTAGTTGTTCAGGCAGCTTTTGATTTGCACTCTGCACACTCTTTACCATTGTTACCTCCCACGAGAGAGTCTCGGTGGATGGAGGATTGTGGCCGCAGGCTTTTCGCCTCCGCTAGCACGGGCCTCCGGGCTTTAAATAAAGCCTGTGTGTTTGAGCGCGCATCTGCCTGGGACTCGGTTACTCACCTTCTCCCCTCTATTCCAGAAGGGTCCCGTACGGAATTGCTCCGCATTGTTCTGCATTGAAGATGCATGGCACAATTTTCCCTTCGGTCTTCCGTAGATGCAACTGATTCTCTGGGACGGGTCCTAGCTCGCGCTGTGGCTTTACGTCACCATGCTTGGCTGCGCGACAGTCGCTTCCCTGATCATATTCGGGATGCCCTCCGAGATCTTCAGTTCAATGGAGTGGATCTTTTTGACCGCCGTGCAGATTTGGCGGTCTCCCGTATTTTGTCTGGCCTGCGATAACTCTGGTTGCCGTATTCGCGGGGTTATTTTCCAGGACCCGCCCTGCTGCACGGGTTGGGTTTCAGGGCTTGTTACTGTTCATGGCTGGATAGCCGTTTCTCACTTTGTTCGGCGCAGCCAGTTGGCTGCTTTCTTTCTTTTCAGTTCTCTGACTGTGTGCTTAGCCCAAGAGGATGCCCATACAGGTTTGCCTTACCCTATGTGGAGTACTTGATGGCATTCGGTTCTACCGTTCTCTTAGTACGCTCCTATGGAGTCTCTGAGCAGAGATCCTGCTCGAAGTCCCTTGTTTCTTTCTAAAGGATTCCTCGTGTAACTTGCCTTATTGCAAGTGGGGTTGTTCTGTCTGTATGGCATCAGGATCTGGCGTGGGTCCTGTGGCGTGTACTGGCTATCTCGCACGTCTGGTCCACCGCCTGGTTGTGGCGGTTCTTTTGAAAACGGCACCCTGTTTACCGCTATGTGGCCTGTTTCTTATTGCAACTATGTGGCCTACTTATTGTTCTTCCTTCTTGGTGCACCTGCAACTTCTGGTCCTCCAAGCTACTGTGTTAGCAGAGGTTATCTGTCATACGTGGGGCCGCTTATCCTATAGCAGTGTCCTTATTCCCTGATTTTGGTGGCCGTTTATCCTATAGCAGTGTCCTTAATCCCTGTTTTTCCGTTTGGGGATTTCCAGGCTTTGCTTGGGGTTCATGCTGTACACTCTACGAGGGGTGTCTTTTCCTCCTTCAATTCGGGGATCTTTAGCTCTGCCCTCACTTTTGCCAGGGTTGTGCTTCGTTTTTTCTCCCACTCTGGTTTGCGGGGGTCTCTTGTTGGGTCCTGCTCTAGCTCCCCTCGGTGCTCTTACCCGACGGGTTCCTGCGGGCTCTCTCCCTCATACAGTGTCCTGACCAGGTCTTCTACTTCCGCCATTTCCTAAGGTGTCCGGTTCCCTGGTGCCCTTTTTTAGGCTACTGCCCTCTTGCAGTTTGGTGACTATGGGCCGCTCTGCTACCCAACACGGAGTCACTACGTCCCTCGTATAGCTCCAGAGTCCACACAATGTGCTCGGGTTCCTTCCTGTCTTCACTCTAGTTGGTGAAGCCCCACTCTTGTAGTCTGCCTTCACATACTATGGCACCATCGCCTGGTCATGGCGTTTCTTCTACCTTCCATACTACCAGCATCTTGCGGCAGAAATAGGCATTTTGCCACTTATGTCGCGCCTGTCTTACTGGTGCTGGTTTCCACAGCTCTACTTTTCGCTTTTGTGCTGTTTAGGCTGGTATGCGAGGCCGCTGTCTTACCGGCTGCCGTCTCTCACAGCTTAGCTGCCATTTGCATCTACAAAACTCGCCATATCTGGGATATGGTTTCTTCTTAATGCTGGCGCTTTCTGGGTGAGGGGCAATTTATTGCCTCTGCTATCCCATGTGCTGTTGCGGGCACAAGTGCCTCAGTGTTCTTTCACACTGTTTTCTTGGACACCCTGTACTTGTTTAGGTTTTTTGTCACCGCTTCACATACTGGAGATCTTTCCCACTCTGGGTGGGTTCGTCTCCCTCTTTCAGGCACTTAAATTTCACTTAGCCTCAAACCACTTTCCATAACTGGGTTCTTTCCTGCTGTTCGTGACGGCTTCTATTGCCTTTGCCTCCCACTGCTTCCGCTCCCTTTAGAGCGTCAGGCTCGGGTGGTTACCTGCGCTCTGTCCTCTTTATGGTGTTGTCACCTTTTGGACCCCTCCGTTCTTTCTAGAACTTCATGGGATTTAGTTGCAGACCTGCTTCTTCTGTGGGTATGGCTTTGGTATCTATTCTAAGCTATGGAATCTGCGACTAGACGTCTCTATCAGATGTACGAGTTACTTACCTTCGGTACCAATGTATCTGGTAGAGATCTAGTCTAGCCGCAGATTCCTTAACGCCCGCCCGTCCTCCCCGTTCTGCGAGGGCCTTTTCAGGTAGAGGCTTTTCTATACTAGCCACCCTTGGGGTGGCTTGCCCTTTTGCAAGGTGCTATACTCTCACTCCAACACAGGCTGCTTCGTTCTGTTTCTCTGCTCCATTCCGCACATTTTCAAGATGAGGCGGTATGGTGATGGCTCCGGTGTTCTTTCCAGCCCTCGGCTTGGATTGTACGGTGTGAAATCTCTTCAAGCTTTTTCCCACCATCCCGGTCTCCCCTTCTTCGTTGCCTTGTGGTCTTTGCCACCCCTGCGGCCTTTTACTTCAGATCTATTGGCTTGGTACATTTATGGGTCTTGTATTGGGATTGCAACGTCTTGTGGTGACCTCTCCTTAACCTTGTGTTTCGGACTTGCTCTCCTTCACGGTTTTACTGTCTAGATGTGGATTTTCTATCCTCTGCAGGCTGTTTCTCCACAGCCTTGTCCCCCTTTACCGTTGATTGAGCCTTCGCTCTTACGGGGTGGCTCTTCAGAGCATTGCTGTCTCACCTGTCAATTTCTTCTATTTTTTCATCATTTTTGCACACTGTTCCCATATTCTCAGTTTTTTGGGGATGGCTCTGCATTCTAACGTGGAAATGTTTCTCCAATGAAAACTGACGTCAGCGCGCCGGGAGGGGCATATGTGGCTCCGCTGATGTCATGTCCGTGGATGATGTCCGGGCGGAGCCGGGCGGCGCTGCCCCCGGCGCGCAGAGGTGCTGCTGCGGAAAGTTTTCCAGATCCAGTCTGACGCCTGGGGATATTCTAAGTTAAGGAATCTGCAGCTAGACTATGTCTCTACCAGATACATCATTACAGAAGGTAAGTAGCTCTTAAATCACATCACTTACAGTAGCTCAAGTTAATTTTCATTGAACGTAAGTAGCTCTCATTACAGAAAAGGTTGGAGACCTTTGATGTAGATGACGGATGGCGCATTTGAGTTGTCCTCTATGCTATTCAGTCAAATATACACAATAAATATCAGTACCAAAATAGAAATATTCTATCAGAACATTCACTTTTACCTAGGTAACAAAATAAATCTTACAAGAAAATCTAAGACACATAAAACTAACATCTGTGACCTCAAAAAATCATCATGGATTCTGAACCGGCAATGATTTCAACCATACTTAAAACATACCTTCTCAATGCAAATTACATGTGCCACTACCACTTCAGCCAGAGCATATGGAGGCACCAACAGGAATCCACCCTGAGTGTGGAGTACTCATATTACCTATAATTTGCACAAGAAATTAAACGTATAGCTTTAGCATACATCCATGTAACAAAAGTGACTAAACATTTTGAGATTCTAATTGACTCCCCCTGTACCCAAAAGCAAACACAACAAAACTTATCTCATTAATGGATTATTTTGAAGATACATGGGTTTATTGTCTATGCTGACAAGGACGCCGACGCAAGTATCTTATTTCAAAGTGGAATGTTTATAACAGCATCTTGTCCTAAGATACAAATAATGTAGTGGGAAGGTGGCTTGTTTCCTTCCATTGGACACTTGCCTCCATACACTATACCAATTTTATAAATACTGAAAAAAGAGAAGATCCCGACTCAAATCAAGCTAAAGAAATGCTTGAAATCTTTTCAAAGTATTAATATTTGATAGGAACAAACACCAACCATATCTAGTCTCTTTTTTTGCTTTTAGAAACCTTATTCGATCTTTAACAATTAAGATCATAAAAGTACATAAAACAGGGAACTGTAGAAAACTAGAACAGTCAGGATACAGTCACAATTCATATATTTAGGAAAGACAAAAGTAGTTCATTATAAAAATCCATGTATACATGCACAAATGCCAGCTTAAAATATGAGCTAAAATACAAATGATCTAATAAGATAAAAACACCATTTCCAATTATGAACCCAAGAGCTTCCTTTTTTTCATGCAAGCCCACAGAAATGTCGCTACTGATAAGCAAACTAAAGGATCAGGCAACGATTTTAGCAAATAAAGTGCAACCCTACATTGTTTAAAATAATACTGTTTTTAAATCGGTGCAATATATTCCTTTCTTTCCTTCTGGTAAAAAAACGCAGAAAAATAATACATGAAGATCAGTTTGGGGGGATTGCATATAACAGGGTCAGTTCAGAGTGCTTAAACCTTTTCCCTGCGAACCCGAACATCAAAGGTATCCAGTACAGACGGAGTCTCAATAATATGAATTTGTGTTTTGCTAAAGAGTTAGCCAGCAGGTAAAAGTATCCTCCCTCCAATGTGGGTGGAGTTAGTTGAGAAGCCAGGACGACTGTTTATTATAGTTCTTCTCCCTTTGTATTGGGCCCTCAGCGTAAATATAGCAACCAATCTCTGCCTTGATGCCTTTCTGCAGGCAGTTGGGTCCTTAAATAATTCTTTCAGCCCCATAGCAGTCGGCTCCAATTCTACATAGTTTAACCATCTGATCCTGTGGTAGTTCTCAATTTTTAGGCAATCTTTTTATATTTTGCGTTCAGGTCACTGTATCCCTAAGCCATATGGAGAGCCACAGTAGGATCGGAGCTAGTCTAATTGTGCCTGTTATATAGGGTAAGCGCAATTCTTTGTTTAATATGTAGGTTGAGTGAGATTGCGGGACAGACACCAAGGACTTAAAAAATCTGTTCTCAATGGTTTGGAGTGAGTCAACGGGTGCCATACCCCAGACGCCTGGCCCAGAAGTTGCCGCAGACATTGTTTTGGCATGATAAATGTGTTTAATAGGGACTCATGGTTTTGCACCCAGTCTACTCGCAAATGTTTTTATCGCTGTTAGGCTCCTCTCCATTCCCATAGCCCTTCCTTCAACCAACCATGACCACGTTTGTTTTTTTATCAAAGAGCACTCCTAAGGAAGGGAAGGACTCAACCACTTCGATTTTCTGGGACCAGGGAAGAGGTGGGAGAAAAGATGTTTGCAAAGTGTTCCACCCATTCCTCTTCACCTACATTAGTATCTCGAGTAGGGTTCCTGTGAGTCTTGAAATAAGGCGAGTTAAATATTTCCCCAAAACTCTCTCCTATTTCTCGTAGTTGTTGCGTACTCGAGTTTGGCCCAAATTTCCTCCCTTAAGACCCTCTCCCTTTTCCTTCTTTCCAGTTTGTATTGAATGTGAAGTGAGATAATTTGGGCCACATTTCTTGGTTGAACTCTCAGGGCTTTAATAAGGGCCTTCCTGGTTTTTGAACAGGGTGAGTCAAACCAGCCTTTGCTCTTCTGTCTGGTGTATACCAAGTGAGAGCCACCTTTATATGTTTTAACAAATCCGTAAAAGACTAGACCAAAACTGCAGTGGCGGATCCTAAATCGAGGCCGTTTTTAATGTTACCCTGAGTGGACGTTATTATTGTGGGGATCAGCTTGTGCTTATCAGTTTGGGTCAACTTTAGTTGGTAACCATTTTTCCTAGCCAGTAAAGGGGGGGGGGGGAGGGGGGGAGTCCAATTTTCTGATGCTTACTCATTTCCCTGGGGGTCATGGTTATCTCGCAGGTTAAAATAGCATGATCGCTAAAGCTTGTAAATTGGGCATCTGCGTAGTTAAGACTATCATGAAGGAGGTTAGAAACTGTTATAAAGTCAATTGTTGATCATGGGTATCTCGATGCAAGGTTTTCTTTGGGGAATCTGGTGAGTTATTCCATATATTAGCTATTGCCATATTCCTAGTAAATAGAGTCCTGTTAAGGCTATTTCCATAATTGCTATGGGAGAAATGGTAGACAGGATTTCCCACCAGATCTTCCAGGCCACAAACACCTTCTTGGTTATACTTGCATGGGTGTATATTAAAGTTTCCCATCCAAATTATAGTTAAAGCCTCCTCTTTCCTTTTTGTACTCAAGGCCTCATCAATTGCCCTATTGACCTTATCTGTGACTAGATACATACTTGCCCCAAAGTTGTTGTTGTAGTAATTTATTACAAGCAAGCACCTCCGTTGGCCACCACAAAGTTGAGGAAGTGGAAATAGGGGCTCCTACCATCAAACTTCTTAATTTTCATTGCCAGTGTATTGGAGATCAGCGTTAGAAGGCTGGGGCTCTCCCTGAAGCTGACTAGGTTGCCCTTGTCTGAAAAGAACGGTAGCCATTTATAACGAGCATTGGCGTAGCCAATAGGTCTCTCCTTTGGGACCTTATAAGTATTTAATTATGCAGCACAATATCCTTGGTGCAACATCAACTGTTGCATGGCTAAATACTTATAATGTCCCAAAGGCGAGACCCATTGGCTATGCCAATGCTTGTTTTAGAGGATTTTATTATGCACGTTTAGCCATACTCTGGCTAAAATTAAGCCCCTTTTATAACAGTGTGGTAAAGGTCTGACAGTAAAAAGGACAGGCTTGGGGGGGATGGGAGTGTTAGCAAGTGATAGTAAAGAAAAGTCTCCGCTGAGGGGAAACAGGAAAAAAGGAGGGCGGCTATGTCTGGCTTGTGCCACACTGGAGCCGCTGGTCTGTTTCCTGCTGACGCTTCTAACCTCAGCATTCTAATGTAACTGCGGGGAAGCGGGCGCTATCTGCAGGTTTGCACTTGATGCAGTAGTCTGTTTTTATCAAGTTTTAAATAGTGCAAATTCAACACAAACTTATTAGAGCCCTTCCATAAGTACCAGTTACGTAACACAAGGATGCATTTTTTGGGCATGGGCGACTAAGGAATTTATTTGCAAATTCCTAAAACTGGTGTTTTTTATGTCTCGCCTAAGATGGAGACCTTAAGATAGAAATGCGTGCCCATTTTACTCCAACTCCTAAACACTTTGCAGTAAGATTAAAAATATTTCAAATTGTCTAAACGCTTCAGATGGGCAAATGTTTTATACACAAATTTGCACACACTCACAGGAAAGCGAGGGACAAAATTATAAAGTCCCAAAGCAAAACCACAAATAAGATCATAAAATTACGCTAAAAGAAAGAGATACACCGTTCCTCCATGTTGAATTTTAACACCGTTTTATTTTCTTTAAAGCGTAATATATACATAACGCCCCGAGACTTTTACAAAACACGACAGCACAAAGCAAAGCCTCCAACTTAAAAAGAAAATTGGGATTTTTTGTTAAAGGGTTGTTTAACTGCTGTCTTGCAGTCTAAGATTTATTTAGACCACAGCTTTGGCATTGTTTGAAAGTTCCATTAATTTTTCAAAAGCGCTTAAAACTAACAAAATGCATGCGCATGCATTTTATGCTAAGTCGCAAAAGTACATTTAAGCATTGTTAGTAAATTATTGCCTTGTCCTGTGGGGGGGGGATGGGAAAGAGAGAAAGCGAGAGACAGAGTGCGAGCAAAAGACAGAGGGAATGAGGGGGGATTACAAAAAAAAAAAAATAGAGTGCATTGCTAGTAAATTATGTCTGTTGCCTTGACTTGTGGGGGAATTAAAAATAAATAAAAAAAGAGAGAAAGCGAGAGACCGAGTGTGAGCAAAAGACATGTGAATGAGGGGGAATATAAAAAAATAAAGAGAAAGCGAGAGAGAGTCCACGAGGGAATGACTAATGCTAAAAGTGTAACAGCAGCTGGTTTCAGGAGAGAGAGCCGTGCACAAGGGAATGTCTAATGCAGCTGTTTTCAAGCACACTCGAGCTTGTGGCACTATCCGCCTTGCGGGAGCGAGCAGCAGCCAATTAGCCTGCGCGCTGCTGCTCGCTCCCTCAAGGTGGATGCTGACACAAGCACGAGTGTGTGCTTGAAAATGAGCAGACCGACTGCTAAAGGCCCTCCTAATCATCGCATGCGCGCTGCGTAGGCAAGACCTGAAAACAGGTTCCATAGCCCAGGTCTCCTGTAGGCAAGAGACATCTTGATCTCGCCAGAGTTTTTGCCAGTGTTCGTTGCCCAATTTATTAATGATACCCGCCACGTTCCAGGATGTTATTTTAAGTATGTTGTTTTGCCCCTTCTTAATTTCATTGCTTTTAGCGTTCGCTATAATATCAAGAAATGGAACATTTGCTGTGGGTGCGCCCTCATTAGCAGGTGAATGTAGTCCGTTGCAGAGTTCCAAATCTGAAAGTGGGGCAAATCTGTTCTCAAGGGATAACCCCAAGTCATCAACGTTGCTTCCTATGCTAGGCCTCATTGGTCCTCCTATTCAGTAGCCTCTGGGTGCGTGGACCAGGGAGGGAGGAGGTCAATAGAAATGCTCCAAGGGTAATGCTATGATTGGTGTACCCTTTGGAGGGGCTCTATGTAGTTGGGCTGAGAGAGATCTCGGTTCAAGATGATAGTTTATTACCACACAATCACCTTCCATTGTTTTCTTAGACAGGCCCAGCCACCCTACCGGCCATGATGAGTTGGCTAGCCAATGGGGCACCCCCTTTGAGCATAATGGGTTTGTGATTGGACAGCTACTATAGGGATTTATCCATTAATTGTGATGTTGATTCGGCCTGGTTCCCTCTCAAGGTCAGGACATTACCCAACACCAATACAAGAGGGGACAACGCCGGTGGGAGATGCAAAGATTGATATGTACTGGCAGACTGCCCTAGATTAGATCTTTGCTTCCTTAAAGGGCCATCTTTGCCCCGCATCCTCAGGTAGTATTGCCCTTATGTTGGTTGCAATCCTAATTGGATTTTTTCCACCATGTGGCTGTGGTTGTGAAGTAATATCTTCCCCGGATGCTCATTGAGTTGTGGTCATGGCATTTGTTGGTGAGGGCAGTTTGAGTTCTAAATTGCTCGCATTATTATTTGGGTGACATAACAGATGCCCCTCAACAATAGGTTCCAAACGAGCCCCCGCCCCGGATGCAAAGGAGGTACAAAACGCGTTTCAGGGCGTGAGCATTGGGAAGGGGAAAAATTACTTGTGCCCAAACCTTCAATATGTACGAGTCTCTCTTCAATTTGAATTAGCTTAAGTAGTAGAGGATTCAGGAGCACAGTGACTAGTGTGTCTAGTCTTTTCCACATGTCATCCTCATTCACCTGGGGCGGTAATGTAGGGGGTCAGTAGTACTCAATGTAGAGCTTAGTGCAGGACCGATTTCTCTTTTCCCTCTTGGTTTACCAACTCGGGCGGTTTTCAGAGGCTTTTGTTTTTAGGGTCCGTCGCCCCTTCTTTTCACTGGTTGCTCATTATTATCAGGCTGGATTTTCGCTTCCTGGCCCCTGGTGACTATTTTGGGCCCGGTTGCTGTCTCTGGAGCAGGAGAAGAATTTGTCTAAAACAGGTACCTGGTAAACCGTGGGCAGAATTTGGGGAGGGTTTGAAGTGGTGCTATTCATGGTGTGACTACCGAGGGAAGAATTCTTCTGGGAAATTAAAGACTCCAAGGAAAGGCGCTGCTCTGTTAATGCGATCTCGTGGGTGAGAACAGACTTCTCCCTCGTTGGGAAGGCGTCAAGTGTTGCTGCTACTCCACTCCCTGGGTGCTCAGTAAGGCCCTTACGAATACCCATTATTGTTATAAATTCAACTTTAAAATGTTAGCGAAGAATGTTTGGAGCACAGTAGCTCAATGAGAGATACTCGAAAATCCCAGAGTCCAGATGTTAACGAGGGGACCCAGCCTCCTCCGGGCTACGATGGGCGTGGATGAGGCCACCCTCTGCCCGGCTTGCCCCTGGCACTTCCCCGCGTAGCGGCCCGGGGACGTGCTAATAAGCACATTTCCGAGTGCTAGGATTGCTGTGAGTTGTTGTCCCCCAGCGGCGTGTTGATTCTTCAGCCCGGCTTCTCCCTGGTGGCAGCAGTGGCGGGAAGGTTAAATGACTGCCCAGCGTCCAGACCGGCACAACAATGGGGCCTGAATGCGTCATATCTAGAGTCAATAGCAAGAACCTTACTTGAAAACCACCACACTAAACAATTAATTTGAAACCTTTCAAATAACCTTAAAATACCCAGCTTAATATTTATCTATAAATAATAAAACACATTGTAAATATCTGAAATATTAAATATAAATATGCAATTCATATGTTAAATTGATAATTAAGAATTGATATATATATATATTAATATATAAATGTACAATCTTAAATTAAATAACCTAACATTTGAATACCCTCTATACACATATCCTAACATACTAAAATAAATAGTAATACATAATAACATAAATATCATCAAATCAGCATTTCTCATCTAATAAAGTAGATCTATTGTAATTGTAAATATATTTATAGAGCTCTTAATACACCTTATGAGGCGTCAAAGTGCTTTTCAGCAAGAATGGATTGGTGGTAGATTAGAAAAGGAAAATGTGTTAATTTGAGTGGTGGATATGCAAGCCTGTTAGTTGGATTGAAAAGGATAATAAAGGGATAGAAGAGGGCAGAGTCTAGAAAGTGTTATTTGGGAGATCATAGTAGTAAGATGACGCTTGGGGTGAGTAAAAGGAGAGATGGAGGAGGGAAGAGTTTCTAGAAAGGGATTAGGGAAATCATAGTAGTAAAATGATGTTTGAGTTGAGTCAAAGGTGGGATGCATGAGGGAAGGTTTTAGAAAGGGTTGTTTGGGTGATCATAGTAAAATTAGGTTTCTAGTGAGCCAAGGAGGGTATAGGGAGGAAGAGTTTAGAAAGGTTTATTTTGGAGATCATAGTAGTAGAATGAGGTTTGAGATGAGTCGGAGAATCGAGGTAATGGATATATATTAGAGAGGTATAGGATGAGACAGAGTAGTGCATCGGAGAGAGCCAAAGGTGTTTTCCCCCCTTGTACAATAGGAGTAAAGTAATTAACATAGATACATAACTACGTAGAAAAGGTATAAATGTATATATTTTTTATTTATTCTTTAATGGTTTTCTGAAGTTGCAAAAAGTGTTGAAAAGCTAGGTCTTGGCCCAACAACGACTGAGGCACTGCTTCAAGAGGCAGTTTTAGCTGAACGCTGGCACTGGAGAAGGCACCTGTAGAAACAAAGTGAAGCTAAAGGAGAGGCGTCTTTATTGGCAGTTCTTCTCTGCCAATACATCTTGATGGGAATATAAATATATGCATCATAGAAGTATACAGATATTTAAATTTTGAGGACTTGAACACTAAAAAAACAAAGATTTAAAGCATGACATGATGAAAATGTTCTTTGAACAGACTAGTACTGTGTGATGGAGACCATTACAAATAAAATAGTCTTACTAGCACTGGTCCTCGCTGGAGAGGCTTATGCACATTTATGTGGAAAGATGATGCAGTCTCCAAGGGGTTACTGGTGATGACTGAGAATGTGGCAGAATGCGGTTTAGGCTTCTGTGAATGACTAAACAGATTTGTTGGACTTGATTGGACTCAAATGTATTGAAAGCTTGCTAGGGTAGCATCATGTTTCTCGTTGGAAGCAATGATTCTCAAGAACTTGGTGGTCAGCCTCATTTTATTACACTTCAAGATTTCTAATGTCCCAAGCGAAAACTAGTTTAGACCAATGAAGGCCATGTCTACTGCATAACTGTAGCAGTCAAAATGCAGTGACAATATTCGGAGCCAGATATGCCTGCATACACAGAACTGCTAGCAATTGCTTTGCAGCCCACCAAAAGTGTTCGTCTGAAGCTGCGGAAGGGCAGCTTACTTTGGTTTAGGTCCAGAAAAGCATTTGTTTCAGGAGGAAGAAACCCTGACTACCTGTCTGTACTGACCCCGTTTTTGTACATCACCGGCTTGATTGATAGTATGAAGCATATAGTAGAATTCTGATAAACGATTTCTCAACTATTCTCGCAAGCTTTCACTTGATCTGCCACGTACTAAGATGGAAGCTCTTTCCCTTTGTCTAAATGTCCTGTGACCAAAGCTTGTTAAAAGTGGAATTTTGCACTGTTACAGAAGGCTCACCTTTGGGGTACGGTACATCACATTCAATAAGCTTGACTCCGTGCGGGACTCTCCAAGATGAACTTGACAACTCAATAGTAGACTTGACATTCTCTCACAATAGTATCACATAGGAAGAAGGGATACATTCGCCGTCGAAATACCTCTTTTATAATCTGTTAATGACTATTTACTGGCAGTAAAACACAAAGTTTTGGAGGTTCAATTAACTGTGTTGTTCACAACTCTGTATTACTCAGAGTATGGACAACATTTCTCTTGTTGGCTTAGTACTGTCTTTTCCTTTGCCTCATACAGTGTGTCACCTGTTCTACAATTCTGAGAGTAAAATCCAGACCTGAAGGGAGACACACAAGTACTTCAGAAAAAATTTCAGAATCAACAGTGTATAAAATGTTATTACACATGACTTAGCCATTACTTGTAGTAAAAAAACTGAAATTTCCTTCAGTCACAGTTACTAATGTCTTTAATACATTAAACACCAGCAGACCTTGTCTTCTATGAACAGAGGGATCATCATGTAAAACTAAGTCCCACAGAGAAACACAGGCATAAACACAGGCATAAATAAAACAAAAAAGAATAAACTAATGCCTAAATGTGGTAAAAAGGGCAATTACAAGTGAAGTAGATCTGACAAAATTTGATGGTCGTACACTTAAATTCCATCTCAGTCGCTAGAAAAACCTGAATTGATGGGTGTGAGAGAGGACAATTTCAAGAAGTAAATCCGGGGTTTTGAGGGGATAGGGATTAACTGCAAATATATAAATTAAATGTACACTTAGAATTTTTTTGCTGAAGTCTTTTAATATGAAATCATGAACAAAAAAAGCAGTTCCCCAAAAATGCCCCCAAAATGCTAAAATAAACCACACAAACCTAAAATCTCCAAGACCAATATAACTTCATTAATCCTAGAAATTCATCCAGAACCCGAAAATAAATATAAAATGAATAAATGATCCAGGAAAATAGAGAAATATAAAACGTTTGGTTAAAAAAAATAACCGTGTGTGTTTCTTTGGAAAAAAGAAAACCGATCCAGAAAAACCCACATAACACATGCAACAGAGTGAAAACCATTAGAAACGATCATATGTTGATAAAATGCACATTTAAAATGCATAAAAACATAATGAGGCCTCCCAAATATCCTAAAATCACTAGTAAAGACTACACTAAGTAACAAGATACTAAAATATTAACAAAAATCACTCTCTCTACCACACCTTCTCAAACACTAAACCCTTACAAAGTAACTATAAATTATTTTTACCTCAACCCGGAGAGCAAAACCGCAACTGCAAAGTTCACGGACAGCCCAATGTGATGAAGACAAAGTACATGATCATAGTAAACAATGGATTTTATGAATGGTTGCAATTGAGTAAATATTAAAGGTATAATGTATTTTTGTTAATGTACAAAAAGTAAAATAATTTTAAAATACTGAAACATTTTTACAATGCTTTTGAATAGAAGAATTAGAAAACATATGGTCCTATAAAAGGTGTTTAAACTAATTTTGTAACTGTATACAAATGTACATTAAAGGTCTAATATATGGAAAAAGTATATTTTCAATAAAAACAAAGTATTACTATAATAGTGCTACAATAAAGTTGAATATTTAAAAATCTTGTTAAAATGAAAGTGTCTGTATTAAAAGATGTTGGGAAATTGTGTACTACTAAATATATAAAATTGTAGTTAATAAAAAAAGATATATAAATAAAATACTTTATAGTAAAACTCAATGTAAACTACAAAAATACAACTATTACCATAAGGTAATACTTTAACGAGGTAATATTTACTCCAAAGTAAGACACGCTGGAGAAAGTGTTGGACTAGGGGGACATCAGATTTATTATTCCCACTCCAAATGTAGCTACTTTGGGTAAAGTTTTGGACTTTGAGAGGTTCATGTTCACAATTTCCACTCCAAAGTTTAATACAACATAACATAAAATGGCACATGCAAGATCATAGAATATATACGTTTAACTTTATGTTAAAAAACAAATTCACAGAAAACAATGTAATAAAAAACGAAATTAAACATAAATGAATTTGTTGAACACTTAAAGAATTTTTAAGTGACTCAAAAGAATATTAAACGTAACTACTGTGCATAAATAAAGTGAATATAAACAAAATATTAATAGTTTTAAATGTCACCAAACTATTATTTTCTACACAGCTATTATGACAATTACTACCAAACAAAAAACTAGAATAATTATCCAAATGCAATAAATATTATACAACTAGTTACCTAACAATACAAAAATTAAACACCTTATAAACACCATACATAAATATTTAAAATGATTACTTAAAACAACAACGTAACTGGCAAATATTACAATTAAAACAAGCATGTTTCCAATATATAAATTACTCCCTACCCTGTTAATCTAGAAATCCAACTTCCTCACATGAAATTCTAATAAACACAATCTACATTCCTAAAATGAATGCAACATTTCAAAAGAATATTTAATAAATTCACTTCAAATGATCTACATTGCGATATTAAATGTGGCAAACTTTTAACAATATTAAAAAATACTTAAACATATTCTTTACACAAAAGTTGTCTCCCATGATTTTTTGGGATAGATATTCTGTTGGCACACCGACTCTTGATTCAGTGAATTAACTCGTGTCCTCCTCCTTGTCCTGCTTACAGCTTGACACCTTGCTCTCGTTTCCTTCTTACAATCCACTCCTGAAAACAGGCTCTAATGGTTGCACTAGTCCAGGAACCCTAGTTACGACCACTATATTTCGACTTATCCTTCTACTCCAATTCCTGTTTAAAATATTAGATCAGGCTATCAATTGACCACTGTGCCCTGTTCTTTAGGTAAATCATGTCCTCAATATAACCCAGTTAGTTTACCAACCTTCCCATAGAGCTGAGGCTTCCCTGATTTCTTCTCTTTGACTGTTTTTGTATTTTGGCTGATCAGGCCTTGGTACTGGCCTGGTTCTCTTTGATCCTTCTACTTCTTTCGTTATGTTATTACATTGTCTTATTGATTGCATGTTGAAGTTCAGAATTCAGGGTAGTGCTATGGCTTGGATTAAGTCCTATCTGGGTGGCCACAGGTGGTCCACATTACCAACCCCTCGCCTCCTATCGCTCTGAGCTCAAAATGTTCATATTGGGTCCTTCCTGGCTCCTTGGCCCACCCCTGCATCAGCTAATTTGCTCTGCTGATCTTCACTTCATGCACAACACTCAGATTGTGGTTAAGCTTAATCAACAGGCCCTGGGTGCCCATAATAACTTCTAAAAATCCCTTCGCTATGTGCTCGCTTCAATGGGAAAGAATACCCACAAACTGAATGCTGCGAAAACAGACATTTTATGATTAGTAATCATCATTTAAAAAAAAAAAAAGAAAAATCTTAGCCAAATGATTTTGGCCCAGTCCGCTATGAACCACCCCGTTCCCGCGTCTTTGGTCTGCAATTTTGGGACCGTTTTGGAAGAGGGTCTCGCTCACTCTACAAATAAACATATCTTCACTCTGTTTCTTCTCCCTAAATTACTTTGTAAGATTCTTCAGTTTCTTCCTTCCATTCTTGTCACCTGGGAGATGAACTGATCATTCTCATCCTGTTCACTTAATACAGTTCCGTATATCTTGGATATACCTATTATTTTTTGCATTGCATGCAGCAGATTCAGAATGCTGCTCTCCACCTCATTTCAATCTCCCATCCCCCCACTTGAATGCTCTTCACTAGCATTCATTTTTATTAAAGAATTGTCTTCAGATACTTGTGCCTGGTTTACAAGGCTTACTTCCGCACTGGCCCGGTCCATCTTCAACCCCAATTTGTTTACTGCCTGCCTGCCTGTCTGCACCCTGAAATCCTGTTAATCTAAGCTAATCTGCTTGTTGTTTATTTTACCCGCTCCTGCACCAGGGGATTACCCTCTTACAGCAATTCAATTCCCAACTACCCTACTGCAGCTCCTTCTGGCCTTTGAAAACTTCCTGCCTTTTTGCAAACTTTAAAAAAAAAAATCAAGCAAAGAACGACGTCTAAGAGACATGGAGACGCGCTTAACACAGCTGAACACAGCACATTTAGTGGGTGGAGGGCCACACCACAGTGTCCGCATTAAGTCAACATTGTCGCGTGAAGAGCGCACTAGCGGTCCCGCGGTCTGTGTTCTGGTAAACTGGGAAATAAACTAATGGTAAGGCATAACGAGCATGATCAGCCCAAGCAAATATTACAATAACAGGTGAATGATAGAGCATGAAAAGCCACTTAACTGCGGCTGCTGAGTAGTTAAGAAAGGAGGAGTCTATACAGTAATGATGGACCATGTTTGGAATTATCCTTGACTGATTGACTACTAAACAGTAGTTTATTTTTGTTCATCTTAAAATGGCTGCTGTTTGATGAATTGATGTAATAAAGCGAAGGAAGAAAGCATGATCCTCGCCACTTGTCCTGACCTAGAATTTCTGGTGCTTAGCTTTAATGCTGTAAAAGCCACGGTATAAATGAGTCTAATTTTGAAAGTTGACACAAATGTTTTGTACCTCACAGTATGTTCTCTTGAGCACATTCAATACAGACTGTTTTTTTAAAATATGTGAATATGGTGTACCACATACAATCTTCGTGTTTTGTGTATATGCACACTCACACACTAGCACTGATGCAGAAGAGCAGAAAGACTTGCATTTTACTTTCTATATATTCATCTTGTGATTATTCTCATGTTTGTATTAGTTACATCTTAATTGTTTTCTTTTAAAGGAATGTCTGTCTACTATCCTCAAGTGCGCAAAGCACTTGACAGCATTCTTAGGCATTTAGATAAAGAAGTTGGGAGGCCGATGTGCATGACAAGTGTGCAGATGTCCAATAAAGAGCCTGAGGAAATGATAACGTAAGTTTTGTACTCTGATATATACTTGATTGAAATCAATTATGTATACTAAAGTAATTCATTACGTAGTTAGTAAAATGCTCAAGTATCTGAAACTTGACATGTAATTAACACAGGGTGCAAGACTACTCACTGTTTTATTGAGAAGGAATCGAGAATGGTTGATTAATCAAAATTTAGAAGAGTGAAAGGGACAGGGCTGGCAGCTGAAAAATGAGTCTTCTCATCATAAACAAATTATCCACAGCAGTGTAAAAAAAGTATTATTTTTCAGAGCAAAGTGAAGTTTATAGGACATTTCTTAATGAGTGAGGACTCTTTTGGGGGGTTCTTGCCTGGGTAAAACCTGACTACTGCATTTATTTTAAAAGTGGGGTTGGCAGTATGTTTGTGGTCCTTACACAGTCGAAAGGTCATTGTAAAATGCTATTTGAAGTCTTCAGCAAGTGTTCATCATTTGGAGGTCTTCTTTTTGGCAGTTGCTGAAGAGGACATTAAATCTATTATTGGATACATTGCCCATTAGTGGAAGTAAGAGTAAAATGTGGCAAAGCTGGAAGGCTGACAAAAATACCACTCTGGTCACGGCATGGGCATTGTCAAACATGATTTCTCAGTAATGATATTTAATCAACCTTAACTCTTTTCAGCATCAGCCATAATACATGTTGCAATTCTTGGTCGGTGCCTGTATGTAATGAACACATGTTTTACATGCTTATTTATCAGGCAATTGTGGTGGAACGTAGTTTTATTTAGAAGTATACAATAATGGGGAAACAAATTTACAAAGAAGAATCAGCCTTTCCACTGACTGAACAGCCCAACCACTAACTTTAGGAGTTGCAGCAGACACGTCCATGTGCTGAAAAATAAATCTAGGTTTGAGTATGTGCTGCCGTAGATCACCTTTTGTGCACAATCTTGCCATCTAATCATTGGATTGGATGTTGCAGGTTATTTTTCTTTAAGGAGGCATTTTTGTTTTGAGGGGACTCCTGACACTACCTCCCTAAAACTTACAATTCATGTGAACTCGGGCTCCACCTTATATTGCCTTTTTCTGCCAGGGATTTTGGATGTGTTTTCAAGTACTCGGTTATGCTGCACACCAGAGTCCATGTTTTGATGCTGGAGGCCCATGGGAACCAATCATTTTGCGATGCAGATTTGCTTTGGAACCAAATCATCTGACGAACCCTGTGCCAGGTCTTCTGTGAGTGACTTACGTAGCGAGAAGGTATGGAGAATACACTTTAAATTCTGCCTCACTTGTAATAGTAAATTTCCGTGGTTGGACCAGAATTTGATCTGTAACCTGCCTGTCTAGGGACCACATTGAGAACACTTGTTTAATATGTAATGCCTCAATAGAAAGACAGTTCTGTTACTGACAGGCTAACAGGTGGATTCACTACTCAATGGTGCAGTGTCAGGACTCCACCAAAACTCCCTTGGCTGTGTCCGCCAAAGACGTTGAAGGAGACTAGCCACATGAGAGAAGCCCTCTGATGGCTAAGAAGCCCTTCAGAGGTGGAGTACCACTTACATGTCCTGTGATGATTTAGTTTTTGTTGTACAAGATTCTCTGGGCCCCTCATGACACCTGCTTTCTGATGTCAACACTGAAGGCCAGGCAAAACACTAAAGTTCTCTCGCGGAAATTGTTCCTCCACACACTGAGGATCTTACCCTTGGTGTTCGACCTCAAAGGGGAGTCTGCTACAGGGCATTATGGGACACTCCACCTCAGCCTATACCACTCTGCTTTGAAAACTACTATTTCGTTACAGGAGCAGAAAAGCGAGGCACCAAGCCTCAATATGAGGTGGCTCCTAGCAACCTTCAGCATCCACCAGTCTGCGGCCCAGAGTTTCGACTCCTAAATCGAGGAATCCTTTGACAATCCATGCTTCATCCTCCGTAGTGAGCTAATGAGCTGCTTGATACCAGACAGACATCCCTGTAAACCAACCAGGACAAAGGTTCTGTTGTTGCTATGCCTCCTTCCACACATTGCCATCACACAAAAATATTATCTTACTTTTGAGGAGGCTATATCAGCGGAACATAGGGTCAGCCCTGTTCCCAAAACCAAAATTTAAACACTACCCCAACTACCCAATACATGTCCCCTACGCACTCTTCATTCATCCTCTCCCCTTTAGCTAAACCCATGGCCAACTGGCCAATAAGAAGACACTTGGCACAACAATATGGCACATTCCCAGTGCCACTTGTCGTTGTAGCACAACCGTATCAAGACTTCAACTGCTGACACTTATGCATATCATTCAGTTACAGTTCAAGCAAAGTCTGACCCTATGCATATGGTTGAGAAAGAGGGCGACAGGGCGACAGTCATTTAGACCCTTTATAAGACCGAATACAGCACACAATTCTATCCATGCTAAAAGTCCTGCTGATATCCTGACGAGGGATGTAAGAACATGGATGTCTCAGCCAAGTGAGTAGCATTATTATACTGACAGCTTCCAGACTGCTGTGCCACCATCTTTGGTTTGGAGAGTGTTTTCTGCCCTAAGGTTCACCAATAACTAGTATGGCTGTCTTTCATCAGTGAACACCTCTTTTTTTTGGATACATCTTTTTATTAGAACAAAATCGACAACCAGGCATAGCATCACAGTGAACACCTCTTTGAACTGCATGTGGATGAGATGTTGAAGACATTTAACACAGGACATTTACACAGGAAAATCCATGGGGGTCACTGCAGCCCCATCAGCAGAAACTGGATTTCTGTTACCCATAATCCTGCACGGCATCTAAAGTATTGTCCTCCACTCTCGTTGTGCCAGTTCCAGCAGCCCTTTCCAGAAGACAGCAGCCTCTTCAGCAAGTACAGTATAAAAAGGTTGACTTTTATTGTAACAACTATGCCAAAGTCTCACCTGACTTCCCCCCCCTCAGATGTGTAGGTGCTTTCTACCATTGCCTGTGGCCTAGACTTCCTCCTAACCAAACCTCCCACCCCGCCCCCACAGCATAAGAAAAGATGATCTCATACTATTTCTAGAAGAGTTACAAGTGCTCCGTATCAAAGGTTCAATGGCAGTTGTGTTGGCACATCAAAGGGAGCAAGGAGTATACTCCCAGTACTGACTCATCCCAAAAAAGGACAAAATGTTGCAGCCCATACCTTCTAGCATACAACCACTACATCATATGCAAACACTTAAAAATTGTGACTCTGCATGTTATTTCATTAGTGTAAGTGGGAGACTACATGGTGACCCTCAACCTCATGGATGCCTATTTTCACATCCTCATTCATCCAGCTCACCAATAGATTTGTGGTAAGTTAAGTTCATTACCACTTCTAACTCCTACCCTTTGAAGACACGACATCCCCCAGGCTCTTACAAATGTTTAGTAGTAGTGGCTGAGAAGCTCTGGTGCAGTCATGTATTGTTGTACATGGACCACTGGCTCGTAAGGAGGGAGCAGTCCTGCAGGGTGCCCCGCCCTCGCTGAAGAAACAATTCTACTTCTTCACAAATTGGGGGTTTCAATCAAAGTTTGAAAGTCTTACCTTGTCTCTTCAAATGACTCCTGCATTTTTTGGGGGTCACACTCAATGCAGTTACAGGGAAAGATTACTTCAGCACTGTGAGTGTGATGGTGTTTCAAGGCCTTCTATCCCTTTACCAGACCCCACGTTCTCTGACTCCGAGTGATATACCTCCTTGGAATGAAAGTGACCTGTATTGCCTTAGTTCTAAATGCCAAATTACACATATCCTTTTCAGAAAAGTCTTGCCAGACAGTCCTAGTCTAATAGGAAATGGGAAGTTAGGATGTTGCTGTAGCCCAGTTTTCAGCAGAAAATGCAGTACTAGAACAAGAACACCCTACTTCTATGCCGGTTGTTTCTGGACTCAGAGCTGCAGGTATAACAACAAATTCAGACTTCTCCCATATGACTTAAGGAGGTCACATTGACAACCTCACCACCCAGGACCCATGAGCCCAGTGAGAGTGGCTCCTGTACATCAATGTGCTGGATCTGATGGTAGCTCAGTTAGCTCTTGGGGGCTTTTGGAAGCGAATTCACAACAACGTAGTACTCACTCTCAAGGACAAAATTACTACAATGTACTGTGTGGGGCCACACACTCACCACAGTTGTCCAAGCTCACGCAGACAGTTTGGCAGTGGGCTGTTAAGTAACTATGTTGGTGGGACACCCCCAAGGAGTGACGAACAACTTTACAGATCACTTCAGCAGGAGTTTTCAAAAGATCTGCAAGTGGAAGATCAATACTCAGGTACTCGGTGTGTACTTACAGCTTCGAGGCATAACAGAAATGTACCTGTGCACCACAAACTACGAAAACAAAATAACAAACCTTCACATCCAGGTACCCTCACCCGCCATCATTCCTTAATGCTGTGTGGATCAGCTGGTTCAATATATTTGCTTATGCACAAACAATGTTTCTGTATATCAACAGAAAAGCACGGCAGCTAAGAATTCTCCGTTTCCACATGGGCTTGACATTCCTAGTTCTCTACTTCGAGATGTCCATCACACTCAGGAGATGCTTCAACTACATCAAGATCTGCTCGCACACCATTGTTGGGTTGGGTCGGATATTTGGAGCTTCCTGTTCAATGCAAGCACCTTAGGAAAGAGGCTATAAAACTCAACACACCAGCATGTTATGCAGATAAACTAGTGATTTGTTCACCACTGTAACATTATGGACATGTAGCCTGTGACTGCCACAGTTCAAAACATTCTTTGCTTGTTGCACCTTCCAAAGTCAGGTTATCTTTTATTCAATATTTATGCACCTAGCAGTAATACAAACCAGGCACCACTCGCCAACTATAAAATGGCTGTTAAAGTTATGTAAGGGTGTATTAGGCTACCGCCAATCTGTAAATATTGTCAATACATGAGGGCAAACCTTTTTACCCAAGTGCTGAAAAGAAAGATACTTTGAAAACACCCTGTTATTTTGCAACAAGTCCTCTCTCCTCACCAGGCAACCACCGTATGGAATTACCTTTTTTCTGTAACCATTCAGCTGCAGATAGAGAATTACATACTTTAGATTTTAGAAGGACAATTATGTACTATGTTCATCGTACAAAATTGATCAGAAAAACAAGGCAACTTGTTGTTTGGCAAGCTCATTTCAAAAGGTAGCCTTAGCAGTTGGATTGTAAAATCTGTTCAGATTTGTTATACAAAAGACAAATGCACATTGCACTCTGTGCCTAGGGCACATTCTAGTAGCAAGAAAATGGTTTTCTTAGACAGTATCTTGTTAGTAGATGTCTGCAAAGTGGCTATTTATGGAGTGTATTCTCATGTTCACTAAACATTATTTTGTGGACCTTCATGTCCTACAAGCACAAGTTGGACAGACTTCCACACTTATTCTGCTTGCAAGTTACCACTTTAGGGTTTGGGTGCCACTTTTCATTCTGTGCACAACATATGATGTACAGCAGCATATGCTACAAACAGAAAACGTTACTTACCTAGAAGAATGTAGCTTGTAGAGCTGTAGATCAATGTGCCCTCTACCTCCCTAGATTTAATCTCATAACCGCATGTGTGGTACTTCAATCCATGCATATTCTTTCTCCACTCCACAGATATTATATTTCACATCTTCACACTAAAGAAACATAGTGGAAACAACATAATGTTGAATTGTCTCCTGGTGCATTGTGGGTTTCATGGGAGGTATAGGGATTCACCTCAAAATGTAAAAACATCTGAAATTAACACTAGAAGGCAGGACTGTGAAAAACATGCCAATCCACAGCACTACAATAAGATGCAAACAGAATGTTACTGATAAGTACGTTTTAGTTTAGGTTGTTCCATTCCAAAGCCCATACTATTGAAAGACAGGGTCAGAGATGCTAAGAAATATAAAATGCAGTTAGCTACTGCAGAAAAGATGTTTATACAGGCTGTTTCAACATAGATGCCATGAAGAGAATATGCTTTGTTTAATTATTTGCTTTATACAGTGTTTAGAATAACCCACCATAACTAAACTCATTTCTTTCATGTCATGGTTGATGTAGGGGCGAGAGAAAACCAAAGATTGATCTGTTTAGAACTTGCATTGCTGCTATCCCAAGGCTGATTCCAGATGGCATGAGCCGAACAGAACTCATTGAATTGTTGGCGAGGTAAGTTTAGCATTAAACAGAATTAGTAAGTTACCACAATATAGAGTGTACGTTTTGTTAGACAATGCGAAGTTAAGGTCTCTATGCCTGATAACCTAGGTTTAAAGTTTGACATCAGTGCATGCTTGTCTGAGCTAGTATACATTTTGTTTGCATAATCACTAGTAAGCCATGACATCCAGTGTATGAAGTGTCTATCCCTGCAGATAGGGAGGAAAGGAGACCATTGGAATTTCTTCAGCATCACCATGCAAATGTGAAAATGAATAATAATTGGTGTATAGTTGGAGTCTGACAGAAGCTAGGGTACAATAGACCCTAATAGGATTGAGTTTACCAGTCAATAGTTGTGGGGTCAAGGCCATGAAGTAATACTAGTGTATGTGGTTAAATTTCATAACCTGGGCATTATTGAAAGCTTCCAAAGCTGCCTGTACTAAAAAGCTGGAATTTTAGAGACTTCTTTTCACTTACGATTTCTTTATCATGGTGGTGTCTTGTACATAAAATGAATAATTGTCAATGGTGGTAATGTAGTGTGGGTTTGTTCTCTGACCCATGTTTATGTGCTCTTGTATCTTGGGTAGATCTTTTCGCACAGCCAAGAATGTGCAGTGTTACGATTACTGCATGCTCGAGTTGGTTATTCATAGTTTCCTTACAGGTGCAGGACTACAGTATGTCTGCTCACCTCTGCCACAAGTTCTGAAAAAGGTCAGGAGGACCGACTGGCCCCATATTGGGCCAGGAGTGTGATACCCTCATTTGTGGAGTCTAAGCACTTGTTCTCCGGGTAGTCTACCTCTTCTGCTGAACCGCCTGTCACAGCAACAAGTCAGGGTCCTCTACCAAGCGCTCTCTGCAAGCTGCATTTCCATGCATGGATTGAACAGCAGCAGACGAGTGGGTATAATCTGCCTGCAAAAGTAGTGTACGTTATCCTTGCAGCTTGGTGCCCATCTACCAAATCCATTTATTTCTGTATCAAGTTCCTGTCCTGTTGCCACACTGTAGGAAAGTAGTATCTGCTTTCATAATTACCCCCACTTTTTGCTAGTGTTATTCTGTTTCTGACTAGTCTGACTGGGATCCTGCTAATCAGGACTCCAGTCACTGTGCACCTCCCTAAATTTGACTGTGGTAAGTACTTTGGTACCTTCGCAATTGGCTACTAGTGTATCCTTCTAAGTCCCTAGTATACAGTACTAAGGTACCCAGGGCATAGGTACACCAGGGGTCTCCCTTGGGCTGCAGCATGCATTATGCCAACCATGGGAGACCATTCAAACTGACTATAGGCCTGCCAATGCAGCCTGTGTGAGCTGGTGCTAGCACCACTCACCACAGATATACGTTTCCATATATGAGGTCACTGCACTTAACCTGTAAGAGACCCTAAAAGCAGACTTTTCAATCCCAAAGGCAGGGTGCTAGGTTAGAAGTGTGAGGGTGCCCTACGTGAGCAGGACAACCCCTACATACACCGGAGTCGATTCTCCAGGCTTGGTAAGTGCGGTGAGCCATTGTATACATATAGCGGACATCAAGTCAATTACGGGAAGTCTAACTATATATTGGCTGAACCGATACCGGTCATGTGTGGTTTCAAACATGTTGGAATCCCACCCTAACACCGGATCCAGTGTTGGATGTACGATCCCATGTACTGAGGTGGCTCCTCTAGGGAGCCCCCCTGTATTCCTGGTACCGTCCTTTCAGGTTCTAACAGCATGCTAGTGCTGCTGCAGACCACTGATTCTGCCCTCCTGCTGCTGAGCCAGGCTCGAGCAGGGGAAGGTAGAGCAATAGGTTGCCTGTCGCATGGTGGTGTGACCACCTCCCAGGCAGTACTTTGTGTATTGGGCTGGGGTGGGGGCGCTTGCCAGCACAACTAGACTGCTTTCGAGGGCACATTTGGTGCCCTGCTTACATACTCCAGTTGAACCAGTTCTGAGAGCCTTTGGCTCCTGCTTTGGCACGAAACTGGACAAAGGACGTGGGAGTATCCTCCATCCAGCCCCTCCTCTGGGAGGGATCACTGAATTGTCCAAACCCTTTCCCTAGGGTACTTAAGGGCTTACCTGTTGGTGGCTCTTCAGATTAGTCATGGGACAAGATTAAGATCGGAATCCACTTCAACCGTCTGGGCACCTTGGACTTCGTTGGACTTTGCCTGGATCAGAGATTGCATCAAGGAAGACTCCGGCTTATCCTGGTCTCATCGTCCTGCCAGTCTTCTGCGTTGTCGGTGCCTGTGCTTCATCCAGGTTCTTCTCCAGGCCTGTGGGCTTCAAAGACACCAGAAGTAATCTCCCTTGGAGTGAAGGAGTCCTTCTGTAGGCACTGCAACAAAGCTGACCGTTCTTCTGGTCCTGACATCCCACGAGCTCCGAAAGGTTCAGTGACACAGGTGGTGGTTCTGCAACTTCCTCGAAGTCTGCACTGTCTTCTCAGCAAGATTAGGGCCAGTATCTCTTACTGGAACTGCTGGAGCAGAACCCCTGACCAACGTCTCGACTTGCCGTTGCCAAGGCTTGTTGATTCTTTCCTCCAGAGATCTTCGGGCTACAAAAAGCTCCAGCCTCCGGCATCTCTTCCTACCAAGGTCTTTACTCTTGACCGCATCCTCTGCACCGTAGGCCTGCATGTTGTTGAGCTGCTCGAGGTCCTCTAGCTAATTCTGTGGCTTCGACCTGTGGATCCTCTTCAAGGTCTTCTTTGGCTTCAGTGGGCTCCCCTGCTTGCTCGGGCCTGCTCTGACTGTCCTGCATTTGGTGAATCCCTTGGACCTTGCTGGTTCCAACACTGTCCCTTTTTTTTTTTTTACCACATCTGTTGCTGCTCCCAAGGCTTGTTGGTGCTCCTGCCAGACTCCGACCCGCCTGGTTCTTGACTTCCAATGTAGGACAGCGCGTCAACGGCCCCTGGCCTTTCGTAACGTTGCCTGGTTCTCACATCTGCAGCGAAAAGGTCACCGTCCACTCTCCTGCCTCTTGTCATCGGTGGTCATTGATCTTCTATACCTCCTGTTTACTCCAGAGTGGCAAAAGCTCTGTCCCCTCTGCTTGCAGGTACTCCTCTTCAAGAACCCAACCTTTTTCGCCAGCGGCATCTTTCCTGAAGTCTTCCGTTGTGGTCTATGGCGGTTTCCGATGTCACTTCCCTGGTGTAGGTACCCTAGTTCCTGGGGTATCCATGGGCGTTGCACTCTCCAACCTTTCCGTCTTCCACTGGGTTTCTTCAGGGTCCTCTGGGAAGGGTCCTTCTTGAAAACTGCGACCGCGACTTTCCCATTGACTTCTATTGAGTACACAGCTGTGTTTCCACTCTGCACACAGCCTCCGTGGGATTACTGGGTACTTACCTCGGGTGGTTCCTTGGTTCCCCAGCTCTTCTCAGTCTTCTTGTCCAAGTCATGACTTTAGTCTCCGTTCGCATTCCACTTTCATAGTATATGGTTTGGTCTCCTCCTGGAGACTACTGTGTATTTGCGCTTACCGGTTTCCTTTTGAAATATTGTGTTGATGTCTCCGGGTTGGAAATATACCAATGTGTTAGTGAGTGTGTATGATAAATATAACTATTATCTGAAAGAGACACGTTAGTGGTAGATTCCTTACCATAGCTTTGCTGGGAGAGTAACAGAATAAATATCATACTGTCTGTACTCAAGATGGTCAACCTGATGTGTGTAGGAGGCTGGCTTAGTATATGGAGTACACTTATTTAAGTCAAGCACCCTGCATTAATCCAGAGAAACCCTTATGGTGGTTTTAGTGGTCGCAAGACAACTATAGAATGCTCCAAGTGATAGCTGTGGAGAGCAGCCTTCAGGCTTAGTCCGGAAGGAGTGTTAAGCAGCTTATTTTATCAGATCTAGTCATATAGTGTAGGTTAAACGATAAAGAACCACTCAGCATGGTTATAAAGCACAAGTTACTACTTGTGTAATGATATATCTGTGAGAGACATTAGTTAGTGGTGCATTCTTTACCTTAGAATATCCCCAGGCGTCAGACTGTATCCGGAAAGTTTTGCTTGCAGCACCCCTGCGTGTCAGTAGGTGGCACCATGCGGCTCCGTCGCTGGCGTCGTAAGCGCCAAGATGACGTCACGGAGACTACTTAGGCGCCACCCATGCGCGCTGACGTCAGTTCTTTTTTTCCGCCCCACCAAGTGCAGATCCGGGTTGAGCACGTACCTTAGTCACTTTTTGACTACTCTTTTGAAACTTTTGTCTCCTCTGTTTTCTGCTGGTGCACGTAGGGATGCCTGGTTTTAAGTCTTTTGGGGCCTGCCGTCGCAATATGTCGGTGGCGGACCCCAACGATGTTTGCCTCTACTGCCTCGAGACCGTCCACGACTCCTGGTCCTGCCGGGACTGTCTGGCCATGGCCCCAAAGGCCTTGAGGGAGCCGCGCCGGAAACTGCTGGAGGCCCGGCACTCGTCTCAACGCCGCTCCAGGTCTAGGGACTGTTCACGGGACTGCTTGCAGTCATCGCTCTTCGGGCTCCAAGTCTTCGCCCTTGGATTCCGGTAAGCGACGACCTAAAAAGAGGTCAAAGCGTGTTCGCTCGCCGACGTCCCCTCGTCGGTCCTCGGATGCGGACGAGGGGGACAGGGACCCCGCCCCTGTTGCTCCTTCGGAGCCTGGGAGTCCCGCGGCCTACCCGCCTTAACCGGGTCCGTCGGCGACTCCCGAACAGGTGCAAGAATTTGTTTGCCACCATGGACTGCCTTTTTAGGCCTTGGGCTCCCGCCGGCGTGCCTTAGGCCCCGCGGTCCCATGTCCAGATCCTGTTGGGCAGTCGGCGTCGCTGGCGGATCCAGCTTCGGCGCCACAGGATCCTACGCAGTTGGCTCCGGCCCCAGCGCCACGAGTTCCGGCGCTGCCGACTCCGGCCCCAGCGCCACCCTCGGCTCTGGAGCCGCAGTGGGTGCCGTTCTTTCCACCCTTGCCCTGGTTCCAGGACCATTTCATTCCTGCCTGGGATCCGCATTGGGAGGTGGCGCCGGGCCGACCCCGGCTGGCGCTGTTCACAATGCAGTTTCCGACGCAGTTTGTCCCTGCTTCGGCTCTTCCGCCGCGGCCGGTTCCTCCTGCAACAGAGGTGGAGGATGACTGGGAGGGGTCCGAGGACCCTCTTGCCCGTCAGTGTGACTCCGAGCAGGACTGAATGAACGATCTAGAGGACGCCGGCGACCTCGATGTCTCTTCTGACCCGGGCTTTACCTCTCCCTCGCCTGCAATGGAGGAGGGCGCTTCCTACACGATGGTGCTCCATCGGGCTGCTGAGGTCCTCAACCTCGATCTTCCTTCGGTGGCCCTCAAAACTAACCTCCTCACTGAGGTGCTCCAGAAGGTGTCTACTTCATCGGAGCCCCTGCTTCCCTTCCACGACGCCCTCACTGACGTCCTGTTGGGCACTTGGTCACGGCTGGCCACAGGGGCCCCTGTGGATAAGAATGTCGCTAGACGTCACCGCCCGGTGCCTGGTGACCCTGCGTTTCTGACCACTCATCCCACGCCTGAGAGTCTGGTCATCCAATCCTTGACGTCGCAGAGTGCCTTTCCCACGGCTCCGCCGGATAAGGACTCTAAGAAGCTGGAACAGTTTGGTAAGCGGTTGTTCTCGTCGGCCAGCTTGGGGCTGCGGTCGATGAACACTGCCTGCTTGTTGGGCTGCTATTCCCACGCGGTGTGGGATACTGTTGCTCAGGTGTTAACCCAGTGTCCTGAGGAGGTCCATGCTGTGCTTTCCCAGGCAGTTGCTGAGGGTAAGGATGCGGCTAAGTTCGCCATTCGGTGTGATTTGGACACCGCTGACTCGTTGGGCAGGGCGATTTATACGACTGTGGCGCTGCGTCGCCATGCCTGGTTGCGATCTACTAGGTTCTCGCCCGACGTCCAGAGCTCGCTCATGGACATGCCCTTTGATGGCACTCGCCTGTTTGGCGAGAAGGCCGACAGTGCACTGGAGCGTTTTAAGGACTCGAGGGCCACGGCCAAGTCCTTGGGTCTTTCCACGAAGAGCCCAGCCACTCCTGATTTTCGTTCCTTTCGTGGCCAAGGCAGGGGTGCCCAGGCTCGTTCCTTCAGCAAGCCTGTGCAGAACCAGCCTCAGCGCTGACGCTGCTTCGGCAGGGGCGGCTCTGGGAATCCGCGTGTGGGGCAATCGTCCTCCGCCCCTGCTGCTTCTGCCTCCAAACCTTCCTAATCCGAGCTTTGAGGAACCCCTCACGCCAGTGGGTGGTAAGATCTGCCATCACCTCCCCCACTGGCACACTATCAAATTGGACAAGTGGGTGTTGCAGATCATCCGCAAGGGTTACTCCTTTCCCTTCCAGTATGCCCCTCCAGCCATGCCACCTCAGTACCACCGCATGTCGGGGGAACACTTGGCGACTCTCCAGCAGGAAGTTGCGGCCCTCTTGGCCAAGGGGGCCATCGAGTGCGTTCCTGGGCCAGAAGTAGGGAGTGGTTGTTATTCCCACTGCTTTTTGGTCCCCAAGAAGGACAAAGGGAGTCTGCGTCCCATCTTGGACCTTCGGAAGGAGAAGTTCAAAATGCTGACTCTGGCTCAGGTCTTGGCTGCCCTCGACCCTGGAGACTGGATGGTAGCGTTGGACTTGCAGGACGCATATTTTCACATCCCCATCCTGCCGCTCCAGCGGCGTTACCTGCGATTCACGGTAGGCCAGGAGAATTTTCAGTTTGCCGTGCTCCCCTTTGGCCTTACCAGCGCCCCTCTGGTGTTAATGAAGGTAATGGCGCCCGAAGCAGCTCACCTGCGCAGGTCGGGGGTGTCAGTCTTCCCTTACCTCGATGATTGGTTGTTGAAGGCGGGCTCGCCTGAGGCAGTCGTCAACCAACTTCAGACTACGGCCGACCTCCTGCATTTGCTGGGGTTCTCCATCAACGTGCCGAAGTCGCACCGGAGTCCCTCTCAGAAGCTCCCCATCATCGGAGCGCTTCTGGATTAGACGCTGTTTCGGGTTTATCCTCCCGAGCAGCGAGTCTGGGATATTCAGGCTATGATTCCGATCTTTGTCTTTTTTCTGGGTTTCAGTCAGGATGAGCCTCCGGCTCCTGGGCCTGATGGCCTCCTGCATCCTGCTAGTGCAACATGCCAGATGGCATACCCGGGCTCTGCAGTGGGACCTGAAGTTCAAGTGGGCGCAGCATCAGGGCGACCTGCCGATCATGTCCAGATCTCGGAGGGCACTGCACGACAATTGGAGTGGTGGCTCACGAATCGCGATTGGGTCAGTGGCAGATCCCTCTCCCTTCTCCAACCGGAGCACACAGTGGTGACGGATGCGTCCCTCCTGGGATGGGTAGGCCACTTGGGAGAGGCGGAGATCAGAGGACTCTGGTCTCTGGCAGAGTCCCGGCTCCATATCAACCTTTTGGAGCTTCGGGCGATCAGACTTGCACTGAAACCATTCCTTCCCTCTGTCCAGGGAAGTGTGGTGCAGGTGTTCTCGGACAACACCACCGCCATGTGGTATTGCAACAAACCGGGCGGGGTGGGGTCCGGACCCTATGTCGGGAGGCTTTGCGCCTCTGGACATGGCTGGAACATCAAGGCATTACCTTGGTGGTTCAACACCTGGCAGGTTCTCTGAATGCCAGGACGGACAAACTCAGCCGCCGGTGCTTGATGGATCACGAATGGCGACTGAACTCAGACGTGGCGCAAGGTCTCTTTCAGCAGTGGGTAGAGCCTTGGTTAGGTATCCAGAGCTACTCAGCATGGCGATCGATCCCCCGATCCGACTTCCTCTTCGGGAGGATCTTCTGTCGCAGCAGCAGGGGACGGCTCTCCACCCTAATCTGTCCAGCCTCCACCTCCTTGCGTGGAGATTGAGCGGCGACAGTTGACAGCTTTTGATCTTCCTCCCGAAGTCTGTGATGTCATTCTGGCAGCCAGGCGTCCCTCCACTAAAACGGTATACGCCTGCAGATGGAACAAGTTTGTGGCATGGTGCACAGCGAAGTCTGTGGAACCCTTTCTGCCCCTCTTTCCGAAGTCATTCTGTTCCTTCTTTCTTTGGACCAGCAGGGCTCTGCTCTGGGCACTATCAAAGGTTATCTTTCGACCATCTCCGTCTTTCTAAGGCCTCCAGATCAGCCTTCTCTTTTTAAGTCCCCGGTTGTTAACCGTTTCCTGAAAGGCATTACCCACATGTTTCCTCCTGTGCCTTTCATAATGCTTCAATGGGACTTGAATCTTGTCTTGACCTTTCTGATGTGCCCTCCTTTTGAGCCCCTTCATCGCTATCCTTTGCGTCTTCTCACTCTCAAGACGGCTTCCCTGGTAGCTATCACCTCTGCCAGGAGAGTGAGTGAGCTCCAGGCTCTTTCTTCTAAACCTCCTTTCCTTTCTGTTCATCCGGACAAGGTGGTTTTAAGGATCCGTCCTTCTTTCTTGCCAAAGGTTGTTACGCCCTTCCACATCGAGCAGACCATCACTTTGCCCACCTTCTTTTCGCCTCCACATCCTTCAAGAGAGGAAGAGAGGCTCCACCGTCTGGACCCAAAACGCACGCTCTCGTTCTACTTGCAGCGCACACAACAGTTCCGGCTGGATGAACAGCTCTTTGTTGGCTACGTGGGCGCCAAAAAAGGTCGGGCTGTCCACAAATGGACCATCTCTCGGTGGGTGCATCAAGGGCGGTTACTCGTTGGCTAAGAAGGAGCCTCCTGTGGGGCTGCGTGCCCATTCGACCAGGGCCATGGCAGCCACTACTGTCTTGGGACGCGGCGTTCCCTTGCAGGATATTTGTCAGGCAGCTACGTGGGCCTCGCTGCACACGTTTACCAAGCATTACTGCCTTGGCGGTCCGGAGAGACGGCTTCTTTGGCCGTTCTTTTTCTCCATGACTTTCTGGCGTAATCTATTCACAGACCCACCACTGGGGTTGGTATTGCTGGGTTATCTATTCTAAGGTAAGGAATCCATCACTAACGTGTCTCTTTCAGATGCACAAGTTACTTGTGTAACGATATATCTGTGAAAGACATTAGTTAGTGATAGATTCCTTACCGCCGCACTCATCCTCCCCGTTCTGCGAACTGATTTCTAGGGTTAAGGTCATCCCTATCAGGGCCCTAGTTTTCTTGGCACCAGTGTCCGTTTCTTGCATGGCTCTGCGTTCCTGGCACGGAAAGTAGTGTACAGAACTGACGTCAGCACGCATGGGTGGCGCCTAAGTAGTTTGTGACGTCATCACGGCGCTTAAGATGCCAGGGACGTACGCGGAGCCACACAGTGCCACCTACTGACGCGCAGGGGTACTGCTAGCAAAACTTTCCGGATCCAGTCTGATGCCTGGGCATATTCTAAGGTAAGGAATGTATCACTAACTAATGTCTCTCACAGATATATCGTTACACAAGTAGTAACTTGTGCTTTATACCCACGCTGAGTGGTTCTTTGTCGTTTAACCTACACTATATGACTAGATCTGATAAAATAAGCTGCTTAACACTCCTTCCGGACTAAGCCTGAAGGCTGCTCTCCACAGCTATCACTTGGAGCTTTCTATAGTTGTCTTGAGACCGCTAAAACCATCATAAGGGTTCTCTGGATTAATGCAGGGTGCTTGACTTAAATAAGTGTACTCCATATACTTAGCCAGCCTCCTTCACACATCAGGTTGACCCTCTTGAGTACAGACAGTATGATATTTATTCTGTTACTCTCCCAGCAAAGCTATGCTGTGTTCACCGTTAAAGCTCTCACGGCCTCTCTGCGTTTACCTGACTAGCTTTTATTATTCACATCACAGGTTCTGATGCCCTTCCTAAATTGGCTCACATGTATGTTCCCTCCTTTACTATGTTCCAATACATCCGTACCTTGTTCCTCACATTCTTGATGTGCATGTCCTTCAAGCCTATGCACAGTTGCTCCCTTAGCTTGCTGACCCTTAATACTGTATTCCTCATTAAGATTACATCTGCATGCCATGTCCGTTAACTCCATGCACTGCCTGTGCAACCTTCTATATCACCTTCTTTAACAGATTCGTGTTGCAAACTCAAGCTTACTTTGTGCAGAAGGTAGGGGTCTCTTCCACATAGGACAGTCCATATTTCATTGCCTTTTTCGCTCTGCCACACTGCGCAATGGAGGAGGAAAACCATGTGAGCAGTGATTGAACACTTGTATGATCTACAAATGCCCTATATGTGGACACAGGTGAAGACTCAACAGAGCAAGCATTAAAAATGGTGTAAGAGCAATTCAAAGGCAAAATTGGTAGATTGTGATCTTGAGTGAGAACAAAAGAAAGCTTTTGTCTATCTTGAACCCGTCCATGCAGAATGCGGTTTCTTTCACATTACATAGATTCCGCACAGGCAGAACAGTGATGGCCTGCTTTGAAGTTGGTAGATTGGAGAATAGAAGGTCCAACTTTCAGTACTGAGAAAGAAAAGAGTGGTAATGGAAGATTTTGGACTCCTATGGTTTCTTTATCTGAGTCCTAACACCTTCCAGAGTAAAGGTGTTTTGCAGGTGATAAAAACAAATTGCAGACAAAAGATTTGCCTGCTCCATCTGGCTTCTCAGTGTGGCTTGGGTTCGAGCAGTTTGGAAAGCAATACATTTTTTCACAAGCAGATTCCATCACCGCCTTCCCAAAAAAAAAAATTTAAATTGGTAGTATGGCAGAGTTAATATTGGAATCTTAAAGGAACGCTTTTAGGCATTTGGGACTTGGGACTCTGTAGTCGAGTATGACTTATGAGTATGGTGAGGCAGGTCATTTTTTAAAATGTTTATCGTTTGTTTTTTATTCCTTTGGAATTGCCCCTCCACTCTTCAATTTCTAAGGCTCATCAGGCATTCAGTCTTGTGGGATTATAAAATGAGAGGCACATTTTATTTGGGGTGTTATTTTTCTCCTATTATGTTGAAAGAAGAGTTTGTTAATATTATGAGTTAATTTGTTTTTCATAGTTTTGTAGCTTCCGTAAACTCCTGTTAAGGTGTCCCGGCACTATAGGATTTAAAAGAAGCAACAGAAAATATATTCTTAAATAGCAATTTTCTGAACGCTGGGACTAGTACAAGAACTGTTGTTTTGCAGGTGCTTCCTGAATGTGATAATGAGGGGTGGGCCGTATGACTAAGGTGGGTGAATGCAAAACTTTAGCGGATGGATAGGTCAAAGATTGCCCCTAGTTAAGCTTTCTGTATACTTAGGACACTTAAGAATGAAAAATGTACTCGCTAACGTAAAGGAAAGTTTAAATTCTATTTAGGAAATGGAGGTGATGATTAGGCTGTTATCGCTTCACTTTATTCAATGTATTTTCCCACAGCAGCCATTTTTTACAGAAATTATTTACGTTATGAGACTAGAATTCCCATGACCAATTGGGAAAAAGACATCAAAGCAGTCCATCTAATCATAATGCAGTCGTCAGTATAATGGTCCTTGTAGCCCTTCTGTCTCCCTCTTTCTTCCTGGATTGACAGCATTCAACCATTCATCTTACTCCTTTTTGTTGGATTCCATCCCTAAAAGGATCCAGAAGATGCACATTGTCTGTCACTACATAATGAAAAACCTGAAGCATAATCAGACTACATGGCATTGCATGACTAAAAACATCCTGTTCAAGACAAGAGACCCGCCCATACTGTAAGACAAAGGCATTATCAAACTTTTAAATTCCTCTTATGTTTCCATTAGGGAGAGAAGAAATCTTCTGGAAGAAGTATAGGGTGATCTAATCCTCGCCTCCGTGTCCTTAATAGAATTGAAACCTTCCTTTACGTTCGCTAGGACATTTTTCATTCTATGTCAGGACCTGGCAGCGAGGATTAGGCTAGTTCAAAACTTGTTCACCACTGCGCTTGCCAGAGATGGAATCTGTTTTAAAATAAAAATTTTAACAGAGTTAGAAGACCAGTCTGCAGCGTTGAGGATATGCTCAAGTCATGCTTCCAGGCAAAAGGCCTTGGAGTCCATTGCATCTCTGATTGAATGGGCTCCAAACTGGGATGTATCAATCCCCACTTCCTGCATGACCCGTCTGACCCATCTGGCAATCGTAGGTTAAGAAACTGCCCTGTGGGTCTATGTGAGAGCAGTCAGTGGTTGTCACAATGGGGACAAATATCATTTGTAACCAGTTCATACCTTTCTAATGGTGCGAACAACGCACAATTTAGGAACTTGCGAGAAAGCAGGGTAAGACACTAACTTAGAGTTACATTTTGTTAGGTGAGTAATCTGAAAGATCACCCTGTCCGGAGTAAAAACTCTACCTGTAATGTCCAAGGCCCAAACATCCGGGACCTGGTGACAGGATATTAAACACAGGTACTTATTAGAAGGCCAAGCTTGAAACAGTAAAAGGACTTTAACGTCTAGACTCTTTCAGTGAAGGTTTCTCCTCAGGAAGTTTTTCACACCTTCAAAAAGCCTTCTTCCACCCCGTCGGCGACGGCCTCGTCGACGGTGACCTTGACGACGAGGAAATCTCCATCTACAGCCCTGTGTGTGAACTCGTCGACGACGACTGTTTCAACTTCTGTCGTGTCTTTTTCATTATCCACGACGACGACTACTTCATCGTCGACGGCTGGTAGGTCTGTCTCGTCGACGCTTAAGATAAAGAAGTCATCGTCGACGTCCAAACTACCGTCGACGCTGTGATCGCCGACGACTGTGTCGATGACGACACCGTCGACGAAAGCTCAATCGACGACAACACCGTCGACGGGAACTCCGTCTACCATGGTGCCCGTCGACGCTTCACCGTCAAAGACTACACCGTCGACGGCCGCAATCTAAAAAGTACGTACGTACATCTGAAGATCACAAAACGTACGTTGACGCCGGCCCTGACTTCCCCTAGTAGGGTCCAGTTATTGCCGCCAGCACACCTTTTGGAGGAAGAAGATTCTGATGATGACAGTATGTTTAGGACGACGACAAGCCCATCTCAACTTAACGTCCAGTATCAGGACAGTTCAGACTATGAGGATCAAGTACAGGAGGATCAGGCACTTTTTCCTGAAGAATACCATCCGCCTCCACCTCCCTTGGTTTGTCTGCCTGCATCTTTAGTTTCTGATCTGCAATTCCTCATTACGGACTATAAGCAGAGATTTCCCACTTCTGCAACGTCTCCGCCTCCAGCTGTGTCTCCACCGCCAAGACCACAGCTTCCACCTTTAAATTTGCAGTCTGGGCCTGTCACTTCACCACCTCCGCTTTCTACAGACAATGAGGAGGAGGATCGACATGAGGAAGGAGAACTTCAAGATTCCCAATCTACTCATGATGAGTGGGACAATTATGTACTCCCCTGTCCAGCTTCCCCCGTGCCCGATCAAACTGACTCGCCTCCTGAGGACATTGGGGGATTTCACAACGTAGTGGAAAGAGTGGCGCAGCATTTCCAAATACCTATGCCTTCACACCAGCAGGATTGCTTTCTCTATGATTTTAAAGAGCCTTTTAAAAAAATCAGTCAGATCTATCCCTATTATAGATTATATATGGGATCAGGGTGTTAAAATAATGCAAAAACCCTTCCTTGGTGCACCCAGTATTGCCTCGTCTGGATAAAAAATACAGAGCGCCGGATACTGCTCCAGCTTGCCTAACCGGACATCCCAAATCAGAGTCCGTCATCACACATGCTGCTCAGCGGAAATCGAAAAATCCTTCCACGCTGCGGGCCGGTCCTCCAGACAAAGACGGTTTGATACTATCGGAAAACGTTTCTCGTCAATGTCTGCGTTAACAGTGCGTGCATCCAATTCCTTGGCACTGTTAGGACGCTATAACAGGCAGATGTGGGCAGATATTGCTCCATATCGTGCGGGCTTGCCAGAAGACTCAAAGGAAAAGAAAGATCTTGCTGGAGGGCGAACGTTCTGCATCCGAGATAAGACTGTGCAATGGATATCGCCTCTACTGGATTTCGCCAACTGGCTGGCGCAGCTGTACTACGGCTGCAGGGTTGGTTGAAGGCAACTTCATTCCGACCGGAAGTGCAAACAAAAGTTTTGGACATGCCCTATGATGGTCAGCTTCTTTTCTGAACACACATTGATGAAGCTCTTCAGGGTGTAAAAAAGGATACCGACACAGCTAGAGCTTTGGGTACCCTTCAATTCAAGAACCCACCTTTTCGGGGCTCAAGAGGAAGGGGACAAACATCTGCAAGAGGTGATTACCAACACCCATCTTCCTATTCTTCCAATCAGCAATTTCGGCCACAATACCAGCAACGTCAACAGCACCAATCAACCTACTCTAAGTCCTCCTTTCGTGGCAAAGGAGGTCGACAGAAAGACGCTGCTCGGCGACAATGACTTTCCACTAACGCCGGTCTCCATCTCCTCTCCGCCCTCAAAGGTTGGAGGAAGAATTTCCCACTTTCTACAAAATTGGAAACAAATAACAACGGACCGTTGGGTTCTGCAACTAGTTCAATTTGGCCATTCACTAGAGTTCATTCAAATTCCTCCCCAAACCCCTCCACGACCTATGCTTCACAAAAATGTACGTGCTCTACTCCTGGAACTTTCACTTATGCTTCAGAAGGGAGCTATAGAAAGAGTTCCTCTTCGTCAAAGGGGGAAGAATTTTTACTCCCGTTTTTTCCTGGTACGCAAAAAGGAGAAGAAATGGAGACCAATTTTAGACTTGAGAAGTCTCAACAAATTCTTTAAAAAGCAGTCGTTTCTTATGGTTACTATCCAGGAAGTACTGCAACTTCTCAATGCGGACGACGACATGGTTCTTTAGACCTTCAGGATGCCTATTTTCACATCCCTATCCATCGGAATCACAAGAAATTTCTGAGATTCGCAGTAGTGGGCAGACATTACCAATTCCGTGTCCTACCGTTCGGACTCAAATTGGCGTCACACATTTTTACAAAATGCCTTTCTCCGGTTGCCGCATATCTCGGACAACAACACCATCAGGTCTTTCCATATCTGGACGACTGGCTCGTCAAAGCACCCTCTCTAGAAGGCGCGTCCACGTCTTCCGATGCCGTTCTACGGCTTTTCGATCGCTTGGGGCTCACTCTCAATCAGGACAAGTCCGTCCTCCGGCCTTTCCAGCGTATAACTTTCCTGGGTGCTACTCTCGACACGACCCAGAAGAAAGCTTTTCCCTCACAAGAGCGAAGAGACCAGCTTCTTTCCATGGCGATTCGCATACGGTCCAAAAAGTCTCTTACAGTGCGCCTTTTTAAATCTCTGCTCAGGATGATGTCTTCCTGCATTCTACTAGTTCCACACTGTCGCCTTCACATGCGCCCTCTTCAAGAGGCTCCGTCAGCTCAATGGGTCCAATGTTTGGGATCATTAGACAATGTCATCCGGGTGACCCCTCAGATGATCAAGGCTCCACGGTGGTGGATTTGCCCTCAGAACCTTTCTCAAGGCTTGCCTTTCTTGCTTCCTGCTTCTCCACATACCATCACAACAGATGCGTCCCTGGAAGGTTGGGGAGCTTTCCTCCAAGAACTCCAGATCAGCGGGAAATGGTCCCTTTCCGAAAGAAAACTCAACATAAATCTCCTGCAGCTACGAGCGTTTTATCTCGCTCTTCTGGCATTCCTACCACGGATCAGAAATTCACTAGTGCTTGTGCGGACTGACAATACCACGACAATGCACTATTTAAACAAGCAGGGAGGGACTCGTTTTCTAACGCTCTCATGAGTTGCAAAAAATCTGGAACTGGCTGCTCCTTCACAACATTTCTCTTCTGGCAGAGTACGTTCCAGGAACACACAACGTTCTGGCCGACTCTTTGAGCAGACAACAGACAGCATGTCACGAATGGGAATATAATCAGCTGACTCTCAACCGCATATTCTCTCAATGGGGCACCCCTCTTCTGGACCTATTCGCTACCAAGCAGAACGTCAAATGGCAACACTTCGCAAGCAGGCATCCCCAGAAGGGATCTCTAGGGAATGCATTTTCGATCGCATGGTGCTACGTCTTTTCATACGCTTTTCCACCAATTCCCCTGATTCCCAGGGTTCTCAGAAAATTGAAAGCGGAACCTTGCACGCTCATCCTGATAACTCCAGCTTGGCCACGCCAACACTGGTTCACGGAGCTTCACCTTCTCTCCCTGGAGCCACCGATCCAGTTGAAACTGTTTCCCTCTCTTCTCACAATGAACAACCAACAAGTCCAGCATCCGGATCCAGCATTTCTCAGATTATCAGCTTGGCTCCTGAGTTCAGAGTTCCAGGGTCTAGACATACCTCCTGACTGTAGAGCAGTTCTGGCTCAGGCTCTAGCAGACAGTACTAACAAAACATATTCCTTAAAATGGAAGAGGTTTTGTATCTGCTGCAAGTCAAACAAAATACACCCTCTTTCATCCTCTCCAGAGCAAATACTGCCTTACCTTCTCCATCTGGGGAACTCTGGTCTCGCTCATGCCTCCATTAAACTCCATCTGGCAGCAATATCCCGTTTCAGGAGATCCTTTGCAGGCCCTTCTCTGTGGTCTAATAGATTGATTAAACAATTTCTTAAAGGCCTATTTAGGACATTCCCTCCTGTAAAGACTTTACCTCCTTCATGGCAACTCAACACAGTTCTGGCTCAGCTTATGAAACCCTTTTGAGCCGATACACAGAGCTGGTCTTAAGTATCTCCTGGAAAACAGCGCTCCTTCTAGCCCTTACCTCGGCAAGGCGGGAATCATGCTTTCTCAATTCAAGACCCTTTCCTTCAATTCAAACACGACAGGGTTATACTACGCACAAATCCGAAATTTATACCAACGTCCCGTCAAACTTCCATCTCAATGAGCCTATAGTGTTACGATCCTTTTTTCCAAATCCTCAAACCGTGGCAGGAAGGACCCTGCGTTGTCTGGATCTTAAACGCTACCTAAAATTCTACATTGACAAGACAAAGACATCCCGCAAATCCAACCAACTCTTTGTGGCTTACAGTCGACCTAGGAAAGGTCTCCCACTCACTAAACAAAGTATCTCTTGCTGGATCTCCGCAGCTATTACTTTTTGTCACCAGCAAGCTGGGCAGCCCCTGCATTCCAAAGTTCAAGCCCATTCCACAAGGGCAATTTCTACCTCAATGGCACTTTTTGCAGGTGTGCCCATTGCAGACATTTGCAGAGCGGCAACATGGAAGACGCCGCATACATTTACCAATCATTACTGCCTGGATACGGAACTCATGAAAGACGCTGCAGTGGGACAAGCGGTGCTCCGTCACCTATTTCATTAGAGGTGAGCCCTTCCTTTCATCCTTTCTTCCATACGCACATTTCTCTATTGTGTTTCTTACTATGCTATTTCATTGCTTCTTGGTACTTTCTATTTTCACGTTGATATGTTATCTGGTGAATTCATATATACTGTCCCATTCGAAATGTGCTTATCATTGCTTACTACTCTGATTCAGGCATGTGAATCTATGAAAGATACCCTGATACTGGATAAGGAATGCGTTACTTACCTGTAACTGCAGTTATCCAGTATTGGTATCTTTCATAGATTCACATGCAACCCACCCACCTCTCCTGGGAGGACTCTCTTGGGTCTCTGTGATACAACTACTTAGCTCTGTGTTTACCAGAATCTGAGGGACTAGAGCTCCTTCCAGGAAGGTTCCAGAGGGTGGTGATAGCTGGGTTTTTTTTACAAAAGAACCTGGATATGTTAACAAGGTGAGGCCCTTGGCCTATTACTCTATATGTCTAATGAGACATTACTTTGTTTATGTACCGGGGACTCCCATCCCGACGACGGGGAATGATTCAGGCATGTGAATCTATCAAAGATACCAATACTGGATAACTGCAGTTACAGGTAAGTAACGCATTCCTTACAATTAAAGGTTCAGTATCAAACATAAGCATAATACACATCTGATAAGAATCTGAATAAATACCAGGAAACAGTAACCTTGTCTAAAAATGTAAGATATAAAAGAGCTGGTCTTCTTTGGTTAAAATTCAAAGGTACAAGTAGAGGACGAATATACTTGTCGCAGATTGGCCCATTTGGGGCAAATTAAAACCATATGTAAAGTGTCTAATGCAGAGAACGCATTACATGCAAATGGGAAGGTCTAGTGGCTTATGCCATTCTGCTACTAGTTGAGGGAACATATTCAAACGAAAATGTTAAGTCTTCTGTGAATAACCTGCATATACAATGTTAAATAGATTTTTATTTTATTTATAGATTACACCATGGCATAATGTATATAGCAATGTTTGCGCAGTGAGTCTAGATTTTTAGCTTCATTGGTATACACCTTAAAGGCTCTTAACTCCCACAATATCTGATTTGGAGATTAGCTCTGGCGAATTAAAGAGATCTGGTAAGCCCAAATTTGTCAGGGTAGTCATGTAACTCAACCATGGTATACATAAGCTATAGTACATGTTCAAAGAGTCAATCAATATTAATCTGTTAAATTCTAAATCTTTTTTGGTCTGTATCGAATGCCTTAAAAGTAAAGGGCGCAAACGTATGTAATAAGCTATAAAACCTGCCCCTATCTCATTGTGTACTAATTCTGCAGGGATATTCTGCAGGGTTCGTAACAGTTTACTTAAATACTTATTTTCTGCCATTTGTATAGGAGATTTGTAACCCCAAATCTCCGCTCCAGAGTCTACAGTTGGAACACACTTAGCATTATACAGGTGTAATATAGACTTTATATGACTGTAGCCTAAATGCCTGGATAAAGAATCCATGCTAAAGGCAACCCTATCAAACGATTGAGTATGTGATTTCAATAATGGGTCCAAGGACAATTTGTCATCTAACCGGATGCCTACCTAGCTGACCTTGCCCACTTTACCTATGTTGTTACCGTTTATTATATAGGTTTTAGTCTTGGTACCCCTTGGTCCTATGGTCATGGTATATGATTTAGAACAATTAATTTTTAGTCCCAGATTTTCCATAAAATCGACATAATAAAAGTTGCAGGCCATTGCAGAGAGGGATAAGGTGGGCAGGCTATTGGCATGGCTTGCTAACCCCTCTCGCAGGGGCAACGCCATAATTGAAATAGCGGATCCGGACGGGCACCCATTATACAGACAAGACACCATAAATAGTAGGTTCTATAGCTATTATGAACAGTTGTACAGGAGATCGGGACCTAGGAGGGAAGGGGAGATAGAATATTAATCGGAGCTTCCCCTCCATGTATTATCTGAGGAGGATGCAGACCAACTAGGGGCAGAAATATCAGAGCATGAAATCCGAGCTGCCATTAAAGAGCTGGCGAGAGGGAAAACTCCAGGCACAGATGGATTCCCTAAGGAGTTTTATGCAGCGTATGTAGAGGAATTAGCCTCTAGGCTGGTGGAGATGTATACAGAAACAGGGGAGGGAGGTCAGCTACCAAATACCACTCGAGAAGCGGTGGTGATTCCGCTACTTAAACCTGATAAGTACCCCCTGGAATGTACGGCGTACAGACCCTTGTCGATGCTAAACCTCGACTTCAAGACCTTGAGTAAGATATTGGCGACAAGGTTGCTACCACACATGACGGCTATGGTATACCGAGAACAGGTGGGTTTCATCCCGAAGAGCAACACAACACTGAATATACGCATATTACGCTCTATCTGGGGGCGGTAGGGCAGCAGGAGGGTCCGATATTCGCAATAGACAGAGAAGGCATTTGATAGCCTTGAATGGGAATTTCTGTCCGCCGTCCTAGCAAAAATGGGGGTCGGGCAGGGTTTTCTGCGGTGGGTGTGACTATTGTATACTGACCCGGTGGCGAGGGTACGCACAGGACGTATGAGATCTGAGCAGTATAAAGTGGAGGGGGCACTAGACAGGGTTGCCCTCTCTCCCCATTACGGTTTGCGCTGGTGGTGGAGCTAATTGCATTTAGGGCGCGCTCTGGCGAAGAATACAGAGGTCTCCAACTAGGAGGACAGAGGCACCACATAGCGCTGTATGTGGAGAATCTCCGGCTATTCCTTAAAAATATGGGAGACGAGTTGCGAGGGGCGAAGAATATGATCGAGAAGTTTGGTGAATTATCGGGCCTGCAAGTTAATTGGCAGAAATCTTGGCTATTCCCAATAGAATCGGACACTCCACCACCAGAGAACCTGGGGGGACTACTGTAGGAACCCTGATGTTTCCGGTATTTGGGGGTGAGGATCTTCCTTTCCATGGCAGATGTACAAGAAGGAAATGTAGGGGGGACGCTGAGGACACTCGGATAACATGATATTCTGGGCAAGGCTCCCCCTCCTAGATGGTGGGCCGGATTTCCCTATTAAAAATGGTGGCCCTCCCCATACTATTATACTTCTTAAACACACTACCAGTATGGATACCGGGGGCATGGTTTCGGGAATAAGACTCCTGCATCTCTGCCTTTATATGGGGAATGGGCAGAAGGAGGGTAGCCCTAACTACACTAAAAAGAGCACAATCAGAGGGGGGCCTCGCAGTGCCTGATATGGAGGCATATTACTTGACTGGACAGCTACAAAGATTTACACAGTGGGTAGCAGGGAGCATAGCACTGGACAGGGGGATGCCCCCCTTCGCCCCAGAGAAGATGAACGTGTTACGCACCCTGTTGGGGGACAGTGAATGCACAGCAGGTCCAAAGCAATGAGCACAAAGTGATACGTCGGTGCTGGGGTAGGTGCCTCCAAAAGACTGGGGCATGTCACCCATACTCACCGGAATTGCCACTGGCACTCCTGAGAGCGCTCCCACATGGGGGGCAGTAGAGAGGAATGGAAGATTGGGAACGGGCCGGAGTATCAAAGGTGGGAGACTTATATCGAGACTGGGAATTACTCTCTTTTGAGGGGTTGAGCACAGATTGGGACATCCCTCTGGGGCACTTTTTACTCTACGGGGCAGTTATGGGGGCAGTGAGGAGGCACTGCGGCACGGGCACATCAGAACCACCATGACATGCCACATGCAAGTATATATGCCTGGCATGCGGGGGGGGGGAGGGGGGACTATAAAGACTGCTACATGCCTATACAAGGCCATGGGGCGGGAATCTGTACAGCCGCTTGAAAGGTTGAGGAATAAGTGGTCTGAGGACATAGACACACCACTGGAAGACAAGGACTGAGAGAGCATCCTATCACGCACGTCGAAGGTATAGAGGAATGCACGCTTTAGCCTAGTTAGCTTCTACATGTTACACCGCGTGTACATAACACCGGAACTCCTTATCCGATTCTTTCACAGAGAGGACGCATAGTGCCCGAGGTGTAGAGAGCGAGGGGTGAACTATATGCATATGGTATGGAGCTGCCCCGCCCTGACACAATATTGGCAGGAAGTAACAACAGAACGAACAGTCCTCTGCACACCAGATCATGTCCTACTTAACCTGTTTCCCCACACAGCTAAGACCAAGGTCACAGAGCAGTTCCAGGATCTTGCCTTCATACTGGAAAAAAGGGAGATTACTAGTAGAAGGAAGGCCCCGGCAGGACCCAACATACACAGGTGCAAGAGAGAACTAGAGAAATGGGCAGGATGCAAGGGCAGAATCTTATCCCGAAACGTGAGATGAGGCTTGGGAAAGGTGGAAAGGGCCAGGCATGGGAAGTTCTAATGGAGGAGCTAAGGGAAAAGGACCCCGGGTCTGAAGCCCCCACTCTTGAAAGACCATCACAACATGGTAGTCCCCAGAGACGGAGCCAGGAGGGTAGGGGGGAGCAAGCACTAGGAGACGAGGACTCATAGAAGCCCATAGATCGAAGGGGCTTAGAGCTAGATTGTGGCGACCGAGTGATGAAAGTACACACAGCGAGAAATAATAAATGTGGTCACAGGGAGGCATCCTGTAACAATAGAACACAGCAGTGCCGGGGGAGAGGAGGGAGGGGTAGGGTTTAAGCTCCAGTTTCAGGAGGGGGGAGGGGAGGGAGGAGAGCTGAAGACATGTTGGGCTCGGCAATGCATTACAGCACCTGAAACAATAACAATGCAAAAACAAACTAAGTGTAAAAGACGACAGCCAGAATACAAGAGAAATATACAGAATGTTCACATGTACTAGCGATATTGTGCTATGAGAGATGCATGTAAAAGGCAAGAAAGTTTGTTTACAAAAAAAAAAGTTGCAGGCCATTAGTTGTGCTGGAGATAAGAACAGAATCATCTGTGTACTACAAAGCGGGTACCGCTCTATGTCCTATCCTTGGGACATCTTTACAATGTATCCATAAAAACTGATTTAATTGATTTATGTATAAAATAAAAAGGAAAGGAGTTAAAATACAACCCTGCTGGACCCCCTTCCCTAACTGAAAGTGCTTAGTGCATTCCCCTCGTAGACCATATCTTACCGATGCTTCAAGTCCTGTGTGCAAATAATGCAAAAATGTATCTAAGGCCTCCTCCTCTCCCATGTTCCTCAGCACATCCTACAGCCTGTCTTACCACTTTGTCAGTGGCTGTGCTGAGGTTCATGAAGGCTAAATGTATACTTTCTTTTTTAACCACAGTGTATTTATTAACTAAAAGATATAAATTCTAATTCTGTTCTATAGTGCCTCGTCCAGACCTGAACCCATATTGAATTTCTAACAAGATATTACTAGCGCCCAGTCTGTTAGATGCTTCAACAAGATCCTACTCGACACTTTTACTTCCGCATCAAAGAAGTCGGGCAGTAGCACGCTGTATCAGCTCGATTCCGTTCTTTGAAAATGGGTACTATGACCGATTGTTTCCATGAAAGGGGAATGTAACTTGGTGCTGCCACATTCAGATATTGGGTGATCAATGGGGCCCACAAATCTATACATGATTTTAAAAAGGTCACCTGGAGCCCCATCTTGGCCAGCACCTTCCCCGATGAGTTATTTTATTATGCTTTCCCTCACCTCTTTCATTTCAAAATAGATAATGGCTCCTTTAGCAGGCCAGGCAATATTAATAAACTCTGACACCTGTATATATGCGATCAAAATGATTCTCCCATTTTTGCGCAGGTATGGTAGCACTTAAGTCTGGTACTGTGCCCTCATTGAATAATGGCTGATGCCTCCTTAAGCTTGTCCCTGGCTTCCCTCCTCAGGGCGCTTAATCTATTCCTGCGATCTAACACATACGCCCTCTTGGCTGCTTTAACAGCGCATATCTGCCTTGGTTTTAACTTAAGGGCTAACTTTATATCATTATAGGCCCTGGAGTAGTTCTTATTGAAACATTCAGGACCTGGGTTAATTGTATTAATATGTCTAGTCAGGGCTCATTGGGTCTCAATGCAAATAATGGAAAAATAATCTAAAATGACGTGATCATGTGCATCAATATTCAGACACGCATCAAATTCACGGCTACACTTCTGGACCTAATTCCTTAGAAAGTCCCCCGGAAAGACTTTCTCCCAAATAATACTCCTCCCTTGAGATGTAAGCGGGTCTTTATAAATGGAAGTCTTGGCCGCAGGATTCCACCAACCAAATACAGCCGTAATCTGGTTGTGATCACTAAAAATACTCCATTCGATTTTAAAATCTACCAAAAACTGAAGCAGGCGTGCAGGTATTAAAATATAATCAATGGTTGTATTATTACTTATTCCCTTGAAAGTCAGGATGGCCATGGGTTAGTCATTCTCTTCTTTAGATAAAAGATTAATAAGGTTTAACTCTGTGACCAAAAGATAAAGATTATCACCCTGGTTGAGTGCTTAAAATGAATCCGCTCTAATCCCTATAAGTGTTCCTGATCCCTGCTTTCCTCAGCGCATGTCTCACAAGGATGTAGGTTGAAATCTCCAACTAGCTGGATATTGGTCAGAAGGACCACTCTGACAGAATCTTCTAAGCTCTATATACAGTGCTATCTTGGTAGATGGTGAATTATAGATATTGATTGTCTACACCTTGATATAATGGGCAAACAATAGTAGTACTACCCAGATAATTCCAGAGTCAAATGTTATTAGTTCTGTGGTGCAGTCTAATCTTAAGCTTATAAACGTTGCCAGGCCAAGGCCTCTGCTTTAGCCTAAAAAGCAATAAACCCAGCCATAAAACGGTTCCCCTCTACTTCCCAGGTCACTTGAAAGCACACTATCCCAAATATTTTACATAGATCCACCCCTGGTTTATCAGCCAAAAATGTGCTTAGCCCTGCGATATTCCAACTTAGTGTGGACAAATTAGTATTCGTATCGTTCAAGGGATCTCCTTCCCCAGTCTCCCTCCCTATTATATCTTCAGCACATAAATTCATATCTTCTCAGGGATCAGACTGACGTGGACCGTTCTCTTCTCTAGAGTCAGTCTACATCTGCTAGGGCATCAAAACATTTGTAGGTAGGTATACCAGAAAAACTAGACATGTTCACCATGTCCCCTACTTTCAGGGTTGAATCAGTCTGTGTATCCTCCCTAAAAGCTTTAGGAGTCATCACAGATACCTGGTTCAGTTGATCTCTTGGTCTATTAAAAATAACCCAAATGCAAAAAATAATCTTACTGAATTCCACCTGAGTATTCGAATTCCCATGTATACTTTTGGCCAAATTAGAACTATTGAAGTTGACAATGTTGCAATCCCCTTGTATGTCCAGCCTCCCAGGCCCGGTCCACCCCTCCCACCTCAGCATCAAGATGTTATTCACGAGTCTATGCGAAAATCTTCTATAGCGACCCAAGCAGTTCAGTCTTATTAAATAACTGCTCATATGACTCCTTTTGACCCCTCCTTAGGCCAGGAATGCTTGCAAGGATAATCACATATGGACATGACGCTGGGGGCAGTCCTATCACTGGCTGTACCTCTACTTGGGTTTCTCCCTTTGTTCTTTTTTGCTTTCTTGATCCTTAGATGCCATGAGAGGGGGTTCTTCTATTCCTTTTTTTGCATTGCGTACTATGGAGCCCCTCTGTGTATTTGAATTTGTTAGAATAGGTGACAATCGTCCTAATTCTCTGTGCAACCCAGGAATGAGATTTATAGTATCTGCTGGGGGAGAGAGTTGTGAAGTCCCTTGGGAATGGTTCTCAGTCCTGCCTAATGAAGCTTTAGTGTAGTTCCATCTTTATCTAATTTATCACAGTGTGCACATACTTGTTACCTGCCATCCTCTTAACGTCCTCGATGGCTTTGTTTAGAACATTCAGCTTTGTAAATATCGGTAATAGTTTAGCCTGTAAAAGCAATGTAATTTTAACTAAAGCCTCCCCCTCCAGCCACCAAACAGTGTTTAAATTCTGTCCTTCCTTTCCCCCGCTTGTTCCGGGTACGATGGGTGTGATGGAGGTTTCGGCGGAGGGTCAGCTGCTGTTGAGTCTCGGGCAACATCAGGGGACTTTAAATGTAAGGAGCTTTGGGTCGCTTTTTTAGTAGCCGTGGATTTTGGAATTCTCTTCGGGTGTTTCACCTGCTTACTATGGGGTGGACTGTCAGGAGAGCTTTCTCTCAGTGGTAATGAAATAACTCATGAACCTTGTGCCACTTGGTCCTTAGAAAATTGCCCTTGATCAATTGGTAGAGGAGTTATGGGGCCGGGTGAGCCCTGGAGCTATTAAAGACACCAACCGCAGCAGAAAGGGATAACCACCTCTCTTTGTGATTAATCTCGTTATTAATTGCCATCATGGCCCTCTGAAGCATTCAATCCAAAGAGGTTGGCATTGAGGGTGTTTGTGCTGTGTTCGAGCCTCCATCTATTTTCCTATTACCCATCTTGGTGCCTTTGGTCGTCCAAGTAATAAGCCTCCCGCCAGAAAAAGTAATCCAATGACAGGACCAAGAGGGGTGGTCTGGCCTGGCCTCTTCTGGGCTCTGATGGGCGCAGACGGGCACTACTGGACGAATGCCCCTATTCCTGCGCTCTGCAGTGCGCTGGGGGACAGAGTCCCACCCCAGTCAGCCACCCAAAAGCAGGTGAATCTGTTGCAGGCCTCAGATGGTCTGGATTGAGCAGCCCGGGGTCTGTCAGTTGGTCTTCGCCCCAGAGAGTCTTGGTCAGACACCACGCACGCCCTTCAGTCCCAATCCCATCCCCCCCTCAACCATCCTTATACCGCTTACTCCTCTTACACCTCTCCTCCTACCGCCGTCTTCCTTGCTGATGAAGTACAGGGGCTATGAGATGATGAAATGGCGGTGGTCCCCTTATGCTCCTTACTGTCCTTAGGCTGTATTCTGCTGAACAAATGGCGAGTGTGGCCTCCAGGTCGTTGAGGGCTCGCTCAGTGACCGCCGACTGTCTGCAGTTAGATTTGCAGGCTCATACAATCTTCGCAGAGCAGGTGAGAGCAACTGTGCGTACCAGCAGGGAGTCTAGGCTTAGTAATGCGGTAACTCTGGCTGTGCTCGGGTGGCGTTCCCTCACTGCTCTTGCTCAGTCCACCCTCGCTCAGTGGTCAGTGGTCACAGTGAGAGTTAATTTTCTTCTTGTGCCTCAGGGCCTCCTGTCACTGATGGCATGGAGGATTTCAGGAGACAGTGGCATCTCCCAGGACTTTCGGAGAGCGCTTTCAGACTCGTATCGGAGTCGTGGGCACCTGGCACAAGGAAAACTTATAGACTGGCTTGGCGTAAATGGGTTTGTTGGTACCTTCGACAGAATTATGATCCTATTTCAGCTGACCTAGTTCAACTTATCAATTTTTTGTCTGAAATCTTTGCTTTAGGCCTGGCTTATCGAACTGTTAATGTCTACAGATCGGCCATTGCAGCAGGACACTGTTTGGTAGATGGTACCTCGGTAGGCCAAACCTTATTAACTAAAAAGCTTATGAGAAGTATGCGTGTTTTAAATCCACTTTTGCAAAAGGAGGGAAGGCATAAGGTCTCAAACAAAGCCAACTATGAAGGAACGCATCCCCCCCCAAAGCCTGAGGGTCTGGCCTCCAGCTGAAAAATTTGGGCAGTTGAGTGTTGACAGATCTATTCCAAAGGGTCCCCATATCGACTGAATGGTGAGAAAAACCTCTGTCCAGTTTCCAATTGCTCAAATCTTTGAAATTCCTGCTACCCCATTGTTCAAGCCCGGAATATATTCGGCAATCACCGAGATGCCCTTGCTGAGGCAATATGCCCAGTAATTCTTGGCTAGGTCTGAGAGTTCTGTGGAATGAGGTCCTCCCATCTTGTTCACGTATCTCACAGCAGATATGTTGTCCATGCGAAGCATGACAGAACACTTGATGAGACCCTTGGTAAAGCTCCAGATTGCAAAGGATCCTGCCAGTAGTTCTGGGCAGTTGATATGTTGTTTTCTCTTGGGCTGTCCAAATACCCCCTGTTGATGAGTCGCCACATGTGGCACCCCATCCCTCTAAGCTCGCATCCGAATCTGGTTCTTCCCCGAATATGGCCCTGCCATTCTACGCTTCCCCATTCCTCAACCACCAGAGTATCTCTTTCTTGAAGTCTGAGTCCAGGTAAACTATCTGAGAATAGGATGGATTCGCTCTTGGGGCTTTGGCTTGGAGTCTCTGAAGGGCCCGGTAATATAAGGGTCCCGGATATATGGCTTGGATAGTCGAAGACAGTAGGCCCAGAACCCTTTCTAAAGTCCTTAGCGAGAAACCCTGGTTCTTTAGAATTTTGCTTAACTCCTTTCTTAGTATTCTGATTTTTTGCCCTGGCAATTTCAATTCTGCTTGGACTGTATTTACCGTAAAGCCCAGGAACTGTGTGTCCTGGCTTGGAGTTGAGGATTTTTTGGTGTTTATAATGAAACCCAGGTGTTCTAAGAGATTTATTGTGAGGTCTGTGTGTTGAGAGGCTACCTCTTTGATTTGAGCCATTATTAAAATGTCGTCCAGATCTAACATTAGTCTTACCCCTTTGCTTCTTAGCCAGCCTGCCACTGGGCGCTGGACCTTGGTGAAACACCAAGGGGCTGACGACCGACCGAAGGGGAGGAATTGGCAGAATTTCTGATGTGGGGGCCAGATAGGGATGGTCAGGTAAGCGTCCTTTAGGTCTAATCGAGTAAGCTAATCCCCTTTCCTTAAAACATCTCTGAGAAGGTGGATTCCCTCCATTTTGAAATGGCGGTAAACCACCGTTTAGATTTATGACCGGTTGCTGACCATGCCAATCTCTTTTCCCTCTCGGATTGCACCCTTGGCAAACAGGTCTTTTACCTCCTGTGTCACCAGGGCGGAATCTTTTCGGGAAAATTGTATTTCTTGGGGAAGTCTCTCCTGAATAGGTAAGTCTATGAATTCTATCTTGTAACCTTTGACGGTATGTAGTACCCATGGGTCTTGGCTCACCATGCTCCAGTTCCCACAAAAGAGGGCTAGTCTCCCTCACCCCTTTACAGGGGTATCTGAAGGGTTTTTGGGTAGTCTTACCTGTTGAGAAGCTTCTTTGCTTTCTTTCATCCCTGAAGCCTCTTCGCAGAATCTTTGCCTTTGTGGATAGGATGATTGACCTCCAAAGCCAGATTGGGAGGATCTTCCTCCTCGTCCCACGAAGGGTCTTGATGAGAAATTTCCACGGCTGGGAAACCGACCCCGTATTCTCCCGGTGCTGGCAAAAAATCTGTTAAAGACTTTTTAAATATCTTTTTGTGACTTTTGAATGGAGTTGAAAACTCCTACATACTTGGCCATTTCCTTGATAAATTCTTCTCCGAAGAGAAGGCCCTGGGAAGATGCTCCCCCTTCTTTATTAACCAGCTCGACTAGCTTCGGATCTATTTTCAAGAGCACACTTTTTCGCCTTTCATTTGAGAGCGCAGTGTTTGCGTTGCCCAGTAGGCAAATTGCCCTTTGTGCTCATTGGCGTAGTTCCTTTGGGTCAGTGGGAGTAATAAGGTAGGCTCCTTCGGCTAGTTCAAACATTTTAGTCAGAGGACCCATAATGTCCAAGAGTCTATCTTGACAGGACTTAAGGCCCTTGTCAAGTCCTTTTCTTGGGTCTCTCCCAGTTTTGGCAATGAATACCACCACTTTGCTGTCCATATCTGATGTCAGAGCTATCTTATCAGGCAGAGAGGGGCGAGGACATTCAGATCTAAGTCGAGATCTGACCTCCTTGGGGATCTCCTTATGGGACCAGAAGGAGAGGTATTCCCCTATGTGTTGGGAGGGACCAACTCTGGAGAGAGTGGGTGTTTAATGAGGAGTGGGTTGAACATATATTCCTGTTTAGTGGGTGGGGTGGGGGAGGGGATACAGCCGCCCAATCAGTCAGCCACCCATTTTATCCATAGGACATGTTCAAACAGGCACATATCAGTGAGAAGCAAAAGAAAAGAGTACTTATCATTTGAGCAGCAACAACAAAGAAGGGAGAAGACTTCGTGCACATGGACTATATACTATGTTGGAATGTTTAGAAGTTCTATATCTGTTAATTGTTTCTGCTGTGAGCTGCGCAATAAAGGAGATTTGCATAATCTTAGTCTCCTTGTCTTTAATAAAATCCAGATTTTCTGCCCACCACGCAGTGAAAAATCAAAATTTTCTTTTAGTTGCTAATATTCCTTGGTCATTTGAAGCCATTATATGGGCCGATAATAAAAGATAATAAAAGTGCCTTACCTATCTTTTCCAAAGAGGATCTAGTATTATACAAACATCTCTCTAGCCTTAAATGTTCTTTAAAAACAAAGCAAAAAACTGGGACTCTGAATCTGTTCCATCAATCAGTCAAACAATGGAAAATCAGTTTTCAGATTCAATAATGAATTTAATTAATTTAACATCATAAAGAAACCCGTATTTTGTTTTTTTGCATTGCACTAGGCCTTGTTACAGTTATTCTTCCAACCCATGTATGAAATATATAGTGTCTCCTATTTTTCAGTGCTGAGTATGATGTGGTTCATTTAATTAATTTGTATTTATCATGCTTCCTTACGTATAATGACATGCGTATATGCAGAAAACAGTCATTTCTAGGTGTTTGTCGTAGTTGGCAGTAAATTTGGGTGGGGTTGGCGGCTGTTTGATGTGTGGTGCTACATTTCTTATTGTGGGAACAACTACATGAAACCTAGTGACAAAAACTATACCTGTGGAAGGCTGTTGAAGAAGTTGCTGCTACAGTGTGAAAGGCCCCGCCCACATGAATGGTCAAATGTAGTGATTGGTGGGCTGGATCGGTCACAGTAGGAAGGAATTATCAGCACAGTGGGGCCTGTCCCCTTTTTTATTGTTCCCCACAAAATGTGGTATTAAATTTTATATTCAAACAGAGCAGGCAAATTACTGTGTTACAATTTAACTTAGTTTGAGGTTGAACATCCATTAAAAAAATAACATGATAGCTCAAAAAGAGTTTTAAAAGAAAAGGCTACTAGATGTGTTCAGCAGATTCACTGTAAGATATAGGCAAATTCTTAAGCATCGTTACATAAACATGACTATGCCTGTAATTTTGAGCAGAAAAGTTCAGAATTGCAAAGGTAGTAGCAGGTGTGGGTAGCGTGCTGTCACTGCTTTGCAAGTGAGAGCACAATCTGGGCAGGGTGCAGTTTGCTAAGTATTGATGCAAATAAAGGAAAAGGGGAGTGTAAGGAGATATGATGTGGGTGGTAGAGGGCGGTGGGGTGGATGTGAATGGGTAGGATCACTGTGATATGCAGGGTGCAACATATGAGATCAATAGCACTGGATAATGCAGCACTTAAGGGAGATTATCACACAGGGTGCAATTTTCAAGGGGGGGAGAATCCCCCTTAACAATGCTTTGTAGGTGAATCAGCTTAGCATCCCATTCCATAGATGTGGTATGTTTTCGAAGGCCTCTTGCTTCCTCCATTCGGATTTCCATCCTCCAGGCATCAGCCCAGTGCACCGAGGTATACTGCCATGATGCGACGAACAGAGGCAGAGTAGAACGCCACTTCAAGGGAAGGGCACGCATAGCTAACAACAAGCAACGTCTGCAAACCTTGCTGTCTTTTTATTGTGCTTGGTGCTCTTGTAGATGTCCAGGGCACAAGCCTCCTATATGTCAAGACTTTCATAGCTAGAGATGTCATTCTTTTCTGCATGCCATGCCAGTTCTTTGCTATAGAGCGGGTGACCAAAGCGTATGCTGGAGGTCTGCACCTTAGGATTGGCAGCGTGGGCAGCAGAAGTTGGTTTCAGGGAAAATCTGATTTAGTTTGTGTAGGCTGTATGTAAGACAGTGAATTTAATATTTTTAAAATGGCTATCCCCAGATATTGTGTCGATGCCTACCCCACCTTTATTATTAATGTAATTCTTTTTGTTCCTGTTTCTTTTCCACATGGAAACTACTTATTGATGACATCATAATACAGCGATTTCAATTTTGAATCCTGGCGTTCACCAGGTTTAATTGCGGAATCAGGCCTTGAGAGTTATTTGCTGATGTTTGTTAGTTTCCACCATAACGCATTGTTGGGTGCTTCCTGGGTAATCTTAAAGATGTGAAAAATACTTGTTGGCTGAATCTTTATTGGAAGTTATTTCACTAAATGTAGTGTTTCTCATGCATGGTAGTCTGCCTAATACAAGTTCTTGGCCACCTGTCCTCTGCACTTTGACAGTCAATTTCCAAATGTTTCTCTTTGCTGAGAGATGTTGGTAGAGAATCAATACCAGAACAGCTGGGGCCTCATAGCTAGAACTTTTTGACACCATACCCATTACGAATTCTATACTGAGTTCTGAAATATTAACTTGGTTTTAAGTCTCTACAAACTGGATATAATTTCCTTTTTAGCTGCAATTTATATTTTATCAAATAAGTTATTTTAGGTTTGTCTAATTAAAATGCAGAATGTTATTGATTTTCTTAATTTCCACATCTGTCCATTTAAAATAAATTAAAAGTAATCATCCTCTCTCATGGGTCATAGTGCTGTGGGCTCCTCTTTTGCATCGCCAACTCCTGCCTCTGCCATAATAGGTTGATGATTCATCGTTTTGTTTTCATAGTGTAGGAAAGGGACCTGTCAACACCAGTAACCCTACGTACGAAGTTGCTTGAATGTGTGTAGACAGGCTGAATCTTGACTTAGTGAGGATATTAGGAGGTACTTTTTCATCATTCTTTCTATAACAAAGTATCTCGAATTTGCACTAGGTAATCTTCTTCTGGGCATTTGGCTACTAGTGTGTCTCACCACTAATTTAAAGCTTTACTGTTTTTCTTTGTGGTATGTTATTCTGTTAAACTCATACATTCAGTGCAGTAGTTTATGGTTTTCCAACTCTTAAGATGCTGGTTTGCAAGAACATAATACAATCATTAACTGTGGTATGTTATTTATAAGATGCGTTTTTATCATTTGAATTATTTTTTTTCTCCTATAGCGTACACTTAACTCCATTCAGTCAATTGTGGCCATGTGTGTATTGTGATGTTTGCTGAATCTGAAATGTATAAGGCTTCATTTAGTCTACTACACTTTAGTCAGTGGTCGACTACCATTCACTAGCTGTGTCAGTGTAGTTGAAAAACATCCTAATTATATATATTTTTTTAAATAGTTTGTTATGAAAAGAGCTAGAGACATTTTAAGATCTGCACATTTCTAAATGGTATATATGTAGGATTGTTTGTTTTAGAAAAATTTTTAAACGATATTTAAGAATTTTTGTGATCTTGCTTCTAAAGATATTTACTGATTATAAGTTCAAAGGAGTTACTCTTAATAAAAAGGTAGGTCTACATGATTTAGGACTTACATTTCCAAATCAGGGCTTTTGTTTTTTTAACACAGTTGTTTTCTTTCCATAGACTAACAGTCCACATGGATGAAGAATTGCGTGCTTTGGCCTTTAATACATTGCAGGCTTTGATGCTAGATTTCCCCGATTGGCGAGAAGATGTTCTGTCGGGATTTGTTTATTTTATTGTTCGCGAAGTTACTGATATTCATCCTGCACTTCTGGACAATGCGGTGAAGATGTTGGTACAATTACTCAACCAATGGAAACAAGCTGCCCAAATGCATTATAAAAATTCTGATTTTCAGGTAAAGTATTTTAGCAGTTTACATTTGCATGCGCTTTATTGTATTCTCCTTCCAGGCCCAAATGATGATTTTTTTGTATATTAACGTAGTTTGCTAAAGCAATCTGGGGAAACATGCTCTTCTTTATGGGTCTATTGTGGGTTCCAAATCTCACTACAAATTTGTGACAGAATTTGGTATCACCTTTAAATTTGCTTTCTTAAGGCTGCCTTGCATGGGGGGCACACACTGAATGCGCAGTCAAAAGGAAAAAAAACACATAGGCCTCCTGCTACCACAAAGTATGCAGTCTGTTATGTTGATAATGGAGGAGGTCCTTTACATCTGTAAGTGGCTTAGCGCTCCCTCTTCAAAGACGTAATACACTGTTAAGAGTAGTAGGCCTATACAGTAGGGAAAGCATGCTGACCTGCAGAGGCCTGTTGTCCACTGCAGAGCAATTAATAACAAAAACCGTGTTTCCTCACTTTAATGGCCAGGCCTCCCTCTCACAAGGCATGTAAAAAAAAGAGAGGAAAAGCACAAATGGTAATAACCATCTCAACCTACTAAACTTCACAGGTCAGTGAGATAATAAAATCATGTGAAGATTTGGGTAGATCGATATTTACCTCTTAGTAATATGTTGTATTCATGTGGATGAGCATTGGACTGCACTAACTACTTTACAGTAGTGTGGCAGTTTTTCAGCGTTTTAATACACTAGTCCTAGTAAACCCACCTCCCTACTCCCACCATCATGTCATGAGGGCAGTACTGGAAATGTATTGTGCCTTCAGTTGTCTGCCTGCTGGAGACCTTGGTTTCACATGTTCAATGATGGTGGCTTTGATACAAGAGTTTTGCTGGGTAATGGGATTCTCATTTTGTATATTTTGTTGTGGCCCCAATTGTCCCATAGATTGTTGTATAATCTGTATTATGATGGCCTCCAGGGGGCAGGTTATGGCAGACTTTTCTGAGGAATGTGTCTCTGATTGTTAGTATATTATATAGAATCCATCGATGACCTTTCCTGGCTGAAAGGATTTTCATATGGGATTGAATTTTAGACAGCACAATCCCTATTTTAGACAGCACAATCCCTCCTAGAAAACAAAAATAGTAAAGCTTGTACTCCTGTGAAAACTGAGTTGGGAGCCCCCAAAATTATCTCATGAGGGCTCTTGTGGTGATGGATTCAGTTGTGGTATTAATGTAAGTCTGCTACGTTGTTCCATAGGGCACTACATTTGCACCACCACATCATTCAGCAGTACATTTTTGAAGGTAATATAATTAATGTAAGTTGCTGAGCTGATATGGAAATAGAGTAAAGGAGACTTAATTCCTTTTAAAACAACCTGGATTGTTCTGCCCTGTAGTGTAACAATGATGTCGAATGATATAGTGCAATAAAGCCAATATATGTAATTGTCAATCTTTTTGCCTCATTTCTTTGACATTCAGTTCCTCAAAGGGGTTCTATGCCTTGCCGTTCATAGTGACATCAGAGTAGTCAAATTAAGGCCTCGGAAAAGCAAACAAGACTTGAGACCCACAAAAGAGTTGATACAATGTACATTTAGAGCCACAGCAAGGTTTTTTGGACCAAAAACAAATGCCTATTAAAACTACAAAGGCTACGTAGGCTTAAACCCCAGTTGCTCTTTGGATGAGTTGTCTACATCAGATAGTGTGCTAGACACTTCAATTTAAAAAACAAAAAATCTAGGACAGCTGTTGGAAGATTTAATTTGCCATTAGCCCTTATAGTGCTTCAGCTAAGCATAGGGTTTCTGCTGGTGTAGAGAACCCGAGATTAGGACTTTACTTTTTGTAACGGGTCACCCACAGGTCTACTTGAGTTTAAACTCCATAGTGAGGAAGCAGCGGGTAGATGTTTGATTTTAAGGAGGTTTTGATTGTTCATTTGAAAGAAGTACGCCAGCTCGATGCTGTAGAAGTTTGTTTTGCAATAGTGTGAATTTGAGAGTGGATAATTGTTCTGCCATGCTAAGCCTCTACAACAGTGGATCTTAAACTGTGGTCCGGCGACCCCTGCTCGTCCATTATGGCTACTCAGCAACTCCACCGACTGATTGTCGATAAAACTGATCATTTTAAAACGTTTTGTAAATGTGAAGGAATATGAAATTCGAGACTAAAAATGTATTTGGTATCCTTAAATTGGTTTGTGGGATAGTGCAGGTGCATCAAACAGAGTATAGTATAAACCGTTGCATTTAGAAAAGCTCCAACCTTCCCATTAAAATTAATATTTGTAAATTAAATAAAATATATGTCCTCATATGTCTTTGTTTGATGGATCATTGTTTCTGTTTTTTTGTGTATTGGTTTGCAGTTCAAGTAATTGAAATTGCTTATGCCGGGGTCCCTGTATTCTAATAATGAATCACTGTGGGTCCCAAGATTCCAGTAACAAATAAGTTGGGGGAGGTCCTCCGAATTCAAATGTTGAAGAACCACTGCAATACAACATATTGCTGTGATACAGATTTCCTAATTCAGTTTAATTTCATCATAAGCAACATTTGCGTAAGCACTGACAGCTACATTTGCTGCTCTGAGACTTTTCAATTGCTTCGCCAGTTTTCCCTTTGGATCTCTTTTTAGCGTAATAAAAGACTAGCTGGGGGATAAACAGGGGAATTGAACTACTAATGATCTTGGATCTATGAAGCTGCCACATGAAAATATTTTTTACCATTCTGTTAATATTACTGCCTCCAGAAAAAATATAGATTTGATTTACAGAATTTATTGGAAATGTTTTGTCATATCAGATAGCCACTTTCACTTCTGAATAATTTCTAACTGCTTGGTAATGTTTAGGAACAAATTATCAAATGAAGGAACCAATAGAGTGCACTCTGGCACTGATCTGCGATTTGAGTGCACTCTGGCACTGATCTGCAGCAGCAGGCCTGATGCTCCTTAGCATTCAAGGTGTTATGCGTTTCTATTCAGTGTCTCATGCCCATGTTGTACATATGGAAGAATTAATTAAAAGTGTTGGTCAAGTATTTCTGGATCTTATCAGTGTTAGGAAATTTGTGGTTCAGTCTTCAAACTTCAGGAGCGATGTTACGAAAGTTTATTATAGTTTATGTAACTTGTTCCTTCTGAGACATTTTTATTTTTCTGCTTGTGTTGAATAATTAAATTTTCTGCTTGTGTTGCATAATTTGTGAAAAGGAGCCATATGATTAGTTATGATTGACAATACGATGAAACCACAAATTTTCCTCTGCCATTAACAATACCATTTTTGTTTTAACTTTCATTTCAGCGTGGTGTTTCTAATGGGGCCATTCACACACTTCCTTTAGAGAGGAGTCCGTATTCAAGTGTATTCCATATTGTGGAAGGATTTGCACTGGTGATTCTGTGCAGTAGTCGGCCCGCTACCAGGCGTTTGGCTGTCAATGTTCTCAAAGAAGTACGGGCTTTGTTTACCATTTTAGAGCTTTCAAAGGTAGGCCTCCAATGCGTTGTCTTTTAAATTTATTTTTTATTTTTATTAATATATTCTGCTAGTTAGTGCAATCAGTTCCTGTGCTGTAGTGACATTTTCTGGATTTCTGGTTTGTGTTTTAGGGTGATGAAGAATTGGCATTAGATATAATGGACAGATTAAGCCCATATATTCTTGAAGGCTTCATACACCTCACTGGAGCAGATCAGGTAAGAGTGGTGTATGCTCTTTATAGTCCTTTGTTTGCTCCTTTCATCTAAATTAACAACATGTTTGACCTCTTTTATTTCCTAACCATATCTCTTTACATTTCAAAATTGAACTTTCTTTCAGGCTATTTGGCATTCTGCTTCCTCTTTCTATCACTCAAGACCAGTCATTCCAGGCCATGTTTTTAGACCTTTGGATCTCGTGGTGGGAGCTCTATTATTGTGAGCTGCTGGAGTCTTGTCAAACCAGTTTACTGCCTGTAGTGGATATTTGTCCGACGTTTACAATTTGCCTCATTCCTAGCACTTGCAGCTCACTTTGCTGAGAACCTTCTCTGGCTAGTCATACAAGAATGCTATTGACACACACTGTTGAACCTACTGTTCGTTCTATGTTTTGCTAGTGTCTTGGAAGAGAAGTAAAACATCCTCTTTAGAAAGGTTCTTCTAGCTCTGGTCCATGCATTTCTAGATAATGTTTGAGGATAGTTATTTTGTTTTCAAGAGTGTAAATGGCAAAAAAAAAAAAAATGCTAATTGGAGGATTAACATGGCATTCATCAGTTAATCATAACATATAAAGCAGAGAAGTGATAATCAGATCCTTGATTATTTAAAACCTTTTTATATATATAATAATTTGATGATTAAAGGGGACTCTGATTGGCTCAGACATGTACGAATATTGTTGGCACTTGCAGCTGGGTTCGCCAAGAGAAACATTGCCAGGGGGTGGAGTGCGTCTTCGCCTCCGTCATTGGAAGAGTGGGAATGGGATCTTGACTGGTGTCAGCGGGCTGAAGAGACAGTGCATAAGAGTAGGGGATGTGTTCAAAAAAATGGGAGGAAGTATGGGCACCATGACGGCGACGCTGGTGGGAGAGTGATATGCAACAGCTGAGACGGAGCGGAGTGGTGGATGGAAGGGATGAACCGGACTAAGACTTTTTTTTAAAATAATGTCATGTTATGAAAGTATACCCGGGGAGCCATTAATGAATTACAGTCTCCTATCTCTTGTAAATATTATTGCTGTATTGTCCAAACCTCAGCATGTACAAACACAAGTGATTCATGTAAACTATGTTCTTTTGAGCAATGTTAATAAAGAGTTTTAAAAACATATATATATATATCACACTGCTCCAGCTTATAATTTAATGTACAGTAAAGTCTTCTATCCGTAGGGAAATTGCATATCATTTAACTTTGCAAAATCGATCTAATGGTTGGACCTCAAATTAGCTTTTTCTGTTTTCTATTAGGATTATTATTGACAATAGCCTTCTCCAATCCACATATAAACAGAAACTGTGACCACCAGAGCGAAACATCGAGGGTACCCGAGTCCAGCCATGATTGACCAATGCAAAGTCGGACAGTTACTAACATGAAAAAAACTATTCCAGTATATTCTAATGGTATCATTCCATAAAAGCCCATAATTAAGTCTGGAGTAGAATTTACTACATGCCAGTTATTTCAATATTTTGTCAGTTCGAATTTTAAAAACTCATCAACAAGTACACGCAAGTAAAATCGATCACTGCACATCAGCTTCACAATACATTCGCTTCAGACACAATAAACCTTATCTTTTGAAATTCATAAAATCACATATCAAGAATATTATATAAAATATTGTTCGAGGCATATGAGCTGCAGACCACACACTAAGGATAAGATCGCCATCTGGTGTTGGGCTCGGATGACTGCAGGTTGTTGTTGTCTTCGGAAGAAGTGTTTGGTCACGAGATAGGTGATTCCTCCTCTGGACAACAGTGCGCATGGGCATCCACTCCATCCTCAGATTGTTTTTTTCTGCCATTGGGTTCGGATGACCTTTTTTCCGCTCCAGCAGAAAACTTCTAGCAATCACAACAACTCTCAAAAATTTATAACTCGACGTCGAAATCCCATCGGACCGGCTCCGGACGCGGCTGATGAAAAGGACACCCTTTAAAAAATGCCCCCAATGTGGGTTCCCCCACAGTGATCACCACGAGGTCTGTAATTTGTGCCTCTCACCAGACCACAACGAATCCAGCTGTCCAGCGTGCGCCGCATTCCGTTCGAAGAAAACTATCCGGGATCGAAGAGCTCGACGCCGTATCATGGCCAAACCGGTTCCGGAACCAGAAGACATCTTTGCACAGGATGTCCCTGACGACGATTCCGAAGACCTCCAGATCGTGTCAGAGGCCGACGAGTCGGATCCGGGGCAGCCTGTGAGTACCAGCTCCCCTACCCCAACCCCACCAAAAAAGACATTGGTCAAGACTCTGCCAGCTGGGCCCAGTCGCGATCCAAAATCATCTTCAGAAGCCCCGCCCCCGGGCCCGGCTCCTAAGAAAACTAAGCCTGCAGGTGGCTCGGGCTCGAGCAAACCTAATATTATTGTGCCTACAATACCTTCGGCACCGAAGCAGGCTCCGAGGTCGAAATCTCCATCGGCACCGAAACGTCACTCGGTACAGACGTCTCCACCGGCACCGAAAACTCCATCGGACCCGAAAAGTTTTTCGGCACCAAAGACATCCTCGGTGCCGAAAAAAGTCCACAAAAAACCTGCCGATCTCACAAAATCCAGATCGGAACCCAAAAAGTCGGCGCCAAAGCAACCTTCGGACACTGAGGAACTTTTTCGGCCAGATCCAACGCAAAAACGAATTTACATCAATCCTAAAACCGGACATGTCACAGCGGTGCCATACAAGAAAAGGAAGCTGGACACAACACCTCCTCCAGCTCCTCTAAAGAAGGAGGACTGTGCCACTTCACCCATACGTCCTTCCTCTCTTATATTACCTCCTATCTCATCCCCCCACCGCCTTCTCCTCTACCATCTCCTTCTCACACACCACCTCCACATGATGATGATGATTTAGGGGAAGGGGGAGACCCGGATTTCTTTAATGATCCCACTGATCCTAATGATCCCTTTACACTCCCGGACACGGTACCCATAGATGACTGGGCTTACCCTATGCCTGACATGCCTGATCCCACTCCATACCCCTCAAAACCCTCCCCTCTTGATGACCATTTAGGGTTTGGTCAGCTTATAAACAGGGCGGCACTGTTTCATGGCGTCACCATGCACACAGACGCACCTGAGGTTTTTAAAGACCCTGTTAGGGCCAAGGTTCTTAACCCCTGGATCGAAAAAAAAAAATACAGACCGGCACCACAGGATCCTGCGTACATCAAAGCGCAACTCCCCTTAGACTCTCTAGTCGTGTCAAATGCCAGAAAGCGGGCGAACTCCCAAACATACTGCCCCCAGACAAAGAGTCTAAACTCTTGGAGGCTTCCGGCAAAAGGGTTGCCGCACAAGCTGCTAACCACTGGCGTATTGCCAATACACAAGCCATATTGGCTCGCTATGATAGGGCTCATTATGATCAACTAGAGGACCTTTTGCAACACCTGCCTTATCAATACAAATCCCAGGCCAATGACCTCATCGAAGAGGGCAAACTATTATCAAATGCCTCCATCAAATGTGCATTAGACGCAGCGGACACCGCCTCTAGGGCAGTCAACACAAGCGTATTGCTTAGACGCCACGCATGGCTCCGCATTTCCGGCTTTAAGTTGGATGTACAAACCACCATTCTTGCTCAACCCTTTAATCAGGAGCAACTATTTGGACCCGCAGTAGACACTGCATTAGAAAAAATGAAGAAAGATAATGAGACTGCCAAATCAATGGGAGCATTACAGTCTCCTCAAGCCAGAGGCTCCTTTCGTCGCTCCTTTTATAGAGGGGCCTCCAAAAATGTGGGAACAGACACCTCTTCCACCTTCAAAACATCAGGTCAAACATCCCCTAACCGAGGATATTTTAGAGGAGGTTACAGAGGAAATAATACCAAAGGCCGAGGGTGGGGCAACAACAACACCCGCACCTCTACAGCCACTAAACAGTGACTTACCACCACTCCCCCAGACCATTCCACTCCGGTCGGGGGAAGACTTCAACAGTTCCTACCTGTCTGGAATTCCATCACAACAGACAGGTGGGCAAGACAAATTATCCAGTCTGGCTACTGCCTCGAACTCATAAACACCCCCCAAACATACCACCCAAACACCGTCCCATGTCGTCTCACCACCTCACGCTCCTCAAACAGGAAATTCAGTCTTTGCTTAAAAAACACGCAATAGAACCAGTTCCACTCCAACATCAGGAAACAGGAGTATATTCTCTATACTTCCTCATTCCCAAAAAGGACAAGACCTTAAGACCCATACTAGACCTCAGACTACTAAACCAGTATATACAATCCGACCACTTCCACATAATCACTCTCCAGCAGGTCCTTCCATTACTTCAACAAGGCGACTTCCTTGCCACATTGGACCTCAAGGACGCATATTTTCACATCCCTATGCATCCTGCGCACAGGAAGTATCTACGATTCGTGGTAGACGGTCAGCACTATCAGTTTACAGTTCTCCCATTCGGAGTAACAACCGCACCCAGGGTATTCACCAAATGCTTAGCAGTTGTGGCAGCGCATCTCAGGAGACAACAAATCCATGTCTTCCCCTATCTGGACGATTGGCTCATAAAAGCCAATACTCTCGACAAATGCGTTCTCCACACTCACCGCACTATTCAAACACTACACAACTTGGGATTTACAATCAACTATCCCAAATCTCAACTACAACCCTCCCACGTACATCAATACCTGAGAGCCACCATAGATCCATCCAAGGCCATAGCTTATCCCAGCACAGCCAGGATAGCCAACATACAAAATCTCATCAAAAAATTTCAAACACAACACTCTCTTCCAGCAAGAGTGTTCATGCAACTCTTAGGCATGATGGAGTCATGCTTCTCCATAGTACCCCACGCACGCCTTCAAATGCGTCCCTTACAGGAATGTCTAGCACAACAGTGGAACCAGGCCCACGGACAACTTACCGATCTGGTGTTGGTGGACAGCCGCTCACTTCGTTCACTGAAGTGGTGGAACACCATCAACCTGTCCAAAGGGCGGCCGTTCTTAGAGCCTCTTCCACAAATTGTGCTGACCACCGACTCATCTCTCACAGGGTGGGGAGCCCACCTCCTTCAACACACCACTCAGGGCAGGTGGACCACTCAACAAAAACAGCTCCACATCAATCACCTAGAACTTCTGGCGGTGTTCCTAGCACTCAAATCCTTCCAAGTGCATCTAAAAAACAGAACTGTCCTCATCCGCACGGACAACATGACCACAATGTATTACATACAGAAGCAGGGGGGGGACACATTCTCTACAACTGTCCCAACTTGCACAACAAATCTGGAGATGGGCAATTTCCCAAAACATCTACCTGCTAGCAGAACACCTCCCAGGGGTTCAGAACCAAGTGGCCGACCTCCTAAGTCGCCACACACAGCAAATACACGAATGGGAATTACACCCCAAAGTCCTACTCCCATTCTTCCAAAAGTGGGGACAACCAGACATAGACCTGTTCGCCACACAAGAAAACGCAAAATGCCCAACCTTCGCCGCCAGGTTTCCACACCCACAGTCAAAGGGCAATGCGATATGGATGAACTGGTCAGGCAGATTTGCGTACGCTTTTCTGCCTCTCCCACTCATTCCATTTGTGGTACGCAAACAAACAACAGTCGCTAACGCTCATCCTAGTAGCTCCCACTTGGGCACGTCAACCCTGGTTCACCACACTTCTGGAACTATCTCTAGTTCCACATCAAAAATTGCGTCTCTCCCCGGCTCTATTAACCCAGAACCATGGACAAATCAGACACCCAGATCCTCAAACTCTGAACTTTGCAATCTGGCTCCTGAAGTCTTAGAGTTCGGATACCTCAACCTTCCTCCAGACTGTATGAATATCATAAAAGAAGCCAGAAGACCTACTACTAGGGCGTGTTATGCAGCAAAATGGAAAAGATTTGCCATTTACTGCACTAACAATCACATGCGTCCACTGGATGCGTCCATCCAAAACATAATTTGCTATTTACTACACTTGCAAAGATGCAATTTAGCGTATTACGTCTACATCTAGCGGCATTAGCAGCCTACTTGCAAAATAGGCAACACCTGTCCCTCTTTAAGGTACCAGCCATTAAAGCATTTATGGAAGGTCTTAAAAGAATTATTCCTCCAAGATTACCACCTTCACCAGTGTGGAACCTTAATATTGTTCTAACAAGGCTCATGGTTCCCCCATTTGAACCAATGCACAAATGCGAACTGCAGTTCCTAACATGGAAAGTGGCTTTCCTTGTTGCAATCACATCCCTGCGAAGAGTAAGTGAAATACAAGCCTTAACTCTTGAAGAACCCTTCCTACGACTACATCGTAACAAAGTGGTTCTTAGGACAAACCCAAAATTCCTCCCTAAAGTCATCTCCCCTTTCCATCTAAACCAGTCTGTCGAACTGCCAGTCTTCTTCCCTAATCCAGGCTCAGTAGCTGAGAGGGCACTTCATACCTTAGATGTTAAGAGAGCCTTGCTGTATTACATCGACAGAACCAAACCCTTTCGGAAAACCAAGCAACTGTTTGTTGCTTTCGCTCCACCACATAAAGGCAACCCTATTTCCAAATCGGGTATCGCCAGATGGATAGTCAAATCTATCCAAATATGTTACCAAAAGCTAAACGTACTCTTACCGTTCCCCCTAGGGCGCACTCCACGCGTAAAATAGGGGCTTCTATGGCATTCTTAGGGAACATCCCCTTAGAAGACATTTGCAAAGCAGCCACATGGTCTACTACACACACCTTCACTAAGCACTACTGTGTCGATGTGCAATCCAAACAACAAGCTTCAGTAGGCCAAGCTGTCCTAAAAACTCTATTCCAAACTGCTGCAACGGATACAGGTGACCACCGCTAGGGGAGACACTGCTATATAGTCTATCCTTAGTGTGTGGTTGTGAGAAGTTGGCCTGGTATATGATGTTCACTAGTTAAAGTGACCACCTTGTACCATGCCAAGCAACCCTTATGGTGTGGTTGTAAGTCAACCTTTTCGGACTAGCTGCCCTAGTGGTAGCGTAGGCTAAGCAGTCTTTGAGGCTAAACTCGTTAAAGCGTGTTAAGCAGGCTGTTTTACCAAATGTAACCCCCTTTTATACCAATGAAAGGACACCACACAGATATATATTGAAAATATATATGTATTTATTTCTCAAAGTAACCCCTAGACTCTTTATGAGCACAGGAGCACAAATCGTTAAACAAGAATACGTTAGAATACACAGAAGTTGCACTTTATATGGATAGGCCCTGGTGGCCACTCGAACCATATACTAAAATAGTGGTATAAGTACCACGAACAGAAAAGGGAAAAGGCCTAGGGCCTCTAGAATTGCTGGGCCTACAAGGAGCTAACGTTAGTTAGTGACCAGGAGGTCCACGGGTTGCGTGTGCAGAGCAAACAGTCACACGCGAGCTCCCATAGGTTTTCAATGGGTGCGTAAAAAGTACAAAGTTACTGCAAAGAGGATCTTCCGGATGGACTATGAACTCAAGATTGGAAACACAGACACTAGAGATGATACTCTACACTTGGGCACCGGAGTGCCAGCTTTACCTCACCCACAGGAAGCGGGTGCATAGGTCTCGAAGTGCGTCGGGTTTCTTCTATCTGTTCAATGGAGCCTGAAGACAAGGATGCTGCAGGCGGTCGGTCCGGAAGGGATGCGGTGGATCCAAGAGTGGATCGGAGTTGTAGATGACCTGTAAGCAGAGGGGACAGTGTTCAAAGTCACTAGCCAGTGACCAGCGTGGCACCAGGTGGGGGTACCAGGTGATGTCGGGTGCAAACAGGAGGAAAGGTGCAGCTTGTCTCTACAGCCACGTGGTCCCTGAAGGTCGACGACGTCCAGGAGTCGGTTCACGAGCTGTCCCACGCAGGCTCTCGCTGTCGGCGGTGTCGGCGACTTGGTCGAAGCAAACAAGCCTTGGCAAAAGCAATTGTTGTGGAAAACGAAATAAGCTGATGGTTCTGACCAGCAAGGTCAGAGGGACTGCTCCTTTGGAGGGGAGCAAGGGCCAGTCTGGAGCAACCAGACCAGCGGTGTAGTTCTTGAAGTTCGTCGCCAAGATGGCCACTAGCCAACGGGCCAGCAACCGGTTAGGCGCGTCGAGTGGCAAAATGCAGAAGGGCCCCACGCAGATCGTGGAGATGCTGGAGGGCTCACCTTTGGTGCAGATGCTACTCGGGTGTTGGGCTTCTCAGGACCCAAAGCACAACTTGGAGGGAGCCTCGGTTGTCGCGCTTGCAGCTTGTCGTGGTCTTTTCAAGATGGCTGGCTCCACGTGTCTCGGTGCCTCCACGGGTTCCTTCTTTTCAGGGACTGTGGATCAGGCGGTGAGAGGTCTGGAGGTCCAGGTCTTGTCAGTCTCTGGGCTCGGGCTCCGGCGGGAGGCGGCGGCAAAGCAGACGTTGATTCGCTGGATGGTGCTTGTGTTAGCAAGGTGGTCACTCCCTGACCACAGGGGAGATTTCCTTCAGTCCTCTGTGCGGCAGAGCGTCGAAGTTCCCGTCTTCTTCTTGTAGATAAGTTGATTCCAGGATGTCTGAAGTCTTAGGACACAGCTCCTACCTTTAAGCGGATTCTAGGGGCCGGACTACCTGCTAGGTCCCTCCCTAAGGGTGGGACCAGGAAGGGGGTGGTTACACCCCCAATCCTTTGTCCAGCTCGCCCCAGGCCCGGGACTGGTGTGCCCCAGGACCGGTTTGAACTGGCATATGCACCAAGGCTCCTTTTGAGCCTCAGGCATGTCTGGTTTCTTTCAAGCCCTACCTGACCAATACACAAAATCCTGTCTGGGGTGGTGCACACACCTCCCCTGGCAGGAAACCCTTTGTCCACACCTCCCAAGCTGGAAGGACTCCCAGCAGCAGGAGGGCAGACTTGTGTCTGTGGTGGCAGCATCCATTTTGTGGAGCTGAGGCTATGTCTGATCTTACCCGGGTTTCAGGTACTGTACATGTCGTGTCCCTCTAGAAGGGTGGAATGCTAACCCCGTCGCCAGAATTGGCGAGGGGTTAGTATTCCAATTCGTATGACACCTTACTCGACATGTTTTGATAAAGCCAAACCAAAGATAGCATTTAACCGCGAGGTTCATAATGCACTTACGAGTATATGGTATGACGATATGTGGAAACGGTAGAAGGAAGTTGTTCCGACCACTGCAGACAGGCTCAGCTCATGCCAGAGCACCATCTCACATGGAACCAAGCACTCTGCCTTCAGGATTGTCAAGGCCTGCTATATGAGTGGCTGATAGATTACCATGTGTTCCATTTAAGGTTAGGTATAGGTATACTACACCTAAGTAAGAGGTGATTACACCAACTTACCCCAGCTGAGTGATCAGCCAGTTGTGTCAAATTTGTTAGGCCAGGCCAGGGGTGGCACAATACATGCTTCAGCCCCTGGTAGGCCTTAGATACACCAATGCCCTGGGTACCTAGTGTACACTGGTACAGGGGCTCACAGGGTGATCCACTTCCAATTGGTTATGCACCTATGGTGCATAGTGTAAATTTAGTAGAGAGAACAGCAGGCTGGGGGTCTGATTGGCAGGCCCACAGCCTCAATATGTCAAAAACCAGTGAAGCAAAAAGCAAAAATTTGGGGTGACCATAGGATAGCAGACCCTACTCTCCTACACAACCCCCCCCCCCCCCAAACGCAGGGACATTAAACTAGCCTTGACCAGTCTCGTCTTCATGTCCTAAGTGGAAGTACCTGGAGAGACCATCTGCATTCCCATGGTCAGTACCTGGCCGGTGCTCCACTGTAAAGTCCATCCCCTGTAGGGAAATGGACCACCTAAGCAGTTTGGGGTTTTCACCCTTCATCTGATTTAGCCACAAGAGGGGCTTATGGTCGGTCTGAATCTTGAAGTGAGTGCCAAACAAGTATGGCCTCAGCTTCTTCAGGGCCCACACCACAGCAAAGGCCTCCCTCTCAATAGCTGACCAATTCTTCTCTCTGGGGGTCAACCTTCTGCTAATAAAAGCAATGGGTTGGTCTTGACCATCTACATTAAGTTGTGACAGCACAGCTCCCACACCCAACTCAGAAGCATCTGTTTGGACAATAAACTCTTTGGAGTAGTCAGGACTTTTCAGGATAGGTGCAGAGCACATGGCCTCCTTCAGGTCATCAAATGCCTTTTGACAGCTTACTGTCCACTGAACCTTTTTGGGCATCTTCTTGGATGTCAGATCATTAAGAGGAGTCACAATGGACCCATAGTTCTTAACAAACTTCCTGTAGTACCCAGTCAAGCCCAAGAAAGCTCGAACTTGAGTCTGGGTGGTTGGAGGAGACCAGTCCTTGATGGATTGTATCTTACTCTCCAGTGGTTGAACTTGGCCTCCACCTACAAGGTGGCCCAAATACACAACCTTACTCTGCCCTATCTGGCACTTAGTAGCCTTGATAGTGAGGCCTGCCCTTTGCAGAGCCTCAAGAGCCTTCTTCAGGTGGATCAGGTGATCCTCCCAGGTGGAGCCAAAGACAGCAATGTCATCAAGGTATGCTGCACAAAAGTCATCCAACCCAGTAAGGACTTGATTCACCAACCTTTGGAAGGTGGCAGGTGCATTCTTCAGACCAAAGGGCATCACCACAAATTGGTAGTGCCCACCTGGGGTTGAGAATGCTGTTTTGGCCTTAGACTCCTCAGCTAATCTGATTTGGCAATAGCCAGCTGTCAAGTCAAATGTGCTCAAAAACTTAGCAGAAGCCAGTTTATCTATGAGCTCATCTGCCCTTGGAATAGGATGTGCATCTGTCCTAGTGACAGCATTGAGTCCTCTGTAATCCACACAGAACCTCATCTCTCTCTTGCCATCTTTGGTGTGAGGTTTGGGGACCAGGACCACTGGGCTAGCCCAGGGGCTCTCTGAGGGTTCAATGACACCCAATTCCAGCATTTTGTGTACCTCAGCCTTTATACAGTCCCTGACGTGGTCAGGTTGTCTGTAAAGCTTGTTCTTTATAGGCAGGCTGTCACCAGTGTCCACCACATGGGTACACCAGTCAGTTTGGCTAGGTATCAAGGAAAACATGTGTTGGAATGATTGTAGAACTTGTCTACATTCAGTCTGCTGATGATCAGTGAGGTTGCCTCCAAGGGTCACTCCTTCAACTGAACCATCCTCAGGGTTCTGAGACAACAGGTCTGGGAGAGGGTCACTCTCTTCCTCCTGTCCCTCATCTGTAGCCATGAGCAAGCCCATGTCTGCCCTGTCAACATATGCTTTTAACCTGTTAACATGGAGTACCCTGTGGGGACTCCTGGGAGTTCCTAGGTCCACCAAGTAGGTGACCTCTCCCTTCTTTTCCAGGATTGTATGGGGTCCAGACCATTTGTCTTGGAGTGCTGCTGGGGCCACTGGCTCCAACACCCATACCTTCTGTCCTGGCTGAAACTCAACCAAGACAGCCTTTTGGTCATGCCAAGCTTTCTGTAAGGCCTGGCTTGCCTCAAGGTTTTTGGATGCCTTCTCCATATACTCAGCCATCCTGGAGCGGAGACCAAGTACATAGTCCACTATGTCTTGCTTAGGCTTTTTGAGAGGTAACTCCCATCCTTCCTTCACCAAACACAGTGGGCCTCTTACAGGGTGCCCAAACAACAATTCAAATGGGCTGTAGCCAACCCCCTTTTGTGGGACCTCTCTGTAAGCAAACAGAATGCAGGGTAGAAGGATGTCCCATCTTCGCCTGAGCTTTTCAGGTAATCCTTTGATCATACCCTTTAGGGTCTTGTTGAATCTCTCAGCAAGCCCATTGCATTGTGGGTGATAAGGGGTGGTGAACTTGTAGTTGACACCACATTCCTTCCACATAGCTGTCAAGTATCCTGACATGAAGTTGGTACCTCTGTCAGAAACCACCTCCTTAGGAAACCCCACTCTGGAGAATACTCCCAGCAGGGCCCTGGCCACAACAGGTGCTGTAGTGGTCCTAAGGGGAATTGCCTCTGGATACCTGGTGGCATGATCCACTACCACCAGTATAAATCTGTGCCCAGATGCAGTGGGAGGATCCATGGGACCCACTATATCTATTCCCACTCTTTCAAAGGGGACCCCCACCACAGGTAGTGGTATTAGGGGGGCCTTTGTTGTGCCACCTGATTTGCCACTGGCTTGGCAGGTTACACAGGAGCGACAAAACTCCTTGGTATCTTCATTCATGTGAGGCCAGTGAAAGTGAGGGACAAGCCTGTCCCAAGTCTTGTTCTGGCCTAAGTGTCCTGCTAAAGGAATATCATGGGCCAAGGTAAGAAGGAAGCCCCTAAATTGCAGAGGTATAACCAACCTCCTGGTGGCACCAGGCTTGGGGTCTCTAGCCTCTGAATAAAGGAGCCCTTCATCCCAATACACGTTATGGGTACCTTGAGCATTCCCAGCAGCCTCAGCAGCAGCCAGCTGTCTGAGGGGTTCAAGAGAGGGACAGGATAACTGAGCCTGCCTCAAGTCAGCCCTTGAAGGTCCCCCTGTCCCCAGAAACTCAACCTGATCAGGTTCAAGCTCTTCAGGGACAGTTCCTTCAGGGTTCTCTAGATCAGCTTCCTGGGAAGGTTGATCATCACTCTGAGGCAGGGGGGAAGGCACTGCCTTAACCCTCCTGTTCTTCTTCTTGGTAGGTGCTTGGTCCATTGTTCCAGGATCCAAGACCTGTGGTTCAGTAAGGCACTTTTTGGCCTGTGACCTGGTCACAGCAAGGACATGTGGTGATATACCTAACATCTCTGCATGTGTCCTGTACTCCACTTCAGACCATAGAGAACTCTCTAGGTCATTGCCCAACAAACATTCTACTGGGAGGTCTGCACTAACCACAACCCTTTTGAGGCCAGTTACCCCTCCCCATGAGAAGTTAACAACTGCCACACTATGTGAAGTAGTGGCATTGCTGGCATTGGTCACCAGGTAGTTCTCACCTGGTATGTACTGTCCAGGGTCCACAAAGTCTGGTGTCACCATGGTGACACTGGCACATGTGTCCCTGTAGGCTTGAGCCACTTTTTCATTAATTAAAGGAGCCTGTCTGTACTTGCCCAGGTTACTGGGGCTCACAGTCAGGGACAAATCTATGTCCCCATCACAGATCAGGACTGCCTGTGTCAGGGTTCTGTCTAAGTCAGAATCTCCTTCAGTTCCCATAGTGATTCCCACTACACCCTTTGTCTGGGGACCAACACTGCTAACAGTAGTACTGGGAGCAGGTGCCTTAGGGGCAACAGTGTTGGGGGCTCCACCCTTCTTACAATCACTAGTCCAGTGAGTTGTATTCTTGCAAGATTTGCACCAGGGTTTCTTTTTGGCACCTGTTGCGAAAGCTGCCCAGCTTTGGAGTTTCTTCGAAGTAATGCATGCCATCTTTGAGCAGCCCGACTCCACCTGCGATCCTTCGGGTCTGCAGACTCTGCTGCGGGCCCTGGGTCTTCGACGCCGGTGTCTTTGGCCCCGACAACACAGTCCTCTTGGATCCAGGCCTGGATCCGGATCGGCACCGGTCGACCTGACTACGCCTCCCCCGGCGCCGACTCAACCGGCACCACGCCCACAGCCTATGCCGGTTGTGTCCCCAGCTGGCGTCGACCCCCGGCCTCCACCCCAACGTGGACACTGAGCGGGACCGACATAGACTGATGCCGGTTCTGGCGCAGACGGGTACCTTGGTGCCCTGGTTCCTCCACCCTGGTTCTTTTAGGCCAGATTGGCAACCAGAGCAGGGTGAGGAGGACTGGGAGGGGTCTGGAGAGCCTTTAACTGACCAGTTATTATGATCCGGACTGGCGAGAGGAGTTGGGGGATGCCAGTGGACTGGCTACTTCCCCAGACCTTGGCATGTTGTAGTCTCCTACTGTGACTACGGAGGAGGGAGCGTCTTACGCAGTGGTGTTGCGTAGGGTGGGGGAGGCTCTTGACCTCGAGCTAACCTCCTGACAGAGGTGCTTCAATTGGCTGTGAGCTCTTCGGAGCCCCTGCTGCTGTTCAATGAAGCCCTCACTGACATCCTTTTTGGCACCTAGTCCAGGCCCAACACAGGAAATATGTTTAGTGTGAATAAGGCCTCAGATGCACGATCAGATAATTTTGTTATTATAGTTTAATTAATTTGATAAACAGATTGTATAAATGCTTTGTCTATTCACACAATCTGGTTTTTAAAGTTTCTTAATATTGTTTGTCTGTTTTGTAGCGCTGAAGAAGTCCTAAAATAGGACCAAACACGTTGGCTACTGTGAAGAAAGCAATCTTAATAAAGGAATGTGTGGGATACGGTGGCGCAAGTGCTGCCCCAGTGCCCAGAAGAGGCCCGGGCTATACTCTCCCGTTCAGTTGCCGAGGGGAGACAACAAAGCAGAGTTTACCATTCGCTGTGGACTAGACACCGCCGACTCGTTAGGCAGGACGATTTCCACGTCGGTTGCCCTTCGACGCTTCGCTTGGCTGAGGTCGACTGGTTTTTCAGGGGATGTCCAATCCACTCTTAATGGACATGCCCTTTGATGGCAGTCTCCTGTTCGGCGGCAAGGCAGACAATGCATTGGAGCATTTTAAGGACCCTAGGGCTACGGCCAGGTCCTTGGGTCTCTCCACCACCCGCCCTGCACAGTCTGCCTTGTGTGGCTATGGAAGGGGTACTCCGCTATGTCCCGCCCAGTGCCACAGGCCAGCACAAGCTGTTCATCACCAGCGCTGCTGGGGACGTGGGAACCACCGGCATGGTTCTGGGGGCCAGCGCATGGGCCAGTCCACCACAGCCCCTTCTGCAGCAGACTCCAAACCCTCCTAATCCAACCTTGCTGGGCCACCAATCGCCAGTGGGCGGCAGGATTCACCATCATCTTCCCCACTGGTGCACCATCACGTTGGACAGGAGGGTTTTGCAGATAGTCCGAAGGGGCTACAGCTCCATCCATGCCAACTCAGCACCATCGCATGTCGGAGGATCATCTGGCCCTTATCCAACAGGAAGTTTCGGCACTCTTGGCCAAGGGAGCCATCGAGCGAGTTCCTGTCCCAGAAGTAGGTCGTGGTTGCTATTCCCACTACTTTCTTGTGCCCAAGAAGGACAAAGGCCTGCGCCCTATCTTGGATCTCAGGAATGTCGACCGCTTCCTCCGGAAGGAGAAGTTCAAGATGTTGACACTAGCTCAGGTCCTGTCTGCCGTCGACCCTGGAGACTGGATGGTAGCGTTGGACTTGCGGGACGCTTATTTTCACATCCCCGTCCTGCCGACCCACTGGTGTTACCTGCGGTTCACGTTAGGACACGAGCACTTTCAGTTTACCGTGCCCCCCTTTGGCCTTACCAGCGCCCCTCGGGTGTTCACGAAAGTGTTGGCGGTGGTCGCAGCTCATCTGCGCAGGTCAGGGGTTCCAGTCTTTCCCTATCTCGACGACTGACTTCTAGGCGAGCTCGCCCCAAGTTGCTGTCTCCCACCTCAAGACTACAGCAAAACCTCCTGCACTTGCTGGGGTTTGCTTTGAACGTGCCGAAGTCACACCTGACTCCCTCTCAGAAGCTCTTTTTCATTGGGGCGGTTCTGTACACAACTCAGTTTTGGGTTTATCCTCCTGAGCAGCGAGTCCTGGATATTCAGGCTATGATTCTGATCTTTCAGCCTTTGTCCCAGGTTTCGGTCAGAATGCATCCTGCTCGTAGATCATGCCAGGTGGCATATGCGGTCTCTGCAGTGGGGTCTGAAGTTCCAGTGGGCACAGTATTCAGGGAATCTGTTCGATTTTGTCCAGATCTTGGAGGGCACTGCACGTCAATTACAGTGGTGGCTAACGAACCAGGATTGGGTCACAGCAGATTCCTCTCCCTTCCCCAACCGGAGAACACTGTGGTGAAGGATGTATCACTTCTAGGATGGGGCGGCCACATGGAAGAGGCAGAGATCAAAGGCCTCTGGTCTCCGGCGGAGTCTGGGCTCCACATCAACCTTCTGGAGCTTCCGGCTATCCGTCTTGCGCTGAAACCATTCCTTCCCTCCGTCCGGGAAGAGTAGTGCAGGTGTTCATGGACAACACCACAGCCATGTGGTACGGCAACAAACAGGGTGAGGTGGTGTGGGGTCGTGGACCCTTTGTCTAGAGGCCCTCCGCCTCTGGAACATCAGGGCAAATCCCTGGTGGTTCAACACCTGGCAGATTCATTGAATGCCAGGGCTTACGAACTCAGCCGCAGGTGCATGATGGATCATGAATGGCGTCTTCACTCGGAGGTGGAGCAAGGTCTCTTTCAGCAGTGGGAAAAGCATTGGTTAGATCTATTCGCCACTGAAGAGACTGTGCAATGTCCGCAATTCTGCACGTTGGAATTTCCGAGGCGGCACTCGCTAGGCAACGCTTTTCGTGGTTAGTGGTGTTGCGGTCTTATATATGCCTTTCCGCCTATACCACTTCTACCCAGAGGGCTGAAGAAGATCAAGCGTATCTGAGAGACCTATTAGTGATAGATTCCATACCTTAGAATATCCCCAGGCGTCAGACTGGATCCGGAAAGTTTTCATCAGCAGTACCCCTGCGCGTCGGTAGGCGTTGTCGTGCGGCTCCGCATACGTCGCTGGCGTAGTAGCTGCCAAGATGACGTCGTCGGAGCTACTTAGACGCACCCACAAGAGCTAACGTCACTTCTTTCTTTTTCCGCGCCAGCAAGCGCAGATCCGAGAGAGAGCAGTACTCCTAGTCGTATTTTTGACTTGTTTTCTGAGACGCGTTTCTCCTGGTGCAGGTGGGATGCCCGGGTCTAAGTCCTTCAGGGACTGCCGGCGGAACATGGCGGAGGACCCGCATGTCGTTTGTCTCTTCTGCTTCGGGCACGTCCATAACCCCGAGACGTGCCCCAGACTTGCGGGAGCGTTCCAGACAGTTCTTTGAGGCCCGGCAATTGCTCCGCACCACTCGAATTATGCGGTCGAGGGGCCGGTCGCAGAGCTATACTATCGTTCGTCGGCATCGGGGTCAGGTAAGTGGAAGCGCCATGCCAGGTCGAAGACGAGATGTCACTCTAAGCCTACCCCTCACCGGTCGTGGGACGCGGGGAGGGGGCGGGTGTTTACCCCCCTGCGGCTCCGGTGGAGCCTCTGTTGTTGCCTGCGGCCTACCCGCTTTCCCCGAGGCCGTACGTGACTCCAAAAGGAATACAGGTGTTCCTGTCGGCCATGGGCCATTTATTTTCCCCTTCGGGTCCATCCAGAGTGCCTTCGGGCCCCGTGGAACCGTTGGGTGCTTTTACCCCCCGTGCCGCCGCCTTTCGCTCTGGCTACGCCGGCAAGATACCCTGGGGCGCCGGCCGGCTCCGGCGCCACCGGCCTGCTCCGGCCTCCGGCTGGCTCCGGCGCCGCCGGCTGGCTTCGGTCTCCGCGCTGCCGAGGGCTCTGTGTCCGGCGTCGGACACGGCGCCGTTGCCTCCATGGCCGGACTGCATCAAGCTTGGATTGACCTATTGTCCACCAATTCCTAGCCGCAGTGTGAGGATGCACTACAGTAGGATGCCAATGTGGAGGATCTGAGTGATCTGGATTTATCTCCATGCCCCGGTACACTGTCCCCCCTTCCTCTGTGGCTACGGAGCAGGATGGTACATTCTCTGTGGTGTGCGCAGGGCGGCTGAGGCTCTTAACCTCGAGCTCCCTACGGTGTCTCTCAGGACCAATCTCCTCACCGAGGTGTTTCGGCCGGCGTAATGCGTTAAAGTCGATAGAATTTCTATCGACTTTAACGCATTACGCGTGAGTGTTTCCACTCTGCACCTGAATCCCGTGGGCCTCCCACTTCCTAGCAATTGGTAGTATAGTGTAGCCCCAGCGATGGCCTAGGCCTAACCTGTGTTCGTGACAGTCGTCCTTATACCACTTACTTAGTATATGGTTTGCGTGGCCCCTAGGGCCTAACTGTATTACTTACCTGTGTGACTTATGTATGCTTAAATAAGACTGTGTTGTACTTACCTCGAATCTCATAAAGAGCGCTTAGGGTATTTTGAGTAGAATAAATACATTCTATTTATATATATATCTGTTGTGGTGTCCTTTCATTTGGTGTTCAAGGGATTGCAAATGGTATAACAGCTGGCTTCACATGCCATACAGAGTTTAGTCTAAGACTGCTCTTGTCCATGCTACCAGTAGGATAGCTGGTCTATAAGGTTGACTTTACAACCAATCACCATAACAAGGTGTACACTAGAACTAGTGACATCATATATCAGGCCAACTTCTCACAGGAACGATTCACCATCGCCTCCGCCACTGGCGCATCATCACTTCGGACAGTTGGGTTTTGCAGATAGTTCGAAGGGGCTACTCCCTTCCATTCCGGACTGCTCCTCCGGCCGTGCCCCCTTCGTACCACACTTGGCGCTTCTCCAGCAGGATGTTCCAGCCCTCTTCGCCACAGGGGGCCGTCGAGCGCGTTCTGACGCCAGTGGTAGGTCGTGGTTGTTATTCCCACTACTTCTTGATTTCCAAGAAGGACAAGGGCCTGCGTCGTCTTTTAGGTCTCCGGTACGTCACTTACTTCCTTCGGAAGGAAAAGTTCTAAATGCTCCCGCTTTCAGTTCACCGTGCTCCCTTTCGGCCTTACCAGCGCCCTTCGGGTGTTAACAGAAGGGATGGCGGTGGTCGCAGCTCATCTGCGCATGTCAGGGGTTTATGTCATCCCCTATCTCGACTACTGGCTGTTGACGGCGGGCTCGCCCCGAGCAGCCGTCTCACACCTCCAAACTACGGCCAACCTCCTGCATTTGCTGGGGTTCTCCATCCACGTGCCGATATCTCATCTGGTTCCCTCTCAGAAGCTCTTCATCGGAGCGGGATTTAGGGTTTATCTTCCCGAACAGCGTGTCTGGGTCATCAGGCTTATGGGTTCGGTCAGTGGCAGATGCGTCTTCCTTCCCCAACCGGAGCACACAGTGGTAACAGACGTGTCATTCTGGGGATGGGGCGGCCATATGGGAGAGGCGGAGGACCGAGGCCTCTGGTCTCCGGCAGAGTCAGAGCTCCATATCAATCAGTTGGAGCTCACGGCGATCCTGCTTGCACTCGAACCATTCCTTCCCTCTGTCATGAGGACAGTAGTGCGGGGGTTCTCGGACAGCACCACCGCCATGTGGTACTGCAACTAGCAAGGCGAGGTGGGGTCGTGGACCCTATGTCAGGAGGCTCTGCACCTCTGGATGTGACTGGACCGCCAGGGCATTTTACTGGTGGTTCAACACTTGGCAGGTTCTGTGTACGCCATGGCGGACAAACTCAGCCGCCGGTGCATCATGGATCACGAATGGCGTCTTCACTCGGGAGGTGGCACCAGGTCTGTTTCAGCACTGGGGAGAACCTTGGTTAGATCTATTCGCCACCGAAGAGAATGCGCAATGTCAGCAATTCTAATTCTGCGCGTTGGAGTTTCCAAGGCGGCGCTCGCTCGTAAGACGCTTTTCGATGCGAGTGGAGTTGCGGTCTGTTGTACGCCTTTCCGTCTATACCACTTCTACCTAGAGTGCTGAAGAAGATCAGACGCGACCGGGCCCAAGTTATTCCTGTGGCACCGGACTGGGCTTGAAGAGTTTGGTATCCCGAGCTACTCCAGTATGAGCGTGGATCCTCCGATCCGACTGCCTCTTCGGGAGGATTTTCTGTCGCAGCAACAGGGGACGGTCCTCCACCCGAACCTATTCAGCCTCCAACTCCTTGCGTGGAAATTGAGCAGCGACAGTCAATTCCATTTGGCTTGCCTCCTGAAGTCTGTAATGTGATTGTGGCAGCCAGGCGTCCCTCCCCTTAACTGTATAAGCCTGCCGATGGTACAAATTTGTGGCATGGTGCACAGCGAAAGCTGTGGACCCCCCCTTTCTGCCCCTCTTTCTGAGGTCCTATTGTTCATTCTCTCTTGGCCCAGGAGGTTTCTGCTCTGGGCACTGTTAAGGGCTACCTCTCTGCTCTTTCAGCCTTTTTCAGGCTGCCTGATCAGCCCTCTCTTTTCAAGTCCCCTGTCCATAGATTTCTCAAAGGCATTACTCACCTTTTCCCTCCTATTCCTTTTGTGATGCCTCAGTGGGCTCTTGAACCTGGTTCTCACATAATGGTTCTCACATACTTAATGTACGCTCCCTTTGAGCTTCTTCATAACTGTCCTTTACGGTTATTGGCTTTGACAACTGTCTACCTGGTGGCTATCACCTCCACTAGGCGCGTGAGTGGACTCCAGGCTCTTTCATGCAAACCTCCTTTCCTGGGGGTTCATCCGGACAAGGTTGTGCTTCGGCCACATCCCTCCTTTCTACCAAAAGTAGTCACTGTCTTTCATCTGGGGCAAACTGTCACTCGCTTGCTTTCCGCCTCCGCACCCTTCCGAAGAGGAAGAGAGGCTCAGTCTGGACCCAAAACGTGCGCTTTCATTCTGCCTCAACCGCACACACTGTTCCGGGTGGATGACCAGCTCTTTGTTGGCTACGTGGGTGCCAAAAAAGGCCCGCTGGGTTGTCCTGTGCATTAAGGCCTGTTACTCTCTGGCTAAAAAGGAACCTCCGGTAAAGCTGCTCGCACATTCTACCAGGGCGACAGCAGCTTTTACTGCATTGGGACGCGATGTCCCCCTGCAGGACATCTGTCAGGCAGCCATTTGAGCCTCGCTGCATACTTTCACTAAGCACTATTGCCTTGACAGTCATGTCCACAGAGACGGCTTCTTTGGCTGTTTGGTTCTCTGTGACTTTCTGGTGTAATCTCACTTCGCAGACCCACCACCGGGGTTGGTATTGCTTGGGTATGTATTCTAAGGTAAGGAATCTCTCACTAACGTGTCTCTTTCAGATGCACAAGTTACTTACTTGTGTAACGGTATATCTGTAAGAGACATTAGTTAGTGATGGATTCCTGACCGCCCGCCCATCCTCCCCGTTCTGCGACCTGTTCTCTAGGGTTCAGGTCATCCCTTTTAGGGCCCTAGTTCTATTGCACCATTAGTCGGTCTCTGGCATGGCTCTGCACTCCTGGCGCGGAAATGTTGTGTATAGAACTGACGTCCGTGCGCGTGGGTGCGCCTAAGTAGCTCCAACATCATCTCGGTGGCTACTACGCCAGCAACGTCTGCAGGGAGCCGCACGATAATGCCTACCGACGCGCAGGAGTACTGCTGACAAACTTTCCGGATCCAGTCTGATGCTTGAGGATATTCTAAGGTAAGGAATCTATCACTAATGTCTTACAGATATATCGTTACACAAGTAAGTAACTTGTGTGACCGCGCCCAAGTCATCCTTGTGTCAAAGATTCTGGTACTCTGAGCTGTTACACTTGGCCATTGGTCCTCCGATCCAACTGCCTCTTCCGGAGGATCTTGTGTTGCAGCAACAGGAGACGGTCCTCCAACCGAACCTGTCTAGCCTCCACCTCCTTGCGTGGAGATTGAGCGGTGACTGTTGACAGCCTTTGACCTTCCTCCCGAAGTCTGATGTTATCTTGGCAGCCAGGCATCCCTCCACCAAAATGGTATACGTCTGGAGATGGAACAAATTTGTGGCATGGTGCACAGCAAAGGCTGTGGATTCCCTTTCTGCCCCTCTTTCTGAGGTTCTCTTGTTCCTCTTTTCATCGGCCCAGCAGGGCTCTAGTTTGAGCACTCTTAAGGGCTATCTCTCCGCCATTTCAGCCTTTCCTAGGCTTCTTGATCAGCCTTTCTTTTCAAGTCCCCTGTTTTAAATCGCTTACTTAAGGGCATTACTCATCTTTTTCCTCCTGTTCCCCTCGTAATGCCTCAGTGGGACTTGAACGTGATTCTTACCTACCTCATGTGCGCTCCCTTTGAGCCGCTTCATAGCCGTCTTCTCAGACTTCCTGCTCTAAAGACTGCTTTTCTGGTTGCCATGACGTTTGCTCGCAGGGTGAGTGAGCTGCAAGCTCTTTCTTCAAAGCCTCCTTTTCTGGCTGTTCATCCGGGCAAGGTCGTCCTCCGTTCCAGACCTTCCTTTCGTCCCAAGGTGGTTACTTCTTTCCACATTGATCAAGCCATCACTTTGCCCACCTTCTTTCTGCCTCTGGACCCTTCTAAGGAGGAAGAGATGCTCCACCGTCTGGATTCAAAAGGTGCGCTTTCCTTTTATTTGGATCGCACAAAGCAATTCCGGGTGGATGACCAGCTCTTTGGCTACGTGGGCGCCAAAAAAGTCTGACCATGCACAAACGGACCATCTCCAGGTGGGTCGTTTTGTGCATCAAAGCTTGCTACTCTTTGGCAAAAAAGGACCCTCCAGTGGGACTGCGCTCCCATTCTACCAGGGCGACAGCAGCTACCATGGCTTTTGTGCGGGGAGTCCCCCTCAATGACCTCTGTTAGGCAGCTACATGGGCATCTCTGCACACGTTCACAAAACACTACTCCCTGGACAGCCAAGTCCGGAGAGACGGTTTCTTTGGCTGTTCTGTTCTCCAGGAGTTTCTGGTGTGAACTTGGTTCGCAGACCCACCTCTGGGGTTTGTATTGCTGGGGTACCTATTCTAAGGTAAGGAATCTATAACTAATTGTCTCTTTATGAACAAGTTACTTACCTTTGGTAACAATATATCTGTAAGAGACTTAGATTAGTTATAGATTCCTTACCGCCCCACCCATCCTCCCCGTTCTGCAAACTGACTTCTAGGGTCAGGAAAGCACTTTCAAGGCCCTAGTTTTGTGCACCATTGGTCGGTGTCTTGCATGGCTCTGCGCTTCTGGCCTGGAATGTAGTGTAAATAAATTACATCTGCGTGCGAGGGTGGCGTCTAAGTAGCTACTGCGACGTCATCCCGGCGACCACGAGCCTACCGATGCCACCTTTCGACGTGCAGGGGTACTGCTGATGAAAAATTCTCCGGCTCCAGTCTGACACCTGAGGGGTTAATCTAAGGTAAGGAATCTAACTAATCTAGGTCTCTTACAGATATATCGTTACCGAAGGTAAGTAACTTGTTCATTTGGGCCACGAGTGGATGAAATGCTGGAAAAGTTAAAGGACACTGAAGCTGCTAAAGCAATGGGGGCCATACAAACGTATCAACACCATGGTTCCTTTTGTAGGGGTTGGTACAGAGTTGCAGCCAGAGGGAGTTCCTACACAGACTCTAGCACTGGCCATAAACAACAGGGCTCATATCTGAGTCAATTTATCACTCGACCTTTCTATAAAACAAATTATAGAACAGGAGTAGAGGCTGTGCAACTACTACCCAAACACCTACCCCTCCAAACCAGTGACCACCTACACCTCCCTCAACCAAATATAACACCAGTCAGGGGAGAGTGAAACATTTTTTTATCCACACTGGCCGAACATCACCACAGACCAATGCGTACAATGCATAATCAAAAAGGGTAATGTTTAGCACTCAAACACCACACTCAGAACCATCAAAAACACAAAATACGCCACAAGAACATCCTACCCTTTTACAGGTCGAAGTTATTTCTCTCCTTCAAAACGAGGCAATAGAAATAGTATTCTTACAACATCAGGGACAGTGAGTAAACTCCCTTTATGTTCTCATTCCAAAAATGACAAAACCTTAAGACCTATACTAGATCTCAGGCCAATTAACAGTTACATCTCTTCCAAACACTTTCACATGGTCACACTGCAAAAGGTAATACTACTGCTACAGCGAGGAGATTTCATGACCTCATTAGACCTCATGGATGCATACATCCAGAGTCCCATTCATCTAGCACACCAATGTTCTCTAACCTTTCAACTCAACGAGCAACACTTTCAGTTCAAGGTGCTACCTTTCGGGGTCACTACAGCTCCAAGGGTTTTTACAACGTGCCTTGCAGTAGTGGCGGCTCATCTCAGAAGGGAAGGAATACATATTTTACCTTACCAACTCAAAATGGGTGCAGAGGTTCACATAAACATCTCTTTTTTTCAACCACAAGCTCAATTCGCAGTAAAAGTAGTGAAGGGGCTTTTAGGCATGATGTCTTCTTGTATAGCCATAGTACTACATGCTCTTCTACATATGCGTCCTCTTCAGCGCACTCTGCAATCTCATGGTCTCAAGTGGAGGGACATCTATAAGAGCTAGTGTTAGGGCCAGCAACTCATTACTCTCTGTAGTGGTGGAACAGCAACAACTTGTAATCACCATTACTACAGATGCATCTCTTCAGGGATGGGGAGCACATACGCAAGATCTCACAGTTCACTATCTATGTACAGAAGCTCACACCTCTACACACCAATCTTCTAGAGCTTCTAGTAATTCAGCTAGTCGTCAGACCGTTTTGCAATTATCTACATCAGAAAGTAGTTCTAATACGCACAGACATGACTACAATCCTTTATATCAAACAGGGGTGGACACACTCCTCACAGCCATCACTCCTATTAGAGCGCATCTGGACATCTATCACAAAATCCACCTCCCAGCAGAATACCTACCTGAGGTGGACAACGACTTCACAGATGTGCTCAGCAGGACACATCAGCAGGTTCTCAAGTGGGAGATCGGTGTACCACTACTCCACTCTCACTTCATTAGAGCGGGAATACTGGACATAGGCTTATTTGCCACTCATCTCAGCGCCAAATGCCAAAACCTCGCCTCCTGGTTCTGCCACCCTACATCCAAAGGCAATGCCCTATGTATACATCCAAAGGCAATGCCCTATGTATGAATTGGTCAGGAGTATTTGCCTATGCCTTTCCTCCTCTCCCACTCATCCCATATGTGGTTCAGAAGTTAACCCAAAGATCTCTAGCACTATTCCTAATAGCCTCAACATGGGCACTGCAGGCATGGGCCACAACTCTACTGAAACTATCTTTATTGCCACACAACAACCTACCTCTTTGGCCACACCTAAAAACTCAGGATCAAGGAAGAATAATGCATCTCAATTAGCTAAATCTAGCGTTCTGGCTCCTGAAATCCTAGAGTTTGGGTATTTAAAATTACGACAAGAATGTATGGACATCCTTGAGCTCATAGGCCTACAACTAGAGCATGTTAGGCTGCAAAATCCCATTAGTTTGTACATTATTGTACAAGTGAGCAGATTCTGCCTTTAGCACCTACAGTACAAGACATTATAGGCTAGGTTTTACATCGACCGCAAACAGGGCTGGCTTACACATCTATCAGATTACAATTAGCAGCACTAGCTGCCTACATGCAAAGCAGGCAATATATGTCCCTGTTTAAAATACATTAATCAGGCCTCCCTCATACCAAGTCTTTTTCCTTGTGCACATTGAGGGGTCGGCAGATTGCGTTGGTGTTGCTCGCGGTGCGGCAGGTTCTGTTGGCGCAGTGGGGCTCTCCGGCTGTGCCAGACCCACAAGACTGGCTTCGGAGACTGTGGCATCTGCTGGCGATGGAACGTCTATCACTTCGGTTGGATGGGAAGGGCACGGACTATGTGAAGCTTTGGAGCCCTTTCTTGCTGCTTCTGTCGAAGGAGTTGCGCACAGTTACGTGTCCCAAATATTTGCAGATTCTTCAGCTTATCCCTTTGGAACCGGTGGGGGGCGCTGGGGAGGTTTGACTCCTCTTTGATCCAGGTTGTTGACTTGTGGGTCCCCGGGGTAGGGGGTAGTGACTGATGAGGAATGGGGGGGGGGGAGGATGAGGGGGGGGTTCTTTGTTTTGTTTTGACTTTTGTAGATAAATGTGATACATGAGCTATTGCCTGTTGGGCCTGGCCCGTGCTTCATCAGGTTCTTGCGGGGTCGCCCTCCGGGCTGTAGACCCATGCGCTGTGTATGGTCTACCTTGCTTTGCTCTGCCGGCCGCAGTATGTAGGCAGTTGAGCTGTGTAATTTGCAGATGCATAACTTAATAAAAACAATTGATTCTAAAATACATTAATCAAACCATTCGTGGAAGGACTTAAAAGTAATCCTGCCTTCCACTTCACCAGCCTCAGCCCGGTACCTCAACATTCTCCTTATCAGGCTTATGGAGCCACCATCTGAACCATTTCATTCGCGTCAGTTCCAATTTCTAACTTGGAAACTTGCAATCACTTCTCTCAGAAGGATAAGTGAATTACAGGCACATATTCTGCAAGAACCTTTCTTTAAAATGTTCCCAAGCAAATTAGTTCTACAGACTAATCCAGACTTTCTACCTAATGTGGTCTCAGCCTTCCATACCAGACCATAGATCTACCAGTATTCTTTCCTAACCCATACACAGTAGCAGAGCGAGCCCTACATGCACTAGATGTTAAAAAGAGCTCTCATGATCCACATTGCTAGAACAAAATCTTTTTAAAAAAGCTACTGCTTTTTGTTGTTTTTAACAAACCTCACCTGGTTCCTCAAAGCAGGAATTGCTCGATGAATAGTTAGATGCATTATCAAAAAGCCAAAAGGGTCCTCAGTGCCACTGCAGGGTCATTCCACACGTAAACAAAGAGCCACTATGGCTTTCCTAGGAAATATCCCTATAGAAGATATTTGTAAAGCAGCAACATAGAACACCCCACATGCATTTACTAAACACTTCTGTGTTGATATATTCATCCATCAACCAGCAAGAGTGGATCAAGCTGTACTTAAAAAAACTATTTAAAACAAGTGCTTCAACCAATCTCTATCCTCCGCAAAAGGGATCACTGCTTTATATTCAATGCAAAGTATATGTATCTACTGCAAACACATGCTTCGAATGGAATATTTTACTTACCCTGTAAGCATCTATTTGTAGTGGTTAGTGCCATAGATTCATATACACTCACCCTCCTCCCCAGAAGCTTTTGGTTGCAGTAATTCATATTATATTTAGTAATGTAATTTACCACTCACAATTATACACATGTTTCTTTATCCTGTCTCTTTATTGCTCCTTTTCTATCGCTCAACCGATGAGATAAAAACAATCTAGCAAAGGCGTCAAGCAACATGCGCAATGCACACCATAGGAGGAGTCTATATAACTCGTGACTCGAAGACTTCTTTGAAGAAAAACTATTAATGGTCTGAGCCCAACATTAGATGGCAGGATAATTTTAAGCATATCAATCTGTTGCACTACACACTATGTATAGATGCTTACAGAGAGAGTAACATATTCCTGATAAAGGAGAACGACTTTGTTCTGACTTCCCACACTGTCAGATAGATCACTCGACTCCATGTACTGTTCTATCCCCAAGTTAGGCCCACATAGCAAAACAGCTTATTTCTTTCAGTGTCCTCAAAATTAACATTTTCAGCTGTGATCTTTTGCACATATTTGACTGTGTGACAATGTTGTATTAGTTTCCCTGAAACTAATCTTATTTACACATCTAGATTCGCACAACATTATCAGAACGTCCTGAACATCATTTACAAGGTCTTGTTTTGCACGATGTACAAATGTAATCACTGTCTTCATCCACGGAGTGACATATCCGTAACATCACTGATCTATATGCACATCGCAAGGCTGCTTTCTATGATAAAAGATGAACAACCTGATAAATTGGTAGAGGAGGTACTTCCGCTGACACGAGGCTCCTTGCATGCTGAGAAATCACCACGCAGCGGTCTGACATCTTGTGAGAGGCGCCCAGTTTGTTACCAAGACTGGGTCCTTCACTTTATCTCATGAGGTAATGGGGTTGGATCATCCCTTAGCGGGGGATTTTTTGGTTCTACAGCTATATACACTCTAGGTATACTCGAGAGTAGGGTTCGCTCCGTAGGAGTACACTCGATTACTGCCTTGTTTTATATCCCTGCACATATACAATTGTTTAGTGCCATGGTAGAACTCTACCTATTATTTACGCTTTTGGTGCTTGTAAGCACATTCATCTGCTTCTGTGTACTAATCATTGCAGCACATGCATTTTATGCAAGAATGACATTGGTTCAATAAATATTATTGAAAATGTCTCACTGTGTTTTCTCTGTATATTTCTCCGAGACTTAGTGAGCACGAGAGACTGAACGAAAGGTTCTGTACGGTTTCCACGATCCCTGAGGAGTCATGGTTGTCATGTTCAGTGGTTGCCAAAAACCATTCGCTCCCTGGTAGGTTTGTGGGGGGCTTACAGTTGCACTGTGAGCTAACTGGTTTATAGGCTAACATAACTTACGTGGTTGTCCGGAATCAGCCTAGACACCATGCCCTTAGTTTGTTGTCCAAACAGTGCACAGACCGTATAGATTGGTAGGAACTACACAACAGTACCTGCCCCAAAATTTGTACTTCACACCAGCTGCCATAGGGGAAAGGATAGATAACAGATGGTACCAACAGATGTTCAGGCCCAGGTCGATCAGAGACTGCTTAACAAAGGCCAACCGGGGAATACTCTGGTATTGTTTTTTGCCAACAATATCTTTCAGGGCATTTGTGTACGGTTTCAGTTCCTGTAAACTACCCACTCTAATCCAATATGGAATGGGACGTATCTTAGCAAGACCTGAAATAGGACTTGGAGCAAGTCTAAATCTCTAAGGCAGCAAGGGAATACCTTTGTGTAGATTCAGAAAGGCCCTTAAAAAGATTTCACATACCCCCTCAGAAAACATATTTTAGTGCCGTCAAAGATCTTCCCCTTACATGCAGCACTCCTAATTTGAGAATTGTACAGTTCTTCTTTTGGTGAGATGGGGCATGATGGTGCCCTTTTGGCACACCTATTTAAAGCAGAAGTTGTGTTTGATCACCCAGCAGGTCTTAGTAATTGCGATGTCCAAGAACCTGAGTCAAACGGTCTAATGCCAATGTAGTCAAATTTTTACCTTCTCCAAAATATTTGGACCCAGCCATCTGTTCTCTTTAATGTTTTTGGCTTGTTATAAGCCATACATTTTGTTTTCAGGGCATTAATTTCCATGCAGTTGCACTCACAAAATAAGGAGAACCTGTTAACAAGGTTTTGCAAGCCAACAGCAGTCATGGAAATTAAAAGGGTCTTGTCTGCAGAAAGTAGAGCAGGCACCTTCTGTCCAGCTTGTATGGGGGAATAGTTTGCAAAGTCTGCTAATAACCCAATACAGCTGTTAATAAGCAGGTGAAAAAGGTTTGGCGCCACACATAGCCCTGGTCTACTCCATTCTTTATCTCCGTCTTATCCGTTAATTTACCACTTGTTCTCAACTGGATCTGCGTATAATTACGGTCATGTACACACACTAGAACGTTAAGTAGACTACTTGGCACGCCCATGTTGGCAATAGGTCCCAGAGTTTAGATCTCAGGCCAAATCAAAGGCAACAAATAAGTAAACAAAACGCTCACCCCTGCAGTGAAAACTGTCTTCCACTTGTACAACAAAATGCGAAAAACCTGATCCATAGTTAGTTTTCTTTTTGAAACCCACTTGCAAACTGGTTCAAATGTCTTTTTCCACAATCAACTGTGAAAACTTAGCAAGAACATGCTAACCAGAAATCTTTTGGAAGTTATCCAACAGGCTAAGTTACAGCACCATTTTTTTAAACACAGGATTACACTTGCCGCCCAACCAAGAGAGGAGTATCTGCTCTCCATCAGCTATTGCACTAGAAACTAAATTGATAAAAGCAACCCAAATTGTAGGGATCAGAGCAGAACAATTCAGCCGGGGCCGTGTCTAGCCTAGAGGCTTTGCCCAAGTTTAGAAATATTGCCTTCTCCAGTGTGCTAAATAAGGAAGTGTGGATGTATAACGGCAGATTTGTAAAATAGTATAGGAGCCTCGGAAGGATCACCATTTTTGTAAGCGCTACCCTGCTTGTTACAGTGAGCGGGAGTGTGTTCCAGAACTGCATCCAAGATCTGATGGCTGCTAATGCTCTGCCCAGATTACCGTGAAATAGATCCGCGGCCTGACAATATATTCTTATGCCCAAGTTGCCAAAAGTATCTGCCCTCCACTGCACCCTCCCGCCATTAAGGATAATGCCCGGGTCATGATTCCCTCACTGAATGAGTATATGTAAGATTTATTAACTTTCAGCCCGAGATTGCTGCGAAATCACAAAGGATCTGCGCCAGCTGCCAGCGTACACTTTCAGTGTCACTAAGATAGACGAAAAGGGCATCTGCATACAGCAACACCCTATGCGTGCCATCCCCCAGAGGAATACCATCCCCCAGCTGAGTGCGTATTGTCTCCACAAGTGGCTCTATTGCCAACGCAAAGAGGAGGGGGGGGATAGTGGGCATCCCTGTCTCCTCACTGGAATTGCGCCTGATAAGTAGGGGCCCAATCTGACCCTGACGACTGGCTCAGTGTAATGCAGGTGGGTTAACTGCAAAAAGGTGGCGCCCAGGTTATATTTCTCAAGCACCGCGAACAGATAGTTCCATTCCAGGGAGTTTCTGTGGAAATTGTTATTGCCATATTGGTATAAGATGCGGTGTTTAGCTTCACCATGTAAGCCTAGGACTGTTTTTTTTTTTTTTTAACCTAATTCCTGATGTTCACTGATTCTAGTGTCCACTTCTCTGTCAGACCTCAGATGGGCTGCAAAAGAGCTCTACTTTTACTTGAACTTTGACCAATGCAAGGTTTTATATATTTACAACTCTTCTCCACTACAACATTAGCAAGTATGCTTGCCTTCTCGTTAAGCTGCAAGGAAATTCATGTGTAATGTGAGTTATTCTGATGCTCCCTGAAGTGTTACCCTATTTCACTAGAGGTGCACTGCAATATTAACTCCCTTTCCTCAACAAAAAGATAAGACGACGTTGACAGTCTTGGCATTGACAAGCTCCTACAAATAACATGTAAATCTGCCACTGGCCATCTTTAAAGGCAAAGATAGAAAATACTCCTAAGTAGTGAATTCTTTGCAATGAATGCCACAGTGCACATACATTGGGAAAATCCCCTTTCATGGTTTCTCTTCACTCTGCAGTACTAATTTCTATTAGATAGTGTTTTATGTAGTGTCCATTCACTTCATAGTAGATACGCTGTATTTAGAGGTTTACATGTGGCTAGACAGGCCAAGGCTGGGGGATGGAAGTTAAAAATGAAATAAAGACTACCCACTGCCAATTCTCACTAACTCCCCTATAATATACCATCTTTGAACAGAATTTGCACAAGTAATAGGGTTGCCTGTGTAATGGTCCAGCCTCAATGATTACATTCTCTCTCTTAATGCCCTTCCCTGCTACAGCCCTATTACACCCAGGTCACTCTTGTAAGCCTTTTCTCTACTACGCAGTGGGGTCGGGTGTCATCCTGTCTTGGCAGGCTCATCAGCTATTGTGAACAGAGCATGGCTTCCATTAGTCAGCCCACTTGTGTAGATGTGACTAGTCTCTTAAAGAAATCGGGGAAACCTGCTTGTTTGAGACATGTGTGCTGTAGATCAGTGGTTCCTAAACTGGGGTCCCTGGACAGGTCCATGGCACATTCCCAGGGGGTCCCCAGGCAGCATTTTTAAAAGCACTGCAAAGTTCCTAGTATAATCAACAGTTATCAAAGCAACAATAAAAGTTTCAGGATAACTTCGGTGATTAATGTACCTGCTGGAGAGAGAGATGGTAGTTTTGTCTATTGGCAGCTTTGACTCCTCTAAGGAAGCGCAGAGGTTTAATATGCCTGCTGCAAAGAACATGTACCGTGCTTTTAAAAAAACAATATTTTATGTGCATAGCTCAGTGGGTTACGGCTTTTGTCACTGAGCTTCTGTTACTGTGCAGTACATAAGTTACAATCGTAAACTAGCACAGTGAGCTATGAACTGCCATCAAAGAGCTGCATTCAAACTGCATGGTACAAGATAGTAAGTTATGTTTTCTCTCAGTCCATCACTATCCTGATGCTGCTAATAAAGTTTTATTTGGGTAGAAATAAATTATTATTATTAATGTCAATGCTAACCGCTGTTATGCTCTGTATCCTGAGTTTGTGCTTCTCCAGACCAAGCACTCTTAAAAAAAAAAATGCCTACCAGTATAGATGACATGAATCCCACACCTTGAAGTCCCCTTTGCCTTAAGTAACATTTACTATACACTGATTTGCACATGTATGATTCATTGTCTCTGCCCTACAATGGTATGAGAGATACTATGCAACAAATGCTATACATGTGACAGAGGAGCTATGGAGAGATAACAGGCACTGTTGGAGGGTGATAGTGAGGGAATCATTGAGGAGCCCCAACAAAAGTTCGTTGTATCCTGCTACACAGTAAGGTCATCATTTACTATGATTTAAAAGCTAATACAATTGAATATATAATGACAAATGTATGTGAATTGCACAATTATTTCCAAATTTTCTTGAGGTGGGTGGGGGGGGTGGCACCCTAAAGCTCCCTTTGTAGTGATCAGGGTCACTTGCTACACTTGGTGCGCACAGTGGAGGGACTGTTCTGACAACATTTGCCAGGGCTGCCTTGGGATTCCAGTACGGCCCTGCCAGAAGCAGGAGCCTCATACCGCAAAATCAAAGCAAACATTGAAAAGTTAGTCGCCGAGGTGCAGCACCAACCTTCCCATTAAAATCTTTACATTTTTGCCAATTTTTTCTATATAAAATATTCAAATCTTTAGCTATTAGAGTATTTGTTTGGTATGCACTTGTTTGTGTATTTTTTCACGGACTTCTGTATTAATGTTTGAAATTTAAATAGTACAAATTGCTTGGGGGTCCCTGGCTTCCAATAGTGACTTACTGGGGGTCCTCAGGAGTCAAAAGTTTGGGAACCACTGCTGTAGATACACATGCTGTGCATAATTCTGCCATCTAGTGTTGGGCTTGGGTGATTACAAGTTGTTTTTCTTCGGAGAAGTTGTTCGAGCCATGAGGTTGTGTGAGTCCTCCTCTTGGTGATATTGCGCATGAACATCGACTCAATCTTTAGATTGTTTTTTTCCACCAACGGGTTTGGATGTAATCTCTCGTGCTCCGGCACGAGATTCTTTTCATCTTCCTTTGGTTCGCTAACAAACAGTTCTATCGATGGAATTGTCTTTATTGAGTTACTAGACTTGCATTGCAAGCAAATACATACCTGCGCGTCGAGGTCTTCGACTCACTCCCACGGCCTAACTGCCACGCCCGGTCGGGTCTCTGACTTCCAAAAGAAATCTTCGAGAATGAACTGCCGATGGAATGTACTCTGTTCCGTTTCTGTCTCAATTGCCACTTGAACTATTCTCACAACGACTAATATTCGGTTATGCCTCTAACCCAATCAAGAGGAAAACTGCAGATCTTGTCGGTCTACAAAGACACTCCGAGACCTACGTGCTAGAAGCCAAGAAATGCTGCTTAGACAGGCAGACGACTCACCGGGCATCTTAAGTTGACAAGAGGAAAATGAGGAAGCTTCAGCAGCTCAAGAGGATTCATTGTCCATTCAAGATTCCGACTCCAGTTCATAGACATAGAACAGGGTTCAGCCAGTCTTTATTAGGCTCAAAAACACCGGACCGTGAAAATGACTGTCCCTTATGCCAAGACTAAAAAATCTGTTCCATCTGAAAAAACAGCTTCTGGTCCACCTCTGCAAAAAAACAATGACGTGCACAGTCATAAAGATTGGGATGCTCTGCCGTTGAGCTCGGCACTAAAATTTCGTATTACAACAGAGGGCCTCCACTTCCTCTAAGTTTGATTTCACAGTTCACTGAACAACCTCTTCGGTTCAGAAAGGCATGGGTCACAGTGGTTCGGGTCTGACCACGCCGGCACCAAAACAAAAACATTCTGTGGCTCTGAAATGCTACACGTTTGAATAGAAAACTCCATTCAAATCAATCCTGGATGTTATGCAGAAATGGCTCGATCCGAAACAGAGAACTTCAAATTCAACCAGTAACCAAGAAGATAATTCTCCAGTCACTTAAGCCACAGTCATCTAAAAGACAATTGGCTTTCGAAGAGGTTATGGACATTACTTTACAAACTCCTACAAAGATGAAAAAGGACATAGCTACTAGCCCTTTGCATATTCCCATAACTACCTCACCAAACCCACTAACACCACCAGACACTCCTGATTGACCACAACATTCTATGGGTGGACACATTTCCTCATTCACCTATAATTGATGAGGATGATATTATACCAGAGGGGACACATCCTGGGGATGCCTGGGATACACATAGAACCGCAAGGGGATACAGACCCAGACCTTTAGTCCACACTACCATCACCACCAGCTGACTCCTCTGCCTATCAGGATCTAATAGCCAGAGCTGCAGCTTTTCATAATGTGCCTTTACATAAAGACCAGTGGAAGATCACTTCCTTTTTGAAACACTATTTCAAATGGGGGTAACAATATTTACCAGTCCTTAAAGGAATGTTACATCATTGTGTATGAAATTTTTAAAGACCCTCAAGGCACACATTATTACACCCAGAGTAGAAAAAAGTACAAGGCTGCACCTTCTGATCCTATATACATTAGGGGACAATTAACAGCAGACCCACTAGCAGTGGGTAATGCGTGGAAAAGAGCAAACTCCCAAACAACTTGGGACACACCTCTACTAGCAAAAGAATCAAAACTCATTGATGCTTCTGGGAAGAGAAAAGCAGCACAATCTGCTAATTAATGGCGTATTGCCAACAGCCAGGCACTTTTAGTTAGATATGACAGGGCCCATTGGGATGAGATGAGATGGAGCTCTTCCAACATCTTCCTGAAAAATATTTTAACAGAGTTTTGAAATTGTTAATGAGGGAAAACTCCTCACTAACAATTCAATAAAATATGCACTATACTCTTAGACTCTGCAGCTAGACGTATCTGAAAGAAACACGTAGTGAGAGATCACTTACCTTAGCATTACCCCCAGGCGTCAGACTGGACCTGGAAAGTTTTCATCAGCAGTACCCGTGCGCGTCAGAAGGTGGCGGTGTGTGCCGAGATGACGTCGCGGCAGATACTTAAACACCGCCCTCGCACGCTGACCTCCAGTTCTTTCTTTTTCCGAGCCAGCAAGCGCAGATCTGGAGAGAGCGGTACCCCCAGTCACTTTTTGACTGTGTTTTTCAAGGCCTTTTTGTCTCTCTTTTTCAAGTCGATCGACTCCTGGTGCCGTAGGAATGCCCGGCTTTAAGTCTTGCGGGGACTGTCATTGCATGATGTCGTTGACGGACCCGCACCGCGTGTGTCTCTACTGCCTGGGGCGCAACCACAACCCCAAGTCGTGCCCCGGCTGCTGGGCAATGGCGCCGAAGACTTTGCGGGAGCGGTCCCGAAAGTTGCTTGAAGTCCGGCAGTCAGCTACGTGCTGCTCAAGGTCCTGGTCCCGTGGGAGGTCGAGGGAGCCATCGCCATTGTTCGTCGGGATCGAAGTCCTAGCACTCGGGGTCAAGTAAGGCGAAGCATCACAAGAAGTCGAAGAAGCTTCATTGCTCACCGACTTCCCCTCGCCCGTCGTGGCTGAGGGTGTGGGTGGTGCCCCGCCGGCACGCCTTTGGGCCCCGCGGGCACGACTGGGGGTCCTCACCCTTCACTGTCGGCGGCTTCGTTGTCTGCTCCGGCCTCGGCACCGCAGGGCCCCCAAGGATCCAGGCCTGGCTCCCGGTCAGCGCCGGTTGACCTCGTGACACCTCCACTGACGTCGACCCCACCGTTACCACCTCTGATGTCGCCCATGGCACCGGACGACGTTTACCCCCGGTCTCAGCCCCGATGTGGACACGGTCTGAGTACCCTCTCACAGCTCAATGTGAGTATGACCCGGACTGGGCAGAGGAACTGGGGGATGCCAGTGGTCTGGACACCTCCCCTGACCGTGGCATGCTCACTCCTCCTACCGTGGCTATGGAGGAAGGTGCAAGTTACGCAGTGGAGTTGCATAGGGCGGCCGAGACTCTCCACCTCCAACTCCCTACAGTGGCCGTCAGGACTAACCTCCTGACAGAAGTGCTTCAGCCGGCGGCTACCTCTGTGGAGTCACTGCTGCCTTTTAATGAGGCACTTTCTGATATTCTTTTGGGCACCTGGTCCAGGCCCAACACAGGGGCTCCTGTGGATAGGAACATGGCCCGACGCCATCGTCTGGCCCCGGGCGACCCCCCCCCCCCCCCCCCCCCCCCTTTTCCTTCCCCAACACCTCACCCCTGAGAGTTTGGTTGTCCAAGCCTCCACATCCCAAAGTGCATTCCCTACCGCACCCCTGGACAGGGAATCCAAGAGACGAAGGTTTTTTTCTTCCGCCAGTTCAGGGCTGCGGTCTATGAACACCGCATGCCTCTTGGGCCGTTATTCCCACTTTCTGAGTGTCCGGAGAAGGTGTGGACAGTGCTCTCTCAGGCTATTGCTGAGGGAAGAGATGCAGCGAAATTCACAATTCGATGTGGCCTTGACACCACCGACTCGCTGGGCAGAGTGATTTCCATGACAGTGGCGCTCCGCCCCCACGCCTGGCTGAGGAACACTGGCTTCTCGGGGGATGTCCAGAACACCCTGATGGACATGCCCTTTGATGGCATTTGCCTTTTTGGCAACAAGGCAGATAGTGCGTTGGAGCGCTTTAAGGACTCGCTGGCTATGGCCAAGTCCTTGGGTCTTTCCACCACGCGCCCTCCTCCGCATTCTGCCTTTCGCTCCTTTCGTGGCCACGAAAGTGGCGCCCCAACACGTTTGCTTCAGAGCCACAGGCTGCAGCAGCAGCAGTCTCGGCGCGGACGTGGGACCCACAGAGGCGGGTCAGGGAGCCACTTCCACCCCGGCCACCAATGCCACAAAACCTTCCTTGTCCGGTTTTTCAGGCTCATCAAACGCCAGTGGGCGGCAGGATTCGCCATCCCCTCCCCCACTGGCGCACCAGCACTTCGGACAGGTGGGTTTTACAAATAGTCCTGAAGGGGCTACGCCCTCCCCTTCGAGACTACCCCTCCAGCCATGCCACCCCAGTACCACCGCATGTCGGGGCATCATTTGGCACGTCTTCAACAGGAAGTCGCGCCCTCTTGGCCAAGGGGGCCATTGAGCGCATTCCTGCGCCAGAAGTAGGACGTGGTTATTCCCATTACTTTCTGGTGCCCAAGAAGGACAAGGGCCTGCGTCTTATCTTGGACCTCAAGGATGTCAATTGCTTCTTTCGGAAGGAGAAGTTCAAGATGCTAACCCTGGCTCAGGTCTGGTCTGCCCTGGACCCTGGAGACTGGATGGTAGCGTTGGACCTGCAAGACGTATATTTCCACATTCCCGTCTTAACGGCCCACACCATGCTCCCCTTTGGCCCTACCAGCACCCCTCGGGTGTTCACGGAAGTGATGGCGGTGGTCGCAGCTCCATTCCAGTCTTCCCCTACCTCGGTGACTGGTTGTTGAAGGTGGGCTCACCACAGACGGTCGTCTTCTACCTCCAGACTACAGCCGACCTCCTGCATTTGCTGGGGTTCTCATCAGTGTGCCGAAGTCTCACCTGATTCCCTCTCAGAAGCTCCTCTTCATCGGAGCGGTTCTGGATACAACACAGTTTCAAGCCTATCCTCCCGAATGGCGAGTCCAGGATATTCAGGCTATCATTCCGATCTTTCAGCCTCTATCCTGGGTTTCGGTCAGGATGCCCATGGGGCTGCTGGGCCTTATGGCCTCCTGCTGGTCACTCATGCCAGATGGCAAATGCGGGCTCTGCAGTGGGACCTGATGTTCCAGTGGGCGCAGCATCAGGGGAACCTGTCCGATTACGTCCAGATCTCAGAGGGCACTGCACAGCAGCTGCAGTGGTGGCTCATGAACCGGCATTGCGTCCAAGGTAGATCCCTCTCCCTTCCCCAACCGGAGCACACGGTAGTGACGAACACGTCCCTACTGGGATGGGGAACCACATGGGGGAGGCGGAGATCAGAGGCCTCTGGTCTCCGGCGGAGTCCAGGCTCCATATCAACCTTCTGGAGCTTTGGCCGATCCGACTTGCACTGAAGGCATTCCTTCCCTCTGTGAAGGGGAAAGTAGTGCAGGTGTTCACGGACATCACCACCGCCATGTGGTACTGCAACAAACAGGGCGGGGTGGCTGTTGTAGACCCTATGTCAGAAGGCTCTGCGCCTCTGGACATGGCTGGAACAGCAGGGGATTTCCCTGGTGGTTCAACACCTAGCAGGTTCACTGAATGCCAGGGAGGACAAACTCAGCCACAGGTGCATGAAGGATCACGAATGGCATCTTCACTCGGACGTGGCGCAAGGTCTCTTTCAGCAGTGGGGAGAGCCTATTGTAGATCTATTCACCACTGAAGAGAACGCACAGCAATTCTGCGCATTGGGATTTCCAAGGCGGCACTCGCTAGGCGACTCTTTTAGTTGTGCGTGGAGTTGCGGTCTGTTGTATGCCTTTCCGCCTATACTACTTCTGCCCAGAGTGCTGAAGAAAATCAAGCGCAACCGGGCCCAAGTCATTCTTGTGGCTCCGGACTGGCCTCGAAGAGTTTGGTATCCCGAGCTACTCAGTATGATGATCAATTCCCCGATCCGACTGCCTCTTCAGGAGGATCTTCTGTCGCAGCAGCAGGGGACGGTCCTCCACCCGAACCTGTCTAGTGTCCACCTCTTTGCGTGAAGCTTGAGTGGCGGCAGTTGATTCCTTTCGACTTGCCTCCTGAAGTCTGTGATGTCTGTGATGTCATTCTGGCAGCCAGGCATCACTCCACTAAGTTGGTATACGCCTGCAGGTGGAACAAATTTGTGGCATGGTGCAGAGCAAAGGCTGTGGATCCCCTTTCGGCCCCTCTTTTCAGAAGTTCTTCTGTTCCTTCTTTCTTTGGCCCTGCAGGGCTCTGCTCTGGGCAATATCAAGGGCTTCCTTTCTGCTATTTTGGCCTTTCTCAGGCTCCTTGATCAGCCCTCTCTTTTCAAGTCCCCTGTTGTAAATGGATTTCTCAAAGGCATTACTCATCTTTTCCCTCCTATTCCTTTTGTAATGCCACAGTGGGACTTGAACCTGGTTCTTACATATTTAATGTGCGCTCCATTACCGCCACACCCATCCTCCCGGTTCTGCAAACTGATTTTTAGGGTTAAGGTCCTATATTTCAGGACCCTAGTTTCAATGCACCAGTTGTCAGTATCTTGCATGGCTCTGCGTTCCTGGCGCAGAAAGTAGTGTTCAGAACTGATGTCAGCGCGCGAGGGCGGCGTTGAAGTTGCTGCCCGACGTCATCTCGGCGATAATGACGCCAACGACGGATGCAAAGCCGCACCACGCCACCTTCCGAGGTACTGCTGACAAACTTTCCGGATCCAGTCTGACGCCTGGGGGTAATTCTAAGTTAAGGAATCTATCACTAACTAATGTTTCTTACAGATATATCGTTACCGAAGGTAAGTAACTTGTTCATCAACACCAGTGTCCTTTTATGTAGACATACTTGGCTTTCAATCCTGAGGTCTAACAAACAATTCTCAATCTCCCCTTTGACAAAGAGCACCTCTTTGGTGCCCAGGTGGACGCAGCGAAAATGAAAAAGGACACAGGTTGCCAAATAAATATTCAACTATTTACATACAATACTATATACAAACTTCTATATATCGGGGATCCTTTTGTAGGCTCAATTACACTAGATCTGCCTCCTTTGACACCTCTGGCTCTGCCTACAAAAATCAAGCACAATCCTCCAGTGGTAAAATCTTTTGTAGAGGATCTTACGGAGGAAATAACTTCAAAGGTCGCGGTTGTGGAAATTCTACCCGAACTGCAAATACAAACACCAAGCAATGACTTTTGTTACCATTCGCTCCTGCCATTTAACTCCTGTCGTGGGACGTCTACAAAACATTTTACCGGCACGGGCAAACATTACTTCAGATCAATGGGTGTTGGACATTAACCAACATGGTTATTGTCTGGGGCTTATCACAACTCCTCTAAATATTCCACCTCACACAAACAAACTTTCCGTTCAGCATCCATCTCTACTACAACAAGAGATATCTGCTCTATTACTCAAAAGGAACGATAGAACCAGTTCAAAAACAATATCACGGAATAGGAGTATACTCACTCTACTTCCTTATTTCCAATAAAGACAGCTTAGATTCATTCTGGATCTCAGACCACACAATCATTATATCCTATCAGAACACTTCCACATGGGCACTCTCCAGGAGGTGGTGGTTCCACTGTTAAAAATAGGCAACTTCATTGCACCCCTAGATCTGAAAGATGCCTATTTAACACATACCCATGCACCCATCACACAGAAAATACGTACGGTTTCTCTTCCGAGGGAAAAATTATCAATTCAAAGTTCTCCCATTTGGAGTCACCACTACACCGAGGGTATTCACAAAATGCCTAGCAGTAGTCGCGTCACGTCTGCACGGACAGAAAGTCCATTTGTTTCCTTATACTGGACCATTGGTTGATAAAGGCAAACCACTCCCAGCAATGCAAACATCATACACAACAAACTCTCACACTGTTACATCAACTAGGGTTTACCATCAATCTGCAAAAATCCCACCTTCAACCGTCCCAATACATCCATATCTAGGAGCTATACTTGGTGTCTGTTTGGGACTATCATACCCAGATATGGACAGAATATAGACCATTGTGTCACTAATCCAACACCTTCAACCTCATTCCCAAGTACAAGTTAAATTTGTCATGAGACTTTTAGGCATGATAGCATTGTGCATAGCAATGGTTCCACATGGCCAATTACATATGAGACAGCTGCAAGAATACTTCTCATGTCAATGGACACAGTCACAGGGTCTATTATACGATCTAGTGTTGCTGCACACATTGCTCTCTGCCATGGTGGAATGCACAAAATCTATCCAAATGGCGGCCATTTCTAGATCCAGATGTCATTCTTACAGCACATGAATCCCTGACATGTTGGGGAGCTCACCTTCAGGATCTAACAATTCAGGGTGTATGGGACTCCCAACACAGGAGTCTATATATCGATTATCTAGCGCTTCAAGCTGTTCACCAAGCATTGACAGCGTTCCTACCCAACCTAATGCACAAAGTTGTCCTAATACCAGTAGACAATATGACAGCAATGTACGATCTACAAAAATGGGGAGGGGGGGGGGGGGCACACCCTCTGCAATTATCCTGCTTAGCCCAAACCATTGGGTGCTTAGCAATACATCACAACATTAAGATTCTGGCAGAACATGCACCAGGGACAAGCAATCAAGCTGCAGATCTGTTACGCAGGATGCAACAAGTACATTAATGGGAACTTCATCCCAAAGTTCTCCTACAGTTCTTTCAAAAATGGGGGTTCTCACAAATAGGCCTGTTTGCAACCCCAGAAAACGCAAATTGCCCAAAGTTCGCATCCAGGTTCCCACACCTCCTATTAAAGAGCATTACCCTGTGGATGAACTGGTCAGGAATTTTTGCCTATGCTTTTCCACCTCTTCCACCACTTTTGCTAGTGGTCAGGAACCTTCGGCAGTCCTCCCTTACCCTAGTTCTAGTAGCTCCAACATGGCATGTCAGCCATGGTTCACCACACTACTGGAACTCTCTCTATTCCCACACGAGAAGCTTCCTCTCAACCAGGACCTTCTCATACAAAACCAGGGCAGAGTAAGACGTTGCAATCCCAAGGAAATTAACCTTGTGATATAGCTCCTGAAGTCCTAGAATTTGGATACTTAAATTTATCTCAACAATGTATGGATATGCTTAAACAAGCGCGTAAACCTATAACCAGACAATGCTATGCTGCCAAATGGAAAAGATTTGTTCTATACTGCCTGCAGCAAAACTTTGACCCGCTACATGGACAAGTACAAATAATAATTTTGTATTTGTTTCATCTCCAAAATTCAGGTCTTGCATATACCTCAATAGGCTTACACTTAGCAGCCATTACCGCTTACTTTCAAAATAGACATTTGTCTTTATTCAGGATACCTGTGATTAAGATGTTTATGGAAGGACTTAACTCATTCCACCAAGGGTTCATCTTGCACCAACATGCAATCTTAACATTGTACTAACAAGACTTTTAAGACCTCCATTTGAACCACTACATTCCTGCCAAATGCAATATTTATCTTGGAAAGTTGAATTTTTACTTCACTTAGGTGTGTTAGTGAAATCCAGGCACTAACTTTAGAAGAACCATTCTTCCAACTACACCGAGACAAATTAGTTGTGTGGACAAATGAAAGGTTCTACCTAAAGTAGTCTCCCCTTTTCACAATATTAAATTGAGTTACCTGTTTTCTTTCCGCAACTATAGTCTGTTGCAGCTAGAGCTACACTTGATGTCAAACAAGCTTTAATGTACTAAATTGACAGAACCAAGACTTTTAGGAAGACTTTGCAATTATTTGTTGCTTTTTCACCTCCTCACATTGGAACAGCCTTCTCAGTCGAATTTCAAGATGGTTGGTAAAATGTATCCAAACTTGTTATGCTAAATCTAAAAGGCTTTTTCCTGTAACCCCTAAAGCTCTCTACTTGTAAAATAGGGGCTTCTGTGGCATTTTTAGGCAACATTCTCCTTGCAGACATTCGCAAAGCAGCAATATGGTCAGCACCACACACCTTCACAAAACATTGTGTGGATGTACTTGAACGTCAACAAGCCAACGTTGGTTAACCAGTACTAAGGACTCTTTTTCAAACACCTGCTACCCCCACCGAATAACCACCACTTTGGAAGAGGGACTCCTTCACAGTCCGTGCACAGCATGTGAATCTGCACAGCATCTTCAGCATCCTTCTTTAAAATCTTTTCATTTGATTCATTTGATTTTATATACAGTAATAAGAGCACCAACTGATACTCGATGCATAAAGGCAAACCGCACAGCAGAAGAGCAGCAGCACTACACGCATGTCTTCATAACACATCATTGAAGTGACTGGAAACATTAGGTAAATCCACATGTCTTTTTACAAAAAACACAATAAATTGCATAAATCAGTCAGGGGTTTCATTTCGTATGCCAAGCTCATAGTATTTGAACCAACTAGCTCATCTTTTACGGAACTTAGGTGGGCATCCACTAGCTTAAAGTTGACTTTCTCCACTACCATATAAAGGTCCATGCATGTTTTACATGCTCTTATAGTTCGGGCCTTAGGGTCCCCGCAATGCTTCGCTATATTCCTCTTTGCCAGCATCAGGCCTAGATTACAGAATAACTGCATGCTTGGGAGGTCCACATTACATCTTCAGCATCTTTAAGCATCTTCAACATCCTGTATCCCTTGCATCAGGACCACTGCATAAACGTCAACCGCAAGGGACCACTGACAGTTGAACTAGACTGAACACTGCTTTCCTGACCAAGATGGCTGTTTCTTTAGACCTTACTGGTCCCCTTGACTGGCTCCCTGCTGGGGTTGGTCATCAAAAGTACTTACAAGTAACCATATTCATTCTTGAAGTAACTTTTTGTTGAAAGTTTCCAAGTGTTTAAATTGGATGAATTTTCCAATGCTTGTTCGCGGTTAAGTAAAACGTTTCAAATTACTATACCTTGTCAAATCCATATCTTCAGAACCCTCTGGTGGATCTTTTTTGTTTTGATGTCTAAAAATTCGTAAAAGTCAAATACATTTTTATAAATTGGTGTCGAATTTCATGAGTCTCGTTTGTTTCTTCAATTGTTTTAAGGCTGTTTAAAGGCTTTACATGTATTCTTTTATTGAATCCTGACTGCTCAAAGCCACAGCTCCTTTGAGTTGAGCTAAGATTTGTCAAACAAAACCAGACTTGTTCTAAACGGGTTGGTAGTGTATGAGATGTTGGGAGGTATAATACACCCCATTTCCTTTCAATCTTCCTACTACATTGTTTGGGTCTGATCTCTGTGACCAATAAACATTTGATTGGACCAGCCTAAATTGGTCCAGGCGGGGATGACCATGTTCCATGACCTCTAAATGCACAAACAAAACGTGCTTAGGAACTTCCTTGATTGTAGGGAATACCCAAATTTCAAACGTGTAGATACTTTGTTCTGCACCGACCTGGGAATTATGGTCTCTTGACCTGCGCTTGCTTCCCCCAGTTTTCAACTGCCAAGGATGGAGGTGCCCACCTCACTGAGAAGGTTTCTGCTTTTTGTTATCTCCCTTTAAGCTTGAACCAAGATCCAGAGAAGAGTGCTGTAGGTAATGTCAGCAAGAAGTCTTTTTCTGGAAGTCTTCCTTTGGAGTGTCTGCCAAGTTTGCTATTTTGTCTAGGAAAATAATACTGTGCCTTACTCTCCCCATGTGTTTGTCAACATGGATAACACTTTCATTTTTGCTAACAAAAAATCCCTCCGATTTTGGAAGATAAAGCATTTGACAATACTTCATAAAAATCTTTTAGCTTGTGATAAGGACCCGATTCACCCCTGAAGATGATTTCATTTACAGATGTGCTAGATGTTTTATTTGGATGGCGTAAGAAGCTGGCTCTTTATATGATATATCAATGTGAAATATATCGTGAAAAGAGTACAGGGGTTCCATTATGAGTGGACTGGGGGCTTGCTATGGCAAACCCAAGGTGCTCTTCTAGGAGGTAGGGTGGTCAAGCAGCCTTAAGCTTATAACAGAGGAGTGCACAATATCTGCAAATACATACAATAGTCAATAAATAAGACACATGACTGAATAAGGAGATTCACACCAATGTATAAAAAATAACACATATCTTTATATAGGCTTGGTACCAGAAGCAAGTCGTTCAGGCAAGTATGTATTTAAATTGAAATTCTTTTCAATTCAAAAAGTCAACATTTAGTGCAATTTTCAGAAGCTGCAATGTTATCCTACGGATGGAAAAGTCAATGCAGCATTCAGTTATAGTACAGCGACTTACGAGACCAATTTCCAGGAGTTAAGGTGAGTTGTGGGCAAGGTCCAAGGCTCCACCAGCAGAACACCACCAGCGCAGCATGGTGCATAGGTGCCAAACTGCGTTGGGGTCCTAGTGTTACTCTTTTGGGCTCTTCGCGTAAAGAGGCTGGAGGATTGGACTGGGAGGCCAGTCTGGCTGAACAAACAATAGGGCTCAGGCTTCATGATACCAAGGACGTAGATACACTTTTGGTCCTCTTCTCCATGGCCCAGGGGCAAAGTGTGCACAGGTATCCCTGGCGTCAGGTTTTTCTTACCAGGTGCAGTTGCGGTAGAGGTGGCATGCGTGCAGAGGCTGCAGGCAACGTCTGAGAGTTCACTGGAGGTGAAACCATGGAGGGCTGGGGGACCACAATGACACTGCTGGCCCACTTCAACTTGAGCTTGGATCGACGGGTGCAGTGGTATCTTAAGGTGTTGAGTTTCTGCGGTCACAAAGTCCTCACAGGAGTCTTTGGATCCCTGCAGGGTGCAGGGAAGCAGTCTGCTACTTCTCGGGAGGTCTTGGTTTCTGGGTGCAGGGCTGGCGGTTCCCCCAGCAGCTGCAGGACAAGTCGACTTTTGGCGCGAGTGTCGAAGCCAAGTCACTCCAAGTCAGTTGCTGGGTCTTCAGATCTTGCAGAATGAGACACTTCTCGTCCTTCATCTTTCAGGTCTGCAGGATCTGATTTTCTGGTGCCAGTGGCTCCCCTAAATACAGACTTTAGGGGAGTGTAGGGTTGTAGCCAACGGTTTACTCGCCCCTGTGGTCACTATGCCCCCTATATGACTTCCTGTGTGAAGAAGTCATAACCCTGTCCCAGAATTCCTAAGTATTCTAACATAAAGGTGGCCACATGAAAAGTCGTACCCACATCAAAGTAGGCCCCCTGATGGGGTGGTACAAGCCTGGCGGTGGGCACGCCTACCTGACCAGCTAATTTCCCACCTGTCCAGGTGCCGAAGGTCTCTGGACAAAGGGTGTGAGGGGGGAGCCAGATTCTCATTTCCAAGGTTGGAGCTTCTTTGAGGCTCACCGGCCTAGGAGTGCCAATTAGTATGTCACCCTATGGGAGAGGGTGTGAACACCCTCTTCCCATGCAGGCTTCGTTTCTGACCTCCTGAGAGCAAAGGCCCTCATCCTGGGAGGTCAGTTATCTGTCTCGGGTGACACGCTGGCAGAGACCAGTTGGTCATTACACCAGAAGCTGGTAAGTGGTCAGGGGTCACCTTTAAGGTGCCCTCTGGGTGCATGTATTAATAAATCCAACACAGGAATCGGCGTGGGTTTATCAATAAGAGATGTTTGATACCAAACAAAGCCATCATGTAGCTGGGGAACTCGTTTTCACCAGTCTCAAGCACATGCTCTAAAATTACTTCCCTGTTCACTTGTAATGAAACTGACCAGTACAGGGGCATATCTGCTCATGCAAGTACGTCCTCACGTGATATTAAGCACCCGGCCTCAGGGCTGTAAGGCCTGCTGTAGGGGTGACTTACAAATACTGCACGCAGTGTTAGGGGACATGGCACTCAGGAATGGGTGTCCTGTCGTATTTTCACTTTGGTCTGCACCAAAACACGCAGCCTGAAATGGCAGTCTTGCAGGTGTAGGTGAGGGGTCCCTTAAATTGGCACAATTCGTGCGGCAGCCCTTGGGGGGCCCTCTTTAGTACCCCGGGCCCTTTTTAGGACCCCTTGCCCTAAATTCCAGGAGCACTCCTTACTAGGGCCTTGCAGCGGGTGCTTGCGGTATTGCCAATTGGGGGAAACAATTGTACAGTTTTAAGGAAAGAACACTGGTACTAGGTACCTGTATAGCAGGAACCCAGTACACTTCTGTAGGAAGCTGGCTCTTTATTTGATATATCAAAAATCTGAGATAGTGTAAAAAGTCCAGGGGTTCCCTTATGAGTGGACAGGGCTTGCTAAGCAATCCCAAAATGCTCTGTTTGGGGGTAATGTGGTAGAGCAGTCTTAGGCTTAACATAGAAGAGTGCAAGACATTTGCAAATACACACAATGATCAATAAATAACAACACGACTCAAGAAGGAGATCCACACCAATTTATAAAAATAGAAAATATCTTCATATATGTTAAGGCTTCAGAGAAGAGTCTAATTAGCAGGTTATTCTGTGGGAGGGGGTGTTACACCCTCTTTCCGGACAGGCTTTTGTTCTGGGTCTCCTGAGGGCAAAGGCGCTCACCCTAGGAGGCCAGAATAGAGTCTCGGGTGGCAAGCTGGTAGAAACCAGTCAGCAAGCACACCAGAGGCTGGTAGGTTTTCAGGGGGCACTTCTAAAGTGCCCTCTGGGTGCATGTATTGGTAAATCCACCACTGATCTTATAGTGGGTTTGCCGATACAAGATGTTTACCACACACCCCTATTTTCAATGAAGCCATCATGTAGCTATGGAACTCGTTTTCACCAGTGTCCAGCACGTTTTGAAGTGGCTTCCCTGTTCACTTGCATTGGCAGTAATAGGACAGACAGCACATGGGCATATTTGCTCATGCAGGCATGCCCTCAAATGTAATATTCAGCACCCTGCCTTAGCTCGGTTAGGCCTGCTGAAAGGGTGACAAATATCACATGTAGTCATAGGGGACATGACACTCTGGGATGTGTGACGTGTAGTGTTTTCACTTTTGTCTGCATCAAGACACACAGCCTGCAATGGCAATCTTGCATGTGTTTTGTGAGGGGTCCTTTAGGGTGGCACAAATCGTGCTACAGCTCTTAGGGGCCTTCTTTAGTATTTCCCACCCTAGGTACAAGGGTTCCATTTCCTAGGGACTCACAGAGGGTGCTAAAGGTTTTTCCAGTTTGGGGAGCAATTGTACGTTTTTGGGAAAGAGCTCTGGCACTGGGGACCTAGTTTGCAGGAACCCAGTGCACTCTGTCAAAATCACATCACTTACCAGGCAAAAAGTGGGGATGAGGATGACCATGTCAAAAAGGAGCACTTTCCTACAACTTCAGTCATAGTTGCATCAAATACCAGGCAGAATGTGTGTTTTGGGAGGGGGTGGGGGAGACTGCAACAAAAACCCAGGTTCCTACAGATGGCTTGAGTAAATGGATAGCATTGTTATTAAAAGTACTATGGAATCGTGATTTGAAGCATATATGCAAAAACTGGCATGAAAATCAATAATTCGCTGCAATATTTGTGAGCTGATTTTGTTCTGCTATAAGATTCTTTTTTGTTTTCTTTCCACAGACAACTTTGTTGTATTGTCCTAGTGCAATCGATTTACAGACATTAGCAGACTGGAGTTCTTCCCCAGTCAGTCATCAGTTTGATGTTATCAGCCCATCACACACATGGATATTTGCTCATGTAACCCAGGGTCAAGATCCATGGGTAATTAGTCTTTCCAGTTTTCTGAAGCAAGAACATCTACCAAAACATTGCCCTACAGCTGTGAGCTATGCCTGGATGTTTTCCTACACACGACTCCAGCAATTGTCTCCACAACTTGACATTAAGTAAGATCTCTTCATTTATAAAGTATGTGTAGAATGAAACAATATTTTACTCTTTTTAGTGATTCTACATGCTCTTTCAAGCATTCCATTTTATTGAATTTCTTCAGATAGTACTTTAACATAGTAGGAACTGTTCTTTCAGTAGAACACTGGAAACCTTTATACAAAATACAAAACCTCAACAGTAATTTGTCCGTGGTCTTTTCCTGTGCAACCATGTATGCTATTAGAGTACGTAATGTTTAAAATATATTGTACTTTGCTGTTGGTTGAGCTCTTCTTGCTGTTATCAACTGAGGTGCTCCTGGGCACAAAATACCTGCAATTAAATGTTTCCTTTGCTGTATTAGGTAAAAGGTATGTCAAAAACAATTTTGCTCTATTTTATTGCTCTGTATTTGGTGTGTATTTTTTTCATGTTTTTACTTATTTTTTAAGTCATTAAGGCCTATGTTCATTGTTGTGATATTCAGTTAGTGTTCATCTAGCTAGAATTAATAAAGTGCCATGGTTTGACAAGTCCAGGAAAGGTAAGAAGAATAGATTAACTAATCTGTATGGAAAGGAAATTGTGGATCTTGCTCAGTGAAATTTTTCTATCCCATCAAAATTGCTTGGGCACAAGCACAGAGAGAAGAAACTTTGCATTGGGCATTAGCTTAATAGACATTCAATTGGAAAACTTCATGATCAGGATAAATTCACGATGAAGAATCCAGTTGATAAAGCACGCTGCTTTAGTCAAAGTCCTTAAGCATGATTTTAACCAATGATTTTAGTTTTTAGGACATTGATTCAATTTCCCTCAGGCAAGAGGATTCTAGCTGCTGCACTCTGAATGTGCTGCAGTTTAGAAAGTTCCCGAATAGGCAAACCAAATGCATCACGGTGTAACAGTCAAATTGAGAATGGACAAACTGTTCAACTACCATTATCATTTCATCCAACCCTAGAAAGGCTAATATTTGCCCCTAGATTTTCAAATGTTAAAACACGCTTTCTATATAGGTGTCATTTGGGGAACAGTTAAACTCCACATCTATCACCAGTCCTAGGTTACTGGTTACATCAATTGGCAAAAGAGAATAGCCCACTATTCACAGCCAAAAGACTTGTTTCCGAAATGACCTATATTCATAGTTAAAGAAAATATCAGATTTGGAAGGATTTACTTTTAGACAATTTCCTCTCATCCATCTCTGAACCCATTCTCAGGTTGTTTGAATGCTCTGATAACGCCGCTTTCTCACTCCTGTCATCTCCTGTCATCTCGATATCCCAAAAGATTGAATATCATCCACATACATGAACAGGGAAACAACCAATTATGTAGCAGATAAACAAGTGTTGTAAGATAGAGGTTGAATACTAGAGGGGACTTACTGAGCACTGTGCAGCCCATCTGAACACAGGGTTAGGGTAAGATGTAAAAGCAACTAGTTGTTCTAGCTGTGTGTTTGAGACACATGGTTCAAGCTAATCTATTGCTTTCCATTTAATATGAAAATCTGAGATGTTGAAGCAAGATGTGGTGGCTTTCCTTGCTGAATAGGTGAACAAGCAAGCAGAAATCAGGACACCAATACCACAGCGTTTGTGTCTAACACAGAAATTATCACTGATTTTGTCCCCATATATGAATAAAAATCCACTTTGCAAAGGGAATTTCAGTGACCTGGATTCAGCAGTGTTTTGCAGGTAACACAATTTTCCATGCGTTTTACTGGCAGGTGCAAAAGAGATCTAGGCCATAAACTGACTTTGTTGTCAGCTTATAAATTTGTTCTTTTTGTTTTAATACAGGAGGAACAGTGGTGGTCTTTAATTATCCAGGGGCACTGCCGGAAAGCAAATAACTGATGCATGATTATTTAGTCTTAATATTTCTTAATGGATTTTTTTTTTTTTTTTGAACGAAGAGCAATCAATAGACAACCATTGAAGAAAATAAAGATACAATGGAGGAATCTAGGGTGAACAGAAACTTAGAATCTGCCTGAAAAAGAGAGAACTGCAGTGGTGGGCATGTATAGAAAGAAATGGCGCCAGTAAGGAGGGAATGAGAAGTAGGAAAATGACCAATGAAATGGGGAGCATATGATACAACAATAGGAAGGGCAAATATTCAGAAAGCAAACCCAGTCGAAGGGACTGTTACAATGGGGACTCTTGTTGTATTTACTATTGTGGGGCTATATAGCTCCCTTGTAAGATCATGGGTACGTGTCTCATGGCTGAGTGCGCGTTAAGCATGGACATGTCCCCACCCCAGACGAGAAGAGTATTTTTGCTGTGCTTGCCTTATGTTTTTAGGCCTGGAATTGGGTGGTTGTAAAGCAGCCCAAGTATCACTGATGGTGTTACAGCTCACTTGATCTCGAATCCATCCTTTAACCGTTGGGAATGATGTGTCACCTCAGTGTAAAGATACTTGGCGTTTCACTAATGAGTGCAATAGCGACATTACACCAAACTCCTACAGGGATTGGCCTAACGTATCATAACAGTGCCATAAGTGGGGATGGAACTAGCTCTGCCTCGATCATCTGTGATAGTGTGAAACACCTCCTCCCAAAACACAAGTATCGATGCACAGTTCCACGCCAGATGTGAGAAATTAACGTGTTTTGTGGCGCATCTAGGACCGCAATGTGATTTAGTGGGATCAAACCTGGCTAGTAAATGATGGGTAGTATAGGCCCGGTGCAGGCATTTAAAATGTAGTCGTTTGTGCCAATGAGTGTTTGAAACTAACCTGGTCTTCGTACTGCAAAAGTACCATGTCTTGTCTGGTATTGGGCTACCCCGATCTCTTTCCTATGCTTCACGTGCCCCTCTGTTCACAACAGGCTTCAGTGAGGGAGCTGCCTGATATAACCGAGAGACTAAGTGGGCACTATCTTGGGTTGTAATGACCAGAGACCACAATGGAAAGTCAGGGGGCTCCGGGGCAGTCGGGGATCATAGCGCATATTGTGCAGTAGCTGTAGAATGAATCAGTCCATGTATGATACATTGTGCCCTTCAGCTAGTGATGTGTCAGAGCGTACTATGGCATCTGCAGAGCTGTTGCCAAGCCTAGGTAATCGACAAGTGAGTATGGTACGTTTGGTGAGAGCTTCAGTAGTAATCGGTAGCCAGGGATTGTCAGCAAGAGGGACATGTAGGGAATACAAGTGGCTAAAACCAAGATATTGTGCAGTCTGGCCCAAGCCCAGCATGTACTTAGGTGCATCTGTATTTCAAAAGCATTGCTAGGTAAGCTTTGTGGCATGATTGTGGAAAGTGGGTACGGGTGGGCCTGTGACATTCCGGTTTCAGGAATTGTATGCGTGCATCATAATGAAACCAATGGTATGCAAAATGCGCTTCGCTACCACTAAATAGGAGCGGTAGAAATCTGGGACACTGAACCCTCCACGTTTATATGGCTGGGTAAAGGTTTGCCAGTTGTCTCTAGGTTTTTTGACGGCCCATACCAAACGAGTTAGCATGCCACTTTAAGTGTCAAAAAAGGTATTAGTCAAAAATATCGAGATGTTGAGGAATAAGTACCGTCATCTTTATAATTGCTATTCTACCAGCGATGGATAGTGAGAGTGGATAGTGAGAGTTTAATCCATTGAATTTGGGATTCTAACCTATCGATTGCGGGACCATAGTTCAGGCGTATAACCACGGTACTTTGACGATGGAGGTAGATGCCAAGGTATCTGGGTGGGTCTTTACACCAGCGTAAGGGAAACTCCAGGTGACAAGGGTCTGTGGCATTCGTCAAGGGGAAGATTTCAGACTTGCTCCAGTTAATTGCAAGACCAGAGAGCTCCGAAACGCACAACCTCATGAAGTAAGGGTGACTGGTTGGTCTCATGATCCCTGACAAATAACATTGTCACACGCATACAAAGACGCTAAGATGGGGCCACGATGGAAAGAAACCCCCTCGTTAAGTGACGCTCCTGGAAATGGTGTAATAAGGGGGCCATAGCAATAATAAATAGAATAGGGGACAGAGGGCATCTCTTTCTGGTGCTGCGGGTTAGTTCAAATTGTTTGGTTAAAGTGCCATTGCTTTTTAAGCGAGCCAGCAGGGTAGCATAAAGGATGCGAACAAGCTCACGAAAACCATTAGGTACGCTGTTTACTCAGCGTAACAAATAGGAAAGGCCATTCTAGCAAATCACACTTTTTCGTAAGTGAGTAAAACTGCTGCAGCAGTGAGCTCCGTATTCACCTAATTAAAAATAGCAAATATAGTACATAAATTAGCTGATGTGGAACGTTTCAGGATGTTTCCAGATTGTAATGGATACATTCTTTTGTCCATAAGGAGGGAAAAGCAAGTGGCAAGGATCTTCGCTAAAATGTTGTTGTCTGGATTCAACGACAGCAGCCTGTACGAGGGGCACCTGTCCGGGGGATTGCCTGCCTTAAGTAATGTGGTGATGACTGTTTTATGCTTTGTCGGGGAGGCTTCCACGCATCAGGAACCTCGCATAAACCTCAAGCTGGTGCGGGGTCAGCACAGTTTTGTAAGTCTTATGAAATATTCCAGTAAAGCCGTCCAGTCCTGGGTCATATGTGCTGCTCAGGTAGTAGATGGCCTGCGAGATCTTGTTGCTTAAGATAGTGGAAGCGAGAAAATGTGGTTACTACATTTCTAGTCAAACTATGGTCACCTCTGCCAAGAAGTTTGCGATTTTGTCCTCCGAAGCATCACATCACGATGTGTACAGCTGAGTATTATAGTGAAGAAAAGCATTAAATATATTTTCACTGTTGGTGACTAAAGAGCCGTCATCAAGCCTGAGGCGCGTGATTAATAAACCATGATACAGGGAGGTTGAGTTATATCGGACAGAGTGCGGTGAGGACTATCACCCTCGCCATAAACCCGAGCGTGCTCATACTTGCCCAGATAATTAACCTTACGGGTTGCCATATACTGAAATTCCTGCATTAGGGAAGCACATTGACATAGCAACGAAAGCGGATCACTAGTCAATGTCCCTCAGTGTCCGTTCAACGGTTTTCCAGTTCCCCTCGTATGGCAGACAGTTTATGATGAAGACTAGTGTTGGATGGGTACCCCCTGGCTCAAAATGAACTTCTGTAATTTTGATGTAAACGTTTGCCAATATGTGGACCTCAGGGACTCGAATTCTGGCCAAAAGAGTTGAGCGTCTCTCCTAGACTTGTAGATTCGGTGAAGAACTTGCGCTTTAAAACTGGCAATGATCTGAAATTTACTCACATTTTCATGGGTACTCTCAAATGTGTTCTGGTATGCTCCACTGACACAAGCTCATGGCTTCCTCTTGTTTTAATAGATTGTAGATTGCGCAGAAGGTTCTTGAAAATTAGACTTCAAAGTTAAACCTCCAGGTATTCAATGTGCTCAGCTCACCATAGATTACTCTTGGTGTTGCTTTTTAAGTGACAAAGGATGGATTTATGAGCCTTTACTGTCTTGGTAAATGACTGTTGGACATTCTTCTCCATCTTGACTAACCATTTTTCCTTCTGCGATCAGTTGAAAAGGTGGCTTTTTTTAACTCTTTCTACAACTATTGGGGCATTCTTTCTCTGTATACCTAGCTCCAAGAGGCCCTTAATGAGCACACAAGGACCAACGAAAAATTACATCATTAGAAGCTAAAGCTGTATTTTAAATAAGTTGATAAACTCTTGATATGCATCTAAAGAAGTGAACTACTAAATATTGGCCACCATTTGCAAAACAACTGTTTTGTTGATCAGGTGAAGGTGGTCACTGCGCTATTTCTTTTATATCAAGATTGCTGGTGTTGCAAGTAAAGTCGTACTTTTTATCACACACCAAACTAAAGAGGGTATAAGTAGCGGTTGCTGGTATTGTGAAGTGGGAGTGAGGGGGAATACAAACTAAAGAATAAATAATTCTAAATATTAAAATTACACTTACCTGCACCGACGTCTGCTGCCTTCCTCCTGCTCCTCGCCTACTGGACGTCCAGGAACTGCTGCTCACTGGGCAGGCTCCCAGCTCCCAATGCTATTCCCAGCATTTGAGCAGCGTGTGAGCTATTCCCAGCATGTTAGCAGCCCTGGAATTGGTCTGAGTGCCTCTGATTGGTGCCCATACATGGTCTGGGTGCCTGTGTTGGTTTCTCCTCCCAACTGTACACACAGCTAGGTGGAGAAAGGCTAAGTAGGCATGACGATTTGTCCGGCCCTAAGGACCGGCCTACCGTCATGCCCAATTGGCAGTGCCTACCGCTCCCCCCTCCTCCCAGGTGCTACAGCGTGAGGATGAATGGTACGCCTTTCAGCTTGCTTCTTGTAGGACAACAAATAAAATAACTTTTTTTTAAAAGTTATTTTACTTTTGTTTTTTGCCTCTGCTGGCTTTTAGCAAGGAGGGAGCGACGCTCCTCCGCTATAATGGAGGAGCCGCCCCTGGAGGGCATCTAGAAGTAAGTACCTTGAGCTAGGAAACCTAGTTCTTATTTTAAAATAATTGTTAACTATGTCTTGCTCCCTACTTTATGCTCAAATGAATTATATCTGATAGAGACATCTAGCCGCAGATTCCTTAACTTGGAATATCCCCAGGCATCAGACTCGATCTGGAAAACTTTCCGCTGCAACTCCTCTGGGCGCCGGGGGCATTGCCGCCTGGCTCCGCCCTGACGTCGTCCACGGACATGTCAGTGGAGCCATATATGCCCCTCCCGGTGCACCGACGTCCGTTTTCTTCTTTTCCGCGTTCAAACGCGGATCCTGGAAAACTAGTGGTTCCTTGGCCTGGTTTTTGGGCCCTCTCGACACCGTGTGTGTCGGGGGTGGAACAGTGTGTAATGCCTTCCGGCTTTAAGGCTTGTGAAGCCTGTGCGCGTCAGATGTCGGGTACTGACCCGCACCTCATATGTATGTGGTGCCTCGGCGTGCACCACGACTCCAAGGACTGTGACGCATGCCAACGAATGAAGCTGAAGTCATTGAGGGATCGGCCCATGAAATTGCTGGCCGCACGGCTGTCTGGTCCAGCTCCCTCCCGTCGCCGCTCTTCTTCTCGGGATCGGGCTCATTCCCGAAGTCGCTCCCGTGACCGCCGTGTTACTCCAGGTAAGCGTAAGCACAGGCGTCGCATAGGGAGATCTTCCACCCGTGCCGCTACCGGCCATTCCTCTTGTAGTGGGCCGGTTAAAAGCATACGGGGTCCTTCGTATCCACCCTTTCCGGGTGCTGGGGCAACATGTGCCCAAATGGAGACCTATTCTAAGGCACTCCAGGCTTGTTTTCAGTCGCCCCCTCTCCCTTGTGCGACTTCGGGCCCCACAGAGGTAGCAGGCACTGAGGCCGGGTCATCGTCTGCGGACATTTACCCGGCACCGGCTGTGTGTGTCGACTCAGATTCCGGAGCCAACGCAACACCCACAAGCCAGGGCCCAGAGCACGGCCCTTCCTGTTGTCAGCGCATAGCCCTGTAGGGCTCCCTGCGCCGTACTCTGCGCCAGGTACTGCCACAGGCTAGCCGCCGGCGCCTTGTACTCTCTTTACGAAGGTTGTCGGCGTCCTGGTGATTCCACCACGGCGCCGTTCGACGTCAGTTCCGGCATCGAGCCGGCTTCCCTTGGTGGATGATCCCCTCCCGACTCCTCGGGCTGCTGTACATCTCTCACACGGCGTCCCTTCACGCCGGTGCTCCAATCTACGCCTCTTCCTGAGGCTTCTCTGGACTCCCCTGATCAAGGGGCCGGGGTGCAAGTTCCTTGTATAGCCTGGCCTTCCGGTCCGTCTCCGCCACACCATATGTCCAATGGTAGACTTAGCCTTCAACCGTCTCCTACTGACCATTTGTTATCTCCTACTTGGATGGCAACTGAGTCTAGTGCTGCCTTCGCACGAGCTATTCAGGGTGCGGCTGCTGTGCTTGGCCTACAACCCCCTATGGTGCCTCTACTTTCTGATCCTTTATTGGATCTGCTCCATTTGATGCCAGTTGAGGTAGAACTTTTGCTGCCCTTCGAGGACTCGCTGTTTGACACCCTGCGGGGCACTTAGTCCAGTTCCTCTTTGGGTGACCCGGTTGATCGGGCTATTGCTGTAGGCACCAGGTGATCCTCTTTGTCTGTCTCTTCACCAGCCTGCTCAAGGCCTAGTTGTTCAGGCAACTTTTGATTTGCACTCTTCACACTCTTTACCATTGTTATCTCCCACGAGAGAGTCTCGGTGGCTGGAGGATTGTGGCCGCAGGCTTTTCGCCTCCGCTAGCACAGGCCTCCGTGCTTTAAATACAGCCTGTGTGTTTGAGCGTGCATCTGCTGCTCTTTGGAAATCAATGGCTCACCTTCTCCCCTCTATTCCAGAAGGGACCCGTACGGAATTGCTCCGCATTGTTCTGCATGGAAGATGCATGGCGCAATTTTTCCGTCGGTCTTCCGTAGATGCAACTGATTTTATGGGACGGGTCCTAGCTCGTGCTGTGGCTTTACATCGCCATGCTTGGCTGCGTGACAGTCTGTTCCCTGATGATATTCGGGATGCCCTGTGAGATTTTCAGTTCAATGGAGTGGATCTTTTTGACCGCCATGCAGATTCGGCGGTCTCCTGTATTTTATCCGGCCTGCGATAACTCTGGTTGCCGTATTCTCTGCGTTATTTTTCGGGACCCGCCCTGCTGCAGGGTTTTGGGTTTCGGGGCTTGTTACTGTTCACGGCTGGATAGCCGTTTCTCAGTTTGTTCGGTGCAGCCGGTTGGCTGCTTCCTTTCTTTTCAGTCCTCTGACTCCTCTTTGCCCAAGAGGACGCCCATACTGGTTTGCCTTACCCTATGTGGGGTACTTGATGGCATTCGGTTCTACCGTTGTCTTCGTACGCTCCTATGGAGTCTCTGAGCAGAGATCCTGCTTGAAGTCCCTTGTCTCTTCCTACAGGATTCCTCGTGTAACTTGCCTTATTGCAAGTTGGGTTGGTCTGTCTGTATGGCATCGGGATCTGGCATGGGTCCTGTGCTGTGTACTGTATCTCGCACATCTGGTCCACCGCCTGGTTGTGGCGGTTCTTTTGCAAACGGCACCCTGTTTACTTATATGCGGCCTGTTTCTTATTGCCGCTATGCGGCCTACTTTGTTGTTCCTTCTTGGTGCACCTGCAACTTCTGGTCCTCAAAGCTACAGGGTTAGCAGAGGTTGTCTGTCATACGTGGGGCCGCTTATCCTATAGCAGTGTTTTTACTCCCTGATTTTGGTGGCCGCTTATCATTTGGCAGGGTGCTTAATCCCTGCTTTTCCGTTTGGGGATTTCCAGGCTTTGCTTGGGGTTCATGCTGTACACGCTACGAGGGATGTCTTTTCCTCTTTCAATTTGGGGATCTTTAGCTCTGCCCTCACTTTTGCCAGGGTTGTGCCTTGTTTTTTCTCCCACTCTGGTGTGCGGGGGACTCTTGGGTCAAGTTTTCATTGTTTAACGTTTCCCCTCCTGCTCTAGCTCCCCTCGGTGCTCTTACTCGACTGGTTCCTGCAGGCTCTCTCCCTCATACAGTGTCCGTGGGTCCTGCCCCGGTCTACTACTTCCGCCATTTCCTAAGGTGTCCGGTTACCTGGTGTCCTTTTTAGGTCTCGCTGGCGTTGCAGCGCAAAGCGCTTCCGCCAACGAGACTTATTGTCGCCGTGTTTGCTCCCAAGGGAGACAGACCGGGGCACGCGCAGTGATCGGGGTCTGTGGACGCGCAGACGCACAGACACACACACACACGCGCGCGCACACACACGCCTAACGCGCGCGCGCACACACGCCTAACGCGCGCGCGCACACCTCGTTGCTGACTTGCGTTGCTCCACGGAGACAGCTTGTTTCCTTAACCTGCGCTTTCTGGTTGACGGCACGGCGTGCTTTTCTTTCTATGCGGCTCGTTGTATTTACTGTAAAGTATTTTTTTTAAACAGCTTCTCCAAGCTTTCACTATAACTGCTATTACTTTTTAATTATGCTCTTTGATTCCCCCCCCCCCCCCCGACACCGCACAAAGCTGGCGGCATGTTAATCAAATAAATCTGCAGAGGCCATTGTTCCCCTCCCTCCCCCATCTTCTTCGTGTGCCTTTTTTGTCCCGGACGCGGTGTCCGCTTTATAGTGTTTGCGTTTTTGTTTGTTGTTGTTTTTTCTATGTTGGGGCAGCCCTCGCTATCCATACCTCTGCAGCACACATGGCACTTAAGTCTGGTTGCTGCCAGTGCTCCTGCTGCCTAACACCTGCCTTTGCCACTTTCAGGCTCGCAGCCAGGCAAGCGGATTCTGCAAACACGCCTTCTATTTGACATTAATTCATCTGTTCAAAAGATTACATTCAGAGTTTCTTCCAGGCTGGCCGAGTTCAAGAAGCCGGCTGTTCTCTGAGGCCCTTGGTCCGCTTGACATCACACCCATTATAACATCGGTTTTAATACTCACCACATGGTGTTTCTTTTTTCCCCAACCAACAGTAAAACGAACCGCATCACTCTTTGAGGACGTGGGTTTATATGAGATCTTGTCCGTATGCTCGTTTTACATTGAAGGACCTGTTTTTCAACATGGCACCTGAGATTGCTTAAAGGGATATGAATGGCACTAGCTAGTGCATTCTCATTTTTATTTCACCTAAATGCGATATATAAGCAACGACATGGTGGCTCACATCAACGCCACCAGAACCACACGTCAAAGAAGAACCAGACCGGACCGTTTTGGTGAGTTAAACCACTTGAGCGCTTGACTTTGTGCCTAGTTTTTGTAACTTATTCCCTAATATAAATAATAATATCCTCGAGGTTCAACCTAGTGAATTATTAACACGCTTCAACCATGGCAGAGTTGTCTATATTACCCATAGACTGCAGCTTGTAATGTGCAATGGTGTCCTCTTGCTTCATCAGTTTGGAGGTAGTGGTAATTCTCTGCTGGCTCCTCATTATTGGGTATCGCTTATCTTATTGTCAACACAATAGATTTACGCTTTTCCCACAAAGCAAGGTCACCTTTACATTTCAACCTGCAATGCTTACTGGCTGATTCTTAGAATCAAGGGGCACTCTCCCGCTTCAACATGCTAACATTATTTAGTCATTCAGTGCAAACCTGTACACTAATTCAGTGATTTGCTGGCACATTGTTTACATTTCAGGAGAGTCACTTATGTTTCAGTAAGACACTTGTATTACACCGCCCCCTCCCCCCCACCCTCGAAGCCGGTTAGACCATATTTGTGAACTGTGTTAATATTGTATTTTATTCTTGGTTTTCCATGCTCCACATTTAGCTGGGGTTAGTCTCTTGTTTTAATTATTATTATTTTATAAATTACCCACTGGTGTCCGTACAAGACCCATCTACACAAAACCTGGCTGTAAGCGTTTTGCCGCAAGTGTATCCTTGGGTCACTTGACATCCTATTGATCTCGGTTTCTCAAGTTAGGACACACTGATCACACAGGGTTGTGCCCGAAAAGTTGGTGTTGGTGATACACTTTCTGGAGATAATTCTATGGAATCTAATACAACAACATTCGAAATAATTTCCCCTGGGCCGGTCTGTTTCCTTCACCTCCACTCTTGTTCTAGGTCCAGCAGGGCTAAACGTTTCCCAAGAAAAATTCAATTTGTGCAAATGTGGGGTAACGATTATCATACAAAGTAGTTACGTTGGAAATGTACCCCTTCCTCAAAGCACTGCTGAGGTACCTGAGGTGAACTAAAAAAAGTCTGTTTTTGTCTGCCTTAACTGTATTATTCTGAATCCATTGGATAACTCGTCCTCTTTTCTGAAGAGGGACGGAACCCCTCTCACTAGGTTACCGTGCCACCTTGTTTCCATATAAGAATTGATCCCCCACGTGAAAGAACCCTTTCGGTCACACGTTGTTCACAGTTTCCCAGTGGATGGCATCCTGGCCTGATCTGTATCCCACAACTTTAACAATGCTTTATTATGTCTGTTTGACCGACAAGGTTTCACAGCAAAGCGAGGAATGGACAGGGTATCCTCTACTTCCCTGAAGCCTGGGACAGAAGACTTGTTCATCTCTAAGATGCTCTTGTTAGAGTAGCATGTTGCAGTAAATGTTATCACTCACTCGCTGATTTTTTTGTGGTTCTTAAGTAGCAGAGCAGGTAAACTTATACCCGTCTCCAAACCGTCGCACAGAGGATATTTTCTTGGTGCGTGGTTCCATAGGGAGGCACCAAGCACAGATCATCCCTGAATTTTCAACATGGTGACATTTTTAATTGCACAGGGATTCATGCAAACAATCATTTTGGCTTGGCATGGACAACTTATTATTGTATATTAGCAGAGAGTGCATCATAGTCTGGTTTTAAAAAAACATTTAAGAGGAACAACAGTCATTGATTGTGCCAATGGACTGAAATAACTAAACTGCCCCAAGTTTGCTAGTGGCATTTTAGTTTTAAGATCAAGCACACAAAAAATCATCACTAATGGGCTAGAAAAGGGGTTCTAGCCCTACACAGAAGTTGCCTGTGGGTCATTTCCACTGGCTGGCACCAGATGGTCAACAAACAGCATCTTCCAACATAATCTGTAGCCGGGATAATTGAGCATGGCACACATCTGATTAAAATAGATTTCACTAGCCAGTATACAGCTTTAATTCGGTTGAACTTTACTATAATATTAATAATAAGATCATTTGTAAAGCGATTGGTTACACATAATCGGTGTGTGCCTGTGCTGGACCAGGAATCGCAGAGAGGTAGAGCCAAGAGGCAGTAGGATCAAAGACGGTCTAATTATAGTTGAATTGGATTACATCAAAAGTTTTAATAGTATTGCCAACGTTTATAGATGCAGTTCAGCTAATGAAAAAATTAGGAGGATCGGGGCATTGCTCCTTTAATATTCATATGCAAAGGTGGAGGGTTGACATGCTTGAGTTTACATTTCATGCCTAATCTTAGAAGGATGTGACTTCTCCGATAGCCCTTTTTGCTGCCTCTGCCATCACGCAGAACGATGCCCACTTTCTTATTGATTTTTGTTTTTAATGTGAACTTGTTTTCCTTCTCGTATCACTTCAGGCATTATGTTCCTGTGATATCCATTTACACTGGACAGTACCGCACAAAATGTGTCTCTATGGTCACACTATGTGCAAGCCTGGTCTCCCTAGGTGTATTTCCATCTTCAACTTTGGGTCATGCGGCGAGCGTGTGTGGTTGTTCTCCATTTCTCAAGGAAATTAGGTGGTCTTTGTAGTGGGTAATTTGCTGGCATTCTGTTTGCCACAGTAGTGTGGTTTTTAGGTCGAGCCTGGGCAGCGCATGTGCTGCTCTGCGAGGCGTGCTATATTCACGTAGGGACCACTCTCCGCCAATATTTTTCATTGGGTTGTGTCATTGTCTACTGTCAACTGTGGCTGTACATTGGTCAACAGGCTTAGTAGTCCCTCCTTAGTACTGCCATGTCTCATTTTGTAACCTCCCATGGCGACACCCCCTGCTACTGGTGTTATTACTTGGTACGCTTTAATTACAGTCTCGGGGCAGTATTTTCTCAAATAGATTTGTCCTGCCTGCTGTTGCATGCAGGACATGCTCTCTCCTAGCATTTTGAAAAAAAATGTATAGCACTGGCACCGAACGCATTTGCGAGTTTAAGCTATTGGCATTGTAAATGACAATGCCTTTTATTTGTCTGTTTTAAAAACAACACAAAAATCAAAGGCATTGTAATTTACGACGCCACTAGCTCAATTTCTCGTAAATGCTAGACTTATTGCATTGTAAAAGCTTTTTTTGAGTCTCGCCGTTTCTTGAGCTGTGGTGCTGATGAAACCGACTACGCTGGTGATTATTTCAATGTACAGCAAATGCTATTTTTGTGTGGTGCCTTTTTTGTCTTTGTTGGGTGCCTCGTGGTCTAGTTTTGTTACTTTTTATTATTCAAATGCAGCCACAAAGCGAACTTGTCTTGATGTTCAACAACAGAAGGAACCTTCCTAGTTTAGCTCTGCATCCATTGTTCAGGTATGAATGGGTTCCTTTTTGTCGGTTTTATGTAGTCCATCATGTTATTGCATATACATAGCCCTCCAATGTAGTGCTTTCAGGTGCTTTGCTCAAACATGATAGCTTTTGTGGGAAATTTGACTCCCCTTGACTTGATTGTTGTTGTTTTGCATCCACAAGTTTTTTCAGTAGTTTTTATTGAATGCTGGTTTTTGCAGTCTGCTCTTCTTAGAGTACAAGCTGTTATTTCCAGTAGTAATTTCGCATCTTGTTTACAGCTGTCAAGCAGCAGTAACTGATGTTCGCATCGCTGCCAACGTCATTGAGCCCTGAAAAATAAGGGCATTTTCCACAGTTTTTCAGCGGATGAGAAAACGCTCTGCTGCTATCAAAGGGTCCATAACTGGGAGGAAGAAAACACCCTATTTCAGTTGACGATCAATGTTTGGAAGTTTGATTGGTAATCTTTTATTGCTTCACACCCATCTCCTACTTAAGCCTATTATGGACAAAATTGTTCCCGTAGTTCTGTATTCTCCTGTTTGATTTCTCTTCACTCCTACAGATAATTGCCAGAGCCTTTTTACTTTTACTGGAAGCCAGTGCAACTTGATGCCTATAGGTTGCTGTTTTAAAGCCTTGTAGGGTTCAATTTTCAGTCTGGCAGCCATGTCTGAGATTACCTGCGATCGATACGCTGTACTTGAGGGGTAATGCGTAAACAAATTATGAAGGAGGGATAAAACAATTATTTATTTATTTTTTCGAATTGCGATCCATCAAAAGTTTACAAATTTATCCAAATAACACAAAACAAATTTCCAATAATAAAACCTTGCACAGTAGCCATATTGATAATAAAAAAAGTCAGTTGAGAACAGGTTACATAGAAGAACAAGTATTTGCAATGCAATAGGTCTCGCAATTGAGAGTTTTAGCTTTTGACATTGTAAATGACAATGCTTTTCAGTTATGTGTTGGTTTTTAAAACATAAATAAGACATTATCATTTTCACGGCCAATAGCTCAAACTCTCGCAAGTGCAAGACCTATTGCATTGCAAATGCTTGTTTAGGCTGCTGCCCTCTTGCAGTTTGGTGCCTATAGGCTGCTCTGCTCCCCAACACGGAGTCCTTGCATCCCTCGTATAGCTTCAGAGTCCACACAACGTGCTTGGGTTCCTTCCTGTCTTCACTCTAGTTGGTGAAGCCCCACTGCTTGTACTCTGCCTTCACATACTATGGCACCATCACCTGGTCATGGCGTGTCTTCTACCTTCCATACTACCAGCATCTTGCGCCAGAAATAGGCATTTTGCCACTTATGTCGCTCCTGTCTTACTGGTGCCGGTTTCCACAGCGCTACTTTTCGCAGTTGGGCTCTTTAGGCTGGTATGCAAGGGCGCTGTCTTACTGCCTGCAGTCTCTCACGGGTTAGCTGCCATCTGCAACTACAAAACTCGCCATATCTGGGATATGGTTTCTTCTCACTGCTGGCGCTTTGTGGGTGAGGGACAACCTATTGCCTCTGCTGTCCCACTTGCTGTTTCGGGCACTAGTTCCTCAGTGTTCTTTCACACTGTTTTCTTGGACGCCCTGTACTTGTTTAGGTTTTTTGTCGCCGCTTCACATCCTGGAGATCTTTCCCACTCTGGGTGGGTTAGTCTCCATCTTTCACGTACTTAAATTTCACTTAGCCTCAACCCACTTTCCATAACTAGGTTCTTTCCTGCTGTTCATGACAGCTTCTATTGCCTTTGCCTCCCACTGCTTCCGCTCCCTTTAGAGCTTCATGCTCGGGTGGTTACCTGCGCTCTGTCCTCCTTATGGTGTTAAGTCACCTTTTGGACCCCTACGTTCTTTCTAGAACTTAATGGTATTCAGTCGCAGACCCGCCTCCTCTGTGGGTATGGCTTTAGTATCTATTCTAAGTTAAGGAATATGCGGCTAGACGTCTCTATCAGATGTACGAGTTACTTACCTTTGGTACTGATGTATCTGGTAGAGACAGTCTAGCTGCAGATTCCTTAACGCCCGCCCGTCCTCCCCGCTCTGCGAGGGCCTTTTCAGGTAGAGGCTCTTCTATACTCGCCTCCCTTGGGGTGGCTTGCCCTTTTGCAAGGTGCTATATTCTCACTCCAACACGGGCTGCTTTATTCTGTTTCTCTTCTCCATTCCGCACATTCTCAAGATTAGGCGGTATGGTGATGGCTCCTGTGTTCTTTCTAGCCCTCGGCCTGGATTGTACGGTGTGAAATCTCTTCACGCTTTTTCCCACCATCCCGCTCTCCCCTTCTCCGTTGCCTTGTGGTCTTTGCCACCCCTGCAGCCTTTTACTTCAGATCTATTGGCTCGGTACATTTATGGGTCTTGGATTGGGATTGTGATGTCTCTTTCTAGTGACGTTCTGTGGTGACCTCTCCTTAACCTCGTGTTTCGGACTTGCTCTCCTTCACGATTGTACTGTCTAGATGTGGGCTTTCTATCCTCTGCAGGCTGTTTCTCCACATCCTTGTCTTCCTTTACCATTGATGGAGCCTTCACTCTTACGGGGTGGCTCTTCAGAGCACTGCTCTGTCTCACCTGTCAATTTCTTTATTAATTATTTCTTAATTTGTTTTATCATTTTTGCACACTGTTCCCATATTCTCCCAGTTTTTTGGTGATGGCTTTGCGTTCTGACGCGGAAACGTTTCTCCGACGAAAACTGACGTCCGTGCTCCGGGAGGGGTATATATGGCTCTGCTGACGTCATGTGCGTGGACGACGTCAGGGCGGAGCCGGGCGCGCTGCCCCCGGTGCGCAGAAAGTTTTCCGGATCCGGCCTGACACCTGGGAATATTCTAAGTTGAGGAAACTGCGGCTAGACTATGTCTCTACTAGATACATTGTTAATGAAGGTAAGTAAATCGTACGTTACCTGCATTCAACCCAGCCCTTTTTTCTATCTCAGAAATCTTATTTTCTCTGCCTCCTTACTTGAGGCAAGGCTTTAATAGCTAGCCTAACCAGCTCCAACACATGTGCTAGTTAATTTTTAGCCTACTTGTTTTCTTTTACTGTTCTGCCCCTCTGTTTCTTAATGGTGTCCTGGCAAATACTCATGACTTGGATGTAGTTTAACAAGTGCCCCTTATCTGTTAAGCGAGGGCCTTTCCAGTTCCTTTCTTGCAAAATTTTCAAGTTTATTTAATGTATGCATGAATATTATTATGCAAATCCTGGTTATTTACTTTGTCTAGAGGAGTGACCTTTTTCTCAGGAAGTAAGGTACGAGAGTCTTGCTTCTGTAAATGCAAAAGGAACCTTCCTGCACTTCCAGTACCAAACTCTGCATGTTAAATGCTTACAGATCTTGACAATCATAAGCTTTATATATGGTTTCCAATGAATTTCTACTGTAAGAGGCAGAAACGCACCATGGCATGCATCTGACCATAATTATTATTTTTTTAATGATGCAGCATAACTGCAAGTCCTTTACATACACCAGATACGCAAACAAACATGCCCACATTGTAGGCAATTGGACTGTGCAGAGAGGCATGCGCAACAGACAAACCCACTGCAAAACACACAGATACTAAGTACACATACACTCTTGATGTAGAGTGGGACTTGGTTTCACCCAGAGTGACATTACTGTCACTTTGAAATGGATATGTTTTTTCTGACTCTTCCCAGATTGCTTCTCTCCCAAGTCTGCTTCCCCTGTGATGTTTTTATGGGATCAGTGCTTTCTCCAATGCTGTTTGACATTTATATGCTACCTTTAGCGAGCAGCGGCCTCTGCCAGTCTGCCTTGGGAGGGGTGGGGGAGGGGGGCTAGCGAGGATAAAAAATTATTTAAACAAACCACACATCTTGCGCTGCTGGCAGCCCGATCTTCTGCTCCCTCGCCGCACCTCTCTGCTCCTCTGCTCTGTTGCTATAACCCCAGGGAGCACAGGCTCCCAGAGTCCCTACGCAATCCTAGCACTTCTCTCATGCAATTACTCCCAGCATGAGAGAAGCGCTGGGATTGGGTGGAGCGAGACAGATCTGAAAGAAACACGTTAGTTAGATTCCTCACCTTAAAATATCCCCAGGCGTCAGACTGGATCCGGAAGATTTTTGTAGCAATACCCCTTGCGCGTCGCTAGGCGTCGTCTGTGGGTCCGCGTCCGTTGTTGGCGTCGTGCGCCGGAATGACGTCGTCGGAGTACTTAGACGCCGCCCTCGCGCGCTGACGTCAGTTCTTCTTTTTTCCGCGCCAGTAAGCGCCGATCCGGGAGATCTACCCCTTTAGTCATTTTTTGACTAACTTTTTTGACTCTTTTTGGTCACTTTCTCGACTCTGGTGCCGGTAGGATGTCTGGTTTCAAGGCCTGCGACGACTGTCACCGACTGATGTCGGTGACCGATCATCACCGCCGGTGCCTGTACTGCTTGGGCCTCGACCACGACGCGGAGTCGTGCTCCGATTGTATGGCCCTGACCTCGAAAGCTAGACGGGAGCGGTCCCGCAAGCTTCTCGAGCTTCGCCACTCGGCTCCGCGCCCCTCTCGATCCCGGTCCAGGAGGAGGTCCAAGGATCGGTCGCGGAGCCGCACTCGACATCGTCGCTCGTCTGGCTCGAAGTCTTCGGGTAAGTCGAAGCACTCCAAGAAGTCCAAGAGGCGACACCGCTCTTAGGACTCCCCTCGCCGGTTGCGCGACTCGGCCGAGGGTCAGGGTGGTTCCGGCTCCACCGGAGCCGCAGGCGCCGCGCACGTCCCCATACCCGCCGGTCCCTGGGACTGACGCGACGCCGGCGGAAGTCAGTGCCTTCCTCTCGGCCATGAGGAGCCTGGCCCCGCCGTCTACGCCTGCTGGCGCGCCTTCGGGCCCCGTGGACTCGACTGGGCGAGCTTGCGCGCCGACGGCTCCGGCGCCGTTGGAGGCTCCGGCCCCGACGCCGCAGGTCCCCGAGGGGCCCGAGCCTGGGGCCCCGTCGACGCCGGTCGACCTCGTCACGCCTCCTCCGCCGGCGTCGACTCCGGTGCCACCTCCGACGCCGACTCCGGTCGACGTCGATCCCCGGTTCAGCCCCTGTCCGGTCCCGACGCCGATGCGGCGCCGCCCGACGCCGCTAGAGACACATCATGTCTATTGACCGGCTCCGATCATTCCTCCTGTTTACCAGGAATCGGATGACGGGGCGACTGGGAGGGGTCCGAGGACCCTTTGGCCCTTCAGGGCCAACTTGCACAGGACTCGGCAGATGAACTGGGGGAGGCCAGTGGTTTTGATACCTCACCGGACACTAGATTCATCTCTCCTCCGACTGTGGCTTCGGAGGAGGGTGCAGCTTTTTCTGTGGTGCTGCGCAAGGCGGCTGCGGCCCTTGGGCTTGATCTGCCTGCCGTGGCTGTGAGGACTAACATCCTCACTGAGGTGCTTCAGTCTGCCGCATGCTCCACTGAGCCTCTGCTGCAATTCAATGAGGCCCTCATTGACGTTCTACAGGGCACCTGGTCCAAGCCCTCCACAGTCCCTCCTGTGGATAGGAACGTTGCCAGGCGCCACCGCCCTGCTCCGGGCGACCCCAGTTTTCTGTCCCAACACCCCACCCCGAGAGTCTGGTTATCCAGGCCTCTACCTCCCAATCCTCCTTCCCGTCCGCCCCACCGGACCGGGAGACTGGAACAGTTCGGTAAAAAGCTGTTCTCCTCGCTCAGTTTGGGCCTGCGGTCTTTGAACACCGCCTGTCTCTTGGACCGTTATTCCCACTCTCTGTGGGATACGGTGGAGGACGTGCTGCCCCTGTGCCTGGAGGAGACCCGGGCACGGCTTTCCTCGGCTCTGGCCGATGGGAGGGATGCAGCGCGCCATGCCATCCGATGTGGACTCGACACTACAGACTCGCTGGGTAGGGCGATTTCTACCACGGTGGCGCTCCGACGTTACGCCTGGCTACGGTCCACGTCCTTTTCAGGGGATGTCCAGAGCACTCTCATGGACATGCCTTTTGATGGCACTCGCCTTTTTGGTGAGAAAGCGGACAGTGCGCTGGCTCGCTTCAAGGACTCCCGGGCTACGGCCAAGTCCTTGGGCCTCTCGGCCCCGCGGCCACACACTTCCGCTTTTCGCTCCTTTCGGGGCCAAGGAAGGGGCACCTCCTCACGTCCGCCTAGCCACCGGCCGCAGAACCAGCCTGCACGCGGTCGCGGACGTGGTTTCCGCCGAGGCGGTACTGGAGGACAACGCGGTCAGTCCACATCCACCCCGGCAGCATCCGCCTCAAAGTCTTCCTAGTCTGAGCTTTCAGGCCCATTCCTCGCCAGTGGGGGGCCGGGTTCGCCATCACCTGCTCCACTGGCGTACCATCACTTCGGACAGGTGGGTGCTGCAAATCGTCCGAAGGGGCTACTCCCTCCCCTTTGAGACGACCCCTCCAGCCATGCCACCACAGCACCACCGTATCTCGGAGGATCATTTGAATCTTCTGCGACAGGAAATTTCGGCCCTCTTGGCCAAAGAGGCCGTCGAGCCCGTTCCGAGCCCAGAAGTAGGTCGTGGTTGTTATTCCCACTACTTTCTGGTTCCCAAGAAGGGCAAAGGGGGCCTACGCCCTATCTTGGATCTCCGTAACGTCAATGCCTTCCTCCGGAAGGAACGGTTCAAAATGTTGACTTTGGCTCAGGTTCTAGCTGCCCTAGACCCTGGAGACTGGATGGTAGCGATGGACTTGCAGGACGCATATTTCCACATCCCCGTCCTGCCGGCCCACCGGCGTTACCTGTGGTTCGCGGTGGGTCAGGAGCACTTTCAGTTCACCGTGCTCCCCTTCTTCCTTACCAGCGCCCCTCGGGTGTTCACGGAAGTGATGGCGGTGGTCACAGCTCATCTGTGCAGATCAGGGGTTCCAGTCGTCCCTATCTCGACGACTGGTTGTTGAAGGCGGGCTCGCCCCAGGCAGTCTTCTCCCACCTCCAGACTACGGCGGATCTCCTGCATTTGCTGGGGTTTTCCATCAACGTGCCGAAGTCACACCTGATCCCCTCTCAGACGCTCCTCTTCATCGGAGCGGTTCTCGATTCGGCGCAGTTCCGGGTTCATCCGCCGGAACAGCGGGTCTGGGATATACAGGCCCTGATTCCCATCTTTCGGCCTCTATCCTGGGTTTCGGTCAGGCTAGTGTTGCGGCTTCTGGGGCTGATGGCCTCCTGCATCCTACTAGTGCATCACGCCAGGCGGCGCATGCGGGCTCTGCAGTGGGACCTGACGTTTCAGTGGGCCCAGCATCACGGCAACCTGTCCGACCATGTCTTGATCTCGGAGGGCACTGCACAGCAGTTGCAGTGGTGGCTCACGGACCGCGATTGGGTCAAGGGCAATAGCCTCTCCCTACCCCTACCGGAGCATGTCGTAGTGACGGATTCGTCCCTCCTGGGATGGGGTGGCCATATGGGAGAGGCGGAGATCAGAGGCCTCTGGTCTCCGGCGGAGTCTCGCCTCCACATCAACTTGTTGGAGTTGAGAGAGATCCGACTTTCACTGAAAGCCTTCCTTCCCTCTGTCCAGGGAAGTGTCGTGCAGGTGTTCACGGACAACACCACCGCCATGTGGTATTGCAACAAACAGGGCGGGGTGGGGTCGTGGACCCTTTGTCAGGAGGCTCTGCGCCTCTGGACATGGCTGGAACACCAGGGCAACACCCTGGTGGTTCAACATCTGGCGGGCTCTCTGAACGCCAGAGCAGACGAACTCAGCCGCCGGTGCATGATGGATCACGAATGGCGTCTGAACTCCGAGCTGGCGCAAGGTCTCTTTCAGCAGTGGGGAGAGCCTTGGTTAGATCTATTCCCCACCGACGAGAACGCGCAGTGTCAGCAGTTCTGCGCGTTGGAATTTCCAAGGCGGCACTCGCTCGGCGACGCTTTTGGTCGCGAGTGGAGCTGCGGTCTGTTGTACGTCTTTCCGCCTATACCACTTCTGCCCAGAGTGCTGAAGAAGATCAGGCGCGACCGGGCCCAAGTCATCTTGGTGGCTCCGGATTGGGCACGAAGGTACTGGTATCCCGAGCTACTCAGTATGTTGACCGATCCTCCGATACGTCTGCCCCTTCGGGAGGATCTTCTGTCGCAGCAGCAGGGGTCGGTCCTCCACCCGAACCTGTCCAGCCTCCACCTCCATGCGTGGAGATTGAGCGGCGGCAGTTCATGCCATTTGACTTGCCTCCTGAAGTCTGTGATATCATTCTGGCAGCCAGGCGTCCCTCCACAAAGACGGTATATGCCTGCCGGTGGAACAAATTTGTGGCATGGTGCACAGCAAAGGCTGTGGATCCCCTTTCCGCCCCTCTTTCTGAGGTTCTCCTCTTTCTTCTTTCTTTGGCCCAGCAGGGCTCTGCCCTGGGCACCTCGAAAGGTTATCTTGCTGCCATCTCTGCCTTCTTACGGCTTCCTGATCAGCCCTCTCTTTTCAAGTCCCCTGTAGTGTCACGCTTTCTTAAAGGCATTACTCACACGTTCCCTCCTGTTCCTTTCGTAATGCCTCAGTGGGACTTGAATCTTGTCCTAACATTTCTGATGTGCGCTCCCTTTGAGCCTCTTCACAATTGTCCTCTTCGTCTTCTGACTCTTAAGACTGCTTTCCTGGTAGCCATCACCTTGGCTAGACGGGTGAGTGAGCTCCAGGCTCTATCGTCCAAGCCTCCTTTTCTATCTGTTCATCCGGACAAGGTTGTCCTTCGGCCTCGTCCTTCCTTTCTACCGAAAGTGGTGACCCCCTTTCATCTTGGGCAATCTGTCACCTTGCCCACCTTCTTTCCGCCTCCGCAGCCTTCCAAAGAGGAAGAGCGGCTCCACCGTCTGGACCCAAAACGTGCGCTCTCCTTTAATTTGGACCGCACAAAACAGTTCCGAGTGGACGACCAGCTTTTCATTGGCTACGTGGGTGCAAAGAAGGGAAAAGCTGTGCACAAACGGACCATCTCCTGGTGGGTCGTTTTGTGTATAAAAATCTGTTATTCCTTGGCAAAAAAGGACCCTCCTGTTGGGCTGCGAGCCCATTCTACTCGGGCCACGGCGGCTACTACTGCTTTGGGACGGGGATTCCCTTTGCAGGACATCTGTCAGGCGGCGACGTGGGCTTCGCTGCACACGTTTGCCAGGCACTATTGCCTAGACAGCCAAGTCCGGAGGGATGGCTTCTTTGGCCGTTCTGCCCTCCAGGACTTTCTGGTGTGATCTTGGTTCGCAGACCCACCACCGGGGTTGGTATTGCTTGGGTATCTATTCTAAGGTGAAGAATCTAACTAACGTGTTTCTTTCAGATGAACAAGTTACTTACCTTTGGTAACGATGTATCTGTAAGAAACATTAGTTAGTTAGATTCCTCACCGACTCACCCATCCTCCCCGTTCTGCGAACTGACATCTAGGGTTAAGGCTATCCTTTTCAGGGCCCTAGATTTTTTGGCACCAGTGTCTGTCTCTTGCATGGCTCTGCGTTCCTGGCGCGGAAAGCTATGTACAAGAACTGACGTCAGCGCGCGAGGGCGGCGTCTAAGTACTCCGACGTCATTCCGGCGCACGACGGACGCGGAGCCGCAGACGACGCCTAGCGACGCGCAAGGAGTATTGCTACAAAAATCTTCCGGATCCAGTCTGACGCCTGGGGATTTTCTAAGGTGAGGAATCTAACTAACTAATGTTTCTTACAGATACATCGTTACCGAAGGTAAGTAACTTGTTCTTTAATGCTTTAGCAGGGACTGGAAATCTGCCCCCTGAGCACTGATATCTCCCAGGAACAGCCACCCCAACAGACATGCGCACTTTCAGTGCCTAAAACCACTTCTCCCATGCTGCTGTAGCCGAGACATTGCCCTGCCCCAGTCTCGCGGACTGTAAGTGAAGAAAAAAAAAATGACAAAATAGTTTTATTGTTATATATTTTTTTTCTTCTGTGTGCGCCATTACACCAGTGGGGCGTTGCTCCTCTGCCATAGCAGAGGAGCCACCCCTGTCTTTAGACCCCTTTCTGTACACCATGGGCATGACATTTTGCATATACATGGACAACACTCTGGTATTGTTCAACCTGACTTCCTTGCAAGTTTCCAAATGTACATCTACTTCTACTGAGGATGCTATTGCTAACACCCATTACTGGATTGCACTAAATTACCTCAAACTGAATCTAGCCAAAACTTATTACCAGGCACACTAATAAATTGCAAATCTTGTTGCTGGCCAGAGATCATGGATCCTCCTTCACCTCCCTCCACAGCTGTCTATAACCTAGTCATCTGGATATTTCACTTGAGTGCTAGATATTCAAACTGGTTAATGCTGACTCCTGGTAAATTAAAATGCCTGAGGAAATTGATGACATACATGGCCCTAAATTGTATACTCATCCACACCACCTTGACGACAGAAATTCCATCCACCTTGGTCTACCTGAGAAACAAATCGAATGACTTCAGTAGGTCAAAAATGCTGGAGCTCATCTTCTAACTGGCACTAGTTGTAGAGATTGTTGTACCCCTGTGGGAAATGTGCCTTTTCTGTTTAGTCACCTTTTATTTTTTTCCCTTTAGTCTACACTATATTTTTTCTTGGCTTTAGAACTCTGTGCACTTCTCTCCTTCTAATGAGCATTCAAGTGCCTGTGCTTCCTTTTGAGCTTGGTCCAACTGTCATACCCCTAATTGGTACATTAAATTTACCTATGTGGCCCAAGTATATGGTACAAGGTCTACCTAGGGCCTGGAAGTTAAATGCCACTAGTGGACTGCAGCACCTGTTGTGCCATTCACTACAGTAGTAGTCCAAACATGGCTCTGTAGCTTGACTGTCTCCATCTTCCTTTACATTTTTTCCAGGTTTTTTTCTGCTTTTTAGTCAGTGACGCGGTGGACCATATTTTAGATGTGTGAAATTAGTTATGTTGTTGCTCCATGAAGCACAAAACATGTGCACTTCACAAATATTAACAACAAACCTGTTAGCTTTGCCAATCCTTATTTCCAATTGCATCTTTTTATCTAATTGAGCCATTCCTCTTGTATAAAATAATCTTGCAGCCAACCAAGTGAGAAAAATCAGTTGTCATGGATCAAATAACAATGAACAGAGTTACAATTATTAGGATGTGACAAAAAGACTAGAGTTTCTCCGTGTGTCCATAATTGACCTTCAAAAAGTGCAAAAGGGATCTTCACGAAATTAGAAACCCAGGCTCAAATGTGTGTCACCTTTCAAACAAACCTTCAGTTTTTCTTTGCATGTATGAATGCAAACCCAAGATGGCGCTGGCAGGCCAGGTTTCTCATTGGGGAACAAGAAATTGGCATATCAATAGTATAAACACTCTGGTTTCATACATGTAAATTTAGATGCATGAATCTAGGTCAAAGAAATGTTCACCCAAGTTAGTCCACCAAGCTAATTAGATACTTTTTTGGTGGCAAAATGAGGTATATATTGACGATATAATGCTAATCTTTGGCCCCCTTCTCAGTCTCACATCAAAGCAAATAGACTTTTTCCTTTAAATGTAGTTTTTTGTTAGGCTGCTCCTCAACCGCCCTAGCTCTAAAACGACTCCTGTGTATTGGGTTTCCAATAATTTGCGATACTTTGATAAGCCACTGCGTTCCCTGTGAAGCCTCCAACTAAGTTTAAACCCTGATAACTAGGAATAGAAAGTGTTGTCACTCCTGTGATTCCCACTACATAACTGAACAAAATTAAATTCCATCTGTGCACTAATAAAGCCCGACCAAGCTCCAAAGCACTATTGATGTGGTGAGATATACTGATCCTCCATAACCGGAATAAAGCCTCTGCCATATAGCAAGCTCTGCATTTTTTTTGTCCATACCCAAGAGGCAGGTATAGCTTAGCCTTCACAGCCTTAAACACAAGGTTTAAGGAGCACCATCTTTGTATTGATGAGAATGAGCAATCCCAGTTTTTCAAACCTCTAATCTTTTACTTGCTGCTTGTGCAGACAGGTTATCATAGAATTGAACATGGCCTCCATGTCATAACTGATAACAGTGGCTGGCAGATAGGAGCCCAGGTATTCGCAGAAATTGGGTATCACCCGCTGAACCTATAAATACTATCTCTCTGCTATTGGTAGCAAGTTTGTCCTGATTGTACTGGTTCATGAACATCAGTGATACTTTAATCATATTGTTGTACAGTCATTAGAATTTGTCATTTGCATACATCATATACCAGCACCTATTAGTAACAGAACAATGAGGCAGTGAGTACTCTAGGCTTCCCAAGTGCATGGCAGGCATAGACTGAAAGTTGAAAAGGAGGGTGGCCGTTCCTTGCTTTGAACCGCCCTTGCCCTGTACAGGCACGCAACAAAGGTAAGTGTGCAGGTATGCATTTTCTCAGTAGGCTGAGCTGTGAATGCATTATACATAACTTGCACAACGTGGTACATAAATGCCCAGGCTCGCTGTCAAAGAAGCAGTGTAATCCTTGTAATACATAGTTAAGTTTTAGTGTCCAGAACCTGCCTGGCCAGAGTTGCTATAATGGTAATGATCCACTTGAAACCCATTTCGTCAGAGGAAAGAAAACTATATTCCTCAACCCATATGCTTAGCTGTTCCAACAGTCACCTAGTGGGGACCTTAAACATCTATTACTGTAATTTACCTGTAAAATTTGTGTTTTGAGCAATTTCCAATCTTATTTTGAGAAGTAAACTTTTTCTTGCTGGCGGAATAGTCCCCACAATTTTTACCAAAATGTAGCATTTTTGAAAGATCGTCTTAGGTACTTAAGTGGGTCCATTAAGCACATTAAGTCTGATTAATGCAATAAACTTTTTCTAAACCTGGTTGGATATAAAATCTATCAATACAGTCTATTTGGGGGCTTTAAAAAATACTTGGAAGGTAATCATAAAGGTGTTCAGGTATATAAGAAGAGAGTACAGTCGGAGATGTGTCAAACCCCTATAATTCTGAGTGTAGGAAACTGGGTTTTTGTTGCAGTAGTCCTCTCAATGTTTGCGTGGTATTTGATGTGACTGAAGTGCACTGGGTTCCTGCTAACCATGTCCCCAGTGCCAGTATAGTTTCCCCAAAACTGTACAGTTTCCCCAATGGGCAATACACCTAGCATCCTCTAAGTCCCTAGTAAATGGTATCCCAGGTACCTAGGGCCTGAGGTACTAAAGAGGGTCCCACAACGAATGCAACACAAATTGTGCCACCCTAAGAGATCCCTCACCAAACACATGAGACTGCCACTACATGCTGCATGTTTTGTTGCAGACATAAGTAGAACAAAAACGACCTGTTACACATCCCTATGTGCCATTTCCAGCAACACTGCATATAGTATTTGTAAGTCACCCCTGCAGCAGGCCTTACAGCCCTAAGGCAGGGTGATTAATACTACATGTGTGGGCATACCTGCATATGCAGATATGCCCCAGTGCTTGTCAGTTCCATTACTGCCAGTATAAGTGAACAGGAAAGCCATTTTAGAGCATGTGCTTGACACGGTTGAAAACAAGTAATGTAATGTAATGTAAATTGATACTTGTATAGCGCACTACTCACCCGCAAGGGTCTCAAGGCGCTTGTACGAATACCGCTGTGGAACCCATCCTGGCTTTCCCTGTGAGGCGTCCACTCCTGGGCACCCCCAAGGTGGAGGCCAGGCATCCTTAGCGTTGTGGGGGCCGTTGTGGAGATTAAGCAAGCTATTGCCCAGAGTTGCAGAGTGGGACTCCATGATTGGAATGGCACGAGGCGAGAATTATCAGGTCCGTGGAATTTTTGAGCCCAAGACCCGCCGAGGCGGGGAATTGAACCCTGGTCCCGGGCTAGACCTCTGCATCAGGGTCTGCCGCTCTAATCACTGAGCCACACTTCTCCACCTACATGATGGCTTCACTGAAGATAGGGATGTTTGGTATCAAACATCTCGTATTGAAAAGCCCACACTGATTCCAGTGTTGGATTTATTAATATATGCACCCAGAGGGCACGTTAAAAGTGCCCCCTGAAAACCTATCAGCCTCTGGCGTATTAGCTGACTGGACTTTTCCAGCCTGCCACCAGAGACAGATTTCTGACCACCTAGGGTGAGGTCCTTTGCTCTCAGGGGATCAGAAACAGTCTGCACTGGAAGAGGGTGCTTACACCCCTTCCCTCAGGATGAGCTACTATCAGCACTCGGCCGACGAATCTCCCACGTTTATACTGCAAATTTAGCTCCCCTCAGAGGAGAGGAGGCTGACAGCCCTCCCCCCTTGCCGGAGCTCTTTGACACCTTGACAGGTATGAAATTAGCTAGTCAGGTAGGCATGCTCACTCCCCCAGGCTAGTACCACCCCTAAGGTGGCACAACCTAATGTGGTTATGACTTTTCAGAAGTCTTTGTATTGGCACACTTAGAAACTCTGGGACAGGGTTATGCCCGTATTCCACAGGAAGTAATTGCATAGGGGCATAGTGACGCCAGGGGTGACCACCCTACACTCCCCAAATGACCCTAAATTCAGTATTTAGGGGAGCCCCCTGGCACCAGGAAAGCAGATCCTGCCTACCTGAGAGACCAAGAAGAACGTGAAGAGTCGCATCCTGCAAGAACTGAAGACCAAACAACTGACTTGGCGTCGACCTGCCCGCTGCTTCGACACAGGCGCCAAAAGTTAACTTGTCCTGCAGCTGCTGTGTTACCAAAGCCCAGGAGACTTGCCAGCACTTCACCCAGGAACCACTATCTCCTGAGAAGCAGCGCACCTGCTTCCCTACAATCTGCGGGTATCCAAAGACTTCTGTCAATCAATCAGGTTTCTTAAATAGCGTGACTACTCACCCATGAGGGTTTCAAGGCGTGGGGGGGGTATTAGGGGGAATCCTGTGAGGACTTCATGACTGCAGAAACCAGATGCCTGAAGACACCACTGCAGCCGTTGCTCTAAGCCAGTTGAAGTGGGCCAACAGTGTCATTGTGGTTCCCCATCCCTCCAGAGACCGAGTTCTCTGTGATTTTGCCCCCTGTGAACTCTCAGACTTCACCTGCAGCCTTTGCATGCACACCCCCTCTAGTGCGACTGAAGAACCGGACGCTTGCCTAGAGGGGTTATTTTCTGGGGTGCTCTTCCCATTAGACACCTTTGCACCCTTCACCCCTGGGCCATGGACAAGAGTACCAAAGGTGGTCGTACGCCCCTGAGCATTGTGAGGCCTGAGCAGCCCTGTTGGTTCAGCCCGATTGGCCTCACTGTCCAAGCCTGCAGCCTCTTTACGTGGAGACTGATCCCTATAGAGTAGCATTGAGCATCCAACACTGTTTGGCACCTCTGCATCTGGTTGCCCTAGTGCCACTGGTGGTGTTCTGCTAGCCTTGGACCTTGCCCACCATACACCTAAATTCCTGGAGACTGGTCCCATCGCTGTACTGTACCTGAATGCTGCATTGACTTTTCCCCTCATAGGATAACATTGCAGCTTCTAAAACTTTCACTAAATGTAGACTTTTTGAACTGAAAAGATTTCCTATTTGAAAACGTACTTACCCGAATAATTTGCTTCTGGTGCATAAACATGTATAAAGATACATAAAAATCCAATTGGTCGCACACTGCTCGTCCTACCAGCGTGTTACCCCAAAGCATTGTGGTCCATGAAGTAAGCATCAGCGAGTGCGCCTGAGTGCCACGAGCGGTACTGGACCTGAGAACAATTTTTGGCAGCCTACGCAGCAACCCTAAACACATGCCTATTCCCTGCTGACGAGAGGTAATAACCTCGAAACACGTGTCCAGGGATGGCGAACGCGACTTGGATTTGCTTAATACTCTGGCAGAGGCGCACTCGCTGATGCGGACTTCATAGACCACAATGCTTTGGGGTAACACGCTGGTAGGACGAGCAGTGTGCGACCAATTGGATTTGTGTTAATATTCAGGCTCCCTTGAGCCGGTGGGGCTGACGAGCTCATGGTTACGCACCTGAGTGCCACGAGCGGTACTGGACCTGAGAACAATTTTTGGCAGCCTACGCAGCAACCCTACAAACATGCCTATTCCCTGCTGACGAGAGGTAATAACCTCGAAACACGTGTCCAGGGATGGCCAACGCGACTTGGATTTGCTTAATACTCTGGCAGAGGCGCACTCGCTGATGCGGACTTCATGGACCACAATGCTTTGGGGTAACACGCTGGTAGGACGAGCAGTGTGCGACCAATTGGATTTATGTATAAAGATACGTGTTGGATCTACTTATTGAGTTGTCTCTCATTTTTTGACCTGTGTGTGTATTTTCAGGTATCTTCCGCTCCTCTCTGATAAGTCTAGGATGCTCGATCACAATACCCCTTAGAGCACTTTGGGATTGCCCTAGTCGACTCTAAAGGGATCCCCTGGGCTCTCCACACAATATATTTCTTTTTGATATATAAAGAGCCAGCTTCTTACACTGAGCACATTGTTTTGAAGCATACAAACAAGCCCGGTATCCTCCAAATTCTGGAAGTGCTTCCTGGAGCCAGCAACCTATGCAGAAAAGATCACAGGATTTTCTAATTGGCTGTAGCCACCTTGTTGAACCATGTCTTTTCCTTTCCAAGACCACTCTGTTTTAGCAATCCCAGGACTACCTAGTCACCAATTGCAGAGATAATGTACTTTAGTGTGTGTGCTTTCCCAGTTAACAGAAAAATGAAACTGGAACAGTAGAACACTTTAATCACCAAATGATCCAGTCGTCCATTCTTGGATTGTGATCAGTTGTTCACCTAGTTCTTGCCTAAAGGGGTTATTTTCTGGGGTGCTCTTCCCATTAGATTAGCAATCTGACAGTGCCAGGACAGCGATGGCAGAATACCAAAGAACAATAACACCACACAGGCTGTTCTTATATAGAAAACACCCTTTGAACAGCACTGAGCACCTTTAACCTGTAGTGCGTAAATCTATCCAATCTGGATCATTTAAACAATCCAAGTGTAGGTAGCACTTGTCCTAGTTGAGATCACAACACCGGTTGGACACATCTGGAAGTGCCTTACAGACTCACTTTGATCCTGTTCCTATATCGTTTATGGTCTAAAGCGAGTTTCACATTCCTATTCTTTTTAAGAGGGGGATGTTTGAATTTTTTCACTTTCTACTCTGCAGGTACAACTTTGACTCCCACGATCCTCTCACCTCACAGACTATCAACTATATGCCCTTTTTTGCAAAATACAAGGAAGTGGGCAACCTTTTGCCCATGTGAGATCTATTGACTTAGTCAATGTTTGTTTAGCTATATTGTACAGCAGTGCTGGCTTCAGTGCATCATGGCAAAGTAAAAAACAAAATAAAAAGCTATGGCTCAGTCAACACTATTCGTGCCATAGAGCCTTTTTTTTTTTCCTTCAGCCTTGTTGCAACATGGCTTAGAAACATTTACAAAGCCAATCGATCTTGCATAGGCAAGACCTATTGGCTTTGCCAGTGCTTGTTGTTCATAGGTTCCCAGTTTATTCCAAAGGTTCTGCAAGTTCTTTTTTTTTTTTTAGATATCTATTTCAACACTATATTATTACATCTTGGGACACAGGAGATTCATTTCCACCAACATAATTTTTATTTAGAAGGTATTGACATTAGTCGTTCAAGCAAAAGCCTATCTGACCGGTCTACAGAAATATATTTTCTGGAGACCTGTAAGATATAGCTGCAGATATGCCCAGACATGACCAAATAATTTCAACGTGATTTTGGTTCAGATTCTTTATTTACTCAATATTGTACACAAAAAGTTTTGTTAACATGTTAAAATAATTTAATTACTGAATACCTCAGTAACCCATCTCATCTATAAGTTCATGAATTTACACATTTGAACGCTTTTGTTTTTTCCTATAAGGAACAGAATCCAAGCTATTTAGTAATACTGTAATACAGTTAAGGACCGAGCCTTAATGTGTTTCAGGACGTGCGGCCGCTTGTTCAGGCCTCTGTATAAGATCTTCACAGTATATACAATATATCTTGTCATAATACAGCACAGATGAGCCTACGTGTACTCATATGACCCAATTACTGCGTTACCTCAAATCACTCTAGATTTATAGAAAAACACCCAATGCTTTACATATTCATACTATCTGGTAGATTTCAATAAATACCTTTTTCAAGCAGATTTGATTCTCCTTTTAGAGTGTATATACCACTGTGGGTTCTATCTAATTTGAGAAAGTGATTGGTATGTGATTTTGAGAGTAATTGATATGAGAAGCCCCCTTTCACAGATTGAGAACCACAATGATATATCTGGGGCTGTATTATTTAGGCTCAATTTTGTCGATGTTGGGTAGATGTACTTGGTTTGGAGTTTGGAAAAGCATTACTTATCAATCAGTATCACTCAAATCTTTCACTATGGAGATGCCAGCTTCTTTCCAGAATGGCCAGTTCAACTTTTCCCCATCAATGTCGATGGGATTGAAAGCCATTTTACTGGTTTTGATCTTTCAGTGCCTGGGTTAATACTGAAATTACTCTGTTTTAGATAATGGCCAGAGACCAGCAACAACATAAAGGGACCTTAGCCAACCAGTTCGCAACCAGTTCCCTTTTCACAGCTAGCCATGATGGTTTAGGTTTATTTTATATTGAGCCATATCATCTTCTGCCAGTACGATCTCTTTAATATAACGGCCACCCACATCTTTTCCCATTATCATTTAATTATCTGATTCAATTGCATAGGAGTCTGAGAAAGACAGAGTGCTGTTACCAGGCTCATCATCTTGCTTTTAGTTCAACTTTAATTGGAAGTTGTTTGATGACTACGCCAGCTAACATGGTGGATGCATTATGCTGACTAACTTATCTGGTCGCATTGCTCATCCTGGCAGAGCACGCGGGCTCGGCATGATAGTCCAAAGACCCCTGAAAAGCTTTCCAACTATATTTCTCCAATCCAGACTGCCACCATGAGAATTGAATGGCGCAACTCACATGGAGAAAGTGCTCAGCCCCGAGCAGTGCACTAGACTAGTATTTCACTGCTTAGGTGGGGCTGCAAATTGATCCTGTGGTGGGTTAGGGGCGGGGAATGGGGGTGAAACAGTTTTCCGCTCTACAACTTTTCCATCTGCTGCTGCTACGTGTATTCACTCTCCTGTGACACTCTGTCCTCCTGAGCTTTGAAGCCCTTATATTCTTGAAAATGCTGGGTTTCCAACCGCACCTGCAGCCAGGAATGTGTCCCTGATCAGGATGATTGGCTAAGCGTTGTGCCTCCAGGGGCCTTGATTGATGCCATTTTCCCCCCACATGTCTGCCCCTCGATGCGAGTTGTTGGGCCTAGTGCACTCTTCCCAAGTATTGAGCCGCCGAACAGCTCCCCTCTTTCCATGGACTATAATCTCTGCCAACCTCTCCTCCTGGGTCTCCCTCTTGGGTGAATAACTCAATCCTGGAACCAACCAACGAACGCTACCCTGACAGAGCTGCGTCAGCCATTCTTGAAGCCACTGGTCCATCAGTCCGAGATAGCTGCACCCCTACTGTTGGGTGGTTTGGCCTTGCCATGCCCTGAACTTACTCCCATCCTGGATCATCTTAGATGATGCTATTCTTTTTGGTTGCATTTTCTCTCTGACCATAATTTGTGTACCACAAGTGTATTTCTCTGAGACTGACCCAGCTGCTCCTGCTGCTAGGTCTACGGTGTCCTGCAGTCTTAGCAAGCAGACTGATTACAACTCACTTATATCTACTGACAATCCCCAGTTTAGCATCTGGACCTTCATTTGTTGTTAACATCTGCACTTTATTCATCATGGTTAGGGCAAGCCATGGGGCCCACCGGTCCTTTTGATGTTCTCTCTTAAAGGCAAGAGAACCTTCTTACTGACATGAATAATACCTTGCCGGACATGCGAGATGCCATACTCCTTGCTATGAATGACATTTTCCCATCTTCGACATTTGAGAGTCCTTGTAATTTAATTTTGATGCGATAGCTATTGACTTAAACCTGGTATGAGAATCAGCTAAAACTCACACAACGAATTATCCATTTTGAATCTAAGCCACAAGTTTTGCCACCACAGGCTCAAGACCTCCAACCACACAATCTCACCGAAAGGGTGCGGTTTCTGGAGGAAAAGGCGGAAGATTCTGAGATCAGATCCCAGAGAAGCAATGTACAAGTGGTAGGACTACCAGAGGATTTCAAGGGCTTGGACATTGTGTGGTTCCTAGAGAACTGGATCACTACTGTGCGGTTCCTCAAGGTCTCCCTACTTTTTTCACAATTTAAGGGGCGCACAGTGTATGACCTGTGGCTTTTTCACTGTAAGGACCAAGACTTCATTCACTAAACGGCCAGTAGAGCGGCACACATCATAGTAGAGAATGTGCTTATTTGCCCTGACATACCTCAGCCATTCAAACCAGTGTGCCTTCTATGAGGAGTTAAGCAAAATCTCTGCGACATTGCTAATCAAATGTATTATTCTCATAGAGACTTTCTACTGCAGAAATGTTTGAGCAGTATCTGTGTGCCAGTAGATGTTGGCGTGCAGTTCCACACGGATGCCGTTCTGCTCAGAACATGAAATGCCAAGCCAATACAGGTGCCGCTCCCAGCGCGGACGTCTGTTCCTTTCGTTCCACGCCACCAGACATGGATCCCTTCCCTTTCAAGAGCTGTTTACTACAAAGTTACGGTGTTCAAGGGACAGGTCACTTCCCAAGACAGCGGGTTTAATCCTTGTACGGTCTGTCGCAAACAAATGTCTGTGACAGACCCTCATCAGATTTGCCTGAGGTAGAGTCACATCTCTGAGGCATGCAGTGACTGCGTGCTGAACCCAAAGGCCATACTTCGCATTGCAGTACTCCACACTGAGACCGGTGTAGGTCCAAAGGTTGGACTCAGTCCTGTTCCCAGTCCCGAAGTCAATCTTAAGGTTTATCGTTGCCATGCTCCAAATATTTGGGTAAATGGAAGAAAAAACATAAGACCAAGCAGGACTCTGCACCTTCCTGCCACTCTTGTACACCCGAGAAGATGCAAAGGTGTTGTCATGGCCTCCCAATCGGAGCTCCTCCCACAACTTGTTCTGGCACAACCATAGTTTCGAGGGCTATCTACGACAACAAGGCAGATCCAAGAGTTTTGCAAGGCCATGCTCCAACTCTTCAGATCCCTTCTGACTCTCTCTGGCATGCCTGCACGCACCACACAGCCTAGAGGTTCTCCATATGGAATAACGCAGGTGGGTTCAGTCTCCACAACAGTTGGATCCTCTGACAACATTGTTGCTACACCTGTGTCTTTGTTGACCGCACTTTTGGCTCCAAGCTCTGCACAGGTTCCCAGAACATCGACGCTGATGCCAGCACCATCAGTGCTGGAAGAGGAGACACAACACATTGTGCTCGCCGACTCAGTTGACGCCACTCTGAATGAGTCCACACTCTATACCTGTTGAACCTCAATCATGTCCATCTTAGCCCCTTAGCGTCCCATCTCTGCAAGGCAGGTCACATGCACTACGGTCCTTATTTGTTAAGGACTCCAAATATGACTAAAATGCGGGGGATTAAATTGGCCTACCCTACCATGAAGAAACTGCTATTTTGACCACCAGGGTGCAGCGGTCTTGACACCTCCTGATACCGTCTTCTCACTCCCAGGTCCTGCCAGTGAACAAAAATTCCTCCTTTGAAATGGTTATGCACGGGGTGGCAGAAGTTCTTGACCCCCATCTTCCCACCTTAGAGGTCAAAATTATTGCCCTGATGAAGTCTTCCACCCTGGGTAAACCAATACTCAGCCTGTGCTCCCCTGACACCCTCTTAGGGGCGTAGGCCAAACCTTGCTCTGGCCCCCAAGTGAATCTCCAAATTGTGAGAAGCCACCAACCTACTCGTGGCAACCCTGATTTTCCTTTCACCACAGCCCTCTCCTGAGAGATTACTGTTGCAGACTTTCACTAGTTGGACAAATCCCATTTAGATAGAGGCTATTTTGTGTCACCATTTTGGCCCTCTGTTCAGTCAGTGCCAGTTACCTAATTAGCTCCTATTCCCATGCTTTGTTGCTCAAGTCCCCTCGAAGACTTTTGCCATGTACTACCCCAATCCATACAGGGTGGCGGTGATGCTGCCATGTTTACAAGCCGTTGTGGCCTGGATATCACGCGTTCCATTGGGTGAGCCATTAGCACGAGTGTCACTATTCGTCGCCATGCCTTGTTACGTTAAACAGGTGTTTCTGGTGGTGTCCAGTCGTCCCTTATGAACATGCCCTTTGACTGACTGACTTTTCTATGGGGATAAAGCAGATTTCATTCTCTAGTGCATCAAAGAAATCAGGACAACAGCGTGCTCCTTGGGCCTATCTGATTCACCAAGCCAACAGTATCCATTCTTTAGTTTTTTTCACAGCTTCCTCATGGGTATCCCTTTCCTCTAGCCTCTTCAGCCTCAGCAAGTTGCCCATCAGTTTTGTCACTGAAGCTTTGGCACATACCAATCCCGCGTGCAGGAACAGGGTACCAGTCAATCCACTGCCTGCCCCCCCCAAGCCCCACCTGACAAACCTGTTTAGCGTGCCTTTAGTGGATCATAGCCACTCATTTGGAGGCAGGATCCAATTATTTTTATTTGGTTGACAGGCCATGACATCAGATGGTGGGTCCTGTAAATTGCCTAGAAGGGTTATTCCCTACCCTTCATTGCCTCTCCGCCACACCTTCCACCATTCCTGGGATGACTAGCAGATGGCTATCTGTCTTTCTTACACCAAAAATCGGTTGTGGCTGTTATTCCGGGTATAGCCAGGTCTGGTGGTTCAGTGGACTAATGCAGTGACTTTAGGGGCCTGTGTTTGACTTCTTGGTCACAGGTTCAAATCCCGGTGGGTCCACTCAGCCTTTCATCCATCTGAGGTCGATGAAATGAGTCCATTGACTTGGGTAACAATAAACATCTGTTGTTCTGCGCCAAGAGATCCTTCTGGGTCAACGTTCACTTTACAAATTCATGTTATATTATGTTATTCCTGCTGCTTCCTGGTTCCAAAGAAGGGCAGAGGCATTTGTCCTATTTTAGATTTGTGCCCTTTCAACACCTTCCTCTGGAGGGACGAATTCAAAATGCTCATTCTGGCCCTGGTCTGTCCTCGATCCTGGTGACTGGATGGCGGCGTTGGACCTGCTGGATGCCCATTTCCATATACCTGTCCTTTGGGCCAATTGGTGCTACCTGGGGTTGTGGTGGGACACGAGCATTTTAAACTCACTGTGCTCTTGTGTGGTCTCACCATTGGCCCTCAGGTGTTCACAAATGTGACGATAGTGGTGTTGGCAGCATTCGTTCGGTGGTCAGCGGTCCCAATCTTCCCCTTACTCAACTACCTGCTGAAGGTGACCTAGCCCCAGACAGTCATCAACCACCTCGAGACTACAGTGAACCTTCTGTCATCTTTGGGTTTCAATCAATTAATTATTTATTCGATCCGTTAAAAGAAGTTACAGATCATAAAAGCGCAAGGATATAAAATACATATGTAAAAACCATATTACAAAGACACCATTTCATTCAGATACGGCTTAAGAACAGAGAAAAATAAGAAGCGGCTACTACCATAATCTTTCAGGCTGATTAGAACCAATAAATAGGTAAATAACATTTAAAAGCTTGTAGAAAATGAGATAAATGATTACAAAAATAGGAAATAACTTCATTGATTAATCAAATACATAAATGTTTAAAATATTATAGTACGGTTTTAGGCACTAAAAAGAGCTGCTTTAACCTTTCAAGAGCACTGGTGGCAAAATTTTTTCTTCTTAAACAAGCTAATAAAATCAAGTGAATGGATCATCAAGTTTCTTTAAGAACAATAAAGTGGAGCAACATTGCTTAATTTTAAGTTTCTTTACGATTGGGGCTATGAATCTCGATCGTTCCTTCTCATGTCCCAAAAAAAGAATTTATGAAAATCAAACTGCTCAGATCTCTTGTCACAGGGGCATGGCGACAGGTAAGTGTTTTTATACCTCATCGCGGGAAAGCCTAACAGCGAATTTAGATTTATTCTGAATCTCAACAGGATAAATCTATGTTGGCCATTTCCTATACTCTGTAAATATTGATAGTCCCCCTCTAGTATCGGTGGCATCAGTTGGTACAACATCACTGTTTTCTTTAGACTATTTTCTCTCTCTCGCTCACAGGCCGCCTTTGAGAAGAAGATGGACTTAAGCTTTTACTTCGAAATTGTTTTTCACATACTTGCGGTAGTAAATAATTCCTCCATCCCCAAAGCAGCCAGGTTTATCCTCCACATGAGTATGTGTTGTGTATTATCCATGGCTATTGTGTATTATCCATGGCTAGGCAGTCTTTAATTATAATCTGAGTTAGATTTACTGTGGCCCTACGCCATACAGAATGCCACAAGAGCACCGGAGCTATCTTAATATCTGTTATATAAGATAGACCTGATTCAAGATGGTAAATGTAATTTAAACACTAACTAGGAAGAGCAAATACTTGTCAAATTTTTAGTTGGGTTACCGAGACCATACCCCTTATACCAGCTCCATAAGTAGCAACTGAAAGTGACTTTGCCTGATCTAACTTATTTATAGTGGTGAGGGCTTTTGAGCCCAATCTTTTTGCAAAACCCATTATAGCTTCCATACTCCTCTCCATCATCATTGCTCTATTCTTCACCATATTTGTCCAAGTTTATTATCCAAATCAACCCCTAAATACGTCCCTACCATAAGGACAAAGGATTTGTCTTCATTTACCCTTAAACCCAGTGAAGACATAAAGGAGGCGTAGGCATTTATTAATAGTTGTAGGGCCACCCCTGCCTGTGCAATTAATAGTGCATCATTGGCATATGCGAGTATCTGTACAGTTAGGGATTCAAATGCAGGTACATCTGTTGTTGCTTCTAACCAAAAGAATGTCCTTTCCGCGGCTTAATTGTTATAACCTCCAGAGGCGAAGGAAAACAAAAAGATAACTGTGGGTGGGTGTTCCGAAGTGTGTAATGGTAATTCTCTCAAATGCAAAATGTTTGAGAGGATTATATGTATTGCCAACTTGTTGTTATGGGTGGGAAGGGAAAGAGACCCTTTTCTTTTAATAGCCCTCACTCACTCTAATAGTGACATGCTTTATCATGGGGCTCACCCTAACTCCTAAAGGTCGGTGTGGGCTCAACCATATTTCAGGGTGCACTTAAAGATCTTGTGTATAGGGGCGTACCATTAAAGATACAATTCCTCACCCACTCTTAAAGGATTCTTTAATAGTTGAGTGTGAGGGAAGAATAAAATGTATACAAACTGGTATTAGGATGTGATGGTCCTATGACCCTAGATTCAGCACCAACATGTTTCAGCCCTTCTTACCTGGCCTAAATAAGTCCTGGGCTTTCGTCAGGGTGAGACATCATGAGGTTACTTCCCCCAGAGACGTGAGTGCATGTATGCTATTTGTCTAGTGCACTTCTAAGTGTTAAAAATTGGAACAAGCCTTATACTTGCCACCGGTCTGGATGAGGAATTACCTATGCAGAAAAAGGAAGACATAATTTACATTTGTTATTATGTACAATATTATTGACATTGAATCACCATCCTCACACGGTCACCCCAGGAGCCATTGTTTGGATGGTGTTGGGGTTTCACCCACACCCCAGAAAGTTTTGTTATACATCAAACATCAGGGCTGCTGTGGTTAAATCATACGTATTTCGCGTTTTACCATGCCATGTGTACTCCTGTGGCTTTCACAAGTGCTATGGGTTGTGCATGCATTATTTCATCCACAAACTTTCAATCTTACCATCGATTTATTTCACATTCACTCATATCTCACATAGGTATTTACGGCTTCATGGCACTCACCCCAACAACTCGAGGCTAATGATTTCCAAGAGAGCGCAGGAGGGAGGCCTTGTAGTCACACACTGTGGTGACAAAGTTGTATTAATGTTGTGGTTGGGTAAGTTTCAGGAGTTGATAGTAGCAAAAGGGGAGATTGCATTCGAGCGTCTCAACCTTCATCCCGCCACTCGAGCAGCCGCCCATTTGTGACACTTTGAGCACTTACTTCGTCAAAGGTCCTGCTCTGCTGGAACCTACTCTTATTTGAGCTCCCCGGCTTGTACAATTGCTGTATACCAGTACAGACGCTCAATGCTGAATTTTTCGAGCTTCCGACTCAGTAAGACATGCCCACTGGGCATGGTTTTCTTTACTGATTGGCTGTTACTATGGGATTGTGCAGCTTGGTGGTAACAACGCCTTGACTGACAAGTTTCGTCATAACAAATGCGCCCCTCCCTGTAGATGACGGGTGATACATAGGCACACGTTGTTTGAACTTTCCGCATTTTAGTACGTCAAGGATGATATATTCTTAAGTGATGTCGCATATCACAACAGTCAGTGGCCTCAATGATCACTACTCCGCGACTGTATCGCAGATGATCTAGCCCCACTAAAACTGAAAAAAACTCAAATCAAAGACAGAAACCCCTGGTTCACTGGATCCCTTAATAACGAGAGGAGAGCCCTCCGGCAAGCTGAAAGATCCTGGAGGCAGCACCCCACTACCGCACATCTAAAACTCCTCCGCCAGGCCAGAGATGTCTACAACAGGAACATACTCGATTCAAAAAAAGACTTCTTCAGAACTGAACTAGAGAAAGCCAAGAACAGACCCCTCAAGCTCTTCGAACTGGTCAAACACCAATCTAATAAACTGGCCAAAACATCGAAAGAAACCCCCAGGTCTCTCATATCCTCAGAGGAATTCTCCTCTTTCTTCACTGACAAAATCTCAGCCCTCGGAAACAAACTCTGCTCCATTACACATCCTCAACCCCTGTCTGACCCACCTTATCCCACCACGACGCACCCACAGGCTCCACCCAAATATCATGCTCACTAGACAGTCTTCAAAGACTATGACGAAGACTCCATCTTTAAAATCCTATCTACCTTAAACCCGAACAACCATTTAAATGACCCGCTCCCTTCGAACTGCCTAGCTGCCGTCGCCCAATCCATTATTCTTAGCTGGACTACAATAATCAATGCCTCCCTCCAGCAGGGAACGATGCCTGACTCTCTAAAAGCCGACCAAGTCCTCCCCATTCTGAAAAATCTGTCGCTGGATCCAGTCTCCCCCGACAACTTCAGACCCATCTCCAACATCCCCCTCTTAGCCAAAGTGCTGGAGAAATGTGTGCAACCACAGCTTAGTCAACACATCAGCAACTTCCACCTGCTCGATGACTTCCAATCCGGATTTAGACCAGGGCACAGCACCGAAACTACCATGCTCCACATCGTGGATGATGCCCCCCCCCAAGCCCTTGACCAAGGCAAAACTTGTTTCCTAATCCTCTTGGACCTATCCTCGGCCTTAGACACGGTCAACCACGAAAAACTACTCGAACGCCTCAAACTCAGTATGGGATTGGATGGCACAGTTCTAAAATGGTTTAGGTCCTTCCTCCATAACCGGTCATAGACATTCCTAATGAACGGCAACCTATCGTCACCATCCCTGGTCATGGTTGGAGTCCCTCAAGGATCAACCCTGTCTCCCACCCTTTTCAACCTATACCTAGAACCGCTTACCGAATTATTACGCGCAGCTAATATCTCCTATCATATGTACGCTGATGACACCCAGATCTACATCAAAACCTCATCTCTCAAAGAGATTCTCTCCCTGAATGAAGCCCTGAAACTCACCGTCCAATGACTCACATCCAATCAAACTCAATGCATAGAAAATAGAATTTCTCATGGTCTCCCCTCCCAATACCAACCTCGAGATTCAATCATGGATTAAGGCTATTACAGCCTTAAATTGCCCACCCACCATTGTGAGCTTGGCCAAATCCCTGGGGAATTACCCTTGACGGCAACTTGAACATGCGGAACCACATCAATTCGATGGCCAAAACAGCCAGATTCCACCTGAGCTACCGTAGGAAATTGAAACCCTTCCTCGATGCTCCCAACCTAAAAATGGCAGTCCAAGCACTTGTCATCTCTAGACTGGAATACGACTGCTCAATCCTCAATGCGGCCGCCAGACTACTTATCGGCACAAGGAAATACGTATTTCAACACACCTGAAAGCTCTCAACTGGCTTCCCCTGGAGGCAAGAATGCAGCTCAAACTAGCATGCATCACACACAAGACTTTATACTCTAACTCCCCTGCATATCTGGCACAGACACTTGTGATCTCTGGAGGAACCAGAAACTCCCGATCTGCCAGAGACCTCTTGCTCCAACCTGCATGCTTTCGGGAAAAAAACCTCACAATCGGGCCTTCTCCGGGGCTGCTCCAAGAATATGGAACTCTCTCCCACCCGACATCAGAAGAATCCCCTCTCTGACTCGCTTCAAAAAGGATGCCAAAACCTTCCTATGATGGTGCTCTGTCGGGCTGCTGAGGTCCTCAACCTCGATCTTCCTACGGTGGCCCTCAAAACTAACCTCCTCACTGAGGTGCTCCAGAGGGTGTCTACTTCGTCGGAGACGCTGCTTCCCTTCAATGATGCCCTCACCGACGTCCTGTTGCGCACTTGTTCGCGACCGGCCACGGGGACCCCTGTGGATAAGAATGTCGCCAGGCGTTACCGCCTGGCGCCTGATGACCCTGCTTTTCTGACCACTCATCCTACGCCTGAGTCTCTGGTCATCCAAGCCTCGACGTCACAGAGTGCCTTTCCCACGGCTCTGCCGAATAAGGACTCTAAGAAGCTGGAACAGTTCGGTAAGCGGTTGTTCTCTTCGGCCAGCTTGGGGCTGCGGTCGGTGAGCACCGCCTGCTTATTGGGCCGCTATTCCCACACGGTGTGGGATACCGTTGCTCAGGTGTTGCCTCCGTATCCTGAGGAGGTCCAGGCTGTGCTTTCCCAGGCGGTTGCTGAGGGTAAGGATGTGGCTAAGTTTGCCATTCAGTGTGGTTTGGACACCGCTGACTCGTTGGGCAGGATGAGTTCTACGACTGTGGCGCTGCGTCGCCATACCTGGTTGCGTTCTACTAGGTTCTCGTTCCATTTACAGAGCTCGCTCATGGACATACCCTTTGATGGCACTCGCCTGTTTAGCGATCAGGCTGACAGTGCACTAGAGCGTGGTATGGACTCGCGGGCCGCGGCCAAATCCTTGGGTCTTTCTGCAAAGAGCCTGGCCACTCCTGGTTTTTGTTCCTTTCGTGGCCACGGCAGAGGTGCCCAGGCATGTTCCTTCAGCAAGCCTGTGCAGAACCAGCCTCAGCGCGGCTGCGGCTTCCGCTGGGGCGAGTCTGGGAATCAGCGTGGGGGTGAGTCCACCTCCGCCCCGCTGCTTCTACCTCCAAACCTTCCTAATCCGAGCTTTGTGGAGCACCCCAGCCATGCCACCTCTGTGCCACCGCATGTCGGGGGATCACTTGGTACGTCTCCAGCAGGAAGTCACGGCCCTCTTGGCCAAGGGGGCCATCGAGTGCGTTCCTGGGCCGGAAGTAGGGAGTGGTTGTTATTCCCACTACTTTCTGGTCCCCTGCGCCCCATCTTGGACCTCCGGAACGTCAATCGCTTCATCCGGAAGGAGAAATTCAAAATGCTGACTCTGGTCCTGGCTACTCTCAACCCTGTAGACTGGATTGTAGCGTTGGACTTGCGGGACGCATATTTTCACATCCCCGTCCTGCCAGCCACCACTGCCTTGGGACGCGGCGTTCCCTTGCAGGACATTTGTCAGGCAGCTACGTGGGCCACGCTGCACACGTTTACCAAGCATTACTGCCTTGACAGTCAGGTCCGGAGAGACTGCTTCTTTGGCCGTTCCGTGCTCCGTGACTTTCTGGTGTGATCTTGTTCGCAGACCCACCACCGGGGTTGGTATTGCTGGGGTATCTATTCTAAGGTAAGGAATCTATCACTAATATGTCTCTTTCAGATGCACAAGTTGCTACTTGTGTAACGACATATCTGTAAGAGACATTAGTTAGTGATAGATACCTTGCCGCCCCACCCATCCTCCCCGTTCTGCGAACTGATTTCTAGGGTTAACGTCATCCCCTTTCCAGGGCCCTAGTTTCATGGCACCAGTGGTCAGTTTCTTGCATGGCTCTGCGCTCCTGGCGCGGAAAGTCGTGTACAGAACTGATGTCAGCACGCATGGGTGGCGCCTAAGTAGTCTCCGTGATGTCATCTCGGCACTTACGACGCCAGCGACGGACGCGGAGCCGCAGGACGCCACCTACTGACGTGCAGGGGTACTGCTAGCAAAACTTTCCGGATCCAGTCTGACTCCTGGGGATATTCTAAGGTAAGGAATCTATCACTTTCTCTTACAGATATATCGTTACACAAGTAGTCACTTGTGTGTCAATTCCTTCCCATGCTACCAATTGTTCTAGACCAGAGTAAGGGAGCCTTTAGAGAGCCTGCTACATGCAAGGCAGTCGCTCCAAGGGGTGGGAAGAAATACAAACATTCCACATAAGGATCCTATGTACACCAGAGTATCAGTGCCAGCTGACTCAATGATTACTTTCACGGCTAGGAAGTGAGCTAATGTACCCACAAATGTGGGGCCACCACCAGACAAAGAGAGCAAAAGAATGGATCTCATGGGAAGAATGGTGGAACGAAGTGCGTCAATTCAGTGGCGCATCGCAAATTCAAATTGATTAATCAACAGACATGCATATCAAAACTGGGAGGAAGTAGGTGAACTACTAAAACACCTGCCAGACCGATTCCAAATAAGGGCAAGCCACTTAGTGGAAGAGGGGAAGAACATGGCAAACGCATGTTTAAAATCGTCCCTAGATTCTGCAGAAACATCTAGCAGAACAGATCATGAAGGGGTCACTGAGAGAAGGCACGCCTGGCTACGAATTTCAGGTTTCAAACCAGAAATACAGAATAATATATTGAACTCACCATTCAATGGTGAACAGCTATTCGGAACAGATGTGGGCGACAAATTAAACCAACTGAAAAAGGGAATTAAACTGCAAGGTCCATGGGGGCACTACAATTCAGAGGATATGCGTAGGGGCACACCCTCACGGAGACCAGCAGGCAGGGGTAACCACCAAACTTTTGAGCAAGGTTACCAAGGAGTAAGCCGTAGCCAACAGGGCCAACAACAAGATGTTTGGCAATACCAACATGAAAGGCAATCCTTTCGAGGGCGCCCTCGAGGAAGAGGCCAACCGCAGAGAGGGGGGGACAGCAACCCACCTCCAAGTAACTTCACTTCAAGGTGTACGCACACTCAAACAGCTACTCGGAGGGTGCAACAAGAGACCAACATAAGACAAGAACAGGTCCCAAAGAACGTACAATTCCTCCAACATGTAACACCAGTGGGAGGCAGAATTAAAAACTTCTTCCACGAGTGGAAGAGAATTGCGTCCGACAAATAGATATTAAACATAATAGAATACGAATACTGCATAGAACTTGCAAAACAACCTCCAAGCAAAAGACCAAACAACAAGGTTCCTTCAGCAAAAGAACTCTCATTTGCTCGAAAAAGCGCAAGTGCTTCTGAACGAAGCATGCCATAGAGAAGGTACCATACAAGGAAAGGAACAAAGGCGTATGCTCCACGTACTTTCTCATACCAAGGGTGGATGAAACCTTACGGCCAATACTAGACTTAAAGTTTCTAAACAGGTTCATAAAGACTCAAAAATTCAAAATGACAACCTTAAAAGAAGAAATACCTAAGATACAGGAGGGGGACTACATGGCAACTGTAGACTTAAGACGCATACTTGCACATCACCATGTACCGCAGACACAAGGGTTTATTAAGATTTATGATCAACAAAACACACTACCAATTCGCGGTGCTAGCATTTGAACTGAAATCAGCACCAAGAGTCTTCACAAAATGCCTTAAAGCAATAGCGGCCCACCTAAGAAGGCAAGGGATTCATGTTTATCCATACCTAGACGACTTGTTAGTAAGAGCAAGCTCATACAATCTTTGCAAACACATACACCAAGTCTTGGAGACATTGGTCCAACTGGGTTTCTCAATACACTGGGAGAAATCGTCAACCGAACCAGAACAAGTAAAGATATTCTTAGGGGCAGAAATCAACACGATACTAGGAAAGGTACAGGGAGTTGGGAGGATCTAGTGGTTGTCACACAAACAGTTCATCAGGATATGCCATGGTGGAACAGAAAGAACATAGCACAGGGGAGACCTTTCACCCCACCAACTCCAACAGTGACCATTACAACAGATGCTTCCCAGCTAGGATGGGGAGCGCTCATGACCAGCCTCAAAGTAAGGGGATTGTGGACACAACAGGATGCGGAGCAACACATCAACTTCCTGGAATTAAAGACAGTGTTCCTAGCCTTAAAAACCTTTCAGAAAGAGCTTTACGGGAAGAGGGTGCTAAATAATTCAAACGGACAATACAACTACCATGTTTTACATCAACAAACAAGGAGGAACACAATCATTAACACTGTCAACCCTAGCCCAACAATTATGGAGATGGGCAATCCCAAGGAAAATAGACTTACTAGCAATACATCTTCAGTGAAGGACAATGTAGAAGCAGACAGGCTGAGCAGGCAAGCCTCCGCATCCCACGAGTGGGAAATAAATCAAACAGAAATCCAAAAGATATTCCAAAAATGGGGAACTCCGCAAATCGATCTATTTGCAACACCCCACAATGCAAAATGCCAACTCTTCGCATCCAGGCAACCGTGCAAACAGTCCCTATGTGCTATGGATAGACTGGTCAGGGACATTTGCTTACGCTTTTTCCCCCGATACCACTGCTACACAGGGTAATCAACAAGTGCGGGCTCAGCCACATGACATTGATACTCGTATCACCTCAGTGGGCTGGACAAACCTGGTTCTCACAGATAATGGAGATGACTCAAGGGGCAATGCACAAGTTCCCCAAGAGGAAGGACCTCTTAACAATGCAAAACGGAAAGGTGCTACACTCAGAATCAGAGAGCCTAAGCCTAGCAGCATGGCTCCTGGAAACTTAGAATTTGCTCACCTCAAACTACCAGAGAGCACAATGACAGTACTCAGAGAAGCGAGGAAACCTACAACAAGGAAGTGTTGCACAGCCAAATGGAAAAGATTCTCTCAATGGTGCCTTACAGAAAAACTTTCAAAGAAGATCGCAAGAGAATCAAAGGTACTAAAATACTTAACATGTTTACTACAGAATATGCTAAGCTACACATCTATAAGGGTACACTTAACAGCAATGGTAGCGTACACAAGGGGAGAGACGGGAAAGACGTTCCTTCTCATCCCGTATGGTCCAAAGATTTCTAGAAGTAGCCAAGAGAATAGCTCCTCCAAAAAAGATGCCACCACCACCATGGAACCTCAATGTATTGCTAGATCAAATGATGAAGGGACCATTCAAACCAATGCACAAATCAACGCTACAAATGCTCACGCTAAAAACCACGTTTTTTAGGGGCAATTACATCACTACGTAGAGTAAGTGAATTGCAAGCTCTAACACTGCAAGAGCCCTACTTTCAAATACATAATGACAGAATCGTCATGAGAACTGATCCACAATTTATGCCAAAGGTGGTATCAAAGTTCCACGTAAACCAAGCAATACAAATACCAAGTTTTTTCCAAAACCAAAGACTCAAGCAGAAAGGCATTACACACCCTGGATTCCAGAATGGCTGTCATGTACTACTTAGAATGAACCAAAGAATACAGGAAAGCAAAACTATTCTTTGTATCATTTGCCAACTGTTTTCTTGGACGATCAGTCACAAAGAATACCATTGCAGGATGGATTGCACAAGCCATACAATTGTGCCACAAACAGGCAGGTCAAACATTACATGGAGCACTGCATGCTCACTCAACAAGGAAAAAAGGAGCCAACAGTAACTTTTCTAGCAAATACGCCTATTCAAGACATTTGCCAAGCAGCAACATGGGCTTCAGTGCACACGTTCACAAAGCACTACTGCGTGGATATTCAAATGAATAAGGAAGCACAAGTTGGACAAAAGGGCTTACAACATATATTACCAAACCAACGCTCCTCTTCCACCCAACCACAACAGGACTAGCGAACCGCTCGAGAGTCTATGCACAACATAGTGAATCAAGAAAAGATTCACGCTGCAAAATGTATAGTTTCTTACCTGTCGGTGTGGTTTTGCAGCTTGAAGAATTTTCTGGATTCACTAGCGAACCCACCCTTCTCTTCCAGAAAGATGAGAGAGAAAAAAAAAAAGGCGACCAAAAGTGGGAGCTTCCGGAGGAAGCACGTAGACGTCTCAGAGAGACACCAAATGGTGGTATGTCGACGCCCACCGGCCACGAAAAAAAAGAGAAGAAATACTACAGTTCTAGATCCAACCACTAGATGGCGGAATAATGCACAGCATAGTGAATCCAGAAAATTCTTCAAGCTGCAAAACTGCACCGACTGGTAAGAAACTATACTTTTTTCCCGATATGAAAACATGGGTTTTTCAAAATCCAGTTTATTTGATGTAAGACTACGCCAGTGTTTGTTAATTGTCTGTTTGGCAAAGGTTGAACCGGTATTGTAGGTTGTGACACATATGAGATTTGCCTTCTCTGGCCGATCTGTTTTTTCTAGGAGGGGAGTCCCCAGGGATGTTGCGTACTCTCTTTTTGGCTTTGTTGACAATATGGACAGGGTATTGTCTGGATTGTAGTTTGTTCGCCAGTTTGTCTGCTTCCCTTTTGTAATCCTCCAGTCTGGAACAGCTGCGGCGTATGCGCATAAACTGTCCCACTGGTAGGACCTCCTGGAGTGCTCTTTGATGGACACTCTCAAAATGTGTTAAGCTATTTCGATCAGTAGATTTTGTAAATAGGGATGTGTAGAGTTTGCCTTCTTCTGCCACGATGTTCACATCTAGAAATTAGACTATTCTTGCTTTAAGTCATAGTAAATTTCAAGTAAGGGTTTCTCTCATGTATCCATTCATTGAATGATTATGGGGAGATACTTGGGTCATTCCATATGACCAGGATGTTGTCGATATATCTGATCCACAACCGTATCTTGTCAGTAAAGGGTTTGTTATTCCATATATTGTGGTTTTCAAACCATCCCATGTACAGGCATGCCACACTTGGGGCAAATGTGCTGCCATAGAAGTCCCATGGCACTGGAGATCGAATACATCTTCGAAGCAGAAAACATTTTCTGTTGTTGCTCCACGGAGTGCTACTTCAGGACCATTAGTTTATAAAGAAAATACAAAGGGAGCAATCACGCACCCTTGTCTGACACCCCTTCGGTTCTTAAATGGGCGAGTGCATTCCCCATGTTCCCCAAATCTTATACTGGCAGTGGCGTCAGAATAGAGTTGCCGGATAAAACAAATTATTGCAGGCTCCACCCTCAACTCCTCAATTATGTTCTAAAGTTGGGAGTGGGTCACGCAGTGGAATGCTGCATTAAGATCCATAAAGCCCCAAAAAAGGGTTTGGCTCTGGTATAGTTCTCAATTATCTTGGTTAAATTGAGGAACGGGTCTATAGTGCCTCTACCACTCTGGAATCCATATTGCGCCTGCATCAGAATACTCTTCTCATTGGGCCATTCTTCCAGCCTATTTAGAAGTAAACGCCCCATTAGCTTTGCCGTGTTATCCAACAAGGAGATTGGTCTTTAGTTCTGGGGCTTTCCTTTGTCGCCCTGTTTTAGGTCTCGCCTAGCGTTGAAGTGCATGCGCTGCTCGTTCTGCGAGGCATCATGAGATAGAGCAGATTGCAGAAGGTCCTTTAAGCCCCGCCCCTTCTTCCCATTGGCTTGCGTTATAGCTCATGGTAAAAGCTGGCTTTCTATTGTGAACAAGGCTTTTTAGTCCCTCCTGGTTACAGCCCTGTCTCCTTTTGGCCCCGCCCATCCGGACTGGACCGTTTACTCTCGGCGTTATCCAGTGTCCTTTAGTTACTGGGTAGGCACTTTTTTTTTTTTTGCTTGTTTTTATTTCCTTCGCTGAGACAGTGCGTGTGTATGCGAGGCCAGCGTGCTCCCCCAGAGGGCCTGCACACAACCGTAGCAGCGGCCTGAGCCTGCGCTGAGGCAGCCACAGGTGGAGCTGCGAGCAGCCGGCAGCAGCCATTGTTCAGAGCTGAGGGAGAGCCCTGCAAACAGAGAGCGGGCTCGCCGTGCACTGCTCCCCGGCTCCTTCCTCTGGCGTTGGAGCCCCACTAGGCCTCGTCAGAAATATCCTCACAGCCTCTGGTTTTCTGATAGTCTTGCATCATACCCAGAAAGTGGGCAGGAATGAATTGGCTGGTGGAGCAGTTAGTTGGGTGCTTTATTAACATTGCTTCCTTAAATTATGAATAAATAACTCCACGTTGTCTGGTTTGTACACAAGCCATATTATGCAAACTTGAGTATGTATCCTCCGATAATCGTTCTTGCAGCGTTGCATTTATAAATGGAAAAGCAAAACTACAGCTACCAGAATGCAAAGTAACTCAGATAAGCGTAAGCTATTGGTACCGGCTTCAGGAGGGCGCCTCAGTGAGTGCAAGCTTCTCTCGCCTTACCTGATGAGCGGCCCCAGCTGTAGGAGGTACATGAGCAGCACCAGTGGAGTGTCCCGCCCCAGGTCCCGGTGAATGAAGGTGAGCGTCAGCTGGACCATGACCGACTGCACCAGCATGAAGCGCAGGGTCAGCCTCATCCAGAAGGAGTCCTCGCAGTGGCTGTAGTCAGCGGCCAGCATGCAGGCGTCAACAAACTCCCTGCAGAAGAGCACGGTGGCGAGGTAGGCCTCGCGCTGGAGGTGGGCAACCAGCACACTCCATTGCCCACCGTGGGGCTCCCAGCGGGGCTATGGCTTACGCCGTCCATTTTCGTGCTCTGCGGCCCTCCAGGGATACACTTCCCCACACCTTGATGAGTAGCAACTTGCAAAACGCCTCCCGAGAGTAAAAAAGGCACCACTTTCTGCGCACCGGGTACTGCAAGCAGTCCTATGGGGAGAAAGCTCCTCCTTCCCTTCCAAACTCAACTAGGCACCTTTACTGCAACCACGACTGATCCCTTTGGCTTCCATTATTCCACAATCAATGATGAGCTTTAAGTTCCACTGCATCTCAAAACTGGGCTTGTTGAAAAGACTTTCCAGAGCAACCACGCTGCTCACTTCCTAATAAATTATTCCATTCATTCTGTCGAGGTTTTAACATGCTGTTCATTTTCTATGCAGCCAGGTGAGTTGAAACCCAGTCTCCAGATGCGTTTCTAAATACCATGAAAATAAACTCTCTGCTGCGCCTTTGCTGCTTTCGGCGCCAGGCAGGCAGAGATGGCTTGCCACTGCTGACAGACAACGCCCGTGGCCCCAGAGGGGATCACAACAAATCACGAGGGAGCAATGCAATCCCTAAAAGGCACAGTGTGGGAAGGTGAACAAGCAGTTGCAATACAGTAGGTTTCGCATTTACGCAAGTTTAAGCTATTGGCATTGTGAATGACAATGCATTTTATTTAGGTTTCAAAAATCAAAACGTAAATAAAAGGCATTATTTACAATGCCAATAGCTCAAACTCGCATAAATGCGAGACATGTTACATTGCAAATGCTTGTTGTATATGGGAACAATAATACTAGTTTTCCATGAGGTCAGTGGGGTAAATTTTACAATTTCATTAAGAACATTAGTTAGTAGCGCAATCCATAAATCTTGGTGCTCAAGGAAAAAAATCAATAGGGACACCATCGGGAACCGGTGCCGTCCAACTAGAGCACTTTTCCAATCCCCTGCTAACCACCTTGATTGACAGTGTCAAGGGTTCACTCAGTGGTGATTGTACAATTGGGCGTTCGGTTCCTGAGGTGTTTTTTTTTGTCAAAAATGTGTTCCAAATGAGCCACCCATTGATCTTCACTAGCATGAGAATCTAGAGAAGGGTCAGTCATGCTTTTAAAGTAGGGAGCATTAATCACTTTACAGAAATATTTGCAATTCTTGGAGGCTATTGCTATCTCTAGGTTTTTCTATGCTTCTTCTCTTGGGGCCCTTTCCATGTCCTTCCTAGCTACCAAATAGTTTTTGCGAATCTTCTTAACCTGGACCCTATCTCTTGGAGTCCTATGCAAGTTTCGTAAGGGTTTAGAACATGCTTTTTACTGGAAGTTTTGAGTTGAATTTGACACGTCAAGGCTGCTTTCACTTCCTTGAGTAGACTCACAAAAGAAGGCGGCAAAAAATGAGTATTACCCTCCTATTCAAGGCATTTTAAGACCAGTCTCATGTTCCCAGCTACAAATTGTGGGACCTATTTCGCCTTAGAGGTTTGCGACCATTTTGGGACCATTTTAGCTGTTATCAGTTTTTTTTAACCAAAACCGGTTGCTCCATATGTTGCATTAATATAGTCCTTTGTACCTCTACCATTAATTCTGTGAAGAGAATAGCGTGACCGCTAAAAGCTGTAAATTGTGAGTCTATTTGAGAAGTCCATCCCCGAATAGAGCTTGACACTATTACATAATCAATTGTGGATTCATAGTTTTTTTTGGTGAAGATCTTGTAAAGTTCGCCATTTCTTGTAACCGCCCCGTTAACTCAAGTCTCTTGCATAAAGCATTCCATTCAAACAATTTTCATATTCGTGATGTGTAAAATGCTGAATCGCCTGACCCTGTGTCTCTACTAGACCGCAAATCTTTTTGATAAACAATGTTATTGGATTTTTTAACAAGAATACACCAGCGATAATCATATTATTGCACATTACATTATTGATAACACATCACTACATTGTCTTTGGATGTAATGCACTTTGCAGATCATGATCCCATAAGGCCACATACAATATATACTGTCAGCGGAGTACAACATATTTATTCTATTTGGCCCAGCCATTTACCCCAGGGGTTCGCTTGTGCCACACACCGGTCCTCTTGCCTGTGCCACATCGTTATATTAGGTGGGTTTGGATTTTTCCAGTTAGCAGCAATATCTCTTTTCACCCTAATCAAGGACGTATTAAGGAATAGTTGATCATTCCTGGACCCATCCCAGGAGCGCATTTAGTGGATTGTGTGGGACCTCCCAAACCAAGACTTTGGTGAGCTCTGTTTCTATAGATTCTCAATATTGCGCTAGGAGGGGACAGGTCCATACCATGTGAAAGAAGTCTGCCTGGTCTCGTTCAAAGCGAGTGCAGGATCAAGCCAGCGCTGTGAAGACGTTTTGGAGTTAAGTAGGCTGCATGTAAGTAGTGCAGTTGAACCAGGCGGAGCCTGGCTGAGGTGGTAATCGTTTTGGGTGTTATCGGTGTGTCCCTCCAATCTTCCTCCTCAAGGGGGCCCACCCAGTTCTCCCATTGACTCCTAAGTCGGTCTAGTGTGGTTGGAGTGTTGGTTAGAGAACGATAAATGCTCGAGATTCCTCCCTTCCCTAGATTTCCCATCATGGTTTGTGCTAACGTGGGACTGTATTCTGGTAGTGTTGTGTCATGTGATATATGCGTGTGGAGGGCGTGGCGTAATTGTAAGTATCTGTAGAATTGTGATGAGCGTAGAGAGTGTCGGGTCTGTAGGTCGCAAAAAGTGCACATGTGATCGCCGGTCAACACATCCCCCAAGCTGAGAAACACCAATAAGGTCCCACACCCTGAATCCCTCTAATTCACTAACGTCCCAGAGCCAGGTACCGTGCCAGAGCAGTGTATATTGTGTCAGTTTGTTTGTCCAATAGGTGTGGCGCAGGAAGGCCAGCTAAGCTAGGAGAACTGCTTGCTTCACCACAGGCAGAGTTCTGGGTATGGGCCCCCTGTACATCGTCGCCTGGATCCAGGGTAGGCCTAGTTCGTATAGTTCAAGTCTCTACGCCGGGTCGGACCAGCCCCCGTTAATCCAATCATATAATGTGAGTAGGCGAGTTGCTAAGTAATATCAGTATAGATTGGTCATTCCCATGCCTCCGTCAAAGGGTGGAATTCGGCATTGGGCTAAGGCTATACAGGGTCTCCGTCCACCCCCCAAAGGAACTTAGTGGCTATGCTATCTAGCTCCCTGAACCAAGTCTGTGGAAAGTGAAATGGAGTGTTTTGGATTACATAGAGGAATCTAGGGAGGATCATCATTTTAAAAAGGGCGACTCTCCCCCCTAAGGGGTTGAGTGGTAGTGTCTGCCATTTGCGGAGGTCTTCTTTAGCTCTGTTCACTAGTGGAGTTATGTTGAGTGACCAGGCGAGGTCGGGGAACAGTGCAACCCAGATTCCCTGGGATTTAAATGATTGCCGGCTGATGGGTATTGTGGATTGCTAGTCGAAGCAATCTCTTGTGATGTGCAGTGGGACCAGGACAGATTTACTTGGGTTTAGTTGCAGACAGGAGACCTGTCCAAAGAAGTGTAAAGCCCAGAGACAGTGGGGGCCAGATTGGGCCGGCTCAACAAGGAAGAGCAATATGTCATCGGCGTACAAGGTGATTTTGTCCTCCAAGCCTGACCATTTCCAATCCTGAGCTCGGTTGTCGGACAGAATGGGACACACCAGGGGTTCCATCGCTAGGGCGAAAAGGAGGGTTGAGAGGGGGCAGACCTGCCTTGTTCCTCTTCTAATGGGAAACAATTCGGACAGTACCCCATTGACAAGCATCTGTGCTTGAGGTCAGGTGTATAAGATCTTAACCAGGTTGCGAAAGAGTAGGCCTATACCTATCTCGACCAGTACGTCCTCCAAGTATTGCCTAGCCACAGAATCAAAGGCCTTCTCGAAATCGATTAGGAGTAGCGCTAAGTAGGGGGTTAGTGACTGGCAGTTTGCTAGGGCGAAATGGAGGCGTCGGAGGCATGGTCTTCTCCCCTGTGATGGCATAAATCCATATTGATCGGGTGGATCAATTTTGTAGGGTAGGGTCTCAACCGATGTGCTAGAACTGAGGCAATTATTTTAACCTCTGTTTAAGAGAGATTGGGCGATAACTGCGTAGTTTGAGGGCAGTTGTGTTTTAGGAATGACTACAATGGTGGCAGCATCCGTTTCTGGGGGAAATGAGCCCTTTTCGAGAGCTTCAGCAAATACATCAGAGAGATGTGGGATGAGTATCTCCTGATATGAAGTGTAGTATTCTTGTGGGAGACCGTCGGGCCCGGGGTTTTGCCTGTTGTGATATGTTATGACTTTGTTGATTTCTTCTCGATTGATGGGAAGTTCTGTGTTGGCTGATTCAGCGATAGTGAGGTGGGGGAGACGGAGATGTTCCAAGATGATCAGCTCTGAGAGGGAAACCTCAGGGTGTCGCGCTGGATAGCGCCTGCGATGATAGGTGGCAAAGGTCTGGGCCATTGCTGGGGGGAGCGGTGAATGAGGACTTCTGCGTCCTTAATCTCTGTGATTATGCAATTGGCTATGGAGTATGTGGCCAGTCTGTGCAGGTTCTTCCCATTTTTGTCTCCCCCAGCCGTACACCCTAGCTATGGAGGATCTCCATAGTAGCTTGGCGGCTTCCATGGAATGTTGCCGGATTTCGTCCCTTAGGTGTGCGAGCTGCCTTGTCTGAGCATCGTCTTGGTCTCCAGGCGGACATTTCTCAAGGAGGGTCACCCGGGGCCTCTGGGAGAGTGATCTGGCTACTGTGAGTCAGACGTTTGAGTTGAAGTTGGCCTTTGGCGAAGCCACGGATGGTAGCCTTGCCTGCTTCCCATAGGTTACCCAGAGAGGGGACAGAACCGTTATTGATGAGAGAGTATTGCTGCAGTTCTACCTCGATTGCTATTTAAAATTCTTTATCTCGGAGGAACAATGTGTTCATCCTCCATGTCAGGCGGATTGTGTCCAGGGGGCGGGGGGGGGCCAATGCTCAGGAACATGGATGAGTGGTCCGAAATGTGAGTGGTCCGAAATGCCGTCCATCTCGGTTCCAGGAGTCAGGTGCCTCACGGTGATTAGGTGGTCCAGGCCTGGGCCACCGGTAGTTAGGCCTGTTGGTCCCTTTGAGCCCCTACGCACTGCCTGGTCGTGTTGGTATGTGCCAGGAACAGAGAGAGATGCCAGGCATGAGGCAACACCGTGTCACACGTCTCTCTCATAGAGGTTTTACTTGTCAGGCGGTGTGAGAGGGGGTTTGGGGTTGTGGAGGCCATCGTAGGCCTCTGGCCTCAGCCGCAGATCCAGGGGTAAGGTTCACAGGCTCTGGTCCCCGACGGCCGCTCCCGCCACACCACCTCAGTTCGGGCTCCGTGCTCACTGTGTCCCGTGATCCGGCTGCAGGTTTTCAAACCGCCTTTTCTTCGCCCGAATCCAAACCGCTTCCTGGTGGTCTCGTCCGCACCCTGGGAGTTCTCGGTATGCTGTCAGGATGCCGCAGCTAGTGGTGGGTGAGGGGGCCGCACCGAGGCCGGCTTCTGTTGGCCCATATAGTTATGTGCTCCTCGCCTCCAGGCAAGGAGTGCTCATCTGAAAGAGACACGTTAGTGATAGATTCCTTACCTTAGAATATCCCCAGGCGTCAGGCTGGATCCGAAAAGCTTATTTGCTAGCAGTACCCCTGCGCGTCAGTAGGTGGCGTCGTGCGGCTCCGCGTCCGTTGCTGGTGTCGTATGCGCCGAGATCACATCACAGAGACTACTTAGGCGCCACCCATGCGCGCTGACGTCAGTTCTTTTTCCAGTAAGCGCAGACCCGGTTAGAGCACGTACCTCAGTCACTTTTTGACTCTTTTTGATACTTTTGTCTCCTGTCAGTTGTCTACTCTGGTGCACGTAGGGATGCCTGGATTTAAGTCTTGTGGGGTCTGCCGTCGCAATATGTCAGTGGCAGACCCACACAACGTCTGTCTCTACTGCCTGGAGAGCTACCACGACTCCTGGGCCTGCATGGACTGTTTGGCCATGGCCCTGAAGGCCTTGTGGGAGCGGCGCCGGAAGCTGTTTGAGGTCTGGCATTCCTCCCCGCGCCGTTCGCGATCCAGGGGCCGCTCCGGCAACACTCGCGGGCCACCATCATCGCTCCTTGGGCTCCAAGTCTCTACCCTGTGATTCGGGTAAGAGACGACACAAAAAGTAGTCGAAGAAGCGTCTCCTCTGACCTGGAGTTTGCCTCTCCTCCGCCTACCATGGAGGAGGGCGCCTAGTACACGATGGTGCTTCGTCGGGCCGCTGAGGTGCTCCACCTTGATCTACTTCTGGTAGCCCTGAAAACTAATCTCCTCACTGAGGTGCTCTAGACGGCGTCCACTTCGTCGGAGCCACTACTGCCATTTAATGACACCCTAACTGACGTCTTGCTGGGCACTTGGTCGTGGCCAGCCACAGGGGCCCCGATGGATAAAGTCACCAGGCGTCATCGCCCGGTGCCGGGTGACCCTGCCTTTCTGACCACTCATCCTACGCCTGAGAGTTTGGTCATCCAAGCTTTGACGTCCCAGTGTGCCTTTCCCACGGCTTCGCCGGATAAGGAGTCCAAGAAGCTGGAGCAGTTCGGCAAACGGTTGTTCTCTTCGGCCAGCTTAGGGTTGAGGTCAGTGAACACCACCTGCCTCTTGGGCCGCTATTCCTACGCCGTGTGGGATGCCGTTGCACAGGTGTTGCCTCATGCTGTGCTGTCTCAAGCTGTTGCAGAGGGTAAGGATGCGGCTAGGTACGCCATTCGGTGTGGTTTGGATACCGCGGACTCACTAGGTAGAGCCATTTCTACGACTGTGGCGCTTCGGCGCCACGCCTGGTTGAGGACTACCGGATTCTGGCCAGATGTACAAAGCTCGCTCATGGACATGTCCTTTGATGGCACCCGCCTGTTTGGCGATAAGGCTGACAGTGTGCTGGAGCGTTTTGAGGACTCGAGGGCTACGGCGAAGTCCTTAGGTCTTTCGCCGAAAAGCCCAGCCACTCCTGGTTTTTGTTTCTTTCGTGGCAACGGTGGGGGCGCCCAGGCACGTTCCTTCAGCAAGCCTGTGCAGAACCAACCGCAGCGCGGCCGTGGATGCGGCTTCCGCAGGGGTGAGTCTGGGAATCAGTGTGGGGATCAGTCCACCTCCGCCGCTTCTGCCTCAAAACCTTCCTAATCCGAGTTTGTGGAGCACCCCACGCCAGTGGGTGGCAGGATCTGCAATCACCTCCCCCACTGGCATGCTATCACATGGGACACTTTGGTGCTGCAGATCATCCGCAAGGGTTACTCCCTTCCCTGTCAGTCCACCCCTCCAGCCATGCTACCTCAGGACCACCGCATGTCGGGGGAACACTTGGCGACTCTCCAGCAGGAAATTACGACCCTCTTGGCCAAGGGGGCCATCGAGTGCATTCCGGGGCCGGAAGTAGGGATACGCCTGCAGGTGGAACAAGTTTGTGGCATGGTGCCCCTCTTTCTGAGGTCCTTCTTTTCCTTCTTTCTTTGGCCCAGCGGGGCTCTGCTCTGGGCACTATCAAAGGTTATCTTTCGGCCATCTCCGCCTTTTTACGGCATCCAGATCAGCCTTCTCTTTTTCATTCCCGGTTAACCGTTTCCTAAAAGGCATTACGCACATGTTTCCTCCCGTGCCGTTCATAATGCCTCAATGGGACTTAAACCTTGTCTTGACATATCTGATGTGCGCTCCTTTTGAGCCCCTTTATACCTGTCCTTTGCGTCTTCTCACTCTCAAGACGGCCTTCCTGGTAGCTATCACCTCTGCTAGAAGAGTGAGTGAGCTCCAGGCTCTTTCTTCCAAACCTCCTTTACTTTCTGTTCATCCGGACAAGGTGGTTTTAAGGACCCGTCCTCCTTTCTTGCCAAAGGTTGTCACGCCCTTCCACATCGGGCAGACCATCACATTTCCCATCTTCTTTCCTCCTCCTTATCCTTCAAAAGAGGAGGAGAGGCTCCACAGTCTGGACCCAAAACGTGCGCAGCGCACACCACAGTTCCGGGTGGATGACCAGCTCTTTTTGGCTACGTGGGCGCCAAAAGAGGTCTGGCTGTGCACAAGCGGACCATCTCTCGGTGGGTCGTTCTCTGCATCAAGGCCTGTTACTCGTCGGCTAAGAAGGAGCCTCCTGTGGGGCTGCGTACCCATTCTACCAGGGCAACAGCAGCCACTACTGCCTTGGGACGCGGTGTCCCCTTGCAGGTCATTTGTCAGGCAGCTACGTTTACCAAGCATTACTGCCTTGACAGTCAGGTCCGGAGAGACTGCTTCTTTGGCCGTTCTGTTCTCCATGACTTTCTGGTGTAATCTTGTTCGCAGACCCACCACCGGGGTTGGTATTGCTGGGGTATCTATTCTAAGGTAAGGAATCTATCACTAACGTGTCTCTTTCAGATGCACAAGTTACTACTTGTGTAATGATATATCTGTAAGAGACATTAGTTAGTGATAGATTCCTTACCGCCCCACCCATCCTCCCCGTTTTGCGAACTGATTTCTAGGGTTAAGGTCATCCCCCTTTCAGGGCCCTAGTTTCATGGCACCAGTGGTCCGTTTCTTGCATGGCTCTGCGTTCCTGGTGCGGAAAGTAGTGTACAGAACTGACGCCAGCGCGCATGGGTGGCGCCTAAGTAGTCTCCGTGATGTCATCTCGGCGCACACGACGCCAGCGACTGAGATGGGGCCGCACAACGCCACCTACTGACACACAGGGGTACTGCTAGCAAAAAAACTTTCCGGATCCAGCCTGACGCCTGGGGATATTCTAAGGTAAGGAATCTATCACTAACTAATGTCTCTTACAGATATATCGTTACACAAGTATTAACTTTTGCAGGGAGTCTAGGGCCCCCCAAGGCCGCGTGAGTCAATTCGGTTGCAGGCGGTTCCTTGCGTAGAGGACGCTATCTGCCACGTGGTGCGGGAGTAGGGCTGGGGTTGGCCGCGGCTCAGCAGGTCTGTCGGGCAGCCAAAGATCAGGTTCGGGGGCCCAGTCAATCTCGCGATTCGCACCCCTAAGCGAAAGGCTATCCCCACCGCACCGCCGGAGGGAGTCCAGTGTGCAGACCGCCACAGGTCACTCGAACTCGACCTGCGTGGTCGGGGCACAGTCCGAGGGTTCTGATTCTTCTCCCAAAGCCCTAATGTCGCGCATGCCATCTTGGCCGCAGGAGTGTTCTCGGCTTCACCGCGGCATAGTTTCTTCCCTAGTGGCTCCAGCTCAATTTCAGGTCACAGCTTCTCGATCGGCAGGGCAGCGGAGCGGTCGAGGGGCCTCACCAGCAGGTCAGGATTCTCCGCCGCAGGCCCCGGTGCATAGGTCTCATGGGGTCGGGAGATATGGGATGTCTTCAGGTAGGTGGTCTGCTCCTGTCGGTCCCCGGGCGTCCACGCCTTCGGATCACTAGCCGTGCCGCCATTTTGCATGGGTGCTCGTATCTCGGCTTTTCAGACCTGGACCGTCCCCAGCTACCCTGTGGTTTCGCTGCTTGCCAGGTGTTCTGCGCTGCGTCAGTCGGGTATTGGTATGTGTTGAGTTGTATTTAATCAAGCCGATGGTGAAGGATGCTTGGGCGGATGACAGAGGGGTCCGTAGCACTCTTGGAGTGCGACCGCCATCTTGAAGTGCCAAGCCACACGACCACAAATTCTATTCAATTTGTGTTTACACGGCTGCAAGTTAAAATAGCCTATCCAGACTGTTAATGGATTGCTTTCCCAATGCTCTGATAATTTTTCTTAATTAAATTTCTAAGGAACCCACCACTGCTTGTAGGTCTCTTAAATTATTATAAAAATGTATTAATAACTAGTCGTGGTTACTGTCCCCCTCTACCAATAAAAGATTACATTGTGGACTTGGTGCCAGAAATCTTTTAGTTTTAATAGGCAGCGTAGTTGCTCTTACTTTAAAAGACCTCCTTTTGCTCTGCCTTCAGAAGATGGACCTGCATTTGTTTGGTATGAGCAACACCCGTCTATATAAATGTGTTCAGGGGACCAAGTCTCCTGAAAACATACAATGACCTGGTTTTTCCACACCACTAGCCACCAGAGATTGTTCCCATTCGTGCCTATGCCTGCCAGATTCCAAGACGCTAATTTCAAGCTAGGATTAGAGACCTCACTCCGGGGTATAGCATAGCATTATTAGCTCTTTCTAGTTTGGAAGACAAGGGTTCCTTCGTTAATTCCTCGTTTATAGTTTGGTTTAGATCTGTGGAAGGTAGTCCGTCACAGGCCTCGAGGTCTGTAAGCGGTGTAAATCTATTTCCCACCGCTACTCATTGCTCTCCTGATTGAGCCATGTTTGTCAACTTTGTTAGACTTTGGTTAACACAAGATCTCACAGTAGGGGCTCTAGCAAAGGGTTTCAGATGGGGAGATATGAGATTATAAAAATGCCCCAAAGAAGAAGTGAAAATCTGTGACCTAAGTGGAGCCTAGGTACTGCTTTGTTGTTAAAGTTTATTACAATACAATCCCCGGGACATGTTTTTTGTGAGGGATCCACCCAACTCTCCTCGCCATGATAATGTAATTGTGCAGACCTTCAGAACTTCTATCATAATACCCATGGTTACTGTAGCCAACATCTTCTCTAAGTTTTGCCAAACGGCATGGTTTTCCATTGAATGCAAACATATCAGGCAGGTTTCCTTCAAAGGTTGTGGCTGTTCTGTAACTTTAACAGGTGCCCTTGTGACCTTTATATGTTTTTGCCTCGTGTTTCTCCTGCCTCCTTTCCTTTTGGTTGCAGGCTGGGTACTTGAAGTAGGTGAGGGAGTGTAGTGAAGATCGTTATCTATATATGTACAATGCTATGTTAGCACAACCGCGTTAGATGTTAGAAAGCCATTTTGCCGCTTTTGCACACGACACTGTGGTCACATGTTTTTATTTGAGAAATGCTTGCTCGACTTTGCTTCACATGAGAACTGTCTGTTGTTCACATCCCAAACAGTGAGCAGCGACCTTGGTCTGTACACAGTGTAAAGAAACCGTCTGGGTCGCTAGACGGTGCATGTTGTTGGGGTCAGGTTGATCGGCCCACTATTTAGCCATAACACGCACGCAGCTGCAAATACCTGAAAGTCGGGTTCTTTTAATATTGCAGTGTTACATGTTTTCAACACATTCGGAAGAAGAGCTTTCCCAGGAGCAGAGCCTAGCTGATCCTGTGATGTGATCTCACTGAGCTGATCTTTACGGTATGGGGTTCCCCATTCAAGCCTAGAGACCTTTTACTAGTCTAATAATAATACTATTAGTTTGCTAGCGAAAGGAAGGTGGCTTAGATCCACTGTCATTTTAGTATGATTACTCCTTTCATTTCCTATGGTATTGTAACTATGCTGATGGTTTTGATATTAATCATTTGTCTGCTTATGTTAGCCAAAGTACTGCATCTTAGGACACGAGGTTTATAAAATAAACTCTTTAAACTTTACCGTGTCTCTGTTTATTCTGTTGTGGACTGATATGAGAATAATTACGAACAGGTATTTCTGATTCCCACCATTCCTGAGAATACTCTAAGTCGCTTGTTCTGGGTTGTCTATACATTGGGACTGCCGAGATAATACTCGGATAACGAATGGGACACTGATGCTGGTCGGATAAGGGGTTCTGGGTTCTGAGGTGAGTTTTTGGTATACCACAATTCACTGAGATCCTGGTTTCCTGTGCATAGTTCTGTGCATAAGCAGAATCCCTGCAACATGGCGCACCTAACGTTTGGTCTATTGATTTGAAACGCCTTAGTAGTGCTTGTATTTGTCCACAACACCCTCACTCTGGTTTCCGGTTGACGGGAGTGACGGTTTAACCTACCTGTGTTTCGACTAATAGCTTCATTCAAGCTTGATCATTAAAAAGGTTATTTTTTCTGAACCCCAGTGCTACTGTTGATATCGTTGATACTCTTTAGTGTGTCCTGATGGCGGTTGACATAGCCGCGCATAGTCGTGCACCTCTGCGCCGTCACTGGACGACGTATGGGGTGCCAGATGATGGGATGGCTGTTATTTTTGTGGTGAGCGCTGATGCGTCATACCCGTATGAGTTGTTTTACTCATGGGTGACTTTTCCGGTGGAGGATGACGATGGTACGTTTCACACCTATACAGCCGCCTGCGGTCTATATCCCATATAGGACACAAGAAATTCCAATCTCTGCCTGGCAGCATAATATTTGGTTTAATGGCGCCCTTCCCCATGCGGTTGCACCGGCGAGAATGGGCCCGTTGTCTATTGCAGGGGCCACATGGCCGGTGCTGGCCGGCTTTACGCCTCATCCTCGCTATCTCACGGTGGCGGTGGCTGAGTTGCGGGTACTGCACACAGCCCTGGTCACAGTACATAGGGCTTTGGTGCAGTACGTGTCACGCACCGTGCAGGTGGGGGCACCTGCTGTTGCGGGACAACCTATGGACCACCACGCGGTGGTTATTAGTCCTGTTATGGTTAATTCGGTGGTCGGCAAGCGCCCCCAAATTAAGGATGAATTTCCTTATTGGCTTGCTGAGAAATTTGACCAACTGGAAGCAGTATTTCCAAATACCACTCCTGTGGAGAAGCACAGGATCCTCACCATTACTTTGCCTAAAGACCTGGTCCCAGATATGGCCGATTGTGACAACTGGGGTAAGGTCTTTGCTTCGACCTATTCAAAGTGCTATGGCACTCCGTCTATGTCTGTACTACCCTCCGTCATCAAAAAGGTTCAAGAGAATCATAGTGCGGAGGCAGCTATTGAATTGGGAATGAGGCTTGTCGACCGCTTCGATGTGGTATGCTCCATGGTGATGGGCAACCTCAAAGGAGATGCCATGCAGTTCCAAGTTGCAAATATGATGGACCGCGTGGATGACGCCAACAAGCCCAAAGAGTTCGCTAAAGTAATTGCGAAGGCATATAGGACCGTGGGTCGTAGTGCCTTGGGTGTAAAACCGACTGTGATCATTCCTGATATAGTACAACAAACTAAGGTGAGCTTGTCTACAAAAGACGAACGCCCCACTTTTCCTAAATAAAGTTGTCGGGCTAAGAAACAAGGGAAGCAGCAACAGAAACAGGGGTCGCGTCCTCTCTCACCGGTACAGTCGTCTAGCGAATGCACATATGATCTGCGCGATCGATCTCGTATTAAGTCACCTGATAGATTTCAGGTTTCTGAACAACGCTCTCCTCGTTCTTCACAGGAAACATCGGCTTCACAATCCAGTGGCGTAGACCGTGGGAAAGGAAGGGGTGCCCAAGGTCGTGAGCAACCCCGCCAGTCTGACGGCAAAGGCAAGCAGGACGAGACTGCACGTCAAAGACCCCCATTTCAGAAGAGGAAAGTTGCTGCGCTGACAGCGAGGTATGCCTCAGATGGTACGGACGCAGGTTCAGAACCTGACATGGGCACTAACGCTGCTAGACAGCGCGGCGGAAGTTACAGTAGTGCGACAAGCACTGCGTCCATATCTGGTGGCGACAGCAACTGATATATTCGTGAATATTGAAACTGCTGATACTCGGGTGTCTCCCCCGATAGACTATATAATATAGTCATTCAAATTGAAGGTGACCTACAACGTACAATCCAAGGTTTTTTTTGGGATAATCTGACCACTTCCTATGATATTCTGTTGGCGGAGGCAGATTGGCCCCCGGCTTTCGTTTTAGATGCTCCTAGAGGGGAGGAGGTAATCCTCCCGTCCTTTGCGCACACAGTACCGAAGGTCCAAGCTAAAAAGTAGGCCGAGGAATGGGCTCAGGTGCTAGCACCTGCGTTATATCGAAATCAGGTTGGCTGGGATAAACAGTCTCCCGGCCATGAGATTCCGTTGCGGACTACGCCCCAACCTCAACCCCAATACCCCATGCGTCGCAAAGCTAGACCTCACGTCGCGTCAATCCTTGAACAATTGGAATATCAAGGAGTAATCGAAACATGTGTGTCACCTATGAATAATCCTTTGTTCACTGTGACGAAGCCTGACGGGTCGTACCGCCTAGTTTTGGATTACCGGCACCTAAACTCTCATTGCCGGACATGCGCGGTACAAAATACCCACAGTTCGGCTCTCGTCGATAGTCTCGTGAGAAAAAGGTTTAAAACCACACTTGACATTTCCAATGGCTTTTACAGCCATAACCTGTCCTCTCTTGGTAGTGAGTGGACGGCGTTCGCCTCGGGTGGCAAACAAAAACAATTCAAAAGATTACCAATGGGCTATAAGAACAGCCCTGGAGTCTTTGCCGCTCGCGTGGTCTCTCTCTTAGAGGGCATAGACCCGGATGCGTACTCGTATGTGGATGACATTTATCTCACAGATGATGAGTTGGACCCGCATCTCCGTCGCGTTGATCGCATTGTTTTGTTTGCGGACTTTGGTTACAAATTCAACTTTGCGAAGTCACACATTGCGGAATATACAGTGTTGTTCTTGGGGTACGAACTCAACAATGAAGGTCGAGGATTGGCTCCGCACTTCCTAGAGAAATGCGCATGCCTACGTGCTCCCACGACACTGAAGAAATTACAATCTCTGCTGGGCTTTCTGAATTTCGGTCGAACTTACATTCCGGACTATGCCCAGCGTATCAAGCCGCTTTATGCCTTGGTACAACCTACTTGTTGGTTGCCGGCGCATTCAGCTATATTGCAGTCATTGCAAGCTGATCTTCTTGCTTCAAAATACTTACTGACGCGTGATAACCACACTAACCTGGTCATAAGAATTGTGCCAGGCGCAGTTGGTTTCACATACTTAACGTTCAATGAGGGCGACACCGTCCCCATTGCCTACAAATCTCACTTGTACACTTCGGCTGAACTGCGATTTTCCGCTGTCGAGAAAGTTCTGACGGCAGTACAGATGGCGATTCTGAAAGAACGAGCGCTGTCGCAAGGTAAACGCATGTTGGTGGTAACACCATATCCTGCTCTTGAGGCGGTGACAAAAGCTAGTGTACCAAATTCTAAGGCTTTGCATCCACGGTGGATACAATGGGCTACTTCCTTGACCTCGCCGGACGTCACCTTTATCTTTGACGCAGCACTTCAGACTCGGGAGTTTTTGCAGTGTGAATTCGTTCATCCAGCTCCTCTGTCCTTGCGCCCGCTCGAGGATTACCATTGTGTCATTTACACTGACGGTTCGGCGCAACCGGCTATTTGATCGAAGCATGCCTATTCAGCTGCTTGCGCAATTGTTGTTGGTACTTTCGTAAATGGTGAATTCCAATCCGATGTCGTGCACACGCAGTCATTGGGTGATTGTACCGCACAATTAGCGGAGCTGCGCGCTCTGGTGCTTGCACTGGAGTTTGCTGATCGACGGGTCAGTACTCTTATAGTGAGTGACTCCTTTTATTGTGTTCAATCTTACGACGACAATCTCCATTTTTGGTCTCAGAATGACTACCATGATTCCAAAGGTAGCACGATTAAGCATAAACTGCTTTGGGTTCGAGTGGCAGATCTTAAAGAATGTCTGCCTCTCGTGAATTTAATTCACACTCTTGGTCACCAACGAGTTGGTGTCCATGCTGTCGGCAACAGCCTAGCTGACGAGGCAGCAAAAACAGCAGTGGCGACATACCTAGTAGCAGCAGTAACAAGATCCAAAAGTAAGATCGATGATGACATCTTGGCAGCTATTGCTGCTACAGAGCAGGGAACGAAATTTCCAAGAGGTTTCCCTTCTCGTTACCATTATCGCTTGAGTCCTGATAACGTTCATTAGTGAGGATTAATGACGTTGGTGACAGATTGATTCCTAACGCGGACTGCAGACCATCTTTGATATTGGCGGCTCACGAGGGCATGGCGTCCGCGCATGCCGGCGTTGCAGCTACTGTATCTCTGTTACAACAACGTTACTGGTGGTGCGGTTTGTATAAACAAGCCAGGGCTTATGTTCTTAATTGTGACATTTGCCAGCAGACTAAACCTTCAACTGCGGCACGCCCACCACAAACTCAGTTGTACATATCTAATAAACCAATGGGTTGTGTTTATTTAGATCATTGCGGTCCATTTACCTCTGATACTGCGTACAAATACACCTTGGTTGCAGTAGATTCGTGCACACGTTTTCTGTGGGTGTGGCCACAAAGGATTGCTGATTCCCGTACTGTCAGGTACATCTCTATTGACAATGTCAAGCTACAGCGAGTGGCCGATTCTTCTTAGTATGACACCGGCGGTTTCTTGCCCTTCGATGCTGAGAAATTCTGTTGTGGCCCGAGCTTCTAACACCATGCCTGATGTTGCCGTCGAGATGCATACAGTTACTGGTCCTTTGTTGCCACCAACAGCTGGTGGTCTACCTGAAGAAAATGAGTATGCTTATCCTGCGGATGTTACATTGCCTGTTTTACAATCATCCACAGTTGCCCACTCACGAGACTCTTTTGACACTAACTCAATGACTTCCATTGCCCCGTCCAAAGTTTCGATTTGTGTGGCCTGGTTCAAAAGACACTTTTTAATTCCCCCTTGGACTTACATTTGGCTGGTGCTCATATGTATTTTTTTGTTTATGTCCATTGGCTTTGTGGTAGTGTTTTTTAGACTTATCAATGGACACTACCTGAAAGAAAGATCTACAATTCGGCTAATTGATGGAACTTTGGCCCCCCACTCCTCATCACATATCATGAAAAGGGACCAGACTTTTGTGAACATTACCGCCTGGCCTGTACGTGTTGGGATCGCTTGGGATGCTGTAAAATTTCAAATTCATGGCCCCACTGAAGTAATTAATGTACCAAATGTATTTCGTGTTTCTATGGGTGATGTCCTTAAGCAGAACATCCACTCAGATGACTGGGATGTTCAAGCCATAGAAACACTGTTTTCTTATTTGAAATATTATGCTGCATTTGATGCTGAGGATTTGTATTTAGACACTGCTAATTATGATGAGCAATTCTGCTATCAACATTATGGCACGCATTTCCTACACAAAGCAAATACGTTTAGAAATTTTGTAAATTTTACACAATGGGACCACTGTCCCGCCCCTAGGCAGGGCAGCTCCGCCACGTTGGTGGACAAATTCACTTATTTTTCTGATTTCAGTGTGTCGAATCCGGCCTCCTTTTATTTTAAGGTTGTGCCTGAGTCTGCTTCTAAGGTTAGACTGACACACACCAAATTGTTGTATTCCAAGTCCTTTATGGACGAGTTGGCAATTGGAGGGTATGATCTATGGAAAGCTACTATCGATCTTAAATCTGTTTGGGGCTCCAAACCGTGGCAGGTACAGGGAACAGAAGCTTTGCATCGTGCCTGTCTTATCCCGAATCATATGTTGTTTTTAAATTCGTCAATTTTTCAGACCACCTGTTTTGGATTGGCAACTACTAAAAAATTAAATTCTCCCTCCGTTCCGGGTCTGGGTGCTTATCCTGATTGGGGTAATCATACAGATCTGTCCCTTGGTACGTTGCAGACATACGTTTCCAACACATCCTTCAATATTTCTGAATTGGATCCAGAAGGGTGGTTGGTGTGGCAGACAAGTGCGGATTCCTGTCAACATCGGTTTCTTGGTTTAAAACAGGGGTATACACAAGTTCGTCTGGACCCCCGTTTTGAATCTTCTCACACTGTAACTACCTATTCAGTGGGGAAGTTATGCCCGTCTTGGCTGCAGCATTCCACTTTAGCATCTGTTAAACTTCATTTATCCAAATTAAACAACAAAATAGATTTGAATGATTTTGTTAAGGGTCCTGCGATTGGCAGGTCCAAGAGATGGGTGTATGCTATTTACAACGAAGTTTGGAAGTTATCGCAAATTGAGGCTGCTTCCCTATTACGAGCTATTGACCAAGCCAATATGGAGAAAGTATTGGCTGTAATAGGTAATAGCATTAACACCCTGTCTTCCAGAATTTATACCTTAGATAATATTGTATCATCTGTGGTAGACATTGTGCAGGATGATTTGTCTGTATTGTATCATGGTCAAAATCAAGTGCGTTCTATTATGCAGTTTGCATGGACGTTGCAAACGTTAAAGGCAGGGAAAGTCCCTTGGGATTACATGAACACTTCCTCTTTGTTCCTTCCTTTTAATTTAACTGCAAAACAACAGTTCATGTCCATGAAAGATGCTACATACTCATTACTGCACATTGAGAAATTAGAACCTTTACCTTTCTCTGTTGCTGAATTAAATTCCGCTGTGTGGCTTATAGATGGGTTGATCACATTACCGTTCCCTCTGTTTAAATTCAGTTCGTGCATGAAACATTATGCCCTTGGCAGATATGAGCAACTTGGTACTGCCTTCGGCACAAAGTTTGGTCACTCCCATTCACGTATAGATGTGTGAGAGACGGTAAGGATAAACTTGAAAGGAATGAAGAGTGCACTTCCACTCCGGATCACTCTGTAGTGTGTAGGCACATTCAATTGCATGGTGCATGTAATGTGCACGCCCCCAATTTGGTTTGTGTCCTGAAAGGGATCCCTGTGCCAGTTATAACACCGTCTTTCACGCTGCTTGCTAACGGTAGTTATTTGCTATTGAATAATGAAGCTTGCTGTGGGATGTTAGTGGGAATTCCCTACATAGTGACTGTATCACAGAGAGTAGTTTGCTGTAATAACGTCCTTTTCCCACCCCCGCATGGACGGCTCGATGTATCCATCTGGCCTTCCATTCCAACCTTGAAAGCAGAGTTCAACAAGATGAGCAGAATAAGGGCTCTATTGTCTCAAAAAGAAGTCGCGTTGACTTCATCCCGGGAAACATTTGTCTTTCACGTAGCAAATACGCGCACAGAGGTGCAAGCGCTTTTGAATACTCCCACTTCATTTTGGGACCCTGATTCAGACTATCTTTAATGCCTCGTCAACAAGTGGCCTGGCTCATTTTTTTTTAAATTGTGGGCTCCGGCCTCGTTACCTCCTTTCAAACTATTTTTGGTGTGATCCCGGCATTTTTTCATTCTATTTTTTCCAGCGTCTTCAGAGGTCTTCCTTTACTGCTCGCCCTCATAGCTGGTATACTTTTGTTGATCTGTGCACTGCGCTATGGATGCACAACTTGCGTCACACGACAACATGTCCCGGCTGCTCCATCTTCGTAAGCGGATGGTTGAATACTATGGCACTTTGCCACTGGCGACTCTAAGCATAGCCTATGGATTGTCCTTCCGGTTTCCCTACTTTAATTGTGTGCAGCCCGTCTTTCATTGCCTAGGTTGTCCAATCCAATGGGCTCTGGATTTGTGTCTGTCGAACTCTGTGTCTCCTGCCCCGGATTATGATCGGCTAATGAGCCCCTTACTGGCTCATGAGTTGGACTGTCTTGGCGTCAGGATTATGGCCTGTGGAGCAGCACATGGAGTCCTTGGGAATTGGGACATCGGAACGGCTGCAATTGAATTCTTGGAGAGAAGTTATCTTGAAGAGCACGCCAGTTGTCCTCATATGGTGCTGGAGGCTCCGGTGGTTGAGGAGCATGTATGTTCCTTCCCCGTGCTGAACTGGATGGCAGATAATTTTGCGGAACGTTCCAATGATTTTCTCTTGGAAGCTGTTGCAACTTATTGTGCTTATACATTGATGGATTGACTATTCTTGCCCCATCATGTCGTCATACGCCCTTCAATGATGTTTTTTTTAATCCCTTAAGTGTTTTTTTTTTCATTCCTTTATAAAAATTTTTCTTTATTTTTTTCTTCGAACTTTTTCACTTACCTTATATGGACTTACAGTTCATGCCCTTGGTTCCGTTCTATCGAACTTGAACTCTGCGTTCTTGCAAGTGCGCCCCTAGTGGTTAGTGGTCCGATCAAGGGGGGGTGTAGTGAAGATCGTTATCTATATATGTACAATGCTATGTTAGCACAACCGCGTTAGATGTTAGAAAGCCATCTTGCCGCTTTTGCATACGACACTGTAGTCACATGTTTTTAATTGAGAAATGCTTGCTCGACTTTGCTTCACATGAGAACTGTCTGTTGTTCACATCCCAAACAGTGAGCAGCGACCTTGGTCTGTACACAGTGTAAAGAAACAGTCTGGGTCGCTAGACGGTGCATGTTGTTGGGGTCAGGTTGATCGGCCCACTATTTAGCCATAACACGCACGCAGCTGCAAATACCTGAAAGTCGGGTGCTTTTAATATTGCAGCGTTACATGTTTTCAACACATTCGGAAGAAGAGCTTTCCCAGGAGCAGAGCCTAGCTGATCCTGTGATGTGATGTCACTGAGCTTATCTTTACGGTATGGGTTTCCCCATTCAAGCCCAGAGACCTTCTACTAGTCTAATAATAATACTATTAGTTTGCTAGCGAAAGGAAGGTGGCTTAGATCCACTGTCATTTTAGTATGATTACTCCTTTCATTTTCTATGGTATTGTAACTATGCTGATGGTTTTGATATTAATCATTTGTCTGCTTATGTTAGCCAAAGTACTGCATCTTAGGACACGAGGTTTATAAAATAAACTCTTTAAACTTTACCGTGTGTCTGTTTATTCTGTTGTGGACTGATATGAGAATAATTACGAACAGGTATTTCTGATTCCCACCATTCCTGAGAATACTCTAAGTCGCTTGTTCTGGATTGTTTATACATTGGGACCGCCGAGATAATACTCTGATAACGAATGGGACACTGATGCTGGTCGGATAAGGGCTTCTGGGTTCTGAGGTGAGTTTTGGTACACCACAATTCACTGAGGTCCTGGTTTCCTGTGCATAGTTCTGTGCATAAGCAGAATCCCTGCAACAGGAGCAGATTCAATTATGGTCACCAGTGGGCTAGTTGTGCGAATTGGGGGCGGGGTGGCAATCTTTCAAACTCTGCATGTGCTTCAACTGATGGTCTCTCTCCCTCCAAAGAGTCTGTGCTGAGTGGGTTTGATCTCCTGGGACAGCACCTTTTGCTGCTCTAGATAAAAGTGCGTTCAACGTAATGGTACCTTTCCGAGCACCTCCAGATCTCAGTGGGGACTGCAAAAGATCTGCAGGGTTGGTTACTGAATGGCAATTTGGTCAGCAGCAGGCCTCTCTCCGTACCCTACCTAGGACTGAGATGGTGCATCACTTCTGGGTTGGGGAGGCCACCTGTGAAATGTGGAGATCAGACTCCTCTGGTCTCCGGCGGAGTCCAGACTCCATATCAACTTTCAGTAGCTGAGGACCATTTGCTTGTTGTGGAAAGCCTTCCTTCCATCAAGTAGAGGCTGTTGCAGGTGCTTACGGACAACACCACCGCCATGTGTGGTATTGCAACAAACAGGACAGCATGGAATCCTCTTGTGGTCTCCTTGCAAGTTCTTTCATATTCTGTATTTAGCAGCATAACACTTTTGCATGTTCTGCGATGACTATATTCTAATTCCTTAGGATCCTGCTGCCAGACTGAGGCCTGCTGTATCTGGATGACTAACCTTTCACCCCTGCATTTAGTGCATTCAATAACACTGAGATATTTATTACGTTGCTGTCTGTTATCTCCTTTAGGTGGGAGTACCACGTTTTTCAAGGCCACTAACATTAGTGTTGTGACTTTCCTTGCATTTGTTGATCACTATTGAATCATAAGGGCTGTTGGAAAAGCATAGGCAAACATTGTGTAAAAATCAGAAGATCCATCCACTGGCGAAGGGTTAGGTGGAAACTTGTATGCAAAGCCCTGGCATTTTGTACCTGTCTCGCAAAAAGGTCTATGTACAGTCTTCCCTAGGCTTTAAATATTTTGTACCACCTCTCCATCTAACTTCAATTTGATTGGTATACTTTTTTGTCTGGTGTGTGGTCTGTCTGTTTATTGTTTTCCTGGTAAGTGGGTTGCTAGTATTTGTGTTTCTCTAAATGCCATTTCTCCAAATCATTCGCACATGTTTTGACTGAACATATGACACTGTACCCCCTTACTTTTCGTGCTTGCCATTTTCTTTAGTAATTAAAACTCTTTAGTGCTAGCACATTAATGTGCTAGACTGTCTCTTATGTCTAGCATCCTGATTTTCAGGCTTCCAGTGGAGCACTCTATTCTGTTTGTGATGCATTTGCAATGATGGACACTGGAGAGATTATTTGATGTCTCTGCCTCTCAACATGTATTTTTTCCAACTTTTTAGTGACAGCCACTTGGTTATCAAAGTTCATTGTTGATTATGACTTTTGGTTCACAAGCCACTTTTAAAGGTATCTGAGGTATACAAAATGTTGTCATTCATAAATTGTCATCACAGTTGCAGAGATTTTGATGTCTGATAAAGTGAGCTTGTTCCCTTAATGCTAGAACCTCTTCTCTATGGGAAAACCAAGATATTTGTAGTCTAATTCCACCCCTCAAAAAATGTCTGCCTTGACTGGCTAATATCCACTGCCTTTGAAATGTGAATCTGGCTCCCTTCACAGGAGAGGAAGTGGACTCCCTTTGTCCAGAGCCCTTTGGCACCTGGCAAGGCGGCACAATTCGCTAGTCAAGGAGGCCTGCCCGCTCTCAGTCTAATTTCAATCCCTAAGATGGGCTACCTGAAGAAGACACCTCTTTTGAGAATTGACCATCTTGAAGATGGCAAACGTAGGAATACTGGTACAGGGTTATGCCCACTTCCCACAGGAAGTTGTGATATGGAGGGCGTAGTTACCCCAAGGGTAAGTAGCCCATTGGCTATACCCTACATTCCCCTCACACCCCTAAACTCTGTATTTAGGGGGGGCCCCTGGCACCAGAGAAACCAATACTGCTTACCTGAAAGGAGAAGACAGATGTGAAGTCGCAAAGAGCAAGAACAGAAGATGCAACTTACTTGGTGCCGGCCTGCCTGCTGACTTTGACAATTGCACCAAACCAACTTATCCTGCAGCTGCTGGGTCTGCAAAGCCTGGAAGACCCACCAGTACTTCTCCCAGGAACCAAGAACTCCTGTGGGACAGTGGGCCCATTCCACCTGCATCCTGCAGGCCCCAAAGACTGAGCTGTGATGCTCCAAGACCACAGAAACCCAATGCTGGTAACACCACTGCACCTAGCCTGAGCTCAAGTGGGCCAACGATGCCGACTTGGTCCCCAGACCATCCAGACTTAAAGCCCATCTTGGTTTTCCTCACTGTGGACTTCTCGACAACTCCTGCATCCTCTGTTTGCAGGACCTCTACTGGGACGGCTCCCCATAAGAAAAATCCGACGCCTAAGGACACATATGCTCCCGTTACCCCAGGCCCGTGGAGAAGAGGCCCAAAGGTGTCCCTCCTTCCCTGACCAGCGTGAGGCCTTACTTGTTTTTCCTCCCATAGGATAACATTGCAACAACTTATTAAATGCAGAAGTATTTATTTTCAAAAACGTAATTACCTGATTGTATTGATTTTGGTTTATATATATATATATATATATATATATATATATATATATATATATATATATATATATATATATATATATATATATATATATATATGTTTATTATATGTTTTTATAAATTGGTGTGGATCTCCTTTTTGAATTGTGTGTATTTGGAAATGTCTAACACTTCTCTCTGATGAGCCTAAGCCTGCCTGACCACACTACCCCCTAGAAGAGCGCCTTGGGATTGCTGGAGCAAGCTACTGTCCACTCATAAAGAAATTCCTACAACTGTGCATTATTTTTCTTTAGACTGTTGTTTAATTTAGTTTTTTCTTTTAGCAGTCCCATCAATGCTAAGAAAGTAACATCAGTCATAGGCAGTGACTCCTATGTTGGACTGTGGAGAAACTACCTGATACTTTGCTGCAGTGCTGCAACCTCCACCACATCCTTGACATCTGCAGGGTCTGTGCGGTGTTCCCCTCCTGAGACGCTTGCGTCTACTCCCGACAGTGGATACAGCATTGATTCAAAGGTAAGTATATTGCAAAGAGAAGTTTACTCCTCTCTCAGCTAAATTCATTTGTGTTTTAATATAGCATTACCAACTAAGGGCCTAGTTAAGAGTCTGGCGGTCTGAGGACCGCCAGACTCGCGGGCACTCTGCAATGGCCGTCCAGCACTGGCACTCCAACCGCCCTATCACAACTACGGTGGTCGGACCGCCGCAAGCACCAGGGAACAACTGTTCCCTGGCTGTGGTGCTGCAGTCTTGAGGCAGCAATTTGTTTGGCGGAACCGCTGCGGTTCCATCAAGCGTATTACGAGTTTCCTCTCTGCCATGGTTTTCATGGCAGTTCCTCTTCCATGAAAAATGTGGTGGGGCAAAAACAAAGGGGGTCCTACAGAGCCCCCTGTTGCCTCAGGACCATTGGGTGCATGCAGTGGGGCACAACATGGGCCCCCCTGTGTGCATGCACCCCAGTTCCTGTGCAGCATGGACTTTACAGTTCATGCTGGAACCTTTTTGGCGTTGTCATTTCAGTGCCCATTTTCAGAGGCACCGCTGTGGGACCTTCAAAAAATGCCCGCCAGACATGAGAAACACTTGTAAACCGTTGGGCGGGTTTGGTGGTGTGGGAGCAGGCTGCTGTATGGCGGTCCGATCCCACACTGCCAAACTCTTAATCAGGCCCTAAGTGTCACTGGGATGTTCATGCCAAAAGTGTGCAGTTACAACACATACCTGTCTTTTTTTGAAGTTTTAACAACAGTTTATACACAATTCATCATCTCTCTAATATCACATAAAAAGTCTCTGTAGTGTCATTTTATCATTCACAATGTTTATTCTGTGCCACACTTTTCCTTGCAATCCATGCATACAATAAAAACCTTGACAGTGCAAAAACATTTAGGTAATTTGTCTGTTTGGAGTATACGCAGAGTTTGAGTAAAATCTATACCTCATGGGCCGACAAGCCAGAATAATCCACCATTTTCTTAATAGAACATAGCCCTTACAAAAAACAGGAGTTGGGCTTCAGTTTCAGGTGACATTGAGTAAACAGGGTGCATTGAAACAAAACTGTATTGTACCCAATTTCCATGTGAAATAATTGGGTGAAAGGATGCCCATATGGAATTTAATATAAATATTTTAAGCAGAATGAAGCATGATATTATCTATATGATCTTAAAAGCAGGAATCTGTTTATTATTTAAAAAGCGGTCAATAAAACTGTTAGGCCTAACATGCGCAATACATCTTTTCCTTACATAATTGCAATATTTGGTTTTAATGTCAGATACTGGAGTAATATGTTTGTGCTAAAATCAACAGGCTCTTTAAGTCTAATTTACAAGGCCAAGATTTTACACACAATAACTGGGGTTTGTGATCGATCTGTCTAAAGTAATTCCTTTAGGGACATCCTGTAAAGCTCAAGTTAAGGAATTGATCATATTTAAACCCAATACATCTACTGTCTTGAAAGCAGAGAAACCGAGGCCCAAGTCCAAAGATCCTGTTTTTCTTATTCTCACGCATACTCATTAGATTGTGGCTTCCTGTTAGAGAAAACCCTTTTCAATTGTTTTACACTATCATCTGTGCTTCCTGTGTGCGAGGTGGGGCGCGGGAGGTACATTCCCCGCCTGGGGCTGTTTGCCCGTTCTTCCCCGAAGTAAGGAGGGTGCTGCACATTGCAGATGCTACAGCTGTGGGAGGTTGCTATCCCTGCGCCGACATCTCCGAGGGCCCTGTGTTGTGTGCGGTGGCTTGGCGGCGGCGCCTATGGGTGGTGTCCTCCGAAATACAAAATCGTGTCTTTAATGGACTAGATGGTGTTTACCGAGTATCAAAAATGTCCCAGTTGTCGGAATCAACGGTGCTACCAGAAAAGGCGAAAAGCTGAGTTTATGAAACTGCAGCAGACGCATAAAGCTCTCAATTCTACGGCAGTGTTTCGTGAGGGGAGAAATTGCTCACCTAAAGGGCGCGTGCATGACAGTGAGGCCGGCACGCAGTGTGAAGAAGGGCAAAAGATGCTGGTGGATAAGAGACTGTTACCAGTTATTCATTGCGGCATTTTGTGAGCACTGGGAGGACAGGGGCTGCCCCTGCACTGGATGCCCCGTGCCGGACTACCGTCTGCGCAAGGGAGTGGGGCGTTTTCCGGCAGCAGCCAAGGCAGGGTCAGAGCGGCGGATTCGCACTGCGGCGGCGCTGGAGCATTGTGGCCCCCCTGCCGTCACTGCCTGTATTCTCTCCGTGACTCGTATCAATGTGGATTTCCCCACACCGGTGTCTCCAGCTCAGGTGTGGCGTCCTGCATGCGGCCTGCAGGGAGGAACGCTAGGAGCCAGCCGCGCTGCATTAAAGGCTGAATGCTCTTTATGCCACACTATCAGTGAATTGACACCCCCCCCTTCCTACCTTCGTTTGTGCCTGGTTGGCGGCTTTGGGGTGGCTGTTCTGGGACCCTTAGTTACAGCGGAGGCAGTGCTGTGAGAGTTGCAGGGAGGTACACGTTGCGGCTATTCCACCTAGTAACACTTTGGTGCACCTCACCTGTGACAGAGAAAGCTGCAGAAAGCTGCCTCCAATGTGTGAAACCCAGCGGCTGACGCTCAGCATCACCTGCATGAAGTAGGAATACGAGCCTGTGAAGAGAAGCTAGTTCCTACAGTACGAAGTGTGAGTGCGCAATGGCTGGAAATTTACGTTTTGAGATCGAGCACAGATGAACTAAATGAATGTGGTAGTATGGGCTTCCCACTGCTCGGCTAAAACATCCTCTTGGGCTGAACAGGCATGCAGCTACAAGAGTTAGGTGGGTGAGGCACTCTGGCCATTGGACTGGTTTGTTGCAGCTGCCCCATGTTACCACCCCTCGAATGCAGCGGTGGCTGACGGCTGTAAAAGTGGCGCCACCTATCGGCCGAACTTCAACCTCAGGGAAGTAATTTCATACTGAAGCGGCTCGACGGAGCAGACCAATCAATACTCTGATGTACAGCCGTTTATCTCTCATATGAGGTTGCACTATCGTAACAGATGCTGGTTACCGAAAAGGTTATCCTGCATGTTAACGAGGCAGAGAGGGCACGTTGTTCTGAACTTGGAGGTGTGATTTGCTCATGCAAGCGCTGAGGGCTGAAGCCAGACGGGGAAATCAGTAAAGACGAGCCCGAAAGTGAAAGCTTATTGAGGCACGCAAGGCTTAATGAGCCTTGACAGAAACCCACATGGCGGCTGCGCGCATGCACGCTCGCGTGAACGCAAGCGCTAGGCCACCAAAAGCCTGTGGCAGCACTTAGAAAACCCTCACACTAAGTTTCTCACAGAACAGCGAGACCTAAAAATGGGCTAAATGTTGAACCCAGCCAATCAGCTGCTAGCATCTTCTGGAACTCTCCTAGCAGAGGCAGTTTCCCTCCGATTTTCACCCCACTTCGTGCGTCAAGGTAGACTCCCTGAGTTCAATTCCGTTTTCTTATACAAACTCCTGGAATTTATTCCTTAGAACTTTTTCTTCATTATATCTGATAAAATAGGTCTCTTCCATCTCTGCAGGACCTGTTGCAAGAAGGTTCATGTGGATGATCCTCACAAGAACTGCATTTATTGCCTCCACCCACCCCATGAGGTAAGGCAGTACAAAATCTGTCGCACTTTCTCTTCTATGACTCAGAGATAGACATGGGAGGCTGGTTTTGTGGCTTTGTCCACTAAGCACCAGAAATCATCTAAAGAGGACCGTGATGGTGTGAGAAAGTGCCCTCTTTCTGCATGGCTGCCTCCACTTTTTGCTGAACTGCTGATGTGCTTTGACTGAGCGTGACCTGGGCTCCTGCTAATCAGGTACCCAGGGACTATGTTCTTTCCCTAAAACTGCATTAATACCCAAACTCAATTGGCACCTCTGGCCACAGGTTAGCCCCTGGTAAATGGTACCATAGGTACCCAGGGCACTGTGACCAGGGGGTTATTGTGCCACCCTTAGAGGCCCTTTACCCTTACACTCACACACTGCCTTTTCAGGCTGCGTGTCTTGGTGCAGAACAAAGTGAAGAGTCGACATGGCACACATCCCTGTGTGCCATGCCTACAAGCCATTGTCCTGGCATAGGTCAGTCACCCCTCTAGCTGGGGGCACTATACCAGTGGTGAGGGTACTGGTGCATGAGCTCTGTGCCCCTACGGTGTCTAAGTCCATTCTTAGAAATTGTAAGTGCAGTGCTGCCCATAAGAGTATATGGTGCTGGGAGGTTGTCGTCATAAAGTCCACAGCACCATAATGGCTACACTGAAAACTGAGAAGTTTGGTATCAAACTTCTCAGCACAATAAACCCACACTGATGGCAGTGTGGGATTTAATTAAAAATGCACACAGAGGGCATCTTAGAAATGCCCCCTGAAAAACGACCTACCACTAGAGTCCAGGCTGAGTGGCTGCTTTCAACTGCCACCCCCAGACAGGTTTCTGGACCCCTGGATTGAGGGCCGGCTGCTCTCGGGGGCCTGAAAGAATGCATACTGGGACGAGGTGCCAAGCCTCCTCCCCCAGGATGGGCAGGGTCCACGAAGGGGAAGCTTCTAAGGTTTGCCGCCTTTGTGAGCTTCCCCATGCCACTTGCTTCTTTCAGTAACTTGTCCCCACTGGTTCTGACCCCCACTTTGGGCGGGAGAACCGGCGGGAAAAACAAGTGAGGAAGAGGGGTGTGCCCATCTCTGCTACGTCCACCCCTCAGGTGGGGGAGGCGAGGTGAAGCACAACTCTCAGTCCTCGCTATCTTGCAGATGGGGGGAGCCAGCCAACCAGAGTGAGGCATATGCCCCCCTCCCACTGGAGGTTGGCTTAATAGGGGGTGTACCCACCCCAAGGAAGGGAGCCATTGATCTCAACCTTTACTTACCCAGAACACCCCTAAATCTAGTATTTAGCGGGCACCCCGAACCTTGCTTCCTCAGACAAGAAACTACAAGAAGAAAAGAAGAACCGAACAGCTGTGCCGAAACTAACAAGGACGACGCCCACTGACTTGGCCCCAGCCCTACCGGCTTGTCCACACCTCGAACCTGCCGAAGCGAAACTCTGGTGTGTCCTGCAACCAGCATCCTCAAGAACCCAGAGGACCTGCCCTACCTCCAAAAGAAAAGACTGTGTCCCGTGAACACCGGATTTGTTCACCAACAGACTCTGGCAAGATCCGCAAGTCTGCACCACTCTGCCACCCGGCGGCCCGAGTTTGAGTGGCCCAACACCACAAGGAGGTCTCCCCGGCGATCCTGACCCGGATTCTGGTGATCCCTGACCTGCCTCAAGCCTCCAGCCAACGCCTGCAGCCTCAAACCAGAAGGTCCCCCCAACCGCGACCAGGAGCTGGTAAGAAGATCCTGCCCTAAATGGCACCGCTGCACCAGACGCCCCACGGCCTTGAGTGGCCCACCGGCTGTGCCTAACCAACCTACAGCATCCCAACTTACCTTTCTAAGTGGTGGTGCACCCAGAAGACCACCTTCTCCGAGCATGCAGTGTGTTTGCAAACCGGAGATCCCTATTGAAAGCCCAACGCCAAAACACTCTGCACCCGGACGCCCCTGTGCCACTGAGGGTGCACCTTTTGTGCTGGCTTGAACCCCAGTTTGCCCTGAGCATAAGTCCAGGAGCTTCACTCCCACAACCCAGTGGCCTGCTGGTAAGCAGCCACCAACCGGAGGTCCCCTAACCCCCATTGGATAACATTGGGCCTCAGCACTCTGCTCCCGGCCGCCCTAGTGCCGCCAAGGGTGTAACAAGAGTGCATTCTTGACCCTGGGGGACCCCTGAGTCTAACCCAGAACACTAAATCCCACAACGAAGTAATTTCCTTTAAACCGACAACATTATTTTCCTCTATAGGATAACATTGACTGTTTTTCTATGAAAAATTTCTAAGTGTGGAGTTGGAAAATCTATGAAACCCTTTAAAACTGTAACTAAATAGCAAAAACGCTTTTGCTTACGTGTTTACAGTAAATGTCCCAGTGCAGTATCCAGGTATACTGCACTTTGTAAGAAAAGTAATCTGTAAAGTAATCTACTTGGCATTCTACTAAAAACACAATACAAAGTATATGTACAGTATATTAAGAAGCATTGTATTACTAGTTACTCTACTGTAATCACATCAAAGTGCATATACAATTGCAATTCAAATTGTTTACAAACTGCATTACTACTGTAAAGTATTTATTGCTTACCTGTGCCAGGCGTGCTTGGTTCTAGAAAATAAAATAAAATTAAAAGAATATTTTTATACAAAACCAATTGGTCTGAAGTTCAGTCTTTGAGTGTCTGATATTATTTGCTGATTGAGTGTGTACAACAAATGCTTAACACTACCCTCTGATTAAGCCTTACTGCTCGACCACACTACCACAAATCGAGAGTAAGGTGCTATCTACTTTTACCTCTACCTATCTTTGGTGTTCCACTGGACTCTGTGCACACTATACCTCACTTAAGGATAATATATACAGAGCCAGCTTCCTACAGATGCATCATCCAGACCTCCCAAGAGAGCCAGATCTCATGACGAGGACTCCGGGGAGAGAGAGAGAGCAGGAAACACCTCAGACCCTCCCCAGAGAACAAGAGCTCAAAGGAGAAACATCCAAAAGTCTCCTCAGAGCCTTCATCTTCAATTTCCTCTACTCCTGTGAGAAAGCAAATATTTATCATAAAGCCTCCTCATATTCTGGTAAGTTCAGAGCCGAACAATGATCATCGAGGTCAGTCGACGACAACCCCTAGATCTTCGACTACAACACGTGATAGTGATATCGTCTGCTCCGTTGACGGCAGGGACAACTGATGACAGTGGCCATCTCCGGCCCCATACCGTGAATGAGAATCTCGCTGATGCCATCATCGTCGACGTTTATCCCATTGACGTCTATGTAATCAACGAAGACTCAATCGGCGAAATTCGAAGGCACTGTCAACAACCATACTGTCAGCAACCCTACTGTCGACTGCAACGCTGGCTGCAACAGCACCGTTGACAACTGGCATTTCATCATTGGTGGTCATGATACCGTCGACACAACCGTCGACGATGATATAGGTGTTGTTTTTTTTATTTTTATCCAAAACTGTCGACATTCAGCAAGATCTCCCCTTTGCCTCCATCGCAGCTTTTGGACCTACAGTAGTCGGATGAAGAGGATGAGGCTGGATTATACAGAGTTGCGCATAGTCCATCCGAATTGCATCTAAAGTGCCAAGAAGAGGACTAGGATTATGCCGACGAGCAGCAATACTATCAGCCATATCTGGCACCACCGCATCATTACCAACATTAGGACTATCCTCTCAAAGCTTACCCTAGAGAAATGGCACATCTGCCACCATCTTTAATTCAAGATCTTCAGGTTATGCTGGCAGACTGTAAACAGAGGTTTCCACCACCAACATGTTAAAATAGAGCCACCACCAAGTTCAGCCGCAGCCCCTTAAAACACCGGCTTTACCAGTGACACCAACAGTACCGTGCCCTCCTATAGAGGAGCCTGATCCGGACAACACTTGCTCCTCGGATGAGGAGAGAGAAGAGGGTGAGATCCCAGATTCAACACCTGCAGATCCTTAGGAAGATTACATTATTCCTACTCCCTCTCCTCCGTCACACCAGCCAGTGGATTTTTCTCCAGAGGACATCCGGGGTTTCCACAATTTAATGGAGAGGGCTTCCAACAGATTCCATCTCCCCCTGGCTATGAAACATACAGACTGCTTCCTGCATGAATTTGAGGAGGCTAGGAAATCCATTTGGATAATCCCGACCATAGACTACATTTGGCAAGAGGCAGTAAAAATAATGAAATCTATGGCCACACCGCCAATGCTCTATCATCGGGTGTTCTGATCGACAGATGTGGTTGGACATGGCCTCCTTGCTAGACCTCATCCCTGAAGACAAACAAGAAACTAGATCAATTCTTTTGGGCAGTAAGAGTGTTAATCCTCTGAGACAATAGACTAATCTGTGGACATAGCCAACACGGTTTGGTCAGATGCTAAGTGCAGAAGTCTTGTGGCACCAGGGATGGTTGAAAGCCACCACTTTTAGACCGAATGGCCAGTCAAAGATCTTGGATATAGCGTTTGGGGTCGCTTTGTTTGGTAAGCATATCGACGAAGCTCTACTATCCATCCAGACTGATACAGATACAGCAAAATCCTTAGGCTCCCTCCAGTACAGAAAAATGCCTTTTAGAGGAGCACCCTATCAGGCCTCAATACAGGCAGATCTATCAACCTGCCACCTACCGCCAATCTTCTATGGCTGGTTTTTCTTGTCAGGGGCTCTGCTAGAGAGCATCGACCCAAGGCAAAGATAACAGGAGAAAACCATGATCTGAGTAGGGTACCAGCTTCTCCCCCCCCCGTTTCCTCTCCAGTGGGTGCAAAGATCTCCAGTTTCTTTCAGCAATGTGAGAATATAACAACTGACCGATGGGTACTGGACCTGATTGCCTACGGCCATACTCGGGAGTTTGTAGCGAGACCTCCAACTACTCCACCCAGGGGAGCCATTCTCCCTTGTCTTCACTTATTGTGCAGGGAGGCAAAAATCATCCTCTCAAAAGGAGCGATCGAGTAAGTTCCAACTCTGCAAAGGGTTCAGGGCTTCTATTCCCATTTTCCTTAATTATGAAGAAGACTGGAATGGAGACCGATTTTGGATCTCATAAAGTTAAACGGGTTCTTGAGAAAACAAACATTCAGGATGGTAACTGACGGAGATCTTATGGCATCTCAACAAAGGAGACTTTGACCTCCCTCAATTTGGAAGACGCATACTTCCATATCCCCATCTGTCGAAAGCATTGAAAATACCTCTGGTTCACTGTAGCTGGTACCCACTACCAATTCAAGGTCCTGCCCTTTGATCTCAAATCGGTGGTGTTAGAAAACCCCGGGCAACCGGGGTTAGCAGTCACCCGGTGTTTCCCAGCACAAGGGGTAGCTTGGCTCGAGCGGTCGGGGGTCAGGCACCGTGTTAAGCGTACGTCACACCCTCACAATAACCATGCGTTCATCCGTTCCAAAAACGACTACACCGTAAAAATTTATGAAAATATATCTGTTTATCTTGTTTTCTCTTAGTTGCAGGTTAAATAAATAACACACTTACAGTACACAAAGCTTCTTCTGTAAAAAGGGTAGGTCAAATAAATAAGCTCAGATCATAAATAATCAATGAATAAATAGATGTGCATAAAATACATAGGCAAATAAATACTGTGAGGGAATAAATACTGTGAGACAATAAATACTGTGAGACAATAAATAGGATAAATACAAAGAATACAATACTCTCAATAAATATAGGCCATCAGACCACTTTCAAATCAGGTCACATTTGTGAGGTACTAAGGGTTGATTTGGCCCAATCACAGCTTGTGGTTATGTGGATGGCCTGAGGGTGTCTCACCTAGCTTGGATAAGGCTGAGGCTAAAACTGAGGTAGATCAAGGGCAATCTAGGAATCTGGCTCTCCCAAACTACACAACCCCTCACACAGGTCACTGTATCAGTCTCAGTCCACCCCTGGCACTCCCAGGCTGGTCCTAACACCTCTCTAGCCCCTAGGATGGTCTCTTAGGGCTCCACAGGGCCTTAGGCGCCCTCTATTCCACTTACTGCCCTCTTTATGAACTTCCGACTCCGCCGGAGTCGTGTCGACGCCGTGAGGTGGTTCCGGATCGATGTCGGCGGGCGGCCTCGGCTCGATGTCAGTTCCTGTCGACGCCGTGAGGTGGTTCCGGATCGATGTCGGCGGGCGGCCTCGGCTCGATGTCGCTGGGCAGCCTCGATTCGATGTCGGTCTCCGGCGTCACAGGGACACGATCTCCCTACTTCCGGGTGTCTCCGGAGTGCGACCTCCACTCCCGACCTCCGGTGCTCTTCCCTTCAGGTTCCGGCGACTCCGGAGTGCGATCTCCACTCCCGACCTCCGGTGCTCCTTTCCTCAGGTTCCGGCGACTCCGGAGTGCGATCTCCACTCCCGACCTCCGGCACGATTCACCTCGGTCTCCGGCGACTCCGGAGGGTGGACTTCACTCCCCCGTCGACGCCGCACACTCGACCTCAGGTGACTTCCTCCTCGACCTCTGGTGTCTCCACGACCTCCGTCGGCGCCCTCTCTCGACCTCTGGCGGCTCCGGGTACGACGTCTGCTTTCCAGTCAGCGCCGCTTCTTCACCTCTGGCCCCAGGTCTCTAGGCTTCTCGGCGTCGGATTCCAGGAAGATACCAATAGACAGGTCAGGAACTTGCTGTTCTTTACTTTCAAGGCCTGTTCCGGCTGTTCAGGTCCTTGAGTTGGTTCTTCTTGACTTTATCCCACACAGGGCTCTAGGCTGGGCTCAGTCAGTAGGGACTAGTATCAAGGGTGGGTTTCTGGACCCCACTCCAGGCACAAGTTTCCACCCCTGCTGCCTCACTCCTTCCTCCTTCAGTGTTGTGCTGCTCTCCCTTCACCAGTCAGGTGCCTACTGCCAACTCCAACTGCCAGCTCTGAGCTGGCTTCCTAACATTCTAAACCTGCCTCACACTGTCACAGGGTTCTAGAATGTTCTGGAAGGTACTAGTAGGTTCCAGTGATGTCACAGGTGACAATGGGTGGCCACCATTTTGTGTTTCAGGCCCTCAGACAGAAGTTCCAGGGGTAGGGAAAATGGCTCCCTGACCCTGCATCAACACTAAAAAGTCTGGTGGTTCCCAAAAAGGAAAAATACTAACAGGGTTTGAGGCAAAAGTGGGACAAAATAAATAATGATGAGGAGGGACCACCCAAAGGGCTGACAGGTCTAACACGCGTCCCCCCCCCCCCAGCTGAAAGTGGGGAGAGCTACCCAACCCCTTGGGAGTTCTCATCACTAAGGCGGAAATACCTTGAGAGACCGTCTGCATTGGCGTGGTCCACTCCAGGCCGATGTTCCACCTGAAAGTCCATTCCCTGTAGGGAGATATACCACCTTAGCAACTTGGGATTCTCCCCCTTCATCTGCATCAGCCAACGAAGGGGTCTGTGGTCGGTCTGAACTAGGAAGTGCGTGCCAAACAGGTATGGCCGCAGCTTCTTCAGAGCCCATACCACTGCAAAGGCTTCACGCTCTATTGCACTCCACTTCTGTTCCCTGGGAAGTAGTCTCCGGGATAGGAAGACCACGGGTTGATCCAGACCCTCTTCATTGAGTTGCGATAACACTGCCCCAATGCCATGTTCCGATGCATCCGTCTGGACAATGAACTCCTTGGAAAAGTCTGGGGCCCGTAGGACCGGGGCCTCGCACATGGCTTGCTTCAGTTTTACAAAGGCCTGCTGACAAGCCTCCGTCCAGACTACCCGTCGAGGTTGTTTCTTGGACGTAAGCTCCGTGAGGGGGGCCACAATGGTACCGTATCCCTTCACGAAGCGGCGGTAATATCCGGTGAGGCCCAGAAAAGCTCAGACCTCAGTCTGAGTCTTGGGGGGTTCCCAGGCCATGATGGCCTCGATCTTCGCCTGGAGGGGTTGCACCGCTCCCCTACCCACCAAGTGTCCAAGGTACACTACCGACCCCTGCCCGATCTGGCCTTGATCGTTAAACCAGCTTGTCTCAGGGCCTGGGAAACAGCTTGCAGGTGACGCAAGTGATCCTCCCAGCTGTTACTGAAGACGGCTATGTCATCCAGATAAGCCGCAGAGAAACTCTCCATTCCAGTGAGGATCTGGTTCACCAGACGCTGAAACGTGGCAGGTGCGTTCTTGAGCCCAAAGGGCATCACACAGAACTGGTAGTGGCCTTTGGGCGTGGAGAAGGCTGAGCTTTCCCTAGCTCCGTCAGTCAGAGAGATCTGCCAGTACCCAGAAGTAAGGTCAAAGGTACTTAGATATTGGGCAGCTCCCAGCCGGTCAATCAATTCATCCGCCCTTGGGATCGGATGAGCATCAGTCTTGGTGACTGAGTTCAGTCCCCGGTAGTCCACACAGAACCTCAGTTCCGGTTGGGCACCCGGTGGTGCGGCTTTTGGTACTAGCACCACCGGACTGGACCAGGGGCTGCTGGAAGGTTCGATCACTCCTAGCTCCAGCATCTTAGTGACTTCACTGTGAATGCTGGCCTTCACCTTGTCTGACATCCGGTAGATCTTGGACTTCATAGGTGGGCTGTCTCCTGTGTCCACATCATGGACGCACAGGTGAGTCCTACCCGGAACAAGGGAGAACAACGAAGAGTACTGTCCCAGGACCTGGCGGCAGTCCTCCTGCTGTTCAGGAGTTAGAGATGGGGAGAGAATCGCTCCCTCCACCGACCCATCTTTCTCTTGAGACGCAAACAAATCGGGGAGAGGCTCGCTTTCCACGTCCTCTGCTCCGTCAGTCATCATCATCAAAGTGACTTCGGGCCTCTCGTGGTGGGGTTTGAGGCGGTTGGCATGCAGCACCCGTAGGGGCTGACGAGGGGTCTTAAGATCCACCAAGTAGGTAGCCTTACCCTTCTTCTCCAATACCTCAAAGGGTCCTGACCAGCGATCCTGGAGGGCGCTAAGCTCTCCTGGTTCGATCACCCACACCTTCTGGCCAGGCTCCAATTCCACCGGGTGAGCGTTGTGGTCATACCACGCCTTCATTACTGCTTGGCTGGCCTCCAAGTTGTCAGAAGCTTGCTTCCACAACTTAGCCATTTGGCTCCGGAAGGCCAGCATGTAGCTCACCACGTCCTGAGGAAGCTTTCTGGGAGTTCTTTCCCATCCGTCTCTCACCAGGCTGAGAGGTCCACGCACAGGGTGCCCATACAAAAGCTCGAAGGGGCTGAAGCCCACTCCCTTCTGTGGCACTTCCCTGTAGGAAAACAATAGACAGGGTAGGAGGACGTCCCATTTCCTCCGTAGGCTTTCAGGCAGACTTCTAATCATGCCTTTCAAGGTTTTGTTAAACCTCTCCACCAGACCATTGGTCTGGGGGTGTTAAGGAGTTGTGAACCGGTAGGTCACTCCACACTCCTTCCACATGGCCCGCATGTAAGCTGACATGAAGTTGGTCCCCCTGTCTGACACAACTTCCTTGGGAAAACCCACTCGGGTAAAGATCCCATCAGGGCCCTAGCCACAACAGGTGCTGTAATGGTCCTTAGAGGTATAGCCTCTGGGTACCGTGTGGCATGATCCACCAGAACCAGGATAAACCTGTGACCAGCTGTAGTAGGCGGATCTAATGGACCCACAATGTCGATGCCCACCCTTTCAAAGGGGGTGCTAACGACAGGAAGTGGTTCCAGGGGAGCTTTCAGCTTCACCCCTGTTTTCCCACTGGCTTGGCAAGACACACATGTCCGGCAGTAGGTGTCGGACGACACTTTCATTTGAGGCCAATAAAAGTGTGGGACAAGACGGGCGTAAGTCTTGTCTTGCCCCAGGTGTCCTGCCAAGGGGATCTCGTGAGCCAATTCCAGTAGGAAGGCTCGGTAACGTTGAGGGACTACTAAGGCTCGTGACGATCCATGTAGGGGTGCCTTGGGTTCACTGTAGAGGAGGCCATCCTCCCAGTAAAGGTTGTAGTTCCCCTCAACGTTCCCTGCTGCCTGGGCTTCGGCCTGTCGCCTCAGTCCCTCAAGGGTAGGGCACTCCCTCTGGCCCTTGCAGAATTCCTCCCTGGTCAGCCCTCCCTCCACGTGCCACTCGGCCGGGATGGGTAGGTCCTCCAGTTTGGTAACATCCCCCACCGCGGACTCCTGGTCCACCACCTCCGGTGGCCTATCCGTCACACGGGGCGCGGATGCCGAGGCAGGCTCCTCCTGTCCTCGGTTTTTCCCTTGGTCGGCAGCCGGCTGTGCCTTTGTTCCAGGCTCCAGTCGAAACAAACTCCCTCTCCGGGTAGTCGCGGACCCTGTGCTAACACAGGCCCAGTCAGGTGTACCCAGCATCTCAGCATGAGTCCGGTATTCCACCTCCTTCCAAGCATTGTGCTCCATGTCATTCCCCAGTAGACAATCGACCGGCACGGCAGGGCTTACGGCAACTCGAAGTGAACCTGCAACCCCCTCCCATTCAAAGGGAACCTCGGCCACCGGATAGTGGCCGGTTCTGCCGTCGGCCATCGCGGCTGGGTGGAGTACATCGGGAATTACCTGCTCTGGAGACACCAGTTGGCTACGTACCATAGTCATACTGGCTCCTGTGTCTCTCAGAGCCTCCCCTCTTTGGCCATTGATGGTGACCCACTGCCCATACTTTATGGTATTTGCGGGCACCTGGATCTTAGGAACCATCTCCCGTTATCCCAGGGACACTAAAGTGACACCCGCCCACTCCCTTCCCTTAGTTAAGGGCATCTCCTCCCCGAGCACTACACTAGCTACTCCGGGGGCCTTTCCTCCAATGGGAGGGGGTGGTCTTTTCGGGCACTTCGCATCTCCCTTATAGTGTCCGACGCCACCGCACTCGAAGCAATGGACAACCCTTGGCTGCTGACTCTGGCCAGGATTAGGGTTTCTGGGTGGGTTAGCCCTAGGGGTGAATCCTGTTCCCTTTCCTTGGAAGTTATTTTGGGGGCCTTTAGAGAACTCCTTTTTCTTTTCCCCTCCCTCTTTCTTTTGGGGGGCGCCCTGTCCGGCCTTTTGAGTATCCCCTCCAGTCCCCCTTGTGGACACCCGGGTACTAGCCCAAATGTCCGCCTCCTCAGCAAGCTTCCGGGGATTGGTCAGCTTGCTATCCACCAGGTGTTGACGCAGTTCAGGGAAACATTTTTCGAGCAGGTGTTCCTTCAACATTAAATCAAACAACCCCTCGTAGTCCCTCACCTCACTGCCCTGAATCCAACCCTCTAATGCCTTCTTTGCATAGTCCAGGAAATCCACCCAATTCTGTGTGCCCAGTTTGTGGCTACCCCGGAACTTCTGTCTGTACTTCTCGGGTATTAGTCCAAACTTTCTTATGAGCGCCACTTTCATGGTGGGGTAGTGGGTCTGCTCATCCTGCTCTAGGGCCAATAATGCATCCCTACCAGCTGGAGGCATGTATTTGTACAATCCCCCTCCCCAGTACTTCTCTGGCACCCCATGGGCCCTTAAGGAGACCTCATAGGCCGCTAGCCACTTGGCAATATCATCCCCTGCACTATAGCTAGCTACTATGTCTTTTGGCAGATAGGGTTTGGGTTCCCTGGTGATTTTTGTCCTTTGCTGCCACCATTAGGAACAGTGTGTGCCCCGACTTGTAGGATCTGGAGATCTATTTCCCTCAGCCTCAACTCGTGAGCCATCCTCTGTCCCTCCTTCTCTTTCTCCAGCTCCGCCAACTTCCATGTGAGCTGTCTTTTCTCCCTCCGGTCAGTTAATTCTACTTCTGATAAGCCACCGCTAGAGACAGTGCTGCCCTTCCTGGAAAGTGTTCTGGGCCCCGCTAACAGGTTCCCCACCTCAGGTTGGTACAACCCAGTCCCCTCGCTATCAGGCTCTCCATCCCTGTCCTCCTGCTCAGCCTTACTTTCCCGTCGTGCCTCCCCCCAAACCCTCAAGCTGGTCTGGAGTTCAGCCTTCTTGGCACCTGGGGGACAATACACCCCCTCTCGCTGACAAAACTCTCTGAGTTGGGCCACAGTGTAAGTTTCCACATCTTCCAACACAAACTCCATTTTGCCCACTCAGAATAGAAGACCGGTGTTTACAGAAGCTATGCAGGGGGGTACCTTTTGTAATACCTCCTCCCACCACCAGAGTAAATTTGGAAAAACAAAACTCAGAATTAGGAAGTCCCCCTTGAAAAAACTCCCGGTGTAGGCCTATGGACTACCCACAGTTATTGTCGAGTGGACGCAAGCACAGCTCTATCCCACCGCTGAACACCAATTATGTTAGAAAACCCCGGGCAACCGGGGTTAGCAGTCACCCGGTATTTCCCAGCACAAGGGGTAGCTTGGCTCGAGCGGTCGGGGGTCAGGCACCGTGTTAAGCGTACGTCACACCCTCGCAATAACCATTCGTTCATCCGTTGCAAAAACGACTCTACACCGTAAAAATTTATGAAAATATATGTGTTTATCTTTTCTATTACTTGCAGGTTAAATAAATAATAACACACTTACAGTACACAAAGCTTCTTCTGTAAAAAGGGTAGGTCAAATAAATAAGCTCAGATCATAAATAATCAATGAATAAATAGATGTGCATAAAATACATAGGCAAATAAATACTGTGAGACAATAAATACTGTGAGACAATAAATACTGTGAGACAATAAATAGGATAAATACAAAGAATACAATACTCTCAATAAATATAAGCCATCAGACCACTTTCAAATCAGGTCACATTTGTGAGGTACTAAGGGTTGATTTGGCCCAATCACAGCTTGTGGTTATGTGGATGGCCTGAGGGTGTCTCACCTAGCTTGGATAAGGCTGAGGCTAAAACTGAGGTAGATCAAGGGCAATCTAGGAATCTGGCTCTCCCAAACTACACAACCCCTCACACAGGTCACTGTATCAGTCTCAGTCCACCCCTGGCACTCCCAGGCTGGTCCTAACACCTCTCTAGCCCCTAGGATGGTCTCTTAGGGCTCCACAGGGCCTTAGGCGCCCTCTATTCCACTTACTGCCCTCTTTATGAACTTCCGACTCCGCCGGAGTCGTGTCGACGCCGTGAGGCGGTTCCGGTTCGATGTCGCTAGCCGGCCTCGGCTCGATGTCAGTTCTTGTCGACGCCGTGAGGCGGTTCCGGATCGATGTCGGCGGACGGCCTCGGCTCGATGTCAGTTCCTGTCGACGCCGTGAGGTGGTTCCGGATCGATGTCGGCGGGCGGCCTCGGCTCGATGTCGCTGGGCAGCCTCGATTCGATGTCGGTCTCCGGCGTCACAGGGACACGATCTCCCTACTTCCGGGTGTCTCTGGAGTGCGACCTCCACTCCCGACCTCCGGTGCTCTTCCCTTCAGGTTCCGGCGACTCCGGAGTGCGATCTCCACTCCCGACCTCCGGTGCTCCTTTCCTCAGGTTCTGGCGACTCCGGAGTGCGATCTCCACTCCTGACCTCCGGCACGATTCACCTCGGTCTCCGGCGACTCCGGAGGGTGGACTTCACTCCCCCGTCGACGTCGCACACTCGACCTCAGGTGACTTCCTCCTCGACCTCTGGTGTCTCCACGACCTCCGTCGGCGCCCTCTCTCGACCTCTGGCGGCTCCGGGTACGACGTCTGCTTTCCAGTCAGCGCCGCTTCTTCACCTCCGGCCCCAGGTCTCTAGGCTTTTCGGCGTCGGATTCCAGGAAGATACCAATAGACAGGTCAGGAACTTGCTGTTCTTTACTTTCAAGGCCTGTTCCGGCTGTTCAGGTCCTTGAGTTGGTTCTTCTTGACTTTATCCCACACAGGGCTCTAGGCTGGGCTCAGTCAGTAGGGACTAGTATCAAGGGTAGGTTTCTGGACCCCACTCCAGGCACAAGTTTCCACCCCTGCTGCCTCACTCCTTCCTCCTTCAGTGTTGTGCTGCTCTCCCTTCACCAGTCAGGTGCCAACTGCCAACTCCAACTGCCAGCTCTGAGCTGGCTTCCCAACATTCTAAACCTGCCTCACACTGTCACAGGGTTCTAGAATGTTCTGGAAGGTACTAGTAGGTTCCAGTGATGTCACAGGTGACAATGGGTGGCCACCATTTTGTGTTTCAGGCCCTCAGACAGAAGTTCCAGGGGTAGGGAAAATGGCTCCCTGACCCTGCATCAACACTAAAAAGTCTGGTGGTTGCCAAAAAGGAAAAATACTAACAGGGTTTGAGGCAAAAGTGGGACAAAATAAATAATGATGAGGAGGGACCACCCAAAGGGCTGACAGGTCTAACAGGTGGGTAGAATATTTAAAAAGTGCCTCGCGCCAGTTGCCACAGTACTAGGTCACTATGTATTTCCCTACTTGGGCGATTGGCTGTTGAAGGTACAAACAGCAAGGGAAGCGACCAGAATCACGAACGCTTGTCTTCAACTGTTCAGCAATCAAGGGTTGACAGTGAACATTGCCAAGTCTTTATTCTTTCCCAATCAAACAGTGCCATTTTTGAGGGCCAGATTGGAAAACGTCCAATGCAAAGCATTCTTATCGGAAGAATGCCAAATCAGTCTGAGAATTGGTTATGGAAGTTTGTTTCAGTAAGGAAATACAAATCGCTCCTAGGAATCTGCTCCTCAGCGATAGTCCTAGTGCCCTTGGCCAGACTCAGGACAAGACCTCTCTAGGAGGAACTGCAATAACAATGGCTACAAATGTTTTGATCCTTCGAAGACCTCATTCAGGTTAACACGGCTATGAAAACGGCAATGCAATGGTGGTACCACACCCCAAACCTTTTGAAAGGACTCTTTCTAGCAAACGATACCAGACTACATCCTGAAACTGATGCCTCTGCGGAAGGCTGGGGAGGTCACTTGCAGGACCTTCAAATTCAAGGCAAATTGTCCATTTCCCAAATACTAAGCCACACCAACTGCCTGGAGTTGAAGGCTATATTTGTCTCTTTACAAGCCTTTCTGCCAAGGATAGCAGGTGCTTCCGTACTGGTACGTACAGACTCTAGAACCAGTATGGTCTACATAAACAAGGTTGAACCAGATCCCTCATGCTTTCACAGGAAGTACAAGAGTTATGGAACTGGACAACAGAGCATGGAATCTCTCTCAGGGCTGAGCACGTTCCAGGCTTGCACAACACGTTAGCAGATGCTCTCAGCAGAGCTTCAGCAGATTGCCATGAGTAGGAGCTCGTGAAATAGCTACTGGACAGAGTATTTGCACTATGGGGGAAACCAAAGCGGGACCTGTTTGCTACAGACATCAACGCCAAATGCCGGTCCTATATTAGCAGGTTCCCTCTCCCGGGCTCTCAGGGCAATGCCCTTTCAATGCGATGGCGAGGGATATATGCCTACACCCACCCCCCCATACCATTAATCCCCAGGGTGTTGACCAAGATGAAGCGAGAGAATAGCTGCCTGATACTCATTGCGCCAAGGTGGCCCTGGCAAAACTGGTTCCTGAAACTCCTTTATCTCTCAGAAACCAGACTAATACGTCTGCAGCTGTTCCCCTGTCGCCTGACAAGGGAAAATGGTCAGGTGCGCCATTCGAATCGGGAGTCACTCACTTGCATGCTTGACTCCTGAATTCTTGGAGTTTAGAGACATGAACATTTCACAGGAGTGTGGTGATATAATCTAGAGTGGAGAGCACCAGCAAGACATACAAACTGGTGCCAACTGAATGGCCTGCATCCATTTCAAACGTCCCTGCAACAGATTCTACCATACTTCCTTTCCTTGGCAAAATCTGGTTTAGCTTTCGCCTCAGTTAAAGTGCATCTAGCTTCCATCTCTCATTTTAAAAGGGCTTTCAGCACCCCTTCTCTGTGCCTCAAGCCTGATTTAGGAAGGGAGTTTTCTGTACTTTTCCTCCAGTGCGTTCACCACCTCCGGAGTGGAACCTCAACGTGGTCCTTGCACAACTCCGGAAACTATCATTTGACCACCTAGAGTGGGGACCATATACATTGTTGACTACCAAAAATCAAAACTTCTGTTTTGTCTCCATTGAGTCGAAGGTAGTTATCTACCATCCAGGATGCCACAGCCCGCATGCAGTCTTTAAAATTTGCTGCTTACGCCTCTATGCTATTGTTGATTGACACAGTAATGTGTGTCATCCGCATAGGACAGGGCCTCCAGCCCAAAAAATCTAATGACTTTGGCCAAAGGGGCGACATAAATGCTAAACAAGGTTGTGCCCATTGAAGAACCGTGTGGGACTCTGCAGAAGGTGTGAGTGGCATCAGAGGAGAATTGATCCAATTTTACTTTTTGTTACCGATCAGTGAGAAAAGAAGACCGAAGCATCAGAGCGGAGGTTGTGACCCCAATTTCTTTGAGACGGCCAACCAACTTCGAAGGTGAGATGGTATCAAAGGCTGCGGTTAAGTCTAGGAGAATTAGTAGAGGCGTACCCAGCATCATCTTGAATGCAGATGTTGTTTATTGCAGAGGTCAAAGCAGTCTCCAGGCTATGGCCACTCCTAAAGTCATGCTGAGAGCCATCAAGCAAATGATGTTAGTCCAAGTAGGAGCTAAGATGGAAATTTAGATACTCCTCAAAGATTTTTGCAGGGACTGGCAACAGAGAGATAGGCCGATAATGTTTTAATTCCGAGGGATATCAAGTAGCCTAATAATAACAGTAGGCACACCGGTATAGCCTCTATGGTGCCTATTGTATTACCTCAAACCTTTGGGGTTCACTCTGTTTTAGAAGTCACCCACCATCCACAACAGATAAGATAATATTGGATGCGACTGCTTGCTGCTCTGATTCAGGCATGTGAATCTATGAAAATACCCCAATACTGGAGAAGAAAAAAAGTTACTTACCTGTAACTATGGTTATCCAGCATTGGTATCTTTAATTCACCAATTTTCTCACTTGCCATATTTCAGGGTGAATGAGCTGAGCACACAAAATGGAGGTTGCGTTGTCCACCATACACTTAAAACAGCTTGGAGGTAGACCACCTCTTGCCCACCTTTATACAGATTGTAGCAGTAGGCATTCCCATTCACTCCAGCTGCTAAAAAAACATAACACGCTCTCCATAAGCTCTAGGCATATGGATAAGCAAGTGACCCTGGTTGAGAGGGACCTGGGAAGAAATGGCAGTAGAAATTGGCAGTTATGACTGTAAATATCTCATATTGAAAAGCTGGGCTTTCTGCACTTCTGCTGGAGCTGTGATTCTGCACGAAGGATCTGGCCACACTGCTGGAAGTGATTATTTGACAGCAAAAGCTAAGGGCCAAGCATGCTGTAGAATGGCCAGTGTTCCTGAGCAGCAAACGTGAGTACCTTGTGGCCCCATTGTCTAGTTCACTTTGTTCTTTTACCCCAATTCTGTCTTGGTAGGTGAAAGTGTGAAGTTTTGCAGCTCAGACACAGAATGTCATAGAAACCATCCCCCACTCCCCTTATCCTACAACGAAGTCAACTCCAAAATCCCATAATGACACAGAACCTATAGATCATGTAGTATTGGGAAAAAAACTGGCCTTGAATCATAATGAGGAGTTCTTGGAGTCATTTGAAGACTTTGATTCATTTGAAGAGTCCAGTGCCCAGAACAGGGAGGATTGGAAAGTCAATGAGGAATCTGCTGTTACATAGTCTCTACCAGAAAGCACATTACTATACAGTAAGTAACTTTTTCTTCTGATAAAGCCTTCTGACCGCAGATTCATCACATTTTAAATAGATACTAAAGCAGTGCCTATTTGGAAATGGGTCTTTGAATAGAATAAAACTAAAAACCTCATGTAGGACACAAAGGGGTGAACTACCCCTCTGTGCGAACCTGGCTATCCAGACAATAGCGCTTAGTGAGCACATGGAGGGATGACCATGTAGCTGCCTGGCAGATGTGCAGGTCAGGTGCTCGACTTGCCAATGAATGGCTATCCGCTTTTCCCCTTGTGGAATGAGCTCTATCCTTATGGAAGGCTGCATCTGGGCCAGTGCAGAGCATATCTAAATGTAGAGCGTGATCTAGCTGGAGGTGGATCACTTCTGTATGGCCTTGCCTTCTTTCACACCAGCGAACCCAACAAGGCTGATCGTCCACCTGGAGTTCTCTGGTACGATCGATGTTAAAGCTCTGTGGTTTTTTTTGGGTCTAAGCCTTAGAGGGGTGTGAGAGATCATTGAATGCTGGCTAGGTGTTGGTTTGACCAAACATGAAACAGATTCACAACTTTTGGCAAGAAGGATGCCTGCTTTTGCTTGTACCAGTTGGTCTAGGTAAAAAAAAGTTGGTATAGAGTGGGTTGAGACAGCAAGTTTGCTCACTTACACTCCTCGCTGATGTATTAGCGATGAGGAACATTGTCTTGAGCGTGAGAAACTGCAAAGGACAGCTATGAAATGCCTCAAAGGGAATACACATCAAACTAATGAGGACCAAGTTAAGCCGCACTGTGGCATCACAAAGGCAGAGGGAAGAAACAGATATAAAACTTTCTATTTAAAGAAAAAAAAGGCAGCATACCAAGAGATTTAAATAATGAAGGCTGATCCAGCAACCACAAAAAGACAGAAAAATAAAAGATATCCTTTAACTGTGCCCAGATGAAAGCCTTTCCAGGCGAGCAATAAAACAAACCATGTCGGATAACTTTGCCGAATGTCACCAGTTTGTCCCATTGACGGGCTTGTACAGTTTTTACGAGGGACGTCTGGCTGCCGAAATGACTTTAATTACCTCTGGACAAAGGTCGAAGGTGTAGAGCTGTTGCTGCTTAATCTCTAAGCATTATGGTGGAGATTGTGATGACCCAGGTGCAGAACCTGTTGCTGTGACAGCAGGTTATCCAGCAGAGGCAGCCTGATTTGAGGGCATACGCTGAGCCCAGGAGTTCTGAATATAATACACTTTAGGTGCCCAATTCCAGGCCATTAGGATGACTTTGGATCGGGCGATCCTGATCTTCAGAACTCGGGCAGTCTAGGCCAGGGAGTTTCAACCAGGGTTGGCTCAGCACTTGCCCCATTTTCCAGAGCACCCCTGCCCACTTAGAGAACTCTGTGAGGCCCACCCCTTGATTGTGGAGGCACCTTTGGGCTCTATGGATCCAGCAGGGATCACTACTGGATTCCAGCCAGTGTGTATGTCCTCGGCTCCAGTTGGGATGATGCCATCCCCATCGTCCTCCACAATGAGCCAGACTGGTGTTGCAATGCCGGTACCACCATCAGCCAAAGCTCATTCTAAATTCCTGAACTGTCCTGAAATCTCCTTCAGGGAAAAGTCTTCATACCGAACCGTGTCCATAATGGCTCTGATGAAGTGGAACATCTGAGAAGGAGACTGGTGTCTCTTTAGCATATTTATAGTGAACCCCAAAATTACTCCTATCCCACCATGAACTACAGGTAGAGCTGATAGGCCTGCAGGACGGGAAAATGGAAATGGATCTTCTGCAGATCGAGTGCCGCAATCCAGCCTCCAGGGTCAAGACCAGACAAGACCTGGCCCAAGGTGAGCTTTCTAAATGTGTCCTTCCAGAGGAAGGTGTTGAGAGGGTGTAGGTCTAAAATCGGACAAAGGCCTCCATCAGTCTTTGGCACCAGAAATGAGTACCAGCAATGACCTACTTCTGCCACAGGCATTCTCTTGTTAGCCCCTTTGCCCAAAAGGACCTGCATATCCTGCCTTGAGATGGACTTCCGGCAGATAGTCCTGCATCAGTCATTCTAGGGGTCGGTGGAAAGTGCAGCAGAGTGGCTCTGAAGATTAGAGTGCTTCTGCTCTCGACAATCTACAGAACTCGCCTGTCTGTTACGATACTGAATTTTACAGTGTCACAATCGTCAAGTATAACTTGGGTCAAGACCGGTCAAAGGTCATCCGGGATACCTGGAAGACTTGAGCCAGTGAATCCTAAGGAGCGTGGGAACAGTGGCCCAACAGGCAATTAGCATTTGTGGACTGAGGGCAAGCTGGTTGAAGATAATACTCTTGTCAACGGTCTCAACTTTTTGGAGACCGTCAGGGGAGAGTTCAGAAAAGTATTTGGGTTTGTCTGACTAATCAATCTGGAGAAGGTTGCTAAGACAAAAATGCAGGGTTGCCCATGGCAGATTGGTGGGAGTCTTGCAATATGAGTTTTTATGGTTTTGGTGGGGACGCAGGGAGTGTTTGAGCAGCCCAGAGCAAGGTTTGGCCTAGGTCCCTAGAATATTATCAGTAAGGGCCTCGTTATTGGGCAGAAAGGGCACACCAGTGGTTTGCCCCAGCTGAAGAACTTCAGTAAAGACATTGGTTTTTACCTCTAAGGTTGGGAGCTGGAAGGCTAGAACTTTGGCTGTCCTCTGCATGACCACCGCAAAGCAAACACTCATTAGTGGCAGGACCTTGTCCTGCTTCGCACTCCCAAATAGGAGAAATACAGCGCACTCACACGGAGGCACACACACGGCAAAGCAAGAAATACCTGTAAAGGGGTCTCACGCTCATAAAAGGAGGCACATCAAAATTCAGTTCTCAGAATAAAGCGCTGGGTTTTATTTGTGGAACACTCCAACAAAGGCTTTCCCAGATGTCGAATGAAACAATATGCAAATGTGTGTGTGTGTGTGTGTGTGTGTGTGTGTGTGTATATATATATATATATATGTATATATGTTCAAGCAATAATATACTTACAAGTAAGCAAATGCAACTGTTAAATGCATGGGATAAAAATACAAGCAGATAATGATGATAATACTGGACGTCTACTGCAAGAAATGAGCACTGTTAAATACAAGTAATCAGCAATGGAAAACGTGGAAAGATATATACACAGAATACATCAGATGATTGTAACCACTGGAGACCTGACTGTGCACACAGATACACACTCTGATCGCAATGGCAATAATCGGAGAAAACACATCACCGGCTTCAATAGCTTCATCTCAGCCCTAGGGTCAACAAACTCATCCCGCCAGGAACTGCCACACTGAATAAGACATGTCCTTTCTTCTGGTCCAAAATCCTGCCTTCCAAGTCCACAGACAACATTTTTATAATCTTAATGCACAAGAAGGGGCAGAGTCCTGCTTGGATTTTTGTATTTTTTGCTTCAACTTCTGCACATATTTGGAGAGCAGTAACAAATGACCTTGAGATAGATTCCTTCGACTTCTGAACCGAGACCTCTCCTTGGACTTGGACAATAAGAAAAATCTGGATTGTATCGTCCGCACTGGAAAATTAATAATTTCAGAAGAGCTGTAATTCATCGGAGATCTACTAGGCGCAGATTCCTTACTTTAGGATTATCCCTAGATGGCAGACTGGATGCGGAATTTTTTTGTGAGCAGTGCCCCTGTGCGCCAGTAGGCAGCATGGTTCGACTCTGCGTGCTATCATCGGCTGTGCTGAACGTGACGCTCACTGTGCCTTTGTAGGCACCAGCTAGGCGCGCTGACATCAGTTTTCTTCTTTATGAGCCTGTCAGCGTAGATCGGGCAAGAGTAACCCCCTTAGTCACTTTTGGAATAAGCTTTTTTGGATGTTTTGTGGAAGTCTTTATTCTGGTCTTACCTACTGGTTTGGCAGGAATTTCATCAAAGAAGGCCGGCTTCAAGCCCTGCGGTGATTGTCGCCGCCAGATGTCACCTCTGTTTCATTCAGGTGCCTCGAATGAGACCATGACCTGAAGGGCTGTCCCGACTGCCACGCCATACATCCGAAGTCCTTGAGGGAGTGATCTCTCAAGCTCCTGGCAGCTCAGTTTGTGACTTTGTGATGCTCGAGGTCACTGTCGTGATGAAGGTTCCAGGAGATGTCGCAGAGTCTGAAGTTGTCGTTCTTATCTAAGCTGCCAAGCTGTTTGGGTAACTCTAGGTCCCAAAAAAAGTCAAAGCGTGAGTAGTCTTCACCTTGTGTGTCGGGAGGAGGGAGCATTCCTTGACTCCTGGTTTTGCAGTTGAGCCAGCTCCTTGGTAGACTCCGCACCTCCCCGTATTTCTGAGAACTGCAGCGCCGCTGCTTAGATTCAAGAGTTTTATGAGGCCGTGCACATCATATTTGAGCAGCCCATTCCTTCTGGTGCACCCTTCAAGACCGCAGGTTTGGGAGGGACTTCTTCTGGATCCACATTGGCGGCTCCGGCAGCAGTCTGGCCCCAAGGATCCACAGATTGATCTGGATTGGCGCCGTTTGTGCTATGTTCACCTTCCCCAGTGCAGATCCCAAGGCCTACGCTCCTAGCACCCACCAGAGGAGCCATCCCCATTTACATCCCTGACTCCAACACTGAGCTTGAGGGGTGTTGTCCAATGCAGGCTGGAGCCATGCCGTCCAAACTGGAGCCTGAGAACTATTATTATGGGCTAGGACTTTGGGAGAAATAGGAGGGGTCCCAGGACCCTGAATAATACCAGCCTTATGAATCCTTGGGCTAGTGTGAGGATGTTGGTGAAGCCAGTGGACTGGACACTTCAGATACTTGCATGCTTTCTCCCCCTACCGTGGCTACAGAGGGTGCTTCATTCGCTATGATGCTTTGGAGGTCAGTTATATTCCTGGACCTTAGTTTGCCGCTGTGGCAGTCAAGACAAATGTCTTGACTGAAGTGCTTCATCTGGGAGTGTTCCCGTTCAAACCACTTATCCCAACAAAGCACTTACTGATGTCCTGCTTGGGACCTGGTCCAAGCCAAACACCGGGGATCCTGTAAACTAGTAAACTGCTCCCTGCCACCGCTTCGCTCTTGGGGACCCCAAATTCTTCTTGGAACATCCTACCCTAGAGAGCTTTATGGTCCAAGCTTCCACTTCTCATGTAAATCCTGGTGCATTCCTAACCGCACCACCCGATGGGTAATCCAGGAGGCTGGATAATTAAGGCAAAAACATGTTTTCTTACACCAGGCCTGGCTTTTCGGTCGGAGAACACAGCATGCCTTTTGGGCTGTTATTCCCATTCCCTGTGGGATACGGTTGTGCTGGTGCTGCCAACAGTCCCGAAGGAAGTCCGGTCATGTTCTCTCAGCTTGTTGCGGACTAGAGGGGTGCAGCTAAGTTCACAATTTGATGTGGACTTGAAACCACTGACTCTGCAGCAGAGCGGTGTCCTCAACAGTGGACTTGCAACGCCACACCTGGTTGAGGATGACTGAATTTTCTGGGGATGTCCAGACATCAGTCATGGACATGCCCTTTGATGGCTCACGTTTCTTCGGCAACAAGGCTGATTCAGTGAAGGATTTCTTTAAGGACAGCAGGGCAACAGCCAGGTCCTTGGGCCTTTCCATGGCCGCTTGTCACCCGCAATCCTCCTTTCGTGGCCTTGGCAGGTGGGTACAGCTGTAACCTTAGCTGCCCAGCCAATACGGTGCATAAGCGTTCCAGCCTTTGCGTGGCCATGAATGTGGTACTTAGTGGCCTTGTGGGTCAGCTGCCCAGAAGTCGGGCCAGTCCACCACCACCCCAGCAGCCGCAGCCTCCAAACCCTCCTAGTCTGCCCTTTTATCATCATGAGGCACAGGGTCAGACTGATTTGCATATGGCCATGTCTGAACTGGGGTGGCAGAGTGGGCTAAAGAACGGTGATGGATCAAACCCAGATCTGTTGACTGGGTGTGAGTGTTTGATTGGTTCTGATGCTCCGTCCATCACCACCCTCTTTTGTACCTCTTTGTTCGCCATAAGTTGGCAGGGTATGCTCAGACGTGAGTCCCTTGCTCACTTTGCCACTGGATTCAAGCAAGCCTGGCTGAAGACGGCTGAAATGCCAGAAACCGGTCCTAGGAAGCTTGTTTCCGGTCCAGGGAGGGCATGGCTTGGCAGTTCGGGCTGGACTGTTCCCATGAGGCACAGGGTCAGACTGATTTGCATATGGCCATGTCTGAACTGGGGTGGCAGAGTGGGCTAAAGAACGGTGATGGATCAAACCCAGATCTGTTGACTGGGTGTGAGTGTTTGATTGGTTCTGATGCTCCGTCCATCACCACCCTCTTTTGTACCTCTTTTATCATCCTGGGCACCCAGTGGGTGGCAGGATTCGGCATCACCTGCCCCACTGGCATTCAATATGATTGGACAGGAGGGTTTTTCTGATTGTCTGAAGGGACTGCTTCCTCCCCCTTAGAGACTTCCCTTTCCTCCATGCCAGCTACTTACAACAGGCTGACGGAGGATCACCTATCTTTTCACCATGCAGTGATGTCTCTTTTGAACAAAGGAGCCATAGAGAGAGTGGCACCGCCAGAAGTGGTCCGCAGTTGTTGTTCCCCCTTCTTTCTGGGGTCCTATCCTAGACCTGCTCTCAACTTCTTCCTGAAGACGTTGTTCAAAATGCCCAATCTAGCTCCGGTCCTGTCTGCCCTGGACCCAGGAGACCAAATAGTAGCATTGGACTAGTAAGACGCATATTTCCATATTCCCATTCTGCCTGTCCCTAGGCTTTACCTGAGGTCCACAGTGGGCCACAAGCACTTTCCGTTTGCTGTGCTAACCTTTGGCCTCACCCTCTCCCCTCTGGTGTTCACCAAGGTGATGGTGGTGGTTGCAGCTCATCTTCGGAGTACAGGGGTGCCAGTCTACCCTTAACTCGAGAACTGGTTTTTAAGGGATGGCTTGCACCAGGCTGTCTCCCACCTCCAGACTACGACAGACCTCCTGCATTCGCTGGGGTTCACTGTCAACATGCCAAAGTCACACCTGACTCTCTCTGACACTTCCTTTCATCTGAGATGTTACGGACACGTTGCAATTTCGGGCCTATCCTCCTGGACGGCAAGTCAAGGATATTCAGGCTATGATAACTATGTTTCAGCCTCTATATTGGAATTTGGTGTGGCACTCGGAGGCTGCTGGGCCTCATGGCCTCCTGCATCCTGCTGTTGACACATGCCCGTGGGCATATGTGGACTCTGAAGTGGGACATGAAGTTCCAATGGACGCAGCATCTGTGGAATCTCACCAACATGGTCCTGATCTCTCATAGGACTGCGAAAGATCAGCAGTGATCGCTAAAGAACTGTGATTGGGTCAGCTGCCGACCCCTCTTCCTTCCCCGACCAGATCTCGCAGAAGTGACGGATATATCACTTCTGGATTGGGGCGACCATCTGGAAAAGGTGGAGATCAGAGTACTCTGGTCTCTGGCGGAATTCAGATTCCACATCAACCTCCAAGCGATCTGATTAGCATTGAAAGCCTTTTTACCCTCCATCCATGAAAGGCTGGTGCAGGTGTTCACGGACAACGCGACTTATGTGGTACTGGAACAAACAGGAAGGGGTGTGGTCGTGATCCCTTTGTCAAGAGGCCTGCGTTTCTGGACATTGCTGGAACACCAGGGCATATCCCTGGTGGATCAACATCTTGCCGCTTCTCTGAATGCCAGAGCGGACAAACTCAGCTGAAGATGCCTCACGGATCACTTATAGGATCTCCATCCGGAGGTGGTGCAAGGTCTTTAAGCATTGGGGTGATCCTTGTTTGCACTTGTTTGCCACCGACAGGAGTGCTATATTTCAACAGTTCTGCATGCTGGAGTTTTCAAGGTGACTCTCGCTCTCAGATGCTTTTCATCTCGAGTGGAGCTCAGGCTGCCTGTATGCCTTTCCGCCCATACCACTCCTGACCAGAATTCTTAATAAGATCAGGATGACCAGGCCCAAGTCATCCTTGTGGCTCGGGATTGGGCACGGAGAGTATGGTATCCCGAGCTGTTGAGCATGGCTATCAGATCAGGCTTGCCCTTCGGGAGGAACTTCTGTTGCAGCAGCAGGGTAGGGTTCGCCACATGATTCTGTCAGCACATTGCCTTCTTGAGATTGAGCCGCGACAGTTGACCGCTTTTGACCTTCCTCCCAAAGTCTGTGACGTTATCTTGGCTGCCAGGTATCCCTTCACCAAGACTGTTTAAGCCTACTGTTGGTCAACATTTGGGGTATGGTATACAGAAAGACAATTTAATTCCATTTCTGCCCTCCTTTCTCAGGTTTTCCTGACCATCATTTACTTTGCCCAGTAGGGATCTGCTCAGGCACTCTAAAGGGCTCTCTACCATTCCAGCTTTTCTTTGTTAGCCTGATCAGCGACCACTCTTCAAATCCCCTATTGTATATAGGTTTCTGAAAGGTTTACATTTGTTTCAAACTTCTACCTTTATTATGCCCCAGTGTGTCCTTGGTCTCGCCTTCACTTTCCGTATATGCCCTCCCATTGAACCTCTGCACAACTGCCACTCGGGCTGTTTACCATCAAGACAGCCTTCCTGATGGTAATAACATCTGCCCGGAGGGTCAGTGAGCTTCAAGCCTTCTCATCCAAACTCCCTTATCTTCACATCTACCCAGACAAACTGTTGCTTCATACAAGAGCTTCCTTTCTTCCCGAAAGTGGTCAATCCATTACTTGTAGTTCAATCCATCACTTTTTACGCTCCTCCTCATCCCTCCAAAGAAGAGGCGCAACTTTACTATCTGAAAGAGACCCGTTAGTGATAAATTCCTTACCTTAGAATATCCCCAGGCGTCAGACTGGATACGGAAAGTTTTCATCAGCAGTACCCCTGCACGTTGGTAGGCGTCGTCGTACAGCTCCGCGTACGTTGCTGGCGTCGTAGCCGCCGAGATGACGTTGTCGGAGCTACGTGGACGCGGACGTCAGTTCTTTCTTTTTACATGCAGCAACGCAGATCCGAGAGAGAGCGGTACCCCTAAAAAGTTTTAACTTGGTTTCTGACAACTTGTTTGTCGAGTACTTATCTCCTGGTGCAGTAGGGATGCCCGGGTTTACGTCCTGTAGTGTCTGCCGTCGAAACATGTCGGTTTCGGACGCTCACGACAGTGTCTCTTCTGCTTGGGGCACGCCCATTACCCCGAGGCATGCCCGGATTTTTGGGCCATGGCGCCAAAAGCTTTGCGGGAGCGTTCCGGAAAGTTGTTGGAGGTCCGGCAATCGGTTCCGCACCGATCGAGGTCCTGCTCCCGTGGGAGGTCAAGGGACCGGTCGCGGAGCCATCCGCATCGCTCGTCTGAATCGGGGACAGGTAAGTCTAGGCGCCATAAGAAGTCGAAGAAGCGACGTCGCTCTTCCTCTACCCCTCACTGGGCGCGGGACGTGGTGGAGGGACGGTCGGTCACTCCCCTGCGGTTCCGTTGGAGCCTCCGTTGTTGCCTGCGGCCTACCCACCCTTTCCGGGACCGCACGCGACTTCGGACGAGGTACAGGCCTTCGTGTCGGCCTTGCGCCATTTGTTAGCCCCATCGGGTACCTCCGGAATGCCTTCGGGCCCCGCGGATCCGATGGGAGCGTCTGCCTCCATGCCGCCGCCTTTGGCCTCGGCTACGCCGGCACCATACCCTGCGGCGCTGCCGGTTCCAGCTATAGCCTCGGCTCCAGCCTCTGCGCCGTGTCTGGATCCGGTCTCGGCGAAGGGAGCGGCGCTGATGCCGCCGAATCGGGACTGGTATCTTTCCCCCGTTCCAATTCTTGGTGGGGAGTGTGAGAAGTTGGCCTGATATATGATGTCACTAGTTCTAGTGTACGCCCTGTATCAGTCCAAACAACCCTTATGGTGATTGGTTGTAAAGTCAACCTTATAGACCAGCTATCCTAGTGGTAGCATGGACAAGAGCAGTCTTAGGCTAAACTCTGAATGGCATGTGAAGCCAGCTGTTATACCATTTGTAACCCCTTGAATACCAATTGAAAGGACACCACAACAGATATATATATATATAAAATAAAGTGCATTTATTCTAGTCAAACCCTCAGCACTCTTTGAGATTCGAGGTAAGTACAACACAGTCTTATTCAAGCATACATTAAGTCACACAGGTAAGTAATACAGTTAGGCCCTAGGGGCCACGCAAACCATTTACTAAGTAAGTGGTATAAGGACCACTGTCACGGAAATAGGATAGGCCTAGGCCTAGGGAATCGCTGGGGCTACACTATACTACCCAAGGTTAGGAAGTGGGAGGCCCACGGGATTCAGGTGCAGAGTGGAAACACTCACACGTAATGCGTATAATCGATAGAAATAGTACAGTTTAGAATTAATAAGATTTAGGACACTTCTAGAGTAGCTAGGAAGTCGAGACTTGAGAACTAGACACTAGGATAGTCAATACCCTGATGAGCACCGGAGTACCCAAGTTACCTAGCCCACGGGCTGCGGGTGCATAGGTGTGAACTTGCGTCGGGTTTTGTCGTCGACTCCTATGGATGCCTGAAGGAAAGATGCTACCCTGATGAGCACCGGAGTACCCAAGTTACCTAGCCCACGGGCTGCGGGTGCATAGGTGTGAACTTGCGTCGGGTTTCGTCGTCGACTCCTATGGATGCCTGAAGGAAAGATGCTGACAGGCAGTCAGTGAAGAGTGTCCGGTGGATCCCAAGGCCGGGATCAAGAAGGAAGGATACCTGCAAGCAGAAGGGACAGAGTCTGGGTCACTAGCCAGTGACCACGTGGAACCAGGAAGGAACCAGGAAGGAACCAGGCGATGTCGGGGCAAATGTTAGATATGAGGGGGCTCTGGTTGACGCAGGTGTGTACCCACAACAAGCAGGGACCCTTTACTTCTTGTCAGGGCGAAGGATGACTCCCCAGAATAACCCCTGCTCACCCTCTAGGTGCGTGGCGCGAGCAGTCTAGGCTAAGTCTCAGGCGTACACGGTTAAGCAAATGCAATTACACATACAGTAAACCCCTTGCATGCACGACAAACGGACACCAATCAGGAAGTATATAAAAATAAGCTTTTATGTAGATTCAGCAGATTCAAATACAAGGCCCAGTAACGATGAACTGATGGGGCCACAACTCTTGGAAATACTGTAAAGTCTCTTTGTTACGGAAAGTTCTTTAGGCGGGCACAAGGTAACTGTGGGCCTCAGCGCACTTCGTGCTGAGGCAGCGTCCGGGAAGCACACGGCAGATGACAGGGAAATCAGAACGTTGCGGACCCTGGATCCGATGCGAGCTCGCGGTCGAGTTCGTAAGTACAGTACCTTGTTTCTTGACGCGAAGGCGGGTGCGGGTTTTCAGTGGCTCTTCGACAGAAGGGCGAGGCGGCGTCCGGGGCTCCCACACTTCACGATGGGGGTCTGATCTTCAGGCTCACGACAAGAGCGGGGTGTTGCAGGTGGCGGGTGAACAAAGCGGGGCAGCCGGGCACGCAGATACGTCCGGGCCGTCCGAGGCTTGGAGATGCTCACAACGCCGATTCTGGCGGGAGGGTGAAGGTGCACAGCGAGCCTCCAGTGAGCGAGGTGACATGGGCAGCCCAGCACAGCGTAGGGGGAGCGGCTCCGATCGAGCGAGGCTCTTCCCAAGGTGGGGGCGGCTAAGCAGTCCTGGTCACGGCTCAGGGAGGGACTGGGGCACGAGGGTCACAGCTCCGGCGAGGGAAAGGACACCACAGTCCAGCGGCAGGCGAGTGAAGATCAGGTAGAGCCCAATGGTCCTGGGGCTCAGTTCAGGGGGCAAGCTCAGTTCCAAGCCCTTGGAGATCGTTTTTGAAAGCACAAGTCTTGAAAGTAAAAATAAAGCAAAGTCTTCAGCAACAGTTTCTCTTCTCCCCTTTGGAAGCAAGGTCACCACTGCAGGCCAATCCCCCAGGATAGGGACAGTCTTCCTCCTACAGCTTTCCCGGTGCCTCCTCCTCAGGCAGAGATTCTTTTTGGTCAAAAGCGGATCTAGTTTCTTAGGAGCAGGGCTCCTACATTTATACAGCAAATCTTTTGTTCTCCCAGGCCAGGGGGGCCCTTGCCTAGTCCAGTCCGGTTTCTGAGCACTTTGTTTACGCGATGCAGGCTTCTTCTTTTAGAGTGCAGGGCAGAGTCATCAGACGCTCCACAGGGGGCGGAGCTGGCATTGAGGTGGCAGAGTACTGTCCTATTCAGAGCCTAGGAGTATTCCCCCCCCCATCTACCTGTCGATCGTCCTATTCACCACTAGGCTACCTAGCCCCGCCCATCTGGGTTCCCCCAGCCCTGTCACTCACACCAGCCAGACATCAGATACACATCACGCAGAGGCGGGCTGAAATGTTTAGGCAAGCAAAGGCCAGCTTTCTAAAAGCGGCATTTGCAAACGCGGAATATTAAAATAAACCTTGGAAAAAGATGTACCTTATTATTCCGAGTTCAGGCATACTAAACTCGATCTTCTACCATGTTCCCTGGGTTGGTTAGGATCATAGGATGTAACAATCCAAGCCGCCCATACTGGCCTATGAGAACCGGGTAGCCTTGCAGTAGTGAACAACAAGATGGCGGTAATTCACTACTAGGACAGGCCACGCATCTAGGCTTGTCCTACCTTATGCTTACAACGCACCCTGCCCGTGGGCCTACCAGAGGGGTGACTAACATGCAGTTAAGGGAAGGTTTAGGGACCGGCAAGTGTGGGCACTTGCCAGTCAGCATGTCAGTACCAGACTGCACACAGGTTCTGCGATGGCAGACCTTAGACATATTTTACCAGCCGCTTCTGTGGGTGGCACAACCAGTGCTGCAAGCCCACCAGCGGTGTTTGCATTTACATGCCCTGGCGCACTTTACTGGGGTCTGACAGTAAACCAAACAATCCAATCATGGAATCCAACCAACATATATAATTTACAAGGGAGCACTTGTACCGCGACACTGGTTGGCAGTGGCACAGCGCGCTGAGCGGCCAACACCATAAAAGCACATGAGGCACAGCGACAAAAAGAGGAAGGGAGACTCACGCCAAGGTGCCAGGTCTAACACCGGTGAAGAGGTGAAGCTTGTTGCAGCAGCCACGGGTACCAGGAGACATCGAGGACGACCAGGACCAGGAGGCGAGCTGTCCCACGAAGGCTCTTGCTGTCGGCGGCGTCGAAGTCGAACTAGGACTCACCAAGCCTTGGCAAGCGGAACCCACGAAGAATGGAGGACTTGCTTCTGGTGCAGACCAGGAAGGTCTGGGGTGCTTCTCTTTTACAGAGGAGCAGGAGCCAGTCTGGAGGAGCCAAACCAGCAGTGGAAAATTGAAGGTGTCGTCGCAAAGGTTACTAGCCAACAGGCAAGCAACCGGACAGACGCGGCAAGCAGGAAAATGCAGAAGGGCCCCACGCAGGACTCGTGGAGTGTGGGGGGGCTGATCTTCGGTGCAGATGGTGCTTGGGGTTGGGGCTTCTCAATCCCCGGTGCACAACCTCGAGGGTGCCTCAGAAGCTGCGCTGGAAGATACTCGCCACTTTTCCCAGGTAGCCGGTCCCACGTCTCTCGTCGCCTCCACGGATCTCAGCTCGGCTTTGGATGTGGATCAGGGTCGTAGAAGTCTGGAAGTCAAGGCTCTGGTCAGGCTCTGCAGTCGGTCCCTCGTAGAACTTTAGCAAAGCAAAGGGTAAGTCTCTTGATGGTGCCTGTTCGCACAGGGTGACCACTCCTTGGCCACGAGGGAGATTCTTCAGTCTTCTTCTTTCGTCGAATGTCGAAGGTCCAGAGTTTCTGTTCAAGTTGCAGGTTCAGGATAATCTAATCTCCTGGGGCCCAGCTACCACTCTTTATACTAATCTGGGGGGCTGGGTTGCCTGCTAGGTCACGCCTTATGGGTGGGACCTGGGAGGGGGGTGGTTACACCCCCTTCCCTTTGTCCAGTTTCGCGCCAGGACTGGGGCTGGAGTGCCCCAGCACCGGTTTGAACTGGACTATGCATGGGACACCTTGTGTGCCCCAGGCAGTGTCTAGTTTCTTTCATCCCTCCCTGCCCCAATACACTAAGGCCTGTCTGAAGTGGTGCTAGCACCTCCCAAGGCAGGAAACCTATTGTCCAGGCCTCCCTGGCTGGGAGGGCTCCCAGCAGCAGGAGGTCAGACTCGTGTCTGTGGCAGCAGCATCCATTTTGTGATGCTGAGGCTTTGGTTAGAGTTAAACAGCAAAGTAGGATTTTAACATGTCTCTCCCTCTAGAAGGGAGGGATAATATCCACATTACCAGAAATGGGATGGGGGTATTATTCCAAAGTGTTAGACACCTTACACGACATGTTTTGATAAAGCCAAACCATAGTTACCATAACCGTTTAAGATTATAAGGTACTTTAAGAGTATATGGTAGGCTATATCATAGAACAGCTATAAGGACATTGTTCCGAAAGCTGCAGACAGGCTCAGCTCATGCTAGAGCACCATCTCACATGTTACCAAGCACTCTGCCTCCAGGATTGTTAAGACCTGCCATAGGAGTGGCTGATGGGTACACATGTGTCTATATATAAGGGCAGATATAGGTATACTATATCTAAGCAAGGAGTGATTACACGACCTTGCCCCAGCTGAGTGATCAGCCAGTTGTGTCTGATTGGAAGGCCAGACCAGGGGTGGAATAATACATGCTGCAGCCCCTGGGAGGCCTAGGGTACACCTATGCCCTGGGTACCTAGGGTACACTGTACAGGGTCCAATAAGGTGATCCTTACCAATTGGGTATGTACCTAGGGTACATGGAGTCCATTTTAAAGAGAGAGCAGACAGCCTGAGACACTGAATGGCAGGATCTCAGGCCAACTAAGTCGAAAAACCAGCTAGACACTAGGCAAAAAGTTTGGGGGTAACCATAGTCAGATATTCACCTTCCTACAGGGAGTTTGTCCCATTTCGCCCGGGCACCTCGTCCTTACCGGCCTCTTCAACAACCGGTGGACGAAGGGGAGTACTGGGAGGGGTCTGAGGACCCTCTTGCAGCTCAATGCGAGGATGAGCCTGAATGGGAAGGCGATGTGGAGGGTACAGTAGACCTGGATTTTTCTCCACACCCTGGTACACTGTTCCCTTCTTCCGTGGCTACGGAGGAGGTTGGAACCTTTTCAGTGGTGGTACGTCAGTCGGCTGAGGCTCTTAACCTCGAGCTCCCTTCTATGCCTATCTGGACCAATCTCCTGACCGAGGTGCTGCAGCCACAGTCGTCCTCTGCGGAGCCGTTGCTGCCCTTCAATGATGCGCTTACTGATATCCCGTTGAGCACCTGGAACAAACCTAACACAAGAGTTCCTGTAGACAAGGGTGTGGCACGCCGCCATCGCCGGGCGATCCCAGATTTCTCACACAACACCCGACGCCTGAGAGTCTGGTTGTCCAGGCTTCTGCCTCGCCGAGTGCATTCCCTTCTGCTCCTCCGGACAAGGAATCCAGGAAACTGGAGCAGTTTGAATATTGCGTGCCTGTTGGGCCGCTATTCCCATTCTATGTAGGATACCGTGGCACAGGTGCTGCCTCGGTGCCCTGTGGAGGCACGGGCGGTTCTCTCCCAGGCCATCACCGAGGGGAGAGATGCTGCTAAATTTACCATCAGTTGTGGGCTTGACACAGCTGATTCTCTAGGCAGGGCACTTTCCACAACGGTGGCGCTGCGCCGTTATGCTGGTCTTAGAACTATTGGCATCTCTGGGGATGTCCAGAACACCCTGCTGGTCATGCCTTTTGATGGCACACGCCTCTTTGGTGACAAGGCAGATAGCACCCTGGAACGCTTCAAGGACTCTCGAGCTATGGCCCAGTCCTTAGGTCTCGCCACCACATGTGCTCCCTCGGGGTCCGCTTTTCGCTCCTTTCGAGGTCCGGGTCGAGGTGCCCAGGCGCGTTCCTTTCAGACCCGCAAGCTTGCGCAGCCGCAGTCTCAGCGCAGCCACGGATGTGGGGCCTGCCGTGGTGGGTCCCGAGGACAGCGTGCGGGTCAGTCCACCACTGCTCCTGCAGATGCTGCCTCAAAACCTTCCTATTCCGGTGTTTCAGGTCCACCAGACACCAGTGGGTGGCAGGATTCGCCATCACCTTCCACACTGGCGCGCCATCACCTCAGACAGATGGGTTCTTCAAATAGTCCGAAGGGGCTACTCCCTCCCCTTGGAGTCTACCCCTCCAGCCATGCCACCTCAGTACCAACGTATTTGAGGGGATCACTTGGCCCTTTTCCAGCAGGAAGTTGCAGCCCTCTTGGCCAAGGGGGCCATCGAGCGCGTTCCGATGCCAGAAGTAGGTCGTGGTTGTTATTCCCACTACTTCGTGGTTCCAAAGAAGGACAAGGGCCTGCGTCCTATCTTAGACCTCCGGAACGTCAATAGCTTCCTCCGGAAGGGGAAGTTCAAGATGCTCACGCTTGCTCAAGTCTTGTCTGCCCTAGACCCGCAAGACTGGCTGGTAGCGTTGGACTTGCAGGATGCTTATTTCCAAATACCCATCCTGCCGGCCCACCGGCGTTACCTACAGTTCACGGTAGGCCACGAGCACTTTGTTTACTGTGCTCCCTTTCGGCCTTACCAGCGCCCCTTGGGTGTTCACAAAAGTGATGGCGGTGGTTGCAGCTCATCTGCGCAGATCAGGGGTTTGTCTTCCCCTATCTCGATGGTTGGCTGTTGAAGGCGGGCTCGCCCCAGGCAGTCGTCTCCCACCTCCAGACTACGGCCGACCTCCAGTATTTGCTGGGGTTTTCCATCAACGTGCCGAAGTCGCACCTGATTCCCTCTCAGAAGCTCCTCTTCATCGGAGTGGTTCTGTATACGGTGCAGTTTTGGGTTTATCCTCCCGAACAGCGAGTCGGGGACATTCGGGCTATGATTCCGATCTTTCGGTTCTGGTCCTGGGTTTCGGTCAGGCAGACCCTGAGGCTGCTGGGCCTCATGACCTCCTCCATCCTGCTGATCTATCATGCAAGATGGCATATGCGGGCTCTGCAGTGGGACCTGAAGTACCAGTGGACGCAGCATCGGGGGAACCTGTCCGACTACGTCCCGATCTCGGAGGGCACTACACAGGCCTTGCAGTGGTGGCTCACGAACCAGCGTTGGGTCAGCGGCAGATCCCTCTCCCTTCCCCAACCAGAGCACACAGTAGTGACGGACGCGTCCCTCCTGGGATGGGGCGGCCACATGGGAGAGGCGGAGATCAGAGGCCTCTGGTCTCTGGCGGAGTCCAAGCTCCATGTCAACCTTTTGGAGCTCAGCGCGATCCTACTTGCACTGAAAGCATTCCTTCCCTCTGTCAAGGGGAGACTAGTGCAGGTGTTCACAGACAACGCCACCGCAATGTGGTACTGCAGCAAGCAGGGCAGGGTGGGGTTGTGGACCCTGTGTCAGGAGGCTCTATGTCTCTGGACGTGGCTGGAACGTCAAGGCATTTCCTTGGTGGTTCAACACCTGGCAGGTACCCTGAATGCTAGGGCGGACGAACTCAGCCGCAGGTGTATGTTGGATCACGAGTGGCGTCTTCACTCAGAGGTGGTGCAAGGGTTCTTTCGGCAGTGGGGAGAACCTTGGTTAGATCTATTCGCTACCGAATAGAACGTGCAATGTCAGCAGTTCTGCGCGTTGGTGTTTCCAAGGCGGCACTCACTCTGAGACGCTTTTCGACGCGAGTGGAGTTGCGGTCTATTGTAAGTCTTTCCGCAATACCACTTCTGCCCAGAGTGCTGAAAAAGATCAGACGCGACTGGGCCAAAGTCCTTCTTGTGGCACCGGACTGGGCTCGAAGAGTTTGGTATCCCGAGCTACTCAGTATGAGTATGGATTCCCAGATCCGACTGCCTCTAAGGGAGAATCTTCTGGCGCAGCAACCGGGGACGGTCCTCCACCCGAACCTGTCCAGCCTCCACCTCCTTGCGTGGAGATTGAGCAGCGACAGTCTAATTTGATTCTGGCAGCCAGGCGTCCCTTCACTAAAACGGTATACGCCTGTCGTTGGATAAAATTTGTGGCATTTTGCACAGCGAAATCTGTAGATTCTCTTGCTGCCCCTCTTTGAGGTCTATTTATTCCTTCTCTCTTTGCACTATCTAGGGCTACCTTTCTGCTCTTTTAGCCTTTCTTAGGCTGCCTGATTAGCCCTCTCTTTTCAAGTCCTCGGTTGTTAATAGATTTCTCAAGGGTATTACTCACCTTTTTCCTCCTATTCCTTTTGTGATGCCTCAATGGTACTTGAACCTGGTTCTTACATACTTGATGTGCGCTCCCTTTGAGTCTCTTTATAACTGTCTTTTGCGGTTATTGACTTTGAAAACTTTCTTCCTGGTGGTCATCCCCTCTGCTCGGCGGGCGAGTGAGCTCCAAGCTCTATCCTGCAAACCTCCTTTTCTGGCAATTCATCCGGACAAGGTTGTGCTTCGAACTCGCCCATCGTTTCTACTGAAAGTAGTCTTTGCCTTTCATCTCGGGCAAACTGTCACTCTGCCCACCTTCTTTCCGCCTCCGCACCCTTCGACAGAAGGAGAGGCTCCACCGTCTGGACACAAAACGTGCCCTTTCGTTCTATCTCATCCGCACACAACAGTTCCGGGTGGATGACCAACTCTTTGTTGGCTACGTGGGTGCCAAGAAAGGCCGGGCTGTGCACAAGTGAACTATCTCCCAATGGGTTGTCTTGTGTATTAAAGCCTGTTACTCTCTGGCTAAAAAGGAACCTCCGGTTGGGCTCCGCACATATTCTACCAGGGCGACAGCAGCTACTACAGCATTGGGACGCGGTGTCCCCCTGCAAGACATCTGTCAGGCGGCCACTTGGGCCTCCATGCATACCTTCACTAAACTCTATTGGCTTGACAGTCAGGTCCGGAGAGACGGCTTCTTTGGCCGTTCAGTTCCTGTGACTTTCTGGTGTAATCTCACTTCGCAGAACCACCACCGGGGTTGGTATTGCTTGGGTATGTATTCTAAGGTAAGGAATCCATCACTAACGGGTCTCTTTCAGATGCACAAGTTACTTACTTGTGTAACGATATATCTGTAAGAGACATTAATTAGTAATAGATTCCTTACCGCCCGCCCATCCTCCCCGTTCGGCAAACTGTTCTCTAGGGTTCAGGTCATCCCTTTCAGGGCCCTAGTTCTATTGCACCAGTAGTTAGTCTCTGGCCTGGCTCTGCACTTCTGGCGCGGAAAAGTTGTTTACAGAACTGACGTCCGCGCACGTTGGCGTGTCGTTGTTACTCCGACAACAGCATCTCGGCGGCTACGACACCAGCGACGTACGCGGAGCCGTACGACGACGCCTACTGACGCGCTTGGGTACTGCTGACGAAAACTTTCCGGATCCACTCTGACGCCTGGGGATATTCTAAGGTAAGGAATCTATCACTAACTAATGTCTCTTACAGATATATCGTTACACAAGTAAATAACTTGTGCGTCTGGACCCAAAAAGAGCCTTGTCGATCTACCTTGATTATACACGAGAGTTCCAGGTGGACGACAAACTCTTTGTGGGTATGTCGGAGCGAAGAAGGTATGGGCCGTACAGAAGAGGTCCATCTCCCAGTGGATCATAGTCTGTATCAAAATCCGCTACACACTGGCTAAGAAGCAACCCCTGGAATGTTTTTGTGCTCTTTCCACCAGAGCTAAAGCTACAACCACTGCGTTGGCTTGTGGAATTCAAGTACTGGACATCTAGCAGGCAGCAATGTGGGCTTCCCTGCACATGTTTACTTAACACTACTGCCTGGACTGTCCGGTCCATAGGGATGGGCACGTGGCCCATTCAGTCCTGCAGGACTTCCTCCTGTGAAAGTGGTTCGCAGACCCACCTCCTGGGAGGTGTTGCTTGGGTATCTATTCTAAGGTAAGGAATCTGTGCCTAGAAGTCTTTCATATGAACAAGTTACTTACCTTCAGTATCGCCTTATCTGGTAGACTCTATCTAGACGCAGATTCCTTACAGATCCTCTTCTCTCTGAATGGATTTCTAGGGACAAGGCTTTCCCTTTTCAGGGCCCTAGTTTTCCAACCAACTAGTCAGTGTACTTTGTGGCTCTGTGCTTCTGGTATGGAAAGTCACGAACAGTAACTGACGTCTGAGTGGCGCCTATGTAGGCACTGCAGAAATCCTTTCCGGTGCGGACGATGGCAACGTCGCCACGCGGAGCTGAACAACATCACCTCCCTGGGGTACTGCGAATGAATGATTTCCGGATCCAGTTTAATGCCTCGGATAATTCGAAGGTAAGGAACCTGTGGCTAGATAGTCTGCACCAAATAATGCGTTACCAAAGGTAAATAACTTCTTCATTAGGGATATTCGCGATCTCTGTATTTTTAAAAAAAATAAGCTAAATAAATTATTTAACAAGGCCTTTGTGGAGAAAACAACATGAAAAATAATGCTGGAACAAACTTTTATACCCTCTTAGTAAGTCAGTGTTATTGTGGATTTTTGTTAGTGTTATTCTTTACTATCGTTAACGTTTTACAGTGCATTCCCTGCTGGTTGCATTAGGCTGTATTCATTAATATGATCCAAAGTCATGGAATCTACACAATGGTCAAAACTGATGGTCTTTTGGGGCTCTACGTCTGAGGACTTGGACAGCTTCGAACTCAACTGATGTCTGCGTCTGGGAGTAATGTCTATACAGGTTCTGAATGTCATTTCCTGAGCAGAACGGTATCAATGTGGAGCTTCACATTGCCACCTACCGACGCACTGAGGTACTGTTGGAAATGTTTCTGAATCTATTCAGATGCCTTGTTAATATTCAAAAGGCGAGTAATCTGTATTCTCTACCAAAGAGTGTTACCGAAAGTAAATAACTTGTTATTTATTCAGGCACCTTTTGTCTTAAAATTGATCTCATTCTTAAAAGGTTTGTTTCCTACATTGGATCTTTGTCATATTTTAGGATTATTTTTAGCAAGTTAACTTGGGTAAAACAAAAAAAGCACTTTAATACACACTTTTTTGCTCTCCCTTAAAGTCATACAAAAATGCTAACAAACATGCCAATATGTTTAAATAAATAAAAAAAAACACGGTCTTTGAGCAGAAACTGTAACCATTGCTTTCTTTTCATGTTTCTTGACCTGTTGCTCTTTTAAAATATCCCTAAAAAGAAAGGAGCCCTCCCATCTCCACCTCAATTGGCTGGTGTGTTGACATAAGTCTCCATCTGTACTGCCTTCTACTCTCTATGTTCTGAGATGTGTGCAGACTGTTACCCCACCACCTTCTAATCTCCAAATACTGCCCTCTTTAGTCTATCTTTTGTACTTCTCTGCTCAGCAACCTTTATTTTTTTCTTTACGATACCCACCATACAGCCTTCTTGAGCTGTTCTTTTGATGGACAAATGTGGTTGCTTAGATTTAAATTTTTAATCACTGAATGTGCGTTACAATTAATTTTTTAGCTTAAAAGAATTATTGCTAAGTAAGTTATTGGTCTTTGGAGGTAATGCTCTGTTTCCTTTCGTACACCATATGCAGTTTGCAGAAGCACTGTATTTTGGGCAATGTGTTTTCTTTTGCACTAGCTTTCTTGTTTGTCTTTTCATGCTCATTATCCAGTTGTGTAGGAAAAACTTTATTAATCGGACTGTAGGATGTGCTGTATTCACACAATTAAATGTATAGTCTTATTTATTTCTAAATGATCGTGGCTGGTTTAGGTTGGGAGTCAATCTACACAGTATACAAAAAATGTACACTGAGCGCACAAGCTATGTAAGATTTTGTTTATAGAACTCCAATAATGTCCCTCTTATTCCAGGTCCTTGGTATCCCATCCCCTTCATCCTTGTTTAAGCACATAGTTCCAATGATGCGCTCTGAGAGCATGGAAATTACAGAATCCCTTGTCCTAGGGCTTGGCAGGACCAACCCAGGAGCTTTCAGGTAATAAATGTGCTTTATTTGTATTCCTGCCTTCATATGGAGTAATTGTAACTTGTATTCTTTTTGTGAAGCATAAAACGTCACTTAGGGAATCATTTGTTGCTTTCAGAAAGATTGTCATTTGCTTTTAACGTGCTTTAATTAACTAAGAAACCAAAATACTGGAATATGTGAATTGTTTCTAGGACATTTAGTGATAGTTATGCATAGTTACAGTTCGAAGGAAGTATGGTCAATTTATACAGTCGTCCTTTCTGATTTGATTTTCTTATCTTTTAACACATGAAACGTTCCTGAAATTACAAGAAATTAGAAAATTATATTAACTTACCTGTGAAAAGTAGACTGACCGAGATATTTTTACACAAAAGGGAAGTATATTTACTCAGTTAAAATGGTTAAAAAAGCAACTGAGTCGGGAAGACCATCTTGCAAGTCAGTATGCAAATTGCTGCTCTGTTCTTAGACTTACCAAAACCACTGCTGTGGGTTAGCTGTCTCATACAGAAAAAACGCGGGACAGAACTACATTGTATAACGACTGAATCTAAACATGCAATCAATTTAGATTCTTTGTTTCATTTGGTGCAAATGGGTTAAATAGTTTTAAATGCACTTAAATATTGACTAGAGACCTATTGTGATGTGGCATCATTCACTTAAATTTTAAATCTTACCCTAATCTGATTAAATAAAATGGTTCGAGGCATATGAGCTGCAGATTATACACTTTTGCATAGATCGCCATCTGGTGTTGGGCCCGGATGTTTGCAGTTTGTTTTTCCTCTTGGAAAGTCTTTGGAAGTCACGAGGTCGGTGACTCCTCCCTTGGATGGTATTGCGCATGGGCTTCGGCTCCATCCTCAGATTGTTTTTTTCTGCCATCTGGCTCGGATGTAATACTTCGCGCTCCGGTTCCGAACATTTCCAGTTCGACGATCGAAGCAGAATCCTCGCTCATCGCGGTATTGTTCAGATCCAGATCTCCTCAATCACCTTCTCTTCGACACATCTTCGATTCCAGTCGTCGACGGCGGCCTTCGGGCCTACCCAAGCTCCGGTCCCGGCTGATGGAAAGAACTCCTTTCAAGAAGTGCCCTCGATGTGGGTCCAAATTCCCCCACACCGATCTTCATGAGGTGTGCAACCTCTGCCTCTCCCCTGAACACGAGGCTCGAGACTGTCCGGCCTCCAAGTCTTTCAGATCGAAAAAGACTATTCGAGATCGAAGGGCCAGACGAAACATGGCGCAATCCTCGACCTCCGTTCCATTCGACATCTTTGCGGACGACGTTGAAGATCCGGGACAGCAGCACACCGAAGAGGACCTAGTCAGTGCTTCCGAAGCCGACGACTCAGATGTGGAGGACATCACCCCGGCGCAGAGGGTCGTGACGACTATACCCCCTCCCGCTCCCGCGCCGACACCCAAAATGGCTTCGGTCACGCCTTCGCCTCCGGGCCTAGGCAAGACCAGAGACACTGCTTCAAACACCCCACCTTCGGGCCCGGTGAAGAAGCCAAATAAGCCTTCCGGCGGCTCGGGCTCGAGCCAGCCCTCCAGCGGTGCCGAGAAACACACTTCGGCACTGAAAAAGAGAACGGCCTCTACCTCAACACCGAGCTCGGCACCAAAGTCCTCGGTGTCGAAACCCAGCCTTTCGGTACCGACCAAACCCCATAAGGCCCTCCGCACCGATACTTCTACGCCGGAGCCCACCTCGGCGCCAACCAAGAAATCAGAGGTTCCCAAACCCAGTGCTAAGCACGGCACGGACAAGCCTAAAAAGTCATCGGCCCTGAAACCTTCGGCGCCGACGGAACAAACATTGTTACAGGAACTGTTTACACTGGATCCCTTGCAAATGACTCTTACCAAGGATCCAAAAACTGGACATTTGGCACTCTCTTCTAAAAAGTCATTTGGACAAACCGGCTCCGCCTCCACCTCCAAAGAGGAAGGACTCTGCTACCTCCCCTTTCAGAATGCCTTCCCCACCTCCTCCACCTTCTCCACCCCCACCTCATCGCTCCCCGACCCTGTCTCCAGACGATGATGATCAGGGGGACCCATATTACGATCCAGGGGATGCGCCCCAAGTCCCCACCCCTACAGGATCCCCAGACCCATGGGACAACTACAATAATCCAGACATTCCAGACGTCCCACAAGATGACCATTACCCTTCCAGGCCATCTCCACCGGAAGACTCATTAGGTTTCCACCACCTACTTCAGAGGGCGGCACATTATCGCGGGGTAGAGCTACACACTGACCCAGTAGAGGAGGATTTCCTCCTCGACACCTTTGATACCGCACATAGGTCTACCTCCATACTACCTATGCTCAACGGGGTGATAAAACATGCGCCAGAGGTTTTTAAGGACCCAGTCAGGGCTAGGGTCATTAATCCACGCATAGAGAAAAAGTACAAAGCTGCCCCCACAGATCCTGCCTATATCAAAGGGCCAGCGCCACTGGATTCCCTAGTGGTTTCCACTGCACGGAAGAGGTCAAACTTCCAGGCATCAAGCGAAGCACCACCACCTGACACAGAGTCAAAGCTACTGGACGCGTCAGGAAAGCGCACTGCGTCACAGGCAGCCAATATATGGCGTATCCCCAACACTCAAGCGCTATTGGCCAGATACGATAAAGCGCATTATGATGAATTAGAAACCATAATGCACCACCTCCCAGAAAGATACAAAAATAGGGCCAATGAATTAATTCAAGTGGGTAAGACTATAACTAACACCTCTATACGCTGTGCCTTAGACGCAGCAGACACAGCCTCCAGGGCCATTAACACTAGCGTCCTCCTCCGTCGCCATGCTTGGCTGAGAGTATCAAGCTTCAAACCTGAGGTACAGGCCTCCATCCTAAATCATCCCTTTGACCAAGAACACCTATTCGGCCCAAAGGTAGATGAGGCCCTCGAGAAAATGAAGAAGGACACGGATACGGCGAAATCTATGGGAGCCCTGCAGTCACACCCTCCTGGGCGCTCTTTTCGACGCTCTTCCTTTCGGGGTACGGCTAGAGGCTACTCCTCAGATAGCGCGTCCACTTCCTACAAATCCCCTGCTCAGTCCACCTTCACAAGGGATTATCAAAGAGGCGGCTATAGGGGCAATAACAATAACGGCAGAGGCAAAACAAATACCGCCCGCTCTGCCACACCGCCTACCCAATGACTTCCTCCCGCTCCCTCCAGACCATCCCACTCCGGTCGGGGGCAGGCTACAAAATTTCCTTCAGGTCTGGGAGACCATCACCTCAGACAAATGGGTGACCCAAATTATTCGCTCAAGGTACTGCCTAGAATTGACATCTACCCCCCCAAACATTCCACCCAGGCAACGCCCAATTTCACAAGAACATTCCACATTACTAAAACAGGAGGTAATCTCCCTCCTACAAAAACAGGCAATAGAACAAGTTCCCACCAATCAGCAAAATTTAGGGGTCTACTCCCTATATTTTCTAATACCAAAAAGAGACAAAAGACTACGACCTATTCTAGATCTCCGGCCTCTAAACACATGCATACATTCGGACCATTTTCACATGGTAACACTTCAGCAGGTACTTCCGCTCCTCTCCCAGAACGACTTTCTCACCACACTGGACTTGAAAGACGCATACTTTCACATTCAGGTACACCATGCTCACAGAAAGTACCTCAGATTTGTAGTGGACGGGCAACACTACCAGTTCAAGGTGCTCCCATTCGGGGTCACAACAGCACCAAGGGTATTCACCAAGTGCCTAGCGGTAGTGGCGGCACACCTCAGAAGACAGCACATTCACGTCTTCCCACGTCCTACAACCAATGTGTACACCACACCGCCACTACAATCCAACTACTTCACCAGCTAGGCTTCACGGTGAACCACCAAAAGTCCCAGCTAACACCATCCCACATAAAGCAATACCTCGGTGCCACCATAGACACCTCAAAAGCCATAGCCTACCCCAATCCTGCCAGGATTGCAAGCATTCAGGCTTTGCGTCAAAGATTCATATCTCAACAGTCTCTTCCAGCAAGAGTGTATATGCAACTGATAGGGATGATGGCCTCTTGCATTTTCATAGTGCCTCACGCAAGACTCCAGATGCGTCCACTCCAAGAGTGCTTAGCGCGCCAATGGAACCAGGCCCAGGGGCAACTGACAGATCTGGTGTTGGTAGACGGTCGCCCCCATCGCTCTCTGCAGTGGTGGAACACCACAAATCTTTCCAGAGGTCGACCGTTCCTGGACCCGGTTCCACAAATAATACTAACAGACGCATCGCTCTCCGGCTGGGGAGCTCATCTATTACACCTCACAGTGCAGGGCACATGGACGCCGCAACAAAAGTTACTCCATATCAACCATCTGGAGTTACAGGCAATCTTTCTAGCCCTAAAATCCTTTCAAACACAGATTTTAGGCAAGGCAGTCCTCATTCGCACAGACAACATGACGGCCATGTACTACATTCAAATACAAGGCGGCACACACTCTCCACAGCTCTCTCAACTAGCACAGAGCATATGGAGATGGGCAATTCCACACAAAATCTTTCTCCTAGCCCAACATGTCCCAGGAGTCCAAAACACCATGGCAAATCTGCTCAGCAGACAGACGCAGCAGATCCACGAGTGGGAACTTCACCCACAGGTTCTTCACCCGTTCTTTCAGATGTGGGGGCATCCACAGATAGACCTCTTCGCCACCCACGAAACCAAAAAATGCCCAAGCTTCGCCGCCAGATACCCACACCCATTGTCCAAGGGCAGTGCGATATGGATGAACTGGTCAGGCAAATTTGTGTACGCCTTTCCACCTCTCCCACTAATTCCATTAGTGGTGCGAAAGCTACAGCAGCATTCCCTCACACTGATCCTAGTAACTCCAACGTGGGCCAGACAACCGTGGTACACCACGCTGCTGGAACTCTCTGTTGTACCACACCAAAAGCTACACCTTTCACCATGCCTCCTAACCCAGAACCATGGAGAGATCAGACACCCGGACCCAGCTCAGCTCAACCTTGCGATCTGGCTCCTGAGATCCTAGAATTTGGATACCTTAACTTTCCCCCTGACTGTATGAACGTCATCAGAGAAGCTAGACGCCCTACCACTAGAGCCTGCTACGCTGCCAAGTGGAAAAGATTTGTTGTTTATTGCCATCACAACACAATCAATCCTCTAGATGCATCTATACAGCACATCATATGCTACTTGCTCCATCTACAAAGGTGTAACCTAGCATATACATCCATTCGGCTACACCTCGCAGCAATTGCCGCTTACCTACAGAACAGACAGCACCTATCACTTTTCAGAGTGCCTGCCATTAAAGCCTTCATGGAAGGCCTGAAACGAATAATTCCCCCCAGAGTACCACCCTCTCCTGTGTGGAACTTAAATATAGTTCTCACAAGGCTAATGGGACCACCCTTCGAACCTTTGCATAAATGCGAACTGCAATTTCTCACATGGAAAACAGCTTTTCTTGTAGCCGTCACTTCCCTTAGAAGGGTCAGTGAGATACAAGCACTTACCATACAAGAACCTTTTCTCCAAATGCACCAGAACAAGGTTGTTTTCTGTACCAACCCAAACTTCCTACCCAAAGTCATTTCCCCCTTTCATCTAAACCAATCGGTAGAATTACCGGTATTTTTCTCACAACCTCAAACTGTTGCAGAAAGGGCTCTACACACGCTAGATGTTAAACGGGCCTTACTTTACTATATCCAGAGAACACAACCTTTCAGAAAGACCAAACAACTATTTGTCTCTTTCTCTCCACCACATAAAGGCAACCCCATCTCCAAATCAGGGATAGCTAGGTGGATTGTACAATGCATTCAGATTTGCTACCACAAAGCAAAACAAACGCTATCTGTTCCCCCTAAAGCCCACTCTACACGAAAGATAGGGGCTTCTATGGCTTTTCTAGGGAACATCCCATTAGATCATATTTGCAAAGCAGCTACATGGTCAACACCGCACACTTTTACTTAACATTACTGTGTAGATGTGCAAACCAAACAACAAGCTAGTGTGGGCCAGGCTGTACTAAAAACACTATTTCAAACCACTGCAACAGATACTGGTGGTCGCCGCTAATGTTGGGAACTGCTATATAGTCTATGCAAAAGTGTGTAATCTGCAGCTCATATGCCTCGAACGGAATATGCTACTTACCAGTATGCATCTGTTCTTGGCATGTAGAGCTGCAGATCTACACACGCCCACCCGCCTCCCCGGCTACCTGTATCTGTTCCAGTCTATCTTATTTAGATACAACACACATGGGTTTCTTCACTGTTATTACTACGCTCCATCTTTCCTTGTTGGCGAAAAACAATCTGAGGATGGAGCCGAAGCCCATGCGCAAAACCATCCAAGGAAGGAGTCACCGCCCTCGTGAATTCCAAAGACTTTCCAAGAGGAAAAACAAACTGCAAACATCCGGGCCCAACACCAGATGGCGATCTATGCAAAAGTGTGTAGATCTGCAGCTCTACATGCCAAGAACAGATGCATACTGATTAGTAGCATATTCCTTTTACTCACATTTGAAATTTGTCAAACCAGCTGTTCACAGTTCACACTTGTTGGGATTTGTGTTTGTGAGGGCCTTGTGTGTGCAAAGTGAGCCCTCCAAAACATTGCGTAAGCACTGTCATTCTAAGAAATAGGGCAGAAAGATTCAATATCTTGTCAAGGAGTACTGGACCTTGCCACACAAGGCTGTGCTGCATGTATGAAACTGGGATAGTATGTTCAGTGGAAGCTGGCCCTACTGGTACTGTGGGGCAGAGTAATATGAAACAGATTGTGACTGGAAGCCATGCCAGCACATGGGATGGAGTATAGGCTTTCGAGGTCTGGACCAAGTCACAAACCTTGACCTGCAGAAACAGACTATGACCGTAGGTTGCACCCTGTGTGCAGTGCAAGCTGTGGGTTCTAATGGGCTGTGTCAAGTAAAGTCGGAAGACAAGCGTGTGAATGATTTCCTGTATCCAGTATTTCATGAATATTCAGGCACCTACAGGGCAAGGCTAAACGGTACTAAAGACTGATGGATACTTCCAACAAAGATTCCTGAATGTGTGAATAAACCCAGACTCCTTACTGGACCTTGAAAATATTCTCCGCATTGGTCCCGTGCACTAGCAGATGGCATTGTGTGGCCCAACTTCAACTTAGTCCCACCCTTGAAGCGATTCCGGAGATACATAAATGCCACTCCAGTGCATTGACATCAGTTTCTTTCTGACTGCGCCTTCAAATGTGGATCTGGAGCTTGTTGCTCAACTCTTTCTCGTCAGTGGCATGGACTCATTACCATTCTTGAGGCCATACTTGCAAAAGGTCCTCTTCACTCTCAAAGTTGTCAGGTAAATGCAAGTGAAAAGAGCAACTCAAAAAGTGAAAGTGTGACTCTCCGAAGTTGCTCTAGTCTTGTGCAGAGAAGTTGTGAGGCCGTCTAAGTGCTTCCCAATTTCCTACCGACAAACTCATTCCACAGCTCATACTGATGCAACTCGAATTCCTGGGTCCATCGGCGACCACAAGAAGTAGAGGCTTTTAAGGAAGCCAAGTTGTACATCTTCAGAACCCTCTTAAATGCCTTCGTGCCCCAAGGATCCAAGCAGGCCTCCAGATGGGCTACTGCTGGCAGATCCATCCTTGATGCAGTCTGCACCTTTTGCTTCTGTTGCAGGGTCTACCCTGACTCCGGGGCCGACGCCCAACCCAATTTCAAATCTGTCACTACAGTTTCGCAGTCACTCTGCTGTCTGAAAAAAATAACCTTGTCTTATTGGACTCTTAAGTAAAATCTATACAACCTCGATTGAAGTAGTGCCCTCTACAACCTTTGGCGCATTTGATCCAACCTCATTCTAACTTGGCTAAAACACTGCCGTTACCTAGGACCCTTCACATTACTTTTGCCTCGAATTCAGAACTGTCTCATTACTGTGATACTGAAGGCTGGATGACGTCCCAATATTATGAGGAAAATCTCATTATAAACCCTCAGAACAGTGCGTTAGACACCTTCGCGTACACTGGGTTGAACTCTTCCCCCTGATCCTTCCACAGAGGAATCGGCTTCTTTGCTGTGGGGATCAAATAGGCTGCTGCAGTTTAGGACCTGCAATCCTGTCCTTTAATGTTAAAACGTATGTCCCGACAGAGGTCTTGAAACCTGAGTTGACTTCTACAGAAATGCTTCTACTTTTTAATGACGCCATGACAGGCACAATAATGAGCAATTTGGCCAAACCTTGCTCTTTTCCACCAGTGAATAGAGAAGTCGCAAGAAGATATAGACAAGCCCCTGGTGAGCCTCCTTTCTACAGCACTCTTTGCCTAACAACTTGGCGGTCTAAATGTCCAGGAGCAAATAAAACCCTAATTCATTCACTTCTACGCCTCCCGATAGGTAATAAAATACATGGAGGCAATCAAAAAGATGTTTTTCTCTGCAAACCTCACTGTTCACTCCGTAAATATCAGCTGCCTCCTGGGACGATACCTGCGTCATGGTTAGCGAGATCTTGCTGACTGTTCCTGATAACTAATGTGCCAACCTTGTGAAGATAATTCAATATGGTCAGATGCAGCTAAGTGCGTCATTTGCTCTTGCTGGGACCATTGACTGCTTCAACATGGCAGTTGGTACCAGTGTGGTCCGTTGGTACCACATGTGGGTAAGATCCACCAGTGTTCAAGCATCACTAATGCACAATGCCACCCAACTAATCAAAGATCAGGGATACTCAGCCCTTGAACGTGCCAAGGAAAGCAGGGCCACAACACACTCTTGTTGCCCCCCTGCCGCAGTAACCTTAACAGATTTTCCCCTTTCAAGGCTTTGGAAAGGGCGTGGTGCAAAGACCACAGCAAGATACGCCTCCACGGCAACAGACCCCTCCCTTTATCACCCCCATTCTTTCGAGGACAGGGTTGGGCATCTGGTCAAACTTACAGGCCCTCAGGGGCAGCACATTGCTCTGTCACTAAAACCTCTAGCTACCGCCACCAAAAAGCTTTAGCTTTCTCTAGGACATACCCACCCTATTGGAGGTAGGATAAGATATTAGCTCAGCTGGTGACAAAGGTGGCAGGAAATCACATCTGACAAGGCATATCTGACAAGTGGGTGCTTCAGATAGTTCATCAAAACATCCCCTACCATTCCTTTCAGATTTGTTGCATATTCCAACCACATCAGATCAGCTGACTGAGGACCATTGTCCATTTTGTGACAGGAGGTCAAGGCTCCTTTGGACAAGGGAGCCATAGAGGCAGTCCCAGCAGGGGAAATTTGGACTCAATGCTACTCCCATGATTTCCTAGTTCCAAAGCCGGTTTCTTGCTGAAAAGGAAAAAATGGAAGATGCTCGCATTGCCCCAAGTTCTGTCTGCCCTGGAGCCAGAAGACTGGATTGTAGTGCTGGAGCTGCATGGCGCTTATTTGCCCATTTCCGTCTTAGTCCCACAAGCGTTAACTGCTGTTTAAGGTGGGTCAAGAGCATTTTCAGTTCTGAGTGCTCTCCTTCAGCCTCACAAGAGTCCCTTGTGTGTACATGAAAGTGATGGTAGCAGTTGTAGCACACCTTTAAAGACTTGGGATCTCCCCAATGTTTTATGACTAGCTGTTGAAGGCGGGCTTGTCAGTTAATTGTGGACAACCTCCAGATGACGGCAGACCTCTAAATATTTTTGGGGTTTTCGATCAACTTGTCAGTCACACCGGACTACTTTCGCAGAAGCTCCAGTTCATACCAGCCATCCTGGACACAGTGCAGTTTCGATCCTGTCCTCCTTTTCAGTGTGTCCAGAACATTTGTGCTATGATCCTAATTTTTCTATCTCGTCTTGGGTATCCTTGAGTGTTGCTCTGAGACTGATTGGCCTCCTATATCCTGCTTCCCGACTCCCCCTGAGGGCGAATGCTGGTTCTGCAGTATGATCAAAAGTCTCAGGGAGCTCATCACCAAGTAAATGTCGGATTTCATCCAGGTTTGTGAGGCTGCTCAACTGCAATTGGACCATGGGCAGACCCCTCTCCCTACCTTACCAAGAGTTGACAGTGGTCCCAGACAAGTCGCTGTATGGTTGGGGATGTAATCTGAGAAAGGTTGAGATCAAAGGAGTCTGGTCTCTGGTGGAGACTTGCTTCTGCATCAACCTGTTGGCGTTACAGGCCTTTCGCTTGGCGTGAAATTCCTTTCTGCAGTCCATTAAAGGAAGGTTGGTCCCATGTTCTCATGGACACCACCACCATTATGCAGTAGTGCAACATACAGGGCTGAGTGGGCTCCTGGATCCTGTGCCAGGAGGCTCTGGAAATAGCAGGTCTCTATTTGTGATCCACCTGGTGGGATTTTTGAGCACCAGGCCAGATAAACACAGTTGGCATTGTCTAACATATCACAAATGGTGATGCAGGGCACCTCTCAGCGATTGGGATAATTCTGTCTCGATCTATTCGCCATCGTAGATAATGAGCAATGTCAATACTTTTGTGTGCTGGAGTCCACAGGAAGGCTTTCAGTAATGCATTCTGCCTAGAGTGAAGCACAGGCTTCTTGTATGCTTTTCTGTCACTAACTCTTCTTTCCATGTTCTGAAGATAAGAAACGACAGGGCCCAAGTCATTCTGGTGGCTCTGGAATAGACCAGGAAAGCGTAGTACCCCGAACTTCTGGGCATGAACATCTATTGTCCAATATCTGGCTATCGTTTCTAGAGGACTTGTGGCGCAGCAGCAGGGCAGAGTAGTGAGCCCCAGGCCTAGGCAATCTATACCTCCATGTGTGGAAATTGTAAAGCAACAGTTGATGGCTTTTGATCTCCTTCCTGAAGTTGTGGATGTCATTCTAGTGACCAGCTACGAAAAATGTTAACACTGGGTGCTGGAATACGTTTGAGGCCCCGTGTAATTCCCACCATACAGATGCATTATAGGCAAAGTTATTTTGCTTTTTGTGCTATCTTGAGCCCAGCAAGAAATACACTCTAACTGCCAAATACTCACCACACTTCCACCTAGCCGTTCCTTTGAATTGACTCTTTAATCCATCTATAAAAAGGTCCCATTTTAGAGATCTGCATGCTCACACATCTGATCACGTAAGCTGGTGACACTCATGTCTGTGAGCACATATACATTTATCAGAGTGGCAGTAGCTCTGTAGTTATAGTTAGGATTCTGAGATATCAGAATTCCTCAGTTTTGATTAACAACTTTAACACCGTTTGACGAGTCTTCATGAGACGTTGCAGACCTATTCCTTTTTTCTACATTGGTACTTTGACTGATGATGCAAGGTTTCATGATGATTAGTTAAGGGGGTGCAAAGAAAAAAGGGGGGCTCCCAAAACAAGTTTTTCACTCAATAGATTTTACCGTCTGTCTGCCGCACCGCTCTGCTGCGCCTGTACTCCGCTCTTCTCCATGACTCTCTGCGCAACTCACTGTACGCAACTCCCTTTATGCTTCTCTACTCGCCTCTTCTCTTCTCGCCTCTGCGCTTCGCCACTCTGTCACTCCACTGTAGGCCCCTGTACTCTACGCCATCACACTCTACACCGCAACCCAGTATTCCGTCGGTACAGTGCGACACTGACAGCTGCGACATGCCACTCCACTCTATACCGACACTAAGACACTACAACATCCCACTCTGACACACCCGCCTCCCACTATACTCCCTCGCTCTAAGCTGCAACACCCCCTACTCTGCCCCTCTCTCTATGCCACTCTCCTCCACTGTACTCGACACTCCACTCTGAAACGCCACTCAGCAACACTCCACGCGACTATTTGAAGCACATTTTTGTTGATATATATTTTCTTTTTACATTAAATTGAAAAAAACAAAGGCTCAAGATAAGTTGTAGGTAGGAAAACTTTATCAATTTGTACACAAATTTATTTTACGCCCCTCCCAAAACTTACTATGACTCTCCCACTTCCGTACACAGTGTTGTGAAATTGCTAGCCAGAGTACATGAACTAAAACTTGCTCTGCAGCTGCGCACAGTATTCTCATGAATTAGGTCATTTGAGATGTTGTGTCGCTATGAATGCCATGATTTATCGCGGTATAAGTGAGGTAACATCAAAGGGCATCACATCCTAAGATCGATCTACATCAACCATGACTGACTTTCCACCTCGTGTACAGAGACCTGCGCTCTGCCTCTCTCTTCCTTGCCCACTGTCCCTGCATCTGCCTCAGCTACAGTGGAGGAAGCTCCTTCTTCCTCCTTGCCACAAAGTCCTGGAACAACCTCTCACTTCACCTACCGACCTCATCCTCCCTGCTGGAATCCAAAAAAGGACTCAAGACCTGGTTATTCGGTTGAGCCCCGGCAGCCACTCTGTGTCTGCATACCCTCATGGGTGATTAGCCGCACTCTACAAACAGATTTGGATTGGGGTATAAATGCATGGGGAAGGTTCAAATTATGTGTGTTAACATCTGTCAAGATACCTAAATGCTTCGATTTTACGTTTTGCACATTCGTGAGTGTGTGCGTCCGGTGTTCTCTTCGGGTCTTTGAGATATATTTGTGAATTATGTGATAAATACATTAACTTTCATGTCAAAAGAGAAATGTATTTTAATTTTGTACTCCGTTTCACAAAAGACACTTTAATTTGGCAAATTAAATTGCATTTGAGCTCAATATGTTCATGTTTGATCATATTCATTTTGAGTTTAATCAATCTTTGAGGATCCATTCAATAATTCATTGCTCATTTTGTTCTGGCAGGGAACTTATAGAAGAATTGCACCCCATAATTAAGGAAGCACTTGAAAGAAGGCCAGAAGTAAGTAATGTTTGCATCAAATAACTCTTATAACCACCACTTCAGTATCAGCAATGTATTCTTGGTTAGGTTTCAGTTTTATGGTATTGTTTTTTTTACCATTTCCGTCTGGTTTTTATAGTTATCCATATTTGTTTTGCCATCTGATCAGTATTTATCCATATTTTAGTTTTTTGTGAATAAATGCTTTTGTGATGTATATTTTCATATTTATTTAATGTGCAGGCAATTTTAGATGGCTTTTGGGTTTTAGCACGTTCATCAGCCAAATATAACAAATAATACTCAAATGAAAATATTAGCAATAAACTACAAATACATGTGTAAGTATGCAATTATTCTAGGAAATCTCATCCCGTTTTTAACTTCCCAGGATTTCTGCTCACCTGTTGGCCTGGAATAACTGGATGGAATCAGTCGAAAAAAGGCCACATTTCTGTGTGTTTCAGATTCAAAATAAAATAGTCAAATACGCTGTTTTCTGTCTGTATTTATCTGTAAAAATCTGTAAAAACAGAAAATTGGGGACCTTTATTAGTCCCAACTCAGTTCTTCCAGACTATTAGTAGAGCACCCTTGCCCCAACTAGGGGTAGCAACATGTAGTTCATTTGTACTGTACAAATTAAAAACACTAATTCTTGATCGGAGTGTGGCTTCGCTATACCTGTCCCACCCTAAAACACATCCACTGACCTTGTATTATGTGGAGGTGCTTTACAAGTACGAGTCAACGTGTCACTGCTTGGTATGTAACTTTAGGAAATGTTCCCCTGCCTTCTCCCTTTTCTCCGCACCAGCTGTAAGATTTCAAAAACATTGACAGATGGTGGTCGGATGTGGAAGGTAGTACTGAAACTCCATAAATCATTTAGTTTGACCAAAAGGCTCATCTGTTGTTGAGCTGTGATCTCATGCATTAGATTAGCAAAAAAAGTGAGCCATCACTCATGCTCAGAGCAGATGGTAAAGATGTGCACTAGATCCAAAGGAATTGGGAATTGTGTGGTTTATGGCTGGTAAATCCAGTCTTAACCAATAATTCCCCATTCTTTCTCACAATACCGTAAACCTTGCCAGCAAATTTACCAGCACTGGGCAACTCTCAACAGCCTCCAAGTAGCGAAACTAGTGTTCTGGTGAATGATATCACCAAGCTTTATCATTCTTCAAAGGAGTGAAGCCTTTATTTGGATATTGTCTCAGCTTTATCAGATATGTTTGGTATCGGCAAGTCAATCTCTTTGCAGCTTGCCAAAAACCACCAAAAAGTTGCATGTTTTTGAAAAGAAAATTCTGAGAAAGGGGGTGATTTCATGATTTTCTGAATGTACGGTTTGCAGCATGCCCTGTGATAGATCACATGCTTTTCACACTGCCATCTAGTTCTGGGTCTGGACTGGACTGGAGAGATTCGAGGTGACTCGTAATCTCTCCCGAAACCGATATCAGGACAAAGATTTCACTTTGGATTGTTTTATTATGCCATCAGTTTGGACGTGTTTCGGAGCTCAGGAACTATTGAGCTGCACAAGTCAATCGCTTAACTCCAAGGACCAGAATTGCTTCCTACAAGACATGAAGACTCCATTGATTGCTTTTCAATCAACTTGAACTGAAGGATTTTAAAGACCGGTCCTTTGACAGTGACTCGTTTGGGAGGGTGGTTAGGGGATATAGAGGACACATACGTCTCGTTCTGCGCTGTATGTAAAAGCAAATTCCTGTGGCCAAACCCAGCATTGAAGACATTGTGGTTGACTACGGAAAGAGAGAGGAGGTACATCTGATATCTAGGAGGCCAGAGAGAGCAGAGTCCAGAATGTGTCCTCCAAGGACTCCATCTTTGAAGAGGAACCATCTATAGGCCCCCAGTGAAACCATGCTCTGGACACTGACTGCACCAAACTATTGACTTAGAGTTTTTCTGTAACCACATTCTGTTTCAGATAGGGCCTTTATACACTTTAGATGTAAAAAAAAGTGATTTATTACTTTGAACATTCAAAATCAATTCAGAAAATATAGCAACAATTTGTTTGCTGACCCCATTTCCAATTAGTGCCTTGCACGATATAGTTAAATGTATTCAAATGTGTTATGCCAAAAATAATCATAAATATTGTACCTATGACACATTCTACTTGTTAAAAAGGCTATGGACTTCCAGTTAAATATTCCCTATGCATCCCCATCTGGGTGGCGTTTTTCCAGCCCTATCGACGCCCCAGGGAGGAAATAGACCCCACGGAGACTCTGCGTTGGGCTTGGGATGGATTGCGGCGACAGGCGGGCGCCCAGATACTGTATGCTCCTTCATCCCATTAGCACAAACCCCCATGTTGCCAAACACTGGAGATGGGATAAGTAAAACGATTGTGCAGAAGCTGAAACTCCACACATTTGCGGACCTATACCCAGATAACACGTTCAGGGACCCCCCAGTTGCAGCCGAGGGTCAGAGAGTACCATTTGCCGAAAATGTTCCTATATCATAAATTACGTACTGCCTGTCGTGCCCTGCAGGATGTCTTCCCGGCTCCCCCGTCAACTTTGTCAGCCTTAGAGAACTTGCTCCATTCACCGTCGCTACGCAAACTTGTCACACGCCTCTACACGCACATGCAAAACACTGCTCCGGTGGTGCGGCCCAGAGCATTGCAGGGGTGGAACGATGAGCTTCCTACCCCAATAACCGAGGATCAATGTACATATTGTTGCTGTCAACTCACTGAACTATCACCCAGCTATAGGCTCTGCCGGATTCATTTTAAATTCCTCCATTGGTACTACAGAACACCTATAGGCTTACAACGTATGGGGCTGAGGGACGATGAGAGCTGCTGGCGCTGTGGGTTTGCCCCCGCTTCTTTCCTGCACATGGCCTGGGATTGTCCAAAACTCACCACATTTTGGTCCACAATTTTTACATCAATAAACCAGATCATTGGCGCGTCCTCATCCCTGTCCCCCCTATTAGGACTGCTTGGCTATGTTAAGGATACGCCATTTAAGAAGCACAAATTACATGCACTACTTCTTTTATTTGCTAAATGCCAGTTTGCCGTACACTGGGGGAGGAAACCTTCGGCTAAGGAGTGGATTAGAGACGTAACATATGGACATTCCCAACTAAGCACATTCTGGGACTTAATGCCACCTACTTCGAGACCCTGCAACATTTGGGAGCCATTCATCGCTTGGGCCCAGGAGCAGCGGGGGAAGGATGGGGATACCTCTACGCGTGAAGAACCTACCGGGGAAATGTAATGATCCGATGTGGTTATTTGATGTTTTATGATGTAAATAATGTCAGACGGGGTCTGGGCTCTACAAATACCTTCCCAAAAATGTATACCTCATGGTTGCTGTCGCATAATGGCTGTTATTGGCATTTCTATTGCATATTGCTAAATTGGGAGCACAATGTCTAACACTTGTAATGGACCTAATGTGCTGCTTTCTATTTCTGGACATGTATAACTGGTATGTTGGTCTGTTGTATTGTATGCGTATTGCATTTTCTTGAAAATACCAATAAAATAAAATAAAAAAATAAAATATTCCCCATGCAGAGAGCTGTAAAGCTGCTAGATTATCTATTCCACACAGGTTCACAAGTCATTACTGTGTAGACATTTGTGCCTGCCGAGAGGCACAGGTTGTGCAAAGTGTCTTTAAAACCTTACTACAAACAACTTCCTTATCTGTACGCAAGCCACTGCTTAAAGGGAACCAAAACTGTTTTTCAGTCTATGCAAAGCATGTGCTCTGCAAGGACACATGCTGCATTTGGGAAATGTTACTTACCTGTAACAATTGGTCTGGAGCATGTAGTGCTGTATAATCACCTATGCCCTCCCACGTAGCCAGATGTGAGCTTATGGTAAAATGTTTCCAATAATAAACACCCTGTCACTATTACAACTGCACCAGTACACATGCACTGTGCTACTTTGCATCACTCCCAATACCTTCTGTCACCTTTTAGGGAAAAAAAACAATCTAAGGTGTAGTCTTTTTCATGGGGCGTTTTGGGGGTTTGGGGGGGGGGGGGGGGAGTCTCGAGGCACTTTGAAACCGAAAGTTCTACTTTGAAGAAAAACGACTTGCAATTTCCTGTACTAACCACTAGATGGCAGGAAGGTGTACAGCAGGTGAATTCACAGCTTCATAGGTTGTAAACTGATTTTTACAGGCAAGTCACATTTTCCTTCGGATGTTTGCCTTCCAACCTTTTCTAGCTTTGTAGATGCTCTTGAACAGATTTAGCCCAATGTGTATGACAGCTTCAAAATGGCTTTAGAGGATTTCATATAAAGAGCTCTTCCTTAGCCAGGTCTTAGCTTCGCCTTTCAAAGGCTGAGGTTTACTTATCATTCTGATGATTTTATGCATGTCATGGCAGGTGTTAGGTGAAAGTGTGTGAGAGATGTTTGAGAGCAGACGTTTGAGATGGGGAAATAGCCAAGTCATGTCCCTTCAACAAGAAAAACAATCCAAGATACCTCATACTCTTCTGGATCAGTGGACCAACAAATGGTCCAAGTGAAGACTTCTTGGAGTCTGATCTTAGCAAGCTCAGGCAGGACTTGCAGATCACCTCCTGTCAGAACTCAAGACTCTTTATTGGCTCTCGGAAGAATGGAGAATTATTCTTTCCCCTAAGATAGTTCACACTCAGTGTGATTAATGACACACCTGAAGAAAATAAAACCCTAAGGAAAATAGTGGCCAGGGGGGTGAGAGGGGGAGAGACCGACTAGATCGTCACAGTAAAATGATTGAGCACTTTTGGGAATTTCACGACAACTCACTGGACCTTCGGGCTTCTATAGCAGATCTATTGCACATCACTCCAGAGCTCGGACTCACTATGGTGGTTACTGAGATAGTCTCACGGTGACAGAACCAAAAGGGTAGGGCGCATCGGTCCAACAGAATTTTGGTTGTGTATGTATTGGTAAGAGAGCACCACTAATGGTGGCATGGCAGATGGTACTGAACACGAGACTGTAGGGACATTGATGGAAGCAGGAACGTTGGTAGAGCCCTGCCTAACAGGAAGCTAACTACAGAGGGAAGTGTGGGAAAGAGACACATCTCAAGGCATAGCTTGCTAAGACATCTCCACTGGATGATACTACTGTTGTATCATGCAGTCATACAGCTGACTGCTCAACATGTCAAGCTCCATTCTGTGGAAAATGAGCATGACTTCCTTGTTGAAATATTGTCCCCACAGTGTGTTCCGTTGGCTATCTTTCTATGATAAAGGGAATGCCTAAGTCCACCAGTGACACCTTTAAGGACCCATTTAAGGTCATGGTAGTGACTCTCCTGAAATATAAACCTGCACCAGTAGAGCCAGCTTATGTTGGTGGGAACCTTTTCCTGGATTCCCTATTTGCCCTTATGAGGGCTTCTGCACAAGCTATAGGGTATACTCCTCCCCCAAACAGGAGTGCAAAATGATTGACACTGCGGGGAAGTGGGGGAACTTGGAACAGCCACATATTGGTGAATTGCCAACTTCTGGGTATCCTCTCCAGGTACGATTTTTACCTCTAGAAGGTGATGTAGGAGCTCATAAAGTAGCTACATGAAACTCCACGCAAAAGACGACAAAGGGTAAAACGCTTATCTGTGTTAATATTTGATGTGCCCTCGATGCAGTAGACCCAGCTGCTATAGGGATCAACACTATAGTCATCCTTCGTAGGCACGTCTGGTTTAGGGACTCAGGGTTTAGTCTAAAGGAGAAACACCAGCTCTTGAATGTACCTTTTAATGCCAAACAATTGTTCGGTCTTTAGGTCAACCAGATGCTCGAGAAAATCCAAAAAGGATACAGACGTTACTAAGTCTATCGGCACCAGTCTCTCCGTACCAAGCCTGCTTTCTGCCAAAAGCACACCAGAAGGGGTAACAAGGAAGTGGGCTTGGGCAGTACAAGCAGCCTTTTACGACTCCCAACAGTCTAAATCCTTTCAAAGGAGAGCCTGTAGAGGAAATGAGCGGGGTAAAGAAAGAAGTGGCGTTGCAGTCTCCTCTGCTACAAAATAGTGACTTCATCCGGCCCCCCATGCAATCACGTTACACCTGTCAGGAGAAGACTAAGGTACTTCCTGTCTCATTAGGAAAAAATTACATCAGACCATTTGGGTCCTGTCCATTGTGGGAGAAGAGTAGTGCCCAATTTATTTTAAACCCTCCCACCTATCTTCCGATCACGTATGGAGTTCAGACCACATTTACCTTGTAGAGGTTCTGGTGCTCCTAGCACTGGGGTCTGTACACCATCATGGTGTTGGGGTACATTTCCTTTATTTTCTCTTTCTCAAAAAGAACAATTCATACCGATAGATCCTCAACCACTGACCAGGTTCATCTTCTCCTGCACGCTCTGACATGGTCACCCTACGAGTAGACATCCCGCTGTTACGGCAAGGCAACTTCATGTCTGCGCTGGATCAGAAATACTCATACTTTTGCATCCCTTTACATCCAATTCACCGCCATTACCTTTGCTATATGATAAGTAACAGGAAGCAAACATGCCTAGCACATACTCAGCTAGCGGTGCCTCTAATTCACAGCCTTGCTTTCAGCATCAGGGTGAAAAAGTTGCGTCATGAACCCTGATAAAGTCACCCCTTTCTTGGTTCCATTGTGAACGAGGAAACAAACAAAACATACCCCAACAAAGAAAGGGTGATGGCATTCCAAAAGCTGCTGCTTCTTTTTTCAGACACACTTTCCCATCCGTTTGTGCACTTTACATCTGTTGGGAATGATGGCTTCTTGCTTATTGATTGTACCACACAACAGGTTGCATAGGCACCCATTACAAGATTTTGGAGAGGGCACAAGCGGAAGGGCATTAGATGAATCTAGCATTGGTAACAACTAGGGTCAAGCATTCTCTATTCTTGGCGGAATAGCACTGTTTTTTCAGACCCCTCAAAAAACCACTGATTCCTCACTGGTTGGGTGGGGAGCTCACCTCCACCAGATGATAATTTAAGGCTCTTTGGCTACTCAGCACCACAGTCATCAAATCAACTTCCTGGAGGTTTAGCCATCACAGTAGCCCTCAAAGACTTTGCCCCACTTCTCAGAGGGAAAACAATACTGATAAAAACAGACAACATGAAGGCTTTGTTTTACATCCAGAAGCAGAGGGGAACCCACTCCCCCAGCTTTCTGATGTGGCTCAGGAGAACTGACATTAGACAGCTCACAACAGCATTCACCTGTTATCTGAGCATCTCCTAGGTGTAAAAAACTATTTTGCCGATCTGCTCAGCAGGACGCATTAACAAGCCCATGAATGGGAACTCTGCCCTGCAGTCCTCCATGGGTCATTTCAGCGCTGGGGGACTCCACTCCCAACAATAGATCTGCTCGCCACTCCCAAAAATGCAAAATAGCAAAGCTTTGCCGTCAGTTATCCTCACCCCCAGCCCATGGGCAACGCACTATAGATGTACGGGGCAGGGATAAATGCCCATTTTGCTCCTCTTGCCCTCATCCCATATGTGGTAAGGAAGATAAGGCAAGTGTCTATGGCCCTCAGTCTAGTCAAGAGAGCCCTGTTACTCGATGCTGCTTAAGATGTCAGTCAGTCCCCACAAGAAGCTCCCAATCGGGCCAAACCCTTTCAACCAGCATGATTGTCTGCTAAGCCAGCCAGATGCCAAACAGCTAAGTCTTGCAGTATGTCCCCTGAGTTCATAGAGTTTAGCTACCTCCATATCCCACATACATGTATGGCTATTGTACAGAATGCCAGAAAACCCGCTACTCGCGCCTGCTGCACAGCTAAAGGGAAAAGGTTCATGCACTACTGTACTGCTAAACAAGGAGGTCAGTTTACTGTCCCCATTCAGGAGCTTGTTGCCTACCTTCTACATCTTTCCCAGGTAAGTCTCACTTGTACTGCTTTACACTTACTCTTGACTGCAGTTGCAACATACTTTCACAACAGATAGCATTATCTATTTTTAAGGTTCCTTTAATAAAAGCTTTCATGGGGGTGTCTAAAGACCCCTTCTTGTACTTGTCTGGAATCTTAATGTGGCCCACCCTTGGCTTATGAGCCCTCTTGGCAAGCCTCAGCACTCGTGCGACTTAGTTATCTAGGTAGGGGACCTTGCTAGTAATTAACACTTTCCTCAGACGTATTAGTGAGCTCCGATCCCTTACAATACGGGAATCATTCATTCAAGTTCATAAAGATAGGGAAGTTCTTAACAATCCTACATTTCTGCCTAAGGTTGTAATCTCGTTCCACATGAATCATACTATTGAGCTACTAGTTTTGTTTCCCAGAACCAATCTGTAGCGGAAAGGGCACCAAATACTCTGTCTGTTAAAATGGTGTTTATCTATTAAATTGACCGAACTAAACAATTTAGAAAGTTTAATCAGCTTTTCACAACCTTCGCCAAACTCCACAGCAGATGTGCCATTGCTAAAGCTGGCATTGCCAGGTGGATAGGTTCCCAGACCTTTTATTCTAAAGCCAAACACACACTCCCTATGCCTCCAAAACCACACACTACACTTTAAGGAGCCACATTGCCTTTTTTTATTTTTATTAACGTCCCCTAATAGATATCAGTAAGGCTGATACTTGATCAATGCCACACACATTTACTATGCACTTATATGTAGATGTTTTTGTGTGCCAACAAGCTATAGTTGGCCAAGTAGTATTAAGAACACCATTTCAAACATCGGCATCATCTGCTAGCTAGCCAATGCTTTGGAGAAGACTGCTTTTATAGTATATGCAAAGCATGTGTATCTACAGCCATAGATACTTAGAATGAAAATTGTTACTTACTTTGTAGCCATCTGTTTGTAGCATGCAGTGCTTTAGATGCACACGTGTCCGGCCTCCTCCCCAGAATGTATCAATGAGCAGATGTTTTCTACACCTTTTCATTTACTCACTGTTATGCTCAGCATACTGTCTTCAATACTACCGTTCACTTACACTACTCACCCGCTAAGTGGAAAAATAATCTAAAATGGAACCTGTCTGCAGGTCATTCTGGCCTAAAGCAGAAGGTATGATATGTCTTGTGACTTGAGCGTCTTTGAAGAAAATCAAGCTGCAAATGCCGGGACCCAACAATAGATGGCAGGAAGTGTTTTTTGCTTTACTTCGAACTGTGCAAAAACAACAGTTGATGGACAGAATGCAGAACAATGTCATACATTCACCCCCAGTACAGAGATCTGGGCCTAAATTCATCGTTTTTTTGTTCACCATGCCATTCCAGTTTGAACCCAGCCAAATGCAAATCAGTCTTGACCCTGTCTCATGGGAACACTCCAGCCCGGACTGCCAAGCCAGGTCCTCCCTGGACTGGAAACAAGCATCCTAGGACCGGTTTCGGGGTTTCACCCTTCTTCAGCCAGGATAGCTTGATTCCAGTGGCATGGAGAGCACGGGACCCACGTCTGGGCATACCCGTCCCACTCGGGGTGACAAATGTAAAAACAGTTGATGGACAGAATGCAGAACAATGTCATACATTCACCATCATCCCCTTTGGTTTCGCTTACTTCTAACTGTGGCGCATTTGACAAATCTTCACAAAACGTTCCTAAAAATGTCATCCACCTCCTCTCCTTCTTGGAAAGTGGTGATCCATCAAGCTATGGCAGAGAAAAAGGAGGGGTCCCAAACTTCATTTCCCCCATGCAATTTCCTATAGGAACGTTAAACGGAAAGCTAGATCTTTACACGGGCAGTGTGCTTTTTCTGATTTGGTGTAATTTTCTCAGCTGTTTTTGAACAATTAAGTTTCAAAATTTAGAGAGATCTAGTGCCGACGGAATCCTGCAGGGCCAGCAGATGAAAAGATAAGATCTGATTGGCTGCTGACAGCATCAACAAAGAGTTAAAACAGCCATTATAGGACTCTGTCCCATTGTCCTAAAAAAATAAAGCAAATAACATATTAAGGGGGGAGGGGGGGGGCGGGTCTAGAGGTGTGGCCCAGAGGCACCTATTTGGTAATACTGTGAACAGAGTCCAGGGGTTGCCCCAAAAGTGTACAGGGCTCAATGTAAAACCCAAAGTGCTCTATTAGCGGTAGTGTGGGCGAGCAGCCTTAGGCCTAACAGAAGAGTGTAAGACATCTATTGCACCACAGTGATCAGTAATGGGCACACAACTTGAAGGAGATCCAGACCGATTTTAGAAAATTATTCTTTTGTTTTAAATTGAGTATGTTTTTAAATAAAAAATACTTTGCACATGCCCGAAGAAATGGGGAAAAGTGTGGGGACCATGGCTGGCATATCAAGGTACATAAAGTGTAATTCTGGAAATAAGAAAGGGAGGGAGGGGTGGTACTAGAGCTTCTTGTGTATCGATTAGGAAACGTCAACTCAAAAGCATGCAACTCGTAATATGCTATATGGAATATCTGACTGCATTGTTGAATTCCGAGCATGTTAATAAAAAGATTTTTAAAAACAATACTTTGCATTTTGAAATATCGACACTTACAATGTTATTCTATGGTGAAATCAGTTTTGTGGTTAACCAGGTAAGTACTGCACTTAAAATCCCAGTCTTCAGAGCCAAAAGTCGGCAAGGGCCAGGGGTCAGGTGAGTGCTAAATCTGCACCACCAGCGGCACAGGGGCAGCCGGGTGCAAAGGGTAAAGTCTGAGTTCGTCCCAATGCTTTCCAGTGAAGACAGGGGGTGCCCGGTGGGACACTGCTTGCAGATAAGTAGATCTGTTGCAGGGGCCAAGTTTTGGGGATTAGGTTAAGCACAGGAGGGGGCCACATCGCAGCACCAAACATGCACCACCAGCGGAACAGGGGCGGCCGGGGACAGAATGCAATTTTGACGTCTGACGCCCAATGCTTCTTTCGGCAAAGAGGCTGCAGGCGTGGCAAGGAAGTTTGCAGAAGGAAGACCAATGACAGCATAGGTTAGTTGAGATTTAGGGGGTTGTAGGGGCACTGCCGGTTCAGCTCACCAGGGCCCAGGGTCTTTGGGTGCAGGGGTTCCTTTCGACGACTATCTGTTTACTGGAGCTGGTCGCTGTCAGGGGGAGCCTCTGGATTCACACTGCAGGCGCTGTTGTGGAGATCAGGAGAGGTCAGCCAACGCTGGACACGAGTTCAGGATCACTGGGGAGACTTCACTGCAGAAGTGAGCCACTCAGACTCTGGTGGTGGGCGTCTGGTGCAGAGGGCTGGAGATGCGATCCGCATGGATCTGGAGTCCTTGGAGTAGGTTTCTTCTGGACAGGTCTGCTGTCCACAGGAGATTAAAGTCCTTGTTGAAGGCAGCAGTCCTCCCAGGGGTTTTAGAGGTCGCTGGCTGTAAGACCGGTCGCAGGTTCGTCGAAGCTGGAGACAGGCCAGTAAGGCTGGGGCCAAGGCAGTCGTCTTCAGTCTTCTCTGGAGGGACGTCTTCTTTCTTAGATCGGCGCAGATCTAGTTTCCAGTTTTTGGGGAGCAGGTAGGGCCAATAGACACCTTACCTTGGGTGATTACACTCTCTGATATGCTACTCTCCTGTGGGAGGGGGACATAGATCTTGCCCTGATTGGAGGGGTCTCACCATCTTCAAGATGGCGGGCATTGAAAGATGTGCTTCATCTCGCCTCTCCTGCCTTTGGGGTGGAGTTGACAGAGGTGGGCACACCTGCTGATCTTCTCACATTTTCCACTGGTTTTCCCACCCAGAGTGGGGTGCAATCCGGGGGCTGCCATCTGCTGCTAGCAGCAGAGGCTGGGTGGGTGGCATTACAAAGGCGGCAGGCCTTTGAAGCTCCCCTCTTCGAGCTCTGGCCCATCCTAGTGTGACACCTCTACCCAGGATGTGCATTGTTTCTGGTCCCAGAGAGCAAGGGCTCTCTACCCAGGGGAACAGTAACATGTCTGGTGGTGGCTTGTTACCTACAGACGGTTAGAGACCACACCAGGGTTAGCAGATTTTCAGGAGGCACCTCTGAGGTGTACGTGGTACAATAAATCCCACACTGGCATCAGTGTGTATTTATTGAGAGGAGTAGTTTGGTACCAATCACTCTTGTGTTCAGTGAAGCCATCATGGTGCTTGGGAACTCGAGTGGTTGAGTTTCCAGCCCATGTACTCTCTATGGCTTCCCTGGCACTTAGAATATTGGGGAATGAACCCTAATATTGTAACAGCATATCTGTCAGGCAGATATGCCCTCGCCTGTAGTATAGTGCACTCTGCCATAGGGCTGTGAGGGGTGCCAGAGGGGTGACTTACCTATGCCTTTAGGCAGTGTTAGCTGGCATGGCACCCATACAGGGTGTCATGTCGACTTTGTTGTTTTCTCCCTCACAGGGGCATTCAAGTTGGCCTGGTCCCAGTGATGGGAGGTCCAACAGGACCCTCTTCAGCTTCCAGGCCTTAGGTATCCAAGGTACCATTTACTAGGGACTTACAAGGGGTAGAAGTACCAATTGGGGATTTGTTTTCAGGGAAGAAGTACTGGCACAAGGGACCTGGTTGGCAGCGGCCCTGTGCACTACAATTGAAATTGCATCAAAACAACACAAAATGTGTCGAGTTGGCTGTTGATGGCTTTCTCTATTACTTTTGCTGGAACGGGAGCAAGGAGATGGGTCTGTAGTTTTTGAGGTCGGTGGGGTCTGCCAAGGGTTTCTTCAGGATGGGGTTGACCTCGGCGTGTTTCCAGTCGTCGGGGAATGTGGTGGTTGCCAGGGAACGGTTGATGGTGTGGCAGAGCATGGGGGCAATGGTGTCTGCTGCTCTGTTGCAAATGTGGTGGGGGCAGGGGTCCGTGGGGGCCCCGGAGTGGATCGACTTCATCGTCTTCAGTGTGTCTTCAGTGGTGAGGGCTGTCCAGTTGTCGCTGGCTTCAGGGTGTCGGGTGTGGTTGGTGAGGGTTCAGTGTGTTGGTTGTCTTCGTCGAAGTTGTCGTAGATGCTCTTGATTTCTGATGGATACATCAGCCAGTGGATTCCTCACCTTGTGAATATACACTGCGCCAGCATTCCACGGAACTTTTCTTTCCCAGCACTCCACGTCGACGTCATAATGCATCGGCACCGCTCGCGACTCCGTACGATGTCACCGGAGCCATAAGAAGCCCACGTCGGCGTGATGACGTCAGTTCCCTTTTTTCCGTGCCGTCGACGCGCAATGGTTTTTTCCAGTGCTCTCTAGCTACTTTGTAGTTTGGCCGTGTTACTGTTGAAAATTTGGTATGTCTTCGACGAGGAAGTCGGGCTTTAAGCCCTGTAGGGAGTGTGGAGGCCTGATGTCCATGACTGATCCGCATCAAGACTGCTTGTGGTGCCTTTCTTCGGACCACGATGTGGAAGATTGTGCGTGCTGTAGGAGGATGAATCTTAAAGCGCTGAAGGAGAGGAAGACTAAACTCTTTATGAAGAAGATCGGTGAGGAGAAGAGAGGGAGGAAGAAGGAGAAGTCGAGGCGGGGGGAGTCGACTTCGACGTCGTCGAAGTCGAAGAAGCATCATAAAAAGAGAAAGCATTCTTCTCGACGTCGGTCCTCGAAGAGCAGGAAATCGAGGTCGACTTCGCCCCGTCGGCGTCGAAGCAAGGACTTGTCACCTTCTCCTTCGAAGTCTCCGAGAGGATCCCCTTTGCCGAAGCGGGCTCTAGTGCATTCTTCGGCGCAGTCCCCGGCGCAGTCACCGGCTCGGTCAAAGGCGTCGATTCCGGTTCGAGTGGAGTCGGAGGTCTCTATGGATGAGCAGGAACAGGCGGAGCCTACTCCGGTGCCTGATGAATCTGCGGCTCCGGTGGAAGACACTGCGGAGCCGACGCCGGAGACTCCACAAAGGGATACAGGGTCTGTTCCTTATCCACAATTCCTGGCTCCAGGTACCGATTCAACACAATTTCTGAATGCCATGTATGGTATATTTAATAGGGCGGCCTTCCCATCCGGAGCACCAACTGGTCCCGTGGGTCCAATGGCATATACGCTAGGGGTGCCGCAGCATTATGCTCAGGCCCCCTTTTTGCCCTTTATGCCGATGGCGCCTTCGTGGCAATTTCCGGCGCCGATTGGGGATCCGTCGAGGCTTCGGATGCATCATCCTGTTTCGGAGCCGCCTTCGACGCCGTTGCCGACGCCGTTGGCGCCGCGTCCGGCGCTGCCGACTCCTGTGGCTTTGCGGACTCCGGTACCTCTGGCTCCACCGACGCCGCGTACGACGACGACGCAGGCTCCCCGGATTCGATCAAGAAGGGAGGCCCAGAGGGTATTGGAGGAAGGTAGGTATAGAGCAGAGTGGAAGAAGGTGAAGTCGACTCTTCTTCGGTTGAGTTTGAGGGAATAGAAGAAGCAAGTGGTTTGGATACGACCCCAGAGTGGGAGCATACTTCTGCAAGATCTTCTCCACCACAGGAATTGGCACCCTACCATGTGGTGATTAAGAAGGCCGCAGATCTGTTAGATCTGCAGCTGCCCTCTGTGGAGTACAAGTCTAACTTGCTTACGGAGGTGTTGCACTCTCCGACGTCAACTTCGGAGCCTTTGTTGCCTTTCAATGAGGCCATCTTGGAGCCGGTGTTGGAAGTGTGGAGGAAACCTCTTTCTTCTCCGGCGGTTTCCAGACAGGTGGCAAGAAGGTACAGGGTTGCGCCTGGGGATCCTGATTTTTTTGTCTACGCATCCATCTCCGGAGAGCCTAGTTGTGCAGGCTTCTTGTTCGAAACATGCTTCGGGTGCATTCCCTCAGTCTCCAGCAGATAGGGAGTCCAAGAAAATTGATCAGGCGGCTAAAAAGTCCTTCTCTTCAGGAAGTATGGCACTGAAGTCATCTAATGCCACGTGTCTGCTGGGGCGTTATATTCATGCCTTGATGGACTCTATTAAATCTTTAGCCCCTAAATTGCCTGAGGGGGATAAGTCGTCCTTCTTGGAGGTAGTTGCGGACACTCAGGCAGCTGCCATACAGGTGATCCAGTCAGGGCTGCATACGGCGGACTCGGTGGCAAGAATTATGGGGTCATCTCTAGCCGCGAGAAGACAGGCGTGGCTCCGTTCCTCTGGATTCTCTGCGGATGTTCAGGCCACATTGGTGGATTTGCCATTCGATGGACAGAAGCTGTTTGGGGAGAAGGCATTCTCTGCCCTTCAACGATTTAAGGACAGCAGATTGACGGCAAAGTCCTTGGGTCTGCAGGCACCTTCTAGAAGTTCAGCTTTTCGGAATTTTAGGGGTTTTGGAAGATCATCCTTTCGCTCCTTCCGACAGTCTCAGCAGCCGCAGCAGCAACAACAGAATCCCCTCTATAGGTCCTATAGAGGGAAGCAAAGGGGTCGGAGAGGTTCTGGTCGCAACCCCTCTTCTTCCTCCTCCTCCTCTGCTCCCAATGAGGCTTCAGGGAAGCAGCCCTAGATCCCCCATCCCGGATCATGCAAGTCCTGTGGGGGGTCGGGTGTCCTACTTTCTACGGGGTTGGAAATCTATTACAACAGACCTTTGGGTTTTGAACCTCGTAGAGACTGGGTACGCCCTTCCCTTTCGGGAGTTTCCTCCTTACCCTCCTTGCCAAGGTTATTGCTCGGAAGACCATCTGCTTCTCCTACAGAAAGAGGTTCTGGCCTTGCTTCAGAAGGGTGCAATAGAGGTGGTTCCGGAGCAGGAAAGGGGTCAGGGGTGCTACTCCCGGTATTTCCTGATTCCCAAAAAGAATGGCAGATTGCGTCCGATTCTGGACCTCAGAATCTTGAACTTTTACCTGAAACAGGAGAAATTCAAGATGCTGACCCTTGCGCAGGTTCTTCAAGCGTTGCAGCAAGGAGATTGGATGGTGTCACTCGACTTGCAGGATGCATACTTTCATGTCCCAATCCTGAAGTCGCACAGGAAGTATCTCGGTTGGGTCGCAACACTACCAGTTTGTGGTCCTCCCGTTTGGTCTTACTACCGCACCTCGGGTCTTCACAAAGGTGATGGCAGTGGTGGCTGCTCATCTCAGGAGGTCGGTGAGTCCGGTTTTCCCCTACCTGGACGACTGGCTTCTGAAGGCAGAGTCCCCAGAGATGGTGCAGCGTCATCTGCAGGTAACATCTCAGCTGTTATTCGACTTGGGTTTTTTGATCAATGTGCCCAAATCTCACCTGGTGCCCTCTCAACGCAGCCTGTTCATAGGGGCGGTACTGGACACTACTGTGTGTCGGGCATTCCCTCCTCCTCAAAGGATTCTCGACATTCAGGCAATGGTCCCTTTATTCCACAATGGAGCGGTTGTTTCAGTTCTGAAGGTCCTTTGCCTGCTCGGTCTGTTCGCCTCCTGCATTCTGTTGGTCATCCATGCACGCTGGCACATGAGGGCGCTCCAGTGGTGTCTCCGCAGGCAGTGGTATCAGCACAATGGAGATCTCAGGGAGTCGATCAGGATCTCTGGAGAAGCTGCAACGGATCTATCTTGGTGGAGCGTGGAGGGCAATCTGTCTCAAGGAAAGCCCTTCCATCTACCTCTATCTGTGGCCACAGTGATAGCGGATGCATCCACCCTAGGGTGGGGTGCTCATCTGGGGGATCTGGAGATCAAGGGTCTTTGGTCTCCAGAGGAGAGGTTGCTTCACATCAACCTTCTGGAATTGCGGGCGATTCGTTTGGCACTCAAGGCCTTCCTCCCTTCCCTTCGCCGTCAGTCTTTTCAAGTCCTGACGGACAACACTACCGCGATGTGGTATGTCAACAAGCAGGGAGGAGTGGGATCGCGTTGTCTCTGCAGAGAGGCTCTGCGTCTCTGGTCCTGGGATCAGGACCATCAGATTTGTCTGGTGGCAAATCATCTGGCCGGGGTGCTGAACGTGCGTGCGGACAGTCTGTCGGCAGTACTCCGCCGACCACGAGTGGAGGCTCCATCCGGAGGTGGTTCGTTACGTCTTTCGGACGTGGGGAACCCCTTGGGTGGACCTGTTAGCCACTTGCGAGAACGTGCAATGCCCGTAGTTTTGCAGTCTCCAGTATCCGATGCAGGGGGCGTTAGGGGATGCGTTTCAGTTGAGTTGGGGCTCACAACTCCTTTACGCGTTTCCTCCCATACCCTTGATTCCTCGGGTTCTGAGGAAGATTCGCCAAGACCGGGCCCAAGTCATAATGATCACCCCGGATTGGCCAAGAAGGGTGTGGTATACAGATCTTCTCCACCTCTCCTCGTGCCCTCCGCTCCGTCTCCCTCTGAGGGCAGACCTCCTCTCGCAGTCGGAGGGGCAGGTTCTACACCCCCACCTCCAGAGCTTACACCTTCATGCCTGGAGATTGAACGGGGAAACCTGAGTTCATTCTCTCTCCCGCCTGATGTGGTGGACGTTATTTTATCGTCCAGGCGACGCTCCACCAAGTCCGTTTACTCCTACAGGTGGTCCAAGTTTAAGTGGTGTGGAGAGAGATCCCTTGACCCTTTAAAAGCACATCTTTCTGAGGTGCTCCAGTTTGCCCTTTCCTTGGCTCAGCAGGGCTGTGCTGTGGCCACGATCAAGGGCTATCTATTGGCCTTATCGGCTTTTCTATGCCTTCCTGATCAACCGTCGCTGTTTAAATCTCCGGTTGTTCTGAGGTTCATCAAGGGCCTTACAAACATGTTTCCTCCCACTCCTTTTGTTATGCCACAGTGGGATCTTAATCTTGTTTTAACCTTTCTGATGGGGTCCCCTTTTGAGCCTCTACATAGTTGTCCTTTGAGGCTGTTGTCCTTTAAGGTGGTCTTTCTTGTAGCCATAACCTCGGCAAGGAGGGTGAGTGATCTCCAAGCTCTTAGTTCTAAACCCCTTTTTCTTACATTACATGCTGAACAGATGGTTCTGAGGACCAGGGCTGGTTTCCTGCCAAAGGTTGTTACTCCGTTCCATTTGGGGCAGTCTGTTACTCTCCCTGTTTTTTATCCTCCTCCACATCCTTCCAAAGAGGAGGAAGGACCTGGACCCAAAGAGGGCTGTGAGTTTTTATCTGGACAGGACTAAAGACTTTCGTCTTGATGATCAACTCTTCATTGGCTACGTTGGTCATTCGAAGGGTAGAGCGGTGCACAAGCGCAGGCTATCGAGATGGATCATCCTTGCCATCAAGATCTGCTACGCCCTGGCTGGTAAGACTCCTCCTGAGGGCATTAGAGCTCATTCGACTAGAGCTAAGTCATCTACGTCTGCTTTGGCCTGGGGTGTTCCTGTGGCAGATATTTGTAAGGCCGCGACTTGGGCCTCCCTCCATACTTTCGCAAAGCATTATTGCTTGGACTCAGAGATGAGGAGGGAGGGCCACTTTGCACGCTCTGTGTTGCAAGACTTTCTGGTATAGGAAGGTCGACACCCTCCTCCGGGAGTGGGGACTGCTGTGGGAATCTATTCACAAGGTGAGGAATCCACTGGCAAATGTATCCATCGGAAGAACAATTTACTTACCTTCGGTAACGCTTTTTCTGGTGGATACAGTATCTGCCTGTGGATTCCTCACTGGCCCACCCGCCTTCCCGTTGTCCACCTTTGTATACCTTGTTAGAGGTCTTGTTTGAAATGTTTTTATACTTTCTTGTACATTTGTAGGAAATGCTTGTTTATTTAGCATTGCTCTTCTTTGTATCCTATGTATATGTGTTGGTATTCTGTATACTGTGTATACTTGGAGTTGTCGTTGGTTCGCCTGTTCGCCTCGAAGGCTCGGAAAAAATGGGTGGAACTGACGTCATCACGCCGACGTGGGCTTCTTATGGCTCTGGTGACGTCGTACGGAGTCGCGAGCGGAGCCGATGCATTAGGACGTTGCCCATGTCGACGTGGAGTGCTGGGAAAGAAAAGTTCCGTGGAATGCTGGCGCAGGGGATATTCACAAGGTGAGGAATCCACAGGCAGATACTGTATCCACCAGAAAAAGCGTTACCGAAGGAAAGTAACTTGTTCTTTGTGCTCTGTGCATCCAGACAAAGTGGTGCTTCGAACGACACTCTTGTTCCTTCCAAAAGTGGTTACACCGTTTCACATTGGACAAATCATTACTTTTCCCACCTTTGCACCCTTCCAAGGAGGAGGAGAGTTTCACTGTCTGGACCCAAAATGTCCGCTGCCCTTCTACCTTTGCACAAAGGATTCCGGGTGGACGATCAACTCTTCTTTGGCTATGTAGGTGCCAAGAAAGGTCGGGCTGTTTAAGGCGTACCATCTCTAGATGGGTTGTCCTTTGTATTAGGCTGTTACGATTTGGCGAAAACTGAACCTTCAGTGGGACACCGAGCTCATTCCACTAGAGCTACTGCAGCCACTACTGCCCTTGCACGTGAAGTTCCACTCATTGACATCTGCCAGGCAGCCACGTGGGCATCCTTGCACACGTTCACCGGACATTACTGCCTTGACAGCCAAGTCCAGAGAGACAGCTATTTTGCCTGTTCTGTCCTCCAGGATTTTCTGGTGTGAACTTGGTTCGCTGACCCTCCTCCTGGGGTTGTATTGCTGGAGTATCTATTCTAAGGTAAGGAATCTATGACTGTCTCTGTCAGATGCACAAGTTAATTACCTTTGGTAACGATGTATCTGTAAGAGACAAAGGTTAGTTATAGATTCCTCACCGCCCTACCCATCCTCCCAGCTCTGTGAACTGATTTCTAAGGACAGAGACTTCCTTGCAGGGCCCTAGTTTTAGCGCACCAGTGGTCAGTGTCTTGAATAGATCTGCACTTCTGGCGTACAAAGTCGTGTCAGAACTGACGTCATCCCAGCGAACACGACGCCGGACGCGGAGTTGATGACTCCACCTACCGACGCGCAGGGGTAGTGCTAAGAAAACTTTCCCCGGATCCTCTGACGTCTGGGGGTAATTCTAAGGTAAGGAATCTGTAACTAACCTATGTCTTACAGATAATTACCGAAGATAAGTAACTTGTTCGTCAAAACACATAGGTCTGTTTTATATATTGATCTGTTGACGTTTTGACAAAGCCAGTAGACCTGCATTTTGTAAAATGAAATCCCCTTTTAATGTTTGTTGTATATGTTACAGGTAGGGGTATTGTGATTATGGAGTTCAGTGCACACTAAGGGTCAAATGTGATTTGAGATTTCATTAAAAGTATTTATTTATTTAAGGGTTTGTATAGCGCCAGAATCGACTCTGAGGAGTATTTTTGCGCTTTTGTGGAAGCGTATCAGCTGTGTGTGCGGAAACAATGATTTTTTTCTTTTTTTTTTTAAACAGAGTGGTTTTAAGTAATTTCCTAAAAACTAAATGATTAGAACATAATGCATATATATAATGCACAGTAATTTCCAGGGATCAGAAAAGCTAGGCTTTCTCCTCCTAACGCAGCCAGCCATGAGTAAAGTACTCCTTGTTTCCATTCCCAAGCTAAGCAGCCACTTTTGAAGGGTTACCCTGCCACTCAGAAAAACCAGAGACATTCTTCCGTGCCGCCACTGCCTTCGGGCCATGGTCCGCACCAACCACCATCATAGGACGCAGTGTCCTGCCCCAGCTCTGCACTGAAGAAACCATTGAGGCCAACTGCTTGGGCACTGCCTGCGTCTGTCTTGGAGCTGTGCTGTCCATCTGAACCAATAACTTTGGTGATAGTCAGAATCTGTGTCAGAGCCGAGACCCTTGCCACCGACCAGCAAGACCGGGCACTGCTCTGGAACTGTTAGCAAATTCTCCATAAGCTTTAGGAGGAGATCCCCACACAGGCCAGATACTCAGACACACTGGGATCTGCTGCTCAACCGTCCAAATGGCAGCTGTCCTTTGATGAAGCCTTCGACACCCTAGCAGCGCAAGAAAGGGGACAAGGCTTCAAGCACTTAGTCTTTCACTGTTCCACTACCACAGCATCTTTCTCCACAGCCCCCAACCACTTCTCCATACGACCCTGTTTGCTACACTCCTCAGGGGTCACCTCGTTCTTACTTAAGTTAGACAGTGGGCGGGACACTTTTACGCAAGGGGATCCCTGGTACACCTAATATGCTGACCCACCAGAGGGGACAGATCCGGACGTTTACCCTACCCATCCCTCCCCTCTCTATGACTTTACGTCCTACAATGAACTTATTGGTAGGACTGCCTCCTTCTACAAGGTGGTTCTCCACACTTAACCCTTAGATGATAACTCAGTTTTTGAGATCCTGTCCTCCACCCACTACTCAGTACCTTCCCCATGCTTAAAAGCATGCTCTGTCACACCCTGGACCGCTTCACGACCCTGTCCACGCCAGAGTTAGTAAACCTAGGAGGAACAAAAAATACTGACCCTCTGTACATTTGTGGCCAGCCTCTACCTGACTTTCTAGTGGTCACTGCCACCCATAAGAGGGCATACTCTCGGACTACCATTGATGCTCCTCCACCAAGTAAGGAGAGTAGACAAATCGATGTAAAGAGTAAACAAATGGATGGTGCATGTAAGCGGGTAGCTGTGCAATTGGCCAGCCATTGGCGGATTATCAATTTTATTGGGCTAGTATCTAGGTATGACTGTGCCCATTGGGATGAAATGGAGGGGCTCCTCCAACAGCTCCTCCATCCCCTCCAGAGCCTGATCTGGGATTCTTCCTCAACACAGAAGTTGGCATGGCTAATCACTGCCTTCCAGGCAGTAATCCCTATCATTCAGTCAGGCCACCAAGTCGTGGTCAGGACAGTTATGCGCCTCCTAGGCATAATGGCCTCATGTATTGCCATGGTATCCAATGCCAGGTTACACATGCATCTGTTGAAGTGCTTGGGGCACCTCTGGTCCCAAAACGAGGATCATTGGAACAATCTAGTGTTGATCAGCTGCCCCACTTGTCACTTTCTGCAGTGGTGAAATACCAAGACCTTGGAGTAGGGGCGGCCTTTTCTTGACCTAGTTCCACAAAGGACCATTACAGTGGACTCCTCTCTTATGGGATGGGGTGCATACTTACTGGGTCTGACTGTCCAATGCCAGTGGGAACTCAGACAACAGGGTCTTTACATGAATTACCTGGAACCTCTAGTGGTTATCCTTGATTGGGAAAGTGTAGTCCTCTTCAAGATGGACAATATGACAGCCATTTATTATTTTCTAAAGCAATGGAGTACCAGATCTCCCAGCTTTCTCAGCCAGCCAAGATCATTTGGCAGTGGGCTCTCCAACACAAGATCCATCTACTAGCAGAATATGTAAAAGGAGTGACAATGACTTTGCTGACCTCAGTAGGATGGTGCAGCAAGTTCACGAGTGGGAGCTCTACCCGCAAGTTCTCCTCCAATTACTTCCAGCGTTGGGGACTCCTGGAGATACACCTCTTGCCATGGCAGAAAACGCCAAATGCCCAAACTTCGCCGCCAGGTTCCCACAGTCTGTGGTCAATGCAGCATGGATGAAGTGGTCAGGGATATTTACTTGCTTTTTTTAGGTCTCGCATGCGTTGCAGGGCAGAGCCCTGCTCCGCCTCCGCGAGAGATTTTGTAGGAGAGGATTTTCCGAAGATGGCTTTAAGCCCCGCCCTTCATTTCCATTGGCTAGCGTCACCGTTTATGGTAAACGGTGGCCTGCCATTGGAAATTAGGTGTTTGGGTTGCCTCCCTTTGGCTTTCTGTGCCGGCCCACCTGGACTGGCTTGCCTGCTTTGCGTCTGTCGAAGAGCACTTTCTTATCTTTATGGGGCCATGTGTTTCGATCGACTCCTGGTGTTGTAGGGATACCTGGTTTTAAGAACTGTGGGGACTGTCACCGCATGATGTTGGTGACTGACCCACACTGCATGTGTCTCTACTGCCTATGGTGCGACCACGACTCAGTCAAGCCCCGACTGCCGGGCCATGGCACCGAAGACTTTGCGGGAGTGGTCCCGAAAGTTGCTGGAAGTCCGGCAGTTGGCTCCGCGCAGCTCAAGGTACCGGTCCCGTGGGAGGTCTAGGGACCGGTCGCAGAGCCATCACCATTGTTTGTCTGGATCCAAGTCTTCGCACTCTGGGTCAGTTAAGTCAAAGCATTCCAAAAAGAAGTCGAAGAAGCGTCGTAGCTCTTCAGCTTCCCATCTCGCGACGCGGCTGAGGGTGTGGGCGGTGCCACCGGCCTACCCACCTTTCCCGGGTCCGTCGGCGACTCCTTCTCCGGTTCAAGAATTTCTTGCTGCCATGGCTCGATTCTTTGGGCTGTCTGGCCCTGCCGGTGCGCCTTCGGGCCCTCCTAGGGGTCCTGCCCTTCTGTCGCTGGTGGCTTCGGCGCCGCAGGACTACCCTGGATCCGGGCTTGGATCCCAGGCTATATCGATTGACGTCATAACACCTCCACCGGTGTTGACCCTCTGTCCTCCCTCCGGCACCACCTCCGACGTCATCCGGTCCTTCCGCCGACCTCTTCCTCGGTTTCAGCCCTGAACCGGACACGGTGCCGATAGGACCTTTTTACCCCTATGTCCGTCCTCCTTATTTTCAGCCTGTTTCACAGACTTCGGAGGAAGGGGAGGACTGGGAGGGGTCTGAGTACCCTCTCACACAAGAGTGTGACTATGATCCGGACTGGGCAGAAGATTTGGGGTGATGCCAGCGGTCTCGACACCTCACCTGACCTTGGCATGCTGTCTCCTCTTTCCGTGGCTACGGAGGAGGGAGCAAGTTACGCAGTGGTGTTGCATAGGGCGGCTGAGGCCCTCCACCTCGAACTCCCTACAGTGGCCGTCAGGACTAACCTCCTGATAGAAGTGCTTCAGCCGGCGGCAACCTCTACGAAGCCCTTGCTGCCTGTTAATGACGCGCTTTCAGACGTTATTTTGGGCCCTTGGTCCAGGCCCAACACGGGCTTCTGTGGACAGGAACGTGGCCCGACGCCATTGCCCGGCTCCGGGTGAACCTCTCTTCCTCTCCCAACACCACACTCCTGAGAGCTTGGTTGTCCAAGCCTCTGCTTTCCAGAGCGCGTTCCCTTACGCACTTCCGGATAGGGAATCCAAGAAGCTAGAGCAGCTTGGCATGAAGCTGTTTTCATCTGCCAGCTTAGGGCTGCAGTCGGTGAACACCGCATGCCTCTTGGGCCGTCGTTCCCACTCTGTGTGAGATACGGTTGTGCAGGTGCTGCCCCACTGTCCAGAGGAGGCCCGGACAGTCCTTTCCCATGCTATAGCAGCTTGGAGAGACGTAGCTAAGTTCACCATTCGTTGTGGGCTCAACACCGCCGACTCGCTAGGCAGGGCGATTAACACGACGGTGGCGCTTTGGCGCCATGCCTGGCTGAGGACAACTGGCTTCTCGGGGGATGTCCATAACAAGCTGAAGGACATGCCTTTTGATCGCATTCGCCTTTTTGGCCATAAGGCAGATAGTGCGTTGAAGCGCTTTAAGGACTCATGGGCTACGGGCAAGTCCTTGGGCCTGTCGGCCACTCGGCCTCCTCCGCCTTATGCGTTTCGCTTCTTTCACGGCTGCGGAAGGGGTGGCCCAACATGTTCTTTTCAGAGCCACAGGCCCGCGCAACAACAACCTCAGCACGGCCCAGGACATGGGAACTGTCGAGGCGGTTCTGGGGGCCAGCGGGCGGGTCAGTCCACCTCCACCCCCACAGCATCCACTTCCAAGCCTTCCTAGTCTGACCTTTCAGGCCCATCAGACGCCAGTGGGCGGCAGGATTTGCCACCATCTCTCCCAGTGGTGCAACATCACCTCGGACAAGTGGGTGCGCCCTATCTTGGACCTCAGGAACGTCAACCGCTTCCTCCGGAAGGAGAAGTTCAAGATGTTGATGCTAGCTCAGGTCTTATCTGCTCTCGACTCTGGAGACTGGATGGTAGCGTTGGACTTGCAAGACGCATATTTCCACATCCTCGTCCTGCCGGCACACCGGCGTTACCTGTGGTTGACGGTAGGCCACAAGCACTTTCAGTTTACCGTGCTCCCCTTCGTCCTTACAAGCGCCCCTCGGGTGTTCACAAAAATGATGGCGGTGGTCGCAGCTCATCTGCCCAGATCAGGGTTTCCAGGCTTCGCCCTATCTCAACGACTGGTTGTTGAAGGCGGGCTCACCCCAGGCAGTCATCTACCACCTCCAGACTACGGCTGACCTCCTGCATTTGCTGGGGTTCTCCATCAACCTGCCGAAGTCGCACCTCATTCCCTCTCAGAAGCTCCTCTTCATCGGAGCAGTTCTGGACTCGGCGCAGTTTCGGGTTTATCCTTCCGAGCAGCGAGTCCGGGATTTTCAGGCTATGATTCCGATTTTTTAGCCTCTATCCCGTGTTTCGGTCAGGATGACCCTCCAGCTTCTGGACCGGATGGCCTCCTGCATCCTGCTAGTGGATCATGGCATATTCAGGCTCTGCAGTGGGACCTGAAGTTCCAGTGGGCACAGCATCAGGACAACCTCTCCGATCACGTCCAGATCTCGGAGGGCACTGCACGACAATTGCAGTGGTGGCTCACGAAATCGCGATTGTGTCCATGGCAGATCCCTCTCCTTTCCCCAACCAGAAAACACAGTTGTGACGGACGCGTCCCTTCTGGGATGGGGCGGTCACATGGGAGAGGCGGAGGTCAGAGGACTTTGGTCTCTGGCGGAGTCCGTGTTCCACATCAACCTTCTGGAGCTCCGGGCGATCCGGCTTGCACTGAAGGCATTCCTTCACTCTGTCCGGGGAAGAGTAGTGCAGGTGTTCACGGACACACCACCGCCATGTGGTACTGCAACAAACAGGGCGGGGTGTGGTCATGGACCCTATGTCATGAGGCTCTGCGCCTCTGGACATGGCTGGAACATCAGGGCATTTCCCTGGTGGTTCAACACCTGGCAGGTTCTCTGAAGGCCAGGGCGGACAAACTCAGCCGCCGGTGCATGATGGATCACGAATGGCACCTGAACTCTGACGTGGCGCAAGGTTTCTTTCAGCAGTGGGGAGAGCCTTGGTTAAATCTATTCGCCACCGAAGAGAACACGCATTGTCATCCGTTCTGCGCATTGGAATTTTCAAGGTGGCACTCGCTATGCGACGCTTTTTGTTGCGAGTCGAGTTGCGGTCTACTATACGCCTTTGCGCCTATACCACTTCTACCTAGAGTCCTGAAGAAGATCAAGTGCGACCGGGCCCTAGTCCTTCTTGTGGCTCTGGACTGGGCTCGAAGAGTATGGTATCCTGAGCTACTCTGTATGGATATCGATCCCCCGATCTGACTGCCTCTTCGAGAGGATGTTCTGTCACAGCAACAGGGGACGGCCCTCCACCCGAACCTGTGCAGCCTCCACCTCCTTGTGTGGAGATTGAGCTGCAGGAGTTGACTTCTTTTTACCTGCCTCCCGAAGTTCGTGATGTAATCTTGGCAGCCAGATGTCCCTCCACTAAGACGGTATACACCTGCAGGTGGAATAAGTTTGTGGCATGGTGGGCAGCAAAGGCTGTGGATCCCCTTTCTGCCCCTCTTTCAGAGGTCCTTCTATTCCTCCTTTCTTTGGCCCAGCAGGGCTCTGCTCTGGGCACTATCAAGGGTTATCTCTCGGCCATTTCAACCTTTTTACAGCTTTCAGATCAGCCTTCCATTTTCAAGTCCCCTGTTGTAAATAGATTCTTGAAAGGCATTACTCATCTTTTCCCTCCTGTTCCATTCATAATGCCTCAATGGGACATGAACCTGGTTCTGACATATCTGATGTGTGCTTCCTTTGAGCCGCTTCACTACTGTCCTCTGTTCTTCTCACTTTAAAGCCAGCTTTCCTGGTGGCAATCACCTCTGCCAGAAGAGTGAGTGAGTGAGTTCCAGGCTCTTTCTTCTAAACCTCCTTTTCTCTCTGTCCATCCAGACAAAGTGGTTCTAAGAACTTGTCCATCTTTTCTGCCAAAGGTTGTCATTGCCTTTCATATCGGGCAGACCATCACTTTGCCCACCTTCTTTCCGCCTCCCTCAAAAGAGGAAGAGAGGGTCCACCGTCTGGGCCCAAAACGTGCGCTCTCATTCAACCTGAACCACACACAACAGTTCCGGGTGGATGACCAGCTCTTTGTTGGCTACGTGAGCGCCAAGAAAGTTCGGGCTGTGCACAAGTGGACCATCTCTCGGTGGGTCGTTCTGTGCATAAAGGCTTGTTATTCTTTGGCTAAAAAAGAGCCTCCGGTGGGGCTGCGTGCCAATTCTACCAGGGCGATGGCAGCCCCTACTGCTTTGGGACGGGGAGTTCCCTTGCATGCCATCTGTCGGGCAGCTACGTGGGCCCCGCTGCACACGTTTACCAAGCATTGCTACCTGAACAGCTAAGTCCAGAGAGACGACTTCTTTGGTTGTTCTGTTCTCCAGGACTTTCTGGTGTGATCTTGATTCGCAGACCCACCACCGGGGTTGGTATTGCTGGGGTATCTATTCTAAGGTAAGGAATCTCACTACGCGTTTCTTTCAGATGCACAAGTTACTTACCTTTGGTAATGATATATCTGTAAGAAACATTGGTAGTGATAGATTCCTTACTGCCCCACCCATCCTCCCTGTTCTGCAAACTGATTTCTAGGGTTGTCATCCCTTTCAGGGCCCTAGTTTTATGGCACCAGTGGTCAGTATCTTGCATGGCTCTGCGTTTTCTGCGCGGAAAGTCGTGTACAGAACTGACGTCGGTGCGCGAGGGTAGCGTCTTAAGTAGCTGCCGCGCCGTCATTTTGGCAACCACAACGCCAACGACGGACGCTGAGCCGCACAACGCCACCTTCCGATGCGTAGGGGTACTGCTGACAAAACCTTTCCGGATCCAGTCTGATGCCTGGGGGTAATTCTAAGGTAAGGGATCTATCACTACTAATGTTTCTTACAGCTATATCGTTACCAAAGGTAAGTTACTTGTGCGTCAGGCGCCTCCTGTCTATGTTTGATTGTCTTCCCAGGTTTTAATCCTCGTGAAGGATTTTTGGTTTTGTGACGGTGCCGTCACTTTCTTTTCTGTTACCCGTTACAGATGTTCTGGATTGTGTGGCTGTTCAGCCGTGTTATTTCCTTATTCTGGTACAGCTGGTTAAGCTGTGTTTACCTCTCTTTTGAGCCTCTGCCTACGAGCTTATCTCATGAGGGACCCTTCTTTTGTAGGGTTGTGCCTTACCCTATGTGGGGTATTTGTTGGCTGTTATATTGCTACTCTTCCTTACCCTGGAAGTTTTGCCGCATGTTGACGCTTCCTACCGTTGGAGGATGTCTCCGCTGGTGAGATGTCTCCTCTGGTGAGATCCATGGGGTTGGTTTCTCTCCGGGGATTACAATTGGTTGTCTATGGTTGGTCCGTAATACATCCCCGCCTCAGTAGGGGCGTCCTTCCCTGCTGTTTCGTTGGGGTTTTGTCACGCCTGTTTCCTGGCGTGTTCTTGCAACCTCGCTGTGCCTGTCTTGCCTGTCTACAGGTTGACATGCGCCCCTGGGGGGCAGGTCCCTCTGTTTCGTTCCGTAACAGTCTCTTCTATATTCTGTGACTACTTGCCGTATTGGTGCACACAGGTTGTGCTCTACGTCTTTTCTTGTGGCTCAAGCACTGTTGGGGTTCTTGCCCAAGGGCAAGGGGAGTTCCCGCCGGCTCTGTCTCGGCTGTGTGTTGCCTCCTACCCCACTTCCCTAGCAGGGTCTCCAGTCCCTTGCTTCTTGCAGGACAGGGGTCCGGTTTGTCGGTTCCTGCCCTGTGCATATTTCTTAGTTCTTCAAGGAGGGGCTCTTGTATATGACTTTCTGCTACGGATCTGTGCTCCACCCCAGCTGTTTCTCGGGGTATGGGTTCTTACTCACATTTGTAGCACTGGTGATAGGCTCCCCAGCAGCTGTTTTTCTGGGTGTGAGTTCTTACTCCCATTCTGGCACCGTTGCTTCTTTAGGTAGCTTTACTGTGCATGTAGTCTTCTCGACATTCTCCTTGTTGGTAGATGGTGTTGGTCTATGGCGGTGTATGCCTTTTGGCGACAGGTTTCTCTGTGCCTTCTCTTAATCCGTTACTGGCAGTATCGTGGTCTGTGTTTCTGCCTGCCTCGCGGGAGATCAGCTTTTTTCTGAGTTCTGTGACTGTTATGCTGCACACCGGTAAAGTGGTATTGTTTGAGCGACTCCCTTGTTCAGGGTTTCGTCACTACATGTATGTGTGACACATTCCTGTCTCTTTCTGTATATGTTGTAGGTTCCACACGCTACGGGGGTGCTCGCATACTAGGTTATTGTTTGCACTAGTATCAGGCCTTCTTGCTCACTCCACCCTTTGGGATAGAGTCCTCTATGTTTGCCTGGCTTTGCAGGTTATCTCATCACAGTGGTACCTTTGGTACGTTTGGCTGCATGCCTACCTACCGAGCTTTTGCTCGATGGTGACTCTTCTGTCTCTGTTGGCACTAGACTCTGGGTTCGGCCTTGCCACTGTTGTCACATGTCCTAGGGGGTACACAATTGATGTGATTTTTTTCTTACACACACAGGCCTCCTGTTGCGGCTCCTGTTCTTAACCAGACAGTCTACGGACTGTCCCCTTTTTAGGTCTCGCTGAGGCAGCGCATGCGCTGCTCTGTGAGAAATTTAGTGAGTGGCTTTTGAAAGTGCTACCAGAGGCTTTTGCTGGCTTCAAGCTTACGTTCAAGCACGCGTGCATGCACGCAGCCGCCATGTGGGTTTCTGTCAAGGCTCATTAAGCCTTGCGTGCCTCTCTCCGCCTTGTTTTCTCAGTGCCCTGCGCACGTCGTGTTACTGGGGTGATTTATAGCATAGTGTAGTGCTAAACCCCCTCTTCCATGGCCTAGAGAAAAACTTGGCACTTCACCAGGGATGAGAACTCGGCGCAGTGTATTTTCCAAGGAGCGCGAGCGTCAAGAATAATATATCACATCACCAAGCGAGCACTCTTCGAAGCACGCGCCTTCCACTCCACGCTCCTGTGCATGTCCCGCGTGCCACTGCCAAACAAAGCCCACATGGAGGGGAGGGCTCTGCTCAGCAGCTGCTTATATTGATTGACAATTTTCCTTAACTTGTGCAACACTTGTTATTTTTTTCATCCATCTCCATCACGTTGTTTAACTGAGAAGCACAAACTAGCAAACAAAGCCTGTGTGAATTTATTTTTGCTCTGATGTTTTTTTTGCGGGTCAGGTCTTGCACGTTCCACATAATCTTTGTGATTTTGACCATGTGTTTCAGGTCTCTGTGCTGCTCGATACTGATTTCATCACAGTAAGCTGCATTCCGTGTACTGTTCCCCAGTATTGGTGTTTATAGTGCATGATACCCGTCGGTAACTTCAAGGCACTTCTGGGAGCAGGGCAGTGTGTGCCTGACAAGCCTCGCTGTGTAATCGGATAGCAACAGGTCTGCCTCTGTTATGAAGAAGCAGTCTGAGAGTACTTATGTCTGCTTCCAGGACATTTTAATGTTTCTTGATAAGCGAGTTTTTCAGCTTGTAAGCGAGTAGTATTAATATTCTGCGCCTCCTCTGTACCGTTTCTGCTGTTTTATTGTAAGGAATTGGAACTCTTTAGGGAATATTTTGTCTAGCAGCCTTTGTTAAAGCAAACCGTCATTTGGTTTTAAGGAAAAGTCTAACTGCTCCATTAATAGTTTCGATATATACAATTTTAAACGAGCTTTCAGATGGCTTAGAAGACAAGCAATGGCATAGCCAATAGGTCTCACCTTTGGAACCTTATAAGTGTTTAGACATACAACAGTTGATGTTGTTGCACCAAGGATATTGTACTGCATAACTATTACTTCTAAGATTCCAAAGGCGAGACCTATTGGCTATGCCAATGCTAGTTTCATTTTGGCATCCACTGTGGTGTATGTTCAGGCGGTATGCTCTACCGTTATGTTGTTTTGCCCCTTTGGGACTTCGTTCCTCATGGATCATAGGGACCGGTGCTGAACTCCTTCTTTGACGGAGTCTCTGCATTGTTTCATATAATTGGCACTGACCTTTCTAGTTATTTATTTCCTTTCGTCTGTGTCTGGACGAGAGAGGTCTCACACTGTCCCTCAACGGATTTTGGTGTCTTTGCCGTCCCTCGTTCATCTTCCTTACGGAGTTTCCTGGGTCTCATGTCAGTTGCCTTGGCATTGCGATTCTCACCGTGTTTCGTCTGCCTCTTGACGTATACGTTCTCCTGGAATTTGGTGGTTGTTTCGCAGACCCTCCTCCTATGGGATATGGGTTTGGTATCTATTCTAAGTTAAGGAATCTGCGGCTAGATGTCTCTAACAGATGGAAGAGTTACTTACCTTCGCTAACGGTATATCTGGTAGAGCCACAGTCTAGTTTCAGATTCCTTAATGCCCACCCATCCTCCCCTCTCTGTGAAGGCCTTTTCATATGGTGTTTTCCACCTAGCCCCAATTTCTGGTGGCCTTGGTCTTCCGGAGGTGTGCTCTCGCACCTCACTCTGATGTAGGGTGTGTTGTTCTGCGTGGGGCCCTTCGGCCTCCCCTCCGTCCTAGTGTTTGGTTGGTGGCGTGTTCTCGCACCTTCCTTTGGCGCAGGGGGTGAGGTTCGGCTTTCGGGCCCTTTGTCTCTCCACTCCGTCCACATTTTAAGGGGGTTAAGGTTTATACTTTTTACACCTTCTCATGTTGTTCCACCTGTGTTCCTTACGCGTGGAGTTATTCTGTTTTTAATTCCCTCCCACTGCCCACCTCCTTCTTTCTCTGGCAGTCGGTTGGGTTCTCTTTGGTGCTACAGTCCTTCAGTCTCTGGAGGGTGTGTGTTCTGAACTTTCTAGTGGTCGTTCACTTCTAGTTACTTGTCTTGCAACATGTTTCTTCAATATTGTGGTTCTTTTATTTTCCCTCCTGTGGTGACAAGCTGTGCCTGGCTTGTCATATCTTTTGTGCTGCAGTAGTTACCCCCTCGAGGTGGGACACGGCTTGGCAATTTGTTGGGCCCTTGCTCGCAGCAAGTACTCAGCGAGCTCCCTTCAGTCCCTCCGCGTACTGGGTGCTTTTTCAACGATTATGGGTGCTTTTTCAACGATTTTGCTGTTTCACACACTGTTCCTATGCTATCGCAGTTTTTTTGCATGGCTCCGCGTTGTGATGCAGAAAAGTTTCCTGTAGAAAACTGATGTCAGCACGCCGGGAAGGTCTTATATGGCTCCATTGACGTCACTTCCGGGGACGACTTCAGGACGGAGACTGGCGACGCCGCCTCCCGGCGTGCAGATGTATTGCTGGGGAAAAAAGATTTTCCGGATCCAGTCTGATGCATGGGGAGATGTTCTAAGTTAAAGAATCTGCGGCTAGACTGTGTCTCTACCAGATATATCGTTACCGAAGGTAAGTAACTCTTCCGTTCGTGGCATGTAGTACTGTAGATTCACATACTCCCACCCTCTTCCCTGGGCTCCTGTGGATTTTGAAATCCTCAATCTATCTCATTTTTCTCTCTTTGCACAATGCCTCGTGTCACATTCCATCCTCACCTGCTGTGCGGGAAAAGAATCTAACAATGGAGTAGATGATCATGCGCAATGCTAGCAAAAAGAGGAGGCCCAGAACCTTGTGATTCAAAAGACTTCTTTGAAGAAAAACAACTTGCACACATCCGGGCTCAACACTAGATGGTAGAAGTATGTAGTCGTGTGAATCTACATCACTACTTGCCACAAACAGATGCTTACTGGGCAAGTAACCTTTTTCTTGCACCCCTGTCATGCACTTCTTATGACCTCGTATATTGAATCATTCATGTCATGTGCTATGACATCATTGTAAAAAGATTACTGACCTCTGAATTTAGATTATACATGACATCACTGCTTGGCGGGAGTGCAAGATAGATTTACTTCAGTTTCCTATAGCTGCTGATTTGCAGTGTGTTTTTTTTTTTTATAACAAATGTTATTGGTTTTAAAAGGCATACAAATACATAAACCATAGCATAGACAAATCTTACAGTTCGCCCATTGAATGTTGTCTATTTTCAGTGTGAAGTCTTAGTAAGCATGGTCGGCTCCAGAACATCCCTCAGTGTCACGCCCCTCCAATTACATCATTAGTTCCAACCATTTCCTCCTACTCTGCCATGCTTGACAGGACATCCTCTTGCTTCGTTGATAGGTTTTTCTTGTGCAGGACACCAATCTACCCCTCTACGCCATTTAGAGATACTAGGAGGGGATAGGGTCCTTCCATTTCAACTGACATGTTCACCTAACTATAACATCAGTTTTTTTCCTAGTGAATGTCATAAGTTTTATTTCGTGTAAAGTAAGAGATTATTGCCATAACGAACAGTGAATATATAGATATATATAATACACTTTGTTTGTTGCCGCTGGGTTGTTAGGTCAGCCCTTGCATAAGAGTAGGCTAATAACCAAAGAAATTTGAGGCGTGAGTGCCCCCCTCCCCACCCCCCAAGCCCATTTTGGGCACTGGGCCAGGTACCTTAATTTTGGAGGGGTGGTTTGAAGCCCCCTCCCTAAGATTGAATAGACACCTAAGCACCCAGCTTGCCATTTGCCTGTGGCATTTAGTTCCTGCCTGTTGCAGCCTGATTTAGTGACGTCACTGCTGCCCTGTTTTTTACGACCAGGTTTTACCACTCACTGTTCTTCCTGTCAACAGAAGCCCGGCCCACCGTAGGACCTACTTAAAGCAGGCCGCAGCGCAACAGTACATCAGGCCTGCTGAAGGCAAGCCTGTCTGCAAACAACCATACCTAGCACCATGACCCCTTGCCCTCCTGCGCCCTGCCGATACACAATTGCCAAGCTCTACACCCTGGACACCACAACAAGCACTGCTACTGGCGCCAACCCACGCTCCACAATAGAACCTTTCACCTGGACCCACTGCTACTTCACCTGCCACAGCTCACACTACTGCCCACCCCGAACACACCACAGACACCACCTGAACAAAAACACCAACTCGCATGCGCTATTCTCAATACACGCTCACTATGTAAACATACCACTGAGATTTGGGACCTCATCTCCACCCTCACACCTGATGTCCTCTTCCTCACTGAGACCTGACTGACAGGATCACCCACCGCAACAGCATCAATAAGCCTATCAGAGGGAATACCATCATACACAAGGAATCTATTCATTGCACCACGACAAATAACATCACCCCAGCCATGGCTCCTCAACTTCCGACTCCAGACAAACATCAAAACCCGCCATCAGTTGCACCCTTGCCTACCATTCCCCAGGACCACGTCCAGCCTTCTGCAACTTCATTGCCGACTTCACTGCCCCCCCCTTGCCATAGACTCCAACAACTGTATTTTCTTCGGTTACCTCAACTTCCATCTTGACTACCACAATCACTTCAACACTACCAACCTCCTCGATAGCAAGAACATCGGACTCGTCTAACCAGTCCACGACCCCACAACACTACAGGCCACACGCTAGACCTCCTCTTCACCTTCCCTGACTGAATCATGGTATAGCCAAACCACAGAACTCACCTGGACCGACCACTCCATCGTGCTCTTCAACATCAGCTCACAGACCTCTGCCCCCAGTCTGCCCAATGCCCCACAACTGAAGCAAAGTCTCAAAGTACACATGGATCAATGCCCTCAACACCACCCACCCAATCACCTCCAACAACCAACAGTGTAGCTCTGATTGGCCACAACACCCACATAAGGTCCACCAAGCAAGCTAGCTGGTACACTGAAGACCTCAGAACTGCTAAACAAAACTGGAAAGGAGCTGCTGCGCCAGCAAGAACTCTGCCGACAATACAGCCTGCAAGACAGTCCTCATCCTTTACCATAGACATTTTGGAGAATCGAAGTAAAAGGCCTAAGCCTCTTGCATCAAAACAGGCTCCAGTAGCAGCAAAGAACTCTGACACATCATACAAAAAATTTCCAACCCCTCAACTGCAACAAACATTACCCCCACAGGAACTTTGTGCCAACCTTTCAAACTTCTTTCACGACTAGATCGCCAATATCTACAGAAACTTTAAACCCCAGCCCAAGGCCACCAACACCTTCAAGCAACACAATGTCCCTGCTAGCACCACAGATCCGACCAACTGAATGGAGCCAGCTCGCCCCATAGAACTTCACTTCCATTATGAACTCAGTCCACTCAGGTCCCGGGAACCGCAGAGACCACTTTGTTAAAGCTCCTTCCAATTATAGGACCGCAAACCTGATGCTTTGCCTTGAGAAAGTCGTCAGCCAATCGGCCATTGGGGAAAACACGCGTCAGCAGTTTTTTTGTGTAATTTCACTATTTGAACAAACAATTAAAAACGGCATATCTTGAGTTTTGGAAACTACTCTTCAATTCACTGCTTTCGCTCAGTGGGCAGAGACCTCCATCTACTATGTAAACAAGCTTCTGACCTGTCCGTACAAGGCCCTACACAACTGTGGTCCCACTGAATTGAATCCCTGCTTGAACTTCATTCAGCCCTCCAGGCACCTCGCTCCACTTCCCTTTCTCTAACCCCCTCCACCCGCATCTGCTGAATTTTCTGCTTCGCCTACATAGGCGTGAAGACGTAGAACGAGCTACCCTTTCATGTACTGACCTCCCCACCTCTTTCAGAGGTCTAAAAGTCCCTGAAGAGCTGGCTAATCAACTGAACCCTGCCAGCACCTGGATACCCTCACTGGTTACCAGAAGTGCTCTACAAATCTATTGATTGATTGTTAAGGTCCTGGGGATCATATCCCCTGGAGCCACCTCAATTACTGTGTCCTGGGGAGCTCACCCCCGGTACACAGCAGTTTCCTGGCCCGCAGGACTGCAGGCAGGGAAACACAGGTTTGCTCCAGCCTGGCTGTAGCATTTTTAAATCTCCCTCCGGGTGGGAGTAAGCATGCTTTCCCTGAAGGAGCCTGTAGAAGCGCAGGCATGGAAGGCATATTTGTCCACCAGGTGGGAACAAAGTTTTGGTTTCCTGCTCGTTCTACTGTGGGCAGGGAAAACGTATATAGCTCCCCTCTTGTCGGGAGCGAGGATACAGAGCTACTCCCACGGGATGTATAGAATATACGACCACAATGTGTTGAAAATTACAGCAGATGACCAAGTTAAGTATTTGAATTGAAGTTCAGAAAGTCCAAGTTGCAAAAATGTCATGATGTTTGTTGATTATTTATCAGTTGTCACATGGTTATCTAGCATAGGGTCTAAGGTTTGCCCTAAATGAAAAAAATATAAAAAGCATACTTGATAAGCCCAAAGACTGAAAGAAATCTGTTTAAAAAATGCTTGTGACCAGTAATGACTAAAGAGCGAAGGCCTGAATAACTCCCGATGTTGGAATCAAAGTGTGAAAGAATTTAATGAACTGGCTGAAAGTGGAAATAATCTAGCTCATTTGTGATTTTTCTAAAATTGGGTTTGGTAATTTTTTGAGAACCTTTATAAGTTAGGATTAGCTATCTGAATTTAATCTGTGAATAATTTCTAAACCAAGTTATTTGAAATATGTTATTGAGAAGTGTGCTGCATATACTTAAGGACGTAGCTTATATTGCTAAGACTCAAGGACGTAGCTTATATTGCTAAGACTCAAGAAAAATATCTTGTTGACCAGTGTAGAACCCTACTGGTGTTCTCTTTACTGGGAAAGCACTATTGGACCTTTACTGCTTTAAGGCATGAAGCTTTAACATTGTTTATGCAAACAAAATGACTGACCATATCTATTTCTATTTTAGCAAGTCAAAATAACTTGTGTTTTTTCCTCCGCCGAAAATTAGAATATGAAGCGACGCAGGCGTCGAGATATTTTACGAGTTCAGCTGGTACGCATATTTGAACTGCTTGCAGATGCTGGTGTCATTAGCCACAGGTTGGTAGAGTATTTTTTTGTGCAATATAGCATTCCGTTCTTGTTTTCAGTGTTTATCGACTTGCGTTGAATTTTTTTTGTCGTTTTTTAATGTCTTTCACTTTATCTCTCAACCTTTTTTTCATACCTCTGAAAGGTAAACGGCAGAAGCAGTATCTTTTTATTAGCAATCGCATGCTACCTAGCTTGTAACAATGCTTAAGACTATTAAAAATATCTATTGTTTCTAAATCGTGAACCATGAATGCTTTTTTTTTTTTTTATATATATAAATGTAGTTTATGAAACATGGTTTGAACACTAATCGAACATAAAGCATTCCAGCAACGGATGGCCTTCGGTCTGCTATTCAGACTCCCCCTTACAGTATCTACATGGACAATAACAGTGAAATACATGAAACTGAGTCAACAATGTCAATTTACAATATTGCCAAAGTAATCATTGTACATCAGAAACTACCTGTGAGTGCAAGTAAGACCAGAGTCTGCCCCCAAAATTCTTTCACAAATCCTTGGGGTGTAGATCTTCTGTGTTCATCTCAATTTGATCTATGCACTATGGTGTTGTGTAGCCAGTGATTATTTTTAGGTTCCCTCTTTGCATCCAGGACGGGACTACCCCTCTTTCAGCTAGGACCGATGCCATATATTCACAAAGTCTTTTTCCCTTCAGAAACTCATCTGTGGCTCTTAGCAATCCTACCGGGGAGGAATCCACCATCTCGCCTATTCAACTCTGCTGTAATCTAATAGCTGAACACTTTTGCACACAGCCATGTCACATGGATGAAAGGTGCCTTAACCATCCCACAATTTTCACATTTTATTTCACTATTTGAGATGAATGTTACTATTTATTTGTATAATAACCTTTTCAAGAACCGAAGCTGAATCATGTTATATCTGTAATTAAATGGGGTATCTTAAACTTGAGCCCAATAGTAACGTGTGTGTTTATTTGTAAGGTTGATTTCCTAACTCAGTTTCCCCCTCCAGCCTAGCCCTAGGTGTGTTTCAATACTACCGAAGCGGCCAAGCATATAGAAGATCAGCTTGCTGTATTAACCTGGTAAGTAACAAATTTCCCAGGTTGATTGGGGAACTCTCTAAAAATAGTTAATTGTGGCTGATTGAAGGCTCCAAAAAAACAGGATCGCTAAGGAGTATCCCCACCCTTAAGCTTGAAATCATGAAAACTTATATATGTCCAGATGCGAAAGAAATCACAAAGTGTAGCTCTTCCCAAAATGCTCATCATTTTCACAGCTAATTTCTCCAATATGGGTGGAAGTAACAGATTACTTAATGATGGCAGTAATTGAGAGTAAAGCATCATACAGTTATAATATCACTCTAGTTCCCACCACCCTCTACATGCCATCCCAACATCTACATCATCCATAGAGACAGAAGGCTGGACAGAGTGGGTAAGAGTGATTTGGGACGTACTATTATGCATTAATTCTTTGCATGTATTAATGTTTCCGTTGTGAAACACCATGATTTCACGTAGTGTGCTTGAGCAGGAGTTTGAGTGCGTCTGTCTCCACCTTTCATGGGTTTCGTAAGGGTAGCCCATTTTATACAAGACTGTTTGCCGTCTGACAACACATAATCAACCTAATAAGTAAATGCCTCAACTGTTTCAAAGACTTTAGGTAACCATATAGGGATATTTGAAAACTGATACAAATGTTTTGGCAGTATTATTTTAATGAGGGAGCTGCGGCCCAGCATGCAGATTGGAAACTGTATCAGCGTTCCACTCGAACTTTGAAAGATTCCAGCGTATCTCAGCTATATCTATGTGGCATAAACCACAAGGTATTTTACACCATCTGGGCTCCACCTCAAGGAGTAATCCACTAAGAAAGCATCACTAGCGTCTGTCAATGGGGAAAATCCTAGACTTCTCCCAGTTGATGTGAAGTCGCGAGTGGCCACCAAATTTGCTAACTTATCTAATGACGGCGCAAAACTTTCTACAGATTTCTGGATATATACCACTACTTATTTGCATATTGAGATAGCACTAGTAGTCTATCCCCAATGTATATTCCACGATTGGAGTGGTAGTGTGGGAGGAAACAAGCAAGTGGCTCTACGGATAGAACAATAAGGGGTGACTGGGCATCGCTGCCTAAGTACTCTTGCCAAAGGGAATCACCTTGAAGTATAACCCATTAAGCCAAATCCATGTGAAGGTGCTGTATAGAATAACGTGATTAAATAAAAGAGCTTCTAATACCATAAAATGAAGTTTTTCGAGCTTAAACGACAACTCCAGCCCTTCAAACTTTTTTTCAGCATCCAAAAGTATCGCCAATGGAGGGAGTTGCTTGTCAATTCTGGGAACAGTAGGCATCAAGGCATTCAAGTTAAAGGCCTGATATCTCTTGGGTATGAAGCCCGATTGCTCTTGCAAAACCATGGACGACATCAACAGATGTAGGCTTTGCACCACAATATTTGCAAAAATATTGTTTGTTGTTTTTAGTAAGGACAGTGGTTACGTAAGGAGAGTGGTTTATACGAACAACATTGAGTGAGTCCCTCCTCTGTAGCACTGTGATTGTTACCTCTGTCATAGTTGGAGGCAGGCAAATCCTGGCAATGGCTGCATTCTAAACGTCTAATTATCGGGGGGCAGTATGTCAATAAATTACATGATTCAATAGGAAAGCCATTCCTTCTGGGGGCCTTACCACTGAGGAGACTCCTCATTGCACACACAACATCCTCCAATGTCAGGGGGAATGCACCAATTCCCTAATTTCACCTTCATCCGTGCTAAAGCTACGTCGCCTATGAATGCAGCGAGCTCTGCTGTACCACACTGTAGTTTAGATGTATAAAGTAATTTGTAGTATTTTTGAAAGGTTTCCACAATATCAGTAGATGTAGCAGACATTCTAATTTTAGCAATATCTATACATGCAATCTAGCTGCTATCCGTGAATGTCCTAAGCATCTATGCTAGAGTTTTGCCGAACCAGTCTCCCTTAGCAAAGGCCCGTGAATGTGAAGTGATTTCCCTTTTGAGCCCACTTTGGTTCTCATTTAGTTCAGCGTATTAGATGTTTTAGGCTGCCTTTTCTTTGGACAGCGCACATAACACATTTGTTTTCATGCCGTTATTTTAGGAATACGCTGTACATGTTTGTTGTTCAGTCATTTTTCTCGGGAATCAGTCTGCACATTTTGTACAAGATTGCCTGGATTACATAGCAACATAGGAAACTGTTTTCTTTTGCCCGGTCAGCAACAGCTCCTCACGTTTAGACATAGCACGGTAGCACAGCTGCTGCTTTTCAACACAGTAGTTTTGCCATATAAACTGTACTGTTACTAATCAATAAATATATTGTAAACTTTCTTTGTGTCTTTCTTTTGTTTACCAGGTGTATGCTTGAGAGACAAGAAAGATGATGATCTTTTTTTCATGGTTCTCTTGGAGACTAGAGGGCCATGTTCTAGATTTTGCAAAATCCCCTACTACTCTCGGAAGGTTAGGAGTTTAGGTGAGGCAAGGTGAATTATCCAGGATTTGGGCTGACAGATACTGATGTTGTAGAGAGATTCAGTCCCTCCATTCTGACGTCCTGTCATCCCAATGCACTGTTCTGCTTACCAGCGCTGGTAACGGCGCTACCAACGATTGTTCAGGTACTTATTTAACAGGTCTCCTGAGTAGATCTTGTGCGTGCCCATAGTGACCTTACACCTAGTCCAGAGACATCTGTGGTGTTGCACAGTATTTTAGGAGGTACCTAATTTTTTCTGTTGGTTGTTCAAGCTTGAACCTTTAAAAGCAATACCCATATTAGTGTTTGCGTTCTGTTTCTGTTACTGTTTTATTAATGGTGCAGCCACAGCCTACACCAATAGCTAACAAGAGCTGTAGTCCATGCACATTTACATGACCGTAGCAATGTAGGCTGCAAATCTTTGTAGTTGAACTCACAATGCCTATCTCTTGGAAGTTTTTTATTCTTGGGTCGATTTTCCAGCTGTGGATGCTAATACAGGAACATTTCATCAAAAGACTAATGTTGCACCACTGCAAAATTTCAGAGCATATCAGCTTTAAAAATTCCACTTTCTCTTTGGGGACATCAAAATTGGTTCTGAGGCGCCCTAACACACATACTTTATGTATGCTTTGGTGCTCTTAGTGATGACTACCCACCTGGCCAGCTAATTTACAAAATCTCAATGCTTATTAGCTAGTACAATGGTATAGTTAGACTATATAGATGCTTAACTCAGTCTGTTTTGCACACCTTGATGGCCATGCCTGAAGTATCTACAGCACATCCTTTTTTTATTCATTAAGTTCTGGGTAAAATTCCCGCTAACCGTCAATTTCCTTTTTTAATATCCCAAAAATATATCGGATTGAAGCTTTTTTTCCACTTATGGGCCCACAAGACATGCAAAGAATATACCCCATGGAATGCTTCCACAAATAGGTGACTAACATTTGGGGCACAGTCTTTGCTGCAGTCTATACCGTCACGCATGAAACTCAGTTTGTCAGTCTTGCCTGAGGTGTTGAAACAAATACGTAACAAATTCGGGGCCGCTGCTGCCCTGGATTTTGGGACAAAATTAAAGGGAAACTTTCCTGCGGTCATTAAAGGCGAAACAGTTTCTCTGGCTATACGCCATCAGCTCACGCAGGTTGCACCAGCTAATCTGAAAGAGGCACTTCTGATGGATACATCTGCCAGTGGATTCCTCACCTTGTGAATATGCCCTGCGCCAGCAACATTCGGAAACTTTTGTAGCAGTCCACGCCGATGAGGTCGAAGACGACGTCACAGAGACACGGCTCCGCTCGCGACTCCGCTGACGTCACCGGCTCCATAAGAAGACCTTGTCGGCGTGATGACGTCAGTTCCCTTTTTTCCGCGCCGTCGACGCCAATGGATTTCGGGAATCTCTCTGTAGCTATACTGGTTACTTTGTTTTCTGCTGGTATCTCTTTGTCTTCTTCTGCAGAAATGTCGACTAAGAAGCCAGGATTTAAACCCTGTTGTGAATGTGGGAAACACATGTCCATAACGGATCTGCATGATGAATGCGTGTGGTGCCTGTCATCGGACCATGATGTCGAGGGATGTTCTTGCTGCCGCAAGATGAATTCCAAGGCTCTTAAGGAGAGGGAAGCAAAGCTTTTCATCGCGAAGATGAAGAAAGAAAAAAGAGGCCGGAGAAAATCGAGATCAAGGTCTGCGTCGAAGTAGACTTCGGGGCATGCTTCCAAATCCAGGAAGCACAAGAAGAAGAGGAGGCATTCATCTTGACATCACTCGGATAGGGATGCGGCTCCGAGATCGGCATCGCCCTCCCGACGCCGTAAGGACTTTGTGTCTCCCTCGCCCGTTCCGGATTCACCTATTGGCCTGTCGTCACCTGTGGCTTCACCGGAACATTCTCCGGCCCCGGCTCCATCTCCGGCTCTGGCTTCGTCCCCGGTCCCGTGTGAGGAGCCTCCGGCCCAGAGTGAGCCTTCGGCTCCGCTGATTCCACCGTCGGCGCCGGTCGGCCCAAGTCCGGTGATGCCTGAGCAATATCCTGCGTTTCCAGGACCAGGTCAGGACCCTACGCATTCGCTTAATGCGATGTACGGAGTATTCTCCAGAGCCATATACCCCTCTGGTGCACCTTCGGGTCCTATGGACTTCAGTTTGGGAGTTCCCCAAGCCTATCCTCAGGCTCCCTTCTTGCCATTTTTTCCGGCGACGCCGTCTTGGCATCTACCGGCGCAGAGGACATCGACGCCGCTCCCTTCTTCACCGGCGCCGACTCAACCTCGTTCGACGTCGGCTGTCCCTTTGGATCCATGTTCGACGCCGGCTCCGGTTGTGAGAATCAGGTCTAGGAGGGAGGCTCAGAGGGTGCTTGATGAGCAAAGATACCTGATAGAGGAAGGGGAACTCCTGGAATCGGACGATATTTTTGAGGAGTTGAAGGAGGCTAGTGGCCTGGACTTATTACCTGAATGGGAGATTACTCCTCCTTCTGATGCTCCTTTAAAGGATGTGGTGCCATACAATGCTGTTATAAGAAAAGCAGCTGAACTTTTAGATCTGCAGTTGCCTTCTGCAGAGTTCAAGCCTAACTTCTTAACGGAAGTTCTGCACTCTCCCTCTACTGTTTCTGAGCCTTTACTCCCTTTTAACGATGCCATCATAGAGCCAGTGATGGAGGTGTGGCGTAAGCCCTTTTCTGCTCCGGCAGTTTCTAAAGTCATTGCCAGGAGGTATAGGGCAGCTCCGGGGGACCCAGAATTTTTAACATCTCACCCGTCTCATGAGAGTCTGGTGGTTCTGGCTGCATGTCCAAGAAAATCATCAGGTTCGTTTCCCCAGGTCCCGAGTGACAGGGAAGCAAAAAAACTATCAGTCGGCCAAGAAGGTCTTTTCTTCGGCCAGCATGGCCCTTAAATCAACGAATGCCACCTGTCTCTTGGGACGTTATATACATGCTCGCATGGACTCAGCAAAGCAGCTAGCCCCAAAACTATCAGAGGAGGATAGGGTTGGTTATAATAAGATCCTTTCGGATGCCCAGGCGGCGGCGCGTCAGGTGATCCAGAGTGGATTGGACACAGCTGACTCAGTAGCAAGAGTCATGGGATCTTCTGTTGCCACTAGGAGTGCGTGGCTTAAGTCATCAGAATTTTCCCCTGTCCAGTCAACGCTCTTGGACTTGCCTTTTTATGGCTCTGGTCTTTTTGGCAAGAAAGCGGATGCTGCGCTGGAAAGATTTAAGGAGAGTAAGGCCACGGCTAAATCTTTGGGCCTTCAAACTCAGCCAAGAGGCTCATTCAAGAGGTACAGGGGCTTCGGAAGGTCTACCTTTCGTACATACAGACAGCCACAGCAGCAGCAAAGCACTCTGTATAAGGGTTACAGAGGCAGAATCAGGGGCCGCACTCGTGGCCGACAGCTCTCCTCCTCCTCCTCTTCCTCCTCCTCAGCCCCTCCCACCACTGCAAAACAGCCCTAGATCCACCATTCTGGATCATGTTGGTCATGTGGGGGGCCGGCTTACCTATTTTCTACAAGATTGGGAATCGGTTACTACAGACCTTTGGGTTCTAGATCTTGTAGAAAATGGGTACACCCTTCCCTTTTGGGAATTCCCTCCAAATGACCCTCCTTGTCAAGGGGTTTGCTCAGAGGACCACCGTCTTCTCCTACAGGAGGAAGTCCTGACGTTACTAAAAAAAAAAGGTGCGATAGAGGTGGTTCCAGAGCTTTAGAGTGGTCAGGGATGCTACTCCTGGTATTTCCTGATTTCGAAAAAGGACGGCAGATTGCGTCCGATATTGGACGTCCGGATCTTGAATCTTTATCTGAAGCAAGAGAAGTTCAAGATGCTCACCATTGTGCAGGTTCTTCAAGCGCTGAATCAGGAGGACTGGATGGTGTCGATCTACTTGCAGGATGCGTATTTTCACATCCCCATCCTGAAGTCACACAGTAAGTATCTCCGGTTTACGGTAGGGTCGCAACATTATCAGTTTGCGGTCCTTCCGTTTAGTCTTACTACTGCACCTCGAGTCTTCACGAAGGTGATGGCCGTGGTGGCAGCCCATCTCAGAAGGTCGGGGATCTCAGTTTTCCCCTATCTGGACGACTGGCTGATCAAAGCGGAGTCGCCAGAGAAGGTGCTTCATCATCTGCAGATTACAACTCAGTTGTTGTACAAATTGGGTTTCTCGATAAACGTGCCCAAGTCTCACCTGGTGCCCTCTCAGCGCAACCTGTTCATAGGGGCAGTACTGGACACTACTGTGTGTCGGGCATTCCCACCTCCACAAAGGATTCTCGACATACAGGAAATTATTCCTTTGTTTTACGATTGAGCGGTTGTTCCAGTCCTGAAGGTCCTTCGTCTGCTTGGTCTGTTTGTTTCCTGCATTCTGTTGGTCAACCATGCACGCTGGCACATGAGGGCGCTCCAGTGGTGCCTCCAGAGGCAGTGGTATCAACACAAAGGAGATCTCAGGGAGTCTGTGAGGATCTCCAGAGAAGCTGCAGCGGATCTTTCTTGGTGGAGCATGGAGGGCAATCTGTCTCAAGGAAAGCCCTTTCATCTACCTCCATCTGTGGCCACAGTGATTACGGATGCATTCACTTTAGGGTGGGGTGCGCATCTGGGGGATCTGGAGATCAAGGGTCTTTGTTCTCCAGAGGAAAGGTTGCTTCACATCAACCTTCTTGAATTGCGGGCGATACATTTGGCACTCAAGGCCTTCCTCCCTTCCCTTTGCGGTCAGTCTGTTCAAGTCCTGACGGACAACACTACCGCAATGTGGTATGTCAACAAACAGGGAGGAGTGGGGTCTCTTTGTCTCTGCAGAGAGGCCCTGCGTCTATAATCCTGGGCTCAGGATCATCAGATTTGTCTGATGGCAAATCATCTGGCTGGGGTGCTGAACGTGCGTGCAGACAGTCTCAGTCGGCAGTTCTGCGCCGACCACGAGTGGAGGCTCCATCCGGAGGTGGTTCGTCACGTCTTTCGAATGTGGGGAACTCCTCGGGTGGACCGGTTTGCCACTCACGAGAATGCTCACTACCCGTCATTCTGCAGTCTCCAGTATCCGATGCAGGGAGCGTTGGGGGACGCGTTTCAGTTGAGTTGGGGCTCAACTCCTTTACGCGTTTCCTCCCATACCCTTGATTCCTCGAGTTCTGAGGAAGATTCGCCAAGACCGGGCCCAGGTCATATTGATCGCCCCGGATTGGCCAAGAAGGGTGTAGTATACAGATCTTCTCCACCTCTCCTCGTGCCCTCCGCTCCGTCTCCCTCTGAGGGCAGACCTCCTCTCGCAGTCGGAGGGGCAGGTTCTACACCCCCACCTCCAGAGCTTACACCTTCATGCCTGGAGATTGAACGGGGCAACCTGAGTTCTTTTTCTCTCCCGCCAGATGTGGTAGATGTTATTTTGTCTGCCAGACGTCATTCCACCAAATCTATCTATTCCTATAAGTGGTCTAGATTTGTGCTCTGGTGCGGGGAGAAGTCAATTGGTCCTTTGAGGGCTCGTTTGTCTGACATTCTTCAGTTTGCCCTTTCTCTTGCTCAGCAAGGTTTTGCTGTAGCCACTGTAAAGGGATATCTTTCAGCCTTGTCGGCTTTCCTTTGTTTGCCGGATCAACCATCATTATTTAAATCTCCTATTGTTTTACGGTTTTTGAAAGGCCTTACAAACAAGTTTCCTCCTACTCCTTTTATTGTGCCTCAATGGGACTTAAATCTTGTCTTAACTTATCTGATGGGTTCTCCCTTCGAGCCCTTACACAAGTGTCCCTTGAGATTGTTGTCTTTCAAGACGTTTTTTCTCATTGCGATCACCTCGGCAACGAGGGTAAGTGAGCTTCAAGCTCGGAGTTCAAAACCCCCGTTCTTGACCATTTATGCTGAAAGAATAGTACTCAGGACCAGGGCTGCTTTTCTGCCTAAAGTGGTAACTTCCTTCCATCTGGGGAAGTCCATTACCCTCCCTACCTTCTATTCTCCCCCTCACCTTTCCAAGGAGGAGGAGCGGCTTCACCTCATGGACCCTAAGAGGGCGGTGAGCTTCTACCATGACAGGACAAAAGACTTCAGAGTTGATGACCAGCTCTTCGTGGGCTTTGTTGGCTGCAGGAAAGTCAGAGCGGTGCACAAGCGCACCCTTTCCAGATGGATTGTCTTGTGCATCAAGATATGCTACTCTTTGGCTGGTAAGGAACCTCCAGAGGGTTTAAGGGCTCATTCTACTAGAGCTAAGTCTTCCACTTCTACTTTGTCTAGAGGTGTTCCTGTGGAGGACATTTGTAGGGCGGCAACTTGGGCCTTCCTCCACACTTTCGCGAAGCATTACTGCTTGGATTCTGAGGTGAGGAGAGAAGGACACTTTGCTCGTTCCGTCCTTCAGGACTTTCTGGTATAGAAGGGTGGACACCCTCCTCCGGGAGTGGGACTGCTGTGGGAATCTTTCCACAAGGTGAGGAATCCACTGGCAGATGAATCCATCAGAAGAACAAGTTACTTACCTTCGGTAACGCTTTTTCTGGTGGATACAGTATCTGCCTGTGGATTCCTCACTGACCCACCCGCCTCCCCGTTGTCTACCCTTGTATACCTACAATTCTGTGATGATTTTTCAAAAATGTATTTGTTGCTGTCTAAGGCATTGTGTTATTTTTTTGCCTTCCTATTTATTCTTCACACTGTGTGCGATACATTGTATATTATGTACTGTGTATATATTGCTGTCAGTCCGTCCGTGTGCCTCGAAGGCACGGGAAAAAAGGGCGGAACTGACGTCATCACGCCGACGAGGTCTTTTTATGGAGCCGGTGACGTCAGCGGAGTCGCGAGCGGAGCCGTGTCTCTGTGACGTCGTCTTCGACCTCATCTGCGTGGACTGCTACAAAAGTTTCTGAATGTTGCTGGGGCAGGGGATATCCACAGGCAGATACTGTATCCACCAGAAAAAGCGTTACCGAAGGTAAGTAACTTGTTCGTTAGTGATAGATTCCTTACCTTAGAATATCCCCAGGCGTCCGACTGGATCTGGAAACTTCATCAGCAGTACCCCTGCGCGTCGGTAGGCATAGTCGTGTGGTTCCGCGTACGTCACTGGCGTCGTAGCCGCCGAGATGTCGTCGTCGGATCTACTTGTACGCGCCCACGCTCGCTGACGTCGGTTTTCTTTTTCCGCGCCAGCAAGTGCAGATCCGAGAGAGAGTGGTACTCCTAGTTATTACTTAATTACTTTAACTTGGTTTCTGAGAACTTGTTTCTCTTGTTTTGTTGAGATCTCGACTCCTTGTGCAGTAGGGATGCCTGGGTTGAAGTCCTGTAGGACCTGCTGTCCGAACATGTCGGTGGAGGACCCGCACGACGTGTCTCTTCTGCTTGCGGCACGCCCATCAACCCGAGGCGTTCCCCGATTATCGGGCCATGGCGCTGAAAGCTTTGAGGGAGCGTTCCCGAAAGTTGTTGGAGTCCTGGCAATCCGTTCCACGCCGATCGAGGTCCCGCTCCCGTGGGAGGTCGAGGGACCTGTTGTGGAGCCGGCACCATCGCTCGTCTGCCTCGGGGACAGGTCAGTCACGGCGCCATAAAAAGTCGAAGAAGCGACGTCGCTCTTAGTCTTCTCACCGGTCGCGGGATGGGGTGGGTGGTCACTCCCCTGCAGCTCTGGTGGAGGCTCCGTTGTTGCCTGCGGCCTACCCACCATTCCCGGGCCCACACGCGATGCAGGAAGACATGCATGTATTCCTGTCGGCCATGCGCCGTTTGTTACCCACGTCCTGGGCCTCATGGCCGCCTGCATCCTGCTGATCTATCCTGCCAGATGGTATATGCGGGCTCTGCAGTGGGACCTGAAGTTCCGGTGGACGCAGCATCGGGGAAACCTGTCCGACTACGTCCAGATCTCAGAGGGCACTGCGCAGGACTTGCAGTGATGGACACGGACCAGCGTTGGGTCAGCGGCAGATCCCTCTCTCTTCCCCAACCGGAGCACAGAGTGGTGACGGATGCATCCCTCCTGGGATGGGGCAGCCCCATGGGAGAGGCGGAGATCAGAGGCCTCTGGTCTCCGGCGGAGTCCAAGCTCCATATCAACCCTTTGGAGCTCAGGGCGATACTCCTTGCACTGAAAGCATTCCTTCCCTCTGTCAAGGGGAGAGTAGTGCAGGTGTTCAGACAGCACCACCGCCATGTGGTACTGCGACAAGGTCAGGAGGCTCTACGTCTCCGGACGTTTCTGGAACTCAAGGCATTTCCTTGGTGGTTCAACACCTGGCAGGTACCCTGAACGCCAGGGCGGAAGAACTCAGCCGCAGGTGCATGTTGGATCACGAATGGCGTCTTCACTCAGAGGTGGCACAAGGTCTCTTTCAGCAGTTGGGAGAACCTTGGTTAGATCTATTCGCCACCGAAGAGAACACACAATGTCAGCAGTTCTGTGTGTTGGAGTTTCCAAGGCGGCACTCGCTTGGACGCTTTTCGTCACGAGTGGAGTTGCGGTCTGTTATACCCCTTTCCGCATATACCACTTCTACCCAGAGTGCTGAAGATCAGACGCGACCGGGCCCAAGTCATTCTTGTTGCACTGGACTGGGATCAAAGAGTTTGGTATCCCGAACTACTCAGTATAAGCGTGGATCCCTCGATCCGACTGACTCTTCGGGAGGATCTCCTGTCGCAGCAACAGGGTACGGTCCTCCACCCGATTCTGTCCAGCCTCCACCTCCTTGCGTGGAGATTGAGCAGCGACATCTGATTCCATTTAACTTGCCACCTGAAGTCTGTAATGTGATTCTGGCTGCCAGGCATCCCTCCACTAAAACTGTATATGCCTGTCGGTGGATAAAATATGTGGCATGGTGCACAGCGAAAGCTGTAGATACTCTTTCTGCCCCTCTTTCTGAGGTCCTTTTGTTCCTTCTCTCTTTGGCCCAGCAGGGCTCTGCTCTGGGCACTAACAAGGGCTCCCTTTCTGCTCTTTCAGCCTTTCTTAGACTGCCTGATCAGCCTTCACTTTTCAATTCCCCGGTTGTGAATAGATTTCTCAAAGGTATTACTCACCTTTTCCCTCCGATAGTCGGTCTCTGACATGGCTCTGTGTTCCTGGTGCCGTAAAGTCGTGTACAGGACTGACGTCAGCGCACGTGGGCGAGTCTAAGTAGCTCCGACGACGTCATCTCGGCGGCTACGACACCAGCGACGTACACGGAGCCGCATGACGACGCCTACCGACACGCAGGGTTACTGCTGATGAAAACTTTCTGGATCCAGTCTGACGCCTGGGGATATTCTTAGGTAAGGAATCTATTACTAACTAATGTCTCTCACAGATTATAGTGTTACACAAGTAAGTAACTTGTGCACCAGGAACATGAACTACCTATAATTATTGCTGAATTATATACTTCTATAGGTTGCAATGATTTGGGAACTAGACCTAATAAACACAATTTTGCAAAGCTGGTTCTGACAAGGACACTGCCAAGTAGAACCCGTTCATTAAAAAACTATGGGACAACCACAAACCTAAAGAGAAAGCTAGATCTTGAGGAGGCTTTCCGCCCCCAGAGCCCTCTGACAAGACGCCATAATGTGTGATCACACATAGTTGAAAGCATGGATAGGTATCAACTTTCTGATACTCTTCTTTCTCGTTCCTTCCAGGACTCCTCTCTAAAACAATACGAGAGAGAAGGACGTTCTTGGCGCATTCAGGGAGAGTAGGTGAAAACAAAAAGGACTCCACGCTCGTCTGACGTGAAGATGAAGCAGGGGAAACCTACACAATTTAAGTCCCAATTTCAGACAAAGACAATTGATTCTTTAACCGCAAAGCATACCACAAACAATGAGACCTCGCCTCATGAACAGGAGGTGGGTTCTGACCCTTCTCAACAACACGGCAGAGGTCCCTATAGCGTGCCGGAATCTCCAGGAGCTTCTGGCAATGAGAGCAACTAGTCAATATGTTTGTTGACACCGCAGACAGGTTATATAATTTGGATATAGAAATTGAGGGTGACATACAGTGCACCATTTGGGTAATAGTCTAGAAAAATGTAACAGTATCATACAACATACTCTTAGCGGAGGTCGATTGGCCGCTGGAGTTTGAACAAACTTTCCCACAGTGTGAGGATTCAATACTACCATAATTTTCTGTGCTAGTCCCTGATGAGGTTAAACAAGCGTACGCTGCAGAATGGGCTCTTGCACTAGCCCCACCTTTATATCGCAATCAAGTTGGCTGGATTAAGGACATTCCTTGTTATGTAATAACCATAAGGTCCAGCCCACAAGTGCAACCAAAACACACAATAAAACGGGATGCTAAGGCACTTGTTCAAGATACACTCTCACAATTAGAGTACTAGGAAGTAATTGAACCCTGTCTCTCAAACGAATAACCCCCTTTTTCTGGTCTCAAAACCGGATCTTTCATATCTTATATTTTTACACTATAAACATTTAAATAGTTATGCACACACCTTTGCAATACAAAAAACTCACACTGCAGCACTTATGAATAATATAGTCTGTACAAATTACAAAACAACCTTAGATATTTCCAATATTTTTTTCAGCCAGAATTTATTGCCTGAAAGCAGAGATTGGCCTACTTTCCCAGCACTAGGCTTTCAATGACTCTTTTCTTGACTCCCACATAGGTTAAAAGAATAGTCAAGCTTCCCTCATAGTGTCAATTGTACATGATATTGACCCAGACACATTGTCCTATGTAGGTGATAGCTATCTGACAGGCGTTGAGTTAAACACACATCTAGCCAGAGTTGATTGCGTAATAATTCGATTTAGTTAATCTGTCAATAAGTTCAGCTTTAAGAAATCTAATATAGCATTTGAGTGCCCTATTTCTAGCATACAAACTACCCATGAGGGAAAAAGCCTTGCACCACACTTCCTAGAGAAGTGTGCTGTGCTACAACCACCAAATACTCTTCGGAAACTACAATCCTGGTTTGGATTCCTTATTTTTGGCAGACCTTCCATACCTGACCATGAACGGCGCATTAAATCATTATATGAATTAGTTCATCCTTAGTTTTCCTGTTCACGTTGGACAGCAGAACATACAGACTTACTCAGATCACTACAGTCTGACTTGCTTGCAACATATCACTTACATAGACGTGTAAATGACAAACCTGGTCATCCGTATAGTCGTAGGTGCCATTGCCTTTACATCCTTCACCTTTAATGATGATAAAACACTGCTGATTGCATATAAATCGCATTTATATTCTAATGTGGAAATGCGTTTTGCATCCTCTAAAAACATACTGACTGCAGTGCAGATTGCTATACTTAAAGAATGTCAACTTGCACAAGGGAAAAGCTTTGTTGTTTTTACTCCCATTCCAGCCTTAGAGGCTGTCACAAAAGCAAGCATTCCAGATGCTAAAGCCCTCCATCCAACAATGTTTTGCCTCTTGAGCAGTATAAATATATTGTTTATACTGATGGTTCAGCCCAGCCTGCTATAGTGACCAACCAATATTTGGCGTGCGCCGCCGTTCCTGGTGTAATATATTGAAAATTCAAACCACAGAAAACTCACACTAATTCCTTAGGGGACTGCATTGCACAGTTAGCTGAACTAAGAGCCTTGCTTCTTGCTCTAGAAATAGCGGATCCTGAGTTACCCACACTGAGGGGCTCATTAGATATGAAGTGCTACAATTCAGGAGATGTGTTCAGGCCACTAGCCTCCTGTAGGCCCTCAAACTCTTGTTCAGGGTCAACAATCTCGCCCTCTTCAGATTCCGCCTGCTGCTCTTGATATTCCTGCTCTTATATCAGCCTTTTTGCTTCCCCTCTGGATCTCATCCTTGTGACCGGCGTCGGTGGTGACAGACGTGGGGCCGGTGACCTCGGGACCGGCGTTGATGGAAATTCCACTGGGAAAGTAGACGACGCTGGACGAGGTAGTGTAAGCGCCGGTTTGGAGCCAGACAGCGTTGGAGATGATCCGTCCAACTACACTCTTCCTTCCAGGGACTGCACCGGCGTTGAGAACCCCAGCATCGGGAGAGGCCAACTCCCTGCAGCCATTGGTATAAAAGGCATGTGAGGTGCCTGAGGGTAGTGGGAGGGCAAGCCTCCAAGGGAGTAAGCAAGCGGACCCATGGGGTCAACCGGCGCACCACCAGGGTTAGCCGCTCTGGAAAACACATCACCTAAAGGAAAAGAGATGGATCCGTACCTTAAGCTGGAAAGGATGGCTATCCTGGATACGGCACTACTGTTTTTGAGAGCGCTGGAGGAGGCAATCTAATTGGCTCCAGCTGCAGCACCTGAGACCCTTGGAAGGGGAAGGAGAACCTTTGTCCTTGTGGTGACATCGGAGACCCCGACTTTGGTGTTTCATCCTTTGATGACCGACCTAGAGATCCATGGCGCTGTTCTTTTTATGTTTCCTCGACAACTTCGAGGTATGCAGATTCGGTGATTAGGACCTTGATCTTCACCTCATTTCTAATTTGTTGCCTTTTCCATAAGCAGCTTGGCCTCCCTCTCCTTTAAGGCTTTGAAGTTCATGCGCCTGCATGATAAACACTCCCCCACAACGTGGGCCGATGAGAGGCACCATAAGCGATCTTCATGGGGGTCAGTAATTAATATCTGACCCCCACGTTCCTTGCATGGCTTAAAACTGGACTTCCTCTGGGTAGCCATGATCCTTGCTACAGTTACACAAAGTACTTGCAACAAAGTAACTCCCAGAAATGGACAGCCCTGGAAAAACCGTTATATATCGACGGTGCGAAAAAAAGGGAACTGACATTAGCATGCCGAAGAGGTCTTCTTATGGCTTCAATGACGTCACGCAGAGTCGCGTGCGGAGCCATTCCATTGTGACGTCCTCATTGACATGGGAGAGCTATGGAGAAAAGTCTCCGTAGTATGCTGTGCATGAGGCTATTCAAGAGTTGAGGAATCCACAGGCAGATGTATCCATCAGCACATACCGTTGAACTGTTCTTCAGCATATTTTGTTTAACGTTGCCAATTATAAAACCGGGCAATGGAGGGAATTCATGTCTTTAATTTTAGCAAGTCCTGGACAAGGAGCTTGTTAAAGTGTATCATTCAGAAAAATAGTTTGTGTTGGAATTAAGTAGGGTCTAAATAAGGTGTATGTTCCCTGAACCTGTCAATGTTTGCTACCCCAAATTGATTTCATTTAAATGGTATCTCTCCAATACTAACATCCTTTCAAGGAAAACTGTTTGACAAACAAATGTGTATATATTGGCTTGGTTTGTATCAGCATATATTTCTTCGCTGGTGTACGAATAAGTAAAAAAAAAAAATTGCGTCTAATAAATCCTGTCCGGAAGAAATATGTGAATTTACCTCTATATGTTTTTGAGCTTCCTTGTGGGTGAGTTTGACAATGTTCCCATTGTATGTGATGAAAAATTGTTCTTTGGACACTACCTCAATGTAAATAATGTCCATAATGATAACTGCGGTACAAAAGGGGGTGGTGATGGACGGAGCATCAGAACCAATCAAACACTCACACCCAGTCAACAGATCTGGGTTTGATCCATCACCGTTCTTTAGCCCACTGTTAGAAATGGGATTTCTGGTTGGCTAAGGCTTGCGCCAAGGTCAGGCAGAAACCACCACTCTAGTCAGGGCTGGGGAGTTACACGCCAAAGATAACCCCTGCTCACCCCCTTGGTAGCTTGGCACGAGCAGTCAGGCTTATCTCTGAGGCGATGTGTAAAGCGTTTGCGCGCGCACCCAGCAACAACACCCAAGGCCCACCACAAAGGAAACTCCACACAAGGTATTCTATAAAAATAGCCTTTGTATTATACACAACACATTAGATAAAAACACACACTCTACAAGGTGCCACCAGGCACGGGCAGAATTTACAAGGGAGTATATATACAGGGGACAGGGCCACATGGACCACTGCCAGGAATTAGCACTTAGAACATAGGAATAATACTGTAGTACAAAATAACATATGTAGCACACAACCAGTAACTACTGGTAACCAGAAAGTACCACCTACGCAACCCTAACCACCTTAGGACAGTATTGCGCAGGGAATCAGGACCTCACTAGCACCACCTGTACTAGGGAGAAAACAACCACCTAAGTATCACTATACCTGTAGGGGTCTAAGCACATAAACACATGATGCATAACATTCAGAGGTGTAAAGCAAAGCACATGACGCAAAAACACATTCAGAGGTGCAGGGAAACACAATTGCGCAAGAACTCACATAAGCCACTATCTGTGGCAGTCCCTAGGCCAACTGGCCTTGTCGGGGCTAGGACGCCCTATGTCCCAGCAAAGTCAGGGCCATGCAGCGCAGGCTGCGCAAGCCAGAACACCGAGGCCACAACCTAAACGTTGCAGTTGCCCACTAAGTGCTGGGCAACTGGGGAAATGCTGGGGCCAACGTTGGAGCCTCCCAGGGCTCTGAAACAAATGAAATGCCCCCTAGAGCCTCGCAGGCTCTAAATAATACTGTGCGCCTTCGTTGGAGCCTCGTGGGCTCAATAAACAAATGTGCCCTGTTAGAGCCTCGTGGGCTCGAAATCAAGAATGCCCCTAGATAACGTAGGAGCGGCCCGCTGCCTTCTGGGGCCGCTCTGCTGATGAACAAAATGCCCCCCGTTAGGTTTAGAGCCTCCCTGGGCTCTTCAAAAACAATGTGGGCCGTTGGAGCGCACCAGCGCTCAAAGAAAATATTGCGGGCCTCGTGGTCGGAGTCCCTCGGGACTCTATGCAAATGTGCCCCGTCGTTGGAGCCTAACAGGCTCTAAATCAAACAATGCCCCCCGTTGGAGCGGTCCGCTGTGGAGCGGGCCGCTCTGCTTCTGCCTCTCCCCACCCGGACTCCCTTTTTCACTTACCGGCTAGGGGAGAGGTGGCGAAGGCAGGACTCGGTCTGCGGGGCTTGTTCCTCGCGGACTTGACTGGAAGGCGGAGCCTACGGGCTCCGAACACGAAGGCCACACGTCCCAGTGCGGGGTGGGCTCCCGCCTGGGTGGGGGACACGGCGCTTCTCCTCCGGAGTGCCCCGGGGCGCAGGGTAGGCTCCTGCCTGCTCCGGGGCTCAAATTAGCCGCGAGTGTTCGTGGGAGGCGGGGTAGGCTCCCGCCCTCCTATTTCCGTTTCCGGTTGTCCCGGAGACCCGCCCCCGGCCCGCCTGACTTCCTGGTCGGGCGCCGGAGGGCGATTCGCGGACAAATGCCGGGTGGGCACCGGCGCTTTTTAAAATGCTATAAATCGAGGTGGGCACTCGATAGGGCGGCAATGTCCCGGGCAGGGTGGGCACCTGCCAGGGGACCTCAGGATCGGCCCAGAACGGGGCAAATGCCGGGTGGGCACCGGCTTGCAGCAACAAAGCGCTCCTGAGCGCTGAAGGGAGATAAAAGCGCTTCCAGGCGCTTATGGGCAAAATAAGGCGCTCCCAGCGCTTAAAGGACAAAATAACCACAAAATCCAGCAAAAGTCTCCCCTGCACACAGCAAAGCAGGGGTGGGGGGCAAGGCTGGACCCAGAGCCAGCTCACTGGGCCTCCAGGCAGGGAGGTAGTCCAAGTGGCGGTCCTCTGGTCCAGCAGCAGCAGCAGCCCCTTCAGGTAGGATCCTGGCAGAGAACAGTTTCTGTGGGGACACAGCCCCATTTTTATACATGCAAACCCTTTGTTCTGGGGTCAGGGTGAGGGGGAAAACCAGTCGCAGCTGGTTGGGGAGCACCCTTGATGTGCTCAGCCCCTCACTCTATTCACTGGAAGGGCTAGGGTCGTCAGTCGCACCACAGGGGGCGGGGCCAGCATTGTGTTTGGAAAACCCTGTCCTATTCAGGACCCAGGTGGACTCCTCCCACCCATCTAGCTGCTGATCTCCCCATTCACCACTGGGTGACTCATCCTGACACTGGGGAATCCCTAGCCCGTCACATGACATGACCAGCCAATCACGCGACAGACACACTGCACACAGAAGTGCCCACTTCTAGAAGTGGCACTTCCACACTAGGTACATGCACGCCGCACACATCATCGCGCAGCATTCACTCCCACGAGTCCGCACATACCAAACTCGGGCCTGCACACCCCACGCATCAGGAACTACTAGGGACACATACATTCCCCATGCATTCCTATGGGAGGGCAGGCCTATCTCACCACATGCACTCAGCGCACGCACGCACTTTACCCTGGGACACAGGGAAAGTGCGCAGAGACCAAACAATCACCATACCAAGTCACCAATAAAAAGCCAAAAAGTCCAGGGGTGAACCTGCCAGAAGGGCCAAGTCCAACACAACCCCCTTCCAGCCAAAACGCAGGGCAGACCAATCACCACCGTGATGGACTTCCCTGCTTGGGGCGATAGAACACGGACGCGGGCCCGCAACTGCATGGACACCCTCCGGTTCTACGCCACGGTGAACCCATGGAATTCTTTTTAACACCACTGTCCGGACCAACTGGGCTACCCCACTGGTACTCCCAAGCTGTCCGCGGCCAAGACCAGGCCCTAGGCCACCCAGGTGCCACTGGTCTTTGCCTAACCACAGAGTGGGGGGTAGTAACCCCTGGCACATAGCGGCCATTCTCCACTCTTCCTCTCTGAAAGACAGGACTAGACTGCCACTGGTTCTCCAGCCTAGGGTCTACACCCTCAGGCGGACCAGGAGTCTCAGGGAAAGCTCTCCTCCCCCTACCTCTTCTCCTAGGGTTCCTCCTCCTCTGGCGAGGGGTACACCTAGAACGCCATCCCAACCCAGGTTTTAACCCCTCAGGTTGTACCGGGGGCAGAGGTGGGCTCTCCCACCCTCTGCACCCCCTTCCAGAACCCTGCTCCCTACCAACTGGGGCGGTACCTCTGGAAGAAGAACTGGTCGGGACGCTGGTTACAGACGTCCCACCCCTCAGGTCAGGCTGATCCCGAACCTGGCCTTCCAACCTCCGGCCTAGAACCTTTGGTGGAATAATTGCCTGGCACTCCAGGACTTCTGGGGATTTCCACTCCATCCCCCTGAGGCTATCAAAGGACACATACGTCAAGCGACTGTCTGTCTGGCGCTGATCTCCCGTCCCCTGTCCACCTGACAGTGCGCGGAGATCCCCCAGAACAGAAGTGGTGCCACCCTGGTCACTACACGGGATCCTAGCCCAACTGGGTAGTCCCTGACCCACAGGCTCTTCCACTGGGAAACTCATCCCCCAATCACTCCTCACACTGGACTCCTGTACCCTCCCTACCGGAGCGGTACTGCCAGACTCTAGAACCACAGGAGCCCTGGTTACAGGTGCTCCAGGTCCTCTACTCACCAGGAGATCTCCCTCAAATGGGCTAACAGGACAGCCTAGGTCCCCAACTTGGTGTTCCCTCATGGAACCATCCAAGTCCTGAGGCAGGGTTTCGTACGTCAGGGGACCCTCGGTCACCCTCTCACTCCTGCTCCACTGAGCCAGGCGGTGAGCCCCTACACCCTCCTCGCTATCCTGGGACCTAGCTGGGCTACACTGAGCCTCTTCCACCACGCTGGGCTGGAAGATACCTGACCCACTACTTTTGGAGTCACTCCCTAATGACTCTAGAGAACCTCTAGCCCTTTCCCAGCGCTCTGCCTCATCCGCAAGGTCAAATGGCTCAGCCAATCCACACCCCAACAGGTGTTGGCGCAACCCTGGCACACAACAACTGAGCAGGTGTTCTTTGAGAACCAGATTACACAGTATATCAAAATCACTTGCTGTGGAAATCCAATCAAACATTGCCTCCTCACATCCATCCACAAACTCCTCCCAAGTCTGGTGAGACAGTTTCCTACTGCCCCTGAATTTCAACCTTAACTCCTCCTCCTGGGGAACAGGTACCAGACTGGGGGAACTGGGACTGGGATTTCCTACACTGGAATCTACATCGCTACTACCACTGGACTCAACCCTCCCTGGGGAGCCCAGAAAATTAAAACTGCGCGCAGGGGGTAGTCTACCCTCCAGAGCTACTTTGCCTCTGGTGGAGGCCCTCTCAGCCTCCTCTACCCTCTCCCGCGCCAAGACCCACTCAGTCTCTCGCTGTTGCTTCCTGGCCTCCAGCTGCGCCATCGCCTGAGCATGCTCTAACCTGAGCTTCTCTAACGCCAGCTGGTGCTCCCTTTCTTTCCTCCTATCTTCCCACTCCTCTGGGGACAGGGAAAGGGATGAGGCGCTGCCTCCTACGCTGGACCCAGCAAGGGACGCCCTACCTATGGGGTCCTCACTCTCTACTGGCGTCCAGGTATTGTCATCCTCTACCTCCTCTTCTGACTCTTCCTCTGTACAGTACCTTTCTAACTCCTGCCTCTGGCGCCAAGCTAGCTCATAGGGATCACAAGCAGGCTCCATTCTGGCGGACGTTATGGTAACAATTATACAGGGAACCTAGGGGTCTGAGTTTCACACAGGAGCACACAATTCACAAAAAGATTCAGCAAGCTCTCTAACCCAGAGAACTCACACTCACTTGCCTAGTGCCACACACCATTCATCCACACACACAACCCTCCCCTCGGACTGGTAAGGCAGTTTCTACCACCCCTGATTCCTCAACCTGACCACCACGTGACACAGGTACCAACTCTGGGCGCAGGGCGGGGGACAAATGTACAGGACACTATTACGCTGCCACCACTGGATCCCACCCTCTGGTGAATCCAGAAACACAATGCACTAAGGGGGATGATCTACCCTCCCGAGCTAGGGACACCTAACTCACAGTGCACAAAAACACATTTCCAAAGAAATGACAATTAAAAACAATTTTAAAACAATAATCCCTATACCATGTGATTTATCTAAATGCAGAGTTTTGTAGTGCGGCCAGTTGCCGCTGCGGTACAGCGCAAACGCAAGTCCAAATCCCACCGCTGATCACCAATGTTAGAAATGGGATTTCTGGTTGGCTAAGGCTTGCGCCAAGGTCAGGCAGAAACCACCACTCTAGTCAGGGCTGGGGAGTTACACGCCAAAGATAACCCCTGCTCACCCCCTTGGTAGCTTGGCACGAGCAGTCAGGCTTATCTCTGAGGCGATGTGTAAAGCGTTTGCGCGCGCACCCAGCAACAACACCCAAGGCCCACCACAAAGGAAACTCCACACAAGGTATTCTATAAAAATAGCCTTTGTATTATACACAACACATTAGATAAAAACACACACTCTACAAGGTGCCACCAGGCACGGGCAGAATTTACAAGGGAGTATATATACAGGGGACAGGGCCACATGGACCACTGCCAGGAATTAGCACTTAGAACATAGGAATAATACTGTAGTACAAAATAACATATGTAGCACACAACCAGTAACTACTGGTAACCAGAAAGTACCACCTACGCAACCCTAACCACCTTAGGACAGTATTGCGCAGGGAATCAGGACCTCACTAGCACCACCTGTACTAGGGAGAAAACAACCACCTAAGTATCACTATACCTGTAGGGGTCTAAGCACATAAACACATGATGCATAACATTCAGAGGTGTAAAGCAAAGCACATGACGCAAAAACACATTCAGAGGTGCAGGGAAACACAATTGCGCAAGAACTCACATAAGCCACTATCTGTGGCAGTCCCTAGGCCAACTGGCCTTGTCGGGGCTAGGACGCCCTATGTCCCAGCAAAGTCAGGGCCATGCAGCGCAGGCTGCGCAAGCCAGAACACCGAGGCCACAACCTAAACGTTGCAGTTGCCCACTAAGTGCTGGGCAACTGGGGAAATGCTGGGGCCAACGTTGGAGCCTCCCAGGGCTCTGAAACAAATGAAATGCCCCCTAGAGCCTCGCAGGCTCTAAATAATACTGTGCGCCTTCGTTGGAGCCTCGTGGGCTCAATAAACAAATGTGCCCTGTTAGAGCCTCGTGGGCTCGAAATCAAGAATGCCCCTAGATAACGTAGGAGCGGCCCGCTGCCTTCCGGGGCCGCTCTGCTGATGAACAAAATGCCCCCCGTTAGGTTTAGAGCCTCCCTGGGCTCTTCAAAAACAATGTGGGCCGTTGGAGCGCACCAGCGCTCAAAGAAAATATTGCGGGCCTCGTGGTCGGAGTCCCTCGGGACTCTATGCAAATGTGCCCCGTCGTTGGAGCCTAACAGGCTCTAAATCAAACAATGCCCCCCGTTGGAGCGGTCCGCTGTGGAGCGGGCCGCTCTGCTTCTGCCTCTCCCCACCCGGACTCCCTTTTTCCTTCAGGGGAGCGTGGGGAGGATCCTCCTCGGGGCCTTCCTTCTTCTCCGGCGTTCGGCCCAGCCTGGGTCGCGGGGGTCACGTCTTCGCTCCGGACCGGCCCAGCGCGGGGTAGGCTCCCGCCTGGGTCTTGAGGGCATAGACCAGCACGGACTTTCGGAGGGAGGCGGGGTAGGCTCCCGCCCTCCTACTTCCTTTTCCGGTTGTCCCGGAGACCCGCCCCCGGCCCGCCTGACTTCCTGGTCGGGCGCCGGAGGGCGATTCGCGGACAAATGCCGGGTGGGCACCGGCGCTTTTTAAAATGCTATAAATCGAGGTGGGCACTCGATAGGGCGGCAATGTCCCGGGCAGGGTGGGCACCTGCCAGGGGACCTCAGGATCGGCCCAGAACGGGGCAAATGCCGGGTGGGCACCGGCTTGCAGCAACAAAGCGCTCCTGAGCGCTGAAGGGAGATAAAAGCGCTTCCAGGCGCTTATGGGCAAAATAAGGCGCTCCCAGCGCTTAAAGGACAAAAGAACCACAAAATCCAGCAAAAGTCTCCCCTGCACACAGCAAAGCAGGGGTGGGGGGCAAGGCTGGACCCAGAGCCAGCTCACTGGGCCTCCAGGCAGGGAGGTAGTCCAAGTGGCGGTCCTCTGGTCCAGCAGCAGCAGCAGCCCCTTCAGGTAGGATCCTGGCAGAGAACAGTTTCTGTGGGGACACAGCCCCATTTTTATACATGCAAACCCTTTGTTCTGGGGTCAGGGTGAGGGGGAAAACCAGTCGCAGCTGGTTGGGGAGCACCCTTGATGTGCTCAGCCCCTCACTCTATTCACTGGAAGGGCTAGGGTCGTCAGTCGCACCACAGGGGGCGGGGCCAGCATTGTGTTTGGAAAACCCTGTCCTATTCAGGACCCAGGTGGACTCCTCCCACCCATCTAGCTGCTGATCTCCCCATTCACCACTGGGTGACTCATCCTGACACTGGGGAATCCCTAGCCCGTCACATGACATGACCAGCCAATCACGCGACAGACACACTGCACACAGAAGTGCCCACTTCTAGAAGTGGCACTTCCACACTAGGTACATGCACGCCGCACACATCATCGCGCAGCATTCACTCCCACGAGTCCGCACATACCAAACTCGGGCCTGCACACCCCACGCATCAGGAACTACTAGGGACACATACATTCCCCATGCATTCCTATGGGAGGGCAGGCCTATCTCACCACATGCACTCAGCGCACGCACGCACTTTACCCTGGGACACAGGGAAAGTGCGCAGAGACCAAACAATCACCATACCAAGTCACCAATAAAAAGCCAAAAAGTCCAGGGGTGAACCTGCCAGAAGGGCCAAGTCCAACACCCACTCTTCCACCCCAGTTCAGACATGGCCATATGCAAATCAGTCTGACCCTGTGCCTCATGGGAACAGTCCAGCCCGAACTGCCAAGGGTTTGCCTTCCCTGGACCGGAAACAAGCTTCCTAGGATAACTGAACATTTCTTCATAATTAGCAGAATTTAGTTACAGGTCTTCACTTTCAAAAGCAGTAGAATATTCTGTAATAAGGAAGTCAGCAGATCTGCTTGATTTGCCATTGCCTACTGCTGAACTTAAATCCAACACTTTAACAGAGGTACTTCAGTCCCCTTCTTCTGTCTCAGAACCCCTGTTCCTTTTAATGAGGCTTTGACTGAGCCGATCTCTGAGGTGTGGCAGAAACCAATGACTGCTCCTGCGGTGTCCAGGTCTGTGCCGAGGAGGTATAAGGTGGCTCCGGCAGATCCTGCTTTCCTTCCTATCCACCCGTCTCCTGAGAGTTTGGTAGTCCAGACATTGTGCTTCTCTACACTGTCTGCAGGCTCATTTCCATCTATGCCTGCAGATTGAGAATATAAACGAATGGAGCCATTGGCAAAGAAAGTATTTTCTTCGGCTATAATGACCCTAAAATCAATGAATGCGACATGCCTGTTGGATCGCTATAGCCATGCTCTGGTGAACTCTGCGACGAAGGTGTTCCCGGAGGATGTTCAGGGCCATTTCGCCGAAGTACTTTCCGATACTCGAGCTGGCGGCCCATCGCCTCATTCAATCAGGGCTGGACACTGTGGACTCTGTTGCCAGGGTGTAATGGGTTCCTCGGTTGCAACCAGGAGGCACGCTTGGCTAAGGGGGGGTTGGGTCTAGCTTTTCACCCGATGTACATGCTACCCTATTGGACTGGCCCTTTGACTGTTCTCGTCTTTTTGGCACCAAAGTGGACTCTGCGCTACAGTGCTATAAAGATAGCAGAACCACAGCGAAATCGTTGGGTGTCCAGTCCCAGCCCAGGTATTTCAGATACCGTAGGTTTCGCGGTTTTAGCAGGACTTCATCCTTTAGAGCTCAGCAGCAGAAACAGCAGCAACAAGCAAACCCTCTGTACAGGTCATGCATGGGGAATATACAGGTCATGCATGGGGAATGCCAGAGGTAGTCTGCGAGGCACAGCTTGGCAGCCAGTCTCCTCCTCCTGTCCCTCCAGCTGGTACAGCAGGGAAGCAGCTCTAGCTCCTTTATCCTAGAGCATATCCGTGTTGTTGGAGGACGGGTGTCCCATTTTCTACAAAATTGGAGGTCAGTTACTTCAGATCTCTGGGTGTTGAATGTAGTGGCGAATGGTTATGCCCTACCCATCGGGGGTTTCCCCCTCCTTTCCCCCCTCGCCAGGGTAAGTGCTCAGAGGAGCGCCTGTTGCTACTACAGCAAGTGGTTCTATCTTTGCTACAGAATGGGGCGATAGAGGTGGATCTGATAGACATCTAGCCGCAGTTTCCTTAACTTAGAATATCCCTAGGCGTCAGACTGGATCCAGAAAATTCTTTGCAGCAGCACCTCTGCATGCCAGATGACAGCGTCACACGACCTAGCCCGGACATTGTCCACGTACGTGACGTCAGTGAGGTCATATAAGTCCCTCCCGGCGCGCTGAGGTCAGTTTCCTTCTTTTCCGCGTGCAACGCGGATCCGGAGTAAGCGGTTCCTCTGGCCTGTTTTCAGGTCCCTTTTGACGCTTCGTGTCTGGAACAGTGTGCGATGCCTTCAGGCTTTAAAACTTGTTCCTCCTGTTCGTGGCAAATGTCCGCAACGGACCCACATCTTATCTGTATGTGGTGTTTGGGCGAACACCACGGTTTAACGGATTACGACGCCTGCCAACACCTCAAGCCAAAATCCCGGCGGGGGCGCCGGATGAAGCTCCTTTCGCTCGCCTGTCTTGGTCGGAGTCGTCTCGTCCTCCTGCCTCTGGCCTCCTCCGCACCGGCAGGCCCCTCTGGTTTCCAGTTGCGGCGTCGGTCGCACTCTGGGGCCCGCAGACGTAGTTCACCCCTTATGTGTAAGTCGCGGTGCATGTCGCCGATGTCCTCGACCTCACTTCCGTCTGTTGTCGGGGGTGCGAGTTCCCGGAGCCCTCCGGACGTGCGCACCTGGGAGTCGTCCATCCCCTATCCGCCCTATCTGGGTGCTGGTGCGACTCGGACCCAAATGGAGGCCTATGCCGCGGCTCTGCAGGCCTCCCTTGGGGCCCTTCTGGGCCTCCGCTTCTTACGGGGTCCCCGACAGACTCGCCGATGGGTTCGCCCTGGTGCCAAATAAGCCCTTGCCCCCCAGGGACGAAGGAGATGTGGTGTCAGGGTGCGGCCCAGCTGTGTCCCCCTCTACGACCCATAGCACCGCTGCCGCGCTGCATAGTCCCGAGGGGCTCCCTGTGGTGTTGCAGGTGGTTGCTGGTGCTCAAAGCCTTGCTTCGAGCACACCTCGGTCTTCCGGACAGGCGGCAGCCTGCCCGGTGCCGAGGTCGGCGCCGTTCCGGCACCGGAAACTCGCCTCCCCGGCTCCAACTCCGCTTCTTACTTCGGAGTCAGAGCCTGTTGTGGTTGAGGCTTATTAGGCGCCTGTGCGGCACCGGAGGCTTGCCTCCCCGGCTCCGGCGGCATCCCCTTCTTCGGAAGCGGATCTAGTCGTGATAGACGTGGCATCGGTGCCGGATGTAGCTGACTCGGCGCCAGATGGAGCCGACTCGGCGCCGGATGGAGCCGATTCGGCGCCAGACGAGTCAGGGTTGGCGCCGACCAAAGTCGTTTTGGCGCCGCGTCGGGTTGTTGTCTCTTCTCCGAAAGATTCTGGGGAGAGTTTGGCGTCGCCTTCACATCCATCCTTGCCTGTGCCCCCCTTAGAATTTGTGGACCCGGCAGGATCCCTGCCTCCTCAGGGCGCCTATTTGTCAATGGGGCTTCCTTCCTTGGGGCATTGGTCGCACCCTCAGTGTATTGGAAGACATTGTTTACAGCCCTCACCTACAGATGAGTTGCTGTCCCCTCCTAGGAGGGCTACCAAGGCCTGTGCGACATTTCTTAGAGCAGTCTTCTTAGCCACTCGTGTTCTAAACATGCAGCCCTCTTCGGTCCCCTTGCCTGTGGACCCTCTGCTTGATGTCCTTCATCATGGGTCGGGGAATGTGGAGCCGCTTCTGCCCTTTGAAGCTTCTCTTTATGACGCCCTTTTGGGCTCGGCTAGCATCCGGTTATCTGGTGGCTCATTTTGTCTTGCACCGCCACCGGCCTGCTCCACATGATCCAGTTTGCCTATTTGTTCACCCAGACGTGCAGGTGTTTGTTTTGCAAACTGTCTTCCCTTCCTTGCCTGAGTTAATGTTTCCTCCTTCCAGGAAGTCCAGATGGCTTGAGTTGTGGGGTCGTAACATCTTCGCCTCCACTAGTGCTGCCCTTTGTTAACTGAATACAGTGTGTGTCTTGGCACGGGCTACCTCTGCATTGTGGGACTCTGCAGAGTCTCTTTTTTCTGCCACCTCTGAAGACGCACGTGTTGACCTTCATCTTCTCCGGGATGGCCGTGACCTTGCTGAATTCACGATCCGATCGGCCTTGGATACTGCCGATTCCTTAGGCCGAGCTATGGCTGGTTCGGTTGCCTTGAGGCGCCATGCTTGGTTGTGGGATAGCGTCTTCCCGGAGAATATCCGGGAGCGACTTGTTGATCTACCCTTTGATGGGGTTTTATTGTTTGATGCCCACGCCGAATCGGCTGTTCAGCGCCTCCTTGGTGGATTTCGCCCTCCGCCTTAAGCCTAGATTTCCCAGGTCGTCTTTTTGCATGTTCTGGGGTGGTTACCCTTTCATTTAGCATCCTTTCGATGCCTTATGCGTTTTGAGCTGGCAATAAGCCTACTCTGGCAGTGTTCCACAGGTTGCTGTATCTGGCCTCTGATTGTGGTTTGCCCTAAGAGCTGTTCCTCATTGTTTGGGGTGTCCATACTCCAAGTGGGGTACTTGTATGCTATTATATAGCTCTGCTTTATGTTATGTGGCCCTAGAGATCCTTTGAGCTCTATGCTCCCCTGGTGTTCTTATCTTGCCCTTGTACGGTGTTCAATGTTGTGACTTGGTGCAATCTTCTATACGTCATGGGTCGCCTTACTTGTATGTGTCATTCTCCTCCTTGGGAGATTTTCATGGTGTTTTACATGCTTCAAATGCGGATACCACCTGCCATTAATGCACTAGGTGTGCTCCTATACCACCCATGTTGCATGGTCGTGGCTCGTGTGCCCTTCTTTGCTATATGTGTGTATATATATATATATATATATATATATATGTATGTGTGTATATTTGTGTATATATATATGTGTAAATGTATGTATGTATACATGTATATGTGTGTATATGCTGGTTACCATGGGTACTCTTCTTCCTACATCTCCACCTCCATGGGTCAGGGAACTCTTCAGGGCTTCACTCGGGGTTGCCCTTTGTCTACACTGCAGGGTGTCTTTCAGTACACTTAGTGCACTTTGTTGCTTTTCCTGCATCTTCAGCAATAGGGTCCCTTTTTGCGTCCCACTACCTGGGGTAGTTCCCCGGCTTTGCACTGCTCTCTTCTTGGTGTGCAGATACCGAACGATATCTCTTTCTGGACGAGGGTTAATTTTTACTCCCAGTCGAAGGATGTGGTCTACGATTTGAAGATCCTTTACTACGTTTATACGCCTATTGGTACTCTGGTGCCTCTGCTGCCACTTCCTTCGGATGTGCCCCTTTCGTTGGGTATCACCCTATACTATGTCCGCTGTGCCTGCGGGACAGCTCTTCTGATGTCCGTCGTCCTAGGGTCTGCACCCTGCATGTCTGTATTTCATGAGTTAGTTCTCACCTACGTCTTCAAGCTGCATTGTTGGGCAGTCCTATGCTTATTTTTAGCCACGCCACCTTGTTGTCTTTGTGGCTGTTGGCTCTGTGCATGTTTCAGTGGTGGCCCGCATCAGCGTGCTTCAGATAGTTACTAATCGCCCCTGCCCCCCCTCCCCCTTTTTGGTGCCTGGGTGTGCCCTTTAGTTCCTGGCTGTAGCTTCGCCAGCCTTCCTTCCGTGGGCTAGCCTGGTAGGCTCTGGTTGCCTCTCTTCATGTTTTTTCCCCAACATTGGTTGGTGTCCACATAGTGCGCCATTAAACTGAGAGTGGTCCTTCTTCCTCCTTTGTTCGGGACTCTCTGTCTCTCTCTTTATCTGAAAGAGAAACGTTAGTGATAGATTCCTTACCTTAGAATATCCCCAGGCATCAGACTGGATCCGGAAAGTTTTCATCAGCAGTACCCCTGCGCGTCGGTAGGCGCCATCGTACGGCTCAGCGTAAGTCGCTGGTGTCGTAGCCGCCGAGATTACATCGTCAGAGCTACTTAGATGTGCCCACGCGCGCTGACGTCAGTTCTTTCTTTTTCCAAGCAGCAGCGCAGATCTGAGAGAGAGCGGTACCCCTAGTTAAAAGTTTTAACTTGGTTTCTGACAACTTGTTTTGTTGTGTACTTGACTCCTGGTGTAATAGGGATGCCCGGGTTTAAGGCCTGTAGGGCCTGCCGTCGGAACATGTCGGTATCGGACCCTCACGACGTCTCTTCTGCTTGGGGCACGCCCATGACCCTGAGGCGTGCCCCGATTGTCGAGCCATGGCGCTGAAAGCTTTGCGGGAGCATTCCCGAAAGTTGTTGGAGGTCCGGCAATTGGTTCCGTGACGATCGAAGTCCCGATCCCGTGAGCCATCAGCATCGCTCGTTGGAATCGGGGACAGGTACGTCTAGGTGCCATAAAAAGTCGAAGAAGCAACGTCGCTCTTCCCCCTACCCCTCACCGGTCGCGGTGGAGGGGGCGGGCGGTAACTCCACCAGCGGCTCCGGTGGAGCCTGCGGCCTACCCACCCTTTTCGGGCCTGCTCACGACTTCGGATGAGGTGCAGGCCTTTGTCGGCCTTGCGCCATTTGTTTGCCCCGCCGGGTCCCTCTGGAGCGCCTTCGGGCCCACGGATCTGTTGGAAGGGTTTGCCTCTGTGCCGCCGCCTCTGGCCTCGACCCTGGATCTGGATTCGGCGCCGGGCGCGGTGCCGAACCGGGACTGGTATCTTACCCTCCCATTCCATTTCTTGGAGGGGAGTTTATCCCATTTCCCCGGGCACCTCGTCCATACCGTCCTCTTCAGCAACCGGTGGGCTAAGGGGAATACTGGGAGGGGTCTGAGGACCCTCTTGCAGCTCAATGCGAGGATGATCCTGAGTGGGAAGGCGATGTGGAGGGTCCAGTGGATCTGGATTTCTCTCCACACCCTGGTACTCTGTCTCCTTCTTACATGGCCACGGAGGAGGTTGGGACTTTTTCAGTAGTGTTGCGTAGGGCGGCTGAGGCTCTTAATCTCGAGCTCCATTCTGTGCCTATCAGGACCAATCTCCTAACTGAGGTCCTGCAGCCGCAGTCGTCCTCTGCGGACCTAGTTGCATACCTTCACTAAGCACTATTGCCTTGACAGTCGGGTCCGGAGAGACGGCTTCTTTGGCCGTTCAGTTCTCCGTGACTTTCTGGTGTAATCTCACTTCGCAGACCCACCACCGGGGTTGGTACTGCTTGGGTATGTATTCTAAGGTAAGGAATCTATCACTAACGTGTCTCTTTCAGATGCACAAGTTACTTGTGTAACGATATATCCCTTCCAGGTCGCTCCACCTACCGCACGGCCCCCGTGTGCCTGGTCTCCACCACTGATCCTGCTTGCTGCCGCCGCTGCCTCCAGGGACTCCGCCCTCAGGCCTTCCCCCTCGCCGCCTCCTCCGCTCTCCTTCCCGCCGTTTCCTGCCTTCCAGACCCCCGCCTCTGCTCCCCTGCGGCCCCGCCCCCTTCCTCAGCCCCGATCCCCATTCGCCGCCCCGCTCCCGCCTCCTTCTCCCGCCCAGTTGACCACATATAGCTGGGACCGCACGGCAGTGAGCTGTGCCCTTCCAGGTCGCTCCACCTACCGCACGGCCCCCGTGTGCCTGGTTTCCACCGCTGATCCTGCTTGCTGCCGCCGCTGCCTCCAGGGACTCCGCCCTCAGGCCTTCCCCCTCGCCGCCTCCTCCGCTCTCCTTCCCGCCGTTTCCTGCCTTCCAGACCCCCGCCGCTGCTCCGCCCCCTTCCTCAGCCCCGATCCCCATTCGCCGCCCCGCTCCCGTCTCCCAGCTGCTCCTCCCTCCCAGTTGACCACATATAGCTGGGACCGCACGGCAGTGAGCTGTGACCCTTCCAGGTCGCTCCACCTATCGCACGCCCCGTGTGCCTGGTCTCCACCGCTGATCCTGCTTGCTGCCGCCACTGCCTCCAGGGACTCCGCCCTCAGGCCTTCCCCCTCACCGCCTCCTCCGCTCTCCTTCCCGCCGTTTCCTGCCTTCCAGACCCCCGCTGCTGCTCCCCTGCAGCCCCGCCCCCTTCCTCAGCCCCGATCCCCATTCGCCGCCCCGCTCCCAGCTGCTCCTCCCTCCTCCCGCCCCCCCCCCCCCACTCTCCATTTATGGCAGAGTCCGCGCATGCGCGCAGCGTCCACGCCGATTGTGCGCCGAAGGCGCGCCAAAGGCAAGCCCGTCCGCGCCTGGACCGCGCCCAGCGCCAGACCCCCTGGCCCCCGTAGATGCCAGCCCACCCGCCGGACTCACAGCTACGCCACCCTCATCGCACTCAACACCGGCCGGATCCCCGGCTGCCACCGAGCCACCCCAGGACGCACCCACGGACCCTTCACCTGCCAATCCTGCAAGTTCTCCTGCATCCAGACCTGCACCGCACCCGCCGAGACGAGCACCTGCAGCAACCACCTGAAGTGCATCCTGCTCAACACCCGCTCCGTCCACAGGCACGCCGTGGAACTCTGGAACCTCCTCGACACCACATCTCCAGACGTCGCCTTCCTCACGGAAACCTGGATGAACGCCTCCTCAGCACCCGACATCGCCATCGCCATCCCGGACGGATACAAGATCACCCGGAGAGACAGCGTCTACAAGACTGGAGGAGGCATCGCCATCGTCCACAAGAACACTATCCGCATCACGACCAACTCCGACGACACCCTCACAGCCGCCGAACACCTGCACTTCCAGATAGACACCAACCCCAAGACCACCCTCAGAGGCACCCTCATCTACAGACCCCCGGGACCGCGCACACAATTCAGCGAAGACATTGCCGACTTCATCAGCCCGCACGCCCTCCCCTCCGCTGACTCCATCCTCCTCGGGGACCTCAACTTCCACCTGGAGAACAACAACGACCGCAACACCACCACCCTGCTGGACAACCTCGCCAACCTCGGACTCAAGCAACTGGTGACCACCCCCACCCACTACGCCGGCCACACGCTTGACCCTGTCTTCTCCAGCAAGGACATCTCCTTCAGCCACGCCTCCGGACTCCACTGGACAGACCACAGCTGCGTCCACTTCAGCTTCAGCAAGACCACACACCACCACCACCCGCAACAGGTCCCCCGCAGAAGCTGGAACAAGATCCCAGCCGACCAGCTCACCACATCCCTGAACCAGAACCCTCCCGCCAGCTCAGCGAACCCCAACCAAGCTGCAACCAACCTCACGAAGTGGATCAGCAACTGTGCAGATGACCTCGCTCCACTGAAGACCCCCCCCGCCAGACCTGGCACCAAGAAAGCATCCTGGTTCACCGACGAACTCAAGAGCTCCAAGAAGAACTGCCGGGCCCTCGAGAAAGCCTGGCGCAGAGACCCAACTACAGACAACATGACCACCCGAAACCATCAAGCTCGCCACCCGAAACCATCACCAGCTGATCCACACCACCAAGAAAACCGCATTCAAGGAACGACTAGACAACAACGCCCACAACAGCAAGGAACTCTTCAACATCGTCAAAGAGCTCTCCAACCCCAGCGCCGGAAACAACGACATCACTCCCTCGCAGGACCTCTGCAACTCGCTTGTCGCGTTCTTCCACAGCAAGATCGCAGACATACACAACAGCTTCAGCACACAGCCGACGCACCCTACGACCGCACCAACGGCCCCCCCCCACCCCCCACCACCACCCTCCGCGCCTGGACCCCGGTCAACACCGAAGACACCATTCGCACGATGAACACCATCCACTCCGGATCTCCAACCGACCCCTGCCCCCACCACGTCTTCAACAAGGCCGACGCCGTCATCGCGCCCCATCTACGAGACATCATCAACGCCTCCTTCGACACCGCCACCTTTCCAGAGAGCTGGAAGCACGCCGAACTCGGCGCCCTACTGAAGAAACCATCAGCGGACCCCACCGACCTCAAAAACTACCGCCCCATCTCGCTCCTTCCTTTTCCTGCCAAAGTCATCGAGAAGACCATCAACCGACAGCTGGCCGCCTTCCTCGAGACTAATGGATCCCTCGACCACTCGCAGTCCGGCTTCCGGGCCAACCACAGCACCGAGACCGCCCTCATCGCAGCCACCGACGATATCCGAGCCCTGCTCGACAATGGGGAAACAGCGGCCCTCATCCTCCTGGACCTCTCCGCGGCGTTCGACACGGTCTGCCACCGCACCCTAGTGCAGCGCCTCAACAACATTGGAATCCAGGAGAAGGCTCTGGAGTGGATCATCTCCTTCCTCGCCGGAAGAACACAGAGAGTCCGCCTCCCCCCGCTCAGATCCGAGGCCACCGAAGTCATCTGCGGCGTACCACAAGGATCATCTCTCAGCCCCACGCTGTTCAACATCTACATGAGCCCCCTTGCGGCCATCGCACGCCAACACAATCTCAACATCGTCTCCTACGCTGACGACACCCAGCTGATCTTCTCCCTCACCAACGATCCCGCCACCGCCAGAACCAACCTACACGAAGGGATGAAAGACGTAGCCGAGTGGATGATGAACAGCCGCCTGAAACTGAACTCCGATAAGACGGAAGTCCTCATCCTGGGATCCTCGCCCTCCGCCTGGGACGACTCCTGGTGGCCCCCTGCCCTGGGCAGCGCACCCAAACCTACAGACCACGCACGCAACCTGGGCTTCATCCTGGACTCCTCCCTCTCCATGACCAGACAAGTCAACGCCGTCTCCTCGTCGTGTTTCAACATCCTACGTAAGATCTTCCGGTGGATCCCCACCGATACCAGGAAGACGGTCACCCAGGCCCTTGTCACCTGCCGACTGGACTACGGCAACTCCCTCTACGCCGGAACCACAGCCAAACTACACAAAAGACTCCAGCGCATCCAGAACGCCTCAGCACGCCTCATCCTGGACATTCCCCGACACAGCCACATCTCCGAACACCTGAGACACCTGCACTGGCTCCCCGTCAGCAAGAGAAACACGTTCCGACTCCTCACCCACGCACACAAAGCTCTCCACAACCAAGGCCCAAGATACCTCAACGACCGCCTGACCTTCTACCACCCCCACCCGCCAGCTACGATCAACCAGCTACGCCCTCGCCGCCGTCCCCCGCATCCGAAGAGCCACAATGGGAGGAAGATCCTTTTCCTACCTGGCGGCCAAGACGTGGAACTCCCTCCCCATCCACCTCCGCCTGACCCAAGACCACCTCTCCTTCAGGAAGCAACTCAAGACCTGGCTGTTCGAGCAGTAGCGGACCCCCCTCCCCCAAGCGCCTTGAGACCCTCCGGGTGAGTAGCGCGCTATACAAATGCTCAGATTGATTGATTGATTGATTGATAAGAGACATTAGTTAGTGATAGATTCCTTACCGCCTGCCCATCCTCCCCGTTCTGCGAACTGTTCTCTAGGGTTCAGGTCATCCCTTTCAGGGCGCTAGTTCTATTGCACCAGTAGTCTGTCTCTGGCATGGCTCTGCGCTTCTGGCGCAGAAAAGTTGTGTACAGAACTGACGTCAACGCGCGTGGGCTCGTCTAAGTAGCTCTGACGACGTCATCTTGGCAGCTACGATGCCAGCAACGTACGCGGAACCGTACGACGACGACCACCCACGCGCATGGGTACTGCTGACTAAAACTTTCCAGATCCAGTCTGACGCCTGGGGATATTCTAAGGTAAGGAATCTATCAGTAACTAATGTCTCTTACAGATATATCGTTACACAAGTAAGTAACTTGTGCATATGGCTGGGACCGTTTCTACATCTCATACTTATATGGGTATGGTGTAGCACCATTCTGGCTTTTTTTGGGACGCCTTGCCTCCCGTTATCTTTTCCTCTTCCGAGCTAATTGGGTTGCTGTCTGGCTGTCCTGCAACAGCCTTCCCCATTGTCAGTCACTCTGTTGCTGGCTCAGTGCTTGAGCACTTTCTGTAGTTCTGTCGCAGATCTGCCTCCCCCCTGGGGTGTGGCTATGGTATCTATTCTAAGTTAAGGAATCTGCGACTAGATGTGTCTATCAGATGTACGAGTTACTTACCTTCGGTAACGATGTATCTGGTAGAGACGTTGTCTAGCCGCAGATTCCTTAACGCCCACCCATCGTCCCCGTTCTGCGAGAACCTTGTCAGGTGGACTTCTCCTCTTGCCTAGTTTCAGTTGCCATTGGTTTTCTTTCAAGGGTGCTCACATAGTTGCGCTCCTTTCGGAATTACCATATGCAGCTGACTCCCTCCAAGGGGATTTGTCCTGTAGATGGTGCCTTTTCATTCACTGTCATCAGGAGATTCTTCTTCTTCTTCTCGTGCTGTCTTCCCTCCCGCCCGCCTTCTCCATTAACTAGAGGCTCTTGTCTCCTATATGGTCGTCTTCTTTGATGATCGCTCTGTTTCAAACTTCCATTGTTATAAGGGAAGATACCTCTTTGAAATACATTGCTGTACTTTCTGTAAGGAAGATACCTTCCTAAAGTGCATTGCAGTTCTTCTGTGCTCTGTCCTTGTTGGCTGGCACAGTTCTACATGGTAATAACAGTCTATTTTTTTTGTCTGTTGAGATATTCTTCCCTTGTTGCTCGCACTTTGGGAAGGGTCTACGCTTTGCTATGCGGGCTTCTTTCTCACAGTGTAGTTAGTCTTTTGTGATGATGTTTTGCACCATCCGCCTTATTTATTTTGCGGATTTTTTTATCCTTCACACACTGTTCCCATACTTTCACAGTTTTTGTTGGTGGCTCCGCATTGTACCGCGGAAAAGTTTCTCAGAAGAAAACTGACGTCATTTCGCTAGGAGGGACTTATATGACCTCGCTGACGTCACATCCGTGGACGACATCATGGCGTGGTCGTGTGGCGCTGTCCCCTGGCGCGCAGAGGTGCTGCTGCAAATAATTTTCCAGATCCAGTCTGACGCCTGGGGTTATTCTAAGTTAAGGAATCTGCGGCTAGACAACGCCTCTACCAGATATATCGTTACTGAAGGTAAGTACCTCGTACTTCTGGAGCAGAAGGGGTTCAGGGATTCTACTCCCAGTACATCCTGATTCCCAAAAAGGACTTTCTCTTGAGGCTGATCATAGACCTCAGGATCTTGAATTTTTACCTCCAGCATGAAAAGTTCAAGATGTTGACTCTGGCTCGGGTTCTTCTTGTGTTGCAACAGATAAACTGGAAGTGTCTATTGATTTGCAGATGTGTATTTTCACATTTCCATCCTGAAGTCGCAGCGTAAGTATCTCCGTTTTATGGTGGGGTCTTAACACTTCTAGTTTCTGGTCCTTCCGTTCGGTCTTACTTCCGTAGCTCGGGCCTTCACAAAGGTGATGGTGGTGGTAGCAGCACATTTCAGAAGGTCGGAGACTCCTGTTTTTCCCTATCTGGACATCTGGCTGCTCAAAGCAAAGTCACCAGAGATGGTGCTGCATCATTTGCAAGTAACAACCTGTCTGTTATTGACTTGGGTTTTTCAAAAAATGTACCCACATCTCACCTGGTGTTCTCTCAGCACAGCCTTTTCATAGGGGCACTACTGGCAGTCGTGCCTTCCCAACGTTTGTTCTAGTCCTGAAGTTCTTGCGCCTGCTCTGTCTGTTCGCTTCCTGCATACGGTTGGTCAACCATGCACGCTGGCATATGAGGGCCCTCCCGCGGCGCCTATGCAGGCAGTGGTTTCAAAACTGCATAGATCTCAAGGAAATGGTTAGGATCTCCAGAGAGACTGTAGTGGAGCTGTTATGGTGGAGTGTTTCGGACAAACTGTCTCAAGGGAAGCTGTTTCAACCCCCTTCTCTGGAGGCTACTGTGATAAGGAATGCCTCCACTCTAGGGTGGTGTGCTCATTTGGGGGATCTGAAGGTCAAAGGTCTTTGGTCTCCAGAGAAAAGAATTTCCCATCAGTCTTCTGGAATTGCGTGCAACACGTTTGGCTCGCAACGCCTTTGCGGTCAGTCGATTCAGGTCCTGACGGACAACACTACAGCAATGTAGTACATCAACATGCTGGGAGTAGTAGGGCCGTATGTCTCTGGAGAGAGGCTCTACGAGACTTGTCCTGGGCTCAGGACCATCAGATTTACATGATTGTGAATCATCAGGCCAGAGAGCTGAATGTGCGCGAGGACAGTCTTAGTCGGCAGTACTTGGCTGATCATGAATGGCATCTCCATCTGGAGGTGGTCCATCACATTTTCAGGATGTGGGGGTTCCCTCGGTTGGACCGTTTAGCCACTCATGACAACTCACACTGGCCATCGTTCTGCAGTCTCCAGTATCAGATGCAGGGATTGTTGGGGAGTGGAGGGTGCTTTTCAGTTAGATTTGGGCTCACAGCTTCTTTGCGCTTTTCCTCCCATACCTGTGATTACTTGAGTTCTGAGGAAGATTCCCAAAGACCGGGTCCAAGTCATATTGATCGCCCCGGTTTGGCAGCGAAGGGCTTGGTACAAAGACCTCCTTTACCTCTCATCGCGATCTCTGGTCTGTCTCCCTCTCAGAGCAAACCTCCTCTCACAGTCGCTGGGGCAGGTTCTACACCTCTAGAGCCTACACCTCCATGCCTGTCGATTGAATGGGGCAACCTGAGCTTCCTCTCTTCCACTGGATGTGGTGGACGTTACTTTATCGACCAGAAGACACTCCACCAAATCTGTCTATTCTGGTAGTTGGGCCAAGTTTGTTAAGTGGTGTGAAGTGAGATCGATTGATCCTTACCAGGCCCATTTGTCTGATGTTCTGAGTTTCTCTCATTCTCTGGCTCAACAGAGTTGTGCAGTTGCTACTGTAAAATGTTACTTGTCTGCCTTGTCTGCATTTCTCGGTTTACCAGTTAAACCTTTATTTAAATCTCTCATAGTTATAATATTCATTAAGGGTCTCACCAATAGGTTTCCTCCCACTCCCTTTATCATGCCTCAGTGGGATTTGAATTTGGTTCTCACTTTCTTGTTGGGGTCTTCCTTTGAACCTTTACATAGTTGTCCCTTCAGGTTCATGGCGTTGAGACAATATTTCTGATTGCAATTACCTCCGCTACGATGGTGGGTGAGCTCAGGCTCTTAGTTCCAAACCTCCATTTACCTCATTTCATGCGGATAAGATGGTTCTTAGGACCAGAGCTGCTTTCCTGCCTAAGGTGGTCACTCCTTCCCACCTAGGGCAATCCATCACTTTACCCACTTTCTATCCTCCCCCTCCTAAGGAGGAGGAGTGACTTCACTGCCTGGAACCTAAGAGGGCAGTCAGCTTCTACCTGGACAGGTCTTCAGGTTGGATGACCAACTTTTCATCAGATATGTGGGCAAGATGAAGGGCAAAGCTGTCTACAAAAGAGCGCTGTTCAAGTGGATCATCCTGTGTATCAAGATATGTTACGCCATGGCCTAGAAGGAGCCTCTTTAAGATATTCAAGCTCATTCCACCAGAGCTAAGTAGTCTTCGGCTTTAGCTAGCAGTGTCCTTGTTATAGACATCTGCAAGGCAGCAACTTGGGCTTCTCTCCACACTTTTGCGAAGCAATATTGCTTAGACTCTGAGGTGAGGTGGGATGGTTATTTTGCACGTTCTGTGCTGTAGGGTTGTTTGGCATAGGTACCCAGGTACCCTCCGCAAGGAGTGGGACTGTTTGTGTGGGGATTCAATTAAAAAAGTTGAGGAATCCATCAGAAGAACTAGTTACTATCCTTCAGTAACGCTTTTTCTAGTGGATACAGTATCTGCCTGTGGATTCCGCACTGACCCACCGACCCGCCTACCTGTTGCCTGCCTGTTTATGCTGAAAAATGATTAACGTTTAACTTATGTATTTTAATATTGGGATTATTGGAATATTGTGATACTGGTCACTAGGAAATGTCTACGTTTTAGAATTTTCAGTATTAATTGGTTGTGTATACTGTGCATACTTTTGGAAATGTTGGTTCGCCTCGCAGGCAAGGAGAAAATCGGTGGAAGTAAAGTCAGCACGCCGGCGAGGTCTTCTTATGGCTCCAATGAAGTCGCACGGAATCTCGTTTGGAGCCGTTCCATTGTGACGTCCTCGTCGACATGGGAGAGCTATGAAGAAAAGTTTCAGGAACTGAACACTAACGGGTCATTGTCATTCCGACCCACCTGGTTTACCTGCGTACAACCTGTGTTTTATTGCCTATGGCGTTCCTTCGAGTGGGCACTTGATGTTTGCCATGAGCTGCAATTGCCTGTTCTTAAGGACATGAACTTGTTGATGAGTCCAATAGCGACCCATTTTCGGAACTTGAGCATGAACTTGTAGCTGCTTCAAAATGTATGATATGAGCTACAACCTACTAGGGAGATGAGTGCTACAGCACCAGGATATCCGAACTCTGGCTCTAATAAAACGGGTGCAGTACAACAGACTACTTCCTCAGCATCAAATGATAACGAGGGCCATGTCTGTTCTTTGGAGCTTTTGAATGGGGCTCTTTAACAATTAGTCTGTGGAGACTCAATCCGTTTCGGATTCACTAAACATTGATATTGTGAAATGAAGTCTTGGGTGTGCCCAGCCCAACCTAATTTGGCCCACTTTTCCCAAAACATTTTTAGTTTTTATTATACGAATACATTTGAATATGCTTATTAGTATCACATTGAGTTGGCTTGCGAAATTTAATATTTTGTTAGTCGCGAAGTTACTTTTCCGACCTGGTGGGGGCTATAGTGATGTCGCTTTTGCGCCCACTCTGGTTCTCCCTTTGTTTGGCATATTAGATGGTTTAGGCTGTCTTTGCTTTGCGCAGCCAATGAAACATTTGTTTTCATGCCATTATTTTAGTAATGTGATGTAGATGTTTGTCATTCAGTGATTTTTCCCGGGAGTCAGTCTGCACGTTTTGTGCAAGGTTGCCTGGAATATATACTAATATAAGCAACTGTTTTCTTTTGCCCGGTCAGCAACAGCTCCTGATGCTTAGACATAACACCGTAGCATTGCTGTAGCTTTCCAAAACTGTAGTTTTAGCATATAAACAGTGTCTTGTCCCCTTGGGGGCTAAGAGGAGAATTCCAGCAGAGCGACCTCTGCTGAAACAAATTAATGCACGCGGACTTGCATAAGCTAAGTTTCCCCTTATGATGTGGACCACCTAACAACCACACCAGGTATGGGGTCCATTGCTAATCCCAGAGATCATGAATATATCCCTTTGCTTACACAGTAAGCATAGGCATGGACAGATAACTTTCCATGGTTGGTATGTTTATTTTATACAGCCTGATAGTAATGCTAATTACTGTTAGTTTCATCTTCCTAGTAATCGCAGCTCATTTGCTTCATAATGGACTAACAATGGTTTCAATAAATGTATTGTAAACGTTCTTTGTGTCTTTCTTTTGTTTACTAAGGGCATGCATGCATGAGTGAGAGATGAAAGGGGATGATCTGTTTCCCTGGTTCCCTTGGGGACTAGAGGGTCATGTTCTAGGTGTGCCAAAATCCCCTTACTCTGGAAAGGCTTGGAGTTGAGGTGAGGCACTGTGAGATAGCTAGGATTTGGACCGACCAACAGATTCTGATGTTGTAGAGAGACTCTGTCCCTACATTCTGACGTCCTCCCAGCCCAAAGCCCAGTTCTACTTACCAACAGAATCCCCATGAACCAACATAATCCCCATGACAAATGTTGCCTTAAACACCTTAAACATAGACCTTCATGATCCGCTGCCCGATGATACTTTTTCATGGTATCCTGAATTCTACCAAGCGTGGATTAATTTTTGTCGGTGAACTGTTCGCTATCCAACAGTTTAAGGTCTTTCTCAAGCCTTTGCAAGAAATTGCAGTTATTTCAAACTCCCTTAATATAACCAACACATGTCACACAATTCTACTTCAAGGCATAAATTTAAAAGCAGGAGAAGGCGCCCCCAACCACCTGGAGATCCCACAGCTAGAGTCCAGTCAACCTGGTCCTCTGGGGCCCGACCTCCGATTCATGTATACCTCTGCATCAGTGCTTCAGTCAAGCTAACCCATATGTCCCGCAAGTCTATCTTAGTTTGTGAGGGCCTAGTCTGCACCTGTAGCACTGTTAGACTGCTCCAAATGATGACATTTATATAGTCAAATTTTCTTGTACATGACTTTTGCAGGCTCCAATTTCGGTTTGATGCATGCCACGATATTCACAAGATGAAAGGCGGTTCCCAGGGGTTTCACAGGCAACAGTTTGGCTCCAAGTGTATAAGTACTGCTGTCCTTGGCTTTGCCAGTCTGTTATGAGCCCAAAGGAGAAGCCTAAGCAATATTAACATGCATGGCTCTCACAGGGTTTCGTCCTCTGGCACAGGGTCATGTAAGCATAGGTTTACACAGTCACTATCTCTACCCACGCCCAGTTGACTGTCCAACTGACAGCAGCAAAAGGCCATGACTAGCCACAATTCTTGTGAAAGATGGGCCAACCTTCAGTCTGTCCCTCTCTCCCAGTAAGGTTCTTACATGGCTTTATAATGTAGTAACGGTAGCGGGCCAGCTGCAGTACGCAACTCAGACCCGGCCCACCCAGCTCAGCCCAACAGATCGTCACATAGCAGCACTGAGGAGTCTCGTCTCCTGCTGTGCTCCCAACCAAAGAATCTCCACACACCAGGTCAGCTCTCAACCCGAAGTTGGTAGTCGCGGACCATACAGCATTGCTCTATCATGGTCACAGTTGACGATACAGCCCAGGCTAAACTGCTGCGTCACTCTATCCAGGCCAGATGCAACGCAGCCCAGGTGGTATGAGCCCGCCTTAAAGTATAGGATTTTGACAATATTTAAGTTGGTCAAGTGACTTGCAAGCTTTGATTCTTAAAGTGTAGGTGTCTTAAAGAGTTAAACCATTGACCCTCTCATTTTAGGATTTCACATAAATCGATCTTCTATCCTGTTGCTATTATTCTTTCTGCTTTATCCATCTATTGTAATAGGAGAGGAAGAACGCTCATACCTATAAAGGTATGAGTTTTGTTGTGTAGAAGTGATTTAAAGGGTGCGGCTTGTATTTTAGCATGAATGATGTCAAGGATTATTAATTAGCAGTGCGCCTTCTAAAGGGTCAATTGCACATTCCACATGGGTTGTACAGTTTCCACTGTTATTTTGAGAAAAGTATCTTTACCTAAGATCTGTATATCAGACTGTAGGAAAGTAGGATCTACTTTCATGGTCACCCCCACTTTTTCCCTGGTATTATGCTGGTTCTGACTAGTCTGACTGGGATCTTGCTGATCAGGACCCCAGTCTCTTTGCTTTCTCCCCTATATTGGTTATCGTGAGTACCTAAGTACATCCCAGATTGGCTAGTGGTGCACCCTTATAAGTCGCTAGTATATGGTACTGAAGTACCCAGGGCATAGGTACACCAGAGGGTCCCCACATGGGCTGAAGCATGCATTATGCCACCCATGGTAGACTACTCAAACTGTGACTACAGGCCTGCCATTGCAGCCTGTGTAAGCTAGTGCTAGCACCACTTACGACAGATATAGGTTTCCCTATATCTGAGGTCACCCGATTTATGACCTCTATCACCCCTAAGGTAGGCATTTCAATCCAAGGCGCTTGGCACCAAGTGTGAGGGTGCCCCTGCATGACCAGGACACCCCTGCAACCTATGGGGTCAATTCTCCCAGGTTGTAAGTGCATCAGCCATATAACATATAAAGGGGCCATGCGTCATGACACGATGACATCTCTAAATTGGCTGTAACGAACCCTGTCATGTTTGTAATCAAACATGTTGGAATCATACCACCATGCCGTAAACGGTGTGAGAGGTATGATTCCATGCAGTCTTCCAGAACTGTACAGCAAGCTAGGACTATTGCCGACCAGAGACATGTGTTCGAGGCATATGAGCTGCAGAATTCATACTTTTGCATAGATCGCCATTTGGTGTTGGGCTTGGATGCTTGCACCTTGTTGTTTTGGAAGAAGTCTTTTGTAGTTACGAGATAGGTGACTCCTCCCTTGGACGATAGTGCGCATGGGCATCGACTCCATCCTCAGATTTTTTTTTTTCCGCCATCGGGTTCGGATGTAACTTCAGCGCTTCGGTTCGGTACCATATCTCCAAATCTTTTTGACGTGCAAACCATTGCAAACTCAACGGTATTGTTTTCGTTTGCATGCCTTGCGACGGGATAACTCAATTACTCGATTCCGGTCGTCGACGCGGGCCGCTGGGCCCATCGACGCCATTTGGGCCTACGGCTAATGGAAAGAACTCCATTTAAAAAATGCCCCCAGTGTGGAACTAAATTCCCACACAGTGACCAACATAAGGTCTGCAACATTTGTCTCTCGCCAGAACATGGAGAAAAAGATTGCCAAGCCTGCGCCTCCTTCCGTTCCAAAGACTATACGTGATCGCCGGGCTCGACGACACGTTATGGTGCAACAGGCTGCACCGGTTCCAGAAGACATCTTCGATGAAGGCCCGACGTTCCAGAGGCAGAGGATTCAGAAGATCTCAACACCGTCTCCGAAGCAGATGACTCCGATGACCACATCACTCCAGGTCAACGAGTGAGTACAACTGCCCCAACCCCACCTGAAAAACAAAAGGCTCTGGTCAAGACTTCGCCTGAAGGCCTTAGTCGGGCCCGGCTCCGAAGACAAAGGAGAAACCTTCCGACGGCTTGAGACCGAGCAAGCCGCACGTCAGTGTCCAAAAAACACAGTATGTGCCAAAATCGGGATCGCATCCTGTCTCCACAAAGGCCTCGACACCAAGCACTTCGGCACCTTAAGACCAAAAGGCCTCGGATCCGAACAAATCTCAAACCTTCGGATCCGAAAAAGGTTTACGACTCGACGCCCAAGGAACCAAAAACCCCTTCTAAGGCTCCAGAGCACAGATCCAAGTCATGTTCGGAACCGAATAAATCGGCGCCAAAAGTGTTCGCCAATGAGGAAGAACTGTTTCGACCAGATCCTATTGATCCGAAACAAGACATTGCATGTGGACCCTAAAACAGGCCATATTGTCAGTCTCCCAGCCAAGAAGAGGAAATTCTTGGACACCCCACACACTCCTGAGGTGCCTGTGAAAAAGAGACTTTGGAACTTCACCACTAAGACCCTCTTCTCCCGTTTTTCCTGTTCTTCCCAACCCTTCTCCTATAAAGTCTCCCATACTTCCTCCTGACTCACCACCACCACCACAGGATGATGACTTAGGTTGTGGGGATCCACATAATGACCCTTTCATTAATCCTGATGTTGACACTAGCATACCACAGGACACGTGGGACGACTACGACACCCCTGTAAAATCCTCCAGACCTTCTAGATCCAGATGCATACCCCAGAAGGCCATCCCCCCTCCCCCGATGACATTGGGTTTAGTCAGCTCATTGTTAGAGCTACCCAAACTCATGGTGTCCAAATGCATACAGACCCCACGGAGGAAAACTTCCTTGTAGATACCTTTGCACAGTCACAAAAGACAGTACAAACACTACCCATGCTCAAAGGTGTCATTAAACATGCACCGGACGTCTTCAAAGACCCAGTCAGGACCAGGATTCACAATCTGCGGATTGATAACAAATATAAACCCGCCCCCAATGATCCTACCTACACAAAAATCCTTTAGATTCACTTGTAGTGACCAATGCACGGAAGCGTGCCAACTCTCAAACCTCCGGTGATGCTCCATCTCCAGATAAGGAGTCTAAATTACTAGAGAACAGCTAATGCACAAGCATTGCTTGCCAGGTATGATAGGGCTCACTACGACCAGCTGGAAGACCTAATGCAGTATTTGCCTGACCAATATAAAGCTAAAGCCAATAATTTGATTCAGGAGGCAAGTTAATTACAAATGCATCCATTAAATGTGCCGGGGATGCAGCAGACCCCGCATCTAGATCTAGCAACACTAGTGTGTTATTACCCAGACATGCATGGTTGAGCATTTCTGGTTTCAAACAAGAAGTGCAAACTACTATCCTGAATCAACTGTTCAATCAAGAACAACTTTTTGGCACAGCTGTAGACACGAGGCGCCTTTCGTTGCTCCTTTTATAGGGGCGCCTCCAAAAACATCTGCACAGCCACTGCTTCCTCCTCCTATAAAAACCCCACACAAACACCCCCCAGCAAGTGATATTTCAGAAGTGGGTTCAGAGGAAATAAGGGGACAGGCCGAGGTAACAACACTCGCACCTCCCCCACTAACAAACAGTGACTTCCCTCCAGACCATTCCACTCCGGTCGGAGGAAGACTCTCACAGTTCCTACCTGTCTGGAATTTCATCACTATAGAGAAGTGGATAAGACGAATTATCCAGTATGGTTACTGCCTGGAACTTACTGTAACTCCCTGCAACATACCGCCCAAACAGCGCCCAATATCCACAGAACATCTAACGCTCCTCAAATAGGAAGTTCTCTCACTGCTCCGAAAGCGTGCAATAGAACCAGTTCCCTTACAGCATCAAGGGGCAGGGATTTACTCCCTATATTTTCTAATCCCCGATAAAGACTGTACTCTCAGACCAATACTGGACCTCAGACCTCTCAATTTCTACATACAGTCAGATCATTTTCACATGGTCACTCTTCAACAAGTCCTTCCACTGCTTCAACAGGGCGACTTCCTTGCCACATTAGATCTCAAGGATGCCTACTTCCATATTCCCATACACCCTTCTCACAGAAAATATCTAAGGTTTACAGTGGACGGCCAAGACCATCAGTTCAAAGTCCTACTATTCGGAGTGACCACAGCACCCAGGGTCTTCACAAAGTGTCTTGCGATAGTATCCACGCACTTGCGAAGACAGAAGATTCATGTGTCTCCATACCTGGACGACTGGCTTATAAAAGCCAAGTCATACCGCCAGTGTGTTCACCACACTTCTCAAACAATTCATCTGCACAACTTGGGGTTAACAATAAACCACGCCAAGTCGCATCTACAGCCCTCCTACCTACATCAGTATCTAGAGGCCACAATAGACCCTTCCAAATCTCTAGCATACCCCAATCCAGTCAGGATAACCAGTATGTAAACCCTCATCACAAAATTTCAACCCCAACACTCCCTCCCAACTCGAGTGTTTATGCAGCTCATAGGAATGATGGCCTCTTGCATTTTCATTGTACCTCACGCAAGACTTCTGATGCGCCCTTTACAGGAATGCTTAGCACGTCAGTGGAGCCAGGCTCAAGGTCAACCTACAGATCTGGTGTTGGTGGACAGCCACACACATTGCTCTCTGCAGTGGTGGAACATACAAAACCTTTCCAAAGGGTGGCCGTTCCTAGAGCCAGTTCCACAGATAGTGCTAACAACCGACGCATCTCTAACCGGCTGGGGAGCCCATCTCCTAAATCACACAATTCAGGGCAGGTGGACCACTCAAAAGAAAGTGCTCCACATCAACCAACTAGAATTACTAGCAATATTTCTAGCACTAAAATCATTCCAAATACATCTCCTCAACAAAACTGTCCTGGTCCGCATGGACAATGTGACAGCAATGTATTACATACAGAAACAAGGAGGAACGCATTCTTTGCAGCTTTCTCATCTAGCGCAAAGCATATGAAGATGGGCCATTCCACAAAACATATCTTCTGGCAGAACATCTTCCAGAAGTTCACAATCAGATTGCGGATCTGCTAAGTCGTCAGACACAGCAGATACACGAAATGGAACTTCATATTCAAGTTCTTCAACCATTTTTCCAGATGTGGGGCCATCCAGACATGGATTTGTTCACCACACATAAAAACGCAAAATGCCCAACCTTCGCCGCCAGGTTCGTATACCTGTTGTCCAAGGGCAATGCAATATGGATGAACTGGTCATGCAGATTTGCGTACGGTTTTCTGCCGCTCCTACTCATTCCACTAGTAGTACGCAAGCTCAAACAGTTTCTCAAAATGATTCTAGTTGCTCCCACATGGGCACGACAATCATGGTTCACAACACTCTTCGAACTCTCAGTATTTTCACACCAAAAACTGCGTCTCTCCCCAAAGCTGCTGACACAGAACCATGGAGAGATACGGCACCCAGATCCAGCACAACTGAATGTAGCAATGTGGCTCCTGAAGTCGTAGTTTGGTTACCTTAACCTCCCACCGGACGGCATGAACATTATCAAAGATGCCAGACGTCCTACCACTAGAGCTTGCTATGCAGCCAAATGGAAACGATTCATCATTTACTGCAATAACAACAAAATTGACCCATTAGATGCTTGCATTCAGAACATCATGTTTGAGGCATATGAGCAGCAGATCATACACTTGCATTAGATCGCCATCTGGTATTGGGCTCGGATGCTTGCACGTTGTCTTGGAAGAAGTCTTTGTAGTCACGAGATAGGTGACTCCTACCTTGGACAATAGTACGCATGGGCATCAACTCCAACCTTAGATTGTTTTTTTCCGCCATTGGGTTCGGATGCAACTTTTGCGCTCCAGTTACAAATCTCCATTTCAAACTATTTTGACGCGCAAAACTTCCACAAACTCTTCGGATTGACTTCGAAAATCTTCATCTTCGACGCGCTTTTCATCAGCTCGATTCCGGTCGTCGACGAGGGCCGCTGGGCCTATCCACGCTGTAAGGCCTACGGCTCATGGAAAGGACGCCATTCAAGAAATGTCCCCAGTGTGGAGCATAATTCCGAAACAGTGACCATCACAGGGTCTGCAACCTGTGCCTCTCACCTTAACACGACGAGTCCAGCTGTCCAGCCTACGCATCCTTTCGATCGAAGAAGACTATTCGAGATCGATGGGCTCGACGTCGCATCATGGCGCAGAGATCAGCTCTGGAACCAGAGGACATCTTCGATGAAGGCCTGGATGTCCCGGAAGAAGATTCCGAAGCTCTCGAAATCGTGTCGGAGGTAGAAGATTCAGACAACCCCATCACTCCTGGTCAACGAGTAAGTACTACTGCCCCTACCCCAATCCCACCACCAAAACCGAAGGCACCGGTCAAGACTTTGCCTGCTGGCCTCAGTTGCGACCAAAAACACACTTCAGAAGCCCCGCCTCCAGGCCCTGCTCAGGAGAAAAAAGACAAGCCTTCCAGTAGCTCGGGACCGAGCAAACCCCATGTAATCGTCCCGCCGCCGCGTTCGGCACCGAAGCCAAAGGAACACTCTGCTCCGAAATCGGTTCTGACGCCTTCCACCTCCAAAGACAAATCGGCCCGAAAATCTCGAGGTCCGTGGATAAGCCGGCTTCGAACGCTTCCAAGCCTAAAGATCCCGCTTCGGCTCCGAAACTATGACCCTCGGAACCAAAAGACATGCCTAAGGACTCTACCACGCCTCCTAAGGCCAAAGACCATAAAAGTCAACACCAGCCACGCTCAGAACCGAAAAAATCGACACCGAAGGCTGTTCCCGAGGAAGAGGAACTTTTTCACCCGGATCCTGTCGATCCTAGGCAGAAAAAGATTTATATTATTCCTGAAACAGGACATGTCACAGCTGTGCCATGTAAGAAGAGGAAGTTGGACACAGGACCTGCCACTCCAGTGCCTGTGAAAAAGGAGGACTCTGCTACATCACCTATGCCTTCTTCTTCACCTGTACTTCCTTCTTCTCCTGTACTTCCTTCTAATCCACCTCCTCTCCCTAAATCTATTACACCACCTCTGCCTGTAACTTCTCCACCACCTCCAGGTGATGATGATGATGTCCAAGGGGTGGGGGGTGACCCAAATGACCCGTTCACAGATCCAGACGACCCACCACAAGATGATTGGGAGTACCCTATCCCAACAGATCTACCAGACCACCCAAGCCCCCAGCCATACCCCTCAAAACCATCTCCCCCAGACGATCATATTCGTTTTGGACAACTGCTTAATAGGGTTTGATTATCACGGCGTCACAATGCACTCTGACACAGCAGAGGAGGACTTTCTTTTGGATACATTGGAACAGTCCCAAAAGACAGTGCAAATATTGCCAATGATCAAAGGAGTCATTAAGCATGCCCCTGAAGTGTTCAAAGATCCCCTACCTGCCAGGATTCTTAACCCTAGAATCAATAAGAAATATAGACCTACCCCTGAAGACCCTGCTTACATTAAGGGACAGCGGCCTTTGGATTCTCTAGTAGTTTCCAACGCTAGAAAGCGCGCCAACTCACAAATCTCTGGGGATGCGCCAACCCCTGATATAGAATCCAAATTACTAGACGCTTCTGGCAAAAGGGTAGCTGCACAGGCAGCCAATCACTGGTGCATAGCCAACACGCAAACACTGTTGGCTAGATATGATAGGGCCCACTATGACCAACTGGAAACCCTATTACAACATTTGCCTGACCAATATAAAACCCAAGCAAATTATGTCATCCAAGAGGGCAAGCTAATTTCAAACGCGTCAATTAAATGCGCACTTGACGCGGCAGACACTGCCTCTAGATCCATCAATACCAGTGTATTCCTTAGATGACATGCCTGGCTACGCATTTCAGGTTTTAAGCAGGAGGTCCAGACTACCATCCTCAACCAGCCGTTCAACCAAGAACAACTTTTTGGCCCGGCTGTAGACACTGCACTTGAAAAGATGAAGAAAGACACTGAGACTGCTAAGTTCAAGGGAGCGTTACAGTCACCACAAACACGTGGCTCCTTTCATCGCTCCTTCTATTGAGGAGTTTCCAGATACATGAGCGCAGAAACCTCATCTTCGTTTAAAGCCACTACACAAACATCCCCCAATAGAGGATATTTTAGATGCGGATACCCCACTACAAAACAGTGACTTCCCTCTGCTTCCCCCAGACCATTCCACTCCGGTCAGGGGAAGATTATCGCAGTTCCTACCTTTCTGGAGTTCCATCACAACAGACAAGTGGGTAAGACAGATTATCCAGTATGGTTACTGCCTGGAACTTACAGCTACCCCTCCCCCCCCCCCTCACACATACCACCCAAGCAGCGTTCAATGTCCACAGATCATCACACACTCCTAAAACAAGAGGTTATCTCACTGCTTCAAAAACGCACAATAGAGCCTGTTCCCTCATACATCAAGGAACAGGGGTTACTCGCTGTACTTCCTAATACCCAAAAAGGACAGGACTCGAAGACCGATACTCTACCTCAGACCCCTCAACCTATATATACACTCAAATCATTTTCATATGATCACTCTCCAACAAGTGCTCCCGCTGCTAGAACAAGGCGATTTTCTTGCCACACTAGATCTCAAGGACGCTTACTTCCACATTCCCATACATCCTGCTCACAGGAAGTATCTAAGGTTTGTAGTGGACGGACAACACTATCAGTTAAAAATCCTTCCATTCGGACTCACCACACTCGGAGTATTCACAAAATGTCTTGCGGTAGTAGTGGCACATCTGAGAAGACAACAGATCCATGTCTTCCCATATCTAGACGACTGGCTAATAAAAGCCAAGTCTTTCAACCAATGTGTTCAACACTCACCAAACCATCCAAACATTACACAACTTGTGGTTCATGGTCAGCTAAACCAAGTCACATCTCCAGTCCTCTCATATACACCAATATTTGGGGGCCATTATCAACACCTCCACAGCTCTAGCATATCCCAGTCCAGCCAGGATAGCCAGCATACAAACCCTCATCACAAAATTTCAAGCACAACACTCTCTCCCAGCCAGTGTTCATGCAACTCATAGGCATGATGGCATCTTGCATTTTTATTGTACCTTATGCAAGACTTCAAATGCGCCCCTTACAGGAATGTCTAGCACATCAGTGGAGTCAGGCTCAAGGATCTGGTGTTGGTAGACAGCCGCACACATCGCTCTCTGCAGTGGTGGAACACAAAAAACTTGTCGAAAGGGCAGCTGTTCCTCGAATCTGTTCCACAGATAGTGCTCACGACCGACTCATCACTCACAGGATGGGGAGCCTATCTCCTCGCACATACAACCCAAGGCAAGTGGCCCACTCAACAAAACAACTCCACATCAATCACCTGGAACTACTAGCAATATTTCTAGCTTTAAAATAACAAGTACATGTACAAAACAAAGCTGTCCTGATCCGGACTGACAACATGACAGACATGTACTAAATACAAAAAAACGGAGGCACACATTCTATGCAGCTGTCCCAGCTCGCACAGAACATTTGGGGATGGGCCAACCCACAAAATATATATCTACTTGCCCAACACCTTTCTGGAGTTCACAATCAGATTGCGGATCTGTTAAGTTGACAAACACAAGAGATTCACGAATGGGAACTACATCTCCAAGTTCTTCTACCATTTTTCCAGATGTGGGGAAAACGAGACATAGATCTGTTCGCCACACACGAAAACGCATAATGCCCAACCTTTGCCACCAGATTTCCACACCCATTGTACAAGGGCAATGCGATATGGATGAACAGGTCAGGCAGATTTGCGTACGCTTTTCCGCCACTCTCACTAATTCCACTAGTGGTACACAAGCTCCGACAACAGTCTCTCAAACTAATCTTTGTAGCTCCCACATGGGCACGCCAACCGTGGTTCACAATACTGTTGGAACTTTCACTAGTTCCGCACCAAAAACTACTCCTGTCCCCATCCCTGCTAACGCAGAACCATGGAGAGATCAGACATCCAGATCCAGGTCAGCTGAATCTGGCGATCTGGCTCCTGAAGTCCTAGAGTTCGGTTACCTTAACCTACCACCGGACTGTATGATCATCATTAAAGAAGCCAGCCGCCCTACTACTGGAGCTTGCTATGCTGCAAAATGGAAACGATTTGCCATTTACTGCACCAACAACCATATTGATTCACTGGATGCCTCCATCCAGAATATCATTTGCTACCTACTGCACTTGCAAAGATGTAATCTAGCATACTCATCCATACGTTTGCATCTAGCAGCACTTGCTGCTTATCTGCAAAACAGACAACACTTGTCACTTTTTAGAGTCTCTGCAATTAAAGCCTTCATGGAGGGCCTGAAAAGAATGATTTCTCCTAGGTTACCACCCTCTCCATTGTGGAACCTAAACATTGTCCTTACTAGGCTCATGGGTCCCCCATTTGAGCCTTTACACAAATGTGAACTGCAGTTCCTTACATAGAAAGTAGCTTTCCTTGTCGCAATCACCTCTCTCAGGAGAGTAAGTGAGATCCAGGCTTTAACCATTCAAGAACCATTCTTACAATTCCATCGTAACAAGGTGGTTCTCAGAACAAACCCAAAATTCCTTCCTAAATTCATCTCTCCATTTCATCTTAACCAGTCAGTAGAGTTACCATTGTTTTTTCCAAACCCGGACTCCGTAGTGGAGAGAGCTCTACACACCCTAGATGTAAAAAGAGCCCTGCTTTATTACATTGACAGGACCAAATCCTTTCGCAAAACAAGACAACTGTTCGTAGCTTTCTCCCCACCGCATAAGGGTAATCCCATCTCCAAGGCTGGGATTGCAAGGTGGATCGTCAAATGTATCTAAATATGCTACCAGAAAGCTAAACACATTGACAATTCCCCTTAGGGCGCATTCCACATGCAAACTAGGGACCTCTATGGCATTCTTAGGGAATATATCCCTAGAAGACATTTGTAAGGCAGCAACATGGTCTACAACAGATACCTTCACTAAACACTATTGTGTTGACGTGCAAGCCAAGCAGCAAGCTTCTGTGGTCCAAGCTGTTCTTAAAACTCTTTCAAACTACTGCAACCGATACAGGTGACCACCGCTAGGCGAGATACTGCTGTACAGTCTATGCAAGTGTGTGATCTGCAGCTCGTATGCCTCCAACGGAAAATGCTACTTACCAGTATGCATCTGTTCTTGGCATGTAGAGCTGCAGATCCTAACACGCCCACCCACCTCCTCGGGACCTGTATCTGTACCAGTTCTATCTCAATTAGAAATACACACATGGACATCTTTTTCTTTCTACTAACTCCATTTCCCATCATGGCGAAAAACAATCTAAGGATGGAGTTGATGCCCATGCGCACTATCGTCCAAGGGAGTAGTCACCTATCTCGTGACTACAAAGACTTCTTCCAAGACAACAACAACGTGCAGGCATCCAAGCCCAACACCAGATGGCGATCTAATGTAAGTGTGAGGATCTGCAGCTCTACATGCCAAGAACAGATGCATACTGGTAAGTAGCATTTTCCTTATTTGCTGCATCTACAAAGATGTAATCTAGCATACTCACCCATAAGCTTACATCTGGCTGCTCTTGCTGCCTACCTGCAAAACAGACATTTGTCATTGTTCAGGGTACCCGCTATCAAAGCCTTTATGGAAGGCCTGAAAAGGATAATTCTTCCCAGACTGCCACCCTCTCCAGAGTGGAACCTAAACATTGTCCTTACTAGGCTCATGGGTCCCCCATTTGAGCCTTTACACAAATGTGAACTGCAGTTCCTTACATAGAAAGTAGCTTTCCTTGTCGCAATCACCTCTCTCAGGAGAGTAAGTGAGATCCAGGCTTTAACCATACAAGAACCATCCTTTCCCAAAGTAATCTCTGCTTTTCATCTTAATCAATTGGTAGAATTACCAGTGTTTTTCCAAAACCCAGATTCTGTAGCGGAAAGAGCTCTTCACACACTTGACGTCAAAAGAGCTATACTTTATTACATTGACGGGACTAAACATTTTTGAAAGACAAACCAACGTGCTTGTAGCTTTCTCTCCACTGCATAAAGGAAACCCCATCTCCAAAGCTGGGATTGCCAGGTGGATAGTCAAATGCATTCAGATATGCTACCAGAAAGCAAAACGCACATTAAAAATTCCCCCTAGAGCGCACTCAACACGCAAACTAGGGGCTTCCTTGGCATTCTTAAGAAAAATTCCCCTAGAAGATATTTGTAAAGCAACAACATGGTCTACTACACACACCTTCACCAAACACTATTGTGTAGACGTGCAGGCGAAGCAACAGGCTTCTCTAGGCCAGGCTGTTCTTAAGGATCAACAGATACAGGTGACCACCGCTAGGGGAGACACTGCTGTACAGTCTATGCAAAAGAATGAATTCTGCAGCTCATATCCCTCGAACGGAAAATGCTACTTACCAGTATGCATCTGTTCTTGGCATTTAGAGCTGCAGAAAATCATAGGCCCACCAGCCTCCCCGGAACCTGCATCTGTTCCAGAATTATCTTACTTAGATACACATTCACATGGACATCTTTTCTGTTTCTTACAAACTCCATCTTTTCCCATCATGGCGAAAAACAATCTGAGGTTGGAATCGATGCCCATGCGCACGATCGTCCAAGGGAGGAGTCACCTATCTCGTGACTACAAAATACTTTTTCCAAAACAACAAGGTGCAAGCATCTGAGCCCTACACCAGATGGCGATCTATGCAAAAGTATCATAATCCGCAGCTCTACATGCCAAGAACAGATGCATACTGGTAAGTAGCATTTTCCTTCTGCCCTCCTCCTGCTGCTGAGCCAAGCTTGTGCAGGGGAAGGCAGAACAATAGATATCCTGCCACAGGGAGGTGTGACAACCTCCCAGTCACGGTTTAGTGTATTGAGGCAGGGTGGGGGTGCTTGCCAGCACCACTGAGACTTCTTTAAGGGCACAATTGGTGCTCTCCTTGCATACTCTAGTTCAAACCAGTTCAGGGAGCCGTTGGCTCCAGCTCTGGTGCAAAACTGGACAAAGGCGATGGGAGTATCCTCCCCACTGTCCAGTCCCTCCTCTGACTCGTCCCAACCCAATATTCTGCATAATTTATCCGAATGCATAATAAGGTGAGGTTCTGTTCAAACTGTTTCTTAAAGATATTAAAACAGGTTACGATCCTTTACACCTGTGGTTGCCGCATCAATAGGTAGAAATATTGATAGAAAAAAATCTCTAATAGCCACTGGATGGCACTTGCTATTGAACCATTGGCCGTATGGGTTCGCATCGACACCCTGATCTGGGGCTATGAATAGTCGGGCGAAATTTCCGATCGAATAGCCATATATGCGGACAACCTTCTTTTCTTCATGACTGATCCACATGGATCAGGTCCTCTGATCCTTTAGATCATGCGGGTCTTCTGCACGACGTCGGGCCTCTTTATGAACGTAAATAAATCCATTATGGCCACTGAAGGGGATACTTGGCGACAACGAGTGTGCGAAAGACCTACTATTGACTAAGGAGGGCATGAAATACCTTGGAGTTTTCATATCCTATAAACAAGAGGTTTCCTGGGAAGGTAACTTAGACACAACTCTAGACCAGATTAAAACAGAGATCAGGTCTTGGTCAGGTCTGCCATTGTCCTTGTATGGCTTCTTGCGCCTACTCTACCACCTGCAAAACCACCCATACCCCATTACGCTGACATGGTTCAGGCAGATTAACTCCATACTGGGCGGTTCCTATGGGGAGATGGGGCCTCTAGAGTGGCATTTTGCTTGTGCTTCCTCACCACATACTGCGGGGTATTGCTGCAGCAGACTTTCGGTCCTACTATGCGGCCTCACATCTTCAGGAACTGAAGGACTGGTGGTATAGCTTCACAGACATATCTGCATGCTTCAAAGACAAACCTGCATACGCCGTGGAACGATGGCTACTAGGAGACCTCACTTTATAAACATACACGATAATTCAAACACTCTGACCCTTCTCCTTGCCACCAAGGTTGTAATCGCATGGCGTCAGTCTCTCTGCCGAATGGGCTGGTGGTCCCCGCTATGGCACAACGGACTCCTTTCTCAACTGAAGCATCTACAGGGCTTTCAGGGCTGGGACCAAATTGGGATATCATCCTTAGGAGATGTTCTACATGGATGTACCCTCAAATGATAACGGGAGTTGCAGGCAGACTTCTTCATGCCTCATACTCAATTTTATAAATAATTGCAATTCTGCCACGCAATGCCATACCTCAAGAACTTATCGACCCTCCTTAAATTTAGCCCACTGGAGGGTAAACTCCTAATGAGCGAACTAGAAGATCATAAAATGTCCAAAATATACCAATCGCTAGTCACCAATTGTGCATCCACATTAGATACACTTAGAGAGACATGGCAGACAGATGTAGGCCCCAACGACTACTAGACGGAGGCCCTAGAATCCCCTTGAGGAGCGTCAATCTTGTCTCATCTGCGCCTAATCCAGTTCAAATACCTACACCAAGCATACTAGATATGCCACAGGCTCTGGAGGGCAGGACTAGTGGCATCCCTGGAATATCTGAGATGTGGTGGTGTAGAAGGGACCTTCTTACATACTGTCTGGACCTGCCCTACACTAGACCGATTTTGGAAGGGGGTATTTGCCTGTCTGATGGAGGTGTTGGGGTGGAGACTCCCCAGATCGTCAAGGCTAGCACTGCTGCACAACTCGGAAGACACATGAGGCAACAGGTTCATTCAAACACCATCTTTTATTCTTGGGTCTCACCCTCGCTAAGGGGAACATCACCCGATTGTGAAGGGCAGAGACCCTGCACCTCATCGGCGTTTGGAAAAGTGGTATGGATTTTTGTATAGGGCTGGAGAGGCCAGTGTTTCGGGCTAAGGAATGTCCCAGAAACACTCAGGTATTTGAAAATATTGGGCTGATCATAGAGGTATTATTTGGGGCTCACCGCCATCATGGATTCTTAACATTAGTTTCAGAGGTTCGGTCCTATGGTCAAGATAAATATCTTGAATTACCGGCTGGTTGATGGGAGAAGTTAATACATGGGGTTCAAATGGGGGTGCACAGACAAGTTCTTTCGCAGCTTGTTACATTGTTTAGTTCATATAATATTATTTTGTGGTAATATGCCAATTTTTGCAAGCATACTTGTAAATGTATATTAATGCCCAGCAAGCCACTGTCATGGCAAAACTCAAAATGTTATGAAGAAAAATGCCACTCAAGACCAATTTAAAAAAAAAAAAAAAAAAAAGATTTTAGGCACCAAGATTATCAGAATCCGGTATGTACTTCAGACATAATCGTTTTTTAGAGTAAAATCAATAGAAAATGACAGCTGTCAGATTTGAGGCATGAGCCTCGAATGCGTTAATGGTAAATATTAACTGCAAGGTATACTTGCAGACGACTTACAGGACTGTTCTTCTGGACTTAGGGTAATTAAGCGTCAAGGTCAAAGAAAGCAGCAGCTGTTGAAGTTTACCTGCTCTGGGTTGTTCACGTGCAGAGGTGCTGTATGCGGTGATGGGTTTCAACTATACACGCTAAAGTCTATGAGTACTGTACCTGTAAGAAAAAGGCTGCAAATGGGCATTGGGAGACCAGTCCAGCTGAACCCTGGAGGCATCTTGGCTCTTGATGGTCTCCACACCACGGAGACACTGTCTGTTTAATTGAGTCGGGCTGGAGAGCCCGCGTGCAGAGGTATTTTGTCTGGCATTTCGGTTAGAGGCGATCATAGTTCTCGGTTCATCTGCAAAAGAGGGAAAAGAAACCCAGCAGGGCCACTCTTGATGTCGAGCAGGCCTCTCTGCCTGGAAGAGGTGTGGCACCGCGGCCAGGGCGACTGACTCCGGAATCTGGGGATCACGGTTCGATCCCCGGCGCCGGCGGCAGATTAGCCCAGCACCATGTGACTCTGGGCAATAGCTTGCTTAATCTTCCCGACGGCCCCCAGCTCCTAGAGACCCTTACGGGTGATTGTCCGCGCTTTACAAATGTGGATTATTATCTCTCGAAGTCCCTCGACGTGCAGGTTAGTTTTGGCAGCTGTGGTGTTCTGACTGAACATAAACAAGCCTTGGTCTTTGCAACCTGCTCCGGTGCCCCTGGTATTGGTGCAGGGGGGCTCCTGGAAGATCTAGCGGCTCAGTACTCACTGGAGATCTGGCGCTGACCTCTGGTAGCCTCAAAGTCTTTCTTCTGGGGTTCTGCTCCGCCAGTGGGCCCGGGCGTCAAAAAAGTTGTACCACACAGGTCACAATAGATCTTCACCAGTTAGGGTTTATCCTGAACACCACCAAATACCAACTCCAACCCCACCTGGGGGTTAGTCTCAACTTGGAGGTAGGCATAGTCTATCCTAACCCCCCAAGGATCCATTCCTTCCACTGCTCCGTCTTTTCCAAATCAACGAGTCAGAACAGCGATGCTCCTTGTAGGAATTAGGGCCTCTTGCATTGCCATAGTACCATATGCTAGATTACACATATCTGTTGTAGGCATACCTTGCGCAACAGTTGTCTCAGGTGAAGGGTCATTGGGACTAAATAGTGTTGATAGTCTGTGTTTCAGGGGCAGCCTTTCTTTGTCCTAGTTCCGCAGTGGATTTTTACAATGGAAGTCTCCCTTACCGGTTGGGGCTCAAATTTATAGGATCTGACTATCTAGAGACAGGAGGAACCCAAACACCAGGGCCTCCACATCAACTAACCTGGAACTTCTAGCCGTTCACCTGTCGTTGAAGGATTTCCTACCTCACCTGATAAGCAAGGTTTTTCTTGTCCTGACAGACAATATGATAGTGTCATAAGAGACCCTGTACCTTGGCAAACTGTAATGGGCGACTTACTAGTGATTCTTCACTGGTCCACAGCAGCTCAAACTCGTAAATGAAAAGTAAAAAGCCATTGAAAGAGAAGAGGGACAAGAGAAAATGAAAACATAGGAAAAAACCTAAGGGAGGACCTATTTTTACAGGAGATAGAGAAAATGAGAGAGAAAGGAAAAAAGGCAAAGGAAAGTAGGTGTTTATGGTGGAGCCAAAATCCAGAAAAGAGGCATGCATCCTAGAGAAGACAAAAGTGGGAGAAGAACAGAAAAATGTCCAAGCAGGAGAGGAACAGCAGAGCTGTTAGGCGGAGAGCAAGGAGACGACCAGCTGAGAGTCCTGGAGTTCGACATACTCTTTAGCAGGAGATCAGCACGAGTTGGAATTGGGCGAAGTTGAACACCAAACAACTTTGAAAGGCAGGACCCGCTGGAGTTAGCCTCGGACCTGCTATGATCCAGAAGGCGCGTGACTGACAAAGGTGCCTAGCAGAGTATGGGGTGAAGGGGAAAACGGTGACATCAATCTAAAACAAAGGAATATTTGAGAAAGGTGTGCTAATTGTCCAAAACATAGCTAACATAACTCCGGAGATATCTACAACAGGAGTGTGTAAATGTGGATCTAAAACAACCTCTGACAAAGGGGGTTTGGGGACCCAGAAAATTACTATACCACCAGGTCTCAAGAAAGAAGAGACCAGTTCTTATTTTCTATCCCACACATTCCCAAAATAAAAGAACAGGTGAAGAAACAGGTGAAAGAAGAGGCCTAGAAGAATGAAGTAGATAAATGGACATAGAACAATTTTCTTTTCTGAGGGCTTTGTATAGGAAGACCTATCAGCGAAAGAACAAGAAAAGTAAACCAGAAACCATCACTACAACTGAATAACCCTACAGAGAACACCATAATGAAGCAAGGACATCATATGATTAAAGAACATTCAAACACGAAACCCAAGTGGGCTGAAAAGAAGCCATTAAAGAATTATAGTTGAACAAACACCGAAAGCACTCTGTTATTTATGGGTTGAGGAGCTTCAGAAGACAGCCATCCATGTATTATCATCAGAAACAAACCCGCTCTCCACAACTCTTGCACCTATCCCAGAGCATTTGGCGGTGGGCTCTCTGCCTAAACCATCCATTTGCTAATTGAATACTTTCTAGGGATGGATGACAATTTTGCCGACCACCTCAGCAGGATGCGACAAGTCCACGAGTGGGAACTCCACCGGCAAGCCCTCCCTCCACTACTTTAAGAGATGGGGTTTCCGACAAATAGACCTGTTCACAACAGTAGCAAACGCCAAATGCCCAAACTTTGCATCCAGGTTACCACACCCACAGTCCAGCAGCAATGCACTATGCATGAACTGGTCGGGGGTATTTGCCTATTGTTTCTGCCTCTCTCTCTACTTCAGTTTGTGGTTCAGAGGCCTTTGCAGATGCCCCTCACCCTCATCCTGGTGGCTTCCGCAAGGGGTCGCCAGCCCTGATTTACAACTGCTCGAACTCTCTAGTTCTGCATAAGAGGCTCACCAGAAGGCCAAACCTTCTCATGCTGAACCATGGCGAAATCTGGCACCCCGACCCCAGGTCTCAGCTGTGCGATTTATCTCCTGAGGTCATAGAATTTGGGTACCTTAATCTTCCACTGACTGTATTAACATTCTCAAGGAAGCGTGCAGACCTACTACCAGGGCCTGCTATGCAGCCTAATGGAAAAGATTTGTATACTTCTGTCACTCAAAAGCTATTGATCCTTTTAAGGTCACTGTGCACGACATTGCTACTTACTCCACTTGCAGGTTTCTGCTCTAGCCTTCACCTCCACAAGACTACACCCGGCCACTGTGGCTGCCTACCTTCATAATAGACAACACATCTCTCTTCAGGATTCCGGTTATTAAAGCTTTCGTGGAGTATCTTGACCAACCGTACCCATGGAATCTCAGCATTGTACTCACAAGACTTATGGGCCCTCCATTTGAACCCTTCCACTCCTTCCTTCTTCAGCTCCTCTCTTGGAAGTTGACATTTCTGGTTGCTATCCCTTCACTCAGGCATGTTGGTGAGCCTCCGGCATTATCCCTGGTGGAATCCTTCTGCCAAGTTCATAGGTTAGAGGGTTGGCCTCCACACCAACCCCAAATCCATCCATAAAGTGGTCTTTCACTTCAACCATAACCAGTCCATTGAACTTCCTGTTGTTTCCCACAGCCTGATACAGTTGTGGAATGGGCTATCCATACTTTGGATGTAAAATGAGCTCTCATGTACTGTTGACAGAACCAAACCAATTAGGAAGACACCACAACTTTTTTGTTGCTTTCTCCATACCCTATAAAGGGAAAGTTCTATCCAAGTCAGGCATTGCCAGATGAATCATTGGATGCATCCAGACATACTGTGCTAAAGTTATGGGGACTCTGCCCACTGCTGTTAGAGCTCACTTCACTCTGAAGAAAAGATCCTCTATGGCCTTCCTGGGGAACATCCCAATAGCTGAGATATTCAAAGCAGCTACTTGGTCCACACCATACGCTTTCACAAAACATTACTATGTGGATGTGCTAGCCCGCCAACAAGCTAATGATTAGGCAGTGCTCCGTACACACTTTCAATCTGCTGCAACACCCACAGGCTATCCACCGCTTTTTGGCAGGATGGCTTTACAGTTTATGTACAACATGTGTATCTGCACAATAAGATGATGAATGGAGTGGTGAAACTTTCAAACACTCACCCCCAGTCACAGATCTGTGTTGAATCCATCATCGTTCTTTAGCTCACTCTGCCATGCCAGTTCAAACACAGCTGTGTGCAAATCATTCTTGACCCTGTGCCTCATGGGACCAGTCCAGGCCGAACTGCCAAGCCAGATCTTCCCTGGACCGGAAACAAGCATCCTGGGACCGCTTTCGGGGTAACACCCTTCATCAGCCAGGCTAGCTTGAATCCAGTGGCAAAGTGAGTAAGGGACCCACGTCTGGGCATAACATGCCAAATAGGGCAAACCAAGCAAACACAAGGAGATGATGGATGGAGTGCTGAAACTTTTCAAACACTCACCCCCAGTCACAGATCTGGGTTGAATCCATCATCAGTCTCGTATCTACCGCCACACATTCCTCAAATGGAAAATATTACTTACCCAGTAAGCATCTGTGCGACGTAGTGTTTTAGGTTCACATGCGGCCACCCTCTACCCCGGACACCCTTGTCAGTTGCAGTGTATTTTACTATCTCTTTCCATCTTTTGCATGGACTTCTCTCCATACATCACTCTGATGCACATTCCATCCTCACCTGCCTTGTGGGAAAACAATCTATTATTGGAGTTGATGACCATGTACATTACCAACAAGAAGAGGAGTCCCAGCACCTTGTGACTCGAAAGACTTAATAGACAAAAAACAATTTACCTTCTTCCAGGCCCAACACTAGATGACACAAGTATGCACAGCATGTGAATGTGCAGCACTGCATACCACAAACAGATGCTTACAGAGTAAGGAACATTTTCCTCCCATATGTATTGCTAAGGGTTTGCAGTCCAACAAAGGGACTGATTTAACTGGCCTTTACCGGCAGGTAATTGATTCGGTTGTCTTAAAAGGACTAGCGTTTTAATGGCAATTTCTTTTGACAAAATCCACAAATTTCCATTTTCTATGAGAAAAAACACACTTTGCAGCTTTTTGTAATGACTTTCAGGATGGAGATTTTGTGTAGGTGCTTTTGTTTTGTCTTGGAGTCGTAGGTTCCATGCCCAATCTACGCATTTGACCACAAATGCTGTGATGTTAGACAGATGACTTCTGGTACTGCTATTTAGGATTTTGCCAATCATGTCTTCATTCATCCCTCCTGGTATGGCCTGGTTTCTTTAAAATTGTTTTAACGGAGCACCATGCCTATATCTTTATTTTATAGATGTTCCACAGGCAATACAAATATTCCCAGGTAATCTTTGGAAATAGGCTCTTGCTTAATGACATATTTTATTGAATTACCTATTACTCCATAAAACATTGAGTAGTTTTATAACTCTTTAGATAAAAAGAGACCTGAAATACTTTTGGCCTATATTTTCATACCGTTAATCAGTGAAACTGCCTCCTGGGTTTTTATGATGTGCATTGAAAACATTACCATCAAATACCCCAAATCCATGAAATCTTGTAAGAAGGTTTCCACTCGTTTATATTTCATTTTCAACACATATATATAGTTTGGCAAATGTCATTGTGATTTTCTTGTGCTAGCAACATAACCGATAACAGCTTTATTTTCAGTTTTTCCTTTGCTTTACGTAGGAGATTTGGCCTATTGGTCAGAGCTGCTTACTTTAAAACTGGGGAACCAGATTTGAGTCCTAGCTTCTGCTCAACACCTGTGATTCTGGGCAAATCACATAATCTTCCATGTCTTTAGAAAAAAAAAAAAATCTGGTACACATGTAAAGCTCTCCAACGCCCTTGGGCCGAGTAGATGCTAAATTAAATTGCAAAGAAATGCTTAGATACTGCAACAACATAAAAAGGTTGGATTGTTAGCTTTAAGTATTTAATATTGGGAAAAGCTGTACGCATTTTGAGTAGACGTATAATTGCCTTGATTGCAAATTCTCTTATTGACCCGTACTGTTGTGTAATTTCATATTTTAAATAAAGTTAGATTTCTTTAACTGTTGTAAGTGAAAATTGGATGCAAATATTTTTTTTTTATAAATGATTTCAAGCATTTGTCATATATTGATATACCATATGCATTTTGTTTTTTAAGTGCAAGTGGTGGCCTTGATAACGAAACACATTCCCTCAACAATACCTTGTTGGAGTATGTGGATTTAACGAGACAACTACTGGAAGCAGAAAATGAGAAGGATTCCGACACACTAAAGGATATCCGTTGCCATTTTAGTGCCTTAGTGGCGAATATCATTCAAAATGTTCCCGGTAAGCATAGGGCAGTTATTTGGAAATTATTTGCTTTCTCTGGAGTGTCTTTTTTCAGTGCTAAATTCGTTCCCACTTTAGTAAAAAATGTCTTGATCCTTGGTTGAGGTGCGGGGGAGGATGGGGAGGGACCCGCAACATTTCCTTGATAGCTATTTAGCAAAGCAATACACCAGGGACTGTGTTTGTTTAACACATTTTCATTGTTGGCTATTGTGCACTGCATTGTACAGCCAGATACAGTGCCATTACAGATATTGACCCATGCAGAGCCAGTCGCTGTGAGAAAGTACCGTAAGCTTGGGCAGTGTTTGTGATGGTGTATTTTAATATCCGAGTGAACTGCAACTTGTGTTTCCAAAAATCATAGAATCTTATTGCATTCATTCCAGATTGATGCTGAACATGGAACTACCTGATAAACTCTGAGATTTGGCAGTTTAAAAAGATCTGGAGTGGGGTCTGGGGCATTCTTCAGGGCCAGGAATCCCAAACTACCTCTGGTACCAGTGGCCAAGAGGGGGCTAAATGTAGGTGCACAGGCACGATGTTCCTTTTGATGAATGTGTGACTATAAAGGACATCGTACCGCTCTCTGATCAGAAAGACGGTATCCCCTAAATTTAGGGCAATTAGCTTGTATCCCCTCAGGTAGGACTAACTGCGTGTATTATTGTTTTCCTTTAAGCTTCCTTTTTCTTTCCACCTCATAAAAATCCTATGCATAATGGCCCTTAGGAGGTAGTTGGGGATCCCTGGCCCTGAAGAATGCCCATACCCTTTTGGGCTTCTAATGTGGGCAGAAACCTGTTGGCCTAGTACTGAGATGGTGTGAGCCATTATCCTCAATAATCGTCCCATTCATTTTTAATCCTACCTATAGTTCCCAAAAAAAAAGGTAAACTGCCCGATAACCATAAGATATTTTTGAGTCACTGATCTTAATCCCTCCTTTATCTAGTAGTTTTTTTAAATCTAAGAACTCCCAACTCCCTCTTGTGCTGAGCCCAACTGGAGGGTACTGCCCTACCAGGGTGGAGAGAGGCTTCCGATTAAGTATGACCCAATTTTGTGTTTGTTTATTTATTTTGGAGTTTTATATAGCGCTAGCCAGACCCGAAGGTATCGGAGCGCTTTACAACATTTGTCGAATAACATTCGAGTATACAAAGAGTGGAACAGTAAACGAAGTGTTCAAAGATGGGTCATTGATCGGTATAAGTCATGTAGCATTCAAATGTAGAATATTAGTGGAGGTGGTAATAGTAAGGGAGAGTAATGTGCGGGTCAGGAGTAAGATGCTGTAAGGTGTTCTTATCGTAGTGACTGGATCCTCAGTTGATGGCGGATCAGTAATTGTAGGACTGTTGTCCCTTCGTGAGAGCTCGATTGAGGGAGAGCACTTAAAGCTGGCTTTTAAATTCTGTGAAGTAAGGGTTAGTCCTGATATGTATAGGGATGGCATTCCAAATTCTGTGTGCATTTCCAGTGAAAGACCAAGATAAGGTCTTTTGTTTGCGGGTTTTCGGGGGGATGAGTAGCATAGTGTTGGTGCTCCTGAGATTTCTTGTCTCTCCCACTTTGTTGAGTTTGGCGGCTAGATAGGTGGGTTTGCCATTGTGCAGAGCTTTTTGGGTGAGACGGGCAGTTCTGAAGTTAGCACGCATTTCTATTAGGAGCCAGTTAAGCTCTTTGAGAGTGGGGGAGATGTGTTCGTTTTTCTTTACTCCCGTCACCATTCTGGCTGCTGCATTTAGGGTAGATCTAAGAGGAGCAACATGTAGCTTAGCCGTGCCTGTAAGGGTGGCGTTCCCGTAGTCTAATCTGGATAGCACAAGGGATTGCGTGACTTGCTTAAGGTCTTTTGTAGGGATGAAGGGTTTGATTTTGCTTAGTTTTAAGTTGAAAAAGGCACATCTTGCGGTGTTCTTGATGTGTTTGACCTTAGCAAGGTTGGGGTCAAGAGTTATTCCCAGTGACTTCAAGGAGTCTGCCAGGATGAGTGCAGTTGAGAGCATCAATAGACTTTATCCATTCCGTGATTTGTGGGGTCTGCTCTTTGTTGGCTATGAGGAGGATTTCTGTTTTGTCTTGGTTGAGTTTCAGATGGTTTTGGGACAGGCATTTTTTGACTTCTATTAGGGTGTCATTGAGTCTTTGCATGTCCGCTGTGATGGAGGTTTCGAGGTTGATCTGGGTGTCATCGGCGTAGAGGTGGAAGGGTATGTTGGCTTTTTTGAGGATGATGGCGAGTGGCTCCATGTAAATGTTTAACAGTGCGGGTGAGAGAACTGAACCTTGGGGAACGCCTCTGGTTATAGGGTGTAAATCGGACGTGAAGTTTCAGATTTTTATTCATTGAGAGCGGTTTTGCAGGAAGGAGGTGAACCATTGTAAGACTACCCCTTCTGCTCCTACCCATTCTCGGAGTACGTTGATGAGTAGTTTGTGGTCAACCGTGTCAAAGGCTGCCGAAAGGTCCAACATTACGAGTAGACCGCAGCGGTTCATGTCCAGTGATTTGTGGATGTCGTTAATGACATTCAAGATGGCAGTCTCTGTGCTGCATCCTTTACCAAAGCCCGATTGGTGAGGGTCGAGGGGATCGTTGATGTCCATGTGATGGGTGAGTTGACAGAGAACACATTTTTCTAGTAGTTTTGCTAGGAATGGAAGATTTAAGACAGGCCTGAAGTTGAGATAGTTTGGGTCAGCGCCTGCTTTTTTCAGTAATGGTGTTACCTGACCGATTTTGAGGCACAGGCATGATATCTGTTTTCAGGTAGCTATTTATAATCTCCGACCAGCGTGGGCTAGGGAGAGTTTGAGATTTTTAGCCAGTTGGGCAGTCAGAGGGTCCTCATGTGTGATGAAGGCTTGGATCCGGTAGTCAGTTCAATAATTTCAGTTTCAGTGATGGCTTCGAATGTTATCCAGTTGTTTGTGGATTGCCTGAGTGGGTTCATGTCTTCTTTATGGAGTAGCAGGCCTTCATTGGGAGGACGGATGCGATCCTTAAGTGAGAGCTCAATCTTTGATATTTTCTCATTGAAGAAATTGACAAATTTGTTACATAGGTCTTTGGAGGCCGGAATTGCAGAAGGTGATGGTTTGGATGTTTGCTGTCTGATGATATTGAAGAGTTCTTTGGGGCGATTTTTTGCATTATTTAGTGCACCGCAGCAGAAGGTGTATTTATCATTTATGATGTGCTTTTTATAATTCCTACGTTCCTTTTCGAGTTGCTCAAGGTGGGTTATCGAAGGGTTGTTGCGCCAAAGTCTTTCAGCAGCTCTTAGTTGTCTTCTTTCCAGGTTTAGGTCAGTATTGAACCATGATCTCGATGGAAGGGTCTTGGTGTTTTTTCTTGTTTCAGGGGGGGCTATTTGGTCCAGCATGGCGGTCATAGCTGCATTGTATTGTGAGGTAAGTTCTGTTGTGGACCTGTCGCCTGCGGTGGAGGGGAGGAGTTTACTTAGCCTTTCTTCTAGTTCTTTGAGGGGGATCTGTCTCAGGTTTCTCGTCCAATGAAAGTGATCATTTGTGCGAGGCGGTCGATGTGTCTTGATTGATATGAAAAAGAATGAGATGGTGGTCTGACCAGTCAACAGGGAGGGTACAGTCGATGGTGATTGCATCTTCGTGAGCTATGAAGGCATCCAGGATTGAGTCTTTGTTGTGTGTTTGTTCGGTGCAGTGTTGGGTCAAATTGTTATTGTGAAGAAGCTCATTTAAAGTTTGTATCAGAGTGTTGTTTTCCTAATTCCAGGGAAGGTTTAGGTCTCCTAGAATTAGGTTGTTCGCATCTGATAGTGAGTAGTGTGTGATCAGGGCTGCCAAATGTTCTCCATATGCGGGAGTGTTGCCTGTTGGATGGTAGAGGAGGGGACAGTGGATCATTTTGTTGTCTGACGTCTTAATGGTGGCGGTTAGGTATTCTAATGTGTTGTATTTGAAGGAGTCCGTTTCTGTTATAGAGATGTTACTTTTATGTATGATTGCGTGTGAGACTTGTGCTTTCAGAAGGATGACCTTCTCCTCCCTTTGCACTCGCACAGGAATTCTGTGAATGTCCTACTCGGACTTCTGTCTCAGGGTGGTAATACTAGATATTGAGTTCTCCGTACCTCTGTCGTACCTATTTGTGTTGGTTCCCATCTTTTTTCAAACAAGTGGGACTCTAAGCTGGAGCAATTTAAGGACAGCACAGCCACCACAGCACACAAGCTTCCCAACCCCTGCGTGGCCAATGACTCAGTGGGTCAGGTAGATGGAGGTCAGGCCAGTCCCCAAGGCAGCCTCAGCCTCTAATCCTCTTTAGTTTGCCCTCCGACCAACATGGGCATCCTGTGAGAGTCAGGAGTCATCTTTACAGACACCTCTGGATGTTGATAACATCTGACTGCTGGGTTCTCTAGATTGACCAAAGGGGCTACTCTCGCCTTTTTTTGACTACTCCTCCCCCAAAACCACCCACTTACGACAGGATGACGGAGGACCACATCTCATTTCTCTGCCAGAAAGTGGCGTCCCACCTGGCCAAGGGAGCCATAGAGAGGGTGCCGGCAACAATAGTAGGTTGTGGTTGTTATTCCTGTTACTTTCTGGTGCCCAACAAGGATGGAGGCGTTCAACCTGTCTTAGTCCTGCACCCTCTAAATTTCTTCCTGAAAAAGGAGAAATTCAAAATGCTCCCGCTAGCTCAAGTCTTGTCTGCCCTGGACCTGGGAGATTGGATGGTAGTGATAGACTTGCAGGATGCTTACTTTCACATCCCTGTCCTGCCTACTCAGACTTTACCTGGTGTTCACCAAGGTGATTGTGGTGGTTGCAGCTCATCTGCGGAGATCAGGGTTTCCAGTCTTCCCCTATCTCGACGACTGGCTGTTGAAGGTGGGCTTTGCCCAGGCAGTTGTCTCCCATCTCCAGACTACAGTAGACCTCCTGCACTCGCTTGGATTCACTATTAATGTGTCGAGTTCACACCTAACCCCTTCTCAGATGCTCCCTTTTATTGGAGCTGTTCTGGACACAGTGCAGTTTCGGGCTTATCCCTCCAAACAGCTTCCAATTAGCATGGCAAGTCCTGTTCTGGACATCTTCTAGGGAATAACTTGGGCATCTCTGCACACATTTACCAAACCCTTCTGCCCTGACAGGCAGGTCCACAGAGACAGGCACTTTACCCGGTTGGTCCTGTAGGACCTTGTAGTGTGAAATCACTTCAAAGACCCTCCTGTAGGGAGGTATTGCTTGGGTATCTACTCTGTGGGAAGTATTTTGCGACTAGAAGTCTCTTTCAGATGAACAAGTTACTTATCGGTAACGCCTTATCTTGTAGAGACACAGATTGCTTACTGACTCACCCATCCTGCCCACTTTTCAAACGGATTAATAGACTTGGAGCCTGTTCCCTTTTCTAATCCCTAGTTCTCAGGCACCAGTGATCAGTAATCTTCAGGACTCCGCGCTTCTGGCGTGGAAACTTGGCAAAGAAAACGGACAGCGTGCTGAATTGACTCCTACATAGGCACTGTGCATGCCACGGCGTGGACGACGCCACATGGAGTCAAACGCGGCCATCTACTGGCACGCAGGGGTATTACCCACGAAAAAAGTTCTGGATCTAGGTTGGCGCCTGGGTATAATTAGAAGGTAAGGAAACTTTGGCTAGATAGTCTCTACCAGATAAGGCGTTTGCGAAGGTAGGTAAATAGTTATTTAAGGAAATTCTGTAAAGGAATAAAGGAATTGCAGTAGTAAGTGACACCAAAATTATAAAAAATCAATCACACAGTGGTTTGTCGGTTGGGATGTTGTCCTGGTTGTTTTATGCACCTCGACCCTAGATGAGTTTATGAAAAGAGTAAGCCCCTTGATCATTCCCTTTCATCAAATGAGTTTTCTGATGGATAATTCTTCCCTTAGATTCCTACCTCATGAATATCTCCAGACTGGATCAGTAAACCTTTGCTCTTAGCAGTTGCTCTCGAGTGTTTTCAGGGAGCACTCAACCCTAATCTTGAATCCACATGCCCAGAAATTACCAACGTCTTCTGCTCAATGGAGACTTTGGTCAGCTCATGTTTTTCCATGTCTTATCGATGTGTGCCTGGCGCTCTCCTTTGGTTTTCACAGAGTTTTTTTTTTTTTTTTGAAACCGTTTATTGCAGTTCGTAAAAGTTACAGGTATGGGCCTACAACCATCCGGCCGGCCGCTAGAATGACAAAAACATATTGCACACATACAGTGAAAGTCTCTAGGCAGTGCAGAGCAGTGAAACAGGAGTAATCAATGGTGCAGGCCACACAGCTCCAAGCCCAAAGTACGGTTCCCTTTTCTTGAAACAAAACAACACCAAAAAAACCACACCCGCAGGGCAACCCGCGATCCAAAATAACAGCACGTGCTCCATAAGTGGGGGATCCAAACCAGCAGCAGAACTCTGGAGAGGGGAATGGGAATAGATCAGGGACTGGGGGACCGCGCGCCCGCGGCTGAGGGAGGGGGGCCATCTAGGGAGACGGAGCAGGCGAGGCAGCCGGTAGCAGTGGTGGCTCACAAATACCCCCGCGGTAGGCGTTCCAGGGGCCCCAGAGTTTCACCCACGCCCCAGGCTTACATCTCGCCACATACACCACCTTTTCACGAAACATACACCAATCCATATGCTCTTTCCAGGCCGACACCGCAGGGGGCCTCTGGGATCCCCACAATTGAGCAATGTCGCGCTTGGCTATCATGTATCCCAGAGTCACCCACCGCGTCTGCGGGACCGAATAGTCATTCGGTTCCCATACATTCAGCAAGCATCTCCTCGCTTCAGGCAGCAGCGCAACACGCGTCACCACACGCAGGACCTCATGCACACCACGCCAGAATCGCTCCACCTTCGGGCACTCCCACAGTATATGCATGAAAGTCGCCAACGCACCACAGCCACGCTTACACATTCCGTCACCAGCAAAACCCATACGCAAAAGCCTTGGCCCCGTCACGTAAACCCGGTGAAGGATCTTGAGCTGGACGAAACGAAGGCGAGCCGGGATGGCCACCTCTTTCGGAGAGGCCACCGCGGAAATCCAATCCTCATCGTCCAGCTCCAGCCCGTCGGCAACCCAAGCCTCGCGGAGACTAGTAAGCAGGCACGATCTATCGTTGATCAGTTTTTTGTATATGAGGGAGATCGTGCTGTCCGGGACATGGCCATCTAGGACTCTGTCCTCCAGGGGGGAAGACTCCGGAATGGATGCGACATCCGGGAAGACGGAGCCCAGCGCATGGCGGACCTGTAGGTACCGAAAGTACTCACTGCCCTGCAGCTGGAACTCCGCCTGCAGCGTCTCAAAAGTTTTGAATCCCCCCCTCGTCCAGAGATCTCCCACCGTGCTGATTCCGATCGTGTCCCACTTCTCGAAGCCCTTCGACGTCCACAGGGAGCCCAACCTCTCAGACGCATACAGCGGTGACGCCCGGGTCAAACGGTCCTTCCACCCCATAGCTGCATTAGCCGCGTGCCAGACACGCACCATGACACGCGTCGGTCCCGTCAAACGGGGGTCGGGCGCGCCAGCGTAGAGCGCTCGATTGTAATCGCCACCGGGCAGGAGCATCTTATCCATCTCAAATGCCGGGTTCAAGGCGGGCCCGTAAAGGCCATGATTAATTGCAGCTAGTTGGGAGGCCCAGTAATACCGTTTAATGTCAGGGAGGGCGACCCCCCCATCGTACCACGGGAGCGTCAATTTAGCCAGAGCAATGCGCGGCCTCCCGTCCCAGAACAGGCGCCGCTGGAGGCCCTCCACCTCACGGAAATAGCGTGCCGGGACCAAGTCCATAGTATTCTGGAGGGCGTAGAGGAAGCGTGGCAGGGACATCATTTTAAACAAGGCCGCTCGGCCGAGCGGCGAGAGCGGCAGACGCCGCCAGCGCACCACGTCCTCCCTCAAACGCCGGAGGGGGGGTAACAAATTCCGCTCATAGCGGGCCTCCGGGTCAAGAGTGATATAGATACCCAGGTACCGAAAACCTTGGGAGGCAATCTGGATCGGACAGTCCCGTGGTAGGGCCGGAGCCTCCCCGGAAAGCACATATACACAGGATTTCGCCCAGTTGATGACCAGGCCTGAGTTGCGACCGAATGAACGCAAAACATCAACCAGGACGATCAGTGATTTACGCGGGGAGGCGAGATACAGAAGGATATCGTCAGCATAGAGGGACACACGGTCCTCATGCTCGGGGGTCCAGCGGAGACCACGGATAGAAGGGTGCCACCGCAGCCACTCCGCCAGGGGCTCCAGGGCCAGGGCAAACAGGAGAGGCGACAGGGGGCAGCCCTGTCGCGTACCCCTCCCCAGCGCGAATGGGGCCGAGACTCGCCCATTCACTACCACCTGCGCCAATGGGCCCGAATATAGCAATTTGACCCAGCTAATGAAACCCGGGCCAAACCCGAATTTTGCCAGCATCGCCCAGATGTATGGCCATTCAAGCGTATCAAACGCCATGGTGGCGTCCAAGGACGCCAAGATGGCCGGCTCCCGCACAAATGGGACACGCGCGAGCACCCCGTGCAAGCGCCGCAGATTGAGCGCCGTGTTGCGGTGCGGTATAAAGCCAGATTGGTCTTGGTGGACCAAATCGCCCACCACGCCAACCAACCTGTTGGCCAACACCTTGGCGAGGATTTTGGGCTCCGCGTTCAAAAGCGAAATCGGCCTATAGGATGTGACCCGTTCACGGGGCCTCCCCTCCTTGTGGATCACCACAATTGTGGCTAGACGCTGGTCCGGCGGGAGGGAACCCCGCGAGTGGGCCGCCAGGAACATCGCGCGCAGGTGGGGCGCCAACACATCCGGGCGTAGCTTGTAGAGCTCGATGGGAATACCATTGGGGCCCATGGCCTTGCCGGATGCAACCGAGCGAATAGCCAAGGCAATTTCGTCCGAGGTGGGAGGGGCGTCCAGCGAATCCCTGTCCTCCACCGTTAGGGAGGGCAGTGCGATGTCCCGAAGCAGGGCATGGGAGTCTGCCTCCGAGCAGGGGGAAACCGGGGAGTAGACTTCGCGGAAATAATCCGCGAAGCAGGAGACAATGGCTTCCGGCTCAGTGACACACGCACCATCAACACTCTCAATCAAAGGCACCACACGGCTCGCTCTCTCCCTCTTATCCAACCACGCAATCAATTTGCCAGCCTTATCACCCACATCATACAATCGCCCCTGCTGCTCTCTACTGAGGCCCCTGGCCGCCTCCGTGACGAGGGCCCGATAGGCCGCCTGCTTTAGGTGTAGAACATGCAACTTGTCGTCTGTTACCCCGCTTCCCAGGTCACCCTCCAGTTCTGCAATCTCGGCCTCTACCCGGGTCACCTCCTCCCGCTCGCGCCGCCGGGCATGGGAGATAAAGGAGAGGGCCTCCCCTCTAAGGACTACCTTGAAAGCCTCCCACAGGGAGATGGCCGAAGAGACCGACCCCACATTCTCATCGAAATATCGCTGTAGGGATTTGATCAAATCAGCACGAATGGTGGGGTCGCGCAAATACCATGCATTGATTGGGGCCACCCTGCCATCCCCCCTCGGGAAGACATCGAGATGCAACAACAATGGGGAGTGGTCTGAGATACCCCGCGCCAGATGGCGCACCTCCCCCACCCTCCCTGCGTGGGCCGCCGGGACAAGGATGTAATCAAGCCGCGAGAGGCTACCATGGGCACCCGAGTGGAAGGTGTACTGTCGCAATGCAGGATGCTTTAATCGCCAGCAATCCACCAGGCCCAGCGTGTCCAGAAGGCCGGGCAGCCACGTCTGTGCCCGGGGGAGGTCCCTAGGGGGATGGCGATCCATAGACCCAGAGGCTACCGCATTAAAATCCCCTCCAACCACCAGCAGGCCACTCGGAAGGTCCAGAAGGAGGCGCCCCAGGTCCGCAAATGTGGTGGCTTGTAACCCAGGCGGGACGTACACTGATATAAAGATAAACACTCTACCCTCCATTCTTCCCACCAGAACCGTGTAGCGTCCCCTCTCATCATGGCGCACCTCATCAATCTCCAACGGGAGCGAGTTCTTGATCATAATACCCACCCCCCGCGAGCCCGAGGTGAAGCCAGAATGGGCCGCCAAACGATATCCCCGCCGGTTCATTGCATGAAAGGAGTTACCTATAAGGTGCGTCTCCTGCAGGAAGACAACATCTGGTGAAATACGTTTTAAGTACTGCAGGACCACACCACGCTTAATCCTATCCCCCAGGCCGTTAACATTCCATGACAACACAGCCAAATCCCTACCCCCCATCATACGTCGAAACAATCGGTCGTCCCCCATCGAGCATCCTAGAAACAACAACATAGTAGCGGGTTTGCCCTGCGGTGCTAACAAACAACACACCCCCCCCACCCCCCGGTCCCAACAAAACTCCCCCCTCCCTGCACCCCTGCATGAGCCCAGACAGCCCCCCCAAAGTGCAGTGTGCCTGTCGCCCCATAGCTAAAATACTAACTAGTCCCCCAGAGGAGGAGGGAAGCCCCCAACAGACCCCGCACGACCTCCATAGGAGGGGAAAATACGCAATCAATAAATGGTGAAGGAACAACGTCCAGAGCAAGGCATATGCAGTCACCCCTCAATTCTGCTCCGGCGGGCCCTCCTCGCCAGCCGCGCCCCCCCCGCCCCCCCGGCCCCGATCTCCAGGCAGAGTGTCCAGCCAGTCCCCAGCCGCCTCGGGCCGGTCAAAGAAGTGCGTGCGACCATCCACCTCTACCCTCAGCTTAGCTGGAAAGAGCATTGAGTACTTGAGGTTCAGGTCCCTTAGGCGACGTTTAACACCAAGAAAGCTCTGCCGCTGCTTCTGGACCGCCGGGGTAAAGTCTGGGTAGAAATGTACCTCCATGTTGTCAAGCTTGACCGGTCCCTGTTGTCTGGAGGTCTGGAGGATAGCATCTCTGTCCCGGAAATTAAAAATCCGGGCAATGAGAGGCCGCGGCGGGGCACCAGTCTTAGGTCTGCCCCCGGGGACCCGGTGAGCACGCTCCACCGCAAAAAGCTTACTCAGCCCCCGGGGCTGGAGGTGGGTCAGGATCAACTCTTCCACGAAAAGATCCGCCGCCTCTGCCTCTCGTCCCTCCGGCACCCCCACAATACGGACATTATTCCTCCGGGCCCGACCCTCGGAGTCCTCCAGTCGCCGGTCCATCAGGGCGCTCGCCTGGCCAAGCCGGCGCACCTCCTTCTGGAGGGCCACCACGTCTGTCGTGAGGCTCGTTGTGGTGTGGGCCAGGGAGTCGACTCGGTCGTTTGTTTTGGACAAGTCTGCCCTCACAAGGCTCACATCCACCAGGACCGAGTCTATTTTTTGCGCTAAGGTGTCGAAACGCTGGTCCACCGAGGCCTTCATCTCTGCGATGGCGCCCATGACGTCCCGGAGGGTCAGATCCACCGGATGAGCGGATGCCTCCGTCGGGCCCACCGGGGAGGCACGCGATGTCTCCGGAGAACCCTTCTGGAGCGTGTAGCGGTCCATACTGTTGGCCTGGTGCGCCGTGCCACGGCGGGTCGTCTTCACCTTCGCCCGGTCGCCATCTTGTTTGGTGGACATGCTGGCTCTGCCACCGTCGTGCCAAGCACCCCAAACGGGCCGCTATACCAAGTCACGGGTGCCAGGGGGGGGGCAGGGGCGACCACCGAACCGCGGGTCAACCCACCGCCGGCGGGTCAGCCGGGCTCCTGGACAAGGCCACACCACCACACCCCGCTCCGCAGTCCGACCCCGCTTGAGAGCTAGGAGGGCGCAAAAGCGAAAGTGAAAGTGCGGGGTACGCCAGTCGCCCAGCCCCGGTCGCCGCTGTTATTCACTTTGTCCCCGGATCGCCCCACTACTCCAATCCGGGGGGCCGGCGAGGAGAAGGCCACAACCTTCGATCGATGCTCCCACCGGCGTCCGGGGTCCGATTCGAGCCCAAAAAACGGGTGGCGCCTCAGCTCCGGTTCCCCAACACAGTCCCCTCAACAAGGACAGGATATCGCCAGGATTAATTCAGGAGGTCGCGGAGGTCCTCGGGAGCCTCGCACCTACGCGGCCATCTTGGTTGCGCGCTAGGCTCCTCCCCGGTTTTCACAGAGTTAATGGCCTTCAAATCAAGTGTGCAATTTTGCAACCAGACCCACAAAGCTCTTCATTTGATGCTTGAATCCTGACCATGAGCCCTTGGTCTGCAACTCCTGCGTCACCATGCTCCACTAGGGAAAGAAAAGCTCCAACTTTTGCTTCGGCCAATAGAAGGTATATTTACACTTCCTTGTCCAAGTCTGCTACAAATGATCCACTTACAAGAGGCATAAACAACATAATATGAAACAAAACATGCTCTACTTTTTAGTCAAAGAAAATTTCCTGTTCCATTTCTTTTGGGAGAAATGGTAGCACCAGTCCACAATGCCAGACTCTTCCTGGGAGCCGATTCTGAATTTTAAAAAACTGTTTCCTGAATTCACAGGACCAATCCTTCTCTACTTGAGGCTTGGCTGTGTGGGATGTCTTTAGGGGTACATGGGTCCAAGCCTTTTAGGTTTTACTTTTCTGATGGCTCCGTCGGACCCTGTGCCTTAACAGGGTCTCGTTTAGGCACAGCCTCAATAAAAGCCACCTCGTCGAATGTGCGGTCACTACTGACATTTGCTTTTGTATGCAATGTCCCTTGATCATGGAGCTGTGCTCTGCGCTAATTTTTTCCTCACAATCTGAGGGAATACTTTGGGTGTCCAGAGAGATCAGAGCTGCTACTGAGTATCAGCCCCATGCTGATCCTCTGCCCAGATTCCAGACATTTATATGCTTGGAATAACTCTTTTGCTCAGATTAGATGTGCCTTGATATGCCCATCATGGATTTCCAGAGTTATTTGGAGGATAATATCCTCCTTGCTGCTTATCATTCAGACATTGTGCTTTACCTGGACCTTCAGAATGATAGTGGCCTTGATATTTTCCAGAGGACAAAGTTCACCTTCCTTCGGTCCTTCCCTCCAAGGAAGTGGCTTTATTAACTGCTATTGTACATAAAGCAGTAGAGCCACTTGAATTGCCCCTGCTGTATGCAGAGATCTTCTGCGTCTCAAGACCCTCCTTTGCCCTTCAACAAGACCTTTCTTGAACCAATGCTGGCTGCATAGCAGAGAGTAATAGCACAAAAGGTGAACTCTGTAATTCTCAGAATCTAGTATTTTGTAACATAGACTGCATAGGAGAAACATGTTTCGTGCTGGACAGATCTAAAAGAGACACGTTAGTGATAGATTCCTTACCTTAGAATATCCCCAGGCGTCAGACTGGATCCGGAAAGTTTTCGTCAGCAGTACCCCTGCGCGTCGTTAGGCGTCGTCATACGTCCCCGCGTATGTCGCTTGGGTCGTAGCCGCCGAGATAACGTCACCGGAGCTACTTAGACGCGCCCACACGCGCAGACGTCAGTTCTTTTTTTCTGCGAGCAGCGCAGATCCGAGAGAAAGCGGTACCCCTAGTTAAAAGTTTTAACTTGGTTTTTGAAATCTTGTTTTGTCGTGTACTTGATTCCTGGTGCAATAGAGAGGCCCGGGTTTAAGTCCTGTAGGGCCTGCCGTCGAAACATATCTGTATCGGACCCTCACGACTTGTCTCTTCTGCTTGGGGCACACCCATGACACCGAGGCGTGCCCCGATTGTCGGGTCATGGTGCCGAAAGCTTTGCGGGAGTGTTCCCGAAACTTGTTGGAGGTCCAGCAGTCGGTTCCGCGCCATTCGAGGTCCCGATCCCGTGGGAGGTTAAGGGACCAGTCACAGAGCCATCAGCATCGCTCGTCAGAGTCGGGGACAGGTAAGTCTTGGCACCATAAAAAGTCAAAGAAGCGACGTCGCTCTTCCTCTACCCCTCACCGGTCGTGGGACGAGGTGGAGGGGGCAGGCGGTAACTCCCCCGCGGCTCCGCTGGAGCCTCCATCGTAGCCTGCGGCCTACCAAACCTTTCCAGGCCCGCATGAGACTTCGGACGAGGAGCAGGCCTTTGTCGGCCTTGCGCTATTTGTTTGCCCCGCCGGGTCCCTCCGGAGCGCCTTCGAGCCCCGCAAATCCGTCTGAAGTGTTTGTCCCGTGCCGCCGCCTCTGGCCTCTGCTACGCCGGCACCATACCCTTTCGGTACAAAAGGGGGTGGTGATGGACGGAGCATCAGAACCAATCAAACACTCACACCCAGTCATCAGATCTGGGTTTGACCCATCACCGTTCTTTAGCCCACTCTGCCACCCCAGTTCAGACATGGCCATATGCAAATCAGTCTGACCCTGTGCCTCATGGGAACAGTCCAGCCCGAACTGCCAAGCCATGCCTTGCCTGGACCAGAAACAAGCTTCCTAGGACCGGTTTCTGGCGTTTCAGCCGTCTTCAGCCAGGCTTGCTTGAATCCAGTGGCAAAGTGAGCAAGGGACTCACGTCTGAGCATACCCTGCCAACTTATGGCGAACAAAGCGGTACAAAAGGGGGTGGTGATGGACGGAGCATCAGAACCAATCAAACACTCCCACCCAGTCATCAGATCTGGGTTTGATCCATCACCGTTCTTTAGCCCACTCTGCCACCCCAGTTCAGACATGGCCATATGCAAATCAGTCTGACCCTGTGCCTCATGGGAACAGTCCAGCCCGAACTGCCAAGCCTGTTGACTGGGTGTGAGTGTTTGATTGGTTCTGATGCTCCGTCCATCACCACCCCCTTTTGTACCGCTTTGTTCGCCATAAGTTGGCAGGGTATGCTCAGACGTGAGTCCCTTGCTCACTTTGCCACTGGATTCAAGCAAGCCTGGCTGAAGACGGCTATAATGCCAGAAACTGGTCCTAGGAAGCTTGTTTCCGGTCCAGGGAGGGCATGGCTTGGCAGTTCGGGCTGGACTGTTCCCATGAGGCACAGGGTCAGTCTGATTTGCATATGGCCATGTCTAAACTGGGGTGGCAGAGTGGGCTAAAGAACTGTGATGGATCAAACCCAGATCTGTTGATTGGGTGTGAGTGATGGGTTCTGATGCTCCGTCCATCACCACCCCCTTTTGTACGGCACCATACCCTGCGGCGCCGCCGGCTCCGGCCTCGGTGCCGGCCCTGGATCCGGCTTCGGTGCCGGGCGCGGCACCGCCTCGGACGGCGCCGAACCGGGACTGGTTTTCTTACCCTCCCATTTCTTGGAGGGGAGTTTATCCCGTTTCCCAGGGCACCTCGTCCTTACCGGCCTCTTCAGCAACCGGTGGACAAAGAGGAATACTGGGAGGGGTCTGAGGACCCTCTTGTAGCTCAATGCGAGGATGAGCCTGAGTGGGAAGGCGATGTGGAGGGTCGAGTCGATCTGGATTTCTCTCCACATCCTGGTACTCTGTTCCCTTCTTCCGTGGCCACGGAGGAGGTTGGAAATTTTTCAGTGGTTTTGCGTAGGGCAGAGCTCCCTTCTGTACCGATCAGGACCAATCTCCCAACTGAGGTCCTGCAGCCACACTCCTTCTCTGCGGAGCCGTTACTGCCCTTCAATGAAGCGCTTACTGATATCCTGTTGGGCACCTGGCTTAAACCTAACACGGGAGTTCCTGTAGACAAGGGTGTGGCGCCCCGCCATTGCCCTGCACCGGGCGATCCCAGCGTTCGCACACAACACCTGACGCCTGAGAGTCAGGTTGTCCAGGCTTCTGCCTCGCCGTTCCTTTCTGCTCCTCCGGACAAGGAATCAAGGAAACTGGAGCAATTTGGGAAAAAGATTTTCACATCTGCCAGCTCTCGGTTGCGGGCGGTGAATACTGCGTGCATGCAAGGCCTCTATTCCCATTCTGTGTGGGACACTGTGGCACAGGTGCTACCTCAGTGCCCTGTGGAAGCACGGGCGGTTCTCTCCCAAGCCATTACTGAACGGAGAGATGCTGCCAAATGTACTATTCTTTGTGGGCTTGACTCGGCCGATTCGTTCGGTAGGGCACTTTCCACATTTGTGGCGCTCCGTCGTTATGCTTGGCTCCGCACTACTGGCTTCTCTGGGGATGTCCAGAATACCCTGTTAGACATGCCCTTTGATGGTACACGCCTCTTTGGTAATAAGGCAGATAGGAGCCTGGAACGCTTTAAGGACTCTCGGGCCACGGCTCAGTCCTTGGGTCTCGCCACCCTGCGTACTCCCTCGGGGTCCGCTTTTCGGTCCTTTCGAGGTCAAGGTCGGGGCGTCCAGGTACGTTCTTTTCAGACCCGCAAGGCTGCGCTGCCACAGTCTCAACGCAGTCACGGATGTGGGACCCGCCGTGGTGGGTCCCGGTGGCAGCGGGACAGGTCAGTCTACCACCTCCCCTGCCGTCGCCTCTAAACTTTCCTAGTCCGGTGTTTCAGGCCCACCTGACGCCAGTGGGTGGCAGAATTCGCCATCACCTTCCCCACTGGTGCTCCATAACCTCGGACAGGTGGGTTCTGCAAATAGTCTAAAGGGGCTACTCCCTCCCCTTGGAATCTACCCCTCCAGCCATGCCACCTCAGTCCTACCACATGTCGGGGGAACACTTGGCACTTCTCCAGCAGGAGTTTATGGCCCTCTTGGCCAAGGGGGCCATCAAGCGCGTTCCGACGCCAGAAGTATGTCGTGGTTGTTACTCCCACTACTTCTTGGTTCCAAAGAAGGACAAAGGTCTGTGCCCTATCTTAGACCTCCGGAACGTCTATCGCTTCCTCCGGAAGAAGTTCAAGATGCTCACACTTGCTCAGGTCTTGTCTGCCCTAGACCCGCAAGACTGGCTGTTAGTGTTGGACTTGCAGGATGCTTATTTTCATATCCCCATCCTGCCAGCCCACCGGCATTACCTACGGTTCATGGTGGGCCATGAGCACTTTCAGTTCACCGTGCTCCCTTTCGGCCTTACCAGTGCCCCTCGGGTGTTCATCAAGGTGATGGCGGTGGTCACTGCTCATCTGTGCAGATCAGGGGTTTCAACCTTCCCCTATCTCGACGACTGGCTGTTGTAGATGGGCTCGCCCAAGGCAGTCGTCGCCCACCTCCAGACTACTGCCGACCTCCTGCATTTGCTGGGGTTTTCCATCAACGTGCCGAAGTCGCACCTGATTCCCTCTCAGAAGCTCCTCTTCATCGGAACAGTTTTGGATACGGCGCAGTTTCGGGTTTATCCTCCTGAACAGCGAGTCCGGGACATTCAGGCTATGATTCCGATCTTTCGTCCCTGGTCCTGGGTTTCGATCAGGAAGACACTGAGTCTGCTGGGCCTCATGGCCTCCTGCGTTCTGCTGATCAATCATGCCAGATGGCATATGCGGGCTCTGCAGTGGGACCTGAAGGTCCAGTGGACGCAGCATCGGGGGAACCTGTCCGATTACGTCCAGATCTCGGAGGGCACTGCACAGGACTTGCAGTGGTGGCTCACGAACCAGAGTTGGGCCAGCGGCAGATTCCTCTCCCTTCCCCAACCGGAGCACACAGTAGTGATGGATGCGTCCCTCCTGGGATGGGGAGGCCGCATGGGAGAAGCGGAGATCAGAGGCCTCTGGTCTCCACCGGAGTCCAAGCTCCATATCAACCTTTTGGAGCGCAGGGCGATCCTACTTGCACTCAAAGCATTCCTTCCCTCCGTCAAGGGGAGAGCAGTGCAGGTGTTCACAGACAACACCACCGCCATGTGGTACTGCAACAAACAGTGCGGGGTGGGGTCGTGGACCCTATGTCAGGAGGCTCTACGCCTCTGGACGTGACCCTGCACGCCAAGGTGGACGAACTCAGCCGAAGGTGCATGTTGGATCACAAATGGCGTCTCCATTCGGAGGTGGTGCAAGGTCTCTTTCGGCAGTGGGGAGAACCTTGGTTAGATCTATTCGCCACTGAAAATGCGCAATGTCAGCAGTTCTGCGCGTTGGAGTTTTCTTCACAATTGGTGTTGTGGTCTGTTGTATGCCTTTCCGCCTATACCACTTCTGCCCAGAGTGCTGAAGAAAATCAGACGCGACCGGGCCCAAGTCATTCTTGTGGCACCAGACTGGGCTCAAAGAGTTTGATATCCCGAGCTACTCAGTATGAGCGTGGATCCCCCGAACCGACTGCATCTTCGGGAGGATCTTCTGTCGCAGCAACAGGAGATGGTCGTCCACCCAAACCTGTCCAGCCTCCACCTCCTTGCTTTAAGATTGAGCGGCGACAGCTGATTCCATCTGACTTGCCTCCCGAAGTCTGTAATGTGATTCTAACAGCCAGGCGTCCCTCCACTAAAACGGTATACGCCTGTCGGTGGAAAAGATCTGTGGCATGGTGCACAGCGAAATCTGATGATCCTCTTGCTGCCCCTCTTTCTGAAGTCCTATTGTTCCTTCTTTCTTTGGCCCAGCAGGGGTCTTCTCTGGGCACTATCAAGGGCTACCTTTCTGCTCTTTCAGCCTTTCTTAGGCTGCCTGATCAGCTCTCTTTTCAAGTCCCCAGATGTCAATAGATTTCTCAAAGACATTACTCACCTTTTCCCTCTTGTTCCTTTAGTAATGCCTCAATGGGACTTGAACCTGGTTCTTACATACTTGGTGTGCGCTCCCTTTGATCCTCTTCATAACTGTCCTTTGCGGTTATTGACTCTGAAAACTGTCTTCCGGGTGGCCATCACCTCCGCTCGGCGGGTGAGTGAGCTCCAGGCTCCTTCCTGCAAACCTCCTTTCCTGGCGATTCATCCGGACAAGGTTGTGCTTCGACCGCGTCCCTCCTTTCTACCAAAAGTAGTCTCTGCCTTTCATCTCGGGCAAACTGTCACTCTGCCCACTTTCTTTCCACCTACACACCCTTCAAGAGAAGAGGAGAGGCTCCACCGTCTGGACCCAAAATGTGCACTTTCGTTCTATCTCAACCGCACACAACAGTTCCCAGTGAATGAACAGCTCTTTGTTGGCTAAGTGGGTGCCAAGAAAGGCCGGGCTGTTCACAAGCGCACTATCTCCCGATAGGTTGTCTTGTGCGTTAAAGCCTGTTACTCTCTGGCTAATAAGTAACTTCCGGTGGGCTGCGCGCCCATTCTACCAGGGCGAAAGCAGCTACTACAGCATTGGGATGCGGTGTTCCCCTGCAAGACATTTGTCAGGTGGCCACTTGGGCCTCGTTGCATACTTTGACCAAGCACTACTGCCTTAACAGTCTGGTCCGGAGAGACGGCTTCTTTGGCCGGTCAGTTCTCCATGACTTTCTGATGTAATCTCACTTCGCAAAGCCACCACCGGGGTTGGTATTGCTTGGGTATGTATTCTAAGGTAAGGAATCTATCACTAACGTGTCTCTTTCAGATACACAAGTTACTTGTGTAAAAATATATCTGTAAGAGACATTAGTTAGTGATAGATTCTTTACGACCCACCCATCCTCCCCGTTCTGCGAACTGTTCTCTAGGGTTCAGGTCATCCCTTTTAGGGCCCTAGTTCTATTGCACCAGTAGTCGGTCTCTGGCATGGCTCTGCGCTTCTGGCGCGGAAAAGTTGTGTACAGAACTGACGTCTGCGCACGTGGGCGCGTCTAGATAGCTCCGGTGACGTCATCTCGGCGGCTATGATGCCCGCGACGTACGCAGAGCCATACGACGATGTTTACCAACGCGCAGGGGTACTGCTGACACAAATTTTCCATGTCCATTCTGATGCCTGGGGATATTCTAAGGTAAGGAATCTATCACTAACAAATGTCTCTAACAGATGTATCGTTACACAAGTAAGTAACTTGTGCCTCACATGCAGATTGCCCAGGACTATAGGACTTTCTGGACTGACCCAAAAATTTTCGTCTGCCCGTCCTTCTTGTTTCTTTTGCAGTTTTTATAGAGACCAACTTTCTTTAGGTGGAAACCTTTGCACCTGATGTAAACTTGCTATGAATTCTTCCTCTCCTTTCGCAGGAGAGGTAGACCATAAGCTTTCCAGCAGCAGCTCTATTACCCCATCCTGCTGGTTCTGCCACCACAAACCTGCTGTTTTTCCCTCCTTCCACATCAATTCCCTTTACCTACCTGGTGTAGTATGAGGTCCCTCCAGTAGTGCCTCAGTGCTGTTGTCAAAGGTAATTTTCCGCTAGCTTGGAGATCTGAAGCTCGGTCCTCCCAAACTTCTATTGTTGAATTGATGGATATGCCCCTCCATCCTCCTTGTTTGTTGTCCCTTCTGTCCTCCTCAATCGCAGGCCACTGTTATGGAGTCCTTGTTGGACTGGGGTGCTTATTTAGGTGAGATGGCAGTGTAATGCCTGTGGGGCATTCACCTAGCCCTGAAGGCGTTTTGTGCACTCCATCATGCCATGTTGTGAAGGTTCCCTTAGCCAACAGTACTATTGAGAAGTATCTTAGCAGACAGGGCAGAGTTGTTTGCTAGATCTTGTGCTGTGGATGCATAAATCCTTGTATTTGAGGTATGTATAACTCAAGTAGCCAAAGGGCAGCAAAGTGCTGTGCAGGTTCAAAAGCACTGTGGCTGTGGGCTGTAAAATGTGAGATTTTCTCTGTGGCACTCATCTGACATACACTTTGAATGTTGTTAGCTTATCCCTTGAATTGGCTATTCCTGCATACTCTTGAATGCAAAGTCTACTGCTATGTGACCGGTATAGTCTGGTGCTCCAGTGAGTCAGTTATCTGAACAGAACAGTGACCTTTGTTCTGTGCCCTACATTCCCCACATGACTCCTTTCGATTGAGCTTGGTGTTTTTGTCAGGGGTCAATTGTGGATCATTTCATGAAAGGTCTCCTGTATTCCTTTCCACCTGTGCCCTTTGTTTTTTAACAGTGGTGCTTGTTTTTGGCTTTTCTCTTAGTATCACTTTATGAAGCAATATACATTTGTTGTATTCATCGTTTGACTGGGCGGATATCTCGGTCTACACTATAAATTTCTCTAAATCCTCCCTAGCATCTTGAATACTTTGAGCCCCTCATTTTTATGGCTCTCACTTGTGATGTTGAGTAGAGAACCTTGTGGGTCAGGAATCCTGTAGTACAGGAGGAGCATACTGCTCTGTTAACAATGGTGGCCATCTCCACCCAACTGCTGCAGTATGACATCTAGTCTATGCTTAAGAAGATATCTGCTCACTTGAGGTCTTTAATGCAACTGAACCTCTAGCATCTTAAAACTGATGTCTCAACATTTACAGGATCCATTCTCATTATGAAAATCCTGGTTGCCGTGGGTTAATTTGCACAAGCTGTTGACATTGACTACATGTTTGTGAACAGGGTGGGCAAGTTCATGTCTCTAGTTTAACAATTACTCAGAATATGCATAATCAATCTCTTTGGAATGGGAAGAAGTAGCAGATCAGGTGGCCAGTTCCTCTGTTTCATGAGATATCTTCTCATAGCTGGATTACCCTTATGTCTCAAAGTAATGCATTTATTTTTATTGTGAAGCACAAAAATGTAGAAGCAAGTTTCTTACCTAAAATACAAATGACAATTCATAAGTACTTTATTGATTTGTGAAACTTGTATCAAAAGCTAACCTGCCAGTTTCCAAAGATGCATGTGACCTGAAGAGATGTTAAAATGTTCCTTGTTTGCAGTGCATCAAAGAAGAAGCATCTTTCCTCAGCAGAGTTTGCGTCACAGCCTCTTCATGTTGTTCAGTCACTGGGCTGGGCCTTTCAGCATCATGTTCACCCCGTTGGACAGATATAGTGACCGAAACATGCAGATAAACAGACATCAGTACTGTGCTTTGAAGGTATTACTCTATTTCACATTCTTGCATTATAATCTTCCAAGCTTTCTAATTATTAATTAAAATACTGTTAACCACATCTGTGATGTTGAGCAGGAGACATGGCAGAGCAAGTTCTTTAAAAAAAAAAAAAAAAAAAGTCTGTAATGTGGGTCATACTCTGATTATCTAAATGATCTTTGCACCTTCTTCAACTTCCACGTTTGTTGCAGTTGCCAAGGCTTGTTGGTGCTCCCAACTGTCACCGACCCCTCAACTCTCGACATCTGACGTGGGGCAGCTAGTGTACGGCTCCTCGTCTTCCACAGCGTTGCCTGGTCCACACAACTGCAGTTTCAAGGTCACCGTCCGTGTCCCTGCAGCACTTGCCATCGGTGGGCATTTTTCTGTGTCTCCTGGTCACTCCTGAGTTGCATAGACTCTCTCCCTTCTGTTTGCAGCTTCTTCACATCTTGAGTCCACTTTTGGGTTCCCCCAGACACTTTCACTTCCTCCAGCTGCAGCATCTTCCTGAAGTCCTCCATTGAGTTCGACGGCAGTTTCCAACGCCACTTAACACCTATACACCCAGCTTCTCTGGGGCAGGTATTCTGGTTCCTAAGGTATCCATGTGTGGGGTGGCTCTCCAACCTTCTGTCTTCCATGGGGTTTCTTCAGGGTGCACTGGGAAGGGTCCGTCTTTAAAATTATATATGCGACTTGCCCATTGACTTGCATTGAGCCCACAGTTGTGTTCCCACTCTCAACACAGCCTCCCTAAGGCTCTTGGTTACTTACCTTGAGTGGTTCCTTGGGTCCCTGGCACTTCTTTGTCTTCTGGGTACAGTCTTGACTCAAGTCATGGTTCGCATACCACTATTTTAGTATATGGTTTGGTATATACCTATAAGAGTATGTTCTGGTAAAACAAGCTGCTTTACACTCCTTCTGGACTTAGCCTGAAGGCTGCTATCCACAGCTACCACATAGAGAGCTTTCTAAGGCCACTAAAATCACCTTAAGCGTTGTCTGGTTTGGTGCAGGAATACCCACGTACATAAGTGTGAAGCATATACCAAGCCAGCATCTCACCCCCAACTCCCCCCTCCCCACCCCCCATTCCATTATCATTTTTATCAGGTCGGAGTTATTTTTTTGCTCTTCCTTATGCCAAACTCTATGCTACTCTCGGATAGCTCAGTAATTGCAACAGTGTGCGTAGTGTTCCGCAGAGGCTGCTTTCCTAGGCTTGTGGTTTCCAGCCCTTTATTCTCCTTCCCAGTCATTGACTGAGCCTCCACAAAGGGGTAGAGTTAAAACATTTTCAGTGCACCACAGTTGTCAGTGGTATCTTAAAAAAACACATAGTGATCGATTCCTTACCTTAGAATTACCCCCAGACGTCAGACTGGATCCGGAAAGTTTTTGTCAGCAGTACCCCTGCGCGTCGAAAGGTGGCGTCGTGCGGGTACGTCGTTGGCTTCATGGTCGCTGAGATCACGTTACGGCAGCTACTTAGACGCCGCCCTCACGCGCTGACGTCAGTTCATTCTTTTTTCGCACAAGCATGCGCAGGTCTGGAGATAGTAGTACCCCAAGTCATATTTTGACTCTGTTTTTGAGGCTTTTTTTCTCTATTTCTTTTCGAGTCGATCGGGATGCCTGGTTTCAAGTCTTGCGTGGAATGTCATCAGATGATGTCTGTGACGGACCCGCACCGCGTGTGTCTCCATTTCCTGGGGGCGCGACCACGAACCCAAGTCGTGCCCCGACTGCCGGGCCATGGCCCCGAAGACTTTGCAGGAGCGGCCCCGAAAGTTGCTTGAAGTCCTGCTGTCGGCTCTCCACTGCCCCAGGTCCCGGTCCCGTGGTAGGTCGAGGGACCGGTCGCGGAGTCATCACCATCATTCTTCTGGATCAAAGTCTAAGCACTCCGGGTTAGGTAAGACGAAGCACAAAAAGTCGAAGAAGCGTCAACACTCGACGATTTCCCCTCGCCCGTCGCGGCTGAGGGTGCATGTGGTGCCTCCCCCGTGGCTCCGGCGGAACCTATGGTGTCCCCGTTGGCCTACCCACCCTTCCCGGGTCCGTCGGCGACTACGGCCAAGCTGCAGGACTTTCTGTCAGCCATGGCCCGCCTCTTCGGGCCCCGCCGGCGCGCCTTCAGGCCCTGCTGGCCCGACTGGGGGTCCTCGCCCTTCACTGTCGGTGGCTCCGGCATCGCTGTTGGCTTCGGCCCCGGCACCGCAGGGCCCCCTAGGATCCAGGCCTGGATCCCGGTAGACTCCGGTTGACCTTGTTACAACTCCACCGACATCGACCCCACCGGCTCCACCTCCGACATCGCCCAGGGCACCAGACGACGTCAGCCCGACATGGACACAGAGCCGGAACAGCGTTGCTCGACGCCAATTCCGACGCCGATGGGGACTTTATACCCGAATGTCCGGCCTCCTTATGTTCGGCCTGTACAGCAGCCTGAGGAGGAACGTGTGGAATGGGAGGGTCCTGAGGACCCTCTCACAGCTCAGTGTGAGTATGACCCGGACTGGGTTGAGGAACTGGGGGATGCCAGTGGTCTCAACACCTCCCCTGACCTTGGCATGCTCACTAGTCCTACTGTGGCTACGGAGGAGGGTGCAAGTTATGCAGTGGTGTTGCGTAGGGCGGCGGAGGCCCTCTATCGCGAACTCCCTCCGGAACTTCTTTTGAGCACCTGGTTCAGGCCCAACACAGGGGCTCCTGAGGAAAAGAAACGTGGCCAGACGCCATTACCCGGCCCCCGATGACCCCCTTTTCCTCTTCCTCGGGGGATCTCTTGGCGCTTCTCCAACAGGAAGTTGTGGCCCTTTTGACCAAGGGGGGCCATCAAGCGCTTTCCTGCTCCAGAAGTTGGTCGTGGTTGTTATTCCCACTACTTTCTGGTGCCGAAGATGGCCATGGGTCTGCGTCCTATCTTAAACCACTGGAACATCAATCGCTTCCTCTGGAAGGAGAAGTTCAAGATGTTAACTCTGGCTCAGGTCTTGTCTGCTCCCGAACCTGGAGACTGGATGGTAGCGTTGGATCTGCAGTACTCATAATTCCATATTCCCATCCTGCCGGCGTTACCTGCTGTTTACGGTAGGCCATGCGCACTTTCAGTTTACCGTGCTCTCCTTTGGCCTTACCAGCGCCCCTCGGGTGTACACGAAAGTGATGGCGATGGTCGCAGCTCATCTGTGCAGATCAGTGGTTCCAGTCTTTCCCCTATCTCGACGACTGGCTGTTGAAGGTGGGATTGCCCCAGGCAGTCATCTCCCACCTCCAGACTACGGCTGACCTCATGCATTTGCTGGGCATCTCCATCAATGTGCTGAAGTCGAACCGGATTTCCCCTCAGAAGCTCCTCTTCATCGGAACGGTTCTGGATACAACGCTCTTTCGGGTCTATCCTCCCGAACGGCGAGTCCAGGATATTCAGGCTCTGATTCCGATCTTTCGGCCTCTAGCTTGGGTTTCGGTTAGGCTGACCCTGAGGCTGCTGGGCCTCGTGGCCTCCTGCATCCTGCTGGTCGATCATGCCAGATGGCATATGTTGGCACTGTAGTGGGACCTGAAGTTCCAGTGGGCGCAGCACCAGGGGAACCTGTCCAAGTCCGCCAGATCTCGGAGGGCACTGCAAGACAGTTGCAGTGGTGGCGCACAAACCGGAATTGGGTCTTTGGCAGATCCCTCTCCCTTCCGCAACCGGAGCACACAGTGGTGACGGATGTGTCCCTCCTGGGATGGGCCGGTCACATGGGCGAGGCAGAGATCAGAGGCCTCTGGTCTCTGATGGAGTCCCGGCTCCATATCAACGTTCTAGAGCTTCGGGCGATCCGACTTGCATTGAAGGCATTTCTTCCCTTTGTCCGGGGAAGAGTAGTGCAGGTGTTCATGGATAACACCACCGCCATGTGGTACTGCAAGAAACAGGGCGGGGTGGGGTCGTGGGCCCTATGTCAGGCGGCTCTGCCGCTCTGGACATTGCTGGAACATCAGGGCATTTCCCTGGTGGTTCAACATCTGGCAGGTTCACTAAACGCCAGGGCGGACGAACTCAGCCGCAGGTGCATGATGGATCATGAATGGCGTCTTCACTCAGACGTGGCGCAAGGTCTCTTTCAACAGTGGGGAGAGCCTTGGTTAGATCTATTCGCCACCTAAGAGAGCGCGCAATGTCAGCAGTTCTCCGTGTTGGAAGTTCCAAGGCGGCACTCGATAGGCAACGCTTTTCGTCGCGAGTGGAGTTGCGGTCTTTTGTACGCCTTTACCACTTCTACCCAGAGTGCTGAAGAAGATCAGGTGCGACCGGGCCCAAGTCATTCTTGTGGCTCCGGACTGGGCTCGACGAGTATGGTATCCCGAGCTACTCGGTATGACATTCGATCCCCCGATCCAACTGCCCCTGCGTGGTGTTGGGCAGTTCTCACTTGGTGGGGCTTAGGATATCCTGGCCTTTCCCTTCTTGTCCCTGTGACATTTGACCTGCTGGGGCTCTGTGTCTCTCCGGGTGGGGAGGTTCTCTCGCAGGCCCTCCTCCCTTCTGGGTATGGCTAGGGTATCTATTCTATGTTAAGGAATCTGCGGCTAGTAGTCTCTATCAGATGTACAAGTTACTTACCTTCGGTAACGATGTATTTGGTAGAGACCATTCTAGCCACAGATTCCTTCACGACCTGCCCTTTCTTCCCGTTCTGCGAGGACCCTCTGCTTGGGTTTCTGCAGTCGCCTCCCTCTGGGTGGCTTGTCTTCGTTTTCTTCCGGTCAGGCTTCCCTCTAGCTGGTTTCTCTCCAGCGTGAGGGCCTACTTTTGCTCTTCCCTCTGTGGTTAGTGTTTCTGGTCCCCTACCGGTCTTCTTCGTTAGGGGTTCTTTTACCTGTCCTTTGACCTCCGGCTCCATTCAGGGGTTATGGCCCTCCTTGACACTGGTCTGCGGATGGATTATCTGTCCTTTGACTTCCTGCTCCTTTCAGGAGGTATGGCCATCCTTGGCTGGGTAGTCTGGGGATGAATTGCTGTTTCTCCTCTGTTCCGGGCTTGTGGCCCTTCCCTTTGTGGTTGTGATTGCCGACTCTCTCTCTATCTCTCTCTCTCTCTTTCTGTCACGGCGCTTTCACATGCTTGTGCCTCCAGGATGGCTCTTGCCTTGGCTTGCAAGGTGGTTCCACGGAGTGGTGCTTTGCGCTTTTCTTGCTATGGCTTCGCTGCTCTGGTCTTCTGGTGCTTTCTGCCACCTGGTGTTTTCGCCTTGGCTTGCACAGTTGTTCCTCAGAGTGGTGCTCTGCTCTTTTCCTGCTCTGGCCTGCTGTTGTCGCCTTCTGGTGCTTGGTGCCCTGTGGTGATGTTTCTCACCTTTTGTTTTTTCTCTATTTTGTTTCTCTGGTTTTTTCGCACACTTTTCCCATGCTCTTCTCAGTTTTGTTGTGATGGCTCCGAGTTGTGGTGTGGAAAAGTTCTCCGAAACAAACTGATGTCAGCGCGCCGGGGTGGGGCTTATGTGACCTCGCTGTCATCACGCCCGCGGAGGACGTCGGGCGGAGTCGTGAGATGCCGCCCCCCGGCGCACAGAGATGCTGGGCAAGAAAGTTTTCCGGGTGCAGTCTCACGCCTGGGGATAATTCTACGTTTAGTAATCTGCGGCTAGAATCGCCTCTACCAGATACATTGTTACCGAAGGTAAGTAACTTGTACTTCTGGCGGCCAGGCGGCCCTCCACTAAGTTGGTATACACCTGCAGGTGGAACAAGTTTGTGGCATGGTGCACTGCAAAAGCTGTGGATCCCCTTTCTGCTCCTCTTTCAGAATTTCTTCTGTTACTTTTTTCTTTGGCACTCACTCAGAGACGCTTTTCATCGCGAGTGGAGTTGCGGTCTGTTGTACGCCTTTCCGCCTATACCACTTCTACCCAGAAGGCTGAAGATCAGACGCGACCGTGCCCAAGTCATTCTTGTGGCACCAGACTGGGCTCGAAGAGTTTGGTAACCCGAGCTACTCAGTATGAGTGTGGATCCCCCAATCCGACTGCCTCTTCTGGAGGATTTCCTGTCGCAGCACCAGGGGACGGTTCTCCACCCGAACCTGTCCAACCTCCAACTCCTTGAGTAGAGATTGAGCGGCGACAGTTGATTCCATTTGACTTGCCTTCTGAAGTCTGTAATGTGATTCTGGCAGCCAGGCATCCCTAGACTAAAACTGTATACGCAGTGGAAAACATTTGTGGCATGGTGCACAGCGAAAGCTGTAGATCCCTTTCTGCCCCACTTTCTGAGGTCCTATTGTTCCCTCTCTTTGGCCCAGCAGGGCTCTGCTCTGTGCACTATCAAGGGCTGCCTTTGTGCTATTTCGGCCTTTCTCAGGCCCCCTGATCAGCCCTCTCTTTTCAAGTCCCCTTTTGTAAATAGATTTCTCAAAAGCATCACTCACCTTTTCCCTCCTATTCTTTTTGTGATACCACAGTGGGACTTGAACCTGGTTCTAACATATTTTATGAGCGCTTCCTTTGAGCCTCTTCACAACTGTCCTCTTCGTCTGCTGAGTTTGAAAACTGCTTTCCTGGTTGCCATCACCTCTGCCAGGAGAGTGAGTGAGCACTAGGCTCTTTCTTGTAAACCTCCTTTTCTGTCTGTCCATCCGGACAAGGTTGTGCTCAGGACATGTCCATCCTTTCTGCAAAAGGTTGTCACTGCCTTTCACATCTGGCAGACCATCACTTTGCCCACCTTCTTTCCACCTCCGCATCCTTCTAGAGAGGAAGAGAGGCTCCACCGTCTGGACCCAAAACATGCGCTCTCGTTTTATTTGAAACGCACACAACAGTTCTGGGCGGATGACCAGCTCTTTGTTGGCTATGTTGGCGCCAAAAAAGGTTGGGCAGTACACAAGGGAACTATCTTCCAATGGTTCTGTTATTTTCTGGCTAAAAAGGAAGCTCCATTGGTTCTGCGCGCCCATTCCACCAGGGCGACTACAGCCACTGCCGCATTGGGACGTGGTGTCCCCCTGCAAGACATCTGTTAGGCAGAAACGTGTGCCTCGCTGCACACTTTTACTAAGCACTACTGCCTGGACAGCCAAGTCCGGAGAGACTGTTTCTTTGGCCTTCTGTTCTCTGCGACTTCCTGGTGTGATCTTTGTTCGCAGACCCACCACTGGTGTTGGTATTGCTCGGGTATCTATTCTAAGGTAAGGAATCTATCACTATGTGTTTCTTTCAGATGAACAAGTTTCTTACCTTCGGTAACAATATGTTCGAGGCATATGAGCAGCAGATTACACACTATGCATAGATCGCCATCTGGTGTTGGGTCCGGATGTTTGCACTTGTTTTTGTCCTGGAATGTGTTTGGAAGTCACGAGGTATGCGACTCCTCCTTAGGATCATAATGCGCATGGGCATCGGCTCCATCTTCAGATTGTTTTTTTCTGCCATCGGGTTCGGATGCGTTTCCCACGCTCCAGTTCGGAACCGTTACCGATTCCTGTTTCGACGTGCAATCCTTCACCCTTTCGACGGTATTGTCTCGAACGCGAACCCTAATCGGCGCGCATCTCTACCAGTCTTCGATTCCAGTCGTCGAATAAGGCCTTCGGGCTGACCCGAGCCTTGGCATCTGGCTCATGGAAAGGACGCCTTTCAAAAAATGTCCTTGATGTGGGTCGAAGTTTCCCCACACCGATCTGCATGAGGTGTGTAACCTCTGCCTCTCTCCCGAGCACGAGGCCAGAGACCCGCTTGTGCCTCCTTCCGCTCAAAGAAGACCATCCAGAATCGACGAGCTCGAAGGACCATGGCTCGCTCTTCGAGTTCGATCCCCGATGACATCTTCCAGGAGGGTGTTGATGTGCCAGAGGAGCGGGTCGAAGAAGAGCTCATCAGCGCGTCCGAAGCCGATGACTCCAACATCGAAGAAGTGACTCCAGCTCAACGGGTCGTAAGTAAAGACGTCGACCCGACCCACTCCCTACAACAACAAAGGCTTCGGTCACACCTTCGCCTTCGGGCTCAGGTGCACACCGACACACTGCTTCCCATGCCCCGCCATCGGGCCCGGCAAAGAAGCCTACCAAGCCTTCCGGTGACTCGGGTTGAGTCTGCCTGCCACCGGTGCCCAAACCTCATCATTGGCATCGAAAAAGAAGCTGCACCCCTCCTCGGGGCCGACCGCTACTTCCACCCCGAAGCCCACGGCACCAAAGACTCATACTAGTGACTCCCCGGCACTGAAAAAACACTCGGAGCCGACAAAGAAGTCGCTCCCCAAAACTTCGGACTCACACTCTTTGGAGCCGAAAAAAGCATCGACACCGAAGAAGCACAAATCGCATAGCTCGAAGCACAAAACCGCTCCGCAGCCAGCGCCGAAAAAGCCCTCGATGCAGACACCATCAACACCGAACACCCAACCTTCTTCAGAAGAGCTGTTTCAACCAGACCCTCAATAAAAAACTTTAAAGACCCTAAAACCGGTCAATTGACTCTCCGTCCAGAAAAAGACCGCTGGACATGCCTGCACCAGCTCCACCACCTAAAAAGAGGTATATAACCACATCACCTCTTGGGGTTCCTTCTCCACCTCCCCAACCGTGTTCTCCTACGCCATCCCCTACACCAGTAGATGACGACGACACATACGATGACTGTGAGAAGTTGGCCTGATATATGATGTCACTAGTTCTAGTGTACACCTTGTATCAGTCCAAACAACCCTTATGGTGATTGGTTGTAAAGTCAACCTTATAGACCAGCTATCCTAGTGGTAGCATGGACAAGAGCAGTCTTAGGCTAAACTCTGTATGGCATGTGAAGCCAGCTGTTATAGCATTATAGTCCCTTGAATACCAAATGAAAGGACACCACACCAAGTATATATAAAGTTAGAATGTATTTATTCTAGCATATACCCTCAGCACTCTTTATGAGGTCAGAGGTCTAAGTACAAACAATTTCTTAAGTAGCATACGTTAAGTTACACAGGAAAATACAGTTAGGCCCAGGGGCCACGCAAACCATATACTAAGAAAGTGGTATAAGTACCACGTCACGAACAGGGAGTAGGCCTAGGGCCTAGGGAATCGCTGGGGCTACACTAACCTACCAAGAGTTAGGAAGTGGGAGGCCCACAGGAAGCGTTTGCAGTGTGGAAACACCCACGCGGGTTACATTAAAGTCAATGGGAATGTAACAGATAGAAATAGGGAGAATAAGGACACTTCCGAAGGAACTAGGAGGAAGCAACTTAAGACTTAGACACTTGGATAGTCAATATCCACTGGAGCACCGGAGTACTCACGTTACCTCACCCACAGGAGACGGGTGCATAGGTGTGAAGATGTGTCGGGTGTCGTCGCTGGATCCTATGGATGCATGAAGAACAGATGCTGGCAGGCGGCCAGGAGGAAGATGTCCGGTGGATCCAAGGGTGGATCTTGAAGGAGGAACACCTGCAAGCAGAGGGGACAAAGTCTGGGTCACTAGCCAGTGACCGTGGGGAACCAGGAAGGAACCAGGCGATGTCGTGCAGAACACAGGTGATGTCGTGAAGCTTGTCTCTGCAGCTGCGTGGACCAGGAGGCGTCGAGGACGACCAGAACCAGGATACGAGCTGTCCCACGAAGGATCTTGCTGATGGCGGAGTCGACGTCCCGATTGGAGTCAACAAGCCTTGGCAAAGGCATCCCACGCGGAAAGGGAAATTCGCTTCAGGTGCAGACCAGGAAGGTCTGGGGTGCTTCTCTTTCACAGGGAAGCTAGGGCCAGTCTGGGGGAACCATACCAGCAGTGGAAAGTCAAAGGTTCGTCATCACAGAGGCTACTAGCCAACGGGCCAGCAACCGGACAGACGCGTCGAGCAGGAAAATGCAGAGGGGCCCCACGCAGAACTCGTGGAGTGTGGAGGGCTGATCTTCGGTGCAGATGGTGCTCGGGGTTGGGGCTTCTCAATCCCCAGAGTACAACTTCGAGAATGCCTCAGAAGCTGCACTGGAAGCTACTAGCCAATTTTCCCAGGTAGCCGGTCCCACGTCTCTCGTCGCCTCCACGGATCTCAGCTCGAATGTGGATCAGGGTCAGAGAAGTCTGGAAGTCAAGGCGCTGGTCGGGCTCTGCAGTCGGTTCCTCGTAGAACGTTGGGCAAAGCAAACGGCAGGTTGCTTGATGGTGCCTGTTTGTACAGAGTGCTTTGGCCACAAGGGAGATTCTTCAGTCTTCTTCTTGTCGTCGAATGTCGAAGGTCTAGAGTTTTGTGTCTTGTTTCAATTCAGGATAATCCAAAGTCCTAGGGACTCAGCTCCCACTCTTGTACTAATCTGGGGGGCTGGGTTACCTGCTAGGTCCCTCCTATGGGTGGGACCAGGGAGGGGGGTGGTTTTACCCCCTTCCCTTTGCCCAGTTTCGTGCCAGGACTGGGGCTGGAGTGCCCCAGCACCGGTTTGAACCGGGCTATGCATGGGACACCTTGTGTGCCCCAGGCAGTGTCTCGTTTCTTTCATCCCTCCCTGCCCCAATACACTAAGTCCTGTCTGGGTTGGTGCTAGCACCTCCCAAGGCAGGAAACCTATTGTCCAAGCCTCCCTCGCTTGAAGGACCCCCAGCAGCAGGAGGTCAGACTTGTGTCTGTGGCAGCAGCGTCCATTTTGTGATGCTGGGGCTCTGGTTAACTTTAACCGGGTAGTAGGATTTCAACATGTCTTCCCCCTCTAGAAGGGGGGAATACTATCCTCACCGCCAGAAATGGTGTGGGGGTAGTATTCCAAAGTGTAAGACACCTTACACAACATGTTTTGATAAAGCCAAACCATAGTTACCATAACCGCGAGGATTATAAGGCACTTTAAGAGTATATGGTAGGCGATATCATAGAACAGCTATAAGGACATGGTTCCGAAAGCTGCAGACAGGCTCAGCTCATGCTAGAGCACCATCTCACATGTTACCAAGCACTCTGCCTCCAGGATTGTTAAGGCCTGCTATAGGAGTGGCTGACAGGTTACCCATGTGTCTATATATAAGGTAGGTATAAGGATACTACACCTAAGCAAGGGGTGATTACACGCCCTTGCCCCAGCTGAGTGATCAGCCAGTTGTGTCACGATGGAAGGCCAGCCAGGGGTGGCATAAAACATGCTGCAGCCCCTTTTAGGCCTAGGGTACACCTAGGCCCTGGGTACCTAAGGTACACTGTACAGGGTCCAATAAGATGATCCTTACCAATTTGGTTATGCACCTAAAGTACATAGTATGAATTTAGAGAGAGAACAGCTGGGCTGTGGGTCTGATTAGCAGGCCCACAGCCACATCTAAGTCGTAAACCAGTAAAGCAAAAGCAAAAAGTGGGGGTGACCATAGGAAGCAGACCCTATTCTCCTACAATGACACAGGGGACGGTGACAACAACATGCCACTAGATGACCCCAGTCCACCAGGCTCCCCTGACCCCTGAGATGACTACAATATGCCTGATGTCCCTATTATCCCACAAGAGGACATCTACCCCTCTAGGCCTTCCCCACCAGAAGATACCATGGGGTTTAATCAGCTAATATACCGGGCTGCCCTGTACCACGTGGTCCATCTACATACAGAACCGTTCGACACCACCCAAAGGTCCACATCCACTCCACCCATGCTCAAAGGGGTGATTAAACCCGCTACAGAAGTGTTTAAAGACCTTGTCAGGACTAGAATCATCAATCCTAGAAATGAGAAGAAATACAAATCTGCCCCTACAGACCCAGCTTACATTAGGGGCCCTGTTCCATTAGAGTCCATGGTAGTCTCAAATGCTAGGAAAAGTGCTAATTCGCCGACAACATGTAATGCAGCTCTGCCCGACAAGGAGTCTTAACTCCTGGACGCCTCTGGCAAAAGAACAGTGTCCCAGGCAGCTAATATTTGGCGCATCGCAAATACTCAAGCCCTGTTAGCCAGATATAATAGGGCTCACTATGATGAGTTAGAGTCCCTACTCCAACACCTCCCGTACAAATACAAACATAAGGCCAACGATCTAATACAAGAGGGTAAAGTTTTCACCAACACCTCTATCCGGTGTGCTCTTGATGTAGCAGATACCGCATCCAGAGCAGTAAACACAAGCGCCCTACTTCGCATGCACTCGTGGCTACGCATTTCCGGGTTTAAACCTGAGGTGTAAAGCTCTATCCTCAATGAACCATTCGACAAACAACACCTTTTTGGCCCTAATGTTGATGCGTTCCTTGAGAAGATGAAAACGGACACAGATACAGCAATCGCAAGCTCCCAGACGTTCTGTTCGTCGCTCATCCTACAGGGGCAACTCCAGGGGATACTTGTCTGATACCCCATCCACTTCCTACAAGTCTCCCACCCAATCCACCTTCACCAGAGGTTACCACAGAGGAGGATACAGAGGCAACAATAACCAGGGCAGAGGCAAGACTAACAACACCCGCTCTGCCTCCACCCCTGCCCAATGACTTCCCTCCGCTTCCCCAGGACCATTCCACTCCTGTCGGGGGAAGACTACAGCAGTTCCTTCCTGTCTGGACCAACATCACCACTGACAGGTGGGTGCGACAAATAGTGCAATCAGGTTACTGTCTCGAACTTCGCTCTAACCCCCAACATTCCACCCAAACAGCTTCCAATGCCAGCAGAACATTTGTCACTCCTCAAACAAGAGGTCATTTCCTTACTACAAAAAAGTGCAATAGAACTAGTTCCCCTGCACCAACAAAACACGGGAGTTTACTCCCTGTATTTTCTCATACCAAAGAAGGATGGCTCTCTGAGACCTATTCTAGACCTCCGACCACTAAACCTGTACATACAATCAGACCACTTCCACATGGTCACACTACAGCAAGTCCTCCGTTTACTTTCACAGGGCGACTTCCTGGCCACCTTAGATCTCAGACGCCTATTTCCATATTCCCATACACGCTGCTCACAGAAAATATCTCAGGTTTGTAGTGGACGGGCAGCACTATTAATTCGAAGTACTCCCTTTCGGAGTCCCAACAGCACCACGGGTATTCACAAAGTGCCTAGCAGTAGTCACAGCCCATCTAAGGAGACAACACATTCACGTCTTCCCATACCTCGACGACTGGCTCATAAAAGCCAGCTCGTACAACCAGTTTGTTCATCACACTCACGCGACTATCCAATTACTCCACGACCTGGGGTTCACAGTAAACCACACCAAGTCTCATCTGCAACCCTCTCGCACACAACAGTACCTCGGCGCCACAAACGCCTCAAAAGCGCTAGCCTATCCCAGTCCAGCAAGGATAGCAAGCATTCTCGCTCTCCTACCCAAGTTTCAGCCGCATCACTCTCTCCCAGCTCGATTGTTCATGCAGCTCATAGGGGATGATGGCCTCTTGCATATTCATAGTGCCTCACGCAAGACTCCAGATGCGTCCCATACAAGAGTGCTTAGCACGCCAATGGAACCAGGCTCAAGGTCAGCTAACAGATCTGGTGTTGGTAGACGGTCGCACTCATCGCTCTCTGCAGTCGTAGAACACCAAAAACCTTTCCAAAGGGCGACCGTTCCTAGAGCCAGTTCCTCAAATTGTCATGACAGCGGACGCATCGCTCTCCGGCTGGGGAGCTCACCTATTACATCACACCATGCAAGGCAGGTGGACACCTCAACAGAAGTTATTCCACATCAATTACCTGGAATTACTGGCCATATTCCTAGCCTTAAAAGCATTTCAAAAACAAATATCGGGCAAGGCTGTCTTAGTCCACACAGACAACATGACAGCCATGTACTACATCCAAAAACAGAGAGTGACACTCTCTGCAGCTCTCCCAGCTAGCACAAAACATATGGAGGTGGGCTATACCTCAGAACATATTTCTCCTAGCCCAACACGTCCCAGGAGCCGAAAACACCATGGCAGATCTGTTAAGTCGTCAAACACATCAGATCCACGAGTGGGAACTCCATCTACAATTTCTTCAACCATATTTTCAAATGTGGGGGCAACCACAGATAGACCCCTTCGCCACCCACGAAAACGCCAAATGCCCAAGCTTCGCCGCCAGGTACCAACACCCATTGTCCAAAGGCAATACGATATGGATGAACTGGTCAGGCAGATTTGCGTACGCCTTTCCGCCTCTCCCACTCATACCACTAGTGGTGTGCAAACTACAGCAACACTCACGGACTCTCATTCTAGTTGCTCCAACTTGGGCCAGACAACCGTGGTACACCACATTGCTGGAAAAGTCAGTAGTCCTGCACCAAAGATTACACCTCTCACCACACCTCTTAACCCAGAACCGTGGAGAGATCAGACACCCGGTCCCAGCTCAGCTCAACCTTGCGATCTGACTCCTGAAGTCTTAGAATTCGGTTATCTTAACCTTCCTCCTGACTGTATGAACGTCATTAAGGACGCTAGACACCCTACCACTGGAGCCTGCTATGCAGCCAAGTGGAAACGATTTGTGATATATTGCCATAACAATACCATCAATCCCCTAGATGTGTCTATCCAACACATCATAACCTACCTACTACACCTACAAAGGTGCAACTTAGCCAACCTTTATGGAAGGACTCAAACGGATCATTCCTTCCAGAGTTCCATCCTCACCTGTGTGGAATTTAAATATCGTTCTTGCACGACTAATAGGACCTCCTTTTGAACCTCTACATAAATGTGAGCTACAATTCTTAACATGGAAGGTTGCTTTCCTAGTGGCCATAACTTCTCTAAGAAGAGTTAGTGAGCTACAAGCCCTAACTATTCAGGAACCATTCTTACAAATGCATCACAATAAAGTGGTTCTCCGCACTAATCCTAAATTCCTCCCAAAAGTCATTTCCCCCTTCCACCTTAATCAGTCTGTGGAGTTGCCCGTTTTCTTCTCGAAACCACACACAGTTGCAGAAAGAGCTCTTCATGCTTTAGATGTTAAAAGAGCCTTGCTCTATTACATTGAAAGAACACAACCTTTTAAAAAAAAAAAAACTTTTCGTTTCTTTCTCACCACCACACGAAAGCAATCCCATATCTAAGTCCGGGATAGCCAGATGGATTGTTAAATGCATACAAATTTGCTACCACAAGGCAAAACACACTTTAACTGTTCCTCTTAAAGTCCACTCTACAAGAAAAATAGTGGCTTCTATGGCATTCTTAAGGAACATTCCATTAGATGACATCTGCAAAGCAGCTACATGGTCTACACCGCATACGTTCACAAAACACTATTGTGTAGATGTGCAATCGAAACAACAAGCCAGTGTGGGCCAAGCTGTACTCGAAACCCTATTTCAGACTACTGCAGCAGATACTGGTGTCCGCCGCTAGGGGGTGGGACTGCTATACAATCTATGCATAGTGTGTAATCTGCAGCTCATATGCCTCGAACGGAATATGCTACTTACCAGTATGCATCTGTTCTTGGCATGTAGAGCTGCAGATCTACACACGCCCACCTGCCTCCCCGGCTTATTTATCTGCTCCAGTATTATCTTATTTAGATACGGTATACAAGGGCATCTTCCTGTTTCTTACAAAGCTCCATTTCCCTGCTGGCGAAAAACAATCTGAGGATGGAGCCGATGCCCATGCGCACTATGATCCTAAGGAGGAGTCACATACCTCGTGACTTCTAAAGACTTTCCAGGACAAAAACAAGTGCAAACATCCGGACCCAACACCAGATGGCGATCTATGCATAGTGTGTAGATCTGCAGCTCTACATGCCAAGAACAGATGCATACTGGTAAGTAGCATATTCCATCTGTAAGAAACATTACTAGTGCTAGATTCCTAACCGCCCCACCCATCCTCCCCGTTCTGCAAACTGATTTCTAGGGTTAAGGTCATCCCTTTCAGGGCCCTAGTTTCAAGGCTCCAGTGGTCAGTATCTTGCATGGCTCTGCGTTTTCTGGCATGTAAAGTCGTGTACAGAACTGACGTAAGCGTGTGAGGGCGGCGTCTAAGTAGCTGCCGCGACATCATCTCCGCGACAACGACATCATCTCCGCGACCACGACGCCAACGACTGACGCAGAGCCGCACGACACCACCTTTCGATGCGCAGGGGTACTGCTGACAAACTTTCCGGATCCAGTCTGACGCCTGGGGGTAATTTCTAAGATAAGGATTCTATCACTACTAATGTTTCTTATAGAAATATTGTTACCGAAGGTAAGGAACTTGTTTGTTTGCTGGCATAGCTTCCAGCGACTTTTTCAGCAGTTTATCAGGTCTAGGAGTCGCTGTGTACCTTATGCCAGTAGGAAGGTGATCCAGTCCGGAAATACCTTGATGAGGGTCATTGCATTGATTGCGCGATTTTCTTTTCGACGTGTAGCTACCAAAGATCCCGCAGTTTTGCAGCGTGAATCATTTCTGGATTCACATGCTGTGCATTATTCAGCCATCTAGTTCTTGTGTTTGGATTTCTTCACTATCCTGTAGTCGTTCTGTTTTTTGTTGTTGGGCGTCAACGGACCCCCATTTAGTGCATCCTTTGACATTGTACTCCGTCCTTCAGAAACTCCCACCTTTGGTCACCATTTTCAGATTCTTTTTTTCCGCTGTTGGGTCTGGATGCTTGGCTGAAGGCTCTCCAACACGAAGAAGAAAACATTTCCAGTAGTTCACCGAAAGTTGCATCGAATTCAGAGAAGAACACCAACAAAGAGGTACCGTAGGAGAAGTTGATTGGGAAGGAGTTGATGTTCCTCAACGGTTTTTGAGAAATACCCAGACAGCGTGCTCCCTGTATGGGCTGATAGAGAAGACTCCATTACAGTTCTTCCCAAATTGCCACCACAAACCCTGCAACGTCTGCATCATAGTCACTTCAAGATGCGGAGGGTGAGAGTTGGTCAGAGACAAGCGCATCATACCGTGGAGGGACAAGGCTCAACTCTGTCCCTGAGATACCTGGCTCTATCGAGCTACAAGGAAGAACATTTTGCTGAATGCGCCAAGGGAGAAACCATTGACTTCCACATAAGCATCGTCTACATCGAAGCTCAAGCAACCAAGAAGACACTGGATGTAAGAGACACTGAAAAAAGGGCCCAAAAATCAGACTCAAGGGCGTCAAAGGGAATTTCAATGTCGATACACTTGCCGACCAAAGGTACACCGAGAACTCCTCTGATGCCTCGAAAGGGACACCACAGGAGGAAGATCTCCAGAAAAGTACAAGTCGTCAAAGGACTGTTTAGGAAAATACATTTTGAGGTTGAAAAGGGAGAGGTCTTGAGAAGAACACCGAAGCTGGACGAAAAACATGTCGTTGAAGGATTCTTCGATGTCGAAGAGGAAGTCAAGCCTTGATGTCGAAGAAAAGTTGGCGGAAATTGAATGGAAGCATAGGCTCCTTGAGGCCGAATGACCGCCTTGCAAAAAAAATTATTTATTATTTGAGGAATCAAAGGGATTTTGAATACAATCAAAGACTTCAGACGTTGATTGATCAGGGCAAGAAAGTTGTTGAAGAGATCGAACCTCCTTTAACACCAGCGTCTCAGGAGGAAGAAGAGGAGCTTTTCTTTTAAGAGAAACCACAAGAGGGCATGTGTCTGGGCTTAGGGGAATCGGAATACTCTGAGTCTGTGGCAAGACCTAGATAACATCGGCATGTACAATCAAGTTATATAAAAGGCTGCAGATGATTAAGAAGTGCAGCTGGGGCAAGAAAGACCGCTGTCTTGTTTCCTTCTGGAGACCATTTTGTCATCACAAAGCAGGAACTAATTCCTGTTTCTGCTTCCAACCATACTAGATCAAGAAGGGAGGCTTTCAAAGAACCCTCTTCTTGTAGAGCTGTAACTCCAGGGGCAGAAAAGAAATGCAAGTATTCATCTAAGGACCAAGCATACATCAAGGGTATAGAGCCAGCTAATTTGTTCATTACCTCTACAGCACACAGGAGGGCCGACATTCCCTAAACATCGGGCTCGCCTCCTGACCAGGAAAGCAAGAGGATGGACCCCATAGGTCGAAATCTCAAGCAAAGTGCAGCAAACCAGTGGCGTTTCGCAAATTCGAATGCCCTCCTCAACAGACACCCCTATCAGCACTGGGACGAAATGGCTGAACTTATGAAGCACTTGCCAGTTTAGTACTAAAAGAGGGCTGTACATCTGGCAGAAGAGGGCAGAGCATCGCTTACACATGCCTGAAATTGGCATTGGACATGACAGACACTTCAAGCTGCCAGATGATGGGTGTAGGAAAGTGCCCCTTTTTGATATGGTCACCCCCACTTTTTGCCTGGTATTTGATGTGATTTCGACTGGAAGTGCACTGGTTCCCTGCTAACCAGGTCCCCAGTGACAGATCTTTCCCAAACACTGCACCTTTGTACCCCAATTGACAATGCCTTTGGCACTCCCCGTAAGTCCCTAGTAAGCGGTACACCTGGTACCTAGGGCAAGGAGGCCAAAGAGGCTCCTTGAGGGTTGCAGCACCAATTGTACCACTCTAAAGGACCTCTCACCAAACACCTACAGACTGCCACTGTGGGTTGCGTGTCTTGATGCAGTCAAAAGTGAAAAGCACGACATGACACACAGCCCTGTGTGCCATGCCCACAGACACTGTATGGAGTATAGGTAAGTCACCCCTACTGCAGGCCTTACAGCCCTAAGGCAGACTGCTCTATCCTGCATGTGAGCATAACTGCGTGAGCAGATATGTTCCTATGCTGGACAGCCCAATTGCTGCTAGTGCAAGTAAACAGGAAAGACATTTTGAGTACATGTGCTGGACACTGGTGAAAACAAGTCCCCAGCTACATGATGGCTTCACTGAAAATAGGGATGTATGGTATCAAACATCCCATATTAATGAACCCACACTGATGCCAGTGTTTGATTTATTAATAGAAGCACACAGACAGCACCTCTGAGGTGCCTCCTGAAACCTACCAGCCTCTGGTGTGTTGACGGACTGGTTCTTGCTACGCTGCCGCCAGAAACGAGTTTCTGATCCCCAAGGTTTGAGGGCCTTTGCTCTTAGGAGGTCAGAGACGAAGCTTTGATCTGGAAGAGGGTGTTCCCACCCCCTCTCACAGGATGACCTGCTGACTAGCATTCCAAGGCAGGGAGCTTCAAAGAAGCCAACGCCTTTGAAATGCAAATATGGCTCCCCTCAGAAGAGAGGAAGCTGACCCACTTTGTCCAGAGCCATTTGGCACATGGACAGGTGGGAAAATAATCTAATCAGGGAGGTGTGCCCACTCTCAGGGTAGTCCACCTCAAGGGACATGATCTTTCAGAGTTGGCCATCGTGAAGATGGCAAACGTAGAAATTCAGGGACGGAGTTACGCCCACATCCGACAGGAAGTGGTCATAGGGGGCGTAATGACCCGTACTGCGACTGCTCTTGGTAAGCAAAACCTGGCGCCAACGGGCACCTCTGCGCCTGTCGCCCATGGAGAAGAGGACCAAAAGTGTAACTTCGTCCCTGAACATCGTGAGGCCTGAGAACCCTTGTTGGTTCAGCCTGACTGACATTCCAGTCAAAGCCTGCAGATACTTTACAAACACCAATCCCCATTGACTTCTGTTAGGCACCCAACACTGTTTTGCACCCCTGCACCAGGCCGACCTAGTGCCGCTGGTGCTGTCTAACTGGTGTTGCCTTGGACCTTGCCCTCCACTCACCTTAAGTGCTGGATTTTGTTTTTGGAAGTCGTTGTACTGTACCTGAATGCCATACTTGGTTTTCCTCCCCTAGGATAACATTGCAACTTCAGAAAAATGCTCTGTTGACTTATTTTAATGCAAAGGTTTTTCTATTGAAAAACGAACTTACCTGATCATATTGATTCTGGTGCCTAAATATATATGCAGATGCGCGTTATTTTTATAAATTGGTGTCTGATTTCTTTGAATGTGCATCTTATTTATTGCCTTTGTGTAATAAATCCTTAGCACTACCCTCTGATATGCCTAATTGCTTGTCCACACTATCACAAAAGAGAGCATTTGGGGTTACATTTATGCCTCTAATTCCTTTGAGGTTTGCTTGGACTCTCTGCTTAGTGTAACTCATTTTGGTGCACTGCATAGAGAGCCAGCTTTCTAGATTGGTGGTGAAGCCATGGGATACAAGACTAGATACTTGCTCTACCACTTGGTTAATAAGTGATTCCACTAGGGAATCCAAAATTGCCATTAGTTTGAAAATATTTTTGTCGATGTCAATTTTTATCTGTATTGTTTAAAACCCATCTATTAGAGCCTTGTGTTAATTCCCACAGTGAAACTGTTTAGGATTTTTCAAAAAAAGAAGTATTTAAGTAAGTTAGACCCTTTAGAAAGAACTCAGAATGTTGTGTATTTTCCTAAAGAGAGCACAACTACTTTACAACCATGAATAATAATAATAATAAAATAATTTTATGAAGCGCACAGCTATCCCCAATGGGGTGTCCCGGCGCTGTAGCAGACAGAGAACAGGAGAAGTGAAAGCACGACTATTCGATTCGGCTAAATAGCCAGGTTTTAAGAGATTTGCGGAACTCAAGATCTGACTGAATCAGGCATAGGTGAAGAGGTAAATGATTCCAGCATTGAGTGGCGCCCACCTCAAAGGATTTGCCTCCCATTCTAACTTTTAAGAACCGAGGGGTGACAAGAAGGTGTTTGTTATTCGACCTTAAGAATCTGGCTTGATGATAAGGGCGGAGTCTCCTCCTTAAGTAGAGCGGCCCTTTGCCTTTACCTGCTCGGAAAGCTAAGGTCAGAGCCTTAAATTCTATTCTCTTAGCAATGGGCAACCAGTGAAGTTGGCGCAAATATGGAGAAATGTGGTGACGAAGCGGGACCCCGCAGATCAGGCATGCCACAGCATTTTGTACAGTCTGAAGTCTGCGGAACAAGCTAAGCGAAAGACACAGATATAATCCATTTGCATAATCCAGATGGGAGGTTATCAGCGCATGGACCACTGTTTTACGGGTTGCATTGGGCAGATAATTAATGAATTTTCTGATGATTTTAATTTTGCCGAAGCAAGCAGCCGAAACCGTTTAGACCTGCATAGCCAGGGACAAATGTTTGTCCCATCTAACACCTAGATTCTTACTCTAGTCCTTAGGTAGGGGTGTGGTGCCTAATTCGTCAGGCCACCACAGTTTCGAAGAAATGGGAGACTGTTGGTTACAAAATAAGAACTCCGTCTTATTCGCGTTGTTTTAAGAAGTTACCGTCCATCCAGGCTGCAGTATTCTTAAGGCACTCTTTTAGCGGCTCAAAAGTGGAGGCGGACACATCCCGAAAGGTGAACAATAACTGGGTATCATCCGCATAAGATATAATTTTGATCCCAGTTTTAGGGATCAATTCTGCCAGAGGGGTCAAGTAAACATTAAAAATAGGTGGGCTTAGGGTCTAGCCCTGAGGCACACCCCATTTAAGGGGTTTGACAGTGGAAATGAAAGAGTGGGTCCGGACCTGTTGTTTACGGTCTGATAGAAAAGATGATAGCCAGTTCAGCACTGTTCCCTGGATGCCAATATACCTTAGTCGTTTTAAGAGGATAGAATGGGGGATGGTGTTGAATGCTGCTGACAGGTCCAGCAGCACCAGCACCGCCTTGGATCCTCCCATCGACCGCCCAGCGTATTGAATCAGCCATTTCAATCAAAGCAGAATCTGAAAGAAACACGTTAGTTAGATTCCTCACCTTAGAATATCCCCAGGCGTCAGACTGGATCCGGAAGATTTTTCGTCAGCAATACCCCTTGCGCGTCGCTAGGCGTCGTCTGCGGCTCCGCGTCCGTCATCGGCGTCGTGCGCCGGAATGACGTCGTCGGAGTACTTAGACGCCACCCTCGCGTGCTGACGTCAGTTCTTCTTCTTTTTTCCGCGCCAGTAAGCGCAGATCCGGGAGAGCTACCCCTTTTAGTCTTTTTTGACTAAGTTTTTTGATCCTTTTTGATCTTGTCTCGACTCCGGTGCCGGTAGGATGCCTGGTTTCAAAGCCTGTGCTGACTGCAACCGCTCGATGTCGGTTACGGATCATCACCGCCGGTGCCTTTACTGTTTGGGCCTTGACCACGACGCGGAGTCGTGTTCGGACTGCAAGGCCCTGACCTCGAAGGCTAGACGGGAGCGGTCCCGTAAGCTCCTCGAGCTTCGCCACTCGGCTCCGCGCCCCTCTCAATCCCAGTCCAGGAGGAGGTCCAAGGATCGGTCGCGGAGCCGCAGCCGACGTCATCATCGCTCGTCTGGCTCCAAGTCTTCTGGTAAGTCGAAGCACTCCAAGAGGCGACACCGCTCTTCGGACTCCCCTCGCGCGACTCGGCCGAGGGTCAGGGTGGTTACACCCCCGCGGCTCCAGCGGAGCCGCAGGCGCCGCGCAAGTCTTCCATACCCGCCGGTCCCTGGGACGGACGCGACGCCGACGGAAGTCAGTGCCTTCCTCTCGGCCATGAGGAGCCTGGCTCCGCCGTCGACGCCCGCTGGCGCGCCTTCGGGCCCCGCGGACCCGACTGGGCAACCTTGCATGCCGGCGGCTCCGGCCCCGACGCCGCAGGTTCCCGAGGGACTCGTCCCAGAGTCCCCGCCGACGCCAGTCGACCTCGTCACGCCTCCTCCGCCGGCGTCGACACCGGTTCCACCTCCGACGCCGGCTCCACTCGGCGTCGAGCCCCAGTTCAGCCCCGCTCCGGATCGCGCGCCGTTACGGCGTCGATGGACGCCTCGTACGGCACCGTTAGAGACACAATATGTCTATCGTCCGGCTCCGATCCTTCCTCCTGTTTACCAGGAATCGGATGACTGGGGCGATTGGGAGGTGTCCGAGGATCCTATGGCCGTTCAGGCTCAGCTGTCACAGGACTGGGCAGATGAACTGGGGGAGGCCAGTGGTCTGGATACCTCACCAGACACTGGATTCATCTCTTCTCCGACTGTGGCTTCGGAGGAGGGTGCTGCTTTCTCCGTGGTGCTGCGCAAGGCGGCCGCAGCCCTTGGGCTAGAACTGCCTGCTGTGGCCGTGAGGACGAACCTCCTCACCGAAGTGCTTCAACAGTCAGCCAGCTCCTTGGAGCCTCAGCTGCGGTTCAATGAGGCACTCGAGCTGCCTGCCGTGGCTGTGAGGACTAACGTCCTCACTGAGGTGCTTCAGTCTGCAGCAAGCTCCACTGAGCCTCTGCTGCAATTCAATGAGGCCCTCATTGACGTTCTGCAGGGCACCTGGTCCAAGCCCTCCACAGTCCCTCCTGTGGACAGGAACGTCGCCAGGCGCCACCGCCCTGCTCTGGGCGACCCCAGTTTTCTGTCCCAACACCCCACCCCCGAGAGCCTGGTTATCCAGGCTTCTACCTCCCAATCCTCCTTCCCGACTGCTCCGCCGGACCGGGATTCCAACAGACTGGAACAGTTTGGCAAAAAGCTGTTCTCCTCCCTTAGTTTGGGTCTGCGGTCCTTGAACACCGCCTGTCTTTTGGACCGTTATTCCCACTCTCTGTGGGATATGGTGGAGGACGTGCTGCCCCTGTGTCCGGAGGAGGCCCAGACACGACTTACCCAGGCTCTGGCCGATGGGAGGGATGCAGCACGACATGCAATCCGATGTGGGCTTGACACTACGGACTCGCTGGGTAGGGCGATTTCTACCACGGTGGCGCTTAGACGTCTCGCCTGGCTGCGGTCCACGTCCTTTTCGGGGGATGTCCAGAGCACTCTCATGGACATGCCCTTTGATGGCACTCGCCTTTTTGGTGAGAAAGCGGACAGTGCGCTGCATCGCTTTAAGGACTCCCGGGCTACGGCCAAGTCCTTGGGCCTCTCGGCCCCGCGGTCGCAAACTTCCGCCTTTCGTGGCCAAGGAAGGGGTGCCTCCTCACGTCCGCCTAGCCACCAGCCGTAGAACCAACCTGCGCGCGGTCGCGGACGTGGTTTCCACCGAGGCGGTTCTGGAGGACGACGCGGTCAGCCCACATCCACCCCGGCAGCATCCGCCTCCAAGCCTTCCTAGTCAGAGCTTTCCGGTCCATTCCTCGCCAGTGGGCGGCAGAGTTCGCCATCACCTGCTCCACTGGCGTACCATCACGTCGGACAGGTGGGTGCTGCAAATCGTCCGAAGGGGCTACTCCCTCCCCTTCGAGACGACCCCTCCAGCCATGCCACCGCAGCACCACCGTATCTCGGAGGATCATTTGCATCTCCTGCGAGAGGAAGTTTCGGCGCTCTTGGCCAAAGAGGCCGTCGAGCGCGTTCCGAGCCCAGAAGTAGTTCGTGGTTGTTATTCCCACTACTTTCTGGTTCCCAAGAAGGGCAAAGGGGGCCTACGCCCTATCTTGGACCTCAGGAACGTCAATGCCTTCCTCCGGAAGGAACGGTTCAAAATGTTAACTTTGGCTCAGGTTCTAGCTGCCCTCGACCCTGAAGACTGGATGGTAGCGTTGGACTTGCAGGACGCATATTTCCACATCCCCGTCCTGCCGGCCCACCGGCGTTACCTGCGGTTCATGGTGGGTCAGGAGCACTTTCAGATCACCGTGCTCCCCTTCGGCCTTACCAGTGCCCCTCGGGTGTTCACGAAAGTGATGGCGGTGGTCGCAGCTCATCTGCGCAGATCAGGGGTTCCAGTCTTCCCTATCTCGACGACTGGTTGTTGAAGGCGGGCTCGCCCCAGGCAGTCGTCTCCCACCTCCAGACTACGGCGGATCTCCTGCATTTGCTGGGGTTTTCCATCAACGTGCCGAAGTCACACCTGAGTCTCTCTCAGAAGCTCCTCTTCATCGGAGCGGTTCTCGATTCGGCGCAGTTCCGGGTCTATCCGCCGGAACAGCGGGTCCGGGATATACAGGCCCTGATTCCCATCTTTCGGCCTCTATCCTGGGTTTCGGTCAGGCTAGTGTTGCGGCTTCTGGGGCTGATGGCCTCCTGCATCCTACTAGTGCATCACGCCAGGCGGCGCATGCGGGCTCTGCAGTGGGACCTGAAGTTTCAGTGGGCCCAGCATCACGGCAACCTGTCCGACCATGTCTTGATCTCGGAGGGCACTGCACAGCAGTTGCAGTGGTGGCTCACGGACCGCGATTGGGTCACGGGCAAGAGCCTCTCCCTTCCCCAACCGGAGTATGTCGTAGTGACGGATGCGTCCCTCCTGGGATGGGGTGGCCATATGGGAGAGGCGGAGATCAGAGGCCTCTGGTCTCCGGCGGAGTCTCGCCTCCACATCAACCTGTTGGAGTTGAGAGCGATCCGACTTGCACTGAAAGCCTTCCTTCCCTCTGTCCAGGGAAGTGTCGTGCAGGTGTTCACGGACAACACCACCGCCATGTGGTATTGCAACAAACAGGGCGGGGTGGGGTCGTGGACCCTTTGTCAGGAGGCTCTGCGCCTCTGGACGTGGCTGGAACACCAGGGCGTCACCCTAGTGGTTCAACATCTGGCGGGCTCTCTGAACGCCAGAGCAGACGAACTCAGCCGCCGGTGCATGATGGATCACGAATGGCGTCTGAACTCCGAAGTGGCGCAAGTTCTCTATCAGCAGTGGGGAGAGCCTTGGTTAGATCTATTCGCCACCGAAGAGAACGCGCAATGTCAGCAGTTCTGCGCGTTGGAATTTCCAAGGCGGCACTCGCTCGGCGACGCTTTTCGTCACGAGTGGAGTTGCGGTCTGTTGTACGCCTTTCCGCCTATACCACTTCTGCCCAGAGTGCTGAAGAAGATCAGGCACGACCGGGCCCAAGTCATCTTGGTGGCTCCGGATTGGGCACGAAGGTACTGGTATCCCGAGCTACTCAGTATGTTGACCGATCCTCCGATACGTCTGCCCCTTCGGGAGGATCTTCTGTCGCAGCAGCAGGGGACGGTCCTCCACCCGAACCTGTCCAGCCTCCACCTCCATGCGTGGAGATTGAGCGGCGGCAGTTGATGCCATTTGACTTGCCTCCTGAAGTCTGTGATATCATTCTGGCAGCCAGGCGTCCCTCCACAAAGACGGTATATGCCTGCCGGTGGAACAGATTTGTGGCATGGTGCACAGCAAAGGCTGTGGATCCCCTTTCCGCCCCTCTTTCTGAGGTTCTCCTCTTTCTTCTTTCTTTGGCCCGGCAGGGCTCTGCCCTGGGCACCTTGAAAGGTTATCTTGCTGCCCTCTCTGCCTTCTTACGGCTTCCTGATCAGCCTTCTCTTTTCAAGTCCCCTGTGGTTCAACGTTTTCTTAAAGGCATTACTCATACGTTCCCTCCTGTTCCTTTCGTAATGCCTCAGTGGGACTTGAATCTTGTTCTCACATTTCTGATGTGCGCTCCCTTTGAGCCTCTTCACAATTGTCCTCTTCGTCTTCTGACGCTTAAGACTGCTTTCCTGGTAGCCATCACCTCGGCTAGACGGGTGAGTGAGCTCCAGGCTCTATCGTCCAAGCCTCCTTTTCTCTCTGTTCATCCGGACAAGGTTGTCCTTCGGCCTCGTCCCTCCTTTCTTCCGAAAGTGGTGACTCCCTTTCATCTTGGGCAGTCTGTCACCTTGCCCACCTTCTTTCCGCATCCTTCCAAAGAGGAAGAGAGGCTCCACCGTCTGGACCCAAAGCGTGCGCTCTCTTTTTATTTGGACCGCACAAAGCAGTTCCGGGTGGACGACAAACTTTTCGTTGGATACGTGGGTGTTAAGAAGGGAAAAGCTGTGCACAAACGGACCATCTCCCGGTGGGTCGTTTTGTGCATCAAAATCTTTTACTCCTTGGCGAAAAAGGACCCTCCTGTTGGGCTGCGCGCCCATTCCACTCGGGCTACAGCGGCTACTACTGCTTTGGGACGGGGAGTCCCGTTGCGGGACATCTGTCAGGCGGCTACGTGGGCTTCGCTACACACGTTTGCCAGGCATTATTGCCTAGACAGCCAAGTCCGGAGGGATGGCTTCTTTGGCCGTTCTGTCGTCCAGGACTTTCTGGTGTGATCTTGGTTCGCAGACCCACCACCGGGGATGGTATTGCTTGGATATCCATTCTAAGGTGAGGAATCTAACTAACATGTTTCTTTCAGATGAACAAGTTACTTACCTTCGGTAACGATGTATCTGTAAGAAACATTAGTTAGTTAGATTCCTCACCGACCCACCCATCCTCCCCGTTCTGCGAACTGACATCTAGGGTTAAGGCTATCCCTTTCAGGGCCCTAGAAATTTTTGGCACCAGTGTCGGTGTCTTGCATGGCTCTGCGTTCCTGGCGCGGAAGGCTATGTACAAGAACTGACGTCAGCGCGCGAGGGCGGCGTCTAAGTACTCAGACGACATCATTCCGGCGCACGGCGCCAACGACGGACGCGGAGCTGCAGACGACGCCTAGCGACGCGCAAGGGGTATTGCTGACGAAAAATCTTCTGGATCCAGTCTGACGCCTGGGGATATTCTAAGGTGAGGAATCTAACTAACTAATGTTTCTTACAGATACATCGTTACCGAAGGTAAGTAACTTGTTCTTCCGTGCTATAGCCGGGACGAAAGCCAGATTGAGAGTCATGAAGATCATTGGTCTCAATATAGCCGGTCAATTGCTGATACACTAGTTTTCCTAAAACCTGAGCTGGGGCAGGTAATAATGAAATAGGTCTATAGTTGCTAGTAATATCTGGATCTGCATTCACTTTTTTTAAGATGGGTAAGAGAAAGGCATGTTTCCAAACTGCAGGGTAAATACCCTGTCTTAGTGAGGAGTTCCAAATGGAGTTCAAATGGGGATTGAGGAGTTCTGCAAGAGCGCTGTATTGTTTAGCTGGCCAAGGGTCACTTGGGGAAACCTGATTTGCACTTCTGCAACTCAAGGAGGAAGTCTTCAGCAGATACATCAGAAAAGTCTGAGAACACAGTACTGGGGATCAGCTTTATATGATCATCCATAGGGGTCTGGGATACATCCCGTGGCTCAGGACAGGAGGTATAAATCAGCACGATTTGTTTCCTCGAAGAACTCAGAGATTTTATTGCATAGCTTCTGTGAGGGGGGATGAGTATGGGCAAGCGCTGAAGGATCAGTGAATGATTTTACAATTTTAAAAATTTCCCTAGAGGAGTTTTTGGCATTATTGATACGGTCAGAAAGGAAGTCTCTTTTGTTTCCTATGAGAAGTTTGCTGTACTCTTTAAGCGCCGTACGATAACTTGCCTTACTAACCGCAGAGTAGGTAAGTCTCCAACTACGCTCTAGTTTTTTGCATTCAGATGTCTTTGATCTGAGCTCCTCCGAATACCAAGGAGCAGAGGGGAAAGATCTATGTGATTTTATTGCTTTCAAAGGGGCAAGGGAATCGAGCGCATCAACAACCCACTTATTCAGATTTGAAATACTGTCATCGAGATCGCTAGAAAGAGTGGGCATAGAGTCCCCCAGAAGTAGTGTTAGGTACTCTGGAGTAACTCTCCTCCAATTTCTACTCTACTCTTTAGGAATAGAGGTGACTCTACCAGTGCTGGTTTGCTGAAATAAAAAAGATCAAAAAATGATCTGACCAAGCCACTGGCAGCGGAGAGTGAACAGCGATCTCAGGTAGATTAGTACAAATCAGGTCCAGTAATGACCTGCTTTGTGGGTTGGATGGGATACCTGTTGTATAAGATTGCACCCAGCTAATGTGGAGATAAAATTGGAGCTGTGAGGACAGGAGACATCATCCACATGCAGATTCAAATCCCCCAGCATAATAAAATTAGAATAGCATTCACTAGCCTGGGAGATATAATCAGCCAGGATGGGAATTTGGTTGAGGCTAGAATTAGGAGGTCTAAAAAACAGCAGACCAGAGTAGGAGGAGGACACCGAGAGTCTAATACAAAAAGATAAACCCTCGATGGAATCTAACTGATCAAAATTAGTGGCAGTCATCTCCCATCACGATTTATAAATAATAGCTACTCCACCACCCAGTTTCCCGTTTTGCCTGTTGGCACAAACCTAGCCATAGTTTTCAGGGATAGCTATGGTCAAAGCATGGTTGGTGTCATTCCGAAGCCACGTCTCCATCAGAAACAAAAAGTCCCAGTTATTGTCTATGATGGACTGAAAAATATCCAGTGCGTGTTTGGGCATGGATCTACAGTTTAACATCCCAGCTTTTACTTTCACTACAATGGTTGCTGAAGAGGAGTAAGAGTTGCAGGTCTTATTGCAGCTAGTTGGACTATCCGCATTTAAAGAAAACCCACAGAACGAGCATAAATAATCCTATTTCGGACCCCGGAGTGTCGAGCAAGGCAAGTGGAGACAGGGTGGGGGCCTGATGGAGATCAGCTCTGAGCGGCTATATGTGTACCTTTGACCGCTAGTAAAACGGGCAGCATCTCTGGCCCTGGTCGCCGTCCTGCCGTGGATGGGCGCAGACGGGCTTGCCTTCAGGAAGTGAGGATTCAATGATTTACAGTAGAAAGCGTCTCCCTCCACACAATCAGCATAGGGTTGCTGCGGTTGACCTGGGAGTCAAAATGCCTGAGATGCATCTGGGCACAGAGGCAGCACAGATTTAAAACAGGGTGAGAATAAACAATAATACAAATGTAAAAATAAATGTTAAAAAACACTCATTTCAATTTCGGGCGAAGCGCTAGTGCAGTTCAGTATGCAGGCAAACCTCAGCATGAATGAGGGAACAGGTGCCTCCCAGAAGCTCAACCTGGGGCCTTACCTGAACCTTAAGTTGGACAGCCTTAATACCCTCGGCCGAGCATGGAACCTCACCATGGGGCCTAGACCCACGAAGGCACACCTGCTAAAGTTGCTTGCAGAAAAAGTTAGGACCTTGGCTGACGTAGAAACCCCTCTTGAAGAAGGAGAGGTGGATGCTGCAATCCTACAGAAAGGAGTACTGACAGCACGCCAGAAGTAGATAGTGAAGATGCAGATCTTCAGAAACTAGCCCAGAGGTTAGAGTTAGAGGCTAAACTCTTGGCTATAGAGAAGGAGAGAGCTGAGATGGGCATTGGATCCATCTCTGGAGGCAGCAACATTATAAATTGGGAGACGGAAGAAGCTTTTGAACAGAATATCCCCAAAGAGATTGTCCCTTTATAACCAGAGGGGGATGATATCACCAAATGGTTTACTGTCTTTGAGGACTTTTAAAATGAGGCAACTCGGCAATAGGTATTGGGGCGCTCTCCTCTGGAGTTGTTCTCAGTAAAGTGTAGGGATAAGCTCCTGACAATGAATGAGGCAGATTCTGAGTCTTATGACCTCATGAAGGATCCCTTGATTGAGGACTTTGGACTCACCATTGGGGAATACAAGATCAGGTTCAGGGAGACTCGAAAAACCCAGAGTCAAACCTCAGTAGATTTTGTAGACTTTTCAGTGAAGACACTAGGTGGCTGTTTGAAAGATAACAATGAGCAAGACTATGAAGGGGTTTATAATCTTATTATGAAAGAGCATCGGAGTAATTGTGTTCCTGAGAAACTACATCAGTACCTGGTAGACCTAGGTCCACTTTCTCCTCAAGAGATGAGTAAGAAGTCAGACCACTGGGTAATGACAAAGGTAACCAAGACAATGCATGGTGGCGTGACCGGGAGAAAGGGGTTGCTGAGCCCCACCAAGGGAAAGATGGTGACCAGTCTAAAGAAAGTCTTTTCAAAGCCCCCAAAAACCTGTTTAGGAGGGTGGGCCCCAAGCCAAAACACAGTCTAAGGGTGGGCACCAGGGTACAAACTGGGATCCCTTTGTTAAAAAAAAAATTATTTGAAATTTAAACAAAATAATACAGAGGAATGACATTCAAGACCCCCACCCCTCTCCCCCCACACCAATAAGCTATCGATTCAAGGACACAAAAGAGGAAAAGAAAGATCAGGAATTGATTGCACTGTGGAGAGAAGAAAAGAAAAAGAGAAAAAAAAAAAAAAGAGCGCAAGAGAACAGGGAAAAAAAATCTCAGGCCTGGTTACCCTGGCTGCTCCAGCCAGGTAGTGAAAGCTTCCCAGATGTCTAAGCCCTTCTTTCGTCCTTTAGAACCTTTCCTGGCATAGATGGCTTTTTCTAAATGGTAAGTTGCAGCTAGCCTAGCCAGCCATTGAGAAAAAGGTGGGGGATCAGTATCCAGCCAAACTGACGCTACACAGATCCTCCAGACTTCCATGGCGACGAAAGTTAATGACCCGCCTTTGCTTCTATTAGTTTCGGTTTGGGTCCTAAGCAAGATGACTGTAGGGGTTAGTACCATGGCCTGGGAGCTGACTTTCCCCAGAAATTCCTGTACCTTAAAGAGGACTGAGGAGAGCTTAGGACAGGTTGCAAACATGTGAACTGAGTCGGCTCCGAGCACCGAGGGCATAACGTCCCTTTGCCGACTCCCCATTTGGCAATTTTGCTGGGGGTAATATACAGAAAAAAGATGATTTTGAAGTGTTGTGCCTGTAGTTTGGCTGACAGCAAGATGTTTTGAGAAAGTACTAAAGAGTTCTAAAACATGCCGTGTGGAGCCGCAAGCTTGGTGTGCCACTTGTCCGCGATTCTCGGTAGATCGTCTGAAGTTTGTCTGTTTAGTGCATTATATAAATGTCCTATCCTAGAAGTCGCAGTATCCCGCAGGGTATCGACGAGTTATATTTCAGCAAACCCTGTGGTGCCCCCAACCTTTCTGGAGAGAAAGTCCCGTATGAAAAGGTATTTAAAGGCCTCTTGACTGCTCAGACCGTGTTTGTTTTGCAGGTCAGTAGAGGATTTAACTCCTTCACTGGTGATTAGGTCTCCCAATTTCGTGATACCTGCCTTATGCCATTCTAAAAGATAGGTCCTATCAAAGATGGCGGGAAGATTGCAGTTTGCAGTAATAGGAGAGTAATAATTAAATCTCCCCAGCCCGAATATTCTTCGGATATTACGGAAGACCTTGAAGGAGTTCATTAAGGTCTTGAATCTCACACGTTTGTAATATCCAAAGGTTATCTGTCGGAAGAGGCAGCCGCGATGCTCTTCACCCAATAAAAGCTGGAATGGTGAGGGAAGCCCAGATGGAGGGGGGAGAGATTGTTCCCTTAATAATTCAGTACTATACTGCAGGACCGAAGCCCAGTAATATAGCACAACGTTAGGGAAGGCCCAGCCACCCCGCTCTCTAGGAAGAGACAGTTGTTTTAGAGCCCGCCTAGGTTGTGAGTAGGCCCAGATAAACTGCGTAAATATTTGCTGAAATTTCTGCAGGTTAGCTTTGCTAAATTCAAGTGGTAGAGCAGTTTCGGGAAGCAGGTCATTTTAATTGCATTACATCTGCCAACAAGTGTCAGGTGTAAGTTGTCAATTAGCTTAAGGGCTTTCTTGGTTTCTATTGCGAGAGGGGATAGGTTCTCCGTTACAATTTCGTCAATATTAGCGGAAATGAAGACCCCCAGGTATTTTGCCTTTGGAACTACCCGGGCGTCGGTCCAGGTGATTTCCTTATTTATTATTATTTGGTTTTTGTTTTGTTCAGTGCATACCCCGAGATTTCCCCAAATTTTTGTGCCTCCGTTTCCAGTGTCAGAATGGCATTCTCAGGATCAGGGGAAGTTATGGCCAGATCATCGGCATAGGCCATACTTTTGGTGTTGATACCTTGCATACTTGTTGCCGAGATAGCGAGGTTCCTTTCAATTTTTTTAATGAATGGGTCTATATGAATGGCAAATAACAGTGGGGAGCAGGGGCAACCCTGCCTAGTACCCCGGGAGATGTTGAATTGTTCAGTGAACCACCCATTGATGGAAACACAGGCTGTCGGCTGTTGGTATAGAGCTCGTACAGCCTGTGAGTTTAGGCCCAAAACCCATCTTGTCCATGACAGCCCACAGGAATCGCCAGGAGACCCGATCAAATGGTTTTTCGGCATCTAGAAGTATTAGTGACATCGGGTCTCCTGCTGCCTGAGCTGCGTCAAACAGGGTAATAGCACGCCTGACATGCTCCGTAAAAGATTGAGGTCACTACGTCAGTATAATTGGATTTTATTTGAGGGGCAAAGACTTTATAGAACTCCACAGGAATGCCGTCTGTTCCTGCGGCTTTCCAATCTGGTAGACTGGTAAGGGCTTCCATGATATCATCCCAGGTAGGGGTGAAATCCAGCTGCTCCCTACTATCAGGGGTAAGTTGTTCTAGGTCAACCTCGTTCAGGTAGCTAGTTATCTCGCTTCCCATTGAGGTAGCTCCCTGGCCGTTCTCTTTTGTGTATAATTTAGTGTAGAATTCTTGAAATCTTTTTTGTATAGCACTGGTGTCGTTAGTCTCCATCCCTGTTGCAAGTTTAATTGCATGTATTTCGCTACTAGTGAACTGTTGCCTGGTTTTAACGGCTAGGTGATGCCCAATACAGTCACTACTCGTAATTATTTTCTCGCGTAGTCGCCCATTTTGCTGCGTTTTTTTCTGCGAAAACAGCCCCGATTGCTGCCTTCGCAAGAATTACTTCTTTTTGGACATTCTCAATATCCTGACCAGAGTTGACCAATAGGACCAGTTTCGTTTCTGCTTGCCTTAGTTTTTCCTGGAGGTCACAGATTAGCAGCTTCTCCCTCCTGTTTTTCATAGTTGAAAACCTCAGAGTTTCACCCCGAACACCCGCTTTAAAAGTATCCCAGACAATCATAGTTGAGGCGGTTCCAGTATTTATTTCCAGGAACTCCTGTATCCAACCTTGCATATGTAACCCATAGCCTGCATCTTGTAAAAGGGCTTTCTCAAAACTCCATCATGGGGTCTCCTTCCAGTTTCCTAATCCCTTGATATTTAAAATGAGAGGATTGTGGTCTGACATAAAGCGAGGTGCGATGTCTATGGTGCATTTATTAAGTAAAAAGGAAGAGATAAAAAAGTAATCTAATCTGACAAATGTATGATGAGGAGCAGAAAAGTAGGTGTAGCCAGGTTGTGCGGGTTTTAAGCTAGCCCAGATGTCAAACTGGGATCCCAAGAAGGCTTTGTGCTTTAATTGCAAAGCCAATGGCCACCGTATTTGAAACCCTAGATGGCCCAACAAAAACAATACTCCTAGTGCACCTGCAGTAAATGCAGTGGTAAGTCTCCAGATGGGAACCCAGGTGGGCCCAACCATGCCAGAGAGCGTGCTGAAACAACTTTAGTCTCAGTGTGGGGTGTATGTAGCTACCCTGGCTGTCTGGCCCAGTAACCTTTAGAAATGCAGACAACAGCCACATATTAACGTGGTTAAAGTGGCAGCACTGAGGGATACAGGTGCAAGACAAACTGATATCCCCAGGACAATACGTGACTGGTGAGACATTTACAGTCCCCTATGCTGATAAGGCTAAGGTACATCCCATGGCAATGGTGTCCTTTGAATTGGGAGGGTTTACTGGCCAAAAGAAGGTGGTAGTATCCTCTGCAATACCTGTAGAATGTCTGCTAGGCAATGATCTGGAATTCTCAACATTGGCTATGCTGGGTATTCCTGAATGGGTGTGTGTGAAAAAAAGAGCACAATGCAAAGCCCAGGATGTAAAAGAGGAGTTGGAGCCTGGAATAATGGCCCAACCATCCAAGAGAGAAGGCATGAAGTTTCGGGAAACTAGCTTCCGAACAGACACCAACGTGGGTCCCCTCACCTCAGGGAGAAGATGTAGGAAACTGGCTCTATATATACTACACCAAAATGAGGTATAGTGTGTATAGAGTCCAATTGACCCCAGAGGTAGGCAGAGGTTAAAGTTAGATAGAACCTTACTCTCTATTTGTGATAGAGTAGTCGAGCAGTAAGGCAGTATCAGAGGACAGTGTTAAGCATTTGATGTACACACTCAGTCAGCAAATGAATTCACGCACTCAATGACTGAACTCTAGGCCAATTGTGTTTGTATAAAAATATATACTGCTGTTTTATTTTTAGAACCAAGCAAGCCTGGCACAGGTAAGCATTAAATACTAAGTTACTGGATATAGAACAGTTTGAAAATGCAATAGAAATTGTACTTTGTTTGATTTACAGGGAATGCAGTAGGTTGCAACACTTAGCAAATACAGTACATTGGAATCAGTAGGCTTTTTCAGTAAATTGGAGGCAAGTTACTTTTCTAACTCAGTGCTGGATACCTAAATTCAGCACTGGGACACTAATGGAAACAGGTAAGTAAATACGTTTTGGTTAATCGTAGGATTTTTAAAGAATATCTTTAGATTTCAAAACTCCACACTTAGTCGCTTTTTGGAAGAAAAACAGTGCATTGAAATGAATAGGCTTTTTCAGTAAATTGCAGGTAAGTTACTTTGTACGTTACTTTTCTTACTCGGTGCTGGATGCCTGGATTCAGCACTGGGACAATTACTGGAAACGGGTGAGTAAATTCGTTTTGGATATTTGTGCGATTTTTAAAGAATATTTTTAGATTTCAAAATTCCACACAAACTTTTTGAAAGAAAATTGTCATTGTTATTCTATGGAGGAAAAACAGGTTATCGGTTCACAGGTAAGTAATTGTCTGTGGGAGTTAAGGTTCTGGGGTTGGACTCGGGGGTCTCACAGGGTCAGTGATGTTTTTTGTTTCACCCTTAGTGGCACTAGGGTGGCCGGGTGCAGAGTGTTGAGGCCCAATGTTAACCTACGGAGGATATGGGGCCTCCGGTTGGTGCCTGCTGGCAAGCAGGCCACATGACTGTGGGTGCGAAGCTCCTAGGGTTTAGGTCAGGGCAAATGGGGAACCAAATTAACACTAAAGGTGCACCCTCAGCGGCATTAGGGTGGCCGGGTGCAGGGTGTTGTTTTGAGGTCGGGTGCCCTATTTTCAATGGAGAACCTCCGGTTTGCAAAAGCACTGCAGGCAGGGAGACGAAGGTGTGTCTATGATGTGGATACTGGAGACCGTCTGCCTGTCAAAAGTTAACCGTATAGGCAGTCTGACCAAGTAAGGGAAAGTCCCCCTGTCCCCTGAACCTTGCTGGTTCCGACATTGCACCTTCTTCAACTTCCACGTTGGTTGCAGCTGCCAAGGCGTGTTGGGGCTCTTGCCAGAGACCAACCCCTCAACTCTCGACACCCAAGGTGGGACAGCTTGTATACGGCTCCTGGCCTTCCACAGCGTTGCCTGGTCCACACAGCTGCAGTTTCAAGGTCACCCTCAGCTCTCCTGCAGCACTCGACTTCGGATGGCATTCGTCTCCGTGCTTCCTGGTCACTCCTGAGTGGCATAGACTGTCACTTCTGCCTGCAGGTTCTTCACATCATGAATCCACCTTTGAGTTCCACCAGACACTTACACCTACCCCAGCAGCAGCATCTTCCTAAAGTCCTCCATTGAGTCCGGCGGTTTCCAACGCCTTTTCACACGGCTTCCCTGGTGCAGGTATCCTGGTTAAGGTATCCACAGATGGGGTGGCTCTCCAACCTTCTGCCTTCCATTAGGGTTTCTTCAGGGTCCATTGGGAAGCTTCATTCTTTAAAATTGCAACCCCCTGGTGACCACTGCGTATTACGTGTTACTTACCTGTTTCTATTGAAAAGTATAGTGTGCATGTGTATATCTCTGGCTAGGAGATATCCGTATGTGTTAGTGAGTGTTGTATAATAAATACATATTTTTATAAATACACTGTGTGGTTCTTTTTCGCTTAATATAGATCAATAAGATTATGTTCTGGTAAAAAAAAAAAATAGCTGCTTTACCCTCCTTCTGGATTAAGTCTGAAGGTTGCTCTTCACAGTTGTCACTTAGAGAGCTTTCTAAGGTTGTCTAAGACCACTAAAATCACCATAAGGGTTGTCTGCATTGGTGCAAGGTTCCCACTTACATATACCAAGCCAACTTCTCACAGGTACACAGTCTGGCTTCTTAAGCAATCGTACTCTGGAAGTTAGGGGTGTGGTACATTAGCTGCTTAGACGGCGAGGTTAGAAAATACATGTTTGAGGCATGTGAGCTGCAGATTACACACTTTTGCATAGATCGCCATCTGGTGTTGGGCCCGGATGTTTGCAGTTTGTTTTTCCTCTTGGAAAGTCTTTGGAAGTCACGAGGTCGGTGACTCCTCCTTCGTATTGCGCATGGGATTCGGCTCCATCCCCAGATTGTTTTTTTCCGCCATCGGGCTCGGATGTGATCTTCACGCTCCGGTTCCGAACAGCTTCCAGTTCGACGATCGACGCGCAATCCTCACCCCAATAGCTGTATTGTTTCGATCACGATCTCTTGAATCAACAAGCCTTCTCATCGACACAAACCTTCGGTTCCAGTCGTCGACGGCGGCCTTCCCAGGCTCCGGTCCCGGCTCATGGAAAGAACTCCATTTAAAAAGTACCCTCGATGTGGGTCCAAATTTCCCCACACAGATCTTCATGAGGTATGCAACCTTTGCCTCTCCCCAGAACACGAGGCCCGAGACTGTCCGGCCTGTAAGTCTTTCAGATCCAAAAAGACTATTCGGGACGGAAGAGCTAGAAGGAACATGGCACACTCCTCGACGTCCATTCCAGTCGACATCTTCGGAGACAACATCGACGATCCGGAACATCATCGTACCGAAGAGGACCTCGTCAGCGCTTCCGAGGCCGATGAGTCAGATGTGGAGGACATCACCGCGTCGCAGAGGGTCGTGAGTACCAATCTACCCCCTCCCACACCTGCACCGACACCCAAAAAGGCTTCGGTCACGCCTTCGCCTCCGGGCCTAGTCAAGACCAGAGACACTACTTCACACACCCTACCTTCGGGCCTGGTGAAGAAGCCAAGTAAGCCTTCCGGCGGCTCGGGCTCGGGCTCGAGCCAGCCTGCCAGCGGTGCAGAGAAACATACTTCGGCACCGAAAAAGAAGACGGCCTCCACCTCGACACCGAGCCCCGCACCGAAGCCCTCGGGGTCGAAACCCAGCCCTTCGGCACCGACACCATCTTCGGTGCCGACCAAACCACACAAGGCCGCCGGCACCGACACTTCCAAGCCGAAGCCCATCTCGACGCCGACCAAGAGACCGGAGGGTCCCAAGCCTGGTTCTAAACATCATACAGGCACGGAAAAACCTAAAAAAATCATCGGCCCAGACGCCTTTGGCGCCGACAGACCAAATTACCTCACCAGAGCTGTTTACACCGGATTCCTTGCAAAAACTCTCACCAAGGATCCAAAAACTGGACATTTGACACTTTCTACTAAGAAGAGACATTTGGAGAAGCCTGCTCCGCCTCAACCTCCAAAGAGGAAGGATTCTGCTACCTCTCCATTCAGAATACCTTCCCCTCCACCTCCACCTCCTTCCCCACCTCCACCCTCTCCACCCCCACCTCATCGTTCTCCTACTCCGTCTCCAGACGATGATGATCACGGGGACCCATATTATGATACAGGGGATGTGCCACAAGACCCCACCCCTACAGGATCTCCAGATCCATGGGACGATTACCATATACCAGATATCCCCAACGTCCCACAAGACGATATTTACCCTTCTAGACCATCTCCACCAGAAGATTCATTAGGGTTTAACCATCTTCTGCAAAGAGCAGCACATTATCATGGGGTGGACATGCATAATGACCCTGTGGAGGAAGATTTCCTCCTAGACACATTCGATACTACACAGAGGTCCACCTCCATACTGCCCATGCTCAAAGGGGTGGTAAAGCATGAGGCCGAAGTTTTTAAAGACCCAGTTAGAGCCAGGGTCCTTAACCCACGTATCGAAAAAAAGTACAAGCCTGCTCCCTCAGATCCCTCTTACATCAGAGGACCGGCCCCACTAGATTCCTTAGTGGTCTCTACGGCACGTAAAAGGGCAAACTCATAAGCGTCAGGTGATGCACCACCACCTGACAAGGAGTCAAAACTGCTAGATGCTTCAGGCAAACGCACAGCATCCCAGGCCACCAACATATGCCGTATAGCAAACACTCAGGCACTGCTGGCCAGATATGACAGGGCTCATTATGATGAATTAGAGAGCATAATGCAACATCTCCCTGAAAAATATAAAAGTAAATCCAACGAGTTAATTCAAGAGGGTAAAACAATCACAAAGACCTCTATACGTTGTGCCCTAGATGCAGCAGACACAGCCTCCACGGCCATTAACACCAGCCTCCTTCTCCGTCGTCATGCTTGGTTAAGGGTATCTGGGTTTAAACCAGAAGTACAAGCCTCCATCCTTAATCATCCCTTTGACCAGGATCATCTATTCGGGCCAAAGGTGGATGAGGCCTTAGAAAAGATGAAAAAGGACACGGATACCGCAAAATCCATGGGGGCCTTACAGTCTCACCCGCCCAGACGCTCCTTTCGCCGCTCATCCTTTCGGAGTGCATCCAGAGGCTACTCCTCAGACACAGCGTCCACATCGTACAAGTCCCCTACTCAGACCACCTTTACAAAAGGTTACCAAAGAGGCGGCTAAAGGGGTAACAACAACAAGGGCAGAGGCAAAACAAACAACGCCCGTTCTGCCACACCTACCACCCAATGACTCCCCCCCCCCCCCCCCGCTCCACCCAGACCATTCCACTTGGGGGCAGACTAACACATTTCCTTCATGTCTGGGAGACCATCACCTCAGACAAATGGGTGACCCAAATAATTCGGTCAGGATACTGCCTGGAATTAACATCTACCCCCCCAAACATTCCACCAGGCAACGCCCAATGTCACAAGAACATTCGACATTGCTAAAGCAGGAGGTAATCTCCCTCCTACAAAAACAGGCAATAGAACACGTTCCTGTCAATCAACAGAATTTGGGGGTCTACTCCCTATATTTTCTAATACCAAAATGGGACGAGACTCTATGACCTATTCTAGATCTCCGGCCCCTAAACACATACATGCACTCAGACCATTTTCACAGGGTAACTCTTCAGCAGGTACTTCCGCTCCTCTCCCAGAATGACTTTCTCACCACACTGGACTTGAAAGACGCATACTTCCACATTCCAGTACACCATGCTCACAGAAAGTACCTCAGATTTGTGGTGGACGGACAACACTACCAATTCAAAGTGCTCCCGTTCGGAGTCACAACAGCACCACGGGAATTCACCAAGTGACTAGCGGTGGTGGCGGCACACCTCAGAAGACAGCACATTCACGTCTTCCCATACTTGGACGATTGGCTGATAAAAGCCACTTAATACAACAAATGTGTACACCACACCGCTACCACAATCCAACTACTTCACCAACTATGCTTCACGGTGAACCACCAAAAGTCCCAGCTAACACCATCCCACATAAAACAATACCTCGGTGCCACCATAGACACCTCAAAAGCAATAGCCTACCCCAATCCGGCCAGGATTGCAAGCATTCAGGCTTTGCAACAAATATTCATACCTCAACACTCCCTTCCAGCACAAGTGTTTATGCAACTGATAGGGATGATGGCCTCTTGCATTTTTATAGTGCCCCATAAAAGACTCCAGATGCGGCCACTCCAAGAGTGCTTAGCGCGCCAATGGAACCAGGCCCAGGGACAGCTGACAGATCTGGTGTTGGTAGACGGTTGCACCCATCGCTCTCTGCAGTGGTGGAACACCACAAACCTTCCCAAAGGTCGACCGTTCCTGGACCCGGTTCCCCAAATAATACTAACAACGGACGCATCGCTCTCCGGCTGGGGAGCTCATCTATTACACCTCACAATGCAGGGCACATGGACGCCGCAACAAAAGTTACTCCATATCAACCATCTGGAGTTACTAGCAATCTTTCTAGCCCTGAAATCTTTTCAAACACAGATTTCAGGCAAGGCAGTCCTCATTCGCACAGACATGACGGCCAAGTATTATATTCAAAAACAAGGCGGCACACACTCTCCACAGCTCTCTCAATTAGCACAGAGCATATGGAGATGGGCAATTCCCCACAAAATCTTTCTCCTGGCTCAACATGTCCCAGGAGTCCAAAACACCGTGGCAGATCTGCTCAGCAGACAGACACAACAGATCCACGAGTGGGAACTTCACCCACAGGTTCTTCATCCTTTCTTTCAAATGTGGGGGCATCCGCACATAGACCTCTTCGCCACCCACCAAAACACAAAATGCCCAAGCTTCGCCGCCAGATACCCACACCCATTGTCCAAAGGAAATGCGATATGGATGAACTGGTCAGGCAAATTTGCGTACGGTTTTCCGCCTCTCCCACTCATTCCATTAGTGGTGCGAAAGCCACAACAGCACTCCCTCACACTGATCCTAGTAGCTCCAACGTGGGCCAGACAACCGTGGTACACCACGCTGCTGGAACTCTCGGTAGTACCACACCAAAAGCTACACCTCTCACCATGCCTCCTAACCCAGATCCATGGAGAGATCAGGCACCCGGACCCAGCTCAGCTCAACCTTGCGATCTGGCTCCTGAAATCCTAGAATTCGGGTACCCAAACCTTCCTCCTGACTGTATGAACGTCATCAGAGAAGCTAGACGCCCTACCACTAGAGCCTGCTACGCTGCCAAGTGGAAAAGCTTTGTTGTTTATTGCCATAACAACACAATCAATCCTCTAGACGTGTCTATACAACACATCATATGCTACTTACTCCACCTACAAAGGTGTAATCTAGCCTATACATCCATTCGGTTACACCTCGCAGCAATTGCAGCTTACTTACAAAACAGGCAGCACCTATCGCTTTTCAGAGTACCTGCCATTAAATCCTTCATGGAAGGCCTCAAAAGAACAATCCCCCCCCAGAGTACCACCCTCACCTGTGTGGAACTTAAATATCGTTCTCACAAGACTGATGGGGCCTTCCTTCGAACCTTTGCATAAATGTGAACTGCAATTCCTCACATGGAAAACAGCTTTCCTTTTAGCCATCACTTCCCTTAGAAGGGTCAGTGAGATACAAGCACTTACCATACAAGAACCTTTTCTTCAAATGCACCAGAACAAGGTTGTTCTCCGTACCAATCCAAAATTCCTACCTAAAGTCATTTCCCCTATTCACCTAAACCAATCTGTAGAATTACCAGTATTTTTCTCGCAACCTCAGACCGTTGCATAAAGGGCTCTGCACACGCTAGATGTCAAACGAGCCTTACTTCACTATATCCAGAGAACACAACCTTTCCGAAAGACCAAATCACTGTTTGTCTCTTTTTCTCCACCACACAAGGGCAACCCCATCTCAAAATCAGGGATAGCTAGGTGGATTGTAAAATGCATCCAGATTTGCTACCACAAAGCAAAACGAACGCTTTCCGTTCCCCCTAAAGCCCATTCTATACAGAAGATAGGGGCTTCCATGGCATTTCTAGGGAACATCCCACTAGATGATATCTGCAAAGCAGCTACATGGTCAACACCGCGCACTTTCACAAAACACTATTGTGTAGATGTGAAAACCAAACAAGCTAGTGTGGGCCAGGCTGTACTGAAAACACTATTTCAAACCCCTGCAACAGATACCGGTGGTCGCCGCTAAGGTTGGGAACTGCTATATAGTCTATGCAAAAGTGTGTAATCTGCAGCTCATATGCCTCGAACGGAATATGCTACTTACCAGTATGCATCTGTTCTTGGCATGTAGAGCTGCAGATCTACACACGCCAACCAGCCTCCCCGGCTACCTGTATCTGTTCCAGTCTATCTTATTTAGATACAACACACATGGGTTTCTTCACTGTGGTTACTACGCTCAATCTTTCCCTGCTGGCGAAAAACAATCTGAGGATGGAGCCGAAGCCCATGCGCAATACGATCCAAAGGAAGAGTCACCGACCTCGTGACTTCCAAAGACTTTTCAAGAGGAAAAACAAACTGCAAACATCCGGGCCCAACACCAGATGGCGATCTATGCAAAAGTGTGTAGATCTGCAGCTCTACATGCCAAGAACAGATGCATACTGATAAGTAGCATATTCCTTGTAGGTAATGCATAGGAAATGGGCTCCTAATTCAACCATAGATTGAACACCCTCTTTTCCTAATTCTGGCTCTTGTGTTATTCTCTCAGTATTAGCTTTTCATTTTTTATGGCCACTAACATTTTTCCTTAAAGTACGAGGTTCATTTTAGGGATTGCACAAAAATTGTGTGGTGGTGCTTATATTATGTATTAGTGTTCTGAAAAAGAGATTGTTTAAATAAATGTGTTATATGACAACTTGGCAAATTAAATTTACAGAAAAAAATGTTACTAACGTGAGAATAATGTTCAAGCACTACAATTGGGGAGAATTGGTATTCAAACTATGGCCGAAAGGAACGTCTATTACTTATAAATACATTCTCAAGCATTCGGTCATCCTCCTAAAAAAAAAAAACTGCCTCTCTTAGGTGACCTTGTCCATCTTGGTTATTCCGAAAGTGGAAAAGGTGCAAATATTCAACTTCCTTTTTTACAACCATGTTCCTAGACCTTTGAATGTTGTGTTATGTCAATTGCTACTTTGCTCTTCGTCAAAGAGGTCTATACCAGTAAACAAATAAGAGAGAGCTAATTGATCTTCAAATGCCAGTATTCATGAAAATATAGTTGAAGATCTATTCGCCCTTCCCATCTGGATTTGTCTGTTTTTTTTCTAGTTATACAGGAGGTTAGGACTAATGACATCAAAAGTAATTTTTTTGGACAGATTTCTTCATCCAACAGCCTCTCAGATGATATTTACCTTGATTTTCATTTTGTTTGTCTTGGTCAGCGCTCATTGCTTGAAAGGAGACTCCAATTTTGGAAGGAGACCGTGCCCAGCTCTGGAGTTCGACACGGTCTCCTTCCAATATCTGATTCTCATCATGCCTTGATCTGATTTGGGATTTCTTTTAAGAACTGCTTTTTCATGTTGAAAGTTGCTTTACTTCAAATTAAATGTAAAATTTGGTCAGTTTAGTCATTTTGCATGAATGTAAGGTTTGCATACAAAATCTCCTTTTCAGTTTCAGTTGTGAACTGATGATTTCATTTTAAAGGCAATGTCTGCAGTTCTGTGCTGTGGTCCTGTGGCTGATAACGTTGGGCTCTCATCGGATGGCTATTTATATAAATGGCTGGATAACATTTTGGATTCACAGGATCAAAAGGTACAGTATTATTGTACAATTTACATATTTTTTTATTTTGAAACATGCGGAATGTTTTATTTTTACATCTGAAATATAGAAAATTGGTCTTGAAAATAAAATGATAAAAAGTACTTAAAGAGAAGTAGTTCATAGTAGTAATTTTCACGAATTAGGAACGTGCTTAAAAAATTGAGATGCTTTCAAAAATTAGATGGCCGAAGTAAAGGTGCTAAGAACAGGTCGTAATAAACAGGAGTTAATTTGTCAAAGCTAGTCAACCCTCTGCTGTAGCAAAACAAAGCTTGAAAGAAATCCTGCAATGATAAAAGCCCAGTTCCCCATTTTACAATGTGTCTTCCCCATTTCTGTCTCCTCTGTGTCTGGCAGTGGTAGAACACCAAATTGGTTTTTGCCTTTTAGTCATAGAATGAGAAAATATATTAGATATATTTACCTTTTTGCAAGCCATATCTTGAGAGATCATTCAAGATGACATCAAGTCAGTTGTTCTTCTACAGTAGAGGATGTGCTCTGCCCTTTTCCCAGTTAAGGTTTGTTGTTCCTGTTATTTCCATTCACTCACTGTCTGGTGGTCCTGTCCGCAATGATTCATTTATTGTTAGAAAAGGGGCAGTGAAAGATGTAGCTTACTGTAGTTCATCTACTCCCTCGTGATGTACAGTCTTGAACCCTGAAACTCCCTACACATAGTTGCAAGTATATAACAATAGTTTCCCTTGCAGAATACAATATTCTGCTAGGAAAGCTTTCCAGTATAAGTCCACATAACCAAAGAATAAGGAAATTATCGAAACACCCAGGATTTGCCTAATCTGATTTGAATGAGTAATAGTGTATTCTTGCATAAAATGGGCACATTAAAAAGAACAACAAATTGCATTATAGGGACTTACTCAATGGTGGTTACTTTACAGCAAGAAACAATACATTTTTGAACTAGAATGACAAGGTAAAGTAAACTGGAAACTATTAGAACACATTGGCCTGGGAAAACGTAACTCTTAAAGCAGAATGTAGCATTTCCATATTCATAACTATCCTATTTGAGAGGTCAATGTTGTTGAAATTCTGTACTATTGCATGTTGTTAAACAAGTGATTGACTGTCTTGTATGATTTTAGATTTTTATCTGATTTAGCGGCAGATTCCTTACATTAGAATTATCTCCAGGCGTCAGACTGGATCTGGAAATTTTTTCGGGAGCAGCACCTCTGCGTGACATTAGGTTGCATCGATCGGCTCCGCTTGCTGTCGTGCGTGCCAGAAGTGACGTGCACGGTGCCTATATAGGCACCACCCCAGCGCACTGACGTCAGTGCTTTTCTTTCTGTGCCAGTTAGCACAAATCCGAAGAGAGCTTCCCCCTGTCACTTTTTTACTGAGTGTAGGAAGGTAGGATCCTTCAAGTAGTGTTAACCCCACTATTTGCCTGTGTTAGTGTGTTTTTGACTAGTCTGACTGGGATCCTGCTAATTGGGACCCCAGTCACTGTGCTGTTTCTCTAAATTTGACATGGTAAGTACTTCTGTTCCTCCACAATTGGCTACTGGTTTACTGTTATAAGTCCCTAGTGTAGGGTACTGAGGTACCCAGGGCATAGGTGCACTAGGGGTCTCCCAGGGGTTGCAGCATCTATTGTGCCACCCATGAGAGACCACTTAAACTGTGACTACAGGCCTGCCATTGCAGCCTGTGTACGCTGGTGCTAGCAAACGATATAAGTTGTATTATATCTGAGGTCACTACACTTAAAAAACCTATGTCACCCCTTAGGCAGGCCTTTCAATCCCGAAGGCAGTGTGCTGGTTTATTAGTGAGTGGGTGCCCCTGCATGAGCCGGACACCCCTACAAACCCCGGACTGGATTCTTCAGCCTTTTTAAGTGAAGTCAGCTATTTTAATACGTATAGTGGCCATCCACCATTACCTGATGGCTAACTATATAGTGGTTGTGCCGCACCTGGGCATGTTTGGTATCAAACATGTTGGAATTGTACACCCAACACTGTTACTGGTGTTGGAGGTATGATTCCATGCACTGTGGGGTTCCTCCTGGAAGCCCCCAGTACTCCTGGTAACAGCCTTTCAGGGTCTGACAGCAATCTAGTGCTGCTGCCTGGGTCTGACAGCAATCTAGTGCTGCTGCCGACCCCATTCACGATTCCTCCCTCCTGCTTCTGAGCTGCTGCTGAGCTGAACACAAGCAGGGGAAAGTTGAACAATAGGTTTCCTGTCACAGTGAGGTGTGACCACCTGCCAGACAGGACTTAGTGAATTGGACTAGGGTGGAGGTGCTTGTCAGCTCCACCAGACTTTTTTGAAGGGGACATTTGGTGCCTTTCTTGCATACTCTGGTTTGAGTCAATTCAGGGAGCCCTTGGCTCTGCTCTGGTGTGAAACTGGGCAAAGGACATGGGAGTTTCCTCCCCTCTGTCCATCCCCTCGTCTGTGAGAGACCCTTGAGTCTTCCTAGCCCCATTCCTAGGGTTTTCAAGGACATACCTGTGTGTGGGTCCTTCGATTTGTCATGGGACAAGAGAGAGTCAAGCCTGAAACCACGTCACTCTTTAACTTGGACTTCGCTGGGCTATGCCTGGAACGCAGACTGCATGGAATCACAGAAAACTCCTGCTGGTCCTGGTCTTGCTGTTCTGCAAGTTTTCTTCGTCATCTGTGCCTGTGCTTCAACCAGGATCTTTAACAGACCTCTGGGCATCAAGGACAACCAAAGTAATCTCCCTAGGAGTTGAGGAGTCACTGTCCAGCATCTGCAAGCACTGCAACGAAGCTGACTGGTCTGCTGCTCCTGTCCTCGCACTGACTTCGAAATGCTCCACAACACAGGTAGTGGCTCTGCAACTCCTTTGAGGCTTGACCTGTCTTCTCTGCAAATTTGAAGCCAGTATCCCTTGTTGGAATCGCTGGGACCAAATCTGTGTACACCGTGTCGACTTGCTGTTGCCAAGGCTTGATGGCTCTGCACTACAGAGATCTTCGGGCTGCACGAAACTCCAGCCTCCAGCATCTCTTCCTGCTAAGATCAGGTTCACCGCTGCACTTTCTGCATCGTGGGCCTTCATCTTTGGTGAGCCGTTCGAGGTCCTCTTGCTACTGTTGTGCCTTTAGCCTGTGGATCCTCTGGAGGGTCTTCTCTTGCTTCATTAGGCTCCCGTGCTTGCTTGGGGCCTGCTCTGACTCACCTGCTTGTGGCAAGTCTCTTGGACCTTACTGATCCCAACATCTGAAAGAAACACGTTAGTTAGATTCCTCACCTTAGAATATCCCCAGGCGTCAGACTGGATCCGGAAGATTTTTCGTCAGCAATACCCCTTGCGCGTCGCTAGGCGTCGCCTGCGGCTCCGCGTCCGTCGTCGGCGTCGTGCGCCGGAATGACGTCGTCGGAGTACTTAGATGCCGCCCTCGCGCGCTGACGTCAGTTCTTTTTTCCGCGCCAGTAAGCGCAGATCCGGGAGAGCTACCCCTTTAGTCACTTTTTGACTAACTTTTTCGATCCTTTTTGATCCTGTCTCGACTCCGGTGGCGGTAGGATGCCTGGTTTTAAAGCCTGTGCTGACTGTAACCGCCTGATGTCGGTTACGGACCATCACCGCCGGTGCCTTTACTGCTTGGGCCTCGACCACGACGCGGAGTCGTGTTCGGACTGCAAGGCCCTGACCTCGAAGGCTAGACGGGAGCGGTCCCGTAAGCTTCTCGAGATTCGCCACTCGGCCCCGCGAGCCTCTCGATCCCGGTCCAGGAGGAGGTCCAAGGATCGGTCGCGGAGCCGCAGCCGACGTCACCATCGGTCGTCGGGATCCAAGTCTTCGGGTAAGTCGAAGCATTCCAAGAAGTCCAAGAGGCGACACCGCTCTTCGGACTCCCCTCGCCGGTCGCGCGACTCGGCCGAGGGTCAGGGTGGTTCCACCCCCGCGGCTCCGGCGGAGCGCAAGTCCCCATACCCGCCGGTCCCTGGGACTGACGCGACGCCGGCGGAGGTCAGTGCCTTCCTCTCGGCCATGAGGAGCCTGGCTCCGCCGTCGACGCCCGCTGGCGCGCCTTCGGGCCCCGCGGACCCGACAGGGCTGCCTTGCCTGCCGGCGGCTCCGGCCCCGGCGCCGTCGACGGCTCCGGCCTCGATGCCGCAAGCACCCGAGGGACCCGTTCCCGAGTCCCCGCCGACGCCGGTTGACCTCGTCACGCCTCCTCCGCGTCGACACCGGTACCACCCCCGACGCCGACTCCGCTAGACATCGAGCCCCAGTTCAGTCCCGCTCCGGGCCCGGCGCCGCTAGAGACACATTATGTCTACCGCCCGGCTCCGTTCCTTCCTCCTGTATACCAGGAATCGTATGATGGGGACAACTGGGAGGGATCCGAGGATCCTATGGCCGCTCAGGCTCAAATGTCACAGGACTGGGCAGATGAACTGGGGGAGGCCAGTGGCCTGGATACCTCTCCGGACACTGGATTCGTCTCTCCTCCGACTGTGGCTTCGGAGGAGGGCGCTGCTTTCTCTGTGGTGCTGCACAAGGCGGCCGCAGCCCTTGGGCTCGAGCTACCTGCCATGGCTGTGAGGACTAACGTCCTCACTGAGGTGCTTCAGTCTGCAGCAAGCTCCACTGAGCCTCTGCTGCAATTCAATGAGGCCCTCATTGACGTTCTGCAGGGCACCTGGTCCAAGCCCTCCACAGTTCCTCCTGTGGACAGGAACGTCGCCAGGCGCCAACGCCCTGCTCCGGGCGATCCCAGTTTTCTGTCCCAACACCCTACCCCCGAGAGCCTGGTTATCCAGGCCTCTACCTCCCAATCCTCCTTCCCGACCGCTCCCCCGGACCGGGATTCCAAGAGACTGGAACAGTTTGGCAAGAAGCTGTTCTCTTCCCTTAGTTTGGGCCTGCGGTCTTTGAACACCGCCTGTCTCTTGGACCGTTATTCCCACTCTCTGTGGGATGCGGTGGAGGACGTGCTGCCCCTGTGTCCGGAGGAGGTCCGGACACGACTTACCCAGGCTCTGGCCGATGGGAGGGATGCAGCACGACACGCTATCCGATGTGGGCTTGACACTACGGACTCGCTGGGTAGGGCAATTTCTACCACAGTGGCGCTTAGACGTCACGCCTGGCTGCGGTCCACGTCATTTTCGGGCGATGTCCAGAGCACTCTCATGGACATGCCCTTTGATGGCACTCGCCTTTTTGGCGAGAAAGCGGACAGTGCGCTGAATCGCTTAAAGGACTCCCGGGCTACGGCCAAGTCCTTGGGCCTCTCCGTCCCGCGGTCGCAAACTTCCGCTTTTCGCCCCTTTCGTGGCCAAGGAAGGGGTGCCTCCTCACGTACGCCTAGCCACCAGCCGCAGAACCAACATGCGCGCGGTCGCGGACGTGGTTTCTGCCGAGGCGGTTCTGGAGGACGACTAGGTCAGCCCACATCCACCCAGGCAGCATCCGCCTCAAAGCCTTCCTAGTCCGAGCTTTCAGGCCCATTCCACGCCAGTGGGCGGCAGAGTTCGCCATCACCTGCTCCACTGGCGGTCCATCACATCGGACAGGTGGGTGCTGCAAATCGTCCGAAGGGGCTACTCCCTCCCCTTCGAGACGAACCCTACAGCCATGCCACTGCAGCACCACCGTATCTCGGGGGATCATTTGAATCTTCTCCACGAGGAAGTTTCGGCCCTCTTGGCCAAGGGGGCCGTCGAGCGCGTTCCGAGCCCAGAAGTAGGTCGTGGTTGTTATTCCCACTACTTTCTGGTTCCCAAGAAGGGCAAAGGGGGCCTACGCCCTATCTTGGACCTCCTGAACGTCAATGCCTTCCTCCGGAAGGAGAGGTTCAAGATGTTAACTTTGGCTCAGGTTCTGGCTGCCCTCGACCCTGGAGACTGGATGGTAGCGTTGGACTTGCAGGACGCATATTTCCACATCCCCGTCTTGCCGGCCCACCGGCGTTACCTGCGGTTCACGGTGGGCCAAGAGCACTTTCAGTTTACCGTGCTCCCCTTCGGCCTCACCAGTGCCCCTCGGGTGTTCACAAAAGTGATGGCGGTGGTCGCAGCTCATCTGCGCAGATCAGGGTTCCAGTCTTCCCCTATCTCGACGACTGGTTGTTGAAGGCGGGCTCGCCCCAGATAGTCGTCTCCCACCTTCAGACTACGGCGGATCTCCTGCATTTGCTGGGATTTTCCATCAACGTGCTGAAGTCACACTTGAGTCCCTCTCAGAAGCTCCTCTTCATCGGAGCAGTTCTCGATTCGGCGCAGTTCCGGGTCTATCCACCGGTACAGCGGGTCCGGGATATTCAGGCCCTGATTCCCATCTTTCGGCCTCTATCCTGGGTTTCGGTCAGGCTAGTGTTGCGGCTTCTGGGGCTGATGGCCTCCTGCATCCTACTAGTGCATCACGCCAGGCGGCGCATGCGGGCTCTGCAGTGGGACCTGAAGTTTCAGTGGGCCCAGCATCACGGCAACCTGTCCGACCATGTCTTGATCTCGGAGGGCACTGCACAGCAGTTGCAGTGGTGGCTCACGGACCGCGATTGGGTCATGGGCAGAAGCCTCTCCCTTCCCCAACCAGAGCATGTCGTAGTGACGGATGCGTCCCTCCTGGGATGGGGTGGCCATATGGGAGAGGCGGAGATCAGAGGCCTCTGGTCTCCGGCGGAGTCTAGTCTCCACATCAACCTGTTGGAGTTGAGAGAGATCCGGCTTGCACTGAAAGCCTTCCTTCCCTCTGTCAGGGGCAGTTTCGTGCAGGTGTTCACGGACAACACCACCGCCATGTGGTATTGCAACAAACAGGGCGGGGTGGGGTCGTGGACCCTTTGTCAGGAGGCTCTGCGCCTCTGGACGTGGCTGGAACACCAGGGCGTCACCCTAGTGGTTCAACATCTGGCGGGCTCTCTGAACGCCAGAGCAGACGAACTCAGCCGCCGGTGCATGATGGATCACGAATGGCGTCTGAACTCCGAAGTGGCGCAAGGTCTCTTTCAGCAGTGGGGAGAGCCTTGGTTAGATCTATTCGCCACCGAAGAGAACGCGCAATGTCAGCAGTTCTGCGCGTTGGAATTTCCAAGGCGGCACTCGCTCGGCGACGCTTTTCGTCACGAGTGGAGTTGCGGTCTGTTGTACGCCTTTCCGCCTATACCACTTCTGCCCAGAGTGCTGAAGAAGATCAGGCACGACTGGGCCCAAGTCATCTTGGTGGCTCCGGATTGGGCACGAAGGTACTGGTATCCCGAGCTACTCAGTATGTTGACCGATCCTCCGATACGTCTGCCCCTTCGGGAGGATCTTCTGTCGCAGCAGCAGGGGACGGTCCTCCACCCGAACCTGTCCAGCCTCCACCTCCATGCGTGGAGATTGAGCGGCGGCAGTTGATGCCATTTGACTTGCCTCCTGAAGTCTGTGATATCATTCTGGCAGCCAGGCGTCCCTCCACAAAGACGGTATACGCCTGCCGGTGGAACAAATTTGTGGCATGGTGCACAGCAAAGGCTGTGGATCCCCTTTCCGCCCCTCTTTCTGAGGTTCTACTGTTTCTTCTTTCTTTGGCCCGGCAGGGCTCTGCCCTGGGCACCCTGAAAGGTTATCTTGCTGCCATCTCTGCCTTCTTGCGGCTTCCTGATCAGCCTTCTGTTTTCAAGTCCCCTGTAGTTACACGCTTTCTAAAAGGCATTACTCACACGTTCCCTCCTGTCCCTTTTGTAATGCCTCAGTGGGACTTGAATCTTGTTCTCACATTTCTAATGTGCGCTCCCTTTGAGCCTCTTCATAATTGTCCTCTTCGTCTGCTGACGCTTAAGACTGCTTTTCTGGTAGCAATCACCTCGGCTAGACGGGTGAGTGAGCTCCAGGCTTTATCTTCAAAGCCTCCTTTTCTCTCTGTTCATCCGGACAAGGTTGTCCTTCGGCCTCGTCCCTCCTTTCTTCCGAAAGTGGTGACTCCATTTCATCTTGGGCAGTCTGTCACCTTGCCCACCTTCTTTCCGCCTCCGCATCCTTCCAAAGAGGGAGAGGCTCCACCGTCTGGACCCAAAACGTGCGCTCTCCTTTTATTTGGTCCGCACTAAGCAGTTCCGGGTGGACGACCAACTTTTCGTTGGATACGTGGGTGCTAAGAAGGGGAAAGCTGTGCACAAACGGACCATCTCTCGGTGGGTCGTTTTGTGCATCAAAATTTGTTACTCCTTGGCAAAAAAGGACCCTCCTGTTGGGCTGCGCGCCCATTCCACTCGGACCACAGCGGCTACTACTGCTTTGGGACGGGGTGTCCCTTTGCAGGACATCTGTCAGGCGGCGACGTGGGCTTCGCTACATACGTTTGCCAGGCATTATTGCCCTGACAGCCAAGTCCGGAGGGATGGCTTCTTTGGCCGTTCTGTCCTCCAGGACTTTCTGGTGTGATCTTGGTTCGCAGACCCACCACCGGGGATGGTATTGCTTGGGTATCTATTCTAAGGTGAGGAATCTAACTAACGTGTTTCTTTCAGATGAACAAGTTACTTACCTTCGGTAACGATGTATCTGTAAGAAACATTAGTTAGTTAGATTCCTCACCGACCCACCCATCCTCCCCGTTCTGCGAACTGACATCTAGGGTTAAGGTTATCCTTTTCAGGCCCCTAGATTTTATTTTTGGCACCAGTGTCGGTCTTTGCATGGCTCTGCGTTCCTGGCACGGAAAGCTATGTTACAAGAACTGACGTCAGCGCGCGAGGGCGGCGTCTAAGTACTCCGACGTCATTCCGGCGCACAACGCCGACGACGGACGCGGAGCCGCAGACGACGCCTAGCGACGCGCAAGGGGTATTGCTGATGAAAAATCTTCCGGATCCAGTCTGACGCCTGGGGATATTCTAAGGTGAGGAATCTAACTAATGTTTCTTACAGATACATCGTTACCGAAGGTAAGTAACTTGTTCGTTGCTCATTCTTCGCTTTCCACATCTGTTGCAGCTGCCAAGGCTTATTTGTGCTCCTGCGGAACACCGATCACCCTGGTTCTCTTCTTCCGACGTGGGACAGTTAGTGCACGGTTCCTGGTCTTCCTCAGCGTTGCCTGGTCCTCACGGTCACTGTCCTCACTCCTGCATCTCCCGACATTGTGGGTATTATTCTTTCCTGCCTACTGGCCACCTCCAAGCGCCATAGACTCTGTCCCCTCTGCTTGCAGATTCTTCATTTCAAGAATCCACCCTTGGATTTCACCGTAACCTTGCACAGTCTTCGTCATCGGCATCTTTTATGAAGTCCTCCATTGTGGTCTAAGGCGGTTTCTGATGTCACTTCGCACCTATGCACCTAGCTTCCCTGGTATAGGTACCCTGGTTTCTGGGGTATCCAGAGGTGGGGTGACTCTCCAACCTTCTTTTTTCCACAGGGTTTCTTCAGGGTCCACTGGGAAGGGTCCTTCTTCAAAACTGCTACCACGGCTTCCCTATTGACTTGCGTTGAGTCCGCGGCTGTGTTTCCACTCTGCACACAGCCTCCCTGGGGTTTCCTGGATACTGGTCCAAGTTCCGACTTCGGTCGCAGCTCGCATACCACTTTTTTAGTATATGGTTTGGTCTCCCCCTGGATACCAGTGTGTATTGTGCTAACTTTCCAATTTGCAATTACAGTATTGTGTATTTGTGTTGCTATCTCTGCTCATTGTGTAATAAGTAGACATTGTTATATATACACTGTGTGGTTCTCTTTCGTTTAATCTACACTATATGATTAGATCTGGTATAAAAAGCTGCTTAACACTCCTTCTGGATAAGCCTGAAGGCTCCTGTGCACAGCTGCCACTTGGAGAGCTGTCTATGGTTATCTAAGACCACTAAAATCACCATAAGGGTTACCTGGATTAGTGCAAGGTGCTTCACTTAATCCCTTTGCTGCTAGGCCTTTCCCCCCCCCTTGCTAAGCCTTTTTTGGGCTATTTGGAGTAGTTCACGCTTAGGCCCCTGTAACTTTTTGACCACATAAGGTATCCACGTCAAATTTGTGTCCTTTTCTTCCAACATTATGGGGATTATAAAGTTACCCAGGGTTTGTAGATTCCCCTGGAGGGGACCCAGAAATTAGCCAAAATACATCTTACTTTTCTTTTTTGGGGGGAGGAAAAGTGCTGTAAATGAAAGCGTCTGGTTTTTCCCCTGCAAATGGTATCAACAAAGGGTTTGTGGGGCTGAAATCACAATTTTTCCAGCTTTCAGGGACCGACAGACTTTTGTTAGACAACCAACATTTTTAACACAGTTTTGGCATTTTACTGGGACATAGCCTATTTTTGTGCTTTTAACCTTCTACCAGTTAATGGTAGAAATGGGTATGAAAGCATTAATGGATCCTGGAAAGCTATGCATTTTAGAAAAGTAGACACAATTCTGAATTTAGCATGGGATCATTTGTGTGGATCCTTCAGGGTTTCTTTATTGAAATTAACAGTTGAAAATAGGAAAAATTGAAAATGAATTGGAAACAAAAAGCCACTTGTGCCAACATTTTCACCTGTAACTTCTACTAATTATGACAGATGTTTGAAAGCAATATACCGTTACATTTGCTGGACCTTTTCTGGTTGTGGGAATATATAAGACTTATAGGTTCACCAAGAACCCAACGAACCCAGAGCCAATAACTGAGCAGCGTCTTGCAATGGTTTTTTATTATGTACCGGGCATATAGCAATTAATTTGGCAAAATATATATAGTGAAAAATCAAGATGAAAGACACCTATGTATTTCTTAAATTGGAACAATATACTGAGTTTAGAAACAGTAGCTATTTGCACATTTACGAAATTGTGAGTACCCATACTAGCATGAGAATTATAGGCCATTATTCAAAGTGACTTCTTTATCTGAAAGAAACACGTTAGTTAGATTCCTCACCTTAGAATATTCCCAGACGTCAGGCTGGATTCGGAAATATTTTTCGTCAGCAATACCCTTGCGCGTCGCTCGGCGTCCTCTGCGGCTCCGTGTCAGTCGGCGTAGTGATCGGCGGGATGACATAGTCCGAGTACTTAGACGCCTCCCTCGCGTGCTGACGTCAGTTCTTCTTTTTTCCGCGCCAGTAAGCGCTGATCCGGGAAGAGCATACGCTTTTAGTCACTTTTTGACTAAACTTTTTTAATCTCTTTTGGTTCTATTCTTGTTGACATCGACTCTGGTGCCGGTAGGGATGCCTGGCTTTAAGGCTTGTGACTCCTGTCACTGACTGATATTGGTCACGGACCACGACGCCGAGTCGTGCCTCGACTGCCGGGCCTTGACTTCGAAAGCTAGGCGGGAGCGGTCCCACAAGCTACTCGAGGACCCCGCCGCTCAAGGTCCCAGTCGAGGAGGAGGTCGAGGGACCGGTCGCGGAGCCGCAGCCACCACCGCTCGTCGGGGTCCAAGTCTTTGAAATCCGGTAAGTGAAGCACAGCAAGAAGTCGAAGAAGCGACATCGCTCTTCTGACTCCCCTCGCCGGTGACGCGACTTGGCTGAGGGTTCGGGTGGCACCACCTGCGCGGCTCCGGTGCTGCAGGGGTCTCGTCCGTCCCCATACCCTCCTGTCCCTGGGACTGACGCGACTCAGGCCGTGGTCAGTGCTTTCCTCATGGCCATGAGGAACCTGGCTCCGCCGTCGATGCCTGCCGGCGCGCCTTCGGCCCCGCAGGCTCGACTCCGGTCCCGACACCGCTGGTCCCCGGGTGATCCACGCCTGGATACCAGTCGGCGCCGGTCGACCTCACAACCCCTCTGCCGGCGCCGACTCCTCCGGTGCCTTCCCCGCACCCGCAAACTTTCGCTTTTCGTCCCTTTCGTGGCCAAGGAAGGGGCGCCCCCTCACGTCCGACTAGCCACAGGCCGCAGACCCAACCACTGCGCGGTCGTGGACATGGATTCCGCCGAGGCGGTACAGGGGTACAACATGCCGGTCCATCCACATCTACCCCAGCAGCATCCGCCTCAAAGCCCTCCTAGTCCGAGCTTTCAGGCCCATTCCACGCCAGTGGGAGGCAGAGTTCGCCATCGGACATGTGGGTGCTGCAAATCGTCCGAAGGGGCTACTCCCTCCCTTTCGAGGCGACCCCTCCAGCCATGCCACCGTAGTGCCACCGAATTTCGGGGGATCACTTGCAACTTCTGCAGGAGGAAGTTACGGCCCTCTTGGCCAAGGGGGCCATCGAGCGCGTTCCTGGTCCAGAAGCAGGTCGTGGTTGTTATTCCCACTACTTTCTGGTTCCCAAGAAGGGCAAAGGGGGCCTACGCCCTATCTAGGACCTCAGGAGCGTCGACGCCTTCCTGCGGAAGGAAAGTTCAAGATGCTCACCTTAGCTCAGGTTCTGGCTGCCCTAGACCCTGGAGACTGGATGGTAGCGTTGGACTTGCAGGACGCATATTTCCACATCCCCATCCTGCCGGCCCACCGGCGTTACCTGCGGTTCACGGTGGGCCAAGAGCATTTTCAGTTTACCGTGCTCCCCTTCGGCCTCACCAGTGCCCCTCGGGTGTTCACGAAAGTGATAGCGGTGGTCGCATCTTATCTGCGCAGATTGGGGGTTCCAGTCTCCCCCTATCTCGATGACTGGTTGTTGAAGGCGGGCTCGCCCCAGACAGTAGTCTCCCACCTCCAGACTACGGCCGACCTCTTGCATTTGCTGGTGTTCTCCATCAATGTGCCGAAGTCTCATCTGAGTCCCTCCCAGAAGCTCCTCTTCATCGGAGCGGTTCTGGACTCGGCGCTGTCCCGGGTCTATCCTCCGGAACAGCGGGTCCGGGATATGCAGGCTCTGATTCCCATCTTTCGGCCTCTATCCTGGGTTTCGGTCAGGTTGGTGCTGCGGCTTCTAGGTCTGATGGGCTCCTGCATCCTGTTGGTGCATCACGCCAGATGGCGAATGCAGGCTCTGCAGTGGGACCTGAAGTTTCAGTGGGCCCAGCATCGGGGCAACCTGTCCGACCACGTCCTGATTTCGGAGGGCACTGCGAGACAGTTGCACTGGTGGCTCACGGACCGCAATTGGGTCAGTGGCAAGAGCCTCTCCCTACCCCAACCGGAGCACGTTGTAGTGACGGATGTGTCCCTCCTGGGATGGGGGGGGGGCTCATGGGAGAGGCGGAGATCAGAGGCCTCTGGTCTCCGGCGGAGTCCCGGCTCCATATCAACCTTCTGGAGCTGAGGGCGATCCGACTTGCAATAAAGGCATTCCTTCCATCTGTCCGGGGAAGTGTAGTGCAGGTGTTCACGGACAACACCACCGCCATGTGGTATTGCAACAAACAGGGCGGGGTGGGGTTATGGACCCTTTGTCAGGAGGCTCTGCGCCTCTGGACATGGCTGGAACATCAGGGCATCACCCTGGTGGTTCAACATCTGGCGGGCTCTCTGAACGCCAGGGCAAACTAACTCAGCTGCCGGTGCATGATGGATCACGAATGGCGTCTAAACTCGGACATGGCGCAAGGCCTCTTTCGGCAGTGGGGAGCCTTGGTTATATCTATTCGCCACCAAAGAGAACGCGCAATGTCAGCAGTTCTGCACGTTGGAGTTTCCAAGGCGGCACTCGCTCGGGGACGCCTTTCATTGCGAGTGGAGTTGCGGTCTGTTGTACGCCTTTCCGCCTATACCACTTCTGCCCAGAGTGCTGAAGATCAGGCGCGACTGGGCCCAAGTCATCTAAGTGGCTCCAGATTGGGCACGAAGATACTGGTATCCCGAGCTACTCAGTCGATCGATTGCCCGATCCGACTGCCTCTTCAAGAGGACCTTCTGTTGCAGCAGCAGGGGACGGTCCACCACCCGCACCTGTCCAGTCTCCACCTCCATGCGTGGAGATTGAGCGGTGGCAGCTGATGCCATTCGACTTGCCTCCTGAAGTCTGTAATGTTATTCTGGCAGCCAGGCGTCCCTCCACAAGATCGGTATACGCCTGCAGGTGGAACAAATTTGTGGCATGGTGCACAGCAAAGGCTGTGGATCCCCTTTCCGCCCCTCTTTCTGAGGTTCTCCTCTTTCTTCTTTCCTTGGCCCAGCAGGGCTCTGCTCTGGGCACCCTCAAGGGTTATCTTTCAGCTATTTCTGCCTTCTTACGGCTTCATCATCAGCATCCTCTTTTCAAATCCCCTGTTGTTTCTCGATTCTCTAAGGGCATTACTCACATGTTTCCTCCTTTCCTTTACGTAATGCCTCAGTGGGATTTGAACCTTGTTTTGACCTTTCTGATGTGTGCTCCCTTTGAGCCACTTCATAATTGTCCCCTTCGTCTTCTTACTCCTAAGACTGCTTTCCTGGTTGCCATCACCTCTGCTAGACGGGTGAGTGAGCTCCAGGCTCTCTCTTCTAAGCCTCCTTTCCTTTCTGTCTATCCGGACTGTGAGAAGTTGGCCTGGTATATGCTGGTCACTAGTTATAGTGGCCACCTTGCACCAGTCCATTTCGACTCTTATGGTAGATAGGTTTAAGACAACCTTTTAAAGAAAGCTATCCTAGTGGTAGCTGTGGAGAGCAGCCTTCAGGCTAAGTCTCAGAGGAATGTAAAGCAGCTTGTATTACCTTATCTCTTGAATTACCAAATGAAAGGACACCACACAGGTATATATATCAAATATATATGTATTTATTTTTAGACACTCTACTAATCTCTCTATAAGATTAGAAGCCAGGAACACATTGAAATATCAATGTTTCACAATAAGTTGAGCACAAATATGGCTGGGGCCCTAGGGGTGTACCAGACCATATACTAAAAAAGAGGTTTAGGAAATTCGACTTGCAGAATGACAAGGCCTAGGGCCTGTAGAATCTCTGGGGCTTCACTACTGCAGTGAAAGCAAGTAAGTAACAGACCCACGGGAGACGCATGCAGTGTGTGAACACAGCCGCGGGTTCCCTATTGATTACAATGGAGCAAGTCGCTGTTTGATTTTTTTAAGTTTTAGGGTACTTCGAGGAAGTCTACAAGCAAGCCACTTACAAGGTAAGTAATTCGAGGGCCAACACACACTAGGGCACCGGAGTGCACGAGTTACCTCACCCAGGGAAGCCGGGTGCATAGGTGTCTTTTGGTGTCGGGTCGCGTCGCTGTTTTCGATGGAGACCAAAGAAGACTTGCTGCTTGCGGCGACTGAATAAGTGTCCGGTGGAATCCAAGGCTGGATTCGAGATGCAGATGACCTGAAAATTTAAGCGACAGTGTTCACAGTCACTTGCCATTGACCCGGGGCCAGGAAGATGGATGCCCACGGATGTCGGGTGATTTCAGGTGATCAAGGGTGCTTCGCTCACGAGGTCCAGGAGAGATCGACGATGACCAGCAGCTGGATTCGGAGTGTCCCACGACGTCTGCAGCTGACTGCAGTGTCGGTAACCGGATTGGAGCCAACAAGCCTTGGCAACAGCAAGTCTCGTGTAGAGTGAAGCAAGTCGATGGTGCAGACCAGCAAGGTCTGAGGGACTCACCCAGCGAGGGTGAGTGAGGGCAGGCCTGGAGCAACCAGAGGAGCCCTTTGAGTCGATAAAGTCTTCCGGGGACCCACAATCCAACGGGCAAGGGATCGCGAAGACGACTCTTGAGGAAATGCTTCACAGGAGCCCACGGTCACTCGGGACGGGGTAGGCCTCTGGTTTTCGCTGCACAACCTGCTGGAGGCTTGGGCCACAAGTGGTCCAAAGCACAAGTTCGTAGAACTTCGTGAAGGGGTTGCACTCGACAATAGTGCACGGTTCCCGGGTATTGCGGTTCCTCGTCACTCGTGGGGTCCACTCGCCTCGGCTCTGCTGGGGACTCACAATGGCCGTCGAGGTCAGGAAATCCACTTCCGGGGCTGCAGGGACTTCGGACTCCAGCGGGAGCGGGAAAGTGTGTGACCGTTGATTAGAGTTTCTGGTGCCTTCCAAGCAGGGGAGTCACATGCGAAAATGTGGTGTTTCCACCTTGCTTTTTGGGCCTTTTCCTGTCGCGGGCACTAGGCCTACCCACACAAGTGAGGTACCATTTTTCTCACAATACTTTGGGGAATGCAGGGTGGGTAAAATTTTGTGGCTCCACGCAGATGCATGAAAAGTTCCACCACAGAAATGTGAGGAAAATGTGTGTTTTAAACAAAAAGAAAATTACGAAGTTTGAGGTTTGCAAGGGATTCTGGGTAACAGAACCTGGTGAGCCAGACAAGTCACCCCATCCTGAATTCCCTCGGGTGTTTAGTTTTCTAAAATTTATAGGTTTTCCAGCTTTCCCTAGGTGCCGGCAGAGCTAGAGTTCAAAATCTACAGCTTGGCACTTTGCAAAAAAAAAAGGGTCCGTTTTCACTGTGAAAATGTGGTGTGTCCATGTTGTGTTTTGGGTCATTACCTGTCACAGGCACTAGGCCTACCCACACAAGTGACGTTCCATTTTTCACGGAAGACTTTGGGGAATGGCGAAGTTTGTGGATCCACGCAGATTCCAGGACTTTCCACCACAGAAATGTGAGGTGTCATTTTTTTTTTAACTAAGTTTGAGGTTTGCAAGGTATTCTGGGTAACAGAACCTGGTGAGAGAGACACAAGTCACCCTAACCTGAATTCCCCTTGGTCTCTTGTTTTAAAAAATGTAGAGGTTTGCTAGGTTTCCCTAGATGCCGGGTGCGCTATGGCCCAAAATCCACACGTAGGAACATTGCTAAAAACAAGTCTGTGCCTAGTGGGCTTTCTGCCGCCCTGGGAAAAAAAGCCGCCTAATCGCTGCCGCCTAGTGGGCTTTTTGCCCCCCCCCCCTTTTGGGGTGCAGATCAGGGGCCACTGAAACACTGTGACTTTTTGGGGGGTGGGGGGGGGGGGGGTGCATTGGCATGCCCATTCTGGGCTGACCTGACCTCTGAATTAAAAAATATATACATTTCCTGATGCCTAGTGGGCTTTCTGGGGGGGCTGATAAGGGGCTATTTCCCCCATATGCCTCTGGTGGGAAGGGGGCAGAAAGACTGTGGTAATTGTTTTTGGGGTGGTGTCATTGGGACCTGCGTCATCAGCGAGACCTAAAGTAATTTGTATGTTGGCTCAAACTCCATGTGGTTTGGTTTTCCTCTTGTGATTGGTTTACCTGTATCATTGCTGTTATCTAGCTTTCGGTTTGCTCATGATCCTATGCTGACTTCCGTGTATTCCCGAAGCATCGGCGCCTAACTACAGTTCTCATCCGCTCTGCTCGCACTTGTTTTAATTGCGTGGTGTGCAGCGTTGTTTATTTATTTTGGATATCACCCCCTGTAACTGGAGACACTCCTTTGTGGGATCAGCCTCTGTAACTACAGCTTCAGCATTGGATGATAGAATTGTGCCGGGCGGCCGCGCTTTATATTTGCCATAAATCACCTCATTTCCCCGGGGCATCCCCCACCAACTCCCGCAAGTCGCAGCGGCTCTGACAGAAGAATGCTTAACAAGATGATTTTAGATGGACGGTGGAAGCATTTACAAATAATTTAAGAAGAGCCCTTTCTTGGCAATTAAAATGCTTACTGAATAAAAAACATTTTTGGCGCATTCGCTCATCGGGTAATATCGGCGCTGGGCCGCTGAACCGTTCACGTAATCAGAAGTGGCGAGGACGGGCACATAGGTGCCAGCGTCCCTTAAAAGCACACTTCCGAGCCGTTTCAGGAAGACCCTTGCTAAACTCGAGCTAAACGCAGGGTCAGAGTCCTGGTGCGGGACTCGGGCTGCAGAGGAAAGACTCTCCCCTCTGTGAAATGAGCGCGGAGAGCGTTGCGGGCTTCAGTGAGCTTGGCCGAGGTCGCTCGGCTCTGCAGCACAACAAGGGCCCTCTCTCAGGATTGCGGCATTTACAAGCATTTTGGGGTCGTGGGCCGCGGACATCGCTATATTGATGCCAAATTAAACTATAAAGCCCTGAGAAGAAAGCCTGCGCTGAACGGGAGTCAGGGTGTGCTGCGATGATACCTTCCCCCTGTCACAGGCCAGGCGCTACTGGTGACCCCCGTACTCAGTGCGCTGCTCCCCCCCCTACTTCTCACCGACCCTCACAGCCCGCAGACCTGCAGGTATATTTTCTATACAGCACCTTCATCAGGTAATATCGGCGCTGGGCCACTGAACTGTTCTCGAACCGGCCCTGGCCCAGAGCCCCTCCTCTTCTGCAGTGAGCTCTCCAAAACATTATCACTTTAGTAGTGCCTTTTGCTTGCTTCAGCCTGACATAAAGGGAGCTTAGAACGATTCTTATTAACCCACACACATGCATTGTTGAGGAGTGAATGGATTGATCCAGTAATCTCCTCTGTTCAACACTTTTCCATGCAGTGCAAATGTTTATCACGACTGCCAAGTTGTTGATGTGTTTTCTCTGCTGTATTTATTTTAATTAAGCATTATATTGAGGTTTACTTAACGCAAATGTCGGTTTGAGGAGATGTGACGTAACAACCAGAGCTACCGAAGCGTCGGCTCAACATCCTTTGATTCCGGGCAAATCACTTAAAGCGTACGGGGAAAGCCTCGGTGCTACAGTAACAGGGAGCTGATGCAGTGAGTGCAGTACCACCGGTCACTGGTACAGCCCAAGAGCCTGAAGTACGTACCGGGTGGGTCAATCTATGCTACAGAGCCGAAATATGAATGCAGTAACAACTGCCCACTGCTGCCCTATGACTCAAGGGATCCGCGTGTGCGAGGGCAGCTAATCAGTGCTGCAGAGTCCGAGCCGAGCAGTGAATGTAGTAACATCTGTTCACTGCTGCAGTGCGAGAGCTCGACGTACGAGGGCAGCCTGCCACTGCTAGTATCAGAGTCGAGGTATGAATGCAGTAACTTCTGGCCCCTGCTGCAGCGTGAGGGAGGCTCGATAGGAATATAGACACAACATCACTGCTTTTTGGTGAGCGCTGCTCTGTTAGGTGAGCAGTGACTCTTCCACCCCGCCCCTCACGTCGATTGCTGCTGTTGTAGTGTGAGCAATGCAGGTACATGTTCAGTGGCACCTTGTCTCTGGTGTAGTGTTGAGGGGGCAAGGTATGGTTCAGTCACCGCTTGTCACTGCTGCGCTGTGATGGCCTAGGCAGTTTCAAATAAAACGCACATGGGCGCCCCACTGCTCTGTCACTTTTGTAGTCCGCGAGTGCAGTGACACCCCATCTGCTGCCATATGAGGAAGCCCCCTGTACAGTGATGAGCATTAACTGCAGCAGTGAGGGAGGCAAGGGATGGGTGCAGTACAGTGCGGGTACCAGTGCGTAGTGCAGTAGCCTCACTGCAGCAGAGAGGGAGGCAAGGTGTAGTGCAGTGAGGGACACCGTGTGCGATGCATTCATCTCCACTACAGCAGTGACGGAGGCGAGGGATGGTGCTGTACAGTGCAAGCTACTTAGTTATTCATTGCCATCTGTTTGGTAGTTACGGAAAATGTACGTGGATACCTTATCTCAGGGGTGTCGTGTGTACGACAGAAAACCACACCTGCAAAACGTTTTGGTTACCCACTGAATATTTAAATTTGTGTCTAAATCTAGAAAACCTGTTACAGGGAAGTCTTCCTGGTAATACGTTAGCAACCCCTGCCTTATTGGGTTGATACTATGCAGAATGACTGAATAGCCACCAAATAGCCTGCTCTGAATGGGTACACAATGGATTAAGGGCTAAAAAAAGAGTCCTAACTAGCTTACCCTGCAATAGGTCTCGCATTTATGCAAGTTTGAGCTATAAATAACAATGCCTTTTGTTTTGTTTTTTGTTTTTAAAACATAAATAAAAGGCATTGTCATTGATAATGCCAGTAGCTTAAACTCATGTTAATGCGAGACCTATTGCATTGCAAATGCTTGTTCTTCTGGGCATCCCTTTCTGGGCAGCCCGCACCCCAACATTCTTAAAATAAAAAAATTAAAAAAAGACCCTGGTTTCTAGTGGGCTCTCCTGGGGGTGATCCCCAAGCAGGGATTCACTAGGGGTACCTTTGGAAAGGGGAGGTTCTCCCCTTTCCAATGATATCTCTCCTAACTTCCTACATGCTCAGTGGGCTGGGGGGGCGGGGAGGGAATCCCTCTGGTGCCCGCACCAGAGGTATTTCCCCTTCCATGAGCGAGGATGGCGGGGAGCCGTCCTGCGCACACAAGCACTGTGGCACAGTACGGCTCCCGTCTGTCCTGCACATGGAATTGGGCTAAATATGTGTGCGCAATATACTAGGCCAGCTTCCTACACCAAACTTTTTTGACATGTCAGTCTTTCTTGATGTTTTCTCCTGGTGTGGCAGCTAGAAAAGCAGGCTTCAAGCCCTGCAGGATCTGTCACCAACAGATGTCGGTGATGGACCTGCATCTCTTTTGCCTCTGGTGCCTCCAGCACGACCATCGCGTGAAGACCTCCATCAACTGCTGAGCATGCACCCCAAGTCCTTCAGGGAGCACTACCTTAAGCTCTGTGTTGCTCGACGTGTGACTCCAGGACATTTTCAGTTGATGGGAAGGTCCTGAGATCGATTGCGGATCCCAAGATCCTCATGGCACTCATAAGTAGTCTTCTGGTAAGTCTCACCATAAGAAGTTGACGAAGTTTTTGATTTCGCCCTGCCTGTTGAAGTCATCTGACCTGATGAGTGAGGCCTTGTTCTGCGATTGACACTGCGTCTGCACCTCCACAAGTTTCTGGGAGCTGGGGCAACCCCCGCACGGTAATGCACCTCATATTTGGGTGGCTCGTTCCTGCTGGCATATCCTCGAGCCCTGTGGGTTTGAGGGCCCCTCACTAGATGTTCGCTGGCGGCTCTGTCCCCGGCTCCATTCAGGTCCCTTGGATACACAGATGGATCCGGACCAGTCCTGGTCGTACCACCTTGATCTTCCCCAGCGCTGGTCTTGGCGCTATCACCATTCTTGTCCGAAGCTCCGACACGGAGCTGGAGGGGTGTTGCCTGATGCTGGCACAGACTGGTGCCATGCCGTCCAGGCTGGTATCCGAGCCGTTTTCCTATGGTCCTTGACTCTGGGAGCAATGGGAGGGGTCGATTGCCCATGAAGAATATCAGCACCTATACCCTAAAACGGAATGGTGAGGATTTGGCAGACACCAGCGGACTGGACACCTCTCCAGATACTAGCCTGCTCTCTCCTCCTACCAGGACTACAGAGGAGTAAGCCTCGTTTGCTATGGTGGTGAGGGCAGTTGAGGTGCTGGACCTCAACCTGCTCTCAATGACAGTCAAGACTAACGTCTTGAAGGAGGTGCTTCACCTGCCCCACTGGACATCCTTAGCATATGACCGCTCGGTTCTTAAAATTGTCCGAATTGGCTATTTCCTCCACTTCGTAATGTCCCCTCCATCCATGCCACCCACTTGAAACAAGCTGACAGAGGTCCATCTCTCATTACTCTGCCAGAAAGTGACAGCTTTCTTGGTCAACCGAGCCATAGAGAAGGTGCTGACGGCAGGCGGAGGATGGCTTTATTTCTGCTACTTCCTGGTGCCCAAGAAGGACGGAGGCCTTCGTCCTATCCTAGATATACACCCTCTTAATTTCTTCTTCAAAAAGATGTTCAAAATGCTCGCGCTTGCTGAGGCTTTGTCTTGCATGTACTTTGGAGGCTGGATGATAGTGTTGGACTTGCAAGAAACATACTTCCACATCCCCTTCCTGGGGATGTGGTTCACGGTGGGCCATGAGCACTTTCCATTTGCCGTGCTCCCTTTTGCACTTACCAGAACCCCGGGGGTATGCACCTGCACCAAGGTGATGGCTATAGTTGTAGCTCCTCTGCGGAGAACACCTTATCTCGACGACTGGCTATTGAAGGCAGGCTCACCCCAGGGTGTTGTCTTCCACCTCAAGACTACAGCGGACCGTCTGCATTCGCTGGGGTTCACCATCACCTTTGTGACGACACACCTTGAAATCTACACCGATCGTTTGGCTCCTCCATACTGGCTCCCGCTTCTTTGCAAAAGAGAAGCACCCCAGACCTTCCTGGTCTGCACCAGAAGCAAGTCCTCCGTTCTTCGTGGGTTCTGCTTGCCAAGGCTTGGTGAGTCCTAGTTCGACTTCGACGCCGCCGACAGCAAGAGCCTTCGTGGGACAGCTCGCCTCCTGGTCCTGGTCGTCCTCGACGTCTCCTGGTACCCGTGGCTGCAGCGACAAGCTTCACCCTTCACCTGCAATCTTCACGACATCGCCTGGTTCCTTCCTGGTTCCACGTGGTCACTGGCTAGTGACCTTGACTCTGTCCCTTCTGCTTGCAGGTACCCTTCCTTCTTGATCCCGGCCTTGGGATCCACCGGACACTCTGCACTGACTGCCTGTCAGCAACTTTCCTTCAGGCATCCATAGAAGTCCACGACGAAACCCGACGCAAGTTCACACCTATGCACCCGCGGGCTAGGTAACTTGGGTACTTCGGTGCTCACAAGGGAAGTGACTATCCTAGGATCTAGTTTCCGAGTCTCGAATCTCTAGTTGCTTCAGAAGTGTCCTTAAACTGCTTATTTCAAAACTGTACTATTTATATCGACTATACGCATTACGCATGAGTGTTTCCACTCTGCACCTGAATCCCGTGGGCTTCCCACTTCCTAACTGTTGGTAGTGTAGTGTAGCCCCAGCGATGGCCTAGGCCTACTCTATTTCCGTGACAGTGGTTCTTATACCACTTACTTAGTATATGGTTTGCGTGGCCCCTAGGGCCTAACTGTATTACTTACCTGTGTGACTTAATGTATGCTTAAATAAGACTGTGTTGTACTTACCTCTAATCTCATAAAGAGTGCTGAGGGTTTGCTTAGAATAAATACACTTTATTTTATATATATATCTGTTGTGGTGTCCTTTCGTTTGGTATTCAAGGGATTATATATGGTATCACAGCTGGCTTCACATGCCATTCAGAGTTTAGCCTAAGACTGCTCTTGTCCATGCTACCACTAGGATAGCTGGTCTATAAGGTTGACTTTACAACCAATCACCATAAGGGTATTTGGACTGATATAAGGTGTACACTAGAACTAGTGACATCATACATCAGGCCAACTTCTCACACTGACAGAAAGCAGACGTCGTACCCGGAGCCGCCAGAGGTCGAGTGAGGGCGCCGACTGAGGTCGTGGAGAGACACCGGAGGTCGAGTAAGGAGTCACCCGAGGTCGGGTGAGGGCGCCGACGGAGGTCGTGGAGAGGCGCCGGAGGTTGAGTCTGGAGTCACCTGAGGTCGAGGTGAGGCGTCGACGGGGGAGTGAAGTCCGCCCACCGGAGTCGCCGGAAACCGAGGTGAAGCGCGCCGGAGGTCGGGAGTGGAGATCGCACTCCGGAGATACCAGGAAGTGGGGAGTCCGAGTCCCTGCGACGCCGGAAGGCGACATCGAGTCGAGACCGACCAGCGACATCGAGTCGAGACCGACCAGCGACATCGAGTCGAGACCGTCCAGCGACATCGAGTCGAGACCGCCCAGCGACATCGAGTCGAGACCGCCCAGCGACATCGAGCCGAGGCCGCCCAGCGACATCGAGTCGAGACCGCCCAGCGACATCGATCCGGAGCCGCCTCACGGCGTTGACACGGTGCCGAGCGGAGCCGATCATCTTGAAAAGGGCAGTAAGTGGTAGAGGGGGCATCTGAGGCCCTGTGGAGCCCTAAAAGACCATCCTAGAGGCTAAAGGGGTGCTAGAACCAGCCTGAGAGTGCCAGGGGTGAACTGAGACTGGTACAGTGACCTCCATAAAGGGTTGTGTAGCTTGGAGGGCCAGATCTTTAGGGTACTCTTGTTCTGCCTCAGCTTAGGCCCCAGCCTTGATCAATCTAGGTGGGACACCCCCATGCCATCCAAGTGTCCTAAAGTTGGGTATGGGCAAAGTAAGACCAAGTGACCTCATGCAAATGTTTTGAATTGTCACGGTCATTGATTGTTTTACCTTATTTATTGGAATTGCTTATTTATAGTCATCCACTAATTTATTCCTGCACTATATTTATTTGTCATCTGTATTTATTGCACATCTATTTATTCCTTGCTTATTTATGACCTGAACCTATTTATTGAAATTCCAATGTAATATTTATTTGACCTGCTCTTTCAAGGAAGAACTTATTGTCTTGTATTTATGTAAGGTAACCTGCAACTAAGAGAAAATAAGATAAAGACATATATATTTTCAACTTGACTTGCATTATTTTTACGGTGTAGTGTCGTTTTTGGAACTGATGAACGCATGGTTATTGTGTGGGTGTGACGTACGCTTAGCACGGTGCCTGACCCCAACCGCTCGAGCCAAGCTACCATTGTGCTGGGAACGTGGTGACTGCTAACCCGGTTGCCCGGTTTCCAACACAATGCAATAGGTTTCGCATTTTCAAGAGTTAGAGCTATTAGCGTTGTAAATAACAAAGTGTTTTTCCTATCCATAAAATGTCAGGTTTGGTTTTATTACGTGTTTTTTAAAACGTGTAAATTTTTGCATTTTTTGTGTAAAATAAATAGTAAATGCTAAACGTAGAAGGTGTAGAAAGGTATTTAACTATTAAGCTAATGTAAGATAAGGAAAACAGACCAAAGTGAATATATTATATGTTATCAGATAATCTTGTGCCAGTTACCTTGCCATTGCCAACCGCTGTTCTTCCTGTCAGATAGCGTTTGTGACCGGGTGGTATGTGTGAAATGTTGTTTGTGGTGAGCCACATAGAAGAAAACAAAAGCGCGGCTGACATTTTAAATATGAAGCGCGGTGTGTAGAAAAGGAAGGCGTGACCGCTACTACGAAAGTGAAGGTGCGGCATGGCACGCTTTTAAAAATATAAATAAAAAATAGTGTTAGTAAATTTGAAGTGGGCGAGCTGCGCATAAGCAAACAAAAGCACGGCCGTCCTGGTAAAGATGAAGCGCTGTGTGCAACACTTTTAAAAACAAAATATAAAATATTTCATTATCGGCACTGTTACTAAGCAGCGCACTAAGAGGGCAGGTTGCCGAAGCAGGAGAGTATAGGTCATCAGACTACTTCGGAGGAAAAGTATGAAGGATAGACACCACTTCCCACTACAGTATGAGTAGATTTATTTATTTTTTTGCATATTTATATAGCGTGAACTCGACCCGAAGGTATTGGAGCGATTTACATGAGCACCGGTTGCGTCACATATTCAGGCACGGGGAGATTAAGTGATTTGCCCAGAATCACAGGGTGTGGACACGAGAGGCTCGAACCCTAGTTTCCAGCACCAAAGTCTGCAGTCTAGCCGACAGACCACATCCTCTCCCCAGTAGATACCCACTCGATTTACCCTACAGCAAATAAACTGGGTGCTCGGGAAATGGCCCGCACCCATATTCAGAAACTTGAAAAACAGCTCACACATCCCTCTTTAGAAACATAAAACATATTTTACGGAGTCTAAATTATTAGACATCATTGGTCTTTCGGAAACAACAATGCTCAATTTGCCCACTACACACTTGCTCCATGCCGGCAGAAAAAAGGATCGATATTGCTGCACTGCGGCATACCTTTGCACAAGTGTATATTGTCCACATCAATGAAATTGTTGGTGAATGCACAACAAGAACACATCACTGAAGCCACGCTTGAAATTCACCTTTCCAAAGCAAATGTAATAACCCGTCAGAGCCTTCCCAATCTTACCGAAATATATTCACCAGGAAGACATAAGAACTGCATATGCTGTTATTTGCGCGGCAAAGACTGCTACAAATGCAGATGTCTTGCATGTACATTACGGTTTTTTTTTTTAACGTATTTGAGAAGATTGCATACATTTACATCCAGAAACCATCAATATTAAACTTCTGAACAAGCCCTAAGCTGGAGACTGTTCACTGACATGCTAAAACATACACACACCCTGCTATAGTTACTTAACGCTACAGGTACTGTCTGCAGAGAGTCGTTCTTGCACTGCACCCTTGTGAGAGATGCAAACTGATTTATCATCCAAACATTTATGCTTATTCTGCCTTGATTTTAGATTTTCTCATCGTGTGGCCAGATTTCTGGGGCTGTAACCCATGTTCTGATATGTACATTTTTACGGTTCACAGGGAAGCGCTTCATCATTTTACCCATATCGGTTTAATAAAAATAAAAGTAGAATTTGTGCAGCCACCCATACAATACAATATTTACATCTGATGAAGCAGACCGGGCTTAGCTTTCCGTTAATGTAGATTTACAATGACAAGTAAGCCTTGCCTGAGCATGGAGAGCCACTTCAACAGAAAGTCGTGAGTGCGCCATATTAAAGTTAAAGCGAGTTGTGAAAGCAAAAGAAACTGTGCTAATTCTATTTTTGTATGCCAAGCCCCTTTGCCTGGGAGCTTGACAGGATCATAAAACAAGGCTGCAACAAATAGTATGGGGCTTGGCCTCCCAAAGCGGCCAGTTTGAGAGAGAACTGAGCCAGTTACCTGACGGCTGCCTTAGGGAAACAACGAGTTTACTCGCGCAGGCACAGCGAGCAGGAGACAGGGAGGGACAGGAGATGTGCACGCGTACACATGACCCGTACGCGTGCACATCGGCTGTCCGGGCGCGCACGTGCACATTACCTGTCCCCTTTCGGAAGCAAAACCCACAATAGGTCTCGCCAAGGCGATCAGCGCATGCGCTGCGTCGCTAGGCGAGACCTAAAAAGGAGGCAGTAGTGAACCCACAGCGCCAGCAGCTCTCATCTTCCCTGAGCCCCATGCAGTTATTGTTGTTCTACCTTGACTGCACAAGAGAGTTCCGGGTGGATGATCAACTCTTTGTTGGGTATGTTGGAGCGAAGAAGGGAAAGGCCATGCAGAACCAGAATATCTCCCGATGGATTGTGCTCTGTATTAAGATCTTCTACACATTGGCCCTGAAGTAACCCCCCCCCCCCCCCCCCCCCCTGAGGGTTTGTGTGCTCATTCCACCAGAGCTAAGGCAAGAGCGAAGGCTTCAATTACTGCTTTACCACGAGGTTCCAGTCCTGGATATGTGCCAGGCAGCAACGTGGGCTTCTCTACACACTTTCTTGAAGCATTACTGCCTGGACAGTCGGTCTGTCTTGATGGGCACTTTGCTCGTTTGGTGCAAAGGTTTTTCTAGTGCGAAACAGTTTTGCTGACCCACCACCAGGGAGGGTATTGTTTGGGTATCTATTCTAAGGTAAGGAATCTTCAGCTGGCACACACTTTCAGATGAACAAGTTAATTATCTTTGGTACCGCCTTATCTGGTAATGACTTTAGCTTACCTTAGCGACCCACTCATCTTCCCAGCGAACAGATTTCAAGGTACATGGCTGTTACCCGTCCAGGGCCCTAATTTTCCGCACCAGTGGTCAGTGTTCTTCGTGGCTCCGCTCTCCTGGTTTGGAAGGTTGCAAAAAGAAACTGATGTGCACACCCTGGGGTGACGCTTCTATAGGCACTGCACTCATCATTTCGAACACGGATGACACCACGTGGAGCTCATGAACACCACCTACTGGCGTGCAGGGGAACTGCTCATGAAAAAATGTCCAGATCTAGTCTGATGCCTGGGGAAAATTTTAAGGTATGGAATCTGCGACTAGATCATCTCTACCAGAACGGGCGTTACCAAAGGTAATTAATTTCATCTGAAAGAGCCAGGTTAGTGATAGATTCCTTACCGTAGAATATCCCAAGGCGTTAGACTGGATCCGGAAACTCTTTTCGTAGCAGTACCCCTGCGCGTCAGTAGGTGGTGTCGTGCGGCTCCGCGTCCGTCACTGGCGTTGTATGCGCTGAGATTACATCACGGAGACTACTTAGGCGCCACCCCTGCGCGCCGACATCAGTTCTTTCTTTTTGCGCGCCAGCAAGCGCAGATCCGTTTAGAGCACGTACCTTAGTCACTTTTTGACTACTCTTTTGAGACTTTTGTCTCCCCTTTTCTCCTGGTGCACATAGGGATGCCTGGATTTAAGTCTTGTGGGGCCTGCCGTCGCAGTATATCGGTGGCGGACCCTCACGATGTTTGCCTCTACTGCCTGGAGACTGACCATGACTCCCAGTCCTGTCGGGCCATGGCCCGAAGGCCTTGAGGGAGCGGCGCCGGGAGCTGCTGGAGGTCCGGCACTCATCCCAGCGCCGTTCCAGATCCAGGGACCGTTCCCGGGCTCGCTCACGGGGCCATAGTAGTCGCTCCTCGGCCTCCAAGTCTTTGGCCTTGGATTCCGGTAAGCGTCGATATAAAAGAAGTCAAAGAAGCGTGTTCGCTCTCTGACGCCCCTCGTCGGTCCTCTGATGCGGACGAGGGGGATGGGTTCTGCCCCTGTGGCTCCTTTGGAGCCTGGGAGTCCCACGGCCTACCCGCCTTACCCGGGTCCGTCGGCGACTCCCGAACAGGTGCAAGAGTTTCTTACCAACATAGACCTTCGGGCCCCGTGTCCAGATCCTGTTGGGCCGTCGGCGCCGCCAGTTTTGGCGCCACAGAATCATGCGCCGTTGGCTCCGGCCGTGGCGCCATGAGGTCTGGTGCTGCCGGCTCTGGCCCCAGCGCCGCAGTGGGTGCTGTTCGTTCCGCCCTTGCCCCGGTTCCAGGACCATATTGTTCCTGCCGGGGATCCGCATTGGGAGACGGCGCTTGCCCTGCCTCGGCCGGCGCCGTTCACTGGTTCCTTCTCTGGCTCTGTCACCGCAGCCTGTTCCTTCTGCAACAGAGGTGGAGGATGACTGGGAGGGGTCCGACTCTTGCCCCTCAGTGTGACTCCGAGCAGGACTGGGTAGACGACTTGGAGGACGCTAGCGGCCTCGATGTCTCTTCTGAGCCGGGGTTTGCCTCTCCCCCGCCTACTATGGAGGAGGGTGCTTCCTACACGATGGTGCTCCGTCGGGCTGCTGAGGTCCTCAACCTCGATCTTCCTATGGTGGCCCTCAAAACTAATCTCCTCACTGAGGTGCTCCAGACGGCGTCTACTATGTCCGAGCCCCTCCTTCCCTTCAACGACGCCCTCACTGACGTCCTGTTGGGCACTTGGTCGAGGCCCGCCACAGGGGCCCCTGTGGATAAGAATGCCACCCGGCGTCACCGCCCGGCGCTTGGTGACCCCGCGTTTCTGACCACTCATCCCACGCCTGAGAGACTGGTCATCCAAGCCTCGACGTTGCAGAGTGCCTTTCCCACGGCTCCGCCGGATAAGGACTCTAAGAAGCTAGAACAGTTCGGTAAGCGGTTGTTCTCTTCAGCCAGCTTGGTGCTTCGGTCGGTGAACACCGCCTGCTTATTAGACCGGTATTCCCACGCGGTGTGGGATACGGTTGCTCAGGTTTTGCCTCAGTATCCTGAGGAGGTCCATGCTGCACTTTCCCAGGCGGTTGCTGAGGGTAAGGATGCGGCTACGTCCACCATTCGGTGTGGTTTGGAGACGATTTCTACGACTGTGACACTGCGTCGCCATGCCTGGTTGCGATCTACTGGGTTCTCGCCGACATCCAGAGCTCGCTCATGGACATGCCCTTTGATGATACTCGCCTGTTTGGCGATAAGGCCGACAGTGCACTGGAGTGTTTTAAGGACTCACGAGCCACGGCCAAGTCCTTGGGTCTTTCTGCAAAGAGCCCGGCCACTCCTGGTTTTTGTTCCTTTTGTGGCCACAGCAGAGGCTCCCAGGCACGTTCCTTCAGCAAGCCTGTGCAGAACCATCCTCAGTGCGGACGCGGCTTCCGCTGGGTCGGGTCTGGGAATCAGCGTGGGGGTCAGTCCACCTCTGCCGCTTCTACCTTCAAACCTTCCTAATCCGAGCTTTGTGGAGCACCCCACGCCGGTGGGTGGCAGGATCCGCCACCACCTCCCCCACTGGCGCGGTATCACACCGGACATGTGGCTGTTGCAGATCATCCGCAGGGGTTACTCCCTTCCCTTTCAGTCCTTCCCTCCAGCCATGCCGCCTCAGTGCCACCGCATGTCGGGGATCACTTGGTACTTCTCCAGCAGGAAGTCACGGCCCTCTTGGCCAAGGGGGCCATTGAGTGCGTTCCTGGGCCAGAGGTAGGGAGTGGTTGTTATTCCCACTACTTTCTGGTCCCCAAGAAGGACAAGGGGGGGCCTGCACCCCATCTTGGACCTCTGGAACGTCAATCGCTTCCTCCGGAAAGAGAAATTCAAAATGCTGACTCTGACTCAAGTCCTGGCTGCCCTCGACCCTGGAGACTGGATGGCAGCGTTGGACTTGTAGGACGCATATTTTCACATCCCCGTCCTGTCAGCCCACCGCCGTTACCTGTGGTTCACGGTAGGCCAGGAGCATTTTCAGTTTGCCGTGCTCCCCTTCGGCCTTACCAGCACCCCTCGGGTGTTCACGAAGGTGATGGCGGTGGTCGCAGCTCACCTGCGCAGTTTGGGGGTGTCACTCTTCCCTTAACTCGACGACTGGTTGTTGAAGGCGGGCTCGCCCCAGGCAGTCGTCAACCACCTTCAGACTACGGCCGACCTCCTGCATTTGCTGGGGTTCTCCATCAACGTGCCGAAGTCGCACCCGAGTCCCTCTCAGAAGCTCCCTTTCATCGGAGCGCTGCTGGATTCGACACTGTTTTGGGTTTATCCTCCCGAGTCAGGGATATTCAGGCTATGATTCCGATCTTTCAGCCTCTATCCCGGGTTTCAGTCAGGATGACCCTCCAGCTCCTGGGCCTGATGGCCTCCTGCATCCTGCTAGTGCCACATGCCAGATGGCATATCCGGGCTCTGCAGTGGGACCTGAAGTTCCAGTGGGCGCAGCATCAGGGCAACCTGTCCGATCATGTCCAGATCTCGGAGGGTACTGCACGACAATTGCAGTGGTGGCTCACGAATCGTGATTGGGTCAATGGCAGATCGCTCTTCCTTTCCCCAACCGGAAAACACAGTGGTGACGGATGCGTCGATCCTGGGATGGTGAGGCCACTTGGTAGAGATGGAGATCAGAGGACTCTCGTCTCCAGCGGAGTCCCGGCTCCATATCAATCTGTTGGAGCTTCGGGCGATCCGGCTTGCACTGAAGGCATTCCTTCCCTCTGTCCCGGGAAGTGTGGTGCAGGTGTTGACGGACCACACCACCGCCATGTGGTATTGCAGCAAACAGGGCGGGGTGGGGTCCTGGACCCTATGCCAGGAGGCTCTGTGTCTCTGGACATGGCTGGAACATCAAGGCATTATCTTGGTGGGTCAACATCTGGCAGGTTCTCTGAATGCCAGGGCGGACAAACTCAGCCGCCGGGGCTTGATGGATCACGAATAGCGTCTTCACTCAGACGTTACACAAGGTCTCTTTCAGCAGTGGAGAGAGCCTTGGTTAGATCTATTCGCCACCGACGAGAACGCGCAATGTCATCAGTTCTGCACGTTGGAATTTCCAAGGCGGCACTCGCTAGGCGACGCTTTTTGTCGCGAGTGGAGTTGCTATCTGTTGTACGCCTTTCCGCCTATACCACTTCTGCCCAGAGTGCTGAAGAAGATTCGGCGCGACCGGGCCCAAGTCATCCTTGTGGCTCTGGATTAGGCACGAAGATACTGGTATCCCGAGCTACTCAGCACGGCGATGGATGCCCCGATCCGACTGCCTTTTCGGGAGGATCTTCTATCGCAGCAACAGGGGACGGTCCTCCACCCGAACCTGTGCAGCCTCCACCTCCATGCGTGGAGATTGAGCGGCGACAGTTGACAGCTTTCGATCTTCCTCCCGAAGTCTATGATGTCATTCTGGCAGCCAGGCGTCCCTCCACTAAAACGGTATACGCCTGCCGGTGAAACAAGTTTGTGGCATGGTGCACAGCTGAGGCTGTGGATCCTCTTTCCGAAGTCCTTCGGTTCCTTCTTTCTTTGGCCCGGCAGGGCTCTGCTCTGGGCACTATCAAAGGTTATCTTTCGTCCATCTCTGCATTTTTACGGCTTCCAGCTCAGCCTTCTCTTTTTAAGTCCCCAGTTGTTAACCGTTTCCTCAAAGGCATTACGCACACGTTTCCTCCCGTGCCGTTCATAATGCCTCAATGGGACTTAAACCTTGTCTTGACATATCTGATGTGCACTCCCATCGAGTCCCTTCATACCTGTCCTTTGCGTCTTCTCACTCTCAAGACTGCTTTCCTGGTAGCCATCACCTCTGCTAGAAGAGTGAGTGAGCGAGCTCCAGGCTCTTTCTTCCAAACCTCCTTTCCTTTCTGTTCATCCGGACAAGGTGGTTTTAAGGACCCGTCCTTCTTTCTTGCCAAAGGTTGTCACGCCCTTCCACATCGGGCAGACCATCACTTTGCCTACCTTCTTTCTGCCTCTGCATCCTTCAAAAGAGGAAGAAAGGCTCCACCGTCTGGACCCAAAACGTGCGCTCTCGTTCTACCTGCAGCGCACAAGACCGTTCTGGGTGGATGAGCAGCTCTTTGTTGGGTTAAGTGGGCGCTAAAAGAGGTCGGGCTGTGCATAAGCGAACCATCTCTCGGTGGGTCGTTCTCTGCATCAAGGCCTGTTACTCGGCTAAGAAGGAGCCTCCTCTGAGGCTGCGTGCCCATTCTACCAGGGCAATGGCAGCCACTACTGCCTTGGGACGCGGCGTCCCCTTGCAGGACATTTGTCAGGCAGCTACGTGGGCCTCGCTGCACACGTTTACCAAGCATTACTGCCTTGACAGTCCGGTCTGGATAGACGGCTTCTTTGGCTGTTGTGTTCTCCTGGACTTTCTGATGTAATCTATTTGCAGACCCACCACCGGGGTTGGTATTGCTGGGGTATCTATTCTAAGGTAAAGAATCTATCACTAACGTGTCTTTCAGATGCACAAGTTACTACTTGTGTAACGATATATCTGTAAGAGACATTAGTTAGTGTTAGATTCCTTACCGCCCCACCCATCCTCCCCGTTCTCCGAACCGATTTCTAGGGTTAAGGTCATCCACTTTAAGGGCCCTAGTTTCATTGCACCCGTGGTCAGTTTCTTGCATGACTGCGTTTCTGGCGCGGAAAGCCGTGTACAGAACTGACGCCAGCGCGCTAGTGTGGCGCCTACGTAGTCTCCGTGACGTCATCTCGGCGCATACGACGCCAGTGACGGACGCGGAGCCGCACGACGCCACCTACTGACACGCAGGGGTACTGCTACGAAAAGTCTTTCCGGATCCAGTCTGACGCCTGGGGATATTCTAAGGTAAGGAATCTATTACTAACTAATGTCTCTTACAGATATATTGTTACACAAGTAGTAACTTGTGCTTCTTTGACATTGGTAGTTTCAAGACAAAAGTTATAAGTTTACAGAATTATGAGTAGATGGCAGCATAGGCCAAATCATATTGCAGATCTGGAACATTTGCACACAATTAGACTCCGACATTACATTTTGCATAAGTGAATCTGTCCTGGCAGAATTATGACGTTCTGCATAAAAGTCATTAAAGTAATTTAGTAATAAAGTGGGAGCTCCTATAGGTCATGATATCGTAGAATTAGTTTTTGTTTAGTAAACATTATTGCCCCCAGGTCTGAACAGAAGTTAAATTGATAGTTCTACCATTCTTTTTACATTTTCATTATGCTTTTTATATTACACCTCATTCAGGTTCATCAGTTGGGGTGTGAGGCGGTAATGCTTTTGCTAGAGTTGAACCCTGATCAGAGCAACCTGATGTATTGGGCTGTGGATCGGTGTTACACAGGCTCCAAGCGTGTAGCTTCTGGCTGCTTTAAGGCCATAGCGAGTGTGTTCCAAACCAGGTAAGCGATAACATTTGTCTTTGAAATTTGTTTTTCAGATTAAAATATTTATTTTTATTATGGCTCTTGTATGGAAATTATATTGATACTGTCTTCTGATAGCACGCTAAAGTTTTTAAATATTATTTTGTGTACTCTACTGTATATGTATGTATGCACAGAGATTAGGAACCACACAAGCGGGAGGGTGTTTGTTTCTTCCTATTAGAGAACCACCTGGTAGGGTCCCCAAATGCCAGAGCGGACAAAAGGAGCAAATCTCATCCGACAGATGAGTGATGTTTGCATCCAGAAATTCGCAGGGTGTGTTTAGTATGGAGAGCATTGGTAAGTTCTGTTCACCACTGCAAAGAGCGTGCAATGTCTACAGTTTTGTGTGGTGGCGTTTCCGAAACAGCCCTCGTTAGGAGATGCATTTCAACAAGAAACGCCTTGCCGCCACTATCTCTACTTCTCCAAGTTTTGAAGATCAAGAACGACTGGGCCCAAGTAAGCAGAATGGGCCAGGAGAGTGTCATACCTGGAACTCTGAGCATGAGCATTTGTCATTCCATCAGGCTACCACTTCAGAAGGACTTCCATCCAAAAGTCCTCATCTTACACCTCAATATAATACAGGGAGATCGAGCAGGAGACTTTAACTAAATTTGAGCATCCTCACTGCCAGATGCCCCTCCCTAAGATACATTTGAAGTTGAAGTTGAAAGGGTTTTATATAGCGCTCTATTACCAAACTGTTTCTTGGCGCTGCAGAAGGAAACTGAAACTGAGGAAAGATGAGGAAAGAGAATTTAGGAAGAATAGGCAGAGGAGAAAAGATAAGTTTTCAGAGCTGCTCGGAAGACCAAATAGGAGGGAATAGACCTAATTGCCAGAGGAAGTGTGTTCCAGAAGAGGGGGGCAAGTGTGGAGAAGCTGGTGCCACCCGATTTCTTGTTGCGGAATCGGGGGACAGGCAGAAGGAACTGGGTAGAGGAGCGAAGATTTCTAGCAGGAACATATGCATTGATCTTGGATCTAATGAATGCGGGGGCAATGCCAGCTAGAGACATAAAGGTCAGACAGCCCATCTTGAAGAGCGAGCGCTCCCTAATAGGGAGCCAGTGAAGAGTCTTAAGCAGGGGGGTGGTGTGACTAGACTTGGGGAGCCTATAAATAAGGCGAGCCGCTTGATTTTGGATAAGCTGTAGGCGACGTCCCTCGCAGGCAGGGATGCCCACATACAGAGCGTTGCCATAATCTAGATGGTATAAGATCATGGCCAGGATAATAAGTTTAAGGGCTTCGACCGTGAAGTATCGCGAAACTTTCCGGACGGTTCTTAAAGCCAGAAAGCAAGAGGAGACTGCCGAGCTTATCTGGGGACGCAGAGAGAGGTCCTGGCTGATTTTGATGCCCTGAGATTTAACAGATGCAGAGGGAGACGGGGGGAACCAAAGATGGGAGGCCAGAAAGCAGGGGACCAGGGATTGGAGGGACCACCGATGAGAACCAACTCCGTCTTATCGGGATTCAATTTTAATTGATTGAGGCTCATCCAGTTGTAAATGAAAGTAAGAGTGGAGTGGACCCTGGAAACTGAGTCAGGAGAGGAGGAAAGGTTGAAGATGAGCTGGAGGTCATCGGCGTAATTGAACGCCGTGACCTCGATATCCTGTAGAGCAGCAATGAGGGGGTGTATGTAAAGGTTAAATAAGAGGGTGGAGAGGGAGGAGCCTTGGGGTACCCCACAGGAAACCGCGCGGGTGGGTGCAAGAAAGCCTTCTAGTCGAACAGCCTGAGTACGGCCTGCTAAAAAAGAGGTAAGCCAGGTCAAGGCACACCCCTGTAGTCCGGCGCCCCTGACACGGTCGAGGAGGATGGAGTGGTCGACCGTGTCAAAGGTGGCGGAGAGATCGAGAAGGACTAAGGCCTGGGGGGAATTGATGTCGTCACCACGTCTGAGCTCATCAACCACTGAGAGTACAACAGATTCCGTAGAATGTGCAGGCCGAAAGCCGGCCTGGTGGTCCGCTAGGAGACGATGGGCCTCAACGTAGGTGGAGAGTGAGGAGGTGATATGGCTCTCCTGAATCTTACTCAGGAGTGGGAGGAGCGAAATTGGTCTAAAGTTGGAAGGGGCAGTAGAATCAGTACCGATTTGTTTTATAATAGGAATAACCGTCGCTGCTTTGAAAGCATCAGGTACAATTCCTGAGGAAATAGAGGTGTTAAGCAGGGTAATAGAAGGGACTGGACAGTAGGAGAAGATCTCCCTCAGAATATGTGCAGGGCACACGTCGGCGGGGGAGCCAGTTTTGACTTTTCCCAGGAGAGTACGGAAGGCCTCTACTGAGATCAGGGGGAATTGGTCGAGAGAGGAGGGGGGCGAGGGTAAAGGAGGGCAAGAAAACCAAGGAGGGGCCATGGGGATGTTCTGCTTTATAGTGGCGATCTTCTCAATGAAAAAATCATTGAGGGAGTTGCAGCGGGATTGGGAGGGAATGGGTCTAGAAGCAACTCTGTCGGACGCAGCAAGCTCATGGACGATTGCAAATATCTCCTTGGGTTTGTTAGCTGCCTGATGAATTTTCTGGGAGAAGTGTTCTAGCTTGGCGGTGAGTATGGCTTTTTTATAGGCCCTAAGTAGCGTAAGGTAAAGGATCTTAAGGTCAGGGCAATATCTGCGTCACCACTGGCGCTCAGCCTGCCGAAGTGCCAACTTATGGCCCTTTAAGGCATTAGAAAACCATCTGTTGGCATCGTGGGAGTGGCGCGTTCTGACCCGTCTAAGAGGCGCAACATGGTTACAGGCCTCTGAGAGCCAGTTATCGATCGTGGCTACCTGCGGATTGGGAAGTAAATCTGTCAGGGTAGGGGCGGAGGAGGCTAAGGAATGGCCTAAAGCGGCCAAATCCACTCTATTCCAGTTACGAACGTAGATATTTTTAGGGAGAGGGGGGATGTTGATCTCCCCCAAAGGAGTTGAAAAGGTAATCAGGAAGTGGTCGTACCAGACACAGGGGGATATAGTAGGCGGGGAAATAGGCAGATTGGCAGACCAAACTTGCTTTGCTGGAAGCTGGAGCACATTTGTTTCCTGGTGTAGTGCCTCTTACAAGCTAAGCATTCAGATGTTTTGTTGTTGGTTCGTTCTTTGGCAAAGCAAGGACATACTGTGGGCTCTGTAAAAGGATATTATTCACCCTTTTGGCTTTCTGTACTTGCTGGACAGACTGTCGTTGATTGCATCACCAGGTCTGAAGTCGTTCATTTAAGGTTTGCCACAAATGTTTACTTCCAAACAGTTTTTGATGCCCCAGTGTGACCTTAACATGGGCTTGACACTTATATCCACACCCTTAGAGCCTATGCATAGTTGCTTGCTCCATTTTTTGATACTTAATACTAACTTCCTCAATGTGATTGCCACCTCGTCGCATGAGTGAACTTTGGGTATTCTCATTGCAACTGCCCTACACCACCATATTTCCGCACAAATTGGAGTGCTGGACTTGAAAGGCTTTTTTTTTTTTTTTAATTAAAATTCTTTTTATTAAACCAACTCGACAGTCTTACAGCAGATGTTCAGTGACAGGCGAAGGTAGGTACAAACGGCCACATAGTACACAGTTCAAAACATGTTACAAGCAGATCTCCCTAGCGGTCAAGGGGATACATGAGCCTCATCCACCGTCTGCCTGCTCGGTGGGGGACAAACATCGCCTCTATATTGGTTCCATGCTCCCCATACCTTATTCCACTTTCCTTGGCAGCCCCTGGCAACAAACACAGACTGAAAGACATTCTTTTTTTTTTTTTTTTTTTTTTTTTTGAAACCGTTTATTACAATCTCAAACAGTTACAAGTATGGGCCTACAACCGTCTGGCCGGCCGCTAGAGTAGCAGTAGCACATGACATACATACAGAAAAATCTCTTGGCGGTGCAAAAAGGGTAAATCAGGAGATATCAGTAGTGCAGGCCACATAACTCCAAACCAACAATACGGTTTCCTTTTGTCAAAACACAACAACACAAAAACAACCACACCCGCAAGGCAACCCGCAATCCCAAGTGACAGCACGCGCTCCTTAAGTGGGGAACCCCAACCAATCGCCAAACTCTGAAGAGGGGAATGAGAACAGATCAGGGACTGGGGAACCACGTGCCCATGGCTGGGGGAGGGGGTCGGCTAGGGGGACGGAGCTGGTGAAGCAGCCGGCAGCAGCGGCGGCTCGCAAATACCCCCGCGATAGGCGTTCCAGGGGCCCCAGATTTTCACCCACGCCCCAGGCTTACCCCTCGCAACATACACCACCTTTTCACGAAACATACACCAATCCATGTGTTCTTTCCAGGCCGACACCGCCGGAGGCCTCTGGGATCCCCACAATTGAGCAATGTCACGCTTAGCGATCATGTATCCCAGAGTCACCCACCGCGTCTGCGGAACCGAGTTGTCAGTTGGCTCCCACACATTCAGCAAGCATCTCCTCGCTTCAGGCAACAGCACGACACGCGTAACCACTCGCAGGACCTCATGCACACCACGCCAGAATCGCTCCACCTTTGGGCATTCCCACAGAATATGCAAGAAAGTTGCCAAAGCACCACAGCCACGCTTACACAGTCCATCCTCAGCTAGGCCCATACGTAGAAGCCTTGGCCCCGTCACATAGACCCGGTGGAGGATCTTAAGCTGGACGAAGCGAAGACGAGCCGGGATGGCCACCTCCTTCGGAGAAGCCACCGCGGACATCCAGTCCTCGTCGTCCAACTCCAGCCCATCGGCAACCCAGGCCTCGCGGAGGCCAGTCAGCAGGCCCGATCGGTCGTTAATCAGTTTTTTGTATATAAGGGAGATCGTGCTGTCTGGGACATGGCCATCCAGCACTCTGTCCTCCAGGGGGGAAGACTCCGGAATGGACGCGACATCCGGGAAGACGGAGCCCAGCGCGTGGCGGACTTGTAAGTACCGGAAGTACTCACTGCCTTGCAACTGAAACTCCGTCTGCAGCATCTCGAAAGTTTTGAATCCCCCCCTCGTCCAGAGATCTCCCACTGTGCTGATGCCGATCGTGTCCCATTTCTCGAAGCCCTTCGAGGTCCACAAGGAGCCCAACCTCGCCGATGCATATAGCGGTGACGCCCGGGTCAAACGGTCCTTCCACCCCATAGCTGCGTTAGCCGCGTGCCATACACGCACCATGACATGCGTCGGTCCCGTCAGGCGAGGGTCCGGCGCGCCAGAGTAAAGCGCCCGGTTGTAGTCGCCACCGGGCAGGAGCATCTTGTCCATTTCAAATGCCGGGTTCAGGGCGGGCCCGTAAAGGCCATGATTAATCGCAGCTAGCTGGGAGGCCCAGTAATACCGTTTAATATCCGGGAGGGCAACCCCCCCATCGTACCACGGGAGCGTCAATTTAGCCAAGGCGATACGTGGCCTCCCGTCCCAGAACAGGCGACGCTGCAAACTCTCCACCTCTCGGAAGTAGCACGCCGGAACCAAATCCATAGTGTTCTGGAGAGCGTACAGAAAGCGCGGCAACGACATCATTTTAAACAAGGCCGCTCGGCCAAGCGGCGAAAGCGGCAGACGCCGCCAACGCACCACGTCCTCTTTCAAGCGCTGGAGGGGGGGCAGCAAATTCCGCTCGTAGCGGGCCTCCGGGTCCAGAGTAATATATATACCCAGGTACCGAAACCCCTGGGAGGCGATCTGGATCGGACAGTCCCGTGGTAGGACCGGAGCCTCCCCGGCAAGCACATATACACAGGATTTCGCCCAGTTGATGACGAGGCCTGAGTTGCGACCGAATGAGCGCAAAACATCAACTAGGACGATCAGTGATTTACGCGGGGAGGCGAGATATAGAAGGATATCATCAGCGTAGAGGGACACGCGGTCCTCATGCTCGGGGGTCCAACGGAGACCACGGATGGAAGGGTGCCACCGCAGCCACTCCGCCAGGGGCTCCAGGGCCAGTGCAAACAGGAGAGGCGACAGGGGGCAACCCTGTCGCGTACCCCGTCCCAGTGCAAATGGGGCCGAAACTCGTCCATTCACCACCACCTGCGCCAATGGGCCGGAATACAACAATTTGACCCAGCTGATGAAGCCCGGTCCGAAGCCAAACTTCGCCAGCATCGCCCAAATGTATGGCCACTCAAGCGTATCAAACGCCATGGTGGCATCCAAGGACGCCAAGATGGCCGGTTCCCGCACGAACGGGACACGCGCGAGCACCCCGTGCAAGCGTCGCAGATTAAGGGCCGTGTTACGATGGGGTATGAAGCCGGACTGGTCTTGGTGGACCAAGTCGCCCACCACGCCGACCAGCCGGTTGGCCAGCACCTTGGCGAGGATTTTGGGCTCCGCATTCAAGAGCGAGATAGGCCTATAGGATGTGACCCGCTCACGGGGTCTCCCCTCCTTGTGGATCACCACGATCGTGGCCAGACGCTGGTCCAGCGGAAGGGAGCCCCGCGAGCAGGCCGCCAGGAACATCGCGCGCAGGTGGGGCGCCAGCACATCCGGTCGCAGCTTGTACAGCTCGATAGGAATGCCATTGGGGCCCATGGCCTTGCCAGATGCGACCGAGCGGATAGCAAGGGCAATTTCGTCCGAGGTGGGAGGAGCGTCCAGCGAATCCCTGTCCTCCACCGAAAGGGAGGGCAGCGCGATGTCCCGAAGCAGGGCATGGGAATCCTCCTCCGAGCAGGGAGAAACCGGGGAATATACCTCGCGGAAATAATCCGCGAAGCAGGAGACAATGGCGTCCGGCTCGGTGACACATACACCATCCATCCTCTCGATCAACGGAACCACACGACTCGCTCTCTCCTTTTTATCCAACCACGCTATCAATTTACCAGCCTTATCACCCACATCATACAGTCGCCCCTGTTGCTCCCTACTGAGGCCCCTGGCCGCCTCCGTGACGAGGGCCCTATAGGCCGCCTGCTTGAGGTGTAAAACATGCAATGTGGCATCCGTCACCCCGCTCCCCAGGGCACCCTCTAGTTCAGTAATTTCGGCCTCCACCCGGGTTACCTCCTCCCGCTCGCGCCTCCGGGCATGGGAGATAAAGGAGAGGGCCTCCCCCCCTAAGAACTACCTTAAAAGCCTCCCAAAGGGAGATGGCAGAAGGGACAGACCCCACATTCTCCTCAAAGTACCGCTGCAAGGATTTGATCAATTCGGCTCGAATAGTGGGGTCGCGCAGGTACCAGGCATTAATTGGGGCCACCCTGCCCTCCCCCCTCGGGAAGACATCCAGATGCAGCAGTAGTGGGGAGTGATCTGAAATACCCCACGCCAAATGGCGCACCTCTCCCACCCTCCCAGCATAGGCCGCAGGAACAAGGATATAATCAAGCCGCGAGAGGCTACCATGGGCACCCGAGTGGAAGGTGTATTGCAGCTGAGCGGGATGCTTTAGTCGCCAGCAATCTACCAATCCTAGTGTATCTAAGAGGCCGGACAGCCACGCCTGTGCCCGGGGGAGGTCCCTGGGGGGATGACGATCCATAGACCCTGAAGCCACCGCATTAAAGTCCCCCCCAACTACCAGAAGCCCCTCCGGGAGGTCAAGGAGGAGGCGCCCCAGGTCCGCAAACGTGGTAGATTGCAATCCCGGCGGAACGTACACTGATACAAAAACGACCACTCTGCCCTCCATTCTACCCACCAAGCCAGTGTAACGTCCCCTCTCATCATGGCGCACCTCATCAATCTCCAATGGGAGCGAGTTCTTAATCATGATGCCCACCCCCCGCGAGCCCGAGGTGAAGCCCGAATGGGCCACCAAGCGATAGCCTCTCCGATTCATGGCATGAAAGGAATTACCAATAAGGTGTGTCTCCTGCAGGAAGATCGCATCTGGTGAAATTCGTTTCAGATACTGCAGGACCACACCACGCTTAATCCTATCCCCCAGTCCATTAACGTTCCATGATAACACAGTCAGGTCCCTACCCCCCATCATACATGAAAGCCATCAATCGTCCCCCAAAGAGCATCTCAAAAACGACAATACAGTAAAGGGTTCGCCTTGCGGTGCAAACAAACAACACTCCACCCCCACCCACCCATCCCAACAGAACTCCCCCCTCCCTGCACCCCTGCATGAGCCCAGACAGCCCCCCCAAAGTGCAGTGTGCCTGTCGCCCCATAGATGAAAAACTAACTAGTCCCCCAGAGGAGGAGGGAAAGCCCCCAACGGACCCCATACGACCTCCATAGGAGGGGAACATACACGATCAGTGAATGGTAACCAAAATGTTGTCCAGAGCAAGGCCTACTATTCACCCCTCAGTTCTGATCCGGTGCGCCCTCCCCGCCAACCGCACCCCCCCCCACCCCCCCGGCCCCGATCCCCAGGCAGAGTATCCAACCAGTCCCCAGCCGCCTCGGGACGGTCAAATAAATGCGTGCGATCATCCACCTCCACCCTCAGCTTAGCTGGAAAAAGCATTGAGTACTTAAGGTTCATGTCCCGTAGGCGACGTTTAACTCCGAGAAAACTCAGTCTCTGCTTTTGGACCGTCGGAGTAAAGTCAGGGTAGAAATTCACGTCCATATTATCAAGCTTGACCGGTCCCTGTAGCCTGGAAGTCTGCAAGATAGCGTCTCTGTCCCGAAAGTTAAAAATCCGGGCAATGAGAGGCCGCGGCGGAGCTCCGACCTTAGGTCTTCCTCCGGGGACCCTGTGAGCACGTTCCACCGCAAAAAGTTTGCTCAGCCCCCGGGGCTGGAGATGGGTGAGGATCAGGTCTTCCACAAACAAATCTGCCGCCTCCTCCTCCCGTCCCTCCGGCACCCCGACAATACGAACGTTGTTCCTCCGGGCCCGACCCTCGGCGTCCTCCAATCGACGGTCCATCATGGCGCTCGCCTGGCCAAGCCGGTGCACCTCCTTTTGAAGGGCCGCCACGTCTGTAGTGAGACTTAAGGTGGTGTGGGCCAGGGAATCGACCCGGTCATTTGTTTTAGACAAGTCGGCTCTCACTAGGCCCACCTCCACCAGGGCCGAGTCTATCTTCTGCGCCAGAGTATCAAAGCGCTGGTCCACCGAGGCCTTCATTTCGGCAATGGCGCCCATGACGTCCCGGAGGGTCAGATCCGCGGGCTGAGCAGACGCCTCAGCCGGGCCCGCGGGGGATGTACGCTGTGCCTCTGGGGATCCCTTCTGGAGGGTGTAGCGGTCCATACTGTTTAACTGATGTGCCGGGCCGCGGCGGGTCGATTTCACCTTGGCCCGGTCGCCATCTTGCTTTGTGGACATGTCGCACTCCCAAAGTCGTGCCAATCTCCTCGAAAGGGCCGATAAACCAGTTCACGGGTTCCGGGGGGGGGGGTTGACCACTGCACCGCAGGACAACTCACAGCCGGCGGGTCAGCCGGGCACAGGGGCAAGGCCACACCACCGCACCCCGCTCCGCAACCCTACCTCGCTTGAGGGCAAGGAGGGCGCAAAAGCGAAAGTGAAAGCGCGGGGTACGCGAGTCGCCCAGCCCTGCCCGCCGTTGTTGTTCGCTTTGTCCCCGGATCGCCCCACAACTCCAATCCGGGGGGCCGGCGCGGAGAGGGCCGCAATCTTCGATCGGTGCTCCCACCAGTGTCCGGGGTCCGATTCGAAAACGGAAAACGGGTGCCGCCTCAGCTCGGGTACACAGACACAGTCCCCTCGTCAAAGACAGGATATAATCAGGATTAATTCAGGAGGTCGCGGAGGTCCTCGGGAGCTTCGCACCTACGCGGCCATCTTGGTTGCGCGCTAGGCTCCTCCTCCTCCTGAAAGACATTCTTATTGAAGGTTATGACTTCTTCCACGCTGAACAATCCGATCTCTGTACCAGCTTTTCTCCCCTCTTTCAACACTTGATCAAGCAAGAGAGGCTCCATTCCTTGAAACTCTTGGAGCTTTGAGTTTTTATATCAATCTTGCTTAGGTCCCTTGAGTGGACTATTAACTGAGGTTTTATGGAGTGCAGAAAGTTAAGGCTGTGACGAAAACCCAGGTGGATAGAGCTCTGCATACGATCTGATGCGCACTGGCCCAGAAACACCCCCTTGACAACTCATTTTACATGGGCCAGTGCCACTATGGCTGCTTTGGCACAAGGGGTACCTGTGTTTGGTTTTTGTCAGGTTGTGATGAATATGTTCACAGACCCCTAATGCCTTGACAGCCAAGTACAGTGGGAAAGATAATATATTTGCTCAGTTGTACAGGACTCAAATTCTGAAGTCCACTCCCTGAACCCCTCTGCCCTATTGGAGGCAAAGCTTTGGTATCTGTTCAAAAGTTAGAAGAATGATATTAAAAGTATCCATCAGAAGAACAAATTGATTACCTTCTGTAATTCTCTTTCTGGTGGCTACTCTAACCGCAGATTCCTCACTGTCATTTCACCTCCAAACTCTGTGGAGTGGCCTCTTCAAAATCCAACAATTGTTTTGCATGATATGTCTGAGGGTGCCAAAAGGAAAGACAGACTGATGTCAGTGTGCAGGTGTGGCGCTTATAGGCGGCTCTGCTTTGTCGTTTTTGGGCTGTATGGACTCTGCATGAAGCGAAGATGCCACCTATCGCGCACGTTAGCTCTGCTATTGCAAAAAAATTGAATTTGCAGTATAGTATCCACAAGAAAACACGTTTTCAAAGTTAAGTAACTTTGGCTCGGTTTGCCACTCATGTTCATGACTACAGAATTGGCTCAGAAATGTTTTACCATTCTTAATGTTAACCTTGGGTGTTTTTGAGTGTACTATGTTAACTCTCATTTCCTATGACTTTCTCGCCTCATCTTGCTGTTCTTTTGATGTCTATCTCTTAGAGAAGAAAACCTTCTTTACTCTTAACACTAGTTCTCTGTTATGGGTATCTTAATTAAATTTATAACAAAAACTTGCCCTTCTCCCAAGTGAGGTCACTGCAGTGGGAGGAAAGATTTGGTCACAATGCCTTTTAGTTTATATCTGATAGAGACTACTAGCCGCAGATTCCTTAATGTAGAATTATCCCCAGGCGTGAGACTGCACCCGGAAAACTTTGTTTACCCCAGCATCTCTGCTCGCCGGGGTGCAGTACCTCTCGACTCCGCCCTGACATAGTCTGCGGGCGTGAGGTCAGCGAGGTCACATAAGCCCCACCCCGGCGCACTGACATTAGTTTACTTCTTTTCCGCGTGCAACGCGGATCCAGATCGTGTCCCTGCCTGTTTTCAGGCCTTCTTTTTCACGCTTTGTGTTGTGGGACAGTGTGCAAATGCCTTTGGGCTTTAAGGTGTGCTCGTCTTGCGCGCGTCCGATGTCGGTGACGGACCCTCATCCTAATTGCATGTGGTGTTTGGGCGAGCACCATGATTCCACAGACTGCGACGCTTGCCAGCATCTGAAGCCTAAGTCCCGGCGGGAGCGCCGATGGAGCTGCTTTCAGCCAGGCTGTCCAGATCGGTGTCGTCTCCGTCCCCCGCGAAAGGGTTCACGAATCGCCGCTTCCGACATCTCCCGTCACCGAGGCCCCTAGGGCGGTGCTCGCTCGTCGGTAAGTCTTACAGCTTGTCCCAGAGGCCTGGTCCCCGCTCTGCGGAGGGCGCGGGTTCTCCGCGCGACATGTGGCCTCATTCGTCGCCACCCTACCCGCTATTTCCTAGCGTCGGGGCGAACAGGGCCCAAATGGAGGCTTATGCTGCGGCTCTGCAGGCTTCCTTGGCCCCTCCTCCTCCTCTTCCTTGGACGTCCACGGAACCCTTGCCATGTGCGGGTTCGGCTTCAGGTGTTGGAGGTATGGTGTCGTCGGGGTGCTGCCCTACGGGGCTCCCCTCTCCGGACCACGGTGCCTCTGCCTCACGGCAAACCCCCGAGAGGGGCTCAGTGGTGTCGTAGGAGGTCGCTGGGACTCGGCGCTTGTCCCCGAGTTCCCCTCGGTCTTCTGGGCAGGTGGCGGCCTTGCCTGAAGCCGATCTGACGCCGCTCAGGTGCCGACAGCTGTTGGCCCTGGCGGTGCCGCTGGTGCTGGCTAGGGGCCGGGGCTCGTCCCCAGGTCCCCCTCTCTCCACGCAGGCGGCTGGTCGGAGGTCAAGTCGGCGCATTTTCTGCGCCGTTCTTTCGCCGACCTGGATCCGGCCCACCCCATTCTCCTGGGGCGCAAGTGCTGAAGGATGTGGTCTCGGTGTCCCCTCCGGTGCTGGATGACGTCACGCCGGTGTAGGAGAGTAGGGTCTGCTTCATATGGTCCCCCCCACTTTTTGCTTTTGCTTCACTGGTTTTCGACTTAGATGTGGCTGTGGGCCTGCTAATCAGACCCACAGCCCAGCTGTTCTCTCACTAAATTCATACTATGTACTTTAGGTACATAACCCAATTGGTAAGGATCACCTTATGGGTCCCTGTACAGTGTACCTTAGGTACCCAGGGCATAGGTGTACCCTAGGCCTACCAGGGGCTGCAGCATGTATTATGCCACCCCTGGCTGGCCTCCCATCATGACACAACTGGCTGATCACTCAGCTGGGGCAAGGTCGTGTAATCACCCCTTGCTTAGGTATAGTATTCCTATACCTACCTTATATATAGACACATGGGTAACCTGTAAGCCGCTCCTATGGCAGGCCTTAACAATCCTGGAGGCAGAGTGCTTGGTAACATGTGAGATGGTGCTCTAGCATGATCTGAGCCTGTCTGCAGCTTTCGGAACCATGTCCTTATAGCTGTTCTATGATATCGCCTACCATATACTCTTAAAGTGCCTTATAATCCTTGTGGTGATGGTAACTATGGTTTGGCTTTATCAAAACATGTCGTGTAAGGTGTCTAACACTTTGGAATACTACCCCCACACTATTTCTGGCGCTGAGGATAGTATTCCCCCCTTCTAGAGGGGGAAGACATGTTAAAATCCTACTTACCCGGTTAAAGTTAACCAGAGCCCCAGCATCACAAAATCGATGCTGCTGCCACGGACACAAGTCTGACCTCCTGCTGCTGGGAGTCCTTCCAGCGAGGGAGGCTTGGACAATAGGTTTCCTGCCTTGGGAGGTGCTAGCACCACCCCAGACAGGACTTAGTGTATTGGTGCAGGGAGGGATGAAAGAAACGAGACACTGCCTGGGGCACACAAGGTGTCCCATGCATAGCCCGGTTCAAACCGGTGTTGGGGCACTCCAGCCCCAGCCCTGGCTCGAAACTGGACAAAGGGAAGGGGGTATAACCACCCCCCTCCCTGGTCCCACCCATAGGAGGGACCTAGCAGGTAACCCAGCCCCCCAGATTAGTATAAGAGTGGGAGCTGAGTCCCTAGGAATTTGGATTATCCTGAACTGAAACTAGACACGAAACTCTGGACCTTCGACATTCGACGACAAGAAGACGACTGAAGAATCTCCCTTGTGGCCAAGGAGTGGCCACCCTGTGCAAACAGGCACCAACAAGCGACCTGCCGTTTGCTTTGCCCAAGTTCTACGAGAACCCGACTGCAGAGCCCGACCAGCGCCTTGACTTCCAGACTTCTCCGACCCTGATCCACAGCCGAGCTGAGATCCGTGGAGGCGACGAGAGACGTGGGACAGGCTACCTGGGAAAATTGGCGAGTAGCTTCCAGCGCAGCTTCTGAGGCATCCTCGAAGTTGTGCTTTGGGGTTTGAGAAGCCCCAACCCCGAGCACCATCTGCACTGAAGATCAGCCCTCTACACTCCACGAGTTCTGCGTGGGGCGCTTCTGCATTTCCCTGCTCGACGCGTCTGTCCGGTTGCTGGCCCGTTGACTAGTAGCCTCAGTGACGACGAACCCTTAACTTTCCACCGCTGGTTTGGCTCCTCCAGACTGGCCCTTGCTTCCCTGTGAAAGAGAAGCACCACAGACCTTCCTGGTCTGCACAGGAAGCAAATTTCCATTTCCGCGTGGGTTGCCTTTGCCAAGGCTTGTTGACTCCAATCGGGCCGTCGACTCCGCCATCAGCAAGATCCTTCGTGGGACAGCTCGTACCCTGGTTCTGGTCGTCCTCGACGCCTCCTGGTCCACGCAGCTGCAGAGTCAAGCTCCAAGACATCACCTGTGTTCTGCACGACATCGCCTGGTTCCTTCCTGGTTCCACCCGGTCACTGGCTAGTGACTCAGACTTTGTCCCCTCTGCTTGCAGGTGTTCTTCCTTCAAGATCCATCCTTGGGTCCACCAGACATCTTCCTCCTGGCCGCCTGCCAGCATTTGTTCTTCAGGCATCCATAGGATCCAGCGACGACACCTGACACATCTTCACACTTATGCACCAGTCTCCTGTGGGTGAGGTAAAGCGAGTACTCCGGTGCTCCAGTGGATATTGACTATCCAAGTGTCTAAGTCTTTAGTTGCTTCCTCCTAGTTACTTCGGAAGTGTCCTTATTCTTCCTATTTCTGACTATTACATTCCCATTGACTTTAATGTAACCCGCGTGTGTGTTTCCACACTGCACACGCCTCCCGTGGCCCTCCCACTTCCTAACTATTGGTAGGGTAGTGTAGCCCCAGCGATGCCCTAGGCCTACTCCCTTTTCGTGATGTGGTACTTATACCACTTTCTTAGTATATGGTTTGCGTGGCCCCTGGGCCTAACTGTATTTTCCTGTGTAACTTAACGTATGCTACTTAAGAAATTGTCTGTACTTAGACCTCTGTACTCATAAAGAGTGCTGAGGGTATATGTTAGAATAAATACATTCTAATTTTATATATACCTGGTGTGGTGTCCTTTCATTTGGTATTCAAGGGATTGTAATGGTATAACAGCTGGCTTCACATGCCATACAGAGTTTAGCCTAAGACTGCTCTTGTCCATGCTACCACTAGGATAGCTGGTCTATTAGGTTGACTTTACAACCAATCACCATAAGGGTTGTTTGGACTGATACAGGGCGTACACTAGAACTAGTGACATCATATATCACGCCAACTTCTCACAGCCGGCACCTGTGGCGGACTCCACGGCGCCGTGACGGTGCTGGGTCGTTGACTTGTCTCTAGAGGCCCCCTCCTGGGGCGCAAGTGCTGAAGGAAGTCGTCTCGGTGTCCCCTCCGGTGCCGGACGACGTCACGCCGGCGCCTGTGGCGGACTCCATGGCGCCGGGTCGTCGACTCGTCTCCAGAGGCCCCCTCCTCTCCGGCGATTGCTCAGCCTTCTGCTTTTCGCTCCTTTCGTGCTCGCGGAAGGGGCAACCCACCACGTTCGCAGCAGAGCCATGGGCCAGCGCAACAGTCCTCGCGTGCCGCGGACGTGGGAACCGCCACAGCGATTCAGGGGGTCAGAAGCAGGGTCAGTCTACCTCCACCCCCGCCACCACTGCCTCCAAACCTTACTAGTCCAAGCTTTCAGGCCCATCAAACGCCAGTGGGCGACAGGATTCGCCATCACCTTCTCCACTGGCTCATCACATCAGACAGGTGGGCTTTAGAGATAGTCCGAAGGGGCTACTCCCTCCCTTTCGAGACTACCCCTCCAGCCATGCCACTCCAATACCACTGCATGTCGGGGGATCACTTGGTGCTTCTTCAGCAGGAAGTTGCGGCCCTCTTGGCCAAGGCGGCCATCGAGCGTGTTCCGACGCCAGATGTAGGTCGTGGTTCCCACTACTTTCTGGTGCCAAAGAAGGACATGGGCATGCGTCCTAGCTTAGACCTCCGGAACATCAATTGCTTCCTGCGCAAAGAGAAGTTCAAGATGCTCACTTTGGCTCAGGTCTTGTCTGCTGTCGATCCACAAGACTGAATGGTAGCGCTGGACTTGCAGGATGCTTACTTTCACATCCCAGTCCTGCGGGCTCACCGACGCTACCTGCGGTTCACGGTAGGCCATGAGCAGTTTCAGTTCACCGTGCTTTCTTTTGGCCTTACCAGCACCCCTCAGGTGTTCACGGAAGTGATGGCGGTGGTCGCAGCTCATCTGCACAGATCAGGGGTTTTAGTCTTCCCCTATCTCGACGATTGGTTGTTGAAGGCGGCCTCGCCCTAGACAGTCGTCTTCCACCTTCAGACTACGGCCGACCTCCTGCATTTGCTGGGGTTCTCCATCAACATGCCAAAGTCGCACCAGATTCCCTCTCAGAAGCTCCTCGTCATCGGAGCAGTTCTGCACACCTCTTCCCTCCTATTCCGTTTGTGATGCCACAGTGGGACTTGAATCTGGTTCTTAATTATCTTATGTGTGCTCCTTTTGAGCTCCTTCACAACTGTCCTCTTCGTCTCTTGACCTTGAAGACTGCCTTCCTGGTTGCCATCACCTCCACTAGGCAAGTGAGTGAGCTCCAGGCTCTTTCTTGTAAACCTCCTTTTCTGTCGGTCTATCCAGACAAGGTTGTGCTCAGGCCCCGTCCTTCCTTTTTGCCAAAAGTTGCTACGGCCTTTCACATTGGGCAGACCATTACCTTGCCCACCTTCTTTCCGCCTCCTTCCAGAGAGGTTCCATCTTCTGGACCCAAAACGTGCGCTCTCATTTTATCTCAACCGCACACAAGAGTTCCGGGTGGATCACCAACTATTTGTTGGCTACGTTGGCACCAAGAAAGGTCGGGCGGTACACAAGAGGACTATCTCCTGCTGGGTCGTCTTGTGTATCAAAGCCTGTTACTCTTTGGCTAAAAAAGCCTGCTGTAGGGCTGCGTGCTCATTCCACTAGAGCAACTGCAGCCACTACTGTATTGGGACGTTGTGTCCCCCTGCAAGACATCTATCATGCAGCCACGTGGGCTTCGCTGCACACGTTTACTAAGCATTATTGCCTGGATAGCCAAGTCCAGAAACACTGCTTCTTTAGCTGTTCTGTTCTCCGGGACTTCCTGGTGTGATCTTGGTGCGCAGACCCTCCATCGGGGTTGGCATTGCAGGGGTATCTATTCTAAGGTAAGGAATCTATCACTGTGTTTCTTTCAGATGAACAAGTTACTTACCTTCGATAACTATATATCAGTAAGAAACATTAGTAGTGATAGATTCCTTACTGCCCCACCCATCCTCCCCGTTCTGCGAATTGATTTCTAGGGTCATCCCTTTCAGGGCCCTAGTTTCAATGCACCAGTGGTCAGTATCTTGCATGGCTCTGCGTTCCTGGCGCAGAAACTTGTGTACAGAACTGACAGCGCGCGTGGGTGGCGTCTCAGTAGCGCCCGCGACGTCATCTCGGCGACCACGTCACAAACGACGGACGCGGAGCCGCACGAAGACACCTACTGACGCGCAGGGGTACTGCTGACGAAAACGTTCCGGATCCAGTCTGACGCCTGTGGGTAATTCTAAGGTAAGGAATCTATCACTGCTAATGTTTCTTACAGATATATCGTTACCGAAGGTAAGTAACTTGTTCTTTATGAACAAAATAAAAGATTAGTAATAGACATTTAATAGAGTACAAGGTGTTTGGAAAAAAAATAATCAAATGTAAGATTGGGCTAATTGAGGAAGCCTTAAGGTACTGGAAAACCATACACCTAGAGAAGATACTACCCCTCTTGATGGTTGTGCAAATCTTAGTCGTCATAAATAAATCAAGAATGAGTAGGCGATACCCAAGGTGGCCCACAGAAATCAGACTTCAGCGCTAAAATTTTAACAGAATTTCGAACCATACCAGACAAGCAGATCTGCTGGACATCTAGCCGTAGATTCCTTAACTTAGAATATCCCCAGGCATCAGACTGGATCCGGAAAACTTTTTGCAGCAGCACCTCCGTGTGCTAGGGGACGGTGCCACATGACCCCGCCCTGAGGTCGTCCACGTACGTGACGTCAGCGAGGTCATATAAGTCCCTCCCAGCGTACTGACGTCAGTTTCCTCCTTTTCCGCGTGCAACACGGATCCGAAGTGAACGGTTCCTCTGGCCTGGTTTCAGGACCCTTTTCGATGCTTCGCGTCTGAAGAACAGTGTGCGATGCCCTCGGGCTTTAAATCTTGTACTTCCTGTTCGCGGCAAATGTCCACGACAGGCCCGCATCTTATTTGTATGTGGTGTCTGGGCGAGCACCACGACTCCATGGACTGCGAAACCTGCCTACACCTTAAGCCGAAGTCCCAGCAGGAGCGCCGGATTCAGCTTCTTTCGGCACGGCTGTCCCGGTCGGAGTCGTCTCGTCCACGGCCTCTTCAACGCAGTTCTGCCGTCGATCGCTCTCTGGGGCCCGGGGCCGTCGTTCACTGCTTCTTGTCGCCGAGGTCCTCAACCTCACTTTCATCTGTTGTCAGGGGCACTGGTTCCCAGAACATTCCGGTCGTATGCCCCTGACAGCCCCCCCCCCCCCTCTATCCGCCCTATCTGGGTGTGGGGGCGACTCGGGCCGAAATGGAGGCTTATGCCACGGCTTTACAGGCCTCCCTTGGGTCCTCTCCTGCCCCTGGGGCGTCCTCGGGGCCTCCGCTACCAGTGGGGTCCCCGACTGACTCGCCGGTCGGTTTGCCCCCTGCGTCAAATGAGCCCTTGCCCTCCAGGGACGTCGTAGATGTGGTATCGTCAGGGCGCGGCCCGGCTGGGTCCCCCTCTACGACCCATGGCACCCCTGCCACTCCGCATAGTCCCGTGGGGCTCCCTGTGACGTCGCAGGTGGTTGCTGGTGCTCAAAGCCTCGCTTTGTGCACGCCTCGGCCACACCTGACAGTTGTTGTCTGAAACAAGGAAGAAATTCATTCGATCCCCACCAGCTGGTCGGAGACGAAAATTCAAGAGTTCAATGAATGTAATTTAATTACCGCCGCCAACAGGTGATCGTTAGGATGGAGAGGGAGAGACGTGACCTATTCAGTCTGCTTCCCTCAAGTTACTAGTAACTAACAAATGATTTTCTTACTTGTTTCAGACCACAACTGTCGGGTGTGGTTCTCCTTGTGTGGCATTCATTTGGATCCTAGACCATTCACTTCATAGGATCCTCATCATTAGTTGCGGCTGTCAACTGTTGCTCATCTCCCCCTGTCCTGATGAAGACCCGCCCTTGATGCATAATAAGCTGCGCTAATTCCTAGGGTCGAAAAGTCGACGTTGCAGTCACACTAGTCCACCCAGTTTCTCAGGCCCCAACACAATGTAATTTTTGGGGCTTGAATTCATGCATTGAGAAGATTTGGCAGTACAACATTACTGCTTTTATGTGTTACCTTTTTGTACAATTCATGTATAGCACTTTTTCACTTATCACCACACAGTCACTTTTTGCACTTTATTCACTTTATTACCCTGCATTATATTGTTTGATGGACAGCCATGTTCATTAATTTGTGTACTTAATATCCATATAATACAAAGTGCCATTTTTGACCAAAAAATAGTTGTCCTTGTGGTGTGTTCAAGCATTACGGTTTGGTTCTCTAAATAGTGACGTTGAACCTTTCTCAAAATTGTACATGTTCTTCACAAAAATTGAATGTTGTGGATACATTGATTTCATTGAACAAAGCAATTGACATTTTCCTGACAGAACCTCTTCTTTATTTATCATATATACCCAGGTTCTGAGGGACACGGGTCACCCCATTTTGTCTAATGGTTTGCCATTATAAAAAAAGTAAATAAACAGGGGAAAAAGACATGCGATCGCAATTAACAAGAAATAAGAGAAAGGTGCGGACGCCATTAAGGCATGCCCCGCTGGTTAAATAAAAAAATGTTTAAAAAAAAAAATGCAGGAGAGCCTTTCATGCCTGCAACAGCATTCAGAAGAAAGGCATGTAAGAAAATAGTGCTCCAAGGCTATAATTAAAAAGTAGCGAGTAGCAACACGTGTAACAGGGGGTGTCCTTGTGGGAGGTTACAAGAAGAGAAAAGGCGATACTAACGAGGGACTACTAAGCCTGTTGACCAATGAAAAGCCACCATTTATAAAGGACAGTGACAGGAGCCAATTTGAAAGATGGGTGGAAAGTGAGCGGAGCGTCATGCCCATATCCTGAATACAGCATGTCTTAAAGATCCAGCACAAGGGCTGCCTAGGCGAGACCTCAAAATAGGCGACCCTGTAACCCAGCCGAACAATTATGAAAAAAGATGATCCCTATGGGGAAGTGTTGCCTTTGACTTCCTCTGCAATAGTGTCGAGAAGAAACTCCTCTAAGTTATTTTGTTATGCAATAAGTGCATATATTTTTGCCAATTCCCTTTATGTAACGCAAAAAGGTTCTTACTAATATGACACATCATTGACATTTCTTGAAAGAGACCGTGCTCCTTCAAAGTGACGGCGCAGTGGGAGTGAAGGGAGTGAACAACGTGCGCTTGATGGGGACAATATTATGTTCTGAAAGGCACTCATGATATGAGTGTTGAAACCCACAATCAAGATTTAAAATCAATCCACATATTTTAATGTTGACGTCTTGACTACTTGACTTTATTACTTAGGACATGGTCATCATTAGGACAAAGTAATAACAGGAGACAGCAAAGGATTGCGGCAAAGAGCCCCTCAACCGTAGATGTACCAAACACAGTTTCGACCCCTTGACACAGTTATTTAGGATGGTTTCATGGGAAAATCTCAGCGACCTGCATTAAATTAGCTTCAATTAAATAAATTAAGTTCAAACCAGACTGCGTCACAAACCAATATAAATAAATGTATATGAACCTCAAGCCTACAAAGGGACTTTGCTGCTATTTCTCGTTGGCATGACTGACACAGAAAATGTATTAACACTTCGGTCCACATTGGAGGCTGTAAAAGAGTAGATATATTTAGGATAGTGATAAATTGAATATACAGGCATTGAAAGCCACATACCAAAACAAATTGACAGTGCAATAGGTATCGGGGCCCCCCCAACCGTTCAGGAAAAATATCGCCTGCATCTGTAAGAGAAATGAAACATGAGGCACAACACAGGTAACATGTCCAAGAACAACTAGGCAGGTTCCAGTTTTCTTATGCAGAAAGCGGTAGTTATTTACATCTGCACACACTGTGAATGAATCACAAGGAGGAGTCTTCACAAAGGGATGCTGAAGGTAAAAAAACAGATCATTATCATTAGTAACAAAGGACCCATTCATCTATGAAAGAAAACCTGTGAACGACATTTAAATTTGTAAAAGTTCCACTGTTTAAACAGAAAAAGTACTTCCTGGTCACATTTTCCATATGCAACACTCCTTCTTCCAGATGAGGCTATTGTGTATCAGTCTCCTTTTGTGCCAATGAAAATTAGAAGTATGTTGGCCTCCAGGGTGAGTGGAGCTCCTAACCTCTCCTCTTTGTGTGTTGTATTGCAAACCAAACAGTTGAATAGGCAACAACACCATTGTGTGCTAAATTTTAGTTTTTAATAGTGCTGTGTAGCATAATGTTTTACTGATCTAATGAGGAATAATTCAACCATGTGAATTCAACAAGATACCAATGCTGGAGAACAATAGGTGTGCTTTTAACATAACTTGTGCTGATACGGTACATTTATGTGTCCTGAATGTTCACTTTTATTGGTGTCTATAATTTTAAGCAAGGAGCTCCAGTGCCAACTGATATGGCAATTATTCGTGAGCAGCAAGGTCTGTGGCATTGTGAAGTTTGGGTGGTTATCAGTTTCATGATTGGCAGTAAGCTTGTTACATTCTGTGTATTACAAGCATTAATATGAGTAGCTTGCCATTGAGTTGTCCTTCTGAAAAAGTTAAACTTGTCATTGTCAAATTGTTTGTTTTCATTAGATCCTTCTATGGTACTTATCCGTGTTCGGCATGCCCCTAACATCTGCACCAAGTTTAACTATTTTCCGCCATTGGTTTGATGTAATGACGGGAGCAGAAGACTTTAAAGAGAAACACAGGAAAGGCCGCCTCGTTTTTGTGGTTAGGCTTTTGCGTGTTTTTTTCACTGGAGTAATTGCATTATTTTCATGTATAAACAGAGGATTTGTTACTTCACAGGTCCCCATGCTTTTTAGGAAACCTAATGTTTTTGAGGCATCTGTGGCTGTAAATACACATGCTTTGCATGGTCCTGCCATCTAGTGTTGGGTCCAGATGTTTGCAAGTTGTTTTTCTTCGAAGAAGTCTTTCGAGTCGTAAGGTGGCTCATCTTCTTGGTAATAATATGCATGGGCATTTACTCTATTGTTAGATTGTTTTCTTTCCGCCATCGAGTTTGGACGTGTATTGCAGCACTCTGGTGGGACACCGCTTTTGGGATCCTATATTTGCACAATCCACCCTACCCTAGTCGGTATTATTTAGAACACGTTTTCCATCCCTCGTGTATCGAAATTCTGAGGACTTTCTAATTGGGTCGGAACACTCCAGCCGCGGCCTTTCGACCTAGCCCATCCGGGTTACGTTATACTCCATAGACGATATTTCGCTGATGGAACAGACTCTGTTTCAATTCTGCCATCTGTGCCACTTCAAGTCTTTGCGCACCGACCTTCACAAAGTCTTCAATCTATGCTTAGCTTTCAATAAAAGCACAAAGAAGAAGACTGTGAGGCCTGTCGGTCATTTTGATCTAAAAAGATCCTGCGGGACCGTCTTGCTCGATGAAGAGAGATACAGAGGCAGAACATAGAATATACTCAGGATAACTTCGGGCAAGAAGATACTGAACAAGAAGACATGGATGCATCAGCTGCCAAAGAAGGGGCCTTCTCCAGTCAAGATTATAACTCCGAATTAGAGATCGATCTGGAGTCTCATGATCTTCCACCTGGTCAAGGTGCTGTGAGTACCAAAAGCTCTTATCTTCCCACACAAAACCACTCCATTCTTTTTAAACAAAAGGCTTCTGGGCCAGCACAGCGTCTTGCCATGTTAGGAATCAAGAGACAATGCCTTCTGGCTCTATTCCCAGCAGAAAAAACACCTTCAGCTATCAAATCATGGGATCCGAAAATGAAGACATCTTCTGTTCCGAAGCCTTTGGCACCAAAACCGAAATCTGCTCCGACAACACTTCCAATGCAGAGTTTGCAAAACATGCAGGAAAGACTCGAGCCAAAAGAAATTACATATTCACCCAGAGACTGAATGCTTATAATAAAAACTACATCAGTGCTATCTTCTAAAAAGAAAAGCCGTTTCCAACAGGCGATTGACTATTCAATACCTTTGAAAAACAAAAGGGACATAGCTACCGTCCCCTGCTGTGTGTTCCTCCTTCTTTTCTAGCACCACATTCACCGATTCCATTAGTATCTCATTCACCTCAGAACCCTCTAAACATCACACCTCCGGGTTTTCCATACACAGACCCGGACGTAGATATTGGGGATGATGACCATTATATTAGCACCACTATGATCTAGAACCTCCAGAAGACACAAATCCTGATTTTTATCCAGCAGAATCCTCACCTCCTGATCATGACACCTCATCAGGAGCTTATAGCCAGAGCAACTGCATATCATTGGGTCACACTACCAAAGAAGGAATGGAGGAGGAATGTATTTGAAACATTCTGGCTACACTCAAAATATCTGTCTCTTCCAATGTTAAAAGGCATAATTTGACATGAAGGTGATGTTTTGAAAGGCCCTGCACGTATCATTACACGCAGGGTGGACAAAGTACAAACCTGCACCGTCTGACACAATTTTTATTAGAGGTCAGCTTCCACCAAACTTACTAGTTGTGTCTAATGCCTGCAAAAGAGCAAATTCACAAACCACAGCTGATGCACCACATCCAGACAAGTTATCAAAACTAATCAATTCCTCAGACAAATGAGTTGCTGTACAATTGGCCAATCATTGGCAGATAGCCAATGCACACGGTGCCAAGTACGACAGAGCTCACTGGGATGAGATGGAGGCATTATTCCAATATCTCCCAGAGGAGCATAAGAAGAAAGGAACAAGACTTAGTTCAGGTGGGCAAATTAATTTCCAACTCCTCTATCTGGTGTTCACTAGACCCTGAAGATCCCGCTGCCAGAGGGGTCAATAGCAATTTACTACTAAGAAGGCACACCTGGCTGCGTATCTCTAGGTTTAAGCCAGAAGTTTCTTAGATCATATTAAATGTTCCTTTCGATAACCAGCATCTCTTCGGACCACAAGTGGATGAGGCCTTAGAGAAGATGAAGAAAGATACAGAAGTGGCTGAATCCATGGGATCACTTCAAACACCTGCCAATGGATGCTCCTTTTTTCGCTTCTCTTGCAGAGGAGGTTTAAAAACAACTTCCACATTTTCATTTAGACCACAAACTCGGTCGTCTTCATCTAGAGGATTTTACAGGGCCTACTATAGGGGTAACAACTCCAAAGGTCAGGGTAAAGGTACACCAACTCCAACAGTGACTCCATAATTGTTCCCCCGATCAACCTACACCTGTTGAGGGTAGACTACAGCAGTTTCTTCCCACTTAGCAGTCCATAACATCAGACAAGTGGAAGTTGGACATTATTCAACATGGTTATTGCCTGGGAAACTTGTGGATTACTCCTGACAAACTCACTAAAGGTGATAAGCTGTTCCTACTAAAAAACCTATTGGGAATAGGCTTTGACTAGAACCTGGGTTGAGTACAGGGAGGGGTCCCTAACAGGGCAATTCCTGCTTCGTAAATGTTCGCCCAGATTTTAAGCCTACTTTGACAAGATTTATCCCGCATCGGCCAAAGGAGTACTTCCTGTATTTTTGCCCCAGATATTCTATCTTATGCAAAAAATGGTTAATTACATTGTGGGGCAAGACACTTTTGGGAGCCATTGCGATTATTGAAAAGTGACACAAGAGTCAATAGTATTTGCGGTCTTGTTTCTTTTCGGGGGTGTGGTCAATATGAAAAATTCTAACAGCTGGGAATTTGTAATTATTATTGTCGCTCTATAGATATGAGGTTTGCTTTTACAAATCCAGTCCCAGTAGTCCAAACTGATTTTACTAATTGATTTTAATCTGGTTTATTATGTGATTTTTAAAAACTATTTATTAGCAGGTCAATACACTTAATATCTATGGGAATTAAAAGAGGATCATTCTTTTTAGGCTGGGATGGCCGAGGTACCCAGCACTGCGGACCACATTATAGCCTAGTATCCGGTTACTATGGAGGTTTATGTTGATAGTAGTATCTGTCCCCCCTGAGGTCTCCCATCAGTCTCATCCTACTGTTACTATCATAATGATTATATATTGTATTTGTTAGTTTTATGTTTTATTTATTATGATGTGTTTATTGCAGTTCCACTTTTATGGTCACTTGACTGAAATAAAGTATGTTGAGTATTGCCTGGAGTTCACCAGCAATCCTCCTAGTATTCCACCTCGCACTCACAAGCTTTTCTATGAAACATCAAAAACTGGTCCAACTGTAAGTACAAGCTCTATTAATTAAAGGAGCTATAGAGCCATTTCCAATAAAACGTCAAGGGGTTTACTCCCTATACTTTCTAATCCCCAAAAAGGATGGCTCTCTGCCTCCTATTGTAGATTTAAGGCCTTTATACCGATACATAATTTCAGATCTCTTCCATATAGTCACACTTCAACAAATACTTCTGCTTGTACAGCACAGCGACTTCATGTCAGCACTAGACTTATGTCAGCAGTAGACTCAAAGGACGCATACTTTCACATCCCTATCCACCTAGCACATAGCAAATATCTCAGACAGCTCAGGGTCTCTGGAACACCAGAACCTCCACATCAGCTACCTAGAGCTTCATGCTGGTCAGGTAGCGTTAAAAGCATATCTGAAAGAGACATGTTAGTGATAGATTCCTTACCTTACAATAGCCCCAGGCGTCAGACTGGATCCGGAAAGTTTTTCGTCAGCAGTACCCCTGCGCATCGGTAGGCGTCGTCGTACAGCTCCGCAAACGTCGCTGGCGTCGTAGTCGCCGAGATGACATTGCTGGAGCTACTTAGATGCACACACGCACGCTGACGTCAGTTCTTTCTTTTTCCGTGCCAGCAAGTGCAGATCCAGAGAGAGCGGTACCCCCGCTCATTTTTTGACTGAGATTTTGGGACTTTTTGTCTCAGTTTTCAAGTATATATCACTCTACAGGTGCATAGGGATGCCCGGTTTTAAGTTCTGCGTGGCCTGTCCCCGCACGATGTCGGTGACGGACCCGCACCGTGAGTGTCTCTACTGCCTGTTGCGCGACCACGACTCCGGGTCGTGCCCCCACTGCCGGGCCATGGCTCCGAAAACTTTAAGGGAGCGGTCCCGAAAGTGGCTGGAGGCCCGGGAGTCTAATCTGCGCCGTTCAAGGTCCCAGTCCCGTGGGAGGTCGAGGGACTAGCCGCGGAGCCATCACCATCATTTGAAGTCTTCGCACTTGGAGTCAGGTAAGGCCAAGCACAAGAAGGCGAAGAAGCATAGTCGCCCTTCGCCTTCTCCTAGCCGGTCTCGCAACACGGCTAAGGGTGCAGGTGGCACCGCCCCAGCAGCTCAAGCGGGGCCTATGCAGTTGCGGATGGCCTACCCACCCTTTCCGGGTCCATCGGAGGATCCGGCCCAGCTACAGGAGTTCCTGTTAGCCATGGCACGTGTCTTCGGACCGTCCGGCCCGGCTGGGGGTCCTTGTTCTTCGATGTCACTGGCTCCGGCCTGACGTAGTCGACGACACCGGCCTCGACGCAAGGGACCCCCGTGGATACAGGCCTGGATCCCCGTCCATGCCGGTTGGCCCTGAATGACCTCCACCGGCATCGCCGACACAGTCCCTGGTTTCCACCCCGGCGTAGAGCCGTTGCAGCAAGGGTGTCTATCAACGCCGATTCCGACGCCGTTTGGGGACATCTATGCCTATATCCACCGACGTCCATATGTTCAGCAGGCTGTGGAGGACGGGGAGGACAGGGAGGGATCTGAGGACACCCTCGCATCTCAATGCGAGTTAGCCCAGGACTGGGATGAGGATGCAGGTGACCGGGATTATGCTCTGGAACCTGGCGCACTGTCTCCTTCTACCGTGGCTATGGAGGAGGGTGGTTTATATTCTGTGGTGTTGCATAAGGCAGCCAAGGCTCTCCACCTCGAGCTCCCTACTGTGGCCATCAGGACTAACCTCCTGACAGAGGTGCTTCGGCCAGCTTCTACGGAGCCGCTGCTGCCCTTTAACGATGCACTCTCGGATGTTCTTTTGGGCACCTGGTCCAGGCCCAACACAGGGGCTCCTGTGGACAAGAACGTGGCCCAACGCCATCGCCCAACCCCCGGGTGACCCGTTTTCCTCTCCCAACACCCCACCCCCGAGAGCTTGGTTGTCCAAGCCTCTGCGTCACCAAGTGCATTCCCTTCCGCACTTCCGGACAGGGAATCCCAAGAAACTGGAGCAGTTTGGGAAGAAGATTTTTTTCTACCGCCAGTTCGGGCCTGCGGTCTGTGAACACCGCATGTCTCTTGGGCCGTTACTCTCATTCTGTGTGGGATACGGTTGCCCAAGTGCTGCCACAGTGTCCGGTGGAGGCTCGGGCAATACTTTCCCAAGCTATTGCTGAGGGGAGAGACGCAGCCAAGTTCACCATCCGGTATTGTCTTGACACTGTTGACTCGCTGGGCAGAGCGATTTCAACGACAGTGGCGCTACGCCGTCACGCCTGGCTGTGGACCACTGTCTTTTCTGGGGATGTCCATAACACATTGATGGACATGCCCCTTGATGACACTCGCCTGTTCGGCTATAAAGCAGATTGCACGTTAGAACGTTTTAAGGACTCACGGGCTACGGCCAAGTCCTTAGGCCTTTCAGTTACACGCACTTCTTCTGCTTCTGCTCTTTGCTCCTTTCGTGGCCAAGGAAGGGGTGCCCAGGCACGTTCGTTTCAGAGCCACAGGCCTGCGCTGCAACAGTCTCGGCACAGCTGCGGATGTGGGACCCGCAGAGGCGGGTCACTGGGCCAGCGTGCAGGTCAGTCCACAACCCCCCCCTAAATCCACTGCCTCCAAACCTTCCTAGTCCGGTGTTTCAGGGCCACCAGACGCCAGTGGGTGGCAGGATTCGCCATCATCTCCACCACTGGTGCACCATCACATCGGACAGGTGGGTTCTGCAGCTTGTCAGAAGGGGCTACTCCTTCCCCTTCGAGACTACCCCTCCAGCCATGCCAGCACAGTACCACTGCATGTCGGGGGATCACTTGACACTTCTCCAGCAGGAAGTTACGACCCTCTTGGCCAAGGGGGCTATAGAGCGCGTTCCGACGCCAGAAGTAGGTCGTGGTTGTTAGTCCCACTACTTCCTGGTTCCAAAGAAGGACAGGGGCCTGCCTCCTATCTTAGACCTTCGGAACGTCAATCACTTCCTCCGGAAGGAGAAGTTCGAGATGCTCACACATGCTCAGGTCTTGTCTGCTCTACATCTGCAAAACTGGATGGTAGCGTTGGACTTGCAGGATGCATATTTTCATTTCCCCGTCCTGCCGGCCCACCGGATTTACCTGCTGTTCACGGTAGGCCAAGAGCACTTTCAGTTCACTGTGCTCCCTTTTGACCTTACCAGCGCCCCTCGGGTGTTTACGAAAGTGATGGCGGTGGTCGCAGCTCATCTGTTCAGATCAGGGGTTCCAGTCTACCCCTATCTCGATGACTGGTTGTTAAAGGCGGGCTCGCCCCAAACAGTCGTCTCCAACCTCCAGACTACGGCCGACCTCCTGCATTTGCTGGGGTTCTCCATCAATGTGCCGGATTCGCACCGGATTCCTTCTCAGAAGCTCCTCTTCATCGGAACGGTTCTGGACACCCATCAACGTGCCGAATTCGCACCTGGTTCCCTCTCAGAAGCTCCTCTACATCGGAGCGGTTCTGGACACGGCGCAGTTATGGGTCTACCATCCCGAATAGTGAGTTTGGGACATTCGGGCTATGATTCCGATCTTTCAGCCCTTGTCCCGGGTTTCGGTCAGGACGACCTTGAGGCTGCTGGGCCTCATGGCCTCCTGCATCCTGTTTGCCCACCATGCCAGATGGCATATGCGGGCTCTGCAGTGGGACCTGAAGTTCCAGTGGGCGCACCATCAGGGGAACCTGTCTGACTACGTCCAGATGTCGGAGGGCACTGCACAACAATTGCAGTGGTGGCTCACGAATCAGCATTGGGTCAGTGGCAGATCCCACTCCCTTCCCCAACCGGAGCACACAGTGGTGACTGATGTGTCCCTCCAGGGATGGGGCGGCCACATGGATGAGGCAGAGATCAGAGGCCTCTTGTCTCCGGCGGAGTCCCAGCTCCATATCAACCTTCTGGAGCTTTGGCTGATCCTTCTTGCACTGAAGGCATTTCTTCCCTCTGTCAAGAGGTTAGTGGTGCAGGTGTTCAGACAACACCACCGCCATGTGGTATTGCAACAAACAAGGCGGGGTTGGGTCGTGGACCCTATGTCAGGAAGCTCTGCGCCTCTGGACATGGCTGGAACGCAATGCATTTCCTTGATGGTTCAACACCTGGCAGTTTCCTTGAACGCCAGGGCTGACGAACTCAGCTGCCGGTGCATGATGGATCATGAATGATGTCTTCACTCGGAGGTGGTGCATAGTCTCTTTCAACAGTGGGGAGAGCCTTGGTTAAATCTATTCGCCACCGAAGAGAACGTGCAATGTCAGCGGTTCTGCACGTTGGAATTTCCAAGGCGGCACTGGTTCGGCGGCGCTTTTCGTAGCAAGTGGAGTTGCGGTCTGTTGTACACCTTCTCCGCCTATACCACTTCTACCAAGAGTGCTGAAGATGATCGGGTGCGACCGGGCCCAAGTCATTCTTCTGGCCCCGGACTAGGCTCGAAGAGTTTGATATCCCGAGCTACTCAGTATGAGCATGGATCCCCCGATCTGACTGCCTCTTCGGGAGGATCTTCTGTCGCAGCAGCAGGGGACGGTCCTCCACCCGAACCTGTCTAGTCTCCACCTACATGCGTGGAGATTGAGCTGCGATGGTTGATTCTATTTGACTTGCCTCCTGAAGTCTGTGATGTCATTCTGGCTGCCAGGCATCCCTGCACTAAATCGGTATACGCCTGCAGGTGGAACAAATTTGTGGCATGGTGCACAGCAAAGGCTTTGGACCCCCTTTCCGTCCCTCTTTCAGAGGTCCTTTTGTTCCTTCTTTCTCTGGCCCGGCAGAGCTCTGCTCTGGGCACTATCAAGGGCTACTTTTCTGCAATCTCTGCCTTTCTCAGGCTCCCTGATCAGCCCTCTTTTCAAGTCCCCTGTTAATAGATTTCTCAAAGGCATTACTCCCCTTTTCCCTCCTATTCCGTTTGTGATGCCGCAGTGGGACTTGAATCTGGTTCTTACTTATTTGATGTACGCTCCCGTTGAGCCGCCTCACAACGGTCCTCTTCATTTACTAACTTTGAAGACTGCTTTCCTGGTTGCCATCACCTCCGCTAGGCGTGTGAGTGAGCTCCAGGCGCTTTCCTGTAAGCCTCCTTTTCTGTCTGTCCATCTGGACAAGGTTGTGCTTCGCACTAGTCCCTTCCTTGCCAAAAGTTGTCACTGCATTTCACATTGGGCAAACTATCACCTTGCCCACTTTCTTTCCGCCTCGGCATCCTTCCAGAGAGGAAGAGAGGCTCCACCGTCTGGACCCAAAACATGCACTTTCATTTGACTTAAATCGCACACAACAGTTCCGGGTGGATTACCAGCTCTTTGTTGGCTACGTGGGTGCCAAGAAAGGCCGAGCTGTACACAAGAGGACTATCTCCCGCTGGGTCGTCTTGTGTATCTGAAAGAAACACGTTAGTTAGGTTCCTCACCTTAGAATATCCCCAGGCGTCAGACTGGATCCGGAAGATTTTTCGTCAGCAATACCCCTTGCGCGTCGCTAGGCGTCGTCTGCGGCTCCACGTCCGTCGTCGGCATCGTGCGCCGGAATGACGTCGTCGGAGTACTTAGACGCCGCCCTCGCGCACTGACGTCAGTTCTTCTTCTTTCCGCGCCAGTAAGCGCTGATCCGGGAGAGCTACCCCTTTAGTCAATTTTTGACTAACTTTTTCGACTCTTTTTGGTCACTTCTCGACTCTGGTGCCGGTAGGATGCCTAGTTTCAAGGCCTGCGACGACTGTCACCGACTGATGTCGGTGACCGATCATCACCGCCGGTGCCTGTACTGCTTTGGCCTCGACCACGACGCGGCGTCGTGCTCCGATTGTATGGCCCTGACCTGGAAAGCAAGGTGGGAGCGGTCCCGCAAGCTTCTCGAGCTTCGCCACTCTGCTCGGCGCCGCTCTCGATCCCGGTCCAGGAGGAGGTCCAAGGATCGATCGCGGAGCCGCACTCGACATCGTCACTTATCTGGCTCGAAGTCTTCGGGTAAGTCGAGGCACTCCAAGAAGTCCAAGAGGCGACACCGCTCTTAGGACTCCCCTCGCCGGTCGCGCGACTCGGCCGAGGGTCCGGGTGGTTCCACCCCCGCGGCTCCGCAGGCGCCGCGCAAGTCCCCATACCCGACGGTCCCTGGGACTGACGCGACGCCGGCGGAGGTCAGTGCCTTCCTCTCGGCCATGAGGAGCCTGGCCCCGCCGTCGACGCCCGCTGGCGTGCCTTTGGGCCCCACGGACTCGACTGGGCGACCTCGCGTGCCGGCGGCTCCGGCACCGTTGGAGGCTCCGGCCCCGACGCCGCAGGTCCCCGAGGGGCCCGTGCCTGGGCCCCCGTTGACGCCGGTCGACCTCGTTACGCCTCCTCCGCCAGCGCCGACACCGATACCACCCCCGACGCCGGCTCCGGTCGACATCGATCCCCGGTCCAGCCCCTGTCTGGTCCCGACGCCGATGCGGCGCCGCCCGACGCCGCTAGAGACACGTATTGTCTATCGACCGGCTCCGATCATTCCTCCTGTTTACCAGGAATCGGATGACGGGGCGAGTGGGAGGGGTCTGACGACCCTATGGCCCTTCAGGGCCAACTTGCACAGGACTGGGCAGATGAACTGGGGGAGGCCAGTGGTTTGGATACCTCACCGGACACTGGATTCATCTCTCCTCCGACTGTGGCTTCGGAGGAGGGTGCAGCTTTTTCTGTGGTGCTGCGCAAGGCGGCCGAAGCCCTTGGGCTTGAGCTGCCTGCCGTGGCTGTGAGGACTAACATCCTCACTGAGGTGCTTCAGTCTGCCGCATGCTCCACTGAGCCTCTGCTGCAATTCAATGAGGCCCTCACTGATGTTCTGCAGGGCACCTGGCCAAGTCCTCCACAGTCCCTCCTGTGGATAGGAACGTTGCCAGGCGCCACCGCCCTGCTCCGGGCGACCCCAGTTTTCTGTCCCAACACCCCACCCCCGAGAGTCTGGTTATCCAGGCCTCTACCTCCCAATCCTCCTTTGTCTTTGAACACCGCCTGTCTCTTGGACCGTTATTCCCACTCTGTGGGATGCGGTGGAGGACGTGCTGCCCCTGTGCCCGGAGGAGGCCAGGGCGCGGCTTTCCTCGGCTCTGGCCGATGGGAGAGATGCAGCGCGCCATGCAATCCGATGTGGACTCGACACTACGGACTCGCTGGGTAGGGCGATTTCTACCACGGTGGCGCTTCGACGTCACGCCTGGCTGCGGTCCACGTCCTTTTCAGGGGATGTCCAGAGCACCCTCATGGACATGCCTTTTGATGGCGCTCGCCTTTTTGGTGAGTAAGCGGACAGTGCGCTATCTCGCTTCAAGGACTCCCGGGCTACGGCCACCTCCTTGGGCCTCTCGGCCTGCGGCCACAGACTTCCGCTTTTTGCTCTTTTCGTGGCCAAGGAAGGGACACCTCCTCACGTCCGCCTAGCCACCGGCCGCAGAACCAGCCTGCACGCGGTCGCGGACATGGTTTCCGCCGAGGCGGTACTGGAGGACGACGCGGTCAGTCCACATCCACCCCGGCAGCATCCGCCTCAAAGCCTTCCTAGTCCGAGCTTTCAGGCCCATTCCACGCCAGTGGGAGGCTGGGTTCGCCATCACCTGCTCCACTGGCTTACCATTACTTCGGACAGGTGGGTGCTGCAAATCGTCCGAAGGGGCTACTCCCTCCCCTTCGAGACGACCCCTCCAGCCATGCCACCGCAGCACCACCGTATCTCGGGGGATCATTTGAATCTTCTGCGAGAGGAAGTTTCGGCCCTCTTGGCCAAAGAGGCAGTCGAGCGCGTTCCGAGCCCAGAAGTAGGTCGTGGTTGTTATTCCCACTACTTTCTGGTTCCCAAGAAGGGCAAAGGGGGCCTACGCCCTATCTTGGACCTCCGGAACGTCAATGCCTTCCTCCGGAAGGAACGGTTCAAAATGTTGACTTTGGCTCAGGTTCTAGCTGCCCTAGACCCTGGAGACTGGATGGTAGCGTTGGACTTGCAGGACGCATATTTCCACATCCCCGTCCTGCCGGCCCACCGGCGTTACCTGCGGTTCACGGTGGGTCATGAGCACTTTCAGTTCACCGTGCTCCCCTTCGGCCTTACCAGTGCCCCTCGGGTGTTCACGAAAGTGATGGCGGTGGTCGCAGCTCATCTGCGCAGATCAGGGGTTCCAGTCTTCCCCTATCTCGACGACTGGTTGTTGAAGGCGGGCTCGCTCCAGGCAGTAGTCTCCCACCTCCAGACTACGGCGGATCTCCTGCATTTTCTGGGGTTTTCCATCAACGTGCCAAAGTCACACCTGAGCCCCTCTCAGAAGCTCCTCTTCATCGGAGCGGTTCTCGATTCGGCGCAGTTCCGGGTTCATCTGCCGGAACAGCGGGTCCGGGATATACAGGCCCTGATTCCCATCTTTCGGCCTCTATCCTGGGTTTCGGTCAGGCTAGTGTTGCGGCTTCTGGGGCTGATGGCCTCCTGCATCCTACTAGTGCATCACGCCAGGCGGCGCATGCGGGCTCTGCAGTGGGACCTGAAGTTCCAGTGGGCCCAGAATCACGGCAACCTGTCCGACCATGTCTTGATCTCGGAGGGCACTGCACAGCAGTTGCAGTGCTGGCTCATGGACCGCGATTGGGTCACGGGCAAGAGCCTCTCCCTACCGGAGCATGTCGTAGTGACTGATGCATCCCTACTGGGATGGGGTGGCCATATGGGAGAGGCAGAGATCAGAGGCCTCTGGTTTCCGGCGGAGTCTCGCCTCCACATCAACTTGTTGGAGCTGAGAGCGATTCGACTGCACTGAAAGCCTTCCTTCCCTCTGTCCAGGGAAGTGTCGTGCAGGTGTTCACGGACAACACCACCGCCATGTGGTATTGCAACAAACAGGGCGGGGTGGGGTCGTGGACCCTTTGTCAAGAGGCTCTGCGCATCTGGACATGGCTGGGACACCAGGGCATCACCCTGGTGGTTCAACATCTGGCGGGCTCTCTGAACGCCAGAGCAGACTAACTCAGCCGCCGGTGCATGATGGATCACGAATGGCGTCTGAACTCCGAAGTGGCGCAAGGTCACTTTCAGCAGTGGGGAGAGCCTTGGTTAGATCTATTCGCCACCGACGAGAACGCGCAATGTCCGCAGTTCTGCACGTTTGAATTTCCAAGGCGGCACTCGCTCGGCGACGCTTTTCGTCGCGAGTGGAGTTGCGGTCTGTTGTACGCCTTTCCGCCTATACCACTTCTGCCCAGAGTGCTGAAGAAGATCAGGTGCGACCGGGCCCAAGTCATCTTGGTGGCTCCGGATTGGGCACGAAGGTACTGGTATCCCGAGCTACTCAGTATGTTGACTGATCCTCCGATACGTCTGCCCCTTCGGGAGGATCTTCTGTCGCAGCAGCAGGGGACGGTCCTCCACCCGAACCTGTCCAGCCTCCACCTCCATGCGTGGAGATTGAGCGGCGGCAGTTGATGCCATTTGACTTGCCTCCTGAAGTCTGTGATATCATTCTGGCAGCCAGGCGTCCCTCCACAAAGACGGTATACGCCTGCCGGTGGAACAAATTTGTGGCATGGTGCACAGCAAAGGCTGTGGATCCCCTTTCCGCCCCTCTTTCTGAGGTTCTACTGTTTCTTCTTTCTTTGGCCCGGCAGGGCTTTGCCCTGGGCACCTTGAAAGGTTATCTTGCTGCCATCTCTGCCTTCTTATGGCTTCCTGATCAGCCCTCTCTTTTCAAGTCCCCTGTAGTGTCACGCTTTCTTAAAGGCATTACTCACACGTTCCCTCCTGTCCCTTTCGTAATGCCTCAGTGGGACTTGAATCTTGTCTTAACATTCCTGATGTGCGCTCCCTTTGAGCCTCTTCACAATTGTCCTCTTCGTCTTCTGACTCTTAGACTGCTTTCCTGGTAGCCATCACCTCGGCTAGACGGGTGAGTGAGCTCCAGGCTCTATCGTCCAAGCCTCCTTTTCTCCCTGTTCATCCGGACAAGGTTGTCCTTTGGCCTCGTCCTTCCTTTCTACCGAAAGTGGTGACCCCCTTTCATCTTGGGCAATCTGTCACCTTGCCCACCTTCTTTCCGCCTCCGCATCCTTCCAAAGAGGAAGAGCGGCTCCACCGTCTGGACCCAAAACGTGCGCTCTCCTTTAATTTGGACCGCACGAAACAGATCCGAGTGGACGACCAGCTGTTCGTTGGCTACGTGGGTGCAAAGAAGGGAAAAGCTGTGCACAAACGGACCATCTACCGGTGGGTCGTTTTGTGTATAAAAATCTGTTATTCCTTGGCCAAAAAGGACCCTCCTGTTGGGCTGCGAGCCCATTCTACTCGGGCCACAGCGGCTACTACTGCTTTGGGACGGGGAGTCCCTTTGCAGGACATCTGTCAGGCGGCGACGTGGGCTTCGCTGCACACGTTTGCCAGGCACTATTGCCTAGACAGCCAAGTCCGGAGGGATGGCTTCTTTGGCCGTTCTGTCCTCCAGGACTTTCTGGTGTGATCTTGGTTCGCAGACCCACCACCGGGGATGGTATTGCTTGGGTATCTATTCTAAGGTGAAGAATCTAACTAACGTGTTTCTTTCAGATGAACAAGTTACTTACCTTCGGTAACGATGTATCTGTAAGAAACATTAGTTAGTTAGATTCCTCACCGACCCACACATCCTCCCCGTTCTGCGAACTGACATCTAGGGTTAAGGCTAACCCTTTCAGGGCCCTAGAATTTTTTGGCACCATTGTCGGTCTCTTGCATGGCTCTGCGTTCCTGGCGCGGAAAGCTATGTACAAGAACTGACGTCAGCGCGCGAGGGCGGCGTCCAAGTACTCCGACGTCATTCCGGCGCAGGACGACGGACGCGGAGCCGCAGACGACGCCTAGCGACGCGCAAGGGGTATTGCTGACGAAAAATCTTCTGGATCCAGTCTGACGCCTGGGGATATTCTAAGGTGAGGAATCTAACTAACTAATGTTTCTTACAGATACATCGTTACCGAAGGTAAGTGTGAGAAGTTGGCCTGATGTATGATGTCACTAGTTCTAGTGTACACCTTATATCAGTCCAAACAACCCTTATGGTGATTGGTTGTAAAGTCAACCTTATAGACCAGCTATCCTAGTGGTAGCATGGACAAGAGCAGTCTTAGGCTAAACTCTGAATGGCATGTGAAGCCAGCTGTGATACCATATATAATCCCTTGAATACCAAATGAAAGGACACCACAACAGATATATATATAAAATAAAGTGTATTCTAGTCAAACCCTCAGCACTGTTTATGAGATTAGAGGTAAGTACAACACAGTCTTATTCAAGCATACATTAAGTCACACAGGTAAGTAATACAGTTAGGCCCTAGGGGCCACGCAAACCATATACTAAAGAAGTGGTATAAGGACCACTGTCACGGAAATAGGATAGGCCTAGGCCTAGGGAATCGCTGGGGCTACACTACACTAGCAACAGTTAGGAAGTGGGAGGCCCACGGGATTCAGGTGCAGAGTGGAAACACTCACGCGTAATGCGTAAAAGTCGATAGAATTACTAGCAGTTAGAAATTAACAGTTTAAGGACACTTCTGAAGCAGCTAGAGAGTCGAGACTCGGAAACTAGACCCTAGGATAGTCACTACCCTGGTGAGCACCGAAGTACCCAAGTTACCTAGCCCACGGGCTGCGGGTGCATAGGTGTGAACTTGCGTCGGGTTTCGTCGTGGACTTCTATGGATGCCTGAAGGAAAGTTGCTGACAGGCAGTCAGTGAAGAGTGTCCGGTGGATCCCAAGGCTGGGATCAAGAAGAGAGGAGACCTGCAAGCAGAAGGGACAGAGTCAAGGTCACTAGCCAGTGACCACGTGGAACCAGGAAGGAACCAGGCGATGTCGTGAAGATTGCAGGTGAAGGTGAAGCTTGTCGCTGCAGCCACGGGGACCAGGAGACTTCGAGGACGACCAGGACCAGGAGGCGAGCTGTCCCACGAAGGCTCTTGCTGTCGGCGGCGTCGAAGTCGAACTAGGACTCACCAAGCCTTGGCAAGCGGGACCCACGAAGAACGGAGGACGTGCTTCTGGTGCAGACCAGGAAGGTCTGGGGTGCTTCTCTTTTGCAAGGAAGCGGGAGCCAGTCTGGAGGAGCCAAACCAGCAGTGAAGATCTCAGGATGCGTCGTCACAGAGGCCACTAGCCAACGGGCAAGCAACCGGACAGACGCGGCAAGCAGGAAAATGCAGAAGGGCCCCACGCAGGACTCGTGGAGTGTGGGGGGCTGATCTTCGGTGCAGATGGTGCTTGGGGTTGGGGCTTCTCAATCCCCGGTGCACAACTTCGAGGGTGCCTCAGAAGCTGCGCTGGAAGATACTAGCCACTTTTCCCAGGTAGCCGGTCCCACGTCTCTCGTCGCCTCCACGGATCTCAGCTCGGCTGTGGATGTGGATCAGGGTCGGAGAAGTCTGGAAGTCAAGGCTCTGGTCGGGCTCTGCAGTCGGTCCCTCGTAGAACTTCAGCAAAGCAAAGGGTAGTCTCTTGATGGTGCCTGTTTGCACAGGGTAGCCACTCCTTGGCCACAAGGGAGATTCTTCAGTCTTCTTCTTTCGTCGAATGTCGAAGGTCCAGAGTTTCTGTTCAAGTTGCAGGTTCAGGATAATCTAATCTCCTGGGGCCCAGCTACCACTCCTATACTAATCTGGGGGGCTAGGTTGCCTGCTAGGTCACGCCTTATGGGTGGGACCTGGGAGGGGGGTGGTTACACCCCCTTCCCTTTGTCCAGTTTCGCGCCAGGACTGGGGCTGGAGTGCCCCAGCACCGGTTTGAACTGGACTATGCACGGGACACCTTGTGTGCCCCAGGCATGTCTCATTCTTTTCATCCCTCCCTGCCCCAATACACTAAGGCCTGTCTGGGGTGGTGCTCGCACCTCCCAAGGCAGGACACCTATTGTCCAAGCCTCCCTTGCCGGGATCACTCCCAGCAGCAGGAGGTCAGACTCGTGTCTGTGGCAGCAGCATCCATTTTGTGATGCTGGGGCTCTGGTTAACTTTAACCGGGTAAGTAGGTTACAACATGTCTTCTCCCTCTAGAAGGGAGGGATAATATCCTCATCCCCAGAAATGGGATGGGGGTATGATTCCAAAGTGTGAGACACCTTACACGACATGTTTTGATAAAGCCAAACCATAGTTACCATAACCGTTTAAGATTATAAGGCACTTTAAGAGTATATGGTAGGCTATATCATAGAACAGCTATAAGGACATGGTTCCGAAAGCTGCAGACAGGCTCAGCTCATGCTAGAGCACCATCTCACATGTTACCAAGCACTCTGCCTCCAGGATTGTTAAGGCCTGCCATAGGAGTGGCTGATAGGTACACATGTGTCTATATGTAAGTTAGGTATAGGAATACTACACCTAAGCAAGGAGTGATTACACGACCTTGCCCCAGCTGAGTGATCAGCCAGTTGTGTCATAATGGAAGGCCAGGCCAGGGGTGGCATAATACATGCTGCGGCCCCTGGCAGGCTAGGGTACACCTATGCCCTGGGTACCTAAGGTACACTGTACAGGGGCCAATAAGGTGATCCTATCCAAATGGGTTATGCACCTAAAGTACATAGTATCAATTTAGAGCGAGAACAGCAGGGCTGTGGGTCTGATTAGCAGGCCCACAGCCACATCTAAGTAGAAAACCAGTAAAGCAAAAAGTGGGGGTGAACATAGAAAGCAGACCCTACTCTCCTACAGTAAGTAACTTGTTCATCAATGCCTGTTATTCCCTGGCTAAAAAGGAACCTCCGGTGGGGTTGCGCGCCCCTTCTACCAGTGCGACAGCAGCTACTACTGCATTGGGACGTGGTGTCCCACCTGCAAGACATCTGTCAGGCATCCATGTGGGCCCCGCTGCACACTTTTACTAAGCATTATTGCCTTGACAGTCAAGTCCGGAGAGACGGCTTCTTTGGCCGTTCTGTTCTCTGTGTCTTTCTGGTGTGATCTTTGTTCGCAGACCCACCACTGGGGTTGATTTTGCTGGGGTATCTATTCTAAGGTAAGGATTCTATCTCTAGCATGTCTCTTTCGGATGCACAAGTTACTTGTTCAACAATATATCTGTAAGAGACATTAGATAGTGATGGATTCCTTACTGCCCCACCCATCCTCCCCGTTCTGTGAACTGATTTCTAGGGTTAAGGTCATCCCTTTCCGGGCCCTAGTTTAAATGCACCAGTGGTCAGTATCTTGCATGGCTCCGCGTTTCTGGCGCGGAAAGTCGTGTACATAACGGACAGTGCGTGTGGGCGCGTGTAAGTAGCTCCAGCGATGTCATCTCAGCGACTACGATGCCAGCTTCGTATGAGGAGCCGTACGACGATGCCTACCGACGCGCAGGGGTACTGCTGATGAAAAACTTTCTAGATCCAGTCTTAGGCCTTGGGATATTCTAAAGTAAGGAATCTATCACTAACTAATGTCTCTTACAGATATATCGTTACACAATCATAGAGGTTATCAGGAGGAGATGGTCTGCATGCCATTCTCCTAGATTTCAGACTTGCAATTCATGCTCTCTGACTATAAAAGGAGATTCTCAACACAATCTTTGGCTCAGGAACATTTATCAGTTCCCGCTGGTCCACCTGCAGGGCCTTCCACCCCTCGGCTGCCACCACCGCCACTGCAATTGATAGTGGATCCACCACCAGCTTCTCCCCTTATCCAGAATGATACCTCGGATGACAACCAGGGAGACACAGATCTCCCGGACTCATATAGGGAATGGGATGATTATATTATTCCTACTCAGCCTTCCCCTTCACCGGTTCCGGTAGATACTCCACCTGGGGACATTGGTAGTTTCCACAATCTGCTAGAAAGAGCAGCCAAAAGGTTCATGTAAATGTCAAGGTACTTATAGAGCGCACTGTCACCAGACGGCCACCTTGCGGTGTCGCCTTTGCGGTTTCCTGGCGCTGATACTCATACCGCTGTGGAACCCCTCCTGGCTTTCCCTGTGAAGTGTCCACTCCTGGGCACCCCCAGGGTGAAGCCAGGCATCCTTAGCGCTGTTGGGGCCGGTGTGGAGGCTAAGCAAGCTATTGCCCAGAGTTGCAGCGTGTGGCCCGTGATTAGAATAGGCACCAAGGCGAGAATAGACAGGTCCGAGGAAATTGAGCCCGAGCCCCGCCGAGGCGGGAATCGAACCCTGGTCCCTGGCCAGAACTCTGCTTCAGGGTCTGCCGCTCTAACCATTGAGCCACACTCCTCCTCAATCTGCCTATGCCTTCTGTGCAGTCAGAGTGCTTCTTATACGACTTTAAGGAGCCCTGTAAGAAGTTGGTAAAAACAATTCCAATTGTCAGTCATGTATGGGAAGAGGTGCTGAAAGTCATGAGGACCCCTGCCATGGTTGTCCGGGTGCTTCCTCGTTTGGATAAAAAATATATAGCCCCGGAGGATAGCCCGGCTTGCCTTGTGAGTCATCCAAAACCGGACTCAGTTATATCACAGGCAGCACAGAGGAAGTCAAAAAATCCAGTAGCTCCTCTAACAATGCCTCCGGATAAAGAAGGCAGACGCTTAGACAATGCTGGTAAGAGATTTTCATCTATGTCAAGCCGGTTCGTCAAAGCGTTTAACACTTAAGCCATTTTGGGGTGCTACGACCGCCAGATGTGGTGTGACCTCTCTCCCTACTTAGACCAACTGCCTAAAGACAGCAAGGTGGAAGCGAGAAAGATCCAGTAAGGAAAGAGGGCCTCCTCTGAGGTGATTGACTGCGCAATTGATATTGCGACAACTGCGTTCCGTTCCTTGGCTGGAGGAGCGATCCTTCGTCGGCAGGGATGGCTTTGAGCAACCTAGTTTAGACCGGAGGTTCAGAACAAAATTTTGGACCTTCCATTTGATGGAGAGGCACTCTTTGGTAAGCATATAGATGATGCGCTCCAAGACATCAAGAAAAAGATGGACACGGCGAGATCTTTAGGGATGCTTCAATACCGCAAGGTCCCTTTTCGGGGAGCAAGGGGCAGAGGTCTTCCCTCATACAGTGGAGGCTACCAGCAATATCGATACTCCTCGTATACACCGGCCTCACAGTCTTAATGTCCACAATACAACCAGCGGCAGGGCAGTCCTCAACATATTCAAAATCGGCACCCAGAGGAAGAGCAGGGACGTCAAGGGAAGGATTCCTCTAGGCGTCAATAGCGGCTTGCTGGCTCTGACTGCTGTTCCTCCCCCCTCATCAAACACCTGTGGGGGGCAGGATCTCCCTATACTTCCAAAATTGGCTACGAATAACATTGGATCGTTGGGTTCTCAAGATAGTCCAATTCGGCCACACTTTGGAGTTTGTTCATACTCATCCAACCAATTCCCCTTTTTCCAGCTTAACAAAACATCTTCGTCTCCTGTGCCTAGAAGTCCAACAAATGCCGCAGAAAGGGGCGATCGAACCGGTCCCTTTCTCCCAAAGAGGAGAGGGTTTTTACTCCTGGTTCTTTCTAGTTCGAAAGACTTGTCAAAGTGGCCCCTTATTCTAGATCTGAGTGAGCTCAATAATTATCTCATCAAATAGTCATTCCGAATGATCTGCTTGCAGGACAAGCTCCGACATTTAATTTCAGGAGATTTTGTGGCCACCCTGGACGTGGAGGATGCATGTTTTCATGTTCCCATCCATCCATCGCACAGAAAATTCCTTCGCTTCACAGTAGCCAAGAGCCCCTTTCAATTCAAGGTCCTCCCCTTCGGCCTCAGGTCGGCACCAAGTATCTTTATGAATATGTTCGCTCCGGTAGCGCTGTTTCTAAGAAAACCGCGGCACCAGGTTTTCCCCTACCTGAATGACTGGTTGCTAAAAGCTCCTTCCAAGTCTGCAACCGAGAAGCCGGTGGCAGCTTGTACAACACTGTTCCAGAGTATGGCTCTTACCTTCAACAGAGAAGTCAAATTTGTGCCCGTCCAAAATCGCAAAATTCCTGGGAGCCATACTGGACACATCCCTAAACAAGGCATTTCCTTCACTGGAAAGACAAACCAAACTGATGTCTATGGCCCATCTACTTAAAAAAGGTCACTTTCAGTTCGCCTCGATAAGTCCCTTCTGGGATCCATTTCGTCCTGCATTCCTGTAATACCTCACTGCAGGCTACGTATGCGTCCCCTTCAGGAGCAACTGGACTTATAGTGGCATGAAGTGGAAGGATCTTTCGAGAACATGAGTAAGATCGCTGTGCCCATGAAAAACGCCGCTTCATGGTCGATTCACAAGGAGAACCAGGGTCTCTTCTTCATGGTCACCCCAGCTCCTCAGATAATTACAACAGATGCATCTCTGGAGGGCTGGGGAGCTGTCTTGCAGGACCTCCAAATAAGTGGTAGATGGAGGCACCATCAGCGTCTTTTGCACATCAATCTGCTAGAACTCTGGGCAATTCGCCTGGCCTTACAAGCTTTTCTCCCAAGAATGAAGGATTTGTCAGTTCTAATAAGAACAGACAATACTACGGCCATGCATTATATCAACAAGCAAGGCGGCACAAGGTCCCGTCTGCTGTTGGCGGAAGCTCAAGCTGTCTGGAAATGGGTGATCTTACATGGGGTCCCACTAAAGGCGGAGCATCTCCCAGGGAATCTCAACGAGACAGCGGACACACTAAGCAGACTAAAGTCAGTCAGCCAGGAGTGGGAGCTGGACCAGAAGACACTGGAGGACATTTTCCATCTATGGGGCAGACTGTCTATGAACCTCTTCTCTACACCGGAGAACAAGAAATACCGGTTCTTCGCAAGTTGACATCACCATCCGGGATCCTCAGGGAATGCTTTTTCAATGGCATGGTCAGGCGTCTTGTTTGCGCTTTTCCCCCATTCCTCTGATCCCGAGGCTTCTCAGGAAGGTGAGAACGGAACCCTGCAAGATGATCCTGATTACGCCAAATTACACCCCTTATTTTCCTCCCTTGATTTGGCGCGGATGGTCTTTTATTTACCTACTAAAAGTGGTTGAGGGGAGCAAAACAATTCAGGATTATACTTTCAATATAAACATGCCTTAAGGACCACAGACTCCGAACTTCATTTTTGTCAATTTATTATAAGGCCAAGAACCATTGGATGTAGACACAGCGAAGAATCAAAGTATATAGATACAAAAAGATCAATACAGAGCCGGGTCTATGAATATAGGTAATTTGGCACAAAAGGCACTAAATAGTAAACTCCAAAATCAGAATACAACAAAGAATAGATGCAGAGTCCCTTTTCATTAGGAAGAAATAAAATATCTTTCCCTACACTATTCTAATGGAGGTCCTTCCTAATTCCCTTCCATCATTTCCCAAAGGTGTCAGCATGCTCGACTTCCTAAGAAGTACTCATGTCAAATGGGTTGATAAGCTTAAGGCTTGGAGCTCGCTCTAGGATGCTCCTTCTCCGACGAAAGCTAGCAGAAGTCTGGTTTCACTGTCCCTGCGCATCATACAAAAACATGGGATTCAACTGATAAAACGTCATCAGAAATTTTCCATTGCAACTTTCAGTGTGGTGATTTTCCAGCCAGGGGCATAATGAACCTTTTTTGTTCGGATGGCCTTGGTTCCCAGATAGGCCAGACACGGAAGACATCCTCCCTTCTCACCTTTCAGCCATCTTCAGACATTCCGGGTATTTCCTTCAATCTGAAAATAATTGGTTTGCATTCCGGCACTTGCAGAAGGATGAAAACACTCTGTTTTTGAATACAACATGTATTTAATTATTTAATTCTCGAAAGACCAAGGGAATGGGAAACTAAAAACGCCCTGCTTCTTTGGGCCTAGACTCTGGCAACTTAAACTAAACACCATTACATTATGAGTATAATATCATCCTGTATCTTATACATTCAGGAATCTCAATACATATTCGGTCCTACTTGAATATATTCACTGCGATTAATGTTTAAATGGTTCCACTAAATACATCGTAATAATCATAAAACACTGCAAACGATAAATTACATGTGAGTGCGTCTTAATCATGAATATAGTGCACCTATACAATATAGAGTGCTGAAAGCGCTCTATCAATCCTAATAGCACTGTCCTGGCCTCGCCAGTACTGGTACACAGAGCTCCTTCTCCTATTTGGAGCAACCAGTTCCCTTGAATCCTATTCCGTCCTTACTATGTCCCAGGGCCAAGTACTGCATCCGGATCCCCGATCCCTGCAATTATCAGCGTGGCGCCTGAGCACAGAGAATTTCTCAACTTAAAGCTCTCTACGGAATGTAGAGAAATCCTTTCTCAGGCTCGTGCTCAAAGTACTAACAAAACCTACAGGATGAAGTGGAAGAGGTTTTGTCTCTGGTGCCGAGAATCGGGAGTTCACCCTTTCTTCTCTTCGCACATGAAATCATACCTTATGTCCTTTCCTTGGCTTAGGCTGGCCTGGCTCACTCATCTATTAAAGTTCAGCTCGCGGCCATCTCTCGCTTCAGAAGGACACATGTAGGCCCTTTGCTCTGGTAAGCAATAATTATTAAGCAATCAATTAAAGGACTTTTTCGGGCCTTCCCACCGGTGAAGCCCCCTCCACTGCTATGGCACCTTAATGTGGTCTTGACTCAGCTCATGAAACATCCCTTCGAGCCGATACATAAAGCAGACCTCCATTTCCTGTCGTGGAAGGTGGCCCCCCTTCTTGCTTTGACATCAGCGAGAAGGGTTAGCGAATTGCAGGGTCTCACTATCCAGGAGCCTTTTCTTCAGTTTCAAACTGAGACGGTAGTACTTAAATTAACCTGTGGTCCTGAAGACTTTTTTCCCTCAACCTATGACTCCCGCTGAGAGATCACTTCACTCACTTGACATTCAGCATTGCCTGAAATTCTATCTCCAAAGAACTAAAGATTTCAGGAAGTCACCTCAGCTCTTTGTGATTTACAGCGCTTCTCGAAAAGGTTTTCCCTTTTCCAAACAGGGGATTGCACGTTGGAATTCCAGCTCTATTCATTATTGTCATCAGTCAGCTGGAAAGCCCCTCCAGGGGAAGGTCTGTGCTCACTCCACGAGGGCAATCTCTTCTTCTACAGCCCTCTTTGCTGGGGTACCTATCCAGGACATCTGCAGGGCAGCGATCTGGAAAAGTATCCATCCTTCACCAAACATTACTGCTTGGATTCTTTTAACACGCAGTGAAGCTGCAGTGGGCCTAGCAGTCCTGAGGAACCTGTTTCCGTAAGCGGTGAGCTTTCCCTCTCATCCCTCCTTCCTTATCCTTCATAAGTTCCTCGCACATTCTTTGATACTGTTTATTGCTTTTGACTATTTGGTATGCATACTTAAATATGTTACTTGCATGTAATGTTGATGATAGTTTTCTTTCCCTACTACTTCTTTACATTTTGGTGTGTTAGATTATATAATCTTCAAGTTTAAAAAAAACACAAAAAAACGGGGAGAGAAGTCAGAATTGCAGAGAGGTGTATTCTTTCCTTTTCCCTAATCTGGTTTGGGCATTGTTAATAATTGTTTAAGGTAACAAAAACAAAAAATGTGCTCATCAACAAAAAACTTCCAACAGCGGCTGACCAAAGGTTCAGCACCTTAATCCCTATATACAAACAATAAGTGTCCTGTCCATCCACTTCTTGAGCTTGCCACAGTTAAGCTCAACTGGTGTCCAGCGGGACAGATTCTGTTGATGAAAAGTCTAAAGACTGGGAACTGTGGGGGATCCCCTCTATACTTTCAACCTTTGCGAATGGAGAAATATACTCCCACCTGATCTGTTATGAGACTGGATCAGTTCATTGTGGATGTATGCCTGAGAGGTTATTCCCTCTAAAGGATTACATATAAGTGAAAAGGCAACATTCTTCATATTACATTTCAAGCCCTGATGAAGTTTTCCCCTAGGGAACGAAACGCGTTGGCTGATGTCCAATTTTTAGAACTTTTCTACAATAAAAAACTGCTGGACTAATTTGATGACTCTGACTAAATTCCTGGTGCACCTTCTTTTCGTCAACAAAAAAATGTGCTCATGACTGCTAGATACTCTGATTCAAGCATGTGAAGCTATGAAAGTTCCAATACTGGAGTAAGAAAACAAGTTACTTACCTGTAACTTTAGTTCCTCCAGTATTGGAAACTTTCATTGATTCACATGCTACCCACCCTCCTCCCGTGGGAAAGCTCAACCTTCGGCATCTTTATGGTTATCCTGTTGCACTACGGCTATGAACATCTGAAGGTCTGAGGTTCTCTCAGGAGAGTTCTAAATGGTGAGGCTAATCTGATTGGTTGTTGATTTATTTGGTCTCTTTTACAAAAAGAGGTGGATATGTTACAAAACTTCCTGGTTTCTAGTTTGTAATGGCTTTGCATTGCTATTTTATATATACTGGGGACTCCCATCTCGATGATGGGGAATGATTGAAGCATGTGAATCTATGAATGTTTCCAATATCGGAGAACTAAAGTTACAGGCAAGTAACTTGTTTTCTTACTGTAATAACCAAAACATGGGTTCACTAAATGCATCTATACAAATCATTATTTGCTAGCATTTACAACGTTCAGGCGTTGTTTACATTTCCACATGCTGCAGCAACAAATGAAACACGGATTGCTGAATAAATCAGACATTACCCCAAGCCATATGCAAATTAGTCTTGACCATGCGCCCATGGGAACAGTCCAGCCCGAACAGCCATGCCAGGTCCTCGCTGAACCAGAAACAAGAATCCTTGGACCAGTTTTGGGGTTACAGCCCTCATCAGCCTAGCAGCGTGGCACAGCGAGCAAGGGACAAATGTCTGGGCATACCCATCCCACTTAAGGTGAAAGTGGTGCGGCAACAAATGATGCATGGAATGCTGAACGAATCAAACATTCACCCCCTGTCATCTGGGTTAAATCCATTGTTCTTTTGCTCACTACGCCACCCCAGTCTTTACACCGCCATATGCGAATCAGTCTTGACCCTGCTCTTCATGGGAACAGTCCAACCCAAACTGCCAAGCCAGGCCCTGCCTGGACCGGAAACAAGCATCCTGTGACCGGTTTCGGGTTATTTTGTGTTGCAGTATCTTCAAGCCAGGCAACACTTCTCTTTGTTCAAAGTTCCAGCAATTAAGGCCTTAAAAGAGTGATACCACTAAGGGTCCCACCTGCACCTCCATGCAATCTCAGTATGTTTCTAACCAGACTTATGAGTCCACCCTTTGATTCATTACATAAGTGCCCCCTTCAATTTATTTATTGGAAGGTTGCTTTTTTAGTTGCGATTACCTCAATAAGGCGTGTTTTTGAGTTTCAGGCACTAACTTTAGAAGAACATTTTTTTCATCTACATAAAGATAGGGTGGTTCTTTGGACCAACCCAAAATTTCTACCAAAAAAAGTATACTCTTTTCACATGAATCAATCGATTAAGCTACCAGTTTTCTTTTCTCAACCTTATTATGTAGCTGAAAGAATGCTTCATAGCATTAATGTATTATTTTGACAGGACAAAAGATTTTTGTAAAACAAAACAACTTTTTGTTGCATTTGCTCCCCTTCATAAAGGGAAACCCATTTCAAAATCAAGCATCTCTAAATTAATCGTTAAATGTATCCAAACATTTTATGCTAAAGACAAAATAACTTTGTCTATAACCCCTAGAGCATACTCTACTTGTAAAATAGGGGCATATATGGCTTTTCCAGGAACTATTCCAATAGCTGACATTTGTAAAAGCAGCTACATGGTCCACACGTACATATTTTGCAAACACTATTGTGTGGATATTTTAGCACACCAACAAGCTAATGTAGGATAGGCAGTGCTACGTGCACTCTTTCAAACAACTGCAACTTCCACTGGTTAGCCATTGCTTTTTGGAGGGCACTGCTGTACAGTCTGTGCACAGCATGTGTATCTACAACCACACATGCCTTGAATGTATTATGTTACTTACCCTGTAAACATCTGTTCTTGACATGTAGTGCTGTAGATTCACATGCGGCCATTCTCCTCCCCGGACACCTATTGTTGTTGCAGTTCTAATCTTTATTTCACTTGCATGGACATCTCAAAGTCATCTCAAAGTCAACTCTAAGTCACGCCACAACTGGAAAAGCCGGGCCTTTACACCAACGATCTGAACAACTTCAGACCCATTTCCAATCTCCCCCTACTATCCAAAATCCTCGAAAAATGCGTTCTCCTACATCTGAAAGAGACATGTTAGTGATAGATTCCTTACCTTAGAATATCCCCAGGTGTCAGACTGGATCCGGAAAGTTTTCGTCAGCAATACCCCTGCGCGTCGGTAGGCGAAGTCGTACGGCTCTGCGTATGTCGCTTGCGTCGTAGCCGCCGAGATGACGTCGTCAGAGCTACTTAGACGCGCCCACGTATGCTGACGTCAGTTCTTTCTTTTTCCGCGCAGCAGCGCAGATCCGCGAGAGCGCGTGGTACCCCTAGTTAAAAGTTTTAACTTGGTTTCTGACTACTTGTTTTGTCGAGTATTGACTCCTGGTGCAGTAGGGATGCCCGGGTTTAAGTCCTGTAGGGCCTGCCGCCGAAATATGTCGGTAGCGGTCCCGCACGACGTGTGTCTCTTTTGCTTGGGCACGCCCATGACCCCGAGGCGTGCCCCGATTGTCGGGCCTTGGCGCTGAAAGCTTTGCGGGAACGTTCCCGCAAGTTGTTGGAAGTCTGGCAATCGGTTCCGTGCTGATGGAGGTCTCGATCCCGTGGGAGGTCGAGGGACCGATCGCCGAGCGATCAGCATAGCACACCGGAATCAGGGACAGGTAAGTCTAGGTGCCATAAGAAGTCGAAGAAGCGACGTCTCTCTTCCTCTGCCCCTCACCGGTCGCAGGACGCGGAGGAGGGGGAGGGCGGTCACTCCCCCGCTGCTTCGTTGGAGCCTCCGTTGTTACCTGCGGCCTACCCACCCTTTCTGGGACCGCACGCGACTTCAGACGAGGTGCAGTGCTTAGGTCTCGCCACCACACGTACTCCCTCAGGGGTCCACTTTTCGCTCCTTTCGAGCTCAGGGTTGAGGCGCCCAGGCGCGTACCTTTCAGACCCGCATGCTTGCGCAGCCGCGGACGTGGGGCATGCCGTGGTGGGTCCCGAGGACAGCATGCGGGTCAGTCCACCACCGCTCCTGCCGCCGCTGCCTCAAAACCTTCCAAGTCCGCTGTTTGAGGCCCACCAGATGCCTGTGGGTGGCAGGATTCGCCATCACCTTCCTCACTGGTGCGCCATCACCTCAGACAGGTGGGTTCTGCAAATAGTCCAACAGGGCTACTCCCTCCCCTTCGAGTCTACCCCTCCAGCCATGCCACCTCAGTTCCACTGCATATCGAGGAATCACTTGTCACTTCTCCAGCAGGAAGTTGCGGCCCTCTTGGCCAATCGGGGCCATCAAGCGCGTTCCGACGCCAGAATTAAGTCTTGGTTGTTCGTCCCACTACTTCGTGGTTCCGAAGAACGACAAGGGCCTGCGTTCTATCTTGGACCTCCGGAACGTCAACCGCTTCCTCCGGAAAGAGAAGTTCAAGATGCTCACGCTTGCTCAGTTCTTGTCTGCCCTGGACCCGCAAGACTGGCTGGTTACGTTTGACTTGCAGGATGCTTATTTTCATATACCCTTGCTGCCGGCCCACCAGCGTTACCTATGGTTCACGGTAGGCCACGAGCACTTTCAGTTCACCACGCTCCCTTTAGGCCTTACCAGCGCCCCTCGGTTGTTCACGAAAGTGATGGCGGTGGTCGCAGCTCATCTGCGCAGATCAGGGGTTTCAGTCTTCCCCTATCTCGACAACTGGCTGTTGAAGGCGGGTTTGCCCCAGGCAGTCCTCTCCCACCTCCAGACTACAGCTGACCTCCTGCATTTGCTGGGGTTTTCCATCAACGTGCCGAAGTCGCACCTGATTCCCTCTCAGAAGCTTCTCTTCATTGGAACGGTTCTGGTGGACACAGCGCAGTTTCGGGTTTATCCTCCCGGGCATTCGGGCTATGATTCCGATCTTTAGGCCCTGGTCCTTGGTTTTGGTCAAGAAGACCCTGAGGCTGGTGGGCCTCATGTCCTCCTGCATCCTGCTGATCTATCATGCCAGATGTCATATGCGGGCTCTGCAGTGGGACCTGAAGTTCCAGTGGATGCAGCATCGGGGAAACCTATCCGACTACGTCCAGATCTCGGAGGGCACTGCAGAGGACTTGCAGTGGTGGCTCATGAACCAGCGTTGGGTCAGCGGCAGATCCCTCTCCCTTCCCCAACCGGAGCACACAGTAGTGATTGATGCGTCCCTCCTGGGATGGGGCGGCCACATGGGAGAGGCGGAGATCAGAGGCCTCTGGTCTCTGGCGGAGTCCAAGCTCCATTTCAACCTTTTGGAGCTCAGGGTGATCCTACTTGCACTGAAAGCATTCCTTCCCTCGGTCAAGGGGAAAGTAGTGCAGGTGTTCATAGATAACACCACGGCCATGTGGTACTGCACCAAGCAGGGCGGGGTGGGGTCGTGGACACTGTCAGGAGGCTTTGCGCCTCTGGGCATGGCTGGAATGTCAAGGCATTTCCTTGGTGGTTCAACACCTGGCAGGTACCCTGAACGTCAGGGCGGAAGAACTCAGCCGCAGGTGCATATTGGATCACGAATGACTTCTTCACTCAGGTGGCGCATGGTCTCTTTCAGAAATGGGGAGAACCTTGGTTAGATCTATTCGCCACCGAAGAGAACGCGCAATGTCAGCAGTTCTGCACTTTGAAGTATCCAAGGCGGCACTCGCTCGGAGACGCGTTTCGTCGCGAGTGGAGTTGCGGTCTATTGTACGTCTTTCTGCCTATCCCACTCCTGTCCAGAGTGCTGAAGAAGATCAGCCGCGACCGAGCCCAAGCCATTCTTGTGGCACCGGACTGGGCTCGAAGAGTTTGGTATCCCGAGCTACTCCGTATGAGCGTGGATCCCCTGATCCGACTGCCTCTTCTGGAGGATCTCCTGTCGCAGCAACAGGGGACGGTCCTCCACCTGAACCTGTCCAGCCTCCACCTCCTTGCGTGGACATTGAGCGGCGACAGCTGATTCCACGTGACTTGCCTCCTGAAGTCTGTAATGTGATTCTGGCAACCAGGCATCCCTCCACTAAAACAGTATACGCCTGTCGGTGGAAAAAATGTATACGCCTGTCGGTGGAAAAAATGTGTGAGATGGTGCACAGCGAATGCTGTAGATCCTCTTTCTGAGGTCCTATTGTTCCTTCTCTCTTTGGCCCAGCAGGGCTCTGCTCTGGGCACTATCAAGGACTACCTTTCTGCTCTTTCAGCCTTTCTTAGGCTGCCTGATCAGCCCTCTCTTTTTAAGTCCCCAGTTGTCAATAGATTTCTCAAAGGCATTACTCACCTTTTCCCTCCTATTCCTTTTGTGATGCCTCAATGGGACTTGAATCTGGTTCTCACTTACTTGATGTGCGGTCCCTTTGAGCCTCTTCATAACTGTCCTTTGCAGTTATTGACTTTGAAAACTGTCTTCCTGGTGGCCATCACCTCCGCGAGGGGGTGAGTGAGCTCCAGGTTCTTTCATGTAAACCTCCTTTCCTGGCGGTTCATCCGGAAAAGATTGTGCTCCGACCGCGTCCTTCCTTTCTACCAAAAGTAGTCTCTGTCTTTCATCTCGGGCAAACTGTCACTCTGCCCACTTTCTTTCCGCATCCTTCAAGAGAAGAGGAGAGGCTTCACCGTCTGGACCCAAAACGTGTGCTTTCGTTCTATCTCAACCGCACACAACAGTTCTGGTAGGATGACCTGCTCTTTGTTGGCTACATGGGCGCCAAAAAAGGTCAGGCTGTGCACAAGCACACTATCTCCCGATGGGTTGTCTTGTGCATTAAAGCCTGTTACTCTCTGGCTAAAACGGAACCTTTGGTTGGGCTGCATGCCCATTCTACCAGGGCGACAGCAGCTACTACAGCATTGGGACGCGGTGTCCCCCTGCAAGACATCTGTCAGGCGGGCACTTGAGCTTTGTTGCATATTTTCACAAAGCACTATTGCCTTGACAGTCTGGTCCGGAGAGACGGATTTTTTGGCCGTTCAGTTCTCCGTGACTTTCTGGTGTAATCTCACTTTGCAGACCTACCACCGGGGTTGGTATTGCTTGGGTATTTATTCTAAGGTAAGGAATCTATCACTAATGTGTCTCGTTCAGATGCACAAGTTACCTGTGTAACGATATATCTGTAAGAGACATTAGTTAGTGAAGATTCCTTACCGCCCGCCCATCCTCCCCGTTCTGCGAACTGTTATCTAGGGTTCAGGCCATCCCTTTCAGGGCCCTAGTTCTATTGCACCAGTAGTCGGTCTCTGGCATGGCTCTGCGCTTCTGGCGCGGAGAAGTTGTGTACAGAACTGACGTCAGCACTCGTGGGCGCGTCTAAGTAGCTCCGACGTCATCTCGGCGGCTATGACATAAGCGACGTACGCGGAGCCGTACGACGACGCCTACCGACGAGCAGGGGTATTGCTGACGAAAACTTTCCAGATCCAGTCTGGCGCCTGGGGATATTCTAAGGTAAGGAGTCTATCACTAACTAATGTCTCTTACAGATATATTGTTACACAAGTAAGTAACTTGTGCAACTGACTCAGCACATGGACAGCATCAACCTGCTAGATCCCCACCAATCGGGCTTCAGAAAAGACTGTAGCCCCGAGACCGCGATCCTTAACATCGTGGACAACATTCACAAGTCTCTAGATACTGACCAATGCTGCCTACTCATTCTCCTGGACCTTTCGGCAGCCTTTGACACGGTTGATCATAATCTACTCATCAAGGCTCTCCAAGATAGAGTAGGTGCTGATGAGGTGGTCCTTCACTGGTTCTCCTCCTTATTACACAACCACTCCCAAAGGATAAAAATCTAAACGTTTACATCGGACCTACACCCCGTCAACAGAGGTGTCCCCCAAGGCTCAGTGCTCTCCCCTCAACTGTTAAACATATACATGGAACCCCTCACCACCCTACTCAAAAAGCCAACATCCCCATCCACCTCCATTAATGACATTTAGAGACTCAACAACACTCTTAGAGAAGTCCAACACTAGCTATTGATAAACCACCTCAAACTCAACCAAGACAAAACTGAAATCCCCCTCATTTCCAACAAAGAAAACCCTCAAGTCGTAGAATGGCTAAAAGCAAACGATGCTCTCAATGGTAATCTCACCCTTGCTAACTCAATCACTTGGAATCACCCTAGACCCAAATCTGAACATAGCCAAACACATTAAGATCTCCGCAAAGAGTGCCTTCCTCAATCTAAAGCTACTCAACAAAATAAAACCCTTCATCCCACCCAAGGACCTCAAGCAAGCCACCCAACCACTGGTGCTATCTAGACTCGACTATGGGAATGCAGTCCTCTCCGGTTCAGCAAAATCCCACCTAGCCTCCCTCAAAACAACTCAGTGCAGCTGCCAGAATGGTCACCGGAGTTAAGAAATTCGATCACATATCACCCGCACTCAGAACTAAAATGGCTCCCAGTCGAAATGTGTGCCAGCTTTAGAACTGCTTGCCTCAAGCACAAAGCCTTGCACAGTGGGGAAACCTGAATACCTGGCTTCCAAACTCAAGAATGCCGGTCAGACAAGAAACCTCAGGAGCTCCAACAACCTACTACTCATCCCTATGAAAACATGCAAACAATAAACAGCTTCATGATCATTTACTGGAACTCCATCCCAGCTGATATCAGGACTATCCCTTCATTTGTAAAATTCAAAAGACTCCTTAAAGACCTCTTCCTAAACCGTGCCTTTCCGAACTGAGAACCGCCACCGAAACGCACAAGTCCTGCACTCTGCAACCCCCTGACAATGTTTCACCAAAACCTACCTTTTCCTCTCTCTCCGACCCCTTCCTCGTTCCTTCCTCCCCGAATGAGGTTCAGCCCAAGACATCGTGCACTCATCGAGGTTATCTCAGGACTTCCTTACCTCAATGTTGCACAGCACTCCAAGCCTTATGAACCAATATGTATACCTATGCCTTTTTGTGCGATTCCTGCTTTGTATCTGTTGTAAAGCACTCCGATACCCTCGGGTCTAGTCAGCGCTATATAAAACTCCTTAAACTCCTTAATAAATAAATCTCTGTACTTACACTCACTTGTACTCCATTCCCACCCTGTTGCGGAAAAACAATCCAACAATGTAGTCAATGCCCATCAGCACTATTACCAACAGGAGGAGTGACCCTGCCTCGTGACTCAAAAGACTCCTTTTAAGAAAAGCAACTTGCCAACATCCCGAACCAACACTAGATGGCAGGAGTATGCAAAGCATGTAAATCTACAGCAATACATGCCAAGAACAGATTCTTACAGGGTAAGTAGCATAATCCTTCAGTTTTGCCCAGCATGTGGTCAAATGTTCCCTTGGGTTGGCAAATACCGCTTTGCCAATGGGCAACCATAACATTTGGGTTAAGCTTCTGGAAAATTAAATCTTAAGACTCCCGGTCCTGCAGGGACTGTCTGGCCTTGGCCCCGAAGGCCTTGAGGGAGCGGCGCCAGAAGCTGCTGGAGGTCCGGCACTCGTCTCAACGCCGCTCGCGGAGTCGCAGTCGTCGCTCCTCAGGCTCCAAGTCTTCACCTTCGGATTCCGGTAAGCGACGACATAAAAAGAAGTCGAAGAAGCATGTTCGCTCTCCAACGTCCCCCCCCCCCTCCCCCCGTCGATCCTCGGATGTGGACAAGGGGGACAGGCGTTCTGCCCCTGCGGCTCCTTTGGAGCCTGGGAGTCCCGCGGCCTATCCGCCTTACCCGGGTCCTTCGGCGACTCCCGAACAGGTGCAAGAATTTCTTGCCACCATGGACCGCCTTTTTAGGCCTCGGGCTCCCGCCGGTGTGCCTTCGGGCCCCGCGGTCCCGTGTCCAAATCCTGTTGGGCCGTCGGCGGATCCAGCTTCGGCGCCACAGGATCCTACGCCGTTGGCTCCGGCGCCACGAGGTCCGACGCTGCCAGCTCCGGCCCAAGCACCGCCCTCGGCTCCGCTGCCGCAGTGGGTGGCGTTCATTCCGCCCTTTCCGCCCTTGCCCCGCTTTCAGGACCATTTCGATCCTGCCTGGGATCCGCATTGGGAGACGTCGCCGGCCCTACCCCGGCCGGCGCTGTTCACGGCACCGTTTGTCCCTTCGTCCATGCTGTTGTTTCCCAGGCGGTTGCTGAGGGTAAGGATGCGGCTAAGTTCGACATTCGGTGTGGTTTCGACACCGCTGACTCCTTGCGCAGTGCGATTTCTACTACTGTGGCACTGCGTCACCTCGCCTGGTTGCGATCTACTGGGTTCTCACCCGACGTCCAGAGCTCGCACATGGACATGCACTTTGATGGCACTCGCCTGTTTGGTGATAAGGCCAACAGTGCACTGGAGCGTTTTAAGGACTCGCGAGCCACGGCCAAGTCCTTGGGTCTTGCCACGAAGAGCCCAGCCACTCCTGGTTTTCGTTCCTTTCGTGGCCAAGGCAGGGGCCCCAGGCACGTTCCTTCAGCAAGCCTATGCAGAAGCAGCCTCAGCGGGGCCGCGGATGCGGCTTCCGCTGGGGCGGCTCTGGGAATCAGCGTGGGGGGCAATCCACCTCCGTCCCCGCTGGTTCTACCTCCAAAACTTCCTAATCTGAGCTTAGTGGAGCACCCCACGCCAGTGGGTGGCAGGATTCGCCATCACCTCCCCCACCGGCACTCTATCACATCGGACAAGTGGGTGTTGCAGATCATCCGCAAGGGTTACTCCCTTCCCTGTCAGTCCACCCCTCCAGCCATGCCACCTCGGTACCAACACATGTCGGGGGAACACTTGGCGATTCTTCAGCAGGAAGTTGCGGCCCTCTTGGCCAAGGGGGCCATCAAGTGCGTTCCTGGGCCAGAAGTAGGGAGTGGTTGTTATTCCCACTAATTATGGTCCCCAAGAAGGTCAAAGGGGGTCAGCTTCCCATCTTGGACCTTCGGAAGGAGAAGTTAAAAATGTTGAGTCTGGCTCAGGTCTTGGCTCCCCTCGACCCTGGAGACTGGATGGCTGCATTGGACTTGCAGGACGCATATTTTCACATCGCCGGCCCACCGGCGTTATCTGCGGTTCATGGTAGGCCAGGAGCATTTTCAGTTTGCCGCGCTCCCCTTCGGCCTTACCAGCGCCTCTCGGGTGTTCACGAAAGTGATGGCGGTAGTCGCAGCTCATCAGCGCAGGTCAGGGGTGTCAGTCTTCCCTTTCCTCGACCACTGGTTGTTGAAGGCGGGCTCGCCCCAACCACCTTCAGACTACGGCCGACCTCCTGCCTTTGCTGGGGTTCTCCATCAACTTGCCGAAGTCGCAACTGAGTCTCTCTCAGAAGCTCCCCTTCATCGGAGTGGTTCTGGATTCAACGCTGTTTCGGGTTTATCCTCCAGAACAGGGAGTCCGGAATATTCAGGCTATGATTCCGATCTTTCAGCCTCTGTCCCGGGTTTCAGTCAGGATGACCCTCCGGCTTCTGGGCCTGATGGCCTTCTGCATCCTGCTGGTGTCACATACCAGTTGGCATAGGCGGGCTCTGCAGTGGGACCTAAAGTTCCACTGAGCGCAACATCAGGGCAACCTGTCCACTCATGTCCAGATCTCGGAGGGCACTGCACGACAATTGCGGTGGTGGCTCACGAATCGCGATTGGGTCAATGGCAGATCCCTCTCCCTTCCCCAACCGGAGCACGCAGTGGTGCCGGATGCGTCCCTCCTGGGATAGGGAGGCCACTTGGGAGAGGCAGAGATCAGATGCCTCTGGTCTCAGGCGGAGTCCCGGTTCCATATCAAGCTTTTGGAGCTGCGGGCGATCCGACTTGCACTGAAAGCATTCCTTCTCTCTGTCTGGGGAAGTGTGGTGCAGGTGTTCACGGACATCACCACCGCTATGTAGTATTGCAACAAACAGGGCGGGATGGGGTCCTGGACCCTATGTCAGGAGGCTCTGCGCCTCTGGACATGGCTGGAACATCAGGGCGTTACCTTGGTGGATCAACACCTGGCAGGTTCTCTGAATGTCAGGGCGGACGAACTCAGCCGCCGGTGCTTGATGGATCACGAATGGTATCTGAACTCGGACGTGGTCAAGGTGTCTTTCTGCAGTGGGGAGAGCCTTAATTAGATCCATTCGCCACCGAAGAGAACGCTCCATGTCATCAGTTCTGCGCGTTGGAATTTCGAGGCTTTTTGTCGCGAGTGGAGCTGTGGTCTATTGTACGCCTTTCCGCCTATACCACTTCTGCCCCGAGTGCTGAAGAGGATTCGGCACGACAGGGCTCAAGCTATCCTTGTGGCTCCGAATTGGGCATAAATATACTGATATCCCAAGCTAGCTGAGCTGCCGGTCATTACTCCACGGACTTGCGAGAAGATACAGTTGACTTATCAATGTCCTTCTAAATACATCAGCGATAAAAAAGATTGAAGTGACAAACTTGTGGAACAATATAAAGAAAAGGATATAAGCTGTTTACGAACGGGTTTCTTCCTCATTCGACCAAGTTGGCACTAAATCCACAAAATATGCGGAGTTACTTTTTATTTCGGAAGCTTGTATAAACAAAACAGGTTCGAGAGAATTTGGTCTTGCCTACTATCTAATTAGGGCCTTGGTAAAGCCCAGGGGGCGAAACGTACGTCGGCTGCTGCTGTTCTGCTTTCTTTGAAAAGTGAAAATAAAACTAACGGAAGGACCTGATTTAAGATTGTGCCTGGCTCTTAATTGAAAGGACACTTGATTATTGGCTCAACTGGATCATTTTGTGTGGGAGAAAGAAAACATTTCCTTTCTTTCGTTGCTTTTCGCTACTCTTTCTTGACTTCTGTATTGGATTAGAGACATAATGATTGGGTGTGCTCTGGTGTCTTATGGTTCAATACTGATATCCCGAGCTACTCAGCATGGCGATCGATCCGTCTCCCTCTTCGGGAGGATCATCTGTCGCAGCAGCAGGGGACGGTCCTCCACCCGAACCTGTACAGCCTCCACTTCCATGCGTGGAGATTGAGCGGCGACAGTTGACGGCTTTTGATCTTCCTCCCGAAGTCTGTGATGTCATTCTGGCAGCCAGGCGTCCCTCCACTAAAACTGTATACGTCTGCAGGTGGAACAAGTTTGTGGCATGGTGCACAGCGAAGGCCTCTCTGCCCCTTTTTCTGAAGTTCTTCTGTTCCTTCTTTCTTTGGCCCAGCAGGGCTCTGTTCTGGGCACTATCAAAGGTTATCTTTCGGCCATCTCCGCCTTTTTGAGGCTTCCAAATCAGCCTTCTCTCTTTAAGTCCCCGGTTGTTAACCATTTCCTGAAGGACATTACGCACACATTTCCTCCTGTTCCGTTCATCATGCCTCAATTTGACTTGAATCTCGTTTTGACCTATCTGCTATGCGCTCCTTTCGAGCCCCTTCATACCTGTCCTCTGCTTGTTCTTACTCTTAAGACGGCTTTCCTGGTTGCTATCACCTCTGCCAGGAGAGTGAGTAGGCTCCAGGCTCTTTCTTCCAAACCTCCTTTCCTTTCTGTTCATCCGGACAAAGTGGTGTTTTTTGCCCAAGGTGGTCACGCCCTTTCACATCGGGCAGACCATCACTTTGCCTACCTTCTTTCCGCCTCCGCATCCTTCGAAATGTGCGCTCGCATTCTATCTGAAGCGTACACAGCAGTTCCGGGTGGATGAGCAGCTCTTTGTTGGCTACGTGGTTGCCAAAAACGGTCGGGCTGTGCACAAACGGACCATCTCTCGATGGGTCGTTCTGTGCATCAAAGCATGTTACTCCTTGGCTAAGAAGGAGCCTCCCTTGGGGCTGCGTGCCCATTCTACCAGGGCAATTGTAGCCACAATTGCCTTGGGACGCGGCGTCCCCTTGCAGGAAATTTGTGCATTACTGCCTTGACAGTCCGGTCCGGAGAGACGGCTTCTTTGGCCATTCTATTCTCTGTGACTTTCTGGTGTAATCTATTTGCAGACCCACCACCGGGGTTGGTATTGCTGGGGTATCTATTCTAAGGTAAGGAATCTATCACTAACGTGTCTCTTCAGATGCACAAGTTACTACTTGTGTAACGATATATCTTTAAGAGACATTAGTTAGTGATAGATTCCTTACCGCACCACCCATCCTCCCCGTTCTGTGACCTGATTTCTAGGGTTAAGGCCACCCCCCTTTTTAGGGCCCTAGTTTCATGGCACCAGTGGTAAGTTTCTTGCATGGCTCTGCGTTCCAGGCGCGGAAAGTCGTGTACAGAACTGACGTCCGCGCGCATGGGTGGCGCCTAAGTAGTCTCCGTGACGTCATCTCAGCGCTTATGATGCCAGCAACGGACACGGAGCCGCACAACACCACCTATTGGGCAAGGCTCCAAAGGATGACGGCCACCATACGGAGGACCAGTTAGGGCTAAGATGACCAAAGGTTACCACCTCGGTTTTATCGGAGTTCAGTTTTAAACAGTTTGCTGACATCCACTGTCCGATGGCCAGCATGCCTGCTTCAAAACTCTCCGCTACTGTTTCCCCATCATCTCTGATGGCCAGAATCAACTGGGTGTTATCCGCATATGAGGTAAGGTTCATCCCATGCGCTTTGATTGTTTTAGCGAGGTCCGACACATAGATGTTAAATAGTGTTGGACTAAGGGATGAGCCTTGAGGTACCCCACATGGCAAGGACAACTCTGCTGACTCGAATTGTCCTAGGGTGACTACCTGGGATCTATCCATCAGGAAAGATGCCAGTAGTTTCTTAGCTAGGCCTTGCACGCCCATCTTTTCAACACGGTCGACCAGGATCTTGTGGTCGACCGTGTCAAAGGCGGCCGATAAATCTAGAATCAACCACAGTGCTGAGCCTCCTTGATCTCGGATTAATCGGATGTCATCCGCCGCTTTGATAAGCACCGTTTCTGTTCCATGAAACTTGCGGAATCCAAATTGGGTTTCATCGAGCAGATGGCTAGAAACGGGAGGTTAGCTATAGGCCTGTAGTTTTTTAACTCCATTTTATCTAGGCCAGATTTTTTCAGAAGTGGCTTCAGTAAGGTCTTTTTTAAAGGGGTAGGGAAGATTCCTGTGCGGAACATTAGATTGCAAATTTGGGTTATAACTGGAACCACGGTGTCCCATTAATGGGCGGAGAGTTTTCAAGGGACAAGGATCCAATGCTGAGCCGGACTTAATGGATTTGATGATGTCCTGGATTTGGTTTTCTGTGATTTCCGCAAACTGTGGAAAGATATTGTCAGTATGTGGCGTTATTATATCATCGGTGCTTTGATTATCAGCGGAGTTAAATGCTGAGAATATATCATTCACTTTAGTGAAAAAGAAGGATGCTAATGAGTCACAGAAACTTTGTGAACAAGGGGAATTCAAGTCAGGAACACCTCCTGCAAGCTGTTTGGTTATGTTATAGAGCTTTTTATTAGAATTTTTTGCACTTTCGATTTGCTCGCTGTAGTACTTTTTTTTTGGCCTCTATGATCAAGAGTTTGTACGGAATTTGAAGCTCCTTATACATATGTTTGCTTTCATCGTCATAGTTTTTCCTCCAGTGTCTTTCTTTGTTTCTACATAGCTGTTTATGTTTTCTGAGTTCTTCTGTATACCAGGGTGCTGAAGGGGAACTTCTATTCCTGGACATTCGTTTAACTGGTACTAATTTGTTAGTGGCCTGGTCCAGCCAAGCTTGGTATTGCTTTGTAGCTATTTCTGGATCAGTAGACAAGGTAGGCTTAGAGTTGTCTAGTGCTACCTTAAGGTTAGGAATATTGATATCTTTCCATACCTTAAAAGGTTCCTGTCTGGGGGTAGGTGTTTTAACAGTGGAGGTTTCGCTAATTTTTATAGTACCTAGTACCAAGTAGTGGTCAGTCCAAGTCATTGGGAGGACGTCAGTAATTAGCAGATTATCTAGATTAGTAAATATTCCATCTAATGTATGCCCTGCATTGTGGGTAGGTCCCGTCACCAGCTGTGATAGGCCGAAGACCTCCATTTCCGACTGTAGGGATATGGTGTCTTTATCTCTATTACAGTCCAGATGGAAATTAAAGTCTCCTAGCAGTGTTATAGACTTCTCGGTTGCAAAGGCTTCTAAAATAGTGGCAATTTCTGTGAGAAATCCCAACCGAATTTCTGGCCGTCTATATAATAGTATGCCTCTGAAGTTATGAGAAGGAGACAGGTAGATATCAAACTGGAACGCCTCACATGCTGTGGTGGGTATTGCCGTGATGCGGATTTTGAGAGTGTCCCGGGCAATTCCCTATTCCCCTATAAACCCACAACCCGCTACAGAAGTAAAACGCAAAATTAAATTAAAAATAATTAATAATTTCTAGAAATTATTTCATTTACTATGATTAAATAACTTCCCACCCTAATCCCCTATAAACCCACAACCTGCTACGGAATTAAATTACAGAAAAATTAAATAACATAAAATTAATTACTTTAAAAATATTCAAACCTACATTCCAAAATTAATACATACTTTTAACACGTATACTAACACTTAAAACACTATAAAAAAAAATCGATATTTTTAACTATGTTATGACTGTCGATATCACTTACTTCTATATTATGTAAATCGATATTTCTTACCTGATTTTTGATATTCTTCACCACTATATTTTGGTAATTCGATATTCTGTCCATTCTATATTAAAAACTCGATATTCTGTCCAGTCGATATTTTTTTTCTATATTATGACTGTTTACCGCGTTTTGCATTAGTACAAACTAACATATCAAACAGGAAATAATTGGGAGCCCTGAAAGATTTACTTTTTCAGTAAGCATTGTTTTATGTCTCTTGCCTTTAAAATAATAGTGTAAAATGGTAGGTGTATGCATGCTACTATAAACCTAACGTAATTTGGAATTTCTTCTAGGGACTACCAGTGTGACACAGTTACCCTTCTGAACCTGATTCTTTTTAAAGCAGCTGATTCATCTAGGGATGTCTATGAAGTTGCCATGCAACTACTCCAGGTAATTAAGCATTATTAAAATTAGGTATTAATGTTTTCCATTTGATGAATTTAATGAATAATCCTGCGGTTTTGCATTGCTAGGAACTTTTTGTCAGAGATCTCTTTGCATGTACACTGTACAAACAGCATGACAAATTTCTTTTAAATCCACTTCTGTTGTGCATGCTATTTATGCACATATGGCTAAAATGTTTGGTGTCTGATGCCATGCTTGTGGATGGGCAGATGACGGGTGGTGGGGAGTTTCAGGCAGGAGAAAGGAGCAATGACGTTCTCAATGAGATCTGCAAAAACAAACACAAAGCGGTATAAAGTATGTATTTATCTTGCTCTGGTAGTTGAGGTATGTCTGTAGACTTCACTGATACATTATCTGCGATGCCTGCGTGAGAGGTGGGAAGGATACCATTTCCCTCACCGCGGTTTTGTAATCTAGTATAATTGCACTAATGCATGAGCCTGCCCTGTTAACTTTCCAAATGTACTAAATGCACAAAAATTCAAAGCATCACTAACTTTGTTTAAAATATGGAACCATCCCTCAACTAAGGTTCTAAAACTGCACACAGCAATATCTCAAACAAAGAAACTGCACTTGGGTATGGTGCCCACAGTAAGTCTGCAGCAGCGGAGGACACACATTAAACATGAGTACTGATACACAGTATATTGGCCATCAATACTGATTTTCTTTGCTCTGTAAGCTGACTGGTCAATTGGTGATACCGTTGTGTTCCCTTTTTTCCACTTTGTGCCGATTGAAAATGCATCCCAATGTTTAATTATGATACTATTTCAATCCACATCCATGTGATGGACAGTATTTCTTCAGTTCATTTGGGTGGTTTAAAAATCTTGTTTTCATAAAGATTTTTCTTCCTTTTAATTTCGGATGACTTTGAGTTCAGCAGCTAACTTAGTGAGAGTTCCAGCCAACCAAGGAGAGTTATGTATTTTGTGTAAAAGATGTATAGTGTACAACCTCTGTTAGATTGGGAGAGGGCAAAATTGCTTTCCACCTTGTTGAATGCTGACCTAGCTTGTCTTAAAAGGGTGTTAATACTTACAAACTCCCCTATACACCATCCACCCTGCTATTGATGCTACCATTGCGCACACACACTGGCTGGCACCACCACATCTTCGCCTCTGGATTAATAAAGGCATAAATACAGTTTGAACACTGCTTTCTTAAGGGCTCTTGCTGCAATTTAAGACTCTTACACAGGACTGCGATGTGCTGAATGACCATTCCTTACATATCAAAGAATTAAACTTGCACTTCTGGAGATATGGCATACACGTGAACCACCTAACCATCCAGCCAAACAGGGTTTACATACCATGTTGATGGGAAGTGTCTCACTAAGTGGCTCAATTTATTTATTTATTTTTGTTTTGGGAAGTTTTATATAGCGCGAACTAGACCCGATAAATCGGTTATCAGAGCGCTTTTACATAGCACCAGTTTCGTTACACAAGGACACACATTTTTTCTTAGGCACGTGGAGATTTAATGATTTGCCTAGAATCACAGGATGTTGAGCGTCGTAGCCGAGACTCGAACCCAGTTCCCCAGCTTCGAAGTCAACCGCTCTAGTCACAAGGCTACATCCTCTCCCCAAATAGAGCATTTGTGCAACATCTAGACGCTACTAGACATTAACTTCGTACATAGTGGGAATCGGACTTCGCCAGGCTATTCCATGATTTGCAATGTAAATACCTATTTGCATCCTCTTTTATATATTGCACAGTGCAAGGTTTAAACTAATAAAATTTAGTTTAGAAAACAGAGCTTACCTTGTTCCTAATAGAATTAATAGTATCTGTCCACACATGCTCCGGTCCTTACATTCTTACTGGGAAGCTATTATCTCTACAATTACACAGGCCACACAATATGGAATTCACTTAAGGCACGTATCCTTGATTCCTTTCCACTTCCTAAACAAGACCAACGCTACTGAAAAGTTTTACTTGATTTTATTAGCTCGTCAGAATCTTACCATAAACTGGAAGAATGCTTGTCCTCCATCTGCTATTAGCTGGCACTCAGATGTTATTCGATGACTGAAAGCCAATAAGAAGTACCTGCACAGGAAAGAACGTACAGCCCTTGTAAAGTATTTTATTGCTCAAAGCTGGAATATAATACCTGAAATCCTACAGTAAAGACTATGTATGTTGGTCTTAAATTACTCTTAAATAAATATAACTCATTTTTTTATCATTACACAAATGATCTACTCATTATGTATCGTCAGTTGTCATCCTTGAAGGTGACTGAGTTGTCATTTGTACCCCAAAATAACACTTTGGGTGGGGGGTACATAGCTGCAGTGCTTTTAGTGTATGTTGAGGTGTGAACACTTGCAGGTATGATGAAATACCCACAGGGTTATTGAGGCGGGAGTCCTTTAATATATTATATTTCAGTAGAGGTAGATGCATTCTGATGTAACAAAAAAATTGGGCTGTAATATTGCAATTACTGATTTCTTTGACAGTGGATGTGGGAACAATTGATTGTCTGCTATTAGGGTACCTTGTATACAGCACAATAAGCTGCTTTGTGCTTCTGTTTCTGTTTTTGGACCCCAAAACATATATTTGGTAAAAAAGTGGCAATGGCTCTCATTCCTGTTCGTGGAATTGATTGCTCAACTGGCCCTGATGCTCCCAGAGTTCCCTGGGCCATTGGCAACACTGCAGCAAGCCAAGGCACTTTTCATTCTTTCCTTCTGGCATGCCTTTGTGTCACAAGGATCTGCAGAGGCCTACAGTTTGTTTACAGCCAGCAAATCGATCTGAGCTCCCTAGACCCAGCTTTGGCTTCAGACTTCAATTCCGGCTACAAGACGTGCACCAGTACCTTGTTGATCGACACCTATTATGATGTCACTGGTGGAGGTTAAGCCCCTGCAGACAGAGGGCACGAGCTTGGGTTGCCTCACTGTCTTAGACAGGCTCTGTGCACAATTTTGAAAGCGGCGCCTACCCCTCAAAAGGCCCTGCAAGGCGGGGTGGCAGTACTGGTGACTGTCATCACTTGAATTGCCCCATCGTCAACCCTCCTCAAGCTCTTCAGCAAGTGTGAACTCCAATGAGTGTAGCGCTATTCCCTAACGTGACACCACAGATACTGTAATACTAATGGGGGGCTATGCCACTTTGTGACCCTTGATGTCTCACCTTCTGTCTACTTAAGTACAATCTTCGTTCATGCTGTTCATATGAACTGCCTTCCCAGATATGTTGTTCCTTTCTTCCCTTCTCCTCTCACCGCCCTTCCCTCTCCCTTCCTTTCTATCCACATGCCTCCCCCACAGGGCACAAGTCCTATATAAAAAAGTGGGGGAGACTGTCCAACTTGGGCAGTATGCAAGTGACATGACGTGTGCCGTCACAGCATGGGGGAGGGGGCGTTTGGGGATTGTTTGAACCTCTATTTTGTTGCTACCTTCTTCGGGTTTGTTCATGATATTGCAACACACTTGGGGTGCATCTTATACAATGTTGTGAGCATAAATGTAACACTTAATTATTCAATAGTTTTCTGATGTGTATGATAGAACATTGGTAACTGAATGCAATAAAAAGTGTCTCCTGCAAAGCACATCATGTAACCTGCAGATCACAGATTATTATTTTATGTTGAGTGGATTGATTACTGCTTTGAACACAGAGATCCTTTTGTTACTTGCAATTCATTAATTGTAATCCTTCTAGTAGACCACAGTGAGCTATGAAGGGCATTTGACTTTCTACACCTTGTAACCCTGACTGTCTCATGTAACATCTTGAACATTGATTTGCACACTTCCGTGATTTATTTTGAATGGATAATGTGTATGTTAGGTAAAGCACTCAACCCTCTGCATCTGAAAGGAACAGTTAGTGATAGATTCCTTACCTTCAAATTACCCCCAGGCATCAGACTGGATCCGGAAAGTTTTTAGTCAGCAGTACCCCTGTGCGTTGGATGGTGGTGTTGGTCAATTCCGTGTTCGTCGTCTGCATCATGGTTGCCAGGGTGACGTTGCAGTAGCTACATAGATGCCGCCCTCGCGCGCTGACGTCAGTTCTTTCTTATTCCGCGCCAGGAAGCACAGATCCGGAGAGAGCGGGACCCACCGTCGTTTTTTTGACTGACTTCGTTGTTTTCTTTGAGTCCTCATGACTCCTGGTGCACAAGGGATGCCCGGCTTGCAGTTCATGTAACTGATGTCTAGGGCGGATCCGCACAGCGTGTGCCTCTACTTCCTGGAGCGGGACCACGACCCCAAATCATGCTCCGACTGCTGGACCATGGCCCGAAGTCTTTGTGGGAGCGGTCCCAAAAGCTACTCTAGGCCTGGCAGCGGCTCCATGTCATTCGAGGACCCGGTCGCAGAGGAGGTAGAGGGACCGGTCACAGAGCCAACATCATTCTTCCTCGAAGTCTTCGCACTCTGGGTCAGGTAAGTCGAAGCACTAAAAAGTCAAGAAGCATTGTTGCTCTTCGACTTCTCCCCGTCTGTCGGCCGACACGACGAGGGATGCGGGTGGTCCCCCTTCCGTGGCTCCGCGCGCGGAGCCCATAGTGTCGGCTTTGGGTTCCCACCCTTCCCGGGACCAGGAGCGACCCCTGCCCAGCGTCGTCAACTCTCCGAAGCGATACACAGCGATGGGCAGACCGACTCCGCCGGCGTGCCTTCGGGCCCCACAGACTGGGTGGGTGCCCTGGGCCTTCGGCAGCTTTGGCGCAGCAGGGTCCTCTTGGCTCCAGTCCTGGATCCGGATCGGTGCCAGTCAACCTCGTTAGGCCTCCCCCGGCACCGATTCCACCAGGACCTCAGCCTCCAACTCGTGGTAGACACTGAGCCGGACCGACGCCGGCGGGTACTTTTGTGTCCCTGTTCTACCCTGGCTCTTTGAAACCAGATTGGCAGCCAGAGGAGGGTGAGGAGGACTGGGAGGGGTCTGGCAACCCTTTAACCAACCAGTTGGTGTACGAATAGGACTGGCGAGAGGAACTGGGAGATGCCAGTGGTCTGGATACCTCACCAGACCTTTGCATGTTGTCTCCTCCTACCATGGCTATGGAGGAGGGAGCGTCATATGCTGTGTTGTGGTGTAGGGCGGCTGAGGCTCTCCACCTCTAGCTACCTACGGTGGCAGTCATGACTAACCTCCTGACAGAGGTCCTTCAACTGGCAGCGAGCTCTTCGGAGCCCATGCTGCCGTTAAATGAAGCCCTCGCAGACATCCTTTAGGGCTCGTCGCCCAGGCCCATCTCAGGGGCTCCTGTGGACAGGATGATTTCACGACCCCACTGCCCGGCCCCGGGCGAACCCACTTTCCTCTCCCAACACCCCACCTCTGAGAGCTTGGTGGTTCAAGCCTCCACTTCTAAAGGCGCCTTCCCTACGCACCACTGGATAGGGAATCCAAAAAGCTGGACCACCTTGGGAAGAAAATGTTTTCTTCCTCCAGCTTGGGACTGCGGTTGGTAAACACTGCATGTCTGTTGGGCCGTTACACCCACTCTGTGTAGGATATGGTGGCGCAGGTGCTGCCTCAGTGCCCGAGGAGTCCTGGGCTGTACTCCCCCGTGCAGTTGCCGAGGGGAGAGATGCAGCGAAGTTTACCATCCGCTGTGGGCTGGATACCGCCAACGCACTTGGCAGGACAATTTCCATGTCAGTAGCGTTCGATGCTATGCCTGGTTGCGTTTGACTGGTTTTTCCGGGGATGTTCAGTCCACCCCTTACAGACATGCCCTTTGATGGCCGTCGCCTTTTCGGCAACAATGCAGGCAACACACTAGAGCGCTTTAAGGACTCTCGAGCTACGGCCAGGTCCTTGGGCCTATCCACCACCCGCCAAGCACAGTCTGCCTTTAGTGGCTATGGAAGGGGTACCCCGCTATGTCCCGCCCAGAGACACAATCCGGCACAAGCTGTTCATCACCAGCGCTTCTGGGGACGTGGGAACCACCGGTGTGGTTCTCGGGGCCAGCGGGCGGGCCACAGCCCCCTCTGCAGCAACCTCCAAACCTTCCTAACATGACCTTTCAGGGCCACCAACCGCCAGTGGGCGGCAGGATCCACCATCACCTCCCCAAGTGGCGCACGTTCACGTCGAATAAGTGGGTTTTTCAAATAGTCCGAAGGGGCTACTCCCTCACCTTTGAGACTACCCCTCCCTCCATGCCACCCCGGTACCATCGCATGTCGGAGGGTCACCTGGCCTTTCTCCAACAGGAAGTTTCGGCACTCTTGGCCAAGGGTGCCACCGAGCGTGTTCCTGCCCCAGAAGTAGGTTGTGGTTGCTATTTCCACTAGTTTCTGGTGCCCAAGAAGGACAAAGGCCTGCGTCCTATTTTAGATCTCAGGAACATCAACCGCTTCCTCCGGAAGGAAAAGTTCAAAATGTTGACGCTCGCTAATGTCTTGTCTACCCTCGACCCTGGAGATTGGATGGTAGCGCTGGACTTGCAGGACACTTACTTTCACATCCCCGCTCTGCCGGCCCACCTGCGTTACCTGTTCCCGTGCTCCCTTTGGCCTTTCCAGCGCCCCTCGGGTGTTCACGAAAGTGATGGCGGTGGTCGCAGCTCATTTGCGCAGATCAGGGGTTCCAGTCTTCCCCTATCTCGATGACTGGCTGTTGAAGGCGGGCTCGCCCATGGCTGTCGTCTCCCACCTCCAGACTACGGCAGACCTCCTGCATTCGCTGGGGTTCTCGATCAATGTGCCGAAGTCACACCTTGACCCTCTTGCAGAAGCCCCTCTATATTGGAGCGGTTCTGGACATGACTCAGTTTCGGGTTTGTCCTCCCGAACAGCGAGTCCGGGATATCTGAAAGAGACACGTTGGTGATAGATTCCTTACCTTAGAATATCCCCAGGCGTCAGACTGGATCCAGAAAGTTTTCGTCAGCAGTACCCTTGCGCATTGGCAGGCGTCGTCGTGCGGCTCCGCGTACGTCGCTGGTGTTGTAGTCGCCGAGATGACATCGTCGGATCTATTTAGACGCGCCCACGTGCGCAGATGTCAGTTTTCTTTTTCCGCGTCAGCAAGTGCAGATCCGAGAGAGAGCGGTACCCTAGTTAATATTTTAACTTGGTTTCTGAGACTTTGTTTCTCTTGTTTTGTCGAGTACTCGACTCCTGGTGCAGTAGGGATGCCCGTGTTGAAGTCCTGTAGGGCCTGCCATCGGAACATGTCGGTGGCGGACCCGCATGGCGTGTACCTCTTCTGCTTGGGGCATGCCCATGACCCCGAGGCATGCCCCGATTGTCAGGCCATGGCGCCGAAAGCTTTGTGGTAGCGTTCCCAAAAGTTGTTGGAGGTCCGACAATCGGTTCCACGCTGCTCGAGGTCCCGCTCCCGTGGGAGGCCTAGGAACCGGTCGCGAAGCCGACACAATCGCTCGTCGGATTCAGTGACAGGTAAGTCACGGCGCCATAAGAAGTTGAAGAAGCGACGTCGCTCTTGGTCTACCGCTCGCGGGACGCGGTGGAGGGGGCGGGTGGTCACTCCCCCGCGGCTCCGATGGAGCCTCCGTTGTTGCCTGCGGCCTACCCGGGTCCGCACGCGACTCCGGACGAAATACAGGTCTTCCTGTCGGCCATGGGCCGTTAGTTTGCATCATCGGGTCCCTCCGGTGCACCTTCGGACCTCTGGGCCCGTTGGGTGGGTCTGCCCCCATGCCGCAGACTTTGGCCCCGGCTACACCGGCACAATCCCCTGCGGCGGCGCCGGCTCCTGCCCCGGTGACGGCGCCGGATACGATGCCGGACGGCGTCGAAATTGGATTGGTCTACTACCCCCCGATTCCAATTCCAGGTAGGGAGTTTTTCCCATTTCCCCAGGCACCTCGTTCTTACCGGCCTCTTCCACAGCCGGCGGACGAAGGGGAGTACTGGGAGGGGTCTGAGGACCCTCTCGCAGTCCAATGCGAGGATGAATCTGACTGGGAGGGTGATATGGAAGGTCCAGGCAATCTGGATTTCTCTCCGCACCCTGGTACCTTGACACCTTTCTTCCCTGGTTACGGAGGAGGTTGGGACTTTATCTGTGGTGTTGCAAAGGGCGGCTGAGGCTCTTAACCTCGAGCTCCCTTCTGTGCCTATCACGACCAATCTCCTAACTGAGGTGCTGCTGCCAGCGTCGTCCTCCGCCGAGCCACTGCTGCCCTTCAACGACGCCCTTACTGACATCCTGTTAAGCACCTGGCACAAACCTAACACAGGGCTTCCTGTGGATAAGGGTGTAGCACGCAGCCATCGACCGGCGCCTGGCAACCCCAGCTTTCTCACTCAACACCCAACGCCTCAGAGTCTGGTTGTCCAGGCCTCTGCCTCTCCGAGCGCATTCCCTTTTGCTCCTCCGGACAAGGAATCTAAGAAACTGGAGCAATTTGGGAAAAAGATTTTCACTTCTGCCAGTTCCAGATTGCGGGCGGTAAATACTGCGTGCCTGTTGGGACACTACTCGCATTCTGTGTGGGACACCGTGGCACAGGTGCTGCCTCAGTGCCCTGTGGAGGCTCGGGCGGTGCTCTCCTAGGCCAATACCGAGGGGAGAGATGCTGCCAAATTCACTATCCGTTGTGGACTTGACACGGCTGACTCCTTCCGCAGGGCTCTCGCCACAACGGTGGCGCTCCTTTACGCGTTCCTTTCAGAACCACCGGCCAACGCAACCGCAACCTCAGCGCAGCCGTGTCGTGGGGCCCACCGTGCTGGGTCCCGGGGATAGCGGGCAGGTCAATCCACCACCGCCCATGCCACCACCGCCTCAAAACCTTCCTAATCTATTGTTTCAGGCCCACCAGACGCCAGTGGGCTGCAGGATTCGCCATCACCTCCCCCACTGGTGCACCATCACTTTGGACAGGTGGGTTCTCCAGATAGTCTGAAGGGGCTACTCCCTCCCCTTCGAGTCTACCCCTCCAGCCATGCCACCTCAGTGCCACCGCTTGTCGGGGATCGCTTGGCACTTCTCCAGCTGGAAGTTGCGGCCCTGTTGGCCAAGGGGGCCATCGAGCGCGTTCCGACGCCAGAAGTAGGTTGTGGTTGTTATTACCACTACTTCTTGGTTCCAAAGAAGGACAAGGGCCTGTGTCCTATCTTAGACCCCCGGAACGTCAATCGCTTCCTCCCGAAGGAGAAGTTCAAGATGCTCACGCTTGCTCAGTTCTTGTCTACCCTAGACCCGCAGGACTGGCTGGTAGTGTTGGACTTGCAGGATGCTTATTTTCATATCCTCATCCTGCCGGCCCACCGGCGTTACCTACTGTTCACGGTAGGCCACAAGCACTTTCAGTTCACCGCGCTCCTTTTCGACCTTACCAGCGCCCCTCGGGTGTTCTCAAAAGTTATGGCGGTGGTTGCAGCTCATCTGCGTAGATTGGGGGTTTCAGTGTTACCCTATCTCGACGACTGGCTGTTGAAGGCGGGCTCGCCCCAGGCAGTTGTCTCCCACCTCCAGACTACGGCCGACCTCCTGCATTTGCTGGGGTTTTCCATCAACGTGCCGAAGTCACACCTGATTCCCTCTCAGAAGCTCCTCTTCATCGGAGCGGTTCTGGATACGGCACAGTTTCGGGTTTATCTTCCTGAACAGCGAGTCCGGGACATTCGGGCTATGATTCCGATCTTTCGGCCCTGGTCCTGGGTTTCGGTCAGGAAGACCCTGAGGCTGCTGGGCCTCATGACCTCCTGCATCATGCTGATCTATCATGCCAGGTGGCATATGCGGGCTCTGCAGTGGGACTTGAAGTTGCAGTGGGCGCAGCATCCGGGAAACCTATCCGACTACGTCCAGATCTCGGAGGGCACTGCACAAGACTTGCAGTGGTGGCTCACGGACCAGCGTTGGGTCAGCGGCAGATCCCTTTCCCTTCCCCAACCGAAACACACGGTGGTGACGGACGCTACCCTCCTGGGATGGGGCGGCCACATGGGAGAGGCGGAGATCAGAGGCCTCTGATCTCTGGCGGAGTCCAAGCTCCATATCAACGTTTTGGAGCTCAGGGCGATCCTACTTGCCCTGGTAGCATTCCTTCCCTCTGTCAAGGGGACAGTAGTGCAGGTGTTCACGGACCCTATGTCAGGAGTCTCTCCGTCTCTGGACATGGCTGGAACGTCAAGGCATTTCCTTGGTGGTTTAACACTTGGCAGGTTCTCTAAACTCCAGGGCGGACTAACTCAGCTGCAGGTGCATGTTGGATCACGAATGGCGTCTTCACTCGGACTTGGCACAAGGTCTCTTTCAGCAGTGGGGAGAACTTTGGTTATATCTATTCGCCACCGAAGAGAACGCGCAATGTCAGCAGTTCTGCGCTTTAGAGTTTCCAAGGCGGCACTTGCTCGGATACGCTTTTCGTCAAGAGTGAAGTTGCGGTCTGTTGTATGCCTTTCCACCTACACCACTTCTACCCAGAGTGCTGAAGATCCGACGCGACCGGGCCGAAGTCATTCTTGTGGCACCGGACTCGGCTCGAAGAGTTTGGTATCCCGAGCTGCTCAGTATGAGCATGGATCCCCCGATCCGACTGCCTCTTTGGGAGCATCTCCTGTCGCAGCACCAGGGGAGGGTCCTCCTCCTCCTTGCGTGGAGATTGAGCGGCGACAGTTGATTCCATTTGACTTGCCTCCTGAAATCTGTAATGTGATTCTGGCAGTCAGGCGTCCCTCAACTAAAACTGTATACGCCTGTCGGCGGAACAAGTTTGTGGCATGGTGCACAGCGAAAGCTGTAGATCCTCTTTCTGAGGTCCTATTGTTCCTTCTCTCTTTGGCCCAGCAACGCTCTGTTCTGGGCACTATCAAGGGCTACCTTTCTGCTCTTTCAGACTTTCTCAGGCTGCCTTATCAGCCCTCTCTTTTCAAGTCCCTTGTTGTCAATAGATTTCGCAAAGGCATTACTCACCTTTTCCCTCCTATTCCTTTTGTGATGCCTCAGTGGGACTTGAACTTTGTTCTCACGTACTTAATGTGCGCTCCCTATGAGCCTCTTCATAACTGTCATTTGCGGTTATTAACTTAAAAAATTGTCTTCCTGGTGGCCATCACCTCCGCTGGCGTGTGAGTGAGCTCCAGGCTCTTTCATGTAAAACTCGTTTCCTGGCAATTCATCCGGTCAAGGTTGTGCTTCGACCACGTCCCTCCTTTCCACTGAAAGTAGTCATTGCCTTTCATCTCGGGCAAGCTCACTTTGCCAATTTTCTTTCCGCCTCGGCATCCTTCAACAGAGGAAGAGAGGCTCCACTGTTTGGACCCATAATGTGCGCTTTCATTCTATCTCAACCGCACGCAGCAGTTCCTGGTGGATGACCAGCTCTTTGTTGGCTACGTGGGTGCCAAGATAGGTCGGGCTGTGCACAAGCGGAATATCTCCCGATGGGTTGTCATGTGCATTAAAGCCTGTTCCTCTCTGGCTAAAAAGGAACCTCCAGTTGGGCTGCGTGCCCATTCTACCAGGGCTACAGCAGCTACTACAGCATTGGAACACGGTGTTCCCCTGCAAGATATCTGTCAGGCAGTTACGTGGGCCTCGCTGCATACTTTCACTGAGCGTCTATTGCCTTTAAGGTCAAGTCCAAAGAGACGGCTTCTTTGGCTGGTCGGTTCTCCGTGACTTTCTGGTTTGATTTCATTTTGCAGACCCTCCTCCGGAGTTGGTATTGCTTGGGTATGTATTCTAAGGTAAGGAATGTATCACTAACGTGTCTCCTTCAGATGCACAAGTTACTTACTTGTGTAACAATATATCTGTAAGAGACATTAGTTAGTGATAGATTCCTTACCGCCTGCCCATCCTCCCCGTTCTGCGAACTGTTCTCTAGGGTTCAGGTCATCCCTTTCAGGGCCCTAGTTCTTTTGCACCAGTAGTCGGTGTCTGGCATGGCTCTGCATTCCTGGCGCGGAAAGGTCATGTACAGAACTGACAGCGTGCGTGGGCGCGTCTAAGTAGCTCCGACAACCTCATCTCGGTAACTACGACGCCAGCGGAGCCGCACGACGACGCCTACCGACACGCAGGGGTACTGCTGACAAACTTTCCGGATCCAGTCTGACGCCTGGGGATGTTCTAAGGTAAGGAATCTATCATTAACTAATGTCTCTTAGAGGGGGGCGCTTTGTGAGCCCGAAGCAAAATGGCCGCACGTTAGTACAGCTCTGCTGGTTGGGGCAACAATCCGTCAAAATTCCTGCATTTCCCCCTACACATCTACGCATGAGAGACCGCGATTTGGTGTCTGCTACGCCTGCTGTGCATTATACTGTGCTTTCCGGTAAATATGCGGCAGATTTCCTGCTAATACGGAACGCTTCCAGGCCTGACGACAAAATGGCGGCCATTGCGGACGACTGATTGGTGGTACAGTGGCAAAATCACTATGCTGGCGCCGAGTCTACTTGCGTGCTGAGACGGCGTACCACAGAGGAGCGGCTCTCTGGCTGTCCTTGGACTTGTAGAAGAGCGTGCTGTTCCTGCTCAGTGTTGGGCGCGATGTGAGCTGGATAGCTGGGGACGAGAGACAGTTGCCGCTGATCTGGGGTGAGAAGACCAGCGGGTGCCGCGGAGCCGTGCCGGAAACGCTCGAGCGTTTCTGCCATATGAGGACGCTGCTGATCTGAGGTGAGGAGGCCGGCGGGCGCTGTGGAGTTGTGCCGGATCCACCCACGCATTCGCTCGGTCTTCGTCTGGTGCAAAGGAGCCGTTGGCAGTAAACTGATTCCTGCTGCAGGGGTGAGTGGGCCTATCGGCGGCTAAAATGTGTTTCCAGGCCGCGGTAACAAAGGTCCTCCATCCCGCACCTAAACACGGTACGGTAGTGATGCTGATTTGTTCTATCTGGCCCTCGTTGATTGGCACAGTGATTGGGTGCAAAATAGAGTGTAGGGCCTGCATTCTTATGGTTGCTGGACTTGCCTGCCCGCCATTCTGCAGTGACGCTGAATATTTATTACCACAAAAGCTCTAAGCTGGGACTGGATTTAACAGAATGTTTTGGCGTGCACACTGAGCAGTGCAGACGCCCTCATATGAGCGAATTGCGGAGACTCACAGATTGGAGTACTTGCAGGTATGACTGTACAGCCTTGCGTATAGTGGATTGTTGAATGCTTGCTGGCAGTGTTGGACACAAGGGAAAGGAGAGCTGTGTGGGCAGCCTACAGGCCCGGGTACGAACACAGGACTCTACGCAGGAGACTTAAAAGACGCGGTGTCTGGCGCATTCCGGTGTGACTTCTTCATTGACATGCTAGTTAAAAACAGCATAAGGCCTGGACCTTGTGGCGCTGTGGCATTGACTATAGGCTTACAAAGGTAATTCAGTATCCTGCACAGTTGGCTGTGTGGCGCTAGTGTAATTTTGCCGGCCTTACTGCGGAGGGTGATCAGCTCTTGGCGGCTGCAGACAGGAGGTTATTGTGCAGTACGACCGAAAGCACAGCCAACACGGGTAAAACTGACAAACCGCTTCAGTCTAAGCTGTCGTTTAACTCTAAACGCCTGAAAACAACGAGGGTGCAGGCTGCCTCGGACACTGAGATGGATCCGGAGGCTGGCACCAGTAGCAAATTGGGAAGAATGATGCTGGCCATGCAACAAAGTCTGCATACAATTGACAGTAAAATTGATAACCTAAATCTACGTATGGATATCATGACGGCAAAGCTGAACAAGCATGGAGTGCGTCTAACAGAGGCAGAGCAGAGCAGCGCAGCGCATCTCCAACACAGAAGACAAAGTGGAGAACATCACGGAATCCTTTACTCAGATGGAGAAACTACTGGAAGTGATAAGGGCTAAAAGTGAAGAATTGGAGGCGAGGTCCCGTCGCAATAATGTGCTCATTACATCGGTGCCTGAATCTACCAACAAGGGGAAAATGGAGCTCTATGTTGAGGGAATGCTCAAAACTATGTTGGGTGCAGAAATTTTTTCAAACATGTTGGTTGTGGAGAGAGCTCATCGGTCCCTTGCACCGCGCCTTGTCCCGGGAGCACCCCCACGCCTGATAATTGCAAAACTTCTTAATTATCGGGATAGAGACGTAGCCCTCCGCCTTGCAAGAGAAATGGGCACTACTAAGTACCAGGGGATGGAAGTTTCGCTGTTTCCAGACTACACGACCGCGGTGCTGCAGGCCCGGCGGGAATTTCAGCAGTTAAAGAAGAAACTGCAGGTCATGAAAATACAATATGCAATGCTGTACCCAGCGCGTCTTAAGATACTACATGGAAGCAAACTTTGAATCTTTACAACCCCAAAAGACGCTATGCAGTTTATAAAGCAGCTGGAACGACGTGAAACTACTAGAACCGACAGCGATGAAGCGGACAGTGAAGATTGAAGAACTGCAGGTTGTACTCTGGTTCTGTCTGGTATCGATGTGTATAATCTCTTTGTTTATAGTAATACAATATTATTATATCCCTATAGTCTGATGCATTGAGGCCTTGACGTGGGACTGCGGTTTGGGGCTGATTTGTACAATGTCTGTAACTGTGTGGGCTGTTTCCGAGATGACAATTATCTGGAGGTACCTCCAAATGGACATTGCCGCAATTAGGACAATGCACCGACGAGTGAAGTGGACATAATCATAACATAAATGTAAATACACCTGAAAGCTTGGCTGTGACATCGGATGTAGGACAGGATATCAGGAATAATACTGTAGGACTGTCATATATGTTTATTGTAAAGATTTAGTAATATTTCTGCCTTCTGTTATGGATCCACTGCTCATGGTGGGTGCAGGGATTGCTGTTGGGTATTGTGGCATATTTTTGTTTTTACAACTGGGCGCTGGATGACTGCAGAGCACTCTGCCTCTGTTTTGACATTGCAACATGTCAGCGAGACTCTCTGCGTAATGCTATAATTTGTCATATTCAAGTGTGATGTGTTGGGGGGAATTAGGTGTGTCCCTGACCACCCCCCCCCCCCCCCACCCCCCCTACAAGGGGGTCGGTGGGCTGCTGGTGTCCTCAATGAGGGTAAGACCCAAGCAGTTCGATGTTGTGATTATAGGCTGTGAGCGGATTAGCTGCTTACAGCGGGACGGGGGGGGGGGGGGGCAACTTTGTTATTTGTGTTCCTTATATTGGGGTTCCTTAGTATAATTGGGATGCTTAAGTGGGAGGGGGGATCTGTTGGGGGGAATGTTCAAATACAACATTATGCAAGACAGAATGCATGGCAACATACATCGTATGGAAAACAGAATAGACAGTGTTTACAGTTACTACCCAGATAAAACACAGTACTGATGACAACTGAGATTGGTAAAATAGCATGGGTAACGTGGAATGTCAGAGGTCTTAACAATCCGCAGAAGACCAGGCAGGTGCTGGATCTCCACAACGTCCAAGTGGCGTTATTGCAGGAGACTCACTTAACCAAGCATGCCGCTGATAAAGTGGCCTCTAGATGGGCTGGGAGGGAAATTGGCCTCGTCCTACTCTTCATATGCGAGGGGTGTCATGATTTTAATTTAAAAAAATCTCCCGTTTGTAACATTGCATGTGGATATAGATGATGGTAGATATATCCTAGTACAGGGGAAACTGTGCGGTATGGTGGTGACTTTTCTTAATATTTATGGTCCTAATATTGACGACCCTGGTTTTTATGAGACACTGTGGAGTAAGGTGCATAGGTTACAGCCGGGTGCCATCATTTGTGGTGGTGATTTTAATGTTGTATTAAACCCAACGATGGAGCGCCACTCCAATGCGGACCACTCAGTTAAAAAAGCTGCTCAAGCTGTTAAAAATGGTATGCATGATTTATCCATCATAGATATTTGGAGTTTGAGGCACCCAGGGGCGCGTGAGGGCACATGTCACTCTTACACCCATCAGTCCTGGTCTCGACTAGACTATTGGTTGACTACCAGTGATGTAAGCTCACTGGTTACTAAGGTAATCCACTTACCCAGGGCGCTCTCCGACCGTTCCCCATCGCTATTCATAATGATAGCACCCATGTACACACCGCCACAGTGTCAGTGGAGACTGCAATCCACTGCCCTGCAGGACCAGGTATTTCGGGAGTGGGTGCGGGAAGCTATAGTAAAATATTCTGATGATAACGCTGGGTCAGTACAGAGTTTGGACATACTATGTGAAGCATTCAAAGTGATGATCCGTGGGGTGTGCTTAGGTCTGCAAGCTGGGGTGCTTAAATCACTCAGGGGATCTATGAAAATCTTTGAACAAGAACTGATGAGTCTTTAACGTCAATTTGAAAACACGTCGGATACCACTACCTTAGCGTCCATCAGTTCGAAAATCACTGAATACAATGATCTGGCGGATCTAGAGGTGAAACGTATGTCTCGGCGTTGAACAGCCATGTAATATGGGGAGGGAGGTAGACCGGGATGGGCCTTAGCAGAGAAACTAACAGAACCATGGGCAAAAAATAGTATAGTGCAATGTATTGTAGAGGGAGACACTCGGCACTGTGACACTAAAGGTATCCTTGCCTCATTTATGCATTACTACACAGCTATGTATAATAGTAGACATACTGCTGATGACTATGACATGGTGCAATATTTGGAAGATATAGCCCTGGTTTGGTTGTCAAAAAGACAACAAGACTTTTAATGCACCTGCTGACGATAGACGAAATACGCAATGCTTTACTTTCCCTGCCCAATGGTAAAGCTACAGGCACGGACGGGCTCCCAGCGGAGTTTTGTAAAGAGTACATTGACATACTGGTACCACACCTTCATGCCATGTTTGAAGACTCCTACGAACAGTAAAGGCTACCAGACACACTCCGCGAGTAGCTCATTATATCCTTGCTGAAGCCAGGAAAGGAACCAGATACCTGCAAATCGTATTGACCGTTGCCATTAATGAACACTGATGTTAAGATATTAGCGAAAGTACTGGCAACTAGGTTGAGATTACTATTTCCTATAATGGTGTTGCCAGATCAATCTGGATTTATCTCTACCTGTTCCACAGCACACAATCTGCAGACACTTTTTGCAGTAATGCACCTTCTGGAGCCTACATTGCCTGTAGTGGTGGTCCTGCTGGATGCCGCGAAGGCGTTCGACTCCATCTCCTGGAGATATATGTTGGCAGTATTACATCATATGGGGTTCCGCTTATACCAGCTGGATCAAGTTGATGTACACCGATCCAATGGCTTGTGTGCGTATTAATGGCAGGACGTCTGACACGTTCCCGATTTGGTGCGGGACGAGGCAAGGCTGCCCTCTATCGCTGTTACTATTCGCGGTGGTGTTAGAACCACTGGTCTGTATATTGCAACAGCGTCATGCGCGGGCAGCGTTGCCCTTTCATCAACGGCCATTTGCGGTGTCCATGTATGCGGACGACATGGTCCTGTATGTGCGCGAGCCGGCGGTGTACTTGGAACAACTCATTAGAGAATATTTTAGATTTGAATGGCACTCAGGTCTGGGTATAGACTGGAACAAGTCGGTTGTGATTTCGCTGACAGCGAGCACAATGCAATTTGACTTGGGATACCCGTTGGAATGGAGTGCAGAGCCGATTAAATACCTGGGTATATGGGTACACAAAGTTGCGCAGAGCGTTATCCGTGAAAACTATGGCACTGCGATTTCTCGATTTGAGGAGCATGTCGCTAGATGGATACGGCTACCATTAACATTTGTTAACAGGATGGCCTTGATGAAAATGGTGGTCCTACCGAAAGTTTTGTATTTGTTTGTCACCATACCCATTATACTGAGACAACAATTTTTTAATACACTACGTGCGTTATTGATCACACTAGTTTGGGGAGGAAAAAAGCCACGAGTTAGGTGGGAGGTGTTAACATTGCCGTATGCGTTGGGCGGGTTTAGGGTGCCTGACATGCAGTTATATTATTTGTGTGCACAAGCGCAATATGCCTTTTACTGACAGAATGCGCCACCATATACACCACATGTAGGGGTGGAGGCAGTGGCGGTCCGCCCCATACCATTGAAAGCAATGATTGTAAATGACACTACGGTGTTCGAAAAGGATGAAATTGACACGGTACAGTGTACAAATCATGCTTGGAGGGAACTTGGGAAACTTGCCTGGAGATTACCATTATTTGCACCAGCAATGTCACTGCTGCACCATGGGGAGATATCAGTGACAAGTGAAACAGGTTCTCTAAAAGTTTTACAGAGTGTGGGCGCGCACATTATAGGTGATATTTAGCCTAATGGTAAATTTATTGATCTCCAGGCCTTTATTGGGAATGAGGATAGGCCTGTCATGTTGACATTTGTATACAGTAGTCTACGAGCTGCGAATCTGAAAGAGAAACATTAGTTAGATTCCTTACCTTCGAATATCCCCAGGCTTCAGGCTGGATCCGGAAAGATTTTTCGTCAGCAGTACCCCTGCTCGTCGGTAGGTGTCGTCTGCGGCTCTGCGTCCGTCGTCGGCGTCGTGATAGCCGGAATGACGTCGTCGATGTACTTAGACGCCGCCCTAGCGCGCTGACGTCCTTTCTTCTTTTTTTCGTGCCAGCAAGCGCAGATCCGGGAAGAGCATAGCCCTAGTCATTTTTTTACTAACTTTTTGGACATTTTTGTCTATCTTTTCGAGTCGACTTCGACACCTGGTACCGGTAGGGATGCCCGGGTTCAAGCCGTGTGACGTCGGTCACCGACTGATGTGGGTTACCGACCCCCACCATCGGGGTGTCTACTGTCTTGGGGCCGACCACGATGACAAGTCATGCCCTGACTGCCGGGCCTTGACGTCGAAAGCTAGGCGGGAACGGTCCCGCAAGCTCCTTGAGATCCGGCAGTCGGCCGCTCGAGGTCCCAGTCGAGGAGGAGGTCGAGGGACCGGTCGCGGAGCCGCAGCCATCACTGCTAGTCGGGATCCAAGTCCTCGCACTCAAGTAAGTCGAGGCATAGCAAAAAGAAGTCGAAGAAGCAGCATCGCTATTCTGACTCCCGTCGCGCGACTCGGCCGAGGGTTCGGGTGGCACCACCCGCGCGGCTCCACCGGAGCCGCAGGAGTCACATCCGACCCCACACCCTCCGGTCCCTGGGCTTAATGCGACTCTGGGCGAGATTCGAGACTTCCTCGTGGCCATGAGGACTCTCTTCCCGCCGTCGAGGCCTGCCGGCGCCCCTCCGGGCCCCACAGGTCCGACTGGGGGTCCTAGCGAGCCGGCGGCATCGGCCCTGGCACCGTCGTCGACTTCGGTCGTGATGCCGCCGGCCCCCGTGGGATCCAGGCCTGGATCCTGGTCGACACCGGTTGACCTTACGACTCCTCCACCGGTGCCGACCCCCATTGTGTCGCTCCCGGCGCTGTCACCGGACGCTGCCGCCCCCTGTTTCAGTCCTGGTCCGACGTCTGAGCGGCGCCGCCTCCGGCGTCGATAGGTGGTGAGTTCACCTATGACCCGGCTCCGTAATTTCTGCCTGTTTATCAGAACACGGATGCAGAGGGGGACTGGGAGGGGTTTGAGGACCCTCTGGCACAGCAGTACCAGTTAAATGAGCAGATGAGCCAGGGGACGCCAGTGGGCTAGACACTTCGCTTGACACTGGTTTCATCTCTCCTCCTTCCGTGGCTACGGAGGAGGGTGCTACTTATGCTGTGGTGCTGCGCAGGGCAGCCCAGGCCTTGCGCCTGGATATCCCTGCAGCGGCCGTGAGGACTAACCTCCTTACTGAGGTGCTTCAACCGCCAGTAAGCTCTTCGGAGACTCTGCTGCACTTTAATGAGGCCCTCACAGACGTTCTGATGGGCACTTGGTCCAAGCCCTCCACAGTCTCTCCTGTGGATCGGAACGTGGCCCCGCGCCACCGCCCTGCTCCGGGCGACCCCTGCTTTCTGTCCGTACACTCCACCCCTGAGAGTCTGGTTATCCAGGCCTCCATGTCCCAAACCGCCTTCCCGTCCGCACCTCCGGACCGGGAATCCAAAAGGATGGAACAGTTTGGCAAGAAACTGTTTTCCTCCCTCAGTCTTGGGTTGCGGTCCATTAATACCGCATGCCTTTTGGACCGTTACACCTACTCTCTATGGGATACAGTGGCGGACGTGCTGCCCCAGTGTCCAAAGGAGGCTCGCCCAGGCTCTTGCTGAGGGGCGGGATGCAGCACGGTATTCCATTAGATGTGAACTTGATACCATGGACTCGCTGGGCAGAGCGATTGCAACGACGGTGGCGATTCGTCGTCACGCCTGGCTGAGGTCCACAAACTTTTCGGGGGATGTTAAGAGCACTCTCATGGACATGCCCTTTGATGGCCGTTGCGTTTTTGGTGACAAAACAGATAGCGCGCTGGAGCACTTTAAGGACTCCAGGGCTACGGCCAAGTCCTTGGGTCTGTCGGCCCAGCGCCAGCAGATTTCTGCTATTCGCCCCTTTCGTGGCCAAGGAAGGGTTCGTCCAGCCACAGGCCGCAGAACCAGCCCCAACGCGGTCGCGGATTCCGCCGTGGCGGAGCAGGGGGGACAGAGCCGGTCAGTCCACATCCGCACCCGCAGCATCTGCTTTAAAGCCTTCCTAGTCCCAGCTTTCAAGCCCATTCCACGCTAGTGGGCGGCAGAGTTCGCCATCACCTGCTCCACTGGTGTACCATCACTTCGGACAGGTGGGTGCTGCAAATCGTCCCTCCCAGAAGCTCCTCTTAATCGGAGCGGTTCTGAACTCGGCGCAGTTTCGGGTCTCTCCTCCCCAACAGCGGGTTCGGTATATTCAGGCTCTGATTCTGATCTTTCAGCCTTTATCCCGAGTTTCGGTCCGGTTGACCCTACGGCTGTTGGGTCTGATGGCCTCCTGCATCCTGCTGGTACATCACGCCAGGTGGCGGATGGGTGCTCTGCAGTGGGACCTGAAGTTCCAGTGGGCTCAACATCAGGGCAATCAGTCCGACCACGTCCTGATCTCGGAGGGCACTGAAAGAAAGTTGCAGTGGTGGCTCACGGACCCCGATTGGGTCAGTGGCAGATCCCTCTCCCTACCCCAACCGGACGTATGCGGTGACGGATGCGTCCCTCCTGGGATGGGGGGGCCACATGGGAGAGGCTGAGATCGGAGGCCTCTGGTCTCCGGCGGAGTCCCGGCTCCATATCAACCTGTTGGAGCTGCGGGCGATCCGGCTTGCACTGAAGGCATTCCTTCCCTCTGTCCTGGGAAATGTAGTGCAGGTGTTCACGGACAACACCACCGTCATTTGGTATTGCAATAAAAAGGGCGGGGTGGGGTCGTGGACCCTTTGTCAGGAGGCTCTGCGCCTCTGGAACATCAGGGCATCGCCCTGGTGGTTCAATACCTGGCGGGCTCTCGAAACGCCAGGGCGGACGAACTCAGCCACCGGTGCATGTTGGATCACGAGTGGCGTCTGAACTCGGACGTGGTGCAAGGTCTCTTTCGGCAGTGGGGAGAGCCTTGGTTAGATCTATTCGCCACCGAAGAGAACGTGCAATGTCATCAGTTCTGCGCGTTGTAATTTCCATGGCGACACTCGCTCGGAGACGCTTTTCGTCGCGAGTGGAATTTCGGTCTGTTGTACACCTTTCCGCCTATACCACTTCTGCCCAGATTGCTGAAGAAGATCAGGCGAGACCGGGCCCAAGTCATCCTTGTGGCTCCGGATTGGGCACGAAGATACTGGTATCCCGAGCTACTCTGTCTGTCAATCGATCCCCCGATTAGACTGCCTCTTCAGGAGGACCTTCTGTCTCAGCAGCAGGGGACGGTCCTCCACCCGAACCTGTCCAGCCTCCACCTCCATGCGTGGAGATTGAGCGGCAGCAGTTGATGCCATTTGACTTGCCTCCTGAAGTCTGTGATATCATTCTGGCAGCCAGGTGTCCCTCCACAAAGACGGTATACGCCTGCAGGTGGAACAAATTTGTGGCATGGTGCACAGCAAAGGCTGTGGATCCCCTTTCCGCCCCTCTTTCTGAGGTTCTCCTCTTTCCCCTTTCCCTGGCCCAGCAGGGCTCTGCTAAGGCACCATCAAGGGATATCTTTCAGCTATTTCAACCTTCTTGAGGCTTCCCGATCAGCCTTCTCTTTTCAAGTCTCCTGTTGTCAATAGATTCTTGAAAGGCATCAAGCACATGTTTCCTCCAGTCCCTTTCGTGATGACTCAGTGGGACTTGATTCTGATTCTTACTTTATTGATGTGCGCTCCCTTTGAGCCACTTCATAATTGCCCTCTCCGTCTTTTGTTATGTTGTGTTACGTTATATCCATTTATAGCGCGCTCGGCTACTCGTAAGTGTCCCGGCGCGAAACCCAAGGGGAGAAAGAGAGTCCATCATGCAAAAAGATGTGTATTAAGCTTCTTTTTGAACGCTACAAGATCATGAGTGAGGCAGAGATCGGATGGAAGAGCATTCCAGGCCATGCTGGATTTGACCACAAGGGAACAGCCCCCGACCCTCTGGAGCTTGAAGCGCGGGACATAAGCAAGGCAGAGGAACGAGGAGCGCAAGGTCCGCGAAGGGACATAGAAGGAAAAGCGCCTCTGGAGATAAAGGGGGCCCTGACCGTGGAGGGCACGATGGGCCAGGACCAAGAGTTTAAACTTGATCCTAGCCGCCACGGGCAGCCAGTGAAGAGAGTGCAAATGAGAAGTGACACTCTTCCTTGACGAGATGCCCAGGAGCAATCTGGCCGCCATTTTCTGGACCACCTGTAGTTTTTTAATCAGGTACCCAGGGACCCGAGCATAGAGGGCATTGGTGTAATCTAGACGAGAGAGAATCAGTGCACAGGTGACAGTTTCTCTAGCGGCCTGCGGGAGCAATGGATAAAAATTCCTAAGAGTTTTTATAAGACCAAAACAGCAGCCAGCAGTTTTCCTGATATGAGTAGAAAAGGAAAGATTCTCCTTGAACCAAACACCCAAGTTCTTAGCGGGCTGTCCCACGGACAGGGGTAGTGGAAAGTCCTGTGGCCACAGCTGTTCACGAAAGTCAGCGGGAAATTTGCCAAAGAGCAAAATCTCCGATTTATGCTCATTACACTTAAGCTGAGCATCCGCCAGCCAAGGGAAGATGGAACGAAGGCAGTGTTGCGCCGCAAGGACAGAATTCGATGTTTTATCCCAGGTGAACAACAGCTGGATGTCATCCGCATAAGCCAGTACCTTAGCCCCAAGAACTTCAGCCAGATGGATCAATGGCGTGACATAAATGTTAAAGAGCAAAGGGCTAAGGGAGGAGCCCTGCGGGACCCAAGTAGTGACCATATGGGGCGAGGAATAGAAAGGGGAGAGCCAGATCTGCTCAGCCCACTCCTCCAAGAAAGACCTAAGCCAGCCCCATTCAGCCCCTGAAACTCCAATCTCAGCAAGGCGGGCCAAAAGATGAGCATGAGGGACCGTATCAAAGGCCGCAGAGAGGTCCAGCAAGATTAAAGCTGCCCTACCCCTGGCATCAAGGCACACCCGAATGGCCTCCACAACCTCAACCAACACAGTCTCAGTACTGTGAACAGCACGAAAACCTGATTGAGCTGAGTGCAAAAGAGCCTCGGTCTCCACAAATTCTGTTAATTGCTTATTGACCACCTTCTCACAAACTTTGGCAATAGCTGGTAAGAGAGAGATGGGCCGATAGTTGCCTGGATTAAGTGGATCCAGAGAGGGCTTTTTAAGGAGGGGCAGAATCTTCGCCTGCTTCCAACCCTGAGGAACAGCCATTGACTGTAGAGACAGATTAATAATCTGATTGACTTCGAGGTGAATGCTCTCAGCTACTGCGGCCAGAAGCCTGGCCGGACAGGCATCGGAACCAGATTTCAAACATCTACGAATTTTGAGTTTTTCCAGCGGGATAACTGGTCTAAAGGCAGACAGCATGCCAGAGGAGGGCACAGCTTGAGCAACCAGCAGCCCTCCACGATCGCCATTGCCTGAGGAAAACGAGGCCTGAATGGCCTTGATTTTATCTCTAAAGCACCATGACAGAGTGTTGCACCAATCAAAAGAGAAGGGAGTAATACTAGCTTGGGCCAGCGGGGAAGTAAAACTCTGCACAATAGCGAAAATTTCTTTAGAGTTATTCCTGGCTGAATCAATGCGAGCCGCAAAAAAATTTCCTTTCGCCGTAGAAATAGCGGCATAGTAGGTTTTTTACATAGCTCTAAGATTTGTTTTAGCCACAGGGCAATAGCCGCTCCGGCGCCATGCCCGCTCCAGAATTTTACACTCGTGTTTAACCGCCTTTAGGGCAGGAATAAATCACGGTTTGGAGTGCGCAGCTCTGGCCGGTCTAATGGGTCGAAGAGAGGCCACCGAGGCCACTGCCCTGGACACCCAGCCCGTAAACCCTGACAGGCACTCCTCCAGACCCCCAGACAGAACAGGCCTGGAGGTGTCCAAGGCTTGTTCGAGTTCGAAAGGATCAAGTTTCCCAAGAGCTGGCTTCTGGTAAAAACGCACCAGTCTCTCAGCCTTGGAAACAGACCAAGAAAAATAAGATATAAAATGGTCGGACCAAGTCACTGTGAGGGGATCCCTTACAAGAATAGGAAAGTTAGAGCAGATGGGATCCAGAATGTGTCTGACCCGATGAGTAGGAAGGGAGACGTGCTGGCTAAGTTGGGCAGTATGAAGAGTATCCAGTAGGTCAATCACCTCCCTATCCTCGTGTTGATCCATATGAAAATTCAGATCACCCAAAACCAGATAATGGGAGAACCTGACAGCCCTGGAGATAATCGCGTCCCCGCAGGCCTGAGGAAAAGGACCAGCCGGACCAGGGGGCCCGTAGATCAAGGAGACACCAAGAGTAAAATGAGCTGACAAACGGGCGCCAAGCCGTGGTGTCTCCCAGACGAAGATCCCAAAGTTCTGTATATATAACAGCAACTCCGCCTCCCCTCCACCCCTGGCGATCGACTCTCAAAATCCTATAGCCCACAGGAGTAGCCAGTGAGACGATGGGGTCAGAAGTAGAGTCAAGCCAGGTCTCTGTGAGGAACAACATATCTAGTGAGCCGTCCTCCAGCAGCCCATATACGTCCACATGATGTTTAAGTGAGCGGACGTTTATCAGCGCTGCCGAAAACTGAAAAGGTTTAGACCGCTCATTAATACTACAACCCTCATTGGACAAAAGGGCACCCCCCCCCCCCCCCCCCCTGCAACTGGAAACCACAAACACTACAGGCCCCTAAAGGCATCACTGCCGCATCCAAAGTGTGAGACCGGCGACAGGCCGCCACATCCAGGCCTCTGAGGAGAGCGCTAGAATAAATACAACGTTCTATTGATCCCTGAGGCAGCCAAGTTTCATGTCTGGCGCCGGTCGCTTTCGGGACGCTGACGGGCGCAGACGGGCTTGCCTTCGGCGCGCCCGCTGCGCGTCCGCTCAGAGCGCATTAAGTACGCCCGGGTGCCGTAGAGCTAGAGCGCTAACCAGCAAGATGGCGCCTCTCGTCAGCACCACAGGACCTGCGGCAATGAACCAGTCCCCCCAACCCCTGCAGAAGTTAAAAACAGCAAGAAGGTAGGGAAAATGTGCAAAGGATTTCAATTTGTTTTAGAGTGCAAGTATGTGGGTGGGAGCAGCGACCAGAAGTACAGCTGGCCAAAATAGCAGCAAAATCTAATTTAAATCAGAAGGTAACACATTAAAAGCGAGAACGAGATTAAAACACGTAAGCACGTGAAATAAAACACAGGTCACTCCAAGTAAGCCCCTCAGGCTTTTGACTCTTAAAACCGCTTTCCTGGTTGCCATCACCTCTACCAGAAGAGTGAGTGAGCTCCAGGCTCTTTCCTCTAAACCTCCTTTCCTTTCTGTCCGTCCGGACAAGGTTGTTCTGAGGACTCGTCCTTCTTTTCTTCCTAAGGTGGATACTGCCTTTCACATAGGGCAGTCCATTACCTTGCCCACCTTCTTTCCGCATCCCTCGAAAGAGGAAGAGAGGCTCCACCGTCTGGACCCAAAACGTGTGCTCTCCTTTTATTTGGCCCGCACTAAACAGTTCCGGGTCGACGACCAACTCTTTGTTGGCTACGTGGGCGCTAAGAAGGGACGGGCGGTGCACAAGCGAACCATCTCTCGGCGGGTCGTTTTGTGCATTAAGGTCTGTTATTCTCGGTGGGTCGTTTTGTGCATTAAGGTCTGTTATTCATTGGCTAAAAAGGATCCTCCTGTGGGGCTGCGCTCCCATTCCACTCGGGCCACAGCGGCTACTACTGCCCTGGGACGGGGAGTCCCTCTGCAGGACATTTGTCAGGCAGCTATGTGGGCCTCGCTGCACACGTTTGCCAAGCATTACTGCCTAGACAGCCAAGTCCGGAGAGATTGCTTCTTTGGCCATTCCATTCTCCAGTACTTCCTAGTGTGATCTTGGTTCGCAGACCCACCACCGGGGTTGGTATTGCTGGGGTATCTATTCTAAGGTAAGGAATCTAACTAACGTGTTTCTTTCAGATGCACAAGTTACTTACCTTCGGTAACGATATATCTGTAAGAAACATTAGTTAAATTCCTTACCGCCCCACCCATCCTCCCCGTTCTGCGAACCGATATCTAGGGTTAAGGTCATCCCTTTCAGGGCCCTAGTTTCATGGCACCAGTGTCGGTTTCTTGCATGGCTCTGCGTTCCTGGCGCGGAAAGCTATGTACAGAACTGACGTCCGCGCGCGAGGGCGGCGTCCAAGTACTCCAACGTCATTCCGGCGATCACGACGGACGCGGAGCCGCAGACGACACCTACCGACACGCAGGGGTACTGCTGACGAAAAATCTTTCCGGATCCAGCCTAAAAATCTTTCTGGATCCAGCCTGACGCCTGGGGATATTCTAACTAACTAATGTTTCTTACAGATACATCGTTACCGAAGGTAAGTACCTTGTGCTTCAGGCATTATATCCCTGTTTCCCTGATGAACCCCCTACTTTGGCGGCTTTCATTGGGACGGTGGACCTGCACCACAATTGACACATTGGCTGAAAGATATTGCATATTGTCGAGATCAGCTTACTTGTTATGTGGAAGAGCTGCCGCGTGCCTCAAGACCCCGTGATATTTGGGGGTCTATTCACTGCTTATATGTTAGCTAAATCAACTGACTAATGGCCTTCTATGAGATGTTATGGTGTGTGTTGTAGGATTTTATTGACTACAGTGTTGTAATGCCATCTTTGACCATAATGTAACTGTAAAAACCTGTTGCTGTGTATTCTGTAATACAGTGAAAACAATGAGGATGTTCTATGGATGTTGTAATATGAATGTAGGAGAGTAGGGTCTGCTTTCTATGTTCACCCCCACTTTTTGCTTTTGCTTCACTGGTTTTCGACTTAGATGTGTCTGTGGGCCTGCCAATCAGACCCACAGCCCAGCTGTTCTCTCTCTAAATTCATACTATGTACTTTAGGTGCATAACCCAATTGGTAAGGATCACCTTATTGGCCCCTGTATAGTGTACCTTAGGTACCCAGGGCATAGGTGTACCCTAGGCCTACCAGGGGCTGCAGCATGTATTATGCCACCCCTGGCTGGCCTTCGATTATGACACAACTGGCTGATCACTCAGCTGGGGCAAGGTCGTGTAATTACCCCTTGCTTAGGTGTAGTATTCCTATACCTACCTTATATATAGACACATGTGTACCTATCAGCCACTCCTATGGCAGGCCTTAACAATCCTGGAGGCAGAGTGCTTGGTAACATGTGAGATGGTGCTCTAGCATGAGCTGAGCCTGTCTACAGCTTTCGGAACCATGTCCTTATAGCTGTTCTATGATATAGCCTACCATATACTCTTAAAGTGCCTTATAATCTTAAACGGTTATGGTAACTATGGTTTGGCTTTATCAAAACATGTCGTGTAAGGTGTCTAACACTTTGGAATAATACCCCCATACCATTCTGGCCATGAGGATATTATTCCTCCCTTCTAGAGGGAGAAGACATGTTGAAACCTACTTAACCGGTTAAAGTTAACCAGAGCCCCAGCATCACAAAATGGATGCTGCTGCCACAGACACAAGTCTGACCTCCTGCTGCTGGTAGTCCTTCCAGCGAGGGAGGCTTGGACAATAGGTTTCCTGCCTTGGGAGGTGCGAGCACCACCCCAGACAGGAGTTAGTGTATTGGGGCAGGGAGGGATGAATGACACTAGATACCGCCTGGGGCACACAAGGTGTCCCATGCATAGTCCAGTTCAAACCGGCGCTGGGGCACTCCAGCCTCAGCTCTGGCGCGAAACTGGACAAAGGAAAGGGGGTGTAGCCACCCCCCTTCCTGGTCCCACCCATAGGAGGGACCTTGCAGGTAGCCCAGCCCACTAGCCCAGTATATCAGTAGCTAGCTGAGCCCTGCTAAATTAGATTAACCTGAATCTGCAACTTGAACAGAAACTCTGGACCTTCGACATTCGACCTCAGGAAGAAGACTGAAGAAATCTCCCTTGTGGCCAAGGAGTGACCACCCTGGGCAACCAGGCACCATCCAGCGACCGCTGCTTGCTTTGCGACTGAATCCTACGAGGGACGACTGCAGAGACTGACCAGTGCCGAGACTTCCAGACACCTCTGAACCAGATCCACATCTCCAGCGAAGCTGAGACCCGTGGAGGTGACGAGGGACGTGGGACAGGCGACTTGGGAAAAGTGGCTAGTAACTGACTAGCGCGACTCCCGAGGCTCCCGAGCACCATCTGCAAAGAAGACCAGCTCCCCACTCTTCACGTGTTCTGCGTGGGGCCCTTCTGCACCTGTGTTGCTCGACGTGTTGTCCGGTTGCTGGCCCGTTGGCTAGTAGCCTCTGCGACGACGAACCTTTTGTTTCATCTTGCTGGTCCGGCTCCTCCAGACTGGCACCCGCTCCTCTGTGAAAGAGAAGCACCCCAGACCTTCCTGGTCTGCACCAGAAGCAAGTCCTCCATTCTGCGTGGGTTCCGCTTGCCAAGGCTTGTTGGGTCCTGACTCGACATCGACGCCGCCGACAGCAAGAGCCTTCGTGGGACAGCTCACCTCCTGGTCGTCCTCGACGTCTCCTGGTACCCGTGGCTGCTGCGACAAGCTTCACCTCTTCACCTGCATCTTCACGACATCGCCTGGTTCTTTCCTGGCCCATGGCCCCGACGTCATCCATGGACGTGACGTCAGCGGAGCCAAATATGCCCCGCCCCGCCGACATCAGTTTTTTTTTCTTTTCTGCGTCACGACGCGGACCCTGGTACCCAGCAGTTCCTAGCCTTGTTTTGGGCCTTCTCGGCACCGTTGGTGTCGTACCGGAACAGCGTACAATGCCCTCTGGGTTCAAATCCTGTGAGGCCTGTGCGCTTCAGATGTTGGGCACTGACCCGCACCTTATTTGTATGTGGTGCCTTGGTGTGCACCACGATTCCAAACAATGTGGCGACTGTCAACAGATGAAGCCGAAGTCCCTACGGGAACGCAGCATGAAGTTGTTGGCCGCACGGCTGTCTGGCTCAGCTTCTTGTCGCTGCTCTCCCTCTCCAGAGGGAGCACGTTCCCGAGGCCGCTCCCGCGCCCGGCGCCCTAAAAAAGGTAAGCAGAGCCACAAGCGTCCACTGAGGTCCACCTCTCGTAGGCTTGCGCCCATTCCTCTCGTAAGGGGTCAGCTACGGGCGCCCGGAGTTCACCTCCTCCATACCCTCCTTTTCCAGGAGTCGGAGTGACGTGCGTCCAAATTGAGGCCTACTCCCGGGCTCTTGAGGCCTACTTTGAGTCCCCCTCTCTCCCTGGCGTGCCTTTGGGCCCCACAGAGGCAGAGGGTACTCCGGCCGGGCCCTCGTCGGCGGATCCTTCCCCGACCAGGGTTGTGTTCACCGACTCGGGAGCCGAGGCGATGATGTTGGCCCGTGGCCCAGACCATCCTGGTTGCTCTAGCACACTCCGCCAGTCAGCGCATAGCCCTGGGCGGCTTTCTGCACGGACGACGGGAGCGATGTCGGCGACGCCAGGCTCGACGCCAGGCTCACACCACCAGTCAACGCATAGCCCTGTGTGGCTTCATGAGCAGACGGCGGAAGCGGCGTCGGCGAAGCCGGGCTTGGAACGGGGCACCACGTTGGACCCAATTACGGGCTCCATGTCCAAAACCACACCAAGCTCTGCGCCCGATACCACGTCTGGGGCAACGCATCATCTGAAGTCAGTTGAGGTAGCGACCATCGTGGAGGCCGTCGATGTCCAGTCGACTCTAACACGGCGCCCGCCGTCGTCGCTATCGACGCATCCATCGCCGCCGGTGTCCATCCGTTCATAGACACCGGCGTCCATGCCCGGGGTTGACCTCCCTCCGGATTCCTAGTTTGTCCCCTCAACGGGGTCGGGCGACTCAGGTATCCGCTACGGCCTTTTCGGAGGCTGCTGGTGCTTCCCCTGGTTGGGTGCCACTGGTGCAGGGCCCTAGTGTGGCATGGCCTTCGGGTTGTTCCGCAGCCTGCTCTTTATGGCAACTGGGAGAATAAGCCTCCAACCGTCTCCTACAGACGGCCTCTGGTCCCCTCCTAGGGTGACTACTGAGCTAGGGGCTTCCTATGCGCGAACTATCAACCGGGCAGCTGTTATCCTCGGCTTTCAGCCCCCTGTGGTACCCCTCAACCCTGATCCCTTTAATGGATCTGCTCCATCTCGAGCCCATTACCGTGGAGCCCTTGTTACCCCTCGGGGGTGCTTTATTAGAAGCCCTGCGTGGCGCGTGGGCGCGGCCCTCTTCCAAAGCCCCGGTTGATTGGACCGATGCTGGTAGGCACCGTTCCGCCCCGGGGGATCCTCTTTGCCTGTCCCTCCACCCTGCCGCTCAGGTCCTGGTAATTCAGGCGGCCTTCGGGATGCGGGACTCCTCCACTTTTCCCGGGAATCCAGGTGGCTGGATGCATGTGGAAGACAGCTTTTTGCTTCTTCTAGCGCGGCCATCTGCGCTTTAAACACTACATGCGTGTTTGCACGTGCGTCCTCTGCACTCTGGGACTCCGTGGCTAACCTTCTCCCTTCCCTTCCGGAGGACTTGCGCCCTGAGTTACTCCGTCTTGTCATTCACGGCAAGGAAATGGCTCATTTTACAATATGCTCCTCCCTGGATACCACAGACTCTGTGGGCTGTGCTCTTGCTCGGTCCGTGGCTTTGTGCCGTCATGCCTGGATGCGTGACAGTCGCTTCCCTGATAATATTCAGGAGAGCCTCAAAGACATGCCGTTTAATGGAATAGACCTTTTTGGGTCCCATGCTGACTCTGCGATCTCCAGGCTTCTGTCAGGGCTACCGTAATTGTGCCGTGCCACTGACTGCTTGACTTCTCTTCACTGCGGTCTTCCTTTACGGACCAGTTTTTATCAGAGGCAGGTTGGTGCCTCTGTATTGTCTGTAAAGCCGTATGACTGGGTTGTTTTTGTTTCAAGTACTCTGAATGTTTTGCCAAGAGGACCCCCCCCCCCCTTCTTGCCATGGTTGACTCTTGCCCTGTGTTGGGTGTTGGCTGGTGGCAGGTGTCTGCCTTTGCCTTTGTATGCTATTGTGGAGTTTCCATTATGGTTCTCTCTCTGGAGCTCATATACCTCCTTTTACTGCATCCTGCAGGGTCGCATTGCTCTGTTGTCTGTAGTGCTTGGACTCCGGGTGTAGGTCTATGTCTATGCTGTGTGGTATCTACCTCGCATAGCCTGGCATCTTGCTTTTGTCCTCTCGTCCGTCTTTTGGTGCCAGCCCCTCCTGGGTTGTTTTCCCAAGTAGGGAGTTGTCATGGACCTCTCTGTTGTAGGTTGTAATGGCCTTTTGGCTTCTTCCCCAACAGTTTTCGCCACATCTTCTTGCGGCTGTTTCTGCATCATGTTCTTCCTCATGGCTCGTGCGGCCTGTTGCCTTCTTGCTATTGGACTCATCTTAGCTGTTCCTGCTGTCTTGCTTCCTGGTCTTCCTCCTGACCACGTATGAGTGTCTTTTGGGCTGTGTAGGGGCATCCTTTCCATGCTCTTCACATGTCTGACTGGCAAGGGTTTCCACAGTGCTCTTCCTCTGTGGTACATGTGAGGGCGCTATGCGTTCTCTCCACCATACCACTTAAACAATCCTTTGGGTTGGCTTGTCGACTGCCGCATCCTGCGGTTCTTTCGCGCCATACGGTTCAGTTCTTGGTCCTGCGAGGTGTTGGACTATCTTTTCACGCCAGTTTCTTGCTGGGTTTTTTTTCTTTCATCTTGTCCCGTGCTGGGCGTGGGTCAGTAGCCTGCTGCCTTTGTATCTTTATGGGAGCAGGTTTATCAGTGTTTTACTCTATTCAAGATATTTAGCTGGGGCTAGCTCTGGCTTCTTGTTGACACCTTGGATACTGTGGCTCCTTCATGCCTCTTGGTCTTCTTTCGAAGTTTGGCATTTTTTCAATCGGGCACAAGCATTCTGGCTTGGTGTTTTCCTTCTCTCATCCCCTCTACATGTGGGGGTTTTCGTGTTATTCTGGATGGGCTGTGGTGCCCTCTCCTCCCCTTGATTCCCTGCTCTCTTCAGGGCTTAGGGGTCTGGTGGTTGGCTGCGCTGTCACTTCTGTCCCCACTGTGTTTTGTCCTTTGGTTGACAACACTCTTTTGGTCATGTTATTGGCATCTGGATTCTCTCTGGACCTTCGTGGGGTTCAGTCGCAGTCCCGCCTCCTCTGGGGGTATGGCTATGGTATCTATTCTAAGTTATGGTATCTGCGGCTAGACGTCTCTATCAGATGAACAAGTTACCTACCTTCGGTAACGATGTATGTTGTAGATGTCGTAGAGACATAGTCTAGCCGCAGATTCCTTAACGCCCGCCCGTCCTCCCCGTCCTGCGACAATCTTTTCAGGTTGGGCTTCTTGCCTTCTCCTCCCTTTAGGTGGCTTTATTCCTCTGCAGGGTGACGTCTTCTCTTCACTTCGACTCACGAAGCTACATTCTGTTTCGAGGCTCTGCTCTGCCCATTCTTGTGATTGAACGGTATGCTCATGTGCCATGTGTCCTTTACAACCCCTGTCCTGGGTTGTCCGGTGTGAGTCTAATTCTCCCATTCTATCTTAAACTGTTTGAGGTCTCTTGCCTCCCCTGCAATCTAGCGGTTAAAGTCTCTGGCAATGCTGCATTCGGCGGTCCATTTTTCGGATCTGGCGTCTCCTTTTGGGTGATGCTTTATGGTACTTTGCCTTTGCTCCTGGGTTCTGAACTGGTTGTCCTTCACTGTCCTATATTGTGGTTGCAGCCTTTCTGCCGGCTGCTGTGTTGGTTCACCACAGAGCTATGGCTCAATGGGGAGTCTTGTGCCTCTGGTGACACCGGCTCACACAGGCCAAGGGTTCAATTCTGCCTATGCTCTGCATCTTCTTCTGCCTCCAGGGGAGGTGTTGAACTTAACGTTTGATGGGTCCCTCCCAGAGTGATGCTCTGTTCTTTTCCCTCTCTCAGTTTACAATATATGGTGTCTGGCACTGTCTTTCTATGGTGATGATTGTTTCACCATGCCTTGTTTTTTCTTTTCTTTTTCTGCACACTGTTCCCATATTTTCACAGTTTTTGGTGGTGGCTTCGCGTCCTGACATGGAAAAGTCTTCTGACGAAAACTGTTGTCGGCGCGCCGGGGCGGGGCATATATGGCTCCGCTGACGTCACGTCCATGAAAGATGTCCGGGTGAAGTCGTACGGTGCCGCCCCCCGGCGCGCAGAGGTGCTGCTGGGCAATATTTTCCGGACCAGTCTGACGCCTGGGGATATTCTAAGTTAAGGAATCTGCGGCTAGACTACGTCTCTACCAGATAGATTTGTACATTAGGGCTATGATTCCGATCTTTCAGCCTGTATCCCGGGTTTCGGTCTGGATGGCCGTGACGCTGCTGGTCCTCATGGCCTTCTGCATCCTGCTGGCAGATCATGCCAGGTGGCATATGCGGAGGGACTTGAACTTCCAGTGGGCGCAGCATCAGGAGAATCTGTCCGATTGCATACAGCTCTCGAAGGGCACTGTAGTGCAATTGCAGCGGTGGTCCCGAACCAGGATTGGGTCAACGGCAGATCCCTCCTTTCTGGGATGGTGCGGCCACATGGGAGAGGCAGAGATCAGAGGCCTCTGGTCTCTGGCGGAGTCCGGACTCCACATCAACCTTCTGGAGATCCGGGCAATCAGTCCTGCACTCAAAGCATTCCTTACCTCTGTACAGGGAAGAGTGGTTCAGGTGTTCACGGACTACACCACCACCATGTGGTACTGCAATAAACAAGGCACGGTGGGATCGTGGACCCTATGTCAACCCTCTGGACTTGGCTAGAACATCAGGGCATATCCTTGGTGGTTCAAAATCTGGTAGATTCAGTGAATGTCAAGGCGGAAAAACACAGCGCAGGTGCATGATGGATCACGAATGGTATCTTCACTCGGAGGTCGTGCAAGGTCCCTCTTAGCAGTGGGAAAAGCCTTCTTTTAGATCTATTTGCCACCAGAGAGAACACGTAATATCAGCAATTCTGCGTGTTGGAAGTCGAAGGAGGCACTCGCTAGGCAGCGCTTTTGGTCGCGAGTGGAGTTGCGGTCTTCTATACGCCTATACCACTTCTGACCAGAGTGCTGGAGATCAAGCGCGACCGGGCCCAAGTCATTCTTGTGGCTCCAGATTGGACACGAAGAGTCTGGTATCCAGAGCTGCTCAACATGTCCATCGATCCTCTGATCCGACTGCCTCTTTGGGAGGATCTTCTGTCGCAGCAGCAAGGGACGGTCCTCCACCCCTTTGCGTAGAGATTGAATGGCGTCAGTTGATGTGGTTTGACCTGCCTCCCGAAGTCTATTATGTAATCATGGCAGCCAGGCATCCCTTCACTAAGATGTTATACGCCTGCAGAAGGAATACATTTGTGGCATGGTGCACAGCAAAGGCTGTGGATCCCCTTTCTGCCCCTCTATCTGAGGTTCTCTTGTTCCTCCTTTCTTTAGCCCAGCAGGGCCCTGCTCTAGGCACTCTTAAGGGCTACCTTTTTGGATCCAGTCTGACGCCTGGGGGTAATTCTAAGGTAAGGAATCTATAACTAACCTATGTTTCTTAAAGATATATCGTCACCGAAGGTAAGTAACTTGTTCATTTTGATGAGTAGCGCTATAAAATAAATAAAACAGTGCTATTTAAATTGTGTAAATACTGGAACAGACAAACTCCCTTAAATACCTGTGAAGAGATAAGTAGCTGTATGCTTTTGTTTCCTCTCTGTCGCATTTGCATGTAAGTGTGAGGTTACCCCCCAACCTCGCCCCCCGTTGCGTGCATGTTGCTGCCGGGAATGGAAAGCAGACCACGTACAGGAGCTGCCGAACGTGTCCCGGTGTCTCAAAATTACACTGGGACAAGTTCAATATATATTCTGTGGGGCCCAACTTCTTGGCAGGGTGGACAGCATCCACCCTGTGAATAGAGTGGGTGGACGCCGTGTACCCCCGACTCGTGCTCTGCTCCCCCATCGCTCTTGGTTGGACTTGAATGCCAAGTAGGAGGCCTACTATGGTCGGTATGCATCTTTAACTGTTACTTGTGAAGCTTCTTTACAGCTGTTCCCATCTGGGAGTCCCGGGGCACTAATGCAAGCCACAAGTCTTTACAAACCTTTAGTCCTTTGCTTGGTCACCTCCTTAGGCAACTGCACAATGTGCTTGTTTATGTTTTGTTAAATTTAGTTTGGTCGAACTGTTTCTTGTTGGACCATAGAATTAGGGGAACATTCTTTCTATCACCAGATATGTCAGAGTGGCTCCTGTATCCTTTATTGTGTAGGGAGTGTCCCCATAGTCGCAATTACTAGCAAGGTTGGAAAATAGTGACCTTGAACGTCGGTGGGGTAGGGTCCCTTCACAAAAGACATAGGTTCTAGGCGCAACTACATCGCCCGAAAGCAAACATAGTGTACCTACAGGAGACTCACCTCTCTGCCCCTTAAGCTTTATTGCTCCGGTGATGGGAGTCTGACACGCCGTTCTTTGTGACCTCCAATGTATAGAGACACAATTGAGCTTCCTCGAACAGCAGATAATGCATGACTCCACACTTTTACCAGAACTATAGGACTCTCGGATACAACACACAGAAACCATCTGACAACTGAAGCTTATTGACTATAAAACATACTTGCAGAACTGCATTCCAAAGGAGATAGGAAGGGCACACTTCTTGACGGCACGATCTGACCACAACGGTCCCGTACAACAATTTTATATATCACTTCACCCACAGGGATACACTGCCCTACACAGTTGGACATTAACGGCACATTTCATTCCTATTATGCAACCATTTACGCAGCTAGTTCCCCCTTGTCACCACCCTGCTTAAGCTCGGCCGGGCTCCCGATCTCTCCTCCTACAGACTGCTCTCTTTTGACCTCCGAATACAAAATCCTTAGCAAAGTTGTAGCCCAGAGACTGCTCATCTTACTCCCATATTTGGTACACATATATCAATGCAGGTTCGTTCCACGTAAGAGCACCTCATTGAACATTAAACGTCTATATTAAGTTATGGAAATCGCACATGATGCTTTCCCTACTGCTGGCGGTATACCTATCACTGGACCTGCAACATGTATATGGCTCTCTATACCGAAACTATTTGTTCTTGGTGTTGCAAAAATATAACCTTTTTACCGCCTTCATTAACTGGGTCAAAATACTTTGCCAGCTCAACGGCCTGAGCCAAAATTGGCGCACACATCTCTACACAATACCCTAGATACTGTGGCACGTGTCAGGGAGGCCCATCATAGCCTTTACTGTTTGAGCTGGCGATGGAACCCCTGACGCTGAAGATTTGAAGGAGGTGGCGGGCTGGTATATCTAATGTGGACTCCAATCACTCGTCGTTTCATTATACATGGGCGACATGATTATGTGCAACAGAGATCTGGGAATGAACCTCCCACCTATTTCTACTATGCTTCAAATATTCGGAGACTTATCTGACGTGCGAGTTGTTGTACTATTTTGTAAATCTACCCATAATTATTCCACAGCCCGTCTTTAAGATTTTGAACTCTCTACTGATTGACCTCATATGGGGCTCAGACTGACGCCGAATTAGTCTCTGTAAGTTACAGCTGCCAACTGAGAACAGCAGGCTGGCCGCACCTGATTTCCGTTCCTATTGCCTTGTGACCCAATTGCGGTGGGTGTCATATTGGTTATCGGGCTTACATTTACAAGAAACAAGTTACAGATCCTTTTAATTGTGCACTGGGAGCTTAAAGCACTACTTTTACCCGGGAGAAAACACCCCCTCCCAAACTACTTCTTCATAATGCTCTAATGTATTGAAGCACTGCGCTTCGTATTACGCACACGACAACCCCTTATAACCGAACCTTTCTTTCTGCGGCATACCGATCCGGTGGGTGCTCTCATGGCCACTAATCTAGCATCTTGGGAAGCAGTAGATATCTCCACCATTGGTGACCTCCATGAGAACGATCAATTGCGTTCACTCCTAGATTTTATACAGTTGCATGAACTTCTCGGGCCCTGTTCCTTACACATGCCATTATCTTGCGTTCTGTGCATCAGAACTGGTCAACAATGGGGGCAGAACCTGCCACACTCACGCACTGGTACAGGCAACCTATGAAAAGGGCATGGGTAGACACTTGGTTATGTGACTCTACAAAGGCCTACTTTTTCATCCATTTGTAGCTCTGACACCTGTATGAGACTGTCGGGAGGCAGACCAAGATCGCCCACTTCATGATGAGGAAGGGCAGTTACTTCTGGAATATTCTAGCATGATACCTCACAACACTCGGTTTAAGTGTATTTAGTTCACACTATTACACAGAGCATTTTTAACAGACTCTAAACTGCACAAAAGTTTCTCCACAGTGGTGTCTCATTACCCTAGATGCCGTACCAATGACGCTGACTTCCTGCATATGCTGTGGGCCTGCCCCATTCTGTAATCTTACTGGGAGGGTGTCCTACGACTCACTTAGAACCTTCATGGAAAACACTCACTGGGACATGGTGGAAAATTGCATTTTGGGTTTATATCCCATATCTAAAATTTCCACGGCATATTTCGTTTTGTTGACTTAGCACTCCTCCTGTTCAAGTGGCAAATAACGAACTTTTGAAAATCCCCAGTGCTCCACACTGTACTGAGCTGGCATAAAGGAGTTTCTTGGTGGGGTTCCGCAGAAGGCTCTGTGATGGTCATTTGCATGTTGGCGGCTGGATTGACTTGGTGCAGGGGTTTGGATGAGAGGGAGGATGGGGGTGGGGAGGTGTTATCTGCTTATTGCCGCTACCTTCCCATATTATAGATCAATTATAGTGTTGTGAATGTACATGATGTACTAGATTTTTCTGATGGATACATCTCCCTGTGGATTCCTCACCTTATGAATACCCCCTGCGCCAGCATTCCGCGGAAATTTTTCCTAGCTCTCCACACCGACGAGGTCATCACAATGCTATGGCTCCGCATGCGGCTCCGCATCACGTCACTGGAGCCATAAGAGGACCACGTCAGCATGATGCCGTCAGTTCCCTTTTTTCTGCGCTGTCTAGGCTAATGGTTTTTTCTGGGACTCTCCATACTTTCGACTGGATACTTTATTTCGATTGTATCTTTCTCTCTTTTGACATGTCTGCCCCGAAGAAGTCTGGCTTTAAGCCCTGTAAGGAATGCGGGGGACATATGTCTATTACTGACCCGCATGAAGACTGTCTTTGGTGTTTGTCATTTTGACCACGACGTTGAGGGCTGTTCTTCCTGCAGGAAGATGAACCCGAAGGCTCTGAAGGAGCGGGAGGCCAAGCTATATATGGCCGAGTTAAGGAAAGAAAAAAGGGGTCGAAAAAGGTCGTAGTCCAGGTCATCGACGTCGCATGACTCGAAGAGAAAGCAGAAGAAGAAGAGACATGCTTCTCGGTGCCGGTCGTCGAAGGCTGTGGAGTCGAGGTCGCCTTCTCCAACTCCTCTACGTCGAGTTAAGGACTTCAGTGTCTCCTCAGGCGACTCCGGTCCATTCCCCATCATACAAAGGGACTCCGGAGCAGTCATCGATGCCGCGATTCTCACCGACTTGAGAGGGTGTGTCGAATCCGGTTGATGCTGAGGTTCCTTCATCTCCTGCCGCTCTGCCTGCGGCTCCAGCGGCTCCGACTCCAGAGGTGCCTCGTTTGGATCCTGAACCGGCTCAGTATCCTTCATCCCCGGCGCCGGGTTCAGATCCATTGCATTTTCTAAATGCAATGTATGGCGTGTTCGACAGGGCCTCATACCCCTCTGGTGCACCTTCAGGTCCTATGGGTCCTTTGGCATTTAATTTGGGTGTGCCTCAACAGTATCCACAGGCCCCCTCTGTGCACTTCATGCCAGCGATGCCGTCCTGGCATTTACGGGCTCCGAGGATGTTGACGCCGTATGGACAGTCCCCGGCTCCATCCCGTGAAGCTTCTCGGATTCGATCGGCGCCAGTTACTACTTTGGAACCTTCTTCGATGGAGCTTCCGGAGCCGTCGACGCTGCGTGTGGCGACGCGGACGCCGCAGCCGAAGATGCGCTCGAGGAGAGAGGCGCAGAGCTTGTTGGAGGAGGAGCAGTACCAGGCGGATGAGAGGGAGGAAGGAGAAGTGTATGACACAGAGGATGTGTTTGAGGACTTGGGTGAGGCAAGTGAACTTGACGTTTCTCCTGAGTTGGACTTTGTTTCTCAGAAGGCTTCCCCCTTGAAAGAGGTTGCTCCGTACTATTCTGTGATTAGGAAGGCTGCGGAGGTTTTAAATTTGCAGCTCCCTATGGCTGAGTATAAGCCTAATCTTCTTACGGAGGTGCTCCATTCTCCGTCCTCGGTGGTTAAACCACTCTTGCCCTTTAACGATGCTCTGACCGAGCTAATACTTGATGTTTGGCACAACCCTCTTTCTGCTCCTGCGGTTTCAATGTCAGTGTCCAGAAGATATAGGCCTCCTCCTGGAGATCCAGTGTTCCTGTCATCCCACCCCTCTCCTGAGAGCTTGGTGGTACAGGTTTCTTGTTCGAAGCAGTCTACAGGGGCTTTTCCGCAAGCTCCGGCCCACAGGGATTTCAAGAAGCTGGAACAGTCTGCGAAAAAGGTCTTCTTCAGCTAGCATGGCATTGAAATCTACCAGCGCCACTTGTCTCTTGGGTAGATATATTCATGCCTTGAAGGACTCTGCCAAACAGCTTCTTCCGAAGTTATGTGAGGAAGACAGGGGAAATCTGAGTGAGGTGTTGGCAGACTCATGCTGCTGCTCGCCAAGTCATCCAGTCTGGCCTGGACACGGCGGATTCTTTTGCCAGGGTGATGGGTTCGTCCATTGCAACAAGAAGACATGCGTGGTTGAGGTCTTCTGGGTTCTTGATCTGCCTTTTGATGGGTCTAGACTTTTTGGAGAGCAGGCGGATTCTGCCTTGCAAAGATTTAAGGACAGTAAGGCCACGGCTAAATCTTTGGGTCTGCAATCAGTCGAGAGGTTGTGGTTATAAAAGATACAGAGGCTTCGGGAAATCTTTCTTTCAAAGTTTCAGACAGCCTCAGCAGCAACAACAGCAAAACCCCTTGTATAAGTCCTATAGGGGTAAAGGCAGAGGTCGCCATTGTGGAGCCGGGCGTCATCCTTCCTCCTCCTCCTCTACCTCCCCAGTCCCTCCTGGTAATGTGGGAAAGCAGCCCTAGGTCCTCCATCCTGGATCATATAGGTCCTGTGGGAGGTCAGGTTACCCATTTTCTACAAGGTTGGAAATCGATCACTTCGGACCTTTGGGTTCTAGATCTTATGGAATCGCCCTTCCCTTCAGGGAATTCCCCCCTCCTTGCCAAGGGTTTTGCACGGAGGATCATTTACTTCTCCTTCAAAAGGAGGTTATTGCCCTGTTACAAAAAGGTGCGATAGAGTTGGTTCCGGAGCAGGAAAGGGGTCAGGAATGCTACTCCCGGTATTTTCTGATTCCCAAAAAGGATGGCAGGTTGCGTCCGATCCTGGATCTCAAAATTTTGAATCTATATCTCAAGCAGGAGAGATTCAAGATGCTCACCCTAGCGCAGGTTTTTCAGGCGCTGCAGCCAGAGGACTGGATGGTGTCCATCGACTTACAGGATTCGCACTTTCACATCCCAGTCCCGAAGTCGCACAGGAAGTATCTCCGATTTACGGTTGGGTCGCAACACTACCAGTTTGGGGTTCTTCCGCTTGCTCTTACTACTGCACCTTGAGTCTTCACCAAGGTGATGGCAGTGGTTGCTACCCATCTCAGGAGGTCGGGGTTTCCGATTTTCCCCTACCTGGATGACTGGCTTCTGAAGGCAGAGACGCCAGAGATGGTGCTTCATCATCTCAGCTCATCTCAGCTCAGCTGTTGTACAATTTGGGTTTTCGATAAATGTGCCCAAGTCTCACCTAGTGCCCTTTTAGTGCAACCTGTTCATAGGGGCGGTACTGGATACCACTGTGTGTCGAGCTTTTCCTCCTCCGCAAAGGATTCTCGACATTCAGGAAATGATTCCCTTGTTTTACAATCGAGCGGCTGTTCCGGTGCTGAAGGTCCTTTGCCTGCTCGGTCTGTTCGCTTCCTGCATTCTGTTGGTTAACCATGCACGCTGGCACATGAGGGCGCTCCAGTGGTGCCTCCTCAGGCATTGGTATCAGCACAATGGAGATCTCAGGGAGTCAGTCAGGATCTCCAGAGAAGCTGCAGCGGATCTGTCTTGGTCGAGCTTAGGGGGCAATCTGTCTAAAGGAAAGCCCTTCCACATTCCTCCATCGGTGGCCACAGTGATAACAGATGCCTCTACCCTAGGGTGGGGTGCTCATCTGGGGGATCTGGAGGTCAAGAGTCTTTGGTCTCCAGAGGAAAGATTGCTTCATATCAATCTTCTGGAATTGCGGGCGATTTGTTTGGCGCTCAAGGCCTTTCTCCCTTCCCTTCGCGGTCCGTCAGTTCAAGTCCTGACGGACAACACTGCCGCGATGTGGTACATCAACAAGCAGGGAGGAGTAGGGTCGTACCGTCTCTACAGAGAAGCGTTGCGGCTCTGGTCCTGGGCTCAGTACCATCGGATTTGTTTGATGGCAAATCATCTGGCTGGGGTGTTGAACATGCGTGCGGACAGTCTCAGTCGGCAGTTCTCCGCCGACCACGAGTGGAGGCTTCATCCGGAGGTAGTACGACACATCTTCCAGACGTGGGGGGACTCCTCGGATGGAACTGTTTGCCATTCTCGAACGCGCACTGCCCTTCATTCTGCAGTCTCCAGTTTCCGAGGCAGGGAGCATTGGGGGACGCGTTTCAGTTGAGTTGGAGCTCACAATTCCTTTACATGTTTCCTCCCATACCCTTGATTCCTCGGGTTCTGAGGAAGATTCGCCGAGACCGGGCCCAAGTCATATTGATCGCCCCGGATTGACCAAGAAGGGTGTGGTACACAGACCTTCCTCGCCTCTCGTCGCACCCTCCGCTCCATCTCCCTCTCAGGGTAGACCTCCTCTCGCAGTCGGAGGGGCAGGTTCTACACCCCCACCTCCAGAGCCTGTACCTTCATGCCTGAAGATTGAACGGGGCAACCTGAATTATTTTTCTCGCCCGCCTGACGTGGTGGATGTTATATTATCGGCCAGGCGACATTGTACCAAGTCTATCTACTCTTACAGGTGGTCAAAATTTGTTAAATGGTGTGGAGAGAAGTCTATTGTTCCCTTGAAAGCTCATCTTTCTGATGTTGTTTGTTTTTCGCTTCATTTGGCACATCAGAGGTGTGCTGTAGCCACTGTTAAAGGATATTTGTCAGCTTTATCGGCATTTCTTTGTGTGATCAGCAGTCTCTTTTTAAGTCTCCAATAGTTTTAAGGTTCATTAAGGGGCTTACTAACATGTTCCCGCCCACTCCTTTTATTATGCCCCAGTGGGACTTGAATTTAGTGTTAACTTTTTAATGGGTTCCACGTTTGAACCTATGCATAGCTGTCCTTTGAGACTGCTGACTTTCAAAATGGTCTTTCTTGTGGCTATCACTTCGGCTAGGAGGGTGAGTGAGCTTCAGGCTTAGAGTTCAAAGCCTCTGTTTTTGACCATACATGCTGAAAGGATGGTGCTCAGGACCAGGGCTGTTTTTCTTCCTAAGGTGGTAACTCCCTTCCATCTAGGGCAGTCCATTACCCTTCCTACTTTCTATCCTCCCCCTCACCCTTCCAAGGAGGAGGAGGACAGGCTGCACCGTTTGGACCCTAAGAGGGCGATTAGTTTCTATCTTGATAGAACAAAGGACTTTCGTCAGGATGATCAGCTCTTTGTGGGCTATGTTGGACGTATGAAGGGAAGGCGGTGCACAAGCGCACTTTATCCAGGTGGATCATCTTGTGCATCAAGATCTGCTACGCTCTGGCTGGTAAGGAGTCTCCTGTAGGCATTAGTGCTCACTCTACCAGGGCTAAATCATCTACTTCTGCTTTGTCCAGAGGTGTTCCTGTGTTGGACATCTGTAAGGCTGCAACTTGGGCCTCCCTCCAGACTTTCGCAAAGCATTACTGCTTGGATTCCGAAGTGAGGAGGGATGGCCATTTTGCGCGCTGTGTTTTTGGTATAGAAGGGTGGACACCCTCCTCTGGGAGTGGGACTGCTGTGGGATTCGATTCATAAGGTGAGGAATCCACCGGTAGATGTATCCATCAGATGAACAAGTTACTTAGCTTTGGTAATGCTTTTTCTGGTGGATACAGTATTTGCCTGTTGATTCCTCACTGACCTACCGGCCTCCCCGTTGTTCACCCTGTTATACTTTAAAAGAAGTATTGGTTAACATGGTTATTTCATATTGTCATTATGTATTGCCTCTGTTTGCCTTTGTCTAGGCTTATAGGAAATGCTTGCTGTCTTTTGATTTCCTTTTGCACTGTGTGTATTCGTGTGAATACTGTGTACTGCGTATGCATTGTCTATACGGCTGGTCCGCCCATTTCGCCTCCGTGGCATAGAAAAAATGGGTGGAACTGACGTCATCACACCGACGTGGTCCTCTTATGGCTCCAGTGACGTCATGCGGAGCCGCGTGCGGAGCCATAGCATCATGACGACCTCGTTGGCATGGAGAGCTAGGAAAAATTTCCGCGGAATGCTGGCACAGGAGATATTCATAAGGTGCAGAATCCACAGGCAAATACTGTATCCACCAGAAAAAGCGTTACCAAAGGTAAGTAACTTGTTCATCAGTGTCATTGTAACATACAGATCTGTTCTTGATTCAACTAAATGCAAGATGTATACTATGCTGAAATGCAATGCTTATGAAATGCAATAAAGTACAAAACAAAAAGGATTGAGGTGTTTGGGAAGCGAATGCTCCCTTCCGCCACTACGGCGTTGAGGTTAGTTAATGCGGTCTGCCTTTTAGGCCATTATATGCACACCCAGTGGGATTTTGCTGGATGTTCTGGAGGAGTTTCTTGGGCTGAAACCATTCTGAACGACCAGGATGAGTCACATTTGTAATCCATTTTAGCCTGAATACTACTGGCTCATTGAGCTGAGCAGTGGACACTTGCATGGTGCTCTGGCGCATGTGTGGATACGATCTACTGACTAGGTTTGCAGCATACAGGCATCCCATAAGGATATTTCTTTTGGTGGCTCCAGTCATGTTTGTGAAAAGGCTGATTCAGCCCTTGGGCGCTTTAAGGAAAGCAGAGCCACAGCACTTTGCTTGACCCTTTCTACCCCTGCTCGACAATTTCCTCATTAATTGCGACCCTTCTGTGGCTACACCAGAGGCTTGGTGTTTAGACAGTGCCATGCCCTGCAAACACCGCAACAGCTACCCTAGTCTTTTTATGGCTGGAAATCATGCAGACCTTTCACTGGTCACCAGGGACAGCTTTCTCAGCACCACACCACTGCGTTGTCCACCCCAAACCGCTTTAGTTTGCCTTTGGCGTCGCACGGCCACCCGTTGACAGGCATATTCATACATTTTCTCCTATAGTGGTAGTCCATCACATCTGCTAGATAGGTCCTCCTGATCCTCCAGCAGGGTTTTGCCCTCCTCTTTCTTGTTGAACCAACCCAGATTCCTTCACATCATAGTAGCTTTCAGGGGAGCATTTATACTGGAAAAAGGAGCCATTGAAAAGGTGCCAACTTCGGAAGTAGAGATGGATAGCTGCTTTGCTATTTACTCATACTGAAGAAGCTTGAAGGCTTTTATCCTATCAGGGTAGCTTCTCCGCTAAGGCGGAGTAGCATCGCCCCAATGCCTTCAGCAGTGCAAAAAAGGAAAAATAAAATAACACGAGTGGTTGGGGTACACTAAGTACGCATGATGGTTTGGCCAGCTGTATTGGGCCGGCCAAACAGTCATGCACACTTTGCATGTTCTTCACCAGGCTCTTTTACAGCCTTTGTGGAGAACATGCACAGGCTCATAGTCACCGTCTTAGCGCTGAACTACTGCGCTCAGATCAATCACGATGCTGTCATGGTGGCAGCAGCATCGTGATTGGCTTAGGGGAGCCTGTTTGCTTCCAGCTTCTGTTCCGGGGCTCATTGGAAGGGAAGCAGAGGAGAAACGTGGCCGACCGAAGAGCTAAGTGATTTTTTTATTTTTTACTACGACCCCCACTGCTCGCCCCGCCACCCCCGATCGCCCCGCCACCCCCGATCCATGCCAAACACCACTGCATCTTACTTTAGATTTTTGCCTCCTGAATGCTTTCCTATGGAAGGACACATTTTGAATGCTCACACTGGCCCAAATTCTGTTTATCCTGGATCTGGGGTACATGGATGGTTACCTTGGCCCTGCAGCACAAACATGTCCTGGTGCCCGACCTGTCCAGACATGACCTGCTCTTCAAGGTCGCTCAGAAGCATTTTTGGTTTGCTGTGCTTCCATTCAACGTTATCAGTGCCCCTTGGGAGTCCATGATAGTAATGAGGGTGGTCTCCTTCTGGCTTCAAAGGTTGGGATATCACTTTTCCCCTATGTCAGCGACTGGCTGTTGAAGGAAAGCCTGCCACTGTCAGTCGTTGACTACATGCTGACAATGCAGAATGACTGTCTCCTTCAGAGGCTCTGTTTTATAGGAGCTGTTCTAAACACTGCATTTCAGAGCCTTTCCTCCATCACAAGGATTCCAGGACATGTGGCCTATTATCTGATGTTTCAGCCTTAGTCTTGTATATCGGTGAGATCAGCACTGAGGCTTCTTGGCCCGCTGGCATTATGCATCCTGTTGTCCACCTTTCCTCCCTGGGTCTATTAAGGGGAGGCTGGAGGAGGTTCTCATGGACAACACCACTGCCATGTGGTATTACAGCAAGCACGGTGGAGTGAGGTCCTGGATCCTGTGCCAAGAGTTATGCCTCTGAAGTAGGCTGTAGTGTCAGGACATATCCTGAACCACCTGATGGGATGTTTAAACACCAGGGTGGACGAGCTCACTCGTCGATGGTGGATCACAAGTGTTGATTGCTTTCCAAGGTGGCACAGCTCTCTCTAGGTGATGTATTCAAGCTAGAGGGAAGCTCAGGACCGCTGTATGCCTCTCCGCCCTTGCCTCTTCTTCCACTGATAAGTAAGAACTTCTGAGAATGAGCACCTGACTTCTGGTCGAGCTGCTGCTTTGCGAGCATTTGTTGTCACAGCAGCAGGACAGTTCTGCACCAGAACCTGTGCAATCTCCTCCTCAATGCGTGGAGATTAAGCGGTGTCAATTGATTGCGTTCGATCTACCAGCTGAGGTTAAGGATGTCATTCTCGCTGTCTTGATGCATGAGGTAATGTGGTAGATACAAGAAGATGGAATAGCCACTTGGAAAGGCATTGGTGAAGGCACATACTTTTTTGTTTTGTTGCAACTACAATGAACATTTGTTTAAAAAAAAAAAAAAACACGTAAGGTTGCCAGGGTGATTCTAAAGTACAAAGCAGTTTGTACATAAGACAACCCGAGCAATACAGTTTGTGAGCTTGATATGTTTAATGGAGTCTTGCTTTCTTTACGGAATTGCCAATTAGGTTGCTTCAGTGATCTTGGAGAACTCTGCCACATTATTTTGCTGAAGCTTCGAGTAATCAAATTGGCAACTTTTAGCAGAAGAGGACTTTGCTTAATAGGATGCTCTCAGCATTCTTCAGATTTCTTAGCACAAGTAAAGCAGCTTTTTGAGTTTGTTCTGAGATCATTCCAAGAAGTGGATATTTATAGCTGTATCTCTTTGCAGCTAACTGTAAAGAAGATTGACAAATGTTTTGCTCTTGAGTAACCTACATATTGTTCTCTGGGTGTGATATAGGTCCACTAAGTGACCCGAATTAACAGATCCCGTCTGGGAGGTCATTCTGACTACTGACACTTCAGAATTAGCCTGTGTTGGTTGGTTCAGAGGGGCCTCATTTGGTTAAAGACCATCATTTGTACTCTGACCTCAGCAGACTACAGTTTCACACATAGCTTCTGAAAATTTGAGGTTTGTGCCAGGAGTTATCGGAGGAAGTTCCGGATGTGAAATGAAAAAGCATATGAAATCTGCATGTTAAAAGATGTTTGAGATTCTCTTGATGGCGTGAGCAGAGATCCCTATAGTGTTGATGGGAGTGAGGACTGACTCTGATGGGCCTGCTGGCATCCTGCTGATGAAGCACGCTTGATGGCATATGCGGGCTCTGCAGTGGGATCTGAAGTCTCATTGGGCACAACACCAGAGGAATGTCTCTGACCTAGTCCAGATTTTTGGTGGCGCTTTCAAAAGATCTGCAGTGGTGGCTGATGAACTGCGAGTGGTCCATTGGCAAAGCTCACAATATCGATCTTTACCTCACTTTTGGCTTGCGGTGTCCACTTTGGATAGGCGAAGATGGAGGACTCTGGTCTGCGGCGTAATCCCAGCTCCCCATCAACCTTCTGACAATGTGACTTAGTATTGAAAGCTTACCTTGAACCATGAAGAACAGGCTGGTTCTGGTGTTTACGGACAACACTACCCCCATGTGGTATTGCAACAAACAGGGCTGGGTGGGATCATGGAACCTGTGCCAGGAGGCTCTGCGCCTCTGGACTTGGGTGGAGCCCCAGGACATCTTCCTGGTCGTGCAACACCTGACAATCTCTGAATACCAGGGCAGACTAACTCAGCCACTGTTTCCTTGTGGCTCACGAATAGCATCTACATTAGAGGTGGTGCAAGGTCTATTCCACAAATGGGGAGAAACTTGTCCTGATCTATTCGCCACTGCTGAGAACATGGAATATCAGCAATTCTGCGCGTTATAGTGTCCAGGTAGCCTCTCGCTCTGACACGCATTCTGTTTAGACTGGAACACATGGCTCCTGTATGCCTTTCCATTGATACCACTCCAGCCCTGAGTTTTCACGGACTGACCGGGCTTAAGTATTCATAGTGGCTCTGGACTGGGCAAGCTGAGTTTTGTATCCTGAACTCCTGAGCATGAGAACCTGTTCTCTGGTCACATTGCCCATTCGGGAAGACCTGTCGTAGCAGCAGGGCAGAATCCTGCACCCACATCTGCACACACTCCACTTGATGCATTTTGATTGAGGGGTGGAAGTTGAATGGCTTTGGTCTTCCTCCCAAGATTTGTGATGTCATCTTGACCGTCCGGTATTCCTGTACATTGACTGTATAGTCCTGCCATTGGGACATTTTTGTGGCTTGATGTTCCTCCCGTGAAGTTGGCCTGCTTTCTGCCTCCTTGTCAGATGTGTTATTGCTTGTGCTATCATTAGCCACGTAGGGCCTTGGGTACCGTTGGGGGATATCCTTCTGCCATCTCAGCTTCTTTGCGTTTGCCGGATAAGCCCTCACTGTTTAAGTCAATCGTAGAGACGTGTGTCGGTTTGCAACATTTGTTCTTTCCTACCCTTTTACCATGCCCCACTTAGGTCCTGACATTTCTTATGGGTTCACCATTCGAGCCCAGGTGAGGTTCTGCACACCGGCCATAAATCTTCAGTTGTGGCTCTACGTTTTGTGGCATGGATATAGTCATGAAAGAAACGGATCAGCGTGCCCATGGGTGGCTCCAATATAGGAACCACACATGCCACTTCTGACTTTGATCTAATCTCTTCTACCTTCCGGCACATAGAGGTACTGCTCACGATTCTCCAGATCCATTCAGACATTTGGGGAATATTCTAAGGTGAGGTATCTGCAGTTAAATAAATTATCTAACACAAGAGACGTTACCGAAGGTAAGTAACTTTTTCAATTGTCCTGCTTCAATTTCATATTTTTTTAAATTTATTTGCAATTCCATCTCTGATCAGTAAATAAATGCAAAACAATATTGTCACCCTCATCATTTCTTATGCATGCATGGTGACACATGCACGCACCTAGATAATTACATGGCAGTCAGGCTCATTTGGCTCTTCTTATTTATCATCTTTTGGCCTTTCTGCACACCATCTTGCCAATGCTGCCCTGCATTGCCAGTAGACATTGGCAAAGCAAGTGGTCGCAAAGATAAGACCTATTTGGTTTGCTAACACTTGTTTCTCTACTACCTACAGAGCCCACTTGTTTGCTGCAATGAACAGGCATTGGTTACTTTGAAAGGGTTGTTTTCATCCCTCTTGTAAGGCTCCCCAAATCCTTAACACAAACGTGTGCACTCCTTTTTCTCATTTTGGGGGGTGTGGGGAGGTCTTTCCTGCAATTCATTGTTGTACCTCTTTCTCCCTCTACTCACCTTATTTATTATCTTTGTCGCTCAAGACAATTTGTGATGTAAGCTGCCTGCAGTAGTTATTCTTGGTCATGTACGAGAATAACCGTGGTAAACAACTGCTCATTTTGGGAGCATTTCTGATCTGATACTGTAACATTTTGAGAGTGGTCTAATTCGTTTTATTTTTAAGATGTCTGCTATACAATTTTAAGCTTTTCAGAAAAATATCTATAAGAATTTTTTACCTTCATTATTATCTAGACCAAATACTGTGTGTGTTCGCCACCAGTACCCATCTCTTTTTAATCTGCCTAAAATCTCCATTCGTAGCATTTGTGCCAAGAACTAAAGGGTTGGAATATCCCTCCTCACAAAATCAGCACCCAGAATCATCTTGGGAAGGGGCGATAATTGTAAATTAATAAACTTTCCATTTTCATAAGTGGAATATATGTATTAATGTGCTGAAGAACATTATGCTAATGAGATTGATCTGATGGGAGGCACACTAAACTTTAGTTTTTTTTTCTCCAGTTACAGGGACATATTGTGAAAGTATTTTTCAAGATACTATATGTTGATGGGTTTTATCAATACTGAGCAAGAATATTTAATGTATGATTAGATGGATTTACAGTTGTGATGAAAAAAGACAAATGTACTGTACTGCTGTGATTCAGAGAACACTATAGCCAGAAACACTTACAACTAGAGCATTTCTGTCATAAATATTGTGCTGTTTACTAACTAATGTCATCTTAACTTATCATTGAAGGTATGTGTGAAATAGGTAATTCAATGAGCAGAGGAAAAGATGGCAATGGGAGCAGACAGTTCTTTTGGGAAACTACACATCACATAACCACAGGGGAGGGCCATTGTGAATTAAACTTATCATACCTGAATGGTTTCTCATTTAAAGATCAATTATTTTATCTGTACCAGACAGAGATCCTAAACAGTTTCTTCAAAATAAGAGTATGTATTTGTAAGATCTTGAGAATTTGGTAATATTATTTACAATCCTACTTTTTGTACTTGTCATTTATAATGGTCTAGCACAGTCTCTTAATGTTGTAACTTTTAATTTTGCAGATCCTGGAACCTAAGATGTTTCGGTATGCTCACAAATTAGAGGTTCAGAGAGCAGATGGCATATTAAGTCATCCATCACCTTTGCCTCACCTCTATTCAGTGTCATATTACCAGCTCTCAGAGGAATTGGCTAGAACCTACCCCGAGTTAACACTGGCTATTTTCTCAGGTATAACTATTACTTGGAAAAGGAATATTGCACTAATGATTTTTGATTTGTTTGTTAGTAAAATGTTTTAGTGAAAAATGCCACATTAGATATACTGAGAAATCAATCGATGCAGGTGTATTTTCTATGCGATCTACCAGCTCTTCACCAAGAAATGCTGCAAGTGATTTTTGCCAGAGCATGATGACCAATGCTGAAAAGCAAACAGTGTTTTTGGTAATTAAAGCACTTTTTGAATTGAGTGTGACATTAGAATCAAAATTCAGAAGTAGAGACATTGGGTGGTGTAAGTAGTAATTCTGATGTCCTTGAATTTTTGCTGCTTCCAGAAACTGCTAAAACGGGGACTGCTGATGAGATACACCCCAATCTTGATTATTAACTGTTCGGATTATAGATAATTTGTCAACTAACCCTCACCCAAATCCTTCACATAGTCTTCATTCAGTCACTTGATCCATGGCCTTTTTCCAAAACCAGATTAATTCTATTAAGAGACTACACAGACACACTATCTGCTTATGATGAACGGGGTCAGGGGTGGAGGAAATAGCCCAAGCAAAAGAAACCATGAAGTTGACAATTTCATCAACTTACACAATGAATCTTATAGATAAAGGAGAAATCACGTTATCAATGTTTCAAAGGATAAAGAGAACCCTGGTGGGCAGCATTCCTTTCATACAGACTCTATTACCAAAGATGAAGGGCATAATATAAGGGTAAGGTTCCAGATCTAGACATAAATATGTGAGAGGATAACGTGAACATCATGGATGATTACCCTGCTGCTTAGCAGGCGAGTATATCAAAAATAAAAAGCCCTGGGAAGGGGTGAGACATGTTTATTGGGGTATAGGACACTATTTGAAACTGTCAGTGTAAGGTATTTTACAACCATTTCTATGCAGTCAATTTTCAGACTGATCAGTTATTCTTTTACCAGCGACCCTGTGTTATTTTTTTAAGACCGCCAGCCACCCTATTGCTTCATCATTGGGTCTCCTTCTGGTCCCTAGAAACTGGGATGGGCACTAACATGATATAGGGAGCACTTTTGATATTTATTCTAACAAGCTCTATTATAGCGCAAATAAAAATACCTATAGGTCATCAACGTATCCCTTTATTGTGATGCCTATGGTATGTGTAAAAATACAAATTATGTGATTGTTTAGGCAAAGAATAACCTATTGTTGCACCCTAATTACTAGTTAACATATTTAACCCCTCCGTGGTTAGGACACGGTGGGTCCAGGGCTTTTGTCAGAACTTGTGTAGATGGCCTGTAATGTTGGTCTCTAGATGTAGAGTCCTATTCAGTCTCAATGCCAGTAAACACAAACAACATTCAACTCTGAATACATTTGCTAGGCCTACTTGCCTGTGTTTCCTAATGAGGTACTACTTAATGCCTTTAGCCAAAGAAAAGGAGCATGGGATTGCTATTCAGTTCTTTATCTACCATTGCATGTGGTGGCAGACTTAGAACATTTGTATTGCACACTGGCATGCAATTTTGGCATTACTGAGCCAGAAAGTATCTGGTAGACATGCAGTCACTTCATCATGCATCCTCAAAACTGATGTAGATTATTTGGCTCATTCTTCATGTGGTAGCTGATTCAGGACATAACATGGATATTTTGCACATACATTAAGATATTTAAATTATCCAGGGAGTATCTGGTAAAAATGCGGTTGTTTCATCTTGCATGCTCAAACGTTTGTAGACATTGCAGGATTGTGAATAATATGTGCACACTGCCAAAACATTAGATGATTGTTATAATGCAGTCACACACTACAAGACAGGCTGTCCTCCCTGTTATCTGTATGTTTTAATACCCCTGTGGGATAGATAGGGGCACATTCCTATAGTCAAATTCTGTGGAGAAAAACTTATTCACTCAATTTTTGAGCCATGTACAAGTTAACTGGTCATAGTTTGTTCCCACAATAAGTGCTCACCACGCCAAGTGTGCAGTGCTGCCGGTATCTAATCCATCCCTGGCTCTATCCCGCATATATGGCATACAAATGGTTTTGTCCTTTTTTTCTATTGTATGTTCCTTTCCCACACCATCTTCCTCTGAGGGCCTAGGGGCGTGGTGACACATACGTCGTCTACGTCAGACTTTGAACACATATCAACCCGTCGGTGGCTATCATGGGAGTTGTAGTTGAATGGGAGAGAAAACATTTGTGTTGTTTTCATTTTACCCTGAACCATATATTCAAACATAATCTGAGACATCTACCCACAGATTCCTTATCTGAGAATCCTCCCCAGGCGCCAGACTGGATCTGGGCATTTTCTCAGCAGTACCTCTGTGCATTGGTAGAGGGTGTCGAGCAACTCCGCAGCACGGAGTCCATATAAGCCCTCCCCTGACGTCAGTTTCTTCTTTTCCATGCCTACACCCGGATCCGAACTACAGTTACTCCACCTGTTTTTGACCTACTTGATGTTTTTTTTTATCAAAGCAGTGTGCCCTTCTTCAATATCCTCAGGGTTTAAGCATTCTGAGTCCTGTGTTAGACAGCTGTCCTCCATGGACCCTCATTCTATTTGCATGTGGTGTCTGGGTGAGCAGCATGACTCACACGAGTGTGACTCATGTCAACAGCGCCGACCAACAGCGCGCAGGGAACGTTGCATGAAGCTCGTGGCGATGCGGATGTCAGTCTTCAAGGTCTTCTCATTGTCCTCGATCCCCTAAGCGTTCTAGGGAGCGACTACGTGTCCGTTATAGAAGCCGATCCCGTGGCCCTCCTTCACCTTTGACATTCAGGGGTAAGTTTCAGCACCAACGGTCACAATCGCAGTACCTCCCGCCTTCGTCACCTACCCATGATCCCCTCTCTTCAGTTGAAGTGCTGAGGCACGAGTCTGCCCTTTTCTCCCCACCTTTCCTGTGCCTGGACATCTTTGACCCAGATGAGACGATATTCTCGCTCTTTTCTTTCTGTTCTTGGGTCGTCACCTCTCTCTGGAGCGCCGTCAAGCCCCACGTAAGTGAATGAGGTAGTGTATGTGACAGTAGATTCTCCCTCGGCTCTAGGTCGTCCTCTTGTGTCTGACACGTCAGCAGCGCCGGTGCACAGCCCATCCCAAAATCCACCTTTGGCTCCCGCTTCTGGTCTACTGACCATCTGCACCGGGGATCCTGTCTGACGTCTCCAATGGTGGTGACACTGATCTGTGCTCCGTCCGACATCTAGGCATCACCTTCTCGTCATCGACTGGCTTCGGTTGCAGCACCGATGGACCAGACAGTCTCAGACTCCCATCCTCTGGTTTTTCCTACTGAGGACCATGGTTATGGAAGTACTACAGGTGGTGTGGTGTGTCTTGTCTACTGCTAGTTTGGCTACGGAGGCGAGTTCCGTGCTGGTGGACATGCCTAATCGAGTTTCCATTGCTCTAGATTTACACCTTCCTTTGGTTGAATTGTCAACAAACCCCTTAATTGGTGTTCTACACCCTGCCCATTCTAATGTTGAGCCTGTACTTCCTTATAGTGATTGTCTTTTCAATATCCTGTTAGGGGCTTGGACTAAACCCAAAACAGATCTCCAAGTGGATCACTCAATTTCTCACAGGCATCTCCCGGCCCTTAAAGGATCCCTCCTGTCTCATTAAACATTCCTATACTAAAGCATTGTGGTTCGGGCTGCTTTAGCCATGCAGATTATTGATTTTCTTCCCCCTGTCCCCCTGGAAATGGAGGCCCAGAAATTGTATTCTTGTGGTAGGATAGGTGTATTTTCTCCTTTTAGTGCTGCTTTGCACTGTCTGAACACTTCTTGTGTGTTCACCCACTACTCCCATGCTTTGTGGGACTCCGTGGAGCGCCTCTTGCCCTCCCTTCTGGAAGAAGCCCAGAATGTTCTTGTTCCCCTGGTACAAGATGGGCAGCAAGCTGCTACACTTAGCATCCACTGTGATATGGATACTAGTGATTCTGTTGGTCAGGCTATACATGTTCCATTGCTCTACATTAACGTGCATGGTTGCGTACTTCCAGGTTTTTGGGGGCTGTGCAAACTGCTTTAATCAACAGGCCTTTTGATGGCATCTCCCTTTTTAGTGCACATGCCGACGCCGCTTAATGCCAGTTCAGGGATAGTCATGGTGTTACAGAGTCTTAACTGTTTTGCGTAGGTTGTCGGGGACAGTTGATTTCCCTTGTTTTGAATCTTTCCCCCCCTTCCTAGGGCAGAGTTCTTCTCTCCCTTCCAGGGGCACACCTGGTGTGGTGTTCCTGCTTTCTGCAGGTATTTTTTGTCTTGTTAATGCTGTCAGTGACAGGTTTCGTTTCCAGTCATCTGGAACTTATCTTACTTGCCAGTCTCCTTGGAGTCTGCTCTTTGGCTTCTTTTACCGCGTGAAATTTCCTACAGAGTACTTACTCTATGGCAGGTATTCTGTTTGGGTTTGCACTGTAAACTTGTTCCCCTTTTTCGAGGACCTTACGTTGTATGACTTGGAGGCATTTTTGTGCAGTACTTACACCTCTTAACCCTTATAGAGACTTTGCCTTCCTCTCTTATGTGCCCTTACGTCCATATGGCCTCTTTGGCCTGATTTGCCTTCATTTACATCTTTGACCCTTTTGGATATGCCTTGTGTTACTCTCTGGAATGCATGGATTTCTCTTGTTATATTCCTATTTCCAAATGTGTTTTTCGTCAAATAGAATTCCCAGATAGGGGAAGGCCGGGACCTTCGTAAGAGTGTGGGATCACGTTTGAAAAGATTTACACCAGAGAGCCCGAGGGCATACTTCTAAAATGCAGGACTTTGTAAAGTTGACAGACTGGTCCAGTCTGTCCATAAAATCAAGAAACCCATCAATTAAAACCTGCAAGCCCAGAGCTGTGCATGCCATAAGTATTGCGTCGTCGGCATATAACAGTGGCAAACATTTCCTGCAGATTCTGGGGTAATCAAACTTTAATTGCAAGAGGGCCGCTTCTAGACCATTAATATAAATAGTGAATAAAAAAGGGGCTAAAATGCAGCCTTGGCGAACCCCCCTGGAGCAGTTCAAATGTCCAGTAAACCCCTACCCTTTCTGAGAGAATCTTACTGCCGCTGCAGTGTGGGCATAAAGATTCATTAATAGGGATACAATAGTGGGTCCGCACCCAAAGAGGTCATGAAGTCCCTCCGTTTCTCCCTCTTAACCTGATCAAATGCGGACGTGAGGTTAATGAAAGATAAGAGAAGGGCTCCCAGTTGAGCAACCGTACATTTGTTTATTTGTAAGTAAAGATTGAGACATTGCTCAGTGGTTGAAAGCCAAACTTGACCTCCGATATTTTTTGATTGGTGTCCGCTGTTGAAGAAAGCTAGTTAATAGGACTCATCCTAATACTATGGCATCAATAAGGGGAGATATGGGGATAGCATTGCGAGTTATCCTTGTCCCCCTTTTTTATAGATTGGTTAAATGGTGGCCGTTGACCACGAGGGAAGCCTCTTTGTTCCTTGCAGCGTTTAAAACTAGTGTCCAAACCGGGGCCCAAACTTCAATGTTGTCTCAGAACAGATCTGGAGGAATCCCGTCAGGACCTGGTGCCTTGTTCCGGGACAGTGCCTCAATGGCCCTGTGGACTTCCTCCAACAAGAAGGTGACTTCAGTATCAGCCAAACTGAGAACAATATCATTGCAAGGCCCTTCAATATGGCCAAAATTATATACACTGTCATAGTGTGTGACCAACTGTTCAGGATAAAGTAGTAAAATAAGTGAGGCGAGATCGCCATTTTGAATATGGCGATGCGTCCCATCACTGAGAGTGGGAGACTTCCGGAATGACGTTGTGCCCTAAGGGCAGGTACTATTTTAGTGAGAGTCCTTTGGAGCATGACCTGCACAGCAAGGAAAATCCTAATCCCCAGATAGCAGAAGGAGACACCCTCCCACTTAATTATTCTGCCTCCTGTGTCCAGCTTAATCGGAGTGGCGTTTGGATACAGTGGACACAGGCATGACTTGGATCATTTGACCTGTAGCACAGAGACTGTGCCAAATGTTTTAAGGCTTTGGGTATGTCTGGATGATGTCAGCTATTATCTGTGATGTCCACCAACAGATCATCAGTCTATGGTATTAGTTGGGTATTTTCAGCTAATGAGATTCCCCAACTACCCCCTTCCAAACAGAGTCTGATGGCCACAGGCTTCATGGCTAGAAAGCTATATGTCATGTAGGAATGGGATGATGGACTATACCCCCGGTCAAGCCTGTAAATAGTGGGTTATGGTCGCAAATGGTTCTGCCTGGGTAGTCAAAATGGTAAATGGGCAGACCAATTCAGAGCAGACCATCCTGTCAAAACTTACATAGAGTTATGTAGAGGCAAATAGAGGGTATCCTAACCCCAGGAGTTTGCAGCTTCCGTGTATGTCTGGGCCCACTTTATAATCCAGTGAGATAGCATTGTGCGCAGTCTGAACTTGAAGAAGGGGAGCATGCGATCTGTCTAATGTGACGTCTAACACACACAATTGATATCTCCACCCAGAACCCTTGGAATATGTCAAGTTAGTAATTTAATCTGTCGGTCTGCAAGAATGCATGTTATTCTGTGTTTGGGGTGTAGATGCTTCCCAGTAGCACCAGTTTCCTATCTATCGTGCCCTCCAACAAGGCACATTTCCCCTCCTTGTCTCTCACTACTCTGAGCAGCTCAAAGGGGACTTCTGTCTTTACCTACATTAGGGTTCCCCTAGTGTAAGCATACAAATTTGAGAAGGCGACTTCACCTCTCCAGCATGTCTGAAGCCTAGCCCCCTTCTCCAATGTTGGGATTCTTGAAGCAAAGCTGTCTTGCCTCCCCTTCCTCCAACCCCCTCTCCTACGTGCCCTCCCATTCCAGAACCCCACTGTAGGAGAGTAGGGTCTGCTTTCTATGTTCACCCCCACTTTTTGCTTTTGCTTTACTGGTTTTCGACTTAGATGTGGCTGTGGGCCTGCTAATCAGACCCACAGCCCTGCTGTTCTCTCTCTAAACTAATACTATGTACTTTAGGTGCATAACCCATTTGGATAGGATCACCTTATTGGCCCCTGTACAGTGTACCCTAGGTACCCAGGGCATAGGTGTACCCTAGGCCTACCAGGGGCTGCAGCATGTATTATGCCACCCCTGGCCTGGCCTTCCATTTTAACACAACTGGCTGATCACTCAGCTGGGGCAAGGTCGTGTAATCACCCCTTGCTTAGGTGTAGTATTCCTATACCTAACTTACATATAGACACATGTGTACCTATCAGTCACTCCTATGGCAGGCCTTGACAATCCTGGAGGCAGAGTGCTTGGTAACATGTGAGATGGTGCTCTAGCATGAGCTGAGCCTGTCTGCAGCTTTCGGAACCTTGTCCTTATAGCTGTTCTATGATATAGCCTACCATATACTCTTAAAGTGCCTTATAATCTTAGACGGTTATGGTAACTATGGTTTGGCTTTATCGAAACATGCCGTGTAAGGTGTCTAACACTGTGGAATAATACCCCCATGCCATTTCTGGACATGAGAATATTATTCCCCCCTTCCAGAGGGAAAGACATGTTAAAATCATACTTCAACTGTTAGCCTCTGACCAAAGCCTCAGCATCACAAAATGGATGCTGCTGCCACGACACAAGTCTGACCTCCTGCAGCTGGGAGTGATCCCAGCCAGGGAGGCCTGGACAATAGGTTTCCTGCTTGGGGAGGTGCTAGCACCTCCCCAGACAGCCTTTAGTGTATTGGGGCAGGGTGGGCTGAAAGGAATGAGACATGCCTGGGGCACACAAGGTGTTCCTTGCATAGTCCAGTTCAAACCGGCGCTGGGGCACTCCAGCCCCAGCTCTGGCGCGAAACTGGACAAAGGGAAGTGGGTGTAACCACCCCCTCCCAGGTCCCACCCATAAGGCGTGACCTAGCAGGTATCCCAGCCCCCCAGATTAGTATAAGAGTGGGAGTTGGGCCTCAAGACTTTAGATTATCCTGAACCTGCAAAACTGAACAGAAACTCTGGACCTTCGACATTCGACGAAAGAAGAAGACTGAAGAATCTCCCTTGTAGCCAAGGAGTGGCTACCCTGTGCAAACAGGCACCATCAAGAGACTACCCTTTGCTTTGCGACCGTTCTACGAGGAACCGACTGCAGAGCCCGACCAGAGCCTTGACTTCCAGACTTCTCCGACCCTCATCCACATCTGCAGCAGAGCTGAGATCCGTGGAGGCGACGAGCGACGTGGGACCGGCTACCTGGAAAAAGTGGCTAGTAACTTACAGCGCAGCTTCTGAGGTACCCTCAAAGTTGTGCACCGGGGATTGAGAAGCCCCAACCCCAAGCACCATCTGCACCGAAGATCAGCCCCCCACACTCCACGAGTCCTGCGTGGGGCCCTTCAGCATTTTCCTGCTTGCCGCGTCTGTCCGGTTGCTTGCCCGCTGGCTAGTGGCCTCTGTGACGACGCACCCTGAAATCTTCTGCGCTGGTTTGGCTCCTCCAGACTGGCTCCCGCTTCTCTGCAAAGAAGAAGCACCCCAGACCTTCCTGGTCTGCACCAGAAGCAAGTCCTTCGTTCTTCGTGGGTTCCGCTTGCCAAGGCTTGGTGAGTCCTAGTCCAACTTCGACGCCGCCGACAGCAAGAGCCTTCGTGGGACAGCTCGCCTCCTGGTCCTGGTCGTCCTCGACGCTTCCTGGTCCTCCTGGCTGCAGCGACAAGCTTCACCTTCACCTGCAAATCTTCACGACATCGCCTGGTTCCTTCCTGGTTCCACGTGGTCACTGGCTAGTGACCTTGACTCTGTCCCTTCTGCTTGCAGGTTTCTTCTCTTCTTGATCCCAGCCTTGAGATCCACCGGACACTCTTCACTGACTGCCTGTCAGCATCTTTCTTCAGGCATCCATAGGAGTCGACGACGAAAACGACGCATCTTCACCCCTATGCACCCGCAGCCTGTGGGCTAGGTAACTTGGGTACTCCGGTGCTCATCAGGATAGTGACTATCCTAGTGTCTAGTTTTCAAGTCTCAACTTCCTAGCTACTCCGGAAGTGTCCTAAATCTACCGTTTTCTAAACTGTACTATTGCTATTGACTTTTACGCATTACGCGTGAGTGTTTCCACTCTGCACACGAATCCCGTGGGCCTCCCACTTCCTAACTAACGCTAGTGTAGTGTAGCCCCAGCGATTCCCTAGGCCTAGGCCTATTCTATTTCCGTGACAGTGGTCCTTATACCACTTACTTAGTATATGGTTTGCGTGGCCCCTAGGGCCTAACTGTATTACTTACCTGTGTGACTTAATGTATGCTTAAATAAGACTGTGTTGTACTTACCTCTAATCTCATAAAGAGTGCTGAGGGTTTGACTAGAATAAATACACTTTATTTTATATATATCTGTTGTGGTGTCCTTTCATTTGGTATTCAAGGGATTATATATGGTATCACAGCTGGCTTCACATGCCATTCAGAGTTTAGCCTAAGACTGCTCTTGTCCATGCTACCACTAGGATAGCTGGTCTATAAGGTTGACTTTACAACCAATCACCATAAGGGTATTTGGACTGATATAAGGTGTACACTAGAACTAGTGACATCATACATCAGGCCAACTTCTCACACCCACTTCCTGCGTTTAAGAGTAGATTCTGTATTGTTTCCATGTGGTGTGCATTCCCAGATGTTCCGAGTGAGCAAGAAAAGATCAAGTGTCTGTGCCCTTTTATCTATCTGTGCCTTAGGGTGAATCTAACCTGCCAAAATGTTCAGGTCAAGGGTATTGCTGCCTTAACAAGAGATCAGAAGAGGATCTGTGACTCCAATTTTCTCCACTTGTAAAAACAAAAACAGTAACTGTAATCGAAAGGGCAGAGGGCAAACAGCAGGCTGTCTAAAGCCTCTTCTTGAACTACTTATGAGCATATGTTAACCCATAGTCAGAAGCGCAACTAGAGAGCCAGCACAGATGGCTGATAGTATTTTGATTATTTCTGAAGAGATGTCTGCACAGTATACAGGAGCAGTCGATGTCTCCACACTAAGTTAAGAGAAGAACCACCCCTACAGGAAAATCCTCAGCGGGCAGAGGAGTTACTTAAGGAGGAGGTTCAGAGCTGCGAAAGCTGCATCAGTGATTACCTTTTATCTTCGTCGGAAGTGTTAGTCAGGGTTAAGGTGGCATCTGTGGATAGTTGTCTGATGGAGGCTACTGCCACTAGTGAAGAGCAGCTGCTCTCTTTAGCCTGTTCCTTTGATGAATTTCAGCTTGGCTTGGGATTGCTGCAATCTTTGTTTTGGGCCTCCTGCATCTGTGTTTGGTCATCTAGCAATCCCACCTATGAGGTGTCAGATTGTGACAAAATCCAATGCTACTCTGCCCAGTCTCAGGATGCTTATGGCCTGGCAAAGATTAAGGTGTTTTGATTAGAGGTAGCCTGAGAGGACTCTGTCTGACCTCTGCCCCGCCCCCTTCTCCAATAGGCTGGATGTGCAGAGATGTGTAGGTAGCCACCCAAAGTGAACTTCGTGACCATGCCTCAACACTTGCAATTTTTTTTACCCTCATCAGGATTGAAAATTATTTGATGCCCAAGAAACATGGTTTCGATATTGTATGGCACAAGACTGATAAGCTAAGCAATTATTGTGTTTTGTTGCAGTCTGTTTTATCAAAAAACAATAGATCGTTAAATTAAACAAAACTATCTGAACAAGATACGTTAGAGATTCCTTACCTTAGAATATCCCCTTGCGTCAGACTGGATCCAGAAAGTTTTTGTAGCAGTACCCCTGTGCGTCAGTAGGTGGCGTCATGCGGCTCTGCGTCCGTCGCTGGCAAAGTAAGCGCCAATATGATGTCATGGAGACTACTTAGGCGCCACCCATGTGCGCTGACGTCAGTTCTTTAATTTTCCGCGCCAGCAAGCGCAGATCCGGATAGAGCACGTACCTTAGTCACTTTTTGACTACTCTTTTGAGACTTTAGTCTCCCCCTTTTTCTCCTGGTGCACGTAGGGATGCCTGTATTTAAGTCTTGTGGAGCCTGCCGTCACAATATGTCGGTGGCGGACCCCCACGATGTTTGCCTCTACTGCCTGGAGACTGACCACGACACCCGGTCTTGCCGGGAATGTCTGGCCATGGCCCCGAAGGCCTTGAGGGAGCGGCGTCGGAAGCTGCTGGAGGTCCGACACTTGCCCCAGCGCCGCTCCAGGTCCAGGGACCGTTCCCGGGACCGCTTGCGGGGCCGCAGTCATCGATCCTCAGGCTCCAGGTCTTAGCCCTCGGATTCCGGTAAGCGACGACATAAAAAGAAGTCGAAGAAGCGTGTTCGCTCTCCGACTTCCCCCCGTCGGTCCTCGAATGCGGACGAGGGGGACAGGGGTTCTGCCCCTGTGGCTCCTTTGGAGCCTGGGAGTCCCGCGGCCTACCCGCCTTACTCGGGTCCGACGGCGACTTCCGAACAGGTGCGAGAATTTCTTGCCACCATGGACTGCCTTTTTAGGCCTCGGGCTCCCGCCGGCACGCCATTGGGCCTGCGGTCCCGTGTCCAGATCTTGTTGGGGCGTCGGCGCTGCCGGCGGATCCAGCTTAGGCGCCACAGGATCCTACGCAGTTTGCTCCGGCGCCACGAGGTCCGGCACTGCCGACTCCGCCTCCGGCATCGCAGTGGGTGCCGTTTGTTCCACCCTTGCCCCGGTTCCAGGACCATTTAGTTCCTGCCTGGGATTCGCATTGGGAGACGGTGCCCTTTCCGACGCCAATTGTTCCTTCTCCGGGTCCGGCTCTGCCACGGTGGCCGGTTCCTCCTGCAACGGAGGTGGAGGATGACTGGGAGGGGTCCGAGGACCCTCTTGCCCGTCAATGTGACTCCGAGCAGGACTGGGTGGACTATCTGGAGGATGCCGGCGACCTCGATGTCTCTTCTGACCCGGGGTTTGCCTCTCCCCCGCCTACGATGGAGGAGGGCGCTTCCTACACGATGGTGCTCTGTCGGGCTGCTGAGGTCCTCAACCTTAATCTTCCTATGGTGGCCCCCAAAACTAACCTCCTTACTGAGGTGCTCCAGGTGGCATCGACTTCGTCGGAGCCACTGCTTCCCTTCAGCGACGCCCTCACCGACGTCCTGTTGGGCACTTGGTCGTGGCCGGCCACAGGGGCCCCTGTGGATAAGAATATCGCTAGACGTCACCACCCGATGCCTGGTGACCCCGCGTTTCTGACCACTCCTCCCACGCCTGAGAGTCTGGTCATCCAGGCCTCGACGTCGCAGAGTGCCTTTCCCACAGATCCACCGGATAAGGACACTAAGAAGCTGGAACAGTTCGGTAAGCGGTTGTTCTCCTCGGCCAGCTTGGGGCTGCGGTCGGTGAACACCGCCTGCTTATTGGGCCGCTATTCCCACGCGGTGTGGGATACGGTTGCTCAGGTGTTGCCTCAGTGTCCTGAGGAGGTCCATGCTGTGCTTTCCCAGGTGGTTGCTGAGGGTAAGGATGCAGCTAAGTTCGCCATTCGGTGTGGTTTGGACACCGCTGACTCATTGGGCAGGGCCATTTCTACGACTGTGGCGCTGCGACGCCACGCCTGGTTGCGTTCTACTGGGTTCTTGCCCAACGTCCTTAGCTCGCTCATGGACATGCCTTTTGACGGCACTCGCCTATTTAGTGATAAGGACGACAGTGCGCTGGAGCCTTTTAAGGACTCGCGAGCCACGGCCAAGTCCTTGGGTCTTTCCACGAAGAGCTCAGCCACTCCTGGTTTTTGTTCCTTTCGTGGCCAAGGCAGGGGCACCCAGGCACGTTCTTCAGCAAGCCTGTGCAGAACCAGCCTCAGCGCGGCCGCAGGCGTGGCCCTGGGAATCAGCATGGGGGGCAGTCCACTTCTGCCCCCGCTGCTTCTGCCTCCAAACCATCCTAACTAGAGCTTTGGGAAGCACCCCACGCCAGTGGGTTGCAGGATTCACCTTCACCTCCCCCACTGGCGCGCTATCCCATCGGACAAGTGGGTGTTGCAGATCATCCGCAAGGGTTACTCCCTTCCCTTTCAGTCCACCCCTCCAGCCATGCCACCTCGGTACCACCACATGTCGGGGGAAACACTTGGCGACTCTCCAGCAGGAAGTTGCGGCCCTCTTGACCAAGGGGGCCATTGAGTGCGTTGCTGGGCCAGAAGTAGCGAGTGGTTGTTATTCCCACTACTTTCTGGTCCTCAAGAAGGACAAAGGGGGTCTGCGTCCCATCTTGAACCTCCGGAACATCAACCGCTTCCTCCGGAAGGAGAAGTTCTAAATGCTGACTCTGGCTCAGGTCTTGGCTGCCCTCAACCCTGGAGACTGGATGGTAGCGTTGGACTTGCAGGACGCATATTTGCACATCCCCGTCCTGCCGACTCACCGGTGTTACCTGCGGTTCACGGTAGGCCAGGAGCATTTTCAGTTTGCCGTGCTCCCCTTCGGCCTTTACAGCGCCGACCTCCTGCATTTGCTGGGGTTCTCCATCAATATGCCAACGTCGCACCTGAGCCCCCCTCAGAAGCTCCCCTTCATCGGAGCGGTTCTGGATTCGACGCTGTTTCAGGATATTCAGGCTATGATTCAGATCTTTCTGCCTCTGTCCTGGGTTTTAGTCAGGATGGCCCTCCGGCTTCTGGGCCTGATGGCCTCCTGCATCCTGCTGCTAACACATGCCAGATGGCATATGCGGGCTCTGCAGTGGGACCTGAAGTTCCAGTGGGCGCAACATCAGGGCAACCTGTCTGATCTTGTCCAGATCTCGGAGGGCACTGCACAGCAGTTGCAGTGGTGGCTCACGAATCGCGATTGGGTTGATGACACGTCCCTCTCCATTCCCCAACCAGAGCACACAGTGGTGACGGATGCGTCCCTCCTGGAATGGGGAGGCCGCTTGGGAGAGGCGGAGTCCCAGCTCCATATCAATCTGTTGGAGCTTCGGGCGATCCGACTTGCACTGAAGGCATTCCTTCCCTCTGTGTGGGGAAGTGTGGTTCAGGTGTTCATGGACAACACCACCGCCATGTGGTATTGCAAGAAATATGGCGGGGTGGGGTCCTGGACCCTATGTCAGGAGGTTCTGCCCCTTTGGACATGGCTGGAACATCAAGGCATTACCTTGGTGGTTCAACACCTGGCAGGTTCTCTGAACGCCAGGGCGGACGAACTAAGCCGCCGGTGCTTCATGGATCACGAGTGGCGTCTTCACTCAGACGTGGTGCAAGGTCTCTTTCAGCAGTGGGGAGAGCCTTGGTTAGATCTATTCGCCACCGAAGAGAACGTGCAATGTCATCAGTTCTGCGCGTTGGAATTTCCAAGGCGGCACTCTCTTGGCGACGCTGGTCGTCGCAAGTGGAGTTGCGGTCTATTGTACGCCTTTCCGCCTACACTACTTCTGCCCAGAGTGCTGAAGAGGATTCGGCGCGACCGGGCCAAAGTCATCCTTGTGGCTCCGGATTGGGCACAAAGATACTTGTATCCCGAGCTCCTCAGCATGGCGATCGATCCCCCGATCCGTCTGCCTATTCGGGAGGGTCTTCTGTCACAGCAGCAGGGTACGGTCCTCCACCCGAATCTGCCCAGCCTCCACTCCCATGCATGGAGTTTGAGCGGCGACAGTTGACAGCTTTCTATCTTCCTCCCGAAGTCTGTGATCTCATTCTGGCAGCCGGGCGTCCCTCCACTAAAACGGTGTACGCCTGCAGGTGGAACAAGTTTGTAGCATGGTGCACAGCGAAGGCAGTGGATCCCCTTTCTGCCCCTCTTTCTGAAGTCCTTCTGTTCCTTCTTTCTTTGGCCCAGCAGGGCTCTGCTCTGGGCACTGTAGGAAGGTGGATATCTGACTATGGTTACCCCCAACTTTTTGCCTAGTGTCTAGCTGGTTTTTCGACTTAGTTGGCCTGAGATCCTGCCATTCAGGGTCTCAGGCTGTCTGCTCTCTCTTTAAAATGGACTCCATGTACCCTAGGTACATTCCCAATTGGTAAGGATCACCTTATTGGACCCTGTACAGTGTACCCTAGGTACCCAGGGCATAGGTGTACCCTAGGCCTCCCAGGGGCTGCAGCATGTATTATGCCACCCCTGGTCTGGCCTTCCAATCAGACACAACTGGCTGATCACTCAGCTGGGGCAAGGTTGTGTAATCACCCCTTGCTTAGATATAGTATGCCTATATCTACCCTTATATATAGACACATGTGTACCTATCACTCACTCCTATGGCAGGCCTTAACAATCCTGGAGGCAGAGTGCTTGGTAACATGTGAGATGGTGCTCTAGCATGAGCTGAGCCTGTCTGCAGCTTTCGGAACCATGTCCTTATAGCTGTTCTATGATATAGCCTACCATATACTCTTAAAGTGCCTTATAATCTTAAACGGTTATGGTAACTATGGTTTGGCTTTATCAAAACATGTCGTGTAAGGTGTCTCACACTTTGGAATCATACCCCCATCCCATTTCTGGGGATGAGGATATTATCCCTCCCTTCTAGAGGGAGAGACATGTTAAAATCCTACTTTGCTGTTTAACTCTAACCAAAGCCTCAGCATCACAAAATGGATGCTGCTGCCACAGACACAAGTCTGACCTCCTGCTGCTGGGAGTGATCCCAGCCAGGGAGGCCTGGAAAATAGGTTTCCTGCTTGGGGAGGTGCTAGCACCTCCCCAGACAGCCTTTAGTGTATTGGGGCAGGGTGGGCTGAAAGGAATGAGACATGCCTGGGGCACACAAGGTGTTCCTTGCATAGTCCAGTTCAAACCGGCGCTGGGGCACTCCAGCCCCAGCTCTGGCGCGAAACTGGACAAAGGGAAGTGGGTGTAACCACCCCCTCCCAGGTCCCACCAATAAGGCGTGACCTAGCAGGTATCCCAGCCCCCCAGATTAGTATAAGAGTGGGAGTTGGGCCTCAAGACTTTAGATTATCCTGAACCTGCAAAACTGAACAGAAACTCTGGACCTTCGACATTCGACGAAAGAAGAAGACTGAAGAATCTCCCTTGTAGCCAAGGAGTGGCTACCCTGTGCAAACAGGCACCATCAAGAGACTACCCTTTGCTTTGTGAAACGTTCGACGAGGAACCGACTACAGAGCCCGACCAGAGCCTTGATTTCCAGACTTCTCCGACCCTCATCCACATCTGCAGCAGAGCTGAGATCCGTGGAGGCGACGAGCGACGTGGGACCGGCTACCTGGGAAAAGTGGCTAGTAACTTACAGCGCAGCTTCTGAGGTACCCTCGAAGTTGTGCACCGGGGATTGAGAAGCCCCAACCCCAAGCACCATCTGCACCGAAGACCAGCCCCCCACACTCCACGAGTCCTGCGTGGGGCCCTTCAGCATTTTCCTGCTTGCCGCGTCTGTCCGGTTGCTTGCCGCTGGCTAGTGGCCTTTGTGACGACGCTCCCTGAAATCTTCTGCGCTGGTTTGGCTCCTCCAGACTGGCTCCCGCTTCTCTGCAAAGAAGAAGCACCCCAGACCTTCCTGGTCTGCACCAGAAGCAAGTCCCTTGTTCTTCGTGGGTTCCGCTTGCCAAGGCTTGGTGAGTCCTAGTCCAACTTCGACGCCGCCGACAGCAAGAGCCTTCGTGGGACAGCTCGCCTCCTGGTCCTGGTCGTCCTCGACGCTTCCTGGTCCTCCTGGCTGCAGCGACAAGCTTCACCTTCACCTGCAACTCTTCACGACATCGCCTGGTTCCTTCCTGGTTCCACGTGGTCACTGGCTAGTGACCTTGACTCTGTCCCTTCTGCTTGCAGGTTTCCTCTCTTCTTGATCCCAGCCTTGGGATCCACCGGACACTCTCCCCTGACTGCCTGTCAGCATCTTTCTTCAGGCATCCATAGGAGTCGACGACGAAAACGACGCATCTTCACCCCTATGCACCCGCAGCCTGTGGGCTAGGTAACTTGGGTACTCCGGTGCTCATCAGGATAGTGACTATCCTAGTGTCTAGTTTTCAAGTCTCAACTTCCTAGCTACTCCGGAAGTGTCCTAAATCTACCGTTTTCTAAACTGTACTATTGCTATTGACTTGTACGCATTACGCGTGAGTGTTTCCACTCTGCACACGAATCCCGTGGGCCTCCCACTTCCTAACTAACGCTAGTGTAGTGTAGCCCCAGCGGTTCCCTAGGCCTAGGCCTATTCTATTTCCGTGACAGTGGTTCTTATACCACTTATTTAGTATATGGTTTGCGTGGCCCCTAGGGCCTAACTGTATTACTTACCTGTGTGACTTACTGTATGCATTAATAAGACTGTGTTGTACTTACCTCTAAACTCATAAAGAGTGCTGAGGGTTTGCTTAGAATAAATACACTTTATTTTATATATATATCTGTTGTGGTGTCCTTTCATTTGGTATTCAAGGGATTATATGTGGTATCACAGCTGGCTTCACATGCCATTCAGAGTTTAGCCTAAGACTGCTCTTGTCCATGCTACCACTAGGATAGCTGGTCTATAAGGTTGACTTTACAACCAATCACCATAAGGGTATTTGGACTGATATAAGGTGTACACTATAACTAGTGACATCATACATCAGGCCAACTTCTCACAGGCACTATCAAAAGGTATCTTTCGGCCATCTCTGCCTTTTTACGGCTTCCAGATCAGCCTTCTCTTTTTCAGTCCCCGGTTGTTAACCGTTTCATGAAAGGTATTACGCACACGTTTCCTCCTGTGCCGTTCATAATGCCTCAATGGGACTTAAACCTTGTCTTGACATCTGATGTGCGCTCCCTTCGAGCCCCTTCATACCTGTCCTTTGCGTCTTCTCACTCTCAAGACTGCTATCATGGTAGCTATCACCTCTGCCAGAAGAGTGAGTGAGCTCCATGCTCTTTTTTCCAAATCTCCTTTCCTTTCTGTTCATCCGGACAAGGTGGTTTTAAGGACCCGTCCTTCTTTCTTGCCAAAGGTTGTCACGCCCTTCCACATCGGGTAGACCATCACTTTGCCCACCTTCTTTCCGCATCCTTCAAGGGAGGAGAGGCTCCACCGTCTCGACCCAAAACGTGCGCTCACATTCTATCTGAAGCGTACACAGCAGTTGGGTGGATGACCAGCTCTTTATTGGCTATGTGGGCGCCAAAAAAGGTCGGGCTGTGCACAAACGGACCATCTCTCGGTGGGTCGTTCTGTGCATCGAAGCGTGTTACTCGTCGGCTAAGAAGGAGCCTCCTGTGGGGCTGTGTGCCCATTCTACCAGGGCAACGGCAGCCACTACTGCCTTGGAACGCGGCGTCCCCTTGCAGTACATTTCTCAGACAGCTACGTGGGCTTCGCTGCACACGTTTACCAAGCATTACTGCCTTGACAGTCGGGTCCGGAGACACGGCTTCTTTGGCCGTTCTGTTCTCCGTGGCTTTCTGGTGTAATCTTGTTCGCAGACCCCCCACCACCGGGGTTGGTATTGCTGGGGTATCTATTCTAAGGTAAGCAATCTATCACTAACTTGTCTCTTTCAGATGTACAAGTTACTACTTGTGTAACTATATATCTGAAAGAAACACGTTAGTTAGATTCCTCACCTTAGAATATCCCCAGGCGTCAGGCTGGATCCGAAAAGATTTTTGTAGCAATACCCCTTGCGCGTCGGTAGGCGTCGTCTGCGGCTCCGCGTCCGTCGTCGGCGTCGTGTGCCGAAATGACGTCGTCGGAGTACTTAGGCGCCGCCCTCGCGCGCTGACGTCAGTTCTTCATTTTTCCGCGCCAGTAAGCGCCGATCCGGGAAGAGCTTACCCCTTGACCCTTTTTGGTCGACTCGACTGTTTGGTGTCGGTAGGATGCCAGGGTTTAAAGCCTGTGACACCTGTCATCGACTGATGTCGGTAACGGATCACCATCGCCGGTGCCTCTTCTGCCTGGGGGCCGACCACGACGCGGACTCGTGCCCCGACTGTCAGGCCTTGACATCGAAGGCTAGGCGGGAGCGGTCCCGCAAGCTTCTCGAGCTTCGCCACTCGGCCCCGCGCCGCTCGAGGTCCCGGTCCAGGAGGAGGTCCAAGGACCGGTCGCGGAGCCGCAGTCATCGACATCGCTCGTCGGGCTCTTCGGGTAAGTCGAAGCACTCCAAGAAGTCCAAGAGACGACATCGCTCTTCGGACTCCCCTCGCTGGTCGTGCAACTCGGCCGAGGGTCAAGGTGGTTCCACCCCCGTGGCTCCGCCGGAGCCGCAGGCGCCGCGTCCGTCCCCATACCCTCCGGTCCCTGGGACTGACACGACGCCGGCGGAGGTCAGTGCCTTCCTCACGGCCATGAGAGGCCTGGCTCCGCCGTCGATGCCCGCCGGCGCGCCTTCGGGCCCTGCGGACTCGACTGGGCGACCTCGCGTGCCGGTGGCTCCGGCGCCGTCGACGGCTCCGGCCCCGACGTCGCAGGTCGCCGAGGGATCCAGGCCTGGATCTCTGTCGGCGACGCCGTTCCCCTGTTTACCCCCATTCCGGACCCGACGCCGGCTCGGCGTCGACTGACGCCGGCGCCGCTGGATGAGCAAGTCATCTACCGTCCGGCTCCGTCCCTTCCTCCTGTGTATCAGGACTCGGATGACGGGGGTGACTGGGAGGGATCTGAGGATCCTCTGGCCAGACAGGCCTATCTTTCTCAGGACTGGGCAGACAAACTGGGGGATGCCAGTGGTCTGGACACCTCCCCGGACGCTGGTTTCATCTCTCCTCCGACTGTGGCGTCGGAGGAAGGTGCAGCTTTTTCAGTGGTGCTGCGCAAGGCGGCCGAAGCCCTTCGGCTCAACTTGCCTGCTGTGGCCGTGAGGACGAACGTCCTCACTGAGGTGCTTCAACCGACAGCAAGCTCCACAGAGCAGTTTAATGAGGCCCTCGTCGACGTTCTCCAGGGCACTTGGTCCAAGCCCTCCACAGTACCTCCTGTGGATCGGAACGTAGCCCGGCGCCACCGCCCTGCTCCGTGCGACCCCAGTTTCCTGTCCCAACACCCCACCCCTGACAGTCTGGTTATCCAGGCCTGTACGTCCCAATCCTCCTTCCCGTCCGCTCCTCCGGACAGGGAATCCAAGAGGTTGGAACAGTTCGGGAAGAAACTGTTATCGTCCCTGAGCCTGGGGCTGCGGTCTTTGAACACCGCTTGCATCTTGGACCGTTACTCCCACTCTCTGTGGAATGCGGTGGAGGACGTGCTGCCCCTGTGTCCGGAGGAGGCCCCGACACGTCTCTCCCAGGCACTTGCTAACGGGCGAGATGCAGCACGACATGCCATACGGTGTGGACTTGACACCACGGACTCGCTGGGTAGGGCGATTTCCACCACGGTTGCGCTTCGGCGTCACGCCTGGCTGAGGTCCACGTCATTTTCGGGGGATGTCCAGAGTTCCCTCATGGACATACCCTTTGATGGCACTCGCCTTTTTGGAGAGAAGGCGGACAGTGCGCTGGCTCGGTTCAAGGACTCCCGGGCCACGGCCAAGTCCTTGGGTCTTTCGGCCCCGCGGCCGCAAACTTCCGCCTTTCGTCCCTTTCTTGGCCAAGGAAGGGGCGCCTCCTCACGTCCGCCCAGCCACCGGCCGCAGAACCAACCTGGTCGCGGACGTGGATTCCGCCGATGCGGTACTGGAGGTCAACGTGCCGGTCAGTCCACATCCACCCCGGCAGCATCCGCCTCAAAGCCCTCCTAGTCTGAGCTTTCAGGCCCATTCAGCGCCAGTGGGCGGCAGAGTTCGCCATCACCTGCTCCACTGGCGCTCCATCACGTCGGACAGGTGGGTGCTGCAAATCGTCCGAAGGGGCTACTCCCTCCCCTTCGAGACGACCCCTCCAGCCATGCCACCGCTGAACCACCGTATGTCGGGGGATCATTTAAATCTTCTGTGAGAGGAAGTTTCGGCCCTCTTGGCCAAAGAGGCCGTCTAACGCGTTTCTGGGCCGGAAGTAGGTCGTGGTTGCTATTTCCACTACTTTCTGGTTCCCAAAAAGGGCAAAGGGGGCCTATGCCCGCCCGATCTTGGATCTCAGCAGCGTCAACACCTTCCTCCGGAAGGACCGTTTCAAGATGCTCACCTTAGCTCAGGTTCTGTCTGCCCTAGACCCTGGAGACTGGATGGTAGCGTTGGACTTGCAGGACGCTTATTTCCACATCCCCGTCCTGCCGGCCCACCGGTGTTACCTGCGGTTCACGGTGGGTCAGGAGCACTTTCAGTTGCCCATGCTCCCCTTCGGCCTCACCAGTGCCCCTCGGGTGATCACGAAAGTGATGGCGGTGGTCGCAGCTCACCTGCGCAGGTCAGGGGTGTCAGTCTTCCCTTACCTCGACGACTGGTTGTTGAAGGCGGGCTCGCCCCAGCAAGTCGTCTCCCATCTCCAGACTACGGCCGACCTCTTGCACTCGCTGGGGTTCTCCATCAATGTGCCGAAGTCACACCTGAGTCCCTCCCAAAAGCTCCTTTTCATTGGGGCGGTTCTCGATTCGGCGAAGTTCCGGGTCTATCCGCCGGAACAGCGGGTCCGGGACATTCAGGCCCTGATTTCCAACTTCCGGCCTCTGTCCTGGGTTTCGGTCAGGTTGGTGCTGCGGCTTCTGGGGCTGATGGCCTCCTGCATCCTGTTGGTACCTCACGCCAGGTGGCGGATGCGGGCTCTGCAGTGGGACCTGAAGTTTCAGTGGGACCAGCATCGAGGCAACCTGTCCGACCACGTCTTGATCTCGGAGGGCACTGCGAACCAGCTGCAGTGGTGGCTCACGAATCGCGATTGGGTCAGCGGCAGATCCCTCTCCCTACCCCAACCGGAGCATGTCGTAGTGACGGATGCGTCCCTCCTGGGATGGGGGGGCCACATGGGAGAGGCGGAGATCAAAGGACTCTGGTCTCCGGCGGAGACTCGGCTCCATATCAACCTCTTGGAGCTGAGGGCGATCCGACTTGCACTAAAAGCCTTCCTTCCCTCTGTCCGGGGAAGTGTCGTGCAGGTGTTCACGGACAACACCACCGCCATGTGGTATTGCAACAAACAGGGCGGGGTGGGGTCCTGGACTCTTTGTCAGGAGGCTCTGCGCCTCTGGACATGGCTGGAACATCAGGGCATCACCCTGGTGGTTCAACATCTGGCGGGCTCTCTGAACGCCAGAGCAGACGAACTCAGCCGCCGGTGCATGATGGATCACGAATGGCGTCTGAACTCGGACATGGCGCAAGGTCTCTTTCTGCAGTGGGGAGAGCCTTGGTTAGATCTATTCGCCACCGAAGAGAACGCGCAATGTCAGCAGTTCTGCGCATTGGAATTTCCAAGGCGGCACTCGCTCGGAGACGCTTTTCGTCGCGAGTGGAGTTGCGGTCTGTTGTACGCCTTTCCGCCTATACCACTTCTGCCCAGAGTGCTGAAGAAGATCAGGCGCGACCGGGCCCAAGTCATCTTGGTGGCTCCGGATTGGGCACGAAGGTACTGGTATCCCGAGCTACTCAGTATGTCCATCGATCCCCCGATACGTCTGCCTCTTCAGGAGGACCTTCTGTCGCAGCAGCAGGGGACGGTCCTACACCCGAACCTGTCCAGCCTCCACCTCCATGCGTGGAGATTGAGCGGCGACAGTTGATGCCATTTGACTTGCCTCCTGTGTAGGAAGGTGGATATCTGACTATGGTTACCCCCAACTTTTTGCCTAGTGTCTAGCTGGTTTTTCGACTTAGTTGGCCTGAGATCCTGCCATTCAGGGTCTCAGGCTGTCTGCTCTCTCTTTAAAATGGACTCCATGTACCCTAGGTACCTACCCAATTGGTAAGGATCACCTTATTGGACCCTGTACAGTGTACCCTAGGTACCCAGGGCATAGGTGTACCCTAGGCCTCCCAGGGGCTGCAGCATGTATTATGCCACCCCTGGTCTGGCCTTCCAATCAGACACAACTGGCTGATCACTCAGCTGGGGCAAGGTCGTGTAATCACCCCTTGCTTAGGTGTAGTATTCCTATACCTACCTTATATATAGACACATGTGTACCTATCAGCCACTCCTATAGCAGGCCTTAACAATCCTGGAGGCAGAGTGCTTGGTAACATGTGAGATGGTGCTCTAGCATGAGCTGAGCCTGTCTGCAGCTTTCGGAACCATGTCCTTATAGCTGTTCTATGATATAGCCTACCATATACTCTTAAAGTGCCTTATAATCTTAAACGGTTATGGTAACTATGGTTTGGCTTTATCAAAACATGTCGTGTAAGGTGTCTCACACTTTGGAATAATACCCCCATCCCATTTCTGGTAATGAGGATATTATTCCTCCCTTCTAGAGGGAGAGACATGTTAAAATCCTACTTTGCTGTTTAACTCTCACCAAAGCCTCAGCATCACAAAATGGATGCTGCTGCCACAGACACGAGTCTGACCTCCTGCTGCTGGGAGCCCTCCCAGCCAGGGAGGCCTGGACAATAGGTTTCCTGCTTGGGGAGGTGCTAGCACCTCCCCAGACAGACTTTAGTGTATTGGGGCAGGGAGGGCTGAAAGCAATGAGACATGCCTGGGGCACACAAGGTGCTCCATGCATAGTCCAGTTCAAACCGGTGCTGGGGCACTCCAGCCCCAGCTCTGGCGCGAAACTGGACAAAGGAAAGGCGGTGTAGCCACTCCCCTTCCTGGTCCCACCCATAGGAGGGACCTTGCAGGTAGCCCAGCCCACTAGCCCAGTATATTAGTAGCTAGTTGGGCCCTGCTAAATTAGATTATCCTGAACCTGCAACTTGAACAAACTCTGGACCTTCGACATTCGACGAAAGAAGAAGACTGAAGAATCTCCCTTGTGGCCAAGGAGTGGCTACCCTGTGCAAACAGGCACCATCAAGAGACTTACCCTTTGCTTTGCTGAAGTTCTACGAGGGACCGACTGCAAAGCCCGACCAGAGCCTTGACTTCCAGACTTCTCCGACCCTGATCCACATCCACAGCCGAGCTGAGATCCGTGGAGGCGATGAGAGACGTGCGACCGGCTACCTGGGAAAAGTGGCGAGTATCTTCCAGCGCAGCTTCTGAGGCACCCTCGAAGTTATGCACCGGGGATTGAGAAGCCCCAACCCCAAGCATCATCTGCACCGAAGATCAGCCCCCCACACTCCACGAGTCCTGCGTGGGGCCCTTCTGCATTTTCCTGCTTGCCGCGTCTGTCCGGTTGCTTGCCCGTTGGCTAGCGGCCTGTGCGACGACACACCTTTGATTTTCCACTGCTGGTTTGGCTCCTCCAGACTGGCTCCTGCTCCTCTGCAAAAGAGAAGCACCCCAGACCTTCCTGGTCTGCACCAGAAGCAAGTCCTCCATTCTTCGTGGGTTCCGCTTGCCAAGGCTTGGTGAGTCCTAGTTCGACTTCGACGCCGCCGACAGCAAGAGCCTTCGTGGGACAGGTCGCCTCCTGGTCCTGCTCGACGTCTCCTGGTACCCGTGGCTGCTGCGACAAGCTTCACCTCTTCACCTGCAATCTTCACGACATCGCCTGGTTCCTTCCTGGTTCCTTCCCGGCTCCTGGTTGGTGACCTTGACTCTGTCCATTCTGCTTGCAGGTATCCTTCCTTCTTGATCCCGGCCTTGGGATCCCCCGGACACTCTGCACTGACTGCCTGTCAGCAACTTTCCTTCAGGCATCCATAGAAGTCCACGACGAAACCAGACGCAAGTTCACACCTATGCACCCGCAGCCCGTGGGCTAGGTAACTTGGGTACTTCGGTGCTCACAAGGGTAGTGACTATCCTAGGGCCTAGTTTCCGAGTCTCGACTTTCTAGCTACTCCAGAAGTGTCCTAAAACTGCTTATTTCAGAACTGTACTATTTCTATCGATTATACGCATTACGCGTGAGTGTTTCCACTCTGCACCTGAATCCCGTGGGCCTCCCACTTCCTAACTGTTGGTAGTGTAGTGTAGCCCCAGCGATTGCCTAGGCCTATCTTATTTCCGTGACAGTGGTCCTTATACCACTTCTTTAGTATATGGTTTGCGTGGCCCCTAGGACCTAACTGTATTACTTACCTGTGTGACTTAATGTATGCTTAAATAAGACTGTGTTGTACTTACCTCGAATCTCATAAAGAGTGCTGAGGGTTTGACTAGAATAAATACACTTTTTTTTATATATATATCTGTTGTGGTGTCCTTTCATTTTGTATTCAAGGGATTATATATGGTATAACAGCTGGCTTCACATGCCATACAGAGTTTAGCCTAAGACTGCTCTTGTCCATGCTACCACTAGGATAGCTGGTCTATAAGGTTGACTTTACAACCAATCACCATAAGGGTTGTTTGGACTGATACAAGGAGTACACTAGAATTAGTGACCTCATATATCAGGCCAACTTCTCACATCCTGAAGTCTGTGATGTCATTCTGGCAGCCAGGCGTCCCTCCACAAAGACGGGATTCGCCTGCTGGCGGAACAAATTTGTGGCATGGTGCACAGCAAAGGCTGTGGATCCCCTTTCCGCCCCTCTTTGTGAGGTTCTATTCTTTCTTCTTTCTTTGGCCCAGCAGGGCTCTGCTCTGGGCACCTTGAAGGGTTATCTTGCTGCGATCTCTGCTTTCTTAAGGCTTCCTGATCAGCCTTCTCTTTTCAAGTCCCCTGTTGTCTCCCGTTTTCTGAAGGGCATTACTAATATGTTCCCTCCTGTTCCGTTCGTAATGCCTCAGCGGGACTTGAACCTTGTTCTCACTTTTCTGCTGTGCGCTCCCTTTGAGCCCCTTCACAACTGTCCACTTCGTCTACTGACTCTGAAAACTGCCTTCCTGGTGGCTATCACCTCCGCTAGGCGGGTGAGTGAGCTCCAGGCTCTGTCAGCTAAGCCTCCCTTCCTTTCGGTTCATCCGGATAAGGTTGTCCTCCGGACACGTCCTTCTTTCCTTCCTAAAGTCGTGACTCCCTTTCACATCGGGCAATCTGACACGTTGCCCACATTCTTTCCGCCTCCGCATCCTTCAAAAGATGAAGAGAGGCTCCACCGTCAGGACCCAAAACGTGCGCTGTTGTTTTATTTGGACCGCACAAAACAGTTCAGGGTGGACGACCAACTTTTTGTTGGATATGTAGGTGCTAAGAAGGGTAAAGCTGTGCACAAGCGGACCATCTCGCGATGGGTCGTATTGTGTATTAAGATCTGCTATTCCTTGGCGAGAAAAGGTCCCTCCTGTTGGGCTGAGAGCCCATTCCACTCGGGCCACAGCGGCGACAACTGCCCTGCGACGGGGAGTTCCCTTGCAGGACATCTGTCAGGCGGCAACGTGGGCTTCACTGCACACGTTTGCCAAGCACTATTGCCTGGACAGCCAAGTCCGGAGAGATGGCCACTTTGGACGTTCTGTTCTCCGGGACTTTCTGGTGTGATCTTGGTTCGGAGACCCACCGCCGGGGTTGGTATTGCTGGGGTATCTATTCTAAGGTGAGGAATCTAACTAACGTGTTTCTTTCAGATGAACAAGTTACTTACCTTCGGTAACGATGTATCTGTAAGAAACATTAGTTAGACTCCTCACGACCCACCCAGCCTCCCCGTTCTGCGAACCGACATCTAGGGTTAAGGTTCTCCCTTTCAGGGCCCTAGATTTTTTGGCACCAGTGTCGGTCTCTTGCATGGCTCAGCGTCCCTGGCGCGTAAAGCTATGTACAAGAACTGACGTCAGCGCGCGAGGGCGGCGTCTAAGTACTCCGACTTCATTCCGGCGCACGACGCCGACGAAGGACGGGGAGCCGCAGACGACGCCTACCGACGCGCAAGGGGTATTGCTACAAAAATCTTTCCTGATCCAGCCTGACGCCTGGGGATATTCTAAGGTGAGGAATCTAACTAACTAATGTTTCTTACAGATACATCGTTACCGAAGGTAAGTAACTTGTTCATCTGTACGAGACATTAGTTAGTGATAGATTCCTTACCACCCCACCCATCCTCCCCGTTGTGCGAACTGATTTCTAGGGTTAAAGTCGTCCCTCTTTTCAGGGCCCTAGTTTCATGGCACCAGTGGTCAGTTTCTTGCATGGCTCTGCGTTCCTGGCACGAAAAGTCGTGTACAGAACTGACGTCAGCGCGCATGGGTGGCGCCTAAGTAGTCTCCGTGACGTCATCTCAGCGCTTATGATGCCAGCAACGGACACGGACCCGCACAACACCACCTACTGACGCGCAGGGGTACTGCTACAAAAACTTTCTGGATCCAGTCTGACGTCTGGGGATATTCTAAGGTAAGGAATCTATCACTAATTAATGTCTCTTACAGATATATCGTTACACAAGTAGTAACTTGTGCGTTAAGGTATTGGGTGCCTTTCATAATTTTGTGGCTGGTTGGAAATAGCAGGGAGTACTTAAGATCTGTTTTTCTACAATTTCTCTTAACTCTCATGAAGGAGGTCCATTGATGCCCAACTGCATAGTATAGGCTGGGAAAACCAGGAACTGACATTGTCCGTTTTGAGACAGGCTGGCTGCCAAGCACCCCACAATATTTAATCTGTCCTTAAAGTGCAACAATTTAACAGCAGCAGGTCTGGGCTTTCAGGCATATCAACAATTTTAATGTTCCTATGCTGTAAGCAGCCTTTTTTTTCCTCTGCATTACACTCCAAGAATTGCACATAGTTTATCTGATAGAGACACGTTAGTGATAGATTCCTTAGCTTGGAATATCCACAGGCCTCAGACTGGATCCGGAATGTTTTCGTCAGCAGTAACCCTGCGTGACTGTAGGCGTCGTCGTGCGGCTCCGCGTACGTCGCTGACGTCGTAGCCTCCGAGATGACGTAGTCGGAGCTACTTAGACGCGCCCATGCGCTCTGACGCCAGTTCTTTCTTTTTCCACGCCAGCAAGCGCAGATCCAAGAGAGCGGTACTCCTAGTTATAACTTTAACTTGGTTTTTGAGAACTTGTTTCTCGTTTAGTCGAGTACTCGACTCCTGGTGCAGTAGGGATGCCTGGGTTTAAGTCCTGTAGCGACTGCCGTCGGAACATGTCGGTGGCGGATCCGCACGATGTGTGTCTCTTCTGCTTGGGGCACGCCCATGACCCAGAGGCGTGCCCCGATGGTCGGGCCATGGCACCGAAAGCTTTGCGGGAGCGTTCCCGAAAGTTGTCGAAGGCCCGGCAATCGGTTCCGCGCCGATCGAGGTCCCACTCCTGTGGTCCTGTGTGTCGCGGAGCCGACACCATCGCTCGTCAGACTCAGAGACAGGTAAGTCAAGGTGCCATAAAAAGTAAAAGAAGCGACGTCGCTCTTCGTCTACCCCTCACCGGTCGCCTTTGGCCTCTGGCATGATACCCTGTTGCGCCACCTCCGGCACTGGGCCCAGAGCAGCCTCCGGCATCGGGGACGGCGCCGGATACGGCGCCGCACGGCGTTGAACCTGAATTGGTCTATTACCCCCCAATTCCCATTCCAAGTGGGGAGTTTATCCCATTTCCCGGGCACCTCGTCCTTACCGGCCTCTTCAACAGCCGGTGGACGAAGGGGAGTACTGTGAGGGGTCTGAGGACCCTCTTGCAGCTCAATGCGAGGATGAGCCGGAGTGGGAGGGTGATATGGAAGGTCCAGGAGATCTGGATTTCTCTCCACACCCTGGTACACTGTCCCCTTCTTCCGTGGCTACGGAGGAGGTTGGGACTTTTTCTCTGGTGTTGCGTACGGCAGCGGAGGCTCTGAACCTCGAGCTCCCTTCGGTGCCTATCAGACCAATCTCCTGACCAAGGTGCTGCAGCCAGCATCCTCCTCCACGGAGCTGCTGCTGCCCTTCAACAACGCACTTACTGACATCTTGTTGAGCACCTGGAACAAACCTAACTCAGGGGTTCCTGTGGATATGGGTGTGGCAGACTGCCATCGCCTGGTGCCGGGCGACCCCAGCTTTCTCACACAACACCCGACGCCTCAGAGTCTGGTTGTCCAGGCTTCTGCCTCGCCCAGCGCATTCCCTTCTTCTTGTCCGGACAAGGAGTCTAAGAAACTGGAGCAGTTTGGGGAAAAAATTTTCACTTCTGCCAGTTCCGGGTGGTGAATACTGCATGCCTGTTGGGGCGCTATTCACATTCTGTGTGGGACACCGTGGCACAGGTGCTGCCTCAGTGCCCTGTTGAAGCTCGGGCGGTGCTCTCCCAGGCCATTACGGAGGGGAGAGATGCTGCTAAATTCACTATCCGTTGTGGACTTGACACGGCTGATTCCCTCGGCAGGGCACTTTCCACAACGGTGGCGCTCCGCCGTTACGCTTGGGTCAGAACTACTGGCTTCTCCGGGGATGTTCAGAACACTTTGTTGGACATGCCCTTTGATGACAAGGCAGATAGCACCCTGGAACGCTTTAAGGACTCTCGGCCTACAGCCCTGTCCTTAGGGCTCGCCACCATGCGCACCGCCTCGGGGTCTGATTTTCGTTCCTTTCGAGGTCAGGGTCGAGGCGCCCTAGCGTGCTCCTATCTGAAAGAAACACGTTAGTTAGATTCCTCACCTTAGAATATCCCCAGGCGTCAGACTGGATCCGGAAGATTTTTCGTCAGCAATACCCCTTGCGCGTCGCTAGGCGTCGTCTGCGGCTCCGCGTCCGTCGTCGGCGTCGTGCGCCGGGATGACGTCGTCGGAGTACTTAGACGCCGCCCTCGCGCGCTGACGTCAGTTCTTCTTTTTTCCGCGCCAGTAAGCGCAGATCCGGGAGAGCTACCCCTTTTAGTCTTTTTTGACTAAATCTTTTTGATCATTTTTGATCCTTGTCTGTCGACATCTGGTGCCGGTAGGATGCCTGGGTTCAAGGTTTGCGAAGGATTGCCATCGACTGATGTCGGTGACCGATCACCACCGCCGGTGCCTCTACTGTTTAGGCCCCGACCACGACGCGGAGTCGTGCAACGACTGCCAGGCCCTGACTTCGAAGGCTAGGCGGGAGCGGTCCCGCAAGCTTCTCGAGCTTCGCCACTCGGCTCCGCGTCGTGCGCGATCCCGGTCCAGGAGGAGGTCCAAGGATCGCTCGCGGAGCCCTAGCCGACGCCATCGATCGTCCGGCTCCAAGTCGTCGGGTAAGTCCAAACATTCAAAGAAGTCCAAGAGGCGACAACGCTCTTCGGACTCCCCTCGCCGGTCGCGCGACTCGGCCGAGGGTCAGGGTGGTTCCACCCCCGCGGCTCCGGCGGAGCCGCAGGCGCCGCGTCCGCCCCCATACCTGCCGGTCCCTGGGACTGACGCGGCGCCGGCGGAGATCAGTGCCTTCCTCTCGGCCATGAGGAGCCTGGCCCCGCCGTCGACGCCCGCTGGCGCGCCTTCGGGCCCCGCGGACTCGACTGGGCGACCTCGCCTGCCGGCGGCTCCGGCCCCGGCGCCGTCGACGACTCCGGTCTCGACGCCGCAGGTCCCCGCGGGGCCCATGCCTGGGCCCCCGTCGCCGCCGGTTGACCTAGTCACTCCTCCACCGGCGCCGGCGCACACGCCTACACCTCCGGCGCCTTTGGCGCCGACACCGCCCCAGTTTAGCCCTCCTCCGGACCCGGCGCCGCTACGGCGTCGACCGACGCCGCATCCGACGCCGCTTGAGTCCTACAATCTCTACAGTCCGGTTCCGATCGTTTCTCCTGTTTATCAGGAATCGGAAGAAGGGGGCGACTGGGAGGGGTTCGAGGACCCTATGGCTGTTCAGTCACAGCTTTCTCAGGACTGGGCAGATGAACTGGGGGAGGCCAGTGGGCTGGACACCTCGCCAGACACTGGATTCACTTCTCCTCCGACCGTGGCTTCGGAGGAGGGTGCAGCATTTTCTGTGGTGCTGCGCAAGGCGGCCGAGGCCCTTGGGCTCGAGTTGCCTGCCGTGGCTGTGAGGACTAACATCCTCACTGAGGTGCTTCAAACCTCAGCAAGCTCCACTGAGCCTCTGCTGCCGTTCAATGAGGCCCTCACTGACGTTCTGCAGGGCACCTGGTCCAAGCCCTCCACAGTCCCTCCTGTGGATAGGAACGTTGCCAGGCGCCACCGCCCTGCTCCGGGCGACCCCAGTTTCCTGTCCCAACACCCCACCCCCGAGAGTCTGGTTATCCAGGCCTCTACCTCCCAATCCTCCTTCCCGACCGCTCCGCCGGACCGGGATTCCAAGAGACTCGAGCAGTTTGGCAAGAAACTGTTCTCGTCCCTTAGTTTGGGCCTGCGGTCCTTGAATACCGCTTGTCTCTTGGACCGTTATTCCCATTCCCTGTGGGATACGGTGGAGGACGTGCTGCCCCTGTGTCCGGAGGAGGTCCGGACGCGTCTTAACCAGGCTTTGGCCGATGGGAGGGATGCAGCACGGCACGCCATACGATGTGGGCTTGACACCACGGACTCGCTGGGTAGAGCGATTTCCACCACGGTGGCGCTCCGCCGCCACGCCTGGATGCGGTCCACGTCATTTTCCGGGGATGTCCAGAACACCCTCATGGACATGCCTTTTGATGGCACTCGCCTGTTTGGTGAGAAGGCGGACAGTGCGCTGAACCGCTTTAAGGACTCCCGGGCTACGGCCAAGTCCTTGGGCCTCTCGGCTCCGCGGGCGCACACCTCCGCTTTTCGCCCCTTTCGTGGCCAAGGAAGGGGCGCCTCCTCACGTCCGCAAAGCCACCAGCCGCAGAACCAACCTGCGCGCGGTCGTGGACGTGGTTTCCGCCGTGGCGGAAATGGAGGCCGACGTGGTCAGCCCACTTCCACCCCGGCAGCATCCGCCTCAAAGCCCTCCTAGTCCGAGCTTTCAGGCCCATACCACGCCAGTGGGCGGCAGAGTTCGCCATCACCTGCTCCACTGGCGGTCCATAACATCGGACAGGTGGGTGCTGCAAATCGTCCGAAGGGGCTACTCCCTCCCCTTCGAGACGACCCCTCCAGCCATGCCACCGCAGCACCACCGTATCTCGGGGGATCATTTGAATCTTCTCCGCGAGGAAGTTTCGGCTCTCTTGGCCAAGGGGGCCGTTGAGCGCGTTCCGAGTCCAGAAGTAGGTCGTGGTTGTTATTCCCACTACTTTCTGGTTCCCAAGAAGGGCAAGGGGGGCCTACGCCCTATCTTGGACCTCCGGAACGTCAATGCCTTCCTCCGAAAGGAAAGGTTCAAGATGCTAACGTTGGCTCAGGTTTTAGCTGCCCTAGACCCTGGAGACTGGATGGTAGCGTTGGACTTGCAGGACGCATATTTCCATATCCCCGTCCTGCCGGCCGACCGGCGTTACCTGCGGTTCACGGTGGGCCAAGAGCACTTTCAGTTTACCGTGCTCCCCTTCGGCCTCACCAGTGCCCCTCGGGTGTTCACGAAAGTGATGGCGGTGGTCGCAGCTCATCTGCGCAGATCAGGGGTTCCAGTCTTCCCCTATCTCGACGACTGGTTGTTGAAGGCGGGCTCGCCCCAGGCAGTCGTCTCCCACCTCCAGACTACGGCGGATCTCCTGCATTTGCTGGGGTTTTCCATCAACGTGCCGAAGTCACACCTGAGTCCCTCTCAGAAGCTCCTCTTCATCGGAGCGGTTCTCGATTCGGCGCAGTTCCGGGTCCATCCACCGGAACAGCGGGTCCGGGAAATACAGGCCCTGATTCCCATCTTTCGGCCTCTATCCCGGGTTTCGGTCAGGCTAGTGTTGCGGCTTCTGGGGCTGATGGCCTCCTGCATCCTACTAGTGCATCACGCCAGGCGGCGCATGCGGGCTCTGCAGTGGGACCTGAAGTTTCAGTGGGCCCAGCATCACGGCAACCTGTCCGACCATGTCTTGATCTCGGAGGGCACTGCACAACAGTTGCAGTGGTGGCTCACGGACCGCGAGTGGGTCAAGGGCAAGAGCCTCTCCCTTCCCCAACCGGAGCATGTCGTAGTGACGGATGCGTCCCTCCTGGGATGGGGTGGCCATATGGGAGAGGCGGAGATCAGAGGCCTCTGGTCTCCGGCGGAGTCTCGTCTCCACATCAATCTGTTGGAGTTGAGAGCGATCCGGCTTGCACTGAAAGCCTTCCTTCCCTCTGTCAGGGGAAGTGTCGTGCAGGTGTTCACGGACAACACCACCGCCATGTGGTATTGCAACAAACAGGGCGGGGTGGGGTCGTGGACCCTTTGTCAGGAGGCTCTGCGCCTCTGGACATGGCTGGAACACCAGGGCGTCACCCTGGTGGTTCAACATCTGGCGGGCTCTCTGAACGCCAGAGCAGACGAACTCAGCCGCCGGTGCATGATGGATCACGAATGGCGTCTGAACTCCGAAGTGGCGCAAGGTCTCTTTCAGCAGTGGGGAGAGCCTTGGTTAGATCTATTCGCCACCGAAGAGAACGCGCAATGTCAGCAGTTATGCGCGTTGGAATTTCCAAGGCGGCACTCGCTCGGCGACGCTTTTCGTCACGAGTGGAGTTGCGGTCTGTTGTACGCCTTTCCGCCTATACCACTTCTGCCCAGAGTGCTGAAGAAGATCAGGCACGACCGGGCCCAAGTCATCTTGGTGGCTCCGGATTGGGCACGAAGATACTGGTATCCCGAGCTACTCAGTATGTTGACCGATCCCCCGATTCGTCTGCCCCTTCGGGAGGATCTTCTGTCGCAGCAGCAGGGGACGGTCCTCCACCCGAACCTGTCCAGCCTCCACCTCCATGCGTGGAGATTGAGCGGCGGCAGTTGATGCCATTTGACTTGCCTCCTGAAGTCTGTGATATCATTCTGGCAGCCAGGCGTCCCTCCACAAAGTCGGTATACGCCTGCCGGTGGAACAAATTTGTGGCATGGTGCACAGCAAAGGCTGTGGATCCCCTTTCCGCCCCTCTTTCTGAGGTTCTCCTCTTTCTTCTTTCTCTGGCCCGGCAGGGCTCTGCCCTGGGCACCCTGAAAGGTTATCTTGCTGCCATCTCCGCCTTCTTGCGGCTTCCTGATCAGCCTTCTCTTTTCAAGTCCCCTGTGGTTACACGCTTTCTCAAAGGCATTACACACACGTTCCCTCCGGTCCCTTTTGTAATGCCTCAGTGGGACTTGAATCTGGTCTTGACATTCTTGATGTGCGCTCCCTTCGAGCCTCTTCACAATTGCCCTCTTCGTCTTCTGACGCTTAAGACTGCTTTTCTGGTAGCCATCACCTCGGCTAGACGGGTGAGTGAGCTCCAGGCTTTATCTTCAAAGCCTCCTTTTCTGTCTGTTCATCCGGACAAGGTTGTCCTTCGGCCTCGTCCCTCCTTTCTTCCTAAAGTGGTGACTCCATTTCACCTTGGGCAGTCTGTCACCTTGCCCACCTTCTTTCCGCCTCCGCATCCTTCCAAAGAGGAAGAGAGGCTCCACCGTCTGGACCCAAAACGTGCGCTCTCCTTTTATCTGGACCGCACAAAACAGTTCCGGGTGGACGACCAGCTTTTTGTTGGGTACGTGGGCGCTAAGAAGGGGAAAGCTGTGCACAAACGGACCATCTCTCGGTGGGTCGTTTTGTGTATAAAAATCTGCTATTCCTTGGCTAAAAAGGACCCTCCTGCTGGGCTGCGCGCCCATTCTACTCGGGCCACGGCGGCTACTACTGCCTTGGGACGGGGAGTCCCTTTGCAGGACATCTGTCAGGCGGCGACGTGGGCTTCGCTACACACGTTTGCCAGGCATTATTGCCTCGACAGCCAAGTCCGGAGGGATGGCTTCTTTGGCCGTTCTGTCCTCCAGGACTTTCTGGTGTGATCTTGGTTCGCAGACCCACCACCGGGGATGGTATTGCTTGGGTATCTATTCTAAGGTGAGGAATCTAACTAACGTGTTTCTTTCAGATGAACAAGTTACTTACCTTCGGTAACGATGTATCTGTAAGAAACATTAGTTAGTTAGATTCCTCACCGACCCACTCATCCTCCCCGTTCTGCGAACTGACATCTAGGGTTAAGGTTGTCCTTTCAGGCCCCTAGATTTTATTTTTGGCACCAGTGTCGGTCTTTGCATGGCTCTGCGTTCCTGGCGCGGAAGGCTATGTACAAGAACTGACGTCAGCGCGCGAGGGCGGCGTCTAAGTACTCCGACGACGTCATCCCGGCGCACGATGCCGACGACGGACGCGGAGCCGCAGACGACGCATAGCGACGCGCAAGGGGTATTGCTGACGAAAAATCTTCCGGATCCAGTCTGACGCCTGGGGATATTCTAAGGTGAGGAATCTAACTAACTAATGTTTCTTACAGATACATCGTTACCGAAGGTAAGTAACTTGTTCTTCAGAACCGCCGGCCAGTACAGCCGCAGTCTCAGCACAGCCGCTGTCATGAGGCCTGCCATGGTGGGTCCCGGGGCCAGCATGCGGGTCAATCCACCACCACCCCTGCCACCACCGCCTCAAAACCTTCCTAGTCCGGTGTTTCAGACCCACCAGATGCCAGTGGGTGGCAGGATTCGCCATCACCTCCCCCACTGGTGCACTCAGGACAGTGGGGTTCTGCAGATAGTCCGAAGGGGCTACTCCCTCCCCTTCGAGTCTACCCCTCCAGCCATGCCACCTCAGTACCACTGCATGTCAGGGGATCACTTGGCACTTCTTCAGCAGGATGTCGTGGCCCTCTTGGCCAAAGGGGCTATCAAGCGCGTTCTGATGCCATAAGTAGGTTGTGGTTGTTCTTCCCACTACTTCTTGGTTCCAAAGAAAGACAAAGGTCTGTGTCCTAGGTTAGACCTCCGGAACATCAATCGCTACTTCCGGAAGGAGAAGTTCAAGATGCTCACGCTTGCTCAGGTCTTGTCTGCCCTAGACCCGCAAGACTGTCTGGTAGAGTTAGACTTGCATGATGCTTATTTTCATATCCCCACCCTGCCAGCCCACAGGTGTTACCTACGGTTCACGGTGAGCCACGAGCACTTTCAGTTTACTGTGCTCCCTTTCGGCCTTACCAGCGCTCCTCGGTTGTTCACGTAAGTGATGGCGGTGGTCGCAGCTCATTTGCGCAGATCAGTGGTTTTAGTCTTCCCCTATCTCTACGACTGGCTGTTGAAGGCAGGCTCGCCTCAGGCAGTCGTCTCCCACCTCCAGACTACGGCCGACCTCCTGCATTTGCTGGGGTTTTTCATCAACGTGCCCAAGTCGCACCTGATTCCCTCTCAGACGCTCCTCTTCATTGGAGCGGTTCTGGATACGGCAGTTTCGGGTTTATCCTCCCGATCAGCGAGTCCGGGACATTCGGGCTATGATTCCGATCTTTTGGTTCTGGTCCTGGGTTTCGGTCAGTTAGATCCTGAGGTTGCTGGGCCTCTTGGCCTCCTGCATCCTGCTGATCTATCATGCCAGATGGCATATGCGGGCTCTGCAGTGGGACCTGAAGTTCCTGTGGACGCAGCATCGGGGAAACCTGTCTGACTACTTCCAGATCTCAGAGGGCACTGCACAGGACTTGCAGTGGTGGCTCACAGACCAGCGTTGGGTCATCGGCAGATCCCTCTCCCTTCCCCAACCGGAGCACACAGTAGTGACGGACGCGTCCCTCCTGGGATGGGGAGGCCTCATGGGATAGATGGAGATCAGAAGCCTCTGGTCTCCGGCAGAGTCCAAGCTCCGTATCAACCTTTTGGAGCTCAGGAGATCCTGCTTGCACTGAAAACATTCCTTCCCTCTGTCAAGGGGAGAGTAGTGCAGGTGTTCAGACACCACCACCACCGCCATGTGGTACTGCAGCAAGCAGGGCGGGGTGGGGTCGTGGAACCTATGGCAAGAGGCTCTACGTCTCTGGATGTGGCCGGAACATCAAGGCATTTCCTTGGTGGTTCAACACCTGGCAGGTACCCTAAACGCCAGGGTGGACGAACTCAGTCACAGGTGCATATTTGATTGCTAATGGCGTCTTCACTCAGAGGTGGCACAAGGTCTCTTTCAGCAGTGGGGAGAACAATGATTAGTTCTATTCGCCACCAAAGAACGGGCAATGTCAGCAGTTCTGCGCGTTGGGGTTAACAAGGCTGCACTCGCTCGGATACGCTTTTTGTCGCGAGTGGAGTTGCGGTCTATTGCACGCCTTTCCGCCTATACCACTTCTGCCCAGCGTGCTGAAGATCAGACGCGACCGGGCCCAAGTCATTCTTGTAGCACCAGACTGGGCTCGAAGAGTTTGGTATCCCGAGCTACTCAGTATGAGCGTGGATACCCCGATCCGACTGCCTCTTCGGGAGGATCTTAGTCGCAGCAACAGGGGAGGGTCCTCCACCCGAACCTGTCCATCCTCCACCTCCTTTCGTGGAGATTGAGCAGCGACAGTTGATTCCATTTGACTTGCCTCCTGAAGTCTGTATTGTGATTCTGGCAGCCAGGCTTCCCTCAACTAAAACTGTATACGCCTGTCGGTGGAACAAGTTTGTGGCATGGTGTACAGCGAAAGCTGTAGATCCCCTTTCTGCCCTTCTTTCAGAGGTTCTATTATTCCTTCTCTCTTGGGCCCAGCAGGGCTCTGCTCTGGGCACTATCAAGGGCTACCTTTCTGCTCTTTCAGCCTTTCTCAGGCTGCCTGATAAGCCCTCTCTTTTCAAGTCCCCTGTTGTCAATAGATTTCTCAATGGCATTACTCACCTTTTCCCTCCTATTCCTTTTGTGATGCCTCAATGGGACTTTAACCTGGTTCTGACATACTTGGTGTGCGTTCCTTTTGAGCCTCTTAATAACTGTCCTTTGTGGTTATTAACCTTAAAAACTGTCTTCCTGATGGCCATCACCTCCGCTCGGCGGGTGAGTAAGCTCCAGGCTCTTTCCTGTAAACCTCCTTTCCTGGCGACTGATCCGGACAAGGTTGTGCTTTGACCGCATCCCTCCTTTCTACCGAAAGTAGTCACTGCCTTTCGTCTCGGGCAAACTGTCACTCTGCCCACTTTCTTTCCGCCTCCGCCCCCTTCAAGAGAAGAGGAGAGGCTCCACCGTCTGGACCCAAAATGTGCTTTTTCGTTCTATTTCAACCGCACACAACAGTTCCGGGTGGATGACCAGCTGTTTGTTGGCTACGTGGGCGCCAAAAAGGCTGGGCTGTGCACAAGCGAACTATCTCCCGATGGGTTGTCTTGTGCATTAAAGCCTGTTACTCTCTGGCTAAAAAGGAACCTCCGGTTGGGCTGCGTGCCCATTTTAGCAGGGCGACAGCGGCTACTACAGCATTGGGACCCGGTGTCCCCCTGCAAGACATCTGTCAGGCAGCCACTTGGGCCTCGTTGCATACGTTCACCAGGCACTATTGCCTTGAGAGTCAGGTCCAGAGAGGCGGCTTCTTTGTCCGTTCAGTTCTCCGTGACTTTCTGGTGTAATCTCACTTCGCAGACCCACCACCGGGGTTAGTATTGTTTGGGTATGTATTCTAAGGTAAGGAATCTATCGCTAACGTGTCTCTTTCAGATGCACAAGTTACTTGTGTAACAATATATCTGTAAGAGACATTAGTTAGTAATAGATTCCTTACCGCCCGCCCATCCTCCCCGTTCTGTGAACTGTTCTCTAGGGTTCCGGACATCCCTTTTAGGGCCCTAGTTCTATTGCACCAGTAGTCGGTCTCTGGCATGGCTCTGCGCTTCTGGCACGGAAATGTTGTGTACAGAACTGACTGGGCGCGTCTAAGTATCTCCGACGTCATCTCGGCAGCTATGATGCCAGCGACGTACGGAAAGCCGCACGTGACGCCTTCCGACGCGCAGGGGTACTGCTGATGAAATCTTTCCGGATCCAGTCTGACGCCTGGGGATATTCTAAGGTAAGGAGTCTACAGATATATGTTACACAAGTAAGTAACTTATGCGTCAAGTCTTGAATCTGCTGCCTTAGGTCACATCCAATAACTGTTATCAGTACTAAAGGGTTTTTAGTAAGTCAAGAAGTGAGGCGCTCTGCTCTGTAAACGCAAATATCAATGAGCTCTGTTTCATATGGTGAAACCAGGTCAGGGGAAAATCCTTAAACCCCTAGAGTGTGTGTAGGGAGACCCTACACTGTAAAATATACAACCAAGTCCTGGGCACACATAAAGTAAGTATCGCAGTAAAAATTGTGTAAACACAGTTCAAGTGAGTTCATCAGTAAAGGTCCAATGTTCCGGTTGGGTAAAAGGATTCTTTGTCTTTATTCAATATTATTTAAGCAAAAGGAAACCAGCCAACACTTGTTTTGTCGCAATCGAAAAATAATTACGCAACTTCCTCAGGGCTGGGAAGGATACAAAGGGAATTTATCAACAAATGCTGTTATGTAACAAGTGAGTGGTGGAAAAAAAAGAGAACTTACATGTGATGCATATGGTGCCATTACCCCTTACAAGTGGAAACCTTAATGATCTGGATACAGCAAAAAGTAAAAGAAGCAATGTGAGCAAAGTGTGGATTCGTTTTAAGAACAGCAATCTCAAGTGAATAGTGTGGTCCTATATACCAACTTAAACAATATCATAATCAGCGTTTAACATGCTACATTATACATGAGTCTCAATAAATGTTCACAGGGCGATTGCACTTTCGTAAAATATTGCATTGGAACAAGTGCCTTAATATATATTTTTCTCACGTGCTTAGAATGGTGGGCAACAAAATGAAGGAAGCAAGTGTTTACAGTTTATTAACATACTTCAATCAAACATGCACCATAGTTGGTGTTTCCACGTGCAAAGAAAAGTGAGATAAAGTGAAATGGAAGGAATTGTATCTTAGGAAAACTGAATAAGTAACTGAACAGACAGTACCTGAATATTGGAGAAAATGATGTTGACAGTCTGCGAGTAAAAAGGAAACAAGCATTGGCATAGCCAATAGGTCTCGCCTTTGGGACCTTATAAGTGCATAACTAAATACTTATAAGGTCCCAAAAGCGAGACCTATTGGCTATGGAAAGCGGCCGTGAAAGTAAAAGTGGTCGCGATCAAACATCAAAGCGGCCGCTAAAGTGAAAGTAATCGCGGTAAAGCGCGGCGCGCGTGCCCGCACATGCACTGTAGCTCCAGGCTGGCCTGGTAGTACTTTTTGGAGCCCTCTCAATAAGTCTCGCCAGACCAGCGCATGCGCTGGGTCAGGCGAGACCTAAAAAAGGGGGATATGTAAAAAGGGAGTCTGAGAAGTGTTCGGTAAAGTGAATGATAACGAAGGTAAAATTAGAAAAAGTGGAGCGCTCACTGCCCTGCCGGTGATGCTTCCGACCCGGCTGGCCAATGTATAAGTCCTACTATAATGGACCGTTTGAAATTCAAGATGCACCTACATGAAAATAAATACACAGGAATGATTGGAAAGATTCACTGTCTTTAAGGTAAGTAGTGCTGACGGAGAGGAATAAGGCGAAGAAGCCGGATTTACCACAATGATGGCGATACGATAATTACGTTCTGCCGTGGGACTTCTGAACACAAAGGGTAGATCGTGACCGGAATCTGGATCCGAAAAGCAGGTCCCATGTTGAGTAACCCACAATTAGTATTTTTAAGATAAGGAGAAGCCTATATGATGTGGTGATGGGGCAAGTGTCTTACCTGTAGCGAGTGCGCTAAGAATCTTCACGGCTGTCTGCTTTTGTTCCGAGTGTGGACAAAGAGCTGAACCCGCAAGTAATCTTTATACCTCCGGTGAGACTAAACGACTAGAGCGTAAACCGCTCACTTGTTTAACAATAGTAACTTTATTGTTACTAACAATAAACATTAGAGTCAAAAGATCCCGTCTGTATGGGCTCAAGTAGTAAGCCAATTATGCAAAAAGTACGAAAATATCTAAACTACTAAGTCTCCTGGGGTATAGGAGAACCATGAAAGTTGCCTCCTGCGAGGAGTTTAGTATTCAAAAAGGCAATGGAAATAGATTAACATGTGCCATAGAATTGCAGTCAATCAAAGCTTTAGATCTGAGAAATATTAGTACAGAATAGAGTTGTGACAAACAAATTATTTTGAATAGTATCATCATGTCATTAGCTAGTATCTATACCATGTTACACAAAAGGGGTAAATCAGTGACATAGATGTACCTGAAAGTGAACAAATACCACAAAAGTTGTGATATTGGGCAAAGAATAGGTGTCGTCATCATATCCATATGTGTTTGTAAGATATTTAAAATATGTGACAACCTGTGATGTACTGGTTATTTGTGTGTACATAAATTATTACTGAATGACATGATCGTCTGTGTGTACTCAAAACAGCTGTACTTTAATTTTGTACTGAAAAAGCAACCTGTTGTTTAAATCATATTTCATTCCCCCAGAAAATATTGCATCTCATGGTCACTATTCAAGCCGTGTTCAACTGAGTGCAAACGCATGATCCAAGTGGCCTCTGTGCGTCTGAGTTTAAGCTCTCTGTTGCCACCTCGTACATGTGGTTGTATTACATCAATTCCAAAAAAACAAGAGAACATTTCTGTGAACCATGCGATGGACAGATTGCCGCATGTAGTGCCACCGGATATCTGGCATTTTGTTGTTGTAACGCTCTAATATGTTCACTGATTCTGTCTTTTAAAGGTCTTATGGTACTTCCCACGTATAGTTTACTGCATGTACATTCAATGACGCACACAACAAACTTAGTATTACAGTTTGTTGTGTCTGATGTCATATCTTTTCTTGTCATAGTTGGTGAAATTCAAGGTCCCATGTTTTGCCCATCTGTATACCCCGCAACAGCCACATTTATAGAAGCCAGTGGTGTTTTGGGTGAGCCAGGTCGGAACATTGGCTGAACGTGGACAGTAGGACTCAGTCTAGTTCTTAAAGCCATGCCCCTTCTGAATGTAATGTGAGGGTAATTGGTGATGTAAACTTTGAACGATATGTCTGCCTGTAGGATTCCCCAATGCTTGGTGAGACTTTTCCTAATGATGTGGTTCAGTCTGTTAAAGTCAGTTACTAGTCTTACTGGTTGATGTTCTTGTTGTGTGGGATTCTTGACCCTTAATGTGTCTGATCTTTGTGTGTGCCCAATTCTTGTCTCCGCTTGTTTAATCATATGTTTGGTATATCCTCTCCTATTGAATCTACGCTTCATGTCTGTGAAACAATTCTGAATTTAAGTTTCTTTACTGCAATTCCTCCTTGCCCTCAAGAAATTCCCCATATGGTATAAAACGAATCTGATGTGCAGGATGGTAACTGTCCGCATTCAATATTTCAGTGCTCGAGGTTTCCTTGCGAAATAGTCTACTGTGCAATCTGTTGTCCTTAATGTACAGTTTCACATCCAAAAATGTAATTTTGGATGTGCTCGATTCCATAGTGAATTTCATGTCGAGGGTATTGTTCAAGTGGGTGTAACATTTGTTTAGTTCGTCTTGTGTGCCTGACCACATTCGAAGACAGTCATCTATGTAGCGGCCCCAATACATAATGGAGTAGATCCAAGGTGCTCCCTTCTCACCTCAAATCCAATTAACTTCCAAAGTGCCCATGAATAAGTTTGCAAACAATGGTGAGAACTTAGATCCCATGGCAACTCCCCTGATTTGTTTATACCAACGTTGGTCAAACATGAAGAAATTATTGTTTAGAATAAGATCCATCCTGGAAATAAGCATGGTGGCATGTTGCCATTGTGTGGCTGGTGTGTTATGTAAGAGGTGAGTCACTGCGCGAAGGCCAAGTTCTGGTTTGATGCTAGTGTACAAAGACACTACGTCTAAGGTGACCAAAATAGTTCCTGGATGCCATTGTAGATTTGCTAGGATGCTGAGGATGTGTTTGGTGACCTGGATATATGCTGGTAGATTTCGTACCACAGGTCCAAGGAAAAGGTCTATATATTCTGCTAGCCTTTCAGTCGTGCCACCCATCCCCGACACAAAGGGTCTACCTGGAGAGAAAGGGAGATGTTTGTGTATCTTAGGTAGGGTGTACAACCACAGGAAAGTGGGTCTAAAAACCTTCAGGTACATATATTCATCTTCATTTAATAAACCTGCTGTGTGCCAGTCTGCCAAGTGCTTGTTGATCTTAATGGTCCTATAGGATTACATGAGAGTAATTCATAGCAGGCCGTGTCATTTAGTTGGGTCAAAATTTCTTGTTTATAGTCGTCCTGGTACATAACTACAACATTTCCCCCTTTGTCTGCCTCCCTGATTAGGATGTCTGTGTCAGTGCTCAATGTTTTGAGGGCTATTTGTTCGCCTCTAGCAAGATTGTCTTTATGTTTGTGTCTTGAACTGTGTTTACACAATTTTTACTTTGATAATTACTTTGTGTGGCCAGGACTTGGTTGTACATCCAATAACTGTGTTTAAAACTGTTGATACTCCCCCGGCAGGACCTAACAATCTACTCCCGCCTCATTACACTGATGAAAGCTGTATTTGGATATCAAAAAGTACCAGTGAGCTAGATGCCTCACCAAAGACAGAGATGGACTTATCTGGTGGTCCAGTGGAAGAAAGTGCCTCTTTTTCTGCAATAGTACGTAGAGCACCAGAAGAGCTGAACTTGCAATTCCCTGCTCTGGAAACTGTAGCCAGTTTCACTGAATATTCAACCCTGTCCAGCTTCATCTGAGCCACACTTACTATTTAATGATGCTCTTATGGGCACTCTTGTGGTCACTTGGTGTAATCTATACTCTGCTGTTCCGGTCAGCTAACCTGTAGCCAGAAAGCACAACCCAACCCTTTAATTACTGACCACCTGATGTTATTAACTGGGTTTTCCGGGAATGTTAAAGCACTCACCGCAGCATGATTGTTTGGCTAATTGACACTAGACAATGCCACCAGCAGAATAGAGCTTTTATGAATTGTCCATCTTTACCAACAGCTACAACTTTCCAAGCCATTGCAGTAGTTAACTGCACCCCTTTTCAGAGCAGAGGATGTGGCAATGGCTGAGGAGGTTCACAGCAGCAGGGACGGACAGCCTCCTACTCAACCTCCCCTGCTGATGTGGCTATCAGGGTGCTTTGATTTGCCTTTAACCAACCAGCAGGGCCAGGATAGTTTTTTCCCCCTGGACGGAGACCCAAACCCGTCAGACCTGTGGGTCTTACACATTGTTCAAAAGGGCTACGCGCGTCCTTTCATTTTATCCCCAGCTTTTATTCTCCCTACACCAAAGTGACTTTCCATGGACCACACCACTATCCTGATGCAAAAAGTCAATCTACTGCTTGCCTAAGGAAATATGACTTTCATGCCAGACTAAGTGATGCTATGGGTGCTCTTTGACCCATGTCTTCATCCCAGAGACGTAGCCTTTGGCCTAAACTGGATCTGCAGCCATTCAATGCCTTTTTGGAGAAAGACAAATTAAAACATGCTTACCCATGGCTAACACATACTGATCTAAGACCTCTAAGCTCTGTGTCCTTAGCACTGGATAGTGTTCTTGGACTTACAGGATGTAGATTTTCATTTATTCTTCCTGCAGTCCCACAGATAGTGATGGAGACTTCTAGCTGCATATTCCTTACCTTTGAATTTCCAAGGTGTCAGGCTGGATCCGGAAACTTTTGTAGAGCAATTACCCTTGCGCACAACGTCGGGTGGCTCCATTCGGCTCCGTGTGAAGTCGATGGTGGCGGTAGCGTTGGTTACAACGTTGTGGTGCCTACATCAGCACCAACCAGGCTGGCGGACGTCAGTTCTTTTCTTTCCGCGCCAGTTAAGTGCCTATCCGGGAAGAGCTACCCCTCTGCCGCTTTTTGGCAGGCTTTTTCTCAACTTAGGTCGATATTTTTGACGACTTTGTGTGCGAGGGATGTCAGGTAGAAAGACAGGTTTTAAACCATGCGGGACTTGTTATCGCATGATGTCGATTACCGATCCCCACGTGCATGTCTGTGGTGTCTTGAACGAGACCACGATTCGAAGTTGTATTCAGACTGTCGGGCGATGGCTCCGAAGACCTTGAGGGAGTGGGCAATGAAGTTGCTCGCAGCCCTGCAGTTGACACGATCTAGCGAGACACTGAGGAGGTCACGATCCCGTTCGAAGAAGAGGAGGTCACGGGATCGCTCAGAGCCTTAAGTCCTCTTCCTCCCATTCGAGGTCATCTGGACACTCTGGGAAGAGGCACAAGAAGAAGTGCAAGCGGACCTCAACTGGTGTCCACCGTCGAAAGAGGTAAGGCGCACCAACTCTCTAGGCACAGTTCTGCAGAGCCAGAATCCATTTCCGGGAGCCGTAATGACTCCCGCTCAAATTAACGATTTTTACGAGGCCATGCACCGCGCATTTGAGCGGAACAACCCTGTTGGTGGGCCCTCGGGTCAGATCCCCCATCTGGTTCAACGCCGTCGGCTTCTGCCACGGCGCCGGTGGTGCCTCAGGGATTCGATCTCGGATCCGGTTCGACGCCGATCGTACCAACACGACATTCCCGACATCTAACCCGAAGTCGGTGGCAGTGGCATCACCGGCGGCTGTTGTGGCGCAAGGCCCATCCTCATCCCAGACGACACGGAGCCGGAACGGCGTCATACGACGCCTATTCCAACGTCTACAGAACCCAGGGGTTCTATGTTGTTACCTGAGCACCTTGTGGACGTGCTAGGCTCAGGAGAGGAATGGGAGGAGTCTGGAGACCATCTAGAGAACCAGGATGTCTCTGAGGAGACAGTGGACTGGTATGGGAAACTTGGGGAAGCCAGTGGTCTGGATACTACCCCAGACTCACCACCTACAGTGGCTATGGAAGAGGGGGCATCCTATGCTATGGTGGTTAAGAGGGCAGCTGAGGTCCTTGGACTGGAACGGCCCTCAGTGGAGGTCAGTACTAATCTACTGACCGAAATGCTTCGACCTGGGGCTTCCACCTCTGAATCTTTTTTATCTTTCAATGAGGCACTTACGGATGTCCTACTAGGAACTTGGTCCAAGCCTAGCACAGGGGCTTCTGTGAACAGGACTATTGCTCGCCGCCATCGCCCAGCACCGGGTGACCGAAAGTTCCTTATCCAACACCCCACCCCAGAAAGTTTGGTGGTGCAGGCCTCTACTTCCTAGGGCTCATTCCCTTCCGCCCCTCCAGATAGGTTATCAAAGAGACTAGACTCATTTGGGAAGATGTTTTCTTCCTCCAGTCTGGCATTGCGGTCGGTAAATACCGCATGCTTATTGGGCCTTTTCTCCCACTCTCTTTGGGAGACACTTGCGCAGGTGCTCTCACAAGTCCCGGAGGAGGCCCAGGGTGTGCTCTCCCAGGCTATCAAGGACGAGAGAGATGCCTCAAAATTCACCATACTGTGTGGTTTGGATACGACCGATTCTGGGCAGATCTATTTTAACGACAGTGGCCTTGAGGTACCATGCCTGGCATTGCACATCTGGCTTCTCGGGGTCGGGAGATGTCCAGGCCAATTTGATGGACATGCTTTTTGATGGAACCCGCCTTTTTTAGGGCAAAGGCAGACTCGGCCCTGGTTAGGTTTCAAGGACGCTGAAGCTACAGCCAGATCTTTGGGCCTCTCCTCCACTCCTTGTGGCCACTCTTCCTTTCGTGGCTACGGAAGGGGTTTCCAGCCACGCCAGCCCTATCCTAGCACTGTCCTGCGCAGACAGAAGTCATCTACCACACTGCCCCCGGCAGCTGCAGCCTCCAAGCATTCGTTAGGGTTCTCTATAAACATGCTGAAGTCACACCTGACTCCTTCTCAGGCACTCCCTTTTATCGGATCTGTTCTGGACACAGTGCAGTTTCGGTCTTATCCTCCCCAGCAGCGAGTCCAGGATATTCAGGTTATGATTACGATATTTCGCGAGGTGTCGTATGCGGGCTCTGCAGTGGGACTTGAAGTTTCAGTGGGCACAGCATCAGTGAAATCTCACCGATGTGGTTCAGATCTCGGAAGGAACTGCGAAGTATCTGCATTGGTGGTTAACGAGCCTAGATTGCGTCAAAGGCATACCTCTCTCCCTTCCCCAACTGGATTTCATAATCGTGACGAGTTTGTCACTTCTGGGATGGGGCGGCCCCTTAGGAGAGATGGAGATCAGAGGTCACTGGTCTCCGGTGGAGACGGGGCTCCACATAAACGTATTGGAGCTCTGAGCAATTTGCTTGGCATTGAAAGCATTTCTTCCCTCTGTCAAGGGAAAGTTGGTGCAGGTATTCTCGGACAACACTAACGCCATGTGGGACTGCAACAAGCAAGGCGATGTGGAGTCAAGGACCCTTTGTCGAGAAGCCCTGAGTCTCCGGACATGGCTGAAACAACAGGGCATAACCCTGGTGGTTCAACACCTGGCAGGTTCTCTGAATGCCAGGGTGGACGATCTCAGCCGTCGACGCCTAGAGGGTCACAAATGACGTCTCCAGTCAGAGGTGGTGCAAAGTCTCTTTCAGCACTGGGTAGAACCTTGGTTAGATTTGTTCGCCTCCCAAAAGAACACACAGTGTCAGCAGTACTGTGCGCTGGAGCTTCCAAGACTGCTATCGCTTGGCGATGCGTTTCGTTGCGAGTGGAGCTCAGGCCTGTTGTGCGGCTTTCCGCCCATACCACTCCGACCCAGGGTTCTGAAGAAGATCAGGAGTGACCGGGTCCGAGTCATCCTTGTGGCACCTGATTGGGCAAGGAGAGTACGGTATCCAGAGCTTCTGAGCATGAGTGTCGATCCTCCGATCAGGCTGCCCCTTCGGGAGGATCTTCTGTCGCAGCAGAAGGGGAGGGTTCTCCACCCGAACCCGTCAACTCTGCGCCTCCATGCGTGGAGATTGAGCAGCGGCAGTTGATGGCTTTTGACCTACGTCCCGAGGTCTGTAACTCTGGCGGCTAGGCAGTAAGTCTGTATACGCCAGCTGTTGGCAGAAATTTGTATTCTACTGTTCATAAAGATCTAATGACCCTCCTTCTGCTGTCCTTTTGTTCATTCTGACACTTGCCCAGCAGGGCTCGACTTTGTGAACTCTCAAGTGTCACCTTTCTGCTCTGTATACTTTTTTGCGGCTGCCAGACCAACCTTCTCTTTTGAATTCTCCTATTGTAAATGGATTTCTTTAAGGGCTGATACACTTTTTCCACCCATGCCCTTTATTATGCCACAATGGGACCTTAATTTGGTCCTTACTTACCTGCTCTGTGCTCCTTTTGAGCCTTTGCACAATTGTCCCATCCAGCTGCTGACCATCAAAATATTTTTCTTGGTGGCGATTACATAGGCCAGGAGGGTGAGTGAGTTGCAGGCGTTATCCAGCTCGCCTCCTTATCTTATGTCCTTTCCGGACATGGTGGTGCTTCGCACCAGGGCATCATTCTTACCAAAGGTTGTTACCCCATTCCATCTGGGTCAGTCCATCACTTTGCCCACTTTTATTTCTCCCCCACGTCGCTCTAAGGAAGAGGAGCATCTCCACCGACTGGACCCAAAAAAGAGCGTTGTCGTTCTACCTTGACCGCACAAGACAGTTCCGGGTGGATGACCAACTCTTTGTGGGGTATGTGGGAGCAAAGAAGGGAATGACGGTGCAGAAAAGAACCATCTCTCGCTGGGTTGTTCTCTGCATTAAAATCTGTTATGCCTTGGATAAGAAGCAGCCCCCTGAGGGAGCAGGGGCCCATTCCACAAGGGAACAAGCTGCGACTACAGCCTTGGCTCGGGGTGTCCCACTCCATGACATGTGTCAGGCAATGACGTGGGCGTAATTGCACACATTCGCAAAACATTAATGCCTTGATCGTTAATTGCGCTGGGACGGACACTTTGCCCGCTCAGTCCAGCAAGACTTTTTAGTCTAGTCCATGAGTTCGCAACCCCAGCCGGAATTGTGAGGCTTGGGTATCTGATTGAAAGGTAAGCAATCTGCGGCAAGAAGTCTGTATCAGATGAACACGTTACTTACCTTCGGAAACACATTTTCTGGTAGAGACTGTATCTAGCTGCAGATTCGTTATAGCCCCACCCATGCCTTCCCGCTTTGTAGACTGATGTTGTAGGACTAGGGTTTCTCCTCTTTCAGGGCCCTAGTTTTGCACACGTTTATGCCAGTTGTTGGACCCGGCCTCGTGGCGTGGTCCTGACTTCCCGAGGGTTGGGCCCGTTCCCCGCCCTAGCCCCCACGAGCTACCCGTTCGGGCCGCACGAGGTCACCTCCACCTCGGGGCTCCGCCATTTTGCCGCCTACCACGTGACCCTGCACACCAGTCCTCATGACTCCGCTCAACCCGGCCTCGGCCCCAGCAAGGCCCAGACATTGAGGCACCAAGAACTGGCCAGGGGGTATCACGTGAACACCTCATCGCCCTGGCAGAGGGCGGTATCGATGGGACCCCCAACCACTCCCACACACCGAGGTGCGATCGGCCTCCATCTCTCCTGGGCCGGGCGCCTCTCCTGCTGGGCGTCTGGTCACTCCCAACCCGGCCTCTCCGCCCCCCGGGCGCAAGGGTCCGGACATCAAAGGGCCCCAGACCTATATCTGGGGCGACCCCGCCACCGACCGGGAGTTGTATCCCGGAGTCGAGAGCCCTGCTGATTGAATCGCGGCCGACCCTACAGAGAAGAAACCCTTGCTTGAAACCACCACGAGCCCTGCAGACTGCGTCGCGGCTCCTTCTTGCTGAAACCTTGGAGTCCCCCGGAACATCGGGGCCCTGCTGACGCTGTCGCGGCCCAACCTCGCTGAAACCTCCCTCGGAGCCCTGCTGACGACATCGCGGCTCGAGCTGAGCAGAAACCATCTTGAGAGTCCCGCTGACCTGGTCGCGGCTCCCCACGAACTGAACGCCAGAGCCCTGCTGACGCCGTCGCGGCTCGACCCCTCCGAGACCCGGAGGTTCTCCAGCTTGAGGATAAGAACTAGGCCCCAGGTACCCTCGTACCAAACCCCTCCCAAAGACTGTCCTGCTACCTCTTCCCTCCTAAAACGAGACACTGAGACTTTTTGTGGATCCCTTGATCCCCCTTTTCTGTACATATTGATCCCGTAACCTTTTAAGTGCTGATAAAGAATTGCTCATCTTGAGACAACCTCCTTGAGTCCGGTGTGGTGGTGTTACTGTGCTAGTACATATTAGGAGAAGGATCTCCCAGGAGGCATCTCTACGGCGCTCGGCTACTTCGTACAGTGTGGGGGCCCCCCCTGAGTGGTCTCGCCGACTCCTCGGGGTCCGCCTTCCAACATTTGGTGGCCAGCGACGGGATCCGAGCCGAACGCAGTACTTACCAGCCAGTAACCCACTAGCTAACCATCCAGACAAACGGAAGTAATGAGCAACCAAGAAAACAACGCGACCACCGAGTTCCAGCCCGAACGGTTGGAGGAATACACGCACAAAGAATTGAAACAGTTCTGCAAGGACAAGGGCATTGCAACCACCGGCCTAGGTACCAAAGAGGAGATGCAGAAAACCTTGAGGACCTGGCTGGAGGCCGAGGCAGGCCCCTCCCAGGAAGAAGGTCCCCTGCCCCTGACTGTGGCCACATCCACCGCACCGACTCCGGCAACCGGAAGAAGAAATAGCCTAGAAACCGGCCTCTCCGAAGGGGAGATACGAGAGCGGGAGAAGGTCCGGAACCACGAACTAGAGCTCGCACGACTGCGGCTGGACGGCGAACTCCAGCTGGCGGAAAAGAAACTGGCCCTAGAGCAGCTACGGCTACAAGAGGAGATAGAAGAGAAGAGACGGCACCGAGAGTTGGAGGAAAAAAGACTGACCCTTGAGCACGAGCGAAGTCTCAAAGAGCTCGAGATCAAGGCAAAGCAAGAGGGGACCGACACCCCCAGTAATAGAGACACCCTACCGCCTGCCGAGGCCAAGGTACATATCCCGAAAGATGTCGTCAAGGAGTACTATAAGAATGACGACATCCAACAATGGTTCAAGGCATACGAGGTGGCCATGACCTCCCATCGGGTGCCCCGAAAGGACTGGGGCGCCGGCCTGTGGGGTCGGTACCTTAGTGAAGGTCGAGACACACTGCTCCAGCTGCCAGAGGAGGTGATGAGCTCCTACGACCACATGAAGGAGGCCCTGCTCGCCCGCTACGGGCTAACCGCGGAAATGTACCGCCAGTGGTTCAGAGACTGCAAGAAGATCCCGGGTACTACCTGGGTGGAATATGTGGACTTTTTTAGCCGGGCCCTAGAAGGATGGATCAAGGGTAGCAAAGTCACCACCTACGGGCAGCTGGTCGACCTCATTGTTTGGGAACATCTCTCCAACAATTGCTTCGTGTAGCTGAGGCAACACCTCCTCGACAGCAAGCTGACCGACCCACGAAAACTCGCCGTCGAGGCCGATCAATGGGTCAACACCCGAGTCCCCCGGAACTCGATGGGGGAGTACCAGAGGAGCCCCACCGGACCTCCCCGCCAACGCGGTGGAGGGGGAGGGCCGAACAGGAACCGGGACTCCCCCGCCGGGGCCCCCAGGAGCCCACCTCGAGGGCCGCCACAGCAACACCTCTCCCCGAGCCCAGACCGAAGAGGGGCGACCCCAGCCAGAACCGGACCACGGCCCCCAGTAACATGCTACGGCTGCCAACAAACCGGACACTATGCCAGCGATCCGGTCTGCCCCCTGAACCGAAGGAGCGGGGCCGGCGGGCCCCCGCACCGACAGCTGGCGGCCGCCGCCCTGGGGGAAGGAGAAGGAGAAGAAGAAGAAGAAACCCTCGACCGAGGAACCACCAAATGGGAGCCGGCGGCCATGGCCCTGGTCTGCCTGGGCCGCCGAGAAATGGTGCGCCGCACCCCCATCCCAAACAACACCCAGAAGTACCGGCAGCAGGTCACCGTCAATGGACAACGGGCCGAAGCCCTTCGTGACACTGGCGCCAGCGTCACCGCTGTCTGCTGCCACCTGGTGACCCTCGAACAGATCCTACCAAATGTGCTGTGCCCCGTCCGGACGGCCGACAACAGCGAAAGCCTGTGCCAGATGGCCCTGGTCCCCTTCGAGTGGGGAGCGGTGACAGGCCTACTAAAAGTGACTGTCCGCGACGACGCACCAGTAGACTGCCTCCTGGGGAACGACCTGGAGAGTTCCTCCTGGGCTCAAGTGGAGCGACGAGAGCACCTCCGAATGCTGGGACTGTCCGAATGGGCCTGCGCCATCACCCGGTCCATGACCACCCAGGCCCCCCGCTCGTCCCTGGCCCCCGGTGCCACCCAGCCCGAGGGGCTTGCAACACCCCCCGCCTGCAGCGAGGGGGAGGCGGACACCGACACTGGACCTACTGAACCCTCCCCCGAAGAGATTGCTTCCCTAGGCGCCCTACCAGAACTTGCACAATGGCGCCACGAAGGGGGCCCCACCCGAGAGCAGTTCCAGCACGAGCAACAGTCCTGTCCCTCTCTCGAAGGGGTCCGACCAAGCGTCCGCACAAGCCAACGGGGACCAGACCGGCACCCACTGGGTCTACTGGGCCGAGGGCCTATTGTACAGTGAACAGAAAATGGCAGAACTCGGGGCCAGCCGCGTGTTGGTGGTACCCCTCCGCTTCCGGGAGTTCCTTCTCAACCTGGCACATGACGTGCCCCTCGCCGGACACCTAGGGCAAGACAAAACTTACAGCCGTCTGGTGATCCACTTCTACTGGCCCCGGATGCGGAGAGACGTGGACCACCACTGCCGGTCCTGCCAGACCTGCCAAGCCAGCGGGAAGACGGGGGGTCGGGTCAAGGCCCACCTCCAGCCCTTTCCAGCCGTCAGCACCCCGTTCGAACGGGTCGGGATCGACATCGTGGGGCCCCTGGACCCCCGGACCGCCCTGGGCCACCGCTTCATCCTGGTCCGCGTGGAACACGCCACCCGGTACCCGGAGGCGGTCCCGCTAAGAACTGTAACGGCCCCCGTGGTGGGCCGGGCCTTAATGGGGATCTTCTCCCGAGTGGGATTTCCCAGCGAAGTGGTGAGCGACCGGGGCACAAACTTCATCTCCAAGTACATGCGGTCCCTGTGGCAACAGTGCGGGGTCACGTACAAATTCACAACCCCCTATCACCCTCAGGGGAACGGGCTGGTCGAGCGCTTTAACAGAACCCTGAAGGGGATGATTCAGGGCTTGGAAGAGCCCCTCTGGCGGAGATGGGATGTCCTACTACCATGCCTCCTGTTCGCCTATCGGGAGGTTTCGCAGAAGTCCCTGGGGTTCAGCCCGTTTGAACTATTGTACGGACATCCGGTCCGCGGACCGCTCAGCCTGGTCAAGGAGGGCTGGGAGACGAAGCTCCAAGGCGCCCCTCCTGACGTCTACCGATACCTCCTGACCCTACGAAACCAGACCCGCAAGTTCCGAGCCATGGCCGAAGCCAACCTCGAGGCCAGCCAGGAGGACATGAAGCGGTGGTACGATCGGAACACTTCTACCATTGAGTTCGAGCCAGGCCAGCAAGTCTGGGTCATGGCCCCTGTTGAGCCCTGCGCCCTCCAGGACAAGTGGACCGGGCCCTTCAAGGTGGTGGAGAAGAAAAGCCCCGTCACCTACCTAGTCGACCTGGAGTCCCCCCGGAACCCCCTCCGGGTTCTACATGCTAACAGGCTCAAACCCCACTTTGCCCGGACCGAACTGAGCCTGCTGCTGGCGACCGACGAGGGGGGCGAGGACGACTCCGAGCCCCTACCCGACCTCTTACAGAACGACGTCCACGACGGATCCATCAAAGGTGTCCAACTCGCCTCCTCCCTGACCCCGGAGCAGCGTATCGACTGTCAACAACTGCTGCAGAACTACGCAGCCCTCTTCTCCCTCACCCCGGGGGTGACCCACTGGTGCATCCACGACGTCGACACCGGGGACAGCCCCCCCGTGCGACACCGAGCCTACAGGGTACCCGACCGAGTACGGGCATGCATCCAGGCCGAAGTAGCGAAGATGCTGGCCCTGGGGGTCATCGAGCCCTCCGACAGCCCGTGGGCCAGCCCTGTCGTCCTGGTACCAAAGGCCGCAGCCCCCGGCCATCCCCCGGAGTTACGATTTTGTGTAGACTACCGAGCCCTGAATGCTGTGACCAAGACGGACGCCCATCCTATACCCCGGGCCGATGAACTCATCGACCGCTTGGGGTCCGCCCGCTACCTGAGCACGCTGGACCTCACCGCCGGGTACTGGCAGATCCAGCTCACCCCCGGCGCCCGAGAAAGATCCGCCTTTTCTACCCCTGATGGGCATTACCACTTCCGGGTGATGCCCTTCGGCATGAAGAACGCCCCGGCCACTTTTCAGAGACTTGTAAACAAGGTTCTGGCCGGGCTCGAGGCCTTCAGCGCGGCCTATTTGGATGACATTGCCGTGTACAGCAACCACTGGGCTGAGCACCTAACTCACCTCCAAGCCACCCTGGCCGCCCTCCAAAGGGCCGGGCTCACAATCAAGGCCAGCAAATGCCAGATCGGCCAAGGATCGGTGACCTACCTGGGCCATCAGGTGGGAAGCGGTCAAGTGGCCCCTCTCCAGCCAAAAATCGATGCCATCCAGGCATGGGAACCCCCCAATACCCAGACCGCTGTGCGGGCCTTCCTGGGCCTCACTGGGTACTACCGGCGGTTCATCCGGGACTATGGGAGCATTGTTGGGCCTCTCACAGAGCTCACCTCGAAGAAACAGCCCAAGAAGGTGCACTGGACTCCCCGCTGCCAATCAGCTTTCGAGACTCTCAAGGCAGCAATGTGCACTGCCCCTGTGCTCCAGGCCCCTGACTACAGTAAGGAGTTCATCGTGCAAACAGACGCCTCCGAATATGGGATCGGGCCGTCCTGTCTCAGGTTGATGAGAAGGGACTCGACCGCCCAGTGGCCTTCATCAGCCGACGGCTGCTGCCCCGAGAGCAACGATGGAGCACCATCGAGCGCGAGGCCTTCGCCGTAGTGTGGGCCCTTAAGAAGCTCCGGCCCTATCTCTTCAGTACCCACTTTCGGGTCCAGACCGACCACTGGCCCTTGCGGTGGTTAATGCAAATGAGAGGCGAGAATCCCAAGCTGCTGCGGTGGTCCATTGCCCTGCAAGGGATGGACTTTTCGGTTGAGCACCGACCCGGCAATGACCACGCCAACGCGGACGGCCTGTCCAGCTTCTTCCGCCTTGACGAGGAGAATCCCCAAGAAGATGGGTGACTCTCCCTGCCTTCGGCTGGGGGGGACGCCTGTTGGACCCGGCCTCGTGGCGTGGTCCTGACTTCCCGGGGGTTGAGCCCGTTCCCCGCCCTAGCCCCCACGAGCTACCCGTTCGGGCCGCACAAGGTCACCTCCACCTCGGGGCTCCGCCATTTTGCCGCCTACCACGTGACCCTGCACACCAGTCCTCATGACTCCGCTCAACCCGGCCTCGGCCCCAGCAAGGCCCAGACATTGAGGCACCAAGAACTGGCCAGGGGGTATCACGTGAACACCTCATCGCCCTGGCAGAGGGCGGTATCGATGGGACCCCCAACCACTCCCACACACCGAGGTGCGATCGGCCTCCATCTCTCCTGGGCCGGGCGCCTCTCCTGCTGGGCGTCTGGTCACTCCCAACCCGGCCTCTCCGCCCCCCGGGCGCAAGGGTCCGGACATGAAAGGGCCCCAGACCTATATCTGGGGCGACCCCGCCACCGACCGGGAGTTGTATCCCGAAGTCGAGAGCCCTGCTGATTGAATCGCGGCCGACCCTACGGAGAAGAAACCCTTGCTTGAAACCACCACGAGCCCTGCAGACTGCGTCGCGGCTCCTTCTTGCTGAAACCTTGGAGTCCCCCGGAACATCGGGGCCCTGCTGACGCTGTCGCGGCCCAACCTCGCTGAAACCTCCCTCGGAGCCCTGCTGACGACATCGCGGCTCGAGCTGAGCAGAAACCATCTTGAGAGTCCCGCTGACCTGGTCGCGGCTTCCCACGAACTGAACGCCAGAGCCCTGCTGACGCCGTCGCGGCTCGACCCCTCCGAGACCCGGAGGTTCTCCAGCTTGAGGATAAGAACTAGGCCCCAGGTACCCTCGTACCAAACCCCTCCCAAAGACTGTCCCGCTACCTCTTCCCTCCTAAAACGAGACTGAGACTTTTTGTGGATCCCTTGATCCCCCTTTTCTGTACATATTGATCCCGTAACCTTTTAAGTGCTGATAAAGAATTGCTCATCTTGAGACAACCTCCTTGAGTCCGGTGTGGTGGTGTTACTGTGCTAGTACATATTAGGAGAAGGATCTCCCAGGAGGCTTCTCTACGGCGCTCGGCTACTTCGTACAGTGTGGGGGCCCCCCCTGAGTGGTCTCGCCGACTCCTCGGGGTCCGCCTTCCAACACCAGTCACCTCATTGCTATGCGCTTCTGGTGTAGAAAAATGAAAAGTGCTGAAGTCCGTGTGCCTGTGTGGCGCCTATGTAGGCACCGCAACGTTTTAACTGTCACTACCGTCACCATCGACGTCACGCGAAGCCGAATGGAGCCATCTGACTTGGCGCTCAAGGGTTATTGCTCTGCAAAAGTTTCTGGATCCTACCTGATGCCAGGGAAATTCAAAGGTAAGGAATCTGCAGCTAGGTAGTCTCTACCAGATAATGCGTTACCAAAAGTATGTAACTTGTTTATTATTGGGAGGGGGTGGGGGGGGGGCAACATTTTTAATTAATCATACTGCACTTTGGCCTTACCGTGGCTCCTTGTGTGTCCTCAAAAGTGATGGCGGTGGTCACTGCTAACCTTCTGAGTAAAGTTACGCATTTATTCCCATACCTCGATGGCTGGCTGTTTAAAGCAGGCTTGCAACCATCAGTCACAAACGTCCTCCAGATAACATCCGGCTCTTGATCTACTTGGGGTTTTCCATCAATCAGTCCAAAGTGAGTCCTCATCAAAGGATTCCCTTCATAAAGGCAAGGATGCAGATGCGTTCAGGCCTTTCCACCGAGACAATAAATTTGGAACTTTTAGTATGTGATGGTGAAGTTTCGGATTCTGTTGTAGGTCTCACCGTGGATGGTTCTGGAGCTTCTTAGGCGCCAACCTTGGGCATCCTACTTGTGTACTGTGAAAGATGATTCTGCATTCATCTCTTCAATATCTGATAGAGACTACTAGCTGCAGATTCCTTAACGTAGAATTACGTTAAGGGACCAGGCCTCGGGGACAAACTGCGACACTTACCAAAAGGTGAGCGATGCCCTTGCGGCCTGGGAGAGGGACGATGTTGGAGACGGAAGCAGCGGGTCTTGAAGCCTTCCGCGGGGGACGGGTGCGGCGCTGCCACCGACCTGCGTGCCGAAAGGAGTTTCATCCGGCGCTCCCGCCGGGACTCCGGCTTCATTTGCTGACACGCCTCACAGTCCTTGGAGTCGTGATGCTCCCCCAAACACCACATGCAGATCGGGTGAGGATCCGTCGCCGACATCTGGTGTGCGCAAGACGAGCACGTCTTGAAGCCCGAAGGCCGTTCTCTAGAAAAATGCTTAAAGCGGAAAAAGAAGGCCTGAAACAGGCCAGGAACACGATCCGTATCCCGTTGCACGTGGAAAAGAAGAAAACTGACATCAGCGTGCCTGGGTGGGGCTTATGTGACCTCGCTGACGTCACGCCCGCGGAAGACGTCGCGGCGGAGTCGCGTGGCACCGCCCCCCGGCGCACAGAGATGCTGGGCAAGAAAGTTTTCCGGGTCCAGTCTCACGCCTGGGGATAATTCTACGTTAAGGAATCTGCGGCTAGAATCGTCTCTACCAGATACATCGTTACCGAAGGTAAGTAACTTGTACTTTAGTACCATATCAAGTATCCAGATGCAGAAAACTACTAATTGCTGCTAGTAAAACCCTGAGATCTAATAATGTATTTGGCACCAACAAGGATATAGAAAAAAAGAAAATTACATGTTTGAGGCATGTGAACTGTAGATCACATGCTATGCATAGATTGCTATCTGGTGTTGGGCCCGGACGTTTGCACCGCTTGTTTTTTCCGAAGAAGTCTTTCCAGTCACGAGTTGGTGACTCCTCCTTTCGGTGATAGTGCGCATGGGCATCGACTTCATTGTTAGATTGCTTTTTTCCGCCATCGGGTTTGGACGTGAATTGCTGTGCTCCGTTTCGACACAGTTCTCGGGTTCCCCTCGGTGCGCAATCTACTACCCTCAATGTTATTGTTTCTCGATCGCGTAATCCTGCCTTCGCGTATTGTATCTATTTCACAACTTTGATCGGAAAACCTCATGCAAGGCCCTTGGACCTAGCCGCGTCGATCGAATTTACAGTAGATGGAAAGGACTCCATTCCAATTCTGCCCCGGGTGCCACTCTAAGTACCCCCGCACCGATCTTCGCGACGTTTGCAATTTGCGTTTATCGCCCGAACACAATGAAGAAAACTGCAAAACCTGCCGATCCTTCCGATCGAAAAAGACGCTCCGTGACCGTCAGGCTCGACGTCACGAGATGTATCAACATAAAGACTACAAGGACTCCGCTTCAAACCTGTACGGAGAAGATGTTGACCAAGAGATCCTCAAAGCACACGGAGCCGAGGCAGAAGAGGAAGGACAAATTTACGTGTACGAGAAAGACTCTGACATCTGTGAAGACATCACACCCGGTCAGCATACCTTGAGAAAGATACTCCGCTTCCCCAAAAAGTACCTTTTAAAAAGGCTTCGGTCCTTCCTCCGCCTTTCGGGCCAAGGTCGGCACAGGGATAAAGTTTCCAACGCCCCAACTTCGGGCTCGGCATCAAAACTAGTAAAGACTTCCGGCTCTGGACCCAGTCGACCTTCTTCGGGGCCCGAAACCAAGACTTCGGCACCAAAAGATAAGCCAACTGATCCCTCCAAAACTTCGGCACCGAAACACACTTCGGATCCGAAATCATAGGAGCCGAAATCCTCCGCACCAAAATCTTCGCTGCTGCTAATTATGGCCCCAAAAAAGACTGTTCCTCCTCCGCACAGGAAGCCTAGTTTCGACGTTTCGCCTGTTAAAATGGAACACCAAACAAAAGGAACTGGTTATTAACCCAAAAACAGGACACTTTTATGCAAAGCTGCCACGGAAAAGAAAAGCAGAATTTGAGGAATCTTGTCATATCTCTCTACAGAGAGAGAGTATGGGGACTAATACTTCTCATCAACCTCTTTTACCTTCCTCACCTCCTCCACCTATTGACCCTAACCTTCTTATAACACCCACAAATTCCCTTCAGCCACAATCTCCAGATCAGCAGGATGATGGGGATGGGAATCTAGATGACGCACTCAGGGATGTACTACAAGATAATGATCCGAACCCCGGGCTAGATTATAACATGGATCCTAATAACGACAATGATCCAGATCTATACCCATGTAGACCACCTCCTCCAGATGATAATGTGGGGTTTACAGAATTGCTTAATAGAGCTGCACAGTATCGTGGGGTGCAACTCCATAAGGAGCCTCTTGAGGACGATTTCCTATTTGAGACACTAAGTGCATCACAAAAAACTACACATACACTACCTATGCTTAAGGGTATGTTAAAGTATGCAGATGAGGTGTTCAATGATCTAGTGCGAGCTCGAATACTCACACCTAGAGTGGACAAAAAATACAAGGTGGCTCCTACAGACCCAATTTTTATCAGAGGTCAGGTTCCACTAGACTCGTTGGTGGTTTCAAATGCTCGGAACAGGCGACGCTCCTCCTCCCGATAAGGAATCGAAGTAAATAGATGCCTCAGGTAAGAGAGTAGCAACACAAGCAGCCAATCATTGGTGAATAGCTAACACACAAGCACTCTTGTCAAGATATGACAGAGTTCATTATGATGAGCTAGAGCATCTGATGCAATATATTCCTGATGAACATAAATCCAAGACTCATGACCTCATTCACGAAGGGAAACTCATTTCTAATACATCAACGAGGTGTGCTGTAGATGAAGCAGACACTGCTTCATGTGCTATTAGCACCAGCATTCTTCTCAGACGCCACACATGCTTAGGGTATCAAGTTTTAAACCAGAGGTTCAAATAGCCATCTTAAATTCACCTTTTGATAAGGAGCATTTATTTGGTCCTACAGTGCACACTTCATTAGAAAAAATGAAGGACACTGAAGTAGCCAAATCTATGGGAGCCCTACAAACACCATCCAACCGTGGCTCATTTCGCCGATCCTTTTACAGGGGAGCCTCAAAGTCCATCCCTACTGGCGGGTCCTCTACCTCATTTAGAGGCAATAGTCAATCACTCTTTACCAGAGGTTATTTTGGAGGTAGATTTGGTGGAAACAATGGCAAAGGAAGAGGGAAAGGTTAGGCACCCCGAATTTCCCCAGCCACAAATAAGCAGTGACTTGTTTCCCCTTCCCCCGATCATCCCACACCTGTCGGGGGACGTCTCTCTCAATTTATCCCAGTCTGGAATTCAATCACATCAGACAAATGGGTTTTACAAATGATCCCATCTGGTTACTTCCTGGAGCTTACAAGCAACCCTCCAAACATTCCACCACAAACACACAAACTATCTCCAGAACATTTACACCTACTCAAACAAGTGGTGCAATCTCTTCTGGAAAAAGGAGCAATAGAACCCGTCCCATTGCAATATCGGGGGACAGGGGTGTACTCTTTATTTTCTAATTCCCAAAAAGGACGGTTCTCTGAGGCCTATATTGGACCTCAGGGAATTAAACCTTTACATTCAATCAGATCACTTCCATATGTTCACTCTCCAACAGGTACTTTCTCTGTTACAACAAGGCAACTTTGTCCACTCTGGACTTAAAGGGACTCGTACTTCCATATTCCAATACATCCCGCTCATCGCAAATACCTCAGGTTTGTAATTGCGGGGCAACATTATCAATACAAAGCACTCCCATTCGAAGTAACTACTGCTCCCAGAGTATTTACCAAAAGCCTGGGAGTAGTCGCTGCACATCTGTGAAGACATGTTGACTTCTTCCCATATTTAGACTGGCTTATCAAAGCCAACAGTCTTTCAAAGTGCCTACAACACACTCAAACAGCAGTACGCTTACTACACAACCTCGGATTTACAGTCAATCTGTCAAAATTCCATCTTCAGCCCTCCAACACGCAGGTATATCTGGGGGCCACTGTAGATAAACAAAAAACTTTAGCCTATCCCAATCCAACCAGAATTCACAATATTCAGGCTCTCATTTCCAAATTTCAACCCAGTCCCTTAGTACCAGCTCGGGTATTCATGCAGCTACTAGGAATGATGGCATCTTGCATCATGATATTCCTTATGCAAGACTGCAAATGCGTCCCCTTCAAGAATGTTTAGCACATCAGTGGAATCAGTCTCAGGGTCTATTGACAGATCTGGTGTTGGGCTCGCCAACCTTGGTTCACTACCCTCTTAGAACTATCAGTAGTTCCTCATCAAAAGCTACATCTCACATCCAGTCTCCTCGCACAGAGCCATTGAGAGATAAGACATCCAGATCCTAAACCTCTCAATCTTGTGATTTGGTACCTGAAGTCATAGAGTTTGGTTAGCTAAATCTTCCACCAGACTGTAGGAATATTATTATAGAGGCTAGAAGACCTACTACAAGAGCTTGTTATGCAGCAAAATAGAAGCGGTTTGTCATTTATTGTAATAACCAAGTAAATCCACTGGATGCTTTTATTTTTTATTTTTTTATTGTATTTTTGATTGCTTTTTAAACAGATAAAGAACAGAAACCAATCATACAGTGAAACGAAATAAAAAAAAAATACTGACGCGAGCAGTTATACAATGACATGGATCACTGAGATCAAAAGGCAAATATCACTACAATAGTGACAAAACGAAACATGGCGACACTGAGAGGAATGGCAGAGAGGGAGCATACAATATATCAGTCAAAAGTACAATACATCAAGAGTGAGACATGCAGGCGGGGCCAGGTAATGACAAATAGCAGCGAGTGCAATGAGGGCAGGTATCCGGAGAGAGCTTGAGGGATGGCAGAGATTCAGTCCTGAAAAAAAAACGCGCCCACTCAGTCCCCAGGAACCTCGGGCGAAGTCTGTTGCGCAGCTCGATATTTCTCAAACATACCCCAGAAACTCTTCGGGCGGTTGCAGGGGGGGAGCAGTTTGTTATACACTTCAGACTAGGTGTTACAGAAGACATATCACGCTCCCACTCCACTAGGGTAGGCAACGGACCTCTCATCCATCTCATCGCTAGTCGCCGCTTGGCAAGGAGTAGACCCATCGCCACCAATTTGCGCACAGCCATCTTAAGGGGTTTAGTGTAACCAAGAAGCGCTAAGAGGGCATCCGGTACAGGAGATACATCTAGAATATCATTTAGCTTCTGAACAGTTAGTTCCCAATATTGGTACACTAGCGGGCACTGCCATGCTTGGTGGAAGAAATCAGCGTGCGGAGCACGGCATCTCTCACACTCATCAGTATCCCTCAGACCATACCAGAAGAAACGTGCAGGGGAATAATAAACTCTGTTTAAAAATTTGAAGTGAGCAATGCGATGACAACCATTGAGGGATATCTTGCGGGTAACTTCGCAACAATAATGCCAAATATCATCCGTGATGGGAGTACTGATATCAGATTGCCAAGCCAATCTAACCTTCCTAATGGAGGAAGCCTTCGCTTCTTGTGCCTGGGTGTATAACTTGGAAATAATCTTATGCGGGGACTGGGTGCTCAACAATGTTGTCAAAGGGGGAATGGCCAAGGGCTCCTGCAGGTCGTCCCCAAGCACTGCTGCACTGACCTGTAAGTTGTTTGATCTGAGTAGAGAAGTTCAACTTTTTGTGAAACCATATCCCTAGGTTTTTGGTGGGTTGACCCTCAGAAGTTGGCATGGAATATTCATCAGGCCAAAGCCATTTCCGGAACTGGGGGTGGGCGGGGAAGGGGCAGCTCCCAAACAGAAGGATCTCCGTTTTCTCCTCGTTGCACTTTAACTGTGCCGAGGAGAGCCATTGAAAGACGGCCGTCAGACAGGATTTAGCTAGAGAGGTAGAGGAATTATTTTTCTTCCATGTGAAGAGGAGCTGGGTGCCATCTGCAGAGGCGATGATCTTGGCACCAAGCTCTTCCGCCATCTGTATCAGGGGAGTAACATATATATTAAAAAGAAGGGGGCTCAGAGTGGACCCCTGAGGCACTCCTGTGGTCACGGTCCAGGGGGAGGAAGAGAGAGGGGTGGGAAATCCATACTTGTCACGTTTTGCCCTCCAAAATGGACTTCAACCATCTCCAGGCACCCCCCCCTCCCCCTGCAAGTATCAGAACTGTGTTCAAAACCTACTGTATCTTTAACAAGTGCCTAAACACTATGAAATTTGTTGAATTGGTGAACACAAACTGGCAATTCGGAGCACCACTTAGAGCCTGGCTGTACAAATTCCAAAGATTCCATTAAAACGCACAGAATTGAGCATTCTATGTCTGTATGTAAGACTGGCATATTTTTCCCTCAGGCTATCTTTAAAACTTGGGAAATTAGAAAAAGTAAGGACCTGTATACTGGCATATCCTCACTTTCCCCTGAAGTTGTCTGCCTTGCTTCTTGCACCCATGGGATTTATCACACATCACATGATTGAAATTAGTTAAGTGGTACTCTCCTTTTTACTGTGTATGAAAGTGTTTTATTCCTGAAGATATATGCATACACAATACAGACTGAAAACTGTCTAATGTGGCCCTACATTGCCATTGAGGGATTTTGGTGACAATATAAATGATGAGGCTGAAGGTGGATGCAGATATCACCAGAACTCTTAGATGGGAATGAAATCCATGTTACACATTACCAATTATGTCTCTGTAGGTTACAAGTTAACTTTGAACAGTTAGCTTAAAAAAGGTAATTGAAATGTTAATTAAAAGTAGTAAATGAAATTCTAGGATTTATTGTTTTTAGTAAAAAGAAGACCAATGTACTTACATTTGTAGGTAATATTGAATTTTACAAAACATACTCTTATTTTTTTTTTAACATAATACATTCTAGCTATAGTAGTAAGAACCTGTTGAAGCTGCTCCCTGCAGGGTGCAGCTAGTAATGGGCACTAATTGGACTTGAATTTTTCAGAAAAGGTCCTTAACATGTTGATTGAACAATGGTAAATTCGGTAGCGTGATTCGGGGTTGTCCTTGTTAAGAAATTTCCTCAAAATAAGTAAAAGATGTAATGGATTTTTGTGAAATCTGGGTGTTTATATTTACTGATATTCGTGCAATTTCAGCAGCCATATGTAAAATATGTAACTTGCAAACATTGTGATACTGTGATAGATGATCAAACTTTGCTTTTCAACAATGTTCTGTTTGAGCCCTTTATACATTTTCAAGCAAGCTGCTAGCATTTTCCGTAACTTAATGTATTTTTTGTTTAAACTAGAGGTAAGTCAAAGAATTCAAACAGCACACCCATCAGGAAGACAAGTGATGCTCCATTATTTGCTCCCCTGGATGAACAATATCGAATTGGTAGATTTGAAACCTTTACCAACAGTTTGGCGGCACCATGAAGCGGAAGAAGAATCCATGAAGGACCGGGAGCTAATGGTGAATTGTAGGCGGTGGCTGAGAGGAGAAGGTTGGGGGTCGCCTCAAGCTACTGCCTTGGTCTTGAACAACTTGTTGTATATGACAGCAAAGGTAAGGGCACATAGTTATTCTTGTACTGCTTTCTTTCAACTAATATCTCAAACGTGTTTACTAAAATCCTTTATCCATATGCAGCTTGTGTTCTGTTTTGTGAATAGGGAAATATTTGTATGTCACTTCTCTTGCCTAGTATCTTGTTTGAGATTCTGTGGGATTTAATTTGTTCCCTGCACCACTTAACTAGCGATTTCAGGAATATCCTGTCCTGTGCTTGCCTGACTGAGTGTATTTGAATACGTTGCTTAGTAGAATGCTAGCATTTTCAATGATTAATTTTTCACTAAAAGCCTTCAGTGTTTAAACTTTCTGAGTTTTAGATTGCACATTGTTTTACCCTTTGCTTACTTCAAGACACTAGAAGAGGTGGCAGTACCCAACCAGGTGAGCAGACCATGGTAGTTAGTCCATTTTGACAGGGTTAGACCATATCCATGTCTTTCAGTCACAACCCTTAATGTATGGTGATTTCTGTTAAACGGCATGTCTAAATAGTTAATTCTTCAAGAAGATCTTGAGTTGCAAGTGGTTTGGTTCAGATCTCATGGAGAAGGTGAGGTCATTGCACTGGATTAATGTGTTCCCAGGGATTTGCCTCCATGTTTTATTTTTTTGATAGACTTTGAGAAGTTGGGCGAGCACATCAGTGTTGCTACTGGGTTGGAATGAGGGGCCAAATTCAGAAAGTATTCCGGGCCTTTGTACTAGTACCATTGTCTGGTATGCTGAATCTTCCCCAGTTTAATAGCCAATACTACATCTGGGTCATTAATGTTTTGTTACAATTTAGAAGGTGTGATCTTACTTGAGGGTGCCTGAATCAGACACGCAGTGTATGTTTCAATTCAGCTGCTCTGAGGAAAATGCAATTTTTTAAAAAACATACTGTCTTGTTCAGTGCTGACATAAGTGCAGTTATAAATACGTAATCCATATATAATTAAATCATGCATTTTTCTCATTCTAACACCTCTATTGATAGGTTTCTTCTGCGCATCTGCCCATAGTGTTCATCCAGTAATTCGGAATACACTTTTTGCGTACTTTAGACTGCCGCCCTAAGTAGGATGGATACTTTCCTGGCAGCGTCTAAACTGAGACAGCTATGATGTGCAAATCAATCAATCGATTGGGATGCGTCCCAAGTAATTACCAGTGGTTGAGATTAATTCAAGCATTCCATCCAACTCTTTTTTGGTATACTTTAGAGTGCCAATCTAAGTGGAGCGGGTATGTGCCGACATGGGACCAATGCACTGGAACCAAACTATACCTGGCTGATGAGCCCTAACTAGGGCAAAACCATTCCTGGGTTGCTTGTGGTTGGGATCAGAGAGGAGCTGGCCTGGCAGTTTGGACTGGACTGCTCCAGTTGGAGCAGAGTCAACACTGATGTGCATATGGCTGGGTCCCAACTGAGGTGGAACGATGTGCAAAATAACAATGGACTGAGTTGCAGCCCAACTGAATATTAGTGGCTGAGGTTAATTCAAGCATTCCATCCATCACTTTTTGTATACTTTTATGGCCCATTGCTGCAGCAGAACTGTGCATTCCATCCATCACTTTTTTTGTGGTACTTTTTAGAGTTGTAAGGAATGAAGCATAGGTATTTGAACTGCCCCAATTGAAAGTTAAAGCCAGGTCCGACGGATTGACTGAGGTCCAATAGCCCCCTTTGGCAGCATCAGAACAGCTGCTACAATTTAACGAGGACTTTGTTAAACCCATTGAGACTGCAGGCCTCCCTCTGCTCCAGCTGTGAATCAACTCATTGACAGTTGTTATAGGCCTGCTCCAGGAAATTCTGCCTTCCTCTCACTATATCTCTCACCTGAAAGGTTGGTGGTGCAGGCCTTGTCGTTTGCCACATGAAAACCAGGGGCATTTCCTATGCCACTTTCAGACAGTGGGTTCAAAAATTAGAAGGAAAAGAGATATTCTCTGCCAGTAGCTTTGCCTTTAGTTTCATTGGACCACAAGCACGCTTTCGAAGTATACTCATGTCTTGTGGGGTATGGCACATGCTGAGTTTGTTAGACCACCTGAATGACATTTTTCCCGAGGTGGTGAGTTACTGCCTGGATGCTTTTAGGCAGATTTTCAGGGCAGGTTTGTACTCAGTCTAGTTTGTGGCAAGAGCCATGAGTTCTTCCATTGCCCTGAGGAGGCACTTGTGCCTGAAGTCCATTCTCTTCTCCATTGAAGTGCAGGTGGGTCTTGTGGAATTGACCTTTGATGGAACTCTCCTCTTTGAAGACAACTTAGAACTGACCTATCTATGGAGAGATTGAAGGTCGGTAGGGCCATCGCTAAAGTTTTGGGGCTGCAATCCCTAGCAGAAGACCACGGAGCGTTTCAGAAATGTTATGGCTTATTCATGGGGTTTGCCTTTTGCCAGCATCAGCCATCTCAGCATGTCAAAAAGCCAAATTTATTTTGTATGGTAGAGCTAAATGAAGAGGCAGACAAGCCCAGCAACCCTCCTCGTCTTCCCCTGCACCACCTGGAATTTTGCTTTAGCTCATCGTTGAAAAAGCTTGTGCAGCCAGTTTGAGTGAGAGAGTTTTGATGCTAGGTTGGAAGGCCATAACCTTAGACTAGTGGATCTTACAAATCATAGAAACAGGAATACACCTACTCATATCCCCCTCAGTCCTTTCAGTTGGATTATCACCTTCAAATCCTTCAGCAAGAGGTGGTGGCCATGTTGCTGAATGGAATAGTGTAGTTGGTCCCAGAGCTAGTAATTCGGCAGGAGTGCTACTCTCGGTACTTCGTGGTTCTCAAGGACATTGGTCTCCGACCAATACTAGACCTCAGGCTCTTGAACTACTACCTTTGTAAGGAAAAGTTCAAGATGCTGTCCCTGGCGCTTAGTGCAATTGGTGCTCGAAGTGTAAAACTGGATGGTGTCCCTCAACTTGCACAATGCATATTTCCACACACACATCTTGCAATCACAAAGGAGCTCCCGGTGGTTTGTGGCAGCTTCTACCCACTGCCACAGTGTGTTGATATTAGTGGAATTCTCTTTGCTCTCACACTCTGAGCATCAGGGACTGAGCAAATGCTCATGGGATCTGGTTAGTTGGCAACCATATGACCGGCACTGGTCACCAGAGCCTACAGCCTGAGTCGAAGTCACTTTCATAACCATGAGTGGAGTCTTCACGCACTGGTGGTCCAGAACATCTCTGCGCTATGGGGCACTGCTCAGGAGGACGTTTTCTGCACTTGAGCGAGTGAGAACAGCCCATAGTTCTGTGCCCTCTAGTATTTGTTGAAGGGAGCTTTTGAGTGGACATGTTGCGGTTGAGTTTTTGTACTTCACTATGTGTCCCTTGTCATTCCTTCGCACTTCTTGAGAGCTCTACTGCTTGTACTCTGAAGTGAGAAGGAATGGTTATTTCACTTTTTCCATGCTACAGGATATTTTTTTTCAGACCTCTCCCTCAGACCCCCGACATGGGAGTAGGTCTTGCTATTTTATCTATTCGGAAGGTTGAGGAATCTGCTGGTAGTTACCCATCGGTAGAGAGTTACCTTTGGTTATAACCTTTCTGGTGGATTTAAAACACAAAAAATGCTGAGGAATGTTTGCAATTAGTTTAACCACTAGTAATTGCTTGGGTACCATTCCAACCCATTGTTGTTTTTGCCAATTAAACGTCTCTGGTTAGAGCTCGCCATATGCAGATCAGCCTTGGTACTGCTCCAACAGGAACAGTCCAGCAGGCAATGCCAATCCAGGTCCCATTTAAACTAGAGCACAACCAACCCAAGGCTAGTTTTGGTCTAGTTGGGCTACTTTGGTTGGGTGAAGTTTGATTTCAGTAGTGCAGTGAGCACAGAACCCCATGTCTGGGCATACCCTTGACCACGTAGACCGATACTATATCGCCCTGCAGATTCCTCCCGAAACTCCCCATTCCCAAACTCTGTCTCTCTGTCTCTCTGTCTCTCTCTGTCTCTCTCTGTCTCTCTCTGTCTCTCTCTGTCTCTCTCTGTCTCTGTCTGTCTGTCTGTCTGTCTGTCTGTCTGTCTCTGTCTCTGTCTGTCTCTCTGTCTCTGTCTCTCTGTCTCTGTCTCTGTCTCTCTCTGTCTCTGTCTGTCTGTCTCTGTCTCTGTCTGTCTCTCTGTCTCTGTCTGTCTCTGTATAGGTGCATGAATATATTAAATTTGTTGGCCTCCTAATCGGTCATGAACTCTGGGTACTTACCAGATGTTTTTGTTCTGTGGAAGTACCATTAATGCACTGAGGCTTGCTCCAACTCTCCCAAAAGACACTCCAACCCCCATAAACTCAATGTGGATCACGAATACCTAAGGGGACAGGCAGTGTGTAGGAAAGTAGTATCTGCTTCTTATGGTTACCCCCACTTTTTGCTGATGTCACACTGTTTTTGTGCTAGTATGACTGGGATCCTGCTATCCAGGACCCCAGTCTATCTGCTTTCTCCCTTAAATTGCTATGTATGTACTTTAGGTACATTCCAGATTGGATACTGGGGTACCCTTATTAGTCCCTAGTATATGGTACACCATGTGCCCAGGGCATAGGTACCCCAGAGGCCTCCCATGGGCTGAAGCATGTATTATGCCACCCATGAGAGGCCATTCAAAATGACACGACAGGCCTGCTACAGCAGACTGTGTACTGTGTAAGATGGTGCTTGCACCACTTACTAAGTTATAGGTTCACTATATCTATCTAAATCACTACACAACAAAAACCTATCAGTCACCCCTATGGCAATGCCTCGTCAATCCTGAAGGCAGGGTGCTGGGTTTTACGTGAGAGGGTGCTCCTGCATGAGCAGAGCCCCTCTGCAGCCTTTGGAGACCATTCCCTGGGGTTGTCTGTGATGCAGCCAGACATATATGTTTAAGTGCATTATAACCTCACGGTAAATGCTAACTTGAAAAACGGCTGCTTAGAAACATATTGTGTTTGTTATTAAACACCTTAGAATCATACCTCCACACCAGTAACTGGTGTAGGAGGTATGATTCCACCCTTCCAAATGGACATGTGTGGGTCACCGGTCTTCCCGGTGCCGGCTTTCTCGACTTGGGCAGCACAAAATGGATGCTGCCAGCCACAGACACGATTCTGCTCTCCTGCTGCTGAGCCAATCTCGCGCAATGAAGGCATGACAATAGGCATCCTGTCACAGGGAGGTGTGACCACCTCCCAGACAGGGTTTAGTGTATTGGGGCTGGGTGGGTGCACTCTGAGAGTGCCAGAAAGTCTGCACTGGGGGCACATTTGGTGTCCTTGTGCATAGTCCAGCTCAAACCAGTTCTTGGAGCCATAGGCTCCTGCTCTGGCGTGAAACTGGACAAAGGACATAGGTGTAGCCACCCCTCTGTCCTGCCCCCTCCCCCCCAGGAGGGTACACAGAATCTTTCCAACCCCTTCCCATGGGTGTAACGTGGGTTACCTGGCTACAGGACTTTATATTTTACCTGGACAAGATTCTGCTAAGAACAAACCAAGTACTTTGTTGGTCTGCATGTTGCTGGACGACTGAAGAATCTCCCTTGGAGTGAAGGCATTACTCCCCTGCAGAAGCAGGCACATAAACGCATCAGACTGGTTTCCTTCTCCCGAGCTCCTGAGGACTCCGAAGATTTCAGCAACACAGGAGGTGGGTTCCCGAAGGTCCCCCGAGGTAGATCTGACCTCTCAGCGATTCTGAGACCAGTATCCCTTGTGGGTGCCGTGCAACCTGAACCCCTGTGCACCGCGTACATTTGCAAGTGCTTATGCTTGTTGACTATTCCCGAGCTTGTGCATTGGACTCCCTGAGCAGTAATTGCACTGAAGATATCCGGCCTCCACTCACCGAGTGTCCTGTGGGCTGGTACTTTTCAAACTATCTTGAGGTCTCCACGCGATCCCCGGTCCGTTGGCCTGTGGGTCCTGGCGAGAGTCACCTTGTTTGTTCTTGGGCTTACCTAGTTGCTCCAGACCTGCCCTGACTCTCTAATGCTTGGGGAGTCCCCTGGACCTTGCTGGTCCACACCGTAACTGGTTTACTCTAACGGCGTGGGTTGCTTTGCCAAGGCTTGTTGGTGCTCCAGCCGGACATCGACCCCTCAGCACTCGACATTCTTCGTGGGGCAGCTAACCTCCGGATCCTGGTCGTCCTCAACGTCTCCTGGTCCCTCTGGCTGCAGAGTCAAGCAACCCTTCTTTGCAACTGAAATGTCGGACATCAGTGGGCATTCGACTTCCCAGCCCATGGTCACCTGAAGTGACCCAGACTGTCCCCTCTGCTTTCAGGTTCTTCTCACCTCGAATCCAGGCTTTGATTCCACCAGACACGCTTCGCCTTCCTGGCAGCAGTACTTGTTTACAACTCTCCATTGAAAATTACGAAGGTTTCCGACACCACTTGACCCCTGTGCAACCGGCTCCTCTGGGATGGGTAACATGGGTACCTCTGTACTCACTGGTCGGTTGTCCTTAGAACCTCTTACGTTCCAAAGGGTTTGCTCGAAGTCATCATAGAAGTGTCCTTAAACTGTAACTTTGCAACCGCGACTTTCCCATAGAGTTGTACGGAGCACGCGGTCATGTTTCCACACTGCACCCATCCTCCATGGGCTCCCTGTGTCACTCCTCTGGATGGTTCCTTGGTGTCCCAGCCATTCTGCGTGCTGTAGGCACTGTGTCTAGTCAAGTCGTTATACCATTTTTTTAGTATATGGTTTGGTCCCCCCGTGGAGCCCGCTGTGTAATTTGCTACTTACGAATGTTCTATTGATTCAGTATTGTGTGCTTTGTGCCCTAATCTCATGTAGAGAATAGTAGAGAGTGTTATATTAATAAATACATATTTTTATATAACCTCTGTGTGTTTCTCCTTTCATTTAGTCATTTAGGAGGTCATATTCTGGTAAAACAAGCTGCTTTACCTTCCTTCAAGATTAAGCCTGAAGGCTGCTCACCACAGCTACCACTAGGATAGCTTTCTAAAGTTTATCGTTTACCTCGTACATCATAAGTGTCGTGTGGACTGGTGCAGGGTGCCCACTTTAATTAGTGGACAGCATATACCAGGCCACCTTCTCACAGAGTGGATTACGAAAAAAATAGCTGGTGCAAGGCTGTCCTCACATCAGACTGATTTTGGTAAGTGCCACTTCCGTATTCTGGTCTACAAAAGAAAATGTAAGAAATCAGTTTTCTTTTGACTACTATCATAAGCTATATTCTAAGATCACTTTGTTTTAAAACAAACTAATGCCTGGTTTATAAACTTTTATTCTTAGCTACTTTTCTTAATTTTCTTAACATATAAGTGTATCTGTAGAGAGAGAAAAGAATATCAGTGATTACTATTTATGCTGACATCCTATATAGGGAGAATAATAAAAATGCATGTAAAGAACTCACCCTACTTCTAGCACTCTCTAGGAAAAAACAAACGTCACTGTCATAGGAGGTGAGTTAACAGCTCTCAATGCAGTAAAGCTCACAAAATGTGCAGAACGTTGTTACTGACTTCTTATAAAATGATGCCCAGTTCAGCAATTTTCATTCCATTAGGTGAAATATTCTCCTGCAAATTCTTGCAAGAGAACATTAAAGTTCAGGAAGACAGTCACACGTGAAATCCACCCTCCTACTCCCAAGACCAGTAGTAGTGGCAAGAGAAGCAAAAGCCAAATCAACATGAAGTACAAAGTATGGCTCAAAAACCCCGGTGTTTCCAAGACTCCGGCGGTAAAATTTTAAAGTGATTTGATTGTTAACTTCACCTTCCACATTTATACTAAAAAATTAGATTGCCACTACCTTGAAATCTTGCGATATGAGATTTCCAAGTCTCCCTCTATTTCGTTGTAGTTTCACTTTACCTTTGTGGTATTCTTGCCTACAGCGATCGCCATCATGGATGAGTCATCATGGCAAACAAATTACTCCAATGTAAGTGTGTTAGGGAATTTCGCAGTAAGATTCCATTTCCTATTAATACAGCCTGTGAGCCCACCTCTGTATTCCTCTTTAACCTTATCCTCATTAACAAACACCTGCAGGTGATTGCGAACCACCAGAGATTGTTGGGGTTCACGATCAACAATCTGAAATCATACCTGACTCCTCTGCTCCTTTTGTAGGAGCTATCTTGGACACTGATAGTGGTAGCAATTGTATCATTTCTGGGTTCGGAGTTCATTTTATGGATGTGACAATCTGGGTTCTCCTGTAGTCTGTTCCACATCACCTCTTTTTTTATTTTCGAGCTATGAGCCTTTGTCTGGCTCCAAGTGCTTTCCTGCCATCCTTCAAGTGTGGGCTGGTGCAGGCTCTTAGACAAAACCACTGCCATGTGATACTGGGCAGTATTGATGTTGCCGCAGGAACACTTGGTAGGAGACACATTCCAGCTGAAATGAAACAAGAGACTCCTGCATGCCTTTCCACCACTACCTCTCCTGCCCCACACTTTAAAGATAAAAAATTACTGGAGCAAAGTCAGATTAGTGGCCAAGTGGTACATTTAACTCCTATGCATGTCCTCTGATCGTGTGGAGATTGAGCGGCAGCAATTGCCTGCTTCCAATTTGACACCTGATGTGTTGGACGTCATCCAAGCTACCAGACGCTCCTCCAGGAAATCCTTGTATGATGGGTGTTGGGACCAGTTTGTAATCTAGCGAGGTGCCCAGGTCCCTGGCCCCTTGCATGCGAAGCAGTTGGACATACGTTTGTCTTTTTTGCCCTTAGCACAGCAAGGCCATGCAATGGGCATTGTAATAGGTCATTTGTTGTGCCTTTTGACTCTTCTACCTTTGCCAGAGCAGATGTTCTTGTTTGAGTTACCTGTTGTAATGAGATTTACTAAAGGTTTGATATATATATTTTCCCTCACAAACCTTTGAAGAAGCCACAGGGGAAACTGTAATTTAGGCTTGACCTTTTTTTATGTGTACCACTCTCACACCTACAAATAGTTTGTTGCTTTTTCTATTAGATTTGAATACTGTCTTGCTCATTGTCATTTCTTTAGCAAGTCTCTGGGGTGAACTGCAGGCACTTTCAGTGCTTCTGCTCAAAACCACCCTTTTTCTAGACATATTGGTGCTGAGGACTTGAGCGGGCTTTAGTGTAATACCCTCAATGCAGTTCTAGTATTGCAAGTAATTTCCTTTACGTTGTGTATGGCCTTATATGCCTGTAATTTAATTTTAAGAGAATAACATACACTAAAAAAATTATAATAAAGGTAACAAGACAGTATGTTTAAAAAGTGTTCCTCACATTGTTGGGACACCCCCACATCCCCATAGCAAGCAATAGTTACCCTACACTGTTTATAACTACTGAACACACTGGAGGAGGGAAGGCTGTTGAAGATTTATAAAATGGAGTAGACAAAAATATCATGCGGATGGGTTATGTCTGGTGTTGAAAGAGAGGGGTATTTAATACAGTTTCAGAAAAGTAAGGTGTGTCAGAACATATTCTTTGCACTTTTTAAAAGGGACGTAGAGCAAGAGTGCAACTCAGGATGTTTTAGAATGCATCTTTCTTAATAACAATCACATCAGCTCAAAGCATAAGGGAGAATCTGAAAGAGACAATTAGTTACAGATTCCTTTCCTTTAGAATTACCCCTAGGTGTCAGACTGGAGCCAGAGAATTTTTTCATCAGCAGTACCCCTGTGCGTCGAAAGGTGGCGTTGGTCAGCCACACGTCAGTCGTTGGCGTCGTGGTCGCCGGGATGATGTTGCGGTAGCTACTTAGACGCCGCCCTCGTGCACTGACGTCAGTTCTTTCTTTTTCCACGCCAACCAGCGCAGATCCGTAGAGAGCAGTACCTCTTGTCACTTTTTAACTGATCTTTTTGCGACTTATGTAGTCGCCGTTTTTGAGTCTATCGACTCCTGGTGCACATAGAGGATGCCCGGTTTCAAAGCTTGCGGATCCTGACGAAAGCGGATGTCAGTGACGGATCCGCATCGCATGTGCCTGTGGTGCCTGGAGTGCGACCACAACCCCAAGTCGTGCTCCGACTGCCGGACCATGCACCCGAATTCTTTGTTGGAGTAATTCCGAAAGGTTCTCGAGGCCCGGCAGTCCGCTCCACGCCATTCAAGGTCCTGGTCGCGGGTGAGGTCGAGGGACCAGTTGCAGAGTCGCCACCGCTGCCGCTTTTTGTATTCTCCCCTTCCGTCGGCCGACCCCTGCCCAGCTTCTCAGCTTTTACAAAGCAATGCATGCCATCTTTAGGCAGTCTCTGAGTCAGCTGGTGCGCCTTCAGGCCCCGTGGACTCGGTTGGGAGCCCTAGGACTTCGCCGGCGGCCCTGGCCCCCAATTGTCCCCTTGGATCCAGGCCTGGAACCGGATCGGTCGACCTAATAACACCTCCCTGGCTCCGGTTCCACTGGCTCCACAGCTGACACCAGTTGTGTCCCTACCCGGCATCGACCCCAGCCTCCTCCACCCTGACTTGGACTCGGAGCCAGATCGACGTCGACCGACTCCGGATCCAGCGTCCATGGGTACTTTTGTATCCTTGTTCTACTCTGGTGTTCTTCTCAGGTCAGATTGTCAACCGGAGGGGTCTGGAGACCCTAGCACCGACCAGTTGGATGACCCGGACTGGAGAGAGAAGTTTAGGGAAGGCCGTGGTCTGGATACCTCCCCAGACCTTGGCATGTTGTCTCCTCCTACCGTGGCTGCAGAGGAGGGAACTTCTTACGCAGTGGTGTTGCGTAGGGCGGCCGAGGGGCTGGTTTTTACGGGGATGTTCAGGCTACCCTGATGGACATGCCCTTTGATGGCCCGTCACCTGTTCGGTGACAAAGCAGACAATGCGCTAGTGCTTCAAGGACTCTCGGGCTACGGCCAAGTCATTGGGTCTCTCCACTATCCGCCTGCGCAGTCTGCTATTCACCCCTTTCGTTGCTACGGACGGGGTGCCCACCACTTTCTGCCCAGAGCCTCTGGCTGGTGCAAGCTACTCGGCCCCTGCATGGGCGGGGACCCACCGTTGTGGGTCTGGGGGCCAGCGAGCGGGCCAATCTAACAGTGTCCCCTCTGCAGCAGCCTCTAAACCCTCCTAGTCTGACGTTTCAGGGCCACCAATCACCAGTCCGAAGGGATTACTCCCTCCCCTTCGAGACTACCCCCAGCCATGCCACCTCAGTACCATCGCATTTCCGAGGATCATCTGTCCCTTCTCTAACAGGAAGTTGCGGCTCTCTTGGCCAAAGGAGCCATCGAGCAAGTTCCTGCCCCAGAAGTAGATTGTGGTTGCTATTCCCACTACTTTCTTGGATCTCAGGAACGTCAACCACCCCCTTTGGAAGAAGTTGTATAAAATGTTGACGCTAGCTCGTGTCCTGTCTGCCCTCGACCTTGGAGACTGGATGGTAGCGTTGGACTTAAAGGACGCTAATTTTCACATCCCCGTCCTGCCGGCCCACCGGCGTTACATGCAGTTCACGGTAGGCCACGAGCACTTTCAGTTTACCATGCTCGCTCCCCTTTAGCCTTACCAGCGCCCCTCTGGTGTTCACAAAAGTGATGGCGGTGGTCGCAGCTCAGGGGTTCAAGTCTTCCCCTATCTTGATGACTGGCTGTTGAAGGCGGGCTCGCCCCAGGCAGTCGTCTCCAGACTACGGCGGATCTCCATCATTCGCTGGGGTTCAACGTCCCGAAGTCACACCTGACTCCCTCTCAGACGCTCCTTTTCACCATAGCAGTTCTGGACACTCCGCAGTTTCTGGCTTATCCTCCTGACCAGTGAGTCTGGGATATTCGGGCTACGATTCCGATATTTCAGCCTCTATCCCTGGTTTTGATCACATTGACCCGGAGGCTGCTGGGCCTCATGGCCTCTTGGCCTCTTGCATCCTACTGGTAGATCATGCCAGGTGGCATATGCCGGCTCTACAGTGGGACCTGAAGTTCCAGTGGGCACAACATCGGGGGAATCAGTTTGATTGCTGTCATATCTCGGAGGCCACCGCATGACAATTGCAGTGGTTGCTAATGAACCAGAATTGGGTCAAAGGCAGATCCCTCTTCCTTCCCCAACCAGAGTTCACGGTGGTGACACATGCATCACTGCTGGGGTAAGGCGGCCACATGGGAGAGGCGGAGATCAGAGGCCTCTGGTCTCCGGCGGAGTCCGGACTCCATATCAACCTTCTGGAGCTTCGAGCGATTAGTCTTGCACTAAAAGCATTCTTTCCCTCTGTCTGGGAAATAGTGGTGCAGGTGTTCACAGACAACACCACCGCCATGTGGTACTGCAATAAACAGGGCGGGGTTGGGTCGTGGACCCTAGGTCAAGAGGCTCTCCGTCTCTGGATATGGCTGGAACATCAGGGCATATCCCTGGTGGTTCACCACCTGGCAGGTTCACGGAACGCCAGGGCAGAAAAAATCAGCTGCAGGTGTATGATGGATCACAAATGGTGTCTTCACTCTGAGGAGGTGCAACGTCTCTTTCTGTAGTGGGGAGAGCCTTGGTTGGATCTATTCGCCACCGAAGAGAACGCGCAAGGTCTGCAATTCTGTGCGTTGGAATTTCCAAGGCGGCACTCGCTAGGCAACGCTTTTCGTGACCAGTGGAGTTGCAGTCTTCTAAACGCCTTTCCACTATACCACTTCTGACCAGAGTGCTGAAGATCAAGCACGACCGGGCCCAAGTCATTCTTGTGGCTCTGGATTGGGCACGAAGAGTCTGGTATTCTGAGCTGTTACACATGGCCATCAATCCTTCGATCAGACTGCTTCTTCGGGAGGATCTTCTGTCGCAGCAGCAGGGAACAGTCCTCCACCAGAACTTGTCCGGCCTCCACCTCCTTGCGTGGAGATTGAGCGGCAACAGTTGACAGCCTTCGACCTTCCTCCCGAAGTCTGTGATGTTATCTTGGCTGCCAGGCGTCCCTCCACTAACACAGTATACGCCTGCAGATGGAACAAATTTGTGGCATGGTGCGCAGCAAAGGCTGTGTATCCCCTTTCTGCCACTTTTTCTGGGGTTCTTTTGTTCCTCTTTTCTTTGACCCAGCAATGCTCTGCTCTGGGCACTCTTAAGGGCTGTCTCTCAGCTATTTTAGCCTTTCTTAGGCTTCCTAATCAGCCTTCTCTTTAAAAGTCCCCTGTTGTAAATTGCCTACTTAAGGGGATATAATCTTTTTCCTCTTTTTCCCTTCGTAATGCCTCAGTGGGACTTGAACTTGATTCTTACTTTTCTTATGTGTGCTCCCTTTGAGCTGCTACATAACTGTCCTCTCAGACTTCTCACTTTAAAGACTGCTTTTCAGGTTGCCATCACCTCTGCTCGCAGGGTGAGTGAGCTAAATGCTCTTCTTCAAAACCTCCTTTTCTGGCTGTTCATCCGGACAAGAATGTCCTTCGTACTCGACCCTCTTTTCTCTCAAAAGTGGTTACTTCTTTCCACATTGGTCAAACCATCACTTTGTCCACCTTCTTTCCACCTCCGAATCGTTCTAAGGAGGAAGAGAGGCTCCACCGTCTGAATCCAAACCGTGCACTTTCTGTTCATTTGGATCGCACCAGGCAATTCCGGGTGGATGACCAGCTCTTTGTTGGCTACGTGGGGGCCTAAAAAAGTCGGGCAATGCACAAATGAACCATCTCTAGGTGGGTCTATTTGGGCATTAAAGCTTGCTACTCTTTGGCAAAGAAAGAGCCTCCAGTGGGACTGCGCACCCATTCCCACCAGGGCAACACCAGCTACCACTGCTTTGGGACGGGGAGTCCCCCTCAATGACATCTGTCAGGCAGCTACATTGGCATCTCTGCACACGTTCACAGAACACTACTGCCTGGACAGCCAAGTCCGTAGAGACGGCTTCTTAGGCCGTTCAGTTCTCCAGGATTTTCTGGTGAGAACTTGGTTCGCAGACCCACCTCTGGGGTTGGTATTGCTGGGGCATCTGTTCTAAGGTAAGGAATCTATTACTGTCTCTTTCAGATGAACAAGTTACTTACCTTCAGTAACGATATATTTATGAGAGACATAGATTAGTTATAGATTCCTTACCGCCCCACCCATCCTCCCCGTTCAGCAAACTGACTCCTAGGGTCACGCGATCCCTTTAAGGACTTTAGTTTTGTGCACCAGTGGCCAGTGTCTTGCATGGCTCTGCGCTTCTGGCGTGGAATGTTCTCTAAAAGAATTGACGTAAGCACGTGAGGACGGCGTCTAAGTAGCTACCACCACGTCATCCCAGTGACCACAACGCCAACAACGGACGCGGAGCAGACAGACGCCACATTTTGATGTGCAGGGGTACTGCTGACAAAAAATGTGTCCGGATCCAGTCCGATGCCTGGGGGTTATTCTAAAGGTAAGGAATCTATCATACCGAAGGTAAGTAACTTGTTCTTCTGCCTTTTACTTGAAGATCTTTGCACTATATCACATTAATTGATCGTAGCAGTATGCATTCACCCAATATTTTTCACAAGAGCTGTCTGTTTTATTTCATCTAGTCTGTAGTGTTCCTATAATTTTATCCAAATAGGCAATCCAGTGCCAAGAGACCAGTACAAAGTAATGTAATTAAACCATCCAGCCCTTTTGCCACACCGGAGTATTCTTTCTGTGATAGATGTGAAAAGCTTTTTCAAGTTTTATTTAGAGGAGAAGAATGCATCAACTCTTCAGGTCTGTTATTCATTGCAAATGCTAAACTTGTGTAGGGGATAGTGGGCTCCCATTCCCTCCCCGTTTGGGAAATCTTTGGGGAGAATAAATATCCCCTGCCTTTGTTCTTTAACAATAAACATGCAGCATATAAAATACTGTCATATACTGCTTTCTAAAATGTAGATAAGGTTGAATTGTATTTCATGACTAAAAAAAACCTTTATTAAACTTTCATAAAATAACAGCTAATTATTCACACAATGCAAATTCTTACACACATCCACATTCTGATCAAGTTACATTCAAAGTTATTGTTCCACCTTCCTCTATTGATGACGAGGATGGGAGCTAAGGTTATACCTTTCAAGTCATTTGAGGTTTTATGCTGTAGCTACTATTACCCCCACCACCCGTAAGTCACCTTTAACTAAGGTGCTTTTAAGGTGAGCATGCACACACATTCCCACACTTATGCTTTAGGAAAAAACAGCGAGGACTAATTTTTACTGTTTAGTAAGATTTTAGGTTGTTGGCAAGTGGTCAGTAATTATAGTTTGCCTTTAAACTGGTGCCCTAACATCCTGCCCATGAGACTGATGAATTCTGTTGATGTTATCTAATATGTTTTAGAGTATAGTTCTTTATTTTCTAGTACGGCGATGAAGTGGCATCGTCTGAGATAGAGAATGTCTGGACTACCCTAGCAGATGGCTGGCCAAAGAATCTGAAGATAATTTTACACTTTTTAATCAGCATTTGTGGAGTAAATAGTGAACCCAGTCTTTTGCCTTATGTAAGTATTTACTACCATTGTCACATAAAACTCATGCTGCTTTTGGAACTGAATTCTTCAACTTTGTGCTTCATTGTATTATTTTCTTATTTATCTTCACTCTCTGATGTTCACCTTCCTCTAAGGATAAAACCTGCTCAACAGACGTGTGCAAAATGTTGCCTGTCTTGTAGGCTTCATTGTGATATGTAGTCAATATCTGTGATTGGGGTAGGGAAGTAAGAAGATAAGTGTTGAGGAGCTGTGATTAAGCTAAAACCTTCAGATCGGTGTCCTGTTGACTCTTTTCCTCAGCCAGAGCCGAATGGTGGCTGGTTATATATCCTGTCGAACTGTAGCCACAAACTTGGACCAGATGACTCAGCTGACCCACATGTGATGATAGCTCTTATAGCATGAATATCCCACTATGTTATTAAATCCTTGGAACTTTTTGGGGGTCGGCACAGATGATGATCTGACTTGACATTGGCCAACCTAGGAGTTTGGCAGGGAGGCACATCAGTATGGAACTAAGCTGATATTCCACATACCCTGTGTGTGGGTCAACGTTTTCTTAATTGATTGCCAGTTAATCATTATTTCGGTTGTGTTTCTTTGGGTTTGTTTTGTGTTTACTTAGGGGATTGAGGGGTGGGATGGAGACTAGGGTCTCTGTATCTTTTGCTGTTTTTCAAATGCCACTGTTAGAATATAGATAAGGTGGTATGCCCCCTCACAAAAGTCTCAACAACTAGTACGCCCACTGCATACCCTAGGAGACTGTGGTCTCTGTTCCTTTAGCAAGGGTTTTAATTATCCTATTCAACATTTAAGGTTTGAATTAAAAAATAAGTAAAATAGGGCAATACCTTCTGGAGGGATAGAACAATATTATTGGTGTCTAAGACATATGCCTGAAGATGACTGACTGGACCTGAAGCAGACATAAACACTGCCGTTTAACTTTTTGCTCTTCAATCAAGAAACACAATGAGGGTGGCTCTTGTGTTACACAAGTCTTTACAATCCACATCACAAGCAATTGTGAATAAGGCGGGTAGGTAATATCATGATTACAGAATGCTACATAACTATATGACTACCATTGTAACACTTATGGCAGGATTCGCAGCAGACAACTTGATCCTCACTGGGTTGCATGGTTGGAGAGAGCAATTAGGTGACACCAAATAATTCACATTCTTTTTGCGTGTAGACTGCATTTAGTTGTGGATTGATTATATTTTATTTCGTAACACACTACTCCCAAGTGTGAAAAACACCGTATAACAATCTCAGACCATGTCTTAGTGTTGTTAACTATGTTAATGGAGCTCAAACCTCAGCTGGAACAACAGTGGACTCTCCAAGCGGAGCTTCTGAAAGACCATCTACTTTAAACTGCATAAACAGGGGAAGGGGGGCGTGGCCAAGAAGGCATCTTGGTAGGACACTGATTCGGAGCTCTCCCCTCCCACCAGGCCTTACACAGCGATTCCCGCGGTAAGAGGGCACCGGCTGAAATCCTCTTACGAGTTGCGCTGCACTGTCGGGGAGGCGGCAGCCCTGAAACTTCGGTGCCGGTTTTGCCGCTGCAGTGGAGCGAACCCTGCAGAGCTGCTGGGCACTCAGAGAGGATTATGACGGTCCCCGCGAAGAGGGCATGACATCGGCATCCCACGGCGGTCCTTTTGTGGCCTAGGGGGCCGCCTCAACGTGTAAACTGTGGAGCTCCCTTCCGGCATGACGGAGGACAAGCCTGGTTGGCACGGAGTGAGAGGGGAGCCTGGCCGCGAACATCACTCGAGGCCCCGGCTCCGCGGGCAAAAGAAGGCCTCCGCCTCGGAAGATTGGTGTACTACCTGCTGTGCCCCCCTCACCTGAAGAGCCTGACGGCCCTCCCGAACTCGGGTCAGTGCAGCTCCTGGAGTTGCTCTCGGGGAGGGGCGCACAGCGGGGCGTGCCTGGACGGACGAGCCTGGAGGCCCGGCCCGGACACGCATGAGCCAACAGTTGTGAGCGCTCCCAGTAGAGGTACTCGGCTGAGCTTCTCCGCCAATCAATCAGGGGGTTTATGAGCGCGCTACTCACCCGTGAGGGTCTCAAGATGCTGGGGGGGGGGGGGGGTGCGGCTCCAGATCAGTCGAAGAGCCAGGTCTTTTACACTTCCTGAAGATGTGCATAGTGTGGTAGTTTCTGATGTTGACTGGGAGCTCGTGCCAGGTCTTTGCTGCGACGTAGGAGGAGTCTCTTCCGCCTGCTCTGATTCTGTGGATGCGTGGGGTCTCTTATCTGAAAGAAACACGTAGTGATAGATTCCTTACCTTAGAATTACCCCCTGGCGTCAGACTGGATCCAGAAAGTTTTCGTCAGCAGTACCCCAGCGCGTCGGAAGGTGGCGTCATGCGGCTCCGCGTCCGTCGTTGACGTCACTGTCCTTTCTTTTTCCGCGCCAGCAAGGGCAGACCTGGAGAGAACTTTACCCCCCAATCACTTTTTGACTGAGTTTTTCGAGTCCCTTTCGTCTCTTTTTCAAGTCGATCAACTCCTGGTGCCATAGGTATGCCCGGCTTCAAGTCTTGCTGGGACTGAAAGTTGCTTGAAGTCCGGCAGTCTGCTCCGCGCCGCTCAAGATCCCGGTCCCGTGGGAGATCGAGGGACCGATTGCGAAGCCACCACCATCGTTCGTCCGGATCGAAGTCTTCGCAGTCCGAGTCCGGTAAGACGAAGCATCACAAGAAGTCGAAGAAGCGTCATCGTTCTCCGACTTCCTGACGCACAACACGGCTGAGGGTGCCGGTGGTGCCTCCCCTGCGGAGCCTACGCAGTTGCCGTCGGCCTACCCGCCCTTCCCTGGTCCGTCGGCGACTCGAGCCCAGCTGCAGGAATTTGTCAGCCATGGCCTGCCTCTTTGGGCCGTCTGGCCCCTCCGGCGCGCCTTCGGGCCCTGTGGGCCTGACAGGGGGCCCTTGCCCTTCACTGTCGGGAGCTCCGGCATTCCTGTCGGCTCAGGCTTCGGCGCCGCAGGGCCCCCAGGGATCCAGGTCTGGATTCCGGTCGACGCCGGTTGACCTTGTGACAACTCCACCGACGTCGACCCCACCGGCACCACCTCCGACGACGTCGTCCCCAGTTTGAGCCCTGATGTGGACACGGCGCCGGAACGGCATCGCTCGACGCCCAATCTGACGCCGATGGGGCCTTTCTACCTCTATGTCCTTATTTTCGCCCTGTTCATCGGCCTTCAGAGGAAGGGGAGGACTGGGAGGGGTCTGAGGAATCTCTCACAACACAATGTGAGTTTGACCCGGACTGGGCACAGGAGCTGGGGATGCCAGTGGTTTTGATACCTCTTCTGACCTTGGCATGCTAACTCCTCCTACAGTGGCGACGGAGGAGGGTGCAAGTCATGCAGTGGTGTTGCGTAGGGCTGCCGAGGCTCTCCACCTCAAACTCCCTACAGTGGCTGTCAGGTCTAACCTCCTGACAGAAGTGCTTCAGCCGGCGGCTTCCTCTGCGGAGCCACTGCTGCCTTATAATGATGCACTTTGTGACGTTCTTTTGGGCACCTGGTCCAGGCCCAACAAAGGGGCTCCTGTGGATAGGAACGTGGCTAGACGGCATCGCCTGGCCCTGGGAAACCCCATTTTCCTTTCCCAACACCTCACCCCTGAGAGCTTGGTTGTCCAAGCCTCTGCGTCCCCAAGCGCATTCCCTACCGCACCCCCAGACAGGGAATCCAAGAAACTGGAGCAGTTTGGTAAGAAGATTTTTTCTTAGACCAGTTCAGGGCTGCGGTCTGTGAACACCGCATGCCTCTTGGGCCGTTATTCCCACTCTGTGTGGGATACGGTGGCACAAGTGCTGCCTCAGTGTCCAGAGGAGGCCCGGACAGTGCTCTCTCAAGCTATTGCTGAAGGGAGAGAAGCAGCAGAGTTCACGATTCGATGTGGCCTTGACACGCTGGGCAGGGCGATTTCCACGACAGTGGTGCTCCATCGCCACACCTGGCTGAGGACTACTGATTTCTCTGGGGATGTCCAGAACACCCTGATGGACATGCCCTTTGATGGCATTCGCCTTTTTGGCAACAAAGCAGAAAGTGCGGTGAAGCGCTTTAAGGACTCACAGGCTACAGCCAAGTCCTTGGACCTTTCCGCCACGCGCCCTCCTCCGCCGTCTGCTTTTCGCTCCTTTCGTGGCCATGGAAGGGGCGCCCCGACATGTTTGCTTCAGAGCCACAGGCCTGCGCAGCAACAGACTCAGCGTGGCCGTGGACATGGGACCCGCCGAGGCGGGCGCAGGGGGCCAGTGGGCGGTTCAGTCCACCTCCACCCTGGCCACCACTGCCTCCAAACCTTCCTAGTCTGGTTTTTCAGGCCCATCAAACGCCAGTGGTCTTCATGATTCGTCATCACCTCCCCCGCTGGCGCACCATCACTTCGGACAGGTGGGTTTTACAAATAGTCCGAAGGGACTACTGCCTCCCCTTCGAGACTACCCCTCCAGCCATGCCACCCCAGTACTACCGCATGTCAGGTGATCACTTGGTACTTCTTTAACAGGAAGTCGTGGCCCTCTTGGCCAAGGGGCCCATCAAGCTTGTTCCTGTACCAGAAGTAGGACATTGTTGTTATTCCCACTACTTTCTGGTGCCCAAGAAGGACAAGGGCCTGCGTCCTATCTTGGACCTCAGGGACGTCAATCGCGTCCTCTGGAAGGAGAAGTTCAAGATGTTAACTGGTTCAGGTTTTCTGCCCTCGACCCTGGAGACTGGATGGTAGCTCTGGACCTGCAGGGCGCATATTTCCACATTCCCGTCCTGCTGGCCCACAGGCGTTACCTGCGGTTCATGGTAGGCCACGAGCACTTTCAGTTTACCGTGCTCCCCTTGGGGCTTACCAGCGCCTCTCGGGTGTTCATGAAAGTGATGGTGGTGGTTGCAGCTCACCTGCAAAGATCAGGGGTTCTGTAGTAGGGGATCTCTGTGTATAGTCATAATCTAGTGACTAGTCCCGCCCATGTGCGGGGACCCCGGAGCAATAAAAAATAATCTCTTAAGGTGTCAAATCATGCAGACCTGCATCCACCTTTAAGAGAGAATTTAATTTAAAGACAGATAATGCAGCCTATATCCACAGGCTACACTGTCCAGTACTTCAACTAGAAAATTCCACCAACATCCACAAACAGCACCGCCTGTCCAGCTTTTCTCCACAAGGGAAAAAACCCTGCCTCTACCAGCAAAAGCCTCTGGAATGATAGAGAGGAAGAAATGGACAGACAAGCCCCATAGGCTGCCATTATGTGGCTCAGAACAGGATACTGTGCCTTTAAGAAAACTTTCCAGAACTTTACCAGTATCCCAGAATGCACAGCAGGTCCCTTTTACTTTCAGTTCCTTTTTCCGGCTCCTGCTAGCAGGACCCTGGAGCATTGAGCTCTCCCTTTTCAAGGGTTATTTGTTACTTTTCAAGTGATTTAGAAGTGTTAGTAAAGTCCTTTCCTTCTGGTGTTGTCAGCATGCCTGGCTTGTTCGACAAGTGTCCTGATTGTGAAAGGAAAAAGGCTAAGTCAGACCCACACAGGGTGTGCATCGTCTGCCTTCCCCAGTCCCACGTGCCTGAGGAGTGTGTGATCTGCCGCTCTTTTTCAGCCAGGACCCTGAGAGAGAGGATGAAGATCAGGCTCCAGGTCCTGGAGGACAGAAGGCTGAAGGCACGAGGTGGGTCTGGAGGGGCTGATTCTGCCCATGCTGAGGCCTCTGGGGGGCTCCCCAGGGGCAGGAAGACCAGCAAGCGTCCCCACTCCCCGTCGACGTCGAAGGCGTCGACGGCGGCGGCGAGAGGGATGACTACGGTCTGTAAGACATCTCCCCAGGGCTCTGGGGAGAAGCGGCGTCGACGATCGGCGTCGAAGGAGCTGAACAGGCCTCCGTCGACGGCATCTTCTGCGACGACGCCGTCGACGTCGCCGTCAAGCCATCGGCGTCGAGATCAGGCCCGGCGTCGGCGCTCGCCGTCGAGGGGAGAGCGCCGATCGCCGTCGCCGTCGAGGCAGCGGTCACCGTCGAGGGGATCGACGTCACGTAGATCGACGTCACGTAGATCGACGTCACGTAGATCGACGTCACGTAGATCGACGTCACGTAGATCGACGTCACGTAGATCGACGTCACGTAGATCGACGCCGCGAAGATCGACGTCAAGCCGATTGCCGTCGAGGAGATCGACGTCACGAAGATCGACGTCACGAAGATCGACGTCACGAAGATCGACGTCACGAAGATCGACGTCACGAAGATCGACGTCACGAAGATCGATGTCGAGGCGGCGGTCGACGTCGAGGCGGCGGCTGACGTCGAGGAGGCGGTCGACGTCGAGGAGGCGGTCGACGTCGAGACGGCGCAGGGGGAGCCCTGACGCCAGGAGTAAGAGGGGAACGGAGTCGCCGGGATCGGGGTACTCCGTGGTGTATACACCTCCTCGGAACCCTACGCCATCGCCACCACGACCACCGACTCCTCCTCCACCACCGCCACCAATGCCTGCGTCACCACCTCCACCTCCCCCTCCTCGTTCTATACCACCTCGCACTCCGTTGGGGCCGCCTGCAGTTCCGCCGAGGTCGGTCTCCCTGCCCAGGTATCCGACTCCGCCGCAGGGGACGCCGAGGCCGCGACATCCACGGTCGCCGGGCCCGGCTAGACCGGCGGACTGGCCGAAGCCGAGGAGGTCCCGCTCCGTCAGGAGGAGAAGGTCGCGGAGCCATAGGAGGTCGTCGTCGTCGACATCAGGACGGCGCCATAGGAGGCACAGGTCCAGGTCACGCACACGGTCCTCGGCCAGGGATTTCTCACCGACGCTGTCGGACTCACCAGGGACTAGGGTGTCTCCTGTGGACGATCTAGTCTCCTTCCAGGAGGTGCTGCTGAGGGGGGCAGCCAAGTTGGGAATCACGGTGACGGTGCCGACACCCACGACGTCCTTGATATTCGAGACTCTACACAAAAAACACCTGTCTCGCCCCCTGCTGCCTCTAGTGCCGGGACTGGTGGAGCCCGCGTTGGAGTTGTTCCTCACTCCCGCGGTGACGAAATCCGCCCCCTCACGGCTCCTGAAAAAGTATCGGGCCCCGGACTGGGACCCTGCTTTTTTAAGGATGGACCCGAAGCTGGACTCTGTCATCGTGACGGCAGCGAGGAAACAGCATGCGACCGCACCTTCATCGACGGTTCCGCCCGCTGGCTGGACTCGGCGGGCAGGAAGGTGTGTGGGACCGCGTCTACCACCATGAAGGCGGCGGGGGCGCTGTTGGGGCGTTACGACCGGGCCCTGTGGGAGTCCCTCCAACAGTATGCAGACTTGCTGCCCCGGGACAGGAAGGATGACTTCCTGGAGACGGTGCGAGAGGGTATGCTGGTTTCGAACCAGGTCATCAGTGCGGCAGCGGATGTCTCCTTGTTGGCGGCGCACTCCTACTGTCATGGCGTCCACCAGAGGCGTCACTCTTGGCTGCGCATGACGTCGCTCAAGCCAGAGGCTCAGCAAAGAGTAGCCAATCTGCCCTTCTCGGGGGAGACCCTGTTTGGTAAACATGCGGATGATGAGATGGCCCGCATGAAGGCGGAGGTGGAGACCCTGACGGCTGTCGGGTTGGAGAAGGCCGAGAAGAAGCGCCCGTTCCAGAGACGGTTCGGGTCTACGGGCAGAGGGCGTGGGCAGGGTTCGGGACAGCAGCAGCACCAACAGCAGCAGTTCCGGAAACCCTTCCAGAAACGCTAGAGGGGTAGAGGAGGCCAGCAGGCCGCTACTACTACCAAGGGCCCGGCCGGGTCTCGGCCCAGAGCGACTACTTCCCCTGCAACCGTTACCCACTCCAGTGGGGGGAAGCATTCAATTTTTTCCGACAGAGTGGAGAAAAATTACTCAAGACGAGTGGGTGCTGAATATTGTTTGCAATGGATACAGTCTTTGGTTTATCAGCCCGCCTCCAGCGATTTCGCCGGTAAGCTCTCCGTTTCAGCAACGTGAGCTCCAGGCGGAGGCAGACATATTGTTGAGAAAAAAGGCGGTAGAAGAGGTACCTCTGTCTCAAAGGGGAAGAGGTCTGTACTCTCGGTTCTTCCTCGTTCGCAAGAAGGACAAGAACGAGTTCAGGCCCATTCTGGATTTGCGACAGGCAAACAAATGGATTCGCAGAGAGAAGTTTCGCATGCTATCGTTGCATCAGATTTACCCTCAGTTGCAACGGGGAGACTGGCTCTGTGCCATAGATCTACAGGATGCGTACTTCTATGTGCCCATTGCACGGAAGCACAGGAAGTTCCTGTGATTCCAAGTCGGCGCCAATCACTATCAATACACAGTGCTGCCGTTCGGGCTAAAGTCTGCGCCCAGGACCTTCTCGAAGTGCATGGCGGTGGTGGCGGCACACCTGCGGAGGAACAAGGTGTTTTGTCTACCCGTACCTGGACGATTGGTTGATCAAGGCCTCATCCTTCTCGGAGGCGCAAGCACACTTCCAGTGGACGTGCGTCCTCTTGCACAAGTTGGAGTTACACGTCAACATATCCAAATCGGTCCCGAATCCGGTCCAGTGCATTCAGTACTTGGGAGCCTCCATCGATACGAGGTCAGCAAGCGTGTCTCCTTCGGAGGAGAGACGGTTATCACTCCTTCGGAAGGCTCAGGACCTCAGGACTGCTCCATCGACGACGGTGAGGAAGGTGTCTTCACTGCTGGGATCGATGGCCTCCTGTATCTTCCTCACGCACGGCTGCACATGAGACCACTGCAGGAGTGCTTGGAGGCTCAATGGGATCAGAAGACAGGTTCTTGGGACGACAAGATACGGCTGTCTCTACGTGCTCTTCAGTCTCTGCAGTGGTGGTGTTCGGCGGAGAACCTCCTCAAGGGGGTTCCCTTCCACAAGGACATTCCCCCGAAGAGTGTCGTGACGGATGCGTCTCTCCAAGGCTGGGGAGCGCATTCCGGGGAATTGCAGATTCAAGGAAAGTGGTCCCAGTTGGAGTCGGCGTACCACAACAATTTCCTGGAACTCAGAGCTGTCTTCCTGGCGTTGAAGGCCTTCCTTCCGTCCTTCCAGACCAACTCGCTGCTGATACAGACGGACAATACAACCACTATGTATTACCTCAACAAGAAGGGGGGGGGTCGAGATCGCGCACTCTGTCGCAGGAGGCGCAGGCGATCTGGCACTGGCTTCTGGCCCGAGGACTGACGATTACGGCCACGCATCTGCCAGGGGTGCAGAATGTTCAGGCGGACGCACTGAGCAGACTGATTCAGGAAAACTACGAATGGGTCATAAACGACGAAGTACTAGGAGAAGTCTTCGCAAGGTGGGGGACTCCAGACGTAGATCTTTTCGCCACCGCCGAAAACAGCAAATGCCGAGACTTCGCATCCAGGTACTACCAGCGGGGGACGCTGGGGAATGCGCTATGGATCGACTGGTCGAACAGCTTTCTGTACGCTTTTCCACCCATTCCCCTGATTCCGGCGGTGCTCATCAAACTGTCCCAGTCAGGGGCTCGGATGATCCTGATTACTCCGGAATGGCCCAGACAGTGGTGGTTCACGGACCTACTTCATCGGTCTCTCCTTCCTCACATACGGCTGCCGTGCAGGCCGGACCTTCTCACGAAGTTCGAGGGGCAGATGGTGCACCCCAACCTCTCGTCTTTGAGTTTGGCGGCATGGCTCCTGAGATAGTGCAATATGGCCATTTGAATCTACCAGAAGATTATATGGACATACTGAAGGAGTCTAAACGGCCTTCCACTAGGACGTCCTATGCCTACAAGTGGAAGAGGTTCTGTATCTGGTGCAAGTCCAAGAGCTTTGACCCTACGACATGTAAGGAAGATGTCATCCTTCCATATCTTTTACATTTGGCGCAGTCCGGCCTTAATTTCCATTCCATTAAGGTTCATCTGGCTGCTTTGACTGCTTACAGGAAATGCCCTTCACAGACTTCCTTCTTTCAGATCCCTGTGGTCAAGGATTTTTTGGAAGGCTTGAAGAAAGTGTTTCCTCCTGTCAGACTTCCCTCGCCTTCCTGGGACTTGAATGTGGTGCTCTCCAGACTGATGAAGGAGCCTTTTGAACCCATTCACAAGGCTTCGTTGTAGCACCTATCCTGGAAGGCGGCGTTCCTAGTGGCCATTACATCGGCCCGCAGGGTGAGTGAACTTCAGGCATTATGTTGTCAAGAACCTTATACTGTATTTCACGCTGCTAAGGTTGTTATGCGTACTCACCCTAAATTTCTTCCTAAGGTTATCTCTGATTTTCATGTCAACCAGACCATAACTTTACCTACGTTCTTTCAGAATCCCTCTTCGCCAGCGGAAAGGTCTCTCCATTCCCTGGATGTTCGGAGGGTGTTGAAATTTTATCTTGATAAGACCAAGGATATTCGTAGGTCAGACCAATTATATTCGTAGGTCAGACCAATTGTTTATTAATTATGGATCAGTCAGGACCGGTCTCGCGACCTCTAAGCAGTCCATTGTAGGAGAGTAGGGTCTGCTTTCTATGTTCACCCCCACTTTTTGCTTTTGCGTTACTGGTTTTCGACTTAGATGTGGCTGTGGGCCTGCTAATCAGACCAACAGCCCTGCTGTTCTCTCTCTAAATTGATAATATGTACTTTAGGTGCATAACCCATTTGGATAGGATCACCTTATTGGCCCCTGTACAGTGTACCTTAGGTACCCTAGGCCATAGGTGTACCCTAGGCCTACCAGGGGCTGCAGCATGTATTATGCCACCCCTGGCCTGTCCTTCCATTATGACACAACTGGCTGATCACTCGGCTGGGGGCAAGGTCGTGTAATCACTCCTTGCTTAGGTGTAGTATTCCTATACCTAAACTTACATATAGACACATGTGTACCTATCAGCCACTCCTATGGCAGGCCTTAACACTCCTGGAGGCAGAGTGCTTGGTAACATGTGAGATGGTGCTCTAGCATGAGCTGAGCCTGTCTGCAGCTTTCGGAACCATGTCCTTATAGCTGTTCTATGATATAGCCTACCATATACTCTTAAAGTGCCTTATAATCTTAAACGGTTATGGTAACTATGGTTTGGCTTTATCAAAACATGTCGTGTAAGATGTCTAACACTTTGGAATAATACCCCCATCCCATTTCTGGGGATGAGGATATTATCCCTCCCTTCTAGAGGGAGAAGACATGTTGTAACCTACTTACCCGGTTAAAGTTAACCAGAGCCCCAGCATCACAAAATGGATGCTGCTGCCACAGACACGAGTCTGACCTCCTGCTGCTGGGAGTGATCCCGGCAAGGGAGGCTTGGACAATAGGTGTCCTGTCTTGGGAGGTGCGAGCACCACCCCAGACAGGCCTTAGTGTATTGGGGCAGGGAGGGATGAAAAGAATGAGACATGCCTGGGGCACACAAGGTGTCCCGTGTATAGTCCAGTTCAAACCGGTGCTGGGGCACTCCAGCCCCAGTCCTGGCGTGAAACTGGACAAAGGGAAGGGGGTGTAACCACCCCCCTCCCAGGTCCCACCCATAAGGCGTGACCTAGCAGGCAACCCAGCCCCCCAGATTAGTATAAGAGTGGTAGCTGGGCCCCAGGAGATTAGATTATCCTGAACCTGCAACTTGAACAGAAACTCTGGACCTTCGACATTCGACGAAAGAAGAAGACTGAAGAATCTCCCTTGTGGCCAAGGAGTGGCTACCCTGTGCAAACAGGCACCATCAAGAGACTACCCTTTGCTTTGCTGAAGTTCTGCGAGGGACCGACTGCAGAGCCCGACCAGAGCCTTGACTTCCACACTTCTCCGACCCTGATCCACATCCACAGCCGAGCTGAGATCCGTGGAGGCGACGAGAGACGTGGGACCGGCTACCTGGGAAAAGTGGCTAGTATCTTCCAGCGCAGCTTCTGAGGCACCCTCGAAGTTGTGCACCGGGGATTGAGAAGCCCCAACCGCAAGCACCATCTGCACCGAAGATCAGCCCCCCACACTCCACGAGTCCTGCGTGGGGCCCTTCTGCATTTTCCTGCTTGCTGCGTCTGTCCGGTTGCTTTCCCGTTGGCTAGCGGCCTTTGTGACGACACACCTTGAAATCTTCACTGCTGGTTTGGCTCCTCCAGACTGGTTCCCGCTTCTTTGCAAAAGAGAAGCACCCCAGACCTTCCTGGTCTGCATCAGAAGCAAGTCCTCCGTTCTTCGTGGGTTCCGCTTGCCAAGGCTTGGTGAGTCCTAGTTCAACTTCGACGCCGCCAACAGCAAGAGCATTCGCGGGACAGCTCGCCTCCTGGTCCTGGTCGTCCTCGACGTCTACTGGTCCCCGTGGCTGCAGCGACAAGCTTCACCTTTCACCTGCAATGTTCACGACATCGCCTGGTTCCTTCCTGGTTCCACGTGGTCACTGGCTAGTGACCTTGACTCTGTCCCTTCTGCTTGCAGGTCTCCTCTCTTCTTGATCCCAGCCTTGGGATCGACCGGACACTCTTCACTGACTGCCTGTCAGCAACTTTCCTTCAGGCATCCATAGAAGTCCACGACGAAACCCGACGCAAGTTCACACCTATGCACCCGCAGCCCGTGGGCTAGGTAACTTGGGTACTTCGGTGCTCGCAAGGGTAGTGACTATCCTAGGGTCTAGTTTCCGAGTCTCGACTCTCTATCTGCTTCAGAAGTGTCCTTAAACTGTTAATTTCTAACTGCTAGTAATTCTATCGACTTTTACGCATTACGCGTGAGTGTTTCCACTCTGCACCTGAATCCCGTGGGCCTCCCACTTCCTAACTGTTGCTAGTGTAGTGTAGCCACAGCGATTCCCTAGGCCTATCCTATTTCCGTGACAGTGGTCCTTATACCACTTCTTTAGTATATGGTTTGCGTGGCCCCTAGGGCCTAACTGTATTACTTACCTGTGTGACTTAATGTATGCTTAAATAAGACTGTGTTGTACTTACCTCTAATCTCATAAAGAGTGCTGAGGGTTTGACTAGAATAAATACACTTTATTTTATATATATATCTGTTGTGGTGTCCTTTCATTTGGTATTCAAGGGATTATATATGGTATCACAGCTGGCTTCACATGCCATTCAGAGTTTAGCCTAAGACTGCTCTTGTCCATGCTACCACTAGGATAGCTGGTCTATAAGGTTGACTTTACAACCAATCACCATAAGGGTTGTTTGGACTGATATAAGGTGTACACTAGAACTAGTGACATCATACATCAGGCCAACTTCTCACATCCATCTCTCGGTGGATTGTGTCCTGCATACAATTGTGTTATCAAAAGGCTAATGAGACCTTAGGGGGTAAACCTAAGGCTCATTCCACCAGGGGCAAAGCGGCCACGACTGCTTTGCTGCGTAATGTTCCGATTGCAGAAATATGCAAGGCGGCCACTTGGAAGTCGGTCCATACCTTTGCTGCGCATTACTGTCTGGATGTGGATGCCAGGGCAGATGCTCAGGTTGGGCAGGCTTCGCTGCGAAATCTGTTCGCACAGTAGTGGTATTGTTTTGTATCTTCTCCACCGCAGTTTTTGTGTGGGGATGGGCTTGCCATTCTATTCACTAGATTATGACTATACACAGAGATCCCCTACTACAGAAGGAGTAGTTTCTTTTCTGTAACTCCAGTTCTGTAGTAGGGGTATCTCTGTGATAGTCATAAGCGCCCGCTCTCCTCCCCGGTGGAGAGATGATTATTCATATAAGGAATGCTACAGGTCTGGCGTGCTACGCCTTCAAAAAGAACTAAAAGTAAAAGGGACCTGCTGTGCATTCTGGGATACTGGGAAAGTTCTGGAAAGTTTTCTTAAAGGCACAGTATCCTGTTCTGAGCCACATAATGGCAGCCTATGGGGCTTGTCTGTCCATTCCTTCCTCTCTATCATTCCAGAGGCTTTTGCTGGTAGAGGCAGGGTTTTTTCCCTTGTGGAGAAAAGCTGGACAGGCAGTGCTGTTTGTGGATATTGGTGGAATTTTCTAGTTGAAGTACTGGACAGTGTAGCCTGTGGATATAGGCTGCATTATCTGTCTTTAAATTAAATTCTCTCTTAAAGGTTGATGCAGGTCTGCATGATTTGACACCTTAAGAGATTATTTTTTATTGCTCCGGGGTCCCCGCATATGGGCGGGACTATTCACTAGATTATGACTATCACAGAGATACCCCTACTACATAACTGGAGTTCAGGAAAAGAAACTACTCCTTCCAGTCTTCCCCTATCTCGAAGACTGGCTGTTGAAGATGGGCTTGCCCCAGACAGTTGTCTCCCGCCTCCAGACTACTGCCGACCACCTGCATTTGCTGGGGTTCCCCATCAATGTCCCGAAGTCGCACCTGATTCCCTCTCAGAAGCTCCTCTTCATCTGAGCGGTTCTGGATACGGCACACTTTAGGCCCTATCCTCCTGAACAGTGAGTCCTGGATATTCAGGCTATGATTATGATCTTTCAGCCTCTATCCTGGGTTTCGGTCAGGATGACCCAGAGCCTGCTGGGCCTCATAGTCTCCTGCATCCTACTGGTCACTAATGCCAGATGGCATATGCGGGCTCTGCAGTGGGACCTGAAGTTCCAGTGGGCGCAGCATTGGGGAAAACTTTCCGATTACATCCAGATCTCTGAGGGCACTGCAAAACAGCTGCAATGGTGGCTCACGAAACCGGCACCGGGTCAGTGGCAGATCCCTCTCCCTTCCCCAACCGGAGCACACAGTGGTGACGGATGCTTCTCTCCTGGGATTGGGGGGGGGGGGGGGGGGGGCAACATGGGAGAGGCGGAGATCAGAGGCCTCTGGTCTCCAGTGTACTCGAGGCGCCATATCAACCTTCTGGAGCTTCGGGCAATCAGACTTGCACTGAAGGCATTCCTTCCCTCTGTCAAGGGGAGAGTAGTGCAGGTGTTCACAGACAACACCACCGCCATGTGGTACTGCAAGAAACAGGGCGGGGTGGGGTCGTGGACTCTGTCAGGATGCTCTGCGCCTCAGGACATGGCTGGAACCTCAGGCCATTTCCCTGGTGGTTCAACACCTGGCAGGTTCACTGAACGCCAGGGCCGACAAACTCAGCCGCAGGTGCATGATGGATCACGAATGGCGGCTTCACTCTGACGTGGCGTAAGGTCTCTTTTGACAGTTAATAGAGCCTTGGTTATATCTATTCGCCACGGAAGAGAACGCGCAATGTCAGCAGATCTGCGCGTTGGAATTTCCGCCTATACCACTTCTGCCCAGAGTGCTGAAGATCAGGCGCGACCGGGCCCAAGTCATTTTTATGGCTCCGGACTGGGCACGAAGAGTTTGGTATCCCGAGCTACTCAGTATGACCATCGATCCCCCGATCCGACTGCCTCTTCGGGAGGATCTTCTGTCGCAGCAGTAGGGGACGGTCCTCCACCCAAACCTGTCCAGTCTCCAACTCTTTGCGTGGAGATTGAGCGGCGGCAGTGGATAACTTTCGACTTGCCTCCTGAAGTCTGTGATGTCATTCTAGCAGCCAGGCGTCCCCCCACTAAGTTGGTATATGCCTGCAGGTGGAACAAATTTGTGGCATGGTGCACAGCAAAGGCTGTGGATCCCCTTTCTGCCCCTCTTTCAGAAGTCCTACTGTTCCTTTTTTCTTTGGCCCAGCAGGGCTCTGCTCTGGGCACTATCAAGGGCCACCTTTCTGCTATTTCGGCCTTTCTTAGGCTTCCTGATCAGCCCTCTTTTTCAAGTCCCCTGTTGTAAATAGATTCCTCAAAGGCATTACTCATCTTTTCCCTTCTATTCCCTTCGTAATGCTACTGTGGGACTTGAACCTGGTTCTCACATATTTAATGTGCGCTCTCTTTGAGCCTTTTCACAACTGTCCTCTTCGTCTGTTAACTTTGAAGACTGCTTTCTTGGTTGCCATCACCTCTGCCAGGAGAGTGAGTGAGCTCCAGGCTCTTTCTTGTAAACCTCCTTTTCTGTCTGTCCATCCGGACAAGGTTGTGCTCAGCACATGTCCATCCTTTCTGGTAAAGGCTGTCACTGCCTTTCACATCGGGCAGACCATCACTTTGCCCACTTTCTTTCCGCCTCTGCATCGTTCCAGAGAGGAAGAGAGGCTCCTCCGTCTGGACCCAAAACGTGCACTCACATTTTACCTGAATCGTACACAACAGTTCCGGGTGGATGACCAGCTCTTATTTGGCTACGTTGGCGCCAAGAAAGGTTGGCCCGTACACAAGCGGACTATCTCTAGATGGGTCATCTTGTGTATTAAAGCCTGTTATTCTCTGGCTAAAAAGGAGCCTCTGGTGGGGCTGCACGCCCATTCCACCAGTGCAACGGCTGCCACTACGGCATTGGGATGTGGTGTCCCCTTACAAGACATCTGTCAGGCAGCTACGTGGGCCTCGCTGCACACTTTTAGTAAGCACTATTGCCTGGACAGTGAAGTCCGGAGAGATGGCCACTTTGGCCGTTCTGTTCTCCAGGACTTTCTGGTGTGATCTTGGTTCGCAGACCCACCACCGGGGTTGGTATTGCTGGGGTATCTATTGTAAGGTAAGGAATCTATCACTATGTGTTTCTTTCAGATGAACAAGTTACTTACCTTCGGTAATGTTATATCTGTAGGAAATATTAGTTAGTGATAGATTCCTTACCGCCCCACCCGTCCTCCCCGTTTTGCAAACTGATTTCTAGGGTTAAGGTCATCCCTTTCAGGGCCCTAGTTTTAATGCACCAGTGGTCAGTATCTTGCATGGCGCTGCGTTCCTGGTGCCGAAAGTCGTGTATAGAACTGATGTCAGCGCGTGAGGGCGGCGTCTAAGGAGCTGCTGCGACGTCCTCTCGGCGCCCGCGACGCCTACGACGGACGTGGAGCCGCACAACGCCACCTTCCGATGCACAGAGGTACTGCTGATAAACTTTCAGGATCCAGACTGATGCCTGGGGGTAATTCTAAGTTAAGGAATCTATCACTAACTAATGTTTCTTACAGAAATATTGTTACCGAAGGTAAGGAACTTGTTCGCCAGGGCGAGATCGGCGGAGCGGAGGTTGCTTTAGGGTACGTGTAAGGAGACTTTATCGTTGACGTATTTGGGTCTGATGTTGTGGAGGGATTTGTAGGCGTGGTTGAGTAGTTTGAAGGTCACACTCTTCTCGATGCGGAGCCAGTGGAGTTGTCGTAGGTGCTGGTTAATGTGCTCATGTCATAGGGTTCAGAGGACAAGTCTGGCTGCGGTGTTCTGGATGGTTTGGAGCCTGTGTAGCATGTGTTTTTTTAATTCCGGCATAGATGGCGTTGCCATAGTCCAATCTGCCTATTATGAGTGCGTGGGTGATGGTCTTTCTGTATTTGGGGGGATCCACTTGAAGGTGTTGCGAAGGATGTGGAGGGAGTTGAAATAGTTGGAGGCGACGGCGTTGATCTGGATGGTCAGGGAGAGGGAGGAGTCTAAAATGATGCCGAGGTTCTGGGCGTGGTCCGTCGGGGTGGGCAGGTTTCCGAGGGCAGGGAGCCACCAGGAGTTGTCTCACGCAGTCTGACATTGACACCAGCACCTCTCACCCAGGCGGAGTGGCCAGACCGGTTCGGCGCCTCATTAGGTGGCCTGGCTAGACGGCGGGTGACCTCGCATATTCGGAAGCAAAACGAGGGTTTTGAGCGGACAAAGCAGTCTTGAGGCCTGGCCCGGGCATAGAGACTTCTGTAGACACTGGCGTTCCTTGTCGGTGCTGCAGCTGTGCCCCTCCTCCCACCAGCCTTGCTCAAGAGGTCCCCAGGGTCTCTGTAATTGACGCCACTACCCCGTGCAGCAGTGGGGCTTCCAGGACAGCTCAGCGCATCCCTAGGTGGTCTCGCTGGGAAGACAGTGACATTGTGATGGTGCTGGGACTGTAAGGCCCCAGCAGCAGGCCTCTGACATCTACCACGCTCCCGTCCGCAGTGCTGGATACGAGGTGAATGTGGAGGGCCCGAGTTGGGAGGCACACGGAAGAGGTCCTGCAGATGTGACACTACCTTTCAGTTCTTCCTCATGGCTTCCCCTGCCTCTGGATCCCTCCACACCCTGCCCTCACCTCAGCGGTAAGACCAGCATGCGTAGGAGTCATGGCTGCCCCCAAGAGCAGGAAGGACAGGTCCATGAAAGATCTCGTGCTCAAATCAACTCCACAGTCCGAGAGACAGCCGGGACTGGGCCGTGCAGATGAGACGGAGGGGAGTGAAAGTCCGGAGACTCCAGTCAGCCGAACCTTCCTGGAGTCGCTTTTTTCCTCTCTCCGAGATGATCTATCCGCAATGAAGTGTGAACTGCTGGCAGACTTGCGAGATGTCCGTCGCGATGTGGATTCCCTGGGAGAGCAAGTTCACACGCTGGAAGAGCAGGACACTGGCCATGACGAGGAAATTGAGAGCCTCCAAGAGGAAATCCTCCGGATGCAAGAACAGAACTTGGACTTACAGGCTCACACCAAGGACTTAGAAAATAGGCCCCGGCGTATCAACATCCGCATCCGAGGTATGGCGCATGATGAAGGTGACGGCGACATCGAGGTTCTGGTATCTAAAAGAGACACGTTAGTGATAGATTCCTTACCTTGGAATATTCCCCAGGCATCAGTCTGGATCCGGAAAGTTTTCTGCTTAGCAGTACCGCTGTGTGCCAGTAGGTGGCGCCGTGCGGGTCGCGCCCGTCACTGGCAGTGTGCGCGCTGGGACGACATCACGGAGGCTACTTAGGCGCCACCCATGCGTCAGTTCTTTCTTTTTCCGCGCCGAAAGCGCAGATCCTGATTGAGCACGTACCTCTGTCATTTTTTTAACTCTTTTTGAGACTTTTTGTCTCCTTCTCTTGTCTCCTGGTGCACGTAGGGATGCCCAGCTTTGTCTTGCGGGTCGTGGCACCGTAATATGTCGGTGGCGGACCCCCATGATGTCTGCCTCTACAGCCTGGAGACCGACCACGACTCCCAGGATTGTCGGGACTGCCGTGCCATGGCCCCGAAGGCATTTCGGGAGCGGCGCCGGAAGTTGCTGGAGGTCCGGCACTCCTCTCACCTCCGCTCCGGGTCTAGGGGCCGTTCGAGGTACCGCTCGCGGGACCGCAGCAGTCGCTCCTCGGACTCTTAAGTCTTCACCTTCAGATTCCGGTAAGCGATGTCATAAGAAGTCGAAGAAGCGTGTTCGCTCTCCAACGTCCCCCCGGTGGGGGACAGGGGTTTCGCCCCTGCGGCTCCTCTGTAGCCTGGGAGTCCCGCGGTCTACCCGCTATACCCGGGTTTGTCGGCGACTCCAGAACAGCGGCAAGAGTTTCTTGCTGCCTTGGACCGCCTGTTTAGGCCTCGGGCTCCCGCCGGTGCTCCTGCAGGCCCCGCGGCCCCGTGTCCAGATCCTGTTGACCCGACGGCACTGCCTTCGGCGCCAGCCCTGGAGCCACTGGATCCAGCGTCTGCTGCTCTGGCCCTGGCACCACAAGGAGCAACGCCGCTGGCTCCGGCCCCGGCGCTGCCCTTTGCTCCGGCCCCAGCGCCGCCCCTGGCTCCGCCACAGGCACCGCACTGGGTGCCGTTTATCCTGCCATGCCTAGGTTCCTGGACCATTTCGTTCCGACCTGGGATCCTCCTTGGGATGCGGCTCCGGTTCGGACCCGGCTGGCGCCACTGGCCCCTTTCCGGTCCTGCCGCCGCTACCGGCTCCTTCTACCCCAGAGCCGGATGAGGACTGGGACAGCTCCGAGGGCGCCCTTGCACGGTAGTGTGACTCCGAGCAGGATTGGGTGGATGACCTTCAAGATGCGGGTGAACTTGATGTGTCTTCTGACCCGGGGTTTGCCTCGCCTCCGCCTACTATAGAGGACGGCGCTTCCTACACTATGTTGCTGCGTCGAGCCGCGAAGACTCTCCACCTCGACCTTTCTACGGTGGCCCTTAAAACCAACCTCCTTACGGAGATGCTCCAGACAGTGTCTACTTCGTCGAAGCTGCTGCTTCCTTTCAATGAGGCCCTTGCTGAAGTCTTCTTTGGTACTTGGTTGCGGTTACTTGGTTGCGGCCGGGCTCGGGGGCGCAGGTGGATAAGAACATCGCTAGTCATCATCGCACGGCGCCTGGTGATCCCGCCTTCTTGACCATTCACCCACGCCTGAGAGCCTGGTCATTCAGGCCTCGACATCGCAGAGTGCCTTTCCCTCTGGTCCGCCGGATAAGGACTCTAAGAGGCTGGACCAATATGGCAAGAGGTTGTTCTCCTCAGCAAGTTTGGGGTTGAGATGGGTTAATACCGCCTGCTTGTTGGGTCGTTACTCCCATGCAGTCTGGGATTCGGTGACAGAGGTTCTGCCTCAGTGCTCTGTGGAGGTCCAGGCTGTCCTTTCCCATGCATTTGCAGAGGGCAAGGATGCGGCGAAGTTTGCCATCAGGTGTGGTTTGGACACCACTGATTCGTTGGGCAGGGCGATTTCCACGACGGTGGCGTTGCGGCGCCACGCCTGGTTGTTCCACTGGCTTCTCACCCGATGTCCAGAGCACGCTCATGGACATGCCCTTCGATGACTCCCGCCTCTTTGGTGAAAAGGCTGACAATGCCCTGTAGCGCTTTAAAGACTCTCATGCCACGGCCAAGTCTTTGGGTCTTTCCTCAAACTCCTGCCACAACGGGGTTTTGCTCCTTTCGTGGCCAGGGCAGGGGTACCCAGACGCGCTCTGCCAGCAAGCCTGTGCAGAACCAGCCTCAGCGAGCCCGCGGACGTGGTTTCCGCAGTTCGGGTCTGGTAACCAGCGTGCGGGGCAGTCCACTATTCACCCGCGCTGCTTCCGCCTCGAAACCTTCCTAGTCCGAGCTTCAGGGGGCACCCCACGACAGAGGGTGGCAGGATTCGCTTCCACCACTGGAGCGAGATTACATCGGACAAGTGGGTGCTGCAGATAATCTGCCAAGGTTACTCGCTCCCCTTTCTGTCCTCCCCTCCAGCCATGCCACCTCGGTACCACCGCATGTCGGGGGATCATTTGGCTCTTCTCCGTCATGAAGTCACGGCCCTCCTGGGCAAGGGGGCCATCGAGTACGTTCCCGATCAATAAGTAGGGAGTGGTTGCTATTCTCACTACTCCCTGGTCCCCAAGAAGAAACCAGTGGGGCCTGCGCCCCATCTTGGACCTCCGGGACGTCAATCGCTTCCTACGCAAGGAGAAGTTCAAGATGCTGACTCTGGCTCAGGTCCTGTCTGCCCTGGACCCTGGAGACTGGATGGTACCGTTGGACTTGCAGGACGCTTATTTTCACATTCCCGTCCTGCCGGCCCACCGGCGTTACCTGCGGTTCACGGTAGGCCAGGAGCATTTTCAGTTTGCCGTGCTCCCCTTCGGTCTTACCAGCACCTCTCAGGTGTTCACGAAGGTGATGGCAGTGGTCGCAGCTCATCTGCGCAGGTCAGGGGTGTCAGTCTTCCCCTACCTCGACGACTGGCTGTTGAAGGCGGGTTCGCCCCAGACAGTTGTCTCCCACCTCCAGACTACGGCCGACCTCCTGCATCTGCTGGGGTGCTCCATCAATGTGCCGAAGTCACACCTGAGTCCCTCTCAGATGCTCACTTTTATCGGAGCGGTTCTGGATTCAACGCTGTTTCGGGTTTATCCTCCCGTACAGCGAGTCTGGGATATTCAGGCTATGGTTCCGCTCTTTCAGACTCTATCCCGGGTTTCAGTCAGGATGACCCTCTGGCTTCTGGGCCTGATGGCCTCCTGCTTCCTGCTGGTACCTCATGCCAGATGGCATATGCGGGCTCTGCAGTGGGACCTGAAGTTCCAGTGGGCACAGCATCAGGGCAACCTGTCCGATCATGCCCAGATCTCGGAGGGCACTGCACGGCAATTGAGGTGGTGGCTTATGAATCGCAATTGGCTCAATGGCAGATCCCTCTCCCTTTGCCAACCGGGGCACATAGCAGTGACGGATGCGTCCCTCCTGGTATGGGGAGGCCACATGGGAGAGGCGGAGATCAGAGGCCTCTGGTCTCCGGCGGAGTCCCGGCTCCATATCAACCTTCTGGAGCTGCGGGCGATCCAGCTTGCACTGAAGGCATTCCTTCCCTCTGTCAAGGGAAGTGTAGTGCATGTGTTCATGGACAACACCACCTCCATGTGGTATTGCAACAAACAGGGCGGGGTAGGGTCCTGGACCCTATGTCAGGAGGCTCTGCGCCATTACCTTGGTGGTTCAACACCTGGCAGGTTGAACGCCAGGGCGGACGAACTCAGCCGCCGGTGCATGGTGGATCACGAGTGGCGTCTGAACTTTGACGTGGCGCAAGGTCTCTTTCTGCGATGGGGAGAGCCTTGGTTAGATCTATTTGCCACCGAAGAGAATGCAGAATGTCATCAGTTCTGCACGTTGGAATTTCCAAGGAGGCACTCGCACAGGGACGCTTTTTGTCTCGAGTGGAGCTGCGGTCTGTTGTACGCCTTTCCGCCTATACCACTTCTCTCTAGAGTGCTGAAGAAGATCAGGCGCGACTGGGCCCAAGTTACACTTGTGGCTCCGGACTAGGCTCGAAGAGTATAGTATCCCGAGCTACTCAGTATGAGCATTGATCCCCCGCTCCGTCTGCCTCTTCGGGAGGATCTTTTGTCGCCGCAGCAGGGGACGGTCCTCTACCCAAACCTGTCCAGCTTCCACCTCCATGCTTGGAGATTCAGCAGCGACAGTTGACACCTTTCGATCTTCCTCCTGAGGTGTGAAGTCATCCTGGCTGCCAGGCGTCTCTCCACTTAAACGGTGTACGGATGTAGGTGGAACAGATTTGTGGCATGGTGCACAGTTAAGACTGTGGATCTGCCCCTCTTTCTGAGGTTCTTCTGTTCATTCTCTCTTTGGCCCAGCAGGGCTCTGCTCTGGGCACTCTTAAAGGTTATCTTTCGGCCACCTCTGCCTTTCTACGGCTTCAAGATCAGCCTTCTCTTTTTAAGTCCCCAGTGGTTAACCGTTTTCTTAAGGGCATTACGCATACGTTCCCACCTGTGCCCTTCATAATGCCTCTGTGGGACTTGAATCTTGTCTTGACTTTTCTGATGGGCGCTCCCTTTGAGCCCCTTCATAACCGTCCCTTACGTCTTCTTACTCTCATGACGGCTTTCCTGGTAGCTATCTCCTCTGCCAGGAGAGTGAGTGAACTCCAGGCTCTTTCTTCCAAACCTCCTTTCCTTTCTGTTCATCCGGACAAGGTGTTTCTGAGGACACGTCCTTCTTTCTTGCCAAAGGTTGTCACGCCCTTCCACATCGGGCAGACCATCACTTTGCCCACCTTCTTTCCAGCTCCGCATCCTTCAAAGGAGGAGGAGAGGCTCCACTGTCTGGACCCAAAACGTTTGCTCGCATTCTATCTGAAGCGTACACAGCAGTTCCGGGTGGATGACCAGCTTTTTGTTGGCTACGTGGGCGCCAAAAAACGTTGGGCGGTGCACAAACGGACCATCTCGCGGTGGGTCGTTCTGTGCATCAAAGCCTGTTAGTCCTTGGGCAAGAAGGAGCCTCCTGTGGGGCTGCGTGCCCATTCGACCAGGGCAACTGCAGCCACTACTGCCTTGGGACGAGGTGTCCCCTTGCAGGAGATTTGTCAGGCAGCTACGTGGGCGTCGCTGCACACGTTTACCAAGCACTACTGCCTTGACAGTCCGGTCCGGAGGGACGGCTTCTTTGGCCGTTCTGTGCTCCGTGACTTTCTGGTGTAATCTTGTTCGCAGACCCACCACCGGGGTTGGTATTGCTGGGGTATCTTTTCTAAGGTAAGGAATCTATCACTAACGTGTCTCTTTCTGATGCACAAGTTACTAGTTGTGTAACGATATATCTGAGACATTAGTTAGTGATAGATTCCTTACCGCCCCCCCCCCCACCTCCCCCTCCCTGTTCTGCGAACTGATTACTAGGGTGAAGGTCATCCCTTTTTAGGGCCCTAGTTTTATGCACCAAAAGTCAGTTTCTCGCATGACTCTGTTTCGGCGCAGAAAGTTGTGTACAGAACCGACGTCACCGCTCATAGGTGGCGCCTAATTAGCCTCTGTGACGTCGTCCCCGCGCGCACACTGCCAGTGACGGGTGCGGAGCCGCACGACGCCACCTACTGGCACGCAGGGGTACTGCTAAGCAGAAAACTTTCCGGATCCAGACTGACGCCTGGGGAATATTCTAAGGTAAGGAATCTATCACTAACTAATGTCTCTTACAGATATATCGTTACACAAGTAGTAACTTGTGCGACGGGCCTCTTCCTCTCCATCCTTGGAGAACCCCCAGTATTCCCGGTCAAGCTGGATCGCACTCACAAGGTGGGCCTCTGGCGGACATCTTAACCTATGTCCATGACTATCAGCTGAAGGAGAGGGTTCTTTGCGAGGCTGGGCGACACCCAGACTTTACATACCAAGGGCAGAAACCCACAGTATTCCAGGCTCATAAACTGCGTGCACAGCAACAGGCGGAAACAGTCCCACTCATCCTGACTGAAGGGGGTGTGGAGATTACACGGGAGGAGGATATAGCTAATACCTTCCGGGATTTTTCCGAGGATGTATACACAGCTCAGCCCTTGCCTGACGGGAACCCCGCCAGATATTGCCAGTGCATAACACACTCGAGGTTGACACATGACCAGGCGGCTGCTCTAGACAGCCCCTTTAGAATCGAAGAGGTTATTTCGGCCATAGCTCGACTTAAACTTCTTAAATCTCCTGGCCCAGACGGATTCACAGCCATTTTTTATAAAACCTTTTGTTCAGTCTTAGCTCCAATATTGACTCTGAATTTTTAGGTCTCGCCTGACCCAGCGCATGCGCTGGTCTGGCGAGACATTTTGTGAGGGCTCCAAAAAGTGCTACCAGGCCAGCCTAAAGCTACAGTGCATGTGCGCGGGCGCGCGCATCGCGCTGCACCGCGATTACTTTCACTTTCGCGGCCGCTTTGATGTTCTCCGTGAGGCGCAACAGATTGCAGCAGTTAAAACAAGCATTGGCATAGCCATTAGGTCTCGCTTTTGGGACCTTATAAGTGTTCAGTTATGCAACTGTTGCATGGCTAAACACTTATAAGGTCCCAAAGGCCAGACCTATTGGCTATGCCAATGCTTGTTAATACTATCAACAACACTATGGAACTGACGCCTACGATGCTTCTAGCGTTGGTAGCAGTATTGCCCAAACCTGGGAAGGACAACAGATACTGTGCCTCTTATATAGGCTGATATCCCTATTGAACATAGACTTTAAGATCTTCACAGGGATCCTTGCGGCTAGATTGGGTCCTATGATGCCGGGATTGATAGAACCGGACCAGGCTGTATTTGTTGCGACTAGGCAGTGTAGAGACAATACCAGAAGGCTGTTGCATCTCTTGGATAAGTCACTCCGTCAGTCAGAGGAGCACGTCGTCTTATCAATAGACGCCAAAAAGGTGTTCGACAGGGTCCATTGGCCCTTCCTGAGACTGCCCTGGAAGAGTTTGGGATTGGGCGCCGATTTCGCCAGTGGGTGTTCAGCGGCTACAGCCACCCCATAGCCACTGTTCAGGTGAATGGTTGCACCTCCGATACCTTTCATATCACCAGAGGCACGCAACAGGACTGTTCACTCTCCCCCCTTCTGTTTGCTCTCTACATGGAGACGTTAGCTCAGAGGGTTCGGGAAAATCAGCATGTCAAAGGGATCCTTTTTAGGGGAGAGCAGTATACCATCTGCATGTATGCGGACAATGTCATCGCCACGCTGGAGTCTCCCCAAACCTCAGTTCCTGCTTTTTCGGCCGAGTTAGAGGAAATCTCAGCAGCCTCCGGATTTAAGGTCAACGTGGCCAAGTCCCAAGCGTTGGGCTTCTCCTTGAAGCAGACAACTACCTCTGCTTTGGCCCTAGCGTGCCCCATTCGCTGGGATCAAAAGGCCATGCCATACCTGGGCATCATGCTGTCATTATCCATCGCTAAGACGATATCCCTGAACTTCTCTCGGCTACTGCGACAGACCAGGCAGGGGCTCAAAAGATGGCGGCCGTTTAACCTCTCGTGGCTGGGTCGGGTGGCAGCTCTTAAGATGAGCATAATCCTCAAAGTCTTTTACCTTTTTCAAACTGTCCCGGTAGAACTGCCCCCTGGGTGTTTTGAAGCAGCTTCAGTCCGAATTTATCGCTTTTGTCTGGGCGGATAAGAGACCGCGAATAAATAGGAACCTGAGCTTTACCCATGAGGGGCGGCTGGGCATTCCCGACCTTGACTGCTATTACAAAGCGACACAGCTGCAGACTCTATTAGAATGGGCTGTATGGCTCTCCTGTGGCTCGAGCTACATTGAAAGCTTGGGGTGCTACAGCCACACGCCACGGTCTAACAACTTTTCCATCGCCCCTTACTCCTATTACTGAAAACCCGAACTTCTCTCCGGGCCTTGACTGGGAGGCGTTTAGTCACTGGGACAAAGTGTGGCACAGGTCTATAGGGCATTTTTTCGACATTGAAGGCCCTCAATCCTTTGAGGATTTTAAATCTGACTTTTAACGTACCCGAAACGGAGCGCTACCATTATTTGCAAATACTACATTGGGTCATTCAGCCCCAGGTTTGTCCGGGAGTGGAAAGGTCCCTCACTCAGTACGAGCGCTGTTTGCTACAAAGCGACTCATTACAGAATTATACCACATCTTACGTCCCCCCGGAACAGGTGGTTAAGTCAGCAGGCCAAAAATGATGGGAGACTGAGCATGGAAGGACTTTGACCCCCAAAGAATGGTTAGATATTCACTACAGAGCCCGACACTCAGCATGTAACATATCTAGCGTTGAGCCGGCCACTAAGATTATGATGTACTGATATCTCACACCCTCCCGACTCCACAACAGCGACCCTGACCATTCCTCCACTTGCTGGAGGGGTTGTGACGCAGAAGGCACACTATTACACCTATTGTGGGAATGTCCCATCCTTACAACTTACTGGATGCAAGTACTGGACGAGATTGATTGCCATTTTGATACCACGCTATTATGCTTCCCCTCATATGTGGTCTTTGGGAGTGTCTGACTGGCTTACCTTTCCCCTCAAGTCTTGTAAAGGTAAGCAACTAGGTATAGCTCCAGGGGCGGCACTACAGAATATATTATCACACTGGGGCACTGACAGAACACCTACTATACAGGAATTGCTCCATCAACTGTGGTATGTTCTTGCCATGGAACTTATCTCTTTCTCGCTTCAAAGGAGATGGGGCTTCCTTCGCTGACTTGTGGCGGCCCTTTTTCACTCTACTATGCTCTGAATTCCACAAGCTATCCTGCCCTTGATATCTGCGGCTACTGCGCCTTCCCGAGTTGAGCCAAAGCGCGACTTCAACATCTCTGCATTGGGTAATAGGGTGCAGAGCCTGATTTCCGTTTTTTTGTCCAGGCAGTTCGAATGGGGGAGGAGACGGGAGGGGGGAATAGAGGGCTGGGGGAGAGAGGGAGATGGGAAAGTTCATTTTGGTTTTATTTTGATGCTCTGCGAAGCAATAAGACATTTGCCGGCCCATGACCTGGGCCTCATTTCTCACTGCATCTTGTTTGTTATTAAATCAACAAAAAGATTTCAACCTAAACTGAATAAAGGAATATTTTAACCTTAATAATTCAAGAGAGGGATAATTGAGTAATACATGGGAAGCGTTTAAAAATGTAGTAAAAGGCAAATGTAAGGGGATTTTATTGGGAATGAAGAAACTTAATTGCTAGGAAAAAGAGAGGTCAGAAGAAACCATCAAAACCATGCAACACGAGCACACCGCTAGTCCGCAAAGTTGCAGCTTTGAAATGCATACTTAATGAAAAAGAAATCTGAAATTGAGTTTGTTTTGCCTTAAGAAAACAATGACCAGGGCAGCAAAACTAGCCCTCTTCTGACTTTGCCAGTTGATACAAATAGTAGAGGGTCTGTTGCACAGAAATGCATTGTTCCACTAGGAAGGTCCTCACTCCAGGCATCAAAAAGTTAAATGCATTTCATAATTGTTATGTCCCTGTATTTTGTGCACACCACTTTAGAAGGTGAATAAAGGGACTTTTCTTTTGGAATGGGGAAAAGGGAAAATGGGCCCGACGCATAAAACCTCTAGCACCCAACCCCAATGGTGGGTTTTGTAATCCTATATTCCCAGAATGTTAGTTGAAAGCATGATGGAATGTCAAAAAAGATTGCTGTATTCTGATATATTTTTTCAAAGTTCAAATTCTTTTATTCATAATTATGTAATCCATTCAGCCAATAGGCGTCCCGTTTCCTCTTTAAACAGACAACGTATCTTTTGAGGTAACGCTCTTTGTCATGGCTGTGAAGAAAATATACATGAACAGCATTTAAGAACATTTGATAACAAACGTCTTGTTTAACATCACATATTGCAAAAGCTTCACCTCTTCTACACAATGTATAAACTACTATTAGTCATTACACACTCCAGTGAAATGATAGATTTGGTCGGTGTTCTGATGTTAAAACCCAGTATGCTAGGAAAAAATATCCCTTTTTAAAACTACATGCTTTAAACCATCCCGAGGCTTTCTGAAACAGATGTCAGTTATGGACTCGCAATAGCTGGCTCTCTGGTACTTCGGCTCGGGGCACGATTTGCAGACTTTCAACAATTGTGCCCTCAGGTACCTGAAGGTAATCCGGAACGGGGAAGCACAGCAGAAATTTTTTTGTATACAAGAAGTAGCCAATGTAGCGTCCTACCGCTCAAGGTAGCATGTAAATGACCACATCACAGACTGAGCTCTATAGTGCACGTCTTTATTCTTCAGAGTGCAACCGTTAACTGACTGTACACATTGCGTCATAAACTTTACTAACCACATCCAGATACACCCAAACAATTACATCATTTCTACTGACTCCATCAGGTACCAGAAGTTTCCCGCTATACATATTACAAGACACTACAACTCCCCCTCTGTTAAATGGAAAAATTACACATATACATCATAGTTCCTCAATGAGTCGTCGAGGAGCTTGAACCAGTCTTCCAGACCTAGTTTTGTGAGGTTGATGAAGCGGAGGAGCAGGGCCTGCCTCAGGCACCGGGAATGCAGTGGTAGGTGTAGAAGGTAGGCTCTCTGGACTTTCTGGTGGGCAGGTCTCACTCCTGATATCTGGAGCTGTTGAACATCAAGGTAGGTGCTCGAAGTGCAACAAATATTTATGGACTTTACTGGACTTTAAGCGGTCAACATATGTCCTTTGCTCATTACAGCCCTCAGAGGTTCAGCATCAAACAGAGCATCAGACTTATGCTTCCATTTCTGCTTGACCAGGACTCCGATTCCTTCCTTAAAATGTGTTCTGAGCTCATCGGCATGTATCAGCTTAGGTCTTCATTCTGGACTTATGCAAGTAATCCGTTGTACAGATCTCGCCCACATCTGTCTTCCTATGACTGGTCTATTGCGGCTGTTTGGTTTCCATGGCTCTCCCAAACATCAAGGTGGCAGGGCTTTCATCTGTAGTGGAATGGGGAGTACATTGATAGAAACGAAGTGCTGAACATAGGGCCGATTTGAGATCACTTTCTTCTAGAGCGCTGAACTACTCTTTAGGGTCCTATGATGCGTTGGACAAAGCTGTTGCCATGTGACCAGAGAGGAGTGCTTTTCTGATGTTTGATATTTATGTTCATGAGAAACTCTTTAATCTCACGGCTGTAAACGGTGGGCCATTGTCGGACTTAAGAATGAAGGGGACAGGTACTGTTGCAAAAATTTTACTTGATGTCCCAATTGCTTTGTCATCTATGGTTGACAACAGGTCTTGCATCAGGGGAAATTGTGAGTATTCGTCATCAACTGCCATTAGATGATGTCCATTGTTATGGGGCCCCAAGAAATCCACTGCAGTCCTCTCACACTTGGCTCGGGATATCAGAAATAACTAATGGATGCTGTGTGCCTTTAATTCTCTTTCAACTCTCTTGTCAAAGTGTAAAAACCCACTCCTGGTCTCAAAGAGCTCACTTAATGGCGACAATGCCACGATGACCCTCATGTGCTAGTTCATTGACTTGGTGGCCCAGGCTCTCTGAAGTGACAAGTCTAGAACCTCGTAATATAAAGCCTTCTTGTGTGACAGAGTTCCTCGCTCACATTTTTAAAATATTGGTATTCAAAGTCATCTGTAAGAGGGAGTGTGTGTATCTTCCAAGATTTCTGGGCAGTGATGTCTTTGAGAACACACACATCGCTATGTGTATTTGTAGCAGCAAGAGTTTGCTTCGCTGATTGAGCTACAGGTATTCTTGACTTGACTATGATGTTAACATAGGCCTCAGCCCCTTTAGATGTGGTACTGTGACACTGTACTGGCACTCGTGAAAAGTAGTCAGTGGGATTTTTATCTTTCCGTGGCTTATGCACAATAGTGTAATCGTGCTCTTTCAATCGCAACCCCCACCTCTCAATGTGAGGCACAACTTGGCTTTTGGATTCTCATAAATTGTAAGTAAAGCTTGGTGGTCAGTGACAAGGGTGACTCGTTTTCCATATATAAACACATAGAAGTATTCACAAGCCCACACCACAGCTAGACTTTCTTTCTCAGGTTTGGAATAAGCGTGTTCGATCTGTGACAGCCTCCAGCTTGCATAAGCCACAATGTGCTTTAGAGCATTGTTGTGCCCACTGTGCTATGCAATGATTGCACCCAACCCCACAGGGCTGGCACCTACTACAACCTCAGTATGAAATTTTGGATCAAAATTGGCCATTATAGTAGCATCCTCATTTGCATGTTTGATTTTCTTAAAGCTTCGGTCACATTCAGGTAACCATTTTAACACAGCGTTCTTTTTTTGTCAAGTCGCAACAGGTCACTGACAGTGGCAAAGTTACAAATATACCTCGAACAGTAACTGGCCATGCCAAGGAAGGATCGCAGCATTGTCGCATCTTATGGTGGAGTAGTGGCTGACAAGACTTGTACTTTAACCAGATTTGCTGTCATCCCCATTTCAGAGAAAATATGCCCAAATAATTTGAGTGTTGTTTGGTGAAACTCACACTTTCTGCATTCAAAGTGGTGTCAGGCCAGTAGAGTGTTCAATGATGTCATATCATGTTTTAACAGTATTTCTAGTTCTCTCTACAGCTTCCTGCAAGTGAAAATCAGTTTGACAATGTTGTTCAGCAAAAGGGCGAATGTCGTCTTTGATGTAAAGTTGCACTTAGATGGTGTTAAGCTTTCCTAGTCCATGATACAATTATGGGAACTGACTTACGATGTCTGCATTTGCATTTATGTTATAGTTGATGGAAATCAGACCCATGTCCGCAGCAGTACTGAAACTGAGTAAGCACGCACTTAACTAAGTACCTTTAAGAACATGAATTGGTGCTTGTACCTTCATCGTATTGTGTCGCATGGTTGCTACAAATGATCATTGTTTTTGCAATGGAATGGAGGTAGGCAATGTGTGTACCTTTGACTTTGAAGGTGTGAGACGGGGCACCGGTGACAGTTCATTGTACTTCTCTACCGGCATGATGTTTATTGATGCACCACTATCGAAAAACTATATAGAAATAGCATTCACCTCTAATGTTATCTTGTGGCAGTGTCCAAAGGAACGTGGTTGTTTCACGTGGCGATCTCACTTGGACTTCTCTGCATGAGGCCAAACCTGCGTGCTCCAGACATTGACCAGTCGACACCATCGCACAACCATCTTTTTCACTGTCGCTCGACAATGACGTTGAACCTTTGGCAGATACATTTGAGGACGATCAACTTCATTTAGTTTACACTTGCCTCAATTTCTGGAACTTTCGGGCATCCATTTTCTCTTCTTGACCTAACAGTGATTTTCTCTTTCACTTTGCAAACCGTTACAAAATGGTTTTCTTTCCCGCAACCCTTGCATGTCTGTCCAATAGCTGAACGAAGAATCCGCATAGGAAATGCACTTTATTTTTTCTCTGAGACATCACTTTATGGCCTTAGACCTCCCTGCTTACTTTCTATATTCAGTTCTATTTCACTCCGGGCTACTCCAGCTTCCATATCAGCAGCTTGATGATCTGCAAGTTCTTCTGCTCTGGCAGCCATGAGCACTCTCTGCAGACTGAGTGTCTCGAGCAGCTTACGTCGTCTGAATGAGTCTGAAAGGCAACCATTGTTAACTCTGAGACAGATGGGGGTCATCATCATTGAATTAATTGAACTTGCAATGTTTCAAAAGGTCCTCAAGTCTTTCAGCAAACTCATCGTACGTTTCTCTCTCTTGCTGTTTGACTTGATTCAAGATATACCTTTCATAGTCTACAACATTCGGCATTGGATTGAACTAGATTACTTTTTTTTTTATTTTAAATAAACTTTTAATGCATATTTTAACATAGAAACCCCACCGGGCTCCCACCTCCCTCACTGGCCCCGTTCCAAGCCAAAGACAATCAAATTCATCCATTAATACAATTACAGGTGCCAAAAAAATGATCAATCACAGAAAACCTTTCACATATAGATGAAGCATAGAGCGAGAAAAAAAGAAAAATATGGTAAGATCTTCCCAAAAAGTTGCAAAATGAGATGAAGGCCTAGGTAGTCCCACTGACTCCCAGCTCTCTCGTACCCCCAAGCCCCTGCCGCATCTATATCCTCACCATCCAATTCTCTAGTCCACTTCCTCAAAGGGGCCCTGATTTGCAGCCCCCATTTCTTAGCCACCCTGCTCGTCTGAGCATAGACTGCTGATTCTATACGGTAAATAGCTAAGAGTCGGGCCATCCAATGCTGACTTGTAATCGGGACCGGATCTAAACATCCTGTGGCCAGACAGAGCCTTAAAGCCATCATAGCCACAAACATAAAGACCTGGGCATGGCTTGGTATTACATCCTCATCCACCCCTAACATAACGAGCTGGGAAGTGATTGCTATCCAAAGCCCCAACTGTGTGTGTCTCATTCTACCAATATCCTTTTTAAGACTGTCAAGACTAGAACAAGTTGCAAAAATATGAATAAGGTCTGCTACGAAGCTACCACCCCTCCCCATTTCGCTATTTGCACCTGAGTAAAAAAAAAAAGGTTGTACCAAGCTTTAAAATGCTGCCTCTGCAAGTTAGCTGCGACTAGAGCGGATTACGCAAGATGCAGAGAACCCTCAGTCTCCTATACTCAATTAAAAAAGTTCACCCCACCTTCCAATATGCATGGCTAGGTCATCCACCATCCTGGCATTCAGCATACTATAAAGTATACCCAGCGAGGGTTTTTTTTTAGCAGCAAGTCAATCACATCGACTCTTAAAAACCCACTTACCCCCTCCTTTCCCCCCCAGAAAATCTCTTATCTGCAGGCACTTAAATACTTATCTGTGCTCCAATCCAGATTTGCTTTTCAGCTCTTCAAATGAACAAATACCCACATTACCCATAATCTCCCCATTTTGACTGCCCAAACTCTTTCGAGCACCTGACTTGGGCATCCCTGAAAATATCAGGGAGCAGGGTATTGTTGTTAATGAGTGTAGCAATTCAAACGCCCTAGCCCTAGCTTCTTCCGGACTGCCGTCCATATTTTATATGCACAAATCACAGTTTTGAACTTCTTTTATAAATCCAAACTCCAGTTGATGCATCTTCTCCTAACAATAATTCATATGTTGAAGGGGGGCCATCCTCGCATAGTCCCGCTTCACCCTCCTCTTTCATCAGAACTGTCATTTGTTGAAGGGCCGAAGCCCAGTAATACAACAGAAGATTTGGGACGGGCCAGCCTCCACGTTCCCTCGGAAGTGTCAGAAACTTCAAAGGTCTTTTGGGGCGGGAATAAGCCCACAAAAACCTAGAGATCACCTGGTTAAGTAACTTAAACCAGCTGCCGTCGACCTTCAAGGGGATAGCCCTAAAAAAATACAGAATTATTCCTCCCATTCAGGGTGAGCCTAAGGTTTGTTATTCTCGCAAAATCACATTTAGTTCCCTGAATCAACGGCCCAAGTTGTTCTCCACAATTTTCTCTATATCAGCGGAGATGTCCACCCTAAGACAGACAGCGTGCGCAACCACCCAACTATCTCTTGATTGAGCCATTCTGTAAACTACAATTTGTGTCTTGTTCTGATCATCGTCGGGATCAGGGGTATAAACTGCCAGATCGTCGGCGTAAGCTAGAATTAATGTCTCTATACATCGGTAAAATTAAGAGATTATCTTAAAATTTCCTTAAGAGAGGATCTATATAGAGGGTAAATGGTAAGGGTGAGCAGGGACATCCCTGTCTCTTGCTGCGTCCTATAGCCACAACATCAGATGAACCTTTCATTACCGAAATCTTGGCTACAGGTTGCGATATAGAGATTGGATTGATGTAATGAACCCGGAACCCAAACTTTTTTTGTTCTTTACTGCCCATAGGGAAGGCCAGTAGACCCTATTAAAAGTTAGAGCCATAGGGTCTCTGGCGACCTTTGCTGCATCAAATAATGTAATTTCCCTACGGATATGATAGATAGTGCTGCGTCCGCGGATAAATCCATGCTGAAGCGTAGACAAATTTCTTGATCACCCTAGCCAATCTAGTAGCCAGAACTTTAGCATAAATTTTAACATCACTGTTAACCAGAGTAATTAGCCGATACGATCCTAGCTCTTGGGCAGGCTTCCCTTTCTTAAGGAAGACAATTATTTTGGCGGAACCCCAAAACATCAACCACAAAAATGTGCGGACTGGACGCAAACACCTTATAAAACTCTTCCGGTATAAGTTCTATTCCAGCTGCTTTCCCAGCTGGTACAGATTGAATAGCCTTAATCTCCTCTCCTGAAATAGGGTCCTCCAGCAGTCCTTTCTCTTCAGTAGTTAGTCCCTCATATGGCATATCCTCTAGGTAATCATCCAGGTCATGGCCCACTGGACACGTCGCCTCCATGTGCGGCCCTGGTATTGTACCGCCACCTACACAGTTAATGGTAATATTAAAGTCCCCACTAATAAGAAGAGGGAGCGGCCAGCTATCCACTTAATTATTAAGCCAGTCAAATATTGTCGATCGTTGGCCACAGCACCATAAACAGAGCATAATGTGAACATGTTATTGTCTACACAGCATTGCACTATAGCCGATCGGCCATTTTTATCCACACTGGTACGTGGGAACCTATCTCACCCCTTGCAAGCCATAATGGCCACCGCTGTGTATGCGCCCTTTGTGTAGTGTTCAACACTAATTGATACCCTGCCAACTCTGATTCTACCCGCCTATTTGCCTATACATGCGTCTCTTGAAGACACTGTCTGCCTTCAAGAATTGTATATCCACATTTACCCTTTGTTTTTACAAAGGATTATTTAACCTGCAGATGTGTATTGATGCTATCCTTTGCTTACTCATTTATGTTTGATAGAAATACCCGTTCCCACTCTCCAACAAAACATGCATGGAACGACCCCACCACGGAGAACCCACCCCTGCCTCTCCAACCAACCCTAAACACCCATTGACCCCCTTGTTGTGGGCAATGGGGTCATGAAGACCTTTGTGATGCCTCCTGCATAGCATAAACACCGCCTCCCCCCACTACCCAGCCCCACTAACTACACTCTGGTGATCAAGAAAATCCAAAAAAGAAAGATAAACTATTTGAGACTATGCCTAATTGCAATAGAAGCATCTCACCCCCCCCCCCCGTGAAGTTAGTGTTTGCCCCCAAGAAAGGATTGGTTGCCATACCTGTTTCCTGTTGGATTCCGGCCATAGCCTCCACGGAGCCAGCTTACTTGCTGCTAACCCGTCTAGCAAAGATATAAAGGATACAACAAAATAGACCTGGTAACATCAAGGCACTCCTTTTAAATCAAATATTTACATGGGATTCCTAAGAGGGTAATGTAAAGATATCTTACTCCTTCATACGTAGTTCGTCTCATGAACGATCATTAAATCCCTGGTGCCATACAACTTAAACCTTACTAATTCCCAAAACGGTGAACGTAACCAACCATGTATAGAATCACTCAACCAATCTCCATAAGTGATTGTGGGCAAAAAATATAAAATAACAAATGAAGTGAAAAATGAGAAAGTATCTGACGTGCGCAACACCAAAGGAGCTGCTGGCAGGTTCTCACCAGTTTGCTCACAATTTTATCATCATTGATATCTTTTTCATAAAGGAAAATATGTGTCCCATTTAGGAAAGTGTAAATCCAAAGGAAATGATGGACGGAGTGTCGAACATTGCAAGCACTCACCCCCAGTCAACTGATCTGGGTTTAATCCATCACCATTCTTTAGCCCACTCTGCCACCCCAGTTCAGACATGGCCATATGCAAATCAGTCTGACCCTGTGCCTCATGGGAACAGTCCAGCCCGAACTGCCAAACCATGTCTTCCCTGGACCGGAAACAAGCTTCCTAGGAGCGGTTTCTGGCATTTCAGCCGTCTTCAGCCAGGCTTGCTTGAATCCAGTGGCAAAGTGAGCAAGGGACTCACGTCTCAGCATACCCTGCCAACTTATGGCAAACAAAGCAAAAACGGAAATGATGGACGGAGTGTTTAACGAGTAACAGTGCCGATGAGGAATCCTTACGGTGTAAGTAACGGATGTGCTTACATTGGGAAAAGAAGTGCAACCCGTATTGACTCCCTGAACTAATTGAGAGCTGGTATGCGGGCCCGTGGCTCTCATTAGTCACTCCTTTGTTTAAAAAAAAAGACAAAGTCCGGGGAAAGTGAACGCAGACCCTTGATGCCCTGATTAATTTGCCGCAACTTTGATAAGGCAATGAAACATGTTGGCCATTCCTGAATGTGGTTACATGACATGACCGTGTTTTTAACCTTGGGATGACTCACACAACGGAATAAAGAAATTGGAATTATATATGTGAGCCAGACCTAATTTTATTTAAAGACTTCACGGGTCTTTTTTTGTTCCTTTTTGGTTTTGGGGTTTGCTAAAATTCTTTTTACACTTTTTACACTTTCCTAAATGGGACACATATTCTTTATGAGAAAGATATCGATGATGATAAAATCGTGAGCAAACTGGTGAGAACCTGCCAGCAGCTCCTTTGGTGTTGCACACGTGAGATACTTTCTCATTTTTCACTTCATTTGTTATTTTATATTTTTTGCCCACAATCACTTATGGAGATTGGTTGAGTGATTCTATACATGGTTGGTTACCTTCACCGTTTGGGAATTAGTAAAGTTTAAGTTGTATGGCACCAGGGATTTAATGATAATTCATGAGACGAACTACGTATGAAGGAGTAAGATATCTTTACATTACCCTCTTAGGAATCCCATGTAATTATTCGATTTAAAAGAAGTACCTTGATGTTACCAGGTCTATTTTGTTGTATTACAGTTTGAGTGGAGGGTGGCCTGGCATACATTTTCCCTCTTTTGCTCCTAATTTGAATATAAAGATCTAAAGGATGACTGCCTACTTCCCTCTCAGCTGGTCAGCACTAGACTGCGTCCCCTTCAGTTTCGTTTTGCAGGTGGTGTCATCCACGGCACGCTTCTCGGCAGGGACTACCCCGTCATCCAACTTTTGCACAATCAGCGTTTTCTGGCCAGGGGAGGTTCCACGCACCCTTGTAGACACTCCACTTTTGCATCGGTCGCTGAGCTCCTTGGCATCCTTATCTGAAAAAGACTGTAGTCATCAATTCCTTACCTTTAGAATTGCCCCCAGACGTCAGAGTGGATCCGGAGATTTTTTTCTTTAGCAGTACCCCTGCGCATTGGTAGGTGGCATCAGTCGACTCCTAATCAGTCGTCGGCATCCTGGTCGACAAAATGATTTGGCGGTGTCTACTTAGACGCTGCCCTTGCGCCCTGACGTCAGTTCTTTCTTCTTCCACGCCAGCCTAGTGCAAATCCGGAGAGAGCTTACCGTTAGTCTTTTTTTGACTAAACTTTTTTCCTGTCTTTTTCGAGTCTTTGACTCCTGGTGCATGAAGGATGTCAAGAATTCGATCTGGATTCAAGCCTTGTGACTCCTGTCACAAGCTGATGTCCGTGACAGACCTGCACCTCGTGAGCCTCTAGTGCCTGAAGCACGCCCACGACCCAAAGTTGTACTCCGACTGTCAGGCCATGAATCCAAAGTCTTTGCGGGAGCGTTCCTGAAAGCTTTCGGAGTCCCAGCAGTCGGCTCCACGTTGCTCCCGGTCTCGCTCGAGGGGAAGGTCTCAAGACCGTAGCGGAGCCACCACACCTCGTCCAAGTCTTTGCACTCCTCAGGTAAGTCGAAGCATAAGAAGTAGGTGAAGAAGCACTGTCGCTCTTCTCCCCGTCGGTCAGCTGATGCAACGCTGGAATCTGAGCATCTGAGCTCGAAGACTCTTTCTCCGGTGCTTGACTCGGGTATGACTCCACCCCTCCCCCGTTTCCGTGAGCCAGGTCATCCCCTGCCCAGCTTCGTACGTTCTACAAAGCCCTTCACCGTATCTTTGGGCAGCCCGAGTCTGCTGCTGTGCATTCTGGCCCTGCGGAGCCGGTTGGGGGCCCTGGGCCCTCGATGCCGGCAGCTCTGGGGCCGCAGGGTCCCCATGGATCCAGGCCTGGAACCGGATCGATGCCGGTCCACCTCACACGATCTTCCTGGTGCCGATATCTGCTACGACGCCCCCGGCGCCGGCCGTGCCCCCTGCCGATGCCGTCCCTATCCTCATCCCCGAGATGGAGCCGGATCGACGTCGGCCGACGTTGAATCGGACTCCAGAGTGTACCTTTGTTCCCTTGTTCTTCCCAGGTGTTCCCTATCACCCTGAGGGTGGTGATGAGGACTGGTAGGGATGACTGGACACTTTAACAGACCTGATGGAAGAGCCGGACTGGGGAGAGGAATTGGGTAACGCCAGTGGTCTGGATACCATCCCAGACCTTGGCATGCTTTCTCCCCCTCCCATGGCTACGGAAGAGGGAGTGTTCTATGCAGTGGTGGTGCGTAGGTCCAGCTGAGGCTTTGAGCCTGTAGCTCCCTACAGTGGCAGTCAGGACTAACCTCCTGACAGAGGTGCTACAACCGGCTGCAACTTCCTCTGAACCCTCTTGCCCTTAATGAAGCCCTCACGGATGTCCTTCTGGGCACTTGGTCCAAGCCCAGCACAGGGGCTCCTGTTGAACGGACGATTGGCCACCGCCCGGCTCTGGGTGATCCTATTTTCCTCCCCCAACCCCCTTCCCCCGAGAGCTTGGTGGTCTTAGCCTCTTCTTCCAAGGGCGTATTCCCTTCTGCACCCCAGGATAGGGAATCCAAGAAGCTGGATCATCTTGGGAATCATATGTTCTCTTCCTCCAGCTTGTCGCTGCAGTCCGTGAATACTGCATGCCTCTTTGGCCTCTATACCCAAAGAGTCTAGGATAGGGTTGCTCAGGTGCTGCCTCAGTGCCCGGAGGAGGCACAGGACATTGTCTCCCAGGTACTGGTGGATGGGAGAGATGCAGCTAAATTCACAATCCGCTGTGGACTGGATACCGCCGACTCTCTGAGCAGAACGATTGCCACGTTGGTAGCCCTTCGGCGCTGCACCTGGTTGAGCACGTCTGATTTTTCGAGGATGTTCAAGCAACCTTGCTGGACATGCTCTTCAATGGCCATTGCCTTTTTGGTGACAAGGCGGACTCAGCGCTTGAGTGTTTTAAGGATTCTCGGGCTACGGCCGGATCCTTAGGCCTCGCTGCAGGCTCTCGTCCCCCATAGTCTGCCTTTCGTGGCTATGAAAGGTGAACCCCCACCATGTCCGACCCTGTCCAGCCACCAGCCCACGCAAGCTGCTCAGCCTCTCCGCAGATGTGAGACCCAGTGATGTGGTTCTGGGAACCAGCGGGCAGGTCACTCCAACCTTTCTCCCCCTGCAGCAGCTTTCAAACCCTCCAAGTGTGACCTTTCAGGGCTATCAGCGGCCAGTGGGTGGCAGGAATCGCCATCACCATCACCACTACCCACTGGCAGTCCATCACAACAGGTGGGTTTTGCAGATAGCCTGAAGGGGCTGCTCCCTCCCCTTCGAGACTGCCACCTCCCTCCATGCCACCGTCTTTCGATCACATGTCAGAGGCTCATTTGGCACCTGTCCACCAGGAAGTCTCAGTTCTCTTGGCCAAGGGAGCTATCGAGAGGGTCCATGCGCCAGAAGTAGGTCGTGGTTGTGATTCCCACCACTTTCTGGTGCTCAAGAAGGACAAAGGCCTGCGTCCTATCTTGGATTTCAGGGCCCTCAACTGCTCTCCAGAAGGAGCAGTTTAAAATGCTAACCTTGGCTCAGGTCCTGTCTGGCCTTGACCACGGAGACTGGGTCGTGGTGGACTTGCAGGACGCCTATTTTCACATCCTTGTCCTGCCAGCCCACAGGTGTTACCTAAGGTTCACGATAGGCCACAAGCCTCTTCAGTTCACCATGCTCCGCTTTGGCCTTACCAGTGCCCCGCAGGGTGTTCATGAAAGTGATGGCAGGGGTCAGCTGAGCAGATCAGGGTTTCCAGTCTTCCCCTAACTCGACGACTGGCTGTTGAAGGGTAGCTCGCTCCAGGCTGTCGACTCCCACCTCCAGACTGCAGCGGACCTCCTGCATTTGCTGGAGTTCACTATCAACGTGCCAAAGTCACACCTGACTCTCTCTGTCACTCCCTTTCATCGGAGCTGTTATGGAAACAGTGCAGTTTCGGGTCTATTCTCCTGAGAAGCAAGTCCAGGATATTAGGCCTATGATACTGATGTTTCACCCTCGATTTCGGCGACAATGACCCTGAGGATGCTGAGCCTCATGGCCTCCTGTATCCTGCTGGTGGATCATGCCAGGTGGCAGATGCGGGTTCTTCAGTGGGACCTGAAGTTCCAGTGGGCGCAGCTTCAGGGGAATCTTTCCGACTACATCCAGATCTCGGAGGAGACTGCGCAACAACTGCAGTCGTGGTTGACAAACCAGGATTGGGTCACAGGCAGATCCCTCTCCCAACCAGACCTCATGGTGGTGACCGATGCATCACTTCTAGAATGGGATGGCACCTGGGAGAGGCGGAGATAAGAGGAGTCTGGTCTCCATAGCCACCTGTTGGAGCTCTGGGCGATTCACTCGGCCGTGAAGGCATTCCTTTCCTCCCTCAAGGGGAAAGCAGTGCAGGTGTTCACGGACAACACCACCGCAGTGGTATTGTAACAAGCAAGGCGGGTGGGGTAGTGGACCCTTTGTCAAGAGGCACTTTGCCTTTAGACATGGCTGGAACATCAAGGCATCACCCTGGTGGTTCAACACCTTACAGGTTCTCTGAACGCCAGGGTGGACAAACTCAGCTGCCGGTACCTAGTAAATCACGAATGGCGTCTTCATTTGGAGGTGGTGCAAGGTCTCTTTCAGCAGTGGGGAGAGTCTTGGTTAGATCTGTTCGCCACCAAAGAGAACACGCAGTGTCAGCGGTTCTGTGCGTTGGAATTTTCAAGGCTGCACTTGCTCGGCTACGGTTTTCGTCACAAGTGGCGCTGCCGCCTCCTGTATGCCTTTCCACCTGTACCAGTGCTGAAGAAGATCAAGCGCGACTGGGCCCAAGTCATTCCTGTGGCTCTGGAGTGGGCATGAAGAGAGTGGTACCCAGAGATCCTGAGCAAGGCCATCGATCCTCTGATCAGACTGCCCCTTCGGGAGCATCTTCTGTCGCAGCAGCAGGGGGCGGTTCTTCACCCGAACCTGTCCAGCCTCCAACTCCTTGCGTGGAGAATGAGCGGCGACAGTTGACAGCTTTTGACCTTCCTTCCGAAGTCTGTAATGTTACCTTGGCAGTCAAGCATCCCTCCACTAAGACTGTATTTGCCTATCTGAAAGAAACAGTTCTAGATTCCTTACCTTAGAATTACCCCCAGGTGTCAGACTGGATCTGGAAAGTTTTTCGTCAGCAGTACCCCTGCATGTCGGAAGGTGGTGTCGGTGGACTCCGCGTGCGTCGTTGGCATTGTGGTCGCCGGAATTATGTCGCTGTAGCTACATAGACGCCGCCCTCGCACGCTGACGTCAGTTCTTTCTTTTTCCGCGCCAGCCAGAGCAGATCCAGAGAGAGTTGTACCTCCAGTCACTTTTTGACTGACTGTTTGGCAACTTTGGCAACACAGTTTTTGAGTCTTCGACTCCTGGTGCACGTCAGGGATACCCGGCTTCAAGGCTTGCAGTTCCTGTAGCCGACTGATGTCGGTAAGGGATCTGCACCACGTGTGCCTATTCTGCCTGGAGTGCGACCACGACCCCAAGTCATGCTCCGACTGCCGGACCATGAATACGAAGTCTTTGCGGGAGCCGTCCCGAAAGCTTCTCGAGGCCCGGCAGTCTGCACCACGCTGCTCGAGGTCCCGGTTGCGTAGGAGGTCGAGGGACCGGTCACGGAGCCAACATCATTCCTCCACAGCCGATGCTGGTTTCGCCCCCAGCCGGTGTTGACCCCGGCCTCCATCCCGATGTAGCCACAGAGCCGGACTGGCATCGACCTACGCTGGATCCGTCACAGATGGGTACTTTTGTGCCCTTGTTTTACCCTGGCTCCTTTAGACTGAATTGGCAGCCAGAGGAGGGTGAGGAGGACTGAGAGGGCTCTGGCGACCCTTTAACTGACCAGTTAGGCTATGAACCGGACTGGAGAGTGGAACTGGGGGAAGCCAGTGAGCTGGATACCTCACCAGACCACAGCATGTTGTTGTCTCCTACTGTGGCTTCGGTGGAGGGGAGCGTCTTACGCAGTGGTGTTGCGTAGGGCGGCCGAGGCTCTCAGCCCGAGCTACCTACAGTGGCAGTCAGGACTAACCTTCTGACAGGGCTTAATTAAACGGCAGCAGGGTCTAGCTGCCGGTTGAAGCACCTCTAACAGACATCATTTTAGGCACCTGGTCCAGGCCCAACACAGGGGCGCCAGTTGATAAGTTGATTGCCCAACACACCGCCCGGCCCCAGGGGATCCTACTTTCCTCTCCCAACACTCCACCCCTGAGAGCTTGGTGGTCCAAGCCTCCACCGCCAAGGGCGCATTCCCTTTTGCTCCACCTGATAGGGAAACCAAAAAGCTGGACCATCTTGGGAAGATGTTTTCTTCCTCCAGCTTGGGACTGCGGTCGGTAAACGCCGCATGTCTGTTGGGCCGTTACACCCACTCCGTCTGGGATACGGTTGTGCAAGTGCTGCTTCAGTGTCCGAAGGAAGCCCGGGCCATACTCACTCGTGCAGTTGCTGAAGGGATACACGCAGTGAAGTTTACCATCCGCTGTGGGCTGGATACCGCCGACTCACTAGGCAGGATGATTTTCATGTCGGTAACCCTTCGACGCTACACCTGGTTGAGGTTGACTGGTTTTTCAGGGGATGGCCAATCCACCCTTATGGACATGCATTTTGTTGTCCGTCGCCTGTTCGGTGAAAGAGTAGACAACGCGCTGCAGCGCTTTAAGGACTTTCAGGCTACGGCCAAGTCCTTGGGCCTCTCCATCACCTGCTTTTCGCCCCTTTCGTGGCTACGGAAGGGGTGCCACGCCACGTCCTGCCCAGAGCCACAGGCCAGCACAAGCTGTTCAACCCCTGCACAGCCGGGGATGTGGGAACCACAGCCGTGGTTCTGGGGTTCAGCCGGCGGGCCAGTCCACCACAGCCCCCTCTGCAGCAGCCTCCAAACCCTCCTAGTCCGACCTTTCAGGGCCACCAATCGCCAGTGGGCGGCAGGATTCGCCATCACCTCCCCCACTAGCGCACCATCACGACGGACAGGTGGGTTTTGCAAATAGTCCGAAGGGGCTACTCCCTCCCCTTCGAGACTATCCCTCCATCCATGCCACCTCAGTACCATCGCATGTCGGAGGATCATCTGGCCCTTCTCCAACAGGAAGTTTCGGCACTTTTGGCCAAGGGAGCCATCAAACGAGTTTCTGACCCAGAAGTAGGTCATGGTTGCTTTTCCCACTCCTTTCTGGTGCCCAAGAAGGAGAAAGGCCTGCGTCCTATCTTGGATCTCAGGAACGTCTACTGCTTCTTCCGGAAGGAGAAGTTCGATCTCGACGACTGGCTGATGAAGGCGGGCTCGCCTCAGACTGTCGTCTCACCTCCTGACTACGGCCGACCTCCTGCATTCGCTGGGGTTCTCCATTAACGTGCCGAAGTCACAGCTGACTCCCTATCTGAGCGGTTCTGGACACGACACAGTTTCGGGCCTATCCTCCCGAACAGCGAGTCCAGGACTTTTGGGCTATGATTCTGATCTTTCGGGCTCTATCCCGGGTTTCGGTCAGGGTCACCCTCAGGCCACTTAGACAGCCATAGAAAGCTCTCTAAGTGATAGCTGTCGAGAGCAGCCTTCATGCTAAGTTTAGAAGGAGTAGGAAGGAGCTTTATTTGACCAGATATAATCACGTAGTGTAGGTTAAATGAAAAAGAACCACATAGCGTAGTTATAAAATATGTTGACTTATTATACAAAACTCACTAACACATTGGTATATCTTCTAACCGAAGATATCAACACAATGCTACTTCAATTGCAAGAGTTAGGTAAGAACAATACACAGTTGTCTCCAGAGCAAGACTAAACCATATACTAAGAAAGTGGAATGTGAACTGCAACTGTTGAACCAGGAGACTAAGAATAGCTGGGGACACAAGGAACCACCCAAGAAAGGTATCCAGGAACCCCACGGAGGCTGTGTGCTGTGTGAAAACACAGCTACATACTCAGTACAAGTCAACGGGAAAGTGGCTGTTGCAGTATTGAAGAAGGACCCTACCCTTAGGACCCTGAAGAAACCCAGTGGAAGACCAAGTTGCGAAGTCACCCCACCTGTGGATACTTATACCAGGGCAGCCAGGTCCATAGGTGCAAAGTGATGTCTGAAGCCACCGTAGACCACAATGGAGGACTTGAATAAAGATTCTGCTGGCGAAGACTGCAAGAGTCCTATGGAATTCAAGGGAGGGTGCAAGCAAAGGGGACAGAGTTTATGCCACTCTGCTGTAACCAGGAGGCATTGAAGAGCAATATTGGAAGAGTCATGACAAATGACTTTGACCTTGTCGCTGCATTTGTGAGGACCAGGCGATGTTGAGACACCAGGAGCTGCTCACGAGCTGTCCCACGTCGAAAGTCGAGAATAAGGGAATCGGTGTCGGGCGGGAGACCAAGAAGCTTTTGCAGCAGCAACATACGTGGTAAACAAGGAGCAAAGTTGGGACCAGCAAGGTGAAAGGGACTCACCAAGTGCAGGAGGGCCAGTGCAGGCCCGAGCAAGCAGTGGAGTCCACTGAAGCAAGAGAAGACCCTCAAGGACCCACAGACCAAAGCCAAAGGAATCACAAGAGTACCTCGAGCAGCTCACCAAAGACAAAGCACATAGTGCAGAGGATGCAGTGAGGGCGCAGATCATGGCAGGAAGAGATGTATGAGGCTGGAGCTTTTTGTAGCCCGTAGATCTCTTAATAATAATAATAATAATAACTAGCATTTGTAAACCGCACTGCTACCTCAGGCGAGGTGTCCCAATGCTGGGGGGCCGCCTGGAAGATTAAGCGAGCTATTGCCCAGAGTTAGGTGGTGCTGTGCTATCCTGCTGCCGCCGCTGGGGATCAAACCATGAGCCCCTGTGTGCCAGAGTCAGCCACCCTGGCTCCTGCTCTACACCTCTTCCACAAAAAATCTCCGTAGTGCAGTGCTACCAAGCCTTGGCAACGGCAAGTCGATGCGGTGCACAGGGGCTTAGTCCCAGTGGTTCGGACGAGGGATACTAGACTCAATTGCGGAGAGGACAGGTCAGGCCATGAGGGAGTAGCAGAACCCCCACTTGTGTTGCTGAGCCTTTCGAAGTCTGTGGGGCGTTGGGAGCAGCAGACCAGACTGGTCAGCTTTGTTGTGGTACCTGCAGATGCAGGGGACTGACTACTTCATTCCAAGGTAGATTACTTGGGGTGTTCTTGAAACCCACAGGTCTTTGAAGATCCTAGCTGAAGCACAGACACAGGAAACGAAGGAAACTTACAGAACAGCAAGACCAGGCGCAGCAGCAGTCTTGATTCCCAGGAAAGTCCAGCGTATTCCAGGTGTCCAGACGGTTGAAGAGTGACATGGTTTGAAGCTTGTGTCTTGTCCTTCAATGAATCTGAGGACCCACCCACAGGTATGCCCTTTTATACACTACGAACGAGGTTAGGACGACTCACTCGTCACTTCCAGAGGTGGGGCTAAACGGAGAGGAGGATACTCCCATGTCCTTAGTCCAGTTAATGCCCCAGAGTGGGAGTCGAGGGCTTCCTGAACTGGCTCAAACTGCTGTATGCAAGAGTGCACTAAATGTGCCTTACACAGTCTGATGATGCTGGCAAGCACCCCCACACTAGCCCAGTACACTAAGTCCTGTAGTAAGGTGGTCACACCTCCCTTTGCTAGGAAACCTATTGTTCTACCTTTCACTGCTCGAGCTCAGCTCAGCAGCTGGAGGGCAAAATGGTGTCTGTGGTTGGCAGCAGCCCTAGCTTGCTAGCAGACCCTGAAAGGCTGTTACTGAGAGTACTGGGGGCTTCCCGCCGGAGCCCCCCAGTGCATGGAATCATACCTCCTGTAGCGGTGTTAGGATATGATTCCAACATGTTTGATAACAAACGCTCAGGTTCGGCACAGCCTCTATATAGTTAGCTATCGCGTAATAATGGATGGCCACTATATGTATCGAAATGGCTGACTGCATTTACAAAGCCTGGAGAATTGACTCCGGGTTTTGTAGGGGGTTCTACTTATGCAGGTGCACCCACACACTTATAAACCAGCTCCCTGCTTTCAGGACTGATTGGCCTGCCTTAGCGGTGAGTTGTAGAGTTTTAAGTGTAGTGACCTCAGATCTAAGAAAACAAATTTGTTGTTAGTGGTGCTAGCACCAGCTTACTCTAGCTGCAATGGCAGGCCTGTAGTCACAGTTTGAGTGGTCCCTCATGGGTGGCATAATACATGCTGCAGCCCATGTGAGACCCCTGGTGTTCCTATGCCTGGTTACCTCAGTACCATATACTAGGGACTTACATGGGTACACCAGTAGCCAATTGCGGAGATACAAAAGTACTTATGTCAAATTTAGGGTGGAAGCACAGTGGTTTGGGTCCTGATTAGCAGGATCCCAGCCAAACTAGTCCAAATAAACATTCTGACAGCAGCAAAAAGTGGGGGTAACCATGAAAGCAGATCCCACTTTCCTGCACACCTCCCCCACCCTGAAAGGAGATGAGACTAACCTTGCCTAGTTGAGTGTTCATTTTCTGAGTGCAAATATCTTGAGGGTCCATGCTTTGGCATGGGTACTCCCAGGTCTATGTTCCACAGAAAAGTCTATTCCCTGTAGGGAAACGGACCGCCTCCAAAGTTTTGGATTTTCACCCTTCATTTGTTTTAGCCATAAGAGGGCTTATGGTCTCTCTGAACAATGAAGTGAGTACCAAAAAGGTATGAGACGGTAACTCGCTCCGTAGGACTTAGGCAGTGGAAGGGGCTGTTGCCACGCCTACTTAACGCGAAACAAGGCGCGTCTGTGCTGATATTGCTGTTCGAATTCTATTAGGTTAACTGTTTTTAATGTGGCCAATATTTGGGTTTTTAACCAAGTTGCGCTCTGGGAATTTAAATGTCAATTTGAATTTGACTGAGGTAGTACAGATAGGCACCTACAAAACTATTCTGCTTGGCGAGACAGTAGCTCGCTGCGTAGGACGCGCTGTTTGCTGATTGATCACGAGGTGTCTAATCAGCACCATGGTTGGACGTAGGCAGTGGAAGGGGTAGTTCCCGAGTCTACTCAACATGAAGTATGGCACGTCCGTGCCGATAATGCTGTTCAGATTCTTCTAGGTTGGGAACTGGAACTGTTTTGAATGTTTTTAATATTTGGGTTTTTAACTAAGTTACGCTCTGGGAATGTAAATGTCAATGTGAATTTGAATTTGTGTAGTACAGCTAGGCACCTACCGGACTATTCAGCTTGGTGATACTTTAGCTCGCTGCGTAGGACGCGCTGTTTGATTACTCACAGGGGTGTCCAATCAGCACAACTGTTGGACGTAGGCAGTGGAAGGGGCAGTTACCACGCCTACTTAACGCGAACCATGCCTCGTCCTCGCCGATGGCACACCAAAGGCAAGCCCCTCTGTGCTGGGACCAGGGGCCAGCCACCATACCCCCTTTATTACCTATTCTAGGAATGACTTATTGGATCACAATCAAGCTAGGCCAGTCATTCCTCCCTCTCTCACAAGGACATTAAAATAATTAGGGGCTCTGGGAACCCCAAGATGCGGCCCTCACCATTAGCCGCCATCTGAATATTCAACAGCCCACTAGAACCAATAGCGCCATACCTAATACACACAAGCTAAATCAAAATGAACTACGGGATATCTGCTTGAATACTCGCTCCTTACCAAAACACCAGGACTTCATTTTTGACCTCCTGGACTCTCAGTCTCCGAACATACTGTCTCTAACAGAAACATGGCTGACAGATGATTCTGCTCCGGATATACTTTCTGCTCCTCCTTACCATTATTACATATTACAAACTAATAGACCAACAGGGAAGAAGGGAGTGGCGTTGCAGCAATCCTAAAGAGAACACTTCGATTTACTAAGATGTCTTCACTAGACCTCCCCTCGGTGGAGAATTTAGTAATTCAGCTCGAGTCATCGACCGCACCATTAACCTGTGTACTACCATACCGGCCACTTAACTGCATGCAGGAGTTCTCCCAGGTCCTTGCAGAATCTGTGGCTCCTTTAATTCTAGATCACGCCAATGTCCTACTTATAGGAGACCTAAACTACTGAGCTAATGAGGAAACAGGTGGACGTCAAGCCACTGATCTCACTGATGCCCTTAGTAATCTAAATATGGAACAGATATTACTCCCAACCCATATTAAGTGCCACATATTAGATCAGATATGGACAACAAAATTCCCTTTGGGAAATCTGAGTATAGCTCCTGGTGGATGATCACCACCCAATTACCTTATCTCTATTCTTACCTACTGGTAACAGTTTTTCTACCATTTCAGTCATTGTCTCTAGAAATTGGGCTCGGGCTAACCTTAGTGCGATGAATTGAGAAAGTCCCCGCCTGCTCCAAAGGAGGATATAGAAGCTTTTGAGAGGGGAATCACTAGCTGGCTTCCTGACGTCAGCAAGGTCTATGGACCCCTTAACAGGACCAGCTCAATAAGAGGCTACGAGGCTAATAAGTGGTTCTCTGACGTCCTGCAAACTACCAAAGTAAATCTTCGGGCAAAACTTAAACAGCTAACCAAGTACTCGCCTGACCTTAAAATACTGTATAATCTGCAACTTCAAACATATAAAACTTTAATAAGGCAAGCAAAAATGAGCTTTTTTACAGGTAAAATCTTGAACGCCCCTAACAGATCTAAAGAGATATTTAAGATCGTCTCCGACCTCTCTAATTAAGATAGTTGCACTCCCAGCTATACATACTCAAACATTATGTGACCCTCTCAATGCTTTTTTTGTGAACAAGATTGAGGCCATCAAAAACAGCATTCCTTCCTGCCCAACACACACTAATCAATCTTTAGGTGATACTAATAGTCGCACGCTCTCCTGCTTTCCCAATATAACGCAAGAGGACCTAGCCAATCTTTTGATAAAAGTCAAGTCTGGATCTCCAAAGGATATTTGCCCCCCCGAAGCTCCTGAGAGTGGTAATTTCTTGCTTTGCTGATTTAACACTATCACTGCTCAACCAATTAATCAATACCGGGATCGTACGTAGATCCTTCAAAAGAGCAATCATCGTACGTATTCTAAAGAAAGTTCGAGCAGATCCTTTGGCTATGAAAAAGTATCAGCCTATTTCCCTTCTGTCATACCTGGCAAAACTACTTGAGGCTCATGAAGCTTGCTATCTCTGCTCATTTTTAGAGGAGTCATACTTCCTGGACCCGTGTCAAGCGGGTATCCGGTCAGCACATTCCACAAAAGCAGTTATCATGTCTGTAATAGATAACATGCTTAAGGAAGTAGACCGTGATAACACAAGTGTTGGTGCTACTTGACCTGTCTGTGGCATTTGACACTGTCAACCATACCCTTTTGTCTGACTGTGTCAGGGCCGCAGAACTACGGAACCCCGCCTTTGACTGGATTACTTTGTTTTTTAGTGATAGAGCTCACTCGGTTAGTCTACCCCCGTTCAATTCAACAGAGGTTCAGCTTAACTGTGGGGTGCCACAGGGCTCCTCTCTGTCCCTTCATCTTTTAACATCTACATCAGCCCCATGGTCAGCTCTCTTAAAAAGAAGGAAATCAACATCTTCAAGTATGCTGACAACATGCAACTGCTATTCATGATCAACAATAGTTCCACGTCTATACAGCAGTTTCAATACACAATGCTGTTCATCCGCCATTGGATGAATATTAACCACCTGAAATTAAGCCTGATAAAACCAAGATTGTTATTACAAAAAATAAGGGGGATCACTGGAATTCCTCCTTCTGGCCCATTGAGGTTGGATTGCCTCCCTTGCCCAAAAAGGTTGTAGAAAGCCTTAGGGTCATTATTGATGAGGAGTTACCATTTAAACAGCAGGTATGCGCAGTTACATCCGCAGGCTTAGGTCCACTCCGGCGCATACAAAATATAAAGAAATTCTTGACAAGGGATGCCCTGATCCAAGTTATAATAGCTCTAGTCTTGTCGCGTATTGACTACGCCAACTCCCTTTACTTGGGCCTCCCCAAATTTCTTCTGCGTAGGCTCCAGCTAATCCAAAATTAGGCCGCCCCTCTAATATATCATTTACCTAAATATGGACACATCTCTCGGGTTACTAGGGAACTCCACTGGCTGCCTGTGGTACAGAGAACCATGTTCAAGGTGTGCTGTACAGTCTTTAAGGCCTTGCATATGAACTGCCCTGCCTTTGTTAAATCCCGAGTTGGTAAATACTGTCCTACCAGAGAACTGAGATCCAGACACCGACACTAGCTGGATATTCCCCCATCCATAAAATTAAGGACCCGGAGGGTGTAGGTTCTCCGTCATTGCTCCCCGAGCCTGGAATTCATTGACACTGGAACTCAGGATTACCACTAACTGTCAGATTTCGACAACTACTGAAAACATGGCTCTTTCAACAGGCTTACCAATAACTGTTGATCAATATCGAATAGCTTGCTAGTGCTAAGAGACCGCTTGGTGTACGTGCGCTCTAGAAATTCTCCATAACCTATCATAACATGGCCTCAACTTCTTCAAACCCGAGACCACAGCAAAGGCCTCCCTCTCAATAGCTGACCAATGCTTCTCCCTGCGGATTAACCATCTGCGTATAAAAGCTACTAGTTGGTTCTGGTATTCTGCATTAAGTTGTGATAGAACTGTGCCTACCCCTATCTCAGAAGTATCTGTCTGGACAATGAAGATTTTGGAATAGTCAGGACTTTGTATAATGGGAGCAGTGCACATGGCCTGCTTCAGGTCATCAAATGCCTTCTGACAGCTAATTGTCCACTGAACTTTCTTAGACACTCTTTTGGAGGTGAGAGCATTAAGGGGAGTCACTATCCCTTAACAAACCTCCTGTAGTACCCAGTCAGGCCTGAGAAAGCTCTGATCTGAGTCTGGGTAGTGGGAGCATCCCAGTCCATGATGGTCTGGATTTTGCTCTCAAATGGTTAAACCTAGCCGTTACCTACAAGGTTGCCCAAGTACACAACCTTGCTCTGCCCTATATAGCACTTCCTGGCCTTGATAGTGAGGCCTGCTTTTTGCAGGCCCCCCAGAACATTCCTTTGGTGGACCAGGTGATCCTTACCAGGTGAAAATAAAGACCGCAATATCATCTAGATATGCTTGACTATAGGCTTCCAGACCTGTGAGAACTTCGTTCTCCAACCTCTAAATTGTGGTAGGTGCATTCTTCAATCCAAAAGGTGTTACAATATATTGATAATGCCCACTAGGAGTTGGAAATGCTGCTTTTGGCTTGACATCCTCACAGTCTGATTTGCCAGTAGCCAACAGTCTAGGACAAATGTACTTAGATACTTGGCTGAGGCCAAAGTATCACAGCTCATCTGCCTTGTGAATTGGATGGGCATCAGTCCTAGTGACTGCATTGAGACCTGTGTAGTCTACACAAAACCTTATCACTCTGTTACCAACTTGGGTGTGAGGTTTTGGCACAAGGACTACAGGACTAGCCCAATGTTATCCGTAGGTTCAGTGATACTCGCCCCCACCCCACCCCCCCCCCCCTTCCCGACTCCAGTATCTTCTTGACCTCAGTCCTGATGCAGTCTCTGACATGGTCAGGCTGTCTGTAGATTTTACTCCTGACAGGCAGACTGTCACCTGTGTTCACTTCATGGATACCCCAGGTGATTTGACTGGGAATCAGAGAGAACAAGCGTGGAAACTGATTAAGGACTTGACTACAATAAGCTTGCTGCTGGTTATTGAGGCTGCCTGCCAAGGATACGCTATCAACCAACCCCGTCAACAGGGTCCTGGGAGAGGATCTCTCTTCCTTCTGTTCCCTCATCAGTTGCCATGAGCACGCTCATGTCAGCCCTGTCAATGAAAGGCTTTAGGCGGTTCACATGAAGAACTCCTTGAGGACTTCTGGGAGTATCTATTTCCATCAAGTAGCTGAACTCCCCTTTCTTTTCTCAAGGATGGTGTGGGAGCCACTCTACTTGTCTTTGGAGAGCTGCTGAGGTCACAAGCTCCAACACAAACACTTTGTCCTGGCTGGTGAACTGTCAGCACAGCATTTTAGTCATGCCAAGCTTTCCGAAGCTCCTGGCTGGCCTTTTTTGCTGGCCTTTTTTGCTGGCCTTCTTTATGTACTCAGCTATGCGTGAACGAGGACCAAGGATACAATCCACAATGTCCTGTTTAGGAGGTGTGAGAGCTTGCTCCCATCCCTCCTTAACCAAACACAATGGACCCCTAGCTGGATATCCAAATAGAATTTCAAATGGGCTATAGCCCACCCTATTCTGGAGAACCATTCTGTAGGCAAAGAAAAGGCAGGGTAGTAAAACATCCCATTTTCGCCTGAAGGTTTTTGAGAGTCCCTTGAGTGTCCTGTTGAACCTTTCAACAAGCCCATTGCACTGTGGATGGTAAGGTGCAGTAAACTTGTAGTTTACACCACGTTCTTTCCATATTGCAGTTATGTAACTAAACATGAAGTTTGTTCCTCTGTCTGACTCTGACAAGACCTCCGTAGGAAACCCCTCTTTGGAAAAGACTCTCAGAATGGCCCTAGCCACCACAGGAGTTGTTGTGGACTTAAGTGGAATAGCCTCTGGATACCTAGTGGCATGGTCCACCACCACTAGGATGTAACTGTGTCCAGATGCTTTTGGGTGGTTTTATGGACCAACAGTGTCTTTCCGTACCTTCTCAAAGGGTACCCCAACCACTTTAAGTGGAATTAAGGGGTCCTTTGTAGTGCCACCTGACTTGACACCTGCTTTGCAAGTGACATCGGCTTGACAAAACTCGTTGGTGTGTTCAGACATGTGAGGCCAGTGAAAATGAGGTACAAGCATATCCCACGTCATGCTTTGCCTAAGATGTCCTGCAAGGGAATTGTCATGTGCCAGGGAAAGAAGAAAAGCCCTGAACTACTGAGGTATAACCAACCTTCTTTTGGTATCAGGCTTTGGGTCTCTTCACACTCAGAAAACAGAAGTCCAGCTTCCCAATAGATCCTGTGGGACCCACTGGCATTCCCTGCCTCCTCCTCAGCAGCAGCATGCATTCTGAGTTGTTCAAAAGAGGGGCAAGATTTCTGCTCCAGACTCCAGTCTGCCCTGGAAAGGCCCCCTGTCCCCATGAACTCTGCCTTCCCAGATCCAAGTTCATCTAGGACAGTCCTTCACAAGGGCTAGGTTAATCTCCCTCAGGAGACTGATCCTCACTGGGAGTGTGGGAGGAGGATAATTCCTTACCCTTCCTGCTCCTTCTCTTAGGAGCTATCTGGTCCATTTTTACAGGATCAAGCGCTCCCTCAGTGCCTAAGCCTGAGCCCTATTCACAGCAAACACATTGGCAGAGATTCCCATCTCGGCATGTGTCCTGAACTCCACTTCAGAAGAGGCTCAAGTTTCTAAGTCATTGCCCAACAGACAGTCCACAGGTAGGTTTGGGGAAACAATAACTCTTTTTGGGCTAGTTACACCTTCCCAGCTGAGATTTATAACTGCCAAGGAATGATCAGTCCTGACATTGTATGCATTGGCAAAGTTAACCAAGTATGATTTGGTCAGGAGACACAGGTTTCTCTGTTGCCATGGTGACACTGGCCCCGTGTCCCTGTATGCCGCAGCTTCCTGACCATTAATCAGTGGCTGTTGTCTGTACTTTCACAAGTTAGTGGGAGTTACAAGTAAAGCGGCAATTTCCATGCCACAGACAAGGACAGCCTGAGTGGGACTAGGCCAGAACCCACTTCAGAACCCAAGGTTAACCCTACTAACTCTGGGGGTCTGTAATACTGCTTATACTGGTGCTAGGGGTGCTAGTTGCCTTAGGGTCAGTAGTAATAGCTTCTTTGGTGTTGGCTTTAGAGTAATTGGCATCCCTTTCTCTGTGGTCTTTTACTTACCGAGTTAACACCAAAGTTTCTTGCCAGAGGATGAGGAGTTTTGCGACCCAACCCACAGCGGAAGATTTTTTCGGATCCTTGTGAAGACTCCTTGTCTTTACCTTTCTCCCCACCCTTCTCTTGGTCTTAGAAGAATCTTGCTTCTTCTGGTCACCTACACCTCCATTGTTTTTCTGCTTCTCTATGGTGTGGACCCATTTGTCGGCCTTCTTTCCCAATTCTTAGGGAGGGGTCAGATCAGAGTCCACCAGGTACTGGTGCATGTGCTGATTTGGACAGTTATTAAGGATGTCCTCCGTCAAGAGTACATTGTACAATTCCTCATAGTAATCCACATTACTTTCATTAAGCAAACCTTCCGGAGCCTAAATAGTACTGTCAACAAAGTTAACCCAGTCTTTGGTGTGCGCCTTCTGCGTGTCCCTGAATTTGACCCTGTATTGTTCAATGGTCCATCCGCCTATCTATGAGGGCACTTTTCATGACTGTGTATTTGGCTACATCTTCCCTCTTGACAGTGAGGGGGTTGTCTGTGCCTCTGCTAGCAAAGGAGAGTCACAGGATAGATGCCCACCACCCTTGAGGGACCTTTTGTACTTTACAGTCCCTCTCCAAGGCACTGATGCATGTATGCATATCATCCCCCTCTTGGTAAGGAGGGCCTATCCTGCTCAGGTCCCTAGCATCAAAAGATTGCTCCCTGACCCCAGAGACACGAGTGCTGCCTCCAGGCCTAACCGACAATGCACAACTGACGGTGCCTAACCAACCCCCAGAATCCCAACTTACCTCTCCAAGTGGTGGTCGCACCCAAAAGACCTTCGTCCCCGAGCCTGCAGTGTGTTTGCAAACCAGTGACTCCCCATGGAAAACTACAGGGCTCCTGGCGCCAAAACAGCACTCTGCACCCGGCCGCCCCAGTGCCCTCGAGGGTGCACCTTTTGTGCTGGCTTGAACCCCCATTTGCCCTGAGCTTAAGTCTAGGAGCTTCTGATGGATACATCTGCCAGTGGATTCCTCACCTTGTGAATATCCCCTGCGCCAGCAACATTCGGAAACTTTTGTAGCAGTCCGAAGAGACAGGGCCCCGCTCGCGACTCCGCTGACGTCACCGGCTCCATAAGAAGACCTCGTCGCCTTGATGACGTCTGTTTCCTTTTTTCCGCGCTGTCGACGCCAACGGATTTCGGGAATCTCTGTTGGTAGCTTCACTGTTACTTTGTGTTTCTACTGGATTTCTCGGTTTCTTTTTCGAAAAAGATGTCGACAAAGAAATCGGGCTTCAAGCCCTGTTGTGAATGTGGCAAACATATGTCGATCACGGATCCACATGACGACTGTGTATGGTGTTTATCATCTGACCATGATGTGGATGGTTGTTCTTGCTTTCGCAAGATGAGCTCCAAGGCTCTAAAAGAAAGGGAGGCGAAACTCTTCATCGCTAGGATGACAAAGGAGAAGAGAGGAAGAAGAAAGTCGAGGTCACGATCGAGGTCGGCGTCTAAGTCGACTTCGGGGCATGCTTCAAGATCCAAGAAGCACAAAAAGAAGAGACATTCTTCTCGACGTCACTCTGACAAGAGTTCGGCTCCGAAGTCAAACTCGACGCCGTAAGGACTCTGTGTCTCCTTCACCCGTTCCGGATCCGCCTCTCCTGGTCCTTCTTCTCCAGTGGCTTCACCGGCTCCGGCTACATCTCCGGCTCCGGTTCCATCTCCGACGCCGGTTCCATCTCCAGCTCCGGGCTCATCTCCGGCTCTGTCTCCGGCCCCGGTTGAGGAGCTTCAAGCACCGGGTGAGCCTGCAACGCCGCTTATTCCACCGTCGGCGCCGGTTGACCCGAGTCCAGTGATGCCTGACCAGTACCCTGCGTTCCCTGGAACAGATCAGGACCCCTCGCATTATTTAAATGCTATGTACGGGGTATTTTCGAGAGCCATGTACAGCACTGGTGCAGCTGCGGGTCCAATGGCCTTCAATTCGGGGGTGCCACAAGTCTATCCGCAGGCCCCTTTCATGCCATTTTTTCCTCGTTCGACACCGGCTGCTCCTGCGGATCCACGTTCGGCGCCGTCGGATTCGAACACGGCACCGCCGACGCCGCTTGTGCGGATTCGGTCCAGAAGGGAAGCTCAAAGGGTGATTGATGAGCAAAGGTACCTTCTGGAAGGAGCAGAAGAAGGAGAGCTGGTGGAGTCTGATGAAGTTTTTGAAGAACTTAAAGAGGCTAGTGGATTGGATTTGTCTCCTGAGTGGGAAATTACTCCACCTTCCGATGAACCCTCGAAGGATGTGGCTCCATATCATGCAGTCATCAGGAAGGCTGCATAACTGTTAGATCTTCAGTTGCCAACTACTGAATTCAAATCAAATATTCTGACTGAAGTATTGCATTCTCCTACTACAGTTTCAGAGCCGTTGTTGCCTTTTAATGAGGCCATTATTGACCCTGTGTTGGAGGTGTGGCGTAAGCCTTTTTCTGCTCCCGCAGTCTCTAAGACGGTTGCTAGGAGGTATAGGGCAGCTCCAGGGGACCCTGAGTTCTTAACATCGCATCCATCGCCTGAGAGCCTGGTGGTTCAGGCTGCTTGTTCAGAAAAATCCAAGGGTGCTTTTCCTCAGGTTCCAGGTGACAGAGAGGCTAAAAAGTTAGATCAGTCGGCCAAAAGGGTCTTTTCATCGGCCAGCATGGCACTAAAATCAACAAATGCCACTTGCCTTTTGGGGCGCTATATACATGCGCTCATGGACTCTGCGAAGAAATTGGCACCAAAACTATCTGAGGAGGATAAGGTTGGCTTTAATGAGGTCTTGACCGATGCCCAGGCAGCAGCACGCCAGGTGATCCAAAGTGGGCTGGACACGGCGGATTCAGTGGCAAGAGTCATGGGGGGGGGGAACAACCTTTACAACGCAACTGTTACAACGCACTACACTTACAACGCATTTTTTACAACGCATAATCCATTACAACGCACTACACTTACAACGCATGACACTACAACGCATTTTTAAAAAATACCTTTACAACGCATACCATTACAACGCCTACCATTACAACGCATAATATTACACTACACTATCCAACACTTACCCTACTGTTGCACCCCCTGGAGTTAGAATAGTAATTTTTACCCCTATACTATCCAACACTTACCCTACTGTTGCACCCCCTGGAGTTAGAATAGTAATTTTTACCCCTATACTATCCAACACTTACCCTACTGTTGCACCCCCTGGAGTTAGAATAGTAATTTTTACCCCTATACTATCCAACACTTACCCTACTGTTGCACCTCCTGGAGTTAGAATAGCAATTTTTACCCCTATACTATCCAACACTTACCCTACTGTTGCACCCCCTGGAGTTAGAATAGTAATTTTTACCCCTATACTATCCAACACTTACCCTACTGTTGCACCCCCTGGAGTTAGAATAGTAATTTTTACCCCTATACTATCCAACACTTACCCTACTGTTGCACCCCCTGGAGTTAGAATAGTAATTTTTACCCCTATACTATCCAACACTTACCCTACTGTTGCACCCCCTGGAGTTAGAATAGCAATTTTTACCCCTATACTATCCAACACTTACCCTACTGTTGCACCCCCTGGAGTTAGAATAGTAATTTTTACCCCTATACTATCCAACACTTACCCTACTGTTGCACCCCCTGGAGTTAGAATAGTAATTTTTACCCCTATACTATCCAACACTTACCCTACTGTTGCACCCCCTGGAGTTAGAATAGTAATTTTTACCCCTATACTATCCAACACTTACCCTACTGTTGCACCCCCTGGAGTTAGAATAGTAATTTTTACCCCTATACTATCCAACACTTACCCTACTGTTGCACCTCCTGGAGTTAGAATAGCAATTTTTACCCCTATACTATCCAACACTTACCCTACTGTTGCACCCCCTGGAGTTAGAATAGTAATTTTTACCCCTATACTATCCAACACTTACCCTACTGTTGCACCCCCTGGAGTTAGAATAGTAATTTTTACCCCTATACTATCCAACACTTACCCTACTGTTGCACCCCCTGGAGTTAGAATAGTAATTTTTACCCCTATACTATCCAACACTTACCCTACTGTTGCACCCCCTGGAGTTAGAATAGCAATTTTTACCCCTATACTATCCAACACTTACCCTACTGTTGCACCCCCTGGAGTTAGAATAGTAATTTTTACCCCTATACTATCCAACACTTACCCTACTGTTGCACCCCCTGGAGTTAGAATTGTAATTTTTACCCCTCTACTATCCAACACTTACCCTACTGTTGCACCCCCTGGAGTTAGAATAGTAATTTTTACCCCAATACTATCCAACACTTACCCTACTGTTGCACCCCCTGGAGTTAGAATAGTAATTTTTACCCCTATACTATCCAACACTTACCCTACTGTTGCACCCCCTGGAGTTAGAATAGTAATTTTTACCCCTATACTATCCAACACTTACCCTACTGTTGCACCCCCTGGAGTTAGAATAGTAATTTTTACCCCTATACTATCCAACACTTACCCTACTGTTGCACCCCCTGGAGTTAGAAAAGTAATTTTTACCCCTATACTATCTAATACTTACCTTAAATGCAATTAAATATTATGCGTTGTAATGGTATGCAGTTTTTTAAAATGCGTTGTAGTGTCATGCGTTGTAAGTGTAGTGCGTTGTAATGGATTATGCGTTGTAAAAAATGCGTTGTAAGTGCATGCGTTGTAAAAGTGTGCGTTGTAACGTCATACATCCGTCATGGGGTCTTCTGTTGCCACCAGGAGGGGTGCTCTTGAACGTTTTAAGGAAAGCAAGGCTACGGCTAAGTCTTTGGGCCTTCAATCCCAGTCAAGAGGGTCGTTTAAAAGATAGAGGTTTCGGAAGGGCAACCTTTCGTTCCTACAGGCAGACCCAACAGCAGCAGCAAGGCTCTTTGTCTAAATGATACAGAGGTAGAATCAGGGGTCGCTCACGTGGCCGTCAACTCTCCTCCTCTTCCTCTTCAGCCCCTCCTTCCACCACAAAGCAGCCCTAGATCCGCCATTCTGGATCATGTTGGTCCTGTGGGGGGCCGGCTTACCCATTTTCTACAAGATTGGGAATCTGTAACTACAGATCTTTGGGTTCTAGATCTTGTAGAAAATGGGTATGCCCTTCCCTTTCGGGAATTCCCTCCAAATTACCCTCCTTGTCAAGGGGCTTGCTCAGAGAACCACCGTCTTCTCCTACAGGAGGAAATCCCGAGGTTGTTTCAGAAAGGTGCGATAGAGGTGGTTCCAGAGCAGGAGAGGGGTCAGGGATGCTACTCCTGGTATTTCCTGATTCCGAAGAAGGACGGCAGATTGCGTCCGATATTGGACCTCAGAATCTTGAATCTTTTCTAAAGCAAGAGAAGTTCAAGATGCTCACCCTTTCTCAGGTTCTTCAAGCGCTGAATCAGGAGGACTGGATGGTGTTGATCGACTTGCAGAATGCGTTTTTCCACATCCCCATCCTGAAGTCGCACAGGAAGTATCTCCGGTTTACGGTAGGGTCACAACATTATCAGTTTGCGGACCCTCCGTTTGGTCTTACTGCACCTCGAGTCTTCAAGAAGGTGATGGCAGTGGTGGCAGCCCATCTCAGAAGGTCGGGGATCTCAGTTTTCCCCTATCTGGACGACTGGGTGATCAAAGCGGAGTCGCCAGAGAAGGTGCTGCGTCATCTGCAGGATACAACTCGGCTGTTGTTCAAATTGGGTTTTTCGATATATGTGCCCAAATCTCATCTGGTGCCCTCTCAGCGCAACCTGTTCATAGGTGCGATACTGGACACAACTGTGTGTCGAGCATTCCCTCCGCCTCAAAGGGTTCTCGACATACAGGAAATGATTCCTTTGTTTTACAATGGAGCGGTCGTTCCAGTTCTGAAGGTCCTTCGCCTGCTCGGTCTGTTTGCTTCCTGCATTCTGTTGGTCAACCATGCACGCTGGCACATGGGGGCGCTCCAGTGGTGCCTCCGCAGGCAGTGATATTAGCACAAAGGAGATCTCAGGGAGTCTGTGAGGATCTCCAGAGAAGCTGCGGCGGATCTGTCTTGGTGGAGGGTGGAAGGCAATCTGTCTCAAGGAAAGCCCTTTCATCTACCTCCATCGGTGGCCACAGTGATTACGGATGCATCCACTTTAGGGTGGGGTGCTCATCTGGGGGATCTGGAGATCAAGGGTCTTTGGTCTTCAGAGGAAAGGTTGCTTCACATCAACCTTCTGAAATTGCGGGCGATTCGTTTAGCACTCAAGGCCTTCCTCCCTTCACTTCGCGGTCAGTCTGTTCAAGTCCTGACGGACAACACTACCGCAATGTGGTATGTCAACAAACAGGGAGGAGTGGGGTCTCTTTGTCTCTGCAGAGAGGCCCTGCGTCTATAATCCTGGGCTCAGGATCATCAGATTTGTCTGATGGCAAATCATCTGGCTGGGGTGCTGAACGTGCGTGCAGACAGTCTGTCGGCAGTTCTCCGCCGACCACGAGTGGAGGCTCCATCCGGAGGTGGTTCGTCACGTCTTTCGAATGTGGGGAACTCCTCGGGTGGACCTGTTCGCCACTCACGAGAATGCTCACTGTCCGTCATTCTGCAGTCTCCAGTATCCGATGCAGGGAGCATTGGGGGACGCGTTTCAGTTGAGTTGGAGCTCACGACTCCTTTACACGTTTCCTCCCATACCCTTGATTCCTCGGGTTCTGAGGAAGATTCGCCGAGACCGGGCCCAAGTCATATTGATCGCCCCGGATTGGCCAAGATGGGTGTGGTACACAGATCTTCTCCACCTCTCCTCGTGCCCTCCGCTCCGTCTCCCTCTGAGGGCAGACCTCCTCTCGCAGTCGGAGGGGCAGGTTCTACACCCCCACCTCCAGAGCTTACATCTTCATGCCTGGAGATTGAACGGGGCAACCTGAACTCTTTTTCTCTCCCACCTGATGTGGTAGATGTAATTTTGTCTGCCAGACGTCATTCCACCAAATCTATCTATTCCTATAGTTGGTCTAAATTTGTTCTCTGGTGTGGAGAGAAGTCAATTGATCCTTTGAAGGCTCGTTTATCTGACATTCTGCAGTTTGCCCTTTCTCTTGCTCAGCAAGGCTTTGCTGTGGCCACACTAAAGGGATACTGATCGACTTTGTCGGCTTTCCTTTGCTTGCTGGATCAGCTGTCATTATTCAAATCACCTATTGATCTTCGTTTTCTTAAGGGCCTCACAAGCAGGTTTCCTCCTACTCCCTTTATTGTGCCTCAATGGGACTTAAACCTTGTCTTAACTTGTTATGGGTTCTCCCTTCGAGCCCTTACACAAGTGTCCCTTGAGATTGTTGTCTTTTAAGACGGTTTTTCTTATTGCAATTACCTCGGCAAGGAGGGTAAGTGAGCTTCAAGCTCTGAGTTCAAAACCCCCGTTTTTGACCATTCATGCTGAAAGGATGGTACTCAGGACCAGGGCTGCATTTTTGCCTAAGGTGGTAACTCCTTTCCATCTGGGGCAGTCCATTACCCTTCCTACCTTCTATCCTCCCCCTCACCCTTCCAAGGAGGAGGAGAGACTTCACCGCTTGGACCCTAAGAGGGCGGTGAGCTTCTACCTGGACAGGACAAAAGACTTCAGAGTTGATGACCAGCTCTTCGTGGGCTTTGTTGGCTGCAGGAAAGGCAGAGCGGTGCACAAGCGCACCCTTTCCAGATGGATTGTCTTGTGCATCAAGATATGCTACTCTTTGGCTGGTAAGGACCCTCCAGAGGGTTTAAGGACTCATTCCACTAGAGCAAAGTCTTCCACTTATGCTTTGTCTAGGGGTGTTCCTGTGGAGGACATTTGTAGGGCGGCAACTTGGGCCTCCCTCCACACTTTCGCAAAACATTATTGCTTAGACACCGAGGTGAGGAGGGACGGACATTTTGCTCGTTCCGTCCTTCAGGACTTTCTGGTCTAGAAGGGTGGACACCCTCCTCCGGGAGTGGGGACTGCTGTGGGAATCTATTCACAAGGTGAGGAATCCACTGGCAGATGTATCCATCAGAAGAACAAGTTACTTACCTTTGGTAACGCAAAACATCTGCCTGTGGATTCCTCACTGACACACCCGCCTCCCCGTTGTCCATCCTTCTGTACCTACAATTCTATTAATGGTGTTTCAAAATGTGTTTTGTTACTGTCAAAGGCATTGTGTTATTTCTTTTGCCTTTCTACTTACTCTCCACACTGTGTGTGTTGCTTTGTATGTTATGTGCTGTGTATACTGTGTATATATTGCTGTCAGTCTGTCCGTGTGCCTCGAAGGCACGGAAAAAGGGCGGAACTGACGTCATCACGCCGACTAGGTCTTCTTATGGAGCCGGTGACATCAGCGGAGTCGTCTTCGACCTCATCGGTGTGGACTGCTACAAAAGTTTCCGAATGTTGCTGGCGCAGGGGATATTCACAAGGTGAGGAATCCACAGGCAGATACTGTATCCACCAGAAAAAGCGTTACCGAAGGTAAGTAACTTGTTCTTTGCTCCCACAACCCAGTAGCCTGCTTGTAAGCAGCCACCAACCGGAGCTCTGCAATCCCCCTTTGGATTACATTGGGCCTCAGCACTCCAGCACACCAGAAAAAGCGTTACAGAAGGTAAGTAACTTGTTCTTTGCTCCCACAACCCAGTGGCCTGCTTGTAAGCAGCCACCAACCGGAGCTCCGCTATCCTCCTTTGGATTACATTGGGCCTCAGCACTATGTCCGATCATGTCCAGATCTCGGAGGGCACTGCATGGCAATTGCAGTGGTGGCTCACGAATCGCGATTGGGTCAATGGCAGATCCCTCTCTTTCCCCAACCGGAGCACACAGTAGTGACGGATGCGTCCCTCCTGCGTTGGGGAGGCCATATGGGAGAGGTGGAGATCAGAGGCCTCTGGTCTCCGGCAGAGTCCCGGCTCCATATCAACCTTCTGGAGCTGCGGGCGATCCGGCTTGCACTGAAAGCATTCATTCCCTCTGTCCGGGAAAGTGTAGTGCAGGTGTTCATGCACAACACCACCGTCATGTGGTATTGCACACACAGGGCGGGTCGGGTCATTGACCCTATGTCCGGAGGCTCTGCGCCTCTGGACGTGGCTGGGACATCAAGGCATTACCTTGGTGGTTCAACACTTGACAGGTTCTGTGAACGCCAGGGCGGACGAACTAAGCCGCCGGTGCATGGTGGATCACGAGTGTCATCTAAACTTGGACGTGGGGCAAGCTCTTTTTCTGTGATGGGGAGATCCTTGGTTAGATCTATTCCCCTCCGAAGAGAATGCACAATGTCATCAGTTCTGCGCGTTGGAATTTCCAAGGAGGCACTCGCTCGGAGACGCTTTTCGTCTCGAATGGAGCTGCGGTCTGTTGTACGCCTTTCCGCCTGTACCACTTCTGCCCAGAGTGCTGAAGATCAGGCGCGACCAGGCCCAAGTTATTCTTGTGGCTCCGGACTGGGCTCGAAGAGTATGGTATCCCGAGCTACTCATTATGAGCATCGATCCCCCGATCCGTCTGCCTCTTCGGGAGGATCTTCTGTCGCAGCAGCAGGGGACGGTCCTCCGCCCGAACCTGTCCAGCCTCCACCTCCGTGCTTGGAGATTGAGCGGCGACAGTTGACACCTTTCCATCTGCCTCTCGAAGTCTGTGATGTCATCCTGGCAGCCAGGCGTCCCTCCACTAAAATGGTGTACGCCTGTAGGTGGAACAGATTTGTGGTGCACAGCTAAGACTGTGAATCCCCTTTCTGCCCCTCTTTCTGAGGTTCTTCTGTTACTTCTCTCTTTGGCCTAGCAGGGCTGTGCTCGGGGCACTGTTAAAGGTTATTTTTCGGCCGTCTCTGCCTTTCTACGGCTTCCAGTTCAGCCTTCTCTTTTCAAGTCCCCGGTTGTTAACTGTTTTCTTAAGGGCATTACGCATACGTTCCCACCTGTGCCCTTCATAATGCCTCAGTGGGACTTGAATCTTGTCTTGACTTTTCTGATGTGCGCTCCCTTTGAGCCCCTTCTTAACTGTCCCTTACGTCGTCTTACTCTCAAGACTGCTTTCCTGGTAGCAATCACCTCTGCCAGGTTCTGAGGACACCTCCTTCTTTCTTGCCAAAGGTTGTCACGCCCTTCCACATCGGGCAGACCATCACTTTGCCCACCTTTTTTTTCGCCTCCGCATCCTTCAAGGGAGGAGGAGCGGCTCCACCGTCTGGACCAAAAACGTGCGCTCACATTCTATCTGCAGCGTACACAGCAGTTGGGTGGATGATCAGCTCTTTGTTGGCTAAGTGGGCGCCAGAAGAGGTCGGGCGGTGTACAAACAGACCATCTCCTAGTGGGTTGTTCTCTGCATCAAAGCCTGTTATTCCTTGGCCAAGAAGGAGCCTCATGTGGGACTGCGTGCTCATTCGACCAGGGCAAGTGCAGCTACTACTGCCTTGGGACGCGGTGTCACCTTGCAGGATATTTGTCAGGCAGCTACGTGGGCCTCGATACACACGTTTACCATGCACTACTGCCTTGACAGTCCGGTCCGGAGAGACTGCTTCTTTGGCCGTTCCGTGCTCCGTGACTTTCTGGTGTGATCTTGTTCGCAGACCCACCACTGGGGTTGGTATTGCTGGGGTATCTATTCTAAGGTAAGGAATCTATCACTAACGTGTCTCTTTCAGATGCACAAGTTACTACTTGTGTAACGATATATCTGTAAGAGACATTAGTTAGAGATAGATTCCTTACCGCCCCACCCATCCTCCCGGTTCTGCGAACTGATTACTAGGGTTAAGGTCATCCCCTTTTAGGGCCCTAGTTTTATGCACCAAAGGTCAGTTTCTCGCATGGCTCTGCGTTTTGGCGCGGATAGTTGTGTACAGAACTGACGTCAGCGCGCATGGGTGACGCCTAAGTAGCCTGCATGACGTCATCCCGGCACGCACGACGCTAATGACGGGCGCGGAGCCGCACGGTGCCACCTACTGGTGCACAGGGGTACTGCTAAGCAGAAAACTGTCCGGATCCAGACTGAGGCCTGGGGAATATTCTAAGGTAAGGAATCTATCACTAACTAATGTCTCTTACAGATATATTGTTACACAAGTAGTAACTTGTGCGTTAAACGTTACTTGTTGCCCTTTTGTACGTTCTAGCTTTTTTAAAGGGGCTCACATAGATGCTCCCTCCATGAATCCTTTATTAAGCCGCGATATTTTCGTGAATTGGAATCTCTTCTGCATGATGTGCATGATCTTTGAGCCTATGCACAGTAGCTTGCTAAGTGTGCTGACCATTAAGATGATATTCCTCATTGCATTTATATCTGTGTGCTGTCTGTGAGCAGTAGACCCTCTCAGTGCAATCTCCATTTACCACGTTCTTTCCAGACTGTGTGATGCTGCAAATTCATGTTTTTTTCCTGCGAAAATAGGGTTGGGCTTCAACGTTGGATTGTCTATCATAATTCCTCCCTTCATCCCAGCTTACCTCCTAATGCAGAGAGGACTTTATACTAGCTCTTAACTCCTACATCTGATAGACTTCTAGATGTAGATTCCTTACCTTTTTCCCAGCCATTAGACTGGATCCGAAAACATTTGAAGGAGAAGGCGTTTCAGAATTTGACCTTAAGCGGATGGATTGTCCTGTGTAATAAAACATGGTATGCTGTGGCTAATAGCGTCCCTCCCAGGTGTCTTCAGGCTTATTCCACCAGAGCCAAGGATGTCACTACAGTGTTGGCATGAGTTGTTTTAATGTTGGACATATGTCTTAATGTTGCTCATACTTCACTTGGTCGATGCGCTCGCATTAATTAGACTTGAGACAACATACCAAGCAGCTCTAACTATCAGTAGGTGAGGCATCCTTCTCACTCTTACCCATTCCCTCCCACTTCCACAAAGTAAGCCACTCACCACGCAGCTTGCAGTCCCACGTGCTGTATCTCCAGGGACTCTGCTCACAGTGCAGAGCACACAATGCAAAAATTACATGACTATATGCTGCCTCCACCATCAGTGCTTGAGAGCCAGAGGATGTTGTGATGACACCCTTAGCCTGCACTTTTAAGCTTCTGCTCCGAATCTTGAGCAGACACTCTTGACATCATACATGACAATAAATATCACTAATGGATGTGAATTCTACCATTGCCCTTCTCTCATTCATGCACTAGAGATGTAGTACCTAGTCACTCAAGTATCGGAAATCGCTTTGGGACCTATACAAAAGATAGAAAATCGCCATAGATAATAAAATATCCATTCTCAGGTCTAGGTTTTGACAGTGTTTCTGTAAAATTGACCTGCGGCTTTCAATTCGTTAGTAGGGGGCTTTATGTCCACCCCTTTCAACCATTGTTTTTCTTCAACCAGCCTGTTCCAAACATTAGCTTGAGAATTTGTCAATCATGTCTAGGCTCAGCCAGTCGATTATTCATCTGCTTGGTCTAGAAGGAAGATTCTGTCCTTTCTGACAGCAGAGCATGAACTCACATTAATTAGGGCAATTATACGATCTTTATAGATTAGTGTAATTTAAATATCTGATAGACTGCTAGCCGCAGATTCCTTAACGTAGAATTATCCCCAGGTGTGAGACTGGATCCGTAAAATTTTCTCTTCCACAGCATCTCTGCGCGCCGGGGGGTGGGGAGGGGGCATCACCTCGTGACTCGCCCTGACGTCGTCCCCGGACGTGACGTCAGCGAGGTCCCATAAGTCCCACCCCGTCGCGCTGCCGCCAGTTTCCTTCTTTTCCGCATGCAACGCAGATCCCGAGTGTGTTCCCTTGGCCAGTTGTCGGTACTCCTTTAACGCCTTTGCGTTGATGAACAGTGTGCAATGCCTTCGGGTTTCTAATCGTGTGCTTCTTGTTCACGTCCGATGTCGACGATGGACCCTCACTCTATTTGTATGTGGTGTTTGGGCGAGCACCATGATTTGACGGACTGCGAAGCTTGTCAGCACCTCAAGCCGGAGTCCTGGCGGGAGCGCCGGATGAAATTGCTTTCGGCCCGCGTGTCCAGATTTGTCTCGTCACAGCGCCCATCCCTGGAAGGGTCCAGAAGTCGCTGATTCCGGCTCTGCCGTCAACTTTTGCAGAGGCTTGCCCGTTGGTAAGTCCGGTAGCTTGCCGCCGAGGCCCTGTCCTCAATCGGCAGAGGGCGCGGATTCCTCTCAGGACGTGGGCCCTCGCCCGTTGCCACCCTATCCGCTGTTTCCTGGCGTTGGGGTGACATGGGCCCAAATTAGGGCCTACCCTACTGCTCTGCAGGTTTCTCTGGGCTCCCCTCCTCTCCTTGGGGCGTCCACGGATCCCTCGCCTTGCACGGGGCCGTCTGCGGACTCGCCGGGGACGATGGGTTCGGCTTCAGGGTCTAGAGGTGTGGTGTCCTCAAGGTGCGGCCCTACGGGGTTCCCCTCTTCGACACACGGCGTCCCCGCCTCGCCGGAAAACCCCGCGGGGTGACCTGTGGTGTCGCAGCAGGTCACCGGGACTCCCGGCTCGTCCCGGAGTCCCCCTCGGTCCTCTGGGCAGGCGGCTGCCTTCCCAGTGGCCGAGCCGACGCCCTTCCGGCCCTGGCGGCGCCACGGGTGGAGGCCGGGACTCAGGGTAACTCCTTGAGTCCCTCTCGGTCCTCTGTGCAGGGGGCTGCCTCGTCGGAGGTTGAGCCTGCGCCTTTTCGGCGCCGTTCATTGGCCGTTTCGGCGCCGACCCCGTCCCTTTCTCCTCTGAGGCACGTAGCGGTGGTCGTCGACCCAGCACCCCTGGTGGATGCTTCAGCACCGATCGAGGGCACGCCGGTACCCATTGCGGACTCCCCGGCGCCGTCTCGACGTCAGATCGTCGACTCTTCTCCGGATGTCTCTTCCTCTCCGGAGGATTGTCGTCTCCTTGTCTCCTCTTCACCGGAGACTGGATGCCGCATCATGGCCTTTTCCCCGGCGGCTTCCAGGGCGAGTTCTACGCCGTCACCGCGTCCGCGGCCCCCGGAACCACTCTCCTGTTCCTTGCAGTTGGTTGCCCCGCCAGCTTCTCCGCCTTCTCCGGAGACACCTCCGGCCCCTCACTCATCCATGGGCCTTGCATCCTACAGTGGCTGGCCGTTTCTTCCATCAGCAGAGCAAGGGGATGGGTGGCTTAGTCTGCAGCCTTCGCCCACGGAAGAGTTGCTCTCTTCCCCGTGTCGCCCTACAGAGGCGAGTGCGGCCTTTTCTGGGCCATCACCACGGCCGCCGGCATTTTGCAGATGGGCAACCTGGTCGTTCCAATTCCGACGGACCACTTGTTGGGGGTTCTCCACCAGGGCTCAGGAGGAGGGGAGCTGCTTCTTCCGTTCGAAGCTTCGCTCCACTACACTCTTCTGGGGGCCTGAGGGTGTCCTGCTACAGGGGATCCGGTGCCTCAGCTGCTCCGCCTCCGTCCTGCCCCGCACGATCCAGTCTGCCTTTTTCCCCACCCCTCTGCCCAGGGCCCGGTCCTGCATACGGCTTTTCCTACCTTGCCTTCAGTGTTGCTCCCTCCGTCCCGGGAAGCCCGGTGGTTGGACTCCTGGGGGCGTAACATTTTTGCTTACACTAGTGCTGCTCTGCGCGCGCTCAACACGCTTTGTGTGTTGGCCAGGGCTACCTCCGACCTGTGGGATTCCGTGAAGTCCCTTTTATCTCTCACTTCTCACGAAGGTGCCCATGCTGATCTGCGGCGCCGTGTGCTGGATGGTCGGGAGCTAGCTGCGTTCATTCTCCGTTCGGCCTTGGATGTCTCTGATTCCCTCGCCCGTGCTATGGTGAGTTCTGTGGCCCTCCGCCACCATGCTTGGTTGTGGGATAGCGTCTTTACGGAGAATATTCGGGAGCGTCTTGTTGATCTGCCCTTTGATGGGGTTCTTTTCTTCAACACCCACACAGACTCCGCTATTCAGCGCCTTCTTTCGGGGCTCCGCCTCCTCCCCCTCCGTAAGCTTCAGTTTGTCGGTCCTCAGGGGTCTTATGGGGGGGGGTTTCTCCCACCTTTCTCGTTGGGCCTAGTGTTTCAGTTGGCCAGTCTGTGTGCTGTGTGTGGCTTGGAATGCTTTTGGGGTCCTTACGTTGGCCTCTCTGTACTTTGGCTGCTGGTACAGCCCTTTGACTTTTGTGTGCTTTTTGGCTGTTAGCCCAACCTGAGGACCTATACGGGTTCTCTATCTGTGTATTTTTTGGCTGATTGGTAAGCCGCCTGTGTTGATGCCTGCAGGTCTTTTCTGTTCTTGGCCTCTGCTGCGGGTTTCCCTAAGAGGTGGGGTATTTGTTGGCTATTGTATAGCTCTATCCTCCGCTGGGCGGGTGTGGATACCCTTGGTGCATTTTCTTTTTCTCTTCCGCCTTGACGCTGCTTGTGCTGCTCTGAGTTCTGTCCCGCTCAGTATCCGAGGGTGCTCTACCCTTCCTCTGCAGGGATTGCCTGTCGTCCATTTACCCTTGTTCCTGCGGGATATCTGCTTCTGTGCGTTGTGCCTTCTCTCTTCAGCTGCTGGTTTGACAGCCCGACTTTTGTTGTGCTGTCTACGGCGTCATATCTTGGTGTTTCCACCTTATTTTCCGCCGTTTCAATCTGATCCTCTGCCTTGTGTTCCAGGGGAGCTGGGTTTTTTGTCCTAGTGTTCTTCTGTGTCCTGGTTCTTCTCCTCTTTACCTTCTGGCCGGTCCCACTTCTCTTTGTGGGCCGGGTGGTGCCGTGGGACGGTCCTTCTCTGGGGCTTGCTCTGGGGTTTGTAGGAGAGTAGGGTCTGCTTTCTATGTTCACCCCCACTTTTTGCTTTTGCTTTACTGGTTTTCGACTTAGATGTGGCTGTGGGCCTGCTAATCAGACCCACAGCCCTGCTGTTCTCTCTCTAAATTAATACTATGTACTTTAGGTGCATAACCCATTTGGATAGGATCACCTTATTGGCCCCTGTACAGTGTACCTTAGGTACCCAGGGCATAGGTGTACCCTAGGCCTACCAGGGGCTGCAGCATGTATTATGCCACCCCTGGCCTGGCCTTCCATTATGACACAACTGGCTGATCACTCAGCTGGGGCAAGGTCGTGTAATCACCCCTTGCTTAGGTGTAGTATTCCTATACCTATCTTAGATATAGACACATGTGTACCTATCAGCCACTCCTATGGCAGGCCTTAGCAATCCTGGAGACAGAGTGCTTGGTAACATGTGAGATGGTGCTCTAGCATGAGCTGAGCCTGTCTGCAGCTTTCGGAACCATGTCCTTATAGCTGTTCTATGATATAGCCTACCATATACTCTTAAAGTGCCTTATAATCTTAAACGGTTATGGTAACTATGGTTTGGCTGTATCAAAACATGTTGTGTAAGGTATCTAACACTTTGGAATAATACCCCCATCCCATTTCTGGTAATGAGGATATTATTCCTCCCTTCTAGAGGGAGAGACATGTTAAAATCCTACTTTGCTGTTTAACTCTCACCAAAGCCTCAGCATCACAAAATGGATGCTGCTGCCATGACACAAGTCTGACCTCCTGCTGCTGGGAGTGATCCTGGCACGGGAGGCTTGGACAATAGGTTTCCTGCCTTGGGAGGTGCGAGCACCACCCCAGACAGGCATTAGTGTATTGGGGCAGGGAGGGATGAAAGAAACGAGACACTGCCTGGGGCACACAAGGTGTCCCATGCATAGTCCAGTTCAAACCGGTGCTGGGGCACTCCAGCCCCAGTCCTGGCGCAAAACTGGACAAAGGGAAGGGGGTGTAACCACCCCCCTCCCAGGTCCCACCCATAAAGCGTGACCTAGCAGGCAACCCAGCCCCCCAGATTAGTATAAGCGTGGTAGCTGGGCCCCAGGAGATTAGATTATCCTGAACCTGCAACTTGAACAGAAACTCTGGACCTTCGACATTCAACGAAAGAAGAAGACTGAAGAATCTCCCTTGTGGCCAAGGAGTGGCTACCCTGTGCAAACAGGCACCATCAAGAGACTTACCCTTTGCTGTGCTAAAGTTCTACGAGGGACCGACTTCAGAGCCCGACCAGAGCTTTGACTTCCAGACTTCTCCGACCCTGATCCACATCCACAGCCGAGCTGAGATCCGTGGAGGCGACGAGAGACGTGGGACCGGCTACCTGGGAAAAGTGGCGAGTATCTTCCAGCGCAGCTTCTGAGGTACCCTCGAAGTTGTGCACCGGGGATTGAGAAGCCCCAACCCCAAGCACCATCTGCACCGAAGATCAGCCCCCACACTCCACGAGTCCTGCGTGGGGCCCTTTTGCATTTTCCTGCTTGCCGCGTCTGTCCGGTTGCTTGCCCGTTGGCTAGCGGTCTTTGTGATGACACACCTTTGAATCTTCACTGCTGGTTTGGCTCCTCCAGACTGGCTCCCGCTTCTCTGCAAAAGAGAAGCACCCCAGACCTTCCTGGTCTGCACCAGAAGCAAGTCCTCCGGTGGTTCCGCTTGCCAAGGTTTGGTGAGTCCTAGTTCGACTTCGCCGCCGCCGACAGCAAGAGCCTTCGTGGGACAGCTCGCCTCCTGGTCCTGGTCGTCCTCGACGTCTCCTGGTACCCGTGGCTGCTGCGACAGGCTTCACCCTTCACCTGGAATCTTCACGACATCGCCTGGTTCCTTCCTGGTTCCACGTGGTCACTGGCTAGTGACCTTGACTCTGTCCCTTCTGCTTGCAGGTACCCTTCCTTCTTGATCCCGGCCTTGGGATCCACCGGACACTCTGCACTGACTGCCTGTCAGCAACTTTCCTTCAGGCATCCATAGAAGTCCACGACGAAACCCGACACAAGTTCACGCCTATGCACCCGCAGCCCGTGGGCTAGGTAACTTGGGTACTTCGGTGCTCACAAGGGTAGTGACTATCCTAGGGTCTAGTTTCCGAGTCTCGACTTTCTAGCTACTCCAGAAGTGTCCTAAAACTGCTTATTTCAGAACTGTACTATTTCTATCGACTATACGCATTACGCGTGAGTGTTTCCACTCTGCACCTGAATCCCGTGGGCCTCCCACTGTTGGTAGTGTAGTGTAGCCCCAGCGATTCCCTAGGCCTAGGCCTATTCTATTTCCGTGACAGTGGTCCTTATACCACTTCTTTAGTATATGGTTTGCGTGGCCCCTAGGGCCTAACTGTATTACCTACCTGTGTGACTTAATGTATGCTTAAATAAGACTGTGTTGTACTTACCTCGAATCTCTTAAAGAGTGCTGAGGGTTTGACTAGAATAAATACACTTTATTTTATATATATATATATATCTGTTGTGGTGTCCTTTCATTTGGTATTCAAGGGATTATATACGGTATCACAGCTGACTTCACATGCCATTCAGAGTTTAGCCTAAGACTGCTCTTGTCCATGCTACCACTAGGATAGCTGGTCTATAAAGTTGACTTTACAACCAATCACCATAAGGGTTGTTTGGACTGATATAAGGTGTACACTAGAACTAGTGACATCATACATCAGGCCAAGTTCTCACAGGGTTCCCTTGCCTCTGTCTTCGTCTGGCTGTTCTTGGCACACTACTTCATAGTCTTTACCAGCGGCCTGCTGCGCATGTCTGGTCGTTATGGCCCACCTCCGTGGGCCCCGGTATGTACTTCTGTGCTCCTATCCCTTGCTTTGCTGGAGCTTTGCGCAACTGTGTCTTCCTTCTCACGTATGCGCTTATTGGCTATGGAGCTGTTCCTGCCTTGTCCCCTGCCTCGGGCCTGATGCCTGTTCGGCTGTCCCCTTTGCTGTGTGTGTGTTCTCCTGAGGCGGGCTCTGCCTCCGTTTCACCTCTTCTCCTTGGATTTTGCGGGTGGTTCTTTTCTGCCTCTGGTACACTCTTGGTGCCATCTGCCCCCCGGGTTTTTCTGGCGGATGCCCTTTGCCCCCCCCCCCCCCGGGTCGGCTTGTGGTATCCTGGCCTTCCCTTCTCCTTGGTCTGCTTGCTTCTGCTTGGTGGGGGCTGGGCTGTCCTTCCTGTCCCCATGACACATCCCCTGTTGAGGCTCTGTGTTCTTCCAAGCTGGTGAGGTTCTCTCGCAAACCCTCCTTCCCTCTGGGTATGGCTAGGGTATCTATTCTACGTTAAGGAATCTGCGGCAAGTAGTCTCCATCAGATGTACAAGTTACTTACCTTCGGTAACGATGTATCTGGTAGAGACGATTCTAGCCGCAGATTCCTTCACGACCTGCCCTTCCTCCCCGTTCTGCGAGGACCTTTCAGCTGGTCTTCGGCACTCGCCCCCTCTGGGTGGCTTTGTCTTCTGCGGGTGCCCTCTTTCACTTCCTACCTGGCAGGATGCTTAGTACTGTTTATTGGTTCCACTCTTTCCCTTCTGGTGATTGGATGGTAGGTTCCTGTGTTCTTCTGCATCCCTACACCCTGGTTTTCCAGTGTGGGGCCTCCTTATACTCTTCTTCCTTTTTCATTGCTTGGGGTTTCTGACTCCTCTGCAGTCCTCTGTGTTGGGGTGCCTTGGCTCTGCCTCGGCTTTTAGTTCTTTACAGGGGATACGAAACTCCTTGATGGTGTTGTCTTGGGATAAAGTGTCGTTCCTCCTCTGTTCTGGACTTGTTGCCCTTCACAGTTATAGATTGGGATTGCAGACTTCTGACACCTGCCCGACATTTTTCACATGTTTTTCTGCTGTTCCTCACCATTCACTTCTTCCCTTACTGTTTTGCTAACTTTTTTGCCCCCCCCCCGCGCGCGCAGAGATGCTGTGGGAGAGAAAATTTTCCAGATCCAGTCTCGCGCCTGGGGATAATTATACGTTAAGGAATCTGCGGCTAGAATTTTGACACTTTTTGGAAGGGGTTTTGTTTGGGAGAGGGTTCCCTGATGATTACATCTTTCTGAGAAGATAGAATGGGTGCACGGGCAACATAAACAGAATGTTACATCTCAAAACATGAGCACAAACAGGTTAATATGTGGCAATAGGTATGTTATTCAACACAAATCATAAAAGATTGACAGCTCCGTTATCAGATGTGCTATTCGAATACAAGAGTCCTACAAGTCGAGCGTGCTGCAGGACATCCGGCTTGGTGGTGACTAGGGCTGGTCGAGTCCGGTCTCTTTTAACATAGGCTTTAAACTGTAGCCAAATCCTTTCAAACTTGTACGTTCTATCATTAATTAAGTCGGTCAAACGTTTCATGACACAAATGTGCCACACCTCAGTCACAATTCATTGGGGGCAAGTCTGATCATTATTTACGCCAGGGTGACTTTTGAGTTGTTTTCTGCGGAGTCTTCTGAAATCTTGTCTGCTTTTAAGAACCTGGGATTTCTGCCATCTGGTTGGTTTTGGAGAACCTTGGGTCACAGGCTGCTGCCTTCTCCAGCAAAGGGGGCTGTGTGCAGCAAAACTTTGGCTGTATCTGGCATCCATGCAATGACCTGCTTGTTTTTGATGGTGATCAGTCCCAACGGAAAGCCCCTGTGGAATAGAATTTTCTTCTCTCGAATGTGGAGCAGCAAGTCTTTAAAGTTTTTTCATTGGGCTAGATGTGAACTGATGTCTTGGAAAAGTGAGACGGTGGCGGCCCGAAGTTTATAGAATCTATCTTCCTGGCCGCTTCCAGTATTGCTTCCTTAACTTGGTAAACATAGACCCTAATTAATAAATCAGGAGCGAAACCGTTCCGCTGCTGATAATAGGAGAAAACTTAGTGTGTCCGGTCCGAGGTGAGGTCTCGGCCTTACTAACCTGGAGGATATGACTGAACAAGGCTTGTACATGGCTCTCGAGTTTGTAATTTGGAATGGTGACACATGCCTCTTATCTGAATATTGTTGCGGCTGGAGTGTTTTTCTAATCCTATAGGGCTTCAGATAGGGTTTGGTGGTGAGCTATGCCTATGCTGTGACCCTCTCAACCAGGTTGTCCTTACCTGATCTTGCTACTTCCCCTCATACTCCAAGTTCGAGCAAGTCTAGACTTCCTGAACTGACTGCTCGAGCCCCTGAGGACTTTAGTAAAGTTTAAATGTATGACTCCAATGTCCTTTCTTATTTCTTGGAGGAATTCCTGGATGCCCACATTTGTGGAAGGCGACGCAGCATTGTCCCTCACTGGCATCTGCTCCGCAGCCTCCATAGGGCCACTAGATTTGAGAAGTTTAGTGGCACTCAGCATGTTCTCTATTGCGAAGCTGTCTGGGGCTTATTGTGGGAGTAAGCCACGAGGGGCTCACTAAGCGGTGCAGAGGGGTCCACCACTGAAACTGCAAGATGCTTTCACTAGTGGTTGATCGTGAGAAAAGGGCTGCGTGGAGTTGAGTAGCCTAGAGTCCCTTTCACTCTTCCCACTACTCCCGCTGGGGATCATTTTAGGGCTCCACATGCCCTACGAGTCCGTCACCTGCCGTTAGTGCATCACACTCTTTAGGCCTCTCTTTTATGGCCTAATTTGTTCTAGGGGCATGATAAGTGTGCTAAGGCCAAGCCTGCTGCTCCTCCACAGCCCCACGAGTGCCCATCCTGGATGCACCACGGGGGAGCACTTGCAGACTCAGGCCTGGCTCCGCCTGCCAGGACGTCACCTACTGGTTCCTCTCAGGACTTCCACTACATCTGCCGTAGTGAGGGCTGCCTCCGGCCCTCATGGGCAGATTAAGTTGTGGTGTTGCGTGGCATCGGAGGCCCTGGCTCGGGAGCTCTGGCGAGGTGTATCATCTCAGGTTCTCACTTTGGCCATGCCCCAATGGCTATTTCTAACCGCAGATTCCTCACCATATAAATGTTTTGCAGGCATCTGACTTGATCCAAAAAATGCAAAGCAGTATTTCTGTGCACCCGTACGTGGTGGTGTGTGGCTCTGCACCAAAGTCGTTCCACTCCAGAAGTGTGGACCTGAGTCTCATATAAGCACCACCTAGGCGTACTGATGTCCGTTCTTGTTGTTCTGCACCTTCAGGCATACAGAACCCTAAGAGGAAGCTCTGTCACCAAACATCATAAGACTACTTTGTGACCAGACAAGTTTTTCACAGATGATCTTCGTTCCGTTTAAAGTCTTTGAGTTCAAGAAGAAGCATAAAAAATGAAAGAACAAATCTGCCCCTTCTAACCACTCTCAAACGCCAGAAAGGGCATCAGTGTGCCACTAAGTCTCCCTCCTGATCTTCATCAGAGCCTAATGCTGATACGGCCATAAAAAAGGATGGATGGAATGCTTGAATTAATCTCAGCCTCTGGTAATTACTCGGGACGCATCTGACAATGAGTGGGTTACGGTCTCTTGTCCGCTTTCTTTAATATTGGCAAATGAATAGGCTGACCTCATTGCTGCTAAGCACTTGTGTCTAATTGAAAATTGTAGGGTCATTTACTAGGGAAGCAAGTCCTAGCATTATACGAAACTGCTTGTATATATAGCAAAGTATTTGTTTAAGCCAAATTGCTACAAATGTGTGTTCTTTACCTCACCCTGAGGCCCTTTATAAAGACGCCACTTTTTAATTTGGGTACAGTGACTGCCTGATTATTTACAGTGGGGTTATCGGTTTGTGTTCTGTGTGATCGAAAAGGGGATCAAGACTGACTTCAGTAAATGCATAGGTAACAGTTGCTTTCAAAAATACTATGAGGATATTTTCAGATCAGGTTTTAGGAAGATCGCTGGGATAAACTGTGGATGAGGGCAGCTCCCACCTTTGTTACCTTTTGTGTGCCCACGTGTGTGTGGGCACACACAGAGCAACATATCTATAGCTTTTTGGTTTTTTCCAGATGGTTTATTGTGCTGTCTTGCAGTTTTGTATCAAATCAACGGGCAGGCAGTTTTCTCCATTCCTGGTCAACTGCCCGGGTTTCAGAAATGAGAATGTTCTTTAGGCCATATAGGATCTTCTGAATTGCTAGGTTGAGCTGCTGAAGTGGGCTTCTGCTGTTGGATTCTAGGTTTGCACATTTATATAAAATGGTGATATCTTGGTTTCTTTTTGTGTCTGTATGTACAGTGTGATGACGAAAGACTCTACCATGGGGCTTCAGCAGAGATTTTTCAATTTTTCATGGAAGTAAACAGTGGGTGGGAGGCCAGTGCCTGTGGTAAACTGGCATGTGTGTTCACAGGTTGTGTTGCATCTTCTCTACCTGACAATATATATAGTAATTTATTTTAAAAAAGTAAGCATTGTTAAAAAAAAAAAAAAAAAAAGACTTCTTGTATATTATTGGTTAGTGCTCAGATTTTCCTGTTTTTTAATGCAGGTAAAAAAGATTATTGTCTATTTGGGAAGAGATAAAACAATGCAACTTCTAGAAGAATTAGTAAGTGAACTGCAGCTTACTGATCCAGTCAGTTCTGGAGTAGCTCACATGGATAACCCACCATATTATCGCATCACTTCAAATTGTAAAATTCCTTCCGTTACCTCAGGTAAGACATGCAAGAGATTTACCTTTTAGGATACTTAACAGTGTGATGTCATGTATTAATATTTTCGGATGAATACCCTTCCCGCACATTTCTTACCTTATCATCCGGGCACCAAACTGGAGCAAGAAAGGCTCCCTCCCCCTGGTCCCCACCCCCAAAATAAAACCTCTGCAGAGTCACCAGGTGGTGTCATGTGAATTCAGTCGCTGCTCTTCCTACTTTGGATATGATGACTTCAGGATGTGTATTGTGACATTTTTCCGCAGCTTACTGACATGAGTCCGGAGATTTGTTTTGCTTTTAATCAAAAAGATTCCTAGGGGTTTTGACAATAACTAGGTCAATTGTCACCTCCTAGGTCTTTGAGGATTCACACTGTCTTGATAGTGTTGAAAGATGTCCTTTTCCAATATCTAAAATATCTGAAAGTATTGTCTAGTGTCTGTTCATGATCCCTCAGTGCATGACTCCTGCACTTTCAAGCACCCTATGGTCATCCTATGGTCATCAGAAAGCAGAAGGTAGAGCTGTTCTTGATGAGACAGGACCACAATTAGGAGTGAGTATATTTAAGGTTTTACCCTCAACTCCCCTTTTCATATACACAAATATATGGTATTGTTAACCCGGGTAAATCGGTGAAAATCACTGCGTCCTTATGGGATATATTATAAGGTCCTCACCCACAGGTACCACCTATGACTTGCTTCATCATCGGACCTTCGTCCTGCTCACCTAGTGTGGGGGGGACACACGCTCAACACGTTTGTAAATGGAGTTCTTTGGTTATGTGGTCTTACGGATTGTGAGAAGAATTAAAAATGCCTCCTGTATCCTACTACTTGTTTAATAGTTTGTCCATTGGCAAGGTTAAAAACAGTGCAATGTCAGAGGAGTAGGAACCCTATACATCTGAGGTTGACATGTTTCAGTTGTTCGAATCACCCGTGTGGGTCGGTCAGCTTTCTTCAGGACCTTTTTATGTGCTAATCCCTATTAGTGTAACTGGCCTTTATCGCAGTGTATGTCCGTCTTTTTTTAAAATAGTTTTCAAGATAGGCATGCACGCAAATCATACAGACCAGTATTTTGGACTTTTTTCTTTTTGCATTGGTCTGAGCTGAGGGAGAAAGAATCAATAGCATTATGCAGTAATGAAATATCTATTTTTATGCAATTGTATATATTTTCTCCAATGCAGTTGTGCTTCTTGTCATTCACACTTGTGTTAAAAACCTCTAATAGTCTATATTACAGGTTTAAATAAGTATTGGCCATGTATGATAAATCAAGTGATATTGCACACAATGCATGTGATTTCAAAAGTGTACATAATCAACACCTACTTGGCCTATTCAGTTAATAAACCTTCATAGGGTTAATCTGGGGAGCACAGCATGTAAATTAGGTGCTCTGAAAAAGGATTTTTAAACAGAAGGTGCATCAGGGTCTCCTCATGTCCTTTAAGTTAGTCCCATACCGATTACATACATTTTGTCCCATCCACACGACATAACGGTCTTACACAGGTGACATTTTACCTAGTAGCTTACTTCTCTCTCTCTGACATCAGGTTCTTGGTACCATATCCTAATCCCTGCACCTGACATACACAAACATGTTTGCAAGCACGGTAGATATATTCTGTATACTGGATACCACTTTTTTTCATCCATGGCCAACAGCCAGCTGTGCATGATCATGTTTTTTTAGAAAAGGATTAGCGGGAGATTAGCAAATGTTTTCAAAACATATTGATTCTAGAAAAATCCCGGAGTGACCACCTTAGTATGAAATACCCTCACTCCCCCTTACGGAGGCAGAGGAGAATTCCTTCCATGCTGGGCCAAGACTCTGCAAGCTGATCCTTTGACAGGCAGAGATCTGACATCCCTTGTGGGGTGTCATCCCCGATGCAGAGATGGGGTCCTTCATTCAGAACCATCAGGTGAGGGGTTAGCACTTCCCCGGGGAATTCTTGGCTCCATTAGGACATATCCTAGCACATACACGATTCACCTACATATCTAGGCTAGGTACATTTAGGTAGGCTATGCATCGTAGGAGTACATCAATGCTACTGTTTTATATAATATGTTTTTATTCATCTTACTAGCACTATGGTAGAAATGTATCTACTTTTTACGATATTGGTACTAGCGATTAAATTTGTCTGCTCCTGTCCTTTGATTGTCGCAGCTAACATTTTTCATACTAGACTGATGCTTGATCAATAATTAATTATTGAAACCGTTCCAATAGTCATTCTATGTATTCTGAGAAAAGCAAGCACAGGGGACTGAATGAAAGATACCGTATTGTTTCCACGATACCTGAGGAATCGGGGTTGTCCTGTTCAGTGGTTGCCAGAAACTACATACACCACTGTAGAATACAGGTGGGTGGTAGTGGCACCGTAGAGTTAGCTGGTCTAAATGCTGACTCATCCTGTGGGGGTGTCTAGAGTCTGCACACCAACCCCTCAGTTTAGGTCATCCAAAATACGCAGGTCCTGGGGGGATCCCAGGAACTTCACGACATGGCACCGCCAACGTAGGTTTGGTTATTGTGAGAAGTTGGCCTGATATGTAGTGCTCACTATTCTAGTGATCACTGTGTATCATTCCAAACGACCCTTATTGATGATTGGTTGTAAGTCAACCTTATAGACCAGCTATACTAGTAGCATGGACAAGAGCAGTCTTTAGGCTAAACTCTAGAGGGCGTGTTAAGCCAGCTGTTTTTACCACCACATTTACCCTTTGAACACCACGTGAAAGGACACCACACAAGTTGTTATGAAAATAAAGGATATTTATTTATAACAAGACTACCCTGGCTCTTTATGAGTCAGGGAGCTAAGCACAATACCAAACTCTTATGAAAATACTTCAAGTTGCACAATTTACACAAATGCCCGAGGGGCACGAAAAACCATATACACTAAAAGTGGAATGCGAATGGTTAGAGAGTCTAAAGTTACTGATTCCGGCGAAATCCGATCAGTGGGACTAAACGAAAAAGGAGCTGGACACTTGTAGAGCGAACCTGCGATGGAGCACCGAAATGCTCGAGTTACCTAGCCCAGAGGCTGCGGCTGCGTGGGGTTCAGCGAGATGTCGGGAGTCCTCGTTGTAGTCTCAGGAGCCTGAAAGAAGAAGTTGCTGGCAGGCGACCAGTGTCGATATTCGGAGGGATCCAAGCCTGGATCGGTGATGGAGATGACCTGAAAGCAGAGGGGACTCAGTTCGTAATCACTAGCCAGTGATTGAGTTGGCACCAGGATGGCACCGGAGGTAGTCACCGCGATCAGGTGAGTGGGTGACGCTGGACTCTGCTGTCCCTCGGTGCAGGAGGCGTTGTCGGCGACCAGGCAGAAGGGGCGAGCTGTCCCACGAAGGTGTCTGCTGTCGGCGATGCTGGACCCAGGATTGGGGCAACAACCCTTGGCAAAGGCAAGCCCACGCGGTGGAGTCAAGATGGCGTCTGGAGTGGACCAGGGGGGTCCGGGGTGCTCCTCTGTTGGAGGGGAGCCAGGGCCAGTCTGGAGCAACCAGACCAGCGGCGGAAATGTCGTGGTGCGTCGTTAGGAGGGCCACCAGCCAACGGGCAAGTGACCGAACAACGCGGTGAGCGGCAAAGAGCAGAAGGGCCCCCACGCAGATCTCGGGGATGCTGGGAGGCTGGTCTTCGGTGCTGGAGCTGCTCAGGGTTGGGGCTTCTCAAACCCCAGGAGCACTCACTCGAGGGTCCCTCGGTGGTTGTGCTAGGCAAGCGTCGTGCAGGTTTGGATGCTGGCCGGTCCCGCAGGTCTCGTCACACCCACGAATCTCAGCTGGGCTGATGATGCAGGTAGAGGTCAGAGATGGCAGGGAATCCGGGTCTCGTCGAGCTGGTCAGTCTGGATCCGGAGGATGGACGTGCAGCAAACCGCAAGCGCTTAGGTGGTGCCTGCTGGTGCAGGGTGGCTACTCCTTAGCCACAAGGGAGAGTCTTCAGAAAAAGTCGAGAGTTCCTTTCGTGGGAAAGTAGTTCAAGATTCAGAATTATCCAATTTGGGAAGGGGGCCCGCTCCTACCTTTATCCTAAGAAAAGGGGCTGGCCCGTGACTAGGTCCTGCCTTTGGGGGGGACCAGGGGGGGGTGGTTACACCCCTCTCCTTTGTCCGGTCTCTCCCCAGCTCAGAGGCTGGGGTGCCCCTGGAACTGGTTCGAGCCGGCCTATGCACAGTGAGCACCGGGGTGCCACTTGCAGTCACCTTCCTCTCAGCCTTGCCTACCTGGGATACACAAAACCCTGTCTGGGATGGCGCGGGCACCGCCCCGGACAGGAAACCCTTTGTCCAAGCTCTCCCCGCTGGAAGGACTCCCAGCAGCAGGAGGTCAGACTTGTGTCTGTGGTGGCAGCATCCATTTTGTGATGCTGAGGCTCGAGTCAACTTTAACCGGGGTTCACAGTTACATGCATGTCGTGTCCCTCTAGAAGGGTGGAATGCTAACCCCGTCGCCAGAATTGGCGAGGGGGTAGTATCCCAATTCGTATGACACCTTACTCGACATGCTTTGATAATGCGATACCAAAGTTAGCAAATAACCGCGAGGATTATACTGCACTTTAAGAGTATATGGTACGCGTTATCCTGGAACAGCTATTAGGACTTGGTTCCGCAAGCTGCAGACGGGCTCAGCTCATGCCAGTGCACCATCTCACATAATTTCAAGCACTCTGCCTTCAGGATTGATAAGGCCTGCCATAGGAGTGACTGATAGGAATACATGTGTCCATTTTAGGGTTAGATATAGGAATACTATATCTAAAGCAAAGGGTGATTACACCACCTTGCCCCAGCCGTCGTGCAGCCAGTTGTGTCAGATTTGGGTGGCCAGCCAGGGGTGGCATAATACATGCTGCAGCCCCTGGTAGGCCCTGGGTACACCTAGGCCCTGGATACCTAAGGTATGCTGATACAGGGACTGATAAGGTGGCCCAGTTCCAATTAGTAAATGCACCTAAGGTTCATGTGTCACTTTAGAGAGAGAACAGCTAGGCTGTGGGTCTGATTAGCAGGCCCACAGCCAGGAAAAAGTCGTAAACCAATGAAGCAAAAAGCAAAAATCTGGGGTGATCATAGGATTGCAGACCCTACTCTCCTACAGTTATTATATTAACAGTCAAATCTGAGTCATTCAGTCATGCTTTCTCAGACAAATCCTACTCACATTTTTCAGAGATGTCTAAAGTGGGAAGGAAAATCTGCCTCAGCTGAGCAGGTACTCCGTTTGTATTGGCTGAAGGTATTTAGACAAGCTTGTAAGGATCAAAGGTTCCCATAGTATGCTAAACCCTACCTCCTAAACCTTTTACATTTCTCTCCTGTCAAAATGGCTGAGCCTGCGAGCAGCAGTGGAAGCGAGGAAGGAGACCAATTTGCTAACGCTCTTAACATTACAGAAAACTGCATACTGACAGTAACTCTGAAATTATTAGAATATGGATTAACTGCAACAAGTGGTCATGTTACCTTCCTGATTGAGGCACACTAACTGTTCGGATAAGAGGTATTCTATTTCTGGGTAAAATTCCCACCTGCAGATCCACAGACACATTTATTTCATGAATACATTGAAGTGGATCCACCGGAAGAATACATCCCATACGAGGACATTAAAGTCTCGTTAACTTACCAGCAACATAAAATCTGGTTTAAAGGCTTCCTCAAACACACAAATTCAGTCACAAGAATAGGTCCTCTGAGCATAGGAGGAGCGACGTGGCCGGTCTTAGCGGCTTACACTCCACATCCTGAGATAGACACACTCCCAGTAGGGGAAGTGTGTACACTTTACAAAGAAGTAGTCCGGCCATACAGACATATTTTCATGTGAACACTCACATTACAACCTGCGAGAGCTGCTCCGCCTGGAATAGTCCAAACCCAGCCAACACCAATAATTAGTCCACAAACACTAAAAGCAATAATAGGTGCGTTCCCATCAAAAAGGGGCCAAGTACCATTCTGGATTGCTAAAGAAATAGCACAGTTGGAAGCAGTATTTACTCCAGTATTGGAACTTTCATAGATTCCCATAGCTTGTATCATTCCCCGTCGTCGGAATGGGAGTCTCGGTATCCAAAATAACATAGCAGTAGGTACAAAAGAGAAAGAAAAAAGGCCTAGGCCTCATTCCCTTTTGTAGCACATCTACCTCTTTTTGTAAAAGAGATCAAAACAAAGCAACAACCAGCTTAGCCTCACCCCACAGAACCTTCCTGAGAGAAGCTCAGAGCCTCAGATTTTCTACCGCACATTGTGCTTAGGGAGTCTCCTTTGAGCTCTGCTCACTTCAACTTTGTTGACTGCTTTTTTCCAAATATTTTGCTTCCAGCTTGTTGCTGTTTTACTTCTGGGATGTCTGACAAGGAGAAGAAAGCCCTTTTCAAGCCCTGTTCCACCTGTGGCAAAAAACGGCTTTACGTGGAGGACAGGCATAAGGATTGTATTTATTGCCTGTACCCGGAACATAAGGCTGCGGATTGCAAGATCTGCCGCACCTTTTCTACTAAGACCCTCCGGGACCGTGAGGGTTGCCTTCTTACGTGGCTCCAGAAGCTTAAGTCACAGAAGGGTGCTACATCCAGTGACAGTGAGGACTCTTCATCTGGCACCTCCTCTCGCAGGTCAGTGAAAAGGGCTAGGGGTTCCCCTTCGCCATCCTGTGACTGCCCTGCTAAGGCCTCAAAAAAGACCCCCCGTGAGTCTGAGAGCCGGAGTCCGAGTAAATCTCCTCACCACGGTGTAAAGGAGAGGGAAGGACTTTCTACTGCTCCTGCAGTGGTGGTATCCACTGTGGCGTTCAAGAAGCCCTCTTCTTTGTCTTCGGTGAAGTCAGAAAAGGACTCTAGATCGTCGACGACGCAGTTGAAGACTCCGTCGACGAAGACTTCTAAATCTCAAAAGTCCAGCCGTCGATGGGCTCGTCGACGGTACCTGCTGTTCCAGCATCGACGTCAGCGTCGACGACTATGCCAGCGTCTACGAGAGTGTCGACGACGGGGTCGACGACAGTGGTGGCGATGACTGTGTCTTCCACGAGAGCTATGACGACGACGACGGCGGGAGTGTCGACGGTCTCGTCGACGGCGGTCTCGTGACGCCCATATCTTCGTCGACGGTGCAGCTTCCGACGACGACCTCGTTACGATGGTTTCATTATCGCCGACGGCGACCTCGTCGACGGAAAGAATTACAATTTCCTCGAGGCGAATAACACCAGACATGACATCTCCAAGGAGGGTGACCCCCTTGCCTCCCGCATTGTTATTAGAAGAAGAAGACTCTGATGGGGACGATCAGGATTCTTGAGACATGCAGTGGCAACAAGTTCACGGCTCTTTCGACGACAAGGTGGTGATTACGGCGGCAATGAGGGACGCTGCCTTGTGGACACAGGAGGAGAATTTGTCCCGCGGTCTATCCTTCGTAAGCACTCCGGCTCCTCATGTTGTCACGACAGATGCCTCCCTGGACGGCAGTGGTGTGGTGCTTCAGGGTTTGCAGGTCAGCGAGCATTGGTTACCCAAGCACCGCCTCCTTCATATCAACTTCCTGGAACTTAGAGCGATTCGCCTGGCTCTTCAAGCATTTCTGCCGCAGTTGCAGGGTTCCGCGGTTCTCGTCCGCACGGACAACACCACGGCCATGCATTACATCAACAAAGAAGGGGGCACCAGGTCTCTTCCGTTGTCACAGGAGGCCCAGTGGATTTGGGAATGGGCGATCCTTCACAGAATATCTCTCACAGCGGAACACCTTCCGGGGGTCCTCAACGAAAAGGCGGACAGGCTCAGCAGGCTTTCATCCATCAGCCACGAGTGGGAACTGAACCAGATGGTCTTGGAGGACATTTTTCGCCAGTGGGGAAAACCTTTCATAGACCTTTTCGCCACCCCGGCAAACCGGAAATGCTGGTCTTACCCAAGCAAAGTTCACCATCGCGGATCACTGGAGAATGCGCTTTCGATAGCTTGGTCAAGCGCATTTGTGTACGCTTTTCCCCCCATTCCGTTAATACCGAGGATACTCAAGAAGATCAAGGCGGAACCATGCAGAATGATCTTAATAGCCCCGGCATGGCCGAGGCAGTTTTAGTTCACGGAGCTTCACCCTCTTTCTCTGGTCCCTCCTCGTCCTCTAAGAACGATTCTGGATCTTCTCACAATGGCCCAGGGCCAGATCTGGCATCCGGATCCTCATTCCTTGCACCTCTCAGCATGGCTCCTGAGCAGCGAGAGTTCCTAGATCTTCCTCTCTCGCACGAAATAAGGGATGTTCTCTCTCAGGCTAGAGCTCCTTCCACTAACAAGACTTACCGTCTCAAGTGGAAAAGCTTTTGCATCTAGTGCCATCAGCAAGGTCTGGATCCCTTTTTGTATCAGCCTCATCAGGTTCTTCCTTATTTCCTGTCCTTGGCTAAGGCAGGTTTGGCTCATTCCTCAATAAAGGTGCACTTGGCTGCAGTTTCTCGCTTCAGACGCACTGCCTCTGGACCGTCTCTTTGGTCCTCTAGAATTGTCAAGCAATTTCTCAAGGGACTGTTTAGAGTTTATCCTCGGGTGAGGCCGCCGCCTCCCACATGGCATTTGAACTTGGTTCTCATCCAACTGATGAAGCCTCCTTTTGAACCGGTTAATCGAGCGGATCTGAAGTTCCTCTCATGGAAACTGGCACTCCTTCTTGCTCTCATGTCAGCACGGCGTATTGGGGAATTGCAAGCTCTTACAATTCAGACACCTTTCCTCCAATTCAAAAGGAATACTGTTATTCTACGGACTAATCCAAAGTTCATCCTAAAGGTGCCTTCAGACTCATTTAAATGAACCGGTGATTCTCAAGGCTTTCTATCCTCAACCGTCTACACCGGCGGAAAGGGCACTTCATTCGCTGGATGTGCAGCGGTGCTTGAAATTTTATCTGGACCGCACTAAAACCTTTCGAAAATCTTCGCAACTGTTTGTTGCATTTAGTGCTCCCCGCAAAGGGTTACCACTGTCAAAACAGGGTATTTCTAGATGGATCTCCAGTGCTATACACTTCTGTCATGCTGCAGCGTACAAGCCTCTTGGGGGCAGAATTAGAGCACACTCGACGAGGTCCATGGCTTCTTCTACGGCTCTCTTTGCGGGGGTCCAGATTAAAGACATCTGCAGAGCTGCGACTTGGAGCAGCGTGCACACCTTTACAAGACATTACTGTCTGGAGACCTTGGCGCAGGAAGACACGGCTGTGGGCCAGGCAGTCCTGAGGAACCTCTTCCATTGAGTGGTGAGCTTTCCTTTCTTCCCTCCTTCCTTTGTATGGTTTTTGCACATTTTGCTCTGTACTTTTCTTATGTGATTGCATGGTACTTTTATGTTTCCCAAAAAAAAAAAAAAATGACACAATGTAAAGTGTGGTGATATATATAATAATCCACAATGAGATATCTCAGGGAGGCAAAATGTGTTTCTTACTGCTAGCTACTCTGATACAAGCTATGGGAATCTATGAAAGTTCCAATACTGGAGTAAGAAACAAGTTACTTACCTGTAACTTTGGTTCTCCAGTATTGGTAACTTTCATAGATTCCCATGCGCCCACCCTCCTCCCCTGGGAAAGCTCAGCCCTCGGCAGGTTTGGTGGTACTGTTACACAACGGCTACGAAAATCTGAGGCTCTGAGCTTCTCTCAGGAAGGTTCTGTGGGGTGAGGCTAAGCTGATTGGTTGTTGCTTTGTTTTGGTCTCTTTTACAAAAAGAGGTAGATGTGCTACAAAAGGGAATGAGGCCTAGGCCTTTTTTCTTTCTCTTTTGTACCTACTGCTATTTTACTTTGGATACCGAGACTCCCATTCCGACGACGGGGAATGATACAAGCTATGGGAATCTATGAAAGTTACCAATACTGGAGAACCAAAGTTACAGGTAAGTAACTTGTTTCTTCCCCATACGGGTCAGAAGGAAAAAAACAATGTTAACAATTTGCTTGCTAATGGGAATGGTTCCCTCAATTGAGGATTGTACCACATGTGGAACAATCTTTGCTGCAGTATACATTAAAATACACGGTAACCCAAACATATCAGTTATTCTTGAGGTATTGAAACAGATACAGAATGAGTCCGGGGCAGGACCAAACTGATGGGTATTTTTGACCAAGGCTTGGCAAATTATGCTGAGCAACATCAAGGGGGAAGCAGCAGAGGTGGCGATACGCCAACACCTAACGGAAACATCTCCTACGAATCAGGAGCGTTCATTACCAAAATGTATCGAAGACACCTATGCTTCACTAGGCAGAGATGGTTTGGGAGCCAAACCAGGGAAACCATAAGTGTTGAGTAATTCTGACAAGGATAGCTCAAAGCAAGCACCCATCTTCTAAAAAAGAAATAAAAATAGCAATAACAGAAACACTTCATGATCAAGGGGTGGGTCTCCCCAATGAGAGATCACTGAAAAGAGTTACATCCTTAAAAATCGTGATAACATTTGGAAACCTGACAGGTATCAGGTTACTGATGCACTTTCCTTTCAAAGTTCATCAAAAAGCTCGGAGAGGCAAGGACGGTCAGAACAAAAAATTGATGATCGACCAATGGGGAAAAAGGGAAACCCATTGCACTTCAGATTTCATTATTAAATAGGAATAGCAACCTAAAGCAAAGACTCTATTCAAAAAGAAGAAAGTAGCCAGCTTAAAAATTAGAAATGCCCAGGTTACTGAGGACTTCTGAACGGGGAATGGCCTCTTGACGATGCTAGACAGCGCGGCAAAAGTAACAATAGCTCGCCAGAACCTGAAGGAATTTCTGTGACCGAAGTATTAAATGAATACATCACGGTGGAAACACCTGATACAAGAGTGAGTGTCCCATACCGTCTTCATGAAATTAATCTCCCAATAGAGGGGAACATCTCAAGAAAAATTAAAGGTCTCTTTTGGGAAAATTTGACATTTGGATATGACATCTTGTTAGTAGAAAAAGACCTTGATGGTTGGCGGACTACGGAGGACCGGATAAGTGATTGGACTCGTGATTAGTCAAGTCCTTTTTGAATCTAGACCCAGCAGATGAAAGAAAACGAAATAGCGTCATTTGCGCTTTGGATTGGCGGAGAGCCGTCATTCGGGCTAGGGAGGTGCATTATTTCCTGCAGTACCTTGTTAATTGGAATTTGCCGCCTCTAATGCAAATTGCGGCGGCGGGACTTTTTTATAAGATTGCGTGTGCAGTAATGTGTTAACCCTGTCCTGAGGAGGCCGAAGAAGGAGTAAGGCCAAAACGTGGTCGCGTAGATATTTCAAAATGGAGGAGTCGTGGAAATATAGTAATGATTTGACATTGCTTGATGGTACACTGGGATGCCCTATATTAATTAAAAGACCTCAAGTGTACTATCTGGACTACCTCCCAGTGGTCCTTCCAGAGTTGTAAGGAGGACACTAGTGGAAATTATTTTGCTTTGGGGTTAGTGTATTATATATTGATGTCCTATTGTATGTTGTGATTTATGTCATGTTATTGTGTATGTACATTTTCTTGTGTATACATGCATTGTTATTTCTTCATGATCAGATGCCATTATTTATGTAGTGTGTAAAAATGTTTTGATAGAATCCTTCTAGAGTAATAATTAGAGAGGGAGTAATTAAATGTGCTCTACTCAAAAAATATAATCTTTGTATTTCCTTTATACCATTTTTTGATTGTATAAAAGTAGAAAAAGATTGGCCACTTTATAATGGATTGCCCAAAAGGTGAAAGCGTCATTTTGCTTGCTTTGTCCGACTGTGTTCCTGTTTACTTAAAACACTCATACTCACAGGAGTGGGCGTCAGCGCTAGCTCCGACATTAAACCGAAACCATGTAGGTTGGGACGTGGAGTTCAGACACCGCAATATCCCATTAAAAACGACTCCAACTCCACAGAGGCAGTACCATATTAAAAATGAAGCGAAGAAACTGGGCCAAAGAAATCCTAGACCAACTAGAATACCAAGGTGTGATTGAAACTTGTACCTCACCAAATAACAACCCTTTGTTTCCAGCAAAGAAACCCAACAACAAATCTTTTGGTTTTAGATTATAGGCATTTGAACACATGCGCAAAAACATTTGCTGTTTAGAACGCACATAGTGCCGCATTAATGAATAACATTGTGCGAAAGAAATGCAAAACACCATTAGACAACTCTAATGGATTCTTCTTCCAAAATATAAATCCTGAAATCCGATATTTGAGGGGAGTTTCTGCAATCGGCGTCAGTTTTGTCGCTTGCCCCAAGGCTATGAGAACAGCCCCGGGTTATTCTCGGCAAGAGTGTCAGAGCTATTACAAACTTACGATAAAGAGGCAGTGTCCTACGTAGATGTTTATCTGACAGACAATGAATTACTTGAACACTTGTGCAGGGTGAACAACATAATTGTTGATTTCGCCAATTTGGGCTACAAATTTAACTTCAAAAAATCCAAAATTGCCCATCTCAGTGTCCTATTTTTGAGATATGAGCTGTCAAGTGAGGGCAAAAGCTGCAAACCTTTTAGAAAAGTGCGCACTAATTCAGCCTCCAAAAACTCTGAAGGGTTTACAATCCATTTCTAAATTTTGGCAGAACATACATTCAAGACTACGCAGAAAGACTATATCCTTTCTACGACCTAATGAGACCAGACTTCACAGCAAACAAATAGACTCAAAAACATACAGACACGCTACGTTCAGTTCATGCTGACATGATATCTTCAAAACACTTGCAGACATGTGTAAACGTCCGCAGCCTGGTAGTACAGGTCGTCCCCGGTTTATCAGGGTGCACCTACATCACGTTCAATGAAGGTGAGAGAGTTCCAATCGCATACAAATCTAATTTGTACACGAATGCTGAAAATAGATTTGCAGCAACAACAAAAAATACTGCTGTAGAGAGAGGAGGAGCACAAGCACAGGGGAAACACATTATCACGGTAACCGAGATACCGACTTTAGAGGCTGTAACCAAATCCAGTGTTTCGAATGCAAAGGATTCATCCACAATGGATACAATGGGCTAATTCTCCCACTGCAACAGATGTAGAATACAGATATGATCCAAGACTTAGAACACAAGCATTCCTGCAATATAAACAAGAATACCCTTTCCCGAATGAAATCTTGCCTCTAGATCAGTATGAAAACATAATTTATACTGACGGTTCTGCGCAACCTGCCATAGGAATTAAACAGCAGTATAGCGCTGCATGCGCTATAGTGAAAGGTCGGATGCGGGATAGTAAGTTCCATCCCAGCAATACGGCTACACAATCTCTAGGAGATTGTACAGCGCAGCTGGCAGAACTAAAGGCCTTGATACTAGCACTACAGTATACGGATCGGGAATTCCCTACACTGATTATGTGTGATCCGTTTTACTGTGTGCAGTCGTACAATGAATATCTTCACTATTGGGGCCAGAATGGGTTTAGAGACTCTAAGGGTTGCACGATAAAACACAAATTGTTATGTGAACAAGTGGCAAAGATGAAAGCATGCCTGCCACGGGCTCAAGTTTTTCACACCTTGAGTAATCAGCATTTTGGCATACACGTTGAAGGCAATTCACTGGCTGATGAAGCCGCCAAGGCGACAGTGCGAACTGTTGCCGCAATCACTCGTTCACACACAAGAATAGATTGAGATATACTAGTAGCTATCAAAGCCTCAAAGAACGGCTCACCCGTCCTGCCAAAAGGCTTTCCACTCAAGTACTCCTAAAAGTTAGATGTGCATAACACACCGTATGCTCGAATTCCAGGAGTGGGAGATTGAGTAATACCAAACAAAGATCGCCGATGAGGTTTAATACTAGCTGCACACAAGGGTCTTGGCTCAGCACACTCAGGAGTCACTGCAACAATTTCATTATAGAAGCAGCTTTACTGGTGGTCGGGGCTGACCAAACAAAGGACTATGTCCTGAAGTGCGATATTTACCAGCAGATGAAGGGTTCCACCATTCACAGACACCATTACTGATTTCTGACAGACCATTCGCATGTGTCTTTGGACCACTGCGGTCCCTTAAATTCAGACCGGGCTTACAAGTACATCTTGGTGGCAGTGGATTCATGCTTTAGATTCCCACGGGTTAGGCCCCAGCACTCGGCTGACTCTCGAACTGTTATAAAGGATTTGCTAGTCTTTATCTGTACATACGCAATTGGCACATTACATTCCGACCATTGCCCTATGTTTAGCTCTCTGGCTTAAAAGGAAGCCATGGAAAGTATGGGCTTGGCCTTGCGGTACTCCTCGCCCTACCATCCCGATGGAAATTCGGTGGTGGAGAGGAAAAACCAGGACTTAAAGCAATCCTTAACAGCAAGGGTATTAGGCGCGAGTGGTACATGGGTCAATCACCTATATGGGGTCCAGAGGGCACTCAACAACATGCCAATAAAATCCTTGGGAGCTCATTCTCCTTATGAAATCCTGTTTGGGACAAAAATGTGGGTACTTGTTCGGGATTGTGCCAGCACAGTGGCGGATGCAAAACCATTTGAACTTAATGACCGTTTGGCTCTTTTACAGGAACTCAATGAATTCCGAGCATTACAAAGCAACGTGCAATTCAAACTTACCACCACTGGGAAAGTGAAAATGGTTCCGGCAAGACCTGCCTGGGTCCCGCAGATTGGAGACCTGGTCAGGGAAAAGATCGTGGTCAGAAGAGAGTTTGGGCCATCTTACAGAACAGCAGTACCTGTTCTGGCGGTAGTAGGAACAAGAACAGTCCTTTCGCCTCTTGCCGGCAAAAAAGAGAAACTATTTGTGTCTATTGATCTGATCAAACCACATCATGTGGCCGATTCTCAACAGTAGGCCACGTGGGGTCCTGAGTAGCTGCAGACGACCTCTTGCTACTAAACAGGAAGTTCAGATGGAAAGACTAATTACCTTTCAAGACTCCACTACACAATGTGAAGGAATAACAAATAATGGAGCACAAATCATTCCAGTTGAAATTGAAAATCATCAATAAGAAATAACAATGCAAGTTGCAATTCGGCCCAACAATGATGTCTTCATTAATGTGCCTTTAAACGACACATGCGCCAGTTCTACAAAACCTGCTGAGCTACCAAAGATAGATCAAATTGTGTCTTGCTACTTCATTAACTTTGATTTCTCTTCAGATCCAAGTGAACCTGATCAAACGCCACGACTTCAAAGAAAGAAAAATTTCACCAATTCTATCTTTTGCTCAAAAAGACTTACTTAGTGCCACCTTTTTGGTTCGCAATAGGGGTAGTATATCTGTTAATTTTGATTGGCACAGTGATTGTCTTTTCTGCTTCTGAACAGACATAGTCTCCCAGAAACCTCTGCAGTACAATCGTGAACTTGGTCCTTAAATCATATGCGTCATCACACTATGAACAAAAGACTTGTCCCTAGTGAACATTACAGCAATACCGGAGGGTATAGTTTGGGATAAAGTTTCTTATGATGTATATGGCCCCACTAAACATTTGAAAATTCCACATTTGTTGAAAATTTCTTTAAATTATTTCATTACCCCCAGTACAATATATGATGATTGGGACATTGAGACTGTACGTACTATGCTAACAGATTTAGATCAATCTGCTGCATTTTCTTACAGGGAATTGTATGAGGATACAATTGACTACGATACCGTGTTTTGTTACCAGCATTATGGTCATAATGTTTTAATTAGAGCAAAAGTACAACACACTGCTAATGTGTACCATCAATGGGAACATTGCCCAACACTACCTAAGGGTAGTTCTGCCACATTCGTACAGAAATTTGCATATTTTTCAGGGTTCAACACATCAGACTTAGAATCACTCTATTACAAACTTGCACAGACTAATGCAACTGTGAAGATTATGCTGACAAATACTAAGCTGATATACTCAGCACCTTTTATCTCCCATCTGTCTATACAGGGTTTCGACAAATGGAGTGACACTATAGACACAAAATCCATCTGGGGGACAAGAGAGTGTCAGGTTCAGAGAACTGAAGCTTTATTTAGAGCTTACCTCATACCTTTACAGATGATTTTCCTGAACAGAACGGTGCAACAGACTACCTGTTACGGGTTTCCAAAAATTAAAGACCTGAAAACAGCAAGCATCCCTTCACCCGCACCTATTAAGGTTTTCTCAAATAAAACACTAACTGATTGGAAGGGTTGGTTGGTTTGGGCCATAGACACAAATATGTGTAACTCAAGATTCAAAGGTACCACCGAAGGGTTTAGTATCCTTAGGCCTGACCCACGCTATGTACACATAGACGACCCAGGGGTACTGACTTCCTATAGTGTCAGGAAGTTGTGCCTAGATTGGCTAAAGACCCTTAACACTATCACAGGTGAAACAACACTTGTCCCATTTGTCATACAATGTGGATCTTAGGGATTTCTTGTTATGTAAGAAACCACGTAAGAAACACTTCCTGTATACCATCTACAATGAACTGTGGAAAATCTCCCCACAGGAAGCTGCTGAGAGACTTTGTGAAATCGATAGAATTGACATAGAAAAGGCCTTAGCTGTGGTAGACCATGCATGACCACACTCTTGTCTTGTATTTATTGAATGGGCAACATTGTGTCCTCAGCTATCGATATAATGGAACAAGGATTGTCTATTTTACAGTATGGGCAATCACAGCTACGTGCTGTTATGCTTCTAAGCTGGACGCTTCAATCATTGCATTCTGGCCGCGTTCCATGGCGATACATTAGACATAAATCTGTTTTCGGCTTACAATATGACTGACGGACAATTGACCATGGCTCTCAGAGATGCGAAGTACACCATGCTGCTCATAAAAAAACTAAAGAAGTGACCTTTTACTGTAGCAGTCACCATCTACGAAATGGTTAATCCATGGCTATATTACACTGCCAATCACGACATTCCAGTTCCAATACTGCCTGAAATATTACCCAGTGGGCAGGTATGAAGCGTTGGGCGATGGGTACATACAAGAAACCTGGGAGATACTATACACATATAGGTGCAGGAACAAGGAGAACAAAATTTTCTTGAGTGGTTCAAACTGTGAAAGGCTTTAAGTGGGTCTTTAGTGTGTAAAGACATATCGCTGCACGGCGCATGTAATGCGTCAATAGCAATTTGTTCTGCTACCTGAAGGGTTCTCCAGCTGCCGTAATTCATCCAGTTTTTGAGTTACTTTCTAATGGGAGTTACTTAATGCTGAATGACCAAGGCTGCTGTGGTATGATGCCCGGCATTGCTTATCTAGTGACCGTCAACTCTAGGGTTGTTTGTTGTATGCAAGTATTGTTTCACCCAGCTCGAACAGTCAGGGAGGCACCACTGTGGCCTTCACTGAATATATACATCATAGGGTTTGATTTTCTGAGCAGACTGAAGGCTATGCTGTTTCAGCAAAATCTGGCCTTAACTTCAGCCCGAGAGTACTTTGATCTCCAAGTAGCAAGGTCCTTGGTAGAGAACCAAGCTCTGGTCCGTACGAACTTCCCTCTCCATTTTCCATTTCAGAGAAATGGTTCATCATATCTTTAACATGTCTGCTACGAGTGGTATCGTACACTTATTTAAGAGCATTGGATCAGGTCTGTTAACCACCTTTCAAACAATTTTCGGAGTGATTCCATCTTTCAGGGAAGAGGTGTGGCGCCGCGGCCAGGGCGACTGTATCCGAAATCTGGGGATCAAGGTTCGATCCTCGGCGCCGGCGGCAGATTAGCCTAGCACCATGTAACTCTGGGCAGTAGCTTGCTTAATCTTCCCGACGGCCCCCAACGCCTAGAGACCCTTACGGGTGATTGTACGCGCTTTACAAATGTAGATTATTATTTCATACACTCCGTACTTGGAAGCGTTTTTGGAGGGCCTCCTTTGGTTCTGCTTTCGGTAGCAGGCATTCTGCTTTTACTTCTATTGCTTCGCAATGGATGTCAGCATCACTCAAGACATGGAGAAAGCACTGCTGTAGCAACATTGTTGTGAGCGATTGCTGTTCTTAATGGGGTTACCTCGTCTTCAAGAGCTGGGTGAACATTGGTTCCTGTCTTTCAGACCGGCCTGGCTTGACTGCACCTGGCCTGTCTTCCGCTGCCTCTTTTGCAGATTCGGATGTGTTTGACCTCTAACACTTCCATTGGTTGCGCCGCCGGACTTAGTCGTGCTCCTGGCGCCTTTACGCGCCCATGTGTACAGTTGTCCACAGCGTATTCCCTTGTTGATGATGGCGTTCCTAGAGCCTCCACGAGATGTTTCAGCTCCTGTTGGACTGGAGAACGACTCTGCAACGGATATGCAAAGTCTCAGGAGCATTGGCATCTACTTTTTTCCTGTCGGCTGCCGTCGGAATCAGCGATTATCACCTCTGCTCACTTGATATCTTAGTGGACTACCTCCTGCGGATGCCATGTACAGTGATGTTCAGTCTTCTGCGCAGGATTCCTAAACAATCTGACCTCTCCAGTTCTGGGAACAGTTAGCAACTTTTTAAATATGTACCAAATTGAAGGTCGAGCAATGTTTGTATTTCTTCTCTGCTCTATCTGAACAAAATGGCTTTCAAGGTGCTCAGAAAAACAATGACAATATATTCAAATATATAGAGGACCTTTTATGAACGCTTTTTTAGGGAAGAATACCTTGCATATATACCTTTTTATGGACGCTTTTTAAGACCTTTTAAGTGCTTTGTAGTATTCTTTTTTTATACAAAGGTTTTCTTTTATGTCTTTTTTTTAGTATCTACTATCATTACCTTGCTGACCTTGTTGACCTTTTGATGAGGAGTGGGTGTCCTTTAGGTTAGTCCCATCATGTACATACCGATTGCATACATTTTGTCCCATCCACACGACATAACGGCCATCTTACACAGGTGACCTTTTACCTAGCAACTTACTTCTGGAGATTGAGCGGCGAGAGTTGACAGCTTTCGACCTTCCTCCCTAAGTCTGTGATGTGATCTTGGCAGCCAGGCATCCCTCCTCTAAGACGGTATACGCCTGCAGATGGAACACATTTGTGGCATGGTGCACAGCAAAGATTGTAGATCCCCTTTCCTCCCCTCTTTCTGAAGTTCTCTTGTTCATCCTTTCTTTGGCCCAGCAGGGCTCTGCTCTGGGCATTCTTTAGGGCTATCTCTCAGCCATTTCAGCCTTTCTTAGGCTTTGTGATCAGCCTTCTCTTTCAAGTCCCTTATTGTAAATCGCTTTCTATGGGGCATTACACATCTGTTTCCTCCTGTTCCCTTTGTAATGCCTGAGTGGGACTTGAACTTGGTTCTTACTTATCTTATGTGTGCTCCCTTTGAGCCGCTACCTAACTGTCCTCTCAGACTTCTCACTTTAAAGACTGCTTTTCTGTTCACCATCCCCTCTGGGGGGGGGGGGCCTGAAACAATGCACATCCTGGGACGAGGTGCCAAGCCTCCTCCCCCATGATGGGCAGGGTTCACAAAGGAGAAGCTTCAAAGGCATACCGCCTTTGTGAGCCTCTCCAGACCATTTGCTGCTTTCAGCAACTGGTCTCCACTGGTTCTACCCCCCACTTTGGGCGGGAGAACCGACTGGGAAAACAAGTGAGGAAGAGAGGTGTGCCCACCTCTGCCAACTCCACCCCTCAGGTGGGGGAGGCGAGGTGAAGCACGACCTCGAGTCCCCGCCATCTTGAGGATGGGGGGACTCAGCCAACCAGGGACGGGCTGCTGCCCCCCTCCCACTGGAAAGTGGCAGAATAGGGGGTGTACCGACCCCAGGGAAGGGACCCATTGGTCCCTGCCCTTTACCTACCTGTAACGCCCCTAAATTTAGTATCTGAAAGAGACACGTTAGTGATAGATTCCTTACCTTAGAATATCCCCAGGCGTCCGACTGGATCCGGAAAGTTTTCGTCAGCAGTACCCCTGTGCGTCGGTAGGCGTCGTCGTACGTCTGTGTACGTCACTGGCATTGTAGCCGCCGAGATGACGTCGTCAGAGCTACTTAACGCGCCTATGGGCGCTGACGTCAGTTGTTTCTTTTTCCGCGCAGCAGCGCAGATCTGAAAGAGAGCGGTACCCCTAGTTAAAAGTTTTAACTTGGTTTCTGACAACTTGTTTTGTCGAGTACTTGACTCCTGGAGCAGTAGGGATGCCCGGGTTTAAGTCCTGTAGTGCCTGCCACCGAAACATGTCGGTAGCGGACCCGCACGACGTGTGCCTCTTCTTCTTGGGGCACGCCCATGACCCCGAGGCGTGCCCCGATCGTCGGGCCATGGTGCCGAAATTTTTGCTGGAGCGTTCCCGAAAGTTTTTGGAGGTCCGGCAATCGGTTCCGCGCCGATCGAGGTCCCGCTCCCGTGGGAGGTCAAGGGACCGGTCGCGGAGCCATCAGCATTGCTCGCCGGAATCGGGGACAGGTAAGTCTAGGTACCATAAGAAGTCGAAGAGGCGACGTTGCTCTTCCTCTACCCCTCACCGGTCGTGGGACACGGTGGATGGTGCGTGCGGTCACTCCCCCCACGGCTCTGTTGGAGCCTCCGTTGTTGCCTCCGGCCTACCCACCCGTTCCGGGACCGCACACGACTTCGGACGAGGTGCAGGCCTTCGTGTTTGACTTGCGCCTTTTATTTGCCCCATCGGGCCCCTCTGGAGCGCCTTTGGGCCCCGAGGATCTCTTGGGAGGGTCTGCCTCAGTGCCGTCGTCTTTGGCCTCGGCTACGCTGGCACCATACCCTGCGGCGCCACCGGCTCCGGCCTCTGCTCCGGCCTCGGCGCCGTGTCTGGATCCCCCCTATTCCATTTCTTGGTGGGGAGTTTGTCCCATTTGCCCGGGCATCTCGTCCTTAGCGGCCTCTTCAACTACTGTTGGACGAAGGGGAGTACTGGGAGGGGTCTGAGGACCCTCTTGCAGCTCAATGCGAGGATGAGCCTGAATGGGAAGGCGATGTGGAGGGTCCAGTTGATCTGGATTTTTCTCCACACCCTGGTACCCTGTCCCCTTCTTCCGTGGCTACGGAGGAGGTTGGAACCTTTTCAGTGGTGTTGCGTTGGGCGGCTGAGGCTCTTAACCTCGAGCTCCCTTCTGTACCTATCAGGACCAATTTCCTGACCGCGGTGCTGCAGCCACAGTCCTCCTCTGCTGAGCCATTGCTGCCCTTCAATGAGGCTCTTACTGATATCCTGTTGAGCACCTGGAACAAACCTATCACAGGAGTTCCTTAGACAAGGGTGTGGCACGCCGCCATCGCCTGGCGCTGGGCAATCCCAGCTTTCTCACACAACACCTGATGCCTGAGTCTGGTTGTCCAGGCTTCTGTCTCGCCGAGTGCATTCCCTTCTGCTCCTCCGGACATGGAATCTAGTAAACTGGAGCAGTTTGGGAAAAAGATTTTCACTTCTGCCAGTTCCGGGTTGCGTGCCTGTTGGGCCACTATTTATATTCTGTGTGGGATACCGTGGCACAGGTGCTGCCTCAGTGTCCTATGGAGGCACGGGCGGTTCTCTCCCAGGCCATTACCGAGGGGTGAGATGCTGCTAAATTTACCATCCATTGTGGGCTTGACACGGCCAATTCTTTTGACAGGGCACTTTCCACAACGGTGGCGATGCGCCGTTACGCTTGGCTTAGAACTACTGGCTTCCCCGGGGATATCCAGAACACCCTGCTGGACATGCCTTTTGATGGCACATTCCTCTTTGGTGACAAGGCAGATAGCACCCTGGAACACTTCAAAGACTCTCGAGCTACGGCCAAGTCCTTAGGTCTCGCCACCACGTGTACTCCCTCGGTGTCTGCTTTTCGCTCCTTTCGAGGTCAGGGTCTAGGTGCCCAGGTGCGTTCCTTTCACACCCGCAAGCTTGCACAGCTGCAGACATGCGGCTAGCCGTGGTGGGTCCCGAGGACAGCATGCGGGTCAGTCCACCACCACTCCTTCAGCCGCTGTTTCAAAACCTGTGGGTGGCAGGATTCGCCATCACCTTCCCCACTGGCGCGCCATCACCTCAGACAGGTTGGTTCTGCAAATAGTCCGAAGGGGCTACTCTCTCCCCTTGGAGTCTACCCCTCCAGCCATGCCACCTCAGTATCACTGCATGTCGGGGGATAACTTGTCACTTCTCCAGCAGGAAGTTGCGGCCCTCTTGGCCAAGGGGCCATTGTGCTCGTTCCGACACCAGAAGTAGGCCGTGATGGTTATTCCCACTACTTCGTGGTTCCAAAGGAGGACAAATGCCTGCGTCCTATCTTAGACTTCCGGAACGTCAGTCGCTTTCTCCGGAAGAAGTTCAAGATGCTCACACTTGCTCAGGTCTTGTCTGCCCTAGACCCACAAGACTGGCTGGTAGCGTTGGACTTGCAGGACGCTTATTTTCTTATACCCATCCTGCTGGCCCACCGACGTTACCTACGGTTCACGGTAGGCCATGCGCACTTTCAGTTAACCATGCTCCCTTTCGGCCTCACCAGCGCCCCTCGGTGTTCTTGAAAGTGATGGCGGTGGTTGCAGCTCATCTGCTCAGATCAGGGGTTTCTATCTTCCCCCCCTATGTCGACGACTGGCTGTTGAAGGCGGGCTCGCCCCAGGCAGTCGTCTCCCACCTCCAGACTACGGCTGATCTCCTGCATTTGCTGGGGTTTTCCATCAACGTCCCGAAGTCGCACCTGATTCCCTCTCAGAAGCTCTTCTACATCGGAGCAGTTCTGGACATGGTGCAGTTTCGGGTTTATCCTCCCGAACAGTGTGTCTGGTACATTCGGGCTATAATTCCGATCTTTCGGCCCTGGTCCTGGGTTTCGGTCAGGAAGACCCTGAGGCTGCTGGGCCTCATGGCCTCCTGCATCCTGGTGATTTATCATGCTAGACGGCATATGCGGGCTCTGTAGTGGAACCTGAAGTTCCAGTGAACATAGCATCGGGGGAACATGTCCGACTATGTCCAGATCTCGTAGGGCACTGCACAGGACTTGCAGTGGTGGCTCACGAACCAGCGTTGGGTCAACAGCAGATCCCTCTTCATTCCCCAACCAGAGCACACAGTAGTGACGTACGCGTCCCTCCTGGGATTGGGCAGCCACATGGGAGAGGCAGAGATTAGAGGCCGCTGGTCTCCGGCGGAGTCCAAGCTCCATATCAACATTTTGGAGCTCAAGGCGATCCTATTTGCACTGAAAGCATTCCTTCCCCCTGTCAAGGGGAGAGTAGTGCAGGTGTTCACAGACAACACCACTGCCATGTGGTACTGCAACATACAGGGCGGGATAGGGTCGTGGACCCTGTGTCAGGAGGGTCTACGTCTGTGGACGTGGCTGGAACGTCAAGGCATTTCCTTGGTGGTTCAACACCTGGCAGGTACCTTAAACGCCAGGGCGAACAAACTCAGCCGCAGGTGAATGTTGGATCAAGAGTGGCGTCTTCACTCGGAGGTTGTGCAAGGTCTCTTTCGGCAGTGGGGAGAATCTTGGTTAGTTATTTTCGCCAACGAAGAGAACGCGCAATGTCAGCACTTCTGCGCGTTGGAGTTTCCAAGGCGGCACTCGCTCGGAGATTCATTTCGTCGCGAGTGGAGTTGCGGTCTATTGTACATCTTTCCGCCCAGAGTGCTGAAGAAGATCAGATGCGACCAGGCCCAAGTCATTCTTGTGGCACCGGACTGGACTCGAAGAGTTTGGTATCCCGAGTTACTCAATATGAGCGTGGATCCCCGATCCGACTGCCTCTTCGGGAGGATCTCCTGTCGCAGCAACAGGGGACGGTCCTCCACCCGAACCTGTCCAGCCTCCACCTCCTTGCGTGGAGATTGAACGGTGACAGCTGATTCCATTTGACTTTCCTCCTGAAGTCTGTAATGTGATTCTGGCAGCCAGGCGTCCCTCCACTAAAACAGTATACGCCTGTCGGTGGAAAAAAATTTGTGGCATGGTTCACAGCGAAATCTGTAGATCCTCTTGCTGCCCCTCTTTCTGAGGTCCTTTTATTCCTTCCTTCTTTGGCCCAGCAGGGCTCTGCTCTGGGCACTATCAAGGGCTACCTTTCTGCTCTTTCAGCCTTTCTTAGGCTGCCTGATCAGCCCTCTCTTTTCAAGTCCCCGGTTGTTAATTGATTTCTCAAAGGCATTACTCACCTTTTTCCTCCAATTCCTTTTGTTATGCCTCAATGGGACTTGAAATTGGTTCTCACATACTTGATGTGCGTTCCCTTTGAGCCTCTTAATAACTGTCCTTTGCTGTTATTAACTTTGAGAACGGTCTTCCTGGTGGTCATCAGCTCCGCTCGGCGGCTGAGTGAGCTCCAAGCTCTTTCCTGCAAACCTCTTTTTGTGGCGATTCATCCTTACAAGGTTGTGCTTAGACCTCGCCCATTCTTTCTACCGAAAGTAGTCTCTGCCTTTCATCTCGGGCAAACTGTCACTCTGCCCACCTTTTTTCCGCCTCCACACCCTTCGAGAGAAGGAGAGGCTCCACCGTCTGGACCCAAAACGTGCGCTTTTGTTCGATCTCAAACGGACACAACAGTTCCGGGTGGATGACCAGCTCTTTGTTGGCTACGTGGGCGCCAAGAAAGGCCGGGCTGTGCACAAGCGAACTATTCCCTGATTTGTTGTCTTGTGCATTAAAGCCTTTTACTCTCTGGCTAAAAAGGAACCTCCCGTTGGGCTCCGTGCCCATTCTACCAGGGCGACGGCAGCTACAAGGCATCGGTCAGGCGGCCAATTGGGCCTCGTTGCATACTTGTCACTAAGCACTATTGCCTTGACAGTCCGGTCCGGAGAGACGGCTTCTTTGGCTGTTTGATTCTCTGTGACTTTCTGGTGTAATTTCACTTCGCAGACCCACCACCGGGGTTGGTATTTCTTGGGTATGTATTCTAAGGTAAGGAATCTATCACATGTCTATTTCAGATGCACAAGTTACTTACTTGTGTAACGATATATCTGTAAGAGACATTAGTGATAGATTCCTTACCGCCCGCCCGTCCTCCCCGTTCTGCAAACTGTTCTCTAGGGTTCAGGTCATCCCTGTCAGGGCCCTAGTTCTATTGCACCAGTAGTCAGTCTCTGGTATGGCCCTGCGCTTCTGGCACGGAAAAGTTGTGTACAGAACTAACGTCAGCGCGCGTGGGTGCGTCTAAGTAGCTCCGACGACGTCATCTCTGCGTCTACGACGCCAGCGACGTACGCGGAACCGTACGACGACGCCTACCGAAGCACAGGAGTACTGCTGACGAAAACGATCCAGATCCATTCTGATGCCTGGTGATATTCTAAGGTAAGGAATCGATCACTAACTAATGTCTCTTACAGATATATTGTTACACAAGTAAGTAACTTGTGAATTTAGGGGGCGCCCTGAACCTTCCTTCCGCAGGTCCAACCTACCTACAAGAAGGACGAAGAGCCGTGCAGAGCTAACAAGAGGACGATGCCCAATGACTTGGCCCCAGCCCTACAGGCCTGTCTCCCCTCGAACCTGCTCCTGCAAATTCCTGACGTGTCCAGCAGCCAGCAACCACACAAACCCCGGAGGACCTGCCTGCCTTCACTTCCCAGACTGCTTCTCCCGTGAACACCGGTCATGTTTAAACTGCAGCTTGGGGTGCCAGCCAGAGCCCGCAAATCCAGCCCACTCTGCACCCGCCGAACCCGGCCCGAGCTAGAGTGGAAAAACACCACGAGGAGGTCCCCCCAGAGATCCTGACCCGAGATCCGGCACCCCCTGACCTGCCTCAAGCCCCCAGACGAAGCCTGCAGCCTCAATCCAGAGGACCCCCCCTACTGCAACCAGAGCAGGTAAGAAAATCCGACATCACAAGGGACCCCTGCACCCGACGCCCCACGGCATTGTGTGCCCAAACCAACGGTGCCTAACCAACCCACAACATCCCAACTTACCCCTCGAAGTGGTGGTCGCACCCAGAAGATCCTCGTCCCTGAGCCTGCAGTGTTTCTTTGTCCCGGAGGTTCTCCATTGAAAACAGGGCACCGACCTCAAAACAGCACCCTGCACCTGGCTGCCCTAGTGCAGCTGAGGGTGCACCTTTGGTGCTACTTTGTTCCCCAACTTGCCCTCAGCTTAACCCTAGGAGCTTTGCTACCACAACCCAGTGGCCTGCTTGCCAGCAGCCACCAACCGGAGGCCCCCTGTCCCCCATTGGATAACATTGGGCCTCAACACTCTGCACCCGGCCTCCCTAGTGCCCCCGAGGGTGCAGCAACAGTGCACCACTGACCCTGGGAGACTCCTGAGTCTAACCCCAGAACCTTAACTCCCACATCCGATTACTTACCTGAGAACCGTTTGTGAGAAGTTGGCCTGATATATGATGTCACTAGTTCTAGTGTACACCTTGTATCAGTCCAAACAACCCTTATGGTGATTGGTTGTAAAGTCAACCTTATAGACCAGCTATCCTAGTGGTAGCATGGACAAGAGCAGTCTTAGGCTAAACTCTGTATGGCATGTGAAGCCAGCTGTTATACCATTATAATCCCTTGAATACCAAATGAAAGGACACCACACCAAGTATATATAAAGTTAGAATGTATTTATTCTAGCATATACCCTCAGCACTCTTTATGAGGTCAGAAGTCTAAGTACAAACAATTTCTTAAGTAGCATACGTTAAGTTACACAGGAAAATACAGTTGGGCCCAGGGGCCACGCAAACCATATACTAAGAAAGTGGTATAAGTACCACGTCACAAACAGGGAGTAGGCCTAGGGAATCGCTGGGGCTACACTACCCTACCAAGAGTTAGGAAGGGGGAGGCCCACGGGAAGCGTGTGCAGTGTGGAAACACACTCGCGGGTTGCATTAAAGTCAATGGGAATGTAACAGATAGAAATAGGGAGAATAAGGACACTTCCGAAGGAGCTAGGAGGAAGCAACTCAAGACTTAGACACTTGGATAGTCAATATCCACTGGAGCACCGGAGTACTCACGTTACCTCACCCACAGGAGACTGGTGCATAGGTGTGAAGATGTGTCGGGTGTCGTCGCTGGATCCTATGGATGCCTGAAGAACAGATGCTGGCAGGCGGCCAGGAGTAAGATGTCCGGTGGATCCAAGGGTGGATCTTGAAGGAGGAACACCTGCAAGCAGTGGGGACAGAGTCTGGGTCACTAGCCAGTGACCACGTGGAACCAGGAAGGAACCAGGCGATGTCGTGAAGATTGCAGGTGAAGAGGTGAAGCTTGTCGCAGCAGCCACGGGTACCAGGAGACGTCGAGGACAACCAGGACCAGGAGGCGAGCTGTCCCACGAAGGCTCTTGCTGTCGGCGGCGTCGAAGTCGAACTAGGACTCACCAAGCCTTGGCAAGCGGAACCCACGAAGAACGGAGGACTTGCTTCTGGTGCAGACCAGGAAGGTCTGGGGTGCTTCTCTTTTGCAAAGAAGCGGGAGCCAGTCTGGAGGAGCCAAACCAGCGGTGAAGATTTCAAGGTGTGTCGTCACAAAGGCCACTAGCCAACGGGCAAGCAACCGGACAGACGCGGCAAACAGGAAAATGCAGAAGGGCCCCACACAGGACTCGTGGAGTGTGGGGGGCTGATCTTCGGTGCAGATGGTGCTTGGGGCTTCTCAATCCCCGGTGCACAACTTCGAGGGTACCTCAGAAGCTGCGCTGGAAGATACTCACCACTTTTCCCAGGTAGCCGGTCCCACGTCTCTCGTCGCCTCCACGCATCTCAGCTCGGCTGTGGATGTGGATCAGGGTTGGAGAAGTCTGGAAGTCAAGGCGCTGGTCGGGCCCTGCAGTCGGTTCCTCATAGAACTTTGGGCAAAGCAAACGGCTGGTTGCTTGATGGTGCCTGTTTGCACAGGGTGGCCACTCCTTGGCCACAAGGGAGATTCTTCAGTCGTCTTCTTGTCGTCGAATGTCGAAGGTCCAGAGTTTCGTGTCTTGTTTTAGTTCAGGATAATCCAAAGTCCTAGGGACTCAGCTCCCACTCTTATACTAATCTGAGGGGCTGGGTTACCTGCTAGGTCCCTCCTATGGGTGGGACCAGGGAGGGGGGTGGTTACACCCCCTTCCCTTTGTCCAGTTTCGCGCCAGGACTGGGGCTGGAGTGCCCCAGCACCGGTTTGAACCGGGCTATGCATGGGACACCTTGTGTGCCCCAGGCAGTGTCTCGTTTCTTTCATCTCTCCCTGCCCCAATACACTAAGTCCTGTCTGGGGTGGTGCTAGCACCTCCCAAGGCAGGAAACCTATTGTCCAAGCCTCCCTCGCTGGAAGGACTCCCAGCAGCAGGAGGTCAGACTTGTCTGTGGCAGCAGCGTCCATTTTGTGACGCTGGGGCTCTGGTTAACTTTAACCGGGTAAGTAGGATTTCAACATGTCTTCTCCCTCTAGAAGGGGGGAATACTATCCTCATCGCCAGAATTGGAGTGGGGGTAGTATTCCAAAGTGTTAGACACCTTACACGACATGTTTTGATAAAGCCAAACCATAGTTACCATAACCGCGAGGATTATAAGGTACTTTAAGGGTATATGGTAGGCGATATCATAGAACAGCTATAACGACATGGTTCCGAAAGCTGCAGACAGGCTCAGCTCATGCTAGAGCACCAGCTCACATGTTACCAAGCACTCTGCCTCCAGGATTGTTAAGGCCTGCCATAGGAGTGGCTGATTGGTACACATGTGTCTATATATAAGATAGGTATAGGAATACTACACCTAAGCAAGGGGTGATTACACGACCTTGCCCCAGCTGAGTGATCAGCCAGTTGTGTCATAATGGACGGCCAGGCCAGGGGTGGCATAATACATGCTGCAGCCCCTGGTAGGCCTAGGATACACCTATGCCCTGGGTACCTAAGGTACACTGTACAGGGTCCAATAAGGTGATCCTTACCAATTGGGTTATGTACCTAAAGTACATAGTAGGAATTTAGAGAGAACAGCTGGGCTGTGGGTCTGATTAGGATAACATTGACACTTTTTCTCCAAAAAGTTTCTGTGTGGAGTTTTGAAATCTAAAAATATTCACACAAATAACCAAAACGTGTTTACTGACCTGTTTGCAGGAAATGTCCCAGTGCTGAATCTAAGTATCCTGCACTGAGTTAGAAAAGTAACGTGAAAAGTAACTTACCTGTAATTTACTGTAAAAGCCTACTCATTTCAATGTACTGCTCAAAAAGTTTCTAAGTGTGGAGTTTTGAAATCTGAAAATATTCTTAAAAAATCATGCGAATAACCAAAACATAATTTCTTACCTGTTTCCAGGGAATGTCCTAGTTCTGAATCTAGGTATCCAGCACTGAATTAGAAAAGTAACGTAAAAAGTAACTTACCTGCAATTCACAGAAAAAGCCTATTCATTACAATGTATGTGTTGCATACTACTGCTCCCATGTAAATCAAACAAAGTACTATTTCTATTGCATTTTCAAACTGTTCTATTTCCAGTAACTTATTACTGAAAAGTATTTAATGCTTACCTGTACCAGGCTTGCTTGGTTCTAAAAATAAACAGTATATTTTTATACAAGCACAATTGGCCTAGAGTTCAGTTCTTCAGTGTGTGAAGTCATTTGCTGACTGAGTGGGTACATCAAATGCTTAACACTGTCCTCTGATAGTGCCTTACTGCTTGACCAAGCTACCACTATTAATGAGTAAGGTTCTATCTAACTTTAACCTCTGCCTACCTCTAGGGACACTTTGATTCTATACACACTATACCACATTTTGTTGTAGTATATATAGAGCCGGTTTCTTACATCACCAATTTATTTATGGTACTTGGAAATTAAACTTTTGTGCTCAGATGTCTGAGGTACAGTTTCTGATGCACAACACAGCAGACATAACTTATCTGAAAACCATCAGAGCTTCTTTGTAAAGAGAGGGCATATCTTTGGAGTTGGCAATAGACCAGCCAATTGATATATCTGGTAGCTAATGTAGTGGGATTCAATATGGGGAGATAGCAGGTTACCATCAGTTGGTCATGGATGGAAGCTTCAGGAGGATGTCTTTTTTGTAACGGTGTCTCTAAGACATTTATCTTTCTGATGGATGCTTATTACTACAGATTCCTTACTTTGTGGAATGCGCCCAGGTGCCAGATTGGATCCAGACATTCTTCATAGCGTTGCTTCTGTGTGCTGGTAGGTAGCATTCTTTGGCTCCGAATCTGCTTTGCCCCACTGTGAATGTTACATAGGAGCTACAAATAAGCACCACCATTACGCACTGTGAGTTCCTTTCTTTCAGTGCCTTCGAAAGCAAATGTAGAGCTTGCTTCCAAAACCTTTCTTATAGCGTGCAATGTCAATTTGCCTATCAAAAATGACAAGTTTTAAACCTTGTAGGGACTGTCATCATCTGATGGCTATGACCGACCCCCCCACACATGAGGTATGTCTCAGGTGTATAGGGTGCTTGCACGACTTCTAGGTCTGAATGAAGCGTAAGGCCATCCAGGACCGTGAAGCCAAACTCTGTCTTGCCAAACGATGTCTGGGACCTGTTCCTAAGGCCGGTCTTGCGAAAGATCCTATTTGCACTCCAAGTCTTCAGGTAAGTCAATGTTGAGAAAAAACATAAGACAATTGTATCTACTTCTAGCCAGCTATTGTTTTTAACCTTAACGAGGAGACTCAATTATTAAAATTGCTTTGGGTAGTCCTTAGTTATTTTTACCCCATCCTTACACCAATCCACTCAAATTACCACACCTACACCTCACTCTTCATATTGGCAAAAAACAAAAGAACTCAGGCAAAGAGACAACCTCCCCCCGCCCGTTTGGCATTGCAGCATCCGCCAGTGGGTCCTCAGGGATCCGATCTCTGATCCGATTAGACGGCGGTCGTACTAACACTGCCTACCCAGGTGTGGAACACGAAGTCGGTGACAGCGGCGTAGCGGGCGGCTGTCGGTGACGCAAGCCCCATTCTCATCCCAGACGACACAGAGCCAGAACGGCGGCGTACTACGCCGATTCCGACGCCATCAGAACCCAGGGGTTCTATGTTGTTGCCTGAGCACTTTGTGGACCTGCTAGGCTCAGAAGAGGAATGGGAGTAGTCTGGAGACCCTCTAGAGAACCAGGATGTCTCTGAGGAGACAATGAACTGGTATGGTGAACTTGGGGAGCCAGTGGTCTGGATACTTTCCCAGACTCCGGCATGCTTTCTCCACCTACAGTGGCTACGGAGGAGAGGGCGTCCTATGATGTGGTGGTGAAGAGGGCAGCTGAGGTCCTTGGAATGGAACTTCCCTCAGTGTAGGTCCGTAATAATCTCCTGACCGAAGTGCTTCAACTTGGGGCTTCCACCTCTAAACCCCTTTTGCCGTTTAATGAGACACTTACAGACGTCCTACTAGGAATTTGGTCCAAACCTTGCACAGGGGCTCCTGTGAACAGGATGAGTGTACGCCTAAATTGCCCAGCACCAGGCGACCCAATGTTCCTTAGCCAACACCCCACCCCAGAAAGTTTGGTGGTGCAGGCCTCTACTTCCCAGGGCGCATTCCCTTCCGCCCCTCCGGATAGGGAATCCAAGAGACTGGACTCATTTGGGAAGATGTTTTCTTCCCCCCAGTCTGGCAATGAAGTCGGTGAATACCTCATGCTTATTGGGCCGTTTATCCCACTCTCCTTGGGAGATGGGTGCGCAGGTGCCGCCACAAATTACGGAGGAGTCCCTTGCCTGTGTTCTCCTAAGCTGTCCAGGACGGGAGAGATGCAGCAAAATTCACCATACGGTGTGGTTTTGATACGACCGATTCGCTGGCCAAGTCTATTTCAACGACGGTGGCCTTGAGGCGCCATGCCTGGCTTAGCACAACTGACTTCTCGGGGGATGTCCAAAACAATTCGATGGACATGCCTTTTGATGGAACCCACCTTTTTGGGTAAAAGGCAGACTCTGCCCTGGTCAGGTTCAAGGACTCTCGAGCTACGACCAGATCCTTGGGCTGCTCCTCGACTCTTCGTGGCCAGTCTTTCTTTTGCCCCTTTCGTGGCAACAGAAGGGGTTTCCCGCCGCGTCAGCCATATCCTAGCCACCGTCCCGCACAGACTGCCCAAGCCGCGGTACATTCCGTCCTCTGAATGGAGGCCAGAAGACGTCATCCACACTTCCCCTGGCATCCGCAGCCTCGATGCACTCCTAGGCTGATTCTGCAGGACCACACTACTCCAGTGGGTGGGAGAATTTGTCATCTCCCCCGCTGGAGATCTTTAACAGACTAGTGAGTCTTGCAGATTGTTCAGGAGGGCTATTCTCTTCTCATCCTTTCCTTTCTTTTCCTCCTATTATTCTGCCGAGTCAGGAACGTCTGGCGAAGGATCACTTAAAGCTGCTCCAAGAGGAAGTTACAGCTCTTTTGGCCAAAGGGGCTATAGAAAGGGTTCCAGTTTCAGAAGTAAGCTGTGGCTTCTATACTTTCTGATTCAGAAGAAGGACAAGGGGCTTCGGCCCATTTTGGATCTTCGAACCGTCAATCTCTTCCTCAAAAAAGAGAAATTCAAAATGCTCACATTGGCTCAGATCTTGTCTGCCTTAGACCAAGGAGTCTGGATGGTGGCGTTGGACCTGCAGGATGTGTATTTTCACATTCCCACCCTGCCTAGCCACAGATGTTAACTGCGTTTCAAGGTAGGCCACAAGCATTTTCAGTTTACTGTGCTCTCCTTCGGCCTCACCAGTACCCCTCGGGTGTTCACCAAGGTGATGGCGGTTGTTGCAGCTCATCTGCGCAGGATAGGGGGTTTCAGTCTTCCCCTATCTTGACTGGCTGTTGAATGCATCCTCGCCCCAGGCAGTTGTCTCCCACCTTCAAACTACGGCAGACCTCTTGCATTCGCTGGGGATCTCTATAATCGTGCCGAAGTCACACCTGACTCCTTCTCAGACGCTGCCTTTCATCAGAGCTGTTCTGGACACTTCAGTTTTGGGCTTATCCTCACGAGCAGCGAGTCCACGATATTCAGGTTATGATCCTGATATTTCAGCCTCTATCCTGGATTTCGATGAGGTTGACTCTGAGGCCGTTGTGTTCTCATGGCCTCCTGCATCCTGTTGGTAAGACACACAAGATGGCGTATGTGGCTCTGTAGTGGGACTTGAAGCTCCAATGGATACAGCATCAGGGAAATCTCACCAACCTGGTTCAGATCTCCGAAGGATCTGTGAAGGATCTGCAGTGGTGGTTAACGAACCAATGTTGGGTCAAAGGCAGACCTCTCTCCCTTCCCCAACCGGATCTCACAATTGTGACGGATGTAACACTTCTGGGATGGGGCGGCCACTTGGGAGAGATGGAGATCAGAGGTCACTGGTCTCCGGCGGAGACGGGTCTCCACATAAACGTGTTGGAGTTCAGAGCGATTCGCTTGGCATTGAAATCCTTTTCTTCCCTCTGTCAAGGGGAAGTTGGTATAGGTGTTCATGGACAACACCACGCCATGTGGTACTGCAACAAGCAAGGCTGAGTGGGCTCATGGACCCTTTGTCGAGAGGCTCTGCAACTCTGATCTGATAGACATCTAGCCACAGATTCCTTAACTTAGAATATCCCCAGACTTCATACTGGATCCGGAAAACTTTCCACAGCAGCACCTCTGCGCAAGGGGGGGGGGGGGGGGGGGGGCGGCGCCGCACGGCTCCGTCCTGACGTCTTCCACTGACGTGATGTCAGCGGAGCCATATATGCCCCTCCCGGCGCGCTAACATCCGTTTTTCTTCTTTCCCGAGTCCCATTGCAGGTCCAGGAAAACCAGCGGTTCCTTGGCCTGTTTTTTCAGGCATTTTTTGCGACGTCTTCTGCGTCACAGAACAGTGTGCGATGCCTTCGGGCTTTAAGGCGTGTGGGATCTGCGAATGGCAAATGTTTTGTCACGGATCCGCACGCGATTTGTATGTGGCGCATGGGAGTGCACCACGACTCCAAAGAGTGAGACGCCTGTCAACCGATGAAACCTAAGTCCCTCTGGGAGCGTCGTATGAAGCTGTTGGCCGCCCATGTGTCTGGTCCTTCGCCTTCACGCCGCCGATCTCCCTCTAGGGATCGGGCCCGCTCACGTGCCCGGTCCTGTGGACGCCGTTCGGAGACAAGTGTAAGTCGCGGAGGTCGTCCTCCCAAAAATGTGACACTGGGGCCCGCTGCTCTCGAACCTTGGCCAGGCACAGGCGCCCTGCAGTCATCTCCTCCATACCCACCCTTCCCGGGTGTCGGAGCAACACGGTCCCAAATGGAGGCCTATTCAAGGGCTCTCCAGTCTTTCTTTGGGTTACCCCCTCTCCCTGGCGCGCCTACGGGTCCCACAGAGGAGGAAGGCACTCATGTCGGGTCTTTGCCAGTTGCTTGGTCTTCAACAGCGGCTGGGTGCATCGACTCCGACGTCGATACGTCGTTGATGGGACACGGCCTGGAGGGGCATCCCAGTCGTCAGTCTAATCCGCCCGTCCAGTCAACGCATAGCCCCGTGCGGCTTCCTGCGCTGACGTCGGCTGCGGCACCGAGTTCGACACCCAGTTGATCTCCTTCCTCCCCGCCGGTTGAGGTAGAGTTGCTGTCCATCCGCGCCCGGATCGACTCCCCTCTGGCGGTTCTTGACGTCCAGCTGATGTCGGCGCCGGCGGCTCCTCTATTTCTGGAGGATGTGCCCCCATTGGGCTCACCAATCGTAAGGTCGTATCACAGCCCCTTGGTTCAGGTGTCTAGTGTCCCTTGGCCTTTGGATCAACCCCAGGCTGCTCTGCCTTTATTTTGTAGTGGTTGGGGTTAGCCTTAAACCGTCCCCGACCGACGGTTTGTTGTCGCATCCCCGGCTTGCGACGGAGGCTAGTGCGGCCTTCGCGAGAGCTATTTGTAGGGCTGCGGATATTCTCCCCTTGCAGCCCCCTGGGGTTTCCCTACCCACTGATCCCTTACTGGATCTCCTACAACTGGAGCCTGTGGACGTGGAGCCTTTACTGCCCCTTGGTACCTGGGCAGGGCCCTCCTCTTGTGACCCCGTGGATCGAGCAATTGCTCGCCGGCATCACCCGGCCCCAGACGATCCGGTATGCTTGTCCCTTCTCCCTAGGGCTCAGGGTCTAGTTGTCCAGGCGGCTTTCGTCTTGCAGCCTTCTTTCGCTCTGCCGTTGCTCCCTCCCACTAGGGAGTCTCTGTGGCTGGGTGCAATATTTTTGCCTCTGCAAGTGCGGGCATCCGTGCCTTGAACACGTCTTGCATGTTCACACGTGCTTCGTTTTCCCTTTGGGACTTGGTTGAGCTTCTTCTTTCTTCTCTCCCAGAAGGACCCCGAGCTGACTTGAATCCACTTCTTCTTGATGGCCGCGGATTGGCACAATATTCCATTCGATCGGCCCTGGACGCTACCGACTCTGTTAGTAGAGCAATGGCACGGTTGGTTGCTTTGCGCCGCCATGCTTGGCTGCGCGATAGTCGTTTTCCCGAGAACGTTCGGGACGCTCTGCTGGATCTGCCATTCAATGGTGTGGACCTTTTTGATTGTCACGCTGATTCTGCGGTCTCCCGCCTCATGTCTGGTCTCCCGTGATTTGCTGGCCCTATGGGCAGTCTTTCTAGACCTTGTGGCCTGTCTTTGTCACATGCTGTGTGACTTTGTTGCTTTTTCTTCTTAGGCAGCGTTGCCTTCTTTGTTTTGGACCCTGGGTTTATGACGTAATACCCAGGTGGTCTGGCGGGTACTCAGTCATTTTTGCCTTGGTCGGTACGGCTGGTCAGCTGGTTCTACCTTCTTTGAAGTCCTCTGTCTGAGTTTGGCTCCAGAGGAGGCCCCCAAGCCGGGGTTCAGATTTACCCTATGTGAGGTATTTAATAGCTGTTGTATAGCTGCCTTCCTACAAGGAATGCTTGGTACGCTCCTGTGGAGTATTCCTAACAGAATATCTTCTGTGGATCACTCTGTCTTCTCTTTCTGCTGCATGCAACCCACAGGTTGGCGTCGCTCTATTGCATTTTCAATCTGAAAGAAACACGTTAGTTAGATTCCTCACCTTAGAATATCCCCAGGCGTCAGACTGGATCCGGAAGATTTTTGTAGCAATACCCCTTGCGCGTCGCTAGGCGTAGTCTGCAGCTCCGCGTCTGTCGTTGGCGTCGTGCGCCGGAATGACGTCGTCGGAGTACTTAGACGCCGCTCTCGCGCGCTGACGTCAGTTCTTCTTTTTTCCACGCCAGTAAGCGCCGATCCGGGAGAGCTACCCCTTTAGCCATTTTTTGACTAACTTTTTTTGACTCTTTTTGGTCACTTTCTCAACTCTGGTGCCGGTAGGATGCCTAGTTTCAAGGCCTGCGACGACTGTCACCGACTGATGTCGGTGACCGATCATCACCGCCGGTGCCTGTACTGCTTGGGCCTCGACCACGACGCGGAGTCGTGCTCCGATTGTATGGCCCTGACCTCAAAAGCTAGACGGGAGCGGTCCCGCAAGCTTCTAGAGCTTCGCCACTCGGCTCCGCGCCCCTCTCGATCCCGGTCCAGGAGGAGGTCCAAGGATCGGTCGCGGAGCCGCACTCGACATCGTCGCTCGTCTGGCTCGAAGTCTTCGGGTAAGTTGAAGCACTCCAAGAAGTCCAAGAGGCGACACCGCTCTTCGGACTCCGGTCGCGCGACTCGGCCGAGGGTCAGGGTGGTTCCACCCCCACGGCTCCGCCGGAGCTGCAGGCGCCGCGCACGTCCCCATACCCGCCGGTCCCTGGGACTGACGCGACACCGGCGGAGGTCAGTGCCTTCCTCTCGGCCATGAGGAGCCTGGCCCCGCCGTCGACGCCCGCTAGCGCGCCTTCGGGCCCCGCGGACTCGACTGGGCGACCTTGCGCGCCGGCGGCTCCGGCCCCGGCGCCATTGGAGGCTCCGGCCCCGACGCTGCAGGTCCCCGAGGGGCCCGAGCCGGTCGACCTCATCACGCGTCCTCCGCCGGCGTCGACTCCGGCGCCACCTCCGACGCCGACTCCGGTCGACGTTGATCCCCGGTTCAGCCCCTGTCCGGTCCCGACGCCGATGCGGCGCTGCCCGACGCCGCATCCGACGCCGCTAGAGACACATCATGTCTATCGACCGGCTCCGATCATTCCTCCTGTTTACCAGGAATCAGATGACGGGGCTACTGGGAGGGGTTCTGAGGACCCTTTGGCCCTTCAGGGCCAACTTGCACAGGACTGGGCAGATGAACTGGGGGAGGCCAGTGGTTTGGATACCTCACCGGACACTGGATTCATCTCTCCTCCGACTGTGGCTTCGGAGGAGGGTGCAGCTTTTTCTGTGGTGCTGCGCAAGGCGGCTGCGGCCCTTGGGCTTGAGCTGCCTGCCGTGGCTGTGAGGACTAACATCCTCACTGAGGTGCTTCACTCACTGAGCCTCTGCTGCAATTCAATGAGGCCCTCATTGACGTTCTACAGGGCACCTGGTCCAAGCCCTCCACAGTCCCTCCTGTGGATAGGAACGTTGCCAGGCGCCACCGCCCTGCTCCGGGCGACCCCAGTTTTCTGTCCCAACACCCCACCCCGAGAGTCTGGTTATCCAGGCCTCTACTTCCCAATCCTCCTTCCCGTCCGCTCCACCGGACCGGGATTCCAAGAGACTGGATCAGTTCGGTAAAAAGCTGTTCTCCTCGCTCAGTTTGGGCCTGCGGTCTTTGAACACCGCCTGTCTCTTGGACCGTTATTCCCACTCTCTGTGGGATATGGTGGAGGACGTGCTGCCCCTGTGCCCGGAGGAGACCCCGGCACGGCTTTCCTCGGCTCTGGCCGATGGGAGGGATGCAGCGCGCCATGCCATCCGATGTGGACTCGACACTACGGACTCGCTGGGTAGGGCTATTTCTACCACGGTGGCGCTTCGACATCACGCCTGGCTACGGTCCACGTCCTTTTCAGGGGATGTCCAGAGCACTCTCATGGACATGCCTTTTGATGGCACTCGCCTTTTTGGTGAGAAAGCGCACAGTGCGCGGTCTCGCTTCAAGGACTCCCGGGCTACGGCCAAGTCCTTGGGCCTCTCGGCCCGCGGCCACAAACTTCCGCTTTTCGCTCCTTTCGTGGCCAAGGAAGGGGCACCTCCTCACGTCCGCCTAGCCACCGGCCGCAGAACCAGCCTGCACGCGGTCGCGGACGTGGTTTCCGCCGAGGCGGTACTGGAGGACAACGCGGTCAGTCCACATCGACCCCGGCAGCATCTGCCTCAAAGCCTTCCTAGTCCGAGCTTTCAGGCCCATTCCTCGCCAGTGGGGGGCCGGGTTCGCCATCACCTGCTCCACTGGCGTACCATCACTTCAGAAAGGTGGGTGCTGCAAATCGTCCGAAGGGGCTACTCCCTACCCTTCGAGACGACCCCTCCAGCCATGCCACCACAGCACCACCGTATCTCGGAGGATCATTTGAATCTTCTGCGAGAGGAAGTTTCGGCCCTCTTGGCCAAAGAGGCCGTCGAGCGCGTTCCAAGCCCAGAAGTAGGTCGTGGTTGTTATTCCCACTACTTTCTGGTTCCCAAGAAGGGCAAAGGGGGCCTACGCCCTATCTTGGACCTCCGGAACGTCAATGCCTTCCTCCGGAAGGAACGGTTCAAAATGTTGACTTTGGCTCAGGTTCTAGCTGCCCTAGACCCTGGAGACTGGATGGTAGCGTTGGACTTGCAGGACGCATATTTCCACATCCCCGTCCTGCCGGCCCACCGGCGTTACCTGCGGTTCACTGTGGGTCAGGAGCACTTTCAGTTCACCGTGCTCCCCTTCGGCCTTACCAGTGCCCCTCGGGTGTTCACGAAAGTGATGGCGGTGGTCGCAGCTAATCTGCACAGATCAGGGGTTCCAGTCTTCCCCTATCTCGACGACTGGTTGTTGAAGGCGGGCTCGCCCCAGGCAGTCGTCTCCCACCTCCAGACTACGGCGGATCTCCTGCATTTGCTGGGGTTTTCCATCAACGTGCCGAAGTCACACCTGAGCCCCTCTCAGAAGCTCCTCTTCATCGGAGCGGTTCTCGATTTGGCGCAGTTCCGGGTTCATCCGCCGGAGCAGCGGGTCCGGGATATACAGGCCCTAATTCCCATCTTTCGGCCTCTATCCTGGGTTTCGGTCAGGCTAGTGTTGCCGCTTCTGGGGCTGATGGCCTCCTGCATCCTACTAGTGCATCACGCCAGGCGGCGCATGCGGGCTCTGCAGTGGGACCTGAAGTTTCAGTGGGCCCAGCATCACGGCAATCTGTCCGACCATGTCTTGATCTCGGAGGGCACTGCACAGCAGTTGCAGTGATGGCTCACGGACCGCGATTAGGTCACGGGCACCAGCCTCTCCCTACCGGAGCATGTCGTAGTGACGGATGCGTCCCTCCTGGGATGGGGTGGCCATATGGGGGAGGCGGAGATCAGAGGCCTCTGGTCTCCGGCGGAGTCTTGCCTCCACATCAACTTGTTGGAGCTGAGAGCGATCCGACTTGCACTGAAAGCCTTCCTTCCCTCTGTCCGGGGAAGTGTCGTGCAGGTGTTCATGGACAACACCACCGCCATGTGGTATTGTAACAAACAGGGCGGGGTGGGGTCGCGGACCCTTTGTCAGGAGGCTCTGCGCCTCTGGACATGGCTGGAACACCAGGGCATTACCCTGGTGGTTCAACATCTGGCGGGCTCTCTGAATGCCAGAGCAGACGAACTCAGCCGCCGGTGCATGATGGATCACGAATGGCGTCTGAACTCCGAGGTGGCGCAAGGTCTCTTTCAGCAGTGGGGAGAGCCTTGGTTAGATCTATTCGCCACCGACGAGAACGCGCAATGTCAGCAGTTCTGCGCGTTGGAATTTCCAAGGCGGCACTCGCTCGGCGACGCTTTTGGTCGCGAGTGGAGCTGCGGTCTGTTGTACGCCTTTCCGCCTATACCACTTCTGCCCAGAGTGCTGAAGAAGAGCAGGCGCGACAGGGCCCTAGTCATCTTGGTGGCTCCGGATTGGGCACGAAGGTACTGGTATCCCAATCTACTCAGTATGTTGACCGATCCTCCGATACGTCTGCCCCTTCGGGAGGATCTTCTGTCGCAGCAGCAGGGGACGGTCCTCCACCCGAACCTGTCCAGCCTCCACCTCCATGCGTGGAGATTGAGCGGCGGTAGTTGATGCCATTTGACTTGCCTCCTGAAGTCTGTGATATCATTCTGGCAGCCAGGCGTCGCTCCACAAAGACGGTATACGCCTGCCGGTGGAACAAATTTGTGGCATGGTGCACAGCAAAGGCTGTGGATCCCCTTTCCGCCACTCTTTGAGGTTCTCCTCTTTCTTCTTTCTTTGGCCCAGCAGGGCTCTGCCCTGGGCACCTTGAAAGGTTATCTTGCTGCCATCTCTGCCTTCTTACGGCTTCCTGATCAGCCCTCTCTTTTCAAGTCCCCTGTAGTGTCACGCTTTCTTAAAGGCATTACTCACACGTTCCCTCCTGTCCCTTTCGTAATGCCTCAGTGGGACTTGAATCTTGTCCTAACATTTCTGATGTGCTCTCCCTTTGAGCCTCTTCACAATTGTCCTCTTCGTCTTCTGACGCTTAAGACTGCTTTCCTGGTAGCCATCACCTCGGCTAGACGGGTGAGTGAGCTCCAGGCTCTATCGTCCAAGCCTCCTTTTCTATCTGTTCATCCGGACAAGGTTGTCCTTTGGCCTCGTCCTTCCTTTCTACCGAAAGTGGTGACCCCCTTTCATCTTGGGCAATCTGTCACCTTGCCCACCTTCTTTCCGCCTCCGCATCCGCATCCTTCCAAAGAGGAAGAGCGGCTCCACCGTCTGGACCCAAAACGTGCGCTTTTGTTCGATCTCAAACGGACACAACAGTTCCGGGTGGATGACCAGCTCTTTGTTGGCTACGTGGGCGCCAAGAAAGGCCGGGCTGTGCACAAGCGAACTATTCCCTGATTTGTTGTCTTGTGCATTAAAGCCTTTTACTCTCTGGCTAAAAAGGAACCTCCCGTTGGGCTCCGTGCCCATTCTACCAGGGCGACGGCAGCTACAAGGCATCGGTCAGGCGGCCAATTGGGCCTCGTTGCATACTTGTCACTAAGCACTATTGCCTTGACAGTCCGGTCCGGAGAGACGGCTTCTTTGGCTGTTTGATTCTCTGTGACTTTCTGGTGTAATTTCACTTCGCAGACCCACCACCGGGGTTGGTATTTCTTGGGTATGTATTCTAAGGTAAGGAATCTATCACATGTCTATTTCAGATGCACAAGTTACTTACTTGTGTAACGATATATCTGTAAGAGACATTAGTGATAGATTCCTTACCGCCCGCCCGTCCTCCCCGTTCTGCAAACTGTTCTCTAGGGTTCAGGTCATCCCTGTCAGGGCCCTAGTTCTATTGCACCAGTAGTCAGTCTCTGGTATGGCCCTGCGCTTCTGGCACGGAAAAGTTGTGTACAGAACTAACGTCAGCGCGCGTGGGTGCGTCTAAGTAGCTCCGACGACGTCATCTCTGCGTCTACGACGCCAGCGACGTACGCGGAACCGTACGACGACGCCTACCGAAGCACAGGAGTACTGCTGACGAAAACGATCCAGATCCATTCTGATGCCTGGTGATATTCTAAGGTAAGGAATCGATCACTAACTAATGTCTCTTACAGATATATTGTTACACAAGTAAGTAACTTGTGAATTTAGGGGGCGCCCTGAACCTTCCTTCCGCAGGTCCAACCTACCTACAAGAAGGACGAAGAGCCGTGCAGAGCTAACAAGAGGACGATGCCCAATGACTTGGCCCCAGCCCTACAGGCCTGTCTCCCCTCGAACCTGCTCCTGCAAATTCCTGACGTGTCCAGCAGCCAGCAACCACACAAACCCCGGAGGACCTGCCTGCCTTCACTTCCCAGACTGCTTCTCCCGTGAACACCGGTCATGTTTAAACTGCAGCTTGGGGTGCCAGCCAGAGCCCGCAAATCCAGCCCACTCTGCACCCGCCGAACCCGGCCCGAGCTAGAGTGGAAAAACACCACGAGGAGGTCCCCCCAGAGATCCTGACCCGAGATCCGGCACCCCCTGACCTGCCTCAAGCCCCCAGACGAAGCCTGCAGCCTCAATCCAGAGGACCCCCCCTACTGCAACCAGAGCAGGTAAGAAAATCCGACATCACAAGGGACCCCTGCACCCGACGCCCCACGGCATTGTGTGCCCAAACCAACGGTGCCTAACCAACCCACAACATCCCAACTTACCCCTCGAAGTGGTGGTCGCACCCAGAAGATCCTCGTCCCTGAGCCTGCAGTGTTTCTTTGTCCCGGAGGTTCTCCATTGAAAACAGGGCACCGACCTCAAAACAGCACCCTGCACCTGGCTGCCCTAGTGCAGCTGAGGGTGCACCTTTGGTGCTACTTTGTTCCCCAACTTGCCCTCAGCTTAACCCTAGGAGCTTTGCTACCACAACCCAGTGGCCTGCTTGCCAGCAGCCACCAACCGGAGGCCCCCTGTCCCCCATTGGATAACATTGGGCCTCAACACTCTGCACCCGGCCTCCCTAGTGCCCCCGAGGGTGCAGCAACAGTGCACCACTGACCCTGGGAGACTCCTGAGTCTAACCCCAGAACCTTAACTCCCACATCCGATTACTTACCTGAGAACCGTTTGTGAGAAGTTGGCCTGATATATGATGTCACTAGTTCTAGTGTACACCTTGTATCAGTCCAAACAACCCTTATGGTGATTGGTTGTAAAGTCAACCTTATAGACCAGCTATCCTAGTGGTAGCATGGACAAGAGCAGTCTTAGGCTAAACTCTGTATGGCATGTGAAGCCAGCTGTTATACCATTATAATCCCTTGAATACCAAATGAAAGGACACCACACCAAGTATATATAAAGTTAGAATGTATTTATTCTAGCATATACCCTCAGCACTCTTTATGAGGTCAGAAGTCTAAGTACAAACAATTTCTTAAGTAGCATACGTTAAGTTACACAGGAAAATACAGTTGGGCCCAGGGGCCACGCAAACCATATACTAAGAAAGTGGTATAAGTACCACGTCACAAACAGGGAGTAGGCCTAGGGAATCGCTGGGGCTACACTACCCTACCAAGAGTTAGGAAGGGGGAGGCCCACGGGAAGCGTGTGCAGTGTGGAAACACACTCGCGGGTTGCATTAAAGTCAATGGGAATGTAACAGATAGAAATAGGGAGAATAAGGACACTTCCGAAGGAGCTAGGAGGAAGCAACTCAAGACTTAGACACTTGGATAGTCAATATCCACTGGAGCACCGGAGTACTCACGTTACCTCACCCACAGGAGACTGGTGCATAGGTGTGAAGATGTGTCGGGTGTCGTCGCTGGATCCTATGGATGCCTGAAGAACAGATGCTGGCAGGCGGCCAGGAGTAAGATGTCCGGTGGATCCAAGGGTGGATCTTGAAGGAGGAACACCTGCAAGCAGTGGGGACAGAGTCTGGGTCACTAGCCAGTGACCACGTGGAACCAGGAAGGAACCAGGCGATGTCGTGAAGATTGCAGGTGAAGAGGTGAAGCTTGTCGCAGCAGCCACGGGTACCAGGAGACGTCGAGGACAACCAGGACCAGGAGGCGAGCTGTCCCACGAAGGCTCTTGCTGTCGGCGGCGTCGAAGTCGAACTAGGACTCACCAAGCCTTGGCAAGCGGAACCCACGAAGAACGGAGGACTTGCTTCTGGTGCAGACCAGGAAGGTCTGGGGTGCTTCTCTTTTGCAAAGAAGCGGGAGCCAGTCTGGAGGAGCCAAACCAGCGGTGAAGATTTCAAGGTGTGTCGTCACAAAGGCCACTAGCCAACGGGCAAGCAACCGGACAGACGCGGCAAACAGGAAAATGCAGAAGGGCCCCACACAGGACTCGTGGAGTGTGGGGGGCTGATCTTCGGTGCAGATGGTGCTTGGGGCTTCTCAATCCCCGGTGCACAACTTCGAGGGTACCTCAGAAGCTGCGCTGGAAGATACTCACCACTTTTCCCAGGTAGCCGGTCCCACGTCTCTCGTCGCCTCCACGCATCTCAGCTCGGCTGTGGATGTGGATCAGGGTTGGAGAAGTCTGGAAGTCAAGGCGCTGGTCGGGCCCTGCAGTCGGTTCCTCATAGAACTTTGGGCAAAGCAAACGGCTGGTTGCTTGATGGTGCCTGTTTGCACAGGGTGGCCACTCCTTGGCCACAAGGGAGATTCTTCAGTCGTCTTCTTGTCGTCGAATGTCGAAGGTCCAGAGTTTCGTGTCTTGTTTTAGTTCAGGATAATCCAAAGTCCTAGGGACTCAGCTCCCACTCTTATACTAATCTGAGGGGCTGGGTTACCTGCTAGGTCCCTCCTATGGGTGGGACCAGGGAGGGGGGTGGTTACACCCCCTTCCCTTTGTCCAGTTTCGCGCCAGGACTGGGGCTGGAGTGCCCCAGCACCGGTTTGAACCGGGCTATGCATGGGACACCTTGTGTGCCCCAGGCAGTGTCTCGTTTCTTTCATCTCTCCCTGCCCCAATACACTAAGTCCTGTCTGGGGTGGTGCTAGCACCTCCCAAGGCAGGAAACCTATTGTCCAAGCCTCCCTCGCTGGAAGGACTCCCAGCAGCAGGAGGTCAGACTTGTCTGTGGCAGCAGCGTCCATTTTGTGACGCTGGGGCTCTGGTTAACTTTAACCGGGTAAGTAGGATTTCAACATGTCTTCTCCCTCTAGAAGGGGGGAATACTATCCTCATCGCCAGAATTGGAGTGGGGGTAGTATTCCAAAGTGTTAGACACCTTACACGACATGTTTTGATAAAGCCAAACCATAGTTACCATAACCGCGAGGATTATAAGGTACTTTAAGGGTATATGGTAGGCGATATCATAGAACAGCTATAACGACATGGTTCCGAAAGCTGCAGACAGGCTCAGCTCATGCTAGAGCACCAGCTCACATGTTACCAAGCACTCTGCCTCCAGGATTGTTAAGGCCTGCCATAGGAGTGGCTGATTGGTACACATGTGTCTATATATAAGATAGGTATAGGAATACTACACCTAAGCAAGGGGTGATTACACGACCTTGCCCCAGCTGAGTGATCAGCCAGTTGTGTCATAATGGACGGCCAGGCCAGGGGTGGCATAATACATGCTGCAGCCCCTGGTAGGCCTAGGATACACCTATGCCCTGGGTACCTAAGGTACACTGTACAGGGTCCAATAAGGTGATCCTTACCAATTGGGTTATGTACCTAAAGTACATAGTAGGAATTTAGAGAGAACAGCTGGGCTGTGGGTCTGATTAGGATAACATTGACACTTTTTCTCCAAAAAGTTTCTGTGTGGAGTTTTGAAATCTAAAAATATTCACACAAATAACCAAAACGTGTTTACTGACCTGTTTGCAGGAAATGTCCCAGTGCTGAATCTAAGTATCCTGCACTGAGTTAGAAAAGTAACGTGAAAAGTAACTTACCTGTAATTTACTGTAAAAGCCTACTCATTTCAATGTACTGCTCAAAAAGTTTCTAAGTGTGGAGTTTTGAAATCTGAAAATATTCTTAAAAAATCATGCGAATAACCAAAACATAATTTCTTACCTGTTTCCAGGGAATGTCCTAGTTCTGAATCTAGGTATCCAGCACTGAATTAGAAAAGTAACGTAAAAAGTAACTTACCTGCAATTCACAGAAAAAGCCTATTCATTACAATGTATGTGTTGCATACTACTGCTCCCATGTAAATCAAACAAAGTACTATTTCTATTGCATTTTCAAACTGTTCTATTTCCAGTAACTTATTACTGAAAAGTATTTAATGCTTACCTGTACCAGGCTTGCTTGGTTCTAAAAATAAACAGTATATTTTTATACAAGCACAATTGGCCTAGAGTTCAGTTCTTCAGTGTGTGAAGTCATTTGCTGACTGAGTGGGTACATCAAATGCTTAACACTGTCCTCTGATAGTGCCTTACTGCTTGACCAAGCTACCACTATTAATGAGTAAGGTTCTATCTAACTTTAACCTCTGCCTACCTCTAGGGACACTTTGATTCTATACACACTATACCACATTTTGTTGTAGTATATATAGAGCCGGTTTCTTACATCACCAATTTATTTATGGTACTTGGAAATTAAACTTTTGTGCTCAGATGTCTGAGGTACAGTTTCTGATGCACAACACAGCAGACATAACTTATCTGAAAACCATCAGAGCTTCTTTGTAAAGAGAGGGCATATCTTTGGAGTTGGCAATAGACCAGCCAATTGATATATCTGGTAGCTAATGTAGTGGGATTCAATATGGGGAGATAGCAGGTTACCATCAGTTGGTCATGGATGGAAGCTTCAGGAGGATGTCTTTTTTGTAACGGTGTCTCTAAGACATTTATCTTTCTGATGGATGCTTATTACTACAGATTCCTTACTTTGTGGAATGCGCCCAGGTGCCAGATTGGATCCAGACATTCTTCATAGCGTTGCTTCTGTGTGCTGGTAGGTAGCATTCTTTGGCTCCGAATCTGCTTTGCCCCACTGTGAATGTTACATAGGAGCTACAAATAAGCACCACCATTACGCACTGTGAGTTCCTTTCTTTCAGTGCCTTCGAAAGCAAATGTAGAGCTTGCTTCCAAAACCTTTCTTATAGCGTGCAATGTCAATTTGCCTATCAAAAATGACAAGTTTTAAACCTTGTAGGGACTGTCATCATCTGATGGCTATGACCGACCCCCCCACACATGAGGTATGTCTCAGGTGTATAGGGTGCTTGCACGACTTCTAGGTCTGAATGAAGCGTAAGGCCATCCAGGACCGTGAAGCCAAACTCTGTCTTGCCAAACGATGTCTGGGACCTGTTCCTAAGGCCGGTCTTGCGAAAGATCCTATTTGCACTCCAAGTCTTCAGGTAAGTCAATGTTGAGAAAAAACATAAGACAATTGTATCTACTTCTAGCCAGCTATTGTTTTTAACCTTAACGAGGAGACTCAATTATTAAAATTGCTTTGGGTAGTCCTTAGTTATTTTTACCCCATCCTTACACCAATCCACTCAAATTACCACACCTACACCTCACTCTTCATATTGGCAAAAAACAAAAGAACTCAGGCAAAGAGACAACCTCCCCCCGCCCGTTTGGCATTGCAGCATCCGCCAGTGGGTCCTCAGGGATCCGATCTCTGATCCGATTAGACGGCGGTCGTACTAACACTGCCTACCCAGGTGTGGAACACGAAGTCGGTGACAGCGGCGTAGCGGGCGGCTGTCGGTGACGCAAGCCCCATTCTCATCCCAGACGACACAGAGCCAGAACGGCGGCGTACTACGCCGATTCCGACGCCATCAGAACCCAGGGGTTCTATGTTGTTGCCTGAGCACTTTGTGGACCTGCTAGGCTCAGAAGAGGAATGGGAGTAGTCTGGAGACCCTCTAGAGAACCAGGATGTCTCTGAGGAGACAATGAACTGGTATGGTGAACTTGGGGAGCCAGTGGTCTGGATACTTTCCCAGACTCCGGCATGCTTTCTCCACCTACAGTGGCTACGGAGGAGAGGGCGTCCTATGATGTGGTGGTGAAGAGGGCAGCTGAGGTCCTTGGAATGGAACTTCCCTCAGTGTAGGTCCGTAATAATCTCCTGACCGAAGTGCTTCAACTTGGGGCTTCCACCTCTAAACCCCTTTTGCCGTTTAATGAGACACTTACAGACGTCCTACTAGGAATTTGGTCCAAACCTTGCACAGGGGCTCCTGTGAACAGGATGAGTGTACGCCTAAATTGCCCAGCACCAGGCGACCCAATGTTCCTTAGCCAACACCCCACCCCAGAAAGTTTGGTGGTGCAGGCCTCTACTTCCCAGGGCGCATTCCCTTCCGCCCCTCCGGATAGGGAATCCAAGAGACTGGACTCATTTGGGAAGATGTTTTCTTCCCCCCAGTCTGGCAATGAAGTCGGTGAATACCTCATGCTTATTGGGCCGTTTATCCCACTCTCCTTGGGAGATGGGTGCGCAGGTGCCGCCACAAATTACGGAGGAGTCCCTTGCCTGTGTTCTCCTAAGCTGTCCAGGACGGGAGAGATGCAGCAAAATTCACCATACGGTGTGGTTTTGATACGACCGATTCGCTGGCCAAGTCTATTTCAACGACGGTGGCCTTGAGGCGCCATGCCTGGCTTAGCACAACTGACTTCTCGGGGGATGTCCAAAACAATTCGATGGACATGCCTTTTGATGGAACCCACCTTTTTGGGTAAAAGGCAGACTCTGCCCTGGTCAGGTTCAAGGACTCTCGAGCTACGACCAGATCCTTGGGCTGCTCCTCGACTCTTCGTGGCCAGTCTTTCTTTTGCCCCTTTCGTGGCAACAGAAGGGGTTTCCCGCCGCGTCAGCCATATCCTAGCCACCGTCCCGCACAGACTGCCCAAGCCGCGGTACATTCCGTCCTCTGAATGGAGGCCAGAAGACGTCATCCACACTTCCCCTGGCATCCGCAGCCTCGATGCACTCCTAGGCTGATTCTGCAGGACCACACTACTCCAGTGGGTGGGAGAATTTGTCATCTCCCCCGCTGGAGATCTTTAACAGACTAGTGAGTCTTGCAGATTGTTCAGGAGGGCTATTCTCTTCTCATCCTTTCCTTTCTTTTCCTCCTATTATTCTGCCGAGTCAGGAACGTCTGGCGAAGGATCACTTAAAGCTGCTCCAAGAGGAAGTTACAGCTCTTTTGGCCAAAGGGGCTATAGAAAGGGTTCCAGTTTCAGAAGTAAGCTGTGGCTTCTATACTTTCTGATTCAGAAGAAGGACAAGGGGCTTCGGCCCATTTTGGATCTTCGAACCGTCAATCTCTTCCTCAAAAAAGAGAAATTCAAAATGCTCACATTGGCTCAGATCTTGTCTGCCTTAGACCAAGGAGTCTGGATGGTGGCGTTGGACCTGCAGGATGTGTATTTTCACATTCCCACCCTGCCTAGCCACAGATGTTAACTGCGTTTCAAGGTAGGCCACAAGCATTTTCAGTTTACTGTGCTCTCCTTCGGCCTCACCAGTACCCCTCGGGTGTTCACCAAGGTGATGGCGGTTGTTGCAGCTCATCTGCGCAGGATAGGGGGTTTCAGTCTTCCCCTATCTTGACTGGCTGTTGAATGCATCCTCGCCCCAGGCAGTTGTCTCCCACCTTCAAACTACGGCAGACCTCTTGCATTCGCTGGGGATCTCTATAATCGTGCCGAAGTCACACCTGACTCCTTCTCAGACGCTGCCTTTCATCAGAGCTGTTCTGGACACTTCAGTTTTGGGCTTATCCTCACGAGCAGCGAGTCCACGATATTCAGGTTATGATCCTGATATTTCAGCCTCTATCCTGGATTTCGATGAGGTTGACTCTGAGGCCGTTGTGTTCTCATGGCCTCCTGCATCCTGTTGGTAAGACACACAAGATGGCGTATGTGGCTCTGTAGTGGGACTTGAAGCTCCAATGGATACAGCATCAGGGAAATCTCACCAACCTGGTTCAGATCTCCGAAGGATCTGTGAAGGATCTGCAGTGGTGGTTAACGAACCAATGTTGGGTCAAAGGCAGACCTCTCTCCCTTCCCCAACCGGATCTCACAATTGTGACGGATGTAACACTTCTGGGATGGGGCGGCCACTTGGGAGAGATGGAGATCAGAGGTCACTGGTCTCCGGCGGAGACGGGTCTCCACATAAACGTGTTGGAGTTCAGAGCGATTCGCTTGGCATTGAAATCCTTTTCTTCCCTCTGTCAAGGGGAAGTTGGTATAGGTGTTCATGGACAACACCACGCCATGTGGTACTGCAACAAGCAAGGCTGAGTGGGCTCATGGACCCTTTGTCGAGAGGCTCTGCAACTCTGATCTGATAGACATCTAGCCACAGATTCCTTAACTTAGAATATCCCCAGACTTCATACTGGATCCGGAAAACTTTCCACAGCAGCACCTCTGCGCAAGGGGGGGGGGGGGGGGGGGGCGGCGGCGCCGCACGGCTCCGTCCTGACGTCTTCCACTGACGTGATGTCAGCGGAGCCATATATGCCCCTCCCGGCGCGCTAACATCCGTTTTTCTTCTTTCCCGAGTCCCATTGCAGGTCCAGGAAAACCAGCGGTTCCTTGGCCTGTTTTTTCAGGCATTTTTTGCGACGTCTTCTGCGTCACAGAACAGTGTGCGATGCCTTCGGGCTTTAAGGCGTGTGGGATCTGCGAATGGCAAATGTTTTGTCACGGATCCGCACGCGATTTGTATGTGGCGCATGGGAGTGCACCACGACTCCAAAGAGTGAGACGCCTGTCAACCGATGAAACCTAAGTCCCTCTGGGAGCGTCGTATGAAGCTGTTGGCCGCCCATGTGTCTGGTCCTTCGCCTTCACGCCGCCGATCTCCCTCTAGGGATCGGGCCCGCTCACGTGCCCGGTCCTGTGGACGCCGTTCGGAGACAAGTGTAAGTCGCGGAGGTCGTCCTCCCAAAAATGTGACACTGGGGCCCGCTGCTCTCGAACCTTGGCCAGGCACAGGCGCCCTGCAGTCATCTCCTCCATACCCACCCTTCCCGGGTGTCGGAGCAACACGGTCCCAAATGGAGGCCTATTCAAGGGCTCTCCAGTCTTTCTTTGGGTTACCCCCTCTCCCTGGCGCGCCTACGGGTCCCACAGAGGAGGAAGGCACTCATGTCGGGTCTTTGCCAGTTGCTTGGTCTTCAACAGCGGCTGGGTGCATCGACTCCGACGTCGATACGTCGTTGATGGGACACGGCCTGGAGGGGCATCCCAGTCGTCAGTCTAATCCGCCCGTCCAGTCAACGCATAGCCCCGTGCGGCTTCCTGCGCTGACGTCGGCTGCGGCACCGAGTTCGACACCCAGTTGATCTCCTTCCTCCCCGCCGGTTGAGGTAGAGTTGCTGTCCATCCGCGCCCGGATCGACTCCCCTCTGGCGGTTCTTGACGTCCAGCTGATGTCGGCGCCGGCGGCTCCTCTATTTCTGGAGGATGTGCCCCCATTGGGCTCACCAATCGTAAGGTCGTATCACAGCCCCTTGGTTCAGGTGTCTAGTGTCCCTTGGCCTTTGGATCAACCCCAGGCTGCTCTGCCTTTATTTTGTAGTGGTTGGGGTTAGCCTTAAACCGTCCCCGACCGACGGTTTGTTGTCGCATCCCCGGCTTGCGACGGAGGCTAGTGCGGCCTTCGCGAGAGCTATTTGTAGGGCTGCGGATATTCTCCCCTTGCAGCCCCCTGGGGTTTCCCTACCCACTGATCCCTTACTGGATCTCCTACAACTGGAGCCTGTGGACGTGGAGCCTTTACTGCCCCTTGGTACCTGGGCAGGGCCCTCCTCTTGTGACCCCGTGGATCGAGCAATTGCTCGCCGGCATCACCCGGCCCCAGACGATCCGGTATGCTTGTCCCTTCTCCCTAGGGCTCAGGGTCTAGTTGTCCAGGCGGCTTTCGTCTTGCAGCCTTCTTTCGCTCTGCCGTTGCTCCCTCCCACTAGGGAGTCTCTGTGGCTGGGTGCAATATTTTTGCCTCTGCAAGTGCGGGCATCCGTGCCTTGAACACGTCTTGCATGTTCACACGTGCTTCGTTTTCCCTTTGGGACTTGGTTGAGCTTCTTCTTTCTTCTCTCCCAGAAGGACCCCGAGCTGACTTGAATCCACTTCTTCTTGATGGCCGCGGATTGGCACAATATTCCATTCGATCGGCCCTGGACGCTACCGACTCTGTTAGTAGAGCAATGGCACGGTTGGTTGCTTTGCGCCGCCATGCTTGGCTGCGCGATAGTCGTTTTCCCGAGAACGTTCGGGACGCTCTGCTGGATCTGCCATTCAATGGTGTGGACCTTTTTGATTGTCACGCTGATTCTGCGGTCTCCCGCCTCATGTCTGGTCTCCCGTGATTTGCTGGCCCTATGGGCAGTCTTTCTAGACCTTGTGGCCTGTCTTTGTCACATGCTGTGTGACTTTGTTGCTTTTTCTTCTTAGGCAGCGTTGCCTTCTTTGTTTTGGACCCTGGGTTTATGACGTAATACCCAGGTGGTCTGGCGGGTACTCAGTCATTTTTGCCTTGGTCGGTACGGCTGGTCAGCTGGTTCTACCTTCTTTGAAGTCCTCTGTCTGAGTTTGGCTCCAGAGGAGGCCCCCAAGCCGGGGTTCAGATTTACCCTATGTGAGGTATTTAATAGCTGTTGTATAGCTGCCTTCCTACAAGGAATGCTTGGTACGCTCCTGTGGAGTATTCCTAACAGAATATCTTCTGTGGATCACTCTGTCTTCTCTTTCTGCTGCATGCAACCCACAGGTTGGCGTCGCTCTATTGCATTTTCAATCTGAAAGAAACACGTTAGTTAGATTCCTCACCTTAGAATATCCCCAGGCGTCAGACTGGATCCGGAAGATTTTTGTAGCAATACCCCTTGCGCGTCGCTAGGCGTAGTCTGCAGCTCCGCGTCTGTCGTTGGCGTCGTGCGCCGGAATGACGTCGTCGGAGTACTTAGACGCCGCTCTCGCGCGCTGACGTCAGTTCTTCTTTTTTCCACGCCAGTAAGCGCCGATCCGGGAGAGCTACCCCTTTAGCCATTTTTTGACTAACTTTTTTTGACTCTTTTTGGTCACTTTCTCAACTCTGGTGCCGGTAGGATGCCTAGTTTCAAGGCCTGCGACGACTGTCACCGACTGATGTCGGTGACCGATCATCACCGCCGGTGCCTGTACTGCTTGGGCCTCGACCACGACGCGGAGTCGTGCTCCGATTGTATGGCCCTGACCTCAAAAGCTAGACGGGAGCGGTCCCGCAAGCTTCTAGAGCTTCGCCACTCGGCTCCGCGCCCCTCTCGATCCCGGTCCAGGAGGAGGTCCAAGGATCGGTCGCGGAGCCGCACTCGACATCGTCGCTCGTCTGGCTCGAAGTCTTCGGGTAAGTTGAAGCACTCCAAGAAGTCCAAGAGGCGACACCGCTCTTCGGACTCCGGTCGCGCGACTCGGCCGAGGGTCAGGGTGGTTCCACCCCCACGGCTCCGCCGGAGCTGCAGGCGCCGCGCACGTCCCCATACCCGCCGGTCCCTGGGACTGACGCGACACCGGCGGAGGTCAGTGCCTTCCTCTCGGCCATGAGGAGCCTGGCCCCGCCGTCGACGCCCGCTAGCGCGCCTTCGGGCCCCGCGGACTCGACTGGGCGACCTTGCGCGCCGGCGGCTCCGGCCCCGGCGCCATTGGAGGCTCCGGCCCCGACGCTGCAGGTCCCCGAGGGGCCCGAGCCGGTCGACCTCATCACGCGTCCTCCGCCGGCGTCGACTCCGGCGCCACCTCCGACGCCGACTCCGGTCGACGTTGATCCCCGGTTCAGCCCCTGTCCGGTCCCGACGCCGATGCGGCGCTGCCCGACGCCGCATCCGACGCCGCTAGAGACACATCATGTCTATCGACCGGCTCCGATCATTCCTCCTGTTTACCAGGAATCAGATGACGGGGCTACTGGGAGGGGTTCTGAGGACCCTTTGGCCCTTCAGGGCCAACTTGCACAGGACTGGGCAGATGAACTGGGGGAGGCCAGTGGTTTGGATACCTCACCGGACACTGGATTCATCTCTCCTCCGACTGTGGCTTCGGAGGAGGGTGCAGCTTTTTCTGTGGTGCTGCGCAAGGCGGCTGCGGCCCTTGGGCTTGAGCTGCCTGCCGTGGCTGTGAGGACTAACATCCTCACTGAGGTGCTTCACTCACTGAGCCTCTGCTGCAATTCAATGAGGCCCTCATTGACGTTCTACAGGGCACCTGGTCCAAGCCCTCCACAGTCCCTCCTGTGGATAGGAACGTTGCCAGGCGCCACCGCCCTGCTCCGGGCGACCCCAGTTTTCTGTCCCAACACCCCACCCCGAGAGTCTGGTTATCCAGGCCTCTACTTCCCAATCCTCCTTCCCGTCCGCTCCACCGGACCGGGATTCCAAGAGACTGGATCAGTTCGGTAAAAAGCTGTTCTCCTCGCTCAGTTTGGGCCTGCGGTCTTTGAACACCGCCTGTCTCTTGGACCGTTATTCCCACTCTCTGTGGGATATGGTGGAGGACGTGCTGCCCCTGTGCCCGGAGGAGACCCCGGCACGGCTTTCCTCGGCTCTGGCCGATGGGAGGGATGCAGCGCGCCATGCCATCCGATGTGGACTCGACACTACGGACTCGCTGGGTAGGGCTATTTCTACCACGGTGGCGCTTCGACATCACGCCTGGCTACGGTCCACGTCCTTTTCAGGGGATGTCCAGAGCACTCTCATGGACATGCCTTTTGATGGCACTCGCCTTTTTGGTGAGAAAGCGCACAGTGCGCGGTCTCGCTTCAAGGACTCCCGGGCTACGGCCAAGTCCTTGGGCCTCTCGGCCCGCGGCCACAAACTTCCGCTTTTCGCTCCTTTCGTGGCCAAGGAAGGGGCACCTCCTCACGTCCGCCTAGCCACCGGCCGCAGAACCAGCCTGCACGCGGTCGCGGACGTGGTTTCCGCCGAGGCGGTACTGGAGGACAACGCGGTAAGTCCACATCGACCCCGGCAGCATCTGCCTCAAAGCCTTCCTAGTCCGAGCTTTCAGGCCCATTCCTCGCCAGTGGGGGGCCGGGTTCGCCATCACCTGCTCCACTGGCGTACCATCACTTCAGAAAGGTGGGTGCTGCAAATCGTCCGAAGGGGCTACTCCCTACCCTTCGAGACGACCCCTCCAGCCATGCCACCACAGCACCACCGTATCTCGGAGGATCATTTGAATCTTCTGCGAGAGGAAGTTTCGGCCCTCTTGGCCAAAGAGGCCGTCGAGCGCGTTCCAAGCCCAGAAGTAGGTCGTGGTTGTTATTCCCACTACTTTCTGGTTCCCAAGAAGGGCAAAGGGGGCCTACGCCCTATCTTGGACCTCCGGAACGTCAATGCCTTCCTCCGGAAGGAACGGTTCAAAATGTTGACTTTGGCTCAGGTTCTAGCTGCCCTAGACCCTGGAGACTGGATGGTAGCGTTGGACTTGCAGGACGCATATTTCCACATCCCCGTCCTGCCGGCCCACCGGCGTTACCTGCGGTTCACTGTGGGTCAGGAGCACTTTCAGTTCACCGTGCTCCCCTTCGGCCTTACCAGTGCCCCTCGGGTGTTCACGAAAGTGATGGCGGTGGTCGCAGCTAATCTGCACAGATCAGGGGTTCCAGTCTTCCCCTATCTCGACGACTGGTTGTTGAAGGCGGGCTCGCCCCAGGCAGTCGTCTCCCACCTCCAGACTACGGCGGATCTCCTGCATTTGCTGGGGTTTTCCATCAACGTGCCGAAGTCACACCTGAGCCCCTCTCAGAAGCTCCTCTTCATCGGAGCGGTTCTCGATTTGGCGCAGTTCCGGGTTCATCCGCCGGAGCAGCGGGTCCGGGATATACAGGCCCTAATTCCCATCTTTCGGCCTCTATCCTGGGTTTCGGTCAGGCTAGTGTTGCCGCTTCTGGGGCTGATGGCCTCCTGCATCCTACTAGTGCATCACGCCAGGCGGCGCATGCGGGCTCTGCAGTGGGACCTGAAGTTTCAGTGGGCCCAGCATCACGGCAATCTGTCCGACCATGTCTTGATCTCGGAGGGCACTGCACAGCAGTTGCAGTGATGGCTCACGGACCGCGATTAGGTCACGGGCACCAGCCTCTCCCTACCGGAGCATGTCGTAGTGACGGATGCGTCCCTCCTGGGATGGGGTGGCCATATGGGGGAGGCGGAGATCAGAGGCCTCTGGTCTCCGGCGGAGTCTTGCCTCCACATCAACTTGTTGGAGCTGAGAGCGATCCGACTTGCACTGAAAGCCTTCCTTCCCTCTGTCCGGGGAAGTGTCGTGCAGGTGTTCATGGACAACACCACCGCCATGTGGTATTGTAACAAACAGGGCGGGGTGGGGTCGCGGACCCTTTGTCAGGAGGCTCTGCGCCTCTGGACATGGCTGGAACACCAGGGCATTACCCTGGTGGTTCAACATCTGGCGGGCTCTCTGAATGCCAGAGCAGACGAACTCAGCCGCCGGTGCATGATGGATCACGAATGGCGTCTGAACTCCGAGGTGGCGCAAGGTCTCTTTCAGCAGTGGGGAGAGCCTTGGTTAGATCTATTCGCCACCGACGAGAACGCGCAATGTCAGCAGTTCTGCGCGTTGGAATTTCCAAGGCGGCACTCGCTCGGCGACGCTTTTGGTCGCGAGTGGAGCTGCGGTCTGTTGTACGCCTTTCCGCCTATACCACTTCTGCCCAGAGTGCTGAAGAAGAGCAGGCGCGACAGGGCCCTAGTCATCTTGGTGGCTCCGGATTGGGCACGAAGGTACTGGTATCCCAATCTACTCAGTATGTTGACCGATCCTCCGATACGTCTGCCCCTTCGGGAGGATCTTCTGTCGCAGCAGCAGGGGACGGTCCTCCACCCGAACCTGTCCAGCCTCCACCTCCATGCGTGGAGATTGAGCGGCGGTAGTTGATGCCATTTGACTTGCCTCCTGAAGTCTGTGATATCATTCTGGCAGCCAGGCGTCGCTCCACAAAGACGGTATACGCCTGCCGGTGGAACAAATTTGTGGCATGGTGCACAGCAAAGGCTGTGGATCCCCTTTCCGCCACTCTTTGAGGTTCTCCTCTTTCTTCTTTCTTTGGCCCAGCAGGGCTCTGCCCTGGGCACCTTGAAAGGTTATCTTGCTGCCATCTCTGCCTTCTTACGGCTTCCTGATCAGCCCTCTCTTTTCAAGTCCCCTGTAGTGTCACGCTTTCTTAAAGGCATTACTCACACGTTCCCTCCTGTCCCTTTCGTAATGCCTCAGTGGGACTTGAATCTTGTCCTAACATTTCTGATGTGCTCTCCCTTTGAGCCTCTTCACAATTGTCCTCTTCGTCTTCTGACGCTTAAGACTGCTTTCCTGGTAGCCATCACCTCGGCTAGACGGGTGAGTGAGCTCCAGGCTCTATCGTCCAAGCCTCCTTTTCTATCTGTTCATCCGGACAAGGTTGTCCTTTGGCCTCGTCCTTCCTTTCTACCGAAAGTGGTGACCCCCTTTCATCTTGGGCAATCTGTCACCTTGCCCACCTTCTTTCCGCCTCCGCATCCGCATCCTTCCAAAGAGGAAGAGCGGCTCCACCGTCTGGACCCAAAACGTGCGCTCTCCTTTGATTTGGACCGCACAAAACAGTTCCGAGTGGACGACCAGCTTTTCGTTGGCTACGTGGGTGCAAAGAAGGGAAAAGCTGTGCACAAACGGACCATCTCCCGGTGGGTCGTTTTGTGTATAAAAATCTGTTATTCCTTGGCAAAAAAGGACCCTCCTATTGGGCTGCGAGCCCATTCTACTCGGGCCACGGCGGCTACTACTGCTTTGGGACGGGGAGTCCCTTTGCAGGACATCTGTCAGTTGGCGACGTGGGCTTCGCTGCACACGTTTGCCAGGCACTATTGCCTAGACAGCCAAGTCCGGAGGGATGGCTTCTTTGGCCGTTCTGTCCTCCAGGACTTTCTGGTGTGATCTTGGTTCGCAGACCCACCACCGGGGTTGGTATTGCTTGGGTATCTATTCTCAGGTGAGGAATCTAACTAACGTGTTTCTTTCAGATGAACAAGTTACTTACCTTCGGTAACGATTTATCTGTAAGAAACATTAGTTAGTTAGTTTCCTCACCGACCCACCCATCCTCCCCGTTCTGCGAACTGACATCTAGGGTTAAGGCTATCCTTTTCAGGGCCCTAGATTTTTTGGCACCAGTGTCGGTCTCTTGCATGGCTCTGCGTTCCTGGCGCGGAAAGCTATGTACAAGAACTGACGTCAGCGCGCGAGGGCGGCGTCCAAGTACTCCGACGTCATTCCGGCGCACGACGCCAACGACGGACGCGGAGCCGCAGACGACGCCTAGCGACGCGCAAGGGGTATTGCTACAAAAATCTTCCGGATCCAGTCTGACGCCTGGGGATATTCTAAGGTGAGGAATCTAACTAACTAATGTTTCTTACAGATACATCGTTACCGAAGGTAAGTAACTTGTTCATTAAGGTTGTGGTTTACGGTTGTCCGTAATAATTCGACCCATCGGTATGGGTTTCTTACCATGAGGCTTCTACCTCGCCTGCCTTTCACAGGGGCGTTTTTCAGCATCGCTGCGCTCCTCTTTGTCCATGTTGGTTGCTCCTCTTTTCGCCAACAACTGTCCCTTGGGGCCCTTGTTCTGTTACTTTCAGGCACAGTGCTTCCACGGCTGACGTCCATCATCGTTTAGCGCCAGGGCAGAGCGGATGTGCGGCACGCTTCTTTAGTATTTGCACGTACTGGGAGTGCACACTGGTATGATTCGCTATCATAGGGTGTTTACGTTCTTTCTTCCAGCTTCTGCGGTACTGGTTCTACCCTCCCCTCTTCAGGATGGGTAATAGTTTCTCGTACTTCAGCCATGTCTAGACTTGTTCTTGAAGGTAGCGTCTTCGCCATTTACGCCTATGCTGTACATGGCCTTGTGCCCTCCATTTCTGGGCACTTCCCCAGCAGGAGTTTTTCTTCTTTCCCTGCTGCTTTCCCCACAGGTGTTTTTCACACTTCTGCTTTGGGTTCCTGCTGTCACACTCTCAAGGGAGTGTTCTCTTCAGGATACTCGCTTCTTGGTTCCCTGGGCAAATAGGCCGGTCCTGACTGTTTCCACTATCGTGTTTGGTTCCATCTCCTCATCTGTCTTGCGGGGGCCCATGGCTCCTCCCAGGCGGGTGGCTGATGCCGTTTACGGGTCCGCACATTGTCTCCAGATGTCTGTTGGTACTTTTTGCTTACCATCGTCTTGTATTATGTAACGCATCATTTTACGCGTTATCTTCTTACTTTATATCTGCTCTGTGCTCTTCGTACAGCAGAGTCGCGCAGGCAACGTTCCTTTCTGCGGTGTCCGCGGTCTTCGCCTCGGTCTGCTCATTCTACGAGCTCTTGTGTGGGTGTCCAGCTTGCCAGTTGCCCCTTTTTACCGATGGTCCTCTTGCTAACACATCCTTCACATCTGGGCTGCTATCGTTTTTACTGTAGTCCTGTTCTGTGTAATTCTGCTTGTTGCTATCAGCCCTCTCACATGTCTTGTGACAGGGCGTCTGTGTACTGGAGCACTTGCTGGCCATGGGTCTGCATCCTGCCACTGCTGCCCCACGTATTTTGGCTGGTGCGGGTTCGACAGTGCTTTTTTCCACTGTTGTGCATACTGGACCTGTATGCGCTGACCCGGTCATACCAGTTTGTCATCTCTCTGGGTTTTACTTGCAGTCGCAACATCAGATCCTGCGGATCCATAGGACCCTAGGCTCAGTTCCTCTTCTTGCGACGCCATGAAATCTCACTTCTGCACCAACATTTCTAGCTTATGCTTTTTTCTCTCAACCCGTATCTACATATGGGAGTATCTGAAAGAGACATGTTAGTGATAGATTCCTTACCATAGAATATCCCCATGCGTCAGACTGGATCCGGAAAGTCTTTTCATAGCAGTACCCTTGCGCGTCAGAAGGTGGCGTCATGCTGCTCCGCGTCAGTCACTGGTGTCGTATGCGCGGAGATTACGTCACGGAGACTACTTAGGTGCCACCCATGCGCGCTGACGTCAGTTCTTTCTTTTTCCGTGCCAGCAAGCGCAGATCCGGATAGAGCACGTACCTCAGTCACTTTTGACTACTCTTTTGAGACTTTTTGTCTCCCCTTTTTCCTCCTGGTGCACGTAGGGATGGCTTTAAGTCTTGTGGGACCTGCGGTCGCAACCGGGACTGTCGAGCCATGGCCCCGAAGGCCTTGAGGGGGCGGCGCGGGAAGCTGCTGGAGGTCCAGCACTGGTCCCAACGCCGCTCCAGGGACCATTCCCGGGACCGCTCGCGGGGCCGCAGTCGTCGCTCCTCGGGCTCCAAGTCTCCGCTCTCGGATTCCGGTAAGCGACGACATAAAAGAAGTCAAAGAAGCGTGTTCGCTCTCTGACGTCCCCCCGTTGGTCCTCGGATGCGACGAGGGGGACAGGGGCTCTGCCCCCGCGGCTCCTTTGGAGCCTGGGAGTCCCATGGCCTGCCCGCCTTACCCGGGTCCGTCGGCGACTCCCAAACAGGTGCAATAGTTTCTTGCCACCATGGACCGCCTTTTTAGGCCTCGGGCTCCCGCTGGCGCGCCTTCGGACCCCGCGGTCCCGTGTCCAGATCCTCTTGGCCCGCCGGCACCGCCAGTGGATCCAGCCTCGGCGCCACAGGATCCTACGCCGTTGGCTCCAGCCCCGGCGCCACGAAGTCCAGTGCTGCCGGCTCCGGCGCCGCAATGGGTGTCGTTTGTCCCCCCCCCCCCCCCGCCCCTTGCCCCAATTCCAGCACCATTTCGTTCCGGCCTGGGATCCGCATTGGGAGACAGACGCAGTTTGCCCCTTCTCCGGCTCTGCCGCCGCGACCGGTTCCTCCTGCAGCGTAGGTGGATTATGACTGGGAGGGGTCCGAGGACCCTCTTGCCCTTCAATGTGACTCCGAGCAGGACTGGGTGGACGATCTGGAGGACACCGGCGGCCTCGATGCCTCTCCCCTGACTACGATGGAGGAGGGCGCTTCCTACACAATGGTGCGCCGTCGGGCTGCCGAGGTCCTCAATCTTGATCTTCCTACGGTAGCCCTTAAGACTAACCTCCTTACTTAGGTGCTCCAGACGGCTTCGACTTCATTGAAGCCGCTGCTCCCCTTCCACGACGACCTCACCGGCGTATTGTTGATCACTTCGTCACGGCTGGCCACAGGGGGTCCTGTGTATAAAAATGTCGCCAGGTATCACCGCCCGGCGTTTGGTGACCCCGCGTTTTTGACCACTCATCCCACGCCTGAGAGTCTGGTCATCCAGGCCTCGACGTCGCAGAGTGCCTTTCCCACGGCTCCACCGGATAAGTACTCTAAGAAGCTGGAGCAGTTTGGTAAGCGGTTGTTCTAGTCGGCCAGCTTAGGGCTGTGGTCGGTGAATACCGTTTGCTTGTTGGGCCGCTATTCCCACGCGGTGTGGGACACAGTTGCTCAGGTGTTACCTCAGAGTCCTGAGTAGGTCCATGCTGTGCTTTCCCAGGCGGTTGCTGAGGGTAAGGATGCGGCTAAGTTCGCCATTCGGTGTGGTTGGGACACCGCTGACTCGTTGGGCAGGGCGATTTCTACGACTGTGGCGTTGCGTCACCACGCCTGGTTGCGATCCACTGGGTACTTGCCTGGCGTCCAGAGCTCGCTCATGGACATGCTCTTTGACGGCACTCGCCTGTTTGGCGATAAGGCCGACGGTGCGCTTTAAGGACTCGCGGGCCACGGCCAAGTCCTTGGGTCTTTCCACTAAGAGCCCAGCCACTTCTGGGTTTCGTTCCTTTCTTGGCCAAGGCAGTGGCGCCCAGGCAAGTTCCTTCAACAAGCCTGTGCAGAACAAGCCTCAGCGTGGACGTGGCTTCCACAAGGGTGGCTCTGGGAATCAGCGTGGGGGGCAGTCCACCTCCGCCCCCGCTGCTTCTACCTCCAAACCTTCCTAATCCGAGCTTTGTGGAGCACCCCACGCCTGTGGCTGGCAGGATCCGTCACCACCTCCACCATTGTCGCGATATCACATAGGACAAGTGGGTGTTGCAGATCATCCGCGGGGGTTATTCTCTTCCCTTTCAGTCCTCCCCTCCCGCCATGCCACCTAGGTGCATGTCGGAGGATCACTTGTTGCTTCTCCAACAGGAATTACGGTCCTCTAGGCCAAGGGGGCCATCGAGCGCGTTCCTGGGCCAGAAGTAGGACGTGGTTGTTATTCTCACTACTTTCTGGTCCCCAAGAAGGACAAAGGGGGCATGTGCCCCATTTTGGACCTCCGGAACGTCAATGGCTTCCTCCGGAAGGAGGAGTTCAAAATGCTGACTCTGGCTCAGGTCCTGGCTGCCCTCGACCCTGGAGACTGGATGGTATCGTGGGACTTGCAGGACGCATATTTTCACATCCCCGTTCTGCTGGCCCACCAGCGTTACCTGCGGTTTACGGTAGGCCAGGAGCATTTTCAGTTTGCCGTGCTCCCCTTCGGCCTTACCAGTGCCCCTGGGGTGTTCACGAAGGTGATGGCGATGGTCGCAGCTCATCTGCGCAGGTCAGGGGTGTCGGTCTTCCCCTACCTCGACGACTGGTTGTTGAAGGCGGGCTCGCCCCAGGCAGTCGTCCGCCACCTTCAGACTACGGCCGACCTCCTGCATTTGCTGGGGTTCTCCATCAATGTGCCGAAGTCGCACCTGAGTCCCTCTCAGAAGCTCCCATTCATCAGAGCGGTTCTGGATTAGATGCTGTTTCGGGTTTATCCTCCCGAGCAGCGAGTCCGGGATATTCAGGCTACGATTCCGACCTTTCACCCTCTGTCCTGGGTTTGTCAGGATGACCCTCCAGCTCCTGGGCCTGATGGCCTTCTGCATCCTGCTAGTACAACATGCCAGATGGCATATGCGGGCTCTGCAGTGGGACCTGAAGTTCCAGTGGGCGCAGCATCAGGGCAACCTGTCCGATCATGCCCAGATCTCTGAGGGCACTGCACGACAATTGCAGTGGTGGCTCACGAATCGCGATTGGGTCAGTGGCAGATCCGTCTCCCTTCCCCAACCGGAGCACACAGTGGTGACAGATGCGTCCCTCCTGGGATGGGGAGGCCACTTAAGAGAGGCAGAGATCAGAGGACTCTTGTCTCCGGCGGAGTCCTGGCTCCATATCAACCTCTTGGAGCTTCAGGCGATCAGGCTTGCACTGAAAGCATTCCTTCCCTCTGTCCGGGGAAGTGTGGTGCAGGTGTTCATGGACAACACGACCGCCATGTGGTATTGCAACAAACAGGGCGGGGGGGGTCCTCGTCCCTATGTCAGGAGGCTTGGCGCCTCTGGGCATGGCTGGAACGTCAAGGCATTACCTTGGTGGTTCGACATCTGGCAGGTTCTCTGAACGCCAGGGCGGACGAACTCAGCCGCCAGTGCTTGACGGATCACGAATGGCGTCTGCACTCTGACGTGGCGCAAGGTCTCTTTCAGCAGTGGGGAGAGCCTTGGTTAGATCTATTCGCCAACGAAGAGAACGCACAATGTCATCAGTTTTGCGCGTTGGACTTTCCAAGGCGGCACTCACTCGGCGACGCTTTTGTTGCGAGTGGTGTTGCGGTCTGTTGTACGCCTTTCTGCCTATACCACTTCTGCCCAGTGTGCTGAAGATCAGACGCGACCGGGCCCAAGTCATCCTTGTGGCTCCGGATTGGGCACAAAGGTACTGGTATCCCGAGCTACTCAGCATGGCGATCGATCCCCCGATCCGCCTGCCTCTTTGGGAGGATCTTCTGTCGCAGCAGCAGGGGAAGGTCCTCCACCCGAACCTGTCCAGCCTCCACCTCCATGCGTAGAGATTGAGCGGCGACAGTTGATAGCCTTCGATCTTCCTCCCGAAGTCTGTGATGTCATTCTGGCAGCCAGGCGTCCCTCCACTAAAACGGTATACGCCTGCAGGTGGAACAAGTTTGTGGCATGGTGCACAGTAAAGGCTGTGGATCCCCTTTCTGCCCCTCTTTCTGAAGTTCTTCTGTTCCTGCTTTCTTTGGCCCAGCAGGGCTCTGCTCTGGGCACTATCAAAGGTTATCTTTTGGCCATCTCCGCCTTTCTAAGGCTTCCAGATCAGCCTTCTCTCTTTGTCCCCGGTTGTTAACCATTTCCTTAAAGGCAGTACGCACATCGTTCCTCCTGTGCCGTTTATCATGCCTCAATGGGACTTGAACCTCGTTTTGACTTATCTGATGGGCGCTCCTTTCGAGCCACTTCATACCGGTCTTTTGTGTCTTCTTACTCTTAAGACTGCTTTTCTGGTCGCTATCACCTCTGCCACATGAGTGAGTGAGCTCCACGTTCTTTCTTCCAAACCTCCTTTCCTTTCTGTTCATCCGGACAAGGTTGTGTTAAGGACCCATCCTTCTTTTCTGCCCAAGGTTGTCACGCCCTTCCACATCGGGCAGACCATCACTTTGCCCACCTTCTTTCCGCCTTCGCATCCTTTGAAAGAGGAAGAGAGGCTCCACCGTCTGGACCCATAACGTGCACTCTTGTTCTATCTGAAGCGCACTCAACAGTTCCGGGTGGATGATCAACTGTTTGTTGGCTACGTGGGCGCCAAGAAAGGTCGGGCTGTGCACAAACGTACCATCTCTCGGTGGGTGTTTTGTGTATTAAAGCCTGTTACTCCTTGGCTAAAAAGGAGCCTCCTGTGGGGCTGCGTGCCCATTCTACTCGAACGACGGCAGCCACTACCGCTCTGGGACGGGGAGTCCCTTTGCAGGATATCTGTCAGGCAGCTACGTGGTCCTCGCTGCATACTTTTACCAAGCATTCTTGCCTGGACAGCCAAGTCCAGAGAGATGGCTTCTTTGTCCGTTCTGTTCTCCGGGATTTTCTGGTGTGATCTTAGTTCGGAGACTCACCACCGGGGTTGGTATTGCTGGGGTATCTATTCTAAGGTAAGGAATCTAACACTAACGTGTTTCTTTCAGATAAACAAGTTACTTACCTACGGTAACGATATATCTGTAAGAAACATTAGTTAGTGTTCGATTCCTTACTGCCCCGCCCTTCCTCCCCGTTCTGCGAACTGATTTCTAGGGTCAAGGTCATCCCTTTTAGGGCCCTAGTTATATGCACCAGTGGTCTGTGTCTTGCATGGCTCTGCATTCCTGGCGCGGAAAGTCGTGTACAGAACTGACAGCGCGCATGGGTGGCGCCTAAGCAGTCTCCGTGACGTCATCTCGGCGCATTCGACGCCAGCGACGGACGCGGAGCCGCACGACGCCACCTACTGACGCACAGAGGTACTGCTAGCGAAAGCTTTCCGGATCCAGTCTGACGCCTGGGGATATTCTAAGGTAAGGAATCTAACACTAATTAATGTTTCTTACAGATATATCTTTACCGAAGGTAAATAACTTGTTCTTTAATTGGATTTATTTCCTAGAACCAAGCAAGCCCTGCACAGGTGTATATGATAATTTTCACAGCAGGTTGAACAATACAAGCAAGCGGAATGGAAATGACTTTGTTACAGGTTTGTAAATGCTTTCAATACAGTGGAAATTACTGTTCGATTACTTTGAATTACTTTGCAGATTAGTTTTCCTCCTCGGTGTGATACACCTAGATATCACACTGGGACATTTCCTAGAGAAAATGTAAGAAAGCAATTTTGTTGTAGTTTACAGTTTTTCAACGTTCCATACAAAACCAACACCACACTTAAAACATTTTTCAAGGAAAAACTATTAATGTATTCTTATGGAGAGAAATGAAGTTATCTGTTAACAGGTAAGTACTTTGTTTTGGGAGTTGGTATTCTGGGGTTAGAACCAGGGCTCCCACATGGTCAAGGATGCACTCTCGAAACGCCGTCAGCGGCACTAGGGTGGCCGGGTGCTGAGTGCTGAGTCCCAGTGTTATCCAGTGGGAGATAGCGGGCCTCCGGTTGGTGGCTACTCACGAGCAGGCCGGCCACAAGATTGTGGGAGCAAAGCTTCTGGGGTTTAGCTCAGGGCAAAGAGGGATCTAGTATACCACACAAAGTGCACCCACAGAGGTACGGGGCGGCTGGGGGCAGAGCGCTGTTTTGGCATTTGGTGCCCTGTTGTTTTCAAGGGGAGTTGCCGGTTTTGGCTGCAGGCTCGGTGCTTGAAGACTTCTGGGAGGAACCAACAGCTGGGAAGGTAAGTTGGAGGGCTTGTGGACGTAGGCGCACTTCAGGTTATTTTCTGCAGGGCGGCTGGATGCAGGACTGTCTTTTGAGGTCGGATTTCACCTTACCGGGCCACTCTCAGTTGGGGGGTGGTGTTTCCTTGTAGAAGCTGCAGGTGATGTCCTGGAGGGGTCAACCAACAGGCTCTGAAGCTCTGGGGGACCTCCCTGGGACCGGTGGGCCACCCAATTTCAGGCCGTAGTTGTCAGGTGCAGTGGTGGTTCCAGGCATGTGGTTTCTTTGTCCTCAGCAGGCTCAAGAGTCTGTCTTGGAGAGTTTCTTTTGAACAGAGCTGCTGTTCACAGGGGATCCGGTCTTTGTTGAAGGCAGTCAGTCCTCCCTGGGTTCTGGAGGTCACCGCCTGCAGGACAAGGCGACTTTTGGTGCAGGATCTCAGGAAACTGCAGACGGGCCGGTAGGTCTGGGGCCAAGTCAGTTCTTCTCTGCCGTCTTCTCTGCTGGACATCTCCTTTCGTCCTTCTTCCTCGTACATTGCTGGAATCTGCCGCCTTGGTTCAGGGCTGCCCCCTAAATACTGTATTTAGGGGGGTGTTTTAGGGGTCTCTAGGTTAGTAGCCAATGGGCTACTGACTTTAGGGTGCCTACACCCTTGGTGAGCTCACCCCATGTGGGGGAAGTGGGCACAAACCCTAATCCTGATTGGGGAGTGCCTGCCATTTGCAAGATGGCGGGCACTGAAGAGTGGGCTTCACCTCACCTCCCCACCTGAGGGGTTCGGTTGGCAGAGGTGGGCACTCCTTCTGGGCTGGCTAATTTTTCCCGCCTGTCTTCCCGCCAAAAAGGAGGGGAGACTGGAAGGTGGCCTACTCCTGATAGCAGGAGAAGGCTGGGGGTCGCTTTACAAAGGCGGCTAGGCCTTCGAAGCTCCCCTGCCACAGATGGCTCTTCCTGGCGTGGGGGAGGTGTGACCACCTCCGCCCAGGAAAGGCTTTGTTTCTAGGCTCATGGAGCGAAGCCTCCTACCCCAGGGGTCCAGAAACATGTCTTGTGGTGGCAGGCTGGTGTGTACCAGTGAGGGAACCCACCAGAAGCTGTTCGTTTTTCAGGGGGCATCTCTAAGATGCCCTCTGAGTGCATTTTTCATTAAATCCCATGTGAGAAGTTGGCCTGATATATGATGTCAATAGTTCTAGTGTACACCCTGTATCAGTCCAAACAACCCTTATGGTGATTGGTTGTAAAGTCAACCTTATAGACCAGCTATCCTAGTGGTAGCATGGACAAGAGCAGTCTTAGGCTAAACTCTGTATGGCATGTGAAGCCAGCTGTTATACCATTATAGTCCCTTGAATACCAAATGAAAGGACACCACACCAAGTATATATAAAGTTAGAATGTATTTATTCTAGCATATACCCTCAGCTCAGCACTCTTTATGAGGTCAGAGGTCTAAGTACAAACAATTTCTTAAGTAGCATACGTTAAGTTACACAGGAAAATACAGTTAGGCCCAGGGGCGACGCAAACCATATACTAAGAAAGTGGTATAAGTACGACGTCACGGACAGGGAGTAGGCCTAGGGCCTAGGGAATCGCTGGGGCTACACTACCCTACCAATAGTTAGGAAGTGGGAGGCCCACGGGAGGCGTGTGCAGTGTGGAAACACACACGCGGGTTACATTAAAGTCAATGGGAATGTAATAGTCAGAAATAGGAAGAATAAGGACACTTCCGAAGTAACTAGGAGGAAGCAACTAAAGACTTAGACACTTGGATAGTCAATATCCACTGGAGCACCGGAGTACTCGCTTTACCTCACCCACAGGAGACGGGTGCATAGGTGTGAAGATGTTTCGGGTGTCGTCGCTGGATCCTATGGATGGCTGAAGAACAGATGCCGGCAGGCGGCCAGGAGGAAGATGTCTGGTGGACCCAAGGATGGATCTTAAAGGAAGAACACCTGCAAGCAGAGAGGACAAAGTCTGGGTCACTAGCCAGTGACCGGGTGGAACCAGGAAGGAACCAGGTGATGTCGTGCAGAACACAGGTGATGTCTTGAAGCTTGTCTCTGCAGCTGCGTAGACCAGGAGGCGTCGATGACGACCAGAACCAGGGTACGAGCTGTCCCACGAAGGATCTTGCTGATGGCGGAGTCGACGTCCCGATTGGAGTCAACAAACCTTGGCAAAGGCAACCCACGCGGAAATGGAAATTCGCTTAAGGTGCAGACCAGGAAGGCCTGTGGTGTTTCTCTTTCACAGGGAAGCAAGGGCCAGTCTGGAGGAGCCAAACCAGCGGTGGAAAGTTAAGGGTTCGTCGTCACTGAGGCTACTAGCCAACGGGCCAGCAACCGGACAGACGCGTCGAGCAGGGAAATGCAGAAGGGCCCCACGCAGAACTCGTGGAGGGCTGATCTTCGGTGCAGATGGTGCTCTGGGTTGGGGCTTCTCAATCCCCAGAGCACAACTTCGAGGATGCCTCAGAAGCTGCGCTGGAAGCTACTCGCCAATTTTCCCAGGTAGCCGGTCCCACGTCTCTCGTCGCCTCCACGGATCTCAGCTCGGCTGTGGGTGTGGATCAGGGCCGGAGAAGTCTGGAAGTCAAGGCGCTGGTCGGGCTCTGCAGTCGGTTCCTCGTAGAACTTGGGCAAAGCAAACGACAGGTCGCTTGTTGGTGCCTGTTTGCACAGGGTGGCCACTCCTTGGCCACAAGGGAGATTCTTCAGTCTTCTTGTCGTCGAATGTCGAAGGTCCAGAGTTTCGTGTCTAGTTTCAGTTCAGGATAATCCAAAGTCCTAGGGATTCAGCTCCTACTCTTATACTAATCTGGGGGGCTGGGTTACCTGCTAGGTCCCTCCTATGGGTGAGACCAGGGAGGGGGGTGGTTACACCCCCTTCCCTTTGTCCAGTTTCGCGCCAGGGCTGGGGCTGGAGTGCCCCAGCACCGGTTTGAACCGGGCTATGCATGGGACACCTTGTGTGCCCCAGGCAGTGTCTTGTTTCTTTCATCCCTCCCTGCCCCAATAAACTAAGTCCTGTCTGGGGTGGTGCTAGCTCCTCCCAAGGCAGGAAACCTATTGTCCAAGCCTCCCTCGCTGGAAGGACTCCCAGCAGCAGGAGGTCAGACTTGTGTCCGTGGCAGCAGCATCCATTTTGTGATGCTGGGGCTCTGGTTAACTTTAACCGGATAAGTAGGATTTTAACATGTCTTCTCCCTCTAGAAGGGGGGAATAGTATCCTCATCGCCAGAAATGGTGTGAGGGTAGTATTCCAAAGTGTTAGACACCTTACACGACATGTTTTGATAAAGCCAAACCATAGTTACCATAACCGCTAGGATTATATGGCACTTTAAGAGTATATGGTATGCGATATCATAGAACAGCGATAAGGACATGGTTCCGAAAGCTGCAGACAGGCTCAGCTCATGCTAGAGCACCATCTCACATGTTACCAAGCACTCTGCCTCCAGGATTATTAAGGCCTGCCATAGGAGTGGCTTACAGGTTACCCATGTGTCTATATATAAGGTAGGTATAGGAATACTATACCTAAGCAAGGGGTGATTACACAACCTTGCCCCAGCTGAGTGATCAGCCAGTTGTGTCATGATGGGAGGCCAGCCAGGGGTGGCATAATACATGCTGCAGCCCCTGGTAGGCCTAGGGTACACCTATGCCCTGGGTACCTACGGTACACTGTACAGGGACCCATAAGGTGATCCTTACCAATTGGGTTATGTACCTAAAGTACATAGTATGAATTTAGAGAGAGAACAGCTGGGCTGTGGGTCTGATTAGCAGGCTCACAGCCACATCTAAGTCGAAAACCAGTGAAGCAAAAGCAAAAAGTGGGGGTGACCATAGGAAGCAGACCCTACTCTCCTACATCCCACACTGGCATCATTGTGGGTTTAATGTGCTGAGAAGTTTGATACCAAACTTCCTAGTTTTCAGTAAAGCCATTATGGTGCTGTGGAGTTTGTAATGACATACTCCCAGCACCTTATTCTCTTAGTAGCATAACTGCACTTACAATGTCTAAGAATTGGTCTAGACACTGAAGGGGTACAGGGCTTGTAGTGAAGGCAGCGATTTAGATGCATACATTGCTATGTTAGCATAAGCGCGTTAGATGTTAGAAAAGCCATCTTGCCACTTTTACTGCTTTTGCACACGACACTGCAGAGACATGTTATTATTTAAAAACTGCTTGCTTGCCTTTTCTTCAGATGAGAACTGTCTGTTGTTCACATCCCTAGACGTGCACTGCGACCTTTGTCGGAACATTGTGTGCAAAACACTCTGAGCCACCAGACAATGTATGTTTTTGAGTTCAGGTTGATCGGCCCACTCTCTAGCCATAATACGCACACAGCTGCAAATACCTGGGTGTCGAGAGCCTTTAATATTACTGTTTGCACGCGTTAGAAACACATTCTGGAGAAGAACATTTCCAGGCGCAGAGCAAAGCTGATCCTGTGATGTGATTCACCTAAGCTGATCTTTACGGTATGGTGTTCCCCGTTTAAGCCTAGAGACCTATCAGTATAATAATACTAGCCTACTAGCGAAGGGAAGGTGGTTGTATTCCACTGTCATGTGTAACATGATTTCTCCCTTCATTTTCTATGGTATTGTAACAATGCTGATGGTTTTAATTATAATCATTTGTCTGCTTATGTTAGCCAAAGGACTGCATCTTAGGACACTTATTTTATAAAATAAACCTTTTAAACTTTACTGTGTCTCTGATTACTCTTGTTGTGGACTGATATGAGAATAATAACGAACAGGTATTTCTGATTCCCACCATTCCTGAGAGTACTCTAAGTCGCTTGTTCTGGGTTGTCTATACATTGGGACCTCGGAGAGAATACGGATAATGAATGGAACACTGATGCTGGTCGGATAGGGGTTCTGGGTAGTGAGGTGACTTTTTGGTACACCACAATTCACTGAGGTCCTGGTTTCCTGTGCATAGTTCTGTGCATGAGCAGAATCCCTGCAACATGGCGCACCTAACGTTTGGCCTTTTGATTTGAAACGCCTTAGTAGTGCTTATATTAGTCCACGACACCCTAACTCTTGTTTCCGGATAGCGGGAGTGACGGTTTTGACCTACCTGTTTGTACAATAGGTTCCCACAAGCTTGTTAATTAAAAAGGTTTTAATATTTCTGAACCCTTGTGCTACTGTAAAATCCATGGTTGTTCTTCTCTGTGTCCTTATGGCGGTCGATATTGCAGCGCATAGCCGTACGCCTCTGCAGCGTCATTTGACGCATTATGGGGTGCCGGACGATGGGATGGCCGTTATTTTTGTGATGAGTGCCGATGCGTCTTACCCCTACGAGTTGTTTGACTCTTGGGTGACACTGCCGGCAGTGAATGCGGATGATAATACATTTCACTCCTATACTCACACACGGGTCCCAGCAAATTATACGCCGTAGAGGACGCAGGAGATACCTCTTTCGGCCTGACAGCATCGCATTTGGTTTAATGGCGCCCTTCCCCATGCGGTTACACCGGCTAGAATGGGCCCTTTGTCAATTCCAGGGGCCATATGGCGGGTGCTGGCCGGATTTACGCCTCATCCCCGCTATCTGACAGTCGCGGTGTATGAGTTGCATGTACTCCATACAGCCCTTATTACAGTATGTAGGGCTTTAGTGCAATACGTTTCACGCAACGTGCAGGTGGGGGCACCTCCTGTTGCGGGACAACCAGCTGGCCAAGCCGCGGTTGTTATTAGTCCCGTCATGGTTAATTCGGTAATGGGCAAGCGCCCCCAGAATAAGGATGATTTGCCTTATTGGCTTGCTGAGAAATTTGACCAACTGGAAGCGGTATTTCGGCATTCTACCCCTGTGGAGAAACACAGGATCCTCACCATTAGTTTGCAGAAGGACTTAGTCCCAGACGTGTCCGATTGTGACAACTGGGGCAAGGTCTTTGCCGCAGTCTACTCGAAGTGCTTCGGCACCCAGTCTATGGCTGTGCTTCCCTCCGTCATTAAACTTGTTCAAGATAACCACGGTCCGGAGGCGGCTGTAGAGTTGGGAATGCGGCTTGTCGGTGTGTTCGACGTAGTTGCTTCTCTTGTCCTTGGTAATCTCAAGGGAGATGCGGTGCAATTCCAAGTGGCTAATGGCTTAGCCCGTGTCGATGAGCTCGACAAGCCCAAAGAGTTGCCTAAAATTATTGCGGAAGCATATAGAACTATCGGCCGCAGTAGCTTAGGGATTAAACCGACTATAGTCATTCCTGACTTAATACTGCAGACTAAGGTGAGTTTGTCTGTCAAAGACGATTGTCCAACTTTTCTTAAACAAAATTGGCGAACAAAGAAACAGGGGCAGCAGCAACAGAAACAGGGGTCTCGTCCTGTCTCTCCCGTACAGCCGACTGGTGAACGCACATACGATTTGCACGATCGCACTAGTATGAGGTCACCTGATAGATTTCAGGTTACTGAACAACGTTCTCCTTGTTCTTCACAGGAAACATCGGCCTCACAGTCCGGTGGCGGAGAACGTGGCAAAGGTCGGGGTGCCCAACAAGGACGTGAGCAACCCCGTCAGACTGACGGCAAAAGCAAGCAGGACAAGTTTGCACGTCAACGTCCCCCGTTTCAGAAGAAGAAGGTTGCTGCGCTAACAGCGAGGTATGCCACAGATAGTGCGGATGCAGCTTCGGAACCTGACATGGGCACCGACGCTGCTCGACAGCGCAGCGGAGGTTACAGTAGTGCGGCAAGCACTGCGTCCATTTCTGGAGGCGACAGCAACTGACACGTTCATTACTGTAGAAACTGCTGACACTAGAGCGGCTCCCCCTGACAGACTATATGACATAGTCCTCTTAATTGAAGGTGACATACAACGTACAATACAAGGGATTTTTTGGGATAATCTGACCTCTTCCTATGACATTCTCTTGGCAGAGGCGGACTTGCCCCCGGCTTTCATTTTAGATGCTCCTAGAGTGGAGGAGGTAATCCTCCCGTCCTTTGCACACACAGTGCCAAAGGAGCACGCTGAAAGGTTTGTCGAAGAGTAGGCTCAGGTGCTTGCGCCGGCTTTGTATCGTACTCAGGTAGGCTGGGATAAATTGTCTCCCAGCCCTGAGATTCCCTTACGGTCCATGCCTCAGCCGCAGCCCCAATATCCCATGCGCCGCGAAGCTAGATCTCACGTTGCGGAAATCCTTGAGCAATTGGAATATCAGGGTGTTATTGAAACATGTGTGTCACCAAACAATAATCCTTTATTCACTGTAACCAAACCTGATGGGTCGTACTGCCTAGTTTTGGATTACCGGCATTTTAACTCATTGTCGGACGTGTGTTGTACAGAATACCCACAGTTCTGCCCTCGTTGATAGTCTCGTGAGAAAAAGGTTTAAAACCACACTTGACATATCTAATGGCTTTTACAGCCATAACCTGTCCTCTATTCGCAGTCAGTGGACAGCGTTTACTTCTGGCGGCAAGCAAAAACAATTTAAAAGATTGGCCATGGGCTATAAAAACAGCCCTGGCGTCTTTGCCGCACGTGTTGTCTCTCTGTTAGAGAGCATTGACCCTGATGCGTACTCGTATGTTGATGATATCTATCTCACAGATGAGTTGTGGCCGCATCTGTGTCGCGTTGATCGCATTATTGTTATGCTTGCAGACTTCGGTTACAAATTCAACTTTGCGAAGTCTCACATTGCAGAGTATACAGAGTTGTTTTTGGGCTACGAGCTCAACAATGAGGGTAGAGGATTAGCTCCTCACTTTCTGGAGAAGTGTGCATGTCTGCGTGCTCCTACAACATTGAAAAAATTACAGTCTTTGCTGGGCTTTCTGAATTTCGGTCGTACTTACATTCCAGATTATGCCCAGCGTATCAAGCCGCTATATGCCTTGGTACAACCTACTTTTTCCAAATCGAGCTGGCTGCCAAAGCATTCAGCTATTTTGCAATCTTTGCAGGCTGATCTTCTTGCTTCAAAATACTTACTGACACGCGATAACCACACAAACCTGGTAATAAGTATTGTGCCAGGCACAGTGGGTTTCACGTACTTAACGTTCAATGAGGGCGACACAGTCCCCATTGCCTACAAATCACACTTGTACACTTCGGCTGAACTGCGCTTTTCCTCAGTCAAAAAAGTTTCGACTGCAGTGCAGATGGCGATTCTTAAAGAATGGGCGCTGTCGCAAGGAAAACGCATGTTGGTGGTTACACCATATTCTGCCCTAGAGGCAGCGACGAAAGCCAGTTTACCCAATTCAAAAGCTTTGCATCCACGTTGGATACAATGGGCCACTTCTCTGACATCGCCAGATGTCACTTATATCTTTGATGCCTCATTACAGACGCAGGAGTACTTGCAATATGAATTCGTTCATCCGGCTCCTCTGTCTTTGCGCCCGCTTGAAGATTACCATTGTGTCATTTATACTAACGGTTCGGCGCAACCGGCGACGGGATCGAAGCACGCCTATTCAGCAGCCTGCGCAATTGTAGCTGATACTTTCGAGAAAGGAGAATTCAAGTCTGATGTTGTGCATACGCAGTCATTGGGTGATTGTACCGCACAGTTGGCAGAGCTCCGTGCTCTGGTGCTTGCACTGGAGTTTGCTGATCCTCGGGTTACTACTCTTCTAGTGAGTGACTCGTTTTACTGTGTTCAGTCTTTTAACAACAATCTATTCTTTTGGTCTCAAAATGAATATCGTGATTCCAAAGGTAGCACAATTAAGCATAAAATGCTTTGGGTTCGAGTGGCAGAACTTAAAGAACATCTGCCTCTCGTGAATGTAATTCACACTCTTGGTCACCAGCGAGTTGGTGTCCACGCTGTCGGCAACAGCTTGGCTGACGAGGCAGCGAAAACAGCAGTGGCGACATACCTAGTAGCAGCAGTTACAAGATCCAAAAGTAAGATCGATGATGACATTTTGGCAGCTATTGCTGCTACTGAGAAGGGAAGTAATTACCTGAGAGGTTTCCCTTCTCGTTACCATTATCACTTAAGTCCTGATAACGTCCCATTAGTGAGAATTAACGGCATTGGTGACAGATTGATTCCCAACGCGGACTGCAGACCATCCTTGATAACAGCGGCTCACGAGGGTATGGCCTCTGCCCATGCCGGCATTGCAGCAACTGTTACTCTGTTACAATAACGTTACTGGTGGCGCGGCTTATATAAACAGGCTCGTACTTATGTTCTTGATTGTGACATTTGCCAGCAGATTAAACCTTCAACTGCTGCGCGCCCACCACAAACTCAGTTGTACATATCTAATAAACCACTGGGGTGTGTTTATCTAGATCACTGCGGTCCTTTCTCCTTTGATACTACGTACAAGTATATCTTAGTTGCAGTGGATTCGTGCACACTTTTTCTTTGGGTATGGCCACAAAGGAGTGCTGATGCCCGTACTGTCATCCAGGATTTGCGTGTCTTTGTGGTAATTTTTGCGTGTGGTACCTTTCATTATGACCAGGGCCCTGCGTTCGCCTCTAAGGCGTACATAGAAGCCATGAAATCCTTGGGGGTCCAAGTCAAATTTTCGTCTCCCTACCGACCTGAGGGTAATAGTGTAGTGGAGCGAATGAACCGTGACTTAAAGCAATCCTTGACAGCTAGGGTTTTAGGCACTGGCCGGAACTGGTTTGCCCATCTGTATAACGTTCAACGTGCACTTAATAATCTCCATAGAAGGTCTCTGGGTGGGCGGACCCCATACATGATGCTCTTTGGCATAAAAATGTTTGTACCAGACCTTGATGGTCTAGACATGGCGGCGTCTGCCGCTCCCTTTGACGTAGATGATCACTGTGCTGTGTTACAGAGTCTACAAGAGACCAGAGACAGTCTCGCGAAGAAACACTTGCCCTCCACATCTGATGCTGCGCTTCAGATTACGGTAGTCGGCTGGCTACCTCGAGTTGGTGACCTGGTCCGTGAGAAGGTGGAGAACAAGAAGGAGTTTGGCTCCTCTTATCGTGCCCCGGTTCCATTGCTTGGCGTGCAGGGTACAAGAACAGTCATTTTACCTCCACTTCCTGGTCGCAAGGATAACAGGTACATCTCCATTGACAATGTCAATCTACAGTGAGTGGCCGATTCTTCTTAGTATGTCTCCAGCGGTCTCTTGCCCTGCGATGCTGAGAAATTCTGTTTTGGCTCCGGCTTCTACCACCATGCCTGATATTGCTATCGAGATGCATACAGTTGCTGATCCTTTCTTGCTACCACCGGCTGTTGGTCTACCTGAAGATACGGAGTATGCTTATCCTGCAGATGTAACATTGCCTGTTTTACAATCAACCGCAGTTACCCAGTCACGTTTCTCCTTTGATACTAACTTTGACTTCCAGGGCCCCATCAAAAGTTTCTATTTTTGCTGTTTGGTTTAAAAGAGATTTTTTGATTCCCCCTTGGACTTACTTTTGGCTGATGCTCATATGTATTTTTTTGTTCATATCCATCGGATTTGTGGTGGTATTTTTTCGTCTTGTGAACAGACACTACCTAAAAGAAAGATCGACAATTAGACTAATTGATGGAACTTTGGCCCCCCACTCCTCATCACACTTCATGAAGAGAGACCAGACGTTTGTGAATATTACTGCCTGGACCTGTGTTAGATGGGATTGCGTGGGATGCTGTTAAATTTCAAATTCAAGGACCCACTGAGGTTATTAATGTTCCAAGTGTATTTCGTGTTTCTATGGGTGATGTGGTCAAACAAAACATCCGCTCTGATGATTGGGACGTTCAGGCCATAGAAGCACTGTTTTCTGATTTGAAATATTATGCCGCTTTTGATGCTGAAGACATGTATTTAGACACTGCTAACTATGGGGAGTTGTTTTGCTATCAACATTATGGCAATCATTTCCTACATAATGCAAATACGTTTCGAAATTTTGTGAATTATACACAATGGGAACATTGTCCAGCGACAATGTTAGTCAGCTCCAGCACATTGGTGAACAAATTTGCCTATTTTACTGATTTCAGTGTTTCAAAACCTGCTGCCTTTTATTTTATAAGGCAGTGGAGTCTGCCTCGAAGGTTAGGCTGACACACACTAAATTATTGTATTCCAAATCCTTTATGGCTGATTTAGCGGGCAGGGGTTAGGATCTATGGAAAGCTACTATTGATCTTAAATCTGTTTGAGGTTCTAAACCATGGCAGGTACAAGGAACAGAAGCTTTGCATCGTGCCTGCCTCATCCCGAACCACATATTATTTTTGAATTCAACTATTTTTCAGACCACCTGTTTTGAATTGGCTACTTCTAAAAAGATGAATTCTCCCTCTATTCCAGATCTGGGTGCTTATCCACATTGGGATAATCATACAGATCTGTCCCTTGATGCGTTGCAGTCATACATTACTAGCACATCATTTAATATTTCCAAATTAAATTCAGAAGGATGGTTAATTTGGCAGACAAGCTCAGATTCCTGTCAACATCGTTTTTTGGGTCTGCAGCCTGGGTATACGCAGATTCGCGTAGACCCCCGCTTTGAATCTTCTCATTCCGTTACTACCTACTCCGTTGGAAAGTTATGCCAGTCTTGGCTGCAACATTCCACCTTGGCATCTGTTAAAGTTCATTTATCTAAATTACAAAATAGATTTGAATGATTTTGTTAAGGGTCCTGTGGGTGGCAGGTCCAAAAGATGGGTGTATGCTATTTATAACGAGGTTTGGAAGTTATCACATATTAAGGCTGCTTCCAGATTGAGAGCTATTGATCAAGCCAATATGGAAAAAGTGCTAGCTGTTATAGATAATAGCATTAACACCCTTTCTTCCAGAATTTACACATTAGATAATATCGTTTTATCTGTTGTTGATATTGTGCAGGATGATATGTCTGTTTTGTATCATGGTCAGAATCAATTGCGTTCTATAATGCAGTTTGCATGGACTTTGCAAACGTTAAAGGCTGGAAAAGTTCCCTGGGACTACATGAATACTTCATCTTTATTCCTTCCTTTTAATCGAACTGCGAAACAACAATTCATGACCATGAAAGATGCAACATACTTATTACTGCATATTGAAAAGTTAGAACCTTTGCCTTTCTCAGTGGCCGAATTGAACTCAGCTGTGTGGCTTATCCACGGGTTAAGTACATTGCCATTTCCTTTGTTTAAATTCAGTTTGTGCATGAAACATTATGCCCTAGGCAGATATGAACTGTTGGGTACTGCTTTCCTGCATGAAGTATGGTGACTCCCATTTACATACAGGTGCATGAGAGAGGTTTATTTGAAGGGTGAGGAATGCTCTTCCACACCTGATCACTCTGTAGTTTGTAGGCACATCCAATTGCATGGCGCGTGCAATGTGCAAGCGCCTAATTTAGCATGCGTCCTGAAAGGGATTCCAGTGCCAGCTATTACACCCTCTTTCACGTTGTTAGCTAATGGTAGCTATTTGCTTTTAAATAATGAGGATGCTGTGGGATGCTAGTGGGAATTCCTTACATTGTGACTGTATCACAGAGAGTAGTCTGCTGTAAAAATGTCCTTTTCCCACCCCCGCATGGGTGGCTAGATGTATCCATCTGGCCTTCCATTCCAACCTTGAAAGCAGAGTTCAACAAGATGAGCAGAATAAGGGCTCTATTGTCTCAAAAAGAAGTCGCTCTGACTTTGTCCCGTGAAACATTTGTCCTTCACATCGCCAACACCCGCACCGAGGTGCAGGCGCTTTTAAATACTGATTTCCCACTTCATTTTGGTGCCCTGATTCAAACTAAATTTAACACCTTGTCAACAACTGGCTTGGCGCATTTTTCAAAATTGTGGGCTCCGGCCTCGTGACCTCCTTCCAAACTATTTTTGGTGTGATACCGGCATTTTTTCATTCTATTTTTTCCAGCGTCTTTGGCGGACTCCCGTTGATTCTCGCCCTCGCGGCTGGTGTGCTGTTGTTGGTCTGCTTACTGCGCAATGGCTGCACAATTTGTGTCACGCGACAGCCTTTCCCGGCTGCTCCATCTTCGTAACCGGATGCTTGAATATTATGGAACTTTACCACTGGCTACCCTGAGCATAGCCTATGGATTATCCTTCCGGTTTGCCTACTTCACATGCGTACAACCTGTTTTTCATTGCCTAGATTGTCCTTTCGAATGGGCTCTGGATTTGTGCTTGTCAAACTCGGTGTCTCCTGCCCCGGATTATGATCGACTGATGAGTCCATTAGTGGCTCTTGAGTCGGACTGTTCTGGTGTTAGGATTATGGCCTGTGGTGCGGCACATGGAGTCCTAGGGAATTGGGACATCGGAACGGCAGCGTATGACTTCTTGGCAGGAAGTTATCTGGAAGAACACTCCAGTTGTCCTCTGATTGTGCTCGAGGCCCCATTTGTCGAGGAACATGTATGTTCGTTTACCTTATTAGACTGGATGGCGGACACTTTTGCAAATAGTTCCAATGACTTCCTCTTGGAAGCTGTCGCTACGTTCTGTGCTTACACATTGATGGATTAACTTGAATGTCGTCCAGCTTCTCTTGCACAAACCACACATTTTTTTGTGTGTTCCAACATCTGGGCTCGTTGAGCCTTTGCATGATGTATTGACTTACCATTTTCTTTTTTCCCTTTCATTTTGGTTTTCTTACGTTTTTTTTTTTTTAACTTTCACTCCTCTTTATTCGGATTTCCAATACATGCACTTGGTTCCGCTCTGTCGAACTTGAACTCTGCGTTCCTTTTTGTATCCCTATTTGTTCGTGGTCTGATCAAGGGGGGGTGTAGTGAAGGCAGCGATGTAGATGCATACATTGCTATGTTAGCATAAGCGCGTTAGATGTTAGAAAAGCCATCTTGCCACTTTTGCTGCTTTTGCACACAACACTGCAGAGACATGTTATTATTTGAAAACTGCTTGCTTGCCTTTTCTTCACATGAGAATTGTCTGTTGTTCACATCCCTAGACGTGCACTGCGACCTTGGTGTGAACATTGTGTGCAAAACACTCTGAGCTGCCAGACAATGTATGTTTTTGAGTTCAGGTTGACCGGCCCACTCTCTAGCCATAATAAGCACACAGCTGCAAATACCTGGGTGTCGAGAGCCTTTAATATTACTGTTTGCATGCGTTAGAAACACATTCAGGCGCAGAGCAAAGCTGATCCTGTGATGTGATTCACCTAAGCTGATCTTTACGGTATGCGGTTCCCCATTCAAGCCTAGAGACCTTCTATTAGTATAATAATACTAGCCTACTAGCGAAGGGAAGGTGGTTGTATTCCACGGTCATTTGTAACATGATTTCTCCCTTCATTTTCAATGGTATTGTAACAATGCTGATGGTTTTAATTATAATCATTTGTCTGCTTATGTTAGCCAAAGCACTGCATCTTAGGACACGTAGTTTATAAAATAGACCTTTTAAACTTTACCGTGTCTGATTACTCTTGTTGTGGACTGATATGAGAATAATAACGAACAGGTATTTCTGATTCCCACCATTCCTGAGAGTACTCCAAGTCTCTTGTTCTGGGTTGTCTATACATTGAGACCTCCGAGAGAATACGGATAACGAATGGGACACTGATGCTGGTCGGATAGGGGTTCTGGGTACTGAGGTGAGTTTTTGGTACACCACAATTCACTGAGGTCCTGGTTTCCTGCGCATAGTTCTGTGCATGAGCAGAATCCCTGCAACAGGCTCATGAAACTGTACCCTCACCACTGGTATAGTGAAGCCAGCTAGAGGGGTGGCTGACCTATGCCAGGGCAGTGGGTTGTAGGCATGGCACACGGATGTGTGCTATGCCGACTCTTTACTTTGCCATTTCAGGCTGTGTGTTTTTGTGAAGAACAGTGTGTGTGTTTAAAGGTACAGGGCCTCTAAGGTGGCACAATAAGTGCTACAGCCCTTACATGCCTTCCCTGGCCACAGTGCCCTTGGTACCCATGGTACCTTTTACAAGGGACTGCCATGTGGCCAGAGAGCTGGCAGTTGGGGGTACAAGGTACAGTTTTGGGAAAGAACACAGGCCTAGGAACCTGATGGGCAGGGACCCAGGGCACATAGTCAAAGCACATCAGTAGTCTGGCAAAAAGTGTATGTGTGGGGAAGGGGCGTGAACCCAGCTTCCTACAGTAATAAATAGAAATATTTTTATATAAACCCTGTGTGGTTCTTTTTCATTTAGCTTACACTACAGATTAAGCTGGTAAAGCAAGCCGCTTAACACTCCTTCAAGATGAGCCTGAAGGCTGCTCTCCACAGCTACCACTTTGTGTGCTTTGTATGGTTATCAAAGACCACTAAAATCGCACTAAGGATTGACTGGATTAGTGCAGGGTGCACCACATGACTAAGTGTGCACCATATACTAAGCTAGCCTCCTACAGAAGCCTTGTCTACCTATTTCTTTCCAGACAAACTGCTGTTGAGAACCAGGGCTGACTTCTTGCCTGCTTTGGTTACTTCTTTCCTCCTAGCCAGTCCTTTACCCTTCGAGCATTCTATCCTTCCCAATATCCAATGAAGGAGGAAGAAAGTCCTCATTGTATTGATCCCAAGTGAGTAGTCTCTTCAATGAGGATGGACCCGTGAATTCAGGCTGGACGACCATCTCTTCATATTATATGTTTGAAAGATGAAGGGCAAGTGTAGGAAGGTGAATATCTGACTATGGTCACCCCCAAACTTTTTGCCTAGTGTCTAGCTGGTTTTTCGACTTAGTTGGCCTGAGATCCTGCCATTCAGGGTCTCAGGCTGTCTGCTCTCTCTGTAAAATGGACTCCATGTACCCTAGGTACATACCCAATTGGTAAGGATCACCTTATTGGACCCTGTACAGTGTACCCAGGGCAAAGGTGTACCCTAGGCCTACCAGGGGCTGCAGCATGTATTATGCCACCCCTGGCCTGGCCTTCCACTATGACACAACTGGCTGATCAATCAGCTGGGGCAAGGTAATCAACCCTTGCTTAGGTGTAGTATTCCTATACATACCTTATATATAGACACATGTGTACCGATCAGCTACTCCTATGGCAGGCCTTAACAATCCTGGAGGCAGAGTGCTTGGTAACATGTGAGATGGTGCTCTAGCATGAGCTGAGCCTGTCTGCAGCTTTCGGAACCATGTCCTTATAGCTGTTCTATGATATCGCCTACCATATACTCTTAAAGTACCTTATAATCTTAAACGGTTATGGTAACTATGGTTTGGCTTTATCAAAACAAGTCGTGTAAGGTGTCTAACACTTAGGAATAATACCCCCATACCATTTCTGGTGATGAGGATATTATTCCTCCCTTCTAGAGGGAGAGACATGTTAAAATCCTACTTTGCTGTTTAACTCTCACCAAAGCCTCAGCATCCCAAAATGGATGCTGCTGCCACAGACACGAGTCTGACCTCCTGCAGCTGGGAGCCCTCCCAGCCAGGGAGGCCTGGACTATAGGTTTCCTGCTTGGGGAGGTGCTAGCACCTCCCCAGACAGACTTTAGTGTATTGGGGCAGGGAGGGCTGAAAGGAATGAGACATGCCTGGGGCACACAAGGTGCTCCATGCATAGTCCAGTTCAAACCGGTGCTGGGGCACTCCAGCCCCAGCTCTGGCGTGAAACTGGACAAAGGAAAGGGGGTGTAGCCACCCCCCTTCCTGGGGAAAGGGGGTGTAGCCACCCCCCTTCCTGGTCCCACCCATAGGAGGGACCTTGCAGGTAGCCCAGCCCACTAGCCTAGTATATCAGTAGGTAGCTGAGCCCTGCAGGATTAGATTATCCTGAATCTGCAACTTGAACAGAAACTCTGGACCTTCGACATTCGACCTCAGGAAGAAGACTGAAGAAATCTCCCTTGTGGCCAAGGAGTGACCACCCTGGGCAACCAGGCACCATCCAGTGACCGCTGCTTGCTTTGCGACTGATCCTACGAGGGACGACTGCAGAGACTGACCAGCGCCGAGACTTCCAGACACCTCTGACCCAGAGCCACATCTGCAGCGAAGCTGAGACCCGTGGAGGCGACGAGGGACGTGGGACCGGCGACTTGGGAAAAGTGGCTAGTAACTGACTAGCGTGACTTCTGAGGCTTCCTCGAGGCTGTGCTTGGGGAATTGAGAAGCCCCCATCCCGAGCACCATCTGCAAAGAAGATCAGCTCCCCACACTTCACATGTTCTGCGTGGGGCCCTTCTGCACCTGAGTTGCTCGACGTGTTGTCCGGTTGCTGGCCCGTTGGCTAGTAACCTCTGCGACGACGAACCTTTGATTTCATCTTGCTAGACCCGGCTCCTCCAGACTGGCACCCGCTCCTCTGTGAAAGAGAAGCACCCCAGACCTTCCTGGTCTTCACCAGAAGCAAGTCCTCCATTCTGCGTGGTTTCCTATTGCCAAGGCTTGTTGGGTCCTAACTCGACATCGACGCCGCCGACAGCAAGAGCCTTCGTGGGACAGCTCGCCTCCTGGTCCTGTTCGTCCTCGACGTCTCCTGGTACCCGTGGCTGCTGCGACAAGCTTCACGTCTTCACCTCCATCTGCACGACATCGCCTGGTTCCTTCCCGGCTCCTGGCTGGTGACCTAGACTGTCCCTTCTGCTTGCAGGTATCCTTCGTTCTTGATTCCATCCTTGGGATCCACCGGACACTCTTCACTGACTGCCTGTCAGCAACTTTCCTTCAGGCATCCATAGGAGTCAACGACGAAACCCGACGCAAGTTCACACCTATGCACCCGCAGCCTGTGGGCTAGGTAACTTGAGTACTCCGGTGCTCACAAGGGTATTGACTATCCTAGGGTCTAGTTTCCAAGTCTCGACTTCGTAGCTATTCCAGAAGTGTCCTAAAACTGTTAATTTCTAATAACTACTATTTCTATTGACTTTTACGCATTACGCGTGAGTGTTTCCACTCTGCACCTGAATCCCGTGGGCCTCCCACTTCCTAACCTTTGGTAGTATAGTGTAGCCCCAGCGATTCCGATGGCCTAGGCCTATCCTGTGTTCGTGACAGTGGTTCTTATACCACTTACTTAGTATATGGTTTGCGTGGCCCCTAGGGCCTAACTGTATTACTTACCTGTGTGACTTATGTATGCTTAAATAAGACTGTGTTGTAATTACCTCGAATCTCATAAAGAGTGCTGAGGGTTTGACTAGAATAAATACATTCTATTTTTATATATATCTGTTGTGGTGTCCTTTCATTGGGTATTCAAGGGATTACAAATGGTATAACAGCTGGCTTCACATGCCATACAGAGTTTAGCCTAAGACTACTCTTGTCCATGCTACCACTAGGATAGCTGGTCTATAAGGTTGACATTACAACCAATCACCATAAGAGTTGTTTGGACTGATACAAGGTGTACACTAGAATTAGTGACATCATATATCAGGCCAACTTCTCACAGCAAGGCAGTGCATAAAAGTACTTTGCCACGTTAGATAATTCTGTGTGTCAAAATCTGCTATGCACCAGCGCACAAAGACCCTCCAGAAGGTATTTGTGCTCATTCCACCAGACCCCAGACCTCTACGCCAGAGAGAGGTATGCCAGTTGGATAAATCTGCATATTGGCAGCCTGGACATCACTCCACACCGTTGCAAAGCATTATTGTGTGAACCCTGAAAGAGAAGTAAAGGTCACTTTAGTTGCTCAGTGCTCCAAGACTCCATAGGCTAACTGTCCATGCAGCCACCACCAGAAGAAGTTGTTAGGAATCTGCAGGTAGGAGTATTCATTATTAGAAAAATGTGCTTACCTTTTGTAATGCTCTTGCTGGTGATTACTATATGTACCAACAGGTACCTCAGGGAACCACCCACCACACTGCTTCATGTCCAATTATACCACAGATGTACTTCATGTGCTTGAACATACTACAGAAAACTACACCTAACTTATGGACATTAGAGTCACCCGATCGCCTCAAAGGCACAGTAAAAAGAAGTGGATTGTAACTGATATTGTGCCTTCTGTAGTGCTTAATGGCTCTAGTAATGTCACGAGATCCAGCAGGTGATGTTGAGATTTAGCCATTGCCCCCTACCAGCGTTGGAAACGTATTCAAAAGTTTCTGGATGCAGACCGACACCTGGGATATACAAAAGGGAAGAGATTTTCAGGTAGATACAATAGTCACCATAAAGTCTTATCAAAGGCAAATAACTGATCTGAAAGAAACACGTTAGTTAGATTCCTCACCTTAGAATATCCCCAGGCGTCAGACTGGATCCGGAAGATTTTTCGTCAGCAATTCCCCTTGCACGTCGCTAGGCGTCATCTGCGACTCCGCGTCCGTCGTCGGCGTCGTGCGCCGGAATGACGTCGTCGGAGTACTTGGACGCCGCCCTCGCGCGCTGACGCCAGTAAGCGCAGATCCGGGAGAGCTACTCCTTTTAGTCTTTTTTGACTAAGTTTTTTGATCCTTTTTGATCTTGTCTCGACTCCGGTGCCGGTAGGATGCCTGGTTTCAAAGCCTGTGCGGACTGCAACCGCTTGATGTCGGTTACGGATCATCACCGCCGGTGCCTTTACTGTTTGGGCCTCGACCACGACGCGGAGTCGTGTTCGGACTGCAAGGCCCTGACCTCGAAGGCTAGATGGGAGCGGTCCCGTAAGCTCCTCGAGATTCGCCACTCTCGATCCCTGTCCAGGAGGAGGTCCAAGGATCGGTCGCCGAGCCGCAGCCGACGTTATCATCGCTCGTCTGGCTCCAAGTCTTCGGGTAAGTCGAAGCACTCCAAGAAGTCCAAGAGGCGACACCGCTCTTCGGACTCCCCTCGCGCGACTCGGCCGAGGGTCAGGGTGGTTCCACCCCCGCGGCTCCAGCGGAGCCGCAGGCGCCGCGCAAGTCCCCATACCCGCCTGTCCCTGGGACTGATGCGACGCCGGCGGAAGTCAGTGCCTTCCTCTCTGCCATGAGGAGCCTGGCGCCGCCGTCGACGCCCGCTGGCGCGCCTTCGGGCCCCGCGGACCCGACCGGGCAACCTTGCATGCCGGCGGCCCCGTCGCCGGCTTCAGCCCCGACGGCACAGGTTCCCGAGGGACTCGTCCCCGCCGACGCCGGTCGACCTCGTCACGCCTCCTCTGCCGGCGTCGACACCGGTTCCACCGCCGGCTCCGCTCGGCGTCGAGCCCCAGTTCAGCCCCGCTCCGGATCCGGCGCCGTTACGGCGTCGATGGACGCCGCGTACGGCGCCGTTAGAGACACATTATGTCTATCATCAGGCTCCGATCCTTCCTCCTGTTAACCAGGAATCGGATGACTGGGGCGACTGGGAGGGGTCCGATGACCCTATGGCCGTTCAGGCTCAGCTGTCACAGGACTGGGCAGATGAACTGGGGGAGGCCAGTGGTCTGGATACCTCACCAGACACTGGATTCATCTCTCCTCCGACTGTGGCTTCGGAGGAGGGTGCTGCTTTCTCTGTGGTGCTGCGCAAGGCGGCCGCAGCCCTTGGGCTCGAGCTGCCTGCCGTGGCTGTGAGGACTAACGTCCTCACTGAGGTGCTTCAGTCTGCAGCAAGCTCCACTGAGCCTCTGCTGCAATTCAATGAGGCCCTCATTGACGTTCTGCAGGGCACCTGGTCCAAGCCCTCCACAGTCCCTCCTGTGGACAGGGACGTCGCCAGGCGCCACCGCCCTGCTCCGGGCGACCCCAGTTTTCTGTCCCAACACCCCACCCCCGAGAGCCTGGTTATCCAGGCTTCTACCTCCCAATCCTCCTTCCCGACCGCTCCGCCGGACCGGGATTCCAAGTGACTGGAACAGTTTGGCAAAAAGCTGTTCTCCTCCCTTAGTTTGGGTCTGCGGTCCTTGAACACCGCCTGTCTTTTGGACATTCCCACTCTCTGTGGGATACGGTGGAGGACGTGCTGCCCCTGTGTCCGGAGGAGGCCCAGACACGACTTACCCAGGCTCTGGCCGATGGGAGGGATGCAGCACGACATGCAATCCGATGTGGGCTTGACACTACGGACTCGCTGGGTAGGGCGATTTCTACCACGGTGGCGCTTCGACGTCACGCCTGGCTGCGGTCCACGTCCTTTTCGGGGGATGTCCAGAGCACTCTCATGGACATGCCCTTTGATGGCACTCGCCTTTTTGGTGAGAAAGCGGACAGTGCGCTGAATCGCTTTAAGGACTCTCGGGCTACGGCCAAGTCCTTGGGCCTCTCGGCCCCGCGGTCGCAAACTTCCGCCTTTCGCCCCTTTCGTGGCCAAGGAAGGGGTGCCTCCTCACGTCAGCCTAGCCACCAGCCGCAGAACCAACCTGCGCGCGGTCGCGGACGTGGTTTCCGCCGAGGCGGTTCTGGAGGACGACGCGGTCAGCCCACATCCACCCCGGCAACATCCGCCTCAAAGCCTTCCTAGTCCGAGCTTTCAGGCCCATTCCACGCCAGTGGGCGGCAGAGTTCGCCATCACCTGCTCCACTGGCGGTCCATCACATCGGACAGGTGGGTGCTGCAAATCGTCCGAAGAGGCTACTCCCTCCCCTTCGAGACGACCCCTCCAGCCATGCCACCGCAGCACCACCGTATCTCGGGGGATCATTTGAATCTTCTCCACGAGGAAGTTTCGGCCCTCTTGGCCAAGGGGGCCGTCGAGCGCGTTCCGAGCCCAGAAGTAGGTCGTGGTTGTTATTCCCACTACTTTCTGGTGCCCAAGAAGGGCAAAGGGGGCCTGCGCCCTATCTTGGACCTCCGGAACGTCAATGCCTTCCTCCGGAAGGAAAGGTTCAAGATGTTGACTTTGGCTCAGGTTCTAGCTGCCCTAGACCCCGGAGACTGGATGGTAGCGTTGGACTTGCAGGACGCATATTTCCACATCCCCGTCCTGCCGGCCCACCGGCGTTACCTGCGGTTCACGGTGGGTCAGGAGCACTTTCAGTTTACCGTGCTCCCCTTCGGCCTTACCAGTGCCCCTCGGGTGTTCACGAAAGTGATGGCGGTGGTCGCAGCTCATCTGCGCAGATCAGGGGTTCCAGTCTTCCCCTATCTCGACGACTGGTTGTTGAAGGCGGGCTCGCCCCAGGCAGTCGTCTCCCACCTCCAGACTACGGCGGATCTCCTGCATTTGCTGGGGTTTTCCATCAATGTGCCGACGTCGCACCTATGTCCCTCTCAGAAGCTCCTCTTCATTGGAGCGGTTCTCGATTCGGCGCAGTTCCGGGTCTATCCGCCGGAACAGCGGGTCCGGGATATTCAGGCCCTGATTCCCATCTTTCGGCCTCTATCCTGGGTTTCGGTCAGGCTAGTGTTGCGGCTTCTGGGGCTGATGGCCTCCTGCATCCTACTAGTGCATCACGCCAGGCGGCGCATGCGGGCTCTGCAGTGGGACCTGAGGTTTCAGTGGGCCCAGCATCACGGCAACCTGTCCGATCATGTCTTGATCTCGGAGGGCACAGCACAGCAGTTGCAGTGGTGGCTCACGGACCGCGATTGGGTCATGGGCAGGAGCCTCTCCCTTCCCCAACCGGAGCATGTCGTGGTGACTGATGCGTCCCTCCTGGGATGGGGTGGCCATATGGGAGAGGCGGAGATCAGAGGCCTCTGGTCTCCGGCGGAGTCTCGCCTCCACATCAACCTGTTGGAGTTGAGAGCGATCCGACTTGCACTGAAAGCCTTCCTTCCCTCTGTCAGGGTAAGTGTCGTGCAGGTGTTCACGGACAATACCCCACCGCCATGTGGTATTGCAACAAACAGGGCGGGGTGGGGTCGTGGACCCTTTGTCAGGAGGCTCTGCGCCTCTGGACGTGGCTGGAACACCAGGGCGTCACCCTAGTGGTTCAACATCTGGCGGGCTCTCTGAACGCCAGAGCAGACGAACTCAGCCGCCGGTGCATGATGGATCACGAATGGCATCTGAACTCCGAGGTGGCGCAAGGTCTCTTTCAGCAGTGGGGAGAGCCTTGGTTAGATCTATTCGCCACCGACGAGAACGCGCAATGTCAGCAGTTCTGCGCGTTGGAATTTCCAAGGCGGCACTCGCTCGGCGACGCTTTTCGTCACGAGTGGAGTTGCGGTCTGTTGTACGCCTTTCCGCCTATACCACCTCTGCCCAGAGTGCTGAAGAAGATCAGGCACGACCGGGCCCAAGTCATCTTGGTGGCTCCGGATTGGGCACGAAGGTACTGGTATCCCGAGCTACTCAGTATGTTGACCGATCCTCCGATACGTCTGCCCCATCGGGAGGATCTTCTGTCGCAGCAGCAGGGGACGGTCCTCCACCCGAACCTGTCCAGCCTCCACCTCCATGAGTGGAGATTGAGCGGCGGCAGTTGATGCCATTTGACTTGCCTCCTGAAGTCTGTGATATCATTCTGGCAGCCAGGCGTCCCTCCACAAAGACGGTATACGCCTGCCGGTGGAACAAATTTGTGGCATGGTGCACAGCAAAGGCTGTGGATCCCCTTTCCGCCCCTCTTTCTGAGGTTCTCCTCTTTCTTCTTTCTTTGTCCCAGCAGGGCTCTGCCCTGGGCACCTTGAAAGGTTATCTTGCTGCCATCTCTGCCTTCTTGCGGCTTCCTGATCAGCCTTCTCTTTTCAAGTCCCCTGTAGTTACACGCTTTCTAAAAGGCATTACTCACACGTTCCCTCCTGTCCCTTTTGTAATGCCTCAGTGGGACTTGAATCTTGTTCTCACATTTCTAATGTGCGCTCCCTTTGAGCCTCTTCATAATTGTCCTCTTCGTCTGCTGACGCTTAAGACTGCTTTTCTGGTAGCCATCACCTCGGCTAGACGGGTGAGTGAGCTCCAGGCTTTATCATAAAAGCCTCCTTTTCTCTCTGTTCATCCGGACAAGGTTGCGGCCTCGTCCCTCCTTTCTTCCGAAAGTGGTGACCCCCTTTCATCTTGGGCAGTCTGTCACCTTGCCCACCTTCTTTCCGCCTCCGCATCCTTCCAAAGAGGAAGAGAGGCTCCACCGTCTGGACCCAAAACGTGCACTCTCCTTTTATCTGGACCGCACAAAGCAGTTCCGGGTGGACGACCAACTTTTCGTTAGATACGTGGGTGCTAAGAAGGGGAAAGCTGTGCACAAACGGACCATCTCTCGGTGGGTCGTTTTGTGCATCAAAATTTGTTATTCCTTGGCAAAAAAGGACCATCCTGTTGGGCTGCGCGCCCATTCTACTCGGGCCACAGCGGCTACTACTGCTTTGGGATGGGGTGTCCCTTTGCAGGACATCTGTCAGGCCGCAACGTGGGCTTCGCTACACACGTTTGCCAGGCATTATTGCCTTGACAGCCAAGTCCGGAGGGATGGCTTCTTTGGCCGTTCTGTCCTCCAGGACTTTCTGGTGTGATCTTGGTTCGCAGACCCACCACTGGGGATGGTATTGCTTGGGTATCTATTCTAAGGTGAGGAATCTAACTAACGTGTTTCTTTCAGATGAACAAGTTACTTACCTTCGGTAACGATGTATCTGTAAGAAACATTAGTTAGTTAGATTCCTCACCGACCCACCCATCCTCCCCGTTCTGCGAACTGACATCTAGGGTTAAGGCTATCCCTTTCAGGGCCCTAGACTTTTTTGGCACCAGTGTCGGTATCTTGCATGGCTCTGCGTTCCTGGCGCGGAAGGCTATGTACAAGAACTGACGTCAGCGCGCGAGGGCGGCGTCTAAGTACTCCGACGTCATTCCGGCGCACGACGCCGACGACGGACGCGGAGCCGCAGACGACGCCTAGCGACGCGCAAGGGGTATTGCTGACGAAAAATCTTCCTGATCCAGTCTGACGCCTGGGGATATTCTAAGGTGAGGAATCTAACTAACTAATGTTTCTTACAGATACATCGTTACCGAAGGTAAGTAACTTGTTCTTTAAGTAGACTTGATGGTTTTAGTCTGTTGTCAATTTGAAGGCATCTGTAGTAATGGATGAACAGTTGTGATTTTGCAGCTTTACAATGCAACTGAGATATTAACCCTATGTTTTGTTTATCAAATAAACAGGTACAACTTCTAGTAGCAATACAATGGTAGCTCCGCCCGATGGAAATTCTGACAAGCACATGAGAGACAGCGTGGAAGATAAGTGAGTTTATTAGTCATATTTCTACATTATCATAGTTGACCTTACTACCTGAATTGCGGTCTGTTTGCTGAGATGCCGTTTGTTCTCACCCACTATTGAGACTGGTTTATCATTTTCTGCCTTCTCTTTAGAAACATATTCATAAATGAACTCTTTAGAAACATATTTATAATTCAATTGTGTCATGATCAGTTAGACAATCAGCTCTGCTTTCTTCTTCAAATGTAAATATTTTGTGTGTATCTGGTATTTCTATAGCTTGATCCTAGCCAAAGGGTAGCTGTTTTCTGTACATGGTGAAACAGAACAATAAAGTCAATGAGTGATGGGAGTGTAAACTGTGTTGTATACTTTAATGGATTGTTATGTAGTGTTATTCACTCTGTCCTGAATTCTAATTGTATTGGGTCTCTCATGATACAGCAATATCCTTCCAGGTCCTGGGTTTATAGATTGAAAAGATCTGCTGTCCTCTTTTTCTTTTTACACATCTTAGTCTGCAGTCTGATGGTGTCCTGGCTGCAGTTGTGCCTAGAACCACCAGAGATGGTGTGCTTGCCTGCAAGAAAAGGGGGGGTGCTGGTCCTAATGTCTTTGTAAATGATGCCGTTGGTTTTGAAGATGGTGTGAGCTAACATGTCGAGTCAATGGAGTGCCATCAGGATAGGGGTGATGTGATCATATTTCTTCTGGCCTTAGGTGAGACTTGCTGCATCGAATAGTAAGCCCCTAAGGGATGTCAGTGTCGAGTCTGGGAGGCCATGTAATAGGACATTGCAGATGCAATAGTACAAAGGCTTGGACAACAGTTCTAAAGTTCCTTTATGGAAGAAACAGTAGTTGCGACCTAGTTGGTGGCATGCTTAATCATTGGGGGTGCAACCTAGGGCACCTAGCGCATCAAAGGTGTGATTCGACACCTGATTACAGCAGAGCTGGGTTTTCTTTGTGGGTGTATTTCGCCTAAAATGAGTCAATAAGGTGAGTTAAAATGGTCTTCTGGGTTACCCACCGTTATGGTGTATTTTTTAATAATGGTACCCTTGGACAAGGATTAAAAACAGGTGGATGCATGGCAAGGAACTAATGACCTCTCACATCCTTGATATAAGTTGACATGTTTCAGCCATAATGTCTATACTGCCCCTGGGGGTCAGTATGGTTTCCTCAGGACCAAAATTGCATGTGCGCCATGCAATAACATTTTCAGTGTGTAACTTAGTAACTTATGAATTCTGTATTACTCCATTTGTTTTTCTGTACAAAATATCAAAGCAGAGAAACATCATTTTGTACTGTAGTAGACAACACTTCCAAGAGTAAAGTGCTAAGCACTCTGCACATTTATACCATCAATTATATGGTCCCATCGCACATGGAACCACCATGTCCCTGTGTGAAAATAGCATTGCGTTGCTATGCAGTTCTGCATTCACCATAATACAGACTCATAAATGGTGTTGGTTGGACCCCGCAACGTTCTATTTTAGCGCAGTGCCTGGTGATTCAGCATGCACTGCTATATGTTGGCATGCATCGCTTTTGATAACAAGGCTCATGAGTTGTAATTAAACTGATATAAGCACAAAATGTGGTAGAGATAGATTCATGCATCATGCAGTTGTTAGTGCCAGATGAAGACAACATTCACTGCTGTGTATCATCAGGGCGATGAATGAGGCCTGCATCGCTTTTAGTAATAAGGCTTGTGAAAAGTATTTCGACAGTGATAGCAAACCACAGTGCGATATATTATGACGCATTCAAGGGCAAGCTTGATTAACATGCTTTTTGTCCAAAATATAAAAATTCATTGTTCAAGACATGTGAGCTATAGTTCACATGCTGTGCATAGCTCGCCATCTAGTGTTGGATCTGGATGTTTGCACTTTGTTTTTCATCTGAGAAGTCTTTCCAGTCACGAGGTAGGGGTGTCCTCCTTTCGGCGATAGTGCGCATGGGCATCAACTCCATCTTTAGATTGTTTTTTTCTGCCATCGGGTTCAGATGTGTATTGCTGCGCTCCGGTTCGGCACCGATTCTCGGATCCCTTTGACGGGCAATCCACTACCCTTGACGGTATTATTGATCGCAGTTTCCCATGCTTTCCAGATACTTATCCATTCTCCCTCTCCTTTTCCTATAGAGCACTACCCTCAAACTTATGACCATTGTCCTGATGATGACCTGCAATAATTCAGGTTGAAATGCCGTTGACTACCCAGCCTAGAACTCGTGCACTGTTGTGGTTAATCTATTTATCCTAAACTTTGTATATAAACACTGTATATAATTTGCATTTTTTGACCACTTAACCTGTTATCGCCGTTCACGCTGTTCTCCGCACCCTTGTCACTGCTCCGCCCACTTTTCACTAGCAGGCACAGTGCTCGCTTTGTGTGTCATGGTCATTGTATATTTATGTGTACCATAGTGCTCCTTAAACTACTTACATAAATTATAATTTTTTTTAAACAATTTCACCCTACTATCACGTTGTGGTCTCTCTTCCTGATTGTGATTTATCTCATTGCCTGCATTTGTCCTGTTTGTAATTATTTTCCAGTTGAGACACTGTTGTTTGTTGCATCTTTTAGACAAGGCGCTAGGTCTGCAACTACTGAAGCAACAGCATCCTCGTACAGGAGCCAAACCCAATCCTCACCTTCTAAGTGTTTGTTTCAGGGGATCCTATAGAGGAAATTATTTCAATGGCCATGGTCTTGAATATTCCACATGCACGGCCAATATCAATTTGAAACAATGACTTCCATCACGTTTTCCCTGAATATTTAACACCTGTAGGGGGACGTCTGCAACTCTTTCTGCCATAGTGGAAAAACATCACCACAGATCAATTGGTGTTGGCTATTATCCAACATGGTTATTGTCTGGAGCTCATCACCACTCATCCAAACATTCCTCTCCCAAACAGAACCTCTGTGTGTAGCACCAACTTCTGTTAAAACAAGAGGTAGCAGCTCTTGTATCAAAAGGAGCAACAGAGCCAGTTCCAATGCAACAACAAGGAACAGGAGTATATTCCCTACATTTCCTTATTCCTTTTTTCAGGGGAGCCTATAGAGGAAATTATTTCAAGGGCCATGATGCCATGATCTGGAATATTCCACATGCACGGCCAATAACAATTTGAAACAATGACTTCCATCACGTTTTCCCTGAATATTTAACACCTGTATGGGGACGTCTGCAGCTCTTTCTGCCATAGTGGTAAAACATCACCACAGAACAATAGGTGTTGGCTATTATCCAACATGGTTATTGTCTGGAGCTCATCACCACTCCCCCAAACATTCCTCTCCCAAACAGAACCTCTATGTATAGCACCAACTTCTGCTAAAACAAGATGTAGCAGCTCTTATATCAAAAGGAGCAACAGAGCCAGTTCCAATGCAACAACAAGGAACAGGCGTATATTTCCTACATTTCCTTATTCTCAAAAAGGATGGCTCACTCAGACCCATTTTAGACCTCAGAGTATTAAAAAAATACATTCTGTCAGAACACTTTAACATGGTCAACCTTCAGGAAGTTATACCTCTACTTCATCATGGAGATTTCATGGGCACATTAGACCTCACGTATGTCTACTATCATATACCCATTCACCCAGCGCATCGCAAGTACTCGCGTTTTCTTTTGCAATCAAAACATTATAAGTTCAAAGTACTTCCTTTTGGTGTCACCACAGCTCCAAGTGTGTTCACAAAATATCCATCAGCATTAGCAGTGCATCTAAGAAGGGAAGAAATTCAGGTCTTTCCTTACCTAGGCGACTGACTTCTAAAAGCAAACAGCCTAAAACTATGCAGTCAATCTACTAGTCAGATCCCAACTATTCTACACCAGTTAAGGTTCACAGTCAATCCGCATGAATTCCAATTGCAACCTGCACAAATACCATATCTAGGGTCATTCTCAACACACTGCTAGCTCTAGCAACTGCAAATTCATTAATAATTCAACATAGTCTGTCCTTAGCAAAACCGTTTCAGACAGGAATACACATTCAAGTCAAAATAGGACTAAGACTATTCGGAATGATAGTATCATGTATAGCCATAGTTCCAAATGCCAGATTGCATATGAGACCACTGCAAGAATGCCTCACACCAATGGAATAAATCACAGGGTAATTTTCAAGATCTAGTGTTGATAGACAGCCACACACAACTCTCTGCATTGGTAGAACCTACAAAATGTATCTAAGGAGAGGCTGTTTCTAGACTCTGTTCCCCAAGTCATTCTTACAGCGGATGCCTCTCTTACAGGTTGGGGGAAGCTCATCTGCAACATGGGTTCATGGGATATACAACACCAGAGTCTCCATATCAGCTGCCCCTATCTTCAAGCTCTTCTCCTAGCATTGAAAGCATTTCTATCTCACTTAAAGAACAAGGTTGTGTTAGTCCGGATGGACAAAATGACAAAACATTCGTAAATGGGGGTTTCCTTTAATGGACCTCTTCGCAAACCCAGAAAACGCAAAATGCTAAAACTTCACAACCAGATTCCCACACCTTCTATCCAAAGGCAATCCCCTATGGATCAGTTGGTCAGGGATGCTCGCGTACGCTTTTCCCCCTCTCCCACTACTTCCATTTGTGTTCAGGAACTTAAGACAAACTTCACGCACACTAATACTGGTGGCAACCACATGGGCTTGTCCACCATTATTCACTAACGTAATGGACCTTTCTCAGGTGCCGCACAAGAAGCTTCCTCTCCACCCAAACATTCTCTCTCAGAACCATGGAGAAGTAAGACATCCCAAAGAGATGAACCTTGCAATATGTGTCCTGAAGTCATTGAGTTTGGGTACCTTAATCTTCTACAAAATTGTATGGATGTTCTCATGGAGGCACGTAAACCAACAACTAGAAAATGTTATGCGGCCAAATGGAAAAGGTTTGTTATATACTGTCAAACAAAAAATTGCAATCCATTTGATGTACAAACATAAATGATTATTTGTTATCTTTTTCATCTACAAACATCTGGTCTTGCCTACACTTCTATACGACTACATTTAGCTGCAACTGATGCTTATCTAACTGATGCTTATCTACAAAACAGACAACATACATCTTTGTTTAAGGTACTGGTCATTAAAGCTTTCATCTAGGGACTTAAACGAATTATTCCTCCCAAACTACCACCAGCACCAGTTTGGAACCATAATCTGGTCCTAACACGGCTCATGGGTCCTCCTTTTGAGCAATTGCATTTCTGTCAGCTTCATTTTATCTTCGAAAGTTGTTTTTTTAATAAGTCATTTCACTTGGACAAGTTGGTGAACTCTAGGCATTAAATTTAAAAGAGCCTTTCTTCCAATTGCACAGAAATTAGGACGTTTTAAGGAGAAATCCAAAATTCCTTCCTAAAGTACCTCCCCGGATAGCTGTGTGGTTGGTAGTTTACATTTATTTACATCACTTGCATGGTCATCACATATTCTACTCTACATAACAATCTAAAGATGGAGTCGATGTGCATTGTTACCGAAGGGAGGAGTCACATAGCCTTGTGACTTAAAAAGAATTCTTCAAGGAAAAACAACTTATAATCATTCATGCCCAACACTAGATGGCAGATTTATGCAAAGCATGGGGTTCTATAGCACTACATGCCAAAAACAGATGCTTACTGGGTAAGTAACATATCGCTTATTATTTGCATATCACTAAGTAAAGTGTTCTGATTTGTCATCCCATTAAAATCTTTTTTCCATCACACAGTTACAATGTCCTTTAATAACTACTGAAATATATTTCGAAATGTTTGTACATTTAATTTACAAGCTATTTAATTGTTAGAAGAAACAAACCTGTCATCCTACAACTTTCCATTTACACTCTTTGTACAGCACAAATGTCGGACAGTTCACTTTAGAAAATCCCCAACTTTTTCAGTCATACAAAGAAAAGTAAACTCCAACCGATAGGATAAAGATATTTAGCTACACAAGGTGATATTTGATCTCCGTCTCTGAACATAGAGCAAATGTGACAAGACAAAAAACAAGATTTAAAGGCATGTTTAGTGCCTATTCACTTTGAGTGAATAGAACAACTGTTTGACATCCTGCCAGAATGCACCAGTAGGCCTTAAAAATAGCTCGTCCAGATAGTCTGACTTGCCATAGAGAGTGGGCGAGTACATTTCTCGAGGCTTGAGGTGTCCATGTGAACTAACTGATGCCGGTTGGAAAGGTAGGACAACCAGTGAATGCCATTTTGAGATTTCAGGGTGGGTATAAAAGTGCAGTGGTCAACTGTCAAAGGCATCTTGGAGGTCCAGCAATATCGGGTGGTAAATGTCCTCTTCATCTGTAGTCAATAGGGCATTATTTACAATGTCTAAGGTAGTGGTCCCCAGACTACTGCATGATCTGAAGCCAGACCGGTAGTCTTGCATGACATGGATAGCGTTAATTTGATCTTGGTATCTGATTGTCTTCTAGCTGCAGAATCCTTACCTTTGAATTTTCCAGATGTCGGGCTGGTTCTGGAAACTTTTGCTGAGCAATTCCCCTTGTGTACACAGTCGGTGGCTCCATTTAGCTCGCTCCATTCAGCTTCGTGTGACATCGTTAGCATAGTAAGCGTTGGTTATGACGACGGTGTACCTATACAGGCGCCACCCAGGCACGCGGACGTCCGTGCTTTTCTTTCCGCGCCAGGAAGAGCTATGCTCTGTCACGTTTTGACAGGTTTTTTCTCAATGTTTTGTAGACTTCTATACTTCTTTCATCGTGTGCGAGGGATGTATTTGTGGAAGACAGGGTTTTAGCCGTGTAGGCCCTTTCCCCGCACAATGTCGGTCACAGATCCCCACCTCATCTGCCTATGGTGTTTACAGCGCGACCATGATCCAAAGTCGTGCTCGCACTGTCGGGCCATGGCTCCTTAGCCTTTATTGGAGCAGGCCTTGAAGCTCCTTGTGACCATAAACGTCTACACCATCAAGTGAGACTCTGCGGAGATCCCGATCAGGAAAGATGTCACGTGACCGCTCTAGGAGCCCTAAGTCCTCTTTATCCCACTCAAGGTCATCGGAACATGCAGGGAAGAAGCACAAAAACAAGAAGTCGAAGCGGACTTCATCTTCACCTAGACTGTCATCCGTCGATGAAGTAGGTAATGAGCACTGATGCTCTAGGCATGATTCTGCGTTGCCGGAGCCAGGGTTGAATTCGAACGTCTCTCCATTTCCCAAAGTCGGAGTGACCCCTGCTCAAATTAAAGAGTTTTACAAGGCCATTCGCCATGTATTTGAGCAGGCTGACCCCTCTTGTGAGCCTTCAGTCCCCCGCGGGGTCGGGAGGGGCCCATCGGATTCGACGCAGTCTGCTCTAGCCACGGCACTAGTGGGGTCTCAAGGATCTGATCCAGGATCGCATCCGAAGTCGGTTCCCATCGGTGGTGCCATCCCCATCACCAACAACACGCAGCCAGTACAACATCACACGACACCAATTTTGTTGTCGATTGAACCCAGGGTTTCTATGTTGTTGCCTGAGCACTTTGTGAATGTGTTAGATTTGGGAAAGGAATGGGAGGGGTCTAAGGACCCTCAGGATCACCAGGATGACTGCGGAGCAGTTGGATTGATATGGGAAACTTGGGGAAGCCAGTCGACTGGACACTTTTCAAGATACTGGCATTCTCTCTCAACCTACTTTGACTACGGAGGAGAGGGCATCTTATGCCATGGTGGTTAAGAGGGCAGCTGAGGTACTTGGACTGGAGCTGCCCTCAGTGGCGGTCAGGACTAATCTCCTGACCGAAGTGCTTCTACCTCAGAACCCCTTTTGCCTTTTAATGAAGCACTTAGTGATGTCCTTCTAGGCACATGGTCCAAGCCTAGCACAGGGGCTCCTGTGAATAGGATAATTGCATGCTGCCATCGCCCAGCTCCAGGCGACCCAAAATTCCTCAGCCAACACTCCACCCCAGAAAGTTTGGTGGTGCAGGCCTCCATGTCCTAAGGCGCATTCCCTTCAGCCCCTCTGGATAGGGAAACCAGGAGCCTGGATTCATTTGGCAAGAAAATGTTTTCTTCCTCCAGCCTGGCATTGCTGTCGGTGAATACCGCATGCTTATTGGGCCATTTTTCTCACTCCCTTTGGGAGGTGGTTGCGCAAGTGCTGCCACAAGTCTAGGGCTGTGCTCTGTCAGGCAGTCCAGGACAGGAGAGATTCAGCAAAGTTCACATAAGGTGTGGCCTGGACACGACTGATTCGCTTGCAGATCGATTTCCACGACAGTTGCCTTGAGGCGCCACGCCTGGCTTAGGACAACTGGTTTCTTGGGTGATGTCCAGGCAAATCTGATGGACATGCCGGTTTGATGGGACCCGCCTTTTTGTGGAAAAGGCAGCTTCAGTCCTAGTGAGGTTCAAGGACTCAAGTTACGGCCAGATCCTTGGGCCTCTTCTACTCCTCGTGGCTAGTCTGACTTTTGCTCCTTTTGTGGCAACGGAATAGGTTTCCAGCTGCGTCACCCCAATCCTAGCCACCGACCCTCGCTGGCATCCCAAGTTGTGCGTGGAACGTGGTTTATTCTGACCTAGGAATGGAAGCCAGAAGTAGGTTGCCACCCTGCCCTCGGCAGCCGCAGCCTTTAGGCCCTCCTAGTTTGATACTACAAGTCCACACTACTCCAGTTGGCTGGAGAATCCGTCATCATCTTCCCCCACTGGAAGTCCATAACATCGGACAAGTGGGTATTGCAGATCATTCAGGAGGGCTATTCTCTTCTCTTCCTTTCCTTTCCTCCTCCCATTCTGCCAAATCCGGAGCAGCTGATGGAGGATCATTTAAAATTGCTCAAGGAGGAAGTTACAGTTCTCTTGGCCAAGGAGCTATAGAAATGGTCCCGGTTTCAGAAGTAGGCAGTGAATGTTATTCTCGCTACTATCTGATCCCAAAGAAGAATAAAGGGCTGCGGCCCATTTTAGATCTTTGTACTGTCAATCGCTTCCTCCAGGAGGAGAAATTCAAGATACTCACTCTGGCTCAGGACTGCCCTAGACTAAGGAGATTGAATGGTAGCGTTGGACCTGCAGGATGTGTATTTTCACATTCCCATTCTGCTGGGTCACATGACGATGACTGGCTGTTAAAGGCGTCCTCGCCCCAGGCAGTCGTCTCCCACCTTCAGACTACGGCTAACCACCTGTATTTGCTCTGGTTCTCTATAAACATACCAAAGTCACACCTGACTCCTTCTCAGACGCTCCCTTTCATCAGAACTGTTCTGGACACAGTGGTTTCAGGTCTATCCTCACAAGCAGCGAGTCCAGGATATTCAGGCTATGATACCGATATATCAGCCTCTGTGCTGGATTTCGGTGAGACTGACTCTGAAGATGTTGGGCCTCATGGCCTCCTGCATCTGGTTAGTAAAGCATGCCAGGTGGCGTATGCAAGCTCTTCAGTGGGACTTGAAGTTCCAGTGGGCACAGTATCAGGGAAGTTTCACTGATGTGGTTCAGATATCAGAAGGGACTGCAAAAGATCTGCAGTGGCGGTTGACGAACCATGTTTGGGTCAACGGTAGACCCCTCTCTCTTCCCCCATCCAGATGTCACAGTAGTGACGGATGCGTCACTTCTGGGCTGGAGCGGCCATCTGGGAGAGGTGGAGATCAGGGGACACTTTTGTGCCCTTGTTTTACCCTGGCTCTATTAGACCAGATTGGCTGCCAGAGGAAGACTGGGAGGGGTCTGGAGACCCTCTGACTGACCAGTTGGGCTATGAACCGGACTGGAGAAAGGAACTGGGGGAAGCCAGTGGTTTGGATACCTCACCAGACCTTGGCATGTTGTCTCCAGTGTTACCTTGAAGGTGCGCGCCTGCACGCGCACCTCAGTGCTCCCGAGCACGCACTGCTGTGTGTGTGTGGGGCGCGCGCACACGCATTCCCCGAGAGCATTCGAGGTGCCGCTGCAGTGTAAAAAACTCGCATTTCCCACGTGCAGAGGAAGAGGCCTTTAGAGCGCGGCTGTGGGGCGATTGTGTGCTTTTGTTTAAGTATTCATGGTATTTGCAGAGCCTGTCACAAGCTGCAATTAACATGAATGCTTTAAACAAAAGCATTCAATCTGTCGTGCAGCCTCACTCTAGAAAACGAAGGAAATGCAGCAGCAAACACAACGTGGCTTTAGAATCACCTAAAAGCACACGCTGTGTTTGTAGACCTACTGCATTTCTTGTCTTAATAGAGCTGGGCTGCGGGGTTATTGTGTGCCTTTTTGTAAAGTTTTCATGTTAATTGCAGGTCATGAAGGGCGCTGCCTTTAACATGAAAACGTTATCAAAGGCACACATTCACCCCGAAGCCCAGCTCTATTAAGAGAAGAAATGCAGGAATCATAGCTGCCAGTGTTTCAGATTGCTTACGTGTGATATTTTCATAATTTCAGTGAAATTGAGTGACATTCAGCAACTAGGAGTGACACTTTTTTGTGAACAGTATAATGTCACCCACACTAGTAGCATGGCACAGCCCACAGCCTAGGTCGGACACCTGTTTCCGTGCGAGGCTGCAGAGAAACAATAGATTAAACAGAGATTTCAATAATCTGAACTGTCTCACTTGCCGGCAAGAGAGATAGGGGCGATGAGTCCTGCAAGCTGCAGTGGCCTCCTGGTTCGGGTCCTGGCACTTATTATTTTACATATTAAGCACTGCCCTGCCTCATTTAAAGTAGGGGGGACCTAAACAAGTTCCTCAGTCGAAAACCTTGTCCCGCTCAGCAGTACCACAACACCTTTACGTCTACGGTAGAGGAACTTTAGGAAGGCAAATTAGCCCACTTCGGGAAAGTGTCCCAACGTTGATCTTCCTGCCCATGATCGCCATGAAAGGCCTGATGGTTGCATGCAGGAAAAAACACAATTTATGCCTTCTATGCACTTGGAGACAACCTCTCAGTGCATCAGGTGCATTGACTCTAAAACAACAAAATGCTGACCCGCTCGGAAATACAGTTCAGTGCTCTTGAAGATAGGCCTCTTCATACACTTGCTGAACAGCAGGTATGATGGGGCATGCCTTGTGTTGGGGTAAGCTGTTCCATGTTCTGAATAGGTGTGATGCAAGAGGCCGGCACATGACAAAAATATTTTTCTATTGATAGGTGATGGTACAGAAATAGCGCCCCATTGTATGTGCTAGTCAGCGGGCACGTCCCATGTTCCGGAGACTGAGGGCGCACAGGTAACTCCAAGCAGACACGGAGCATGTGATACATAGCAAGGAGGCAGGCGAGAAATGAAAACCATGATACTACTACCCGCATAGTGTGCTGTGGTAGCAGTAATGCTGACAATTGCACTGTCAGGAGTCCGTAGACCATCAGTAACAGCTCGAGCAGCATGACAGTCTCAGCCTCAGGAGCTGTGCAGCACTAGCATCACGGAAAGGATGCTGCTGCCGGGTCAGCACACTGCATGTGTGCCATATCAAAACCGAATGTTTAACTTCTGAATACGGGAGTCTTTACTGTCATTGTGAGAAAAATAAAATGTGTACATTAGGATGCTATCTTAAACCTATTGTGTACATTTTGGTAGACTACGGTTAAGTTTTGTACTAATGTTTTATAATTGCGTTTAAAATGTGTAAAATGCATTTTATAATTCAATTAATCTGTTTCTTTATATTTCATTCAGTATTCTATATGTTTCTCCAACTTTTCGATTTTGAATGAGCCTTCGATTATTCACTATTACATAACGCGCCTGGCTAGTTTAAGAGGGCCGCCTGGTTTTAATACCGAGTGCAGTTTGAAGAATTGCGTGTTTTCCTTATCTCCTTCTGTGTCGCAAGTATGTACTAATATCTGTAGGAGAGTAGGGTCTGCTTTCTATGTTCACCCCCACTTTTTGCTTTTGCTTTACTGGTTTTCGACTTAGATGTGGCTGTGGGCCTGCTAATCAGACCCACAGCCCTGCTGTTCTCTCTCTAAATTAATACTATGTACTTTAGGTGCATAACCCATTTGGATAGGATCACCTTATTGGCCCCTGTACAGTGTACCCTAGGTACCCAGGGCATAGGTGTACCCTAGGCCTACCAGGGGCTGCAGCATGTATTGTGCCACCCCTGGCCTGGCCTTCCATTTTTGACACAACTGGCTGATCACTCAGCTGGGGCAAGGTCGTGTACTCACCCCTTGCTTAGGTGTAGTATTCCTATACCTAACTTACATATAGACACATGTGTACCTATCAGTCACTCCTATGGCAGGCCTTGACAATCCTGGAGGCAGAGTGCTTGGTAACATGTGAGATGGTGCTCTAGCATGAGCTGAGCCTGTCTGCAGCTTTCGGAACCTTGTCCTTATAGCTGTTCTATGATATAGCCTACCATATACTCTTAAAGTGCCTTATAATCTTAGACGGTTATGGTAACTATGGTCTGGCTTTATCAAAACATGTCGTGTAAGGTGTCTAACACTCGGGAATAATACCCCCATGCCATTTCTGGACATGAGAATATTATTCCCCCCTTCTAGAGGGAAAGACATGTTAAAATCATACTTCAACTGTTAGCCTCTGACCAAAGCCTCAGCATCACAAAATGGATGCTGCTGCCACGACACAAGTCTGACCTCCTGCAGCTGGGAGTGATCCCAGCCAGGGAGGCCTGGACAATAGGTTTCCTGCTTGGGGAGGTGCTAGCACCTCCCCAGACAGCCTTTAGTGTATTGGGGCAGGGTGGGCTGAAAGGAATGAGACATGCCTGGGGCACACAAGGTGTTCCTTGCATAGTCCAGTTCAAACCGGCGCTGGGGCACTCCAGCCCCAGCTCTGGCGCGAAACTGGACAAAGGGAAGTGGGTGTAACCACCCCCTCCCAGGTCCCACCCATAAGGCGTGACCTAGCAGGTATCCCAGCCCCCCAGATTAGTATAAGAGTGGGAGTTGGGCCTCAAGACTTTAGATTATCCTGAACCTGCAAAACTGAACAGAAACTCTGGACCTTCGACATTCGACGAAAGAAGAAGACTGAAGAATCTCCCTTGTAGCCAAGGAGTGGCTACCCTGTGCAAACAGGCACCATCAAGGGACTACCCTTTGCTTTGTGAAACGTTCGACGAGGAACCGACTGCAGAGCCCGACCAGAGCCTTGATTTCCAGACTTCTCCGACCCTCATCCACATCTGCAGCAGAGCTGAGATCCGTGGAGGCGACGAGCGACGTGGGACCGGCTACCTGGGAAAAGTGGCTAGTAACTTACAGCGCAGCTTCTGAGGTACCCTCGAAGTTGTGCACCGGGGATTGAGAAGCCCCAACCCCAAGCACCATCTGCACCGAAGACCAGCCCCCCACACTCCACGAGTCCTGCGTGGGGCCCTTCAGCATTTTCCTGCTTGCCGCGTCTGTCCGGTTGCTTGCCCGCTGGCTAGTGGCCTTTGTGACGACGCTCCCTGAAATCTTCTGCGCTGGTTTGGCTCCTCCAGACTGGCTCCCGCTTCTCTGCAAAGAAGAAGCACCCCAGACCTTCCTGGTCTGCACCAGAAGCAAGTCCCTTGTTCTTCGTGGGTTCCGCTTGCCAAGGCTTGGTGAGTCCTAGTCCAACTTCGACGCCGCCGACAGCAAGAGCCTTCGTGGGACAGCTCGCCTCCTGGTCCTGGTCGTCCTCGACGCTTCCTGGTCCTCCTGGCTGCAGCGACAAGCTTCACCTTCACCTGCAACTCTTCACGACATCGCCTGGTTCCTTCCTGGTTCCACGTGGTCACTGGCTAGTGACCTTGACTCTGTCCCCTCTGCTTGCAGGTTTCTTCTCTTCTTGATCCCAGCCTTGGGATCCACCGGACACTCTCCCCTGACTGCCTGTCAGCATCTTTCTTCAGGCATCCATAGGAGTCGACGACGAAAACGACGCATCTTCACCCCTATGCACCCGCAGCCTGTGGGCTAGGTAACTTGGGTACTCCGGTGCTCATCAGGATAGTGACTATCCTAGTGTCTAGTTTTCAAGTCTCAACTTCCTAGCTACTCCGGAAGTGTCCTAAATCTATCTATTTCTAAACTGTAACATTGCTATTGACTTTTACGCGTGAGTGTTTCCACTCTGCACACGAATCCCGTGGGCCTCCCACTTCCTAACTAACGCTAGTGTAGTGTAGCCCCAGCGATTCCCTAGGCCTAGGCCTATTCTATTTCCGTGACAGTGGTTCTTATACCACTTATTTAGTATATGGTTTGCGTGGCCCCTAGGGCCTAACTGTATTACTTACCTGTGTGACTTACTGTATGCATTAATAAGACTGTGTTGTACTTACCTCTAATCTCATAAAGAGTGCTGAGGGTTTGCTTAGAATAAATACACTTTATTTTATATATATATCTGTTGTGGTGTCCTTTCATTTGGTATTCAAGGGATTATATATGGTATCACAGCTGGCTTCACATGCCATTCAGAGTTTAGCCTAAGACTGCTCTTGTCCATGCTACCACTAGGATAGCTGGTCTATAAGGTTGACTTTACAACCTATCACCATAAGGGTATTTGGACTGATATAAGGTGTACACTATAACTAGTGACATCATACATCAGGCCAACTTCTCACATTGGTGAGCAGCGGTTGGGATCTGAGCTTGCTGTTGTAATACCATTGTAATCTTGAGATACTAAATTGAAAGATCACACAGATATCGTCTAGGTACATATAACATAGTTTATAATACTTAAGTCCTACTGGACTTAGTGGTTGTAGGTTGAAGGGAGTAACACACCCTGACTACAACTACTAGAGAGGTTTAGTAGAAACAACTAGTGTAGGTAGGTGCACACACCACACCCTCACTAGATCATGCCTCTGGGAGGAGATCAAGTAGATGCTCTCTCAGGAGGGGCAGGTCTGCAGAAGACCCCCTCTAGGTATGATACCTTAACATTCCAGGAGATGAGACAATTGTGTACCTCCAGAGGAATAAAACAGGGTGCAAACCCTACCCTCCTTCAGTTAAGACAACTCCTAGAGGAGTATGATGCTCAGAGGGCATCTCAGGAAGGTGCCCTAGGCACAGAGGAGGGTCTACCCACCACAGAGGAGTCAGATGGGGCTTCAGATGGGGAGGTAGACAGCCAGAGCCAAGTAAGGAGACTTAGCCAGGCTAACTTAAGTTTACATGGGAGTTTGCATGGGATCCCCCCATACAGACCCACAAGTAGACATTCACAGAGAAGCAGGAGGGACAGATCCCCTTCAAGGGAATCCATCCACTCCCATGTCTCTAACATCTCTAATGCTTCCTCTCACAGGGGAATGACTTCACCTGAGAGAAAGGAGCATGCAGCCAGAATGAGGGAGGCTAATCTGAGGATTCAGAGGGAAGAACTTGCCCTTGCCAAAGAGAAGCTTGCTCTGGCTAGAGAACAAAAGTTAAGTGGGTTAGAACCCACTGGTGGCAGCAACATTCCTAGAGATAGAGACAGGCACTATGATAATAGAAACCTGAGCAAGATTGTCCCTCCCTACAAGTGTGGGGATGACATCCACAAATGGATAACTGCTTTGGAGAGAGCTTGCAAAGTACAGCAGGTACCCCAAAGTCAGTGGGCAGCTATCTTGTGGCTCTCCTTCTCTGAGAAAGGAAGAGACAAGCTCCTCACAGTTAGTGATGAGGATGCAGATAATTACACTGTCCTGAAGAGTGCTCTGATTGATGGGTTTGGCCTAACCACTGAACAATACAGGTTGTTGTTCAGGGATACCCAGAAGACACAGACTCAGGACTGGACTGACTTTGTAGATTGTGCCACTAAGGCTCTGGAAGGCTGGCTAATGGGAAGTAAGGTTAAGGACTATACAGGATTGTATAATTTGATCATGAGAGAACAAATACTTAACAACTGTCAAAACCAGCTATTGCATCAACACCTGATTGATTCTGATCTGACTTCTCCCCAAGAATTGGGAAAGAAGGCAGATAGATGGGTCAGGACTAGAGTTAAGCAGAAAAACCAGAACCAGGGCGGTGATCAGAAAAAGGCAGACCAGAAGGGTAATGAGCAGAAACAAAAAGACCAGAAGTCTTCACCAGGCCCCCAAAAGGCTCAGGGGGAGGGTGGTTCCAAAAAGGATAAGAAGAAAGAAGGTCAAAAGAAACCATGGTGCAACTATTGTAAGTCTACCTCACATTGGTTTAGTGAGTGCACCAAAAAGGATAAGCCCCCAGCCACCATTGCCCCTAAGGCAACTGTACCCCCTAGTTCAGCTGTAAGTGGTGGTTCCCAGCAAAAGGGTGTAGTAGGGTTAACCCTGGGAACTGAGGAGGATTCTGGCCTAGTCAGAGTACCTACTCAGGCTGTCCTGATCTGTGATGGGGACTTAGCTTTGTCCTCTACTGTAGGCCCCAGTAACCTGGGCAAGTACAGACAGACACCTTTTATCAACCAAAGAATGGCTCAGGCCTACAGGGACACTGGAGCTAGTGTCACAATGGTGACACCTGCTTTTGTGGACCCTGGACAGATCATACTAGGTGAGAATTACCTAGTGACCAACGCTAGCAATGCCACTACCTCCCATAGTGTGGCTATTGTTAACTTCTCCTGGGGAGGGGTAACTGGCCTCAAGAAAGTTGTTGTTAGTTCAGACCTTCCTGTAGAGTGTTTACTGGGCAATGATCTTGAAACTTCAGTTTGGTCTGAAGTGGAGTATAGGACCCATGCAGAAATGCTGGGGATAGATGCACATGTCCTTGCTGTGACCAGGTCACAGGCCAAAAAGTGCAACACCGAACAAGTGCTGGATCCTGAAACTATGGACCAGTCACAATCCAAGAGAAAGAGCAGTAGGGTTAAGGCTGTGCCTTCCCCCCTGCCTCAGGTGGTGGATCAGCCCTCCCAGGAGGATGATTCTGAGAGCCCTGAAGGAACTGTCCTAGAAGAACTTGAACCTGATCAGGTTGAGTTTCTTGGGACAGGGGGACCTTCCAGGGCAGATCTGAGGCAGGCTCGATTAGACTGCCCCTCTCTTGAACCCCTCAGACAGCTGGCTGCTGCTGAGGCTGCAGGGAATGCTCAAGGTACCCATAGAGTGTATTGGGATGAAGGGCTACTGTACTCAGAGGCTAGAGACCCCAAGCCTGGTGCATCCAGGAGGTTGGTCATACCACTGAAGTTCAGAGGCTTCCTTCTAACCTTGGCCCATGATATTCCCCTTGCAGGACATTTAGGCCAGAACAAGACTTGGGACAGGCTTGTCCCTCACTTTCACTGGCCCCATATGTCAGAAGATACTAAGGAGTTTTGTCGCTCCTGTGTCACCTGCCAAGCCAGTGGCAAATCAGGTGGCACCACAAAGGCCCCCCTCATACCACTACCTGTGGTGGGGGTCCCCTTTGAAAGAGTGGGCATAGATATTGTAGGACCAATGGACCCACAAACAGCATCTGGGCACAGATTCATACTGGTGATAGTGGACCATGCCACCAGGTACCCAGAAGCAATTCCCTGAGGACCACAACAGCTCCTGTTGTGGCAAGGGCCCTGCTTGGAGTATTCTCCAGAGTGGGCTTTCCAAAGGAGGTCATTTCTGACAGAGGTGCCAACTTTATGTCAGGATACTTGACTGCAATGTGGAAGGAGTGTGGTGTTAACTATAAGTTCACCACACCCTATCACCCACAGTGCAATGGGCTTGTTGAGAGATTCAACAAGACCCTAAAGGGAATGATAAAAGGATTACCAGACAAGCTTAGGCGAAGATGGGACATCCTTTTACCCTGCCTTCTGTTTGCTTACAGAGAGGTCCCACAAAAGGGGGTTGGCTACAGCCCTTTTGAGCTTTTGTTTGGGCATCCTGTAAGAGGACCCCTGTGTTTGGTGAAGGAAGGATGGGAGAGACCTCTCAGACAACCCAAACTAGACATAGTGGATTATGTACTTGGTCTCCGCTCCAGGATGGCAGAGTATATGAAGAAGGCTTCTAAAAACCTTGAGGCAAGCCAAGAACTCCAAAAAGCTTGGCATGACCAAAAGGCTGTACTGACTGTTTACCAGCCAGGACAGAAAGTGTGGGTGTTGGAGCCAGTGGCCCCAGCAGCACTCCAAGACAAATGGTCTGGACCCCACACTATTGTTGAGAAAAAGGGAGAAGTCACCTACTTGGTGGACCTTGGGACTCCCAGAAGCCCCCACAGGGTGCTTCATGTCAACAGATTGAAGGCATATGTTGACAGGGCAGACATGGGGCTACTCATGGCTACAGATGAGGGGCAGGAGGAAGAGAGTGACCCTCTCCCAGACCTGTTGACTCAGAACCCTGATGATGGCTCAGTTGATGGTGTGGTCTTTTCTGACAGCCTCACTGTCCATCAGCAACAGGACTGCAGACAAGTTCTGCAGGCCTACAGACATATGTTCTCTCTGACCCCAAGTCAGACAAACTGGTGCACCCATGAGGTGGACACTGGTGACAGTCTGCCTGTGAAGAGTAAAATCTACAGGCAACCTGACCATGTCAGGGACTGCATAAAAGTTGAGGTACAAAAGATGTTGGAGCTGGGAGTCATTGAACCTTCAGAGAGCCCTTGGGCTAGTCCTGTAGTCCTTGTGCCAAAACCTCACACCCAAGATGGTAAGAGAGAGATGAGGTTTTGCGTGGATTACAGAGGTCTCAATGCTGTCACTAGGACAGATGCCCACCCAATACCTAGGGCAGATGAGCTCATTGACAGACTGGCAGCTGCAAAGTTTTTGAGCACATTTGACCTAACAGCAGGCTACTGGCAAATCAGACTAGCTGAGAGTGCAAAGGCCAAAACTGCTTTCTCGACCCCAGGAGGACATTATCAATTTGTGGTAATGCCCTTTGGTCTGAAGAATGCACCTGCCACTTTCCAAAGGCTGGTGAATCAAGTCCTTACTGGGTTGGATGATTATTGTGCAGCTTATCTTGATGATATTGCTGTCTTTAGCTCCACCTGGGAGGATCACCTGGTCCACCTGAGGAATGTTTTAGAGGCCCTGCAAAAGGCAGGCCTCACTATCAAGGCCACTAAGTGCCAGATAGGGCAGAGCAAGGTTGTATACCTGGGCCACCTAGTTGGTGGGGGTCAGGTTCAACCACTGGAGAGCAAGATCCAGACCATAAAGGACTGGGCTCCTCCAACTACCCAGACTCAGGTCAGAGCTTTCTTGGGCCTGTCTGGGTACTACAGAAAGTTTGTTAAGAACTATGGGTCCATAGTGACACCACTTAATGACTTGACCTCCAAGAAGATGCCAAAGAAAGTTCAGTGGACAGTAAGCTGTCAAAAAGCATTTGATGACCTGAAGCAGGCCATGTGCAGTGCACCTATTCTGAAAAGTCCAGACTACTCCAAAGAGTTCATTGTCCAGACAGATGCTTCTGAGTTAGGTGTGGGAGCTGTTCTTTCACAACTGAATGTAGATGGTCAAGACCAGCCCATTGCTTTTATAAGTAGAAGGCTGACCCCTAGAGAGAAACGTTGGTCAGCTATTGAGAGGGAGGCCTTTGCTGTGGTTTGGGCCCTGAAGAAGCTGAGGCCATACTTGTTTGGCACTCACTTCAAGATTCAGACAGACCATAAGCCCCTCTTGTGGCTAAATCAGATGAAGGGTGAAAATCCCAAACTTCTTAGGTGGTCCATTTCCCTACAGGGGATGGACTTCACAGTGGAACATAGACCTGGGACTGACCATGCCAATGCAGATGGACTCTCCAGATATTTCCACTTAGAACATGAAGACTCAACTGGTCAAGGTTAGTTTAATGTCCCTAAGTTTGGGGGGGGGGGTTGTGTAGGAGAGTAGGGTCTGCTTTCTATGTTCACCCCCACTTTTTGCTTTTGCTTTACTGGTTTTCGACTTAGATGTGGCTGTGGGCCTGCTAATCAGACCCACAGCCCTGCTGTTCTCTCTCTAAATTAATACTATGTACTTTAGGTGCATAACCCATTTGGATAGGATCACCTTATTGGCCCCTGTACAGTGTACCCTAGGTACCCAGGGCATAGGTGTACCCTAGGCCTACCAGGGGCTGCAGCATGTATTGTGCCACCCCTGGCCTGGCCTTCCATTTTTGACACAACTGGCTGATCACTCAGCTGGGGCAAGGTCGTGTACTCACCCCTTGCTTAGGTGTAGTATTCCTATACCTAACTTACATATAGACACATGTGTACCTATCAGTCACTCCTATGGCAGGCCTTGACAATCCTGGAGGCAGAGTGCTTGGTAACATGTGAGATGGTGCTCTAGCATGAGCTGAGCCTGTCTGCAGCTTTCGGAACCTTGTCCTTATAGCTGTTCTATGATATAGCCTACCATATACTCTTAAAGTGCCTTATAATCTTAGACGGTTATGGTAACTATGGTCTGGCTTTATCAAAACATGTCGTGTAAGGTGTCTAACACTCGGGAATAATACCCCCATGCCATTTCTGGACATGAGAATATTATTCCCCCCTTCTAGAGGGAAAGACATGTTAAAATCATACTTCAACTGTTAGCCTCTGACCAAAGCCTCAGCATCACAAAATGGATGCTGCTGCCACGACACAAGTCTTACCTCCTGCAGCTGGGAGTGATCCCAGCCAGGGAGGCCTGGACAATAGGTTTCCTGCTTGGGGAGGTGCTAGCACCTCCCCAGACAGCCTTTAGTGTATTGGGGCAGGGTGGGCTGAAAGGAATGAGACATGCCTGGGGCACACAAGGTGTTCCTTGCATAGTCCAGTTCAAACCGGCGCTGGGGCACTCCAGCCCCAGCTCTGGCGCGAAACTGGACAAAGGGAAGTGGGTGTAACCACCCCCTCCCAGGTCCCACCCATAAGGCGTGACCTAGCAGGTATCCCAGCCCCCCAGATTAATATAAGAGTGGGAGTTGGGCCTCAAGACTTTAGATTATCCTGAACCTGCAAAACTGAACAGAAACTCTGGACCTTCGACATTCGACGAAAGAAGAAGACTGAAGAATCTCCCTTGTAGCCAAGGAGTGGCTACCCTGTGCAAACAGGCACCATCAAGGGACTACCCTTTGCTTTGTGAAACGTTCGACGAGAAACCGACTGCAGAGCCCGACCAGAGCCTTGATTTCCAGACTTCTCCGACCCTCATCCACATCTGCAGCAGAGCTGAGATCCGTGGAGGCGACGAGCGACGTGGGACCGGCTACCTGGGAAAAGTGGCTAGTAACTTACAGCGCAGCTTCTGAGGTACCCTCGAAGTTGTGCACCGGGGATTGAGAAGCCCCAACCCCAAGCACCATCTGCACCGAAGACCAGCCCCCCACACTCCACGAGTCCTGCGTGGGGCCCTTCAGCATTTTCCTGCTTGCCGCGTCTGTCCGGTTGCTTGCCCGCTGGCTAGTGGCCTTTGTGACGACGCTCCCTGAAATCTTCTGCGCTGGTTTGGCTCCTCCAGACTGGCTCCCGCTTCTCTGCAAAGAAGAAGCACCCCAGACCTTCCTGGTCTGCACCAGAAGCAAGTCCCTTGTTCTTCGTGGGTTCCGCTTGCCAAGGCTTGGTGAGTCCTAGTCCAACTTCGACGCCGCCGACAGCAAGAGCCTTCGTGGGACAGCTCGCCTCCTGGTCCTGGTCGTCCTCGACGCTTCCTGGTCCTCCTGGCTGCAGCGACAAGCTTCACCTTCACCTGCAACTCTTCACGACATCGCCTGGTTCCTTCCTGGTTCCACGTGGTCACTGGCTAGTGACCTTGACTCTGTCCCCTCTGCTTGCAGGTTTCTTCTCTTCTTGATCCCAGCCTTGGGATCCACCGGACACTCTCCCCTGACTGCCTGTCAGCATCTTTCTTCAGGCATCCATAGGAGTCGACGACGAAAACGACGCATCTTCACCCCTATGCACCCGCAGCCTGTGGGCTAGGTAACTTGGGTACTCCGGTGCTCATCAGGATAGTGACTATCCTAGTGTCTAGTTTTCAAGTCTCAACTTCCTAGCTACTCCGGAAGTGTCCTAAATCTATCTATTTCTAAACTGTAACATTGCTATTGACTTTTACGCATTACGCGTGAGTGTTTCCACTCTGCACACGAATCCCGTGGGCCTCCCACTTCCTAACTAACGCTAGTGTAGTGTAGCCCCAGCGATTCCCTAGGCCTAGGCCTATTCTATTTCCGTGACAGTGGTTCTTATACCACTTATTTAGTATATGGTTTGCGTGGCCCCTAGGGCCTAACTGTATTACTTACCTGTGTGACTTACTGTATGCATTAATAAGACTGTGTTGTACTTACCTCTAAACTCATAAAGAGTGCTGAGGGTTTGCTTAGAATAAATACACTTTATTTTATATATATATCTGTTGTGGTGTCCTTTCATTTGGTATTCAAGGGATTATATATGGTATCACAGCTGGCTTCACATGCCATTCAGAGTTTAGCCTAAGACTGCTCTTGTCCATGCTACCACTAGGATAGCTGGTCTATAAGGTTGACTTTACAACCAATCACCATAAGGGTATTTGGACTGATATAAGGTGTACACTATAACTAGTGACATCATACATCAGGCCAACTTCTCACAATATCTTATGTCTGTAGCCTAAGTTTTATCCACTTATCTGTAACTCCTTTGAATGCGATGACCATGACAGTCAAACAGTGCCAAGCTTCTGAACATGCATTTGCATGCCTGATAATTCTCAGTGTTAGGGGAAATGTACCTCTTTTGTCTACACTAGTCCATCCATCCCTTACCTGCTGAGCCTCATTTTGAGAAGGATGTGCACTGTTATCTCGGTCACACAGCGCTCTGCCACACTGTAGTTGAGTCGTGCATTATAGCATTGCTCAACTTGACAGCTGAGGATGTGCTATAATGCACGATTTTGCATTTGAGTGCGGTGATGCGGACCACCGCACTGAAATGCGTTAGACTAACGCCTGATGTGTGGTACTTGGCAGGGCCGAGGAACCTAGAGCAGTTCAAGCATGAATGGTAAAATATCCTAGTTTGCAAATGTTTTCTATATAATTCTGGTTCTGCAATATTTAACGCATAATGCATCATCTGCTGCATAAGTTTCCGATTTGAACCAATAAATAGTTTGTGGCTCAAACGGATCAAATATTACTAAAAAATGTGATTTGTGTTTCTGCGAAGTGGACGGCCCTTTGCAAAGGTTGACTGATCACCTTTGTCACTGCTGGATTTGTATGTTACACTGCTGGATTTGTATGTTACACTGGTACTAACACAGCAACATTTTTCCAGAGACTGTTAACATCTGTAAACATTTAAAAATAATAAAGTCTCAGAAAATATACTGCATTATGCTGCAACCTTTTTTTTTTTTTATGAACAATTTAGTCAACACTGCGTTATAATTTTGTCCTCCATTGCTGAATAATTCCAGTGGCCCTAAAGCAGGCAGCACATGTTAAAAGTGCTTGTGCATGAAGCAGAGAGACTGTGAAGTTTGTGAACTTAGTTTGGTGTGCTTGCAAATCCTGTATTGCCGACCCCTGGCGAGTTACAGCTACTACTGCTGAAACAAGGCCCTGTGTGACAATGTTTGTTGGTGACCCCCCAATGACTCCCTCCGCCACTGATTCCTTCACTACTGCAGTGCCGCTCAAGTCTCCATAACCATACTCTCGCTCAGATGAATTTAACTTGATTTATAGCACCACTGATAGCAGTGTAGGGTGTCAGAGCACTTTACATCACACTCATTACACAGAGACAATCATGTGTGTTAATATCTGTATAGGAAATGTTACATAAGACACAGTACTGCAAGGTGCAGGAGTCACATGACATCCATACTTGTAAGCAGTTAAGTTTAATAGTGTTTGGTTTGGAGAAACACACTGAATTTAGAACGTAATACCATGATTAGGGTTCTTTTTAATAACCAGAATTGATTTCTGTTCAAATGAACCCTTTTTGCAACATAAGGATAATGAGACTGGGGAACAAACATCAGCTCTTAGATGACAGTTAATAGCTCACTGTTTTATGTTAGGATTTTGACTTATACTGCAAGAACCAAAAGGATCTCACTGACAAAAGCAGTAACCCACTGACCCATTTCCATTATGTGCACTTTGTGTTCTGTATGGTACATGTTCTTTGCAGCAGGCAAATTAGCCCTCTGTGCTATCTTTTCATAAGTCAAAACTTCCACTTGACAAAACTCAATCTCTCTCTAGGAAGAACGTTAATCACCAGAGTTATCATGACATTTTTTAATAGTTGCCTAAAATTGCTGGAGGACAGGAAGGAGGCAGCAAGTGCTTTTAGAAACACAATATACTTGCAAGCATGACACCCCACCTGAAGTCAGCGCCCGGTGCGATTGCACCGCCCTAGAGCCACCCTGCTCAAGGGTCCTGTGACCTCAGTGACTGTCGTGCTAGGGTGTGCTGCTTCATAGGCCTGCCTGCAAGACTGGAGGTGAACTTCAGTATGGATTGTGGTTGACAGGCCTTTAAGGTTAACCCACAATTGCCACCGTTAGGGTCCGCATGCTGGTGCTAAGACACCAAGGCTCATAAGGTCTAGCAAGCGAAGGTGCTCCCTCAGGAGACTGGTCTGGTGGACTGGTCCTGGAGGCTGAACCTGGTTCCCTAGTTCCAAATTTGGCAGCTCTGACCATAGTGCCACATCCTCTCCTCCACTGAACACCATACTGCCCCGTTGAGAAAAACTTGCACTGCCTTCAGCTACAACCCAATTGTGCCCCGCTATAAGCTCCTGGATGCGACACAATTCAATTTACGCTTTGGATGAGAGTAATATGCTGCCTAAAAAAAAAGTACGTCTATCCAAGAGCCTCTCATGAGGGACCGTATCAAAGGCCGCCGACAGATTGAGTAGTATCAGACCTGCCTTGCCCCCCCTGGTCCAACTTGGGGGTCCTGAATCGCCTACACTTGGAATTACCAATCCCATTCCCTTTACCTGAAAACCTAATTCTTGACCCCTGAAATGATGTCCCCTCAGCAGCAGCTACCTTTTGAAAAAGCAGTAAGACTGTGGCGCCCCATCCTTGTGGAGAAGGAGGTAGCTGAGCTAAGAGTTGGGTAATGACCTGAACCTCCTAAAGTACATTTTCCAAGAAAAATAATTGTCTTTTTGAGAGGTAAAGCAAGGTTCATTGACGGTGAGACTAGTTAAACAACGATGATTTGAAATGTGTGGCAAAGCAGATTATTTCCAAAACAAAGTGTTTTGAAGTATATAAATGATTATTGCTTTAAACCCAGATCATACAAACAGAATGTCTGAAAATATGGATTATAAGCTTGTTTTTAAAAAACGCCTCCTACCTCTGCCGGTTGCGCATAAGCACTTGTGTGCCGCTCTGAGGAAGAACAAGTCCTGGGATCAAGTGACAAGACCAATACTGTGCCTCCGGTTCACGCAAGTACACCTGTTCCGAGGGCACGGCATGGGCTTAGAAGTTGACTTTTTTGTCAACAATCTCTCTCCAGGCTCATGCAGGGGCTAGGATGGAATGGGCCCAGAGGCTGTAAAACTATAACATCCTGCGCAGGAGGCTCAGGTAATGTGACTTCTCTGCTGGGGGGTGCGGGAAGGAAAAACAAAGCTTCCGCCCGTCGGTGTGTCCAATCTTCGAAGCATGTGTGTGCTTCTGGTCACCAAAAGGGTGGTGTGATTGTGGGAAAACAGCAGGTAAGGACCCGCTCCATGTATCACCCACGTGATGGCTGGTACCCCCAGAGTAGACTCACAGGAAAGCTGGTTGGGGCACGGCTAATTGATCTGTCAATTTCTGGCCTGCCTGCTCAGTGCTGTTCATAAATATTCTATCGCTGACGCGTAGCATTTTAAATTTGAAGGCGCAGTTGCATGGTCATAAATGTTAGACAATTTTAGCGTGCTGGTGCTGCCTCATTGGCAGTGTGCCTCAATTGCAGTAGTGTCAGAGGGGCGCTAGAATACGTGACTAATGCATTATAATGCGGTGATGCGGACACTAGCATTAAAATGCTTTATTCGAAAGCCTGATGCGGCCCTACCCTAACCCAGCCCTGAAACTGCAAAAAGTAAAATTATAATAACGTTATTATAATTTTATTTTTCCTGCTCAAAGAAAGCATTTGTTAAAGTTTTGATGTTAATCGCATCGCCCATCATGAGCTGAAATTAACATGAAAACTTGAACAAATGCACACAATCACCCTGCAGCTCAGCTCTATTACGAAAAGAAATTCAGCAACATAGCTGCCAAGGTTTCAAATTGCTATGTGGGACGATTTAAAATCGGCCTTAACACCGTTCATGTGGATCTGTATGTGAGGAAATGCACCTTCTTTTCACTTTTTTTAAGCAAAAGTTTGGAGTGATATGTATGTGGTGCTGCACCCACACACGTGGTCTGGTTACTGGTGCACATAGCCTTGGTTGCAGCGCACATAGACCTTACACTGCCGCACACAGAGGTAAAAAATTATAGGGAACATTGGTTGTCTCCTCCTACCATGGCTACGGAGGAGGGAGCGTTTTATGCCGTGGTGTTGCGTAGGGCGTCCGAGGCTCTCAGCCTCGAGCTACCTACGGTGGCAATCTGAAAGAAACACGTTAGTGAGATTCCTCACCTTGGAATATCCCCAGGCGTCAGGCTGGATCCGGAAAGATTTTTCGTCAGCAATACCCCTTGCGCGTCACTAGGCGTCGTCTGCGGCTCCGCGTCCGTCGTCGGCGTTGTGCGCCACAATGACGTCGTCTGAGTACTTAGACGCCGCCCTTGCGCGCTGACGTCAGTTCTTCTTTTTTCCGCGCCGATCCGGGAAGAGCTTACCCCTTTAGTCATTTTTTGACTCAAACTTTTTGGACTCTTTTGTCTACTCGTCGACTCGAACTGGTGCTGGTAGGATGCCTGGTTTTAAAGCCTGTGACTCCTGTCACCGACTGATGTCGGTAACGGACCACCATCGCCGGTGCCTTTACTGTCTTGGGGCCGACCACGATGCGGAGTCGTGCCTCGACTGCCGGGGCTTGACCTCGAAGGCTAGGCGGGAGCGGTCCCACAAGCTTCTCGAGCTCCGGCACTCGGGTAAGTCGAAGCAAAGTAAGAAGTCCAAGAGACGACATCGCTCTTTGGACTCCCCTCGCCGGTTGCGCGACTCGGTCGAGGGTCTGGGTGGTGCCACCCCCGCGGCTCCACCGGAGTCGCAGGAGCCACGTCCGTCCCCATACCCACCGGTCCCTGGGACTGACGCGACTCGGGCGGAGATCAGTGCTATCCTGTCGGCCATGAGCGGCCTGGCTCCGCCGTCGACACCTGCCGGCGCGCCTTCGGGCCCCGCGGGCTCGACTGGGAGGTCTAGCGAGCCGGCGGCTCCGGCGCCGTCATCAACATCGGTCCCGACGCCGCAGGTCCCCTTGGGATCCAGGCCTGGATCTCAGTCGATGCCGGTCGACCTCACGACGCCTCCTCCGCCGGCGTCGACATCAGTTCCACCCACGGCGCCATCTCTGGAGGATGGCGTTCCCCGGTCCGCATCCGACGCCGATGGGTGACCATTTCATCTTCTGCCCGGCTCCGATCATTCCCCCTGTTTATCAGGAATCGGATGACGGTGGCGACTGGGAGGGGTCTGATGACCCTCTGGCCCACCAGGGCCAGTTATCACAGGACTCGGCAGATGAGCTGGGGGATGCCAGTGGCCTTGACACCTCCCCTGACACTGGCTTCATCTCTCCTCCGACCGTGGCTTCGGAGGAAGGTGCTACCTTTTCTGTTGCGTTGCGTAAGGCGGCCGAAGCCCTCGAGTTGGAGCTACCTACTGTGGCCATGAGGACTAACCTCCTCACTGAAGTGCTCCAACCGTCAGCAAGCTCCTCTGAGCCTCTGCTGCGTTTAGCGAAGTACTGATGGACGTTCTCAAGGGCACCTGGTCCAATCCCTCCACAGTACCTCCTGTGGATCGGAACGTGGCCCGATTCCACCACCCTGCACCGGGCGACCCCAGTTTTCTGTCCCAACACCCCACCCCTGAGAGCCTGGTTATCCAGGCCTCTACTTCCCAGACCTCCTTCCTGTCCGCTCCCCCGGATCGGGAATCCAAGAGACTGGAGCGGTTTGGCAAAAAGCTGTTCTCCCTTAGTTTAGGGCTGTGGTCGATTAACACCGCTTGTCTCTTGGACCGTTACTCCCACTCTCTGTGGGATACGGTGGAGGACGTGCTGCCCCTGTGCCTGGAGGAGGCCCGGACATGACTCGCCCAGGCTCTTGCCGACGGGCGGGACGCAGAGCGGTGTAGGAGAGTAGGGTCTGCAATCCTATGATCACCCAGATTTTTTGCTTTTGCTTCATTGGTTTACGACTTTCCCCGGCTGTGGGCCTGCCGATCAGACCCACAGCCTAGCTGTTCTCTCTCTAAATTAACACACATGTACATTAGGTGCATCCACTAATTGGAACTGGGCCGCCTTGTCAGTCCCTGTCTCAGCATACCACAGGTATCCAGGGCATCGGTGTACCCAGGGCCTACCAGGGGCTGAAGCATGTATTATGCCACCCCCGGAATGGCCGCCCAAATCTGACACAACTGGCTGCACGACAGCTGGGGCCACGTGGTGTAATCACCCGTTGCTGTAGGTGTAGTATTCCTACACCTAACCCTAACATGGACACATGGATTCCTATCAGTCACTCCTATGGCAGGCCTTATCAATCCTGAAGGCAGAGTGCGGGGAGTCATGTGGGATGGTGCCCTGGCGCGAGCTGAGCCCGTCGACGGCTTGCGGAACCAAGTCCTAATAGCCGTTCCATGGTGACGCGGGCCAACTATTTGCTAACTTTGGCATCGCATCACCTGCACATGTCGAGTAAGGTGTCATACGAATTGGAATACGAACCCCTCGCTAGTTCTGGCGACGGGGTTAGCATTCCCCCCTTCTAGAGGGGCACGACATGGAAGTAACCCTGAACCCCGGTTAAAGTTGACTCAAGCCTCAGCATCACAAAATGGATGCTGCCACCAGACACAAGTCTGACCTCCTGCTGCTGGGGGACCTTCCAGCAAGGGGAGCTTGGGCAAAGGGTTTCCTGTCGAGGGCGGTGTTAGCACCGTCCCAGACAGGGTTTGTGTATCCCAGGTAGGCAGGGCTGAAAGGAAGGTGATTGCAAGTGGCACCCCGGTGCTCACGGTGCATAGCCCGGCTCAGACCAGTTTCGGGGGGCCTACCAGCCCCTGAGCTGGCGCGAAGCCGGACAAAGGATAGGGGTGTAACCACCCCCCTCCTGGCTCCACCCATAGGTAGAACCTAGTCACGGGCCAACCCCTTTTTCTTAGAATAAAGGTAGGAGCGAGTCCCCTTCCCAAATTGGATAATCAGATAATCGGATAACTCCGAATCACGAACCACTTTCCACGAAAGGATCTCTTGACTATTTCTGAAGACTCTCCCTTGTGGCTAAGGAGTAGCCACCCTGCACCAGCAGGCACCATCTAAGCGCTTGCGGTTTGCTGTAAGTCTCTCCTACGGATCAAGACTGCCCAGCTCGACGAGACCCGAGTTCCCTGCCATCTCTGACCTTTTACCTCCCTCATCAGCTCAGCTGAGAGTCGTAGGTGTGACGAGACCTGCGGGACCGGCCACCTTCAGAACCTGCACGACGCTTATCTAGCACGCCCACCGAGGGACCCTCGAGTGAGTGCACCTAGGGTTTGAGAAGCCCTGACCCCGAGCAGCTCCAGCATCGAAGTCTGCCTCCCCAGCATCTCCGAGATCTGCGTGGGGGCCCTTCCGCTCCTTGCTGTTCACCGCGTTGTCCGACCACTTGCCGACCGGCTTGTGGTCCTCTACACGACGCGCCAAGATTGTTTTCATCACCGGTCTGGTTGCTCCAGACTGGCTCTTGCTTCCCTCCAACAGAGGAGTACCACGGACCCTCCTGGTCCACTCCCGACGCCATCGTGACTTCCCCGCTTGGGTTGCCACTGCCAAGATCCGCTGCCCCTTCCTGGGCTCAGCACCATCGACAGCAGACACCTTCGTGGGACAGCTCGCCCTCCATCCTGGTCGCCGCCGCGCCTCCTGGTCCGAGGAACAGCCGAGTCCGACGTCACCCACTCACCTGGTCGAGGTGACTTCAGCCGGTACCCTCCTGGTACCCACACGATCGCTGGCTAGCGGTTAAGAACTGAGTCCCCTCTGCTTTCAGGGTTCCTTCATCACCGATCCAGGCTTGGATCTCGCTGAATATCGACACTGGTCGCCTGCCAGCAACTTCTTCTTTCAGGCTCCTGAGACTACACGAGGACTCCCGACATCTTGCCGAACTTCACGCAGCCGCAGCCGCTGGGCTAGGTAACTTGAGCATTTCAGTGCTCCATCGCAGGTTCGCTCTACAAGTGTCTAGTTCCTTTTTCGTTTAGTCCCACTGATCGGAACACTCCGGAATCAGTACCTCCAGACTCTATCCATTCGCATTTCCCTGTAAGTGTAGATGGTTTCCCGTGCCCCTCGGGCATTTGTGTAAATTGTGCAACCAGTAGTATTTTCCTAAGAGTTTTGTATTGTGCTTAGCTCCCTGACTCATAAAGAGCCAGGGTAGTCTTGTTATAAATAAATATCCTTTATTTTCATAACAACTTGTGTGGTGTCCTTTCACTTGATGTTCAAGGGGTATATGTGATGGTAAACAGCTGGCTTAACACGCCCTCTAGAGTTTAGCCTAAGACTGCTCGTATCCACGCTACTAGGATAGCTGGTCTATAAGGTTGACTTACAACCAATCATCAATAAGGGTCGTTTGGAATGATACACAGTGATCACTAGAATAGTGCGCACTACATATCAGGCCAACTTCTCACAAGCGGTATGCCATCCGATGTGGTTTGGACACGACGGACTCGCTTGGCAGGGCAATGTCGTCCACGGTGGCGCTTCGTCGTCACGCCTGGTTGTGGTCCACGTCTTTTTCCGGGGATGTCCAGAGCACCCTCATGGACATGCCCTTTGATGGCGATCGCCTCTTTGGCGACAAAGCGGACAGTGCGCTGGAGCGCTTTAAGGACTCCCGGGCTACGGCCAAGTCCTTGGGTCTCTCGGCCCGCGCCCGCAAACTTCCGCTTTTTGCCCCTTTCGTGGCCAAGGAAGGGGCGCCCCCTCACGTCCGCCTAGCCGCAGAACCATCCTCCTCCCCTTCGAAACGACCCCTCCAGCAATGCCACCGCAGTGCCACCGAATGTCGGGGGATCACTTGAATCTTCTACGAGAGGAAGTTGCGGCCCTCTTGACTAAAGGGGCCGTCAAGCGTGTTCCTGGTCCAGAAGTAGGCCGTGGTTGCTATTCCCACTACTTTCTGGTTCCCAAGAAGGGCAAAGGGGGCCAAGCCCTATCTTGAACCTCAGGAGCGTCACCGCCTTCCTCCGGAAGGAGAGGTTCAAGATGCTCACCTTAGCTCAGGTTCTGGCTGCCCTAGACCCCGAAGACTGGATGGTAGCGTTGGACTTGCAAGACGCTTATTTTCACATCCCCGTCCTGCCGGCACACCGGCGTTACCTGCGGTTCACGGTGGGTCAGGAGCATTTTCAGTTTACTGTGCTCCCCTTCGGCCTCGCCAGTGCCCCTCGGGTGTTAACGAAAGTGATGGCGGTGGTCGCAGCTCATCTGCACATATCAGGGGTTCTAGTCTTCTCCCTATCTCGACGACTGGCTGTTGAAGGCGGGCTCGCCCCAGCAAGTCATCTCCCACCTCCAGACTACGGCGACCTCCTGCATTTGCTGGGGTTCTCCATCAATGTGCCGAAGTCGCATCTGAGTCCCTCCCAAACGCTCCTCTTTATCGGGGCGGTTCTAGACTCGGCGCAGTTCCGGGCTTACGGGTCCGGGATATTCAGGCTCTGATTCCCATCTTTCAGCCTCTATCCCGGGTTTCGGTCAGGTTGGTGCTGCGGCTTCTGGATCTGATGGCCTCCTGCATCCTGTTAGTGCAATCCTGTTATTGCATCACGCCAGGTGGCGAATCGGGCTCTGCAGTGGGACCTGAAGTTTCAGTGGGCCCAGCATCGGGGCAACCTGTCCGACCATGTCTTGATCTCGGAGGGCACCACAAAGCAGTTGCAGTGGTGGCTCACGAACCGCGATTGGGTCAGCGGCAGATCCCTCTCCCTACCCCAACCGGAACACGTAGTAGTGACGGATGCGTCTTTCCTGAGATTGCGGGGCTACATGGGGGAGACGGAGATCAGAGGACTCTGGTCTCCGGCGGAGTCTCGGCTCCATGTCAACCTTTTGAAGCTGAGAGTGATCCGACTTGCACTGAAGGCATTCCTTCTCGTTGTTCGGGGAAGTGTGGTGCAGGTGTTCAAGGACAACACCACCGCTATGTGGTATTAAAACAAACAGGGCGGGTGGGGTCGTGGACCCTTTGTCAGGAGGCTCTGCGCCTCTGGACATGGCTAGAACATCAGGGCATCACCCTGGTGATTCAACATCTGGCGGGCTCTCTGAACGCCAGAGCAGACAAACTCAGCCGCTGGTGCATAATGGATCACGAATGGCGTCTCAACTCGGACGTGGCGCAAGGCCTCTTTCGGCAGTGGGGAGAGCCTTGGTTGGATCTATTCGCCACCGAAGAGAACGCGCATTGTCATCAGTTCTGCGCGTTGGAGTTTCCAAGGAGGCACTCGCTCTGGGACGCTTTTCGTTGCGAGTGGAGTTGCGGTCTGTTGTACTCCTGTCCGCCTATACCACTTCTGCCGAGAGTGCTGAAGAAGATCAGTCGTCACCGGGCCCAACTCATCTTGGTGGCTCCGGATTGGGCACAAAGTGTGAGAAGTTGGCCTGATATGTAGTGCTCACTATTCTAGTGATCACTGTGTATCATTCCAAACGACCCTTATTGATGATTGGTTGAAAGTCAACCTTATAGACCAGCTATCCTAGTAGCGTGGACAAGAGCAGTCTTCAGGCTAAACTCTAGAGGGCGTGTTAAGCCAGCTGTTTACCATCACATATACCCCTTGAACGCCAAGTGAAAGGACACCACACAAGTTGTTATGAAAATAAAGGATATTTATTTATAACAAGACTACCCTGGCTCTTTGAGTCAGGGAGCTAAACACAATACAAAACTCTTAGGAAAATACTTCTGGTTGCACAATTTACACAAATGCCCGAAGGGCACGAAACCATTTACACTGCAAGTGGAATGGGAGAGGTTAGAAAGTTTAAAGTTACTGATTCCGGAGGAATCCGATCAGTGGGACTAAACGAAAAAGGAACTGGACACTTGTAGAGTGAACCTACGATGGAGCACCGAGATGCTCGAGTTACCTAGCCCAGAGGCTGCGGCTGCGTGGGGTTCAGCAAGATGTCGGGAGTCCTCGTTGTAGTCTCAGGGGCCTGAAAGAAGAAGTTGCTGGCAGGCGACCAGTGTCGATGTTCAGCGAGATCCAAGCCTGGATCGGTGATGAAGGAAACCTGAAAGCAGAGGGGACTCAGTTCTCAACCGCTAGCCAGCGATCGTGTGGGTACCAGGAAGGTACCGGATGAAGTCACCTCGACCAGGTGAGTGGATGACGTCGGACTCGGCTGTTCCTCGGACCAGGAGGCGCGGCGGCGACCAGGATGGAGGGCGAGCTGTCCCACGAAGGTGTCTGCTGTCGATGATGCTGGGCCCAGGAATGGGGCAGCAGGTCTTGGCAGTGGCAAACCCACGCGGTGGAGTCAAGATGGCGTCTGGAGTGGACCAGGAGGGTCCGAGGTACTCCTCTGTTGAAGGGGAGCAAGAGCCAGTCTGGAGCAACCAGACCAGTGATGAAAGACTGTCGTGGTGCGTCGTGAAGAGGGCCACAAGCCGGTCGGCGAGTGGTCGGACAATGCGGTGAGCAGCAGGGAGCAGAAGGGCCCCCACGCAGATCTCGTGGATGCTGGGGAGGCGGACTTCGGTGCTGGAGCCGCTCAGGGTTAGGGCTTCTCAAACCCTAGGTGCACTCACTCGAGGGTCCCTCGGTGGGCGTGCTAGATAAGCGTCGTGCAGGTTCTGAAGATGGCCGGTCCCGCAGGTCTCGTCACACCTACGAATCTCAGCTGGGCTGACGATGTAGGTAGAGGTCAGAGATGGCAGGGAACCCGGGTCTCGTCGAGCTGGGCAGTCTTGATCCGTGGGAGAGACGTACAGCAAACCGCAAGCGCTTAGGTGGTGCCTGCTGGTGCAGGGTGGCTACTCCTTAGCCACAAGGGAGAGTCTTCAGAAATAGTCAAGAGTTCGTTTCGTGGAAAGTAGTTCAAGATTCAGAATTATCCAATTTGGGAAGGGGACTCGCTCCTACCTTTATTCTAGGAAAAGGGGCTGGCCCGTGACTAGGTCCTACCTATGGGTGGGGCCAGGAGGGGGGTGGTTACACCCCTATCCTTTGTCCGGCTTCGCCCCAGCTCAGGGGCAGGGTTGCCCCCGAAACTGGTTTGAGCCGGGCTATGCACAGTGAGCACCGGGGTGCCACTTGCAATCACCTTCCTTTCAGCCCTGCCTACCTGGGATACACAAACCCTGTCTGGGATGGTGCCAACACCGCCCTTGACAGGAAACCCTTTGTCCAAGCTCCCCTCGCTGGAAGGTCTCCCAGCAGCAGGAGGTCAGACTTGTGTCTGGTGGCAGCATCCATTTTGTGATGCTGAGGCTTGAGTCAACTTTAACCGGGGTTCAAGGTTACTTCCATGTCGTGTCCCTCTAAAAGGGTGGAATGCTAACCCCATCGCCAGAATTGGCGAGGGGTTCGTATTCCAATTCGTATGACACCTTACTCGACATGTGTGGGTGATGCGATGCCAAAGTTAGCAAATAACCGTGAGGATTATAATGCATTTTAAGGTAGTTGGCACGCGTCGCCATGGAACGGCTATTAGGACTTGGTTCCGCAAGCCGTCGACGGGCTCAGCTCGCGCCAGAGCACCATCCCACATGATTCCCAGCACTCTGCCTTCAGGATTGATAAGGCCTGCCATAGGAGTGACTGACAGGAATCCATGTGTCCATTTTAAGGTTAGGTATAGGAATACTACACCTACAGCAACGGGTGATTACACCACCTTGCCCCAGCTGTCGTGCAGCCAGTTGTGTCAGATTTGGGCGGCCATCCAGGGGTGGCATAATACATGCTGCAGCCCCTGGTAGGCCCTGTGTACACCGATGCCCTGGATACCTGTGGTATGCTGATACAGGGACTGATAAGGCGGCCCAGTTCCAATTAGTGGATGCACCTAATGTACATGTGTGTTAATTTCGAGAGAGAACAGCTAGGCTGTGGGTCTGATTGGCAGGCCCACAGCCAGGGAAAGTCGTAAACCAATGAAGCAAAAAGCAAAAAATCTGGGTGATCATAGGATTGCAGACCCTACTCTCTTGCACAAAGGTACTGGTATCCTGAGCTACTCAGTCTGTCGATCGATCCCCCGATACGACTGCCTCTTCGGGAGGACCTTCTGTCGCAGCAGCAGGGGACGGTCCTCCACCCGAACCTGTCCAGTCTCCACCTCCATGCGTGGAGATTGAGCGGCGACAGTTGATGCCATTTGACTTACCTCCTGAAGTCTGCGATGTGATTCTGGCAGCCAGGCGTCTCTCCCCAAAATCGGTATACGCCTGCAGGGGAAACAAATTTGTGGTATTGTGCACAGCAAAGGCTGGGGATCCCCTTTCCGCCCCTCTTTCTGAGATCCTCCTCTTTCTCTCCATGACCCAGCAGGGCTCTGCTCTGGGCACTCTTAAAAGTTATCTTTCAGCTATCTCTGCTTTCTTGCGGCTTCCTGATCAGCCTTCGCTTTTCAAATCCCCTGTTGTTTCTCGCTTCTTCAAGGGCATTACTCACATGTTTCCTCCTGTCCCTTTCGTAATGCCTCAGTGGAATTTAAACCTGGTATTGATATATCTGATGGGCGCTCCCTTTGAGCCACTTCATAATTGTCCCCTTCGTCTTCTCACTCTTAAGACTGCTTTCCTGGTTGCCATCACCTCTGCTAGAAGGGTGAGTGAGCTCCAGGCTCTATTTTCTAAGCCTCCTTTTTTTTTCTGTCCATCTGGACAAAGTTGTTCTCCGGACTCGTCCTTCCTTTCTTCCTAAGGTGGTGACTGCCTTCCACATCGGGCAGTCTGTCACGTTGCCCACCTTCTTTCCGCCTCCGCATCCTTCGAAAGAGGAAGAGCGGCTCCACCGTCTGGACCCAAAATGGGCGCTGTCCTTTTATTTGGACCGCACCAAGCAGTTCCGGGTGGATGACCAGCATTTTGTGGGCTACGTGGGCGCTAAGAAGGGGAGGGCGGTACACAAGCGAACCATCTCTCGGTGGGTCGCATTGTGTATCAAAGCTTGTTATTCCTTGGCTAAAAAGGAACCTAGTGTAGGGCTGAGGGCCCATTCCACTCGGGCCACGGCGGCGAGAACTGCCCTGGGTCGGGGAGTCCCCTTGCAGGACATCTGTAAGGCAGCAACGTGGGCCTCGCTGCACACGTTTGCCAAGCATTATTACCTGGACAGCCAAGTCCGGAGAGACGGCTTCCTTTGCCGTTCTGTTCTCCTGGACTTTCTGGTGTGATCTTGGTTCGCAGACCCACCACCGGGGTTGGTATTGCTGGGGTATCTATTCTAAGGTGAGAAATCTAACTAACGTGTTTCTTTCAGATGAACAAGTTACTTACCTTCGGCAACAATGTATCTGTAAGAAACATTAGTTAGTTAGATTCCTCACGGAACCACCCATCCTCCCCGTTCTGCAAACCGACATCTAGGGTTAAAGTTATCCTTTTCAGGGCCCTAGACATTTTTGGCACCAGTGTCGGTCTCTTGCATGGCTCTGCGTTCCTGTCGCGGAAAGCTATGTACAAGAGCTGACGGCAGGGCACGAGGGCGGCGTCTATGTACTCCGACGTCATTCCGGCGCACGACGCCGACGACTGACGCGGAGCCGCAGACGACGCCTAGCGATGCGCAATGGGTATTGCTGACGAAAAATCTTTCCGGATCCAGCCTGACGCCTGGGGATATTCTAAGGTGAGGAATCTAACTAATGTTTCTTACAGATACATTGTTACCAAAGGTAAGTAACTTGTTCATCTGAAAGAAACACGTTAGTTAGATTCCTCACCTTAGAATATCCCCAGGCGTCAGACTGGATCCGGAAGATTTTTTGTCAGCAATACCCCTTGCACGTCGCTAGGCGTCGTCTGCGGCTCCGCGTCCGTCGTCGGCGTCGTGCGCCGGAATGACGTCGTCGGAGTACTTAGACGCCGCCCTCGCGCGCTGATGTCAGTTCGTCTTTTTTCCGCGCCAGTAAGCGCAGATCCGGGAGAGCTACCCCTTTAGTCAATTTTTGACTAACTTTTTTGATCCTTTTTGATCGTGTCTCGACACCGGTGCCGGTAGGATGCCTGGGTTTAAAGCCTGTACGGACTGTAACCGATTGATGTCGGTTACGGACCATCACTGCCGGTGCCTTTACTGCTTGGGCCTCGATCACGACGCGGAGTCGTGTTCGGACTGCAAGGCCCTGACCTCGAAGGCTAGACGGGAGCGGTCCCGTAAGCTTCTCGAGATTCGCCACTCGGCTCCGCGCGCCTCTCGATCCCGGTCCAGGAGGAGGTCCAAGGATCGGTCGCGGAGCCGCAGCCGACGTCACCATCGGTCGTCGGGATCCAAGTCTTCGGGTAAGTCGAAGCATTCCAAGAAGTCCAAGAGGCGACACCGCTCTTCGGACTCCCCTCGCCGGTCGCGCGACTCGGCCGAGGGTCAGGGTAGTTCCACCCCCGCGGCTCCGGCGGAGCCGCAGGCGCCGCGCACGTCCCCATACCCTCCGGTCCCTGGGACTAACGCGACGCCGGCGGAAGTCAGTGCCTTCCTCTCGGCCATGAGGAACCTGGCTCCGCCGTCGGCGCCCGCTGGTGCGCCTTCGGGCCCCGCGGACCCGACTGGGCTGCCTTGCCTGCCGGTGGCTCCGGCCCCGGCGCCGTTGACGGCTCCGGCCTCGACGCCGCAAGCGCCCGAGGGACCCGTTCTCGAGTCCCCGTCGACGCCGGTCGACCTCGTCACGCCTCCTCCGCCGGCGTCGACACCGGTACCACCCCCGACGTAGACTCCGCTCGACGTCGGTCCCCAGTTCAGTCCCACTCCGGGCCCGGCGCCGGTCCGGCGTCGATGGACGCCGAGAACGGCGCCGCTAGAGACACATTATGTCTACCGTCCGGCTCTGTTTATTTCTCCTCTATACCAGGAGTCGGATGATGGGGACAACTGGGAGGGGGTCCGAGGATCCTATGGCCGCTCAGGCTCAACTGTCACAGGACTGGGCAGATCAACTGGGGGAGGCCAGTGGCCTGGATACCTCTCCAGACACTGGATTTGTCTCTCCTCCGACTGTGGCTTCGGAGGAGGGCGCTGCTTTCTCTGTGGTGCTGCGCAAGGCGGCCGCAGCCCTTGGGCTCGAGCTGCCTGCCGTGGCTGTGAGGACTAACGTCCTTACTGAGGTGCTTCAGTCTGCAGCAAGCTCCACTGAGCCTCTGCTGCAATTCAATGAGGCCCTCATTGACGTTCTGCAGGGCACCTGGTCCAAGCCCTCCACAGTTCCTCCTGTGGACAGGAACGTCGCCAGGCGCCACCGCCCTGCTCCGGGCGACCCCAGTTTTCTGTCCCAACACCCTACCCCTGAGAGCCTGGTTATCCAGGCCTCCACCTCCCAATCCTCTTTCCCGACCGCCCCGCCGGACCGGGATTCCAAGAGACTAGAACAGTTTGGCAAGAAGCTGTTCTCTTCCCTTAGTTTGGGCCTGCGGTCTTTGAACACCGCTTGTCTCTTGGACCGTTATTCCCACTCTCTGTGGGATGCGGTGGAGGACGCGCTGCCCCAGTGTCCGGAGGAGGTCCGGACACGACTTACCCAGGCTCTGGCCGATGGGAGGGATGCTGCGCGACATGCTATACGTTGTGGGCTTGACACCACGGACTCGCTGGGTAGGGCCATTTCCACCACAGTGGCGCTTAGACGTCACGCCTGGCTGCGGTCCACGTCATTTTCGGGCGATTTCCAGAGCACTCTCATGGACATGCCGTTTGATGGCACTCGCCTGTTTGGCGAGAAAGCGGACAGTGCGCTGAACCGCTTTAAGGACTCCCGGGCTACGGCCAAGTCCTTGGGCCTCTCGGCCCCGCGGTCGCAATCTTCCGCTTTTCGCCCCTTTCATGGCCAAGGAAGGGGTGCCTCCTCATGTGCGCCTAGCCACCAGCCGCAGAACCAACCTGCGCGCGGTCGCGGACGTGGTTTCCGCCGAGGCGGTTCTGGAGGACGACGAGGTCAGCCCACATCCACCCCGGCAGCATCCGCCTCAAAGCCTTCCTAGTCCGAGCTTACAGGCCCATTCCACGCCAGTGGGCGGCAGAGTTCGCCATCACCTGCTCCACTGGCGGTCCATCACATCGGACAGGTGGGTGCTGCAAATCGTCCGAAGGGGCTACTTCCTCCCCTTCGAGACGACCCCTCCAGCCATGCCACCGCAGCACCACCGTATCTCGGGGGATCATTTGAATCTTCTCCACGAGGAAGTTTCGGCCCTCTTGGCCAAAGGGGCCGTCGAGCGCGTTCCAAGTCCAGAAGTAGGTCGTGGTTGTTATTCCCACTACTTTCTGGTTCCCAAGAAGGGCAAAGGGGGCCTACGCCCTAACTTGGACCTTCGGAACGTCAATGCCTTCCTCCGGAAGGACAGGTTCAAGATGTTGACTTTGGCTCAGGTTCTAGCTGCCCTAGACCCCGGAGACTGGATGGTAGCGTTGGACTTGCAGGACGCATATTTCCATATCCCCGTCCTGCCGGCCCACCGGCGTTACCTGCGGTTCACGGTGGGCCAAGAGCACTTTCAGTTTACCGTGCTCCCCTTCGGCCTCACCAGTGCCCCTCGGATGTTCACGAAAGTGATGGCGGTGGTCGCAGCTCATCTGCGCAGATCAGGGGTTCCAGTCTTCCCCTATCTCGACGACTGGTTGTTGAAGGCGGGCTCGCCCCAGGCAGTCGTCTCCCACCTCCAGACTACGGCGGATCTCCTGCATTTGCTGGGGTTTTCCATCAGCGTGCCGAAGTCACACCTGCATCCCTCTCAGAAGCTCCTTTTCATCGGAGCGGTTCTCGATTCGGCGCAGTTCCGGGTCTATCCACCGGAACAGCGGGTCCGGGATATACAGGCCCTGATTCCCATCTTTCGGCCTCTATCCTGGGTTTCGGTCAGGCTAGTGTTGCGGCTTCTGGGGCTGATGGCCTCCTGCATCCTACTAGTGCATCACGCCAGGCGGGGCATGCGGGCTCTGCAGTGAGACCTGAAGTTTCAGTGGGCCCAGCATCACGGCAACCTGTCCGACCATGTCTTGATCTCGGAGGGCACTGCACAGCAGTTGCAGTGGTGGCTCACGGACCGCGATTGGGTCATGGGCAGAAGCCTCTCCCTTCCCCAACCGGAGCATGTCGTAGTGACGGATGCGTCCCTCCTGGGGTGGGGTGGCCATATGGGAGAGGCAGAGATCAGAGGCCTCTGGTCTCCGGCGGAGTCTCGTCTCCACATCAACCTGTTGGAGTTGAGAGCGATCCGGCTTGCACTGAAAGCCTTCCTTCCCTCTGTCAGGGGCAGTGTCGTGCAGGTGTTCACGGACAACACCACCGCCATGTGGTATTGCAACAAACAGGGCGGGGTGGGGTCGTGGACCCTTTGTCAGGAGGCTCTGCGCCTCTGGACGTGGCTGGAACACCAGGGCGTCACCCTAGTGGTTCAACATCTGGCGGGCTCTCTGAACGCCAGAGCAGACTAACTCAGCCGCCGGTGCATGATGGATCACGAATGGCGTCTGAACTCCGAAGTGGCGCAAGGTCTCTTTCAGCAGTGGGGAGAGCCTTGGTTAGATCTATTCGCCACCGAAGAGAACGCGCAATGTCAGCAGTTCTGCGCGTTGGAATTTCCAAGGCGGCACTCGCTCGGCGACGCTTTTCGTCACGAGTGGAGTTGCGGTCTGTTGTACGCCTTTCCGCCTATACCACTTCTGCCCAGAGTGCTGAAGAAGATCAGGCACGACCGGGCCCAAGTCATCTTGGTGGCTCCGGATTGGGCACGAAGGTACTGGTATCCCGAGCTACTCAGTATGTTGACCGATCCTCCGATACGTCTGCCCCTTCGGGAGGATCTTCTGTCGCAGCAGCAGGGGACGGTCCTCCACCCGAACCTGTCCAGCCTCCACCTCCATGCGTGGAGATTGAGCGGCGGCAGTTGATGCCATTTGACTTGCCTCCTGAAGTCTGTGATATCATTCTGGCAGCCAGGCGTCCCTCCACAAAGTCGGTATACGCCTGCCGGTGGAACAAATTTGTGGCATGGTGCACAGCAAAGGCTGTGGATCCCCTTTCCGCCCCTCTTTCTGAGGTTCTCCTCTTTCTTCTTTCTTTGGCCCGGCAGGGCTCTGCTCTGGGCACCCTGAAAGGTTATCTTGCTGCCATGTCTGCCTTCTTGCGGCTTCCTGATCAGCCTTCTCTTTTCAAGTCCCCTGTGGTTACACGCTTTCTAAAAGGCATTACTCACACATTCCCTCCTGTCCCTTTTGTAATGCCTCAGTGGGACTTGAATCTTGTTCTCACTTTTCTGATGTGTGCTCCCTTTGAGCCTCTTCATAATTGTCCTTTTCGTCTGCTGACGCTTAAGACTGCTTTTCTGGTAGCCATCACCTCGGCTAGACGGGTGAGTGAGCTCCAGGCTTTATCTTCAAAGCCTCCTTTTCTGTCTGTTCATCCGGACAAGGTTGTCCTTCGGCCTCGTCCCTCCTTTCTTCCGAAAGTGGTGACTCCATTTCATCTTGGGCAGTCTGTCACCTTGCCCACCTTCTTTCCGCCTCCGCATCCTTCCAAAGAGGAAGAGAGGCTCCACCGTCTGGACCCAAAACGTGCGCTCTCCTTTTATTTGGACCTCACAAAGCAGTTCCGGGTGGACGACCAACTTTTCGTTGGATACGTGGGTGCTAAGAAGGGGAAAGCTGTGCACAAACGGACCATCTCTCGGTGGGTCGTTTTGTGCATCAAAATTTGTTACTCCTTGGCAAAAAAGGACCCTCCTGTTGGGCTGCGCGCCCATTCTACTCGGGCCACAGCGGCTACTACTGCTTTGGGACGGGGTGTCCCTTTGCAGGACATTTGTCAAGCGGCAACGTGGGCTTCGCTACACACGTTTGCCAGGCATTACTGCCTTGACAGCCAAGTCCGGAGGGATGGCTTCTTTGGCCGTTCTGTCCTCCAGGACTTTCTGGTGTGATCTTGGTTCGCAGACCCACCACCGGGGATGGTATTGCTTGGGTATCTATTCTAAGGTGAGGAATCTAACTAACGTGTTTCTTTCAGATGAACAAGTTACTTACCTTCGGTAGCGATGTATCTGTAAGAAACATTAGTTAGTTAGATTCCTCACCAACCCACCCATCCTCCCCGTTCTGCGAACTGACATCTAGGGTTAAGGTTATCCTTTTCAGGCCCCTAGATTTTATTTTTGGCACCAGTGTCTGTCTTTGCATGGCTCTGCGTTCCTGGCGCGGAAGGCTATGTACAAGAACTGACGTCAGCGCGCGAGGGCGGCGTCTAAGTACTCCGACAACGTCATTCCGGCGCACGACGCCGACGACGGACGCGGAGCCGCAGACGACGCCTAGCGACGCGCAAGGGGTATTTCTGACGAAAAATCTTCCGGATCCAGTCTGACGCCTGGGGATATTCTAAGGTGAGGAATCTAACTAATGTTTCTTAAAGATACATCGTTACCGAAGGTAAGTAACTTGTTCGTCAGGACTAATCTCCTGACAGAGGCGCTTCAACTGGCAGCTAGCTCTTGTGAGTCCCTGCTCCCATTTAAGGAAGCCCTCACCGACATCCTTTTGGGCACCTGGTCCAGGCCCAACACAGGGGCTCCTGTGAATAGGATGATTGCCCAACGCCACCCCCCGACTCTGGGCGACCCCACTTTCCTCTCCCAACACCCCACTCCTGAGAGCTTGGTGGTCCAAGTCTCTACCTCCGTTGGCGCATTCCCTAATGCACCACCTGATGGGGAATACAAAAAGATGGACCATCTTGGGAAGATGTTTTCTTCCTCCAGCTTGGGACTGCGGTCGGTATACACCACATGCTGTTATACCCACTCTGTGTGGGATACGGTAGCACAAGTGCTGCCCCAGTGCCCCGAAGAGGTCCAGGCCATACTCTTCCATGCAGTTGCCAAAGGGAGAGAAACATCGAAGTTTATCATCCGCTGTGGGCTGGATACCGCTGACTCAGTAGGCAGGACGATTTAGACATCGGTAGCCCTTTAACGCTACGCCTGGTTGAGGTTAACTGGTTTTTCGGGGGATGTCCAATCCACTCTTATGGACATGCCCTTTGATGGCCGTCGCCTATTAGGCGACAAAGCAGACAACGTACTGGAACGCTTTAAGGACTCTCGGTCTACGGCCAGGTCCTTGGACCTCTCCACCACCCGCCCTGCCCAGTCTCGTTCGCGGCTACGGAAGGGGTGCCCCTCTACGTCCCGCCCAGAGCCACAGGCCAGTGCAAGCTGATAAGCAACTGCACGGCCGGGGATGTGGGAACCAGCGCCGTGATTCTGGGGGCCAGCGGGCGGACAGGTCCACCACAGCCCCCTTTGCAGCAGCCTCCAAACCCTCCTAGTCCGACCTTTCAGGGGCACCAAACGTCAGTGGGGGGTAGGATTAGCCATCACCTCCCCCACTTGTGCACCATCACGTCGGACAGGTGGGTTTTGCAAATAGTTTGAAGGGGCTACTCCCTCCACTTGGAGACTACCCCTCTCGCCATGCCACCTCAGTAATATCGCATGTCGGAGGATCATCTGGCCGTTCTCCAACAGGAAGTTTCGGCACTCTTGGCCAAGGGAGCCAGCGAGCGACTTCCTGTCCCAGAAGTAGGTTGTGGTTGTTATTTCCACTACTTTCTGGTGCCCAAGAAGGACAAAGGCCTGCGTACTATCTTGGATCTCAGGAACGTCAACCGCTTCCTCTTGAAGGAGAAGTTCAAAATGTTGACGGTAGCTCAGGTCCTGTCTGCCCTCGACCCTGGAGACTGGGTGGTAGCGTTGGACTTGAAGGACGCTTATTTTCACATCCCCATCCTGCCGGCCCACCGGCGTTACCTGTGGTTCACGGTAGGCCAGGAGCACTTTCGGTTTTCTGTTCTCCCCTTTGGCCTTACCAGCGCCTCGCGGGTGTTTACCAAAGTGATGGCGGTGGTCGCAGCTCATCTGGGCAGATCAGGGGTTCCAGTCTTCCCCTATCTCGACAACTGTCTGAAGGCGGGCTTGCCCAAGGCTGTCGTCTCCCACCTCCTGACTACGGCCGACCTCCTGCATTTGCTGGGGTTCTCCCATCAACGTGCCAAAGTCACACCAGATTCACTCTCAGAAGCTCCTCTTCATCGAGTGGTTCTGGACTCAATGCAGTTTTGGGTTTATCCTCCCAAACAGCGAGTCCGGGATATTCTGGCTATGATTCTGATCTTTCAGCCTCTATCCCGGGTTTCGGTCAGGATGACCCCCAGGCTACTGGGCCTGTTGGCCTCCTGAATCCTTCTGGTGGACTATGCCAGATTGCATATGCGGACTCTGCAGTAGGACCTGAAGTTCCAGTGGGCACAACATCAGGGGAACCGGTCTGATTGCGTCCTGATCTCGGAGGGCACTGCACACCAATTGCAGTTGTGGCTTTCGAACCAGGATTGGGTTGAAAGCAGATCCCTCTCCCGTCCCCAACCAGAATTCACAGTGGTGACCGATGCATCAGTTCTGGGATGGGGAGGCGGAGATCAAAGGACTCTGGTCTCCGGACTCCATATCAACCTCCTGGAGCTTCGGGCGATTCGTCTTGCACTCAAAGCATATTCCTTCCCTCTGTCTGGGGAAGAGTAGTGCAGGTGTTCACGGACAACACCACTGCCAGGTGGTACTGCAGCAAACAAGGTGGGGTGGGGTCGGTGACTGTCAAGAGGCCCTCCGCCTCTGGACATGGCTGGAACATCAGGGCGTATCCCTGGTGGTTCAACACCTGGCAGGTTCGCTGAACGCCAGGGCGGACGAACTCAGCCGCAGGTGCATGATGGATCACGAGAGCGTCTTCACTCGGAGGTGGTGCAAGGACTCTCTCAACAGTGGGGAAAGCCTTGGTTAGATCTATTCCCCACGGAAGAGAACGCGCAATGTCAGCAATTCCGCATGTTGTCTTTTCCAAGGCGGCACTCGCGAGGCAACGCTTTTTGTCGCGAGTGGAGTTGCGGTCTTCTATATGCCTTTCCGCCACAGTGCTGAAGATCACAGAAGCAGGGGACGGTCCTCCACCCAAACCTGTCCAGCCTCTATCTCCTTGCATGGAGATAGAGCGGCAGCAGTTTGTCGTTTGACCAGCCTCCTGAAGTCTGTGATGTGATCTTGGCAGCCAGGCATCCCTCCACTAAGACGGTATACGTCTGCAGATGGAACAAATTTGTGGCATGGTGCACAGCAAAGGCTGTGGATTCCCTTTCTGCCCCTCTTTCTGAGGTCCTCTTGTTCCTCGTTTCTTTGGCCCAGCAGGACTCCGCTCTGGGCACTCTAAAGGGCTAGCTCTCGGCCATTTCAGCCTTTCTTAGGCTTCCTGATCAACCTTCGCTTTTCAAGTCCCCTTTGTAAATCGCTTCCTTAAGGGCATTACTCAAATTTTTCCTTCTGTTCCCTTTGTAATTCCCAAGTGGGACTTGAACTTGGTTCTTACAAATGTTATGTGTGCTCCTTTTGAGCTGCTACATAACTGTCCTCATAGGCTTCTAACCTTTAAAACTGCCTTTCTGTTGGCCATCACCTCTGTGCGCAGGGTGAGTGAGCTCCAACCACTTTCTTCTAAGCCTTCGTTTCTGACTGTTCCTCCGGACAATGTTGTCCTTCGAAAAGTGGTTACCGTTTTCCATATTGGACAAACCATCACTTTGCCTACCTTCTTTCCGCCTCCGCATCCTTCCAAAGAAGGAGAGGCTGCACTGTCTGGATCCAAAGCGTGCGCTTTCCTTTTACTTGGATCGCACAAAACAGTTCCGGTTGGATGACCAGCTCTTTGTTGGCTATGTGGGCGCCAAAAAAGGTCGGGCTGTGCGCAAACGGACCATTTCTAGATGGGTCGTTTTGTCCATTAATGCTTGATATTCCTTGGCACAGAAGGAGCCTCCAGTGGGGTTGCGTGCTCATTTTACCAGGGCGACGGCAACTACCACTGCTTTGGGACGTGGTGTCCCCCTTAATGACATCTGTCAGGCAGCTATGTGGGCATCGCTGCACATGTTCACTAGACACTGCTGCCTGGACAGCCAAGTCCGGAGAGACCGCTTCTTTGGCCGCTCTGTTCTCCAGGACTTCCAGGTGTGAACTTAGTTCGCAGACCCACCACCGGGGTTGGTATTGTTGGGGTATCTATTCGAAGGTGAGGAATCTATAACTAACTGTTCCTTTCAGATGAACAAGTTACTTCCCTTCGGTAACGATATATCTGTAAGAAAGATAGGTTAGTTATAGATTCCTCACCTCCCCACCCATCCTCCCCGTTCTGCGAACTGACTTCTAGGGTCAAGGACTTACTTTCAGGGCCCTAGTTTTGTGCACCAGTGCTCAGTGTCTTGAATGGCTCTGCGCTTCTGTTGTGGAAAGTCGCGTACAGAACTGACGTCAGCGCACGAGGGCTGCGTCTATGTAGCCACCGCGACGTCATCCCGGCTACCATGACGCGAACGACGAATGCGGAGTCGACTGACGCCCCCTTCCGACACGCAGGGGTACTGCTGACAAAAAACTTTCTGGATCGTCTGACGCCTGGGGTTAACTCTAAGGTAAGGAATCTATAACTAACCTGTGTTTCTTAGTTATATCATTACCAACCTAAGTAACTTGTTCATTATATTCACAGTTAATCATGATTTGATAGTACAATAAAGTAGAGATGGCATGCTCATCAGTAGCTCACAGAACAAATTACACCAACCAAATTTATTTTTCTATGTAACTCACCCATGTTTGCCACTTTAGCAAAGAGTAGGGCAGTTGAAGTCTTAGAAAAACCAATTTTTTTCAATTCATAACCTTAAAAATAGCAAAGAGAAATCAGAAAAACTCACCCGTTCTTGTTTGTGTGAGAGCCCATGGCATTGAGAATACCAGACCTTTACTTTCCATACCTACACACTGCACCACATCAATCCTGTCTGAAAAGAGCCATGGCCGCTCCATGCGGTGTCCTATTGTTGCAAATGAAGGATGGATAGATGAAATAGATGGATGAATGAAAGAGGAGAGTATATTTATTATGACATCCTCATGCAAGCATGTCATCAAATAAAAATGAGGCAACCACCTCCGAATTCTCCCAAGGCTCTTCATCTCATTGGTGTCTACCAAACAGTCTCAAGTGGGTCCATATTCTTCATATGATCAACCACACACCTCTAATTGCTGAGAGGAGCAGAACTACATCGACTTTCCTCCCAAAGGCCCAGAAAATTGCAGCCTTACTCAGTCTATATCCAAGTGCCATGCATCATGTCCTTTTAGGCAGGGAATGATGACCACTTAACTTACTCAGGCACATTGTCCTTCCTGTCACTGTAAAGTGGCAAATTACCTAAACCCTAGCTGCTACCTCCCCCACCTAGGCCCTATCACTTTTTGCGCCACCATGAATATATCCATGGACTTTTACGTAATCTTTGCACCCCACCTCTCTTTTGCATGGGTATTCAACCCCATCACAGACCAGTGTAAGACTCACTGCAGAGTTTAAGGGCTGCACAGTTATCTGGTACGTCCATAGGCATCTTCTCCATGCTCACCTTTCCTTTTTAGTATTAGAGGATTCCTGCTACCTAAACAGGTACATTTGTGTACATTGAAGGCTGGCTCACCCCCGCAACAAAACTGCATAAGTAAAACAGCAAATAGAACGTTAAAAGCCTGTGCCTTTGCACTCATCAGCATTTAGGTCAACTGCATTAGTTTTTCAAACTTTAGCCATAGCTCCCCTCTTAAGTGCAATGAATAATGTAGTACTTAGCTGTATCAGCTGTCCATTCCCTAGATCACTTTGGCACATGTCTCCAGTGCTTAATCTCTGCTGTTGATTGCAGGTTGAGGCACATTCACTGTGCCAGCTCCCCCTCGCTGCCTATGCACTCTGTTGCTGCCGCTTGTCCCCTACTTTGCTTTTTCACCAGTCTTTACGGTTATCTCTTGCCTTGCTGCTGTAAAACTTAGTGCCTGTTCTCTTTTCCTTTGTCAGGTGCATTTTGTGCGATCTTTACTGTTATCGCTTTCCTTATGCTACTGCACACTTAGTGCCTGCTTTCTTTGCTTTTTGTCAATTGTAATTTGTGCCTGTTATCTGTGACCTGTGCTTGTTGTTTTTATTTTTTGTTCATTGCTGTTACTTTTGTCATGTGGTCTCAGCGGCACCCTACGTTCCCGTTATGCCAATTTCCAGCCACCAGCGCCTCCCAGCACTCCTCCCAGGACCTACTTAATGGAGGCTGCAGCGTGGCCACACCTCTGGTTTTCTGGGGGCGCGCCAGAGGCAAGTCTATCTGTGTATGTCTGTGCCGTGCCCAATGGCAGGAACCCTGCATCTCCTGTTACCTGATACTACACCGAGCCCAGAGCCCTGGACCCCAGACTCGACAACAATTGCAGGCACACCTCTCCACGCTCAGCAGTAGGACCCTCCGCATGCCATTACTGTCTATTCTCCTGTAATACCAGAGCACCTGCACAAACAGCTGCTACCCCCACGCCGATCACGACCATGCCTAGACAACTTTACTGCCTCCTGCTCAACACCTGATCTCTGTGGAAACACTCCACTGAGATCTTGGTCCCCTCCCTCACCCCCGACGTGGTCTTCCTCACGAAACTGGCACAACCCTGCATCCACACCAGACATCACCACGGCCACACACAATGGCTACAAAATTGCACACTGGGACCGCATTAACAAACACAGGTATAGAATCACCATCATCCACAAATAATCCATTCACGGTACCACCACCATGGATGACACCATCCCGATCATGGAACATCTCAACTTCCAACTAAGAACAAATGACAAAACCACCATCAGAGATACCGTGTCCTACAGACTTCTAGGACCACACCCCAGCTTCTGCGACGCCACCCCCAACTTCCTCGCTCCTCAAGCCATTGACACCGAACGCTACGTCGTCCTCGAAGACCTCCTCCTCTACCATGATGACACTAATGGCTAACCTTCTTGAGAGCACAAACATCTGCCTCACCCAGTTAGTCACTGACCCCAAACACATCGCAGGGCACACGCTGGACTCTTAACTTCACAGCTAGCAACAGTCAAATACAGCTGTGTCACCGAACTCACCTGGACGGATGTCTCAGTAGTCCACTTCACCTTCATAGCAGCCCCCAGCACCACCAATAGAACGCCCAGCACTCCACACCAAAACTGGAACAAAGTATCCGAAAGCCAATGGTCTGACATCCTCATCATCTCCCACCCTGACACCACTACTAATCTTGAACAAACTGTCAAGAACTTCTCCGCCTGGATCTCTGACAGACGCCCCCACCAAACCCGCCAAACTCAAGAGATCCACCAAACATGAAACCACCATAAACAAAATTGAAATGGGGCGGTGCCTGGGAATGCATGGGGCGTTGTCTGGGAGCACATGGAGTGAGACGTGCCTTGCTGCTGCTCCGTGCTCCCGAGGCCTTTCTAAGGGTGTTTCCTGCTTCAGAACTGACCTACAGAAGCCTGGACCCCGTACAGCTTATGGAACCAAGCTCCCACTGCCTGGGGGCATCGCTGGCCCTGGGGATGCCAAGTCGAGCACGAAACCTTTGTTCAGTTGCGGCAAGTGGCTGAGGAGCTAGAGCCACCATCTTGAGGCTCCACATGGGGGTCCTGGCTGGTTCGATTACTGGGAGAAGGGGAACCCCTAAATGAATAAAGGTAGAGCAGCAGGAGATAGATCACAATTGAAAGCAAAAAAAGGATCTGCTGTACCTATATGTTTCAACTGAACGCAATTAAGTCAATTAATAAAGGGGCCACTCTTGCTAGACCAAGCATATAAACAAGAATCAGATTGTTACGTTGATGTTTTTATTTTTGTTTTCAAATTATTCAAACCAAATCATGAATGTATAAGTCATATATTGAAAAAATGATCAATTTACAAAATTCATTAAGATCCAAGAAACCATAATTCCCATGGACAATCCTTCACACAAATCTCTCATACATTCTCACTCCCAAATAAATCCATTCAAGCCGTGAAAACACACTAAACATTCATCCTACACTCTGGAAAGTTATATTGTATAAGCCCTAAGCATCTTGTACAGCTTGTTTTCGTCATAAAAAGAATCAAGGATTAGTCACTAAATAAATTCAAAGGCAAAAGAAATGATTTTTTTTTGTTTCAATATATACAGCACATAAGTCCTAAGTGTATCTATATAGTTAACGTCAATGCAAAACAAAGCTAAGGGACAGTCCTCACCCTGTTGATTGCTGAATGAGGAGAAGATGACCTCTACTTTGTTCACAAAAAAAAGAGGCTAGAGTCTCGCAGAAAGCTGGACTGCTGTGAGTAATCAGTTGGGGGGCTCATAAGATTGGTCACAGTTCTGAAGAGCTCCTTCGCAGAGGATTTAGCTTCAGTGATCTGTTTGGAAAAATAGGCCTTTTTTGCTTCCTGAAGTGATTTTCTGTAGATTGTGAGTCTTGCTTTGTATCCTCCAGAGCCGCTCCAACCTCTTACAGTCTGTTTTGTGCTCCTGTAGGTCATGAGTAGACCAGGGGGCAGAGGGAAGACCTCGTCTGGGGGTACACAATTTGTCACAGGCGGCATTAATCCAGTTCACGTGGGCTGCCGTGGCCTCCTCTACATTACTGGGAAGATTTGAGACCGAATCTATCAGAGCCTTATCTAGGTTGACTCTGTCGATATTTTTCCATGCCCAAATGGCTATTTTTTCCCTGGGCTTTGATTTGGATAATTTAAGGGGGGTCTGGGAGTTAGAGAAAATGATGGCGGCATGATTTGTCCAGGGAAGTGGCAGTACATCCGATATGGAGAAAACTGGTGGAATTTGTAAAAATTCTGTCCAGGGTGTGCCCGGCCACATGAGTCGGGCCTTCTACCCGCTGTACATGGTCCCCTCTCATCATATTTTGCGTCAGTCTTGAGGTATCGGAGTTGTTTACTTGTCCACTGAGGTGCCCCTGCTCTACAGCGGGGCCCCATTGTTTGACTGTGATCTGCTCACCCCGAGTGGTGGTACTGGGTTGCCTCCCCACCCTGACTACCTGTGTTCTGCTGAGTTGCCAGCCGGATCTTCCTCCTAAGGCTTTGCTGGGCAACATTTGGGGTGCCTGGGCCTTGGCACCTTGTCGGATCCTGTGAGTGACAGCCATGCTGCATCGCAAGTCGGCAAGGGATACCCCTGTGGGAGTTGCGAGAGATAACCATGTGACCACGCTCTGGAAAATAAACAGCCCGACACCAAGGTGGCTGCTGTCGCGGCCTCTGGAGCGGACGAAGATGCATCCCCGGTGCATATCTCTCAAGCCTACATGGACTGCTTTCTGTAGGAGATTTGTAGCGAAATTGGATCCCTTAAGAGTGACTTCAAGTCATGCCTGAAAGACCCCCGTTGTGAGGTCACAGATCTGAGAGGCCAGGTTGATGACCTCGAGCGCGCAGTGGACGTGGGCTCTGAGGACCTAGAAACGCTCTTTGTGGTACTGCTTAAAGAACAAAACATAGAGCTCTAAATTAAGCAGGAAGATCTTGAAAATAGGAGCCGACGTAACAACATGCGCATGATGGGAGTCTTGAAGGGGGGGGGAGAGAGGCGATATAATGGCCTTCCCTGCATGCAGTTCAGGTTGATGATTATGCCTCTCCGCTGTCCCTGGATAGGGCGCATCAGGGATGCTCGGACTCCATCCCAGACATCCTGACGCATGTTCACTTCTTTTCTGAGAAGGAAGTGATCTTAAAAGCAGTCCAAAGCAAATTTGAACTTCACATTTGCGATCACAGTATCCAACTATTCCAGGATCTGTCACCTGTCACTCTACGTCAGTGCAGGGACATCTGCCCGATCACAGACAAACTGCGAGAACTCAGCATTTGATCCCAGTGGGGCCATCCTTTTGCCATCATGTTTACATGGGAGTGCCAAAGACTGGCCATCCGGTTGCTGACCGAAGCCAAAACCCTTCTTGGGCTGAAGGCGGAACTGCATGAGGACAAAGCGTCGGCCCCCGCCTCAAGACTCTTTGTGGCCCATCTGGTCCCATGTGCCTTCCCGCCGTGTGGACAAATGCACAGAAATCGGCAACGGCCCAGGACATGAAAAGAGACATAATTCTAAGTTTCTGCGACAAGGGTGGGCCCTCACCCCGGGCTCCCTCGAACACAGGCTCTTTGTGACCTTGCTCTTATGGCAGTACCAGCACTGGGAACGACACCTGCCTAGACATTATCAAATAGAAGAACCACTAGTTGTTAGACTCTCTGGCTGGGCACCGTTGCCTCAAACGGATGGGGCCTTCTGCTGGGCACTAGGTTGGATGTGGGGGACTAGCTTGGGGGAAGATTCCTGGCCTGCTTTGTCCCTCCTGGCTACTTGGACCGATGTCCGGCCCAGTCGCACAGCCTCATCAACACACTGTTCCTGACCTGGCTGGCTTTTGGATCATGTAGTCTGCAGATGTTTCCACGATTGCCTTGACTCACATGCCCTGAGAAGGATCGCCTCTCCTTGACCCTCATGATGAGACACTGTTTTTTTTTGTTGAAAATATTTTCATTAAGATTAACATCCTATCACAGCCGGGTATAATCAAGTGCAACATGTTTCTTAAGACCAAGTGTTGTCCTTCCCATTGCCACAAAGAACGTTACATATAAATAAATGAGCTCTACCATATTTCTCAGCCCTCTGAACACTGAAGTACTGTGAGTCGTCCCCCAGTGCCCACCCATTGCATTTTCAATCGCTCAAATCTGGGTCGGAGTCCTACGGGGGAGGGGCGCAAATGTTCCCACGATATGCGTTCCATTTGCCCCATACCCTCTTCCATTTTTGTGGACAGCCCCTATGGATGAATACTGATTTCTCTGCCACCATGGCGCTGTCTAGATCATCACACCATTGTCGATGGAAGGGGGATCATCTGTGCACCCCACAGCCGAGCAATGTTCCGTTTGGCTAACACCATACCCAAGGTCGCCCAGCACTGCTCTGCGTGATTAAGGTCCGTAGGCTCCCACACATTGAGTAGACATCTCCTCTGCTCCGGGGAGAGCTCGTGACCACTCACACTAGTGAGCGTATCCATAATCGTCTTCCAATAAACCGTAATACGGGGACAGTCCCATAATGTATGGTAGAAACAGCCGTCAACTCCGCACCCTCTCAGGCAAAGCGGTGACTCCGCCCTCCCTATTTTGTAAAGTGTGGTCCTGGTGTAATATGTTCTGTGCAGTATTTTAAGTTGCACAAGTTTCAGTCTGGATGGGATTGCTACCTCCCGTGGGGAAGCCAGGGCCTCTTGCCAGGCTTGTTCGTCCATGTCACCTATCTCGGCTTGCCACTTCTCCCTAAGCTCGTGGGTGGGGTCTGTCTGATTATTGATCAATTGCGATATGTTAAGGAGGTTGCCGGTGAGATGGTCCATCAACAATTGGTCCTCTAACGGTGAGGCATCGGGGAGGTCTGTTCCCGGGGCTATGGCTTTTGTGAGTGCATGTTTTATTTCGGTGTATCGGAAATGCTCCGTCTTTGCCATGTGGTATGTTACTTGTAGCTGTGCAAACATCACTATTTCCCCCTTTTTCCACAAGTCCCCGACCATGGAGATGCCTATTTGGTCCCATCGGGAGAAGCCTTTACTGGTGCACAGTGCACCCAACCTGGGGGTGTCCCAGAGTGGTGTGTGTTTTGTGAGCACTCCCTCCCATCCTAATGCGCGCTGTGCCACTGACCAGATATGCACGGTGTGAGCCGTGGGACCAACCAACGCTCGTCTCTGCTTTTTGTCATATAGGGCCCCCATGATTCCATCTGTGCTGAGTGTGCCTGTCCATACGCAATGCGGGTTCTTCCTGTGAGGCGTGAAGCCACTGATTAACCACTGTAAGCTGCGAGGCCCAATAATAGAACTGAATGTTGGGAAGGGCGATACCCCGTCATACCAACTCCGTATAAGTTTGCATTGCGCTATCCGCGGGGGCTTTCCCTCCCAGAGGAGGTGTCCCACCTCCGCCTCAATGGATCTGAAATAGTAGTTGGTGACAGGCGTTGGGATGTTCTGTAACGCATATAAAAACCTGGGCAGAGCCATCATCTTGAATAGAGCTGGTCTCCCCAGGAGCGTCCATGGCAAGGAGTGCCACCACTTCACATCGCTGCGGAGTCTCTTCAGAGGTGGTAGGAGATTGCATTCGTAAAATTGTGAGGGGTCTGGTGTGATGAGTATACCTAGATATTTAAATCCCTCCGTAGCCAGCGATACCTCCACGCCCGGGGTAAACGCGGGGGGGACCCTTAAGTATGTACAGTACCGACTTCGCCCAGTTAATGGTGTAGCCTGAAACTCTGCCGTACGATTCGCAGATGTCCAGTAGGCAGATAATGGACTTTCGGGGTTTCGCCATATACAGCAGGATATCATCTGCGTAGAGGGCTATACGGTCTTCCCATCCCTCCGTCCACCGTAATCCCCTTATTTCTGGGTCCCACCTAATCCGTGCCGCCAAGGGCTCGAGCACCAGAGTAAATAGAAGCGGTGACAGGGGGCATCCCTGCCGATGGTGACAAACTGTTGCTGGTCACCCCATCTCGATTAAATCTTTGGAGACGAACCTCTCCGCTGCGACTGGCGCGCTTCAGTGCTTGCTGCGGCTGGACATGAATGGAGCAGTTAATCCCGGTTGCCCTTATATTGTTTCTAATGCTTTTCTGTTGCAGGCCGTGCAGTATACCAGGGAGAGTTTCAGCATTTCTTCAGCACCGGCCCGCTAGCTGCCCCACAGTGCTTGCCCTTTTGGCTCCCCTGCAGATCCCCGATCTCCATAAAATTGTGGCCTGGCTTCCACATTTACGCTCTACCGCAGCTGGGGCACACGGGTGAGTGGGGGATTTTACAGTACTGGTTGGAGATTCTTCCTCCCCAACATTTCTGCTTATGCAGGGCTGTTACCCCCCCTCCACGCCCCCCCCTTCCGAGCAATGGCCACCCACCAACATACTAAGTACTAAGTTACTCTAACTCAATGTGAGGGGCCTGAATTCCCCTACCAAGAGAAAACAAATATGGCACTATATCCTTCAAGACCACAATGCTGTCTTCCTGCAGGAGACCCACCTCCTGAGGGCAGATAATATGCTTCACCGGAAATACCCCCTCCCTTTTAGCGCACATGCACCCACCAGGACAGCGGGGGTATCTATCCTATGTAAAGTAGGATTTTGTACCCACATATTAAAAACTATATGCAACACTAATGGTCAGCAGGGCACTTGCCCTCTCACTCTGTTGAATATATATGGTCCCAACCAGGGTCAAGACCTGTTTCTCAAACTTCTGCGGGATCAACTGGCTTCTGTGGAAGGGGATATCATTATTTTAGGTAACATAAACCTCATGTGAGACCACCATATAGACCGCTCTCTTATTACCTTCCAGGGCATGGACGCGATGTACGCAGCTCAAAGATCTCAGACCTGAACTTGGTGGATGCTTGTTAATATAGACACCTGTATGCCCTCGAATACTAGTTTTACTTGCATGTGCATACGTCTTACTCTAGAATCGATCGCCTATTTCTCACCCACTTTCTGCTCCTCACGCTCAATACGGTCCTCTCCGACATTTCTTTTCAAACCACGTACATGTGGCGATAGTTTGGAGCTGGAACTGTCCTGAGCGGCAGTTGCAGCTGTGCTGATGGTTCCCCCTGCACCTCCTGAGAGATCCGGTAAACGTAGAGGACATCCGAAAGGGAATCGCTATTATGAGCTAAATGATCTCCCAGGGATCTCAAGCCACACACTGTTTGATGCCTTTAAAGCCACCATCTGGGAGTGATCTCCTCTATAGCTATCGTCCGTGCAAGAAAATCTCGGCTAGTGGAGATTGGCCTGACTGCAGAGATCATATCCCTTGAGCGTCTTGACCAGTCAGCCCCCTCATGGCTCAACAAATGACAACTGGCTCTACTGCGAGGCCAGCTTTGCCCTCATAGTACCAAAAAAGTTTGAAGGGCTCTACTAGCCCTATGGCAGCGATACTACGATGGGGGATAAGGTGGGAACGCTCTTGTCACACAACATGCCCTCGCCCACATCGGCAAGATTAAAAACATTGGTGGTGACTGGGCCACTACAGAGTCGGCGAAGCAACAGGCCTTCTGCTATTTCCATTGAGGCCGTTACTCAGCTGACGAGGTTCCTCAAGACTACATCTACTCCGATCTCAACGCCTTTTCTTGGGATTCCCCTGGACCTGACTCATACAGAGCTGCTGGAGGCTCCCATTATGCCTGCTGAATTACAATGGGCTCCAAAGGACCTCCCTTCAGGAAAAACGCCTGGCCCCGTTGGACTTACGGTTGCTTTTTATAGAGCTTTCTTCCCTCTACTCTAGGATCGCTTGTTGGGGCTCTTCAACTCTTTGACTTCTGAAACTGGCCTCATCCCAATGATGGCAACGGAGATTACCCTCATAACCAAGCCTGGCAAGGATCTCTCCCTCTCTCTGCGCATCATATCGTCCCATTGCACTTTTGAATACAGATGCTCAGCTCTACACTAAGATCCTGGCAAACTGTCTGGAGTTGTATCTCTTCTGCCTCATCGACACCGACCAGTTTGGATTCGTCCGTAATCAACAGGGGGTGAACAACATTCCGCGGGCGGCACACCTCATCGAGAAATCACAATGCCACATCATTCCAGCCTGCCTTCTTTCGCTTGATGCGAAGGAGGCCTTTGACCAGATGCACTGGACCTTCCTAAGGGCAGTGCTGGGAAAGGTTGGCTGTGAGCCGAAAATTACATCCCGAATCATGGCCTCTTATCGATCCTCCACCGCTGCCGTTTGAGTCAACGGCCTTCAAACGAGGTCGGTGCATACTATGTGAGGAACGCGTCAGGGATGCCTTCTTTTGCTACTGATGTTTTCCCTGGTGGTGGAACCCTTGGCAATCACTATTAGGCATACAGCCGCTATTGCAGGTATCCCCTTCTTCAGCTGTGCTCATAAGCTTAGTCTGTTTGTGGACAATCTCTTGCTGACACTCACTCACCCCACAAGCTGTATCACGGCAGTTGTTACAGCACTGATGGCTTTTTAACGAGTTTTCGGGCTTTAAGGTTAACATGTCCAAATCCCAGGCCTTGAACCTTACACTACCCAAGCAGGATCTCCTGGTTATACAAGCCCTGGTCCCCTTCCAGTGGGCCTCACATGACATCTTCTGCCTAGGGTTCAAATTGGCTCCTACTTTGTCGACCTGGACGAGGGCTAATTGGGTGCCCTATCTTAAGTCTATCTTGGATGATTTCCAGCGGTGATGGCCCTTGCATGTCTCGGCTCAGACGGTTCAACGTCATAAAAATTTCCATCCTCCCCAGGATACTCTACTTATTACAGACACTCCCTACCCCCATATCACTCAGACATCCTACACTAGCAGCAAGATTGCTAGGCATTCATATGGGGAGGGAAGCTGCCTAGGGTCTCGAACTCTGTTTTTAATGCTTCCTTGGGACTGAGGGGAATGGCGTGTCTCAACTTTTGGAATACTACTGGGCATCGTACCTGCATTTTATATCTTAATGGTTGGTGAGGGAAAGCAAGAAACACTGGTTCCACGTGGACCAGGCTGTCGCCTGTAGGACTTTGTGGGAGCTGGCCCGGCCTACCTCACGACCCCCAGTAGGACCGTCCTCGAGGTCTGGGACAGGATTGCAAGAGCGCATGGACTTAACTACATTCCCCTCCCCCAACACCCCTTTGCTGCGCAATCCCAAGTTCACCCTGGCTTTCGAGCCCACTCATTTAATAACAGAGAGGCAGGAAACTGTTGCATGCTGCGCAATCTCGTTGCTGGTCCCTCCAAGACAGTTGATCCGTGTAAAAAGGAATTTCTCTTGCCAGAGCAGTTGAGACTACAGTACAGCCAACCGAGGCAATAGGTCCTACACCCGCCCAACGCTCAGGGAGTGAACAGTCAATTCACCCCTTTTGAGACACTGGTTAGGGCATATGGCTGCACGAGAGGACTGATCTCTTGTACCTACCAGGTTCTCCAACATTTGACCACATCCCACCTGCATACCAACCAAACACAATGGCAAGCAGACTCCACTGGGGAACATCCCTAAAATTCAACTCAGTACACAACAGTGGGAGAGTACCATTTATCGTACCACATCTTACCTCTGCTGGTGCTGTCTAGTTGCACCAGTTGACTTCCAACACATATGGTAATCATGTTCCCTCATCGCTATATATTTAAAGGAAATTTTGGGTTACATCAAGGGTGTCCTCGGATTCCCCCTCGCCGTCCTTACACCACTACTATCCTGGGGATCTGGCCTATGGAGCTGGAGGCCATGACTAACATGGATTGGTGACTTGCGTGCCACATTTTAGGTGGAGCTAAACAGCTCGTAGCACTTCAGTGGAAGCCCTCCCTCCCTCTTCCCATCGCCCCGAGTAGCCCTATGGTTTGCCTGGTTATGGCATATCATGGTCATGGAACTCCTAACACACAGACTCTCCCACACCAGCTCGGCCTGTATTTGGCAACCCTTACTTAACTACTTCACACACCTGAAATATACATGTTTCCCCCCTTCCCCCCTCAACTCAAGGCACTACAACCTTTTGATTGAACTATCCAGCTGGCTGTGCCTCACCCTACTATCCCCTGGTATACTCCCTCTAACCTACCGCAAGCACCTACTTTGCAAGCTCTTTTCCATTAAGGCAGGTATTAGCCCCTCAGACATGGATAACCACAACTCGACTTGCTCAATGGTCGTTATGTTGTTTTAGACGATTTTGCTTCAATGGCACGTCTACGATACTTTGCTGATATACTCCGCTACCAGAAGCTTTCCTTCTTCACTACCCTTTGGGCATATTGTTAGGCACTGATTGGCATGTTACGGGACTTATCCCGCTTTGTAAGTAGATCCATAATGTCATTGCAGCCACTTGATGTGTACAGAGCTAATGTTTTGACTGCTTTGTTGTCATATGAAAAAAATCTTTTCCAATAAAGATTTTGAATAAAACAAAATGTTACAAAAAACTAGAAATTGGCTCTACCACCCCCCCTTTCCTTATCTCATACTTCGTGCCCCAGTGTCTTCTATATCAAGAAAGTACAGAGTGACGCCTCAGACCCACTCTCTAAACATTTAACATGCATAGCTCAGTTGCATTTATGTAGGGTTGCAGTTGGCATGTGTGAGGCAAATCTGTGTCGTTCCCAAGATCACACTCAGAGCAAACCAAAAACGAAGGGAAATAAAGCTGCTTGCAACTTTGTACTGCAAACAGGCTGAAGCTGTCATTATAAACCATAAACATGTACTGCATGTCTGCTTGCATGTGTATGGTTGTGCCAGAAAGCTGTTCATTCTTCTACTATATGTATAGTAATTACCCTTGATCATATCTACTTCAGCTAATATTCAATCAACACGTACAAAAATGTCCTTGCTTAACTATCGCAGTGGATAAAGATTAATCTGGTTATTTTTATAATTGGCTTCAATTTGTTTTTTCTATCCAACAGCTATGCACATCTGGACATCTACAGTGGACAGAACAGCAACTTGAATCGGCAGCACCATAGGCTAGAATCCCGCTACAGCAGCAGTTCTGGAGGATCCTATGAAGAGGAGAAAAGTAAATACTTGTGGCTTTTTAATATTACATTTGAGAAGCTGTTTAAAAGCTGATATTTGAAAAAACACATTTTCAGATTGTACGCAATACTCAACTAAAAATATTGTTTCAAATTTTAAAGAACCAGTTGTTTCTAACACTTCAGATTACATTTAATTAGGTTGTAGTTCTAAGGTGCCTACGCAAAGGTAGTATGGAGCAGGGTTGGTTTCAGTAATTTTTATTATTTGTTCAAAAGGTCAAAAACACATTAACTTTAATTGCATAGTGATTTACCAAGAATCCCAGATGTAACTCTCTCTCCCCCCTGCGGACACCTGATGATCTTCCTGAATCAAATCTTCTTAGATTGGATCTGCTCTGTGGCTAAGTGCATGCATCAGGTGTGGACAGTTACAGAATTGCCTCATATGGGATCTGATGGAACAAGCTGCAACCCCTTCAAAATTCGAGTGTTGGACAATGATCTAGTGTTGTGTGTGAAAAAGTACATTACTGCTCCCCATTTCTTGGCAAAGGTGGGACCCATACCTCCCAGATTGTAGATAGTCTTCTCAGTTTCCAACATACACAGCTTGTGCTACCATTCTAAGCACTCCTCAGCTCCTAGTGCAAATCCTAGCAGAATCTCCTTGGGGCATAGGTTTATTTTAAATCCTGTAATCTGTGATGTCGCTCAAAACCCCATTGTGAATCTTATCTGATAGACATCAAGCCGCAGGTTCCTTAACTTTTGAATTCTCCCCAGGGGTCTGCCTGGAACTGGAAATATTTCAGCAGTGCCTCTGCGCGCTGGGTGATGGCATCGTACGGCTCCGTGATGACAACAACTCCAGACATGAGATCAGTGGAGCCATATAAGTCCCCTTAGGCGTGCGGTCGTCAGTTTCTTCTTTTCCGCGATGTAATGCGGATCCAGAGAAGCGGTTCCTCAGGTCGTTTTTTCCTCACCTACTTCGACACCTCGTGTTGGTGGAACAGCGTGCCTTTGTCAAATGTCGACAGGTTTGAAACCTTGTGGGTCTTGTAGCCGACATATGTCGGTGACGGACCTGCATACAATTTGTATGTGGTGTCTAGGTGAGGACCACAACGCCGAGGATTTTGGTTTCTGCCAGAAGCTGAAGGAGCGGCATATGAAGTTGATAGCGGAGTACGTATCGCGATCCTCCGAGGCTTCCCAGCCTCGGTCTTCGTCGTCCTGGGGAGAACATTTGCTGGGTGGATCTAGGTGCTGAAGCCAGTCGGGGGGGGGGGGGGGGGGGGGTCATCGTTCTCCAATGAAGTCAAAAGGTAAGGGGCGGTTGAAGTCGTGGTATTCTCGGACTTCACTGCTCGGAGACTTGGTCTCCCTTAGGTCCTTCCTCTCGACAGCTGAGGAAGCCGTATAAGACTCCCCACCGCATCTCCCTGTGTTTTTAGGAGCCAGTGCGTCAATCGTCCAGATGAGGCTATATTATGATATCTTACACCTTATCTTTGGAACCCCATCTCCCTCTGGAGTGTCTCTAGGCCCTAAGGAGGTGAGTGGGGTGCAGTTGGAGGATTTTTTCTCGGTGATAGTGGGGCCATGGGAGTCGATGGATGAGTGCCGGTCGACGTCGGCCGACGTCGCTTTAGCACAGGCTCGCAGTGCTTCGGGATCGTTGCCTACTACTCGGGTCTTTGATCAACCGACTCCGACATTGATGGCGGCGCCGATCGAAGTTGCCTCTCCTCCCCCAGTCGATGTTCCGTTTCTGCGTCCTACAGCATGTGATGGGGATTTGGCTTCGCAAACTGAGGGGATTGTACAATATGTGGCTCCTTTCTATGAAGAGGCTCTAGGAGGTCCTCCTGTATCGACTAGGGGTCGATTTCTTAAGCCCATTTCAGATACCTATGTGTTTCATGTAGAGGAGAGCTGGCTTATAGCTCTTGGTAAGGCTAGTGGGCTGGGTTCTTTGCCAGCCTCAGGGTTGCTTTCTCCCCCAAGTCTTGCCACAGAGTAAAGTTCCTTCTCTGCAGACATGCTGAGGAAAGTGGCTGCAGTTTTAGACTTTCACTGCCCACGGTGCAGAGATCTGCAGAACCTTTGTTTAAAATCCTTTGCCAGGGATAGACAGAAGAAGACCCTGTTCTTCCGTATAGTGAGGCCGTATTTGATGTTTTACTAGGTACTTGGGCCAAGCCTGAGTCTGAGGTCTCAGTGGACCGTGATGTTGCACGTAGGACCCAGGTTGTTTTCATAGACACCCTTCCACCAGTGGTCTGGTGACTCGGGCTGCAACCTCTTATCAGGATGTAGATTCTACACCTAAGACTCCGGTGGGTAAGGATGCTAGGGGTCGTGATGCTTGTTGTAAGCATATGTTCGAGGCATGTGGGCTGCTGAATTCATATCTGTGCATAGATCGCCGCCTAGTGTTGGGTCCGGATGTTTGCACGTTGTTGTCCTGGAAGAGTCTTCGAAGTATCCTGAGATAGGTGACTCCTCCCCTGGACTACAGTGCGCATGGGCATCCTCTCCATCCTCAGATTGTTTTTTTCCGCCATTGGGTTCGGATGTGCTTATCTTGACTCAAGTTAGGAAAATTTAGTTTTCAGGCCAAAAGGCCTTTAGTTTTCGTCGGTACTGTTCCCGATCGGTATCGACAGTTTACAGGCTAGTTTAGCGATTTTAACAACTTTTCGGATCCATTAAATCCGACCATCGACCGAACTTCGAAGATGGAATCGAGGACCCCATTCAAGCGGTGTCCTGTTTGCCACGCCAAATACCCCCATATCGACGTCCACCCGGTGTGTAACAAATGCCTCTCACCGGATCATGACGAATCGAAATGCATGGCCTGTGCCCGATTCAGATCCAAGAAGACTCTCCGACTGGAAGCGCAGCAAGCGGCACCGGCCCCGACCAACATCTTCAGCACCGAGGACGAAGATGTCGAAAGCGTGGAAAATATACCCTCCAGCCCCGCTTCCGAACACGGTTCCTGATCGGAAGACGTAGATGAAGAGCTTTTTCACAGGGAAGAAGCCGACGATGAGGTAGGAGACTACGATGAGGCCTTAGGGGCCGAAGAAGGTAGCTCTGGTGAGGAGCAGGGCCTACCCGTCCAAATGGAGGATATCCCAGTGTGTCAGTCGACGGCTCCGGTCGAGGGATCGCCTTCGGGCCTTACCCAAGACCAATCCCGCAGTTCTTCGGCCCCGCCCTCTGGCCCGGCCACGGACATACAGCGAGAGCCATTATTACCTAAAAAGACTGGTTTCCCTTCCACGAAACCGAAACCAATCATCGCACCGGTTCAACAGAAACCGAAAGTGAAACTGACACTGGTCGGCTCGAGGACCACCACACCTTCGACGCCAGCCAAACCCGTCGGCTCCGACCGCACCAAAAGGGACTTCGGTGCCGAACTCGCTGCAGCCGATGTCGGCGCCGAGCGAAAAAGAAAAGCCGTCGGTACCGCCAAAGCGCCTCGGCCCCCGGCACCGAAACAATCGGCACCGGCCACCAAGGTGACAATGGCCACTGCATCTCAATCCACCTCGAAAGCAGCGACTATGGTCCACTCATCGACGCCGTCGACAACTACTACCTCTCCTCGACTCGATGACCCGGTGACTTCGAAGAAGTCCACACCTGCCTCTACGGAACCACTCGGCGCCAAAGAACCGTCGGCGTTCCAGGTGCGACAAGTGGCAGCGTCCTTGCAACGCATCAGGGAAAAGGCAGCCCTCCAGACCTCGTCGGGCTCCGAACCGAATAAGGCACAGAAGGCACCTTCGGCACCGGCCAACATCACCTTCGGTTTGCCGCCATCCACGGCGCCGAAAATGTTCGAGATCAGAACACGTGTTACCCAGACAAGGTCCCCATCTACCGAACACTCTCCTACTGGGACATCACCGTCCCACTTCATCGACGCCGACACCGGCAGGCTCATGCTCCGAAAGCGGAAGATCACTTCAGGGCAGGCTTTGGACTCTTATAGGATCCCGCTAAAGCAAAAAATGCCGGCGGAATCGGAACCAGTTCTTTATGAACGCATCCACCCCTCTTACACAGATCCACAGTCATTCTCTCCGACGCACTCCGACACGGATGCAGTGGAGGACTACATGGGTGACGACACCACCTACCCCGGGGACATGGACCCTGAGGGCCAGCAAGACCCTGATCAAGTCTGGGATGACCCTGTAGACCCAGGTGCCGCTCTGGATACACAGGACACGCAACTTTATGGCGCAAAAACGTCCCCCACAGAGGACACTGCTGCATTCAACGCCCTCATCGAACGTGCCGCAGCCAATCATGGAGTGCAACTCCACTCAGACACTATCGAGGACGATTTCTTGGTGGACACTTTCGCATCCTCCGAGAGGACCGTAAAGACTCTGCCCATGTTAAAAGGTGTCCTCAAGCCAGCAAAGGACATTTTCAAAGAAACCACCAGGGCACGGGTAATAAACCCCAGGATCGAGAAAAAGTACAAACCCGCACCTGGGGACCCCACGTACATTAGAAGCCAGTTGCCTCTGGACTCCATCGTAGTTGCCAATGCTCGCAAACGGGCACACTCGCAGACAACTGGTGATGCTCCTCCCCCGGACAAAGAGTCCAAGGTTCTAGAGACCTCCGGCAAAAGGATTGCAGCCCTGGCAGCAAACATATGGCGCATTGCCAATACACAGACGCTCCTAGCTCGCTACGACCGCTCACACTATGACACGTTAGAGACCCTACTCCAACACCTACCAGACGAGTACAAAGAGGCAGCGGAGCTCCTCATCAGGGAGGGACAACTTCTCACAAACGCATCCATCAAGTGTGCACTGGATGCCGCAGACACTGCTGCAAGGGCAATAAACACCAGCGTCATGCTACGACGACACGCCTGGTTACGAATCTCCGGATTCAAACCTGAGGTCCAAAATAACATCCTCAATCAGCCGGTCAACCCCGACTACTTATTCGGACCGGAGTTTGACACCACCTTAGAAAAGATAAAAAAAGACACGGACACTGCGAAGTCAATGGGGGCTCTGCAAACACAGACATTTCGTAGTGGCTCCTTTCGTCGCCCCGGAAATAGAGGTGCAGGTAGAGGACAGGGGGCACAGCAAACCTACAATAAAGGGGGCACACAGAGTTCCTACGATAAAAACACCCGAGGTGGATATCGTGGCTCCAGCACCAAAGGCAGAGGACGTGGTTATGGCAATACCAGGTCCTCCCCCAAGAACAAACAGTGACGCCCTCTCCCTTCCCCCCGACCACATAACACCTGTCGGGGGAAGGCTCCAGCGGTTCCTGTCCATGTGGAATTCCATCACCACGGACAGGTGGGTCAAAGATGTTATCCAACACGGTTACTGTCTCGAATTAACCTCCACTCCACCCACCATACCGCCAAAGCACCGTCCTATGTCCTCAGAGCACTTAGCGTTATTACAGCAGGAAGTGCTAAGTATGCTGCAAAAAGGCGCAATAGAGGTCGTGCCCGTCCACCAGCAGGGAACAGGGGTGTACTCTCTGTACTTCTTAATACCAAAAAAGGACGGGTCACTCAGACCTATTCTAGACCTGAGACCCCTCAACCACTACATTCTCTCAGAGCATTTTCACATGCTCACCCTACAGCAGGTTCTCCCGCTCCTCAGACAGGGAGACTTCCTAGCCACGCTAGACCTCAAAGATGCGTATTTCCACATACCCATACACCCGTCACACAGTAAATATCTCCGGTTCACCATTCAGGGGCAGCACTACCAATTCAAAGTCCTTCCCTTCGGAGTGACAACAGCACCCAGAGTTTTCACAAAGTGCCTAGCTACTGTGGCTGCCCATCTACGGAGGCAACACATTCACGTCTACCCTTACCTGGACGACTGGCTTGTTCAGGCAAAGTCAGCCCAGCAATGTGCCAGCCACATGTCCCGCACCATTCACCTTCTTCACAGTCTGGGATTCTCACTAAATTACCCAAAATCACATCTCCAACCCGCACACGTACAACAGTACCTAGGTGCGACCATAGACACTCTGGCAGCCACAGCTCAGCCAAATTTAGTGAGGATCAACAGCATGCAAATGCTGATTTCCAAGTTCAAACCCCAACACTCCCTTCCTGCGCGAGTGTTCATGCAGTTGATAGGCATGATGGCCTCCTGCATTTTCATAGTCCCACACGCGAGACTACATATGCGCCCGCTTCAGGAGTGCTTAGCACGTCAATGGAATCAGGCTCACGGGCAATTAAAAGACCTAGTGTTGGTGAGCGGTCGGGCGTACAACTCTCTGCATTGGTGGAATCCACAAAACCTTTGCAAGGGCCGACCGTTCCACGAGCCTGTTCCACAAATAATACTGACAGCGGACGCGTCTCTCCAGGGATGGGGAGCTCATGTACTCAATTACACAGTGCAGGGGCTATGGACAATACAACAAAAGAAGATGCACATCAACGTTCTGGGACTGATGGCAATCTTCCTAGCCATGAAGGCATTCAAAGTACACTTGTGCAACAAAGTCGTGTTGATCCGGACGGACAACATGACTGCCATGTACTACATACAGAAGCAGGGAGGAACGCACTCTCCACAGTTGTCTCATCTGGCTCAGAGCATGTGGAAGTGGGCCATTCAGAGGAACATATTCTTCATGGCGGAACACCTCCCAGGCAAGGACAACCAGATGGCGGATCTGCTCAGCAGACACAGCCACCAGATGCACGAGTGGGAGCTACACCCGTCAGTACTCCAACCGTACTTCCAACAGTGGGGTCATCCAGAGATAGACCTATTCGCCACAAACAAAAACGCAAAATGCCAAAGCTTTGCCGCCAGGTTCCCACATCCACAGTCGCAGGGCAATGCGATATGGATGAACTGGTCCGGCAGATTTGCGTATGCTTTTCCCCCAGCGCCGTTGATACCGCTGGTGGCACGCAAACTGCGACAACACTCACTGACACTCATCCTGGTTGCTCCAACATGGGCACGCCAGCCATGGTACACCACCTTTCTGGAACTTTCCGTGGTGCCGCATCAAAGGCTGCGGATCAAACCCGCGCATTTGACGCAGAACCATGGAGACATTCAGCACCCAGATCCGCAACAGCTGAACCTGGCAATCTGGCTCCTGAAGTCCTAGAGTTTGGCTACCTAAACCTGCCACCTGACTGTATGGAGATCATTAAGGAAGCTAGGAGACCCACTACCAGAGCCTGCTATGCAGCCAAATGGAAGAGGTTTGTCATTTATTGCAATAACAATGACATTAACCCGCTAGACGCATCCATTCAAAACATAATCTGTTACCTCTTACACCTATACCAATGCAATCTGGCATACACCTCAATACGTATCCATTTAACCGCAATAGCAGCCTATCTCCAAAACAGGCAGCACCTCTCTTTATTCAGAGTGCCTGCCATCAAAGCCTTCTTGGAAGGACTTAAACGAGTAATTCCCCCAAGACACCCACCAGCACCAGTGTGGAACCTCAACTTGGTCCTCACCCGACTGATGGGTCCACCCTTCGAACCTCTCCACTCATGTGAGATTCAATTCCTCACCTGGAAAGTAGCTTTCCTAGTAGCAATCACTTCGTTGAGAAGAGTTAGTGAACTCCAGGCACTAACCATTCAAGAGCCATTCATACAGGTTCACGCAAACAGGGTCGTACTACGTACCAACCCCAAATTCATGCCTAAAGTAATATCGCAGTTCCACATGAATCAAACGATTGAACTGCCTGTTTTCTTTCAGAATCCTCAAAATGTCCCTGAAAGAATGCTCCATACACTAGACGTCAAAAGAGCCCTCATGTACTATATAGACAGAACCAAAAACTTTAGGAAGACAAAACAACTTTTCGTTGCCTTTTCCCCACAACACAAAGGCAACGCCATCTCCAAAGCAGGTATAGCCAGATGGATCGTTAAATGTATTCAAATTTGCTATCAAAAGGCTAAACGCACATTAACGATTCCCCCACGGGCCCACTCAACACGTAAGTTAGGGGCCTCCATGGCTTTCCTGGGAAACATTCCTTTACATGATCTATGTAGAGCAGCCACATGGTACACTATACATACATTTACCAAACACTATTGTGTAGATGTACACTCAAAACAGCAGGCAGCTGTAGGACAGGCTGTTCTCAAAACTCTTTTTCAGACTGCTGCAGCTGGCACTGGTAGCCGCCGCTAATGGGAGGTACTGCTATGTATTCTATGTACAGATATGAATTCAGCAGCCCACATGCCTCGAACTGAATATGCTACTTACCAGTATGCATCTGTTCTTGGCATGTAGGGCTGCTGACATTCATATCGCCCACCCTCCTCCCCGGCGCCTGTAGCAGCTGCAGCTCTCAGAATTACTGTATAGCATGGTCATCACTTTCTGTATCTACTCCATCACTGCCACAATGGCGAAAAACAATCTGAGGATGGAGAGGATGCCCATGCGCACTGTAGTCCAGGGGAGGAGTCACCTATCTCAGGATACTTCGAAGACTCTTCCAGGACAACAACGTGCAAACATCCGGACCCAACACTAGGCGGCGATCTATGCACAGATATGAATGTCAGCAGCCCTACATGCCAAGAACAGATGCATACTGGTAAGTAGCATATTCAATTTGCTTCAGCCAGCTCAGCATTGAGAGCCACTAATATGTCTTGTGTGCTGGGGCCCTTTTCCTATACCTCATGGGATTCTTTACAGAACATTCTCCCATCTATTCCAGATAACCTCCTTGCTGTGGTAAGAAACTTGATTAGAGATGGCCAGCAGGCCGCTAGGCATGCCATAAGGTGTGGCATTGACATGACAGACTTTGTGGGTCGGGCCATGGCATTTGCAGTGGCGCTAAGACGTCGGGCTTAGTTGGCATCTTTGGGTTTCTCAGAGACTGTCCAGTCGGTTTGGCCGATGTACAATTTGCTGGTGTCCATCTTTTTGGCAATCGGGCAGATGAGGCATTAAGACGCTTCCATGAAAGAGGGAGAACTACTGAGTCGCAGTCCTAGATTTCTGTCTGTCCTTTGCTTATGACTAGGTTTGGGATATATGTTTTTGTTGGTCAAGAAGTAGCTGTATTAGGATGTTTATATCCAGTTTTGGTTTCAAAATTACCACGTGCACTCCTGTGAGGAGTAGTGATTATAATCTCAGTACCAATTTCTTTTTTTATTTGTGTATTGATTTAAATGAGTAAGGGAGGTTCCTTTTGTTTCCTGGCCTCTGAGGGTGAGCGTATTATTAGAGAGGTGTCTTCCTGTATGGGAGCATATCTGTTACGTGCTCTTTTTGAAGCAGTTCAGTATGCAAGTTGCCTGGCTTTCTTCTTCAGTGTTATTTTAGAGGCATATGGTTATGGCATTTGTAGACTGGTGTACAGTGACTCTTTGATCTACTCTTGGAGTAATTGGGTGCTTCAGCAAGTTGAAGCATTGCTCTAGCTCAGTGTATATGTTTGCATTATTTGAATGCTACTTTGCTTGCGAGTTCTTCCTTCAGAACAAAGTAACAGTGTTTAGTAAACGCATAAATATTGCCTCACCCGGATGCAATTCCTCTCTGCTCCATATTGTGATTCTAAAAATTGGCAGCCAATGGTTTATGATGGCTTGTTGTGCTTCAGAGAATATGTCCTAAGGTGTCTGGCCATTTTTGGTCACCAACCAGGCCGCCAATTCATCTATAAAAATCTTGGGAGACACTTTTATAATAGGGTTTTTTAACTCTAGTAAGCTTTCCTTCTTCCTATGATATTCTTGATATACTGTCTGATCGGCATTGCCTGTCTTTTGGAGAGGATGTACTTATTATTTTCTGCATTCCTTAATTCATGTGGAACCATGACTGCTTTGTCTTGTGATGTCATGTCTTTATAACAGATAGTTTTTCTTACGGCAAGTCATCTGCGGTGTTGTATGGGTGACATACTACCCTTTCTTCACTGGGTTCGGTATGTTTTGCCGATCCTCTTATTTCAGAGCGGGGTATGCATGATTTAATGTGCTGCTGTGTTTCACTTCATTGTTGGAATTATGATCATATTTGTCCGTTATTACAGGTGTGCCTGTGTGTGTTTGTTGTTGACAAGTGCGTTAATGGGCGTGCTACTATTTTCAAAACTATTGTAGAGCACTTTATCGGATAGAGACATCTAGCCGCAGATTCCTTAACTTAGAATATCCCCAGGCGTCAGACTGGATCCGGAAAACTTTTTGCAGTAGCACCTCTGCGCGCCGGGGGACGGCACCACACGACCCCGCCCTGACGTCGTTCACGTACGTGACGTCAGAGAGGTCGTATAAGTCCCTCCTGGCGCGCTGACGTCATTTTCCTTCTTTTCCACGTGCAACGTGGATCCGGAGTGAGCGGTTCCTCTGGCCTGTTTTCAGGCCCCTTTTCGACGCTTCGCGTCTGAAGAACAGTGTGTGATGCCCTCGGGCTTTAAATCTTGTACTTCCTGTTTGCGGCAAAAGTCCGTGACAGACCCGCATCCTATTTGTATGTGGTGTCTGGGCGAGCACCACGACTGCACGGACTGCGAAGTCTGCCAACACCTTAAGCAGAAGTTCGGCACGGCTGTCCCGGTCGGAGTTGTCTCGTCCCACAGCCTCTTCAACGCAGTTCTGCCGTCGATCGCCCTCTGGGGCCGGGGACCGTCGTTCACCGCTTCTTGGTAAGTTGCGGCGCTTGTTGCCGAGGTCCTAGACCTCACTTTCATCTGTTGTCAGGGGCACTGGTTCCCAGAACCTTCCGGACATGCATCCCCGACAGTCGTCGTCCCTCCTATCTAGGTGCGGGGCGACCTCGGGGCCTCCGCTAACAGTGGGTTCCCCGACGGACTCGCCGGTGTGTTCGCCCTCGGCGTCAAATGAGCCCTTGCCCTCCAGGGACGTCGGAGATGTGGTATAGTCAGGGTGCGGCCTGGCTGGGTCCCCCTCTACGACCCATGGTACCCCAGCCACGCCTCATAGTCCCGTGGGGCTCCCTGTGGCGTCGCAGGTGGTTTCTGGTGCTCAGAGCCTCACTTTGTGCACACCTCAGCCTTCTGGGCAGGCGCTGCCTGTCTGGAGCCGGGGTCGACGCCGTTCTGGCGCCGTAGACTCTCCTCCGCTTCTTTCTCCGGAGCCACATCCTGTTGTGGCTGACGCTGAGGCGGTGCCGGAGGCTTGCATCCCCGGCGCCTTCTCCTTTTTCGGAAGGAGGACTCGTCTGCCTCCGTCGGAGCTGGTTCGGGTTGAGGCGGCGCCGTTGCGGTGCCGGAGGCTTGCATCCTTGGCTCCGGCGACTTCTCCTTCCGAAGGGGAGCTTATTGTGGTTTCAGCGCCGGACAGAGCCGACAGAGCTTCCTAGGACCGGTTTCTGACATTTCAGCTGAAGACGGCAGAAATGCCAGAAACCGGTCCTGGGAAGCTTGTTTCCGGTCCAGGGAAGGCATGGCTTGGCAGTTCGGGCTGGACTGTTCCCATGAGGCACAGGGTCAGACTGATTTGCATATGGCCATGTCTGAACTGGGGTGGCAGAGTGGGCTAAAGAACGGTGATGGATCAAACCCAGATCTCTTGACTGGGTGTGAGTGTTTGATTTGATGCTCCGTCCATCACCACCCCCTTTTGTACCTCCTTATATCAGCTGGGCATGCGGGACGGCTCTTCTAATGTCAGTTGTCCTAGGTCTACACCCTGCATATCTGTATTTCGTGTGTTGTTTCTCACCTTTGTCTTACCGCTGCCTGGTCGGGCAGCCTTATGCTTATTTTGGCTACGCCACCTTATGGTTTCTGTAGCTGTTTGCTCTGTGCATGTTTCTGTGATGGCCTGCATCAGCGGGCTTAAGATTGTTACTGTTTGCCCCTGTTCCCCCTTTTGGGACTGGGTGTGCACTTGGCATGTTTCTTGTCTCCGCCTGCACTTCTAAAAACATTGCTGATTCCTACCTCTTGACCTTTGGTTCTTGACTGTAGCCTCTCCGGCCTTCCTTCCGTGGGCTAGGCTGGTAGGCTCTGGTTGCATCTCTTCAGGTTTCTTCTCAACCTTTGGTAGGTGTTCCCATGGTGCGCCATTATGCTAAGATTGATCCTTCTTCCTCTCTTTCTTTTGTTCTGGTATATGGCTAATGCCGATTCTACCTCTCATGCTTGTACAGTTATGGTGTAGCACCATTCTGGCATTTTTGGGATGTCTTGCATCGCTCTCTTGCTTTTCTGAGCTATTGGGTTACTCTCTGGCTGTTCCGTCACAGCATTTCCCATTGCCCGTCACTCTGTTGCCAGCTCAAATGCTTGGCGCTTTCTGTTCTGTTGCAGACCCACCTCCCCTTTTGGGGTACGGTTGTGGTATCTATTCCAAGGTAAGGAATCTGCGGCTAGATGTCTCTATCAGATGTACGAGTTACTTACCATTGGTAATGATGTATCTGGTAGAGACGTTGTCTAGCAGCAGATTCCTTAACGCCCACCCAGCCTCCCCTTTCTGCGAAAATCTTGCCAAGTGGGGTTCTCCGCTGGCCTCTTTCAGTGACCATTAATTTTTCTCTCGCGGGAGCTCACATTGTTGCATCCCTTTGAGAGTTGCCTTAATACCGCTGACTCCCTTTCTGGGGTTTCTTACATCTAAAATGATGCCTTTTGATTAACTTTCACCAGGAGATTCATTTTCTTTTCCTTCTGCTGCCTTCCCACCCTCCCGTCTTCTATATTTTCTCAGGGGTCTGGTCTCCTCTACAGTCGTCGTCTTTGGGGATCTGTTAACTTCTGTTTCAGACCTCCATTCCTCCTAGAAGTGCCAGTCTTTTCATTTTTTATGCCTTCCTGCGGTGGACTGTTGTTCTCTCTGTGCTCCGTTCTTGCTGGACGGCACAGTTCTACATGATACTGACAGTCTATTTTAATCTGTTGTTCTACAGGGTAATAACAGTCTATTTCTGTCTGTTGAGAGATTCTTCCCTTGTTGAACTTGGTAAGGGTCTTCACATTACTTGTGAGGTTCTTTCTCAAAGATTTTTCACTTCTAGGTAGGCAGTGTCTAGTTCTGTCTTTTACGATGGTGTCTTGCACCATCCTCCTTATTTATCACGGATTTGTATCCATCGCACACTGTTCCCATACTTTCACAGTTTTTTTATTGGTGGCTCCGCGTTGTGTCACGGAAAAGCTTCTCCGAAGAAAACTGACATCAGAGCGGCGGGAGGGACTTATATGACCTTGCTGACGTCAAGTACGTGGACGACGTCAGGGCGGGGTCGTGTGGCGCCGTCCCCCCGGCGTGCAGAGGTGCTACTGCAAAAAAGTTTCCGGATCCAGTCTGACGCCTGGGGATATTCTAAGTTAAGGAATCTGCGGCTAGAAAGACTCTAGCAGATACATCGTTACCGAAGGTAAGTAACTTGTACATCGAACTGTTTCTCGGATCCAGTTAGTTATTAGGTATACAGAGTATACATGACTGTATCATATGTTTTATACATATTGTTATTCAAAAAAACAAAAGGGAAAAGAAAGAAGTTTTAATCAAAAATGTAGTTGATTATCTTTTTCTCGCTTTGCTTGGTGTTTCAAGCTTACCTATGGCTCGAGGTTGTGTTCAGTCTTTGTCTATGGCACAGACGGCCATACGATGGCAAGCTTTATATGTTCTTGCGATCTGACAGTAGTTATTGGCTTCTGAAATTCATTGAATTGCCGGGCCTTTCGGGGGTATATAGTGGCACATTTATGTTTGTATATATATTTATGTCCATACATAAATATATGTAAGCAAGATGTTATACAATTGGCGCATTTGGTAAATATGATTGCTCATTTTGTCCAAACTAAATTATTTATACCAAGGAGCTGTTGTTGTTCGTCTCTCCTTTGGGGAGATGGGTTCTGAAATTCCCCTCTATAAAAGATGCCAGCCATTTCCAAGCCAAACTCCTGATGCCAATCGCGTGAAGCCGGGTCAGGTGCATCTGATGTGGCACCATATCGAAGGCAGCCAACAGATCTTACAAAATCAGCAACGCCTTCTTGTCTACCTCCTGACTCAGCCGAATAGAATCCACCACTTCTAACAGAGCTGTTTCCGTACTGAGGTTAGGGCGAAAGCCCGACTGGCCACGGTGGAGGAGGGCATTCTTTTCCAGAAAGGACGATAGCTGCTGGTTCACATGTTTTTCCAGCGACTTCGAAAAGACCGGAAGTAGGGAAATTGGCCTGTAGTTGGCTGGATCTGAGGGATTGGCCTGGGCCTTTTTTAGCAATGGAATAACTTTAACCAGCTTCCATTTAGTGGGGACCGTAGCATCTAGGAGGGATGCATTTAATAACTAATTCATGTGAGAGTTAATTGCCTCTGCTCCCAATGCCAGAATAGAGGTGGGGGCCGGATCCAATGGAGAGCCATATTTAAGGCCTTTTAGCGCCCTTAAGGAGTCTTCCAGAGATATGGGGTCGAAAGCGTTCAGGGGAGATACTTCCCAAGTAGCGGGTCCAATGACTAGGAATTTGTTTAGTAATGGCCCCTTCTAAGGTCGGCCCTGATATGTCAAGAACCATCGCAGGTGGAGGGAGGCTGGCCTGGGTGGACACCATTTTTTCTTGAAAAAAGAGGCCAGCGTCCCACACCATTTCTTAGAGGGAGGCTCAGTATTAGAGCCTACCTCCGGCGTGGAAAAGAGCCTCACAACTTTAAAGATCTCTCGCGAATGATTGCCTCCTTCAAGATTCTGGCTTCAAAATTTTTTGGGGGCTAATTTAATTTCTTTATAATAATTACCTAACTCTGCTTTATAGCCCACTTTAGCTGAGGGGCAGTAATTAGTCCTCCATATCCTTTCCTTACGTTTACATGCCAGTTACAATTTTTTTAAAGATGGGGTAAACCATGGACTGGGCACTTTGGACCGAGATTGCTTAGTGCTGCTTTCTGCAGTCAAAGAATGACAGGCGGACTGAATCCACTCATCAACCAGACCTACGTCACTATTATGCTCGACAGTCAGAGAAGATCTCGTGGCCTCCAGCTTATTAATCAAAGAGTCCGATTTAAGTTTACCAGGAGCCCTAACTGTATGGATGGAATTACTCTTTGACAGGAACATCACTAAATTTTGGCCTCCTGAACCTAAGGAGAAAATGATCAGACCAAACTAAAGCCACAGGAGGGTCAGCAGCAGCAAGGGGCTTAGAGGAGAATATTTGGTCCAGGATATGTCCGGTCAAATGAGTCGAGGCATTAATAGAAGGCATGAGGCCCATGGATGCGCAGCTCTCCATCAGCATATGGCTATCGGTTAGCCGATCACAGTCCATTGTGTAAATTAAAGTCCCCCATCAAACCACAGTGTCCGTACCTCAGGACCAAAGGTGATACTATTTTACAAAGAGCCGAGACAAATCCAGCTGCTGAGCCCGGTGGTCTGTATATGAGGCCCCCTGATATAGATTGTTTAGAAGAGAATGTTAAGGTAAAACCCAGTGTCTCTGCCATCTCCAGGTTCACCTGAGGCAGCTGGGTTAGGGTGTGGCAATCTTTTTAACTTGTTTTAGAGTGGGACTGGCTTTTTACCACAGGGGGATTGGGGTATGTTTTTATAACAAATGTTATTTTATGAATTGCACTGAACTGAATGGTACAGTTTTGGACTGAATTTGATTGTGTTGCACTTCTTTGCACTTTAGTGGTACTTACTGGTGCTCCATTCCTTGCATTCTATCCCCAGTTGTACACCCCTGAGAACGGACACCTTAGGTCTGCAGTGTTTTTAAATAAAATAGCTACCCCCCCCCCCCCTTTCTGTCTTTCCGTACTATTTTATAGCCCTCTGGGATGGCTTTCCGGATATCTGAGCCCGAAGACTCTGTTAGCCAGGTCTCAGTAACAAACAGAGCATCCAAATCTTCCTCCCCAAGCAGGTCATAAATGCCAATAGCATTCTTAGGTAGAGAGCGTGCATTTATAAGTGCCGCTTTTAGTGACGGACCCTGCTCTGAATAGTCACGGGCGCTAAATTTAATATTGTCGAGAAGACAGTTGGTGTCCTGGTTACCCGGCCCATGTGAATCCAGTGTCAAAGAGAAAACACCCTTCACACTTCCAACCACACACATTTGGAAATGGATAGCATGGCAACATTTAGACAAAACCTATATGGCCAGGCGGTCTGTTGTGTCCCAACATAAGTTGAGATAGTGATAACCGGTATATAAAACTTGTAATCAAAAAGGGTATAACCCTTACCTCATAGGCCATTGGCAGAGTGGGGAGGATGGGCAGGGTGTTAATGAATCTGCAGCTAGACTGTTTCTACCAGATATCACGTTACCAAAGGTAAGTAACTCTTACATCTGAGAGACATCTAGCCACAGACTCCTTAACTTTTGAATCAAATGCCATAGCTATACCCCATTGGAGAAGGGTCTGCGAACTAATCCTACAAAAGTTCTCAAAGAGAAGCAGTCGGTCAAAACTAACAACCGACCAAATGTACGTAGGAATAGCACAATAGCAGCTTTACTCTTAATAGAGTACATGATCACTGTCAGAGAAAAAATAAATTAAGTCTTTACAGGTCCGAGAATCAGCCCTTGAGGGAAAAGCGGAACAACCCCTAAAGAACTATGTCAGATAACAGACATATTCCCTCATTGACCAAGGGGAAAGAAAGAATTACTCTTTTTTGGTAAAGCGGCAGAGATTCCTTTACATGTTTTTTGGCCATCGCACGCTCCTGCCCCCTCAGTGAACAGCCTGGTGGTGAGAAATCTGGGGTTTAAATTGGACAACCAGCTGCTATTTCGCGCTCTGGTTAATGCAGTAGTTGGCGCCTATTTTGCTCTGTTGCGCCTTCTACGAAATTTCTGTTACTTTTGTCCAAATCTGCCAGACAACAGGTGATCCAGGCTCTGAATATATCAAGGCTGGATTATAAGAACGGTCTCTACCTCGGCATGCCTGGCTTCCTGCTGAACAGGCTTTAACTTGTCCAGAATGCGGCAGCCCGTACCATTTTTGAGCTCCTTTGAAATTCACGTGTCACACCAACTTAGGAGCCTGCACTGGCTCCCTGTAAGGAAAAGAATAAATTGCTCGTCACACAGAAAGCAATTTACGTGGAAGGACCTAGCTACCTCAAACGTAGGATAGCCTTCTATTCTCCTCGTAGACATCTTCGCTCCGCTGATCTGTTGCTGGCCAATGTTCCCCATTTTAAAAAGCCCAGGCTAGAAGGTAAGTCTCTTTCCATCCTGGTGCCCTTCCACTGGAACAAAATGCCTCTTCATTTGAGAAGCATTGAATCCACTCCCCTGTTTCGAAAATAACTGAAAACATGGTTGTTTTCTTGCCCCTAAGCTATCTTTCTCATACTGCGACCTCTCAACCTAGCGCCAGGACACTCTGTGGAGTAACAGTGCGCTTTACAAATACCCCCTCATAGACATGGAAACATGGTGCATTGATGCAAGTCTAATCCTGGAACAGAACTTGACACAGAAAAATGTTGAGTGATTAATTAAGCCTATTATTCCAATATTTTGCACATAGAAAGTTTGTCTTACAGATTCTTCATATAACATATTAATCTCCTTGTTATGATTACGTTTTTTTTAAAAATGTCACTAAATATGTTTGAAAGTATACAGTAATGTAAACTTAACTGATTGTTTTAATAGGTGATTCAATGCCTCTTTATTCAACATGGAGACTGAAAGTGATGGAGCATAATCAGGGCGAGCCACTACCTTTCCCTCCTACTGGGGGATGTTGGTCACCATTGGTCGATTACTTGCCTGAAACATCATCAGCTGGAATTTCTCTTCACAGGTAACAAAAAACATAACCATGTATCTGTTCTCTTTGTAGAATTTACCTTTGTTTGTCATCAGGCATCGTCCTGCAAACACAGAATATTGGAAATTATGGCGATTAATCAATCAAACAGCATTTGTAAAGCGCTACACTGTCATTCCTAGGGGTATCTTGCCGCTGTCTACATTGAAGAGCCATGTCTTGAGTCTCTTTCTGCAGTCTACCTGCGAGGGAGCTGTTTGGAGCTGAGCTGGGGTGGAAGGGGGGGCTTGAAATTCTGTTTAATTTTTACATATTGCTAGTCTTCTCCAACAATTGTTTGCTTGATTAGAAGTGCCAGCCATTCTCTAGTGTGTATTCCTTACTGCTACATCAGTGGTGCCTACCACAGACCGGTTCTGCTGGTGTATAGTTACGGACTCAAACTTTATTAAAATATTCCTCGCAGATCCATGAGCTGAGAGGTCCTTCACAGTGGTGTACTTATTTTAAAAGAGTTGGAGAGTAATAACCACACAATTTATCTGACTTGATAATATCCCTTAATCTTTTTCATTGAAATTTAACACCATTTCCTATAGTGTCTAGTCTTAGGTGCACTCGCCCAGTAGAATGGGTGGATTGCTAATAATTTCTTGATTAGTGAGGTGAGAAGAATCCTATACTCCCTTGCACCAGGGTCAGATAACTAGAGGTGCACATGCCAGCTCCACAGTCTTCTCTGTAGCCACAGGGGAACTCTGCCTGTTGCTTTGTCCTTGATACTTGTATCTGAAGGGCTGTTTGGCTAGGTCGCTGTGGGCTCCAGGGAACCAGAGAGGTCAGAGACCAAAACAGATACTCCTATAAGCTGATGCCCTATTTTCCTGCACCCTCTGCCTGGATGGGTATGGAAAAACTTGTGTGGCACCCACTGGTCTGGTCTTAAGTCTGACATAGGAAACTAGCCTATAAAACATTAGGCTTGGACACTTTCTAGTCTTGAGCATGGTTCCAGCTTCACATGCAAATCAAAGCTTCATAAGGCCAAAGGCTCTATTGTGTGTTTAGTGAAATTTAGTTCCCTCTAGCTTGGAATGCTTGTACGCAGTTGACAGGATTATAACATAGAATTGTTATTAATTTCAGAGGTAACTGATATTAGCTCTGTCCTATATACTTATATAATCTTGCAGTATATTTTCTGTTCCAGCAATCTGCCACATCTGATTAGGTATTAACCCAATCATTTTTATCTAGACCGACCCGGGAATCTGTTACATTTTTTGACCAAGACATAGCAGCCTTGTATACCACCATAGTGAGATACATTATAGGTTGCCTGCATGTCCCATTGCAATTATTTTGAATGACATTACATATTCCATCATAACCAAAGTGCTGAGTTGATAGCCTGTCATAAATTGTATTGTGACAAACGTTTTCCTGTAGATTTCTCCTTTTCAAATCTCAACAGCCATTCGACTTTATTTGGAAAATGTTGCATCCCTGTTAGTAACATAGCATCTCCATGTAAATACCCATCTCCCTTTCTCTCTCGGCTGCATTTCCCTCTACAGTTTTGAGTGAGACACAGGTGGCAATCTATGCAGGCCCTTGAATGTTTTCAGCAGTCACTCCTGTATGCGCTGGAACCTGTTCTGCTATAATGTCCTTCAGCACCCATCGTGCCTGGGTCTGGCTTCTTTGCTTCATTGTACACAGTTCACTGACGCACACTGCTGCTATAGCTATGCCTTGTGAGAAGCAGGATAAGTCACCCCGCAGAACCTCAACTGCAACCTTACACTTGCTACTTCAAGAAAGGGGGTGGCTGATATCCACAATGAAAATGACAGTACCTATACAGATCTTCAGCCACAGAAATAAGCAAATGTATGCTTTGTTTAGGTCAAAATAAGGTTGTGTTTTTCTGAACCGTGCCACATTTTTTGTAAGAGTAGTAATTCTTAGATTTCGAAAAATCTGCTTTCACCCTACCTTTGATTATGAAACTAGAGTACTTCTTCAGTATACCAGTGGTGTGTATAGTTCCTCTGTGACAACATTGGAGAAGCCACCTTCGAGTTTGGAACATCATTGTCAGGCGGGGCTATGACTAAAATCTGATCCTGAAGAACAAGTTACTTACCTTCGGTAACCATCTTTTTCGGTGGATTCTCTCTCTAATTGCAGATTGCTCAAATTGTGAATATATTAACCAGGCACCAGACTGGATGTGGTAACTTTTAATGCGGATCTCCTGCGTGCTGGTAGGTAAAATCGTGTGGCTCCGCGCCAATGCCGTTCCGCTCCGGAAGTGTTGAGGAGAGCCATATGTAAGTGCCACCTATGCTCCCTGCTGTCAGTTTCTTTCTAGGTTTCCACGCTCTCAGATACAGAGCACCTTAGCAGATAGGCGTGAGTGGTGTGCAGATCGTTACAATTGGTACCTTTTTAGAAGGAAATAATTGCAGTTCTCAGAATGGAGGCTTGGGAGAGTAGGTGAGGAATCTGTGATTAGAGTATCTACCAGAAAGATCATTACTGAAGGGAAGGAACTTATTCTTCTGATGGATACTTATAGCAGCAGATTTCTCACCTTGTAAATAGACAGCATAGCAGTAACTTCCAAGGTGGAGGGTCTGTTAACTTTCACTTACCAATAAATGCTGCAGGATCGGGCAGGCAATATGCTTCTGTCAATCGACCTGACTGTGCTTTGGGAGCATATGTATCGGTGCGCACGTAGCGACATGGGAAATGTCCAGGAAAGGCATTCTGAATGTGAACTCAAGGCTAGCAGCTTTGACCTTGAAGGAGTGAGCCTATAAGCCTTCTGGGGGATGCTTGTTTGCCAAAGCATGTCACAACATGATACAGAAAACCATCAATTTCCATTGAGAGATGGTCTGTTTTTGCACTGCCTTGCCCTTTTTTGTTCCAGATGACCCTCCAAAGAGCTTATCGTCCACTTGATGTTCTTTGGTATTATCAATATAAAAGCTTAGTGCCTTTTTAAGGGTCCAAGCGATGAAGTCTCCTTTCCTCCTTAAGCGAGGAAGTAGAACTAAGAATGGCAGAAGGGTGCTAGCCTGTCTGACATCTAATGGAGTCACCACTTTGGGTAGAAATGTTGATCTGGTGCTAAATAGCAACTTATCTTGGAAGGAAATGGTATAAGGCTGGTTAACATAAAGAGCTTGCAGCTTACTTGCACGTTTAGCTAATTTATGGCGATGAGAGGGACTGTCTTCAACATCTGAAATGTAAAAGAACAATTGTGCAGCCGATCTAAAGAAGTATACGTGAAAAAAGTGAGAACAAAGTTAAAGTCAAACTGGGGCATTACAAAGGGCTTTAGTGTAAACTGATATGGCAAGCCTTTCAAAAATCTCATCACAAAAGATGATTTAAATAAAGAAGGATGATCTGGCAACCACAAAAAAGCCAAAAGGGCCGACAGTTAGCCCTTAACAGTGCCCAAAGCAAGACCTTGCTCGGCTGGGAAGAAAACAAAAACAATTTCAGACAACTTTGCTTCTAATGGGTCAGTTTGTCTAGTGCCGCACCAATCCACAAATTTGTCCCAAAGACTGGCATACTAATTTGGTGGAAGGACATCTTGCTGCCAAGATGACATCAACAAACTCAGAAGAAGGGTCGAAGGAGGTCAACTGCCGCCACCCAATCTCTAAACATTGAAATGCATATTGTGCCGACCCGGGTGCAGTACCCTACCCTGCTGCTGTGACAGAAGATTTTCCCAAAGCAGCAGCTTGGTCTGAGGTCAGATGCACAGGCTCAGTAGTCCCAAGTGCCACACTCTCCTGGCCCAATCTGGTGCCATTAGAATGACTTTGGCCCAGTAGGCCCTGATCTTCTTTAGAACTCAGGGCAGGCGAGGTGGAAAGGTGTACATAAATCCTGAGCTCCACTCTAGATGGAAGGTGTCTCTGAGAGAGCTGCCTTGGAAATTTTCATTCTACAAAAGTGCTGACATTGTACATTCTCAGCAGTAGCAAAAGATAGAGCTGGGCTCTCATCATTGCTGGAGGACCCTGTGCCACCTCCTGCTGTTCGGGATGTGCTAGGCTTCTGTGTCTGTACTTCTACCATGGCATTTAAAAATCCTGCCAGGTGTTTTACCACCAGATAAATTCCTAGCAGGCTAGCTGTTTTCAGAGGTGCAGAGGGCCCGAGACCCCACCTAGCCTGATTGCTGCAGTTTCGTATGGAGCTAGTGTTGTACATGGGCACCTACACCAGCCCTTATCTGATTGTGGGAGGGGAGGCCTTCGAACACCAAGCAAATTGCCCTTCTCTCCAACAAATTGATGTGGATTTGAATATATGCTGGACACAAAGGGCCTCTGATCGCCGCCTCTCATTTTCAGATTGTCCTTCCCAACCTAGTAGTTATGTATAGATCAGACAGATTTCCCTGATGTTGTGCATACATCTGAAATTTTGAAGTCCCACTGCAAAGCCTAGATGTACCATTTGGTATGTGAGGCGAGCAGGATGTAGGAGGTCAGCAACATCAAGAGCCTCGGAGTCATCCACACTGAGATCCACGACAGAGGCTTAAATGTTGGAATCATAGCCTGAATGTCCTTGAATCTGCATTCTGGTGAAAAGGCATGAAACTGTACTGCATCTAGGATGGCTTAGATAATAAGAAGTGTGTACAAAGTCAGGTGTGAATTCAGCATTGTGATATTAAACCCCAAAGACTTTAGGAGGTTTCCTGTCTGAAAGTAGACGACTGCCTGTGGTGAGTCCGCTTTCAGCGGCCAGCCTTCGAGGTAGGGAAAGACTGGTGTCCCTGACCTTCGAAGATGTGCTGTGTCTTCCACCACCACTTTTGTGAAAACCCGATGGGCACTGGTGAGCCCATCAGGGAGCACTGTGAACTGAAAATGCTCCTGGCACATAGTAAAATGCATTTAGAACCTGTGGGTTTACAAAACTGTAGTATGTAAATAAATGTCCTGCAGGTCCAACACCACCATCCAGTTTTTGGGGACTAGGGCAGACAGGGTCTGGGCAAGTGTGAGTATCTTGAATTTGTCCTTCCACAGGAAGTCGTTTAGAGGACAAAGATCTAAAATAAGACTAAGGCCTCTATCTTGCTTCAGCTCAGGAAAGTAGCGGAAGTAACACTGTTAATACTTCTGAGTCTGGCACCCTCTCTAAGGCCCCTTTGACTGAAAGGGCTTGCATTTTCTGCAGTAGAATGGATAGATGATCCCCCGTCAGCTGCCTCGATGATGATAAAAGTTGTGACCAAGTGGAAAGATATGTGTGGGTGTAGCCTCAAAGACTAGTTTGGAAGAACCATTTGTCTGAAGTTAGTGCTTGCCACCCTTGGAGGAAATATCAGATCCTGCCTCTGACAGAATTACTGTATTTCGGCAATGACCTACTAAAGCAGTTTTGCAGTTGTGGGTACTGGAGTGGTGAGGGACTGAGATGCATGTTGTCCTAAACGTGGACTCTATGAGAACCTTGTTCCTTGCCACGAAAGGCCTGCTGGACTGGAGGAGTCTGGTGTTGGTGAAATGGGAAAACTCTATTGTAGACACGGAGAGGGTCAAATTGCTGCTGGCATTTTCCTGTGGGAGTAAAAAGGAACAAGTGACTTGCTGCGGAATTGCTCTCCTTTAAACTTTCTAACACAGTCAGCTTTTTTGACGAAAATCCAAGAGTAGTTAAACAGCATGTCCAGTAAGGATGCCTGGGCAGATTCAGATTGAATAACAACTTTTGCCTCATCATGACCATCCTGGATAACCTGGGTAAGATACGTCAGAAGGTAGCCTGGAACACCCAGCAAGACTGGTTGCTCAGAATTCCGAATGGCATGAGAATAGCAGCCCAGAATATATATTGCATTTACAGATTTGAGGGCCAGGCTGCTGGATGATTTTTTTTTTCCGAATTGTCTCCTTGCATTTGGATTTGCAATCAGGCGGAGTACTGTGGAAAGCATTGGGATTAATTTTGCTGGTGGACTCCTGAACCACCAGACTTAGATGTTGAGTGAGAAACAATGGGTCACCTGTTGCAGGGCGATGGTGACCCAGAATATGCCTGCTAACTGGCAGACCTGAACAGGTTTTCGACTAATTGCCCAAAAAGAGTATCCATATGGGCCTTTTTAAAAGGTATTAGTGGTTCTATTGGAGCCTGACCATAGAGGGTAGGTGTAAATCCAGAACCTCTGCTGCCCTTCACATCACAAAAGCAAAGAGGTGATTTCCGTTATTGAAGTGCCAGAGAGGAATACACGGCCCATATCTTGGGAGTAGCCAGCCTATTGGCATCCTGAAGCTAGTCATACCAGTTTTCCTAGCCATACTAGGGAACATAGTACTCCCGTTCATCATAATTAGGGCTCTCGGTTTTATGGTATCTATATGTTTGTCATTTCCGTCTGTATGTATCCATATTTATTATAGGTTTTGCGAAAAAATTAAGCTGAAATGTGTATATTTCTGCATTTATTTAACCAGTCAATGCACACTCATGCCCGAACGCCTGGCAGGCTTTAATGATATATACACATTCCGATGGTAAAATATGCACTTGCAAGAAAACATATACATTTTAATATCAAGGTTGTGCAAACCTACTGGTGTTTAAAGCTCTGTACTTTAATCCCTATATTTTTGTAATCCCCTTGCCTGTCAATCTGCACAGGTATTGGCCTGGCAGTCATGATTGACGGCATTTAGAATCACTCAAACATAACCCAATTTCCGTTTTTATCCACATTTAAAAATAAATGCAGACAGGAAAATAAATGTTTTTTTTGTCTGCATTTATCTGTAAAAATATAAAACAGGGAGCCTTAATCATAATTATCATTGTCGGAGTGGTTGCTGAAAATATTACACCAAGTCTGGGCTAAACCATCTGGTAAGGGCTGTAAGAAATGCCTCTTTTTGACATGTTCACCCCCACTTTTTGCTCAATAACTATGCTTTTGATTGGAAGTGCACAGGGTCCCTGCTAACCAGGCCCCAGTGGTCTTACCCTCAAACAATACCAATGTTGATTGTAACCCAGTTGACAAGGACTTTAGCCCCCATGTTAGACCCTGGCAAATGGTACCCTTGGTACCCAGGGCATGGGTACTAAAGAGGGTCCATAAGGGCTGCAGCAGACTGCCATTGCAGCATGTGTGAAATGGTACAAGCAATTCTGAAAACGCGACATTGAACACTCCCTGTGTGTAATGCAAAAGTACACTACATGTATATATGTAAGTCACTCTACAGCAGGCCTTTAGAGTCCAAAGGCAGGGTGCATTATAGTACATGGTGAGGGCACACCTACATTAATATTTATGCCCCTGTGATGCCTAGCTCCACTGCTAGACATTGCAAGTGATCAGGAAGCCATTTTTAGGTCTCCTCTTGGAATAGATCAGCTTTTTTGCCCAAAAACGTGCACGCTTTGCATTGCTTTAAATTGCAACGTGTGTTCGTTTGGCGTTTCTCTTGCGGGAGCGAGCTTTGGCGACATCTGTTTGTAATTATCGCGGTTGCTCCCGCAAGGTAAACGCTGCGTGTCCCTGCTCTTGGCGGCACTCCCCCCACCCCTCCCACTTGTTTAGTATAGTAGGCGGCCACTCCCCTTCCTGTTTCCGACACTCACCGGGGCCGTTGTCTTTAGGCGCTTGTTAAGATATGTCCTGGGCACTAGTCATTACGATTTATTGAGCTACATAATGGCTTCACTGAACAAAATGGTGTTTGGTATCAAACATCTTGTCTCAAATCCGTACTGATACCAGTATTAGATTTATGAAGACATGCTCCCACTACTAGTCTCTTGGGGCCAGATGTACATATCCTAGGGTTTGCTGTTACCTAATAGAGAATCTTAACAATTTGCTATTAGGTAATCATAAACACCAATGTACAAATGGGTGTATAGCACATTTAATGATTCCCTGTGGGTCGCAAATTGACCTACCTCATTAATATTCATGAGGTAGGTCTCGGTTTGTGACCCATTGGTAATTACAAAAATTACAGGGATGGTGGCCTGCTAGGATCAACATACCACCATGTTTGTAATTGCTTTTAAATAAAGCATTTTTTGCAGCTGTTTTGTTAAAGAAAATGGGATGTTTCAAAATGTAAAACAACATTTTTTCCTACTGCCTGCTCTTACACAAAGGGGAAGGGTCCCTTGGGCACCCCTTCCCATTTGCGAATGGATTACCACCCGCTTTTAGTTGGCAGTAAAATGCAAATTTTTTGAGACTGCATTTCAGTCTCAAAACAATCACATATACCACTGCATGTCGTTATTAGGAAGGGATGCCCTGAACACGCCCTTTCCTAATACCTAATCGCAAACCCAATTTGCAATTCAGTAATAGGTTACTGAACTGTAAATTGGACATTTGTAATTTTTGGAAATCAGTTTGTTAGCTACCTCCAAAGAGCTACGTACATCTGGCCCAAGTATTTTGGCTGACTGGTATCGTCCAGCCTGCCACCACAGACTAGTTTCTCACCCCATGCAAAGGGGAGCCCGTGCTCTGAAGAAAAATGCCTACTCGGCAGAAGGTGTTCTCATCTCCTCCAGCAGTATGGCTAGCAGTTTAGCAAATCCAGGCGAGAGGCTTCAAAGCCTCTACCACCTTTACCATGCAACCCCAGCTTTTCCCCAGACCTTGAGAACGCTACTCTCTGCCCTGGAGTCCATTTGGCACCAGAGCAGGAGAGAAATTAGATATTCAGGAGGCGTTTTGTTGCAGGAATTCTGTGGAGTCACAGAACTACGCTTATGATCATGGAACCTTGATAAGCAGGGACTGAAACATCATACCAACTGGGTGCACATGAGCCCGGGACCGACTAGCTATAGTATCTCACTTGTCCTCCTACTCACTCACAGAGGAACAAGTGATTAGACACCCCAGAACACAACACTCCTGACCCTCTCAGGAATCGCGGTTGCAGGACACACCCTTTCGCTCTCACACTAGTACTAGTCCAACATAAGTTCTGACAAAAACACTAGGAAAGGAAAAACTGCTTATTTTAACTTTCATATTATGGTATGCAGTATACGTGGATCAAGTAGAAAAATACGTAGCACAAATACGGTTAGCATAGCAAGTAGTCCGTAAATTATAAAAGTAGCTGTCATTAAAGACAACAGTATAACCTGATCTACCTCCCCTTCTACAGAAGCAAAATTATTATATATCGGAAAATCTTTGGGTGTTGGCAGCAGACCCCGTACTTTAGCATACACAGAAGCAAGTTCTACATCTCAGGTACTGTCACGCTCTCTTCCCTGGAAAGATCCCTCTCCAAGTGTGTGTTACCTATCAGTTCATACCTATATGGCAAAGGTACATGTTCCCATACAGCAGCTGCATCTGCATGTTTTGTCTTGGTGCTAAGGCCTGACCAGAACAGAATAGCAAAGGGCATTGTTGTTAGACCTTGTCTGCAGTGTTCAGACTTAATCCCAGGAAAGAACAAAACGCAAAAATAGCATGATCTGAAAGAGACTGTAGTTATAGATTCCAATTACCCCCCGGCGTCAGTCTGGATCCGGAGTAATTTTTTCGTAGCAGTACCCCTGCGCGTCAGTAGGTGGCGCCGGTCGAGACTGTTCGTCGCCAGCGTCGTGGTCACCGGGATGATATTGTGGTGTCTACTTAGACACTACCCCTGCGCGATGTCAGTTCTTTGTTTTTCCGTGCCAGCCAGCGAAGATCCTGAGAGAGCGTGCCCCTTAGTCACTTTTTGACTAACTTTTTTTTTACTTTTGACGACATCTTTTTGAGTCTTCGACTCCTGATGCATGAGGGATGTCGAGACGTTGGCCCTGGTTCAAGCCCTGTGACTCCTGTCACAAGTTGATGTCGGTCACCGATCTGCATCTCGTGTGTCTCTAGTGCCTGGAGCGCGACCATGACCCGAAGAGTTGCTCCGACTGCTGGGCCCTGAACCCAAAGTCTTTGCGGGAGTGGTCCCGAAAGCTTTGGGAGGCCCAGCAGTCCATTCTCTGCCGTTCGAGGTCCCGGTTGAGGGGAAGGTCGCGGGACCTGGAGCAGAGCCACTATTCGTCCTTGAAGTCCTTGCACTCGTCGAGTAAGTCGAAGCACAAGAAGAAGGTGAAGAAGCATTGTCGCTCTTCTCCTTCTCCCCGTCTGTTGGCCGACGCAAAGCGGGACCTGGAGTGTCGTCGCTCTCCGCGCTTCCCTACTTTTTCCAGAGCGTCCCCTACCCAGCTTTGTGCATTTTATGAAGCACTGCACAGCATCTTTGGGCAGCCCAACTCCGCAGGCACACCTTCGGGCCCTACGGACTCGGCTGGGGGCCCTGGACCTTCGATGCTGGCAGCTCTGGTCTCAGCGTCTCAGGGACCCCGAGGATCCAGGCCTGGATCTGTGCTGGTTGACCTAACGGTACCTTTCCCGTCATCGATTCCAGTGACGATGCCCCGGATGTCGGTTGTGCCCCCAACTGGCGTTGACCCCTGCCTCACCCCCAATTTGGACAGGCGCTGGACTGACGTTGGTATCGGCAACTAAGGGTACTTTTGTACCACTGTTTATCCCTTGCGTTCCCTCCCTTGAGTGGCAGCAAGAGGAGGGTGAGGAGGACTGGGAAGGGTCTTTTGACCCTCTTTCAGACCAACTTGAGGAGCTGGACTGGCGGGAGGAGTTGGGTGATGCCAATGGCTGGACACCTCCCCAGACCTTGGTATGCTTTCTCCCCCTGCCGTGGCTACGGAGGAGGGAGCTTTTTACACTGTGGAGTTGCGTACGGTGGCTGAGGCCTTGAGCCTGGATCTTCCTACGGTGGCTGTCAGGACTAACCTCCTGACGGAGGTGCTTCAGCCGGCAGCAGCCTCTTCAGAGCCTCTGCTGCCTTTCAAGGAGGCTCTCACGGACATCCTTCTGGGCTTGGTCCAAGCACAGGTTTTCCTGTGGACAGGATGATTGCCCTACGCCACTGCCCGGGCGACCCACTTTTCCTCCCCCAACAACCTACCCCTGAGAGCCTCATCCTCAAAAGGCACATTACCTACTGCTCTGCCAGATAGGGAATCCAAGAAGCTGGACAGTCTTGGAAAGATGATGATTTCTTCCGCCAGTTTAGGACTACAGTCCGCCGCACCATCCTCAACTGATATAGTGTGGGATGGCAGAGACTAGACCACTTACCGCTGGAAGTGTGTTGGACTGTGTGCCAGCGGACGTTGCAGTCATCGCTGCAACTCCCTCCGCACAATCTGCATGTCCGCCATGGCGGAAAAGGGTGGGAGACAGCGGGCAGAAGTAAGTGCAGAAGAGTATAGCAGGTTAAAATATGGCAAGGTACAAGCTAAAAACACAATGTTAAGATTAAAAGGCTGAACTAGGATACTAAAATATGACAGTATGACCGTAACTGTGATCCACTTAAAAATTAAGGACTCTTCAGCAAATAGTGAGCAGGGCTTACATAGGTCCGCTGCGTAACCACACCATCCTCAACTGATATAGTGCGGGATGGCGGAGACTAGACTGCTCACCGCCGGAAGTGTGTAGGACTGTATGCCAGCGGAAGTTGGAGTCAGCGCTGCAAAGCCCTCCGCACAATTGGCATGTCAGCTGTGGCGGAACAGGGCGGGAGACAGCGACCAGGAGACAGCGGGGAGCGAGAGTAAGTGCAAAATAGTATAGCATGTTAAAATATGGCAAGGTACAAGCTGAAAATACAGAATGTTAAGATTAAATGGCTGAACTAAGATACAAAAATATCTCAGTATGACCGTCACTGTGATCCACTTAAAAATTAAGGACTATTTAGCAAATAGCGCGCAATGAACAGGGCTTACATAGGCTTATTTTTAATAAGGGAATGACCATAGCATGTTTCCAGGATTGTGGGACTTCTGCAGAGGAGAGGCAGAGGTTGATGAGTTCTAGACAAATAGGACAAAGGCAATCTTGGAGTTTAACAAAAAGTTCTGGTTTAAAGGGGTCTTCTTGAGACCCTAATTTTATCTTGGTGACTAAGGCCTTGAGGCCGTCCATTGTGATTGGTGGGAGAGCGGAGAGGGAATGGCTCTCGCTCCACGTGAGATTTCTATTCATCAAGAAAGAGGCATCGCTCTTCGAGTGGAAGCTATAATAAATGCCTGCCACCTTATTGATAAAATAGGTGACCAACGTTTCACATTGGTCATTGGAGGCGATAGTGCTGACAACTGTCATTGGTGATTTCACCATGTCCTTTAATAAGGTAAAGATGGTTTTTGAGGAGTTGTTGCTGGTGATAATCCTATTAGCAAAATATGCGGCTCAAGCTTTCCGGATCCGCTTATTATAGATTTTCCTGCCGGTTTTATATTCTAGTTTAGCGGTAGGACTATAGGCACTTCTCCAGGTATGCTCTAGAACGTTACAGTTTTTCCTATCTATTGTGAGTGACTCGTCAAACCACTCGTGAGACCGAGCTTTCTTAGGATGAATCCAGGTACCACAAAGCTAGGCCAAAAGACCAAATGGCTGCTCAAAATCCATGTTGGAAGTGGAAATAGAAAACAACTGTCACCAAGCGTGGGTAGCGCTAATATGCAGCAACGCTTGTTACTTCTTGAGTGAAATGGCCGCAGCTTGTAGCCATACAACACCATTTTCTGATGGGCAGGAGAATTAATTTTAAAGTTTCCTACTCGAATCTGATGCCTGGGGAGTATAAACTGTAGGAGAGCAGGGTCTGCTTTCTATGTTCACCCCCACTTTTTGCTTTTGCTTCACTGGTTTTCGACTTAGATGTGGCTGTGGGCCTGCTAATCAGACCCACAGCCCAGCTGTTCTCGCTCTAAATTCATACTATGTACTTTAGGTACATAACCCAATTGGTAAGGATCACCTTATAGGTCCCTGTACAGTGTACCTTAGGTACCCAGGGCCTAGGTGTACCCTTGGCCTACCAGGGGCTGCAGCATGTATTATGCCACCCCTGGTCTGGCCTTCCAATCAGACACAACTGGCTGATCACTCAGCTGGGGCAAGGTCGTGTAATTACCCCTTGCTTAGGCATAGTATTCCTATGCCTACCTTATATATAGACACATGGGTAACCTATCAGTCACTCCTATGGCAGGCCTTAACAATCCTGAAGGCAGAGTGCTTGGAAACATGTGAGATGGTGCTCTAGCATGAGCTGAGCCTGTCTGCAGCTTTCGGAACCATGTCCTTATAGCTGTTCTATGATATCGCCTACCATATACTCTTAAAGTGCCTTATAATCCTCGCGGTTATGGTAACTATGGTTTGGCTTTATCGAAACATGTCGTGTAAGGTGTCTAACACTGTGGAATACTACCCCCACTCCGTTTCTGGTGGTGAGGATAGTATTCCCCCCTCCTAGAGGGAGAAGACATGTTAAAATCCTACTACCCGGTTAAAGTTAACCAGAGCCCCAGCATCACAAAATGGATGCTGCTGCCACAGACACAAGTCTGACCTCCTGCTGCTGGGAGTCCTTCCAGCGAGGGAGGCTTGGACAATAGGTTTCCTGCCTTGGGAGGTGCTAGCACCACCCTAGACAGGAGTTAGTGTATTGGGGCAGGGAGGGATGAATGAAATGAGACACTGCCTGGGGCACACAAGGTGTCCCATGCATAGTCCGGTTCAAACCGGTGCTGGGGCACTCCAGCCCCAGTCCTGGCGCGAAACTGGACAAAGGGAAGGGGGTGTAACCACCCCCCTCCCTGGTCCCACCCATAGGAGGGACCTAGCAGGTAAACCAGCCCCCCAGATTAGTATAGGAGTGGGAGCTGGGTCCTTAGGGCTTTAGATTATCCTGAAAACCTGCAACTTGAACAGAAATTCTGGACCTTCGACATTCGACTACGGAAGAAGACTGAAGAATCTCCCTTGTGGCCAAGGAGTGGCCACCCTGTGCAAACAGACACCATCAAGCGACCTGCCGTTTGCTTTGTCTAAGTTCTACGAGGAACCGACTGCAGAGCCCGACCAGCGCCTTGACTTCCAGACTTCTCCGACCCTGATCCACATCCACAGCAAAGCTGAGATCCGTGGAGGCGACGAGAGACGTGGGACCGACCACCTGGGAAAATTGGCTACTAGCTTCCAGCGCAGCTTCTGAGACATCCTCGAAGTTGTGCTCTGGGGATTGAGAAGCCCCAACCCCGAGCACCATCTGCACCGAAGATCAGCCCTCCACACTCCACGAGTTCTGAGTGGGGCCCTTCTGCATTTTCCTGCTCGACGCGTCTGTCCGGTTGCTTGCCCGTTGGCTAGTGACCTATGTGACGACGAACCTTTGACTTTCCGCTGCTGGTTTGGCTCCTCGAGACTGGCCCTTGCTTCCCTGTGAAAGAGAAGCACCTTCCTGGTCTGCAACAGAAGCGAATCCTTCATCCTGCGTGGGTTGCGCTTGCCAAGGCTTGTTGAGTCCGAGATCGACATCGACGCCGCCGACAGCAAGAGCCTTCGTGGGGCAGCTCGGCTCCTGGTTCTGGTCATCCTCGACGCCTCCTGGTACCCGTGGCTGCTGTGACAAGCTTCACCTCTTCACCTGCATCTTCACGACATCGCCTGGTTCCTTCCTGGTTCCTTCCCGGCTCCTGGCTGGTGACCTAGACTCTGTCCCCTCTGCTTGCAGGTATCCTTCTTCTTGATTCCATCCTTGGAATCCACCGGACACTCTTCAATGACTGCCTGTCAGCATCTTTCTTCAGGCATCCATAGTAGTCGACGATGAAACCCGACGCAAGTTCACACCTATGCACCCGCAGCCCGTGGGCTAGGTAACTTGAGTACTCCGGTGCTCACAAGGGTATTGACTATCCTAGTGTCTAGTTTCCAAGTCTCTAACTCCTAGTTCCTTCCGAAGTGTCCTAAAACTCTTCATTTCTAAATACTACTATTTCTATCGACTTTAAAGCATTACGCATTGGGCCTCCCACTTCCTAACAATTGGTAGTATAGTGTAGCCCCAGCTATTGCCTAGGCCTAACCTGTGTTCGTGACAGTGGTTCTTATACCACTTACTTAGTATATGGTTTACGTGGCCCCTAGGGCCTAACTGTATTACTTACCTGTGTGACTTATGTATGCTTAAATAAGACTGTGTTGTACTTAACTCGAATCTCATAAAGAGTGCTTAGGGTATTTTGACTAGAATAAATACATTCTATTTTTATAATATGTCTGTTGTGGTGTCCTTTCATTTGGTATTCAAGGGATTGCAAATGGTATAACAGCTGGCTTCACATGCCATACAGAGTTTAGCCTAAGACTGCTCTTGTCCATGCTACCACTAGGATAGCTGGTCTATAAGGTTGACTTTACAACCAATCACCATAAGGGTTGTTAAGACTGATACAAGGTGTACACTAGAACTAGTGACATCATATATCAGGCCAACTTCTCACATAAACAAGTTGAGGAATCTACAGTTAGAAGTATTCAGCAGACTTTTTGAGCATTCACCAGCCCACCTCACCTAGCTTAGTGATTCATCTCACTTTGGCGCACACAAAGCAGAGTGCTGTCATATCCCATCCCTCCCCTTGACATGAATTTAGACAGCATTGCCTGGAAAGTCTTTTCCACCAGCTGCTTGGTATTGACGGCTTCAACTGCTTTTTGTATGCTGGATTAGTCCTTTAAAAGCAGTGTATGAGACAGGATCCTCCCCACTCTGTCTAGCAGCAATGTCTAAATGTTTTCATGGAAAAATGGTATGACTGCTTCAAAGTAGTTACTGCCATTAATGTGGACATTGTTGTCATGGTATCCTAATCTCTGGTTACAGGATATGTGAATGCATGCTTCAGGCTTCTCATGTTCCACTTAAACCTCATTTCTGATTTGCCCTTGGATGGTATATGGAGTGAAAGGTGGTGGCTCCATGGAACATTTTAAGGAGACCCGGACCACTGCATGCTCTTTCGGTCCAGCCTCTCTGGTGAGGCGATTCCATTAACAGTATTGTTAATTGTGGGCTTTAATTTGTGTCCCAATTTTAAGTTGCTCACCATTTTCACAGAAGCCATTTTTTCAGCGTCCTTATATGCCATTACTGTCTGTCTTCTTGGGTCGGTCAGCGGTCTAGATGTCCACAATTCACCATGTGTTCGCTATTTAAACAATCTTCAGTTGTGATCGTACACCTCAGTTGTGGACCAGCCTGTGTTTCCATGATTTTAAAGCTGTTGAAGTACTGACTTTTCATTGCTAATTTAATTCCTTACTTTTGTATAATCTATCCAACAGAATTTTTGCCCTGTGTCTCTAGTGTCACCGGCCATGGTTTTTTTTGGAAGCTGAGACCCACTAGTCTGTTTACTTTTTTCTCTTTGGTTCGGGGTTGAGACAGCTGTTACGAATTGCATCCTAATATTAGGGTGCACTGTGTTTTTCACAGAAGTCATTTTGTTGACAGTCATCGTGGGTTGGTTACCGGTCAAGTTGTCTACAATTCATGGTGTGCAGGCCTGCTTTTGGCTATTTATTCACTCTTCCATCGGCTGCACTAATTGCCATACTGTCCAACTTTGCTGAGAATGTGAGATAAAATTGCTGAGCTTACCAAACTTTCTTACTGTCTTTGTTTCCCACTTCAGTAACAATGTCTCTAGCTGCCATTGCAACCTTTAAGGACAATAACCTCTACCACTCAATTCTCTTGTCAATAGTTCTTCATAAGGTATATTTAAAACTTTGTTGAAACCGTTGCACTAATGCCATGTTCTGTAATACAGGTTCAGCAATTAAACAGATCTGACCTGCTGTTTTTAACAGAAACCTGGGTCACTGAGGATAGTGCTCTTTTTAGTTTCTTTTAATTTTAAAATCCTTAGAATGGACAGTCTGAACTGAACTGAAGCGATAGAGCAGTTATCGCTCACGACTCACTGAAGATCAAACACTTGTTCAACAACTGAATTCAAAACTAGAACTCCTTCTTATAAACAATTTAGATAAACCGGCTCCTCTAATCCATTTTCTTTGCCGGTATCACTATTTAAATCTGTTTCACAGAGAGGGAAGTAGTCTAAACTCCTTAACACAAATTACACAAGAGGAACTGTTGCAGACTGTGACGAAATGCGGTGTATTATGTGGTATGGTTGTGCAACCTCACCGTATTATATTCCAACCAACACCTTCTGATTGATTCATCTGCCTTGTGAATTCCTCACCTTTTGAATTTTCCCTTGCGCCAGCATTCCACTGAAACTTTTTCCTAGTTCTCCGACGTCGACAAGGACGTCCCAATGACACTGCTCCACTAGCGATTCGTTTGACGTCATCGGAGCCATAAGAAAACCTCGTCGGCGTGCTGGCGTCAGTTCCCTTTTTTCTGCGCCTTCGACGCGTACCGTTTTTTTCTGGCACTCTCCATTTTCTTTGTATTACTTTGTTTCTGCTTTCGTCCTTGGTGTAGCAGTGTGATGGCTACTTTGAATAAATCTGGTTTCAAGCCTTGCAGCGAGTATAGGGGTCATATGTCAATCACGGATCACCACGATAACTGTCTCTGGTGCCTGTCGTCGGATCACTACGTCGAAGGTTGCTTGTCCTGTCGGATGAGGAATCCAAAGGGCATCCACTCAATGAATAAATCAGAGACCAGTTTATGAAAACACTTGGTTATATTTATTTTGTAGAACCACTGAACTTCGCCTCATGTAAATAAGTTTTGCAGTTGAACTACTTTTTAATATTAAAAGTAGACCCTTGGTGCAATACTCAGACTTTGCAATGTTAACTTATGGGAGGAAGAAAACATTCAGCATACAGATAGGTGAAATCGACTATCTGAAAGAAACACGTTAGTTAGATTCCTCAACTTAGAATATCCCCAGGCGTCAGGCTGGATCTGGAAATACCCCTTGCGCGTCGCTAGGCGTCGTCTGCGGCTCCGCGTCCGTCGTTGGCGTCATGCACTGGAATGACGTCGTCGGAGTACTTAGACGCCGCCCTCGCGCGCTGACGTCAGTTCTTCTTTTTTCCGCGCCAGACAGCACCGATCCGGGAAGAGCTTACCCCTTAATCAATTTTTGACTCAACTTTTTTGACTCTTTTGGTCTTCTGTCGACTCGACTCTGGTGCCGGTAGGATGCCTGGGTTTAAAGCCTGTGACTCCTGTCATCGACAGATGTCGGTGACGGACCACCATCGCCGGTGCTTTACTGCCTGGGGGCCCACCACGACGCGGAGTCGTGCCCCGATTGTCAGGCCTTGACCTCGAAGGCTAGGCGGGAGCGGTCCCGTAAGCTTCCCGAGCTTCGGCACTCGGCTCCGTGCCGCTCACGGTCCCAGTCCAGGAGGAGGTCCAAGGACCGGTCGCGGAGCCGCAGTCACCATCATCGCTCGTCGGGCTTGAAGTCTTCGGGTAAGTCGAAGCGATCAAAGAAGTCCAAGAGGTGACACCGCTCTAAGGACTCCCCTCGCCGGTCGCGCGACTCGGCCGAGGGTCAGGGTGGTCCCACCCCCGCGGCTCCGTCGGAGCCGCAGGAGCCGCGTCCGTCTCCATACCCGCCGGTCCCTAGGTCAGTGCCTTCCTCTCAGCCATGAGGGGCCTGGCTCCGCCGTCGACGCCTACCGTCGCGCCTTCGGGCCCCGCGGGCTCGACTGGGCGACCTCGCGTGCCGGCGGCTCCGGCCCCGGCGCCGCCGACAACTTCGGTCCTGACGTCGCAGGTCCCCGAGGGATCCAGGCCTGGATCTCTGCCGGCGCCGGTCGACCTCAAAACGCCTCCTCCGCCGGCGCCGACACCGTCCCACCTCCGGCGCCGTCTCCGGACGACTCCGTTCCCCGGTTTAGCCCCTGTCCGGACCCGGCACCGATGGATGAGCGTTTCATCTACCGTCCGGCTCCGATCATTCCTCCTGTTTATCAGGAATCGGATGACGGGGGCGACTGGGAGGGGTCTGAGGACCTTATGGCCATACAGGGCCAACTTTCACAGGACTGGGCAGACGAACTGGGGGATGCCAGTGGTCTGAACACCTCACCGGACGCTGGTTTCATCTCTCCTCCGACTGTGGCCTCGGAGGATGGTGCAGCTTTCTCAGTGGTGCTGCGCAAGGCGGCCGAAGCCCTGGGGCTCGAGTTGCCTGCTGTGGCCGTGAGGACTAATATCCTCACAGAGGTGCTTCAACCGTCAGCAAGCTCCACAGAGCCTCTGCTGCAGCTCAATGAGGCCCTCATAGACGTTTTGCAGGGCACTTGGTCCAAGCTCTCGACAGTTCCTCCTGTGGATCGGAACGTGGCCCGGCGCCACCGCCCTGCTCCGGTCGACCCCAGTTTCCTGTCCCAACACCCCACCCCCGAGAGCCTGGTTATCCAGGCCTCCACTTCCCAATCCTCCTTCCCATCCGCCTCTCCGGATCGGGAATCCAAGAGGCTGGAACAGTTCGGAAAGAAGCTGTTCTCTTCCCTGAGTTTGGGCCTGCGGTCTTTGAACACCGCTTGCCTCTTGGCCCGTTTCTCCCACTCTCTGTGGGATACGGTGGAGGACGTTCTGCCCTTGTGCCCGGAGGAGGCCCGGACACGTCTCTCCCAGGCACTTGCTGACGGGCGAGATGCAGCACGACATGCCATATGGTGTGGACTAGACACCACGAACTCGCTGGGTAGGGCGATTTCCACCACAGTGGCGCTCCGGCGCCTCGCCTGGCTACGGTCCACGTCTTTTTCAGGGGATATCCAGAGCACCCTCATGGATATGCCCTTTGATGGCACTCGCCTTTTTGGCGAAAAGGCAGATAGTGCGCTGGTGCGCTTAAAGGACTCACGGGCTACGGCCAAGTCCTTGGGCCTCTCGGGGCCGCGACCGCAAACTTCCGCTTTTCGTCCCTTTCGTGGCCAAGGAAGGGGCGCCCCCTCACGTCCGCCTAGCCACCGGCCACAGACCCAACCTGCACGCGGTCACGGACGTGGGTTCCGCCGTAGCGGTACTAGAGGACAACGTGCCGGTCAGTCCACATCCACCCCGGCAGCATCCGCCTCAAAGCCCTCCTAGTCCGAGCTTTCAGGCCCATTCCACGCCAGTGGGCGGCAGAGTTCGCCATCACCTGCTCCACTGGCGCTCCATCACTTCGGACAGGTGGGTGCTGCAAATCGTCCGAAGGGGCTACTCCCTCCCCTTCGAGACGACCCCTCCAGCCATGCCACCGCAGTGCCACCATATATCGGAGGATCACTTGAATCTTCTGCGGGAGGAAGTTACGGCCCTCTTGGCCAAAGAGGCCGTCGAGCGCGTTCCTGGTCCAGAAGTAGGCCGTGGTTGCTATTCCCACTACTTTCTGGTTCCCACGAAGGGCAAAGGGGGCCTACGCCCCATCTTGGACCTCAGGTGCGTCAACACCTTCCTCCGGAAGGAACGGTTCAAGATGCTAACTTTAGCTCAGGTTCTGGCTGCCATCGACCCTGGAGACTGGATGGTAGCGTTGGACTTGCAGGACGCCTATTTTCACATCCCCGTCCTGCCGGCCCACCGGCGTTACCTGCGGTTCACGGTGGGTCAGGAGCACTTTCAGTTCACCGTGCTCCCCTTCGGCCTCACCAGTGCCCCTCGGGTGTTCACGAAAGTGATGGCGGTGGTCGCAGCTCATCTGCGCAGATCGGGGGTTTCAGTCTTCCCCTATCTCGACGACTGGCTGTTGAAGGCGGGCTCGCCCCAGCAAGTCGTCTCCCACCTCCAGACTACGGCCGACCTCCTGCATTTGCTGGGGTTCTCCATCAACGTGCCGAAGTCACACCTGAGACCCTCCCAGAAGCTCCTCTTCATCGGAGCGGTTCTCGATTCGGGGCAGTTCCGGGCTTATCCTCCGGAACAGCGGGTCCGGGATATTCAGGCTCTGATTCCCATCTTTCGACCTCTATCCTGGGTTTCGGTCAGGTTGGTTCTGCGGCTTCTGGGGCTGATGGCCTCCTGCATCCTGTTGGTGCATTACGCCAGGTGGCGAATGCGGGTTCTGCAGTGGGACCTGAAGTTTCAGTGGGCCCAGCATTGAGGCAACCTGTCCGACCATGTCTTGATCTCGAAGGGCACTGCGAAACAGTTGCAGTGGTGGCTCACGGACCGCGATTGGGTCAGGGGCAGATGCCTCTCCCTACCCCATCCGGAGCACGTAGTAGTGACGGACGCGTCCCTCCTGGGATGGGGAGGCCATATGGGAGAGGCGGAGATCAGAGGCCTCTGGTCTCCGGCGGAGTCTCAACTCCATATCAACTTGTTGGAGCTGAAAGCGATCCGACCCTTTGTCAGGAGGCTCTGCGCCTCTGGACATGGCTGGAACACCAGGGCATCATCCTGGTGGTTCAGCATCTGGCGGCCTCTCTGAACGCCAGAGCAGACGAACTCAGTCGCCGGTGCATGATGGATCATGAATGGCGTCTGAACTCTGACGTGGCGCAATGTCTCTTTCTGCAGTGGGGAGAGCCTTGGTTAGATCTATTCGCCACCAAAGAGAACGCACAATGTCAGCAGTTCTGCGCGTTGGATTTTCCAAGGCGGCACTCGCTCGGAGACTCTTTTCGTCGCGAGTGGAGTTGCGGTCTGTTGTACGCCTTTCCGCCTTTACCATTTCTGCCCAGAGTGCTGAAGAAGATCAGGCGCGACCGGGCCCAAGTCATCTTAGTGGCTCCGGATTGGGCACAAAGGTACTGGTATCCCGAGCTACTCAGTATGTCAATCGATCCTCCGATACGACTGCCTCTTCAGGAGGACCTTCTGTTGCAGCAGCAGTGGACGGTCCTCCACCCGAACCTGTCCAGTCTCCACCTCCATGCGTGGAGATTGAGCGGCGACAGTTGATGCCATTTGACTTGCCTCCTTAAGTCTGTGATGTGATTCTGGCAGCCAGGCGTCCCTCCACAAAATCGGTATACGCCTGCAGGTGGAACAAATTTGTGGCATGGTGCACAGCAAAGGCTGTGGATCCCCTTTCCGCCCCTCTTTCTGAGGTTCTACTCTTTATTCTTTCTTTGGCCCAGCAGGGCTCTGCTCTGGGCACCTTGAAAGGTTATCTTTCTGCAATCTCTGCTTTCTTACGGCTTCCTGATCAGCCTTCTCTTTTCAAGTCCCCTGTTTCGCGTTTTCTCAAAGGCATTACTCACATGTTTCCTCCTGTCCCCTTCGTAATGCCTCAGTGGGATTTGAATCTTGTCTTGACCTTTCTGATGTGCGCTCCCTTTGAGCCCCTTCACAATTGTCCACTTCATCTTCTGACTCTTAAGACTGCTTTCCTGGTTGCTATCACCTCGGCTAGACGGGTGAGTGAGCTCTAGGCTCTATCATCTAAGCCTCCCTTTCTTTCTGTTCATCCGGACAAGGTTGTCCTCCGGACTCGTCCTTTTCTTCCGAAAGTGGTGACCCCCTTTCACATCGGGCAATCGGTCACTTTGCCCACCTTCTTTCCGCCTCCGCATCCTTCGAAAGAGGAAGAGAGGCTCCACCGTCTGGACCCAAAATGTGCGCTGTCCTATTATTTGGACCGCACCAGACAGTTCCGGGTGGACGACCAACTTTTTGTTGGATACATTGGTGCTAAGAAGTGGAGAGCCGTACACAAGCGGATCATCTCACGTTGGGTCGTCTTGTGTATAAAGGTTTGTTACTCCTTGGCGAAAAAGGACCCTCCTGTTGGGCTGAGAGCCCATTCCACCCGGGCCACAGCGGCGACTACTGCCCTGGGACGGGGAGTTCCCTTGCAGGACATCTGTCAGGCGGCGACGTGGACCTCACTGCACACGTTCGCCAAGCACTATTGCCTGGACAGCCAAGTCCGGAGAGATTGCTTCTTTGGCCGTTCTCTTCTCCAGGACTTTCTGGTGTTATCTTGGTTCGCAGACCCACCACCGGGGTTGGTATTGCTGGGGAATCTATTCTAAGGTGAGGAATCTAACTAACGTGTTTCTTTCAGATGAACAAGTTACTTACCTTCGGTAACGATGTATCTGTAAGAAACATAAGTTAGTTATATTCCTCACCGACCCACCCATCCTCCCCGTTCTGCGAACCGACATCTAGGGTTAAGGCCATCCTGTTTAGGGCCCTAGACTTTTTGGCACCAGTGTCGGTCTCTTGCATGGCTCTGCGTTCCTGGCGCTGAAAGCTATGTACAAGAACTGACATCAGCGCGCGAGGGCTGTGTCTAAGTACTCCGACAACGTCATTCCGGCGCACGACGCCAACGCCTAGCGACGCGCAAGGGGTATTGCTACAAAAATCTTTCCGGATCCAGCCTGACGCCTGGGGATATTCTAAGGTGAGGAATCTAACTAACTAATGTTTCTTACAGATACATCGTTACCGAAGGGAAGTAACTTGTTCTAGAAAGCCAGTCTTTTTCAGTATTGGGCAAGGTCAGTTCAGCACCAACAGTACACCACCAGCAGCACAGGGGCGGCCGGGTGCAAATATGGTGTTGGGCGCCCAATGCAACTCAATGAAGAATGGGACAATCGGGCAGATGCTGCTTACAGGTAAGTAACAGTAGCTTGGGGTGGACCAGTCTCCGGGTGTTGAAGCGAGCACTGGGCGGAGTCCAAGGCAGCACCAGCAGTACACCACAAGCGGCACTGGGGCAGCCGGGTGCCAACACAGCATCGAGTGCCAATTTTTCAACAATGGAGAAGGGCCAAACCGGAAGAGGGATGCAGGCTTGAAGCCAGGAGACCGGTTGAAGGAAACCAACAGCTGGAGTGGTAAGTTGCTATGCTCAGGGACTTAGGGACACCTTTGGTCCTCTTCACCAAGGCCCAGGACGGACGGGTGCAAGGGTGCCTTTAGGTGTTGGAAACGGCTTACCGGAGCAGGTCGATGTAAGTACCAGACAGCGACCACACTATGGGTTAGTAGGTTTTATGGGACCCCTCTAAGGAGTCCTCTGCGTGCAATCTTTAGTAAATCTGACACTGGAATCAGTGCAGGATTATTATGCTGAGGTGTTTGATACCAAACATCCCATACTTCACTGAAGCCATAATGGTGATGGGGAACTCGTAATGACAAATGTCCAGCCCATGCACTTACTATGGCTTCCCTTGTCACTTAAACTAACCTGGAATCAACATGGATATTGCAGGGCCATATCTGCTCATGCAGATTCCCTCACAGGAGATATAGTGTACCCTGCTAGAGGGGTGTCTTAGGTATATCTCATGCAGTGTCTCTGGGCATGGCACACAGGGATGTGTGCCATGTCGACTCTTCAGATTTGTCTGCACCAAGGCATGCAGTCTGCAATGGCAGAGTACAGGACCTTGGTTAGCAGACCCTAGGGTGACACCATTTATGCTGCTTCCCTTGGGGTCCCTCTGTAGTGCCAATGCCCTAGGTACCAGGGGTACCATTTACTAGGGACTTACAAGGGGTACTGAAGTGGTGCTAATTGGGAGACAAAAGGTACAGTTTAGGGAACGAGCTCTTGCACAGGAGATCTTATTGGCAGGGACCCTGTGCACCTCCAGTCAAGGCTGCATAAAAAAAGAGGCACAAGTTGGGGTGGGGTACTGCAACACACACCCTGTTACAGAAGGACTAGTGTAAAGTATTTAAACAGCAAAAAAAGAAATGGATACGAAACTCAAGAAATCAGACCAGATTTTCAAGGATTAATAATCAATAGCATTTTCATCCAACTGCAAGTAAGCCCTGGAAAACTTAAAAATATATATATTTTTTCTCTGACAAACTTTATTACGTTTTTGAACAAAACAACATGCCTTGGCAAATTCAACAAATTTGTCATTTAGAAATGTTTTCAAACAAACTTGGGAAAGTTTCAATGTGGCTGGGTAGAAGTCACTGGGGTGACCAACTGTGGCAGGGATCTAGTCGGGGATCAGCAAAGTCCTTAGAAAAAGATACCTCCACAAAAGATGCCACCTTAAAGCAGTTCCGGAGACTTGCCGCGTTGCAATGGATTTCTATGGAGTGATTTGGGAACTGGTTTCCCCTCTGTGTTCCACGTGCGAGCCTGTCTGCCTAAACAATGGAGCAGCCTTCTTCCCTGGTGTGAAACCTGGCATCCTGCAGGAGGGAAGAGAACACCTCCCTGGCCTGCAGTTCCTCCTAGATCTTCAATGGCACGTCTCCTCTTCAGGAGGGCAGAAAGCTGTCTTGTGGAACAGGCTCCATGTGTGCCTGGGAAGGCACAAGAATTTTAAAGGCTGAACACTGCAACAAGTTATATTGGTTCGACTTGAGATACAGTTCGGGCTTAATGTAACAAATTGTTTGATGCTTGGAGTGCACACTTTGGTTGCACCGTTCACAAGTTAGCACAGCTGAGGGGTCAACTTGTAATGGTATACTCACCAATTGGTTGACCAAGTCTTTCAACAGGAAAAACGGTGTCTTAGCCTGTTTACTGTCGGGACATGTAAAATACATGTCTTGCCCTTGTCGTATGTATCTGAAAGAGACACGTTAGTGATCGATTTCTTACCTTAGAATATCCCCAGGCGTCACACTGGATCTGGAAAGCTTTGCTGGCAGCACCCCTGCGTGTCAGTAGGTGGCGTCGTGCGGCTCCGCGTCCGTCGCTGGCGTCGTAAACGCCGAGATGACGTCACGGAGACTACTTGGGCACCACCCATGCGCGCTGACGTCAGTTCTTTCTTTTTCCGTGCCAGCAAGCGAAGATCCGGTTAGAGCACGTACCTTAGTCACTTTTTGTGGATTTAAGTCTTGTGGGGCCTGCCGTCGCAATAAGTCGGTGTCGGACCCCCGCGATGTCTGCCTCTACTGCCTGGAGACCAACCACGACTCCCGGGACTATCGGGCCATGGGCCCCGAAGGCCTTGAGGTAGGGGCGCCGGAAGCTGCTGGAGGTCCGGCACTCGTCCCACTGCCGTTCCAGGTCCAGGGACCGTTCCCGGGTATGCTCGCGGGGCCGCAGTCTGCGCTCCTCAGGCTCCAAGTCATCACCCTCGGATTCGGGTAAGAGATGACACAAAAAGAAGTCGAAGAAGCGAGTTTGCTCTCCGACGTCCCCCCGTCGGTCCTCGGATGCGGACGAGGGGGACAGGGGTTCTGCCCCTGCGGCTCCTTTGGAGACTGGGAGTCCCGTGGCCTACCCACCTTACCCGGGTCTGTCGGCGACTCCCGAGCAGGTGCAAGAATTTCTTGCTACCATGGAACGCGTCTTTAGGCCTTGGGCTCCCGCCGGCCCGCCTTGGGGCCCTGTGGTCCCATGTCCGGATCCTGTTGGGGCGCTGGCGCCACAGGATCCTGCGCCGTTAGCTCGGGCCCCGGCGCCACAAGATCCAGCCTTGCCGGCTCCAGCCCCAGGGCCACCCTCGGCTCCGCCCCCGATGCCGCAGTGGGTGCCATTCGTCCTGCCCTTGCCCAGGTTCCAGGACCATTTTGTTCCGGCCTGGGATCCGCATTGGGACGAGGCGCCGGCGCCGTTTCCAACGCAGTTTGTTTCTTCTCCGGCCCGAGCTCTGCTGCTGCGGTCTGTTCCCCATGCGACAGAGGTGGAGGACGACTGGGAGGAGTCCGAGGACCCTCTTGCCCATCAGTGTGACTCTGAGCAGGACGGGGTGGACGACTTGGAGGATGCCGGCGACATCGACGTCTCCTCTGACCCGGGGTTTGCCTCTCCCCAGCCTACCATGGAGGAGGGCGCCTCCTACACGATGTTGCCCCGTAGAGCAGCTGAGGTCCTCAACCTTGATCTCCCTACGTTGGCACTCAAAGCTAATCTCCTCACTGAGGTGCTCAAAACGGCGTCCACTTCGTCGAAGCCCCTGCTCCCATTTAACGACGCCCTCACTGGCGTCTTGTTGGGAACTTGGACGCGGCCAGCCACAGGGGCCCCTGTGGATAAGAATGTCGCCAGGCGTCACCGCCCGGCGACCCCGCTTTTCTGACCACTCATCCTACACCTGAGAGCCTGGTTATCCAAGCCTCGTTGTCACAGAGTTCCTTTCCCACGGCTCCGCCGGATAAGGACTCTAAGAAGCTGGAACAGTTCAGTAAGCGGTTGTTCTCTTCATCCAGCTTAGGGCTGCGGTCAGTGAACATCGCCTGCTTATTGGGCCGCTATTCCCACGCGATGTGGGATACAGTTGCACGGGTGTTGCCTCAGTGTCCTGAGGAGACCCACGCTGTGCTGTCCCAAGCTGTTGCTGAGGGTAAGGATGCAGCTATGTTCGCCATTCGGTGTGCTTTGGACACTGCGGACTCACTGGGTAGGGCAATTTTTACGACTGTGGCGCTTAGTTGCCACGCCTGGTTGAGATCTACAGAGTTCTCGCCAGATGTCCAAAGCTCGCTCATGGACATGCCCTTTGATGGCACTCGCCTGTTTGGCGATCGGGCCGACAGTGCACTGGAGCGTTTTAAGGACTCGCAGGCCACGGCCAAGTCCTTGGGTCTTTCCGCAAAAAGCCTGGCCACTCCTGGGTTTTGTTCCTTTCGTGGCCACTGCAGAGGCGCCCAGGCACGTTCCTTCAACAAGCCTGTGCTGAACCAGCCTCCGTGTGACGGCAGCTTCCGCAGGAGCGGGTCTGTGAATCAGCGTGGGGGTCAGTCCACCTCCGCTGCTTCTACCTCCAAACCTTCCCAATCCGAGCTTTGTGGAGCACCCCACGACGGTGGGTGGCAGGATCTTCCCCCACTGGCACGATATCACATTGGACAAGTGGGTGTTGTAGATCATCCGCAGGGGTTTCTCCCTTCCCTTTCAGTCCTCCCCTCCAGCCATTCCACCTCAGTGCCACCGCATGTCAGGGGACCACTTGGTACTTCTCCAGCAGGAAGTCACGGCCCTCTTGCCCAAGGGGGCCATCGAGTGTGTTCCTGGGCCGGAAGTAGGGAGTGGTTGTTATTCCCACTACTTAATGGTCACCAAAAAGGACAAAGGGGGCATGCTCCCCATCTTGGACCTCCGGGACGTCAATCGCTTCCTCCGGAAGGAGAAGTTCAAAATGCTGACCCAACTCAGGTCCTAGCTGCCCTCGACCCTGGATGGTAGCGTTGGACTTGCAGGACGTATATTTTCACATCCCCGTCCTACCGGCCCACCGGCGTTACCTGCGGTTCACGGTAGGCCAGGAGCATTTTCAGTTTGCCGTGCTCCCCTTCGGCCTTACCATTGCCCCTCGGGCGTTCACGAAGATGATGGCGGTGGCCGCAGCTCACCTGCGCAGGTCGGGGGTGCCAGTCTTCCCTTACCTCGACGACTGGTTGTTGAAGGCAGGCTCGCCCCAGGCAGTCGTCTCCCACCTCCAGGCTATGGCTGACCGCCTGCATTTGCTGGGGATCTCCATCAATGTGCCGACGTCGCACCGGAGTCCCTCTCAGAAGCTCCTCTTCATCGGAGCGAGTCCGGGATATTCAGGCTATGATTACGATCTTTCAGCCTTTATCCCGGGTTTCGGTCAGGATTACCCTCCGGGTACTGGGCTTGATGGCCTCCTGCATCCTGTTGGTGGATCGTGCCAGATGGCATATGCGGGCTCTGCAGTGGGACCTGAAGTTCCAGTGGGCACAACATCAGGGCAACCTGTCCGATCATGTCCAGATCTCGGAGGGCACTGCACAACAATTGCAGTGGTGGCTCACGAATCACGTTTGGATCAATGGTAGATCCCTCTCCCTTCCCCAACTGGAACAACCAGTGTTTACGGACGCGACCCTTCTGGGATGGGGCGGCCACATGGGGAGGCGGAGATCAGAGGACTCGGGTCTCCAGCGGAGTCCCGCGTCTATATGAACCTTCTGGAGCTTCGGGCGAACTGACTTGCACTGAAAGCATTCCTTCCTTCTGTCAAGGGTAGAGTAGTGCAGGTGTTCACGGACAACACCACTGCCATGTGGTTCTGCAACAAACAGGGCGGGTTGGGGTCGTGGACCCTATGTCAGGAGTCTCTGCGTTCTCTGGACATGGCTGGAACATCAGAGCATTTTCCTGGTGGTTCAACACCTGGCAGGTTCTCTGAACGCCAGGGTGGACGAACTCAGCCGCAGGTGCATGATGTATCACGAATGGCGTCTGCACTCTGACGTGGCGTAAGGTCTCTTACAGCAGTGGGGAGAGCCTTGGTTAGATCTATTCACCACAGAAGAGAATGCGCAATGTCATCAGTTCTGCGTGTTGGAATTTCAAAGTCGGCGCTCGGTCGGCGACGCTTTTCGTCGCGAGTGGGGTTGCGTTCTACTATACGCCTTTCCGCCTATACCACTTCTACCCAGAGTTGTGAAGAAGATCAAGCGCGACCGGGCCCAAGTCATTCTTGTGGGTCCAGACTGGGCTCTAAGAGTATGGTATCCCGAGCTACTCAGCATGGCTATTGATCCCCTGATCCGACTGCCTCTTCGGTAGGATCTTCTGTCACAGCAACAGGGGACGATCTTCCACCCGAACCTGTGTAGCCTCCACCTCCTTGCGTGGAGATTGAGCCGCGGCAGTTGACGTCTTTTGACCTGCATCCCGAAGCTTGTGATGTAATCTTAGCAGCCAGGCGTTCCTCCACTAAGACGGTATACGCCTGTAGGTGGAATAAGTTTGTGGCATGGTGCACAGCAAAGGCTGTGGATCCCCTTTCTGCCCCTGTTTCAGAGGTCCCTCTATTTCTTCTTTCTTTGGTCCAGCAGGGCTCTGCTCTGGGCACTATCAAGGGCTATCTCTCGGCCATTTCAGCCTTTTTACGGCTTCCAGGTCATCCTTCCCTTTTCAAGTCCCCTGTTGTAAATAGATTCTTAAAAGGCATTACTCGTCTTTTCCCTCCTGTTCCTTTCATAATGCCTCAGTGGGACTTGAAACTGGTTCTGACATATCTGATTTGTGCTCCCTTTGAGCCACTTCACAACTGTCCTATTCGTCTTCTCACTTTAAAGACAGCTTTCCTGGTGGCCATCACCTCTGCCAGAAGAGTGAGTGAGCTCCAGGCTCTTTCGTCTAAACCTTCTGTTCGAGGCATATGAGCTGCAGATTACACACTGTGCATAGATCGCCATCTGGTGTTGGGCCCGGATGTTTGCAGTTGTTTTTCCTCTTGGAAAGTCTTTGGAAGTCACTAGGTATGTGACTCCTACTTTGGATCGTATTGCGCTTGGGCTTCGGCTCCATCCTCAGATTGTTTTTTTCCGCCATCGGGCTTGGATGTGATCTTCTCGCTCCGGTTCTGAACGGTTTCCAGTTCCTCTATCGACGCGCAATCCTCACCCCATTCGTGGTATTGTTTTCGATCGCGATCTCCACACTCGACGTGGCTCTCATCGATCAAGACCTTCGATTTCAGTCGTCGACGATGGTCTTCGGGCCTACCCAAGCTCCGGTCCTGGCTAATGGAAAGGACTCCTTTCAAGAAGTGCCCTCGATGAGGGTCCAAATTCCCCCACACCGACCTTCACGAAGTCTGTAACCTCCGCCTCTCCCCTGAACACGAGGCTCGAGACTGTCCGGCGTGCAAGTCCTTCTGGTCGAAGAAAACCATTCGAGACCGAAGGGCGTGAAGAACCATGGCACACTCGGCGATGACTATTCCAGACGACATCTTCGGGGAAGGCGTCGACCCTCCAGAAGGACAACACACCGACGAGGGCCTCGTCAGCGCCTCCGAAGCCGACGATTCAGATGTGGAGGACATCACTCCAGCACAGAGGGTCGTGAGTACCAAAGTCCCCCCTCTCCCCCCCCCCCCTCCCCCCCCCCACACACACACCCTCGACGGCACCGAAAAAGGCTTCGGTCACGCCTTCGCCTCCAGGCCTAGGCAAGACCAAACACACTGCTTCCCACACCGCACCTTCGGGACTGGTAAAGAAGCTTATTAAGCCTTCCGGCAGCTAGGGCTCGAGCCAGCCCACCGTCTGTGCCGAGAAACACTCCTCCGCACCGACGCCGAAAAAGTAAATGGCCTCCTCCTCGTCACCGAGCTCCACACCGAAACACTCGTGCCGAAAACCAGCTCCAGCTCCTTGGTACCGACACCATCCCCGGAACCGAGCAAAAAACACAAGGCCACCGACACCGATATCTCGAAGCCGAAAACCATCTCGACACCGAGTAAACAGACAGCCCTTTCCCGGCCGCATAGTTCCAAACAGCGGAATAGCGCAGACTCTAAAACAAGCAAACCGACTACCCCGGTACCTTCGGCACCGACTGACAAACCACCCTCGGAAGAACTTTTTGCACCTGATCCATTGCAAAAGACATTGATCAAGGACCCCAAAACCGGACATTTGATGCTCAGCATCAGAAAGAGACAGCTGGAAAAGCCTGCCCCAGCTCCACCTCCTAAGAGGAAAGATTCTGCTACTTCCCCTTTCAGAATGCCTTCACCACCTCCTCCACCCCCGCCACCTTCCCCAGCTCCACCTCCTCCCTCCCCCTCCCCCCACCTCATCATTCCCCCACACCCTCTCCGGATGATGATAATGATGATGACATAGGGGACTTACCCCATGACTTACCTACAGGGGACCCCACTCCCACAGGCTCCCCAGACCCATGGGACGACTATAACATCTCTGACATTCCTAACGTCCCGCAAGATGATCTCTACCCTTCGAGACCATCCCCACCAGAAGACTCATTAGGGTTCAACCTCTTACTCCAAAGGGCTGCACACTATCACGGGGTGGATCTCCATACCGACCCCGTGGAGGAGGACTTCTTGATACTTTTGACACCACGCATAGGGCCACCTCCATACTGCCCATGCTCAAAGGGATTATCAAACACGCGCCGGAGGTCTTTAAAGACCAAGTCCCAGCCAGGGTCATTAACCCACGCATAGACAAAAAATAAAAATGCGCCCCGACAGATCCCGCCTACATCAGAGGGCCAGCACCACTAGATTCCCTAGTAGTGTCTACAGCACGAAAGAGGGCAAACTCCCAAACGTCTTGCGAAGCACCACCACCTGAAAAATTCAATACTCTTGGACACATCGGGCAAGCGCACTGCATCCCAAGCTGCCAACATATGGCGCATCGCTAATACACAAGCGATCCTGGCAAGATACGACAGGGCCCATTATGACGAACTAGAAGCCATAATGCAACACCTCCCCGACAAATATAAAAATAGGGCAAATGAGTTAATTCAGGAGGGCAAAACCATTACCAATACCTCCATCCGCTGTGCCCTAGATGCAGCTGACACCGCCTCCAGAGCCATTAATACCAGCACCCTCCTCCGTCGCCATGCCTGGCTAAGGGTCTCCGGTTTTAAACCAGAAGTGCAAGCTTTCATCCTTAACCACCCCTTTGACCAGGAACATCTGTTCAGCCCAAAAGTGGATGAGGCTCTAGAAAAAATGAAAAAAGACACCAATACGGCGAAGTCTATGGGAGCCTTACAGTCACACCCTCCCAGGCGCTCCTTTCGCCGCTCTTCCTTTCGGAGCACATCCAGAGGCTACTCCTCTGACACCGCTTCCACTTCATTTAAGGCCCCTACCCAATCCACCTTTACAAAGGGTTACCAAAGAGGTGGCTACAGAGGCAACAATAATAAAGGCAGAGGCAAGACAAACACCGCCCGCTCTGCCTCCGTACCTACTCAATGACTCCCCTCCACTCCCCCAGACCATCCCACTCCGGTCGGGGGCAGACTCCACAATTTCCTTCCTGTCTGGACTACCATCACCTCAAACAAATGAGTAACACAAATAATTCGGTCAGGCTACTGCCTAGAACTAATGTCTATCCCCCCAAACATTCCACCCCGACAACGCCCAATGTCACAGGAACATCTAACACTACTAAAGCAGGAGGTAATCTCCCTCCTACAAAAGAGGGCGATAGAAAGGGTTCCTACCAACCAACAAAATATGGGGGTCTACTCCCTATATTTTCTCATACCAAAAAGGGACGACACTCTAGGACCCATCCTAGACCTCAGGCTTCTAAGGCAATACATACACTCAGACCATTTTCACATGGTAACACTTCAGCAGGTACTTTCCCACAACGATTTCCTGACCACTTTAGACCTCAAAGACGCCTATTTCCACATTCCTGTTCACAACGCTCACAGGAAGTTCCTCAGATTTTTAGTGGACGGCCAACACTACCAATTCAAAGTACTCCCATTTGGAGTCACCACAGCACCACGAGTATTCACCAAGTGCCTAGCAGTAGTGGCAGCACACCTGCGGAGACAACACATCCATGTCTTCCCATACCTAGACGACTGGCTAATAAAAGCCAGTTCATACAGCCAGTGTGTACAACACACGCACGCCACTATCCAACTACTTCACCAACTGGGCTTCACGGTAAACCACGCAAAGTCCCATCTCCAACCGTCCCACGTAAAACAATATCTGGGTGCCACTATAGACACCTCAAGTGCGCTAGCCTACCCCAGTCCTGCCAGGATAGCAAGCATTCAAGCTCTACGCGCAAAATTTCAGCTACAACACTCTCTTCCAGCTCGAGTGTTCATGCAACTAATAGGAATGATGGCCTCTTGCATATTCATAGTACCCCACGCAAGACTCCAGATGCGTCCTCTCCAAGACTGCCTATCACGCCAATGGAACCAGGCCCAGGGTCAATTAACAGATCTGGTGTTGGTAGACGGTCGTACCCATCGCTCTCTGCAGTGGTAGACCTCCAAAAACCTTTCCAAAGGGCGACCGTTCCTGGACCCGGTTCCTCAGGTAGTACTGACAACGGACGCATCGCTCTCCGGCTGGGGAGCTCACCTGTTACATCACACCATGCAGGGCAGATGGACACCTCAACAAAAGTTATTCCACATCAACCATCTGGAGTTACTAGCCATATTTTTAGCCCTAAAATCTTTTCAAACACAGATTTCAGGCAAAGCAGTCCTAGTCCACACAGAGAACATGAGAGCCATGTACTATATACAAAAACAAGGCGGCACGCACTCTCCACAGCTCTCTCAGCTAGCACAGAGCATATGGAGATGGGCCTTCCCCCAGAAAATCTTTCACTATGGCAGATCTGCTCAGCAGACAAACACAACAACTCCACGAGTGGGAACTCCACCGCAAGTTCTTCACCCGTACTTTCAAATGTGGGGGCATCCACAGATTGACCTCTTCACCACCCACGAAAACGTCAAATACCCAAGCTTCGCCGCCAGATATCCACACCCATTGTCCAAAGGCAATGCGATATGGATGAACTGGTCAGGCAGATTTGCATACGCTTTTCCACCTCTCCCACTCATTCCATTAGTGGTGCGCAAACTACAACACTCCCTCACGCTAATCCTAGTAGCTCCAACTTGGGCCAAACAAACTGGGTACACCACACTGGTGGAACTATCTCTAGTACCGCACCAAAAGTTACACCTCTCTCCACACCTCTTAACCCAGAACCATGGAGAGATCAGGCACCCGGACCCAGCTCAGCTCAACCTTGCGATCTGGCTCCTGAAATCCTAGAATTCGGTTATCTAAATCTTCCCCCTGACTGCATAAACGTCATTAAAGAAGCTAGGCGACCCACCACTAGAGCGTGCTACGCAGCCAAGTGGAAACGTTTTGTTGTGTATTGTCACAACTATACCATCAATCCCCTAGATGTGTCCATTCCACACATCATAGGTGTGAGAAGTTGGCCTGATATGTAGTGCTCACTATTCTAGTGATCACTGTGTATCATTCCAAACGACCCTTATTGATGATTGGTTGTAAGTCAACCTTATAGACCAGCTATCCTAGTAGCGTGGACAAGAGCAGTCTTCAGGCTAAACTCTAGAGGGCGTGTTAAGCCAGCTGTTTACCATCACATATACCCCTTGAACACCAAGTGAAAGGACACCACACAAGTTGTTATGAAAATAAAGGATATTTATTTATAACAAGACTACCCTGGCTCTTTATGAGTCAGGGAGCTAAGCACACTACAAAACTCTTATGAAAATACTTCTGGTTGCACAATTTACACAAATGCCCGAAGGGCACGAAACCATTTACACTGCAAGTGGAATGGGAAAGGTTAGATAGTTTAAAGTTACTGATTCCGGAGGAATCCGATCAGTGGGCCTAAACGAAAAAGGAACTGGACACTTGTAGAGTGAACCTACGAAGGAGCACCGAGATGCTCGAGTTACCTAGCCCAGAGGCTGCGTGGGGTTCAGCAAGATGTCGGGAGTCCTCGTTGTAGTCTCAGGAGCCTGAAAGAAGAAGTTGCTGGCAGGCGACCAGTGTTGATGTTCAGAGAGATCCAAGCCTGGATCGGTGATGAAGAAAACCTGAAAGCAGAGGGGACTCAGTTCTCAACCGCTAGCCAGCGATCGTGTGGGTACCAGGAAGGTACCGGCTGAAGTCACCTCGCCCAGGTGAGTGGAGGACGTCGGACTCGGCTGTTCCTCGGACCAGGAGGCGCGGCGGCGACCAGGATGGAGGGCGAGCTGTCCCACAAAGGTGTCTGCTGTCGATGATGCTGGGCCCGGGAATGGGGCAGCAGGTCTTGGCAGTGGCAAACCCACGCGGTGGAGTCAAGATGGCGTCGGGAGTGGACCAGGAGGGTCCGAGGTACTCCTCTGTTGAAGGGGAGCAAGAGCCAGTCTGGAGCAACCAGACCAGTGATGAAAGTCTGTCGTGGTGCGTCGTGAAGAGGGCCACAAGCCGGTCGGCGAGTGGCCGGACAACGCGGAGAGCAACAAGGAGCAGAAGGGCCCCCACGCAGATCTCGTGGATGCTGGGGAAGCAGACTTCGGTGCTGGAGCCGCTCAGGGTTTGGGCTTCTCAAACCCTAGGTGCACTCACTCGAGGGTCCCTCGGTGGGCGTGCTAGATAAGCGTCGTGCAGGTTCTGAAGATGGCCGGTCCCGCGGGTCTCGTCACACCTACGAATCTCAGCTGGGCTGATGATGTAGGTAGAGGTCAGAGATGGCAGGGAACCCGGGTCTCGTCGAGCTGGGCAGTCTTGATCCGTGGGAGAGACGTACAGCAAACCGCAAGCGCTTAGGTGGTGCCTGCTGGTGCAGGGTGGCTACTCCTTAGCCACAAGGGAGAGTCTTCAGAAATAGTCAAGAGTTCCTTTCGTGGAAAGTAGTTCAAGATTCAGAATTATCCCATTTGGGAAGGGGACCCGCTCCCACCTTTATTCTAGGAAAAAGGGGCTGGCCCGTGACTAGGTCCTACCTATGGGTGGGACCAGGATGGGGGTGGTTACACCCCTATCCTTTGTCCGGCTTCGCCCCAGCTCAGGGGCTGGTGTGCCCCCGAAACTGGTTTGAGCCGGGCTATGCACAGTGAGCACCGGGGTGCCACTTGCAATCACCTTCCTTTCAGCCCTGCCTACCTGGGATACACAAACCCTGTCTGGGATGGTGCTAACACCGCCCTCGACAGGAAACCCTTTGTCCAAGCTCCCCTCGCTGGAAGGTTTCCCAGCAGCAGGAGGTCAGACTTGTGTCTGGTGGCAGCATCCATTTTGTGATGCTGAGGCTTGAGTCAACTTTAACCGGGGTTCAAGGTTACTTCCATGTCGTGTCCCTCTAGAAGGGTGGAATGCTAACCCCGTCGCCAGAACTGGCGAGGGGTTCGTATTCCAATTCGTATGACACCTTACTCGACATGTTTGGGTGATGCGATGCCAAAGTTAGCAAATAACCGCAAGGATTATAATGCACTTTAAGGTAGTTGGCCCGCGTCACCATGGAACAGCTATTAGGATTTGGTTCCGCAAGCCGTCGACGGGCTCAGCTCGCGCCAGAGCACCATCTCACATGATTCCCAGCACTCTGCCTTCAGGATTGATAAGGCCTGCCATAGGAGTGACTGACAGGAATCCATGCGTCCATTTTAGGGTTAGGTATAGGAATACTACACCTACAGCAACGGGTGATTACACCACCTTGCCCCAGCTGTCGTGCAGCCAGTTGTGTCAGATTTGGGCGGCCATCCAGGGGTGGCATAATACATGCTGCAGCCCCTGGTAGGCCCTGGGTACACCGATGCCCTGGATACCTGTGGTATGCTGATACAGGGACTGATAAGGCGGCCCAGTTCCAATTAGTGGATGCACCTAATGTACATGTGTGTTAATTTCGAGAGAGAACAGCTAGGCTGTGGTTCTGATTGGCAGGCCCGCAGCCGGGGAAAGTCGTAAACCAATGAAGCAAAAGCAATAAATCTGGGTGATCATAGGATTGCAGACCCTACTCTCCTACAATAGGCTATTTACTACACCTACAAAGATGCAATCTAGCCTATACGTCCATTAGACTGCACCCTGCAGCCATAGCAGCTTATCTACAAAACAGGCAACATCTATCACTTTTTAGAGTACCTGCCATTAAAGCCTTCATGGAAGGCCTCAAAAGAATAATTCCCCCCAGAGTGCCACCCTCACCTGTGTGGAACTTAAATCATAGTTCTCAACAGACTAATGGGGCCTCCCTTTGAACCTCTACACAAATGGGAACTTCAATTCCTAACATGGAAAACCGCCTTTCTTGTAGCCATCACTTCCCTCAGAAGGGTCAGTGAGATACAAGCACTTACCATTCAAGAACCTTTTCTCCAAATGCACCATAACAAGGTTGTTCTCCGTACTAACCCAAAATTCCTCCCTAAAGTCATTTCTCCTTTTCACCTAAACCAATCTGTAGAACTACCAGTATTCTTCTCGCAACCACAGTCCGTTACAGAAAGAGCTCTTCACACATTAGGGTGCCGATTCCGATCCGTTAAAAAAATTTACCGTCCGACTTGTATCCGTATTTTTTTACGTACGAATCGTACAAGTCCCGTACAAACGGCGAAGTACGATTCGTACATGAAAAATACATACGAATGACCTCGGGAAAAGTCTACGAGATGTCCCCGGAAAGTTTTACGTACGAGTCGTAAAACTGAAGTCCGAGCGCACAAGTCCGATCCGTACCGGCGTTCCGAATACACAAGCGTATGGAAAACGTCCCGTACGGAGCGAACTATGCATGACCCCTACCCCGGGTACACTTGGGCCCGGGGTACGAGTCGTACGGCCCCCCCCCCCCCCAGCCTCCCACCCCTCCCGCGTACGTCCGTAGCGCTGGGGGTACGGCGAGTACATACGGGGGTGGGGGTACGGCGCGTACATACGGGGGGGCTGGGGGTACGGCGCGGACATACGGGGGTGGGGGTACGGTGCGTACATACGGGGGGCTGGGGGTACGGCGCGTACATACAGGGGTGGGGGTACGGTGCGTACATACGGGGGCTGGGGGTACGGCGCGTACATACGGGGGCGGGGGGTACGGAGCGAAAATACGGGGGTGGGGGTACGGCACGAACATACGGGGATGGGGGTACGGAGCGTAAATACGGGGGTGGGGGTACGGCGCGTACATACGGGGATGGGGGTATGGCGCGTACATCCGGGGGGGGTGGGGGTACGGCGCGTACATACTGGGGTGGGGGTATGGCTCGTACATACGGGGGGGGCCTGGGGGTGCGGCGCGTACATACGGGGGGCTGGGGGTACGGCGCGTACATATGGGGGTGGGGGTACGGTGCGTACATACGGGGGGTACGGCGCGTACCGGGCCCCCTTTTCCTCGTGCATCGTGGCGTACTTAGCTTTTCCGGCACTTGTTGGCTCCCGTAAAAATATAGCCGTGCGGAGTGCTGTGGGTATGAATCGTACTTGCTGGTCTGTAAAACGCTGCCTGACTCCGTGCGGACGTTGCGTACGCGCTGTCCAGGATCGGAATTGTATGTATTTTTTAGCCGCACAGTGTTTTTTGCGATTCGTACGGAAATGGTATTTCTGTACGAATCGTACTTGGTTTGTACGGTGGAATTCCCGGGTACGAGTCGTACGGAGAAAACGCTCTGTACGACCATTTGTACCCGGGTTTTACAGGATCGGAATCGGCACCCAGATGTCAAACGAGCCTTACTCTACTACATCGAGAGAACACAACCTTTTCATAAGACCAAACAACTGTTTGTCTCTTTCTCACCACCACACAAAGGCAACCCCATCTCCAAGTCAGCGATAGCTAGGTGGATTGTGAAATGCATTCAGATTTGCTACCACAAAGCAAAACGAACGCTATCCTTTCCCCCTAAAGCCCACTCTACACGTAAAATGGGGGCTTCAATGGCTTTTCTAGTGAACATCCCATTAGATGATATCTGCAGAGCAGCTACATGGTCAACACCGCACACTTTCACTAAACGCTATTGTGTAGATGTGCAAACTAAGCAACAGGCTAGTGTGGGCCAGGCTGTACTCAAAACATTATTTCAAACCACTGCAACAGATACGGGTGGTTGTCGCTAAGGTTGGGTACTGCTATATAATCTATGCACAGTGTGATCTGCAGCTCATATGCCTCGAACGGCAAATGCTACTTACCAGTATGCATCTGTTCTTGGCATGTAGAGCTGCAGATCTACACACGCCCACCCGCCTCCCCGGCTACTTTTATCTGTTCCAGTCTATCTTATTTAGATACAACACACATGGGCATCTTCACTGTTATTACTACGCTCCATCTTTCCCTGCTGGAGAAAAACAATCTGAGGATGGAGCCGAAGCCCATGCGCAATACGATCCAAAGGAGGAGTCACATACCTCGTGACTTCCAAAGACTTTCCAAGGAGAAAAACAACTGCAAACATCTGGGCCCAACACCAGATGGCGATCTATGCACAGTGTGTCGATCTGCAGCTCTACATTCCAAGAACAGATGCATACTGGTAAGTAGCATTTGCCTTTCTCTCTGTTCATCCGGACAAAGTGGTTCTAAGGACCCGTCCATCTTTTCTGCCGAAGGTTGTCACTGCCTTTCACATCGGGCAGACCATCACTTTGCCTACCTTCTTTCCGCCTCCGCATCCCTCAAAAGAGGAAGAGAGGCTCCACAGCCTGGACCCAAAACGTGCGCTCTCATTCTACCTAAACCGCACACAACAGTTCCGGGTGGATGACCAGTTCTTTGTTGGCTACGTGGGCGCCAAGAAAGGTCGGGCCGTGCAGATGCGGACCATCTCTCTGTGGGTTGTTCTGTGCATAAAGGCTTGTTATTCTTTGGCTAAAAAAGAGCCTCCGGTGGGGCTGCGCGCCCATTCTACCAGGGCGACAGCAGCCACTACTGCTTTGTGATGGGGAGTTCCCTTGCATGACATCTGTCAGGCAGCTACGTGGGCCTCGCTGCACACGTTTACCAAGCACTATTGCCTGGACAGTCAAGTCCAGAGAGACGGCTTCTTTGGCTGTTCTGTTCTCCAGGACTTTCTGGTGCGCAGATCCACCACCGGGGTTGGTATTGCTGGGCTATGTATTCTAAGGTAAGGAATCTATCACTACGTGTTTCTTTCAGATGCACAAGTTTCTTTCCTTCGGTAACGATCTATCTGTAAGAAACATTAGTAGTGATAGATTCCATACTGCCCCACACATCCTCCCCGTTCTGCAAACTGATTTCTCGGGTTAAGGTCATCCCTTTCAGGGCCCTAGTTTCATGGCACCAGTGGTCAGTTTCTTGCATGGCTCTGCGTTCCTGGCATGGAAAGTCATGTACAGAACTGACGTCCGCGTGCGTGGGTGCGTCTAAGTAGCTCCAGCGACGTCATCCCGGCGCCAATGATGCACGCGGAGCCGCACGAAGACGCCTACCGACGCGCAGTGGTACTGCTGATAAAAACTTTCCGTATCCAGTTTGACGCCTGGGGGTAATTCTAAGGTAAGGAATCTATCACTACTAATGTTTCTTACAGATATATCGTTACCGTAAGTAAGTAACTTGTGCCTCTACCCGTCTGCAGTGGCATAGTGGAGGGCCCGTTTTACTTGGGGGACCTCCAGGGGGGCACAACCAGTGCAGCAAGCCCTGGGATACCCTTCAAACTTGCATGCTCTGGGTACCAGGTGCCATAATACTGTGGACTTGCAGGTGAGCTGACTGTACCCAAATGGAAATGGCTAGGTTGACATACACTTTAGGGTCAATGCACTGCCACTGAGGTCTGGTCAGCAGTCCTAAGTGCAATCTCAGATACGAAACACTAGCAGCATCAGTCAAAAAACTTGCCGTTGACAATACAAAGGCATTTCCTTACACTGACCATATATAACAGCTGCTCTTCAGATATATCATATGGTGCTAGCATTAAAATCCACTCTGTTTAGCCACAAGTGACAGTCTCCTGACTGTTTTTAACAACTCCTTAAAGCATGGCATTTTTCCTGACCCCTGGAAGATGGTATAGTGAGTTCTCTAATAAAGAAGTATGCCCAGCGAATGATTGATCTGAGAAATGTTAGACCCATCTCATTGCTCCCTTACCCAAACTTCTGGAAAAAGTAGCCCTGCGTCACCTTCAGGACTTTGTATAAACTAGTTTCCACCCTGGTCGTAGCACCATGCTTGTGATCTATCTCCCTTCAGTGATTTTACCGGCTCTTTGATAAAGTTGACCACAATATCCTGCTTAATACTTTAGAAACCGTCTGTATTACAGGACAGTCCAGAAGTGGATAAAATATATCATTTTATGGTTATCATTCTTCCTCTTTGCTCTTCAATGGCACTTGAAGGACAGCTGTCGGACCAGGGCTGGTGCCTGCATAACATCCAGTCCTGCAGAGATGAGAGGACATGACCTGCAATTTGCACTTTCTGCTGTAGAAGATGAGGGTTTGCTGGATGCCTTGAACCCTGCTGGATGAGAGGGAAGGAGTTTGGCTGGCACTACATGAGGAGAGACTATCCAGACGGAGAAGTCCGGTGTGTCCCCGGACTGAGGGACACCCAGAGAAAGCCTACTGCCTTAGAACAAAGCCTGGCGCAACCTGCATAGGGTCCCTCCTTTTCGTAAATGTTCCTGGTAGGACCCTAGCAAATCCTAAGTGACTTCAGCTGCCTTGGTTATTGTCTGCTTGATCAGGGCTGCATCTGGGAGGGTCATCCCAGTGGGGGGCTGCATTTTGATTGCAATTGCCTTTGTGAATGTATCAGTTAGGGCTGCTACAGCCTTAGTGATCCTGTAAGCCTGTTGGGCTTGTCCTATCTTCAGCAGCCCAAGCAGGTCTGCATCCATCTCAACAGCTGGGCAAGGCGCAAGGCCAGAGCAGCCAAGAATTCTGCTGTGCTAGGGATGCTGATTGTCACTTAACTGAACTCAAACTTTCTGCTTGTGATGAGACATGCCAAAGGAACTGATCTTCTATACAACTTCCGTGTACTTCCTTCAACTTCAGTGGGCCTCTAGAAATCATGGAAAAGGCGAGCCGGATCCGCGCTAGTCGAGCTAGAGAGACTCACACTAAGTTCCTACCCACCACACCACAACGGTTAAGAAAAAGTGATACTCATAAACTGACTGCATATTTGACTTGTTGGGGCACCAAAATCTGCCAATAAATCTGATACATGCGTCTTCCATAGTTGCTGAGTGGGCAAGCTTGGTGATTATCAAAATAACAATTCAAAAACACAATGGACTGTGATGCAGTCAGAGTAATTACCAGTGGATGAGACTAATAAATCACTTTTTGTATATTTTAGTGTGTCGCACCAAGTCGGACGGGTATGGCCAGGCTTGGGCCCGTGCACATTGTGTCACTGGAACCAGGCTATTCCTGGCTGATGAGCCCTAAATATCAGTGCTGAGTTTCTTGTGTACAGGTTCAGGGAGGTCCTGGACTGGCAGTTCGGGCTGGACTGTTCCCATTGGAGCAGGGTCAAGACTGATTTGCGAATAGCGGAGTACAAACTGAGGTGAGACGGTGTGTGAAAGAACGATGGATTGGGATGTGACACCGATCAATTACCAGTGGTTGAGATTAATTCAAGCATTACATCCACCATGTTTTTGAATACTTTCGGGTGAGCAAGCTTGTCAAGTCACCTGAATGGGATGTAGCATGAGAGACCATCAATTAATGTTGCGCCAGAAGGGAGAATCATGACCAGGATCAGTACCCTGTATACTGGATTGAATTGTGTCGTTTTTAGTACTGCTGTGAGATTAAAAAATACTGTTCCTCAAAAGATGAGCAGTGGGCTGGTCATTTTAACTTATAGTGTCTCTTATTTGTTCAGTTATGAGCTTGTGCTCCCCACGCAACCTCCCTGAGAAGCCTAGTGCTGCTTGTCCTTGCGACCCTTAAAGCTGAATCCGGAAAGGGTTGTACTTGGCCCACTTTGCAGATCTGTAGTTAAACAGAGCGCAGTATACCAGAGGCAAACCATTTCAACCACCATGGTTGGGGCACAATATCCCCTGAACTTGATATCTCCGAAGGAGGACTGACAATGGTAAAATGTGGGTGTTAAGTCTTAAAAAATGTAATACTGTTTTTTGTTTCTTTTCAGGTGCAACATAGCAGTTATTCTTCTGACGGACTTGATAATAGACCATGGTGTGAAGGTAGAATGGGGAGGATACCTGCATCTGTTGCTGCATGCAATTTTCATAGGTAAATTGCATTTCTTTTGTTAACTTTATGCACTGGGCTTCATGGAAAGAGGTCCCCACCTTCTGTAAACTTTGATTTAATTTGCATAAATCAAGTGCATAATCCCCACTGAGAAAATACTCGCTTGATAGCAAATACATTAATGTGAATGATCTGCTTCATACTAGCACCTGCAGTTTTTGCACTCTTCCATCCTCTCACTGTGGATGCAGGGTATTTTACCTTTCTTTCATTGGATTTTTCATTGAGTCATTACAAATCTTCCCTTTGATATCCTAAGCTGTTATCTTTCATCTTTGTAAGCCTCCCTAGTTAACTATTTTTCTGACAAATGCGTTTAGCAGCAGATTCCTCACCTTCTGAATATTCCCCAGACGTTACACTGGATCCAAAAGGGATAAGCGGAGCCACGTTTCAGCGCCATCTGTATGTGCTTACGTCAGTTTCTTTCTTTCCACATATTCAGACGCAGATCTGGAACTTTTCCTTGGTTTTTGCAACCTATTTCTCATCTAAAATTTCCCAGTGTGTAAGTGTAAATTTCACTTCCTAAAACAAGATTCAAACCTTGAAGGGAGTGACACAAACAAATGCATGTGACAGACACCCACTAAGTGCGTCTTTGTTGCACGTCTCCAGGGTCTGTGATGACTGCTTAGAATGATCAAAAGGCGATTTGTGCCTGCACCGTTAAACTTTACATCGCCAAGCAGAAGAAGCCTTCACCCTGTGACCGGGTCCTGTTCCCACTGCGGCAGATCTTTGTCGCAGTCGAAATCTTTGGGTAAGTCCAGAGAAAATATAATTTGTCGAAGTGGGAATCTGCCCCCTTCCCATCACTCTGACTCTAGAGGGGAAAACAAGGGCATCAGCTTGTCTCCCTCCCAATCTCCAGTCGGTTCAGAGTCTAGTCCCGCCATACCCTGAGTTCCCAGGTCCATTGGTGACGTTGCCGCATGTAGAGGCCATTAGGCAAGCCATGCTGTGAATATTTGGCACTTTACCGTTTCCCTCTGATGCGCTTTCAGGGCCCAAGGATCTGCAGGGGCCTCCTGTCCGACTTCTGCCAGTGGTCGGCCCTCTGCACCTTTTGCGACAGTTGAATCCGCATCAGTGCTAATTTTGGTTCTGCATCCACTTCCTGTTCCGGTTCCATCTTGCATCAATACTGATACCAAAGCCGCAGCTGCTGAAGGAGGATTTACAGCCCATTGTGCTCTCTGACTCGAGTAGTATCCACCACAACCTGGACTGAGGCCGTGCCTGACTCCAAAAGGCACGCAGCCAACAGGTAATCACTCCAATTCGAACACTTATCCTTTACCACGTGATAGGGCTCAAACCTTACACACTCGTTTCGGTACTGACTAAGACAGGGACAATTATGATGAAAGGGATGATTATATCACATATCTGATAGAGACTACTAGTTGCAGATTCCTTAACGTAGAATTATCCCCAGGCGTGAGACTGGACCCGGAAAACTTTCTTGCCCAGCATCTCTGCGCGCCGGGGGGCAGTACCACGTGACTCCGCCCCGACGTCCTCCGCGGGCGTGATGTCAGCAAGGTCACATAAGCCCCACCCCGGCACGCTGACGTCAGTTTTCTTTTCCGCGTGCAACGTGGATCCGGATCGTGTTCCTGTCCGGTTTCAGGCCTTCTTTTTCCGCTTTTGAGCGTTTTTCTTGAGAACAATGTGCAAATCCCTTCGGACTTCAAGACGTGCTCGTCTTGCGTGCGCCAGATGTTGGCGACAGATCCTCACCCCATCCCGGGGCTGGTGGCGCCGCAGTGGCCGGCTAGGGGTCGGGGCATGTCCCCAGGCCCCCCTCGTCCCTCCACGCAGGCGGCTGCCTCGTCGGAGGTCGAGTCGATGCCTTTTCGGTGCCGTTCCTTAGCTGCCCCTTCTCCGACCCAGCCTCGGTCTCCTGCGCCGCGTGTTGTGGCGGGGGTCGTTCCGGCGTCTCCTTCGGCGCTGGTCGACGTTGACCTGACTCCGGTCGCAGACTGTACGACGCTGGGCCGGCGTCGGGTCGTTGATTCGTCTTCGTATGCCCCCTCTTCTCCAAAGGTTCGGCTGTTGTTGGTTTCATATTCTCCGGAGACGGGTCGCCGCGTCGTGGCTTTTTCCCCGACGTCTTCTAAGGACAGCTCTTCACCGTCGCGGCGCCCGCAGTCTTCGCCGGAGGCGCCTCAGGTTCCCCATTCCTCGGTCCCCATTCCCCCTTTCCCGGCTTGGCCTTTCCTTCCTCCGGTTGGACTGGGGGACGGCCGCCTTAGCTTGCAGCCGTTGCCAATAGAAGAACTGCTTTCCCTGCTGCGGGGCCCTACGGAGGTGAGTGCTGCCCGTGCTCGGGCTGCTTCCGCGGCTGCGGGAATCTTGTGCATGGGCGATCCAGCTGCCCATTTCCCCACCGGCCATCTTCTGGAGGTCCTCCATCAGGGTTCTGGTGGTCAGGAGCTGCTTCTTCCCTTTGAGGCGTCACTCCACACTTCTCTTTTGGGGGCGGCCCGCCACGGGGGACCAGGTGCCCCAGCAGCTTCTGCGCCGCCACCGTCCTGCGCCGCATGATCCAGTCCGTCTTTCCTTCCACCCCTATACCAGGGGCCCTCTTTTACAGACTGCCTTTCCCTCCCTGCCATCGGTGTTGTCTCCCCCGTCACGGGAGGCCCGCTGGTTAGATTCCTGGGGTCGCAATATCTTCGCCTCCACCAGTGCTGCTTTGCGGGCCCTTAGCACTCTTTGTGTATGGCTAGGGCCACTTCTTGCTTGTGGCATTCGGCAGAGTCCCTTATGTCTGCCACTTCTCAGGAGGGTGCCTGTGTTGATCTAAGGCACCATGTGTTGGATGGCCGGGAGCTGGTGGCATTTATTCTTCGCTCTGCTCTGGACATTTCGGAGGTTCTTGGTCGTACCATGGCTTCTTCGTTGGCCCTTCGCTGACATGCCTGGCTACGGGATATTGTGTTCCCGGAGAACGTTAGGGAACGGCTGGTGGACCTTCCCTTTGATGGCACTCTTTTGTTCCACGCCCCTGCGGATTCTGCCATTCGGTGGTTTCTTTCTTGCGGGGCTTCGTCCTCCTTCTCCTCCTCCTCCTCCTCCTCAATGACCTGTAAGTCTGTCTGTGTTTTGGGAGGTGTTCTTCCGTTGTTTCCTGGGGCCTTGTAGCAGGTAGCCCCAGTTGTGTGTTGTGTGTGGTTGATGTACCTTCAGGTCCTTTTGTTAGGACTTTGGTGCTGTTGGCTGCTGGTGGGGGGGGGGGGGGGGGGGGGGGCACGACTGGTTTCCCTGGTTTTTGTGTTTGTGTGGACAGCTTGGTCCACCCCCCCGTCCTTTATTTCTTTTTTGTTCCTTCGTTCGTGGGTCAGTGTGTGCCGGCCCCTCACTTGGGGCGTTTCCTGGCCCTTCTTGGTCCTTCCTGGCCTCTGCCTTCGGCTGGCATCTAACTTGTCCTGGGTGCACCGTTCCATGGGTTGTCTGTTGCTGGCTGTGCATGCCAGTGCACGCCCGTTTGTTCTCCTACGCCGTTGTGGCCTTTGATGTATTCTCTTGTGCCTTTCTTCTTCCGTCTTCACTTTTGGCAGTGCAGCCGTCCCTGCCTTGTCCGCTGTTTGCGGCTGGGGGTGTTTACAGCTCTTTCTATCACTGTGTATGTGTTCCTTCAGGTGGGCCCTGCCTCCGTTTCTACCTCTTCTCCCTAGGGTTTGGAGTGGTCCTTGTGTTACTTGAGGCTTTTCGGGCGCTGTCTGCCCCTGCGGGGTCTTGAGCAGTTCTCCCTTGGTTGGGCTTAGGATATCCTGGCCTTTCCCTTCTTGGCCCTGTGACATGTCCCCTGCTGGAGCCCTGTTTCTCTCCTGGTGGGGAGGCTCTCTCGCAGGCCCTCCTCCCTTATGGCTAGGGTATCTATTCTACGTTAAGGAATCTGCGGCTAGTAGTCTCTATCAGATGTACGAGTTACTTACCTTCGGTAACGTTGTATCTGATAGAGATGATTCTAGCCGCAGATTCCTTCATGACCCGCCCTTCCTCCCCGTTCTGCAAGGACCCTCTGCTTGGGTTTCTACAGTCGCCTTCCTCTGGGTGGCTTGTCTTCTGTGGGTGTCCTCTTCGTTTTCTTCCGGTCAGACATCCCTCCAGCTGGTTTGTCTCCAGCATGAGGGCCTCCTTTTGCTCTTTCCCTCTGTTGTTAGAGTTTACCTGGTCTTCTTTGTTGGGGGTTCTTTACCTGTCCCTCCTACTCCTTTCAGGGGTTATGGCCATCCTTGGCAGTGTAGTCTGGGGGTGGATTGCTGTTGCTCCTCTGTTCCGGGCTTGTGGCCCTTCCCTTTGTGGTTGCAGACCCTTTCTCTTTCTGTCACGGCGCTTTCACATGCTTGTGCCTCCGGGATGCCTCTCGCCTTGGCTTGCAAGGTGGTTCCACGGAGTGGTGCTTTGCGCTTTTCTTGCTATGGCTTCGCTGCTCTGGCCTTCGGTGCTTTACTGCCACTTGGTGCTTTTGCCTTGGCTTGTACAGTTGTTCCTCAGAGTGGTGCTCTGCTCTTTTCCTGCTCTGGCCTGCTGTTGTGGCCTATTGGTGCCACCTGGTGATGTTTCTCACCTTTTGTTTCTCTGTTTTTTTTACACACTGTTCCCATGCTCTCAGTTTTGTTGTGATGGCTCCGAAGCAAACTGACTTCAGCGTGCCGGGGTGGGGCTTATGTGATCTCGCTGACGTCACGCCCGCGGAGGACGTCTGGGTGCTCGTGTGGTTCCGCCCCCCGGCGCGCAGAGATGCTGGGCAAGAAAGTTTTCCGGGTCCAGTTTCACGCCTGGGGATAATTCTACGTTAAGGAATCTGCGGCTAGAATCGTCTCTACCAGATACATCGTTACTGAAGGTAAGTAACTTGTACAACATGAAGAGTAAAACTGGTATGAGGAAATCCAAGAAGCCAGTAGTCTGGATGTTTCTCAAAACAGTGTCCTTGTGCCACTCCCCAATCTTCCCCAGTCCTGCTACAAGAGAAAGTGCCTCCTCTATAGTCCTTACAGGCAGGGTGGTAGAAGAGTCATACCTACAGCTACCCACAAAGAAGGTGATATCTAATGTCTTAACTGAGGTACTTCAATCAGTCCAGGCCCCAACAGTGCTTCTACTGCCATTTATTGAGGCCCTCACGGTCACCCTGTTGGGCTCATGGGCAAAACCATTTGCAAAACCTTGAGCTTCCTATTGTGGCGGTCAGGACTAATCTCCTGATCGAGGTGCGTCAATCGGCATCGGCCTCTTCGGAGCCCCTGCTGCTATTCAATGAGGCGCTCATGGACATGCTTCTGGGCACTTGGACCAAGCCCAGCACAGGGCCCCCTGTGGATAGGATGATTGCCTGATGTCACTGCCAGGCCCCGGCCAACCCCATTTTCCTCTCCCAACACCCTACCCCCAAGAGCTTGATGGTCCAAGCTTCAACTTCCAAGGGCGCATTCCCTACTGCTCCATCTGATAGGTAATCCAAGAAGCTGGATCACCTTGGGAAGATGTTTTTCTTCTGCCAGCTTAGGACTGTGGTCGGTGAACTCCGCATGTCTCTTGGGCCGTTACACCCACTCTGTGTGGGGGACAGTCGCGCAGGCCACCACAGTGCCCGGAGGAGGCCCGGGCCGTGCTCTCCCGTGCAGTTGCTGAGGGTAGAGATGCAGCAAAGTTCTCTATATGACGTGGGCTTGACACAGCCGACTCGCTAGGCAGGATGATTTCAATGTCAGTAGCCCTTAGACGCTATGCCTGGCTGAGGTCCAGTGGCTTTTCGGGTGATGTCCAATCAACTCTTTTGGACATGCTCTTTGATGGCCGTCGCTTGTTTGGCGACAAAGTGGACAACGCGCTCGAGCGCTTTAAGAATTCCAGGTCAACGGCCAGATCCTTGGGCCTCGCTACCACCTCTCACCCCGTGCAGTCTGCTTTTCGCCCCTTTCATGGCTACGGAAGGGGTGCCCCACCACGTTCTGCCCAGAGCCACAGGCCTGTGCAAGCTACCCAGCCTCTGCGCGGCCGGGGACGTGGGACCCAGCTTCGTGGGTCTGGGGCATAGCGGACGGGCCAGTCCACCAGCGCCCCTGATGCAGCAGCCTCCAAACCCTCCTAGTCTGGCTTTTCAGGGCCACCAGTGGGCGACAGGATTTGCCAACACCTCCCCCATTGGCTAAACATCACGTTGGACAGGTGGATTTTGCAGATAGTCTGAAGGGGCTACTCCCTCCCCTTCGAGACTAACCATCCCTCCATGTCACTCGCTTTCCATCGCATGTCAGAGGATCACTGGGCCCTTCTCTGTCAGGAAGTTGCGGCTCTCTTGGCCAAAGGAGCCATCAAGCGAGTCCCTGTGCCAGAAGTAGGTCATGGTTGTTACTCCCACTACTTTCTGGTAGCCAAGAAGGAGAAAGGCCTGCGTCCTATCTTGGATCTTAGCGACATCAACCGCTTCCTCCAGAAGGAGAAGTTCAAAATGTTGACATTGGCTCAGGTCCTGTCTGCCCTTGACCCTGGAAACTGAATGGTAGTGTTGTACTTGCAGCATGCCTGTTTTCACATCCCCGTCCTGCCTGCCCACCGGCGTTACCTACGGTTCACGGTGGGCCATGAGCATTTTCAGTTCACCGTGCTCCTCTTTGGCCTTACCAGCGCCCCTCGGGTGTTCACTAAAGTGATGGCGGTGGTCGCAGCTCATCTGCGCAGATCAGGGGTTCCAGTCGTCCCCTATCTCGACTAATGGCCTCCTGCATCCTGCTGGTGGACTAGGCCAGGTGGCATATGCGGGCTCTGGAGTGGGACCTGAAGTTCCATTGGGAACAACATCAGGGGAATCTTTCCTATTGCGTCCAGATCTCGAGGGCACTGCAAACCAACTGCAGTGGTGGCTAACAAACCAGGATTGGGTCAACGGCAGATCCGTCTCCCTTCCCCATCCAGACTTCACTGTGGTGACAGATGCATCACTTCTGGGGTGGGGTGGCCACATGGGGCAGGCGGAGATTAGAGGAGGCCTCTGGTCTCTGGCGGAGTTCGGGCTCCATATCATCCTTCTGGAGTGCTGGCGATTTGTCTTACACTGAAGGCATTCCTTCGCAAACGATGAACGTGAAGTCGACAGACTCTACCTACCGACGTGCAGGTGTACTGCTGAAGAAAAATTCTCCGGATCCAGTCTGACGCCTGGGGGTAATTCTAAGGTAAGGAATCCATAACTAATAAATGTCTCTTACAGAAGTTAAGTAACTTGTTCTACAGGAGTTTTGCACCGGGGTCCAGCTTTATCTGAACCCTTAGTTCAATTTAACAATGTCCTGACTGATTCTCTTTACTTGCCCACCAGTAAACAGGTAGGTCACCAGGCAACATAGACAGGGGCCGGGTAACAAGGACTTTCTAACAGAGCATCAGACTAATTAGAGTTTTGTGGTTCGAGAATCCACCAGAAAAGTCAACTATAATGTATTTCCTATGACCTCTCCAAAGAGAGAATTGAAACGGTTTGAGTAATACGGAAAGCTTTTTTTTCTCCTTCCATTGCCAGCTTGGCATTGGCATCTGCCAATGCAGCTTGTCTGTTGGGCTGCTGTAGGCACTCCCTTTAAGACCTGGTTAAGAGAGCATGGTGGTGGTCCTGGAAGAGTTTGACCTCTTTGGCCCAAAGCATTCATAATGGATAGGATTCAGCAAAATGCATCATTAGAGCTGGCCTATATACAACTAACTGCTTAGAGCTTGTATTGGCCACTAGTGTAGTGCTACGCCACTATGCTTGAATATGATCCACTGTTTTTTCTTGGTACGTTCAGGCGTCTCTAATGCCTTTTGATTGGCCATACCTCTTTGACACAACAGCTGATTCCATTGTCAAGCACTTTAAAGAAATCAGAGTCACAGCATGTTTCTATCTTTCACTGCCTGGGAATATCCTCAGCAGTTTGTCCCTTTTAAGCAGCAGTCACTCTAGTCCTTTCGGAGCCTAAGACAGAGATCAGGCAGACATTGGACAGGTCACCAGGGACAGCGTTCCACTCACTCTTCTGACCATTGGGCATCATTCTTCAATCCACTTTTAGTTTGCCTTTAACGGCACACAGCCACTTGCTTGCAGGCCGGATCAGACTTTTTGTTTCATGGTGGCCTGTCATTACATTTGACAGATGGGTCCTCCAAAAGTGTCCTGCATGATATGTCCAACCATTCTTTTCCAACCCACCTCAACTTCCTCATACTTCAGACCGGCTTTTTGTGGGCCAAATGGGCCATCAAGATGGTGCCAGCTCCGATGCAGGGATGAGGTTCGAAGAGCAGTGAAAGCCTTCAACCTATTTTGTATCTCCGCCTTCTGAATGGACACATTCAAAATCCTGTCTTTGGCCCAATTTATTTTTGCCCTGCGTCCAGGTGGCTGGAGGGTCGACTTGGACTAGCAGGATGCGTACTTTTATGTGACTGTCCTGCAGTCCCACCAAGACTACATACTGTGCTCCCATTAGGCATTACGAGCCTCCCTCGGGTGTTCACAAAAGTGATGGTTATTGCACATCTTAGAAGTTTGGTGATACCAGGTTTCCCTTACCTCGAAAGGCAGTTGAAAGCGGACTTGGCAAATTCAATTATGGGCCACCTTCAGACTTCAAACATCCTGACATCATTGGAGTCTCAATCCACAAGCCTGAGATGTACATGATTCCTTAGCAGAAGCTTCTTTTTATAGAAGCTGCTCTGGACAAAGTGCATGTTAGGGCCTTTCGTTCGTTACGAGTTTCGAGCTTTCTATGATCCCAAAATGTCAGCTTCTATGATCCATTGTATTGGATCACAGTAAGAGCAGCTCTGAGGCTTCTGCTTGTCATGCATTCTGCCTGTCCACTTCAGGTGGCATATGTGGGCCCTGCACTGGGATCTGAAGTGTTAGTTGGCCCGGGAACAAGGAACCTAGTCCAACTGAATCTAGGTTTCAAAGGGGACTGCACGAAATTTGCTGTCGTGGCTGCGAGACGACCTTCAGCGTGGCCCTCTCCCTTCCATAGTTGATGGATGTGACGGATGCACCCCTGATGGGCTGGGGCAGTTCTGTGAGTAGGGGGAGGCAAGAGGACTCTGGTCTGTGACGGAAACCAGGATCCACATACATCTAAAGGAGCTGCAGGCCTTTAGCTTGCCATTAAAAGCCTTCCTGTTGTCTTTCAAGTGAAGGCTGGTACAGATGATCATGGGAACACCATCCCTTTGTTGTACTGCAACATGCATGGCATAGTGTGGTCTTGGGCCCTGTGCCTACCACGAGGCAGTGCTCCTCTGGAGTTGATTTGAGCATCAGGGCATTTCCTTCATTGTAAATCACCTGGCAGGACTTTTAAGCACCAGGAAGGAGTATCTCAAACGCATTGACTGACAAATCACGAATGGCAGTTACACCCTGAAGTGGTGCAGAATATCTTCTGACAATGTGGAGAAATCTTGCTGGATCTTTTCACCACTGTCGCATGTATGTTGGAGTTCCAATGAATGCTCGCTCTAGGAGGCTCATTCAGGCTACTGTGCATTTTGGGACCCTTATACGGCTTTCCACCGCTGCCTCTCCTTCCTTGTGTTCTGAAGAGGATCAGGCACGACTGGACCCAAGGCATCCTAATGGTTCCAGATTGGGTCAGTAGAGTGTGGTACCAGGGTCTTCTGGGCATGAGCATTTGCCATCTGATCAGGCGACCGCTGAGAGAAGGTCTTCTGTTGCAAAAACAAAGGACAGGATTGTGGACCGGAACGTGCACAATCCTCACCTCAAGGTGTAAAGATTCAGCCGCAGCAGTTCATAACGTATGTTTTGCCACTGAAGGTTGTGTATGTTATCCTTGCGTCCAGGTGTGCATCTTTGCCTGATGCTGAGACTGGTTTGTTGCCTTGTGCATAGTCTGCAACACAGACCCCTTACAAACCATGTTGTCAGATCGATTTGTTTTGTCCTTGGCCTAACAAGGTTTTTTTGTAGTGGGCACTCTAAAAGGGTTATTTTCAGTCCTTTCGACCGGTTTGTGCTTGGCGAAAAAAAAATCCTTGTTTAAATCACTTGTGATGCATTTTATTAAGGATTTGAAACATGCTACATCCCAAACAGTTTGTAATGCCACAGTGAGTTCTCAATTTGGTTGCAACTTTCATTATGTTTATCCCTTGAAACGTATATACGACTGCTCACTGCAACTTCTTACTCTCCAAACAGTTTTTCTTGTTACGATTGCTTTAGCTTGTTGTGTTAGGGAGCTACCAAGCTCTAGTTGTGCTGCTGTCAATCACCACCATCTTACCCAGATAAACTGATGTTAAGGATCAGGATGGTCTTGCTGAAATGAGTGTTTGTTTCACATTGGGCAATCTTACCGCCCTTATAGTTGTTGGCTCCTCCTCACCCCTCGAAAGAGGTAATAAAACCTCACCGATCGGATCCCAAGGGAACTTTTATATTTTAGATAGATCAAGACTTGTGAATTATCTGCATGGTATGGCATTCTCCGGAGCATAGAAAGGCAAGGTGGTGCAGGAACAGGCTCTGTCGTGACAGATTGCCCTTTGCATTAACAGCTTTGATTTCTGATAGAAAGGGCATTTTACCCTTTCAGTCCTGAAGGGATTGTTGGTCTGAGACTCCACCACAAACAGTCTAATGTGGGTTGGTAGCACTTTGGTATCTATTCTACAGGTGAGGAATGAGAAGAAAAAGTAACCAGAAAGTAACTCTTTCTGGTGGATGCTCTAAGTAACAGCAGGTTCCTCATTGCCCTGACATGTCCCCATTCTCTGTAATGGTATTGTTTTAACATCTAAAATGCCCCAAATTAAATTAGTGCTACACACTGGTGCCTTTGATTTTTGGTGCAATGCAGCAGAGGACACTGAAACAGCAAGCAAGAATCCAACATCGCTTCTCAGGAGTTATGTTTGCATGCAACCCCTCTGTCATTTCCAGGGTAGAAAAAGACCAGTTCAGGCCTGCGTGATGCAAAGGAGGATTTGTAGCTGGTGGTTAGCGATAAGATTCTACTCTTAATTGCGCACCTTTGGGCCTCTGTTTCCCCATACATTTTTGTGGCTACTTCAGAGGGTTGAATAGAGCATGGCAAGGGAAGATTGGTGTGAATGTAGAGAACATGTCAGTATTGGATCCTCATAAGGTGTGCATTTGATGTTTGGGCTTGGGGCATGACACCCAGCCATGCAGCCATGTGATAAGTGTGCCCTCATGTACCAGAACGCGAACCGAGACCGCGAAGGAAAAGCTGTATGTTGCCGAACATAGGAATTAATTACAACCTTGCATAAGTTCTGCTCCAAGTCGCAAGGCGGTCCCTCTTCCACTCTGTAGGCTGATCTTGCAAAAGGGCTTTGTGGTTTAATTCATTGTTAAGCTGAAGTCCAAATCAAAGAGGAAACCTAAAAAGTTGAAGTGGGACTCAACCCCATCCTGGCACTCTATCTAAAGAGAAGTTGCGAGGGTGACCAGGTTCCAATCAATATAGCTTCTTATTGAGGGACTGGTTCCACAATTGATCCTGATGCACTCAGAGTTCCCTTGGGCATTTGCAATGGCACAGCAGGTTGAGGTCTTTAAGAAAGCATTGCTGTGTATTTTTGGCACTCTTCTGGTTTCCTCTGGCATACATTCGGCCCCAGGATTCCAAAGGGATTTCTTGCACATTTGTCTAGTCCTCCGTAAGAACCCCTAGAAAATATCTTTGGCTACACGCCGACTCCAGTGCCAACTTCCATCCTGGTGCCGACTTCCGTTCTAGCTCCAAGTCCTGCGCCTGCCCCTCTTTCATTGACGTTGGTACTGAGGACATTGGATGGCAATCAGGTGTCAACTCTGATGTAAGATTCTGAATCAAATCCATCTCGCCCCTTACTGAGGTTGTGCTCTCCAGCGCACTCTGGTTCCATACAGCCTGATTCAGACAATATACTACCACAGAGCAGTCCTTGGAGGCACCATCATCTCTTTGGTTCCGATTGTAAATAGACTTTAACACCACCCAAACATGAGTTTGTTGATGGGAATTATTTACCCTGCATTATGTTGATGACAGTTTACACATGGACTTGCACGAAGCCAGTTGGCTTGATACTTGGGCTGTCAACGAATGAGAGTGCATCTTTTGCTATGGTAATTTGACTAGCTGCTGTGATTGTGTACTGACAACTACTTTATGTTGAAGTTGAGACAAATGTGCTTATAGAAGTCCTCCAACTTGGGCCTGCTTTCTGTGAACCTTAACTCCCATTCAACAAAGCCCTAATTGACCACCTGATGGGCTTTTGGTATGAACCTTGCTTTTGCCACCAGTGAACAGGCAGGTGGCCAGATGCCACAGACTGGCCCCCGGCTTCCCCGATTTTGCTTAAGCACCACCCTTCTCCTGAGAGCTTGATGCTTCAAGCTTCTACCAGTCCTAATTTATTCCCCACGATCTCTCCAGACCCCTTCCTCAACTGGGAATTGAAGAGGATTGAGGCATCTGGAAAACAAATGATCTTTTCAACCAGCCTAACTTTGAGGTCAATCAACAGTTTGTTTATTAGTCTGATATATGCCCACCCTCTGGAATTTTGCCAGTGAGATCTTGCTAGTGGTCCCAGAAGAATTTTTGACTTTTCTGTCTCAAACCCTTCAAGATTGTCAGGATGCGGCAAAATACATAATTTGAGCTTGTCTTGGATACTGACAGTTGCTTGGGGTGAGTAGTAGGTACTAGTGTGGTGCTTAGTTACCATTCACGGATTTGATCCACCAGTTTTTCAGGAGATGTGCCGACATCGCTCTTGAATATGCCTATCTGTGAATCCTACTTATTCGTCGAAAAAATGGAGTCCACCTTAGAACGTTTTAAGGAAATTCTGGTCATGGTGTGGTCTTTGGGCCTCTCCGCTTCCCCCATACGTTTTTGAGACTACTTCAGAGGGTTGGTGTTAAGGCGATTCCAAGATCCTCCACCCCCACTATATTCACCTCAGCCCTTTGGTGGTAAGGGACAGGGATCAGGCAAGCAACATACGGCCACCAAGGGCATCAATCTTCCCAGGCCCCTTGCCCCTGCGGCATCCGCATAGAGGTGGTTTTAGTTCACCTTTAGCAGTGTACTTCTGCACTGTGAGGAGCAGGTTTCTTCTGCAATGGCAATCCATCACATCCGACAGATGAGTCCTCTGGATCATTCAACAAGTCTATGCCCTCCTGTTCATTTCAGACCCGCCGCAGCTTCCTTCCACATCAGAACAGTTCTCAGAGGAGCGCCTATCCATCTTACTGCAAGACTTACAAGCTCTGCTGTCCAAAGGGGCCATTGAGAGCATTCTTAACTCTTAAATATGTATGGTTTGCTACTCCTGCTTGTTTCTTGTCCTGAAGGACAAATGCCTTTGTTTTATTTTAGATCTTCCCTCACTGAATGCCTTCTTGCAGAAGGACAAATCCAAAATACTCTCTGGCCAAGGTTCTGTGTGGTCTAGATTCAGGCAACTTTATGGTGGCCATGGACCTGCAGGAAGCATGCAGAAGATTAAAGAATAAAAAGAGAAAAAGGAGAACATGCAGCCACCTAAACTTGGGCAAATGCTTGGAGTGCAAAAATGAAATTAAACATGGCAGCAACAGGTGGTAGTCTTCCAATGGTTTTGGACATAGCGCTTCATGAGAACTTTTATTGTTTGATTATTTAAAATCATTACAATTAGGAGATGCTTTAAATGAAAAAAAAAGATAAAAAAATGAGCCATTGATACAAAAGTTAAAAACTTATGATATTTCCAAATTACGTTGAAGGATGGTATCCCAGATTTAAGTTTACATAATTTTCCAGCGACATGCTTTATGTAATACAGGATATGTAATTGATAGAGACATCTAGCCGCAGATTCCTTAACTTAGAATATCCCCAGGCGTCGGACTGGATCCGGAAAACTTTCCGCAGCAGCACCTCTGCACGCTGGGGGCGGCGCTGCATGGCTTCGCCCTGACGTCGTCCACAGACGTGGCGTCAGTGGAGCCATATAAGCCCCTCTTCGCGCACTGACGTCAGTTCTTCTTCTTTTCCACGTCCCAACGCGGATCCAGGAAAACCAGTGGTTCCTTGGCCTGTTTTTCAGGCCTTCTCGACACCTTCGGCGTCACTGAACAGTGTGCGATGCCATCTGATAGAGACGTCTAGCTGCAGATTCCTTAACTTGGATATCCCCAGGCGTCAGACTGGATCTGGAAAACTTTTCTGCTACAGCACCTGCTGGGGGGGGGGGGGGGCGGCGCCGCATTGCTCTGCCCTGATGTCGTCCACGGACATGGCGTCGGCGGAGCCATATATGCCCCTCCCAGCGCGCTTTCGGCAGGCATGTCCAGGTCGGCGTAGTCGCTGCGTCCGTCCCTCGCGGACGGCTTCAAGAACCGCCGCTTCCGTCTCCAACATCGTCCTTCTCCCAGGCCGCAAGGGCCTTGCTCACATGTCGGAAAGTGTTGCAGTTTGTCCCCGAGGCCCGGTCCCCGCCTGCCTCGCCGCAAATCCCCGCTGGGGTCCCTGTGGTGTTGCGGGAGGTTGCCGGTGCTCGTGGTGTGTCCCCGAGTCCCCCTCGGTCCTCTGGGCAGGCGGCGGCCTTGTCCGAGGTGATGGTGATGCCGCTACTGGCCCTTGTGGCACCGCAGGGGCCGGCTAGGGGTCAGGGCGTGTCCCCGGGCCCCCCTCATCCCTCCACGCAGGTGGCTGCCTCGTCGGAGGTCGAGTCGACGCCTTTTCGGCACCGTTCCATAGCCGCCCCGGCTCCGACCCAGCCCTGGTCTCCCGCGTCGAGCGTTGTGGCAGAGGTCGTTCCGGCGTGCCGGTCGGCATTGACCTGATGCCGGTGGCAGACTCTATGGCGCCGGGCCGACGACGGGTCGTTGATTCGTCTGCAGAAACTCCCTATTCTCCAGCTATTTTATCTTCTCCGGAGACGGGTCGCCGTGTCGTGGCTTTTTCCCCAGCGTCTTCTAAGGATGGCTCTTCGCCATCTCCGGCGCCCGCAGTCTGCGCCAGAGGTGCCTCAGGTTCCCCATTCATCGGTCCATCCTCCCCCTTTTCGACCTTGGCCTTTCCTTCCTCCGGTTGGGCTGGGGGACGACCACCTTAGCTTGCAGCAGTCGCCCATGGAGGAACTGCTTTCCCCGCCGCGGGGCCCTATGGAGGCGAGTGCTGCCTTCGCTCGGGCTGTTTCCACGGCTGCAGGAATCTTGCGCATGGGCGATCCAGCTGCCCATTTCCCCACAGATCATCTGCTGGAGGTTCTCCATCAGGGACCTGGTGGATGGGAGCTGATTCTTCCCTTCGAGGCTGCTCTCCACAATTCTCTTCTGGGGGCGCCCTGCCACGGGGCACCCGGTGCCCCTGCCTCTTCTGCACTGCCACCGTCCTGCTCCGCATGATCCTGTCTGTCTTTCCCTCCACCTTTCTACCAGAGGCCCTCTTGTGCAGACTGCCTTTTCCTCCTTGCCATCGGTGTTGTCTCCCCCCGTCACGGGAGGCCCGTTGGTTAGATTCCTGGGGCGCAACATCTTCGCCTCCTCCAGTGCTGCTTTGCGGGCCCTTAACACTCTTTGTGTTTTGGCCAGAGCCACTTCTTGTTTATGGGATGCGGCGGAGTCCCTTTTGTCTTCCTCTTCCCAGGAGGGTGCCTGCAATGATCTGCGGCACCATGTGTTGGATGGCCGGGAGCTGGCGGCGTTTATTCTACGCTCGGCTCTGGACGTTTCAGAGGTGCATGGTCGTACCATGGCTACTTAGGTGGCCCTTTATCGCCATGCCTGGCTACGGGAGTGTTTTCCCTGAGAACGTTGGAGAATGGCTGGTTGACCTCCCCTTTGATGGCGCTCTGTTCTTTCACGCCCCTGTGGATTCAGCCATTCAGCGGTTTCTTGCGAAGCTTTGCCCACCCCCCTCCTCCTCAGTGACCTGACTGTCGGTCTGTGTTTTGGAGGTGTTCTTCCGTTGTTTTCCTGGGGCCTTGTAACGGTTGATGTGCCTTTGGGTCCTTTTGTGGGGCCCTTGGCGCTATTGACTGCTGGTCCGGCCCTTTGTTGACTTGTTTTGGCTGTTGGTAACCCGGTAGACCCTGCAGGTGTTTCTGTTTTGTCCTCTGCTGCAGAATATGTTTCCTAAGAGGGGTTCCCATGGTTCTTGGGACATAACTTACCCTATGTGGGGTACTGGTAACTATTATATAGCTCTGTCCAGTGCTGGGGAGGTGTGGTCCCCCTCTTCGGGCTCCTTGCTCTCCGTGGCGTCACGGTAGGTCGCTGGTGCGATCTTCTTGCCACTTGTCTTGGTGCAGGTTGCGCTGGGTCCGTCCTTCTCCTTGTCACAGCGTCGCTCTGCCGGTCTGGCCTGCTGTCTGCAGCAACGTGTTGTGGCGGTTCCGCACATTTGTGCTGTGTTTTGACCTGGTCCTGCTGCTCCAGAGGGTTTGAGTTTCTTGACCTCTTTGTTTTGGTGGACGGCTTTCTCTCTTTCTCTTCTGCCTGTTCCTCCACTTCTTCGTGGGTCAGTGTGTGTGTGTGTGTTTGTGTGTGTTCCTGGCCCGGCCCCTCCCTTGGGGTGTGTCCTGGCCCTCCCTTCAGCGGGTGTCTGCCTTGTCCTGGGTGCGCGGTTCCGTAGTGTTGCCTGTTACTGGCGGCGCATGCCAGTGCATGGCTTCTTGTTCTACTCCACCGTTGTGATCTTGATGTATTCCCTTGCACCCCTGCCTCTGGTTCCGCTAGGGCTTTGCGCGCTGGTGCATCTTCTTCCGCCTCTGCTGTTGGCGGTGGAGCTGTTCCGGCCTTAGCCGCTGCTTGTGACTAAGGGGTATTCAGCCCTTCTCTCTCTCTGTGCATGTGGTTCTTACGGTGGGCCCTGCCTCAGGTCTACCTCTTCTCACTGGGTTCGAGGAGGCCCTTTTGTTCCTTGAGGTTTTTGGAGCGCTGTCTGCCCCTGCGGGGTATTGGGCGCTCTCCCTTAGTTGGATTTAGGATATCTCTACTCCCAACAACAACAACAATCTCCTACAAAATGCTTTTCCTGACCTGTTTACTGAAAAGTTGGGAAAATTAAAAGATTTCCAACATAAGATTAGAGTGAAGAAAGGCGCAAAACCGGTGATTCATAGAGCGCGCCCAGTGCCGTTGCGTCTGAGGGAGGTTCTAAAAAATGAGCTGGACAAATTGTGCGACATGGGCGTCATACAACCCATAGACGCGTCTCAATGGTTGGCCCCCCTGGTCCTAGCTTCAAAAGCCAATGGCAAGGGTATCCGCGTCTGCGTGGACTTGCGCAGCCTAAATGACAACATCTGGGTACCTAAATCGGGGTAGTGTAAGATTGCCACATCTCTTGCTGTGACGAAGATTCCCCGTCTCCAAATTGCAGTCAGCAGGCAGTTTCCGTCAGGATATCGAGGAAGTGTAAGATTGCCACGCCTCTTGCTGTGATTTCGCCGGCGCACCAGTCTTCGAGAGCCGGTTGGAAACGTCAGGTCCGGCGAAGTTTTCCCTGCCTCCGGCGTTGCGCTACCAAGGCACCAGTCTGCCATCGGTGCATCAGTCCGTCAGCAACCTCCGGAGTCAGTCGTGCCTGGTGAAAAGTAAGATCTTTCCTTTTCCCTGCGTGAGCTCTGTGTCACTGTGATAGGCACACATTGTACGTGCCTTCCATACGGATTCCTCCCTGTGATGCGCACACACTGTGCGTGACTCCATTAGAGTTTCTGTGAAGTGTATTTTCCTGCTGGGAACCTCACAGGGGTTGCGCATCTTAATGTTAGTTAGCTACGTGATGTAATTCTTTTTGAAACGCTCTTGTCTGAGGGGGTTTTTCACCCATCCAGCATTGCCATGGTCTTTACAGTGATATGCACACTTTGTGTGTGTTTGCTTTACCTTAATAGTCCTCTGTTTGGTGCAGGTCATCATCCCAGCCTTGTGGTGGTTGAGAAGAGTGGTGCACTCCCAGTCTCTCCCCACACAGTAAATGAGAGTTCGAGGCATGTGGGCTGCTGAATTCATATCTGTGCATAGATCGCCGCCTAGTGTTGGGTCCGGATGTTTGCACGTTGTTGTCCTGGAAGAGTCTTCGAAGTATCCTTGGATAGGTGACTCCTCCCCTGGACTACAGTGCGCATGGGCATCCTCTCCATCCTCAGATTGTTTTTTTCCGCCATTGGGTTCGGATGTGCTATCTTAGCTCAAGTTAGGAAAATATTTTTTCGAGGCCAAAAGGCCTTTAGTTCGCGTCGGTACTGTTTATCGATCGGGTTCGATAGAATTTGTTAGTTTACTAACTTTCAGCACCGACTTCTTTCGCATTTACCTGTCCATCGACTACTTCGACGATGGAATCCAGGACGCCATTCAAAAGGTGTCCGGTATGCAATGCGAAGTACCCACACATCGACGTCCATCCGGTGTGCAACAAATGCCTTTCGCCGGACCACGACGAATCAACATGCATGGCCTGTGCCCGGTTCCGCTCCAAGAAGACTCTGCGGAATCGACGAGCGGCGAGACTTGAGGCGCAGCACGCGGCACCGGCCCCAACAGACATCTTCGGCGAGGCCGAAGACGTCGAGGAATTGGAAGTCTTGCCCTCCAGTCCCGTTTCCGAACACGAACCCGGATCGGACGAGGAAGACGAGTCACTCTTCCACAGAGGTGAAGACGACACCGAGGTAGGAGACGACGAGGAGGCCTTCGGGGCCGAAGAAAGTAGCTCCAATGATGAACAAGGCCTACCTGTTCAAACCGTTCAAACACCAGTGCCACAGCCTATGGCTCCGGTCGAGGGATCGCCTTCGGGCCTTACCCGAGACCCATCCCGCAGTTCTTCGGCCCCGCCCTCGGGCCCGGCCTCGGACGTTCAGCGGCAGCCATTACTACATAAACCGGCTGGTTTCCCTACCACAAAACCGAAACCGAAAGCTGCTCAGGTTCCACCGAAACCGAAACTGAAAGTAGCGCTGGTCGGATCGAGGCCTTCGACGCCAGCGCACCGCGTCGGCACCGACCGCACCAAGAGGGACTTCGGTGCCGAACTTGAAGCGGGCGACGTTGGAGTCGACAAACGGAAAAAAGCCATCGGCACCGACAAACCTGCTCGGCTACCGGCACCGACGACACCAAGGGCCGTACCGCCTGCTGTGTCTCACATCGCTCCCTCGACGACACCTAAGCCTCAGGTATCGAAGACTTCGACGGTGATCTCTTCCCCTCGACTCGATGACCCGCCGGCGCCGAAAAAATCTACGGCCGCCTCTACGAGCCTGGCCGGTGCCACAGCCTCGAAGGCGCCCCAAGTACGACCTGGTGCGACGCAAGGCAGCAAAACCACAACTGTCCTCCAGGACACGTCGGGCTCCGGTTCTGTCGGAGCTCCCGCAGCCTCTTCGGTGCCGACCAACATTACCTTCGGCTTGCCTCCGTCAACAATCCCAAAAATGTTCCAACTCAGGACACGGGTCACCCAACCTACGGTCACACCTGCTGAGACGTCTCCGGCACGTATCATCGACGCCGGCACTGGCAGGATGATTCTCCAGGACCGGAGGATAACTTCGGAGCCGCCATTGGACCCTTTCAGGATCCCACTAAAAAGGAAGTTGCCTGCAGAATCGGAACCTCTCCTTTATGAACCCTTCCATTCATCCTACCAGGATCCACACCGGTTCTCCCCCACACGCTCCGATACAGACGCATTGGAGGACTACATGGCTGACCAAGTCCCCTACCATGTAGACACGGACCCTAATGACCAGCAGGACCCTGATCAAACTTGGGGCGACCCTGCAGACCCCAGTGCACCTCTCGATGCACAGGATCCACAATTCTATGGGGCAAAGACATCTCCTACGGAGGATACTGCGGCGTTCAATGCTCTTATCGAACGTGCTGCCAATAACCATGGGGTGCAGCTTCACTCTGATACCATCGAAGATGACTTTCTAATGGACACCTTTGCATCCTCAGAAAGACATGTAAAGACTCTGCCAATGTTGAAGGGGGTCCTCAAACCAGCCAAGGACATTTTCAAAGAACCCACCAGGGCACGAGTGATAAACCCCAGGATTGATAAAAAATACAGATCAGCACCTGGGGATCCTACTTACATCAGAGGACAATTACCACTCGACTCCATCGTCGTAGCGAATGCACGCAAGAGGGCACACTCGCAAACAACAGGTGACGCTCCTCCCCCGGACAAAGAGTCCAAGGTGTTAGAAACCTCTGGCAAGCGAGTTGCCGCCCAAGCTGCCAACATATGGCGCATAGCCAACACTCAGGCGCTCCTTGCTCGCTATGATAGAGCGCACTATGACACACTGGAGCAAATATTCCAACATCTCCCTGACCAGTTCAAGGAAGGCGCAGAAATGCTCATCAGAGAAGGACAGCTACTAACGAACGCTTCCATCAAATGCGCACTAGATGCTGCGGACACGGCTGCCAGAGCCATAAACACAAGCGTCATGTTGCGACGACATGCCTGGCTACGGATCTCAGGATTCAAGCCTGAGGTACAAAACAATATACTGAACCAGCCCGTCAACCCCGACTATTTATTCGGGCCAGAGGTTGACACCACCCTCGAAAAGATAAAAAAGGATACGGACACTGCAAAGTCCATGGGCGCACTACAAACTCAGTCCTTTCGGAGCGGCTCCTTTCGTCGCCCCGGAAACAAGGGAGCAGGTAGAGGACAGGGGTCACAACAAACATATAACAAAGGCAATACACAGACCACCTATGATAAAAACACCCGAGGTGGATATCGTGGCTCCAGCACAAAGGGCAGAGGACGCGGCTACGGCAACACCAGGTCCTCCCCCAAGAACAAGCAGTGACGCCCTCTCCCTTCCTCCCGACCACATAACACCTGTCGGGGGAAGGCTACAAAGGTTCCTGTCCACGGGGGATTCCATCACCACGGACAGGTGGGTCAAAGATATTATAAAATACGGTTACTGTCTGGAGTTAACCTCCACTCCACCCACAATACCACCAAGAAGCCGTCCTATGTCCTCAGAGCACTTAACGCTCTTACAGCAAGAAGTGCAAAGTATGCTTCTAAAAGGCGCTATAGGGGTCGTACCCATCCACGAGCAGGGTGCGGGAGTGTACTCCCTCTACTTCTTAATTCCAAAAAAGGACGGGTCGCTCAGACCTATATTGGACCTGAGACCCCTGAACCAGTACATTCTTTCAGAGCACTTTCATATGCTCACTCTACAGCAAGTCCTTCCGCTTCTCAAGCAGGGAGACTTCCTAGCCACACTGGACCTCAAGGATGCGTACTTTCACATACCCATCCACCCCTCACACAAAAAATACCTCAGGTTCACTGTTCAGGGGCAGCACTATCAGTTCAAAGTCCTTCCCTTCGGCGTGACAACAGCGCCCAGGGTTTTCACGAAGTGCCTAGCTACGGTGGCAGCACATCTACGGAGGCAGCATATACACGTCTACCCCTACCTAGACGACTGGCTCGTTCAAGCGAAGTCAGCCCAGCAATGTGCAAGCCACATGTCCCGCACCATTCACCTTCTTCACAGTCTGGGATTCTCACTAAATTATCCAAAGTCCCATCTCCAGCCCGCACACGTACAACAGTACCTAGGTGCGACTATAGACACTCTGGCGGCCACAGCTCAGCCAAATTTAGTGAGGATCAACAGCATACAACTGCTGATCTCCAAATTCAAACCCAATCACTCACTTCCAGCGCGAGTGTTTATGCAGTTGATAGGCATGATGGCCTCCTGCATCTTCATAGTCCCGCACGCGAGATTACATATGCGCCCACTTCAGGAGTGCCTAGCACGTCAGTGGAATCAGGCTCAAGGACAGTTAAAGGACCTAGTGTTGGTGAGCGGTCGGGCATACAACTCTCTGCATTGGTGGAATCCACAAAACCTTTGCAAGGGCCGACCGTTCCAAGAGCCTGTCCCACAAATAGTACTGACAGCGGACGCGTCTCTCCAGGGATGGGGAGCTCATGTACTCCACTACACAGTGCAAGGACTATGGACAACACAACAAAAGAAGTTGCACATCAACCTTCTGGAATTGATGGCAATCTTCCTAGCCATGAAGGCATTCAAAGTACATCTATGCAACAAGGTCGTGTTGATCCGGACGGACAACATGACCGCAATGTACTACATACAGAAACAGGGAGGCACACACTCTCCACAGTTGTCTCATCTGGCTCAGAGCATGTGGAAGTGGGCCATTCAAAGGAACATGTTCCTCATGGCGGAACACCTCCCTGGCAAGGACAACCAGATGGCGGATCTGCTCAGCAGACACAGCCACCAAATGCACGAGTGGGAGTTACACCCGTCAGTTCTCCAACCGTACTTTCAGCAGTGGGGTCATCCGGAGATAGACCTATTCGCGACAAGCGAAAACGCAAAATGCCCAAGCTTCGCCGCCAGATTCCCACATCCGCAGTCGCAGGGCAATGCGATATGGATGAACTGGTCCGGCAGATTTGCGTACGCTTTTCCCCCAGCGCCATTGATACCGCTAGTGGCCCGCAAACTCCGACAACACTCCCTGACACTCGTCCTAGTTGCTCCCACGTGGGCACGCCAGCCGTGGTACACCACCTTCCTCGAACTTTCCGTGGTGCCGCATCAAAGGCTGCGGATCAAACCCGCGCATTTGACGCAGAACCATGGAGAGGTTCAGCACCCAGATCCGCAACAGCTGAATCTGGCGATCTGGCTCCTGAAGTCCTAGAGTTTGGCTATCTCAACCTGCCACCTGACTGTATGGACATCATCAAGGAGGCCAGGAGACCCACTACCAGAGCTTGCTATGCAGCCAAATGGAAAAGGTTCGTCATTTATTGCGGTAATAATGACATCAACCCGCTGGACGCATCCATCCAAAACATCATCTGTTATCTCTTACACCTATATCGATGCAATCTGGCGTACACCTCTATACGTGTCCATTTGACCGCAATATCAGCCTATCTGCAAACCAGGCAGCACCTCTCTCTATTCAGAGTGCCTGCCATCAAAGCATTCTTGGAAGGGCTCAAACGAGTCATTCCACCTAGTCACCCACCGGCTCCAATGTGGAACCTCAACTTGGTCCTCACACGCCTGATGGGTCCACCCTTTGAACCTCTACACTCATGCGAGATTCAATTCCTTACCTGGAAAGTGGCCTTCCTAGTAGCGATCACTTCCCTCAGAAGAGTTAGTGAACTCCAGGCACTAACCGTTCAAGAGCCATTTATTCAGGTTCACGCCAACAGGGTCGTACTACGTACCAACCCCAAGTTCATGCCCAAGGTAATATCGCAGTTCCACATGAACCAGACTATTGAACTGCCCGTTTTCTTCCAAAATCCACAAACTGTTGCAGAAAGGGCACTACATACACTAGATGTACGGAGGGCCCTCATGTACTACATCGACAGGACTAAACCATTCAGGAAGACAAAACAACTGTTCGTTGCCTTTGCCCCACACCACAAAGGTAACGCCATCTCCAAAGCAGGGATAGCCAGATGGATAGTTAAGTGTATTCAAATCTGTTATCAAAAGGCAAAACGCACATTAACTATTCCACCACGAGCCTACTCAACACGTAAGTTGGGGGCCTCCATGGCCTTCCTAGGAAATATTCCCCTGCATGATATATGCAGAGCAGCCACATGGTCCACTACACACACATTTACAAAACACTATTGCGTAGATGTGCAAAACAGCAGGCAGCTGTAGGACAGGCTGTTCTCAAAACACTTTTTCAGACCGCTGCAGCTGGCACGGGTAGCCGCCGCTAATAGAGGGCACTGCTATGTATTCTATGCACAGATATGAATTCAGCAGCCCACATGCCTCGAACTGAATATGCTACTTACCAGTATGCATCTGTTCTTGGCATGTAGGGCTGCTGACATTCATATCGCCCTCCCTCCTCCCCGGCGCCTGTCGCAGCTGCAGCTCTCAGAATTACTGCAAGCATGGTCATCACTTTCTGTATCTACTCCATCACTGCCACAATGGCGAAAAACAATCTGAGGATGGAGAGGATGCCCATGCGCACTGTAGTCCAGGGGAGGAGTCACCTATCCAAGGATACTTCGAAGACTCTTCCAGGACAACAACGTGCAAACATCCGGACCCAACACTAGGCGGCGATCTATGCACAGATATGAATGTCAGCAGCCCTACATGCCAAGAACAGATGCATACTGGTAAGTAGCATATTCATTACAACACTCTTCTTGTGCCATGTCCCCTACTGGGGCCCTGGTGTCTCCTGCTGGGGAGGCTCTCTCTCAGGCCCTCCTCCCTTCTGGGTATGGCTAGGGTATCTATTCTACGTTAAGGAATCTGCAGCTAGTAGTTTCTATCAGATGTACAAGTTACTTACCTTCGGTAACGATGTATCTGATAGAGATGATTCTAGCCGCAGGTTTCTTCACGACCCGCCCTTCCTCCCCGTTCTGCGAGGACCCTCAGCTTGGTTTTGTGCGCTCGCCTCCCTCTGGGTGGCTGGTCTTCTGTGGGGGTCTTTTCCTTTCCTGTCTGTCGGGCTTCCCTCCAGCTGGGTTCTCTCCAGTGTAGGGGCCTGCTTTTGCTAGTTTTTCCTTGTTGTTGCAATTTCTGTTCCCCTTGCGGTCTTCTACGCTGGGGATTCTTTTGCCTGTCCTTGGCCTCCTGCTCCTTTCAGAGGCTCTGAACCTCCTTGACTGTGTAGTCTGGGGGTGGATTGCTGTTGCTCCTCTGTTCCGGGCTTGTGGCCCTTTGCTCTGTGGTCTGTGGTTGCAGTCTGTCTCTTTCTCTTATAGTGCTTTCCACTGCTTGTGCCTCCAGCCGGGCTATCGCCCTGGCTTGCACGGTGGTCCCACAGAGGGGTGCTTTACGCTTTCCCTGTTGTGGCTTTACTGATGTGGCCTTCTGGTACTTTGGTGCTCAATGGTGCTATTGCCTGGCTGGCACAGTTGTTCCTCAGAGGTGGCCTGCTCTTTTCCTGCTTTGGCTTTCCTGTTATAGCCTCCTGGCGCCTCGGTGCCACCTGATGCTGTTCCTCACCTTTTGTCTCTCTCCCTTTGTTTCTTTGGGTTTTTCGCACACTGTTCCCATGCTCTCCTCAGTTTTGTTGTGATGGCTCCGCGTTGTGGCGCGGAAAAGTTCTCCGAAGCAAACTGACGTCAGCTCGCCGGGGTGGGGCTTATGTGACCTCGCTGACGTCACGCTCGTGGAGGACGTCGAGCAGAGTCCCGCGGTGCCGCCCCCGGCGCGCAGAGATGCTGGGCAAGAAAGTTTTCCGAGTCCAGTCTCACGCCTGGGGATAATTCTACCTTAAGGAATCTGCGGCTAGAATTGTCTCTACCAGATACATCCTTTCCGAAGGTAAGTAACTTGTACGTCTAGTGCTGCCTTCGCACGAGCTATTCATGGGGCGGCTGCTGTGCTTGGCCTACAGCCTCCTATGGTGCCTCTACTTTCTGATCCTTTATTGGAACGGCCCCATTTGGAGCCAATTGAAGTAGAACCTTTGCTGCCTTTCGGGGACTCACTATTTGACACCCTGCGTGGCACTTGGTTCAGGCCCTCTTCGGGTGACCATGTTGATTGCCCGTAGGCACCGCCCGGCACCAGGTGATCCTCTTTGTCTCTCTCTTCACCCGCCTGCACAGGGCCTAGTTGTTCAGGCAGCTTTTGATTTGTAATCTTCATCCTCTTTACCATTGTTACCTCCCACAAGAGAGTCTCAGTGGCTGGATGATTGTGGTTGCAGGCTGTTCGCCTCCTCTAGCTCAGGCTTCCGGGCTTTGAATACAGCCTGTGTGTTTGCACGAGCATCTGCCGCTCTTTGGGACTCTGTTGCTCACCTTCTCCCTTCTATTCTAGAAGGGTCACGTACGGAATTGCTCCGCATTCTTCTGCATGGAAGATGCATGACGCAATTTTCCTTTCGGTCTTCCCCTGGATGCAACTGACTCCATGGGATGGGTCCTAGCTCTCGCTGTGGCTTTACGTCACCATGCTCGGCTGCGCGACAGTCTCTTTCCTGATCATGTTCGGGATGCCCTCAAAGAACTTCCGTTCAATGGAGTGGATCTTTTTGACCGCCATGCGGATTCGGCGGTCTCCCGTCCGGCATGCGATAACTCTTGTTGCCGTGTTCTCAGCGTTATTTTCCGGGACCCGCACTGATGCACAGGTTGGGTTTCGGGACTGGTTACTGTTCATGGCTGGTTAGCCATTTCTCAGTTTGTTCGGCGCAACAGGTTGGCTGCTTCCTTTCTTTTCAGTCCTCCGACTGTATGCTTAGCCCAAGAGGACACCCATATGGGATTGCCTTACCCTATGTGGGGTATTTGATGGCATTCGGTTCTGCTGTTGTCTTGGTACGCTCCTATAGAGTCTTTGAGCAGAGCTCCTGCTCGAAGTCCCTTGTCTCTTCCTACAGAATTCCTCGTATAACTTGACTTATTGCAAGTTGGGTTGGTCTGTCTGTATGGCATCAGGATCTGGCTTAGTGTCTATCCTGCACGTCTGGTGCACCGCCTAATTGTGGCGGTTCTTTTGCACACGGCACCCTGTTTTCCGCTGTGCGGCCTGTTTCTTATTGCCGCTATGCGGTTTGCTTCTTGTTGTTCCTTCTTGTTGTTCCTTCTTGGTGCACCTGCACCTTCTAATTGGTCCTCCAAGCTGCTGGTTTAGCAGAGGTCGTCTGTCATACAGGGTGACCGCTTTTGGTGGCCGCTTATCCTATAGCAGTGTCCTTAATCCCTGCTTTTTCCTTATGGGGATTTCCAAGCTTTGCTTGGGTCCACGCTGTGAACTCTCCGAGGGGTATCTTTTCCTTGGCTAGTCACTCCTTCCATTCGGAGACCTTTACATCTGGCCTCACTTTTGCCAGGCTAGTGCCTCGTTTTTCTCCCACACTGTCGTGCGGGGGACTCTTGTTGGGTCTGGTTTTCATTGTTTTAACGTTTTCCCTCCTGCTCTGGCTCACATGGGTGCTCTTACCCGATGGGTTTGAGCAGGCTCTCTCCTTCATACAGTGTCCGTGGGTCCGGCCTGGTCTACTTATTCCGCCAGTTCTTAAGGTGTCCGGCTGCCTGGCGCCCTTTTTTGGGCTGCTACCTTCTTGCTGTTGGGTGCCTCTGGGCTGCTCTGCTGCCGTACACAAAGTTCTTGCGTCCTTCGGATGGCTCCAGGGCCCACACAACGTGCTTGGGTTCCTTCCTGTCTTTGTTCTGGTTGGTAACGCCCCACGGCTAATAATCTGCCTTCACATATTATGGCACCATCGCCTGTTCCTGGCGTGTCTTCTACTTTCGTGCTACCAGCATCTTGCGCCATAAATTGGCATTTTGCCTCTTATGTCGCTCCTGTCTTACTGGTGCCGGTTTCCACAGAGCTCCTTTTCGCTGTTGTGCATACTCTTCTGTTGCACACTTGTTCACCATCACGTTTTCCATTCTGGATGTGGTGTTCTATTCTCTGCCAGGCTGTTTTCCACATCCTTGTCTTCCTTTAACGTGGAATGTACCTTCGCTTGTGCAGTGTGGCTTTTCAGAGCTCTGTTCTCTCACCTGTCTTCTATTTCTTCATCATTTTTGCACACTGTTCACATTTTCTCACAGTTTTTTGGTGATGGCTCCGCGTTCTAATGCGGGAAAGTTTCTCCGACGAAAACTGATGTCAGCGCGCCGGCAGGGGCATATGTGGCTCCGCTGACGTCACGTCCGTGGACGATGTCAGGGCAGGGCCCATGGGGCGCCTCCCCCCAGCGCGCAGAGGTGCGGCTGCGGAAAAGTTTTCCGGATCCAGTCTGACGCCTGGGGATATTCTAAGTTAAGGAATCTGCGGCTAGACTGTCTCTACCAGATACATCGTTACTGAAGGTAAGTAACTCGTACTTTAGACTTTAAGGCGTGTGAGACCTGTACATGACAAATGTCTGTCACGGACCACCACACCATATGTATGTGGTGCCTGGGAGTGCACCTAGACTCCAAAGAGTGCGACGCCTGTCAGCAGATGAAACCTAAGTCGTATGAAGCTGCTGGATGTCCGGTCCTGTGCCTTCACGCCGCCGATCTCCCTCTCAGGAGCAGGCCCACTCACGGGGTCTTTCCTGCGGACTTCGATCGGAGACAGGTAAGCACAAGCATAAGACGCGGAGGTCGTCCTCCCATAAAAATTACGCTGGGGCCCGCTGCTCTCGGTTTTTGCCAGGCACGGGCGCCCAGCAGTCGTCTCCCTCATACCCACCCTTCCCGGGTGTCGAAGCTACAAGGACCCAAATGGAGGCCTATTCAAAGTCTCTCCAGTCTTTCTTTGGGTCACCCCCTCTCCCTGGTGCGCCTTCGGGTCCCACAGAGGAGGAAGGCACTTTGCCGGCGGATTTGTCCTCTGCGCCGGCTGCATGCATCGACTTCGGTTCCGGAGTCGATACAACGTCGGGACACGGCCCGGTGCGACATCCCAGTCGTCCCTCTAGCCCACCTGTCCAGTCACCGCATAGCCCTGTGCGGCTTCTTGTGCTGACGTCGGCTGCGGCACCAAGTTCGACGCCCTGTCGACCTCTTTCCTCCCCTTAGGTGGAGGTTGTCGCTCTCGAGCCACGCCCACATCGAGTCTCCTCTGGAAGTTCTCCACGTCGAGGCGACGATGGCGCCTACGGCTCCTCTGTTACAGGAGGATGAGATCCCTCTGGGTTCACCGTGCCCAGGATCATTTCCAAGCCCCTTGGTGCAGGTGCCTAGCATTCCATGTCTAGTGGATGAGTTAGTCTCCAACCGTCCCCGACCGATGGTCTGTTGTCGCCCCTCAGAAAAGCAACTGAGGCTAGTGCAGGGCTGTGGATATTTTTCGCTTGCAGCCCCCGGTGGTTTCTCTGCTCTCTGATCCTTTACTGGATCTCCTCCACATGAAGCCTGTGGCCATGGAGCCTTTGCTGCCCCTTGGTGGGTCTTTGTTCGATATCCTGCTTTTGTTCGATATCCTGCTTGGTACCTGGGCACGGCCCTCCTCTGGTGACCCTTTTGACCGAGCCGTTGCTCGCCGGCATCGCCCGGCCCCAGACTATCCCATCTGCTTGTCCCTTACCCTAGAGCTCAGGGTCTGGTTGTCCAGGTGGCTTTCGCCTTGCAGCCTTCTTCCGCTCTGTTGTTGCTACCTCCCACTAGAGTCTCGGTGTCTGAAGACATGTGGGTGCCACTTTTTTGCCTCCGCCAGTGTCGGCATCCGTGCCTTTAACACACCTTGCGTGTTCGCACATGCTTCCTTTGCCCTTCGGGACTTGTTTGAGCTCCTTCTTCCTTCTCTCCCAGAAGGGCCCCGCCCAGGCTGACTTGCATCGCCTTCTTCTTGATGGCCGGGTGTTAGAAATGGGAATTCTGGTTGGCTAAGGCATGCACCAAAGCCAGGCAGAAACCACCGCTCTAGTCAGGGCAAGGAAGTTACACGCCAAAGATAACCCCTGCTCACCCCCTTGGTAGCTTGGCACGAGCAGTCAGGCTTATCCCAGAGGCAATGTGTAAAGCATTTGCGCATGCACACAGCAACAACATCCCAGGCACACCACAAAAGGAACTCCACACAAGGTTATATCAAAATAGCCTTTGTATTATCATAACACATTAGAATAGTAAGCACAAATTATACATGGTGCTACCTGGCACTAGGTCATATTTACAAGGGATTATTTACACATGACAGAGCCACCTGGACCACTGTCAGAACCATCACAAAGTGAACTTGGTAAATACAGAACATATCTTAATCATAGAACACAACCAGTAACTACTGGTAACCACTGTACTTAGAATCAGCCTGTAACATAAACTACATAAACTCTCTCTCTGTCTCTCTCTCTCTTTCTCTCTCTATCTCTCTTTTTCTCTCTCTCTCTTTCTCTCTCTCTTTCCCTCTTTCTCTCTCTCTCTCTCTCTCTCTCCTTTTCTTCTGCCTGGTCCCACTTCTTTCGTGGGTCAGTGTGTGTTTCGGAAACGGCCCCTCCTTTAGGGTGTGTCCTAGCCCTCCCTGACCTTTGTCTGCGCCTTGCGCCTGGCTTGTTCTGGTGCGCTGCTCAGTGGTGTTGCCTGCTGCTGGCTGCGCATGTCTGTGCCTGCCTGCTTGTTCTGGTCCACCGTTGTGGCTCTTAATGTGTTCCCTTGTGCCCCTGCCTCTAGTTCCGCTGGGGGTTTGTGCATCTGTGCTTTTCTTCTTACGCCTGCGCTATTGGCGGTGGGACCGTTCCTGCCTTGTCCGCTGCTTGCGGCCGAGGTGTGTTCTGCTGTTTTCCATCACTGTGTGTCCTTCTTACGGCGGGCCCTGCCTCCGGTTTTGCCTCTTCTCCCTGGGGTTTGAGGTGGTTCTTTTGTTCCTTGAGGCCCTTCGGGCCTGTCTGCCCCTTCGGCATGTTGGGCGGTCCTCCCTTAATTAGGCGTGGGATCTCCTGGCCATCCTTTCTTGTTTCTGTGACATGTCCCCTGCTGGGGCTCTGTGTCTCTCCTGCTGGGGAGGCTCTCTCGCAGGCTCTCCTCCCTTCTGGGAATGGCTAGGGTATCTATTCTACTTTAAGGAATCTGCGGCTAGTAGTCTCTATAAGATATACAAGTTACTTACCTCAGGTAACGAAGTATCTGGTAGAGACGATTCTAGCCGCATATTCCTTCACGACCCGCCCTTCCTCCCCGTTCTGCGAGGACCCTCTGCTTGAGTTTCTACACTCGCCTCCCTCTGGGTGGCTTGTCTTCTGTGGGTGTCCTCTTCGCTTTCTTCCGGTCAGGCTGTCCGGTTCTGCTTTATGGTTCCATCCCCCCTTCTTTCTTTGATACAGGAATGGTTGGTTTCTGCGTGCCTTTGCTTCCCTCCAACTGGTTTCTCTCCAGTGTAGGGGTTTGCTCTTTTTTCCCTATGTTTGTTTGGAGTTTCTGATCCGCTTGCGGTCTGCTGCGTTGGGGATTCTTTACCTGTCCTTTGGCCTCCTGCTCCTTTCAGGGGACCTGGCCCTCCTTGTCTGTGTAGTCTGGGGGTGGATTGCTGTTGCTCCTCTGTCCCAGGCTTGTGGCCCTTCACTGTGTGGTTTGTGGTCGCAGCCTCTCTCTCTCTCTCTCGTTCTGTTCCGGCACTTTCATATACTTGTGCCTCCAGGATGGCTATCACCTTGGCTTGCTCGGTTGTTCCTCGAGGGGTGCTCCCCTCTTTGCCACCTATAGCTTCGCTGCTTTGGCCTTCTGGTACTTTAGTGCCGACTGGTGCTATAGCCTTGGCTTGCACAGTTGTTCCTCAAAGTGGTGCTCTGCTCTTTCCCTGCTATGGCTTCGCTGCTATAGCTTTCTGGTACCTTTGTGCCAACTGGTGCTGTTCCTCACTGTGAGAAGTTGGTCTGGTATATGCTGTTCACTAATTAAAGTGGACACCTTGCACCAGTACAATTCGACTCTTATGGTAGTAGGTTTAAGACAACCTTTAGAGAAAGCTATCCTAGTGGTAGCTGTGGAGAGCAGCCTTCAGGTTAAATCTTTAGAGGAATGTAAAGCAGCTTGTTTTACCTTCTAATCTCTTGAATTACCAAATGAAAGGACACCACACAGGTATACATATCAAATATATATGTATTTATTACTAAACAAATCTCTACTAATCTCTTTGAGATTAGAAGGCAGGAACATATGCACAATCAACGTTTCACAATAAGTTAAGCACAAATATGGCTGGGGCCCTAGGGGCGTACCGGACCATATACTAAAAAAGAGACTTAAGAACAACGACTTGCAAAGGGACAAGGCCTAGGGCCTTCAGAAGCGCTGGGGCCTCACGCAACCACCCAAGGCAGGTAAGTAAAGGACCCACGGGAGACTCATGCAGTGTGAGAACACAGCCGCGAATCCCTATTGACTTCTATAAAGCAAGTCGCAATTGGAAATTAAGAGTTTAAGGATACTTCGGGAGAGTCTACAAGCAAGTCACTTACAGGGTAAGTAGTTCTAGAGCCAACACCCACAGGGGCACCGTAGGGCTGGAGTTACCTCACCCAGGGAAGCCGGGTGCATAGGTATCTTTTGGTGTCTGGTCGCGGTGTTGTTTTCAATGGGAGCCAAAGAAGACTTGCTGCTTGTGAAGACAGGAGAAGTGTCCGGTGGAATCCAAGGCTGGATTCAGACAAAGGAAGACCTGAAAACAGAGGGGACAGTGTTCAAAGTCACTTGGCAGTGACCCAGAGCAAGGAAGATGGATGCCCACAGTCGTCGGGTGATTTCAGGTGATCCACGGGTGTCTTGACTCTTCAGCCACGGGGTCCAGGAGGCGTCGACGTCGACCAGGAGCTGGATTCCGCGTGTCCCACGAAGTCTGCAGCTTACTGCGGTGTCGGTGACCAGATTGGAGCCAACAAGCCTTGGTAACAGCAAGTCTCGTGGAAAGGACAAAAAGTCAGCGGTGCAGACCAGCAAGGTCTGAGGGACTCACCCAGCGAGGGTAAGTCAGGGCATGCCTGGAGCAACCAGGGGAGCCCTTTTGAACTGTAGAAAAGTCTTCAGGGGACCCACGAGCCAACTGACAAGGGATCGCGAAGACGCCTCGGGAGGATCCACTCAACAGGGGCCCACGGTCACTCGGGACGGAGTAGGCCTCTGATCTTAGGAGGGATTCCTGCTAGAGGCTTGGACCACACTTGGTCCACTTCACAGGTTCGTAGAACGTCGTGAAGGGGTTGCACTCGAAAATAGTGCACGGTACCCAGGGATTGCGGTTCCTAGTCACTCGTGGGGTCCACTTGCCTCAGCGTCGCTGGGGACTCACGATGGCCTTGGAGGAGTCAGGAAATCCTCTTCTTGGGCTGCAGGGACTTCGGAATTTGCTACCGCAGTTTTTGTGTTTTTTTTTTTTTTTTTTTCTTTTTTTTTTTTGGTGCCTGCCAAGCAGGGGAGTCACTCCTTGACTCCAAGGGAGATTCTTCCGTCTTCCAGAGGTAGTGGAACGTCGAAGGTCCGGGATTCGTCTTCAGAGTGTCATCCAGGGGTATCTCGTTTGCAATGGCGAGGGTTCCCTAACTTATACTGAAAGGAAGGGAGGGACTAGCTCTATGACCCCAACTATGGGAGGGTCAGGGGAGTGGGTGGCTACACCCACTTCCCTTTGTCCAGTTTCGTGCCAGAGCAGGGGCAGGTAGCCCCTGAGCCGGTTTGAACTGGTTTATGCACAGAGGAGCCTACTGCTCCCCCAGTGCAGGACTTCAAAGCACTCTAGGAGTGCACCCACCCAGCCCCAATACACTAAGCCCTGTCTGGGAGGTGGTCACACCTACCTGTGACAGGATACCTATTATCTGAAAGAAACAGGTTAGTTAGATTCCTCACCTTAGAATGTCCCCAGGCGTCAGTCTGGATCCGGAAAGATTTTTCGTCAGCAATACCCCTTGCGCGTCGCTAGGAGTCGTCTGCGGCTCCACGTCCATCGTCTGCGTCGTGCGCCGGAATGACGACGTCGGAGTACTTAGACGCCGCCCTCGCTCGCTGACGTCAGTTGTTCTTTTTTCCGCGCCAGACAGTGCCGATCCGGGAAGAGCTTACCCCTTTAGTCACTTTTTGACTAAAACTTTTTGGACTCTTTTGTTTACTCGTCAACTCTAACTGGTGCCGGTAGGATGCCTGGTTTTAAAGCCTGTGACTCCTGTCACCGACTGATGTCGGTATCGGACCACCATCGCCGGTGCCTTTACTGCCTTGGGGCCATCCACGATGCAGAGTCGTGCCTCGACTGCCGGGCCTTGACCTTGAAGGCTAGGCGGGAGCGGTCCCGCAAGCTTCTCGAGCTCCGGCACTCAGCTTCGTGCCGTTCACGGTCCCGGTCCAGGAGGAGGTCGAAGGACCGGTCGCGGAGCCGCAGCCACCATCACTGCTCGTCAGGTTCCAAGTCTTCGGGTAAGTCAAAGCATAGTAAGAAGTCCAAGAGACGACATCGCTCTTCGGACTCCCCTCGCCGGTCGTGCGACTCGGTCGAGGGTCCGGGTGGTACCGGCTCTGCCGGAGCCGCATGATCCGCGTCCGTCCCCATACCCGCTGGTCCCTGGGACTGATGCGACTCCGGCGGAGATCAGTGCCTTCCTCTCGGCCATGAGGGGCCTGGCTCCGCCGTCGACGCCTGCCGGCGCGCCTTAGGGCCCCGCGGGCTCGACTGGGGGTGCCTAGCGAGCCGGCGACCCCGGCGCTGTCGTCGACTTCGGTCCCGATGCCGCAGGTCCCCGTGGGATCCAGGCCTGGATCTGTCGATGCCGGTCGACCTCACGACGCCTCCTCCGCTGGCGTCGACATCAGTTCCACCCCCGGCGCCGTCTCCAGACGACACCGTTCCCCGGTTCAGACCCGGTCCGGGCCCAGCGCCGGTGCGGCGCCGCATCCAACGCCGATGGGTGACAATTTCATCTTCTGCCCGGCTCCGATCATTCCCCCTGTTTATCAGGAATCGGATGACGGTGGCAACTGGGAGGGGTCTGATGACCCTCTGGCCCCCATGGCCAGTTATCACAGGACTGGGCAGATGAGCTGGGGGATGCCAGTGGCCTTGACACCTCCCCTGACATTGGCTTCATCTCTCCTCCGACCGTGGCTTCGGAGGAAGGTGCTACCTTTTCTGTTGCGTAAGGTGGCCGAAGCCCTAGGGCTGGAGCTACCTACTGTGGCCATGAGGATTAACCTCATAACTGAAGTGCTCCAACCGTCAGCAAGCTCCTCGGAGCCTCTGCTGCCGTTTAGCAAAGCACTGATGGATGTTCTCAAGGGCACCTGGTCCAAGCCCTCCACAGTACCTCTTGTGGATCGGAACGAGGCCCGACGCCACCGCCCTGCACCGGGTGACCCCAGTTTTCTGTCCCAACACCCCACCCCTGAGAGCCTGGTTATCCAGGCCTCTACTTCCCAGACCTCCTTCCCGTCCGCTCCCCCGGATCGGGTATCCAAGAGACTGGAGCAGTTTGGCAAAAAGCTGTTCTTCTCTCTTAGTTTAGGGCTGCGGTTGATTAACACCGCTTGTCTCTTGGACCGTTACTCCCACTCTCTGTGGGATACGGTGGAGGACGTGCTGCCCCTGTGCCCGGAGGAGGCCCGGACACGGCTCGCCCAGGCTCTTGCCGACGGGTGAGACGCAGCGCGGTATGCCATCCGATGTGGTTTGGACACGACGGACTCGCTTGGCAGGACAATGTCGTCCACGGTGGCGCTTCATCGTCATGCCTGGTTGCGGTCCACGTCTTTTTCCGGGGATGTCCAGAGCACACTCATGGACATGCCCTTTGATGGCGATCGCCTCTTTGGCGACAAAGGGGACAGTGCGTTGGAGCGCTTTAAGGACTCCAAGTCCTTGGGTCTCTCGGCCCCGCGCCTGCAAACAGCCGCTTTTCGCCCCTTTCGTGGCCAAGGAAGGGGCACCTCCTCACGTCCGCCTAGCCACCGGCCGCAGAACCAGCCTGCACGCGGTCGCGGACGTGGTTTCCGCCGAGGCGGTACCGGAGGATGACGCGGTCAGTCCACATCCACCCCGGCAGCATCCGCCTCAAAGCCTTCCTAGTCCGAGCTTTCAGGCCCATTCCACGCTAGTGGGCGGCAGAGTTCGCCATCACCTGCTCCACTGGCGTTCCATCACTTTGGACAGGTGGGTGCTGCAAATCGTCCGAAGGGGCTACTCCCTCCCCTTTGAGACGACCCCTCCAGCCATGCCACCGCAGTGCCACTGCATGTCGGGGGATCACTTGAATCTTCTACGGGAGGAAGTTGCGGCCCTCTTGGCCAAAGGGGCAGTAGAGCGCGCTCCTTGTCCAGAAGTAGGCAGTGGTTGTTATTCCCACAAGAAGGGCAAAGGGGGCATACGCCCTATCTTGGACCTCAGGAGCGTCAACGCCTTCCTACGGAAGGAGAGGTTCAAGATGCTCGCCTTAGCTCAGGTTCTGGCCCGCCTAGACCCTGGAGACTGGATGGTAGCGTTGGACTTGCAGGAAGCTTATTTTCACATCCCCGTCCTGCCGGCCCACCGGCGTTACCTGCGGTTCACGGTGGGTCAGGAGCATTTTCAGTTTACTGTGCTCCCTTTCGGCCTCACCAGTGCCCCTCGGGGGTTCACGAAAGTGATGGCGGTGGTCGCAGCTCATCTGCGCAGATCAGGGGTTCCAGTCTTCCCCTATCTCGACGACTGGCTGTTGAATGGCGAGCTCGCCCCAGGCTGTTGTCTCCCACCTCCAGACTATGGCGGACCTCCTGCACTCGCTGTGGTTCACTATAAACGTGCCGAAGTCACACCTGATTCCCTCTCAGAAGCTCCTTTTCATCGGAGCGGTTCTGGACACAACGCAGTTTCTGGCTTATCCTCCCGAGCAGCGAGTCCGGGATATTCGGGCTAAGATTCTGATTTTTCAGCCTCTATTTTGGGTTTCGGTCAGACAGACCCGGAGGCTGCTGGGGCTCATAGCCTCCTGCATCCTGCTAGTGGATCATGCCAGGTGGCATTTGCGGGCTGAAGTTCCAGTGGGCACAGCATCTGGGGAATCTGTCAGATTGCGTTCAGATCTCGAAGGGCACTGCACGATAATTGCAGTGGTGGCTAACGAACCAGGATGGGGTCAACTGCAGATCCTTCTCCCTTCCCCAACCAGAGTTCACAGTGGTGACGGATGCATCACTTCTGGGGTGGGGCGGCCACATGGGAGAGGCGGAGATCAGAGGCCTCTGGTCTCCGGCGGAGTCCGGGCTCCACATCAACCTTCTTGAGTTTCGGGCGACCCGTCGTGCACTAAAAGCATTCCTTCCCTCTGAACGTGGAGGAATAGTGCAGGTGTTCAGAGACAGCACCACCACCATGTGGTATAGCAACAAACAGAGCGGAGTGGGGTCGTGGACCCTATCTGAAGAGGCTCTCCGTCTCTGGACATGGCTGGAACTTCAGGGCATATCCCTGGTGCGTCAAAACCTGGCAGGTTCTTTAAACGCCAGGGCGGACGAACTCATCCGCAGGTGCATGATCGATTGCAAATGGCCTCTTCACTCGGAGGGTGGTGCACGGTCTCTTTCAGCAGTGGGGAGCGCCTTGGTTAGATCTATTCGCTACCGAAGAGGACGCCCAATGTCAGCAATTCTGCTCATTGGAATTTCCAAGGCAGCACTCGCTAGGCGACGCTTTTCGTTGCGAGTGGAGTTGCGGTCTTCTATACGCATTTCCACCTATGCCACTTCTGCCCAGAGTGCTGAAGAAGATCAAGCGTGACCTGGCCCAAGTCATTCTTGTGGCTCCGGATTGGGCACGGAGAGTCTGGTTTCCCAAGCTATTAGACATGACCAGCGATCCTCCGATCAGACTGCCTCTTCGTGAGGATCTTCTGTCGCAACAGCAGGGGATGGTCCTCCACTAAAACCTGTCCAGTCTCCACCTCCTTGTGTGGAGATTGAGTGGCGACAGTTGACAGCCTTCGACCTTCTTCCCAAAGTCTGTGATATTATCTTGACTGCCAGGCGTCCCTCCACTAAGACGGTATATGCCTGCAGATGGGACAAATTTGTGGCATGGTGCACAGCAAAGGGTATGGATCCCCTTTCCGACCCTCTTTCTGAAGTTCTCTTGTTGTTCCTTTCTTTGTCCCAGCAGGGCTCTGCTCTGGGCACTCTAAAGGGCTACCTCTCAGCCATTTCAGCCTTTCCTAGGCTTCCTGATCAGTCCCCTGTTGTAAATCACTTCCTTAAGGGCATTACTCACCTTTTTCTTCCTGTTCCTTTCGTAATGCCCCAGTGGGACTTAAACTTAGTTCTAACTTATCTTATGTGCGCTCCTTTTGAGCCGCTACATAACTGTCCTTTCAGACTTTTGACTTTAAAGAATGCCTTTCTGGTTGCCATCACCTCTGCTTGCAGGGTGAGTGAGCTCCAAGCTCTTTTTTTCAAAACCTCCTTTTCTTGCTGTTCATCTGTACAAGGTTGTCCTTCGAACTCCCAAAGTGGTTACTTCTTTCCACTGACTGGATCAAAAACGTGCGCTTTCATTTTATTTGAAATGCACAAAGAAATTCTGGGTGGATGACCAGCTGTTTGGTTGGCTATGCGGGCGCCAAAAAAGGTCAGGACGTGCACAAACGGACCATCTCTAGGTGGGTCGTTTTGTGCATTAAAGCTTGCTATTCTACCAGGGCGACGTGGAGTCCCCCTCAATGACATCTGTCAGGCAGCTGCATGGGCATCTCTGCACACGTTCACAAAACATTACTGCCTGGACAGCCAAGTCCGGAGAGATGGCTTCTTTGGCTGTTCTGTTCTCTAGGATTTTCTGGTGTAGGCTTAGTTCGCAGACCCACCTCTGGGGTTGGTATTGCTGGGGTATCTATTTTAAGGTAAGGAATCTATAACTAATTGTCTCTTTCAGATGAACAAGTTACTTAACCTTCGGTAACGATATATCTGTAAGAGAAATAGATTAGTTATAGATTCCTTACCGCCCCACGCAACCTCCCCGTTTTACAAACTGACTTCTAGGGTCAGGGAATCCCTTTCAGGGCTCTAGTTTTGTGCACCAGTGGTCAGTGTCTTGCATGGTTCTGCACTTCTGGCGCGAATATCGTGTAAAAGAACTGACAGCGCGCTAGGGCAGCTTCTAAGTGGATCGTGCAACGTCATTCCAGCGATCACGGCGTCAACGGCCAACATGGAGTTGACCGACGCCACCTTTCAACGCGCAGGGGTACCTCTGATGAAAAAAGTCTCCGGATCCAGTCTGATACCTGTGGGTAATTCTAAGGTGACGAATCTATAACTAATCTGTCTCTGTGGGCACTCGCTAACAAAGGGGTTACCTGGGTATTCCATTTGTATTTTGTATCCCTTAGAGAACCATGCCTGGAAATTAAGTGCTCCCTGGAAGATGGATAGGCCCATCCTGGTTCATAGGTACCAAGATGAGACTCTGTGATGCAGCATGCCACTAATGGAGTGGGTGAGGATCCTTAATAAAAACCATTAGCTTTCCCTGTGTGTTACCTTTTATTTATTTCACTCGATTCAAATTGGAGGTGTTTTGGCCTGAGGTTGCTAGATTCCTTTACCTGTAGATTTGTCACCATAATGAGCTACGGTCTACTGTATTGTACATAAGCTTGCAAATATTAGGCATGTAGTCCTACAGTAGCAAATATTTTCGAAATTGCAATTGACAAACCAATATGCAACCCACTGAAAAGGGCCAAACAAGGTTTAATACTTTGCAAATCATGTTTGCTTTTTTGAGGTGTGTATCAAATGCCTAAACACTTTCCTACCACGGTAAACTATGGGATTCGTTTTACAAAAGATCTGTCTATAGTCTTTAACACAATGTTATGACAATCCACTCTTAAAGGCCTGTTGGCTTTAACACACACCTTTTACAGTAAATTGGGCAGGCTTAATGCCTTTGTAGTTTCTTTTCTTAATAAACCTATCATACCTATCACAGCTGAAGATTTTCCCAACTAACCAATAAGACAAATGGGCGTTACGTTTCCACCATACCAGACTCCTGAATTCTGCACACATTTTCAGGGATACAGTCAGATAATTATAAGTATACACAAACTTAAAGTTGCAAACAATTTTCAACCCCAAGGGTTACCAAAGTGCAAATCTTCAACCTGCACAGTTTCAGAGGACGAAACTACCTTACCTACTGAGGATCCATGCAGTACTTGTCTAGAAGCTTTTCAACCGTGTAATACAAATCTGCCCTTAGTTAGAGGCCTTTTGGCATTAACATATGTTGTTTGTAGTAAATAAGTCAGGCCTACTGCGTTTGTCATACATTTTCAAAATAAAAGGTTGGACCTATGGCCTCTGACATAACTTTTTACAGTGAACAAATCAAGCCCATTGCCTTTACCTCTACCTTGTCACCATTATCTGCTAAGGCCTGCTGTATTCTGCATAAAGAGAAGGCAACAATCAATAAACAGTCCTAAAATTACAAATATATAGAAAATGAAAATTGGCAAAACCATGTACAAACCTTTTTGCAACTGCATACTAAGAATTCTCAAAGCGGGATACGTCTGCACCCAGGGTTTGTCAGGAGGGCAACCAACACCGAAACCCTGTCTATTGTAGTAAGCAGTGACATTTCCTGTAATAAAATACCTGTCTGCATCATTTAACACCGTATAATGACAATTCCCTTAAGTCCATTGGCTTTAAAATGTGCTTTTCACAATAAATGAAGCATGCCTACTGCCATTACCATGACTTTTTCATAATATTCAGGTAAGACCCATCACCCCGATCGGTAGCTTATCACCATAATCAAGAGTCCTGCTGTAATTAGTAGAAATATTCCCAAAAAGTCCAATACAAGTTACTTTCTTCAAACGCAGCCACAACTTTTGCTCAATCAAAATCTGTACTCAAGGCAGTCGACATTTGGGTGGCAACACAGCCACTCTCACTACTACTACTTCCGGAAGCTGCGTTTCTGGGGATCACCTAATTCCTTTCACAGCTGGGTTGTGGAACCAGATCTAAAAATATGAATATTTAAACCTTCACTGAAGTAGCCTAATCTTAGTCCGTCATATTTAGCCAATTACCACCCTATTACGCTCATGCCAGCCCTAGCCAAAATCATAGAAATCATAGTGGCTACCCAAGTGGCCAAATTAGTTGAAGCTTTCTGGATTATGTGCAGTTGAGTTTTGTGAATGTTGGGAGTACAGTATCTACTTTTGTAGCAGTACTTGATGATCTGAAAATGGCAATGGACACTTAATTCCACCTTCTCTCTAATTTTACTTGATCTATCTGTAGCCTTTGATACAGTCATTAATTCAAGACGTCAACAATGTGGCATCACCAGGCTTTCTGTGGCTTTCCTGTTATCTCATAGGGTGGTCTCAAAAGGAGATGATAGACCTCTTTCTCTCACCTTCTACCCTTTGTCACAAGTGTGTCTCTCATGTCCTTGTAATATCACCTTATCTGTCCAATATATATGTCTGCCCTCTGGCTCAATTGATTAGACTTTTTGTGCTTGTTTTACAAATCTACCGAAGAGGGTCTGGGTGTTAAGCTTAACTCTTAACATAAACTGGAGGCTCAAATTTCAGCGGTGGTCTAATCTTGTGCTTCCCACCTATGCACAGCAAGACCTAATCTTCATCTTCTTTCTGAGACAGTAGACTGACTAGTACCTCAGACTTGATTGGTACTAGGCTCAATTATTGCAATACAGTGTAGTATAAAATTCTGATAGATGCTTCTAACTGCAGATTAATCACCTTGAGAATATTTCCCAGGTGCCAAACTGGATCCTGATACTTTTCAGCAATGCTCCTGTGCGCTGCTTGTTAGTACCATGTGGCTCCACACCACCCTGAGAATGACTAAGTAGGACTGCATATAGCACCACCCTTACTTGCTGGCTGATGAGGCTCTAGAGCTCCCCTACCAAATTCACTAGTCTTCAGGTGATGTCTCCTACAGGTTGTAAACCATGCAGAGACTGTCGGATACAGGTGTCTGTTACAAATACGCTCAAGTTGCCTCTGGTGCTTGGAGCACAACTCAGTTGTTCCAACAGTTGCACCCTCATGCACCCAGTGGCCGGGAAGTGAAGCTGTACATTGTGAACAAAAGACGTTGTGGGCCTTATGTCTCACTCCAAGTAGAGGGCCCACTCCTTCTTTGACCTTGCGCCCACAAAATTTCAGCTTTGCAGTCCAAGTGCTCCAGGAAGTCAATTTACAAATGTTCACGCTGGCCCGGATTTTGTCCGCACTGTATCCATGTGATTGGATGGTATCCTTTGACCTGCAGGACACATATTTTATATACCCATCCTGCAGTCCCACAGTGCTCCCTTTAGACCTCACCAGTGCCTCCTGGCTTATCACCAAAGTGATGGCGGTGCTCACTGCCCTTCTGTGTAGGCTGGGGATACCACACCTTGACAACTGGTTGTTGAAGGTGGGCTTGCCACAGTCAGTTGAAGACCACATCCAGACAACAGCAAACCTCCTGACATTGTGTTCTTGATCAACGAGCCAAAGTTACACCTAACTTCTTCTCAGAGGCTTCCTTTTATTGGACATTTTCTGGATATGGTTCAATTCAGGGCCTACCCACTGCAGCAAAATGTCTAGGACATTGAGACATTGCCCTCTATGCTCCAGCCTTGGTCCGGAATTTTGTGAGAACAACTTTGAGGCATTTGGACCATTAAGCCGCCTACATCCTTGTTGAATATGCCAGGTTTCATATGTGGGCTCTGCGGTAGAATGTGAAGATTCATTGGGCCCAGCAGCATGGAAACTTGCCAGCTGCTATTCAAATTTCAGAAAAACTGTACACGAGCTGTTGTGGTTGCTGCTTGATCACAGTCGGACCAGCGGCAGAGTTCATTCTCTTCCCCACCCAGAGTTAGTGATGGCGATCGATCCGTTACTTCTGGTTTGGAGAGTCCACTTGCGGGAGGTAGAGATCAGAGAACTCTGGACTACCGCAGTAACCCAGCTCCAATCAATCTGGTGGAGTTGCAGGCCATTTGCCTGGCATGGAAGGCCTTCCTGCCATCCATGAAAGATAGGCTTCTGTGGGTTGTCCTGGACAGCACTGCCATGTGGTAGTACAACAAGCAGGGTGGAGTGGGCTCCTGGGTCCTGTTCCAAGAGACTCTGTTCACCTGGAGTTAGCTGAAACGTTGGAGCATTCCCTTGTTGCTGAGCTGCCTAATGGTATCCTTGAATGCCAGGATGGATGAGCTTAGCAGGAGGCATCTGGTGGGTCACAAATGACACCTGTACCCCAAGGTGACACAGACCATCATCTAGTTGGGAGAAACCTGGCCAGATCTTTGAGCCACCGTTTAACATGGCAGTGTAAAAGGTTTTGCACGTTGGAGTTTCTGCTGAAACACTTGCTAGCAGATGTATTCTGACTATAATTGAACAGGAAATTCCTGTACTCTTTCCCGCCTCTGCCCCAAGTTTTGAAAAATATCAGGAATGACTGAGCCAAGTCATCCTAATGGCTTCGAATTGGGCCAGGAGAGTGTGGTCCCCAGAACTTGTTGCATGAGCATCTGACCTCCAGTCAGGTTCCTACTTCAGGAAACTCTCCTGTTTCATCAGCAGGGCAGAGTCTTTCGCCCAAGCCTGAGCAAGCTATACCTTAATGCATGGAGATTGATCGGCGGCAGTTAACTGCATTTGATATACCACCTGAAGTAGTGAATGCCATCTTTGCCACGAGGCACCTTTCCACAAATTCCTTTTAGGCTGCGTTTTGTGACAAATTGGTGCCCTCGTGTAGAGCCCATCAAACAGACTCCCTTACAAGCTAAACTATTAACTGTTCTGTTTGCTTTGTCTTTTGCCCAGCAAGGCCCTACTGTGGGTACAATTACGGTATTTGTGTGCCCTTTCATCCTATTTAGGTTTACTGGACCAATCGTACTGGTTAAAATTACCTGTTAGGGTGCAGTTTATTTAGGGTTTGACGCACAGGTTCCCTCCCAAACCATTTGTGATGCCACAGTGGTATCTTTGCCTGGTCCTGACTTTTCACATATGTACGCCCTTCAAGCGGATGTGCACAACTGATTCTTGTCATCTTGCTTTAAAGACTTTCTTCCTCATTGGGATCACTTCAGCTTGCTGCATGACTGAACTTCATGCACAGTTGGTGCAACTGCCCTACACCACCTTTTTTCTGGACAAACTGGTGTTGGACTCGTATGGCTTTCTTGTCAAAAGTCATGACTCCTTTCCACATTTCCACATGGGGCAGTTCATCCCTCTCTGAGCGCTCTTTCTCCCTCCACCCTCGAAAGAAGAGGAGAGGCTTAATAGATTGATCCCAAAAAAGCTCTAGTCTTTTGTGATGATTTTACTAAAGAACATCAGATGGATGATCAGCTTTTTATGGAGTTCCCTGGTGTGAAGAAAGGGAAGACTTAGCAAAAGAGTAGTCTGTCAAGGTAGATATTCTGCTACACACTGGTCAAAAAGCAGCCTCTGGAAGGACTGATAGCCCATTCCGCTAAGCTTAAGGCTGCTATTAAAGGTTAGTCATGCCCTTGACATCTGCCAGGCTGCGGCTAAGACGTCTGTGCAAAATTTCATTTTGCTTTTTCGGTCCTGCAGGAATTTCTTTGTCTAGGTCCACTCCACAGACCCCTACACCTTTGGGATGTACTGTTTGGTATTTATTCTAAGGCTGAGGAGTCTGCAGTCAAAATAAGTTATTTAACTTTATTAATGCTGTTTCTGGTGGATATATTTATCTGCAGATTCCTCACTGCCCTCCCACCCACCTGTTCTGTGGCGTGGCCTGTTTTTCAAATCTAAAAGATCTCAGGTTAGTTTCAGCTCACAGTTATCAGCAATTGCTCACACTTCGCGTTTGAGGGCGTTGAATTAGCCCAACCAGAATCTGATGTCTGTGTTCAATGGTGGCACTTATGTGGCTTTGCTCTGTCGTTTGTCATGATTTGGAGGCACACAGCACCACCTAGCTGGACACTTGAGCATTTTTTTATTTATTTTCTGGATCCAGTCTGACACTTGACAATTCTACTAAAGGTGAGGAATCTATGGTTAGAGCATCCAGCTGAAAGAGTGCCACCGATGGGAAGTTATTGTTTGGAACCATCAAATCCAGAGGCTTTAGTATATCCAGAGTCATGCTACCAGATCTGTCACCAGTCTTTTTTCTTCAGTTAACCAATTGTTCCAAATCTTAGTTACCCATATGCCAGATTCTATTTTACAACTGTTTGGTCTACAAAACTGTGAATGGTTATTTTCCTTTTTCATTAGGTGTAGGGTAAATCCACTTGTTATTTGAGTTTCTCCTCGGCTAATTTGTTAGTGCTTAGGCCGGAGGAACAGAGCTAACTTGGGTTATTTTTTTCACTAAAAGGGCTAGTGAGGTGCCTCGTTTGATTAGACAGAATAGTGAAGCCTTAGATGCTGGAATAGCCTTCTGCCATCTTGAAAATCAATCGCGTATATTTTAGGGGATTGTTTAGACCTGAATCCAGAAGAATGGCGTAGCATAGGAACTCTACAGGGTTAGGCCAAGGGTCCTCTACCACCACTACTGCGTTCTTGGGGCTTTCAGGATCTGCATCTCCGAATACTCTGGACAAGGAGAAGATCAAGAATGAGGAATAACATCTGCATGCTGTGTAATGCCTGCGTAGGTGGCGGGAGGGGGGGGGTTTAGGCCTTGTATTTGTCCTTGCATCAGTTCTCCAGTAATCAGTGGCTCTGGCCTCTGTTGACTCCAAGAAAATCGTATACTAAAAGTGAAAGCTTAGAGAGAAGGAGCTAGGAAACCTGAGGGGGTTTTGGTGCTAACAAAGCAAGAGTAGAGAAGTCAATCTCCCTCTTGGACCTGTGCCTTGGATCCTCTAAAAGAGCTTCTGGAAGCCTGGCAGCTGTGAGAACATCCAAGAGGAATTTGTGCAACTTCCGACGAAGTTGGGATTTTAGCGCTGGCTGTGTCCCTGGAACAGAGGGATAGGATAGTCTGGCTTCTTCTGAATATCTTAGGCTGCACTCAACTTGAAGAGCTCCTGGATGTTTGAGAGCATTTCAGTGTACAAGCCTGCAAGGCAAATGGCTATGTCTTCTAAACCAGTGAGAGACAAAGCAGCTAACTGACAACTGTAACAACTTTTTGGGGTTCAATCATGACCTCCGAATGGTCGCTTTTGGGTAATACACAGACTTGCATTGACTCAGTTTTTCTCTTTGGCTTCTATGGGTGACCCTTTTCGTTTATTTTTTTAATTGCAATTCCTGATTCCCCATTACTAATTTTTTATTTTGGTTTCATTTTAATATTGACATTTGATTCTTGTAATTTAATAGGTTTGAATGTTACTATTTTATTTCTTGACAGTGATGTTTTGGTCTTGATAATTTGAAAGAGAACTTTAATTTTTGACCCACAGCTGCATGGGTTAGCCACGAATGACTCATTTAAACCAGTTTTTTACTTCTTTGGAACTGGGTTATTTGACTTTGTTGGAGCTCATTCCTTGCCTGTCCCGCAAGTTAATAATCCAGGTTCTCACAGGGGGTAACTGACAATTCCCCCTTTTCTGAAAGTTTTCTATCACCATATTATGAATATGATAGAGGAAATTCAGCTGGATTCTAGATTATTTTTTTGAGTTTCTCCATATTTTGAAGGATTTTCATTTACAATAGAACACTGACTTATTTGTTTATTATTTTGTTAATTACTGTCTTCTCTCCATATGATGCCTTTTTCTAAGATTCGCGTTTATTGTGCAAAGACTTTACTCTTTTCAATAATTTTCACCTTTGCCTCCATTTTAGGATTTGACCACTACCATCCAGAGGTGTACGAACATTGTAAACGTCTTCTCTTGCATTTGCTGATTGTATTGGGCTCCAACAGTAATGTTCAGACCGTTGCGTCTATCCTTCTCAGGAACAGGGATTGTAATGAGCCCAGGGTGCTTACAGTCAAACAAAATGCACATTTAGATTACACTTTCACAGGTAAGGATGGAATCAGAATTTTTTATTTTATAGTAAACTGGAACTACTTTCTAAGGTGGTTTTTATGACTATTTTGTTTCATTGGTGTGTAAGTGATGATTTATTCTGCAGAGTTTTTAATTTTAAACTATCTCAATGTGTACGTTCTGGCACCAAATCATTATTCTCAAGTTTGTGTAATCACGAATAAAATGTAATACAGATAGTGTTTAAAAACATTTTATTCAAGCCAAAACACACAGTACAAAACACAGTATCCCCAAGCATCAAAGGTGGACAATGGGTGCCACACTATTGGAATTTTATTACGTGCAAACTCTGAGAAATTCAAACCTACAGCTGTTCTCTGCAAGGTCCTGACTAACCTGTAGGACAATACCTAGTAAGGAAGAGAAGATGAGATAAATAGGAGTAATGTTTATTCAAAAGACTGATCTAAGCCCTAAAATAGCAGGGCATTCACTCATAACGACGTTAGACTGCAGCATCTCCAGTTTAATGATCATGCAGTATTTAAATTCCCAGAAATACCATTGGTCTACACCCAGGGCGGATAGCAAATGAGAGCAATAACAACAAAACTGACACATCTTTTAGAATAGTCTCCTCTGCCCCAATCTTTGGTGGAATAACTCCTTTTTGCCCTACATTTGCCATCTTTAATGTTGTGGAAAGTAGACTTATGCGGCATGGTTGCTGCCATCACAAGTGATTCTTCAGTCAATCAATCATACGGTACTTATAGAGCGCTGTTGATCACCCAAGAGGGTATCCAGGCGCTGTGCTGCATAGTCAGTTGAAGAGTCCGGTCTGTAGTCCTTTCCTGAAGTGGGTCAGTGAAGGTGAAGTGCAGAGGTGGAGGGGAAAGGTGTTCCAGGACTTGCCGGTGAGGAGGGGGAAGGAAGGTCCTCCGGTGCAGCAGCAGTAGATGCATGGTACCTAGGCGAGGTGAGTGTAAGTTCCTAGGAGGTAGGTGGTAGTTCCGGAAGTGGTTCATGTAGGTGGGTCCTTGGTCATCTAGGGCTTGATAGGTGTGGACCAGGAGCTTAAATTGGCATCTTTTCTGGGTTGGATAGCCAGTGAAGGTCTTTCAGGTGCTGGGTGAAGAGGGTCCTCTTTGCAGGTTGAGGGTTACTCGTGCTGCTGCGTTCTGGATTGTCTAGTATCTTCTCATGAGTTCCATGGTGGAGCCTGCATAGAGTACTTTGCCATAGCCCATTCTGCCGGGTGCTGCTGGCGAGTCACTTGAAGACTTTGTGAAGCTTGTGGAAGCAGTCTAAGGAGACAGCATGGTTGTTTCATGGAGAGTTTGCTGTCCAGGATGATGCTTGATGGTTCAGCTGTCCCCTTAGTGCCTTCCTCTTTGAGTGGTGAGTTGGGGACAAGGATGCAACCCTTCTTTTTTCTTGTCTTTGTCTTTATCATCCTCCCCCATCACAACAAAAACTCCCCACATGTCAACTCCCATTGCTCCTCTTCTGGCAGTCCTCACTTGAGAAGTAACGATCTCCCATGATTAGACTCCGTGCAACTACTCCTTACTTCTTTCCTCTTTGCATTCTACTTTAGGATCTACTCTGCAGCTTTGCTCCCATCTAGAAACTGCCTGAGTGTCTGGTTCACCAGGGCATTCCAGAGTAATGCATGGTTGCCTTGCACACAGTTTCAGGTGACCTTTGTTTCTGCTCTCCTTCTTCCACCCCCATAGGCTGAAGTGGGTATAGATTTATTGCTCAGCAATAGAGACACCATATCTTAAGTTGGTGGTCCACAAACCAACTCACTGACATTTTGACTTGGGGTACTACTCAGTGCTTTAAATGGGAAAATATAAGTGCAGGTACTCATTAAAATAGAGGTGTGGCTAGGGGCGGGGCGAAGGGCAAGATTTGTTCATACCTAATGACTTTTGTACCAGTTGCAGCACATGTCAAAACACAAGAGAAATGCATTTATGGAAAAGAAACAGATTACACGTAAATACATGCTCCTCGGAAGCAGTGCGGAATCTGCCCTGCACTGAAGGCGAAACCTAACCTGCGCCTGCCGTGCTGTGGATCAGGGTACCGGTACTCTCCCTGGCTACAGAAAAGTGCCAGTACTGACTGCAAAAAAATCCGGAAGTACCGGTACTCAGTACCGGTGCGTACCGGCCCATTTAAAGCACTGGTACTACTTCTGTTTCCTTTATCCTTGCATTCAGTCGCCGACGGGGTGGGGGTGGAGTGGGGTGGTGTACAAACTAGGAGTGCACTGGACTGGCAAAACGTGGGAGCCCATACTGAAGCTCCAGGAATAGCAACTGCCTTGAAGCTAAGCTGTCTCTGCTCCTCCAGATAATATTTTGTAATATTTCAGTATGTTAACATAAAATTTTAAAAAATGGTGCATTGTTGGCTACTGGGCATGATTTACAAGGAGGGCCAGAAGGCTTCACCCTGGAGAGCAGCTACTGCACTCAAAAACTACGCACATGCAACCACCTGCTAGGCTCTCAATGAGGGGTCAAAGGAGAAAGGAGTAGCCCCTTGAGACTACATTAGGTAATCTTTCTGATGGATGCATCTGCCTATGGATGCCTCACCTTTTGAATTACCCGCTGCACCAGCATTCAACGGAAATTCTTTTCGTAGCTCTCCCATGTCGACGAGGACGTCACGATAGCACGGATCCGCTCGCGACGCCGTATGGCGTCGCCGGAGCCATAAGAAGACCTAGTCGGCGTACTGACATCAGTTCCCTTTTTTCCGCGCTGTCGAGGCATATCGTTTTCTTTCTAGGACTCTCCATTTTACATGGTACAACTTTGTTTCTATCTATACTTTGTATTGCCCTGAGTATGGCTACTTCGAAGAAATCTGGTTTCAACCCTGCAGGAAGTGGAGGGGTCATATGTCCATCACAGATCCCCACAATGACTGTCTATGGTGTCTTTCTTTGGATCATGACGTTGAAGGGTGTTCGTGCTGTCGGAAGATGAACCCGAAGGCGCTGAAGGAGTATGAGGCGAAACTTCATGGCGCGGGCAAAAAAAAAACAGAAGAGAGGTCACAAGAGATCGAAGTTGTGGACCTGGCATGCTTCAAAGTCGAGGAAGCATAAGAAGAAGAGAAGACATAGGTCTCTACGTCGGTCTTCAAAGGGCAGGACATTGAGGTCGACCTCCCCTGTGAAGCGGCATCATAAGAAGGATGCCGTCTCGCCGTCGCCTACTCCTTATCCATAGGCGACTCCGGCCCACTCTCCGGCATCGGGGAATTTGCTGGTGCCCAGAGGTTCTCCGCCTTGGCCACAGTCTACTCCGGTTCCTGCAACTTCGACTGTACCAGCTCCGGTGTCTCCGGCGCTGCAGCCTCAGCCCCCTGTAAGGCTTCGAATGCATCCGGACCAAGGGGCTTTGGATCCTTATCCTCTTTTTCCAGGACCAGGAGTGGATCCGTTGTATTTCCTTAATGCGAAGTTTGCCAGGGCAACTTACCCTACCGGTGCACCATCTGGCCACGTGGGCCCGCTTTCTTTTAATTTGGGCATACCCCAGCAGTATGCTCAGGCGCTTTTCGTGCCTTTACTGGCGATGGATCTGTCATGGCAGTTTCCGGCACCGAGATTTTCGACTCCGATACCTCAATCTCTGGCGCCGTCTGGTGTTGGACAGAAGGTCCTTCTTCGGCGCCGCGTCTGGTACCGCCGACACTGATCCCGAAGCAGCGTTCCAGGAGGGAAGCGCTGTGTGAGAAGTTGGCCTGGCATATGCTGGTCACTAGTTAAAGTAGCCACCTTGCACCAGTCCAATTCGACTCTTATGGTAGATAGGTTTAAGACAACCTTTTAAAGAAAGCTATCCTAGTGGTAGCTGTGGAGAGCAGCCTTCAGGCTAAGTCTCTGAGGAATGTAAAGCAGCTTGTTTTACCTTATAATCTCTTGAATTACCAAATGAAAGAACACCACACAGGAATAAATATAAAATATATATGTATTTATTTCTAGACACACTCTACTAATCTCTTTATGAGATTAGAAGTCAGGAACATATGCACAAATCAATGTTTCACAACAAATTAAGCACTTATATGGCTGGGGCCCTAGGGGCGTACCAGACCATATACTAAAAAAGAGGTATAAGAATATCGACTCGAGAAGGCCTAGAGCCTTCAGAAGCGCTGAGGCCTCACTAATCCACCCAAGGCAGGTAAGTAAAGGACCCACGGGAGACGCATGTAGTGTGAGAACACAGCCGTGGATCCCAACAGACTTCAATGAAGCAAGTCGCGGTTGGAATTTTAAAGTGTTAGGATACTTCGGGAGAGTCTACAAGCAAGTCACTTACAGGGTAAGTAGTTCTAGAGCCAACACACACGGGAGCACCGGAGTACTCGAGTTACCTCACCCAGGGAAGCCGGGTGCATAGGTGTCTTTTGGTGTTGGGTCGCGGTGTCGTTTTCAATGGGAGCCAAAGAAGACTTGCTGCTTGTGAAGACAGAAGAAGTGTCCAAGGCTGGATTCAGAAGAAGGAAGACCTGAAAGCAGAAGGGACAGTGTCCAAAGTCACTTGCCAGTGACCCGGGGCCAGGAAGCTGGATGCCCACAGAAGTCGGGTGTTTTCAGGTGATCACGGGTGTCTTGAATCTTCAGCCACGAGGCCCAGGAGGCGTCGACGACGACCAGGAGCTGGATTCGGAGTGTCCCACGAAGTCTGCAGCTTACTGAGGTGTCGGCAACCGGATTGGAGCCAACAAGCCTTGGCAACAGCAAGTCTCGTGGAATGTGAAGAAAGTCAGCGATGCAGACCAGCAAGGTCTGAGGGACTCACCCAGCAAGGGTAAGTCAGGGCAGGCCTGGAGCAACCAGGGGAGCCCTTTGGTTCGGTAGAAAGGCCTTCAGGGGACCCACAAGCCAGCCGGCAAGGGATCGCGAAGACTCCTCATGAGGATTCGCTTCACAGGAGCCCACGGTCACTCGAGTCGAGGTAGGCCTCTGATTTTCGAGGGAAATCCTGCTGGAGGCTTGGACCACACGTGGTCCAATGCACAAGTTCGTAGAACGTCGTGAAGGGGTTGCATTCGACAATAGTGCATGGTACCTGGGTATTGCTGTTCCTCGTCACTCGCGGGGTCCACTTGCCTCAGGTTTGCTGGTGACTCACAATGGCCGTCGAAGTCAGGAAATCCACTTCCGGGGCTGCAGGGACTTCGGACTCCGGCTGGAGCGGGAAAGTTTGCGACCGTTGATTCAAAGTTTTGGTGCCTGCCAAGCAGGGTAGTCACTCCTTGACTCCAAGGGAGATTCTTCAGTCTTCCAGAGGTAGTGGAACGTCGAAGGTCCAGGATTCTTCTTTCAGAGCGTCGTCCAGGGATATCTAGTTTGCAATGACAAGGGTTCCCTAACTTATAATAAAGGAAAGGGAGGGACTAGCTCTATGACCACTCCTATGGGAGAGTCAGGGGAGTGGGTGGTTACACCCACTTCCCTTTGTCCAGTTTCGTGCCAGAGCAGGGGCTGGTAGCCCCTGAACAGGTTTGAGCTGGCATATGCACAGAGGAGCCTACTGCTCCCCCAGTGCAGGACTTCAAAGCACTCTAGAAGTGGACCCACCCAGCCCCAATACACTAAATTCTGTCTGGAAGGTGGTGACACCTCCCAGTGACAGGATGCCTATTGTTGGGCCTCCTCCACTGCGAGTTTCAGTCAGCAGCAGGAGGGCAGCCCAGTGTCTGTGCTGGTGGCATCCATCTGTGCTGGTGGCATCCATTTTGTGATGCCAGGCTCTTTCAGATTTCTACCGTGTTTAAACAGTAGGTACATGTCTATCCCTCTAGAAGGGTGGGATCATACTCTCACACCAGTTACTGGTGTGGGGGTATGATTCCAAGGCGTTTGACACCAAACACGACATGTTTTGATGCAGCCATCCCAAAGTTAGCATTTACCGCAAGGTTATAATGCACTCCACAAACAGCCACAGAGAATAGACTTTTGAGGGTTGCAGAGGGGCCCTGCTCAGGCAAAGGCACCCCCTCACATGTAAAAGCAAGCACCCTGCCCTCAGGATTGTTATGGCCTGCCTTAGGGGTGACTGATAGGTTTATATGTTAGTTTAAGGTGAGATATCAGGACCCTTTACCTCAGTGAGGAGTGCTAACGCTACCTCACTCAGGCTGCAGTAGCAGGCTTGTGGTGTCAGATTTAGTCTGCTTCACAGGTGTGGCATAATACATGCTTCAGCCCCTGGTAGGCCTGTGAAGTACCTATGCCCTTGGCACTTAAGGTACCATATACTAGGGGCTCATAAGGTACCACAGTATCCAATCACTAGTGCATCTAATATGCACTCCAAGTTGTTTAGAGAGAACAGAGAGGCTGGGGCCCTGATTAGCAGGGTCCCAGTCAGACTATAGCCAGAAACCAGTGTTAACATCAGAAAAAAAGTGGGGGCAACATAAGTGCAGATCCTACTCTCCTACACGCAGAGACTGCTGGAGGAAGAGGAGTACCAGCAAGAACATGATGAAGGGGAGATCCTCGACGCTGTGGACGATTTCGAGGGTGTACAGGAGGCCAGTGGCCTGGATACTGCCCCGTAGTGGGAGCTTTCTTCTCCGAAGGCTTGCCTTCACAGGACGTTGCCCCATACCACACAGTTGCTGATCTGTTGGACCTTCAGTTACCCTCAACTGAGGTGAGGTCCGATATATTGACTGACGTGTTGCATTCTCCCTCCTCCACTGTTGAACCTCTGCTGCCTTTTAACGAGGCATTGACGGAGCTGATTATGGAGGTGGGGCAGAAGACTTTGTCTGCCCCCTGCGGTTTCTAGGTGGGTGGCAAGACGCTACAATCCTGCTCCTGGTGATCCAGCTTTCCTCTCTACCCATCCTTCTCCAGAAATCTTGGTAGTTTAGGCTTCTTGTTCCAAGCAGTCAACTGGGTCTTTCCCTACTACCTCAGGGGAAAGAGACTTGAAAAAACTTGAACAGTCTGCCTAAAAGGTGTTATCAGTAAGTATGGCTCTAAAGTCAACAAACGCCACATGTTTGCTACGGAGGTACATTCATGCACTAATCGGCACTGTCAAGCAAGTAGCTCCTAAGTTGCCTGAAGATGATTGTGTTCACTTTTTGGACGCGCTATCAGACACACGAGTGGCATCCCGTCAGGTCATTCAGTCTGGTATGAACACGGCGGACTCTGTAGCCAGGGTAATGGACTCCTCAGTGGCTACCAGGAGGCATGCCTACCTGGCTTAGGTCTTCAGGCTTCTCTCTGGATGTACAAGCTACTTTGCTCGATCTACATTTTGATGGATCCAGATTGTTAGGCGCGAAGGCGGATTCTGCGCTGCAGCGCTTCAAGGACAGTAGGGCTACTGCAAGATCCTTAGTCCTGTAGTCCCAACCCAGGGGCTATGGATACAAAAGGTATCGACTCGCAGGCCTGGGCATAGTTCGCGGAGTTTCGCTATGCGGGACTCCGCGAAGTGACAAAAAAACTCTGCGGAATTCTGCAAGTGGCGGAGCGCAGTTCAAACTGCCGTTCGCGCTGATTTTCCAGCCGCTCTGGTAGAAATTCTACCTGAGTGGCAGCTCGTGCTCGTGAACTTACCATGCACAAGCGGGGAAAAAAACTCTGCTGCACTACACAAAGCGGAGTTTTCTGCACTCCGCGAGCTGCGCGGAGTGCAGAAAACTCAGCTTCGCGTAGTGCAGCAGAGTTGACCACCCAGTCCTAGTATCGAGACTTTGGGAAGGCGGTTTCCCTTCGAGGCCGTCAACAGCCACAGCAGCAAAAGCAGAACCCCCAGTACAGGTCGTAAAGAGGAAAAGATAGAGGCTGCCTGTGAGGAGCTTCTCAACTTCAGTCTTCCCCATCCTCCTCTCCTATCCCCATCACCGGTACCACTAGAAAGCCGCTCTAGATCTCCCATCTTTGAGCATGCTGGTTCTGTAGGGGGCTGGCTGTCCCATTTTCTATAAAGATTGGGAATCGGTTACTTCGGACAATTGGGTTTTGAAACTTGTGGAAAATAGGTACGCCCTACCTTTTCAAGAGTTTCCACCTCCTTACCCTGCTCGCCAGGGCTGGTGTTCGGAGAACCATTTGCTGCTTTTGCAGCTGGAGTTTCTTGCCTTGCTGCAGAAATGTGTGATAGAGGTGGTTCCGAAGCAGGAAAGGGGTCAGGGTTGCTACTCCCGTTATTTACTGATTGCCAAGAAAGACAGCCGGTTGAGACTGATCCTGGACCTCAGGGTTTTACATTTTTACCTCAGGCAGGAAAAGTTCAAGATGTTGACCATAGCTCAGGTACTTTTGGCGCTGCAGCAGGAAGACTGGATGGTGTCGATCGACTTGCACGATGCGTATTTCCACATCCCTATTCTGAAGTCGCATCAGTAGTATCTCTGGTATCTGAAAGAAACACGTTAGTTAGATTCCTCACCTCAGAATATCCCCAGGCGTCAGACTGGATCCGGAAGATTTTTCGTCAGCAATACCCCTTGCGCGCCGCTAGGCGTCGTCTGTGGCTCCGTGGTCGGCGTCGTGCGCCGGAATGACGTCGTCGGAGTACTTAGACGCCGCCCTCGCGCACTGACGTCAGTTCTTCTTTTTTCCGCGCCAGTAAGCGCAGATCCGGGAGAGCTGCTCCTTTTAGTCTTTTTTGACTAAGTTTTTTGATCCTTTTTGATCTTGTCTCGACTCCGGTGCCGGTAGGATGCCTGGTTTTAAAGCCTGTGCCGACTGCAACCGCTTGATGCTGGTTACGGACCATCACCGCCGGTGCCTTTACTGTTTGGGCCTCGACCACGACGCGGAGTCGTGTTCGGACTGCAAGGCCCTGACTTCGAAGGCTAGACGGGAGCGGTCCCGTAAGCTTCTCAAGCTTCGCCACTCGGCTCCGCGCCCCTCTCGATCCCGGTCCAGGAGGAGGTCCAAGGATCGGTCGCGGAGCCGCAGCCGACGCCATCATCGATCCTCTGGCTCCAAGTCTTCGGGTAAGTCGAAGCAGTCCAAGAGGCGACACCGCTCTTCGGACTCCCCTCGCCGGTCGCGCGACTCTGCCGAGGGTCAGGGTGGTTCCACCCCCGCGGCTCCAGCGGAGCCGCTGGCGCCGCGCAAGTCCCCATACCCGCCGGTCCCTGGGACTGACGCGACGCCGGCGGAAGTCAGTGCCTTCCTCTCGGCCATGAGGAACCTGGCTCCGCCGTCAACGCCCGCTGGCGCGCCTTCGGGCCCCGCGGACCCGACTGGGCAACCTTGCCTGCCGGCGGCTCGGGCCCCGGCGCCGCAAGTGCCCGAGGGACTTGTTCCCGAGTCCCCGCCGACGCCGGTCGACCTAGTCATGCCTCCTCCGCCGGCGTCGACACCGGTACCACCTCCGACGCCGGCTCCGCTCGGCGTCGAGCCCCAGTTCAGCCCCTCTCCGGGTCCGGCGCCGTTACGGCGTCGATGGACGCCGCGTACGGCGCCGTTAGAGACACATTATGTCTATCGTCCGGCTCCGATCTTTCCTCCTGCGTACCAGGAATCGGATGACGGGGGCGAATGGGAGGGATCCGAGGATCCTATGGCCGTTCAGGCTCAGCTGTCACAGGACTGGGCAGATGAACTGGGGGAGGCCAGTGGTCTGGATACCTCTCCAGACACTGGATTCATCTCTCCTCCGACTGTGGCTTCGGAGGAGGGTGCTGCTTTCTCTGTGGTGCTGCGCAAGGCGGCCACAGCCCTTGGGCTCGAGCTACCTGCCGTGGCTGTGAGGACTAACGTCCTCACTGAGGTGCTTCAGTCTGCAGCAAGCTCCACTGAGCCTCTGCTGCAATTCAATGAGGCCCTCATTGACGTTCTGCAGGGCACCTGGTCCAAGCCCTCCACAGTCCCTCCTGTGGACAGGAACGTCGCCAGGCGCCACCACCCTGCTCCGTGCGACCCCAGTTTTCTGTCCCAACACCCTACCCCCGAGAGCCTGGTTATCCAGGCTTCTACCTCCCAATCCTCCTTCCCGACCGCTCCGCCGGACCGGGATTCCAAGAGACTGGAACAGTTTGGCAAAAGGCTGTTCTCCTCCCTTATTTTGGGCCTGCGGTCCTTGAACACCGCCTGTCTCTTGGACCGTTATTCCCACTCTCTGTGGGATACGGTGGAGGACGTGCTGCCCCTGTGTCCGGCGGAGGTCCAGACACGACTTACCCAGGCTCTGGCCGATGGGAGGGATGCAGCACGACATGCTATCCGATGTGGGCTTGACACTACGGACTCGCTGGGTAGGGCGATTTCTACCACGGTGGCGCTTCGACGTCACGCCTTGCTGCGGTCCACGTCCTTTTCGGGTGATGTCCAGAGCTCTCTCATGGACATGCCCTTTGATGGCACTCGCCTTTTTGGTGAGAAAGCGGACAGTGCGCTGAATCGCTTTAAGGACTCCCGGGCTACGGCCAAGTCCTTGGGCCTCTCGGCCCCGCGGTCGCAAACTTCCGCCTTTCGCCCCTTTCGTGGCCAAGGAAGGGGTGCCTCCTCACGTACGCCTAGCCACCAGCCGCAGAACCAACCTGCGCGCGGTCGCGGACGTGGTTTCCGCCGAGGCGGTTCTGGAGGACGACGCGGTCAGCCCACATCCACCCCGGCAGCATCCTCCTCAAAGCCTTCCTAGTCCGAGCTTTCAGGTCCATTCCACGCCAGTGGGCGGCAGAGTTCGCCATCACCTGCTCCACTGGCGGTCCATCACATCGGACAGGTGGGTGCTGCAAATCGTCCGAAGGGGCTACTCCCTCCCCTTCGAGACGACCCCTCCAGCCATGCCACCGCAGCACCACCGTATCTCGGGGGATCATTTGAATCTTCTCCGCGAGGAAGTTTCGGCCCTCTTGGCCAAGGGGGCCGTCGAGCGCGTTCTGAGTCCAGAAGTAGGTCGTGGTTGTTATTCCCACTACTTTCTGGTTCCCAAGAAGGGCAAAGGGGGCCTACGCCCTATCTTGGACCTCCGGAACGTCAATGCCTTCCTCCGGAAGGAGAGGTTCAAGATGTTAACTTTGGCTCAGGTTCTAGCTGCCCTAGACCCTGGAGACTAGATGGTAGCGTTGGACTTGCAGGACGCATATTTCCACATCCCCGTCCTGCCGGCCCACCGGCGTTACCTGCGGTTCACGGTGGGTCAAGAGCACTTTCAGTTTACCGTGCTCCCCTTCGGCCTTACCAGTGCCCCTCGGGTGTTCACGAAAGTGATGGCGGTGGTCGCAGCTCATCTGCGCAGATCAGGGGTTCCAGTCTTCCCCTATCTCGACGACTGGTTGTTGAAGGTGGGCTCGCCCCAGACAGTCGTCTCCGACCTCCAGACTACGGCGGATCTCCTGCATTTGCTGGGGTTTTCCATCAACGTGCCGAAGTCACACCTGAGTCCCTCTCAGAAGCTCCTCTTCATCGGAGCGGTTCTCGATTCGGCACAGTTCCATGTCTATCCGCCGGAACAGCGGGTCCGGGATATTCAGGCCCTGATTCCCATCTTTCGGCCTCTATCCTGGGTTTCGGTCAGGCTAGTGTTGCGTCTTCTGGGGCTGATGGCCTCCTGCATCCTACTAGTGCATCACGCCAGGCGGCGCATGCGGGCTCTGCAGTGGGACCTGAAGTTTCAGTGGGCCCAGCATCACGGCAACCTGTCCGACCATGTCTTGATCTCGGAGGGCACTGCACAGCAGTTGCAGTGGTGGCTCACGGACCGCGATTGGGTCACGGGCAAGAGCCTCTCCCTTCCCCAACCGGAGCATGTCGTAGTGACGGATGCGTCCCTCCTGGGCTGGGGTGGCCATATGGGAGAGGCGGAGATCAGAGGCCTCTGGTCTCCGGCGGAGTCTCGTCTCCACATCAACCTGTTGGAGTTGAGAGCGATCCGACTTGCACTGAAAGCCTTCCTTCCCTCTGTCAGGGGAAGTGTCGTGCAGGTGTTCACGGACAACACCACCGCCATGTGGTATTGCAACAAACAGGGCGGGGTGGGGTCGTGGACCCTTTGTCAGGAGGCTCTGCGCCTCTGGACATGGCTGGAACACCAGGGTGTCACCCTAGTGGTTCAACATCTGGCGGGCTCTCTGAACGCCAGAGCAGACGAACTCAGCTGCCGGTGCATGATGGATCACGAATGGCGTCTGAACTCCGAAGTGGTGCAAGGTCTCTTTCAGCAGTGGGGAGAGCCTTGGTTAGATCTATTCGCCACCGAAGAGAACGCGCAATGTCAGCAGTTCTGCGCGTTGGAATTTCCAAGGCGGCACTCGCTCGGCGACGCTTTTCGTCACGAGTGGAGTTGCGGTCTGTTGTACGCCTTTCCGCCTATACCACTTCTGCCCAGAGTGCTGAAGAAGATCAGGCGCGACCGGGCCCAAGTCATCTTGGTGGCTTCGGATTGGGCACGAAGGTACTGGTATCCCGAGCTACTCAGTATGTTGACCGATCCTCCGATACGTCTGCCCCTTCGGGAGTATCTTCTGTCGCAGCAGCAGGGGACGGTCTTCCACCCGAACCTGTCCAGCCTCCACCTCCATGCATGGAGATTGAGCGGCGGCAGTTGATGCCATTTGACTTGCCTCCTGAAGTCTGTGATATCATTCTGGCAGCCAGGCGTCCCTCCACAAAGACGGTATACGCCTGCCGGTGGAACAAATTTGTGGCATGGTGCACAGCAAAGGCTGTGGATCCCCTTTCCGCCCCTCTTTCTGAGGTTCTCCTCTTTCTTCTTTCTTTGGCCCAGCAGGGCTCTGCCTTGGGCACCTTGAAAGGTTATCTTGCTGCCATCTCTGCCTTCTTACGGCTTCCTGATCAGCCTTCTCTTTTCAAGTCCCCTGTAGTTACACGCTTTCTAAAAGGCATTACTCACACGTTCCCTCCTGTCCCTTTTGTAATGCCTCAGTGGGACTTGAATCTTGTTCTCACATTTCTAATGTGCGCTCCCTTTGAGCCTATTCATAATTGTCCTCTTCGTCTGCTGACGCTTAGGACTGCTTTTCTGGTAGCCATCACCTCGACTAGACGGGTGAGTGAGCTCCAGGCTTTTATCATCAAAGCCTCCTTTTCTCTCTGTTCATCCGGACAAGGTTGCGGCCTCGTCCCTCCTTTCTTCCGAAAGTGGTGACCCCCTTTCATCTTGGGCAGTCTGTCACCTTGCCCACCTTCTTTCCGCCTCCGCATCCTTCCAAAGAGGAAGAGAGGCTCCACCGTCTGGACCAAAAACGTGCGCTCTCCTTTTATCTGGACCGCACGAAGCAGTTCCGGGTGGACGACCAACTTTTCGTTGGATACGTGGGTGCTAAGAAGGGGAAAGCTGTGCACAAACGGACCATCTCTCGGTGGGTCGTTTTGTGCATCAAAATTTGTTATTCCTTGGCAAAAAGGGACCCTCCTGTTGGGCTGCGCGCCCATTCTACTCGGGCCACAGCGGCTACTACTGGTTTGGGACGGGGTGTCCCTTTGCAGGACATCTGTCAGGCGGCGACGTGGGCTTCGCTACACACGTTTGCCAGGCATTATTGCCTTTACAGCCAAGTCCGGAGGGATGGCTTCTTTGGCTGTTCTGTCCTCCAGGACTTTCTGGTGTGATCTTGGTTCGCAGACCCACCACCGGGGATGGTATTGCTTGGGTATCTATTCTAAGGTGAGGAATCTAACTAACGTGTTTCTTTCAGATGAACAAGTTACTTACCTTCGGTAACGATGTATCTGTAAGAAACATTAGTTAGTTAGATTCCTCACCGACCCACCCATCCTCCCCGTTCTGCGAACTGACATCTAGGGTTAAGGTTATCCTTTTCAGGCCCCTAGATTTTATTTTTGGCACCAGTGTCGGTCTTTGTATGGCTCTGCGTTCCTGGCGCGGAAAGCTATGTACAAGAACTGACGTCAGCGCGCGAGGGCGGCGTCTAAGTACTCCGATGACGTCATTCCGGCGCACGACGCCGACGACGGACGCGGAGCCGCAGACGACGCCTAGCGATGCGCAAGGGGTATTGCTGACGAAAAATCTTCCGGATCCAGTCTGACGCCTGGGGATATTCTAAGGTGAGGAATCTAACTAACTAATGTTTCTTACAGATACATCGTTACCGAAGGTAAGTAACTTGTTCTTACGGTAGGGTCTCGATACTACCAGTTTGCGGTCCTTCCGTTCTGTCTCACTTCAGCACCTCGGGTCTTCACAAAGGTGATGGTGGTGGTGGCAGCACATCTCAGAGGTCAGGAATTCCGGTTTTTCCCTATCTGGGCGACTGACTGCTCAAAGCGATGATGCTGCATCACTTGCAAGTAACAACGCAACTGTTGTTCAGCTTGGGTTTCTCGATAAATGTACCCAAATCTCACCTGGTGCCCTCTCAGCGCAGCCTGTTCATAGGGGCAGTACTGGACACTACTGTGTGTTGAGCTTTCCCGCCGCAGCAGAGGATTCTCGACATTCAGGAGATGATTTATTTGTTTCATAATGAAACGTTTGTGCCAGTCCTGAAGGTCCAACGCTTGCTCGGTCTGTTCGCTTCCTGAATACGGTTAGTCCGCCATGCACACTGGCACATGAGGGCACTCCAGTGGTCCCTCCGCAGGCAGTTGTATCGGCACAATGGAGATCTCGGGGAGAAGGTCAGAATCTCCAGGGACACTGCAACGAAGCTGCCTTGGTGGAGTGTGCCGGACAACCTGTCTCAAGGAAAGCCTTTTCAACCTCCTCCACCGGTGGCCGCAGTAATCACGGATGCCTCCACTCTAGGGTGGGGTGCTCATCTGGGTGATCTGGAGATCAATGGTCTTTGGTCTCCAGAGGAAAGATTGCTTCACATCAACCTTCTGGATTTGCGGGCAATACGTTTGGCTCTCAAGACCTTTCTTCCGTCCCTTCATGATCAGTCAATTCCTGATGGACAACACTACTGCGATGTGGTACATAAACAAACAGGGAGGGGTAGAGGTGTATCGTCACTGCAGAGATGCTCTGCGACTCTGGTCCTGGGCGCAGGGCCATTAGATTTGTGTGTTTGCAAATCTGGACGAGGTGCTAAATGTGCTTGTGGTTGGTCTCAGTCGGCATTACTCTGCCGATCACGAGTGGCGGCTTCATCCGGAGGTGGCCCATCACAACATCCGAATGTGGGGGTTTCCTCGGTTCGACCCGTTTGCCACTCACGAGAATGTGCACTGCCTGTCGTTCTGCAGTCTTCAGTATGCGATGGATTGAGCATTGGGGGATGCGTTTCATTTGAATGGGAGTTCGCAACTCCATACCCTTGATTCATCAAGTTCTGAGGAAGATTTGCCAAGAACGGGCCAAAGTCATATTGATCGCTCCGATTGATCAAGAAGGGTGTGTTATACAGATCTTCTTCGCACCCTCCTCTCCGTCTCCCTCTCAGGGCAGACACCCTCTCGCAGGGGCAGGTTCTACACCCCCACCTTCAGAGCTTGCACCTTCATGCCTGGAGATTGAATGGGGCAACCTGAGTTATTTCTCTCTCCCACCAAATGTGGTGAATGTTATTTTATCATCCAGGAGAGACTCCGCCAAATCTGTTTATTCCTCTAGGTGATCCAAGTTTGTAAAATGGTGTAGAAAGCGGTCCATTGATCATTTGAAGGCCCATTCATCTGATATACTTGGCTTTTCACTTTCCTTGGCTCCGCAAGGTTGTGCTGTGGCTACCGTAAAGGGTTACTTGTCGGCCTTGTCGGCTTTCCTTTTTTTGCTGGACCAGCCATCTTTATTTAATCCCCCATCGTTATGAGGTACTTGAGGGCCTCACCAATGGGTTACCTCCCACTCCCTTCATTATGCCTCAGTGGGATTTGAATTTAGTACTTACTTTCCTGATGGGGTCTCCTTTTGAGCCTCTTCATAGTTGTCCGTTGCGACTTCTTACTTTCAAGACGGTTTTTCTGTTTGCTATTACCTCAGCCAGGAGGGTAAGTGAGCTTCAGGCTCTTAGTTCTAAACCTCCGTATCTGAAAGAGACACGTTAGTGATAGATTCCTTACCTTAGAAAATTCCCCAGGCGTCAGTCTGGGTCCGGAAAGTTTTCTGCTTAGCAGTACCCCTGCGCGCCAGCAGGCGGCGCCGTGCGGCTCCGTGCCTGTTACTGGCGTCATGCACGCCAGGACGACGTCACGGAGACTACTTAGGCGCCACCCATGCGCGCTAACATCCGTTCTTTTTTTTTTTCCGCGCCGAAAGCGCAGGTCCGGATTGAGCACGTACCTCGGTCAATTTTTGACCACTTTTTTGGGACTTTTTGTCTTCTCCTCTTGTCTTCTGGTGCACGTAGGGATGCCCGCCTTTAAGTCTTGCGGGTCGTGCCACCGTAATATGTCGGTGGCGGACCCCCATGATGTCTGCCTCTACTTCCTGGAGACAGACCACGACTCCCGGGATTGTCGGGACTGCGTGCCATGGCCCCGAAGGCATTGCGGGAGCGGCGCCGGAAGTTGCTGGATGTCCAGCACGCCTCTCGCTGCGGGTCTAGGGGCCATTCGCGGGACCGCAGCCGTCGCTCCTCGGACTCTTAAGTCTTCACCTTCCGATTCTGGTAAGCGACGCCATAAGTTGAAGAAGCGTGTTCGCTCTCCGGCGTCTCCCCGTCGCTCCCCGGAGGTGGACGTGGGGGACAGGGGCTCCGCTCCTGCGGCTCCTCTGGAGCCTGGGAGTCCCGCAGCCCCTCTGGAGCCTGGGAGTCCCGTGGCCTACACGCTCTACCCGGGTCCATCGGCGACTCACGAACAGCGGCAAATGTTTGTTGCTGCCTTGGACCGCCTGTTTAGGCCTCGGGCTCCCGCCGGTGCGTCTGCAGGCCCCGCAGCCCGTGTCCAGATCCTGTTGACCCGGCGGCACCGCCTCCAGCGCCAGCCCCGGAGCCACTGGATCCAGCGGCCGTGGCTCCGGCCCCGGTGCCACTTGGTGCAACGCCGCTGGCTCTGGCCCCGGTGCTGCACTTGGCTCCGGCTCCAGCGCCGTCCCTGGCTCCGCCTCAGGCGCCACACTGGGTGCAGTTTATCCCGCCCCGGCCCCGGTTCTCGGACCATTTCGTTCCGACCTGGGATCCTCATTGGGACGGGGCTCCGCTTCGGCCCCGGCCGGCACCGCTCCTGGTCGCCGCTTCTAGTGCCACTCCCGGCGCCGCTGGCCCCCTCTCCGGTCCTGCCGCCGTGACCGGCTCCTTTTAGCCCGGAGCCGGATGAGGACTGGGACAGCTCCGAGGACCCCCTTGCGCGGCGGTGTGACTCCGAGCAGGATTGGGTGGATGACCTTCAAGACGCTGGTGAACTTGATGTGTCTTCTGGCCCAGTGTTTGCCTCTCCTCCGCCTACTATGGAGGAGGGCGCTTCCTACACTATGGTGCTGCGTCGAGCCAGTGAGACTCTCCACCTCGACCTCCCTACGGTGGCCCTTAAGACCAGCCTCCTTACGGAGGTGCTCCAGACGGCGTCCGCGTCGTTTGAGCCACTGCTCCCTTTCATTGAGGCCCTTACCGAAGTCCTCTTGGGTACTTGGTTGCGGCCGGCCTCGGGGGCGCCGGTGGATAAGAACGTCGCTAGGCGTCATCGCCCGGCGCCTGGTGATCCTGCCTTCTTGACCACTCACCCCACGCCTGAGAGCCTGGTCATTCAGGCCTCGACATCGTAGAGTGCCTTTCCCTCGGCTTCGCTGGATAAGGACTCTAAGAGGCTGAACCAATATGGCAAGAGGTTGTTCTCAGCCAGTTTGGGGTTGCTGTCCGTTAATACCGCCTGCTTATTGGGCCGGTACTCCCATGCAGTGTGGGATTCGGTGGCGGAGGTGCTGCCTCAGTGCTCTGAGGTTCAGGCTGTCCTTTCCCAAGCGATTGCAGATAGCAAGGATGCGGCAAAGTTTGCCATCAGGTGTGGTTTGTACACTGCTGATTCGTTGGGCAGGGCGATTTCCACGACGGTGGCGTTGCGGCGCCACGCCTGGTTGCGTTCCACTGGCTTCTCACCCGATGTCTAGAGCTCACTCATGGACATGCCCTTTGATGGCTCCCGCCTCTTTGGTGATAAGGCTGACAATGCCCTGGAGCGCTTTAAAGAGACTCGTGCCACGGCCAAGTCTTTGGATCTTTCCTCAAACTCCTGCCACAATGGGGTTTCGTTCCTTTCATGGCCTGGGCAGTGGTTCCCAGGCGCGCTCTTCCAGCAAGCCTGTGCAGAACCAGCCTCAGCGAGGCTGCGGACGTGGGTTCCGCAGGGACGGGTCTGGTAACCAGCGTGTGGGGCAGTCCACTTCCACCCCCGCCGCTTCCGCCCCTCTGGTATTCACGAAGGTGATGGCGGTGGTTGCAGCTCACCTACGCAGGTCAGGGGTGTCAGTCTTCCCCTACCTCGACGACTGGCTGTTGAAGGCAGGTTCGCCCCAGGCAGTTGTCTCCCACCTCCAGACTACGGCCGACCTCCATCATCTGCTGGGGTTCTCCATCAATGTGCCGAAGTCGCACCTGAGTCCCTCTCAGAAGCTCCCTTTCATCGGAGCGGTTCTGGATTCGACGCTGTTTTGGGTTTATCCTCCCGAACAGTGCGAGTCCGGGATATTCAGGCTATGATTCCGCTCTTTCAGCCTCTATCCTGGGTTTCAGTCAGGATGTTCCTCCGGGTTCTGGGCCTGATGGCCTCCTGCATCCTGCTGGTGCCGCATGCCAGATGGCATATGCGGGCTCTGCAGTGGGACCTGAAGTTCCAGTGGGCGCAGCGTCAGGGCAACCTGTCCGATCATGTCCAGATCTCGGAGGGCACTGCACGGCAATTACAGTGGTGGCTCACAAGTCGCGATTGGGTCAATGGCAGATCCCTCTCCCTTCCCCAACCGGAGCACACGGTAGTGACGGATGCGTCCCTCCTGGGCTGGGTCGGCCACATGGGAAAGGCGTAGATCAGAGGCCTCTGGTCTCCGGCGGAGTCCCGGCTCCATATCAACCTTCTGGAGCTGCGGGTGATCTGGCTTGCACTGAAGGCATTCCTTCCCTCTGTCCGGGGAAGTGTAGTGCAGGTGTTCACGGACAACACCACCGCCATGTGGTATTGCAACAAACAGGGCGGGGTGGGGTCGTGGACCCTTTGTCAGGAGGCTCTGCACCTCTGTACGTGGCTGGAACATCAAGGCATTACCTTGGTGGTTCAACACCTGGCAGGTTCTCTGAACGCCAGGGTGGAGGAACTCAGCCGCCGGTGCATGGTGGATCACGGGTGGCGTCTGAACTTGGACGTGGCGCAAGGTCTCTTTCTGCGATGGGGAGAGCCTTGGTTAGATCTATTCGCCACCGAAGAGAACGCGCAATGTCATCAGTTCTGCGCGTTGGAATTTCCGAGGTGGCACTCGCTCAGAGACGCTTTTCGTCTCGAGTGGAGCTGCGGTCTGTTGTACGCCTTTCCGCCTATACCACTTCTGCCCAGGGTGCTGAAGAAGATCAGGCGCGACCGGGCCCAAGTCATTCTTGTGGCTCCGGACTGGGCTCGAAGAGTATGGTATCCCGAGCTACTCAGTATGAGCATCGGTCCCCCGTTCCGTCTGCCTGTTGGGGCGGATCTTCTGTCGCAACTGCAGGGGACGGTCCTCCACCCGAACCTGTCCAGCCTCCACCTCCATGCTTGGAGATTGAGCGTCGACTGTGGACACCTTTCGATCTTCCTCCCGAAGTCTGTGATGTCATCTTGTCAGCCATGCGTCCCTCCGCTAAAACGGTGTATGCCTGTCGGTGGAACACCTTTGTGGCATGGTACATAGCTAAGACTGTGGATCCCCTTTCTGCCCCTCTTTCTGAGGTTCTCCTGTTCCTTCTTACTTTGGCCCAGAAGGGCTCTGCTCTGGGCACGCTTAAGTGTTATCTTTCGGCTATCTCTGCCTTCATCCGGCTTCCTGACCAGCCTTCTCTTTTAAGTCCCTGGTTGTTAACCGTTTTCTTAAGGGCATTACACATACGTTCCCACCTGTGCCTTTCATAGTGCTTCAGTGGGACTTGAATCTTGTCTTGACTTTTCTGATGTGCGCTCCCTTTGAGCCCCATCATAACTGTCCCTTGCGTCTTCTTACTCTCAAGACGGCTTTCCTGGTAGCTATCACCTCTGCCAGGAGAGTGGGTGAGCTCCAGGCTCTTTCTTCCAAACCTCCTTTCCTTTCTGTGCATCCGGACAAGGTGGTCCTGATGACACGTCCTTCTTTCCTGCCAAAGGTTGTCACGCCCTTCCACATCGGGCAGACCATCACTTTGCGCACCTTTTTTTCCGCCTCCTTAACGGGAAGATGAGCGGCTCCACTGTCTGGACCCTAAATGTGCGCTTGCATTCTAGCTGCAGCGTACACAGCAGTTCCGGGTGGATGATCAGCTCTTTGTTGGCTACGTGGGCGCCAAAAGAGGTCAGGCGGTTCACAAACGGACCATCTCCAGGTGGGTCGTTCTGTGCATCAAAACATGTTACTCCTTGGCCAAGAAGGAGCCTCCTGTGGGTCTGCGCGCCCATTCGACCAGGGCGACTGCAGCCACTACTGCCTTGGGACGCGGTTTCCCCTTGCAGGATATTTGTCAGGCAGCTACGTGGGCCTCGCTGCACGCGTTTACCACGCACTACTGCCTTGACAGTCCGGTCCGGAGAGACGGCTTCTTTGGCCGTTCTGTGCTCCGTGACTTTCTGGTGTAATCTTGTTCGCAGGCCCACCGCCGGGGTTGGTATTGCTGGGGTATCTATTCTAAGGTAAGGAATCTATCACTAACGTGTCTCTTTCAGATGCACAAGTTACTACTTGTGTAACAATATATCTGTAAGAGACATTAGTTAGTGATAGATTCCTTGCCGCCCCACCCATCCTCCCCGTTCTGCGAACTGATTACTAGGGTTAAGGTCATCACTTTTTAAGGCCCTACTTTTATGCACCAATGTCAGTTTCCTGCATGACTCTGCGTTTCGGCGCGGAAAGTTGTGTACAGAACTGACGTCAGCACGCATGGGTGGCACCTAAGTAGTCTCTGTGACGTCGTCCCGGCGTGCACGACGCCAGTGACGGGCGCGGAGCCACACGGCACCGCCTGCTGGTGCGCAGGGGTACTGCTAAGCGGAAAACTTTCCGGATCCAGACTGACGCCTGGGGAAAGTTCCAAGGTAAGGAATCTATCACTAACTAACGTCTCTTACAGATATATTGTTACACAAGTAGTAACTTTCTCTTTAACCATTCATGCCGAAAAGATGATTCTCAAGACCAGGGCTGCCTTCCTGCCTAAGGTGGTCACTCCTTTCCATCTAGGGCAGTCTATTACTTTACCTACCTTTTATCCTCACCCTTCCAAGGAGGAGGAGAGACGTCACCGCCTGGGCCCTAGGAGGGCTGTCAGCTTCTACCTGGACAGAACCAGGGACCTAAGACTGGATGACCAGCTGTTTGTGGGCTATGTTGGAAGGATGAAGGGCAAAGCTGTCCACAAATTAACACATTCCAGGTGGATCATCTTGTGCATCAAGATCTGCTACTCCTTGGCCAAGAAGGAGCTGCCTGAAGGTGTTCGAGCTTATTCCACCAGAGCTAAGTCATCATCTTCTGCTTTGGCTAGAGGTGTTCCTGTTGTAGACATTTGCAAGGCGGCAACTTGGGCCTCGATCCACACCTTTGCAAAGCATTACTGTTTGAATCAGAGGTTATGAGGGACGACCATTTTGCACGCTCTGTGCTGCAAGATTTTTTGGTATAGGCGGTTGGACACCCTCCTCCGAGAGAGAATCAGCATGGGGATTCAATTCAAAAGGTGAGGGGAATCCACACGTGTAGGAAAGTGGCTCTGTATATACTGTTCCCAAATAGGTTCAGTGTGCTCAGAGTCTAAAGTCCCCAGAGGTTTGGCAGAGGCTAAAGTTAGATATAACCTTATTCTCTAAAGTGGTAGCTTGGTCGAGCAGTAAGGCAGTATCAGAGGACAGTGTAAAGCATTTGTTGTACACACTCAGTCAGCAAATGGTCTCACACACTCAAGAACTGAACTCTAGGCCAATGGTTTGTATATAAAAATATATGGTTGTTTTATTTTAGAACCAACAATAGGTATCAAAATATACTTTCTCAGAATGAGATGCTTTAGTTAAATACTTTGCAATAGGCAATTGACTTTTGAATGCAATAGTTACAGTTTGTTGCAATAGGCAACACAATTTCAAACACAATAATACATTGAGCTCAGAGGGGATTTCAAGTTAAATGCAATTGATTACTTTTAGGATTACTTTTCTAACTCCAGGACTGGATCCTAGATTCAGTCCTGGGACAGTTCCTCGAAACAGGTGAGTAAATACGATTTAGTTACTGTTGTGATTTTTAAGCAATATGTTGGTATTTTAAAAGTTGACTCTTAGAAACTTTTTCTAATGAAATCACCTATGTTATCCTATGGGAGGAAATTCACTTAGCGGATAAGTGGGGTTATTGTTACTTTTTCTAGCTCAGTGTTGGATCCTAGATCAAGCACTATTGTACCACCTGTAAGCTGTTGAGAGAATGCGTTTAGGTTATACAGACAATTTTTAACGAATATTTGTAAGTTTGCAAAATCGACACTTAGAAACTTTTTCAGCAAAAACCAGGCAATGTTATCCTATAGAAGGAAATTCAAGTTGCAGGTAAAGTATGTTCTTTTTACTTTTGTAATCCAGTTTTGGGCTCCTAGGCTCAGTACTGTGACATCTATCTAAAACAGGTAAGTAATTACGTTTTCACAGTTGATATGATTTTTTTGATAAACAAATTTTATTTTTATACAGGCAGTAAAATGAAGGACATACATCCATTTGAGTAACTTGGCATCAACAAGACCTGTCACACAATCACTGAGAAGCCGTCGCATGATCTTTCCCCCCCATCCCCTCCCCTACGCTCCCACCCAATGTACTCCCTCTCCTAAACTAAGCCCCCCAGCCATTTTCCCCATATCTTGATAAACTTTTTGGTGCAACCCCGGGCCGTGGACAGTGACCGTTCCTGTGCAGCGCACCAGTCCACCCCTCTCCTCCATTTAGACCCACCGGGCGGGTCCGCCTGCTTCCAGACAGCCGCGATATCCCTTTTGGCCACCACCAGAGCCGTAGTCAGGAAATATTTCTCCTTACGGGAGCCATCCAGCCCATCCGTGATATTTGTAGTTTGCAAAAATCGACACTTAGAAGAAATTTCACAGAAAAACAGTCAATGGTTTCCTATGGGAGAAATTTGAGTTAGCGGTAAGTATGGTTGTAATTTCTTTTCAGGGTCAGGGCTGGGCACCAAGATCCAGCACTGGGATCTCTCCTAATAGCAGGTGAGTATTTTTGATTTCGTTACGCGGTTGATTTTAGGTGACTATTTTAAAGTTTAGAAACTCCACACTTAGAAGAATTTTCAAGTGAAACCAGCCAATGTTACCCTATGGAAGAAAAGTGAGTTATCGGCTTTTGGATAAGTACTCGACTGGCAGCGTTAAGGTGCTGGGCATAGACTCAGGGGTCTCCTAGGCTCAGGTAAGTACAGTTGTTACACCCTCCGCGGCACAGGGGCAGCCGGGTGCAGAGGGAGGTAGGCACAATGTTATCCTATGGAAGGCAGGGGGCCGTGGTTGGTGGCTGCTGGCTAGCAGGTCACGCGGCTGTTGGAGCTGGGCTCCTGGACACTCGCTCAGGGCAAATGGGGAAGGAGGTTAGAGTAGAAGTTGCACTGCCAGGGCCACTCAGGTGGCTGGGTGCAGGGTGCTTTTGAGTCATCGGGTAATCAATGGATTGCAATGGAGAAGCTCAAGAACGAACAAAGGCTGCAAGCTCGGGGACGAAGATTCTAAAGGTGCGACCACCCCTTCGAGAGGTAAGTTGGGTAGTTGGAGGATAGGTAGGTACCCAGGAGTTGGGCACAGGGGGCCGCAGGACGCCGGGTGCAGGGGTGCCTTTTGGTGTTGGGAAATCTAACCCTTTGTTGATCGCGGTTGGGGGGTCCCTGGGTCTGAGGCTGCAGGCGTTGTCAGGAGCATCGAGGTGGGTACTTGGGTGCCGGATTCGGGGTCCCAGTCGCCGGGGAGACGTTCTCGTAGTCTTTGTTCACTCCAGCACAGGTCAGGCTTGGCGGGTGCAGAGTGTGCATGGTTCGCGGTTCCTGGCTGATGCCATGGGTCAGTTACTTGCTTTGAGCAGTACCACTGCTCATGGGAGTCCCAGATGCTCAGTCACAAGGTAGCCATGTCCTCCGGGGTTTGTGAGGTTGCTGGCCACAGGAGGTGCCGGGATTTAGCAGGAGCAGGTTCGAGGGTCGACAGGCCGGTAGGGCTGGGGCCAAAGCAGTTGGTGTCTTCCTCTTGTTAGCAACTGCACAGCAGGTCTTCTTTCTTCTTGATCTTCTTTGCTGTGTCGGAATCTGGACCTAAGGAAGGAAGGTCCAGGGTGCGAGAAGTTCGCCTGATCTATGGTGTCACTAGTTCTAGTGTACACCCTGTATCAGTCCAAACAACCCTTATGGTGATTGGTTGTAAAGTCAACCTTATAGACCAGCTATCCTAGTGGTAGCATGGACAAGAGCAGTCTTAGGCTAAACTCTGTATGGCATGTGAAGCCAGCTGTTATACCATATGTAATCCCTTGAATACCAAATGAAAGGACACCACAACAGATATATATAAAAATAGAATGTATTTATTCTAGTCAAACCCTCAGCACTCTTTATGAGATTCGAGGTAAGTACAACACAGTCTTATTTAAGCATACATTAAGTCACACAGGTAAGTAATACAGTTAGGCCCTAGGGGCCACGCAAACCATATACTAAGTAAGTGGTATAAGGACCACTGTCACGAACACAGGATAGGCCTAGGCCTAGGGAATCGCTGGGGCTACACTAAACTACCAAAGGTTAGGAAGTGGGAGGCCCACGGGATTCAGGTGCAGAGTGGAAACACTCACGCGTAATCCGTAAAAGTCGATAGAATTACTAGCAGTAAGAAATTAACAGTTTTAGAGTTATAGTTTTACAGTACACTGTACAGGGGCCAATAAGGTGATCCTATCCAAATGGGTTATGCACCTAAAGTACATAGTATTAAATTAGAGAGAGAACAGCAGGGCTGTGGGTCTGATTAGCAGGCCCACAGCCACATCTAAGTCGAAAACCAGTGAAGCAAAAGCAAAAAGTGGGGGTGAACATAGAAAGCAGACCCTACTCTCCTACACGGTCTACTATACGCCTTTCCGCCTATACCACTTCTACCCAGAGTGCTGAAGAAGATCAAGCGTGACCGGTCCCAAGTTATTCTTGTGTCTCTGACCTCGGCTCGAAGAGTATGGTATCCCGAGCTACTCAGCATGGCTATTGATCCCCCGATCAGACTGCCTCTTCCGGAGGATCTTCTGTCGCAGCAACAGAGGACTGTCCTCCACCCGAACCTGTCCAGCCTCCACCTGCTTGCGTGGAGATTGAGCAGCAGCAGTTGACGTCTTTTGATCTGCCTCCCGAATTTTGTGATGTAATCTTGGCAGCCATGCGTCCCTCCACTAAGACGGTATACGCCTGCAGGTGGAATACGTTTGTGGCATGGTGCACAGCAAAGGCTGTGGATCCCCTTTCTGCAACTCTTTCAGAGGTCCTTCTGTTCCTCCTTTCTTTTGCCCAGCAGGGCTCTGCTCTGGGCACTATCAAGGGCTATCTCTCGGCCATTTCAGCCTTTTTACGGCTTCCAGATCAGCCTTCCCTTTTCAAGTCCCCTGTTGTAAATAGATTCTTGAAAGGCATTAGTCATCTTTTCCTCCTGTTCCTTTCATAATGCCTCAGTGGGACTTGAACCTGGTTCTGACATATCTGATGTGCGCTCCCTTTGAGCCACTTCACAACTGTCCTCTTCGTCTTCTCACTTTAAAGACCGCTTTGGTGGTGGCCATCACCTCTGCCAGAAGAGTGAGCGAGCTCCAGGCTCTTTCTTCTAAACCTCCTTTTCTCTCTGTCCATCTGGACAAAGTGGTTCTCAGGACTCGTCCATCTTTTCTGCCAAAGGTTGTCACGGCCTTTCATATCGGGCAGACCATCACTTTGCCCACCTTATTTCCGCCTCCGAATCCCTCAAAAGAGGAAGATAGGCTTAACCGTCTGGACCCAAAACGTGCGCTCTCATTCTACCTGAACCGCACACAACAGTTCCGGGTGGATGACCAGCTCTTTGTTGGCTACGTGGGCACCAAGAAAGGCCGGGCCATGCACAAGCGGACCATCTCTCGGTGGGTCCTTCTGTGTGTAGGAGAGTAGGGTCTGCTTTCTATGTTCACCCCCACTTTTTGCTATTGCTCCACTGGTTTTCGACTTAGATGTGGCTGTAGGCCTGCTAATCAGACCCAGAGCCCAGCTGTTCTCTCTCTAAATTCATACTATGTATGTACTTTAGGTACATAACCCAATTGGTAAGGATCACCTTATAGGTCCCTGTACAGTGTACCTTAGGTACCCAGGGCCTAGGTGTACCCTAGGCCTACCAGGGGCTGCAGCATGTATTATGCACCCCTGGCTGGCCTTCCATTATTACACAACTGGCTGATCACTCAGCTGGGGCAAGGTCGTGTAATCACCCCTTGCTTAGGCATAGTATTCCTATGCCTACATTAGATATAGACACATGGGTAACCTATCAGTCACTCCTATGGCAGGCCTTAACAATCCTGAAGGCAGAGTGCTTGGAAACATGTGAGATGGTGCTCTAGCATGAGCTGAGCCTGTCTGCAGCTTTCGGAACCATGTCCTTATAGCTGTTCTATGATATGGCCTACCATATACTCTTAAAGTGCCTTATAATCCTCGCGGTTATGGTAACTATGGTTTGGGTTTATCGAAACATGTCGTATAAGGTGTCTAACACTGTGGAATACTACCCCCACACCATTTCTGGTGGTGAGGATAGTATTCCCCCCTTCTAGAGGGAGAAGACATGTTAAATTCCTACTACCCGGTTAAAGTTAACCAGAGCCCCAGCATCACAAAATGGATGCTGCTGCCACAGACACAAGTCTGACCTCCTGCTGCTGGGAGTCCTTCCAGCGAGGGAGGCTTGGACAATAGGTTTCCTGCCTTGGGAGGTGCTAGCACCACCCTAGACAGGCCTTAGTGTATTGGGGCAGGGAGGGATGAATGAAACGAGACACTGCCTGGGGCACACAAGGTGTCCCATGCATAGTCCGGTTCAAACCGGTGCTGGGGCACTCCAGCCCCAGTCCTGGCGCGAAACTGGACAAAGGGAAGGGGGTGTAACCCCCCCCCCTCCCTGGTCCCACCCATAGGAGGGACCTAGCAGGTAACCCACCCCCCAGATTAGTATAAGAGTGGGAGCTGAGTCCCTAGGACTTTAGATTATCCTGAAAACCTGCAACTTGAACAGAAACTCTGGACCTTCGACATTCGACTACGGAAGAAGACTGAAGAATCTCCCTTGTGGGTAAGGAGTGGCCACCCTGTGCAAACAGGCACCATCAAGCGACTTGCCGTTTGCTTTGCCTAAGTTCTACGAGGAACCGACTGCAGAGCCCGACCAGCGCCTTGACTTCCAGACTTCTCCGACCCTGATCCACATCCACAGCAAAGCTGAGATCCGTGGAGGCGACGAGAGACGTGGGACCGGCTACCTGGGAAAATTGGCTACTAGCTTCCAGCGCAGCTTCTGAGGCATACCTCGAAGTTGTGCCCTGGGGATTGAGAAGCCCCAACCCCGAGCACCATCTGCACCGAAGATCAGCCCTCCACACTCCACGAGTTCTGCGTGGGGCCCTTCTGCATTTTCCTGCTCAACGCGTCTGTCCGGTTGCTTGCCCGTTGGCTAGTGACCTCTGCGACGACGAACCTTTGACTTTCCACTGCTGGTTTGGCTCCTCCAGACTGGCCCTTGCTTCCCTGTGAAAGAGAAGCACATCAGGCCTTCCTGGTCTGCAACAGAAGCGAAACTTCATTCTGCGTGGGTTGCGCTTGCCAAGGCTTGTTGTGTCCCAACTCGACATCGAGGCCGCCGACAGCAAGAGCCCTCGTGGGACAGCTCTCCTCCTGGTTCTGGTCGTCCTCGACGCCTCCTGGTACCCGTGGCTGCTGCGACAACTTCACCTCTTCACCTGCATCTTCACGACATCGCCTGGTTCCTTCCCGGCTCCTGGCTGGTGACCTAGACTCTGTCCCCTCTGCTTGCAGGTATCCTCCTTCTTGATTCCATCCTTGGAATCCACCGGACACTCTTCACTGACTGCCTGTCGGCATCTTTCTTCAGGCATCCATAGGAGTCGACAACGAAACCCGACGCAAGTTCACACCTATGCACCCGCAGCCCGTGGGCTAGGTAACTTGAGTACTCCGGTGCTCACAAGGGTATTGACTATCCTAGTGTCTAGTTTCCAAGTCTCTAACTCCTAGTTCCTTCCAAAGTGTCCTAAAACTCTTAATTTCTAAACATTATTATTTCTATCGACTTTAAAGCATTACGCGTGAGTGTTTCCACTCTGCACCTGAATCCCGTGGGCCTCCCACTGCCTAGCAACTGATAGGATAGTGTAGCCCCAGCGATTCCCTAGGCCTAGGCCTAACCTGTGTTCGTGACAGTGGTTCTTATACCACTTACTTAGTATATGGTTTGCGTGGCCCCTAGGGCCTAACTGTATTACTTACCTGTGTGACTTACGTATGCTTAAATAAGACTGTGTTGTACTTACCTCGAATCTCATAAAGAGTGCTGAGGGTATTTTGACTAGAATAAATACATTCTATTTTTATAATATATCTGTTGTGGTGTCCTTTCATTTGGTATTCAAGGGATTGCAAATGGTATAACAGCTGGCTTCACATGCCATACAGAGTTTAGCCTAAGACTGCTCTTGTCCATGCTACCACTAGGATAGCTGGTCTATAAGGTTGACTTTACAACCAATCACCATAAGGGTTATTTGGACTGATACAGGGTGTACACTAGAACTAGTGACATCATATATCAGGCCAACTTCTCACACTGTGCATAAAGGCTTGTTATTCTTTGGCTAAAAAGGAGCCTCCGGTGGGGCTGTGCGCCCATTCTACCAGGGCGACGGCAGCCGCTACTGCTTTGGGACGTGGAGTTCCCTTGCATGACATCTGTCAGGCAGGTACGTGGGCCTCGCTGCACACGTTTACCAAGCATTACTGCCTGGACAGCCAAGTCCGGAGAGATGGCTTCTTTGGCCGTTCTGTTCTCCAGGACTTTCTGGTGTGATCTTGGTTTTCAGACCCACCAACGGGGTTGGTATTGCTGGGGTATCTATTCTAAAGTAAGGAGTCTATCACTACGTGTTTCTTTTATCTGCACAAGTTACTTACCTTCGGTAACAATATATCTGTAAGAAACATTAGCAGTAATAGATTCCTTACCGGCCCCACCCATCCTCCCCGTTCTGCGAACTGATTTCAAGGGTTAAGGTCATCCCTTTCAAGGCCCTATTTTCATGGCACCAGTGGTCAGTTTCTTGTATGACTGCGCTCCAGGCGTGGAAAGTCATGTACAGAACTAACATCCACGTGCAAGCGCGGCGTCTAAGTAACTGCCGCAACGTCATCTCGGTGACCACTGCGCCAACGACGGATGCAGAGCCGCATGACGCCACCTTCCGACGTGCTGATGAAAATCTTTCCGGATGCATCTGACGCTTGGGGGTAATTCTTAGGTAAGGAATCTATCACTACTAATGTTTCTTACAGATATATCATTACCAAAGGTAAGTAACTTGTACAACTGTGAGCTTCTTCCTGTAAGATTCCAACATTTTGATGACCTGCAATATAAAGCTAAGTGTATCTGATAGAGACATCTAGCCGCATATTCCTTATCTTAGAATACCCCCAGGCGTCAGACTGGATCCGAAAAAGTTTTTGCAGCAGCACCTCTGCGCGCCGGGGGACGACCCCGCCCTAACGTCGTCCACGTATGCGACATCAACGAGGTCATATAAGTCCCTCCCGGCGCGCTGACGTCCGTTTCCTTCTTTTCTGCATGCAACGCGGATCTGAAGTAAGCAGTTCCTCTGGCCTGTTTTCAGGCCTTTTTTTGACACTTCGCGTCTGGAAGTGTGCGATGCCTTCGGGCTTTAAATCTTGTACTTCCTGTTCGCGGCAAATGTCTGCGACGGACCCACATCTTATCTGTACTCTACGGACTGCGACGCCTGCCAACACCTCAAACCGAAGTTCCGGCGGGAGCGCCGGATGAAGCTTCTTTCGGCACAGCTGTCCCGGTCGGAGTCGTATCGTCCCCCGGCCTCTTCAACGCAGTTACGCCGTCGATCGCCTTCTGGGGCCCGAGGCCGTCGTTCGCCACTTCTTGGTAAGTCGCGGCGCATGTCGCCGAGGTCCTCGCCCTCACTTTCATCTGTTGTCAGGTGTACTGGTTCCCGGAACATTCCAGCCTACGCCCCCGACAGGCAACCCCCCAATATCCGCCCTATCCAGGTGCGGTGGCAACTCGGGCCCAGATGGAGGCCTATGCCGCGGCTCTGCAGACCTCCCTGGGGTCCTCTCTCATCCCTGGGGCATCCTTGGCGCCTCCGCTACCTGTGGGGTCCCCGATGGACTCGCCGGTGGGTTCACCCCCGGCGTCAAATGAGCCCTTGCCCTCCAGGGTTTTGTCGGTGATGTGGTATCGTCAGTGCACGACCCGGCTGGGTCTCCCTTTAAGATCCATATGGCGTCGTCGGGGTGCGGACTGGCTGGGTCCCCCTCTACCACACATTGCAGCCCTGCCGTGCCGCATAACCCCGTGGGGCTCCCTGTGGCGTCACAGGTGGGTTCTGGTGTTCAAAGCCTCGCTTTGTGCACGCCTCGGCCTTCTGGGCAGGCGGCTGCCTGTCCGGAGCCGGGGTCTGAGCCGTTCTGGCGCCGTAGACCCGCCTCCCCGGCTCTGCCTCCGCTTCTTTCTTTGGAGTCGGAGCCTGTTGTGGTTGAGGCGGAGTCAGCACTGGTTCGGCGCCGGAAGCTTGCCTCCCCGGCTCCGGCTCCGGCGCCTTCTCCTTCTTCGGAAGGGGAGCTTGTTGCCTCCCTGGCTCTGCCTCCGCTTCTTCCTTCTGAGTCGGAGCCTGTTGTGGTTGAGGCTGAGTCGGCGCCGCAGGCTTGCCTCCCCGTCTCCTGTGCCTTCTCCTTCAGAAGGGGAGCTTGTTATGGATTTGGCGCCGGACAAGGCTCGATCGGCACCGACTAAAGTCGTTTTGGCACCGCATCAAGGCCGGGTTGTTGACTCTTTGCATGTGGAGAGAGTTTGGCGTCTGCCTCACGCCCGGTGACGCTGGATGTATTCTTGCCTGTGCCTCACTTAGAATATGTGGATCCGGCAGGATCCCCACCTCCTCAGGAGCACCTGCACCCAGCAGGCTCCTCGCCTCCTCAAGAGCCTCATCGGGACCCCCATTCGTCAATGGGGCTCCCCTCAGTTGGGCATTAGTCGCACCCTCACTGTCTTGGGAGGGTTAGCTTACAGCCCTCACCTACGGATGAGCTACTATCCCCTCCTCGGAGGGCTACCGAGGCTGGTGCTGCTTTTCTGAGAGTGGTCTCCTTGGCCACTTGGATTTTGGGACATGCAACCCCCTTCGGCGCCCTTGTCTGTGGACCCTTTACTTGATTTCCTTCACTGTAGGTCAGGGAATGTGGAGCCGCCTCTGCCCTTTGAAGCTTCTCTTTATGATGCCCTTTTGGGTACCTGGGTTCGGCCAGTTTCCGGTGATCCAGTGGCTTGTTCTGTCTTGCACCACCACCGTCCTGCTCCACATGATCTGGTCTGCTTATTTGTGCATCCAGATGTGCAAGGGTTTGTTGTGCAAACTGCCTTCCCTTCCTTGCCCCTGCTAATACTTCCTCCCTCATGGGAGTCCATATGGCTTGAGTCATGGGGTCGGAACATCTTTTTCTCCACTAGTGCTGCACTACGGTCACTAAATATAGTGTGTGTCCTGGTTCGGGCTCCCTCTGCCCTGTGGGACTCTGCAGAGTCTTTGCTCTCCACCAGCACTAAAGGCGCTTGTGTTGACCTCCTTTATCTTCTCTGGGATGGTCGTGACCTTGCTGAGTTTACGATCCACTCCGCCTTGGATACTGTTGATTCCTTAGGCCGGGCTATGGCTGGTTCAGTTGCCTTGCGGCGCCATGCTTGGTTACGGGGTAGCGTCTTCCCGGAGAATATCCGGGAGAGACTTGTTGATTTACCCTTTGATGGGGTTTTATTGTTTGATGCTCACGCCGACTCGCCTGTTAAGCGCCTCGTTGCGGGTTTCCCTCCTCCCCCCATCCCCCTCCCCCCCTCTTCTTTAGGCCTGTGTTCCTCAGGCGTTTGTTCTGGGGTGGTACCTTTTCATTTAGCATCCTTTTGATGCGTTATGTGTTTTAGGCCGATAGTAAGCCTTAGGTCTTCCTTTCGCATGGTCGTGGGTGATTACCCATTCATTTAGCATCCTTTGGGTGCATTATGCGTTTTAAACTGGCAGTTAACCTACTGTAGTATCACACGAAGGAAGAGACAAGGGATTGAGTCTTCTCTGACTCCCTTAAGAGTATATAAATCTCACACAACAGAGAAAAACTTCATGGCAAAAATAGATATACTATACATTAGAAACGGGAAAATCAAAAGAATTCTTAGTACTGCCCTCAGACACTTGATAGTGTCATGCTTCATCATTGGGCCGCATCATACAACCAGGTGCAGACCAACACACAGGATGGAGCGCAACTTTTTTAGAGAGAAGATGAAGGATAGTGGTGAGGGTAGAGTGTAATAAAGAAAGGCAAAAACACAAAAGTGTCACTCAAATCATAAAGGAAAACAAATATTTCTCCTGGAAAAAGGGACCAAGAGAAGTGCAGATATATTTCTAAAACTACCTATGGGTTAACCCGTAACTATTTATTTTGTGTCAACCTCCGGCAGGATTAAAATTGTCAATATGGGGTATTCAGGGAAGGTAACGACCCTTCTATCCCCACTGCAGTTACCAACATGTTTCTGCCAGCTTTTTATGCGCCAAACCAGGTCGCTCTGGCATTCGTCAGGGTGTTGGTCCCTATTTATTGGTCTGTACCCCTATTAGGGTATTTTTTACCTTATTACTCTGTAAATATGGGCTTTGCCACAACGTCTCTCTTTACTGGATATTTCCAGGAGGATTTCACAATTCTACGAGAGAAAAACATAAGAGGAAAAACCAACCTTGATTTTCATACTCCTCGTTGTTATCATTAGCCTTTACTTATTTCGAGTTTCCCACGCATTATTTAAAAGTTTCATAACAGCTTATTCATTCAACATACACCTTGACCCCTCACCGTGGGCACACCATACTCCTTGTGAACATAATAACTCAACACAGGACGTGGAAGTAGTGGTTGGATTTAAAAACTATGCATTGATTCACTGCATAGATACTTCAAAGCTAAGAGAAACCAAAACTTAACCCTACCACAAATCCCAGTGAATTATATTAGTAAACAATGCATTCATAAAGATCCATGTCTACTTACAAGAGTTTAAGGATTTTTATTCTAAACCCGGGACTGTGGGGGGGGTGCTCTTATCGTCACACTCTGGATGCGTGTGATACATCAGGTGTACCAAGGAATAAAGTAGAGAGAACAGGACGGCAAGGTTACTAAAATACTTCGCACAAACAAATATTTATATGCCCCCGCCTCTTCTTCGTCTAAACTCTACTTTATATAGAGCGGCATTCCTCGTTAATCTCAAGCACATTCCGCCTACATTTGAATTCACCAATAAATTAGAGTCCCACCGATGTTAACCTACTGTGGCAGTGTTGCACAGATTGTTCCTCTGACTGTGGCTTGTCCTGATAGGTGTTCCCCGTTGTTGGGGTGTGCATACTCCGTGTTGGGTACTTGTTTGCTATTATATAGCTCTATTTATGTCAACTGGGCCTAAGAGATCCCTTGGCCTCTGTGCGTCCTCTGCCGCTGTATGGTGCTCAATGTTGTTCCTTGGCGTCATCTTGTATACGTCATGGGTCATCTTGCTTATTTGCTTCATTCTCCTCCTTGGGCAGCTTCCGTCTGCCATTACTGCACCAGGTGTGTTCTTCTACAACCATGTTGCATAGTCATGGCTAGTTTACCCGTTTTTGCTATATTTATGTATATATACAAGTTCCATGGATACTCTTCTTCCTACGTCTTCACCTCTTTTCGAGGCTGCAAGGTCTGGTCCGAAGTCTCCATGTTTCAGGGAGCTTTTCAGTGATGCATGCGGCCTTGCCAATAAGGCCCTTTTTGCGTTCCACTTACTGGGGTGGTTCCCCGGTTTTACACTGCTCCCTTCTTCGTGTTCAGATACTGAACGATACTCTCTTCTGGACAAGGGTTACTTTCCTTCCAGTCGGAGGGTGTGGTCTGAAACTCTGAGATTCTTTCTCCATTTCTGCGCCTTAGCACGTTGGTGCCTCTGCTGCACCTTCCTTCGGATGTGCATCCTTCTTTAAGTTCACCCTAAATTAAATCGGCTGGGCATGCGGGACGGGTCTTCTGATGTCAGTTGTCCTAGGTCTACACCCTGCATATCTGTATTTCGTGTGTTGATTATCACCTTAGTCTTCCAGCTGCCTGGTCGAGCAGCCTTATGCTTATTTTAGCTACGCCACCTTATGGTCTCTGTGGCTGTTTGCTCTGTGCATGTTTCTGTGGTGGCGTGCATCAGGATGCTTAAGATTGTTACTGTTCGCCCCTGTTTGGGACTGGGTGTGCACTTGGCGTATTCTTGTCTCCGCCTGCAATTCTAAAAACATTGCTGGGTTCTACCTCTTGACCATTGGTCCTTGGCTGTAGCCTCTCCTGCCTTCCTTCCGTGGGATAGCCTAGTAGGCTCTGGTTGCATCTCTTCATGTTTCTTCTCAACCTTTGGTCGTTGTTCATACTGCGTCATTAAGCTGAGAGTGGTCCTTCTTCCTCTCTCTTTCTTCTGTTCTGGTATATGGCTGGTTCCGTTTCTACCTCTCATGCTTATACAGGTATGGTGTAGCGCCATTCTGCCATTTTTGGGATGTCTTGCATCCCGTTATCTTTTGCTCTTCCGAGCTATTTGGGTTGCTGTCTGACTGTTCCGCCACAGCCTTCCCCATTGTCCGTCACTCTGTTGCCGGCTCAAGTGTTTGGCGCTTTCTGTTGTTCTGTCGCAGACCCACCTCCCCTTTGGGGTATGGCTGTGGTATCTATTCTAAGTTAAGGAATCTGCGGCTTGATGTCTCTGTCAGATGTACGAGTTACTTACCTTCGGTAACGATGTATCTTGTAGAGACGTTGTCTAGCCGCACATTCCTTAACGCCCACCCAGCCTCCCTGTTTTGCGAGGACCTTGCCAAGTGGGGTTCTCCACTGGCCTCTTTCAGTTGCCATTGAATTTTCTGTCACGGGTGCTCACATTGTTGCGTCCCTTTGAGAATTGCCATAATACAGCTGACTCCCTCTCAGGGGTTTCTTTCCTGTAAAATGATGCCTCTTGATTAACCTTCACTAGGAGATTCACCTCCTTTTTCTTTTCTTCTCCTGCTGCCTTCCCTCCCTCCCGCCTTCTCTATTGGCTCAGGGTTCTAGTCTCCTCTACAGTCTTCTTCTTTGGGGATCTGTTGACCTCTGTTTCAGACCTCCATTACTATAGGGGCAGTGCCAGTCTTTTCATACCTTCCTGCGGTGGACTGTTGTTCTCTCTGTGCTCCGTTCTTGCTAGCCGACACAGTTCTACATGGTAATGACAGTCTATTTCTGTATGTTGTTCTACATGGTAATGACAGTCTACTTCTGTCTGTTACACTTGGGAAGGGTCTTCGCTTAGCTTGCGGGGGTCTTTCTCACAGCTTTTTCACTTGTATGTAGGCAGTGTCTAATTCTGTCTTTTACGATGGTGCCTTGCACTATCCTCCTTCTTTATTCACGGATTTTTGATCCCTCGCACGCTGTTCCCATACTTTCACAGTTTGTTGTTAGTGGCTCCGCGTTGTAACGCGGAAAAGTTTCTCCGAAGAAAACGGAGCTGCTCTTTCAGTGCTGTGTGCAGCTGTGAGGATCAAGAGGTTTTTGCCCTCCACAGTACTACTAGTGAGTAGCAAAATCATGGAGGCTTAGTCAACACTTGTCAATGTATTCCAAAATCTTTATTTTCTACAGCGATATTTCCCCTTTTTCTCATATAGGTATCCCAGGTCAACTTGAGGCTGATTAAAAGTACAAACGTAGAACTCTTTTAAATACTCTTACATGCATTCGTGAATTGGCTGCAAACCATCTATTATGGAAATAAAATGCTAATATTTGGGTCATATTCACATGCAATTAGTTCAAACAGAAAACACTGTCCTCTTTACACTTTAAGTAATAGGGAGTTGGACGTTTCATTGAAATAAACAGTACATTTTGCGATTTCAAGTTTTTTTTCAGGTGCAGGGGGTTGAGTAGATCAATAGAAAGTGGAGGGGGTTTGTTTTAAAAGCAAAGGGAGAAACAATGGGGGTGTGGTGATATGGGTTAACACAACTAATGCATGATAAAGGCAGAACTGCTGACCTTGGAACTGGGGAACCAGGTTAGTCTCTGCATCTGTTCAACATCCTGTGAAGATCACTAAACATGTGTAATAGCAAGATTTATTTTTGTTAATTTGAAGTGTCTGTGTAGGAAGGTGGATATCTGACTATGGTTACCCCCAACTTTTTGCCTAGTGTCTAGCTGGTTTTTCGACTTAGTTGGCCTGAGATCCTGCCATTCAGGGCCTCAGGCTGTCTGCTCTCTCTGTAAAATGGACTCCATGTACCCTAGGTACATACACCATTGGTAAGGATCACCTTATTGGACCCTGTACAGTGTACCCTAGGTACCCAGGGCATAGGTGTACCCTAGGCCTCCCAGGGGCTGCATCATGTATTATGCCACCCCTGGTCTGGCCTTCCAATCAGACACAACTGGCTGATCACTCAGCTGGGGCAAGGTCGTGTAATCACCCCTTGCTTAGATATAGTATGCCTATATCTACCCTTTTATATAGACACATGTGTACCTATCAGTCACTCCTATGGCAGGCCTTAACAATCCTGGAGGCAGAGTGCTTGGTAACATGTGAGATGGTGCTCTAGCATGAGCTGAGCCTGTCTGCAGCTTTCGGAACCAAGTCCTTATAGCTGTTCTATGATATAGCCTACCATATACTCTTAAAGTGCCTTATAATCTTAAACGGTTATGGTAACTATAGTTTGGCTTTATCAAAACATGTCGTGTAAGGTGTCTAACACTTTGGAATAATACCCCCATACCATTTTTGGTGATGAGGATATTATTCCTCCCTTCTAGAGGGAAAGACATGTTAAAATCATACTTCAACTGTTAGCCTCTGACCAAAGCCTCAGCATCACAAAATGGATGCTGCTGCCACGACACAAGTCTGACCTCCTGCAGCTGGGAGTGATCCCAGCCAGGGAGGCCTGGACAATAGGTTTCCTGCTTGGGGAGGTGCTAGCACCTCCCCAGACAGCCTTTAGTGTATTGGGGCAGGGTGGGCTGAAAGGAATGAGACATGCCTGGGGCACACAAGGTGTTCCTTGCATAATCCAGTTCAAACCGGCGCTGGGGCACTCCAGCCCCAGCTCTGGCGCGAAACTGGACAAAGGGAAGTGGGTGTAACCACCCCCTCCCAGGTCCCACCCATAAGGCGTGACCTAGCAGGTATCCCAGCCCCCCAGATTAGTATAAGAGTGGGAGTTGGGCCTCAAGACTTTAGATTATCCTGAACCTGCAAAACTGAACAGAAACTCTGGACCTTCGACATTCGACGAAAGAAGAAGACTGAAGAATCTCCCTTGTAGCCAAGGAGTGGCTACCCTGTGCAAACAGGCACCATCAAGAGACTACCCTTTGCTTTGCGACCGTTCTACGAGGAACCGACTGCAGAGCCCGACCAGAGCCTTGACTTCCAGACTTCTCCGACCCTCATCCACATCTGCAGCAGAGCTGAGATCCGTGGAGGCGACGAGCGACGTGGGACCGGCTACCTGGAAAAAGTGGCTAGTAACTTACAGCGCAGCTTCTGAGGTACCCTCGAAGTTGTGCACCGGGGATTGAGAAGCCCCAACCACCATCTGCACCGAAGATCAGCCCCCCACACTCCACGAGTCCTGCATGGGGCCCTTCAGCATTTTCCTGCTTGCCGCGTCTGTCCGGTTGCTTGCCCGCTGGCTAGTGGCCTCTGTGACGACGCACCCTGAAATCTTCTGCGCTGGTTTGGCTCCTCCAGACTGGCTCCCGCTTCTCTGCAAAGAAGAAGCACCCCAGACCTTCCTGGTCTGCACCAGAAGCAAGTCCTTCGTTCTTCGTGGGTTCCGCTTGCCAAGGCTTGGTGAGTCCTAGTCCAACTTCGACGCCGCCGACAGCAAGAGCCTTCGTGGGACAGCTCGCCTCCTGGTCCTGGTCGTCCTCGACGCTTCCTGGTCCTCCTGGCTGCAGCGACAAGCTTCACCTTCACCTGCAATCTTCACGACATCGCCTGGTTCCTTCCTGGTTCCACGTGGTCACTGGCTAGTGACCTTGACTCTGTCCCTTCTGCTTGCAGGTTTCCTCTCTTCTTGATCCCAGCCTTGGGATCCACCGGACACTCTTCACTGACTGCCTGTCAGCATCTTTCTTCAGGCATCCATAGGAGTCGACGACGAAACCGACGCATCTTCACCCCTATGCACCCGCAGCCTGTGGGCTAGGTAACTTGGGTACTCCGGTGCTCATCAGGATAGTGACTATCCTAGTGTCTAGTTTTCAAGTCTCAACTTCCTAGCTACTCCGGAAGTGTCCTAAATCTACCGTTTTCTAAACTGTACTATTGCTATTGACTTTTACGCATTACGCGTGAGTGTTTCCACTCTGCACACGAATCCCGTGGGCCTCCCACTTCCTAACTAACGCTAGTATAGTGTAGCCCCAGCGATTCCCTAGGCCTAGGCCTACTCTATTTCCGTGACAGTGGTTCTTATACCACTTACTTAGTATATGGTTTGCGTGGCCCCTAGGGCCTAACTGTATTACTTACCTGTGTGACTTAATGTATGCATAAATAAGACTGTATTGTACTTACCTCTAATCTCATAAAGAGTGCTGAGGGTTTGCTTAGAATAAATACACTTTATTTTATATATATATCTGTTGTGGTGTCCTTTCGTTTGGTATTCAAGGGATTATATATGGTATCACAGCTGGCTTCACATGCCATTCAGAGTTTAGCCTAAGACTGCTCTTGTCCATGCTACCACTAGGATAGCTGGTCTATAAGTTTGACTTTACAACCAATCACCATAAGGGTATTTGGACTGATATAAGGTGTACACTAGAACTAGTGACATCATACATCAGGCCAACTTCTCACAGTCTGTAATTTAAATGGTACTCATGTAAAGCACTCCAATCCTTTTAGGACATGAGTGAGGGCACAGGAGGTGGCTGATGGTTTTCTTTGATCTGTAAGTAACACACACCACTGTTACTCAACCAATCTACTCAGTCTACCGATCTCTACAGCCTGGAAGGCTAAGCATGCCCTGCTGGGATTGGGATTTGTGATCTTAACTTAACCCGCTAATTAGCAGCAAAATTCAGCTCACTGAGTCACCCAACAAGCTTTAAAAGGGGACTGCACTAGTAACCCACAGATAGCACTAGGCTAACCGGTCTCTAACTCACTGCAAAGGCGATCTCTGTGCAGAAAGACTGTGCACAAAAGTGGTTCCAGGCCCTAACAATGACGGTAGCAGCAGAGTCGCTTCCACAGGTCACATAATTTTTACAAACTTTCACACGTATTGATCAGACCGAACCAGAGTTGACAGCACTCATCCCAGGAAATTCATTTACAAGAGACATCTTCCCCCTTCACTGAAGCATTGACAATAAACATTTAATGGAGTCAGCTCCTCGGGCTTCTCCAGACAGAGCAGGGAAGCTTGAAGCAGACACTCAGGACAAGCTCCCCTTCAAAGACCTCTGCCCACGCCGCCACATTACAACAAAACATCAGAAACAAAACAAAAAAACGAACCTTTTTTCTTTAAAACATGTATACGTTCAGCTTAATCACCGGCGCCCAGGTCTCTACTGTCCGCACCGGAAGCCTATCCGTTTGTGATCACTGGTGCTTAAGAAAATGTTAAATACAGTTAATGCAATATTAATCTCCTTTGGTGATACAAAATGCAATATTTGCCGGCAGCTATTGAGCTGTTGTACACAGAGAGCTGGCGCAAACAGCCCCAGCCCGTTAGTGGGGAGGACAAGCCAGGTACTTACAGTTAAGTGCTCTGCAAATGAAAAGGGAAGCTTCCCCAAACACAAGCAGGAAACCAAGAAAAAAAAAAGTCCCCAAAAGAACACAAACATTACAACGCGAATTCATACAATAGTTAGTCCCTGCTGTGTGGGAGGGATGAAAGAGAAAAGGAGGGACAAAGAGGCAGGACTGACCAGTAGCAAGCAAGGATTTTTAAATGACACTAAAACAAACAAATCAAACGCTAAGGGAGGGCTTTAAGCTTACGAGAAGTATACAAAAGTATACAAGAGGTTGTACGCTTACGCTCGACTTAAAAAGTGGAATGCAAACTACGACCGAAGTCGGGACTTGGACCAGGACACTCATAAGAGCTGGGGACACAAGGAACCACCCAATGTAAATTCCCAGGAACCCAACAGAGGTTGTGTGCAGAGTGGAAACACAGCCGCGTACTCAATATAAATCAACAGGAAAGTCGTGGTTGCAGTTTTGAATTAGGAGGACCCTTCCCAGTGGACCCTGAAGAAACCTTGTGGAAGATAGAAGGTTGGAGAGTCACCCCACCCGTGGATACCCATTGATACCTACACGAGGAAGCTGAATGCATAGGTGTAAAGTGACGTAGGAACCCGCCGTAGACCACAATGGAGGACTTCAGAAAAGATGCCGCTGGCGAAGACTATGCAAGAGTCCGGTGGAATCCAAGGGTGGATTCTTAAAGAGAAGAACCTGCAGGCAGAGAGGACATAGTCTGTGCCCCTTGGTGACCAGGAGGCATGGAAATGAAATGACCACCGATGACGGAGGATGCAGGAGTGATGACTGTGACCTTGTTGTAGCAGCTGTGGGGAATGGGTAAGGCTGAAGCAGACCAGGAGCGTTCACAAGCTGTACCACATCGGCAGTTGAGAACTAGGGGGTCGGTGTTTGGCAGGAGCATCATCAAGCCTTGGTAGCAGCAACAGACCTGGAAAACGATGAAGGAGCAACGTTGAGACCAGCAACACCCAAGGGATTAACCAAGTGCAGGCAAGTCAAAGAGGGCCAAGTGCAAGCAAGGGAGCCCACTGAAGCAAGAGAAGACCCTCGAGAGGACCTACAGGCCAAAGGCACAAGAATCGCAAGACCTCGAGCAGCTCACCAAAGATGCCGGCCCTCGGTACAGAAGATGCAGTGAGGACGAATTTCTTGACAGAAAGAGATGCTGGAGCTTCTTGCAGCCCGACGATCTCTGGAGTGCAGGGCCAATAAGCCTTTGCAAGGGCAGTGCACAGGGGTTCAGTCCCAGTGGTTCTGACGAGGGATACTGGCCTCAAAATTGCAGAGTACAAGTCAGGCCTTTGAGGGAGTTGCAGAACCTGTGTTGCTGAGCCTTTCGAAGTCTGTGGGACATCCTGTGCAGCAGACCATTCAGCTTTGTTCTGGTGCCTGCAGATGCAGGGGAGTGACTCCTTCACTCCAAGGGAAGATTACATCGGGTGTCCTTAATGCCCACAGGTCTGATGAAGATCTTGAAGGAAGCACAGATACAGATGACAAAGAAGTCTTGCAGACCAGCAAGACCAGGAGCAGCAGTAGTCTTCTGTAATGCAGTCTCAGTTCCAGGCGCTGTCCAAGTGTCCAGACAAAGTGACGTGGTTTCAGGCTTGTGTCTTGTCCCACGACGAACCTGAGGACCCACCAATAGGTAAGCCATTTTATACCCTAAGAAAGGGGTTAGGACGACTCACTGTTCCCTTCCAGAGGAGGAGGAGGTGGACAGAGGGAAGGATACTCCCAGGTCCTTTGTCCAGTTTCGTGCCAGAGCAGGAGCTGAAGGCTCCCAGAACTGGTTCTAAGTAGTATGCAAGGAGGGCACCAAATGTGCCCTTCAAAGCAGTCTGGTGGCGCTGGCAAGCGCCATACCCCAGCTCAGTACACTGAAGTTTTATCTGGGAGGTGGTCACACCTTCCTTGGGACAGAAACCTATTGTTCTACCTTCCCCTGCTCGACCTCAGCTCAGCAGCAGGAGGGTAGAGTAGTGTCTGTGGTCCGCAGCAGCAGTAGTTTGCGGGCTGACCCTGGAAGGCTGTAATCGGGAGTACTGGTGGCTTCCCGGAGGAGTCCCCACCCCTCCCCCTCCAGGGCATGGAATCATACCTCCAACACCAGGAACTGTGCTGGGTATGATTCCAACATGTTTGTTACCAAACATGCCCCGGTTCAGGACAGCTACTTTATAGTGTAGAAAAATGGAGAGAAAGTGGCGCCTGGGATATGCTCTCATTGATAAAGAGAGATACAGAGAAAATATTAGAGTTTATAAAACAGAAATAATCTCTGCCCAATCTATCTATTACAATGAGAAAATCATGACAGCCAGATCTAAACCTAAAGAAATTTATCAGGTAGTCAAAACTCTTTCCAAAATTCCCTTACCTACAATCACAACTCATGCTTCTACCTCCCGCTGCAATGAATTAGCTGAGTTTTTCTTTCAAAACATAAATACAATATACTCTTCATTCATAACCCTTAGATCAGAAGCTGTTACATCACATCCTACAAACGCCACCGAACATTCTAAGCTAGCCTACCTGAATGAATTTCCATTATTAGATCTGGAATCGCTTACATCTCTCGCTCTTCAGGTAAAATCCGGTTCTCCCCTTGATCCTGCACCCTCTTAAAATGATGAATATGGCCAATCCAATCCAATCATTTTTCCTACCCTCTTGGATTTACTCAACAGCTCCATTTCATCAGGGATGGTACCTCCCGCCTGGAAACACGCAATGGTGAAAGCATTGTTAAAAAAAACAAATCTCAATCCATTAGACCCTAATAATTACCGCCCAATCTCCTTGCTACCGTGGGCAGGTAAAATTTTGGAGAAGTTCATCAACCGCCATGTCACCAACTATCTCGAGGAGAACCTTCTACTGGACGCCACCCAAACTGGGTTTCGCCCTAGACACGGCACAGAAACAGCGCTGTTAGCCGTTACGGAAGAAGCTAGGAGGATCATGGATCGAGGAGGGACAGTGGCAGTGGTCCTCGTCGATCTAAGCGCAGCTTTTGACACAGTTTGTCATAAAACCTTGTTATCCCGACTCTCCGATCTTGGCATTTCAGGAAACGCTCTTGACTGGCTGAGTTCATTTCTCAGCAATAGAACTTTTCAGGTCTTTGATGGCGATTCTTACTCCACAAGCAGACCCCTAAACTGCGGCGTGCCCCAGGGCTCCTCACTGAGTCCCACGCTGTTCAATGTGTACATGAGGCCACTGGCGGGGGTCGTCCAAAAATATGGTATTAAGATCATATCATATGCGGACGACACTCAGCTGGTGGTCTCCCTGACACAGAAAGGCAGCGTGCTTTCTCAATCCAATCTGGCAGCATGTATGGAGGAGGTTAAAAGCAGGATGACAAACTCATCCTTAAAACTCAACGGCGATAAGACCGAGATAATGATTCTCGGCCCCTCTCCTCCTTCTATCCATGACCTGCTATGGCCCGTAAGTCTAGGACCAATGCCAACTCCGAAGGAAGACCTAAAAAGCCTAGGAGTATGGCTAGATAACAAACTTACACTAAATACTCAGGCAACGAAAACAGCTGCAACCTGCTTCGGGATTATTAGAATGCTGAAAAAAATCTTGCCAATATTACCTTTTGAAGCCAAGCAGGTGGTTATCCAGGGCCTTGTACAATCTAGATTGGATTTTAACAATGCTCTATATTTAGGAGCACCAGAGTATGTGCTGGAAAAACTGCAAAGAACACAGAACTGTGCTGCCCGCACCCTTCTTCAGATCCCTCGCAGACAGTCAATCAAGGCAGGGATCAGATCTCTCCACTGGCTCCCAGTCAGAGAGAGAATAAAGTTCAAAGCCCTTTGCATATCGCACCAAGCCTTTTATAGAGCGAGCCCGGAGATCAACCATTCTCTTCTCTCCCCTTACTGTCCCGGTAAAACTCTTCGCTCCACCAATGCATTTCTCGCCGTAGTTCCAAGAATTAAAAAAGCCAGAGCAGGTGGTAGGTCCTTTTCTTTGAACGCTGCCAGACTCTGGAATTCCCTTCCCTTCTCACTCAGATCCAACCTCATCCTTCTTCACTTCCGTAAAGAACTGAAAACATTTTTATTCAGAAACTAATCTCCTCCGATCTCCTGTCTCTAATCCTCCTTGTCCTCTCCTGGTCCCTCCTCAGAGTCTCTTTCCACTACTAGCGCCTGGACGCCCGTGGGCAGCAGATGCGCTCTATAAAAAACCTTTCATTTCATTCATTTCATAGTTAGCCATCGCATAGTGACGGATATACATGAATAGATACCCAATCTATTCTGTATCAAAATGGCTGACTGCACTTACAAAGCCTGGAGAATCGACTCTAAGATTTGTAGGAGGTATCTTGCTATTGCAGGGCACCATCACACTTATAACCTAGCACCCTGCCTTCATGATTGAAAGGCCTGCCTTAGAGGTGCTTTTCAGATTTTAAGTGCAGTGACCTCCGATATAAGGAAACTTATGTCTTTTGTAAGTGGTGCTAAGGCAGGCCTGTAGTCACAGTTTGAGTGGTCTCTCGAGGGCGAAATAATACATGCTAAAGCCCATGGTGTACCTATGCCCATGTACCTAAGTACCATATACTAGGGACTTACATGGGTACACCAGTAGCCAGTTGTGGAGGTTACAAAGTACTTACCATTACAAATTTAGGAAGGAAGCACAGTGGCTTTGTTCCCTATTAGCAGGATCCCAGCCAAACTAGTAAAAAAAGCATACTGACACCATCAGAAAGTGGGGGTAACCATTAAAGCAGATCATATTTTCCTACAATATTGTACAGAAACAAATACTGGTCCTCTTTCTGTTTCCCTCTCTCAAGTTGTACTTTTTATTTTGACCCTTGCCCAGCAGGGCTCTGCTCTGGGCACTCAAGGTGTACCTTTCGGCCCTGTCTGCCTTCTTCTGGCTTCCAGACCAACCTTCTTTATTTAAATCCCCTATTGTAAATAGATAGCTTAAAGAGCCTGTATATATGTTCCAACCTGCCTCTTTCATCATGCCTCAATGGAACCTTAATATGGTTCTCACCTTCCTGATGTGTGCTCCGGTCGAACCTCTGCACACATGCCCCTTCTGGCTGCTTACCATCAAAACAACCTTTTTAGTGTCAGTAACATCTGCCAGGAGTGATTTGCAGGCTTTATCATCTAAGCCTCTTTACCTGACCATCTTCCCTAATGAGTTGGTGCTTCGCACTAGGGCCTTTTTCTTAGCAAAAGTTGTAACACCATTCTACGTGGGGCAGTCTGTCACCCTGCCCACTTTCTACGCTTCTCAGCATCCCTCTAAAGAAGAGGAGCGACTTTACCTTGTGGACCCATGTGGTAATTGTTTCTTGACCGCACAAAAGATTTCGGGGTGGATGACAACCTCTAGTGGGGTACGTGGGAGCAAAGAAAGGTCATGTGGTGCAGAAGGCTATCTGACAATAGTTAGTTTCCTCCTCAAAATGTGCTGCCTCCTTAAGGCTTAAGGGCTCACTGCACCAGAGCCATGGCTGTTATCTCAGTGTTGCAACATGGCATTCTAGTCCTCGACATTTGTAAGGCTGCAACGTGGGCATCCCTGCACACCTTTACCAGCATTACTGCCTGGACAGTCAAGACTGCAGGGATGGCCTTTTTGGCTACTCTGTCCTGCGGGACTTCCTGGTCTTAAGTTGAACGCAGTGCCTCCTCTGGGGATGGTATTCATTGGGTATCTATTCAAAGGTAAGGAATTTGGCTGGATGTCTCTATCAGATGGACTAGTTACTTACCTTACCTTCGAATATGCCTTATCTGGTAGAGATATGATCCAGCCAAAGATTACTTGCTGACCCACCATTCCTCCCTGCACTGCTGACCGGTTTCCAGTGTCAGGGCTGATCACTTTCCGGGCACTAGTTGTTCAGAAACACACCTATGTCAGTGCACTTCATGGCTCTGCACTTCTTGCGTGGAAAGTCATGAAAAGTAAGTGACGTCCGCGTGCTGAGGTGGTGCCTATTTAGGTGACGCAGACAACACAACTGCATGGAAGCAGACGACGTAACACGAAGCCTTTCAACACCACCTACCGGTGTGCAAGGGTATTGCTCGAAGAAAATCTTCCAGGTCAACTCTGAGGCTGGGAATTTAAAGGTAAGGAATCGGCGGCTAGATTGTCTCCCCTGATAGGGCGTTACCGAAGGCAAGTAATTTGTCCATTAGTGGCACAGAGTTAATTATGGGTATATCTGATGCTACATGGTATTTATGAAACCAGATAGCGGAAACACTTCTCAAGTTACCTTTTAGCAACAGTGGGCTTGTTGGAATCTGTAACAATAAAGTGTTTCTTTGTCAATTCAGATGTCATATTTGTGAACTTCTACTTTTCGCTCTTTAATACTTATTTTTTATAATTCTTTCAGCAGGTGTTGTTGATTTTATACCAGAATACCAGCCCTCCCCCATGACCGACTCAGGTCTCAGCTCAAGTTCTACCTCTTCTAGCATAAGTTTAGGAAATACCAGCGCTACCATTCCTCATCTACACACCACCACCCTTGATGATGTTGATCTGTCAGTGGAGAAGGATGAAAAAGTGAAAACCCTAATGGAATTTATTACCTCACGGTAAGGTTTTTATTAAAAATCTTATGTTTATTAACGGTCAGTCCTTCCTTTGCAGATCTCTAAATTCAAAGAATATACTAAACTTTCAAGATGAAGACAACAATATACTAAATTTCTTGTTGGTACAAGGTGGCTACCATTAGTTTAAATTTAACACTCTTATTGGGCTGGGTTAAAATGGTAATAATTGTACAGAATTAAGGCAACCAATCAAAATACAATAATACATTATGATCAATATACTGTCAAAATGAAACAAACAGTAATTATTGCAAAAATACAAAATAAGCTTTTGATTGAAAATGGAAGAATAAAAAAAAATATAGCATACATTCATACAATTGCATGTCCATCCTTCATACTTCCAGACATACTATCAATTATAAAAAGACATTATATTTAACAATTTCCTCATGAATGACAAATTGACCATGTATATAAAAAACAATTTCAGCTAAAAACAGTGTGGCACAAATTTGGTTGACAAGAATGTTCTACACTTGTTTCGGCACACCAGAGTGCCGTCGTCAGGAAAAAATGGCCACGAGAAGAGGAGCAATGTAGAATCTGTGAAGGTAAAAGTTGTCTTGTAAATAAAGAAGGGGTTCATAAATGACAGCAATGATTAATATAGATACAAAATATTGTATGCATTGAACCAGGGATAGGAACCACCAAAGGGGCAATGAAGATACATAAATAATATATGCAAATGAGAAGAAGCGATGGTGACAATACACCTAGTGTAAGATATGAGAAAGTAATGAAGTGAATGAAATAAAGAAAAACACCATAGAGCTTAGGTCTGTGCGTTGGGTTCACCTGTGTTGTAAGTGCTTATTTGTATCCTTCCTACATATATGTGAAGAAATAAAATGAAGAACATACCTATAGGATTTGGGGACCTGAATGGTATGTCAAACGTCAACGATATGTCAGGTCTGAAGACATATCTAAACTGTAAGGAATACACATATTTAGAAAGTACATATGGATTCTTATTTGCTAAGGTGTATCCATAGTAGTAATGATTTTCTGGCTATACCTTAAGTACTGGAGAATCACAGTATACTAATGGTCTCACTAATTCTGGGGTGGAGGGATGCGGATGGAGTCCTCACAAAGAATAAAAATAGTTGAGTACTGGGAAAGAAACAAACAAATCCGGATGTTACCGGGAAGACAAACTAGATGTAAGGACTTGTGCTATATAGATAGATGGAATGTTTTTTGTGATATTGGTACCTGTGTGTCTCGAATGTGGAGACCAATGTTAATGGAACATCAATGTATAAGGTTGCGGGATATCGCAATTCTTGGACGGCGTAGCGCTGTATCGCCAAGCTGTTTTGGGTCAAAATTGATGCATTTGAACCGGCTCTCTGCGATTGTGTGATAATATCTGCAATATAAAAAAAACGTAACTCAAATGAGCCACTAAATCCAAAAATAAAACCAATAAAATGAAAAGAATGGAGGAAGAATAACGGAAAAGATACATGATTGCAATGTTTGAGTGTGTGTTGCTTAACTGAATCGGAAACTTGAGTAAAACAAAAAAAGTAATGAAAATAAGGTAGCACTACTGGGACGGGATGTGTAAGTGGTATGGAAAAATAATTACATCCGTTAGGGGGAGAAGGTTGCAACAAGTGTGTTAACTAACGGTCTCAATGTTGTTGTGCCCGATAGCAAAAATCGGGTATAAACGGAACTGAGCGCATGAGATTAACTTAAGCATTAGGCTTTGAAGATGGTTTAAAAGCTAGGGAGAGAGTACTTACTGATGAAATGAGAGCCTCTGGAGAAAAGTTTCCAGCTTCCGCGCGTCTGCCCCGGAAACAGAGTGTGGCGTGCGAGAGGTTAGATCACACGTAGGTCATATGATCGGTCACGTGGTACGAATAGTCCAATGATAGGATGGTTTGATAAAACAAACTTTTAGTGCTTTCGCAAAAAAACACAATCATGTGTTGATACAAACTACAGAAGCTAATGAAATTGCTGGTAACGTTGAGAACAGGCTATCCATCAAAGCTTGACAGCCAATGTCATACTCTACTAAGAACACGTAAAAGGGATCTTTTGCCTAATATGAATATTAGATGAATAACTAACTCGTGATGAAAAGAGATGAGTATGATACAGAATGTTATGTATCCTATAACACTGAGTGTGAACAAATAAACTTAATATTACAAAAGCCAGTTATATGTGGAGGTCACACTAGTGGTAGAGATGGAAACAATCTATCCAGTATTGTATCGTATGGCCTGTTCCTATGGGATTTCCTTATTTAATCTCCGTTTAACTGTATCTAAAGAAAAAATCCAAAAAACTTCTCTGCTCTTTCTGATATTATCAGTGTTTGTGCCTACTTTAGAATTGATTTTTTTACAGGATTAGCCACTGAATGTCTTCATGGCTGTGTTCTTTCTCCCTGAAGTGTTTCACTAAAGGGGCTGCCATCTTGTGTGTCCGTATCGCTGAGCGGTGTTCTGTGAGTCGTGTGGCTAATGTTCTTGAGGTTTCTCCGACGTACCCTGATCTGCACGGGCATAACAGCAGATAGACAATATTTTTTGTTTTACAATTCGTAAATGACTTTAGCGCAATGAAGTAACCATTATGTTCAAATGTTGTAGTTATAATTGCACTGTCATATGCCTTACAATGGGAGCATTTATTGTTTTCCACAGATAGGTGCATTACCATCTATGGTTTTTTGAATGAATGGAGGTTTGGTGTTAATACGTGAGTGGACAATGTGGTCCTTCAGATTTTTGTTGCGCCGATGTGCAAACATCGGACGCGGTAATTTGTCTGTTTCCTCTTAGTTGGTATTCAAAATGTGCCAGTTGGCACATATGATTTGACGTATTTGTTCATTTACTATGGAATGCCTAGTGACGCATACTAAGGGGGGGTGTCGTTTTTTCTACTACACGATTAGATAGGAGATAGTCTTGATCGTAAAATCTTGCTTGTTTGTATGCTTCTCTTATCACACGTCTGGGATATCCACGTGCGATGAACTTACTTTTCATATTTTCTGATCTGCTATCATAATCTGTAATATTTGTACAGTTTATCCGGAGGCTGAGGAACTGTCCAAATGGTATGCTTTCTTTTTGTTTAGTAGGGTGAAAGCTATTATAATGCAAGAAAGTGTTTCTTGCCGTAGGTTTCACGTAAAGGTCAACCTCTAAGATCTGGTTATTTTCTTTAATTTGAATGTCAAGAAATTCTATACTTGTGGAACTTATGAGCTGTGAATCTAAGATTCTGATCTCACAGATTGATCCAGGTTAGAAACTCATGAAGTATATTGGAGTCATTGGTCCAAATAAAAAAGATGTCCTCTATGTAGAGAGACCAATTTTGAATTTCGATTATAAAGAAGAAAAAAAAAAGGGAGCTATTTCGTGTTATAGGTGGATACTTTCAGAATGTGCCATATATATATTCGCTACAATAGGGGCACATGCTGCCCCCATACTTACTCCTTTAATCAATCTGTAGAGAGTGCCATTGAAGTCAAAGGTGTTTTCTTCTAATACAATTTTTAGAATCCTTAATATGAATGTAGGACAGCAATCTATTTGATGGAATTCTATAAACCACTTCACAGCCGTGAGTGCACCTTCTTGAGGTTTATTGCTGTAGAGAGATTCTACATCTAGAGTAACCAACATATCATTGGAGCTATTGAATGGTAAGCCCTATACTGCCTGTATCATAGCTTTTGTGTCTTTTATATAAGATGTGATTTTAGGCACGTGCGGGCATAGGATGCGGTCTATATATTTAGAGATGGGCTCAGTAACTGAGCCAATGGTAGTTACATTTGGTCGATGAGGAGGGTTGTATCTATCCTTATGGATTTTCGGCCAATCATAAATTGCTGTCAGTTTACGATGTTCTATATTAAGAAAGTCAAACTCTATTTGGCAGATGGGTCCCATATCTAATGCTCTTTTTGTACAGGTAAAGATCTTTCTTTGAACACGAGCGGTAGGGTCCATTTTAACTGGTTGGTAATAGGAGATATCACTAAGAAGCACTTGCATAGTTTGTATGTATTTCTTTGTGTCTAAAACTACTATCCCGCCTCCTGTATCGCAGTTTTTTATTATTACATCTGAGTTTTGTCTCAGGGTAACCAAATCATCAAGTTCTTCTTTGTTTAGATTAGGCGGTGGACGATACGATGGAATTGATGCATCTGATAGAGACTACTAGCTGCAGATTCCTTCACGTAGAATTATCCCCAGGCGTGAGACTGAATCCGGAAAACTTTTTTGCCCAGCATCCCTACGCGCCGGGGGGACGGCACCACGCGACTCCTCCCAGGCGTCGTCCGTGCACATGATGTCAGCGAGGTCACGTAAGTCCCACCCCGGCACGCCTACGTCAGTTTTTTCCTTCTCCGTGTGCAGCGCGGATCCGGTTTGTGCTCTGGGCCTGTTTAGGTCGTTCCCGTCTGCTATTGCTGCGTGTGTGGGAACAGTGTGCGAATGCCTTCGGGCTTTAAGACTTGTTCGGCGTGTGGCCCCCTCATGTCGGCGACGGATCCTCACTCCATCTGTATGTCGTGTTTGGGGGAGCACCACGACTCCACTGATTGTGAGGCATGCCAGCAGATGAAGCCGAAGTCCCGGCGGGAGAGCCGGATGAAACTTCTTTCGGCTCGTGTGTCCAGGTCGGCGTCGTCATCTCGGCGGGCCCCTGAGGAGGGTTCTTGGATCTGCGGCTTCCCTAGCCGACTTCGATATTCTCCCAGGTCGCAGATGCGCCGCTCACCTCTTGGTAAGTGTCGCAGGTTGTCTCCGAGGGTCGGGTTCTGGCCTGTCGGGGGGCATGGGCTCTCCACGGGTGGTGCGACCCCGCGGGTCGTCCCCTTATGCGCCGTTTCCCACCGTGGGGGCGACCAGAACCCAGATGGAGACATATGCGGCGGCTTTGCAGGCCTCGCTGGCTTCTCCTCCTCCCCCTTCCTCTCCTGGGATGTCAGCGGATCCCTTGCAGTGTGCGGGGACCTCCGCGGCGTCGCCGGCGGCTCCTTCCCCGGCGCCGACTGGTTCGGATCCAGGCTCGGAGGATGTGGTGCTGTTGGGGTGCGGCCCTTCGGGGGTCCCTCCTTCGGACCACGGTGCCTCTGCTTCGTCACAAACTCCCGCGTGAGTCCCTGTGGTGTTGCGGGAGGTCGCTTGGGCTCGGGTCGCACCACCGAGCCCCTCTCGGTCCTCTGGGCAGGCGGCGGCCTTGTCCTGGCGGCACCACAGGGTTCAGCGGAGGACCCTTCTCGCCTGAGCCTCTCTCGGTCCTCGGGTCAGGCGGCTGCCTTGTCCGGGGCCGAGGTTACGGCGCCGGCAGCTGCTGGCCTTCGCGGCGCCACAGGGGTCGGCGGAGGGCCTGTATCGTCCTGTCACGAGTCGCGGCTGACGGGGGTTGCCTCGTGCCTCCCCGGGCCCTTCTCGTCTCTCCGTGCAGGCGGCTGCCTCGTCGGAGGTCAGGCCAGCGCCATTCCGGCGCTGCCCCTTTGTCACCCCGGCTCCGATCCAGCTCTGGTCTCCTGCGCCAGCTGCTGTGTCGGAGGTCACCCCGGCGTCTCCTCCGGCGACGGTGTCCTGCCTCAGGTTGCGGACTCTTGGGCGCCGGGCCGAAGTCGGGACGTTGGTTTTGTCTGTCTGACTCGTCTTCGGGCGCCTCCTCTGATCCAGAGGTTCGGCAGTTGCTGGTGTCATCCTCGCTGGAGACGGGCTGCCTTGTCGTAGCTTTTTTCCCGACGTCGTCTAGAGGCAGCTCTTCGCCGTCTCCACGACCGCGGTCTTCGCCGGAGCAGCCGCAAGTCCCCCACTCCTCGGTCCCTCTTCCTTCTTTCTGGCCTTGGCCCTTCCTTCCTCCGGTTGGCTTGGTGGATGGCCACCTTAGCTTGCAGCCGTCCCCTAACGAGGAGCTTCTTTCCCCTCCACGGGGCCCTACGGAGGCGGGTGCGGCTTTCGCCCGCGCTGTTTCCACGGCTGTGGGAATTTTGCGCATGGGTGATCCAGCTACCCATTTCCCCGCAGATCATCTTCTGGAGGTCCTCCATCAGGGCTCTGGTGGTAGGGAACTGTTGCTTCCCTTCGAGGGTTCCCTCCACTCTTCTCTCTTGGGGACTCGGGCCGTCCTGCCACGGGGGACCCGGTGCCCCAGTAACTTCTGCATTGCCATCATCCGGCACCGCGTGATCCGGTGTGCCTTTCTCTTCACCCTTCGACCAGGGGCCCCCTTTTGCAGTCTGCCTTTCTTGCTTTGCCGCCGCTGCTGTTGTCTCCCCCGTCCCGGGAGGCCCGCTGGCTGGACTCCTGGGGGCGCAATATGTTTGCCTCAACCAGTGCGGCTCTGCGAGCCCTTAACCAACTGTGTGTTTTGGCTAGGGCCACTTCTTGCTTGTGGGACTCGGTGGAGTCCCTTATGTCTGCCGCTTCTCAGGAAGGTGCCTGTGTGGACTTGAGACACCATGTCTTGGATGGTCGGGAGCTGGCGACGTTTATCCTTCGCTCCGCTCTGGACATCTGAGGTGCTGGGTCGTGCCATGGCTTCGTCGGTTGCCCTTCGTCGCCATGCCTGTCTTTGGGACAGTGTGTTCCCAGAGAATGTTCGAGAACGTCTGGTGGACCTTCCCTTCGATGGTGCTCTTTTGTTCCATGCCCCTGCGGACTCAGCCATCGAGAGGTTCTTGGCGGGGCTTCGTCCCCCTCCTCCTCCCCAGTGACCTGCGTGTTGCTCTGGTTCTTGGAGCTGTTCTTTCGTTGGGGCAGGTCACCCCGGTTGTCTGGCTGAGGTTGTGGTTCTGTTAGCCCTTTTTGACTGTGTGTGTTTATTTTGGGTTTTTCACACCATGCTGGGCCTGCGATTGGGCCTTCTGCGTTTCTCAACTGGCTGCTTGGTAGGCCTCCTGCGGGGTTTCTTTTGCCACAGTTCTTTTTTGTTGTCCTCTGCTGCGGAAGTTTCTTCCTAAGAGGTTCCCATGTCTTTGGATGTGACATGCCCCATGTGGGGCAGGGTTGGCTGTTATATAGCCCTGGTATGTGCTGGGGAGTTGTGGTCGCCTGCGGGCTTCTGCTCTTCGTGGCGTTATGGCATGTTGTGGATGCAACCTTCTTTGCCTTTTTGCTTGAGTTTTAGTTCTGTGGTGTTCCTGGCGTCTGGCGGAGCTTGCCAGTGCCGCCCTCTTGTTCTTTCTGCACCATTGTGCCTTCTTGGGACTTTAGTGGGAGTGTCATTCTGCCTTCTCCGCTGCTTCCAGTGGGCCTTGCACTAGGTTCTACCTCTGCTCCATGTCTTCTGGACCCTCTTGCGGGTGCAGTGTGTTCCTACGGGGCGTTGGACGGTTATTCCTGGGTGACCTTGAGTTCCCCTTTTCGGCTCCCGCCTGCTTCTTGCTGCCGGCGCCCTCCTGTCTGGGATTGCCTTTGCTCTGCCTCTTCTCCTTGGAGTCTCTAGGTTGCTCTTCTCCTTCGGTGCCCCTTTTTGGCCTTCGGTGGAGGTTTTGTTGCCTCACGTGGGCGTGGGGTGTTTGGCCTCTTTGCGCCTTGCCTTGTTTACTCTGCTGAGTGAGGACAGGCTATCTTCTTCATCATTCCCCCTTACCTTGGGGACGGGGCTCCTCGTCCTGTTTTTGGACTCTGCCCCGGTGGGTGGGGTCCTCTCGCAGACCCTCCTTCCCCTTGGGTATGGCTAGGGTATCTATTCTACGTGAAGGAATCTGCGGCTAGTAGTCTCTATCAGATGTACGAGTTACTTACCTTCGGTAACGGTGTATCTGGTAGAGACTATTCTAGCCGCAGATTCCTTCACGGCCCGCCCTTCCTCCCCGTTCTGCGAGGACTTGTGACTTGGTTTTTTGCACTCGCTTCCCCGTGGGTGGCTGTGTCTTCTATGAGTGCATTCTTTCCCTCTTTGTGTTGGGCTGTCCCTTTTTCCTCCCCGTTGTCACATGGGAGGTTAGGTTCCCCCGGGTCTCCCGATAAAAACGGTGCCTCACTCGTGTGAGAGGCCCAAGTACCCGCGACAGGCAAGGGCCCACAACGTAGTGAGGCGCACTACGTTTAGGACCCTTGCCTGTTAAGGCGCACTACGTTTTGGACCCTTGCCTGTCACGGGTACTTGGGCCTCCCACACAAGTGAGGCACTGTTTTTATCAGGAGACCCGGGGGAACGCTGGGTGGTAGGAAATTTGTGTCAGCCTGGTGATGCCACAACTTTCCCACACAAAAATGTGTGAAAAAGGTGATTTTTTTTCAGCTAAATTTGAGGTTTGCAGGGCATTCTGAGTAAGGAAACGTTGGGGGATCCATGCAAGCCATACCTCCCTGGAATCCCCCGGGTGTCTAGTTTTCAGAAATGTGTGGGTTTGGTAGGTTTCCCTAGGTGGCCGCCGAGCACCGGGCCAAAAACCCAGGTGACCCCCCTTATAAAACGAGGTTGTTTTGAGGTAGGCAATTTTCATGTCGCCTCACTACGTTGTGGGCCCCTGCCTGTCGCAGGTACTTGGGCCTCCCACACAAGTGAGGCACCGTTTTTATCGAGAGACCCGGGGGAACGCTGGGTGGTAGGAAATTTGTGTCAGCCCGGTGATGCCACAACTTTCCCACACAAAAATGTGTGAAAAAGGTGATTTTTTTTTCAGCTAAATTTGAGGTTTGCAGGGCATTCTGGGTAAGGAAACGTTGGGGGATCCATGCAAGCCATTCCTCTCTGAAATCCCCCGGGTGTCTACTTTCCAGAAATGTGTGGGTTTAGTAGGTTTCCCTAGGTGCCGGCAGAGCTAGGGTTAAAAAATTACAGCTAGGCACTTTGCCAAAAAAGGTTCATTTTTCACTGCGAAATTGAGGTGTATCCACGATGCGTTTTGCACCGTTTCCTGTCGCGGGCACTAGGCCGTCCCACACAAGTGAGGTACCATTTTTCTCGAAAGACTTTGGGGAACACGGGGTGGGTGGAAATTTGTGGATCCACGCAGATTCCAGAACTTTCCACCACAGAAATGTGGGGAAAATGTGTTTTTTGGCAATCTTTAGGTTTGCAAGGGATTCTGGGTAACAGAACCTGGTGGGAGGTAGTCAAGTCACCCCATCCTGGATTCCCCTGGGTGTCTAGTTTTCAAAAATGTATAGGTTTGCTAGGTTTCCCTAGGTGCCGGCAGAGCTATGGTTCAAAAACTACAGCTAGGCACTTTGCCAAAAAAGGGTCATTTTTCGCTACGAAATTGAGGTGTGTCCACGTTAAGTTTTTTTTTTTAAACATATTTTATTAATCGATTGCACAGGTGTTACAGGCCCCTGAATATCAGGGTCGATAGCAGATACACATTGTAGCATAGCTCTATAGCAATCTATTTGTACATGTGTCATGCAAATAACTTGAATAAGAACAACCCCTCCCCCCCCCCCCCCGAACTCCCCCCACCCCATCCCCAGCGTCGCACCACATCCATGGATTCCCCACCCGAGCCCCAAGATCCCACCGCCGCATCCCATTGTGGTAGGCTAAGTCCCCCGGACCTCCCGTCTTGCCCAGCGTCCCCCCTTCTCGACCAGGCTTCTTACACGGCTCCATAATTGATACTCGTCTTCCACTGGTGGCTCCAGCCACAGCCCCCGGTAATCCGCCCACTGTTTCCATATTTTATAATGTTTGCGTGGACATCCTCGGGCTACATATATGGGTTGTTCCAGCCCCATACAAAAATCGAAGCCGTTCTTCCATGCAGTGATCGATGGAGCCCTAGGCGCCTTCCATGCCCGGGCGATATCCCGCTTTGCCAGCGTAAGGCCCAGCCATAGCAAGTGCCGCTTATATATATTGCCCCCAATGCCCTCCATAACATGTAGCAATGCAAATCGTGGCCTGCGCGGGATCTCCCACCCCAGCACCTCGGCCAGACAGGCAAGTACCCCCCTCCAGAATCGGTCCAGCGCCGGGCAGTTCCACGTAGTGTGTATAAATGTCCCCTCCTCCTGACCACACCGAAGACAGTCCCCTCCTCCTGACCACACCGAAGACAGTCCGGAGCAGTAATCAAGCCCGCTCGGTACAGTCTGACCCTGTGTAAGTATTTGAATTGTATGAGGCGCAGTCTCATCGCTATAGCTGCCTCCCTTGGGGCTACCAGGGCCTCCCTCCAGTCATCCTCATCTAAGGCACCCACGTCAATTTCCCAATCTCCCCGCAACTTCTGAAGCTTAATGAATCACTAGGGCATGATAGATCCTGGAGAATATTTTGGTCTCCAGATCTCCCATAAAAAGTTGCGCGTCCAACGGGCTAAACTCTGGTAGCGACGTCAGACCCTCCAGGCTGAGGGACAACGCATGCCGCAGTTGCAGATATCTATAGAACTGTGATTGGGGCATAGAAAATTCCCTCTGCAAATCTTGAAATGATTTAAGTGTCGTACCACTCATGACATTTCCCAATGTTGAGATGCCAATATCGTCCCATCCACGTTAGCCTCTCAGCGCCATCAAGTCTGGGATACGCCCATTGCTCCAGAGGGGGGTCTCTTCAGTTAATACATTCCACCAGCCCATCCGACGCAATGCCTGCCGCCAGATCAGGAACACCACACGTGTGGCCGACGGCAGGCTATTGCGCACCGGCGCCGAATACAGGATAGCGTGTATTGTATTGGTTCCCATAAGCATCCTCTCCAGCGCATACGCCGGGTCTCCTCTATCCCCTTACCAGCACTCGTTAGGAACAAGGAGGTGCGAGGCCTGATAGTAGGATAGGACATCGGAAGACGCAAGTCCTCTGCTATACGAGGATAAAAAACACGTTCTAAGAGCCACTCGCACTTTGCCCCCCTCCCACAGAAACTGCCCCAACACCGAGTTCACCTGTCGGAACCATCGAGGCGGGATCGGGTATGGATAATTTTGCAGTTGGTACAGCAACTTAGGTAGTGCCACCATCTTAAAGATTGCCGACCTGCCATACAGCGTCAAAGGCCTTCGAGACCAGGTCTTGAGATCCGTGCGGATCCTTTCCCATACTGGCGCTACATTGCGGACCCAAGAGAGCTCCAGAGTCTCTGAAAGGAACACCCCCCAAGTATTTCAATCCTCCCACCGGCAGCGGAATATGCCGTGCCCACGCGCCGGGCCCCGGGCAATCTCCCAGCATCCACAGCGTGGATGTGGAGGGATTCATATATAATCCCGACGTCTCTCCAAAGATCTGCATGATTCGTAAGAGTCGCGGCCCCGATGTGTCTAACTCCGTGAGGAAGAACAGGACGTCATCGGCATATAATGCGATTCTGTCCGACACCTCCAGAGACCACTCGAAACCCCGGATCTGCGCATCAATACGCACCCACGCCGCCAATGGCTCCATGGCCAACGCAAACAGGTACGGGGACAGGGGGCATCCCTGTCGCGTGCCCCGTTGTATGGGAAAGACAGGAGATGTCGCCCCCGCCACCCACACTGCCGCCGTCAAGTCTGTGTAGAGGAGCTGGAGATAAGACAGAAATCTCGGACCCAGATTGAGTTGGCGCAATAAGGCAAACAGATATACCCAGCTCAAGGAATCAAAGGCCCTATCCATGTCCGCCAGCAGCAGTGCCGCCCCCTCCCCAGTCTGCCGGACCGCCGCCACCGCCACGTGCGCCCGCCTGATATTGTGTCTAGTGTCCCTCCCAGGCATGAATCCCGCCTGATCTGGATGTATAAGAGTCGATATATGGGGCAAAAGACGATTAGCTAGTGCTTTGGCCAGGATCTTCGCCTCCACGTTGAGGAGGGAGATGGGCCGATACGAGGCCCGTTGATCCGGGGGCCGGCCAGGTTTAAGAAATACCACCACCTCTGCGTGTCTCCAGTCCGGGGGGAGCATGCCCCTCTCCCTGGCCTCCTCCACTACAGCTCGGTAGTAGGGGGCCAGTTGTGTGTTATAGCGTTTGAAGAATTCACTCGGAAACCCATTGGGCCCAGGCGCTTTCCCTGAGTTAAGTTCCCCCAAGGCCGTGCTGAGCTCCTCCTCTGTCAGTGGAAGGTCCAGACTGTCCCGCGTCTCATCCGATAACTGCACAGGGGGCAGGTCCGCTAGGAATTGCTCTATGGTGGCCGCCGGCAGGCACTCCCGGGGAGCATAGAGCTCCGCGTAGTAGGCAGCAAAGCTGTCTGCTATAAGGGGTGGATCCGTGATCGGAGCCCCTGTATCATCTAGTAAGCCCGGAAGGGTCTTAGTGTGAAAGGAACCCTGACATAACCTGTAAAGCATCGTCCCGGACTTGTCCCCCCACTGATAAATCCTGCTACGCGTCGCCAGCCAAAGCCGTCTGGCTTCATCCATAAGAAGGGCTGCACATGACTGTTGCGCTTGGAGCAGGTGCCTCACCCACTGTCTTCCTCCCTAGCTTGTCGCTCGAATGCCTCAACGGAGGCCTCTGCTCGCATCAGTTCGTCCCTGTGCTTGCGGCGAGCCGCCGAGCACCAGGAGATGTCCACCCCACGCAAAGTCGGCTTCAAGGCCTCCCACAGAGATCCCACCCTTGACACCGATCCCTCATTGGAATCAAAGTAATGGGCAATGGCTTCCCTCATGTGAGTACTATAGGCCGCATTCTGTAGGTGCCATGGTGACAAACGCCATCTAAATGGCTGCCGCCCTCTGCCTATGGCCAGCTCAAGGGACACTGGAGAATGATCTGATAGGCCGCGGGGAAGAATCTCCGTGAGTACCACTCCACCTGCTCGCGCCCGGGGAAGAAATATGTAATCCAGCCTCGAAGGTAGCATGGACCGCTGAAAGATACGTATATTCCCGCCTATCTCCGTGTGTCCACCGCCAAACATCAACGCAGTCAAGACTAGTCACTAGGGAACTGAGTTTCGTGGGGCCACCTCTCCCCTCACTGCCTTCCCCTCCGCTCCGGTCTCTGGCCAGATCCATAACATTGTTCCAGTCCCCTCCCACAATAGAGAGCACATCCGGCATATCCGCCCAGAGGGCCAATACCCACTCCACAAAGGACCACTGCAAGGGGGGGGGGGTGTACACACTACCCACGATCACGGGGACTTCCCCAATCATACCCCTGAGGAATATATAGCAGCCCTGAGGGTCAATCCACTGCTGCGTGTGTACATATGGGACCCTACGATGAACCAGTATCGCTACCCCTCTGGACCCTCTCGCCAACCCTGCATGAAATATCTGGTGGTAGCCATATCTTTGCAAACATGGGGTCTTCATCCCCAAGAGGTGCGTCTCCTGCAGCAGAAGGATATCCGCCCGCGCCCTCTTAGCCTGATGTAGTATTGCCCCTTGCTTAATTTTATCAAGTGCCCCCCTTACCTTCCAGCTCAGTATTCGGAGGGTACCTGGGACTCTTGTGACCCCAATCTGTTCGCTAGCCATTGGGAATGAACCTCATCTCCCTCCCCCATAGAATACTGCAGCTAGGTGTAGGACCAATGTCAGAAACCCACCATGAAAGTGCGACGCGGAACCCATAACTATTCCCCCCAAACATACCCCCCACCCCATACCTCAACAACACTGAAGCATCTGTCGCAGCGGGGCAAGTACCCACCTCCCAACCGGGGAAGTGGCACCGCCCCATCCAATGGATCCCAAACTCCCAGCCCATGTTCTTCAGGCCAGGTCCCGACCCGGACTAGCCCGGTGGAACACCAGCCCACCCCTTTGCTACCCCGGCCATCCCCTCTCAAGGACTATAATAAACACATTAGGGACCCAAGAAAGCCCCCCGTTCCCCCCCAAGCCCAGCTCCAAGCAGCAGAGTTACAGGCGTCAATGTTCATGCCCCGGGCCATCTCCTGCCACGGCCCCACTCGACCCCGAGTGCCGCCTAGAGCGCGACCATCTGTCCCCCAACCGTTGCAGTCTCTGAGAATCCTTCCGGGCCGCCTCTCCGGAGGAAGAGTCCGACTCCCTGCCAGGTGGCGTATGCACTCGTAGCCGCACAGTCTCGTCAGCCCACCTGAAGACCTCCTCCGGGGTATCGAAGAAGTGGGTGCGGGACTGATACACTACCTGCAGGCGAGCCGGATACAGCAGAGCATATGGTAGCTTAAGGTCTCTCAGGCGGGCCTTCGCGGCTGTGAAGGGCTGACGCTGCTGCTGCACCAGACGAGTATAGTCAGGGAAGATCGAGATGCGTACATTTTCATATTGCAGCGGCTCTTTAGCCCGGGCCTGTTTCAGGATGGCATCCCGGTCCATATAGTTCAGAAATCTCGCTATCACAGGTCTCAATCACGCCCCCGGCAGCGGCTTCTGCATTAACGCCCGGTGGGCCCGCTCTACCACGAAGCAACGTGACAGCGTGTCCGGCGGGAGCCAACCCTCCAGCCAGTGTGTAAGGAAGCGTTCCATATTACCCGCCTCGCATCCCTCCGGAAAGCCCACAAATCTAAGGTTGTTCCGCCGGGCCCGTCCCTCTGCGTCTTCCACCCGAAGCGCCAAGCCCCGCTGCATCTTTTCCATGGATGCCATTTTTTGCTTCAACGTGGTAACACCATCCTCAACCCCTGAGATCCGGGTCTCCGCCTCTGTGATGCGAGACACTGCATTGTGCAGATCTTGACGCAGCAATGTAACATCCGACCCAACCGCCCCGATCTTGGCATCCAACATATCTCTGGATTGAGTTATGGCAGCCATCAGGGCTGCGTTATCCGGGATAGTCTCCGATGGGCCTCCGGTCGCACCAGCCACCGCCCCTGGACCAGTAAATTTATCGATTGGGCCATGGCGCGCGGAGCCACCACCTTTATCCCTCGGCATGTCTTTCTCCGGGGGTCTCCAACCAAATCAGTCACCGCAGGGCTCAACGCCTGGACAACCACCCCATGCTCAAGATGTTCCCTCCAGGGGGCCAAGCTCCACGGACCCACGCGAAGGTAGGTGCACAGACTCAGTACAGTCCTGCCAGATGTTGGGCGACCCCCCCCCCCCGGACAGCGATCGACCAGGAGCCTCCCGACCGGTTGCCCTCAACAAAGCCGTCCCCCAGGCCCTCAAAGCGCCACCGCAACTCGGCCGATCTCACCAGCAATGGCGCACAGCTATGGTAGTCCGCAGGGTCCCAGGCGCTGCCCCGTATGTGTCGGGCGCCCCAATATCAGCACACTCCGTTCCTCCATCTAGGGGGCAGCCCTCTGATCCATCGCAGGCGTCTCTCCTCCTCCCCGCTTACCTCCGCGGCCCGGTCTGGCCGCCGCAAAAGCGATCGCTGCTCTGCCCAGACCGGCACACGCCTCCAGAAGTAGGCCCGCGCTTCTAGGCCGCCGCTAGTATCCGTCCACGCGTGGATAGCCTCAGGCACGTGGGTGAGGATCAGAGCCCCGTCGGGCAGTGTCGCCGTGGCCCCCCACGTCCAGGGGGCCCTCACCACCGTTACTCCAGGCCGTCTCTCCACCACTCCAGCTCTCAGTCAGGGGGACTCGCGCCGGTGGCCGCGCCGACTCTCAGCGCTTCTTCACCGCCGGTCCACTGCGCCTCAGTGCGTGGCGCCGGGGCCAGCTCTCTCCATCGGGCCGTTCGCTACCGCCACCACTCTTGTGTCGGCGGGCCAATCAGCTGAGCATCCGACCCCTAATGGTGTGATCGGCCCCGTCACCTCCTCCACTGCGGATTGCAGGCCACCAGCGTCACTCGCCGCCAACCAGGGCCGGGCACACCGCGATCCGCCGCCGCCAGGGGCCGTCCAGAGGCAGCACTCGAGTCCCCTGCTGCAACAGCGTATAGGCCCGGGCAGCGCGGCGCGACACCACCGCCGATAGCGCGCCCGGGCACCCAGGGCTCCGTCGGTCGGCTGTGTGGGGGGGGGGGGAGATGCCCCTACACCCCTTTCAGACCCAATGTGTGGCCGGGGGGACCAGGATATGTGAGGATATTTACGCGGGCTAGACGGAGCTCAGCTAACTCGGGTCTGCCATTGCAGCTCGCGTAGCCACGCCCCTGTCCATGTTCCGTTTTGTGCCGTTTCCTGTCGCGGGCACTAGGCTGACCCACACAAGTGAGGTACCATTTTTCTCGGAAGACTTTGGGGAACGCGGGGTGGGTGGAAATTTGTGGATCCACGCAGATTCCAGAACTTTACACCAGAGGAATGTGGGGAAAATGTGTATTTTTTGGCAATTTTTTAGGTTTGCAAGGTATTCTGGGTAACAGAACCTAGTGGGAGGCAGTCAAGTCACCCCATCCTGGATTCCCCTGGGTGTCTAGTTTTCAAAAATGTATAGGTTTGCTAGGTTTCCCTAGGTGCCGGCAGAGCTAGGGTTAAAAAAACTACAGCTAGGCACTTTGCTAAAAAAGGGTAATTTTGCATTGTGAAAATGTGGTGTGTTCACGTTGGGTTTTGAGCCATTTCCTGCCGTGGGCACTATGCCTACCTCTACAAGTGAGGTACCATTTTTATCGGGAGACTGAGGTTAATTCAGATTTGTGAATGAACTGTTATTACCTATTGACTTTCGATGCATTTCTGCCATCCAAATGAAAGACATTGTGTAAAAAAGAAGTCATTCTAAAATATGACTGATAATTCTCATGCTAGTATGGGTATTCCCAATTTCGGAAATGTGCAAATATCTACTGTTTCTAAACGTTATATATTGTTCCCATTTCAGAAATACATAGGTGTCTTTCATATCGATTTTTCTATGTACTCATTTTTACAGAATAATTACTATATACCCGGTACATTATAAAAAACCATTGCAAGTTGCTGCTCAGTTTTTTTTACTCTGGGTTCGTTGGGCTCTTGGTGAACCTACAAGTCCTATATATCCCCACAACCAGTAATGTCCAGCGGATGTAACGGTATATTGCTTTCAAAGAGCTGTCATAATTAGAAGAAGTTACAGGTGAAAACGTTGACACAAAAGGCTTTTTTTCCCACAAATTTTCAATTTATCTTATATTTAACTGTTAGTTTCTATAAAGAAACCTTGATGGATCTACACAAATGACCCCTTGCTGAATTCAGAATTGTCTACTTCTCTAAAATGTATAGCTTTCCAGGATCCATTATTGCTTTTGTACCCATTTCTACCATTAACTGGAAGGAGGTCGAAAGCACAAAAAATTAGCAAAAATAGGCTATGTCCCAGAAAAATGCCAAAACTGTGTAAAAAATGTTGGGTTTCTGACAAAAGTCTGGTATCCCCTAAAAGCTGGGAAAATGGTGATTTCAGCCCCACAAACCCTTTTTTGATAACATTTGCAGGGGAAAAACTCAGATGCTTTCATTTGCAGCCCGTTTTTCCCATTTTTCCAAAAAAAACTAAATTTTGCTGTATTTTGGCTTAGTTCTGTGACCCCTCCAGGGGAATCCACAAACCCTGAGTACCTTCAGAATCCCCATGATGTTGGAAGAATAGGACGCAAATTTGGCGTGGATACCTTATGTGGTCAAAAAGTTACAGGGGCCTCAGCGCGCACTACCCCAAATAGCCAAAAAAGGGCGTGGCACAGGAGGGGGAAAAGGACTGGCAGCGAAGGGGTTAAGGGCTTACCTGTAGTGGGTCCCTAGATTAGTCGTGGGACAAGATCCAGACCACATACCACTTCAACTTCGACCATCTGGACACTCTGGACTTCGCTGTGGGAACCGAGACTGCAATAGGGATGATTCCTGGTCTCGTTGCCCTGCAGGTCTTCTGCAACGTCTGTGCCTGTGCTCCATACAAGTTCTTCACCAGGCCTGCGGACGTCCAAGACACCTGAAGGAATTTCCCCATCTGCAGACATCGCAACTCAGCTGACTGGTCTGCTGATCCTGGGCTCTCACAGACTCTGAAAGGCTCACCAACACAGGTGGTGGTTCTGCAACTCCCTCAAGACCTGCACTGTCTTCATATCGAGTTTGAGGCCAATATCCCCCCGTCAGAACCCCTGTGCACTTTGTCGACTTGCCATTGCCAAGGCTTGTTGAAACTCTCCTTCAGAGATCTTCGGGCTCCTAGAAGCTCCAACCTTAAGCAACTCATGCAGCCAAAATCTTCGCCCTCACTGCTTCCTCTGCACCATGGGCCTTCTTCATTGGTGAGCTGCTTGAGGTCCTCTTGCGACTCCTGTGCCTTCGCTCTGTGGGTACTCTTGATGGCTCTTCTTTGACTCCAGTGGGTTCCCCTGCGTGCTCTGGGGCTGCTCCAACGTACCTGCTTGTGGTGAGTCACTTGGACCTTGCTATCCCGACACTGCACCTTTTTCTTTGGGTACGTTGTTTTCCGGCTTGTTGGTGCCCCTGCCATACACTGACCCTGTAACTCTTGACTTCCTATGTGGCCAGCTCGTGAATAGCTCCTGGTCTTCCACAGCTGCAACTTCTAGGGCACTGTGAACTCTCCTGCATCCCTGACATCGGTGGGCATCAGTCTCCCGTGCCTCCTGGTCACTCCTGAGTGGCATGGACTCTGTCACCTCTGCATGCAGTTCTTCTCACCTTGAATCCACCTTTGGGTTCCACCAGTCTCCTTTGTCGTCTTCTCCAGCAGCATCTTTCCTGTAGTCCTTCATTCTGATCTAAGGTGGTTTCCGACATCACTTGACACCTATGCACCTGGCTTCCCTGGGATAGATATCCTGGTTCCTGGGGTATCCACGGGTGGGGTGACTCTCCAACCTTCCATCTTCCACGAGGTTTCTTCAGGGTCCGTTGGGAAGGGTACTTTTTCTTTAAAACTGCAGCAGCGACGTACCCATTGACTTGTATTGATCACGCAGTCGTGTTCACTCTCTACACACGGCCTCCGTGGGATTCTTGGGTACTTACCTTGGGTTGTTCCTTGGGTCTCTAATACTTCTATGTCGTCTGGATCCATTCTCGACTTAGATTATATTTCGCATTCAACTATTTTAGTATTTGGTTTGGTCTCCCCCTGGAGACCACTGTGTATTTCTGCCACTTACGTATTTTATTCTCTAAGTACTGAGTGTATTGTTTTTGTTTCTCCAGGTAGACGATAATACAAGGTGTTAGTGAATGTTTGTAATACCATAAATATTTTTATAACTACACTGTGTGATTTTTTTAACTTAACCTATACCACAAGATTAAGTACTGGTAAAACAAGCGGCTTACACTCCTTCTGGACAAAGCCTGAAGGCTGCTCTCCACAGCTACCACTTAGAGAGCTTTCTAAGGTTGTCTAAGACCACGAAAATCACCATAAGGGTTGTCTGCATTAGTGCAGGGTGCTACACTTAAACAAGCATTTGTAATGCAATAGGTCTCGCATTTACGCGAGTTTGCGCTATTGGCATTGTAACTGACAATGCCTCATTATTATGTTTTGTTTTTTAAAGCAAATAAAAGGCATTGTCATTTACAATGCTAATAGATTAATCTCTCGCAAATGCGAGACCTATTGCATTGCAAATGCTTGTTATTGCACACTACAACCACAAAGGCAATGACAAATGGGGACATTAAAGTGATTTTGACAGAATCTACAGTTGATGTTAATTTTGAATGAAAGGTCCTAAAAGTACAAATAAAGACATTACAAAATATAAGGGAACTAACAGCCTTTTCTATGAACGCAAATACATGGATATCTGATAGAGACTACTAGTCGCAGATTCCTTCACGTAGAATTATCTCCAGGCGTGAGACTGGATCCGGAAACTTTATGCCACAGCATCCCTGCGCGCTGGGGGCAGGGTGACATCATGCGACTCCGCCCAGGCGTCGTCGTTGTATGTGATGTCAGCAAGGTCACATAAGACCCGCCCCGGCGCGCCCCCGTCTGTTTTTTCCTTTTCCGCGTGCAACGCGGATCCGATCCTTGCCTTGGGCCTATTAGGGCCCCTTTTTTCTTCCACTTCTTTGGTGGAACAGTGTGCGAATGCCTTCGGGCTTTAAGACTTGCACGTCTTGTGGGCATTTTATGTCGGCGACGGACCCTCACCTCATTTGCATGTGGTGTTTGTGGGAGGAATCACGACACCACAGATTGTACACAGTGCCAACAGTTGAAGCCGAAGTCGCGGCGGGAGCGTCGGATGAAACTTCTCTCTGCACGTCTCTCCAGTTCGACGTCCTCCCCTCGGTCTGCTTCGACGGACGGCTTCAGATACGGCCGTGGTCGTCATCCTCGCCGTACTCCGATTTCACGTGAGCGTCTCTCCCCGGTGGGTAAGTGTCGCAGGTTGTCTCCGGGGGCTGGGTTCCGGCCTACCGGGGGCGTGGATTCTCCGCGGGTGATGAGGCCCCGCGTGTCATCCTTTCCACGGTTTCCCGGTGTTGGGGCATCGAGAGTCCAAATGGAGACATATGCGACGGCTATGCAGGCCTCGCAGGCGTCTCCTCCTCTTTCCCCTCCTGGGGCGTCGGCAGATCCCTCGCTCTGCGCATGGCCCTCTGTGGCGCCGCTGGTGGCTCCGGCGTCGACTGGTTCAGATCCAGGCTTGGAGGATGTGGTACTGTTGGGGTGCGGCTCCTCTGGGGCACCTCCTTCGGACAACGGCGTCTCTGCATCGCCGCAAACTCCCGCGGGAGTTCGTGTGGTGTCGCGGGAGGTCGCCGGGACTCGGGTCGCATCCCGAGCCCCTCTCGGTCCTTTGACAAGGGGGTCCTGTCTAAGGCCGAGGTGACGCCTCTACGGCGCCGAAAGCAGCTGGACCGTGCGCAGCCACAGGGGTCGGTGGACCCTCCTCGTCCCGCTCCAGGTCGAGGATGAGGGAAACTCCCTCTTCGGGCCCCTCTCGTCCCTCCCCACAGGCAGCTGCCTTGTCAGAGGGTGAGTCGGAGGTTGAATCGTCCCTGGCGCCGCCACATGGGTTGCAGAGCGATCTTTGCCTCATTCTGGTCCACGGCTGGTGGAGTGCTTCGTGCCACTATCCAGGCCCGTCTCGTTCCCCCACGCAGGTGGCTGCCTCGGCGGGGGTCGGGTCGGCGTCACTCCGGTAGCGCCCCAGGGCCGATGAGGCTCCAGCTCTGCTCCGGTCCCCGCTCCGGTCCCCGGTGCGGGGTGACTTGGAGGTCCCTTGTCCGGCGACGCCGGTTGGTGCCGACGTCCTACCTCAAGCAGCGGACTCTATGGCTCCGCGCAGGGGTCGTACCGCGGATTCGTCTTTGCACGCTCCTTCTTCTACCGAGGCAGGCTGTATATTGGTGTCCTCCTTCCCGGAGACTGGTTGCCGTGTGGTGTCTTTTTCATCGCTGTTGAATGCGGCTTCCCGCACTTCCTGAGGCAGAGGTGTTCGTCGGAAGAGCGGCTCCTTCTGACTTCCAGGTCTGGCCCTTCCTTGCCCGCCCCACTTGGCCTTGGGAATGCCTGCCTTAGTTTGCAGCCGTCGCCCACGGAGGAGCTGCTTTCTCCACTGCGGGGTCCTACGGAGGCGGGTGTGGCCTTCACTCACTCGGTGTCCACGGCTGTGGGCATTCTGCGCATGGGTGACCCAGTGGCTCACTTTCCGGCGGGCCATCTATTGGAGGTCCTCTACCAGGGCTCTGGTGGGAGGGACATCTTACTTCCCTTTGAAGGTTCGCTCCTTTCTTCCTGGATGAGTGCTTGGAGGCGTCCTGCCTCAGGGGACCTGGTGCCTCAGCAGCTCCGGCGCCGCGTGTCCCGGCGTGTCTTTCCCTTCACCCCTCAGCCGCCAGCCCCCTTTTACGGACTGCTTTTCCCTCCCTGCCGCCACTGTTGACTCCGCCATCCCGAGAGGCCCGCTGGCTGGACTCTTGGGGACGCAACATGTTCGCCTCGACCAGCGCGGCCCTGCAGGCCCTTAACACCTTGTGTGTGCTGGCTAGGGCCTCCTCCTGTTTGTGAGACTCGGCTGAGTCGCTGGGATCTGCGGCGTCCCAGGAGTCTGGCCTGGTGGACTTACGGCAACATGCATTGGATGGCTGCGAGCTTGCGGCGTTTATTCTCCGCTCTGCTCTGGACATCTCAGAGGTGCTGGGCCGGGCCATGGTTTCCTCAGTCGCTCTCCGTTGCCATGCTTGGCTTCGGGACGGAGTATTCCCTGAGAATATTTGGGAGCGACTCATCGACCTTCCGTTTGATGGCAGCCTGTTGTTCCATGCCCCGGCCGACACCGCCATCCAAAGGCTCTTGGCAGCGCTCCGTCCTCCTCCTCCGTCCCCACCTCAGTGACTTCTGAGTTGGGTTGATTCTGGGCTTTCTGAAGCCGGCTGTTCTGGCTGTGTAGTGTGTTTTCTGGCCGTTTACGTCCTTCCTTGGGACTTTGACATTGTTGGTTGCTGGACAGCCCTTGTGTTGATTGTGTGTGGTTCTGCAGGAGTTGTTGCGCAGGCTTGGCCCTGAGATTGAGCCTTCTGCTTTGCTTGGGCTGCTTGTCAAGCCTTCAGCGGGGGTGCTTTTTTCCCCGTGGCTTTTTTGTTTTTTCCTCTGTTGCGGAAGTTCTTCCAAAGAGGGTTCCCATATCTTGGGACTTAACTTATGTGGGGTAGTGGTAGCCGTCATATGGCTTGCGCTCTGCTAGAGGGTTCTGGTCTCCTTCGGGTGCCTGTTATCCATGGCGTTTCGGTAGGTTGCTTTTGCTTCCTGAGGTCGTGTGTGCGGCAACTCGTAGTGGTGGCCCGGGCATCTCCTCCTCCTTCCTGCTGCTGTCCTGCGGTCTGGGATGATCCTGTGTCTCCCTTGCTGGGCGTCGCCTACTCGGCATTCCTGGGGCCTCGGGCTGTTCTTCTTGCTTCTGGCTTTGACTGCCGGCGCTGTTCTGGTTGGCAGGCTGCTCTCCATCTGGAGTGGGTTTGCCTTCTTTCCCCTGGTTTCCTTGGGCCCTCTAGGCTTCTTCTTTTTCTTCCGCTTTTCCTGTCTTGGCATTGGGCGGAAGCTATGTTGCCTTGTGGGGGAGTAGGGTGCTTCGGCCTCTCAGTCCTTGCCCTTGGTTCCTCTACTGTGAGTGTACGAGCCTCTTCAGCCTTCTTTCCCTCCTACATCCGCTTGGGGTCAGTGGCGTCCTGCTTGTGGGGTTCCCTTGGTCTGGCAGGGGCGAGGTTCTATCTGGTCCACAGATTTGGTCCCCTGTGGGGCCCTCTGTTCTGCGTTGGCTGGTGGGGTCCTTTCGCAGACCCTCCTTCCCAGGGGATATTGCTAGGGGATCTATTATATTATGATGTATCTGGTTGAGACGATTCTAGCCACAGATTCCTTCACGGTCCCCCCCTCCCCTATATTGCGAGGACCCTTGGGTTAGTCTTCGGTACTCGCCTCCCGGTGGGGGGTGTGTCTCCTGTGAGTGCCTTCCTTGTTCTTGACAGGTGGCTCCGTCTGGGGGCAATTCATTCCTCGCTTGGTCATCTGGAGGATGGGGGTCCGGTGCTCCGGTGCCCTGCTGCTCTGGCTACTCCAGGTTTTTGGGGGGATTGCTTCTATCCCTGTCCTCCCCTCCCTTTCTTCCATTGCTATCCTCTGATTAAGGGTCATCTGTCCTTGTCTTGCCCTTGTCCCTTGTGGGTGGTTGCCCTCTAGGTTGAAGTGGCTTGGAGGTTTGTTGTCCCTCTCTGTGTTGGGACTGGTCCCATTCCTTGTTCGGGGTGGGGGGGGGGGGGTTCCTACGTGTGCCATGCATTTTACACATGTTCTTGCCTCCGGGGCACAGGGATGGGAGGTTGTCTATGTGCTGGCAGGGTGACTGCGCAGGTTTCTGCTTGTTGTTCTTTATTCTTCCCTGCCCTTGGGTTCTGCGGTGTTGGCACTCCTCTGGTGGTGGTGTTAGTCACTGTTTCTTTCCAATTTTTCTGCTCTTCGCACACTGTTCCCATGCTTCCGCAGTTTTTTATCTGGTGGTTCTGCGTTGTGGTGCGGAAAAGTTCTCCGAAGAAAACTGACGTGGGCGCGCCGGGGCGGGTCTTATGTGACCTCGCTGATGTCAAGTAGGTGGACGACACCTGGGCGGAGTTGCGTGATGTCGCCCCGTCCCCGGCGCGCAGGGTTGCCGTGACAAAAAGTTTCCAGATCCAGTCTCACGCCTGGGGATAATTCTACATGAAGGAATCTGCGGCTAGAATCGTCTCTACCAGATGCATCGTTACCGAAGGTAAGTAACTCGTACTTTATTTCCATGCTTGTGATGTTTTTCTTTGCAAGTAATTCTATAGATCGAGTACTTACGCACTTTAGTTCGTGTTATATTTTTATGCCTGTCCATTGCTTTCCTGCCTCCAGCCCTAAACATTCTTTAGTTCTCATTTCACCCTGGACTATGCACTGACTTTAAAACATGACAGCATCTCTTGGAGGCCTGATAAATATCCCATGATGCTCCGCTCTGTACAGGGGCTCGCCATCTTCAAGGCGCCAAAGCAAATTAATTATTCTGACATAATTTGGCACAGCCTAGGCAGAAAATACTAGTGTCAATTCGCTTAGCAAATATAGCTCTGCGTCCATCTAGCACATCCCTGGATATTAACTGTTCCCAACTAACCAAGTGACAGTTGCACAACAATTTGGATGAGACATTCCAAGAGTGACAAGAATACAGGCTGGAATGAATTGTATGTCAGAATACCAAGCACCAAAATATTGTGATGCAAAAATATCATACTGACTGGGTCTAAAGTAAACGGAGGTGGGTGGTGTGCAACATAAAGATTGATTGGGATGATATTAATGCAAAAATATCATAGCCCGAGTATCAGACTGCCAAAATACTGGTAAGTAGACATAGGGCAATATAGATTTACTATAGTTAAGCCCACATGTACCTGCCAGAACGTACGTATTTGTGGAGTTAAGTATTATGAAAGTATACTTAACTATGTATATTTTCCTTCACAAAATTTTGGTAACAGATATTCTGGCAACCATTTTTTTTGTAAAACAATATTTGAAACTCTTTATTCTGGTAAGATACCTGTGAGGAGCCAGGCTCCTCCTGTTAAGTGATTCAGAAAAGGCATTTATCTGTGGTTTAAGAAAGCTGGAGGTTATATTGATAGGCATAAAGAGCATAGAAAAGGCTATTTACGAAACGCTGCACGGTAATGACTCACATTAGCATGTACAGCCTCGGGAAAATCAGATGGCTGAACTGGACATTCAAGATGTGGCTCAGTGAGCAGGCATAGGCATCCAATTCAAACACGGGTATCGATTGGCTAGGAGTGCACGCTTTTTATTTTTTTTAAAATCATTTTTATAGTAAACATTTTGTCGATTGAAAACTCATTCTGTGACAAAGCATCATCGCTCGAGACAGAAAAAGAGAAACTATAAATAATTATTTAGCACATCACATCAGAACAGTATTTCCACTCGGAAAGAATGTGACGTCAGGTGGCCTAGTAAGCCTGAAGGCGGGGCTACCTCTAAATTGCCCAATAATGGGGATTTGTCTGGCACCAGGAGAAGGAATATATCAGAAAAGGCAAATTTATGAACTAAACGTTGGAAAAGGATTTCACAATGTGGAAGCGGTAGTCTCCATTAAATATTCTTCACTCCAGCGGGCCAGTCTGAAGGAACAGAAGCTGTGCCAGCCCCTTCTTTGGGCAACTGAAAAATATGCAACTGGCTTCAGGTTAAATAAAACTAGAAAGGGAGCGCAAGCAATCAGCCATCCCTAAGAGGGAGCCGAGGAGGAGGAGGGGATGTCACTGACGGCTGGCGACAGCTGTGACACCACGAGAGATCAGAATTGACCATAAAAGAGCATGCAAGACAAATACCAGACCTGCCTGTTTATCCTGAGCACCAAAGTGTCTCCCGACTTCCAAAGATGGCTTAAATACATGTGACTGGTGCAGAAATAAAACATCTCCCTGATTACCATATCAATAGCAATGGCGATAGACATTAGGGGAAGGCCTTTTGGAAGATCATAAATGTGAGAAGTTGGCCTGATGTATGATGTCACTAGTTCTAGTGTACACCATATATCAGTCCAAACAACCCTTATGGTGATTGGTTGTAAAGTCAACCTTATAGACCAGCTATCCTAGTGGTAGCATGGACAAGAGCAGTCTTAGGCTAAACTCTGAATGGCATGTGAAGCCAGCTGTGATACCATATATAATCCCTTGAATACCAAATGAAAGGACACCACAACAGATATATATATATAAAATAAAGTGTATTTATTCTAGTCAAACCCTCAGCACTCTTTATGAGATTCGAGATAAGTACAACACAGTCTTATTTAAGCATACATTAAGTCACACAGGTAAGTAATACAGTTAGGCCCTAGGGGCCACGCAAACCATATACTAAAGAAGTGGTATAAGGACCACTGTCACGGAAATAGAATAGGCCTAGGCCTAGGGAATCGCTGGGGCTACACTACACTACCAACAGTTAGGAAGTGGGAAGCCCACGGGATTCAGGTGCAGAGTGGAAACACTCATGCGTAATGCGTATAGTCGATATAAATAGTACAGTTTTGAAATAAGCAGTTTAAGGACACTTCTGAAGCAACTAGAGATTCGAGACTCGGAAACTAGACCCTAGGATAGTCACTTCCCTTGTGAGCACCGAAGTACCCATGTTACCTAGCCCGCGGGCTGCGGGTGCATAGGTGTGAACTTGCGTCGGGTTTCGTCGTGGACTTCTATGGATGCCTGAAGGAAAGTTGCTGACAGGCAGTCAGTGCAGAGTGTCCGGTGGATCTCAAGGCCGGGATCAAGAAGGAAGGGTACCTGCAAGCAGAAGGGACAGAGTCAAGGTCACTAGCCAGTGACCACGTGGAACCAGGAAGGAACCAGGCGATGTCGTGAAGATTGCAGGTGAAGGGTGAAGCTTGTCGCTGCAGCCACGGGTACCAGGAGACGTCGAGGACGACCAGGACCAGGAGGCGAGCTGTCCCACGAAGGCTCTTGCTGTCGGCGGCGTCGAAGTCGAACTAGGACTCACCAAGCCTTGGCAAGCAGAACCCACGAAGAACGGAGGACTTGCTTCTGGTGCAGACCAGGAAGGTCTGGGGTGCTTCTCTTTTGCAAAGAAGCGAGAGCCAGTATGGAGGAGCCAAACGATCGGTGTAGATTTCAAGGTGTGTCGTCACAAAGGCCGCTAGCCAACGGGCAAGCAACCGGACAGACGCGGCAAGCAGGAAAATGCAGAAGGGCCCCACGCAGGACTCGTGGAGTGTGGGGGGCTGATCTTCGGTGCAGATGGTGCTTGGGGTTGGGGCTTCTCAATCCCCGGTGCACAACTTCGAGGGTACCTCAGAAGCTGCGCTGGAAGATACTCGCCACTTTTTCCAGGTAGCCGGTCCCACGTCTCTCATCGCCTCCATGGATCTCAGCTCGGCTGTGGATGTGGATCAGGGTCGGAGAAGTCTGGAAGTCAAGGCTCTGGTCGGCTCTGCAGTCGGTCCCTCGTAGATCTTTAGCAAAGCAAAGGGTAGTCTCTTGATGGTGCCTGTTTGCACAGGGTAGCCACTCCTTGGCCACAAGGGAGATTCTTCAGTCTTCTTCTTTCGTCGAATGTCGAAGGTCCAGAGTTTCTGTTCAAGTTGCAGGTTCAGGATAATCTAATTTAGCAGGGCCCAACTAGCTACTAATATACTGGGCTAGTGGGCTGGGCTACCTGCGAGGTCCCTCCTATGGGTTGGGGCCAGGAAGGGGAGTGGCTACACCCCCTTTCCTTTGTCCAGTTTTGCGCCAGAGCTGGGGCTGGAGTGCCCCAGCACCGGTTTGAACTGGACTATGCATGGATCACCTTGTGTGCCCCAGGCATGTCTCATTTCTTTCAGCCCTCCCTGCCCCAATACACTAAAGTCTGTCTGGGGAGGTGCTAGCACCTCCCCAAGCAGGAAACCTATTGTCCAGGCCTCCCTGGCTGGGAGGGCTCCCAGCAGCAGGAGGTCAGACTCGTGTCTGTGGCAGCAGCATGCATTTTGTGATGCTGAGGCTTTGGTGAGAGTTAAACAGCAAAGTAGGATTTTAACATGTCTCTCCCTCTAGAAGTGAGGAATAATATACTCATCACCAGAAATGGTAAGGGGTATTATTCCAAAGTGTTAGACACCTTACACGACATGTTTTGATAAAGCCAAACCATAGTTACCATAACCGTTTAAGATTATAAGGCACTTTAAGAGTATATGGTAGGCTATATCATAGAACAGCTATAAGGACATGGTTCCGAAAGCTGCAGACAGGCTCAGCTCATGCTAGAGCACCATCTCACATGTTACCAAGCACTCTGCCTCCAGGATTGTTAAGGCCTGCCATAGGAGTGACTGATAGGTACACATGTGTCTATATAAAAGGGTAGATATAGGTATACCATATCTAAGCAAGGGGTGATTACACGACCTTGCCCCAGCTGAGTGATCAGCCAGTTGTGTCTGATTGGAAGGCCAGGCCAGGGGTGGCATAATACATGCTGCAGCCCCTGGGAGGCCTAGGGTACATCTATGCCCTGGGTACCTAGGGTACACTGTACAGGGTCCAATAAGGTGATCCTTACCAATTGTGTATGTACGTAGGGTACATGGAGTCCATTTTAAAGAGAGAGCAGACAGCCTGAGACCCTGAATGGCATGATCTCAGGCCAACTAAGTCGAAAAACCAGCTAGACACTAGGCAAAAAGTTGGGGGTAACCATAGTCAGATATCCACCTTCCTACAATAAACTCCTTGTGCTTTCAATAAAGTGCATACTCCTGATGAAATGGCCGGCCTTTCTGCAGTCTTGCAGCACAGCGTGGAGCCTTTACACATTTGTGCTGCACGAAGAACAAGCATGGAAAGAGAACTATACGCTGCTCTCTTAGAGAGAGGTTGTGGTTCAATGGTCCGAGCTGCTGACTCGGGCGCTGGGGACCAGTGTTCAAGCCTTATTAGCAAATCTGGATCCGGATCTAGCGCTTTAAATTACAACAAGCGTTGGCTGCGCGGCCGTAAAAGTAACGGCCGCGCGGCCTTGAAAGGGATTGCGATCAAAGCAAAAGCGATCGCGAGGACGCGCTCTGTGGTAAGCACACGAGTGGTGCACGCGCTGGAAGGGAGGCAGATGGTGGATGCTCGCGTGAACGCAAGCGTTAGGCCAGCGAGGTCTGGTAGCACTTTGAAAACCCGTATACTAAATGTCTCGCAGGGCAGCGCTGGCTCAGGCGAGGCCTAAAAAGTGAGCACCATATAATAAGTCAGCCTCTCACACATACTCCTCCTTGGATGTTCTAACTAGATGAAACCCGGATCTGATAGACATTTAGCCGTAGAGTCCTTACCTTAGAATTTCCCTGGCGTCAGGCTGGATCCAGAAGACTTTTGACTGAGCAATACCCTTGCGTGCCGGTAGGTGGCATCGGTCGGCTCCAAGTGACATTGCCGGCGTACGCACCAGAAGTGACATCTGCATCACCTAAATAGGCCACTTTTTGACAGTTTTTTTCAAACTTTTGTCGACAATTTTTGATGTGTAGGTTTTCCTCATTGCCGAAGACTTCTGGATTCATACTGTGTGGTGCCTGCCATCACACCATGTCGGTGACTGATCCACACTTAGTTTGTCTCTGGTGCCTGGAGCGTGACCACGACTCGAAGTTGTGCTGCGACTGCTAGGCCATCGCTCTGAAGGCTTTAAGGTGGTCCCTAAAGCTGCTTGCGGCCCGACATTCGCCTCGGTGGTCTTGTCCATCCACTGCTCTGAGAGTCCTAAGTCCTCGTCATCCCACTCAGTGGCCGGGTTGTTTTGGTAAGAGGCATAAGAAACACAAAGTTGAAGCGTGCATCTACTCTCCCTGTCTGTCAGCCACCTTGATGGAGGAGTCTCTACGCTTTAGGCCTCCTTTTGTAGAACCTGCGCCTTGGTCGGCTCTGCACTTCACTGCCTTTCCAGGAACCAGAGTGACCCCCGCTCAGCTTAAAGAATTATATGGCACTATGCCGCTTATTTGTGTGACCCAACCCTCGTGAAACACCTTCGGGCCCCGAAGGCTCAGCGAAGGCTTCATCGGGTTCGGCGCCGGCGAGCCCAGCGCCGATGCGTTGAGGGGCTAGGAATGGAAGAAGATTGGGACGGGTCTCTGTACCCTTTACAAGACCAAACTGAGCACAAAATTAACTGGTATGAGGATTTGGGTGAGACCAGTGACTGTATACCTTCTGGGATTTTGTCCTGTTTTCTCCCCCTAGCGTCGCTATGGAGGAGGGAGCTTCATATGCTATGGTGGTGAGAAGGGCAGCCGATGTCCTGGAGCTTCAGCTCACTTCGGCGGAGGTCAAGACAAACGTCTTAACAGAAGTCCTGCAGCCTGGTGTCTCCTCTTCGGAACTCTTCCTGCCTTTCAACAAGGTATTGACTTATGTCCTCCTGGGAACTATGTACAAGCCTAGCACTGGGGCTCCTGTGAATAGGGCAGTCGCCCGCCGCCATCACCCAGCAGCGTGCGACTCAAAATTCCTCAACGACAGCCCTATCCCGAGAACTTGGTGGTCCAGGCCTCTGCCACCCAAGTGGCTTTCCCTTCCGCATCCCCAGAGAGGGAATCCAAGAGGCTGGATAGTTATGGCAAGAATATATTTTCTAACGCCAGCCTTTGCATTGCATTCGGTGAACACTGTATGTTTGTTGGGTTACTAGACCCACTCCTTGAGAAACGGGTGCGCAGGTGCTGCCACTGGTCAGGAGGAGACCCGGGCCTTTCTCTCCCAAGCAGTATCAGACCGGAGAGATTCGTCCAAGTTCACCATTCATTGTGGGATTGATACCACTGACTTGCTGGGCAGAACAATGTCATAAATGATGGCTATTCAATGCCACGCCTGTCTGAGGACTTCTCGCTTTTCTGAGCTTTTCCAGGCTTCCCGTATGGACATGTCCTTTGATGGCATCCGGCTCTTCGAAGACCAGGCAGACATGGCACTGGAGCTCTTTAAGGACTTGTGGGCTACGGCCAAGTATTTGGGCCTCTTGGTGACCACCCATTCCCTGTCTGCTGTTTGTCCTTTTTGTGATCACGAAAGAGGCTTTCAGCCGTGCCAGCCATATCTCAGCCGAAAGACAGTGCAAGTCCAGCAACCTCTGCATGGCCAAAGGTGCAGCTGCTTCTGACTCCGTGAGTCGGGGGGGGGGGGGGTGGGGGGGGGGGGTCAGAGATCCAGTCAGTCCACCCTCTTCCGGTTGGTGGAAGGATCGACTATTAACTCCCCAACTAGTAAAACGTCACATCGGGCAAGTGGGTTCTTCAGATATTCCAAAATGGCTACTCCCTACCTTTCAAGACTACCCCTCCCTCCATGTCTCTGACTTACGACCGGCTGATGGAGGACCACCTGAACTTACTTCAGGAGGAGGTCAGGGCTCTCTTGACCAAGGGCGCTATAGCGAGGGTTCCGGTGGCAAAAGTAGGCTGTGGTTGCTATTCCTGCTATTTTCTGTTCCCGAAAAAGGGTAAGGGCCTTTGTCCTATTCCAGATCTGCAAGCCCTCAACTACTTCCTCAAAACGGGAAAGTTGAAGATGCTCACTCTGCCTGAGGTCTTGAATGCCCTGGACTCCGGAGACTGAAAGGTGGCATTGGACTTGCAGAACGCCCTTTTTTTACATTCTCGTCCTTCCTGCTCATTGGCGTTACCTGCGGTTCATGGCAGGCCATGAGCACTTTCAGTTGCCAGTGCTCCCCTTTGGCGTTACCAGCGTCCCTCGGGTGTTCACCAAAGTGATAGCGGTGGTCACAGCTCATCTGCCCAGATCAGAGTTGCCATTCTTCCCCTATCTCGATGACTGGCTGTAGGAGGTGAGCTTGCTCCAGGCTGTCGTCTCCCACCTCCAGACTATGGTGAACCTCATGCTTTTGCTGGGATTCACTATAAACTTACCAAAGTTGCACCGGACTCCCTCTCCAGTGCTCCCTTGCTTCGGTGCTTTTCTGAACACAGTGCAGTTTCAGGCCTATCCTTCTGAGCGGTGAGTCCGGGATATTCAGGCTATGATACAGATGTTTCAGCCTCTATCCTGGATTTTGGTGAGATCTACTCTGAGGCTGCTGGGCCTCATGGCCGCCTGCATCCTGCTTGTGACACATGTCAGATTGTATATGCGGGCTGTGGAGTGGGACCTGAAGTTCCAGTGGGCGCAGCATCCGGGGAATCGCTCTGATATGGTTTAGATCTTGGTGGCAACTGCACAGGACCTGCAGTTTTGGCTGACCAACCCCGATTAGGTCGGAGGCAGACCACTCTCCCTTCCCGGACCAGATCACACAATAGTCACAGATGCTTCACTCCTGGGATGGGGCAGCCATCTGGTAGAGGTGGAGATCAGAGGAATCTGTCCTCTGGTGAAATCTGGACTCCACAAAAACTTCCTGGGTTTCTGAAAGATTTGTTTGGCATTAAAATCTTTTCTTCCTTACATCGAGGGCTAGCTGGTTCAGTTGTTCACCCACAACACCACTGCTATGCAGTGCTGCAACAATCAGGGCGTGGTGGGGTTGTGAACCCTTTGTCAGGACGCCTTGTTTCTCTGGGCATGGCTGAAACAGCAAGGCATATCCTGATGGTAAAACACGTGGCAGGTTCCTTGAACGCCAGGGCGGACGGGCTCAGCCGTCGATGCCTAGTGGTTCACAAATGGCATCTCCATCTGGAGTTGGTGCAAGGTCTCTTTCAGCGGTGGAGAGAACCTTGGTTAGAGCTGTCCGCCTAACCCAAAAACACCCAATGTCAGCAGTTTTGCACATTGGAATTTTGAAGGTGGCTTCCACTCGGAGGCCCTTTTCATCTCGAGTGGAGCTCAGGCGTGCTGTCTGCCTTTCTACCCATACCACTCCTGCCTTGAGGGCTCAAGAAGATCAGGAGCGACCAAACTCATTCTTGTGGTTCCAGGCTGGACATGGAGACTGTGGTATTCCGTGCTTCTTCAAATGAGTATCAGTCCCCCAGTGAGGCTGCTCCTTCAGAAGGATCTTCTGTCTAAACAGCAGGGAAAGATCCTCCGCCCAAACTTGTCAACTCTACCCTTTCTTGCATTGAGATTGATCGGTTATCAATCTTCATCAGTCTGTCATCAGGTTATCAGTCTGTGATGTGATTTTGGCAGCCATCTGTCCCTCTACCAAGAGTGTGTATTCCTGCTGGTGGTAGCGATTTATCAAATACTGTACAGAACAGTCTATTGATTCTCTTTCTGCTTCCCTCTGTCTGATCCTTCTCTTCATTTTGTACCTTGCCCCTCAGGGCTCTCCTCTGGGCACTTCTAAAGGGTACCTTCCAGCTTTGTCTGCCTTTTTGAGGCTGCCAGACCAGCCCTCTTTATTTAAATCCTGTATTGTAAGCAGGTTTCTTAAGGGGCTTGTACATATGTTTCCACCTGTCCCATTCATCACACCTCAGTGAGACCTTTATTTGGTTAGCAAACACAAGGAGATGATGGAGAGAGCGCTGACATTTTTCAGACACTCACCCCCAGTCACAGATCTGGGTTGAATCTGTCATTATTTAGCTCACTTCGCCACCTCAGTTCAGACCCAGCTATATGCAAATCAGACTTGACCCTGTGCCTCATGGGAACAGTCCAGCCCGAACTGCCAAGCCAGGTCTTCCCTGAACCGGAAACCAGCATCCTGGGACCGGTTTCTGGGTAACACCCTTCATCAGTCAGGCTAGCTTGAATCCAGTGGCAAAGTGAGCAAGGGACCCACGTCTGGGCATACCATGCCAACTTAGGGCGAACAAAGCAAACACAAGGAGTGCTGAAACTTTTCACTCTCACCCCCACTCACAGATCTGGGTTGAATCCATCATCATTCTTTAGCTCACTTCGCCACCTCAGTTCAGACCCAGCTATATGCAAAGTAGTCTTGACCCTGTGCCTCATGGGAACAGTCCAGCCAGGTCTTTCCTGGACTGGAAACAAGTATCATGGGGTCGAGTGTTTGAAAAGTTTCAGCACTCCGTCCATCATCTCCTTGCGTTACCTTTATTTGGTTCTCAGCTTCATGATGTGCGCTCCTTTCAAACCTCTGCACAACTGCCCCCTCCGCTGCTTTCCATCAAAACTGCCTTTTTAGTGGCAGTAACTTCTTCCAGGAGGGTGAGCGAATTGCAGGCTCTGTCATCGAAGCCTGCATACCTGACCATCTTCCCTGATAAGGTGGTGCTTCACACTAGGGCCTCTTTTTTACCGAAGGTGGTAACACCACTCCACGTGGTACAATAAGTCACTTTGCCTACTGTCTGTGCTCCTCAACACCCCTCTAAGGAAGAGGAGCGACTCCACCGTCTGGACCTAAAAAGAGCATTGTCTTTCTACCATGACCTCACAAAAGAGTTCGGGTGGACAAGCAACTTTTCATGAGGTTGGTTGGATCAAAGAAAGGTTGTGCGATGTAGAAGAGGGCCATCTCGCAATGGGTCATCCTCTGCATTAAGGTTTGCCACACTCCGGCCAAGAAACAGCCTCCTGATAACTTAAGAGCTCATTCCATCACATCTAAGGCTGCAACCACAGCATTCCAACGTGGTGTATTGGTACACTCCATGGCTCCGCGCTCCTGGCATAGAAAGTCGTGAAAAGTAACTGACATCAGCACACCAAGGTGACGCGGTCATCATGTGGAGCCGACTGACTCCACCTACAGGCGCGCAAGGGTATTGCTTAAGCAAAGGTTTCTGGATCCATCCTGATGGTTGGGATATTCTGAGGTAAAGAATCTGCGGCTAGATTGTCTCTACCAGATGAGGCGTAGTCTCAGGTACTTAACTTGTTCATTCTGACAGTAAAATACCCCAATTGCAGTTTTAACTTTAAGAGAGATTCGTAGCCCTATTATCTGAAAGAAACATGTAGTGATAGATTCCTTACCTTAGAATTACCCCCAGGCGTCAGACTGGATCCAGAAAGATTTCGTCAGCAGTACCCCTGCGCGTCGGAAGGTGGCGTCATGCGGCTACATGTCAGTCGTTGGCGTTGTGGTGGCTGAGATGACGTCCCAGCAGCTACTTAGACGCTGCCCTCGCATGCTGACGTCAGTTCTTTCTTTTTTTCTCGCCAGCAAGCGCAGATCCGGAGAGAGCGGTACCCCCAGTCATTTTTTGACTGAGATTTTAGAGGCCTTTTAGTCTCAGTTTTTCGATTTGATCGACTCCTGGTGCCGTAGGGATGACCGGTTTCAAGTCTTGCGGGGTCTGTCATTGCATGATGTCGGGGACGGACCATCACCGCGTGTGTCTCTACTGCCTGGGGCGCAATCACAACTCCAAGTCGTGCCCAGACTGCCGGGCCATGGCGCCAAAGACTTTGCGGGAGTGGTCCCAAAAGTTCCTTAAAGTCCGGCAGTCGGCTCCGCGCCTCTCAATGTCCCCGTCCCGTGGGAGGTCGAGGGACCGTTCACGGAGCCATCACCATAGTTCGTCGGGATCGAAGTCTTCGCACTCTGGGTCAGGTAAGGCAAAGCATCACAAGAAGTTGAAGTGGCCTCATCATTCTCCAACTTCCCCTCGCCCATCGTGGCTGAGGGTGTGGGTGGTGCCTCCCCCGCTGCTCTGGCAGAGCCTACGCAGTCGCCATCGGCCAACCCCCCCTTCCCGGGTCCGTCGGTGACTCCGGCCCAGCTGTAGGAATTTGCCACCCTTTGCCCGCCTCTTTTGGCCGTCGGGCCCCGCCGGCGCGCCTTCGGGCCCCGTGGACCGCCGACAGGGGGTCCTTGCCCTTTACTGGGTCCACAAGGATCCAGGCCTGGATCCCGGTTGGCGCCGGTTGACCTTTTGACACCTCCACCGACGTCCGCACCACCTCCGACGACGTCTTCAGTTTCATCACCAATGTGGACATGGCGCTGGAACGACGCCGATTACGACACCGATTTGGCCTTTCTACCTTTATGTCCAACCTCCTTATTTTCACCCTGTACATCAGCCATTGGAGGACTGGGAAGGGTCTATGGACCCTCTCACAGCTCAATGTGAGTATGACCCAGACTGGGCAGAGGAGCTGGGAGATGCCAGTGGTCTTGACACCTCTCCTGACCTTGGCATGCTAACTCCTCCTACCGTAGCTATGGAGGAGGGTGCTATGTACGCAGTGGTGATGCGTAGGGCAGCCGAGGCTCTCCACCTCCAACTCCCTACAGTGGCCGTCAGGACTAACCTCCTGAGAGAAGTGCTTCAGCCGGTAGCTCCCTCTGCGGAGCCACTGCTGCCTTTTAATGATGCACGTTATGACGTTCTTTTGGGCACCTAGTCCAGGCCCAACACAGGGGCTCCTGTGGATAGGAACGTGGCCCGATGCCATTGCCTGGCCCGACCCCCTTTTCCTCTCCCAACACCTCACCCCTGAGAGTTTGGTTGTCCAAGCCTCCACGTCCCAGAGCGCATTCCCTACCCCAGACAGGGTATCCAAGAGACTGTAACAGTTTGGGAAGAAGATTTTTTTCTTCTGACAGTTCAGGGCTGCGGTCTGTGAACACCGCATGCCTCTTGGGCCGTTATTCCCACTCTGTGTGGGATACGGTGGTGCAAGTGCTGCCTCAGTGTCCGGAGAAGGCCCGGACAGTGCTCTCTCAAGCTATTGCTGAAGGGAGGGATGCAGCCAAGTTCACAATCTGTTGTGACCTTGACTCCGCCGACTCGCTGGGCAGGGCGATTTCCACGACAGTGGTGCTCATCGGCCACTCCTGCTGAGGACAACTGGCTTCTCTGTGGATATCCAGAGCACTCTCATGGACATGCCCTTTGATGGCATTCGCCTTTTTGGCAACAAGGCAGATAGTGCGTTTTAAGGACTCGTGGGCTACAGCCAAGTCCTTGGGCCTTTCGGCCACTCTCCCTCCTCCGCCTTCTGCTTTTCGCTCCTTTCGTGGCCCCGGAAGGGGCGCCCCGACACGTTCGCTTCAGAGACACAGGCCTGCGCAGCAACAGTCCCAGCGCGGCCGCGGACGTGGGACCCACCGAGGTGGGTCAGGGGGCCAGCGGGTGGGTCAGTCCACCTCCACCCTGGTCACCACTGCCTCCAAACCTTCCTAGTACGGTTTTTCAGGCCCATCAAACGCCAGTGGATGGCAGGATTCACCATCACCTCCCCCAATGGCGCACCATCAATATGGACAGGTGGGTTTTACAAATAGTCCGAAGGGGCTACTCCCTCCCCTTCAAGATTACCCCTCCAGCCATGCCACTCCAGTACCACCGCATGTCAGGGGATCACTTGGCACTTCTTCAACAGGAAGTAGTGGCCCTCTTGGCCAAGGGGGCCATCAAGCGCGTTCCTGCGCCAGAAGTAGGACGTGGTTGCTACTCCCACTACTTTCTGGTGCCCAAGAAGGACAAGGGCCTGCGTCCTATCTTGGACCTCCGGAACGTCAATCACTTCCTCCGGAAGGAGAAGTTCAAGATGCTAACTTTAGCCCAGGTCTTGTCTGCTCTCGACCCTGGAGACTGGATGGTAGAGTTGGATGTGCAGGACGCATATTCCCGTCCTGCCGGCCCACCGGCGTTACCTACGGTGTACGGTAGGCCACGAGCACTTTCAGTTTACCGGGCTCCCCTTTGGCCTTACCAGAGCCGCTTGGTGTTCATGAAAGGGATGGCGGTGGTCGCAGCTCATCTGGGCAGATCAGGGGTTCCAGTCTTCCCCTATCTCGACGACTGGCTTTTGAAGGCGGACTCACTCCAGGCAGTCGTCCCCCACCTCCAGTCTACGGCCGACCTCCTGCATTTGCTGTGGTTCTCCATCAGTGTGCTGAAGTCGCACCTGATTCCCTCTCAGAAGCTCCTCTTCATCGGAGCGGTTCAGGATACGACTCACTTTCGGGTCTATCCTCCTGAACGGCGAGTCCAGGAAATTCAGGCTCTGATCCCGATCTTTCGGTCTCTATCCTGGATTTCAGGCAGGATGACCCTGAGGCATAATGGGCCTCATGGCCTCTTGCATCCTGCTGGTCGATCATGCCATTTGGCATATGCGGGCTCTGCAGTGGGACCTGAAGTTCCAGTGGGCGCAGCATCAGGGGAACCTCTCCGTCCGTCCGTCCGTCCAGAGCTAGGAGGGCACTGCACGTTAATTGCAGTGGTGGCTCACAAACTGGCATTGGGTCAATGGCAGATCCCTCTCCCTTCCCCAACCGGAGCACCCAGTGGTGACGGATGCGTATCTCCTGGGATGGGGAGGGCCACATGGGAGAGGTGGAGATCAGAGGCCTATGGTCTCCGGCGGAGACCCGGCTCCATATCAAACTTCTGGAGCTCCGGGCTTGCACTGAAGGCATTCCTTCCCTCTGTAAAGGGGAGAGTAGTGCAGCTGTTCACAGTCAACATCACCGCCATGTGGTACTGCAACAAACAGGGTGGGGTGGGGTCGTGGACCCTATGTCAGGAGGCTTTGCGTCTCTGGACATGGCTGGAATATCAGGGCATTTCCCTGGTGGTTCAACATCTGGCTGTTTCACTGAACGCCAGGGCCGGCGAAGTCAGCCGCAGGTGCATGATGGATCACAAATGGCGTCTTCACTCGGACATGGTGCAAGGTCTATTTCGACAGTGGGGAGAGCCTTGGTTGGATCTATTCACCACCGAAGAGAACGTGCAATGTCAGCAATTCTGGACGTTGGAATTTCCAAGGCAGCACTCGCTAGGCGACTCTTTTCATCGCGAGTGGAGTTGCGGTCTGTTGTACGCCATTCCGCCTATACCACTTCTGCCCAGAGTGCGGAAGAAGATCAGGTGCGACCGGGCCCAAGTCTTTCTTGTGGCCCCAGACTGGGCTCGAAGAGTTTGGTATCCTCAGCTACTCAGTATGACCATTGATCCCCGATCCGACTGCCTCTTCAGGAGGAGCTTCTGTCACAGCAGCAGGGGACGGTCCTCCACCCGAACCTGTCTAGTCTCCACCTCCTTGCGTGGAGATTGAGCAGCGGCAGTGGATTCCTTTCGACTTGTCTCCTGAAGTTTGTAATGTTATTCTGGCAGCCAGGCGTCCCTCCACTAAGTTGGTATACATCTGCAGGTGGAACACATTTGTGGCATGGTGCACATCAAAGGCTGTGGATCCCCCTTTCTGCCCCTCTTTCTGAAGTCCTTTTGTTCCTTCTTTCTTTGGCCCAGCAGGGCTCTTCTCTGGGCACTATCAAGGACTACCTTTGTGCTATCTCAGCCTTCCTCAGGCTCCCTGATCAGCCCTCTCTTTTCAAGTCCCCTGTTGTATGTTGTAAATAGATTCCTCAAAGGCAATACTCACCTTTTCCCTCCTATTCCTTTTGTGATGCCACAGTGGGACTTGAACCTGGTTCTCACATATTTGATGTGCGCTCCCATCTGATAGACATCTAGCCGCAGATTCCTTAACTTAGAATAGCCCCAGGCGTGAGACTGGATCCGGAAAAAACTTTGCAGCAGCACCTCTACGCGCTGGGGGATGGCGCCACACGACCCCGCCCTGACGTCCACGTACGTATCTGGAGTGTGCGGTTCCTCTGGCCTGTTTTCAGGCCTTGTCGACGCTTCATGTCGGGGAACAGTGTGCGATGCCTTCGGGCTTTAAAACTTGTAATTCCTGTTCGCGACAGATGTCCGCAACAGACCCGCATCTTATTTGTATGTGGTGTCTGGGCGAGCACCATGACTCCACGGACTGCGAGGCGTGCCAACACCTGAAGCCCATGTCTCGGCGCTCGCGCCGTATGAAGCTTCTCTCAGAGCGGTTATCCAGGTTGGAGTCATCTCGCCCCCCCGGCTTCTTCAACAGCAAGTCCCTTCCGCCGTTGTTGGGCCTCCGGGGTCGGGGGCCGCCGTTAGCCACTTGCTAAGTCGAGGCGCTTGTCGCCAAGGTCTTCGACCTCCCCTTCTTCTGTTGTCGGGAGCTCTGGTTCCCGAAACATTCCAGACGTGCGCTCCCAGCAGTCACCCTACCCGCCCTTTCCAGGTGTGGGGGCGACTCGGGCCCAAATGGAGGCATATGCCGCAGCTTTGCATGCCTCCCTTGGGCCCTCTCCCGTCCCTGGGACGTCCTTGGGGCCTCTGCTTCTTGTGGGCTCTCCGACGGACTCGCCAGTGGGTTCGACCTCACCACCAATTGAGCTATCCCCCAGGGACGTCGGAGATGTGGCACCTTTATGGCACGGCCCAGTTGGGTCCCCCTCTGTGGTCCACGTGGAGTCGTTAGGGCGTGGACCGCCGGGGTCCCACTCTATGACTCACTGCGCCTCTGCCGCATAGCCATGCTGGGTTCCCTGCGGCGCCGCAGGTGGTTGCAAGTGCTCATAGCCCTTCTCTGAGCACACCCCAGGCTCCCGGTCAGGCAGTCGCCTGTCCGAATCTGGGGTCGGCGTCGTACCGGCGCCGGGGCTCGTCTCCTCGGATCCGCCTCCATTGCTTTCTCCGGAGTCGGAGCCTGTTCATATGCCCTGGGCCGGGCAGACGGCCGCTTGTCCGGGGTCGGCGCCGGAGGCTCACTGCCTCGACTCTGCCCCCTTTCCCTGGAGTCGGAACCTAGCATGGATAAGGTGGAGCCGGCGCCGAAAGCCTGCATCGCCGGCTCTGGCGTCTGCTCCTTCCTCGGAAGGGGAGCTTGTCATAGTCTCGGCGCCAGATGGTGCCGAGTAGACGCCGTATGTAGCAGAGTCTGCGTCTAATGACGCAGGGTTGGCGCCCTCTCGCGTCGCTTCAGCGCCGTGTCGGCGCAGAATTATGGACTCTTCTCCAGAGGCCTCGGGAGTGAGTTCGGCGCCGTCTTTTTGCCCACCATCACCGGACGTACTGTTGCCTGTGCCCCTGTTGGAATTTGTTGAGCTTCGTCGGGAGCTCCCAGATCTGGGAGGCTCTTAGCCTCCCCCAGATCCGGCAGACTCTTCTCCTCCTCCACATCCGGCAGGCTCTTCGCCTCCCCAGGAGCAATGTCAGGATCCTCGTTCTTCAATGGGACTCCCTTCTGTAGAACATTGGTCGCACCCTCACTGTCTAGGGAGGGTCAGTTTACAACCTTCCCCCACTGATAAGTTGTCTCCTCCACGGAGGGCTACCAAGGCCGTTGCAGCTTTTTTGAGGGTGGTTTCATTGGCCACCCGCATTTTGAGCATGCAACCCCCTTCTTCCCCCTTATCTGTCGACCCCTTGCTTGAGGTCCTTCATCGGGGTTCCGGGACTGTGGAGCCGCTTCTACCCTTTGAGGCTTCCCTTTATGATACTCTTTTAGGTACCCGGATCCGGCCGGCTTCAGGTGATCCAGTGGCTCGTTCAGTTTTTGCACCGCCACCATCCAGCTCCGCATGATCCGGTCTGTCTTTTTGTACAACCTGAAATGCAAGGTTTTGTGTTGCAGACTGCTTTCCCCGCCCTGCCTCCTCTAATGCTTCCTCCCGATGGCTAGAGTCATGGGGCAGGAACGTCTTTGCCTCCACTAGTGCGGCCCTATGATCCTTGAACACAATATGTGGTTTAGCACGGGCTATTTCTGCCCTGTGGGACTCTCCAGAGTCTCTGCTTTCAGCCACCTCTGAAGGTGCTCGGGTTGATCTCCTTCGCCTCCTCCGGGATGGCCGCGACCTTGCCGAATTCACAATCCTCTCAGCTTTGATACTGCGGATTCTTTGGGACGTGCTATGGCGTGCTCTGTTGCCTTAAGGCGTTACGCTTGGTTAAGCAATAGTGTCTTCTCCGAAAATATCCGGAAGCGACTGGTTGACTTACCCTTTGATGGGGTTTTGCTGTTTGATGCTCATGCCAAGTCAGCGGTTCATCGGCTCCTTGTGGGCTTTCGTCCTCACACTTAGGTCTTCTTAAGCCTTTCTTCCTTGGTGGTACTTTTTCATTTTGCATCTGCGCTCTGTGTTTTACATGGGCGGTGAGCCTTACGTCTTCTTTTCCTGTGGCAAGGGTGATTACCCTTTTTTTGGCATCCCCTGGATGTGTTTTGCTTTGGGCTGCCAGTTGGTCCGTGTTCCTCAGATTGCTGTGTCTGGTCCTCTGATTGTGGTATTGAGCCGGTGGCTCAGCTCGGTAATGTCATACGGCTCTGAACTTTTGTTCACAGGTTCCGTTAGTTACTGTGCACTTTTGGCTTGGCTTATTGCCCTAAGAGGTGTTCCCCGTTGTTTGGGGTATGCATACTCCATGTGGGGTACTGGTATGCAATTATATAGCTTTGCTTATCTCACCTGGGCCTGGAGATCCTATGGGCTCCATGCGTCGCCTGGTGATCTGTTGTACGGCATTCTAAATTTTCCCTGGTGCCATCTTCTTGCGCCATGGTCACCCTGCCTGTTTCCTGTTCCACCTCCTTTGGAGGTTTTTTGCTCTGCTCTTCAAAAACGGCTCCTACCTGCCCTTACTGTATTAGGTATGCTCCGGTATGGACATGTTCATGCTCCTGGCTTGCTCTGTCTCTACATATTTATGTTTATCCATTTATGTATATGTGCAGGTTGCTTTGGTATTCCTCTTCCTACATCGCCACCTCTTTTCAGGGCTGCGATGTGTGGGGGAGCTTTTCTGAGTTGTTACAAGTTGCCTATAGGTTCCTCCTTGCTTCCTCTTACTGGGGTGACAAATGCTCCCTTTTTGGGTGTTCCACACCATACGTGCCTTTTCTGAAGTGTTTGGTCTCGGATTTTGAGGCTCTTTCCAATTGTTAACGCTCCGCTTGCGGGACAGCTCTTATTATGGCAGTGTTCCTTGACTACTGCCTGCAAGCCTATATTATGGATTGTTTCTCACTTTGGCTTCATACTACCCAGTCGGGCACTCTTAAGCTTTTTGTGAGAGCCACTTTAAGGTCTGTTTGGCTGTTTGCCTGCTGCGTGTTTCTACCTGCTTAAGCGGGTTTAACATGGATGCAATTTGCCCCTATTTCCCCATTTTTGGGATTGGGTGTGCACTTGCCGTGTTTCTTGTCCCGCAGCCTATTCCAATCGCATTGCTCAGGTTCTAGCTCTTGCTTATGGGCTTTTGGCACCTGCTCCTTCAGTCTTCCTTCTATGGGCTAGTCTGTTAGGCTCCGGTTGCATCTCTTCTGGTTCTTTTGAACCTCAGTTGGTGTCCTGATTGTGCGCCATTAAGTGGAAATGGGCCTTCTTTCATTGCTCTGGTATATGGCTCAGGCCATTCTACCTGCCCCTTTTTAATATGGGTATGGCGTAGTACCATTCTGGCATTTTTAAGGATATCTGCCATCCAGTTATTTCTGCTTTGCCAAGCTGCTGGGGATGCTGTCGGGCTGTTCCGGCGCAGCCTCCCCCCTTTATCCGTTCCCGGATAGGATTCTTGGCGCTTTGTTGTCCTGTCGCAGACCCACCTCCCCTTTGGGGTATGGCTTTGGTATCTATTTTAAGTTAAGAAATCTGCGGCTAGATGTCTCTATCAGATGTACGAGTTACTTACCTTCAGTAACGATGTATGTGGTAGAGACTTTGTCTAGCCGCAGATTCCTTCACGCCCACCCAGCCTCCCCGTTCTGCGAGGGCCTTGCCAAGTGGGGTTCTCCGCTGGCCTCCCTGTTACAGTTGGCATTGGTTTTTTTTCTCTCCTAGGTGCTTACATTGTTGCGTCCCTTTAAAACTTGCCATAATACCACCGACTCCCTCTCAGGGATTTCCGTCATAATTCTACCGTTGCCTCCCGCTCAAAGGTTTCTTATCTGTAGAATGAGGCCTTTTCGATTGTCCTTCACCAGGAGATTCCTCTTCCTTTTCTTTTTCTCCTGCTGTCTTCCGCCTTCCCTGTTTGCTCACTGTTCTGGGCTCCTCTACGGTAGTCTTCTTTGGAGCTCTGTTCGCCTCTGTTCCAGACCTCTGTTACTACAGGGGCAGTGCCACACTTTTTCATTCCTGTGGTGGATTGTTGTTCTCTCTGTGCTGTGTTCTTGCTGGACGGCATGGTTCTGCATGGTACTGACAGTCTATTTTTTTCTGTTATTCTGCATGGTGCTAACAGTCGGTTTCTGTCTGTTGAGATGTTCTTCCCTTTTTACACTAGGTAAGGGTCTTTGCTTAGCTCTCGAGGTTCTTTCTCACAGCTCTTTCACCTATATGTAGGTAGTGTCTAATTCTGTCTGCATCATCCTCCTTATTCATTCATGGATGTTCATCCATCGCACACTGTTCCCATACTTTCGCAGTTTTTTTATTGGTCTCTCCGCGTTGTGTTGCGGAAAAGTTTCTCCGAAGAAAACTGACGTCAGCGTGCCAGGAGGGGGTTATATTATCTCGCTGACGTCCCGTACGTGGACGTCGGGCGGGGTCGTGTGGCGCCGTCCCCTGGCGCTCCGAGGTGCCGCTGCAAAGTTTTTTCCGGATCCAGTCTGATGCCTGGGGATATTCTAAGTTAAGGAATCTGTGGCTAGACAACGTCTCTACCAGATACACCGTTACCAAAGGTAAGTAACTCGTACTTTGAGCCTCTTCACAACTGTCCTCTATGTCTATTAACCTTGAAGACTGCTTTCCTGGTTGCCATCACCTCCGCTATGAGAGTGAGTGAGCTCCAGGCTCTTTCTTGTAAACCTCCTTTTCTCTCTCTCCATCCGGACAAGGTTGTGCTCAGAACCCGTCAATTCTTTCTCCCAAAAGTTGTCACTGCTTTTCAGATCGGGCAAACCATCACTTTCCCCACCTTCTTTCCGTGTCCGCATCCTTCCAGATAGGAAGAGGCCCCAACGTCTGGACCCAAAACGTGCGCTCTCATTTTACTTGAACTGTAAACAACAGTTCCGGGTGGATGACCAGCTCTTTGTTGGCTACGTAGGCGCCAAGAAAGGTCGGGCCGTACACAAGCGGACTATCTCCCGATGGGTCGTCTTGTGTATTAAAGCCTGTTATTCTCTGGCAAAGAAGGAGCCTTCGTTGGGGCTGCGTGCCCATTCCACCAGGGCTGCCACTACGGCGTTGGGACGTGGTGTCCCCTTACAAACATCTATCGGGCAGCTGCGTGGACCTCGCTGCACACTTTTACTAAGCATTACTGCCTGGACTGCCAAATCCGGAGAGACGGCTTCACTACGTGTTTCTTTCAGATGAACAAGTTTCTTACCTTTGGTAACGATATATCTGTAAGAAACTTTAGTAGTGATAGATTCCTTACCGCCCCACCCATCCTCCCTATTCTGCGAACTGATTTCTAGGGTTAAGGTCATCCCTTTCAAGGCCCCTGTTTCAAGACACCAGTGGTCAGTATCTTGCATGGCTCTGTGTTACTGGCGCGGAAAGTCGTGTACAGAACTGACGGCAGCTCACGAGGGCTGCGTCTAAGGAGCTGCCGCAACGTCATCTCGGTGACCACAACGCAAACGATGGATGCAGAGCCGCAGGACGCCACCTTCTTACGAGCAGGGGTACTGCTGACGAAAACATTCCGGATCCAGTCTGACGCCTGGGGGTAATTCTAAAGTGAGGAATCTATCACTACTAATGTTTCCTACAGATATATTATTACCGAAGGTAAGTAACTTGTTGGACAAGAGCAGAGTTAAATGCTGACATCTCAGCTATGCTAACTTCTGAATAGGACTACCAAAGTTGATGCTTCTAGGTATCAAACTTCACAATACATGAAGCCCAACTTGATGCCTCGATCGAAATTAATTAAGTTTTTGCCATATGCAACTTTAAGAAAGTATATTTTTACCTACATTTTCCAGTGGCAATTTGCTGCGGCTGGCCACGAGACTGGCTTCTGCCCGCCTGGTGAGACTTGCGGCTCCCAGGACAGGTAACATTAAGGCCTACCAGTGGAGGAGCTGTTGCCTCCTCCTGGAAGGACCCAAGTGAGGTGTTAGCCTAAAAGGTGAGTGTCAAAGGGAAAGCGGTTTTGATGGGCAAATGATGTACACACTCAACAGGGGCTGCTCTTTTGTCTAGGTAGACAGGTTGCCGTTTGGAACATAGAGGGAGAAACACTTGGCAAACCGTTTTTTTCCATCAGCATGTAGCTTCCACGTAGCCACACCCCAGAGGTGGGCTACCGAGTTATTGAAGATGGGAGAGGGGTTCTGCCATCTTGACGCTGGGCAGAATGGAGCCTTCATGGATAGCTGGATTCCACAATTCTCTGGAAGTTGGCATCAGACGGGAGGGAAACTGGTAGCCCATTGGTTAGTGATCACTACCTCCCTTAAAGGCATTTTTGTGGAATAAAAAGGGCACCCCTGGCACCCAGAACTTGGATCTCGTTGGACTGGAGAAGAAGACCAGAATAAATGACTGCCCTTCTGCATCACTGACATGGCACAGGAGAGGCTATACCGAAGTTGAACTACACTTGGCTGCGCCTTAGGCTAGCGAAGAAAAGGATTGTGCTTGCTGTGTCCTGCTCGGGAGAATTCCTCCCTCGATCCCAGCCAGAAGCAGAGACTTCAAGAGTCAGTTGGCTGACTTCCTGTTCGGATCACAGGGCAACAAAAGCTGAAGTAGCTTGCCCGACGAGTTGGTAGCGGCAATCACTGGTTTGGTGCTTCTCACCCCTGTGTAATCTGATAGACCAGGACTTGACGCTCAAAAGTTGCACCCCAGTTTGCCGGACCCAGGAGTCTCATCGGAGTGCCAGTTGGTTTCCCAGAACTAGAGTTCTTGCCAAAAATAGTAAACTACTGATACCGCTGTGCTAGGCGACTGGTAGTCCTGTGGCGACTGGACTTCTTCCAAGCGTGGGGATTATCTGAAAGAAACACGTTAGTTAGATTCCTCACCTTAGAATATCCCCAGGCGTCAGACTGGATCCAGAAGATTTTTCGTCAGCAATACCACTTGCGCGTCGCTAGGCGTCGTCTGCGGCTCCGCGTCCGGCGTCTTGCGCCGGGATGACGTCGTCGGAGTACTTAGACGCCGCCCTCGCGCGCTGACGTCAGTGCCGGTAGGATGCCTGGGTTCAAGGTTTGCGAAGGATTGCCATCGACTGATGTCGGTGACCGATCACCACCGCCGGTGCCTCTACTGTTTAGGCCCCGACCACGACGCGGAGTCGTGCAACGACTGCCAGGCCCTGACTTCGAAGGCTAGGCGGGAGCGGTCCCGCAAGCTTCTCGAGCTTCGCCACTCGGCTCCGCGTCGTGCGCGATCCCGGTCCAGGAGGAGGTCCAAGGATCGCTCGCGGAGCCCTAGCCGACGCCATCGATCGTCCGGCTCCAAGTCGTCGGGTAAGTCCAAACATTCAAAGAAGTCCAAGAGGCGACACCGCTCTTCGGACTCCCCTCGCCGGTCGCGCGACTCGGCCGAGGGTCAGGGTGGTTCCACCCCCGCGGCTCTGGCGGAGCCGCAGGCGCCGCGTCCGCCCCCATACCTGCCGGTCCCTGGGACTGACGCGGCGCCGGCGGAGATCAGTGCCTTCCTCTCGGCCATGAGGAGCCTGGCCCCGCCGTCGACGCCCGCTGGCGCGCCTTCGGGCCCCGCGGACTCGACTGGGCGACCTCGCCTGCCGGCGGCTCCGGCCCCGGCGCCGTCGACGACTCCGGTCTCGACGCCGCAGGTCCCCGCGGGGCCCATGCCTGGGCCCCCGTCGCCGCCGGTTGACCTAGTCACTCCTCCACCGGCGCCGGCGACTGAACCACCGACGCCGCCACCGGCGCCGCCGGCGCACACGCCTACACCTCCGGCGCCGCCGACGCCTTTGGCGCCGACACCGCCCCAGTTTAGCCCTCCTCCGGACCCGGCGCCGCTACGGCGTCGACCGACGCCGCATCCGACGCCGCTTGAGTCCTACAATCTCTACAGTCCGGTTCCGATCGTTTCTCCTGTTTATCAGGAATCGGAAGAAGGGGGCGACTGGGAGGGGTTCGAGGACCCTATGGCTGTTCAGTCACAGCTTTCTCAGGACTGGGCAGATGAACTGGGGGAGGCCAGTGGGCTGGACACCTCGCCAGACACTGGATTCACTTCTCCTCCGACCGTGGCTTCGGAGGAGGGTGCAGCATTTTCTGTGGTGCTGCGCAAGGCGGCCGAGGCCCTTGGGCTCGAGTTGCCTGCCGTGGCTGTGAGGACTAACATCCTCACTGAGGTGCTTCAAACCTCAGCAAGCTCCACTGAGCCTCTGCTGCCGTTCAATGAGGCCCTCACTGACGTTCTGCAGGGCACCTGGTCCAAGCCCTCCACAGTCCCTCCTGTGGATAGGAACGTTGCCAGGCGCCACCGCCCTGCTCCGGGCGACCCCAGTTTCCTGTCCCAACACCCCACCCCCGAGAGTCTGGTTATCCAGGCCTCTACCTCCCAATCCTCCTTCCCGACCGCTCCGCCGGACCGGGATTCCAAGAGACTCGAGCAGTTTGGCAAGAAACTGTTCTCGTCCCTTAGTTTGGGCCTGCGGTCCTTGAATACCGCTTGTCTCTTGGACCGTTATTCCCATTCCCTGTGGGATACGGTGGAGGACGTGCTGCCCCTGTGTCCGGAGGAGGTCCGGACGCGTCTTAACCAGGCTTTGGCCGATGGGAGGGATGCAGCACGGCACGCCATACGATGTGGGCTTGACACCACGGACTCGCTGGGTAGAGCGATTTCCACCACGGTGGCGCTCCGCCGCCACGCCTGGATGCGGTCCACGTCATTTTCCGGGGATGTCCAGAACACCCTCATGGACATGCCTTTTGATGGCACTCGCCTGTTTGGTGAGAAGGCGGACAGTGCGCTGAACCGCTTTAAGGACTCCCGGGCTACGGCCAAGTCCTTGGGCCTCTCGGCTCCGCGGGCGCACACCTCCACTTTTCGCCCCTTTCGTGGCCAAGGAAGGGGCGCCTCCTCACGTCCGCAAAGCCACCAGCCGCAGAACCAACCTGCGCGCGGTCGTGGACGTGGTTTCCGCCGTGGCGGAAATGGAGGCCGACGTGGTCAGCCCACTTCCACCCCGGCAGCATCCGCCTCAAAGCCCTCCTAGTCCGAGCTTTCAGGCCCATACCACGCCAGTGGGCGGCAGAGTTCGCCATCACCTGCTCCACTGGCGGTCCATAACATCGGACAGGTGGGTGCTGCAAATCGTCCGAAGGGGCTACTACCTCCCCTTCGAGACGACCCCTCCAGCCATGCCACCGCAGCACCACCGTATCTCGGGGGATCATTTGAATCTTCTCCGCGAGGAAGTTTCGGCTCTCTTGGCCAAGGGGGCCGTCGAGCGCGTTCCGAGTCCAGAAGTAGGTCGTGGTTGTTGTTCCCACTACTTTCTGGTTCCCAAGAAGGGCAAGGGGGGCCTACGCCCTATCTTGGACCTCCGGAACGTCAATGCCTTCCTCCGAAAGGAAAGGTTCAAGATGCTAACGTTGGCTCAGGTTTTAGCTGCCCTAGACCCTGGAGACTGGATGGTAGCGTTGGACTTGCAGGACGCATATTTCCATATCCCCGTCCTGCCGGCCCACCGGCGTTACCTGCGGTTCACGGTGGGCCAAGAGCACTTTCAGTTTACCGTGCTCCCCTTCGGCCTCACCAGTGCCCCTCGGGTGTTCACGAAAGTGATGGCGGTGGTCGCAGCTCATCTGCGCAGATCAGGGGTTCCAGTCTTCCCCTATCTCGACGACTGGTTGTTGAAGGCGGGCTCGCCCCAGGCAGTCGTCTCCCACCTCCAGACTACGGCGGATCTCCTGCATTTGCTGGGGTTTTCCATCAACGTGCCGAAGTCACACCTGAGTCCCTCTCAGAAGCTCCTCTTCATCGGAGCGGTTCTCGATTCGGCGCAGTTCCGGGTCCATCCACCGGAACAGCGGGTCCGGGATATACAGGCCCTGATTCCCATCTTTCGGCCTCTATCCCGGGTTTCGGTCAGGCTAGTGTTGCGGCTTCTGGGGCTGATGGCCTCCTGCATCCTACTAGTGCATCACGCCAGGCGGCGCATGCGGGCTCTGCAGTGGGACCTGAAGTTTCAGTGGGCCCAGCATCACGGCAACCTGTCCGACCATGTCTTGATCTCGGAGGGCACTGCACAACAGTTGCAGTGGTGGCTCACGGACCGCGAGTGGGTCAAGGGCAAGAGCCTCTCCCTTCCCCAACCGGAGCATGTCGTAGTGACGGATGCGTCCCTCCTGGGATGGGGTGGCCATATGGGAGAGGCGGAGATCAGAGGCCTCTGGTCTCCGGCGGAGTCTCGTCTCCACATCAACCTGTTGGAGTTGAGAACGATCCGGCTTGCACTGAAAGCCTTCCTTCCCTCTGTCAGGGGAAGTGTCGTGCAGGTGTTCATGGACAACACCACCGCCATGTGGTATTGCAACAAACAGGGCGGGGTGGGGTCGTGGACCCTTTGTCAGGAGGCTCTGCGCCTCTGGACATGGCTGGAACACCAGGGCGTCACCCTGGTGGTTCAACATCTGGCGGGCTCTCTGAACGCCAGAGCAGACGAACTCAGCCGCCGGTGCATGATGGATCACGAATGGCGTCTGAACTCCGAAGTGGCGCAAGGTCTCTTTCAGCAGTGGGGAGAGCCTTGGTTAGATCTATTCGCCACCGAAGAGAACGCGCAATGTCAGCAGTTCTGCGCGTTGGAATTTCCAAGGCGGCACTCGCTCGGCGACGCTTTTCGTCACGAGTGGAGTTGCGGTCTGTTGTACGCCTTTCCGCCTATACCACTTCTGCCCAGAGTGCTGAAGAAGATCAGGCACGACCGGGCCCAAGTCATCTTGGTGGCTCCGGATTGGGCACGAAGATACTGGTATCCCGAGCTACTCAGTATGTTGACCGATCCCCCGATTCGTCTGCCCCTTCGGGAGGATCTTCTGTCGCAGCAGCAGGGGACGGTCCTCCACCCGAACCTGTCCAGCCTCCACCTCCATGCGTGGAGATTGAGCGGCGGCAGTTGATGCCATTTGACTTGCCTCCTGAAGTCTGTGATATCATTCTGGCAGCCAGGCGTCCCTCCACAAAGTCGGTATACGCCTGCCGGTGGAACAAATTTGTGGCATGGTGCACAGCAAAGGCTGTGGATCCCCTTTCCGCCCCTCTTTCTGAGGTTCTCCTCTTTCTTCTTTCTCTGGCCCGGCAGGGCTCTGCCCTGGGCACCCTGAAAGGTTATCTTGCTGCCATCTCCGCCTTCTTGCGGCTTCCTGATCAGCCTTCTCTTTTCAAGTCCCCTGTGGTTACACGCTTTCTCAAAGGCATTACACACACGTTCCCTCCGGTCCCTTTTGTAATGCCTCAGTGGGACTTGAATCTGGTCTTGACATTCTTGATGTGCGCTCCCTTCGAGCCTCTTCACAATTGCCCTCTTCGTCTTCTGACTCTTAAGACTGCTTTTCTGGTAGCCATCACCTCGGCTAGACGGGTGAGTGAGCTCCAGGCTTGATCTTCAAAGCCTCCTTTTCTGTCTGTTCATCCGGACAAGGTTGTCCTTCGGCCTCGTCCCTCCTTTCTTCCTAAAGTGGTGACTCCATTTCACCTTGGGCAGTCTGTCACCTTGCCCACCTTCTTTCCGCCTCCGCATCCTTCCAAAGAGGAAGAGAGGCTCCACCGTCTGGACCCAAAACGTGCGCTCTCCTTTTATCTGGAACGCACAAAACAGTTCCGGGTGGACGACCAGCTTTTTGTTGGGTACGTGGGCGCTAAGAAGGGGAAAGCTGTGCACAAACGGACCATCTCTCGGTGGGTCGTTTTGTGTATAAAAATTTGCTATTCCTTGGCTAAAAAGGACCCTCCTGCTGGGCTGCGCGCCCATTCTACTCGGGCCACGGCGGCTACTACTGCCTTGGGACGGGGAGTCCCTTTGCAGGACATCTGTCAGGCGGCGACGTGGGCTTCGCTACACACGTTTGCCAGGCATTATTGCCTTGACAGCCAAGTCCGGAGGGATGGCTTCTTTGGCCGTTCTGTCCTCCAGGACTTTCTGGTGTGATCTTGGTTCGCAGACCCACCACCGGGGATGGTATTGCTTGGGTATCTATTCTAAGGTGAGGAATCTAACTAACGTGTTTCTTTCAGATGAACAAGTTACTTACCTTCGGTAACGATGTATCTGTAAGAAACATTAGTTAGTTAGATTCCTCACCGACCCACCCATCCTCCCCGTTCTGCGAACTGACATCTAGGGTTAAGGTTGTCCTTTCAGGCCCCTAGATTTTATTTTTGGCACCAGTGTCGGTCTTTGCATGGCTCTGCGTTCCTGGCGCGGAAGGCTATGTACAAGAACTGACGTCAGCGCGCGAGGGCGGCGTCTAAGTACTCCGACGTCATCCCGGCGCACGACGCCGACGACGGACGCGGAGCCGCAGACGACGCCTAGCGACGCGCAAGGGGTATTGCTGACGAAAAATCTTCCGGATCCAGTCTGACGCCTGGGGATATTCTAAGGTGAGGAATCTAACTAACTAATGTTTCTTACAGATACATCGTTACCGAAGGTAAGTAACTTGTTCTTTAGGGTTGTAGACCCCTGTTACCAGAATTTCCTCACGAGCACCGTGGACCTATGAGTAGCCCTTAGGAAGATCCCCGTCGACTGCACAACATCTTGGATCTTCTTCAGTATCCTGTATCCCTTTGTAGGAAAGTAGGATCTGCTTTCATGGTCACCCCCACTTTTTGCTGGTGTAAGTATGTTTTCTTTGACTACTCTAATGGCATCCTGATAATCAGGATCCCAGTCACTGTGCTTCCTCCATAGATGTGACATGGTAAGTACTTTTGTACCTCCACAACTGGCTACTGGAGTACCCCTATAAGTCCCTATTATATGGTACTGAGGTACCCAGGGTATAAGTACCCCAGGGGTCTCCCATGGACTGCAGCATGTATTATGCCACCCAAAAGAGAACACTCAAACTGTGACTACAGGCCTGCCATTGCAGCCTGTGTCAGCTGATGCTAGCACCACTTATGACAGATATAGGTTTCCTTATATCTAAGGTCACTGTACTTAAAACTTATAAGTCAAACCTAAGGCAGGCCTTTCCATCCTGAAGGCATGGTGCTGAGTTATAAGTGTGTAGGTACCCTGTATGCGAAGGACAGCCCTACAAACCCCAAAGTCGATTCTCCAGGCGGTCAGCCATTTTGATACATATAGTGACCGTCCGTCATTATGCGATGGATAACTTTATAGTGGCTGTGCTGAACCTGGGCATGTCTGGTATCAAACATGTTGGAATCCTACCCCAACACTGTTCTCCTCTGGGAAACCACAGTACTCCCGGTAACAGCCTTTCAGGGTCTGCCTGAGTTGTCCTAATCCCTTTCTTAGGGTATAAAAGGTCTTACCTGTGAGTAGGTCCTCGGATTCATCATGGGACAAGACTCAAGCCTGAACCCACGTCACTCTTCAACCGTCTGGACTTTGCTGACTTGGCTTGGAAGAGAGACTGCATCAAGAAAGACTCTTGCTGCTCCTGGTCTTGCTGTTCTACAATTCTTCTTCGTCTGTGTCTGTGCTTCTTCCAGGATCTACAACAGACCAGTGGACACCTAAAGTAATCTCCCTTGGAGGGAAGGAGTCAGTCTCCTGCATCTGCTGACACCGCTTCGAAGCTGACCGGTCTGCTGTTCCTGACGTCCCATGGACTTCGAAAGGCTCATCCACGCAGATGGTGGTTCTGCAACTCCCTTGAAGGCCTGACCTGTCCTCTCTGCAATTTGGAGGCCGGTATCCCTAGTCAGAACTGCTGGGACCAATCCACTATGCACCGCGTCAACTTGCCGTTGCCAAGGCTTGTTGGCTCTGCATTCCAGAGATCTTTGGGCTACAAGAATCTCCAGCAGTTTTTCCTGCCACAGTCGTAGTCCTCACCACATCCTCTGCACTGTGGGCCTTCATTTTTGGTGAGCTGTTCAAGGTTCTCTTGCGACTCCTCTGCCTTCAGCCTGTGGGTCCTCTCAAGGGTCTTCTCTTGCTTCAGTTTTCTCCGCTGCTTGCCCCGGGCCTGCTCTGACTTTCCTGCACTTGGTGAGTCCCTTGGATCTTGTTGGTCCCAACGTTGCTCCTTCATTGTTTACCACATCAGTTGTTGCTCCCGCCGGACACCGAACCCCTGATTCTCAACATTCGATGTGGGACAGCTCGTGCACTGCTCCTGGTCTTCCTCAGTGTTGCCTGGTCCTCTCAGTTGCAACAAAATGTTCACCTTCATCACTCCTGCATCTTCTGACATCTGAGTGCATTGCTCTTCCGTGCCTCCTGGTTGTCTCCGAGTGGCATAGATAATGTCCCCTCTGCTTGCAGGTTCTTCTCTTGAAGAGTACACCCTTGGATTCCACTGGGCTATTGTACAGTCTTCGCCACCTGCGTCTTTACTGAAGTCCTCCATTGTGGTCTATGGTGGTTTCCAAAGTCACTTCGCACCTATGCACCTGGCTTCCCTGGTGTAGGTATACTAACTGCTTGGGTATCTACTGGTGGGGTGACTCTCCAACCTTCTGTTATCCACAGGGTTTCTTCAGGGTCCTCTGGAAAAGGTCCTTCAAAACTGCAACCGCGTCTTTCCTGTTGACTTGTATTGAGTATGCGACTATGTTTCCACTCTGCACACAGCCTCCGTGGGGTTCTTGGGTACTTAACTTTGGTGGTTCCTTGTGTCCCCAGCTCTTCTGAGTCTCCTGGTCCAAGTGCTGACTTTGGTCGCATTCCACTTTCTTAGTATATGGTTTGGTCTCCCCCTGGAGACCACTGTGTATTGTGCTTTCTTACCTCTTGCAATTGAAGTGTTGTGCATTTGTGTTGATATCTCCAGATAGGAGATATACCAATGTGTTAGTGAGTGTTGTATAATAGACATATTTGTATAACTACACTTTGTGGTTCTTTTTCATTTAACCTACGCTACATGATTAGTTATGTTGTTTAAGGGATGTCACAGTGTTCCCAAATTTATGTGGGAGTACGCCTCACCTCACCCGGCAACTGCTCGGTGTACTGAGGCCCCGCTCTATCCGTCGGTACCCCTCTCCTTGTCCAAGCCGACTCTGACATCCCTTAAACAACTGGACAAATCAATGACTGTTTGATTTTGGTAGGGTATTGTCATGGTGATGTTCTTGTCAAAGTATTTTTGTAAACACACATTTCTGCAGTAGCATTTCACCATACATGGATCTGACGAAAGCCAGGTAACTGTAACCTTTTGGCTGAAACATGTCGACCTTTATTGCTATAAGATAGTTATTATTTTTTTCAAACTATCAGTTTTTACTTGCTTTTTAATTTTGGCACCTTTTCTTGACACCGAATAAAAGTTGGGGGGTGTTATCAGGTCGCCATTTTTATTACACTTCTCTTCTGTTTTGCACTGCATTTCACACCTTTTTCAGTACCACTATGTTTTGAGACTTTTTCTCTGGAAGACTGCAAACTCATTGCATATACACAGTGATGGTTCCCCTGAAATAGGGTGCACTGCAATGAGTTGATCCACCTTACTCCCAGATGATTATGTTCTGCCAAAGCGGTGGGCTGATGGGATTTGTCTCAACTTAGTGGGCTGAATCTGTCTTTTTCTCTTTGGCTCCCAGTTTCTTTACATATTGACCGGCTCTCTCCTCTTTTGTTGTTTGCGTATTTGATGGGGGGTTTGGAGTTTGCCTGGTCGTTAAAGATCATTCCCCTTAGACCCTCCATGATTGTTTTTTGTTGGTACGGTTTCTTTGGACCATGTTTCTCCCCTTGACGGGCTCCCTTCTGGAGTTGGTCACCTTAAGTAATTCTAAGTAACCTCTTTCTTTGTTTTGAAGTGTTAAACTCATTAAATCTGCCATTGCTTGTTCTTGGTCAAGTGAAAAGTCTTTATTTGTTGTTCCTTGTGATATCCATATTTCCGGAACACTTGGGTTGATCTTTTTCTTTTTTTTTTTTAAGTTGGTGTCAGATTTCCTGTGTCGTGTTTCTTCTTAAATTGTTTTGGTGGTGTTTAAATGCTTTACGTTTGTTTCATTGTGTAAGCCTGACCTCTCAGAGCCACGGCTACCCCAGGATGACCTAACCTTTAACAAATTAGTCCTGACTTGTCCTAAATGGGTGTGTATTATACTATATGATGAGGTCACTCAACCACAGCTTATAATACACCCATTTTTTCATGGAGTGGTACTTTAATTGTGACTGACAGCAGCACACGTAATAAAAACGGCCACACTACAGTTCAGTTCACAATATATCTGAGAGACACGTTGGTGATAGATTCCTTACCTTACAATATTCCCCAGGCGTCAGTCTGGATCCGGAACGTTTTCTGCTTAGCAGTACCCCTGTGCGCCAGTAGGTGGCGCAGTGCGGCTCCACGCCCCTCACTGGCGTCGTGCGCGCCGAGAGGACGTCATGGAGGCTACTTAGGCCCCAGCCCATGCGCGCTGACGTCAGTTCTTTCTTTTTCCGTGCCGAAAGTGCAGATCCGGATTGAGCATGTACCCTGGTCAATTTTTGACCACTTTTTTGAGACCTTTGTCTCCTCTTGTCTCCTGGTGCACGTAGGGATGCCCGGCTTTAAGTCTTGTGGGTCGTGCCGCCGTAATATGTCGGTGGCGGACCCATGATGTCTGCCTCTACTGCCTGGGGACCGACCATGACTCCCGGGATTGTCGGGACTGCCGTGCCATGGTCCCGAAGGCCTTGCGGGAGTGGCGCCGGAAGTTGCTGGAGGTCCGGCACTCCTCTCACCGCCGCTCCGGGTCTAGGGGCCGTTCGCGGGACCGGAGCCATCGCTCCTCAGACTCGAAGTCTTCACCTTCGGAGTACGGTAAGCGAGGCCATAAGAAGAAGTCGAAGAAGCGTGTTCGCTCTCCGACGTCCCCCCTTCGCTCCCCGGAGGGGGACAGGGGCTCCACCCCTGCGCCTCCTCTGGAGCCTGAGTGTCCCGCGGCCTACCCGCTATTCCGGGGTCCGTCGGCGACTCCCGAACACATGCAAGAGTTTCTTGCTGCCATGGACCGCCTGTTTAGGCCTCGGGCTCCCGCTGACGCGCCTGCGGGCCCCGCAGTCCCGTGTCCAGTTCCTGTTGACCCGGCGGCACCGCCTCCGGCGCCAGCCCCTGAGCCACTGGATCCAGAGCCCGCGGCTCCCACCCCTGCGCCACAAGGTGCAGCACCGCCGGCTTCGGCGCTACCCTTGGCGCCGGCCCTGGCACTGCCCTTGGCTCCGGCCCCAGTGCCGCCACAGGCGCAGCACTGGCTGCCGTTTATACCGTCCCTGCCCCGGTTCTTGGAGTGGGATGCGGTTCCGTGTCGGCCCCGGCCGGCGCCGCTCCTGTTGCCGCTGGCCCCCTCTCCGGCTCTGGTCCTGCCGCCGCGGCCGGCTCCTTCGAACCCTGGAGCCGGATGAGGACCTGGACGGCTCCGAGGACCCCCTTGCGCGGCAGTGTGACTCCGAGCAGGATTGGGTGGATGACCTTCAGGATGCGGATGAACTTGATGTATCTTCTGACCCGGGGTTTGCCTCCCCTCCGCCTACTATGGAGGAGGGCGCTTCCTACACTATGGTGCTGCGTCGAGCTGCGGAGGCTCTCCATCTCGACCTCCTTGTGGTAGCCCTTAAGACCAACCTCCTTACGGAGGTGCTACAGACTGCGTCTACGTCGTCGGAGCCGCTGCTCTCTTTCAACGAGGCCCTTACCGAAGTCCTCTTGGGCACTTGGTTGCGGCCGGCCTCGGTGGCACCGGTGGATAAGAGCGTCGCTAGGCGCCATCGCCCAGCACCTGGTGACCCTGCCTTCTTGACCACTCACCCCACGCCTGTGAGCCTGGTCATTCAGGCCTCGACGTTGCAGAGTGCCTTTCCCACGGCTCCGCCAGATAAGGACTCTAAGAAGCTGGACCTATATGGCAAGAGGTTGTTCTCCTCAGCCAGCTTGGGGTTGCGGTCGGTTAATACCGCCTGCTTGTTGGGCCGTTACTCCCACGCCGTGTGGGATATGGTAGCAGAGGTCCAGGCCGTCCTTTCCCAAGCGATTGCGAAGGGCAAGGATGCAGCGAAGTTTGCCATAAAGTGTGGTCTGGACACGGCTGATTCCTTGGGCAGGACGAATTCCACGACTGTGGCATTGCGGCGTCTGCCTGGTTGCCTTCTACCGGGTTCTCGCTTGATGTCTAGAGCTCACTCATGGACATGCCCTTTGAAGGCTCTCGCCTCTTTGGCGACAAGACGGACAGTGCCCTGGAGCGCTTTAAGGACTCACGGGCCACGGCTAAGTCTTTGGGTCTTTCCGCTAAGAACCCTGCCACTCCTGGGTTTCGTTCCTTTCTTGACCAGGGTAAAGGCACCCAGTCGCGCTCCTCCGCAAAGCCTGTGCAGAAACTGCATCAGCGTGGCCGTCGACGTGGCTTCCGCAGGGGCGGGTCTGGTAACCAGCAGGCGGGGCAGTCCACCTCCGCTCCCGCTGCTTCCACCTCCAAGCCTTCCTAATCCAAGCTTCAGGGGGCACCCCACGCCGGTTGGAGGCAGGGTTCGTCACCACCTCCACCACTGGCGAGGTATCACTTCGGACAAGTGGATGCTGCAGCTAATCTGCCAAGGTTACTCGCTCCCTTTTCTGTCATCCCCTCCAGCCATGCCACCTCGGTACCACCGCATGTCGGGGGATCACTTGGCTCTTCTCCGTCAGGAAGTCACGGCCCTCCTGGCCAAGGGGGCCGAGTACGTTCCCGATCAGGATGTAGGGAGTGGTTGCTATTCCCTCTACTTTCTGGTCCCCAAGAAGGACAAGGGGGGCCTGCGCCCCATCCAGGACCTCCGGGACGTCAATCGCTCCCACCGGAATGAGAAGTTCAAGATGCTGACTCTGGCTCAGGTCCTGTCTGCCCTGGAGACTGGATGTTAGCGTTGGAATTGCAGGTTACTTATTTTCACATTCCCGTCCTGCCGGCGTTACCTGTGGTTCACGGTAGGCCAGGAGCATTTTCAGTTTGCCGTGCTCCCCTTCGGCCTTACCAGCGCCCCTCGGGTGTTCACGAAAGTGATGGCGGTGGTCGCAGCTCATCTGCGCAGGTCAGGGGTGTCAGTCTTCCCCTACCTCGACGACTGGCTGTTGAAGGTGGGTTCGCCCCAGGCAGTTGTCTCCCACCTCCAGACTACGGCCGACCTCCTGCATCTGCTGGGTTTCTCCATTAATGTGCCGAAGTCACACCTGAGTCCCTCTCAGAAGCTCCCTTTCATCGGAGCGGTTCTGGATTCGATGCTGTTTTGGGTTTATCCTCCCGAACAGCGAGACCGGGATATTCAGGCTATGGTTCTGCTCTTTCAGCCTCTATCCCGGGTTTCTGTCAGGATGACCCTCCGGCTTCTGGGCCTAATGGCCTCCTGTTGGTGCTGCATGCCAGATGGCATATGCGTGCCCTGCAGTGGGACCTGAAGTTCCAGTGTGCGCAGCATCAGGGCACCCTGTCGGATCATGTCCAGATTTCGGAGGGCCCTGCACGGCAATTGCAGTGGTGGCTCACGAATCGCGATTGGGTCAATTGCAGATCCCTCTCCCTTCCCCAAACGGAGCACACAGTAGTGACGGAGGCGTCCCTCCTGGGTTGGGGAGGCAACATGAGAGAGGCGGAGATCGGAGGCCTCGGGTCTCTGGCGGAGTCCCGGCTCCATATCAACCTTCTGGAGCTGCGGGCGATCCCGCCTGCACTGAAGGCATTCCTTCCTCTGTCTGGGGAAGTGTAGTGCAGGTGTTCATGGACAACACCACCGCCATGTGGTATTGCAACAAACAGGGCGGGGTGGAGTCGTGGACCCTATGTCAGGAGGCTCTGCGCCTCTGGACGTGGCTGGGACATCAAGGCATTACCTTGGTGGTAAAACACCTGGCAGGTTCTTTGAACGCCAGGGCGGACGAACTCAGTCGCCGGTGCATGGTGGATCACGAGTGGCGTCTGAACTTGGACGTGGCGCAAGGTCTCTTTCTGCGATGGGGAGAGCCTTGGTTAGATCTATTCACCACCGAAGAGAATGTGCAATGTTATCAGTTCTGCGAGTTGGAATTTCCAATGCGGCACTCGCTCGGAGACGCTTTTCGTCTCAAGTGGAGCTCTGGTCTGTTGTACGCCTTTCCGCCTATACCACTTCTCCCCAGAGTGCTGAAGAAAATCAGGAGCGATCGGGCCCAAGTTATTCTTGTGGCTCCGGACTGAGCTCGAAGAGTATGGTATCCCGAGCTACTCAGTATGAGCATCTATCCCCCTGATCCGTCTGCCTCTTCAGGAGTATCTTCTGTCGCAGCAGCAGGGGACGGTCCTCCACCCGAACCTGTCCAGTCTCCACCTCCATGCTTGGAGATAGAGCGGCGACAGTTGACACCTTTCGATCTTCCTCCCGAAGTCTGTGATGTCATCCTGGCAGCCAGGCGTCCCTCCACTAAAACGGTGTACGCCTGTAGGTGGAACAGATTTGTGGCATGGTGCAGAGCTAAGACTGTGGATCCCCTTTCTGCCCCTCTTTCTGTAGTTCTTCTGTTCCTTCTCCCTTTGGCCCAGCAGGGCTCTTCTCTGGGCACTGTTAAAGGTTATCTTTCGGCCATCTCTGCCTTTCTACGGCTTCCATATCAGCCTTCTCTTTTTAAGTCCCCGGTTGTTAACCGTTTTCTTAAGGGCATTACGCATTCGTTGCCACCTGTGCCCTTCATAGTGCCTCAGTGGGACTTGAATCTTGTCTTGACTTTTCTGATGTGCACTCCCTTTGAGCACCTTCATAACTGTCCCTTACGTCTTCTTACTCTCAAGACGGCTTTCCTGGTAGCTATCACTTCTGCCAGGAGAGTGAGTGAGCTCCAGGCTCTTTCTTCCAAACCTTTCCTTTCTGTTCATCCGGACAAGGTGGTTCTGAGGACACGTCCTTCTTTCTTGCCAAAGGTTGTCACGCCTGTGAGAAGTTGGCCTGATATATGAGGTCACTAATTCTAGTGTACACCTTGTATCAGTCCAAACAACCCTTATGGTGATTGGTTGTAAGGTCAACCTTATAGACCAGCTATCCTAGTGATAGCATGGACAAGAGCAGTCTTAGGCTAAACTCTGTATGGCATGTGAAGCCAGCTGTTCTACCATTTGTAATCCCTTGAATACCAAATGAAAGGACACCACAACAGATATATATAAAAATAGGATGTATTTATTCTAGTCAAACCCTCAGCACTCTTTATGAGATTCGAGGTAAGTACAACACAGTCTTATTTAAGCATACATTAAGTCACACAGGTAAGTAATACAGTTAGGCCCTAGGGCCCACGCAAACCATATACTAAGTAAGTGGTATAAGAACCACTGTCACGAACACAGGATAGGCCTAGGCCTAGGGAATCGCTGGGGCTACACTATACTACCAAAGGTTAGGAAGTGGGAGGCCCACAGGATTCAGGTGCAGAGTGGAAACACTCAGCGTAATGCGTAAAAGTCGATAGAAATAGTAGTTATTAGAATTTAACAGTTTTAGGACACTTCTGGAATAGCTAGGAGTTCGAGACTTGGAAACTAGACCCTAGGATAGTCAATACCCTTGTGAGCGCCGGAGTACTCAAGTTACCTAGCCCACGGGCTGCGGGTGCATAGGTGTGAACTTGCGTCGGGTTTCGTCGTTGACTCCTATGGATGCCTGAAGGGAAAGTTGCTGACAGGCAGTCAGTGAAGAGTGTCCGGTGGATCCCAAGGATGGAATCGAGAATGAAGGATACCTGCAAGCAGAAGGGACAGAGTCTAGGCCACCAGCCAGGAGCCGGGAAGGAACCAGGAAGGAACCAGGCGATGTCGTGCAGATGCAGGTGAAGAGATGAAGCTTGTCGCAGCAGCCACGGGTACCAGGAGACGTCGAGGACGACCAGGAGGCGAGCTGTCTCATGAAGGCTCTTGCTGTCGGCGGCGTCGATATCGAGTTAGGACCCAACAAGCCTTGGCAAGCGGAACCCACGCAGAATGGAGGACTTGCTTCTGGTGCAGACCAGGAAGGTCTGGGGTGCTTCTCTTTCACAGAGGAGCGGCTGCCAGTCTGGAGGAGCCGGACCAGCAAGATGAAATCAAGGGTTCGTCGTCGCAGAGGTTACTAGCCAACGGGCCAGCAACCGGACAACACGTTGAGCAACTCAGGTGCAGAAGGGCCCCACGCAGAACACGTGAAGTGTGGGGAGCTGATCTTCTTTGCAGATGGTGCTCGGGATGGGGGCTTCTCAATTCCCCAAGCACAGCCTCGAGGAAGCCTCGGAAGTCGTTATAGTCAGTTACTAGCCACTTTTCCCAAGTCGCCGGTCCCACGTCCCTCGTCGCCTCCACGGGTCTCAGCTTTGCTGCAGATGTGGATCTGGGTCAGAGGTGTCTGGAAGTCTCGGCGCTGGTCAGTCTCTGCAGTCGTCCCTCGTAGGATCAGTCGCAAAGCAAGCAGCGGTCGCTGGATGGTGCCTGGTTGCCCAGGGTGGTCACTCCTTGGCCACAAGGGAGATTCTTCAGTCTTCTTCCTGAGGTCCAATGTCGAAGGTCCAGAGTTTCTGTTCAAGTTGCAGATTCAGGATAATCTAATTCTGCAGGGCTCAGCTACCTACTGATATACTGGGCTAGTGGGCTGGGCTACCTGCAAGGTCCCTCCTATGGGTGGGACCAGGAAGGGAAGTGGTTACACCCCCTTTCCTTTGTCCAGTTTCGCGCCAGAGCTGGGGCTGGAGTGCCCCAGCGCCGGTTTGAACTGGACTATGCATGGGACACCTTGTGTGCCCCAGGCAGTGTCTAGTTTCTTTCATCCCTCCCTGCCCCAATACACTAAGGCCTGTCTGGGGTTGTGCTAGCACCTCCCAAGGCAGGAAACCTATTGTCCAAGCCCCCCCTCGCTGGAAGGACTCACAGCAGCAGGAGGTCAGACTTGTGTCTGTGGCAGCAGCATCCATTTTGTGATGCTGGGGCTCTGGTTAACTTTAACCGGGTAAGTAGGTTTCAACATGTCTTCTCCCTCTAGAAGGGAGGAATAATATCCTCATTGCCAGAAATGGCATGGGGGTATTATTCCTAAGTGTTAGACACCTTACACGACATGTTTTGATAAAGCCATACCATAGTTACCATAACCGTTTAAGGTTATAAGGTACTTTAATAGTATATGGTAGGCTATATCATAGAACAGCTATAAGGACATGGTTCCGAAAGCTGCAGACAGGCTCAGCTCATGCTAGAGCACCATCTCACATGTTACCAAGCACTCTGCCTCCAGGATTGTTAAGGCCTGCCATAGGAGTGGCTGATAGGTACACATGTGTCTATATATAAGGTAGGTATAGGAATACTACACCTAAGCAAGGGGTGATTACACGACCTTGCCCCAGCTGAGTGATCAACCAATTGTGTCATAATGGAAGGCCAGGCCAGGGGTGGCATAATACATGCTGCAGCCCCTGGTAGGCCTAGGATACACCTATGCCCTGGGTACCTAGGGTACACTATACAGGGGCCAATAAGGTGACAATAAGGTGATCCCTACCAATTGGGTTATGCACCTAAAGTACATAGTGTGAGTTTAGAGAGAGAACAGCTGGGCTGTGGGTCTGATTAGCAGGCCCACAGCCACATCTAAGTCGAAAACCAGTGAAGCAAAAGCAAAAAGTGGGGGTGAACATAGAAAGCAGACCCTACTCTCCTACAACGCCCTTCCACATTGGGCAGACCATCACTTTGCCCACCTTTTGTCCGCCGCCGATCAGCTCTTTGTTGACTACGTGGGCGCCAAAAGAGGTCGGGCGGTACACAAACAGACCATCTCCCTTTGGGTCGTTCTGTGCATCAAAACCTGTTACTCCTTGGCCAAGAAGGAGCCTCCTGTGGGACTTGCGTGCCCATTCGACCAGGGCAACTGCAGCCACTACTGCCTTGGGACGCGGTGTCCCCTTGCAGGATATTTATCAGGCAGCAACGAGGGCCTCGCTGCACACGTTTACCAAGCACTACTGCCTTGACAGTCCGGTCCGGCGAGATGGCTTCTTTGGCCGTTCTGTGCTCCGTGACTTTCTGGTGTAATTTTGTTCGCAGACCTACCAACGGGGTTGGTATTGCTGCGGTATCTATTCTAAGGTAAGGAATCTATCACTAACGTGTCTCTTTCAGATGCACATGTTACTACTTGTGTAACGATATATCTGTAAGAGACATTAGTTAGTGATAGATTCCTTACCACCCACCCATCCTCCCTGTTCTGCGAACCGATTACTAGAGTTACGGTCATCCCCTATCTGAAAGAAACACGTTAGTTAGATTCCTCACCTTAGAATATCCCCAGGCGTCAGGCTGGATCCGGAAAGATTTATTTTTTTTTCGTCAGCAATACCCTTGCGCATCGCTAGGTGCCGTCTGCAGCTCCGCGTCCTTCGTCGGCATCGTGATCGCCGGGATGGCTCGTCGGAGTACTTAGACGCCGCCCTCGCGCGCTGACGTCAGGTCTTCTTTTTTCCGCGCCAGTAAGCGCCGATCCGGGAAGAGCATACCCTTTTAGTCACTTTTTGACTAAACTTTTTTGAACTCTTTTGGTTCCATTCTCAGTCGACCTAGACTCTGGTGCCGGTAGGGATGCCTGGCTTCAAAGCTTGTGACACCTGTCACTGACTGATGTCGGTCACGGATCACCACCGCCGGTGTCTCTATTGCCTTGGGGTCGACCACGATGCCGAGTCGTGCCTTGACTGCCGGGCCTTGACCTCGAAGGCTAGGTGGGAGCGGTCCCGCAAGCTACTCGAAATCCGGCAGTCGGCTCCGTGCCGCTTAAGGTCCCGGTCGAGGAGGAGGTCGAGGGACCGGTCGCGGAGCCGCAGTCATCACCGCTCGTCGGGATCACAGTCTTTGCGCTCCGGTAAGTCGAAGCACAGCAAGATGTCGAAGAGGCGACATCGCTCTTCTGGCTCCCCTCGCCGGTCGCGCAACTCGGCAGAGGGTTTGCGTGGCACCACTCGCGCGGCTCCGTCGGAGCCGCAGGAGCCCCGTCCGACCCCATACCTTCCGGTCCCTGGGTCTGACGCGACTCCGGCGGCGATCAGAGACTTCCTCGTGGCCATGAGGAGCCTGGCTCCGCCGTCGATGCCTGCCGGCGCGCCTTCGGGCCCCGCAGGCTCGACTGGGAGGCCTAGCGATCCGTCGGCTCCGGCGCCGTTGTCGACTCCGGTCCCGACGCCGCAGGCCCCCGCGGAATCCAGACCTGGATCCCGGTCGGCGCCGGTCGACCTCACGAACCCTCAGGTACCGCCCCCGGCGCCGCCTTCGGACGCCGCAGTTCCCCGGTTTAGTCCTGTCCCGGCGTCGGAGCGGCGCCACCCGGCATCGTATCCGACGGGTGACTGGTTCATCTTCCGCCCGACTCCGATCATTCCACCTGTGTACCAGAAATCGGATGACGGAGACGACTGGGAGGGGTCTGAGGACCCTCTGGCACGACAGGGCCAGTTATCTCAGGACGAACTGGGGGATGCCAGTGGTCTTGATACCTCCCCTGACACTGGCTTCATCTCTCCTCCGTCTGTGGCTTCGGAGGAAGATGCTACATTTTATGTGGTGCTGCGCAAGGCGGCCGAAGCCCTTGGGCTGGAGCTGCCTGCTGTGGCCGTGAGGACTAATCTCCTCACTGAAGTGCTTTAACCGCCAGCAAGCTCCTCGGAGCCTCTGCTGCAGTTCAATGAAGCACTGACTGACGTTCTGAAGGGCACCTGGTCCAAGCCCTCCATAGTTCCTCCTGTGGACCGGAACGTGGCCCGACACCACCGCCCTGCACCGGGCGACCCCAGTTTTCTGTTGACGCACCCCACGCCCGAGAGCCTGGTTATCCAGGCCTCTACCTCCCAGACCTCCTTCCCGTCCGCTCCCCCGGATCGGGAATCCAAAAGGTTGGAACAGTTTGGGAAGAAATAGTTCTCCTCCCTTAGTTTGGGGTTGCGGTCTATCAACACCGCGTGCCTTTTGGACCGTTACTCCCACTCCCTGTGGGATACGGTGGAGGTCGTGCTGCCCCAGTGTCCGAAGGAGGCCCAGACACGGCTCGCCCAGGCTCTTGCCGAGGAACGGGATGCGGCACGGCATGCAATCCGATGTGGACTGGACACAACGGACTCGCTAGGCAGGGCAATGGCGACCCCGGTAGCGATTTGTCGCCACGCCTGGCTGAGGTCCACGAGTTTCTCCGGGGATGTCCATAGCACCCTCATGGACATGCCCTTCGATGGCAGTCGCCTTTTTGGCGACAAAGCGGATTGTGTGCTGGAGCGCTTTAAGGACTCCAGGGTTACGGCCAAGTCCTTGGGCCTCTCAGCCCCGCTGCTGCAAACTTTCTCTTTTCGCCCCTTTCGTGGCCAAGGAAGGGGCGTCCCCTCACGTCCGTCTAGCCACAGGCCGCAGAACCAGCCTCAACGCAGTCGCGGACGTGGATTCCGCTGAGGCGGAGCAGGGGGGACAACGAGCCGGTCCGTCCACTTCTACCGCGGCAGCATCCGCCTCAAAGCCCTCCTAGTCCGTGCTTTCAGGCCCATTCCATGCCAGTGGGAGGCAGAGTTCGCCATCACCTGCTCCACTGGCGTACCATCACATCGGACAGGTGGGTGCTGCAAATCGTCCGAAGGGGCTACTCCCTCCCCCCCTTCGAGGCAACCCTTCCAGCCATGCCACCGCATGTCAGGGGATCACTTGCAACTTCTGCAGGAGGAAGTTACGGCCCTCTTGGCCAAGGGGGCCATCGAGCGCGTTCCTTTCCCAGAAGTAGGTCAGGGTTGTTACTCCCACTACTTTCTGGTCCCCAAGAAGGGCAAAGGGGGCCTATGCCCTATCTTGGACCTCAGGAGCGTCAACGCCTTCCTCCGGAAGGAGAAGTTCAAGATGCTCACCTTAGCTCAGGTTCTGGCTGCCCTACACCCTGGAGACTGGATGGTAGTGTTGGACTTGCAGGACGCTTATTTCCACATCCCCGTCCTGCCGGCGTTACCTGCGGTTCACTGTAGGCCACCAGCATTTTCAATTTACCGTGCTCCCCTTCGGCCTCACCAGTGCCCCTCCGGCGTTCACGAAGGTGATGGCGGTGGTCGCAGCTCACCTGCGCAGATCAGGGGTTCCAGTCTTCCCCTATCTCGACGACTGGTTGTTGAAGGCGTCGTCTCCCACCTCCAGACTACGGCCGACCTCCTGCATTTTCTGGGGTTATCCATCAACGTGCCGAAGTCGCATCTGAGTCCCTCCCAGAGGCCCCTCTTCATCGGAGCGGTTCTGGACTCAGCGCAGTTCTGGGTCTATCCTCCGGAACAGCGGGTCCGGGATATTCAGGCTCTGATTCCCATCTCCCGAGTTTTGGTCAGGTTGGTGCTGCGGCTCCTTGGTCTGATGGCCTCCTGCATCCTGTTGGTGTATCACGCCAGATGGCGAATGCGGGCTCTGCAGTGGGACCTGAAGTTTCAGTGGGCCCAGCATCGGGGCAACCTGTCTGACCATGTCTTGATCTCGGAGGGCACTGCAAGACAGTTGCAGTGGTGGCTCACGGACCGCGATTGGGTCAGTGGCAGATCCCTCTCCCTACCCCAACCGGAGCACGTAGTAGTGACAGATGCGTGCCTCCTGGGATGGGGGGACACATGGGAGAGCCGGAGATCAGAGGCCTCTCGTCTCCGGCGGACTCCCGGTTCCATATCAACCTTCTGGAGCTGAGGGTGATCCGACTTGCTCTGAAGGCATTCCTTCCCTCTGTCCGGGGAAGTGTAGTGCAGGTGTTCACGGACAACACCACCGCCATGTGATATTCCAACAAACAGGGCGGGGTGGGGTCGTGGACCATTTGTCAGGAGGCTCTGCGCCTCTGTACATGGCTGGAACATCAGAGCATCACCCTGGTGGTTCAACACCTGGCGGGCTCTCTGAACGCCAGAGCAGACGAACTCAGCCACCGGTGCATGATGGGTCACGAATAGCGTCTAAACTCGGACGTGGCGCAAGGCCTCTTTCGGCAGTAGGGAGAGCCTTGGTTAGATCTATTCGCCACCGAAGAGAACGCGCAATGTCAGCAGTTCTGCACGTTGGAATTTCCAAGGCGGCACTCGCTCGGAGACGCTTTTCGTCGCGAGTGGAGTTGTGGTCTGTTGTACGCCTTTCCGCCTGTACCACTTCTGCCCAGAGTGCTGAAGAAGATCAAGCGCGACCGGGCCCAAGTCATCCTGGTGGCTCCGGATTGGGCACGAAGATACTGGTATCCCGAGCTACTCAGTCTGTCAATCTATCCCCCGATTCGACTGCCTCTTGAGGAGGACCTTCTGTCGCAGCAGCAGGGGACAGTCCTCCACCCGAACCTGTCCAGCCTCCACCTCCATACGTGGAGATTGAGCGGCGGCAGTTGATGCCATTTGACTTGCCTCCTGAAGTCTGTAATGTGATTCTTGCAGCCAGGCGTTCCTCCACAAAATCGGTATACGCCTGCAGGTGGAACAAATTTGTGGCATGGTGCACAGCAAAGGCTGTGGATCCCCTTTCCGCCCCTCTTTCTGAGGTTCTCCTCTTTCTTCTTTACCTGGCCCAGCAGGGCTCTGCTCTGGGCACCCTTAAGGGATATCTTTCAGCTATTTCTGCTTTCTTACGGCTTCCTGATCAGCCTTCTCTTTTCAAATCCCCTGTTGTTTCTCGATTCTTTAAGGGCATTACTCACATGTATCCTCTTGTCCCTTTCGTAATGCCTCCGTGGGATTTGAATCTAGTGTTAACCTATCTGATGTGCTCTCCCTTTGAGCCACTTCATAATTGTCCCCTTCGTCTTCTGACTCTTAAGACTGCTTTCCTGGTTGCTATCACCTCTGCTAGAAGGGTGAGTGAGTTCCAGGCTCTCTCTTCTAAGCCTCCTTTCCGTCCATCCAGACAAAGTTGTTCTAAGGACTCGTCCTTCCTTTCTCCCTAAGGTGGTAACTGCCTTTCACATCGGACAGTCTTATGCTGCCCACCTTCTTTCCGCCTCCGTATCCCTCGAAAGAGGAAGAGAGGCTCCACCGTCTGGACCTAAAACGGGCGCTGTCCTTCTATCTGGACTGCACGAGACAGTTCCGGGTGGACGACCAACTCTTTGTTGGCAACGTGGGCGCTAAGAAGGGGCGGGCGGTGCAGAAGCGAACCATCTCTTGGTGGGTCGTTTTGTGTATCAAGGCCTGTTATTCTTTAGCTAAAAAGGAACCTCCTGTAGGGCTTGAGGGCCCATTCCACTCGGGCCACAGCGGCGACCACTGCCCTGGGCCAGGGAGTCCCCTTGCAGGACATTTGTCAGGCAGCAACGTGGGCCTCGCTGTACACGCTTGCCTAACATTATTGCCTGGACAGCCAAGTCCAGAGAGACGACTTCTTTGCCCGTTCTGTTCTCCAGGACTTTCTGGTGTGATATTGGTTCGCAGACGCACCACAGGGGTTGGTATTGCTGGGGTATCTATTCTAAGGTGAGGAATCTAACTAATGTGTTTCTTTCAGATGAACAAGTTACTTACCTTCGGTAACTATATATCTGTAAGAAACATTAGTTAGTTAGATTCCTCACCGCCCCACCCATCCTCCCCGTTCTGCGAACCTATATCTAGGGTTAAGGTCATCCCTTTCAGAGCCCTAGAATTTTTGGCACCAGTGTTGGTCTCTTGCATGGCTCTGCGTTCCTGGCGCGGAAAGCTATGTACAAGAGCTGACGTCGGCGCGCGAGGGCGGCGTCTAAGTACTCCGTCATCCCGGCGATCACGACGCCGACGACTGACGCGGAGCCGCAGACGACGCCTAGCGACGCGCAAGGGTATTGCTGACGAAAAAAAAAAATCTTTCCGGATCCAGCCTTACGCCTGGGGATATTCTAAGGTGAGGAATCTAACTAGCTAATGTTTCTTACAGATATATTGTTACCGAAGGTAAGGCCCTAGATTTATGCACTAAAGGTCAGTTTCTCGCATGACTCTTGAGTTTCGGCGCGGACAGTTGTGTACAGAACTGACGTCAGCGCGCATGGGTGGCACCTAAGTAGCCTCCGTGACGTCATCTTGGTGCGCACAACGCCAGTGACAGGCGCGGAGCCGCACGGCGCCACCTACTGGCGAGCAGGTGTACTGCTAAGCAGAAAAATTTCCTGATCCAGACTGACGCCTGGGGAATATTCTAAGGTAAGGAATCTATCACTAACTAATGTCTCTTACAGATATATCGTTACACAAGTAGTAACTTGTGCATCAGGAGCAGATTTTGTCAGGGAAAGGAGGCGGGCTGGTGTGGTGGCTGGGGTACGACAGAGAGAAATATAAAAAAGAACTTACCTGCAGTTGCCACCCTTCAGCATCGTGTTGCGCTCTTCTGATCCTCTCCAACATAAATGAGAGCAGCTTTGGATTTGCCCTAAGAGCCGATGATTTGCGGTCCCAGACTGGAAGCTTGTGCATGCTCTCTCTAACCCAGCAGTGCAGCTGGGGTTGAAGAGAGCTTCGCTGCGTATGTGGGTTTAGCCGGCTTGAGGCTAATGGCCAAACCCACATCCGCAGTGAAAATGTTTGCCTACCACTCCCCCTCAGTACCTGTTATCACACTGGCCCTGCTCACAAGACTTGGCACATAAAAAATAAAACGATAATGAAACTGGTTTTAAGACCGTTTTATTATCATTTTATTTTTCACGTTTTTGAGAGGGGGGGGTGCATGGCGTAACGAAGGAGCTGCACCTGCAATATATGTACTTTCCTGTGAATGTTTAGTGGTTAATGCTTAATGTCTTTTGTAGGAAGGTGGATATCTGACTATGGTTACCCCCAACTTTTTGCCTAGTGTCTAGCTGGTTTTTCGACTTAGTTGGCCTGAGATCCTGCCATTCAGGGTCTCAGGCTGTCTGCTCTCTCTTTAAAATGGACTCCATGTACCCTAGGTACATATACAATTGGTAAGGATCACCTTATTGGACCCTGTACAGTGTACCCTAGGTACCCAGGGCATAGGTGTACCCTAGGCCTCCCAGGGGCTGCAGCATGTATTATGCCACCCCTGGTCTGGCCTTCCAATCAGACACAACTGGCTGATCACTCAGCTGGGGCAAGGTCGTGTAATCACCCCTTGCTTAGATATAGTATACCTATATCTACCCTTATATATAGACACATGTGTACCTATCAGCCACTCCTATGGCAGGCCTTAACAATCCTGGAGGCAGAGTGCTTGGTAACATGTGAGATGGGGCTCTAGCATGAGCTGAGCCTGTCTGCAGCTTTTGGAACCATGTCCTTATAGCTGTTCTATGATATAGCCTACCATATACCCTTAAAGTGCCTTATAATCTTAAAAGGTTATGGTAACTATGGTTTGGCTTTATCAAAACATGTTGTGTAAGGTGTCTAACACTTTGAAATAATACCCCCATACCATTTCTGGTGATGAGGATATTATTCCTCCCTTCTAGAGGGAGAGACATGTTAAAATCCTACTTTGCTGTTTAACTCTAACCAAAGCCTCAGCATCACAAAATGGATGCTGCTGCCACAGACACGAGTCTGACCTCCTGCTGCTGGGAGTGGTCCCGGCAAGGGAGGCTTGGACAATAGGTTTCCTGCTTGGGGAGGTGCTAGCACCTCCCCAGACAGACTTTAGTGTATTGGGGCAGGGAGGGCTGAAAGGAATGAGACATGCCTGGGGCACACAAGGTGTCCCATGCATAGTCCAGTTCAAACCGGTGCTGGGGCACTCCAGCCCCAGTCCTGGCGCGAAACTGGACAAAGGGAAGGGGGTGTAACCACCCCCCTCCCAGGTCCCACCCATTAGGCGTGACCTAGCAGGCAACCCAGCCCCCCAGATTAGTATAAGTGTGGTAGCTGGGCCCCAGGAGATTAGATTATCCTGAACCTGCAACTTGAACAGAAACTCTGGACCTTCGACATTCGACGAAAGAAGAAGACTGAAGAATCTCCCTTGTGGCCAAGGAGTGGCTACCCTGTGCAAACAGGCACCATCAAGAGACTTACCCTTTGCTTTGCTGAAGTTCTACGAGGGACCGACTGCAGAGCCCGACCAGAGCCTTGACTTCCAGACTTCTCCGACCCTGATCCACATCCACAGCCGAGCTGAGATCCGTGGAGGCGACGAGAGACGTGGGACCGGCTACCTGGGAAAAGTGGCGAGTATCTTCCAGCGCAGCTTCTGAGGCACCCTCGAAGTTGTGCACCGGGGATTGAGAAGCCCCAACCCCAAGCACCATCTGCACCGAAGATCAGCCCCCCACACTCCACGAGTCCTGCGTGGGGCCCTTCTGCATTTTCCTGCTTGCTGCGTCTGTCCGGTTGCTTGCCCGTTGGCTAGCGGCCTTTGTGACGACACACCTTAAAATCTTCACTGCTGGTTTGGCTCCTCCAGACTGGCTCCCGCTTCTTTGCAAAAGAGAAGCACCCCAGACCTTCCTGGTCTGCACCAAAAGCAAGTCCTCCATTCTTCGTGGGTTCCGCTTGCCAAGGCTTGGTGAGTCCTAGTTCGACTTCGCCGCCGCCAACAGCAAGAGCCTTCGTGGGACAGCTTGCCTCCTGGTCCTGGTCGTCCTCGACGTCTCCTGGTACCCGTGGCCGCTGCGACAAGCTTCACCCTTCACCTGCAATCTTCACGACATCGCCTGGTTCCTTCCTGGTTCCACGTGGTCACTGGCTAGTGATCTTGAATCTGTCCCTTATGCTTGCAGGTACCCTTCCTTCTTGATCCCGGCCTTGGGATCCACCGGACACTCTGCACTGACTGCCTGTCAGCAACTTTCCTTCAGGCATCCATAGAAGTCCACGACGAAACCCGACGCAAGTTCACACCTATGCACCCGCAGCCTGTGGGCTAGGTAACTTGGGTACTTCGGTGCTCACAAGGGTAGTGACTATCCTAGGGTCTAGTTTCCGAGTCTCGACTTTCTAGCTACTCCAGAAGTGTCCTAAAACTGCTTATTTCAGAACTGTACTATTTCTATCGATTATACGCATTACGCGTGAGTGTTTCCACTCTGCACCTGAATCCCGTGGGCCTCCCACTTCCTAACTGTTGGTAGTGTAGTGTAGCCCCAGCGATTCCCTAGGCCTATTCTATTTCTGTGGCAGTGGTCCTTATACCACTACTTTAGTATATGGTTTGCGTGGCCCCTAGGGCCTAACTGTATTACTTACCTGTGTGACTTAATGTATGCTTAAATAAGACTGTGTTGTACTTACCTCGAATCTCATAAAGAGTGCTGAGGGTTTGACTAGAATAAATACACTTTATTTTATATATATATCTGTTGTGGTGTCCTTTCATTTGGTATTCAAGGGATTATATATGGTATCACAGCTGGCTTCACATGCCATTCAGAGTTTAGCCTAAGACTGCTCTTGTCCATGCTACCACTAGGATAGCTGGTCTATAAGGTTGACCTTACAACCAATCACCATAAGGGTTGTTTGGACTGATAGAAGGTGTACACTAGAACTAGTGACATCATACATCAGGCCAACTTCTCACATCTTTTACAATATTTTTTCAGTAGTAAGCAGTAGTTTGTAAATCCACCACAGTGGTGATGCAATGTTCTTCGATATTGGCTATTCAGTACAGCCATTGGAATAATAGAACCATGTCTACGAGGCTGTTTATCCATAATGTTTGAGAACTGCGACTGCTGCCCACCGGACAAAAAAAGCTTCCTAGTCCTGTAAATTATGTGCCAGCGATGACCGCCGAGTCAAATTAAGTTTAAGTATGGGCTTTATAAAGTATACCTCATTAAAAAACTGACAAACCTTTTACTCAGGAAACTTTATGGTAGATCTATGTATTAACATGCAGTGCCAATGTCAATTAGTCGCACTTGTTGTTAACTGAGATGTCATTGCTGTATGTGCCATCGTTGATCAAATCTAGTCATTATTGCTACAGAAGACCCTAAAAGTGTTGTCACGTGTGCACCCAGTCCATGATTCATATCTTCTACTCGAGGGTTAAACCCAAAGCTCGGCAGCAAGTGCAAAATTTGCTCTAGTATCTCTCCAATAAAGAAGTGTTGCACGGCCCAGCCGAAAGTAAGCGTGACAATTTCAAATGCTTGGAGTCCAGTTTTTAGGTGACCCCTGTACCATTAATAACAGTATCTTTCTTCTGGCTTTAAGACTGTGTTGTACTGAATAGTCTTAAAGATAGGAGACTGTTGGGTTGCCTCTATATACATTTCCTGCCATGTCATTAGTCTTTCATTAAAGAAGGTTAATTTCCTCTACTTTTGTGGCCTTAATCTGGTAAGTGTTGTTCTTTTGACCTGTCCATGTCCACTTCATCTTTCGACATTGAGTGGACATGCTTAGTACAAAACAACACCACTTTCCAAATTCCGGCCAAGTACCTCAGACGTAGCATGCTTTATGCTGGACAAGGTACCCAAGCATTGACATAATTTGTGGTCAATAAAACTACCTTGGAGTTGGGTCATGCTATTGTTACGTGTGCAGAGCGAGCTTTGAAACTGCAAGTCTAAGGCAGTGAGCGCTACATAATTGCTATATTAATGTACCAAACACCACTTTGTATACATTAATGATAAGTCTTGACTTTTGACATTACATACTGCAATGAAATCTCTGATAACAGAAGCTAGACCAATTGACCTCATCAGTGCATGTTCTTGTCAACTCGCCGAGAAAGGGACTGCATTTCATGACTGTTTGCAAATAAACAGTGAACTTGTGTCTGGCATAGTACACCCAGTTTCACCTTATCCTCAGGGACAGCGTTCTGCCCTAGAGAGGAATGATTATTCTACACATAGTGAGTGGAGCAAACACAGAAGAGCCACCAATAAGAGCAACACAAAAGAGGTTGACATGAAAGACATCTTCTCATGAGCAGAGGATGATGACTCTGTTGAGTAATGTGTACAGTGCCGTCTGTAGCGAGTCCGCAGAAATGAGTTTGTTACGATCGCCATTAGAACCATACCAATACAGTGGATCTTAAACTAAGAAAGCAGAATTTAGGGTTTTAAGGTGGAAGTGATAGCCATATCCGAGCAATGTCATGCACATTTTTAATTCTTACATGTAGATGTTGTCAGTGAATATATGCAAGAAAAAAACAATTTATTTTAAATGTGAAAGCATTGTGACATTTGGTACATAGTATAAATCTGAGTTTGATAGCCCAGTAGTTTCAGAGCAATGAATACGGTATAAATGATGTTTAGCCTTACTAATACATTAGCATCACAATTTCATTTTTTTATTTTTAGGAAAAGAGGACCTCTTTGGAACCACGAGGATGTTTCTGCAAAGAACCCCAGTATTAAGAGTGCAGAACAACTTAGTGCATTCCTAAAACATGTAGTTTCCGTTTTTAAGCAATCTAGATCAGGTATGTATCAAAATTGTTTGTTTTTATACATGATTCACTCCTTATGGCCTACTTAATTGTTTTTGTGATTGTAGTGGTGACAAATAGGTTTTTTTTGTTTCTTAAAAACACCAGGGGTAAATTGCTTACACTCCTTAACTGTTTTGACGAGGATGAGAACAACCCACCACCTGCTTGAATGTTATTAAAGGGTAATTTCCTTCCGGATAGTTATCACTCTGGTTCTATTGTCTCAGTAAGCCTAAATATGACTTAATACAAATGAAGGTTCAATGAATGAAAATTTATTCAGTGCATGAAGCCAATGATTCACAATTCTTATTTCAAATATCAAACAGGACTTTATCACTAACGGGGCAGACACATTCACTATTAATTCAGTTAAGACAATTAAGATGGTAGGGAGTCTAATAGCCACAGTCCTCAAAATTCATAAAAGGGTGAGACATGTCTAAAATGATTTTTAGGGCTGTAATTAATAACACCATTGCAATGTTCTCGCTGCCATTCTTAATGTTCTCTTATTATTTTGCATCCACATTTACTAATGAACAAGTTGCTTACCTTCGGTAACGATGTATCTGTAAGAAACATTAGTTAGTTAGATTCCTCACCTTAGAATATCCACAGGCATCAGGCTGGATCCGGAAAGATTTTTCGTCAGCAATACCCCTTGCGCGTCGTCTGCGGCTCCGCGTCCGTCGTCTGCGTCGTGCGCCGGAATGACGTCGTCGGAGTACTTAGACGCCGCCTTCGCGCGCTGACGTCAGTTCTTGTACATAGCTTTCCGCGTCAGGAACGCAGAGCCATTCAAGAGACCGACACTGGTGCCAAAAAATCTTGGGCCCTGAAAGGGATAGCCTTAACCCTAGATGTCAGTTCGCAGAACGGGGAGGATGGGTGGGTCGGTGAGGAATCTAACTAACTAATGTTTCTTACAGATATATCGTTACCGAAGGTAAGTAACTTGTTCATCTGAAAGAAACACGTTGGTTAGATTCCTCACCTTAGAATAGATACCCCAGCAATACCAACCCCGGTGGTGGGTCTGCAAACCAAGATCACACCAGAAAGTCCTGGAGAACAGAACGGCCAAAGAAGCGGTCTCTCCGGACTTGGCTGTCCAGGCAATAATGCTTGGTGAACGTATGCAGCGAGGCCCACGTTGCTGCCTGACAGATGTCCTGCAAGGGGACTCCTCGGCCCAGGGCAGTAGTCGCTGCTGTGGCCCGGGTGGAATGGGCTCTCAGCCTTACAGGAGGGTGCTTTTTAGCCAAGGAGTAACAAGCTTTTACACACAAGACGACCCACTGCGAGATGGTTCGCTTGTGTACTGCCCGCCACTTCTTAGCAACCATGTATCCAACAAAGAGTTGGTCGTCCACCCGGAACTGCTTGGTGCAGTCCAAATAAAAGGACAGCGCCCGTTTTGGGTCCAGGCGGTGGAGCCTCTCTTCCTCTTTAGAAGGATGCGGAGGCGGAAAGAAGGTGGGCAAAGTGACCGATTGCCCGATGTGAAAGGGGGTCACCACTTTCGGAAGAAAGGAAGGACGAGTCCGAGGGACAACCGAGACCGGATGAACAGAAAGAAAAGGAGGCTTAGAAGATGGAGCCTGGAGCTCACTCACCCGTCTAGCCGCGGTGATGGTTACCAGGAAAGCAGTCTAAGAGTCAGAAGACGAAGGGGACAATTATGAAGAGGCTCAAAGGGAGCGCACATCAGAAATGTCAAGACTAGGTTCAAATCCCACTGAGGCATTACGGAGGGGACAGGAGGAAACATATGAGTAATGCCTTTGAAGAAACGAGAAACCATAGGGGATTTGAAAAGAGAAGGCTGATCAGGAAGCCGTAAGAAAGCAGAGATAGCAGAAAGATAACCTTTTAGGGTGCCCAGAGCAGAGCCCTGCTGGGCCATGGAAAGAAAAAAGAGGAGAACCTCAGAAAGAGGGGCGGAAAGGGAATCCACAGCCTTTGCTGTGCACCATGCCACAAATTTGTTCCACCTGCAGGCGTATACCGATTTTGTGGAGGGACGCCTGGCTGCCAGAATAACATTACAGACTTCAGGAGGCAAGTCAAATGGCATCAACTGCCGCCGCTCAATCTCCACGCATGGAGGTGGAGACTGGACAGTTTCGGGTGGAAGACCGTCCCCTGCTGCTGCGACAGAAGATCCTCCTGAAGAGGAAGCCGGATCGGGGGATCGATTAACAGACTGAGTAGCTTGGGAAACCAGTACCTTCTTGCCCAATCCGGAGCCACAAGGATGACTTGGGCCCGGTCGCGCCTGATCTTCTTCAGCACTCTAGGCAGAAGTGGTATAGGCGGAAAGGCATACACCAGACCGCAACTCCACTCGTGACGAAAGGTGTCCCCGAGCGAGTGCCGCCTTAGAAACTCCAACGCGCAAAACTGCTGACATTGCGCATTCTCTTCGGTGGCGAATAGATCTAACCAAGGCTCTCCCCACTGCCGAAAGAGGCCTTGCGCCACGTCAGAGTTTAGACGCCATTCGTGATCCATCATGCACCGGCGGCTGAGTTCGTCCGACCCACCGTGAACCGCAGGTAACGCCGGTGGGCCGGCAGGACGGGGATGTGGAAATAAGCGTCCTGCAAGTCCAACGCTACCATCCAGTCTCCAGGGTCTAGGTCAGCCAGAACCTGAGCTAAGGTGAGCATCTTGAAACGGTCCTTCCGGAGGAAGACGTTGACACTCCTGAGATCCAAGATCGGGCATAGGCCCCCTTTGCCCTTCTTGGGAACCAGAAAGTAGTGGGAATAGCAACCACGACCTACTTCCGGCCCAGGAACGCGTTCGACGGCCTCTTTGGCCAAGAGGGCCGAAACTTCCTCACGTAGAAGATGCAAATGATTCCCTGACATACGGTGGTTCAGCGGTGGCATGACTGGAGGGGTCGTCTCGAAGGGGAGGGAGTAGCCCCTTCGGACGATTTGCAGCACCCACCTGTCCGACGTGATGTAACGCCAGTGGAGCAGGTGCTGGCGAACTCTGCCTCCCACTGGCGTGGAATGAGCCTGAAAGCACGGACTAGGAGGGCTTTGAGGCGGATGCTGCCGGGGTTGATGTGGACTGACCGGCACGTTGACCCCCGGTACCGCCTCAGAGAAATCCACGTCCGCGTGCAGGTTGGTTCTGCGGACGTGAGGGGGCGCCCCTTCCTTGCCCACGAAAGGGACGAAAAGCGGAAGTTTGCAGTCGCAGCCCCGAGTGGCCCAAGGACTTGGCCGTAGCCAGGGAGTCCTTGAAGCGCACCAGCGCACTAACCGCCTTTTCGCCAAAAAGGCGAGTGCCATCAAAGGGCATATCCATGAGGGTGCTCTGAACATCCCCTGAGAAAGACGTGGACCGCAGCCAGGCGGGGCGGCGGAGCGCCACCCTGGTTGACTTCGCCCTACCCAGCAAGTCCGTAGTGTCTAGTCCACATCGAATAGCATGTCGCGCTGAGCCCCGTCCGTCGGCAAGAGCCTGGGCGAGCCGTGTCCGGGCCTCCTCCGGACACTGGGGCAGCACGTCCTCCACCGTATCCCACAGAGAGTGAGAATAACGGTCCAAGAGGCAAGCGGTGTTCAAGGACCGCAGTCCCAAACTAAGGGAAGAGAACAGCTTCTTACCGAACTGTTCCAGCCTCTTGGATTCCCGATCCGGGGGAGCGGACAGGAAGGAGGATTGGGAAGTAGAGGCCCCTCCAGCCATGCCACCGCATGTCGGGGGATCACTTGAATCTTCAACGGGAGGAAGTTGCAGCCCTCTTGGCCAAGGGGGCCGTCGAGCGCGTTCCTGGTCCATAAGTAGGTAGTGGTTGCTATTCCCACTACTTTCTGGTTCCCAAGAAGGGCAAAGGGGGCCTACACCCTATCTTGGACCCCAGGAGCGTCAACGCCTTCCTCCGGAAGGAGAGGTTCAAGATGCTTACCCTAGCTCAGGTTCTGGCTGCCCTGGATCCAGGAGACTGGATGGTAGCATTGGACTTGCAGGACGCTTATTTTCACATTCCCGTCCTGCCGGCCCACCGGCGTTACCTGCGGTTCACGGTGGATCAGGAGCATTTTCAGTTCAAGGTGCTCTCCTTCGGCCTCACCAGTGCCCCTCGGGTGTTCACGAAAGTGATGGCGGTGGTCGCAGCTCATCTGCGCAGATCAGGGCTTCCAGTTTTCCCCTATCTCGACGGCTGGCTGTTGAAGGCGGGCTCGCTCCAGCAAGTCGTCTCCCACCTCCAGACTGCGGCATTTGCTGGGGTTCTCCATCAATGTGCCGAAGTCGCATCTGAGTCCCTCACAGAAGCTCCTCTTCATCGGAGAGGTTCTGGACTTGGCGCAGTTCCGGGTTTATCCTCCGGAACAGCGGGTCCGGGATATTCAGGCTCTGATTCCCATCTTTCACCCTCTATCCCGGGTTTCGGTCAGGTTGGTGCTGTGGCTTCTGGGTCTGATGGCCTCCTGCATCCTGCCAGTGCATCACGCCAGGTGGCGAATGCGGGCTCTGCAGTGGGACTTGACGTTTCAGTGGGCCCAGCATCGGGGCAACCTGTCTGACCATGTCCTGATCTTGGAGGGCACTGCAAAACAGTTGCACTGGTGGCTCACGGACCGCGATTGGATCAGCGGCAGGTCCCTCTCCCGACCCCTCCCGGAGCACGTAGTAGTGACGGATGCGTCCCTCCTGGGATGGGGGGGCGACATGGGGGAGGCGGAGATCAGAGGACTCTGGTCTCCGGCGGAGTGTCGGCTCCATATCAACCTTTTGGAGCTGAGAGCGATCCGACTTGCATTGAAGGCATTCCTTCCCGTTGTCCGGGGAAGTGTGGTGCAGGTTTTCACGGACAACACCACTGCCATGTGGTATTGGAACAAACAGGGCGGGTGGGGTCATGGACCCTTTGTCAGGAGGCTCTGCGCCTCTGGACATGGCTGGAACCTAAGGGCATCACCCTGGTGGTTCAACATCTGGCGGGCTCTCTGAATGCCAGAGCAGACCAACTCAGCCGCCGGTGCATGATGGATCACGAATGGCGTCTCAATTCGGACGTGGCGCAAGGCCTCTTTCGGCAGTGAGGAGAGCCTTGGTTAAATCAATTCGCCACCGAATAGAACGCGCAATGTCAGCAGTTCTGCGCGTTGGAGTTTCCAAGGCGGCACTCTCTCGGGGACGCCTTTCATCGCGAGTTGAGTTGCGGTCTGTTGTACGCCTTTCCGCCTATTCCACTTCTGCCCAGAGTGCTGAAGCAGATCAGACGCGACCGGGCCCAAGTCATCTTGGTGGCTCCGGATTGGGCACGAAGGTACTGGTATCCCGAGCTGCTCAGTCTGTTGATCGATCCCCCGATATGACTGCCTCTTCGGGAGGACCTTCTGTCGCAGCAGCAGGGGACGGTCCTCCACCCGAAACTGTCCAGTTTCCACCTCCATGCGTGGAGATTGAGCGGCGACAGTTGATGCCATTTGACTTGCCTCCTGAAGTCTGCGATGTGATTCTGGCAGCCAGGCGTCCCTCCACAAAATCGGTACACGCCTGCAGGTGGAACAAATTTGTGGCATGGTGCACAGCAATGGCTGTGGATCCCCTTTCCGCCCCTCTTTCTGAGGTTCTCCTCTTTCTTCTCTCCATGGCCCAGAAGGGCTCTGCTCTGGGCACTCTTAAAGGTTATCTTTCAGCTATCTCTGCTTTCTTGCGGCTTCCTGATCAGCCTTCTCTTTTCAAATCCCCTGTTGTTTCTCGCTTCTTCAAGGGCATTACTCACATGTTTCCTCCTGTTCCTTTCGTAATGCCTCACTGGGATTTGAACCTGGTATTGACATATCTGATGTGCGCTCCCTTTGAGCCACTTCATAATTGTCCCCTTCATCTTCTCACTCTTAAGACTGCTTTCCTGGTTGCCATCACCTCTGCTAGAAGGGTGAGTGAGCTCCAGGCTCTATTTTCTAAGCCTCCTTTTCTTTCTGTCCATCCGGACCAAGTTGTTCTCTGGACTCGTCCTTCCTTTCTTCCTAAGGTGGTGACTGCCTTCCACATCGGGCAGTCTGTCACGTTGCCCACCTTCTTTCCGCCTCCGCATCCTTCGAAAGAGGAAGAGAGGCTCCACCGTGTGGACCCAAAACGGGCACTGTCCTTTTATTTGGACTGCACCAAGCAGTTCCGGGTGGATGACCAGCTCTTTGTGGGCTACGTGGGCGCTAAGAAGGGGAGGACGGTACACAAGCAAACCATCTCTCGGTGGGTCGTATTGTGTATCAAAGCTCGTTATTCCTTGGTTAAAAAGGAACCTCCTGTAGGGCTACGGCTGCGATAACTGCCCTGGGTCGGGGAGTCCCCTTGCAGGACATCTGTCAGGCAGCAACGTGGGCCTCGCTGCACACGTTTGCCAAGCATTATTGCCTGGACAGCCAAGTTCGGAGAGACGGCTTCTTTGGCCGTTCTGTTCTCCAGGACTTTCTGGTGTGATCTTGGTTCGCAGACCCACCACGGGGTTGGTATTTCTGGGGTATCTATTCTAAGGTGAGGAATCTAACTAACGTGTTTCTTTCAGATGAACAAGTTACGTACCTTCGGTAACGATGTATCTGAAAGAAACGTTAGTTAGTTAGATTCCTCACCGACCCACCAATCCTCCCCGTTCTGCGAACCGACATCTAGGGTTAAGGTTATCCTTTTCAGGGCCCTAGACTTTTTTGGCACCAGTGTCGTTCTCTTGCATGGCTCTGCGTTCCTGGCGCGGAAAGCTATGTACAAGAACTGACGTCAGCGCGCGAGGGCGGCGTCTAATTACAAAGATGTCATTCCGACGCACGACGACGGACGCGGAGCCGCAGACGACGCCTAGCAACGCGCAAGGGGTATTGCTGACACAAAATCTTTCCGGATCCAGCCTGACGCCTGGGGATATTCTAAGGTGAGGAATCTAACTAACTAATGTTTCTTACAGATACATCGTTACCTAAGGTAAGTAACTTGTTCATCTAGTCTTCACCTTCACAACTGTCCTTTGAGGCTTCTGACGCTTAAAACTGCATTCCTGGTAGCCATCACATCTGCTAGTAGAGGCTCTTTCATTTCAGCCTCCCTTCCCTTCTGTCCATCCGAACAAGGTGGTTTTCAGGACTTGTCCATCCTTCCTTCCCAAGGTTGTCACTGCCTTTCACATCAGGCAGACCATCACTTTGCCCACCTTCTTTTCTCCTCCGCACCCTTCCTTTTATCTGGATCGCACCAAACAGTTCGGGTGGATGACCAGCTCTTTGTTGGCTACGTGGGCGCCAAGAAAGGTCGGGCCGTACACAAACAAACTATCTCCGATTGGGTCGTTTTGTGTATCAAAGCCTGCTATTCTCTAGCAAAGGAGGAGCCTCCAGTGGAGCTGTGTGCCCATTCCACCAGGGTGACTGCAACTACTACTGCTTTGGAACGAGGAGTTCCTCTAAATGACATCTGTCAGTCAGCTACGTGGGCTTTGTTGCACACATTTACAAAACACTACTGCCTTGACAGTCAAGTCCGGAGGGAAGGCATCTTTGGCCGTTCTGTTCTCCAGGACTTTCTGGTGTTAACTTAGTTCTCAGACCCGCCTCCGCGGTTGGTATTGCTGGGGTATCTATTCTAAGGTATGGAATCTATAACTAATAGTCTCTTTTAGGTGAACAAGTTAAATTCCTTCGGTAACAATATATCTTCAAGAGACATATATTAGTTATAGATTACTTACCGCCTCACCCATCTTCCACGTTCTGCTAACGGACTTCTAGAGTTAGGGACTCCCTTTCAGGGCCCTAGTTTTGTGCACCAGTGGTCAGTGTCTTGCACGGGTCTGCGCTTCTGGCGTGGAATGTCGTGTTAAAGAACTGACATCAGCACGCAGGGGCGGCGTCTAAGTAGATATCGCAACGTCATCCCGGCGACGTCGAACGCGGAGTCGACAGATGCCACCTACCAATGCGCAGGGGTTACTGCTGAGAAAAAATTCTCTGGATCCAGTCAGACGCCTGGGGGAAATTCTAAGGTAAGGAATATAGAACTAAAATGTCTCTTACAGAGTTAGTTACCTAAGGTAAGTAACTTGATCTTTACTGGTGGTCGCCAGTAGGTATAGTTCGGACCTAGTTTCCATTGGAAATTGTTTTTTGACTTGCCTATTACTTTGGCGTCGTTTGACCAATCTTCATGAAATTTTCCCAAAAAAAGTATCAAAGTAGGTTGTGATTGTCATGGAAAGTTTGGGGTGTGAGCCGTGCAGCAGGGACCGAGAAACAGGGCATCAAAAAAAAGGGTGAGTTTGTAATGTTAATTCCCATAGAAATGCATTGTCGAACCTACAGCCGGAACTGCTGGATGGAATTACACCCAATTTGGCAGATAGGTAGATGTTGTTACTCAGATTTTGGTTTATATTTGGTGCAAATCCATTCAGTAGTTTTTTTTTAAATTTATGGCAAAAATTATAGATATACGTCTGGTTGATTATATTTTGCGATGTTTTCGATGAACGTGCCAACAGGAATTCTCTGATTGTCTGAACACAACCTGAATAGAAAGTTGGGGGAACTGTTCCTGGGGTTGAAAATTTGTGTGAAAGCTCACATAAGGGGTCAGGGTGGAGATACTCTGACCCCATGTTTGAGAAATGGATGTGTTAGTGGCACAAGTTGTGTCCAAAATAGATTTTTTTTTTCATCATACGCATTATTCGCGATGAAGCCGGGATCGCCAGCGCAACCTCCCACACCTTCATAGCGACATCACGAATATCCCAGCGACATTGCAAATATTGGTGGAAACATAAAAAAATATATATACAAACATACTCGCTGGTCACTGTCACGCACTCCGGTACGTACTCACAAACTATTTCAAACACTTGTACACCCATTCGCATACCCTCTCACACCTTTATACATTTATACATCCAGTCAAATACCCACTCAGATACTTATGCACTCACATACCCATTCATGTACTTATGCACCCACTTACAGACCCACTCAGAGACTCGTGCACCTACTTAAAGACTCAGTCATAGACTAATGCGTTCAGTTTCAAACCTTCTTAGAGACTTACACCCACTCACAACAACCTGGGCACCCATGCATCCACTCACAGACCCACTTAGATACTAAAGCACCCCCTTACAGACTAACTCAGAGACTCTCACCCACCTACAGACCCACTCGCGTTTGTAATCACTGATCGAATGGCGATGCAGCTAGTCCGCAAAACTTTCCACCAATCCCTCTGTGGTCTGTCTGCCTAGAGTTCGACAGACAATACAACAGCAATGTGGTACATCAACAAGCAGTGAGGAATGGTGTCTCACCTTCCCTTTCAAGAGGTGCTGATGTTCTGAAGTTGGTCGCATCGCCATGGGATGTGGCTTGTTACCATCTACCTGGCTCTTAAACCACCAGGGCTGATGGCTTCAATCAGTATCATCTTGTCAGTGAGGAGTAACCTCTTCATCTGGAGGTAGTGCAGCATATCTTTTCCTGGAGACTATACCCATCATCTACAGTTCTGTGCCCTCCAGTATGCCCTGTGGGAAGCTTTGGGGGATGCATGTCACTTTAGCTGAAACTTTATGCATCCGATAGATTTCTAGCCACAGATTCCTTACCTTCAAATATTCCTCAGGCCGGAACTGGAAAATCTTGAGCAGTACCCTTGCACGCTGTTAAATGTCATCAAATGGCTTGGCGTCGTAAGTATCATCCGCTATGGATGTGACTTAAGCAATAACAAGCGATACGATAGCTACAGAGGCACCACCCCAGCACGCAGACTTCAGTTTTGTTGCTTTCAGCCTTTTTGCTGTGTGTGTTAGTGCGCAAAAAAAAACTGTGGGGTTTAAACCCTGTTGTGTCTGCCATAAACAAATGTCTGTGACCGACCCCCAGCTTTTTTTTATTTGTTGTGCTTGGAACTGGGCCATGGCTCCAGTGCCTGTCTCGACTGCCACTCCATGAATCCGAAAGTGATTCGGGAGTGGGCAATGAATCTCATTGCGGCTCCACATTGGGCGACTCTGAACCCCTACAGGTCCTGGTTGCATGGAAGGTCTCAGGCCTGCTTTGCGATTCATTCCGATCTGTCATTGTTGTGGTCAAAGTCATAGTCTTGTAAGTCCCGTCTACTGAGCCACACTCCTCCCCTGGAGCCTGAGTCTGCTCCATGCTTCCCTGAATTTCCTGGAGCCAGAGCGACCCCCGCTCAACTCAGAGAATTTAATGGGGCAAGGCACCTAATTCTAGGGTGAACGGACCCCTCTGGAGCACTTTCAGGCCCCATGGGTCCTAGACTAGCCCTGACTAGGTTAAAGCCAATTGGTCCGCCCTCCATTAGTCGGGCGCTCTGGATCTGTTCCTGTATCCAGACCAACTCTATTTGCCAATCCACTACCCTCGGCGAGGTAATTGGTCCTGTGGTGTCTCACAATGCCTCTGATGTGTTTTGCCAGCCCCCACCCTATCATCATTGTTTACTTTGATAATGATCCCGATTGGCGTTGCTTGATGTCGACGCTGATGCCTACCGGAACCAGACCTCTGGGTCGGATATGGTGCCTCCTTTCTTTGGTAGTCCCTGTGGGGAAAATGACTTAGGTGTATCTGTGGATCCCTATGGTTACCCTGATCCCCTTCAGGAACCGTTGGCCAAAGATGACTGGTAGGACGACCTAACTGATGCCAGTGGCCTGGACACCTCCCCTAACACTGAGTTGGTGTTTCCTCCTATTGTGGTTATGGAGTAAGGGGTCTCCTTTACTATGGTGGTGCGGAGGTCAGCTGAGGTCCATGACCTCTCAACTTTCCTAAGTAGAGGTCAAGACCATTGTATTGACAGAAGTGCTTCAACCGGGGGTTTCGCCCAGAGAACTCCTCTTGGCATTTGGTGAAGCCCTCTCAGATGTCCTGCATGTCACCACTGCCCATGTCTGGATACCCCTCCTCTTGGGGACCCAACTTTCCTCACCCAGCATCCCACCTCTGTTAGCCTGGTGGTGCAGGCCCTAACCTCGAAGGTGAATCCTGGCACGTTCATGTCCACTCCTCAGAATAGGGAATCTAAGAAGCTGGATACCTTTGGGATGAAGATTTTTTCTTCCGCCAGCGAGCAGCCTGTCTGTGAGAATAGTGTGCCTCTTGGGCCGATATAGCCACACAGTGTGGGACTCTGTTTGCACAAGTGGTGTTCATGGTCTTCAAGGAGGCCTGAGCCATCCTGACACGGGCTGCCTATGATTGCAGAGATGTATCAAAGTTCACAATACTCTGCAGACGGGACACAACAAACTCACTGGGCAGAGCCATCTCTTCATCTGTGGCGCTTCGTTGCCACACCTGACCTAGATCGACTGGCATCTCTAGGATGTCCAGGCATCCCTTAGAGACACGCCCATTAACAGCACTCATCTGTTCTGAGACCAGGCAATTCGGCGCTTGAGCGCTATAAGGAGAGTAGGACCACTGCCTGGGTGCTAGGAGTCTCCATGAGCCCACGCCAGTCACACTCTTTCTTTTGCTCCTTCCGTGGTTACGGGTTACGGCAGGCGTTAAGAGCCTGTTCCTTATCCACGGACCCAGCCACCATGGCTCTCGTGGCTGCTGACTCGACTCCCACAAGCCTCATAGGACCAAAGGCCAGAGATCTGCCCTGTCTGCCACAGCCTACCTGCCGTCACAGGCCTACTGATCTCCAGCTACGGCGAAACCATTGGTTCCCTTCTTTTGACTGTTGCTTGTCCTTTGAGTGACCAAGCTGCCCTCCTCCGACTCTCCTCGGTCCTGCAGACTTTGGTGTAACTTCGAAGCAGCGGATCGCGGTCTCCCAGTCTGACCTTTGGTTAGGCGTGTCAATCCAGTGATCTCTGCTACCAAGTCAGGCTTTTTCCACTTTTGTGGCCCTAGTGCTGCTATAGGAATACAGCTAACTGACTCTTGGATTCACCACTTCTGTCTTGGATGACTTTTCTGCAAGCCATACACCACAATAACTGTCCTCTCTTCGCTAGCCTAAGGATCAGCAGGTGCAGTCCAATCTTCGGTGCAGCCTCTGTTTACTGGTTCCAAGGTCAGCAGGCAGTCCTCCTTCGGTCCTCACTCCATTTGAGGTCTGGGTGCCATATGTTTGCCCAGAAAGTGCACTCAGGGGATGTGGAGGTTACTAGCCAATGTGCTTCCACGTCCCTTACTACCTAATTATGACTTCCTGCAAGTTGTGGCATCTAGCTGTCCCATAGTGCACTATTCTGCCCTCTTCCAAGATAGCTGTTAGTTGGTGGTGCCTAGCTTCCCACCCTAGAGGTGTGTGCTACCTTGGGACTACATGCCCACCCAGAAATTATTTTGGCAACTGGTTTACCCTCTCTGTCTCCTACGCCAACCCGTTTACCTGAACAAAAGAGCAGCCCCTCTCGTGTGTCCACCATTTGACCTTCAAAGGTGGCTTCCCCTTTGACGCTCTCCTTTTAGGTTAACACCCAGTGCTGCTTCCTGCCAGGGAGAGGTTACACCTCTATTGTTCCTTCCTGGGAGTCATTCACACCTCTCCTCAGGAGGGCAGAAGCTGTCTTGTGGCCACAGGAAATCTTGGGCAACAGAGTGGCAACTTTCTCAAAGTTGCATTAACTTAAAAGTTACTGTTTAGAAATGAGTTGTATTATATGGCATGGTTGTGCACCCTCACTATGTAATACAGTTCCCAACCCCTTTAGGACCAGTAGATTTTGCTTGTGAAACCCCTTAGCTGAACCCTAGTTAGCTACGGCTCTGAGCAGCCAGTGTTAATCAAAGGAACAAGTGTAAAGCATTCAAACAGCACCAAAGCAATTGCAGAAGAAATAACTTAAGACAATCAAGAAATCAGACACTAATTTATAAACATAGAGCAGGTTTTAACATTTTTAGATATGCACTTTATTTAACCTCGAATAACCATTGGCATATTCAATGACTTTGACACTATTTTGGAGGAAAACTTTGGTAACTATCAATGCAGTTACTTTAGGCGACCAACTTTTGCCAGGGAGCCAGTCAGGGGGACCATCAAGGCCCTTGGAAATAGTTATGTCCAGAAAAGTAGTAGTCTTCAGTCCGTTCCAGGCATTGTATCCCCTTCCCACTGACTCCTTTGGAAGTGGTCCTGTAAGGGGTACAGGATGCTGTGGATTTGATGCGGTCAACGGGGGGTGTTCTGCGGCTTCTGCTTGGTCCACGGACCTGATGAGGCTGTCCTGGCCAAGGAGGTTAACGTCACTCAAAGTCTTCTTGAGCCTGCGATAAGTTCAGAAGTGACTGGGCTGCTAGTCGCCCAGTCTCGCTGTTACAATGGAATCCTTCCTTGGGTGATCACTTGTCTTCTGGGCATTGAAGCTGCACTCTGGCGACTCTCCCAAATTTAGCAGGCTCCAGGGCAACTTTGAGCATCAGTTCCTAGTTCCTGGCGCTACACAGCTGCGGTTCAAAGATCTGGGCTACCAACTCACCCCAGCAGGCCCCTTCAGCTGAACAGAAGGTCAGCAACTATCCCTTGGAGTCCTTCTTTGGCTGAGCTCAGGAGTTGACTTCTCTGCAAGCAGGACATAGCAGGCACAGTGCCTTCTCTTTTGCTAGTCACCAGGTGTAGCAAGTACTGTCCACATCAGTACAGTCTCTTTACCAAATCCTTGGTGCAGCAGAGCAGTCCTCCTTCAGTTGTCTTCCCCAGTCCGTCCAGATCTGAGTTCTGTGTGCCATAGGTGCCATTTTATGCCCATAAAATACCATCGGGGTGGGTCGCGTTCAGTAGCCAAATAGCTCCTAAGTTCCTCCCTCCTGATGATGACTTACTTTGAATTTAGCATCTGCAAGAAACACGTTAGTGTTAGATTCCTTACCTTAGGATATCCCCCGGCGTCAGACTGGATCCGGAATGTTTTCGCTACCAGTACCTCTGCACGTCAGTAGGTGGCGTCGTGCGGCTCTGCGTCCGTCGCTGGCATCATATGCTCCGAGATGACGTCACGGAGACTACTTTGGCGCCACCCATGCGCGCTGACGTCAGTTCTTTCTTTTTTCCGCGCGGTAAGCGCAGATCCGATTAGAGCACGTACCTTAGTCACTTTTGACTATGTTTTTGAGACTTTTTGTCTCCTGTAAGTTTGAGTCTGCTCTGGTGCACGTAGGGATGCCTGGTTTTAAGTCTTGTGGGGCCTGCCGTCGCAATATGTCGGTGGCGGACCCCCACGACGTCTGTCTCTAATGCCTGGAGAGCGACCGCGACTCCCGGCCCTGTATGGACTGAGGGAGCGGCGCCGGAAGCTGCTTGAGGTCTGGCACTCGTCCCAGCGCCGTTCACGGTCCATGGGCCGCTCCAGAGAATGCTCGCGGGACCACCATCATCGCTCCCTGGGCTCCAAATCTTCACCCTCTGATTCGGGTAAGAGACAACACAAAAAGAAGTAGAAGGTGTGTTGTCGCTCTCCGATGTCCCCCTGTCGGTCCCCGGATGCCCCTGCGGCTCCTTCGGAGCCCGGGAGTCCCACGACCTACCCACCTTATCCGGGTCCATCGGCGACTCCCGCACAGGTTCAAGAATTTCTTGCTACCATGGACCGCCTGTTTAGGCCTCGGGCTCCCACCGGCATGCCCTTGGCCCCCGCGGTCCCGTGTCAGGATCCTGCCGGCGCCGCTGGCGCCGGCCACGGTGCCACGAGGTTCCACGCTGCCGGCTCCGCCTCCGGCGCCGCAGTGGATGCCATTCGTTCCGCCCCTTCCCAGGTTCCAGGACAATTTTGTCCCTACCTGGGATCCACATTGGGACACGGCGCCGGTTCTGCCTCGTCTGGCACCATTTGTCCTTCCCCTGTCACTGCCTTGCTGTCGCAGTCTGTCTCACATACGGCGGAGGTGGAGGAGGACTTGGAGGGGTCCGAGGACCCTCTTGCTCATCAGTGTGACTGAGCAGGACTGGGGGGACGAATTAGAGGAGGCCGGCGGCCTCGATCTCTCCTCTGACCCGGGGTTTGCCTCTCCTCTGCCTACCATAGAGGAGGGCGCTTCTTACACGCTGGTGCCCAGTTGGGCGGCTGAGGTCCTTAACCTTGATCTCCCTACGGTGGCCCTAAAAACTAATCTCCTGTGGAGAAGACCGGCTAGGGAGTCCAGCAAAATAATAAACTGAACCAACATTCCTTGCTAGATGTCTATAGTTTAAGTCCTCTGTGTGTTTTAATTAAAGCGAAATACCGTATCTTGCTTTATTATATTCATTGATTCATGAGCTGAGCATGAAGGACACAAAGTAGGATTTGTCAAAGAAAAAAAAAATTCTATAAGAGTAACTTTTAGGGCTAAGTTCCTCCTCAACCTGCTGCTAAACAACTAGACTGCACTGATTGGTTGTTTTATCTTTAATTTTTGTTACGTTTAAAACTTCCTAGCGTTGGACTTGCAGGACGCCTATTTTCATGTTCCCGTCCTGCCAGGCCACCGGTGTTATCTGCGGTTCATGGTACGCTACGAGCACTTTCAGTTTACCGTGCTCCCCTTTGGCTTTACCAGAGCGCCTCAGGTGTTCGCAAAAGTGATGGCGGTGGTCGCAGCTCATCTGCGCAGGTTGGGGGTCTCAGTCTTCCCCTATCTAGACGACTGGTTGTTGAAGGCGGGCTCGCCCCAAACGGTCGTCTCCCACCTCCAGACTACGGCCGACCTCCTGCATTTGCTGGGGTTTTCCATCAATGTGTCGAAATCGCACCTGAATCCCTCTCAGAAGCTCCAATTCATCGGGGCAGTTCTGGATTTGGTGCAGTTTCGGGTCTATACTCCCGAACAGCGGATCAGGATATTCAGGCTATGATTCCGACCTTTCAGCCTCTATCCCGGGATGACCTTCTGGCTCCTGGGCCTGATGGCCTCCTGCATCCTGCTAGTGCAACATGCCAGATGGCATATGCGGGCTCTGCAGTGGGACCTGAAGTTTCAGTGGGCACAGCATCAGGGCAACCTGTCCGATCACGTCCAGATCTCGGAGGGCACTGCACCTTCAATTGCAGTGGTGGCTCACGAATCGCGATTGGGTCAATGGCAGATCCCTCTCCCTTCCCCAACCGGAGTTCACAGTGGTGATGGATGCGTTCATCCTGGGATGGGGTGGCCACATGGGAGAGGCGGAGATCAGGGGCCTCCGGTCTCCGGCGGAATCCCGGCTCCATATCAACCTTCTGGAGCTGAGGGCGATCCGACTTGCTCTGAAAGCCTTCATTCCCTCTTTCCGGGGACAGGTAGTGCAGGTGTTCACAGACAACACCACCGCCATGTGGTATTGCAACAAACAGGGCGGGGTGGGGTCGTGGACCCTGTGTCAGGAGGCTCTGCGCCTCTGGACATGGCTGAAACATCGGGGCATGTCTCTGGTGGTTCAACACCTGGCAGGCTCCCTGAACGCCAGGACGGACGAACTCAGCCACAGATGCATGTTGGGTCACGAATGGCGTCTGACGCTTTTCGTCGCGAGTGAAGTTGCGGTCTGTTGTTCGCATTTCCGCCTATACCAATTCAGCACTCTGGGCAGAAGAAGATCAGGCGCGACCAGGCAAAGTCATTCTTGTGGCTCCGATTGGGCAAGAAGAGTATGGTATCCCGAGCTACTCAGTCTGGCAATCTGTCCTCTGATCCGACTGCCTCTTGGGGAGGATCTTCTGTTGCAACAGCAGGGGACGGTCCTTCGCCCGAACCTGCCTCCACCTCCATGCGTGGAGATTGAGCGGCGACAGTTGACAGTTTTTTACCTTCCTGCCGAAGTCTGTGATGTTATTTTGGCAGCCAGGCGTCCCTTCACTAAAACGGTATAGGCCTGCAGGTGGAATAAATTTGTGGTATGGTGCACAGCGAAGGCTGTGGATCCCCTTTCTGCCCCTCTTTCGGAAGTTCTTCTGTTCCTCCTTTCTCTGGCCCAACAGGGCTCTGCTCTGGGCACTATCAAGGGCCATCTCTCGGCCATTTCCGCCTTTTTAAGGCTTCCAGGTCAGCCTTCTCTTTTCAAGTCCCCTGTTAGTCGTTTCTTGAAAGGCATTACACACACGTTCCCTCCGGTCCCCTTTATAATGCCTCAGGGGGACTTGAATCTTGTGTTGACTTATTTGATGTGCGCTCCCTTTGAGCCGCTTCACAACTGTCCCTTACGTCTTCTCGCTTTAATGACTACTTTCCTGGTTGCTATCACCTCTGCCAGAAGAGTGAGTGAGCTCCAGGCTTTTTCTTCTAAACCTCCTTTCCTTTCTGTTCATCCGCACAAGGTGGTGTTAAGGACCCGTCCTTCTCTCCTGCCCAAGGTTGTCACGCCCTTCCACATCGGGCAGACCATCACTTTGCCCACCTTCTTTCCACCTCCGCATCCTTCAAAAGAGGAAGAGAGGCTCCACCGCCTGGACCCAAAGCGTGCGCTCTCATTCTATCTGAAGCGCACACAACAGTTCCGGGTGGATGATCAACTCTTTGTTGGCTACGTGGGTGCCAAGAAAGGTCGGGCTGTGCACAAACGAACCATCTCTCGGTGGGTCGTTCTGTGTATTAAAGCCTGTTACTCCTTGGCTAAAAAGGAGCCTCCTGTGGGGCTGCGTGCCCATTCTGCTCGGGCGACAGCAGCCACTACTGCTCTGGGACGGGGAGTCCCTTTGCAGGATATCTGTCAGGCAGCTATGTGGTCCTCGCTGCATACCTTTACCAAGCATTATTGCCTTGACAGCCAAGTCCGGAGAAAGAGCTTCTTTGGCCGTTCTGTTCTCCGGGATTTTCTGGTTTGATCTTAGTTTGCAGACCCACCACCGGGGCTGGTATAGCTGGGTATCTATTCTAAGGTAAGGAATCTAAGACAAACGTGTTTCTTTCAGATGAACAAGTTACTTACCTTCGGTAACAATATATATGTAAGAAACATTAGTTAGTGTTAGATTCCTTACCACCCCACCCATCCTCCCTGTTCTGCGAACTGATTTCTAGGGTTACGGTCATCCCTTTTAGGGCCCTAGTTTTATGCACCAGTGGGCAGTGTCTTGCATGGCTCTGCGTTCCTGGCGCCGAAAGTCGTGTACAGAACTGACGTCAGCACGCATGGGTGGCGCCTAAGTAGTCTCCGTGACATCATCTCGGTGCATACGACGCCAGCGACGGACGACCCACCTACTGACGCGCAGCGGTACTACTAGCAAAAACTTTCCGGATCCAGTTTGACGCCTGGGGATATTCTAAGGTAAGGAATCGAACACTAACTAATGTTTCTTACAGATATATTGTTACCTAAGGCAAGTAACTTGTTCATCTCTCTGTCTCAGAATTCTCCTTTATCCCGATCTGCTAGATGGTAGAACCCCTCTCCCGGTGTGTAGAGCTCCCTAGCCCAACAAATAGGTGTGGATGTGAAGGGGGCTCCCCACACCCCTGATAAAATGGTTTGGCAACTGCTTTGCCTTCTCCTTCCCTAGTGCCAGTCTATCCACCTCAACCAAAGAGCAGCCCCTCTCCCAAGTGTTCACCATTTGCCCTTCAAAGATTGCTTTGCCGTTGAAGCTTGCCTTTTGGGCCAGTGCCTGTGTGGCTCCTTGATGGGGAGAGGTAGCACCTCTCCCCCGGCTGGCATATATTGTGTGCATTCCTGAGAGTAATTTGCACTTCTCCCCAGGAAGGCAAAAAGCTGTCTCTGAGACAGACCCCATGTGCAGCCGTTGACTGGCAAAGGGGATTTTAGGGCAACAAAGTAATAGAAGTTGCACATTGAAACAAGCGAAATTAATTTTGACATGTGAATTAAGTTGAGCTTAATGCAGCAAGTATTTTGATACCTTGCAGTATCAACTCTAGTAGTCCAAGTCAGAAGTTAGAAAGGCTGAGGTGTCAGCTTGCAAATCTGAGTTCGCCAATGGTGTTAACTTCCTTTTCTACAATAAAAACAATAGCAAGTTGTTACTGTTGTAGCATGTAATAGTTAATGTTCCACTGTCTCACATACAGCACCCTGCCCTAGGACTTGTTAGGCCTGCCTTTACGGTTGAGTTACGTATATTAGAATGGGAAGAGTTGGTTTTGCCATTGCTTTCAACGACAGTCGAGTTGCAGCTTAAAACTGCTCTTCTGGTCTGCAGTGGCAGACTGGTAGCCATGTTTTACCTTTGTTACACCCAAGTTAGCACAATCAGTGATGCAGTCCCTGGGATAACGCTCTAACTTACAAGCCCTTGGTATTATATATTAGGGACTTATAAGAAGTTAGCTTATGTCAATTGGGTATAAGTCAATCAAACATGCACAGTTTCGGGTCAGGGTCTGTTTTCAAGCCTCCATGCACTTAGTCGAGAAGTAGCAGCATTAATGCTAAACTTTGGGTGGGACCATATAAACAGAGACATTTCCTTACAGTTGCATTACATTCGACTTGGACATAGTGTTTTTTTTTTTTTTTTAAATTCTTTTTATTGAAGAAATATAGAGACATCGGCATAGCATTAGAGAAATACAGAGCTTCTATCACTTGCAAAAAATACATACGTTGAAATTAACACTATACTTTAAAACAGTTGCATGGCACGGACTTAAGGGGATAATGCATCGTCATTTGCTGGTATAATTGGCGCTTCACAGATATCTCCTCGATATGTATTCCATTTACCCTAGATTGAGGACCACTTTTTCGGACACCCTCGTGCAATATATACAATTTTTTCTCTAAACATACACCAATCAAGGTTCTTTTTCCAGTTTCATTGTAGGCGTTATGTCTGACCCCTATTTTTGTGCAATGTCCCTTTTTGCCGCCGTAAGACCCAGTTTCACCCAGGTTTTCTCGGAGGTGGTGAGGTCAGTAGGCTCTCATATGTTAAGGAGGCAGCGTTTCGCTTCGGGTGTATGTCTTTGGTCAGAACTGCCCTGAAGGTTCGGTGTATCGCTTGCCAGAACCGCTGAATGTGGTCACATTCCCAGATGATGTGCATGAATGTACCTTCCTGCCCACACCGTCTACGACATTCACCCTCTTCTCCCCTCCCCATGAGTACCAGTTGCGCCCTGTGGCATAGATCCTATGGAGGATTTTGAGTTGGACAAGTCTCAGTCGGGCGGAGATGCTCAATTCTTGGGGGGGGGGGGGGCGGGGGAATGCCACCGCCTCCCGCCATCTATCTCAAGGCCGTCTGTTACCCAGTTTTCCTTAAGTTTCTCAAGGGGGTCAGTGGTATTATGAATCAGTTTCTTATATGTGAGGGAAATCGCTTTTTGCGACAAGTTTCCATCATGGAGTCTATCTTCTATCGGTGAAGAATCGGGGAGCAAGGTGCCTTTTGGTATAGCCGTATATAGGGCATGGGGGATCTACAAGTATCGGAAGGATTCTGTATCTGCCAATTCATATTGTTGTTTTAGCGTCTTAAATTCTACCACCTCCCCTTTGGACCAGAGATCTCCTATGCAAAATACGCCAATTAGATCCCATCTATCAAAACCCTTGGATGTCCTCAAGTGTCCTAGTCGTTCAGAGTCCCACAATGGGGTGGCCATGGTTAACTTACCACTCCATCCCAGACTCTTCTGGGCATCATACCAGATCTGTACCGTGTGTTTAGTTGGGCCAGTTAGTGGTATCTTTTTGTGGGAGGAGTATAGTGCTTTATTATAGTTTCCACCCGGCAGGAGCCATTTTTTCATGGCATAGTCTGGATCGTGTGGGCTGCGGTAGGTGACCTGGTTGATGGCAGCAAGATGAGCAGCCCAGTAGTACTTTTTTAATGTCTGGGAGGCTTACGCCGCCGTCATACCAGTTGAGGACCAATTTTTTATGCGCTATGCAGGGTCGCCCGTTCCAGATCAACTCTCTCTGCAGGCCTTCAATTTCCCTGAAATAACTAGCCGGCACTGAGTTGGGTGCATTTTGGAGTGCATATAGGAAACGGGGTAGCGACATCATCTTGAAGAAAGCTGCCCTTCCGAGGAGCGAGAGAGGCAGCGTCCTCCAGGTGGCAATATCTCGCCGCAGCCTCTGTAATGGTGGCCGCAGGTTTCTATCAAAGTGTAGTTTGGGGTCAGTAGTGACAAATATTCTCAAATATCGCAATCCACCCCCAGCGGTCTGGATGGGACAGTCGTCGGGCAAATGGGCGGGAGCACCCTTGAGTACATACATTGTGGATTTATCCCAATTAATTGAGAAACCGGAGTGTCTCCCAAATGCTGCAGAAATAACCAGTATTCTCCTGAGTGACCTACGGGGGGAGGCTAGAAAGAGGAGTATGTCATCTGCATATAGCGAGATGCGATCCTCCCAATCGATTGACCATTTCAGTCCTCGAATGACGGGGTCTTGTCTAATCCAGGCCGCCAGGGGCTCTAGGGATAGAGCAAATAATAAGGGTGACGGTGGGCACCCCTGACGGGTACCTCGGCTCAGTTCAAAGGCCTCAGAGCGTTTGTTGTTAACTACTACTTGTGCCTGTGGTGTTGCATAAAGCAATCTTATCAAGGACATAAACGTAGGCCCGAAACCTAGCTTCTCAAGCACCGCCATGAGGTACCGCCAATCGAGGGTGTCGAAGGCCATTGAGGCTTCTAGGGAAAGTATAATTGCGTCTTCCTGGATCGTGTTAACCCTTCCCAATACACCATGCACTCGTCGCAGGTTGAGAGATGTGTTTAGCTGAGGCATGAATCTCGATTGGTCAGCGTGTACTGAATTACTGATGACCTTAATTAGCCTAGTAGCAAGTAGCTTGGCAAGGATTTTGGGTTCCGCATTGAGCAGGGAGATGGGTCTGTATGCGATGCATTGGTCCGTGGATTTGTTTTCTTTGTGAATAACTACCAAGGAGGCCAGACGCTGGTCCGACGGGAGAGCGCCTAACTGTCTACTCTCCTCATACATTGCCTTCAGGTGTGGGGAGAGCAAGTCAGGGCATAGCTTGTATAGTTCTATGGGGAGACTATTGGGGCCCATGGCCTTCCCCGGTTTAAGAATCCTAATGGCCTGCGCTATCTCTACTGTAGTGATGTTACTCTCTAAATAATATTTTTCATCTGGGGAGAGCGTAGGAAGTCCTATAGCCTGCAGGAGGGCTCTAGAGTCCTCCTCCGACATTGTTGGGTTTAATGTAGCGATTCTTTTGAGACCTTGGAAGTCCAATTTTAGTAGTATCAACCATTAGTGAGCACAGACCCTATTCTGTCAAATGGGATTACTTGCCTTGCTTAAGTAAATCAACATCTTGGAGAGTTTTACTGTTGGGACAGGTAAAACACATTTCCTACATTTTAATACACAGCACCCTGCCTTAGGACTCGACAGACCTACTTTAGGAGTTACTTATATATAATAGAGAGATGGGTTTGGACTTTGCCATTGATTTTAGTGGCAAGGTTGAATATGTAGTCCTACTGCTCTACCAGTCTGCAGTGGTAGGCCGAGACACTTTTTACTCTGCCACCCTTATGGTGACACAACCAGTGCTGTAGTCAATAAGAGGCACTTTAACGTACAGGCCTTCGGTACCCCTGGTACCATATGTAAGGGGCTTGTAGGTAGATTAGGGTACGCCAATTGGGTATATGCCAATTAACATAAACATTTAGTGCACATGCACTGAGTCCTGGCTAACAGGGCTCAGGGCATTTCAGAGTCACTACACCAGTGCCCAATAGTCAAAAAGGGGGTAAAAATTGGGGATAAGCCTGCAAAAAACCAATTTCCTCACAGTAGCTTTGGACTTGCAGGACTCATATTTCCACATCCCTTTCCTGCGGACTAACAGACTTTACCTGCGATTCATGGTCTGCCACAAGCACTTTTAGTTTGCTGTGCTCTCCTTTGGCCTTACCAGTGCCCCTCGGGTGCATCCCATGTTCTGAAGAAGATTAGGGCTCAAGAAATCGAATTGGCTCTGGATTGAGAATAGACAGTATGGTATCTAAAACTCCTGAGCATGGTCCTTCCATCAGGCTGCCCCTTCGGGAGGATCTCCTGTTCAGTAACAGGGGTGTGGTTCTACACCCAAACCTGCACGCGCTCCGCCTTCAGGCGTTAAGATTGAGTGGCGGGAGTTGAATGTCTTCAGTTTCCCTCCTTAAGTCTGTGATGTTATCGTGGCATCCAGGCGTCCATCAACAAACTGTATACACCTTCCTTTGGGACAAGTTTATAGCTTGGTGCAACGAAAAACATGTTGACCCTCTTTCTTCATCCTTGTCTGAAGTGGTGTTGTTTGTTTTGTCCTTAGCCCAGAAAGAACTCGCTCTGGCACAGTTAGTGGGTATCTTTCAGCCATCTCTGCTTTTTTGGGGTTGCCAAATCAAGCCTCCCTGTTTAAGTCACCCGTTGTGACACGTCTTCTGAAAGGTATTCAGCAATTGTTTCCTCTCAAACCATTTATGTCCCAAAGGGACCTTCATTTGGTTTGAACCTACTTGATGTGTGTAGGAAAGTGCCCCCTTTTGCATGGTTACCCCCCTCCTTTTGCCTGACATATCATTCACTTTGACTTGGTGTGCCCTGGGTCGCTGCAAATCAGGCTCACAGGGACTGTGTTCTTTCCATACCCTGTACCTTTGTACCCACAATTGACACATCTGGACACAGGTAAGCTCCTTGTGAAAGGTACCATGGGTACCAAGGCCACTGTGACCAGGGAAGGCCTCTAAGGGCTGCAGCCCTATGGTGCCACCCTTAGAGGCCCTGCACCGTCACACCCACACATTGACTTAGCAGGCTGCATGTTTTGGTACAGAGAAAAGTGATGTCAACATGGCACACTTTCCCGTGTGCCATGTCTGTAATCCACTGCCTGTGGCCTAGGTAAGCCACCCTGCTAGCAGGGTGCACTAGACACAGGTAAGGGTGCAGTTTCAAAAGCAGTGTACCCCTACAGTGTTTAAGTCAATTCTTAGACATTGGAAGCGCAGTAAAGCCATAAAGAGTATAAAAGGTCTAGGAGTTAGTCATTACGAACTTCATAGCTCCATAATGGCTTTACTGAACATTAGGAAGTTTTGTAGCAAACTTCTCAGCACTATTGAACACACACTGGTGCCAGTGTGGGATTTAATGTAGAATCACACAGAGGGCATCTTAGATATGCCCCCTGAAAAACAACAAGCTCTGGTGTGGTTCCTGAATGGCTGCCCGCCGTTTGCCACCACCACACGGTTTTCTGGATCCCTGGGTAAAGAGCCTCCACTCTCTGGGTCCAGAAACAAAGCCCATCCTGTACAGAGGTTTCATGCCCCCTCCTCCAGGATGGGCTGGGTCCATGAAGGGGACGTTTTAAAGGCCCTGCCACCTTTGTTAGCTGACCCTGCCTGTTGCTGCCTCCGGCAACTGGCTCCTACCGGTTCTGACCCCCCAATATGGGCGGAAGAATCGACGAAAAAAAACAGAGTTAGGAGGAGAGTTGTGCCCATCTTTGCCAACCCCACCCCTCAGGTGGGGGAGGCGAGGTGATGCATACATCTCAGTCCCCTCCATCTTGAAGATAAGGGGACCCAGCCAATTAGGAAGAGGCTTATGCCCCCTCCCACGGAAGGGGGGTGTACTCACCCCAACAAAGGGACTCATTGGTCCCGACCTGCATTCCCCTGTAAATGCCCCTAACCCTGAACCTTGCCTTTTCAGATTCGAGGAAGAAAGAAAAACCAAAGAGCCATGCTGACTCAGGAAGAAGAGGACACCAACTGCTTTGTCCCCAGCCCTACCGGCCAGTCCCAACTCTGACCTACCTACAGCGGCAACCCGGCATGTCCAGCAGTCCCCCAGAGCCCGGAAGACCTGCCCTGTATCCATTTTAAATAATCTGTCTACCGTGAGCACCGAATTTGCTCAAACACCCAGAATCTGGATCCAGGCGGCTCCTCGATTTTTGCATCACTCTGCATCCGACGCCCACGGCCTGAGTTTGAGTGATCCAACACCACGACGCAGTCTCCCAGGTGATCCTAGCCTGGCATCTGGTGACTCCCGACCTCCCTCAAACTTCTAATAGAAGTCTGCAGCCTCAACCTGGAGGGTCCCCCTGACCAGAGCTGGTAATAAGACCCGACGTCAAGACTTACCCCTGCACCTGAAGCCCAACCGATGGTGTCCAGGCATCCCCCAAGAACCCAACTTACCTCCCCAGCCGGTGGTTGCCTTCAGGGAGCCTCCCCAACCAAGCCTGCAGCATCTTTTCAGAACTAGAGATCTCCATTGGATTCCACAAAGGTCTTGATGTCTCCTTGGCACTCTGCATCCGACATCCTCTGTGCCGCTGGTGGTGCAGCTCTGTGCTGTTTGTTGGCCCCTGCAGTGCTGATCCCTACCCCAGGAGCTTTGCTCCCACATCTCAAGTTCCCTGCTCGCAAGCAGACCCTGACTGAAGGTTCCCTTAGCCCTGTTGGCTAACATTGAGCACCTGCACTCTACACCTGTTGGCCCTAGTGCCGCTGGTGGTGCAATTTGAGTGCCCACCTGGACCTTGGAGAACGAAAGTAACTGTGTTTTAACTTAAGAAATGTCGTACTTAGCTGTAAGTTACAACAACCAGTGTGTGATATCTCGGCATATCACTTAAAATCCTGAAAGTAACTAAAAAGTGATTCAAGAGTAATCAAAAGTAAACTGTTTTAAAAGTAATACACACCTGTAAATGATTCGACTCCAACCCACAATTGCATTTCTGTCTACAGCTTTGTATTTGAAAGTGTTTCTTACTTGCCTGTGCCAAGTCCTGCTTGAATCTACAAAATAAAATATAAGTATACATTTTTATACGTACCTTATTGGTCTGAATTCAGTTTGCCATCAGCCTTGATTGAGTGAATACAATAAATACTTAACATACCTTGTGGATAAACTGAACTGCTTGCCCACACTACCACAAGGAGAGCTTTTAATAAATTTCTACTTTAGCCCCTGATATACCTCTGGAGACACCCTGGGCTCTGTGCACACTATACCTTACTTTGGTATAGTATATATAGACCCAGCTTCCTACATTGTGTTCCCCCTTTGAACCCAAGCATAGGTGCCCTATAGGACTAATCACAATCAAAACAGTCCTCTTGCTGGCCATCACATCAGCCAGGGCGAGTCAGCAAGGTACATGCTCTTTCTGTTCACCGTCTGTACATCAGCTTCTTTCCCAGTCACTGGGTCTGATAACCTGTGAATCTTTTCTGCCGAAGTTGGTGACACCTTCCCACTTCTGGTAATCAAAATGAGGCACTGTTCCGTAGTGAGTGTTGTCGAAAGGCAACCTACACTTAGATAAAGGTAAGAGGTGAAACAGAAGGAGATACTAGGTCAGGGATTTAGTGATTAGGGTGGGGAAGAGGCACAAATTGTCTCTTGTAGCCCTCACACACCCCGAAGGATGTCATGCTTCATCATCGGGCTGTTGCTCCTCGTCGGGCCGGCGGTGCAATGCCCTACGGGTTCCCCGAAGGGTCTCTTTAGCGGAGATCTTTTAGAGAACTGCCGATGGGTGCATGTGGGTGTGTGGATCTAAGTACCATGAGAGAGGTGGCGGTAGTGCGTGCAGTGTAAGTTAAAATTACTTAAGGGTTTCCAAAAAAGAAAGTAATTTTTAATGAAGAGGTACCCTTGGTAAACTAAAAAACCCGTAGGTTAACAGTAACCAATAGCGACGCAATGTGTCCAGGTAACTAAGTAATGGTCGACATGTTTCAGCCTTGGGAGGTCAGGAGGATCCTTGGCGTTTCATCAGGACCAAAGGTGAGGGTGATGTGAGGTGGGTGCACAAACGTATTGGTGTGAGTTGGGTTCCATTAGCCCTCTCACAGATCCAACAGGGGGTAAGTGAGGTCGCCTCCTACACTATTTGTGAGTGGCTCTTAAATAAGTTATGCCCCCTATAATCGCGACCTAAAAAGATGGGAAAAAAGAACAAAAACAAAGAAGAGGAGAGTTCTGACAAAGCACCAAGCTGCCAACCATCTTTTCTCTACTTCACTCTCTCCAAGGAGAAAGATAGGGGTATTGTTCAAGATTTCTTAGATCCAGTCTGAATCCTGGGAATATTCGAAGATTTGGAATCAGCAACTAGATAGTCTCTACTAGAATGGATGTTACAGAAGGTAAGTAACTTGTGCTTCACAGCGCATTTCCCCTATACCATTTATTCATCAGGTTCTGAGGGAGATTTGTCAGGACAGGGTATAAGTCAACATTGCCTCAGACTGACCGTAAAAGGTGTGGTATGCAAACCTCCAAAGTGACTCCCAAATTAGTCTTCTTCTCAGGGCTGACGTCCTTTCCCAGTCAGAGAGGCAGATGATGCACCCCTCCACCAAGACTATTTACTCTGGAACATGTATTAAACATATCGCTTTGTGTGCAAAGCAAAGTATTTGGTCCCTTGTCTGCTTGCCAGTCAGAGGTACTCCTTTTTGTGCCTTTGCTGGTCCATCAGGACTGTGTGATCTGCACCATCAAGAAATGCATTTTGACCTTGTTTGCGTTTCTCTGTCTTTCAGACCAGCCATCCCTGTTCAGAACCCTGATCATGTTGAGGTTTTTGAAGGGACTGACAAACTAGCTTCCACCAATTCCTTTTGTGATGCCCCAGTGGAACTTGAACCTTGTTTGAACTTGCTCGATGGGCTCTCCTTTTGAGCTCCTCAAGAATTGCTAGCTGAGGTTGTTGACATTGTGAGCTGTTTTTTTTCCTGGCCATGATCATGGCCAGGAATACCATTAAGTAGCCAGCATTAAACCTCTATCTGCTCTAAACATGCTCCATCCTAGATAAATTGGTCACCAGAATGAAATTGGCCTCCTTATCAAAGTGGTGACTCCTTTCCATCTCTGTCAGTTACCCTCCTTACCTTCTAATCTCTCCTTCATCCCACCAAGCAAGAGGAGAGGTTACTCTGGGTAGACCAGAGAAGAGCTGTTAGGTTTAACACTGTCTGCACAAAGGAAATCAGATCTGGTGACCAGCTCTTTGTGTGGTATGCAGACAGCAAGAAAGGCAAGGCAGTCCAAAAGACTACCATATCCTAATTAATAATGCTGTGTATTTGACTTTGGCCAGGGATGTCAAGTACCAAATTTCTCCTTACCCCTCGTAGAATCTGTACTGTCAAGAATGGCGGCAGATCTTTCTCCTTCCTGGCACCTGCCTTTTGGAATAAACTTCCATTTCAGCTCCGCTCTATCATTGACCATAAATTATTCCGCAGGGATCTAAAAACATGGCTATTTGACTATCAATAACGGCTGACCCGTTTAACTGCCCCTTCTGCTCCTGAGGAGTTTTACGCTAGCGCCATGAGACCCTCGGGTGATATGTGAGCTTAATACATTTCCTTGATTTAATTTGATGTTACTGTATTCTGTTGGCCTTGGTGTCCCTTCATACCTTCACCAAGCATTGTTAGGCTTCAGAGGTGAGAAAGATGTTTCAGAATTTCCTTGTCTGGCCATTCCCTCAGATCGACCACTTGAGAAGGGCACTGTACTGATTTGAAATCTATTCCCCAAGTGATTTATCACCAGGTATCCATCAGAAGAAAAAGTTACTTACCTTTGGTGCCAATCTTTTGGGTGCATACTCTTATCTATCTGCAGATTCCACACGGATGGCTATAGATCAAGTTAAAAAGGTTCTCATTTAGATTCTTGACGTTCAGTGCTTTAAATAGATAGTCATTCTTCGTCTTTGCCTCTAAGGGTATGGAGAAAAAAACAGATGGAGAGTTGACATCATTTTGGCTGCGTTTCTGGCACTGAGATGGAACCAGTGCCCCCTACCGACGTAGAAGAGCTAAAGAAAAGTTACCAGTCAGGCGGCTGGGTATATTTAACAGGTGAGGAATCGGCAAGTAGAGTATTCCCCAGATTGTTAGTTACCTAAGGCAATTCACTTTCTTTCTGACGGATACACTTTAACTGCACATTCCTCACTGCTCTCATTCCTCCTTGTTATTTTATGTCTTTTTTTTTTTTTTTTTACACAATGGCCCCATGTTAGCTTCTGCACACTGTCACACTTCCAATCTGTCTCTTAGTGCTTGGAAGTTTTTCGAAGGAAAACGGATGTTAGCACGCAGGGATAACGCATATATATGGATTGGTGCTGCCACTTTTGGAGGAGGTGTGAGGCTGCCACAGACTCCAATGGCACTCCTTATTAGTGCGTGGACAAATTGCTCTGAAAAGGTCTGAATCCAGTGTGGTACTTGGGGGAGTTCGAAAGGTGAGGAGTCTACTCTTTAAAAAAAAAAAAAAAAACGTACCAAACGTAATTAACTTGTTTGTATAGAGAAGTTTGTACAGTGAAAAGCCAACCTTCCCTAGATAAGATTGAAGTCGTGATCAAGGAAAAAATGCCCTAGCCAACAAGAACTGCCCTGCTTCATGGAAAGAGTAGGTCAAATGGTGGAATGTGTGTAATTAGACAAGTGGTTATAATAGTTGCTGTAGAAAATATAGTTTGATGAATCTGAAATCAAAAATCAACCTTTTGAGTAGTTCCAAGGTCACAAGAAAGATGTATTACCTAAGCAACAAAAATCATGTTGTACTTACAAACTTGTATCCGTATAGTTTGTGATATTTACGAAGAGTAGTACCACCCAAGTTCTGGTTCACCATTTACCATTATTTCTGATTCATTTTTTAATGCCAGTTGGTAGGACAAAAGTTTAGAGGAAACTGATATGTTCGAGGCATATGAGCTGCAGATTGTACACTTAGCATAGATCGCCATCTGGTGTTGGGCCCGGATGTTTGCAGTTTGTTTTTGTTCTTTGGACAGTCTTTGGAAGTCACGAGTTCGGTGACTCCTCCTTCGGTCCGTACTGCGCATGGGCTTCGGCTCCATCCTCAGATTGTTTTTTTCCGCCATCGGGCTCGGATGTGATACTTCGTGCTCCGGCTTCGAACTTCTACGGTTCCAGCCTCGACGGAAAATCCTCGTTCTTCGAGTTTCTTCATCAATCTTCATCTCTGGAAGCGGCACTTTTCTCCATCCCGTACATCGGCACCGGCCTTCGGGCCCTCCTCGACTCCGGTCCCGGCCGATGGAAAGGACTCCGTTCAAAAAGTGCCCAAAATGTGGGTCTAAATATCCCCACACCGACCTCCATCAGGTGTGTAACCTTTGCCTCTCCCCAGAACACGAGGCTAGAGACTGCCCCGCCTGCAAGTCTTTTCGATCAAAAAAGACCATCCGGGATCGAAGAGCTCGACGCACCATGGCGCACTCATCGACCGCAGCTCCACCGGACATCTTCGGAGACGACGCCGGAGCTTCGGGGCAACTACACACCGAGCAGGAGGACGGCGTCGTCAGCGCTTCCGAGGCCGACGACTCCGACGTGGAAGACATCACACCGGCGCAGCGGGTCGTGAGTACTGTACCCCCTCCCACCCCCGCGCCCAAAACCAAAGAGACTCAGGTTACACCCTCGCCTGCAGGCCTGGGTAAAACCAAGCACACAGCTTCTATCACCCCACCTTCGGGCCCGGTGTCGAAGCCTCAGAAGTCTCACGGCAGCTCGGGCTCGAGCCAGCCAACGCCTGGGGCCGATAAACACCAGCCGGCACTGAAGAAAGTGACACCCAGCTCGACTCCGAAACCACCGGTGCCGAAGCCTGGACTCTCGGTGCCGACAAAACACAAACACAAATCTGTCGGCACCGACGCTCCGGCGCCGCAAACTCCTTCGACGCCGAAAAAACCGGAGGTTCCAAAAAAGCAACAGAAACCATCGAAACCCTCGGCTCCGAAAACCTCGGCGCCAGCGGACGATTCGGTGCCAATGGACCTCTTTACACCAGACCCTTTGCAAAAGACTCTATCTAACGATCCAAAGACTGGGCTATTGACTTTAATTGTCAAAAAAAGACGTCTTGACACACCGGCTCCTCCTCCACCGCCCAAGCGGAAGGACTCTGCTACTTCTCCTCTCAGAGTGCCCTCCCCACTACCTCCTCCTCCACCCCCTCCACCTCCCAGGTCTCCGCCACCCTTACCTCATCGCTCCCCGTCCCCAGATCCGGATTACGGGGATCCAGATTATGACCCGGCGGATGCCCCAATGGATCCCACTCCACCGGGGACCCCAGACCCATGGGAAGACTATCAAAACCCTGACATTCCAGATATACCTCAGGACGACCTATACCCATCCAGGCCGTCTCCCCCTGAGGACTCCTTAGGGTTTCACCACTTAGTGCAGAGAGCAGCACTCTACCATGGGGTGGACATGCATAGCGAACCAGTGGAAGACGACTTCCTACTGGACACATTTGACATTCAGGACAAATCCACGTCTATTTTGCCCATGCTTAAAGGTGTCACCAAGCATGCTGCAGAGGTGTTCAAAGACCCTGTCAGGGCCAGGGTACTGAACCCTAGACTAGAAAAAAAGTACAAGGCGGCACCCACAGACCCTGCATACATTAGGGGCCCTGCTCCCTTAGATTCCCTAGTTGTGTCCACAGCTAGAAAGCGGGCTAACTCCCAGTCCTCAGGAGAAGCCCCACCACCAGATAAAGAATCCAAACTTTTAGACGCGTCTGGCAAACGCACCGCCTCCCAAGCTGCAAACATGTGGCACATTGCAAATACACAAGCGCTACTTGCGCGCTATGACAGAGCACACTACGACGAGCTTGAGGCTCTTATGCAGCACCTCCCCGAAAAACACAAGCGCAAGGCTCATGACCTGATACAGGAGGGTAAGCTAATTACAAACACCTCCATTAAGTGTGCCCTCGATGCAGCCGACACTGCTTCTAGAGCCATAAATACCAGTGTCCTGCTTCGTCGTCATTGTGGGAAGTTGGCCTGATGTATGATGTCACTAGTTCTAGTGTACACCTTATATCAGTCCAAATACCCTTATGGTGATTGGTTGTAAAGTCAACCTTATAGACCAGCTATCCTAGTGGTAGCATGGACAAGAGCAGTCTTAGGCTAACTCTGAATGGCATGTGAAGCCAGCTGTGATACCATATATAATCCCTTGAATACCAAATGAAAGGACACCACAACAGATATATATATATGAAAATAAAGTGTATTTATTCTAGTTAAACCCTCAGCACTCTTTATGAGATTCGAGGTAAGTACAACACAGTCTTATTTAAGCATACATTAAGTCACACAGGTAAGTAATACAGTTAGGCCCTAGGGGCCACGCAAACCATATACTAAGTAAGTGGTATAAGGACCACTGTCACGGAAATAGAATAGGCCTAGGCCTAGGGAATCGCTGGGGCTATACTACACTAGCGTTAGTGAGGAAGTGGGAGGCCCACGGGATTCGTGTGCAGAGTGGAAACACTCACGCGTAATGCGTAAAAGTCAATAGCAATAGTACAGTCTAGAAAACGGTAGATTTAGGACACTTCCGGAGTAGCTAGGAAGTTGAGACTTGAAAACTAGACACTAGGATAGTCACTATCCTGATGAGCACCGGAGTACCCAAGTTACCTAGCCCACAGGCTGCGGGTGCATAGGGGTGAAGATGCGTCGTTTTCGTCGTCGACTCCTATGGATGCCTGAAGAAATATGCTGACAGGCAGTCAGTGAAGAGTGTCCGGTGGATCCCAAGGCTGGGATCAAGAAGAGAAGAAACCTGTAAGCAGAAGGGACAGAGTCAAGGTCACTAGCCAGTGACCACGTGGGACCAGGAAGGAACCAGGCGATGTCGCAAAGATTGCAGGTGAAGGTGAAGCTTGTCGCTGCAGCCAGGAGGACCAGGAAGCGTCGAGGACGACCAGGACCAGGAGGCGAGCTGTCCCACGAAGGCTCTTGCTGTCGGCGGCGTCGAAGTTGGACTAGGACTCACCAAGCCTTGGCAAGCGGAACCCACGAAGAACGGAGGACTTGCTTCTGGTGCAGTCCAGGAAGGTCTGGGGTGCTTCTTCTTTTTAGAGAAGCGGGAGCCAGTCTGGAGGAGCCAAACCAGCGCAGAAGATTTCAGGGTGCGTCGTCACAAAGGCCACCAGCCAGCGGGCAAGCAACCGGACAGACGCGGCAAGCAGGAAAATGCTGAAGGGCCCCACGCAGGACTCGTGGAGTGTGGGGGGGCTGATCTTCGGTGCAGATGGTGCTTGGGGTTGGGGCTTCTCAATCCCCGGTGCACAACTTCGAGGGTACCTCAGAAGCTGCGCTTTAAGTTACTAGCCACTTTTTCCAGGTAGCCGGTCCCACGTCGCTCGTCGCCTCCACGGATCTCAGCTCTGCTGCAGATGTGGATCAGGGTCGGAGAAGTCTGGAAGTCAAGGCTCTGGTCAGGCTCTGCAGTCGGTTCCTCGTAGAACGTGGGCAAAGCAAAGGGTAGTCTCTTGATGGTGCCTGTTTGCACAGGGTAGCCACTCCTTGGCTACAAGGGAGATTCTTCAGTCTTCTTCTTTCGTCGAATGTCGAAGGTCCAGAGTTTCTGTTCAGTTTTGCAGGTTCAGGATAATCTAAAGTCTTGAGGCCCAACTCCCACTCTTATACTAATCTGGGGGGCTGGGATACCTGCTAGGTCACGCCTTATGGGTGGGACCTGGGAGGGGGTGGTTACACCCACTTCCCTTTGTCCAGTTTCGCGCCAGAGCTGGGGCTGGAGTGCCCCAGCGCCGGTTTGAACTGGACTATGCAAGGAACACCTTGTGTGCCCCAGGCATGTCTCATTCCTTTCAGCCCACCCTGCCCCAATACACTAAAGGCTGTCTGGGGAGGTGCTAGCACCTCCCCAAGCAGGAAACCTATTGTCCAGGCCTCCCTGGCTGGGATCACTCCCAGCTGCAGGAGGTCAGACTTGTGTCGTGGCAGCAGCATCCATTTTGTGATGCTGAGGCTTTGGTCAGAGGCTAACAGTTGAAGTATGATTTTAACATGCCTTTCCCTCTAGAAGGGGGGAATAATATTCTCATGTCCAGAAATGGCATGGGGGTATTATTCCACAGTGTTAGACACCTTACACGACATGTTTCGATAAAGCCAAACCATAATTACCATAACCGTCTAAGATTATAAGGCACTTTAAGAGTATATGGTAGGCTATATCATAGAACAGCTATAAGGACAAGGTTCCGAAAGCTGCAGACAGGCTCAGCTCATGCTAGAGCACCATCTCACATGTTACCAAGCACTCTGCCTCCAGGATTGTCAAGGCCTGCCATAGGAGTGACTGATAGGTACACATGTGTCTATATGCAAGTTAGGTATAGGAATACTACACCTAAGCAAGGGGTGATTACACGACCTTGCCCCAGCTGAGTGATCAGCCAGTTGTGTCAAAATGGAAGGCCAGGCCAGGGGTGGCATAATACATGCTGCAGCCCCTGGTAGGCCTAGGGTACACCTATGCCCTGGGTACCTAGGGTACACTGTACAGGGGCCAATAAGGTGATCCTATCCAAATGGGTTATGCACCTAAAGTACATAGTATTAATTTAGAGAGAGAACAGCAGGGCTGTGGGTCTGATTAGCAGGCCCACAGCCACATCTAAGTCGAAAACCAGTAAAGCAAAAGCAAAAAGTGGGGGTGAACATAGAAAGCAGACCCTACTCTCCTACACAACCCCCCCCCCCAAACTTAGGGACATTAAACTAACCTTGACCAGTTGAGTCTTCATGTTCTAAGTGGAAATATCTGGAGAGTCCATCTGCATTGGCATGGTCAGTCCCAGGTCTATGTTCCACTGTGAAGTCCATCCCCTGTAGGGAAATGGACCACCTAAGAAGTTTGGGATTTTCACCCTTCATCTGATTTAGCCACAAGAGGGGCTTATGGTCTGTCTGAATCTTGAAGTGAGTGCCAAACAAGTATGGCCTCAGCTTCTTCAGGGCCCAAACCACAGCAAAGGCCTCCCTCTCAATAGCTGACCAACGTTTCTCTCTAGGGGTCAGCCTTCTACTTATAAAAGCAATGGGCTGGTCTTGACCATCTACATTCAGTTGTGAAAGAACAGCTCCCACACCTAACTCAGAAGCATCTGTCTGGACAATGAACTCTTTGGAGTAGTCTGGACTTTTCAGAATAGGTGCACTGCACATGGCCTGCTTCAGGTCATCAAATGCTTTTTGACAGCTTACTGTCCACTGAACTTTCTTTGGCATCTTCTTGGAGGTCAAGTCATTAAGTGGTGTCACTATGGACCCATAGTTCTTAACAAACTTTCTGTAGTACCCAGTCAGGCCCAAGAAAGCTCTGACCTGAGTCTGGGTAGTTGGAGGAGCCCAGTCCTTTATGGTCTGGATCTTGCTCTCCAGGGGTTGAACCTGACCCCCACCAACTAGGTGGCCCAGGTATACAACCTTGCTCTGCCCTATCTGGCACTTAGTGGCCTTGATAGTGAGGCCTGCCTTTTGCAGGGCCTCTAAAACATTCCTCAGGTGGACCAGGTGATCCTCCCAGGTGGAGCTAAAGACAGCAATATCATCAAGATAAGCTGCACAATAATCATCCAACCCAGTAAGGACTTGATTCACCAACCTTTGGAAAGTGGCAGGTGCATTCTTCAAACCAAAGGGCATTACCACAAATTGATAATATCCTCCTGGGGTCGAGAAAGCAGTTTTGGCCTTTGCACTCTCAGCTAGTCTGATTTGCCAGTAGCCGGCTGTTAGGTCAAATGTGCTCAAAAACTTAGCAGCTGCCAGTCTGTCAATGAGCTCATCTGCCCTAGGTATTGGGTGGGCATCTGTCCTAGTGACAGCATTGAGACCTCTGTAATCCACGCAAAACCTCATCTCTCTCTTACCATCTTGGGTGTGAGGTTTTGGCACAAGAACTACAGGACTAGCCCAAGGGCTCTCTGAAGGTTCAATGACTCCCAGCTCCAACATCTTTTGTACCTCAACTTTTATGCAGTCCCTGACATGGTCAGGTTGCCTGTAGATTTTACTCTTCACAGGCAGACTGTCACCAGTGTCCACCTCATGGGAGCACCAGTTTGTCTGACTTGGGGGTCAGAGAGAACATATGTCTGTAGGATTGCAGAACCTGTCTGCAGTCCTGTTGCTGATGGACAGTGAGGCTGTCAGAAAAGACCACACCATCAACTGAGCCATCATCAGGGTTCTGAGTCAACAGGTCTGGGAGAGGGTCACTCTCTTCCTCCTGCCCCTCATCTGTAGCCATGAGTAGCCCCATGTCTGCCCTGCCAACATATGCCTTCAATCTGTTGACATGAAGCACCCTGTGGGGGCTTCTGGGAGTCCCAAGGTCCACCAAGTAGGTGACTTCTCCCTTTTTCTCAACAATAGTGTGGGGTCCAGACCATTTGTCTTGGAGTGCTGCTGGGGCCACTGGCTCCAACACCCACACTTTCTGTCCTGGCTGGTAAACAGTCAGTACAGCCTTTTGGTCATGCCAAGCTTTTTGGAGTTCTTGGCTTGCCTCAAGGTTTTTAGAAGCCTTCTTCATATACTCTGCCATCCTGGAGCGGAGACCAAGTACATAATCCACTATGTCTAGTTTAGGTTGTCTGAGAGGTCTCTCCCATCCTTCCTTCACCAAACACAGGGGTCCTCTTACAGGATGCCCAAACAAAAGCTCAAAAGGGCTGTAGCCAACCCCCTTTTGTGGGACCTCTCTGTAAGCAAACAGAAGGCAGGGTAAAAGGATGTCCCATCTTCGCCTAAGCTTGTCTGGTAATCCTTTTATCATTCCCTTTAGGGTCTTGTTGAATCTTTCAACAAGCCCATTGCACTGTGGGTGATAGGGTGTGGTGAACTTGTAGTTAACACCACACTCCTTCCACATTGCAGTCAAGTATCCTGACATGAAGTTGGCACCTCTGTCAGAAATGACCTCCTTTGGAAAGCCCACTCTGGAGAATACTCCAAGCAGGGCCCTTGCCACAACAGGAGCTGTTGTGGTCCTCAGGGGAATTGCTTCTGGGTACCTGGTGGCATGGTCCACTATCACCAGTATGAATCTGTGCCCAGATGCTGTTTGTGGGTCCATTGGTCCTACAATATCTATGCCCACTCTTTCAAAGGGGACCCCCACCACAGGTAGTGGTATGAGGGGGGCCTTTGTGGTGCCACCTGATTTGCCACTGGCTTGGCAGGTGACACAGGAGCGACAAAACTCCTTAGTATCTTCTGACATATGGGGCCAGTGAAAGTGAGGGACAAGCCTGTCCCAAGTCTTGTTCTGGCCTAAATGTCCTGCAAGGGGAATATCATGGGCCAAGGTTAGAAGGAAGCCTCTGAACTTCAGTGGTATGACCAACCTCCTGGATGCACCAGGCTTGGGGTCTCTAGCCTCTGAATACAGTAGCCCTTCATCCCAATACACTCTATGGGTACCTTGAGCATTCCCTGCAGCCTCAGCAGCAGCCAGCTGTCTGAGGGGTTCAAGAGAGGGGCAGTCTAATTGAGCCTGCCTCAGATCTGCCCTTGAAGGTCCCCCTGTCCCAAGAAAGTCAACCTGATCAGGTTCAAGTTCTTCTAGGACAGTTCCTTCAGGGCTCTCAGAATCATCCTCCTGGGAGGGCTGATCCACCACCTGAGGCAGGGGGTAAGGCACAGCCTTAACCCTACTGCTCTTTCTCTTGGGTTGTGACTGGTCCATAGTTTCAGGATCCAGCACTTGTTCAGTGGTGCACTTTTTGGCCTGTGACCTGGTCACAGCAAGGACATGTGCATCTATCCCCAGCATTTCTGCATGGGTCCTATACTCCACTTCAGACCAAACTGAAGTTTCAAGATCATTGCCCAGTAAACACTCTACAGGAAGGTCTGAACTAACAACAACTTTCTTGAGGCCAGTTACCCCTCCCCAGGAGAAGTTAACAATAGCCACACTATGGGAGGTAGTGGCATTGCTAGCGTTGGTCACTAGGTAATTCTCACCTAGTATGATCTGTCCAGGGTCCACAAAAGCAGGTGTCACCATTGTGACACTAGCTCCGGTGTCCCTGTAGGCCTGAGCCATTCTTTGGTTGATAAAAGGAGTCTGTCTGTACTTGCCCAGGTTACTGGGGCCTACAGTAGAGGACAAAGCTAAGTCCCCATCACAGATCAGAACAGCCTGAGTAGGTACTCTGACTAGGCCAGAATCCTCCTCAGCTCCCAGGGTTAACCCTACTACACCCTTTTGCTGGGAACCACCACTTACAGCTGAACTAGGGGGTACAGTTGCCTTAGGGGCAATGGTGGCTGGGGGCTTATCCTTTTTGGTGCACTCACTAAACCAATGTGAGTTGGACTTACAGTAGTTGCACCATGGTTTCTTTTGGCCATCTTTCTTTTTATCATTTTTGGGACCACCCTCCCCCTGAGCCTTTTGGGGGCCTGGTGAAGACTTCTGGTCTTTTTGTTTCTGCTCATTACCCTTCTGGTCTGCCTTTTTCTGATCACCGCCCTGGTTCTGGTTTTTCTGCTTAACTCTAGTCCTGACCCATCTATCTGCCTTCTTTCCCAATTCTTGGGGAGAAGTCAGATCAGAATCAATCAGGTGTTAATGCAATAGCTGGTTTTGACAGTTGTTAAGTATTTGCTCTCTCATGATCAAATTATACAATCCTGTATAGTCCTTAACCTTACTTCCCATTAGCCAGCCTTCCAGAGCCTTAGTGGCACAATCTACAAAGTCAGTCCAGTCCTGAGTCTGTGTCTTCTGGGTATCCCTGAACAACAACCTGTATTGTTCAGTGGTTAGGCCAAACCCATCAATCAGAGCACTCTTCAGGACAGTGTAATTATCTGCATCCTCATCACTAACTGTGAGGAGCTTGTCTCTTCCTTTCTCAGAGAAGGAGAGCCACAAGATAGCTGCCCACTGACTTTGGGGTACCTGCTGTACTTTGCAAGCTCTCTCCAAAGCAGTTATCCATTTGTGGATGTCATCCCCCACACTTGTAGGGAGGGACATTCTTGCTCAGGTTTCTATTATCATAGTGCCTGTCTCTATCTCTAGGAATGTTGCTGCCACCAGTGGGTTCTAACCCACTTAACTTTTGTTCTCTAGCCAGAGCAAGCTTCTCTTTGGCAAGGGCAAGTTCTTCCCTCTGAATCCTCAGATTAGCCTCCCTCATTCTGGCTGCATGCTCCTTTCTCTCAGGTGAAGTCATTCCCCTGTGAGAGGAAGCATTAGAGATGCTAGAGACATGGGAGTGGATGGATTCCCTTGAAGGGGATCTGTCCCTCCTGCTTCTAAGTGTAAGCCTACTTGTGGGTCTGTATGGGGGGACCCCATGCAAACTCCCATGTAAACTTAGGTTAGCCTGGCTAAGTCTTCCTACTTGGCCCTGGCTGTCTACCTCTCCATCTGAAGCCCCATCTGACTCCTCTGTGGTGGGTAGACCCTCCTCTGTACCTAGGGTACCTGCCTGAGATGCCCTAAGAGTATCATACTCCTCGAGGAGTTGTCTTAACTGAAGGAGGGTAGGGTGTGCACCCTGTTTTATTCCTCTGGAGGTACACAAGTGTCTCATCTCCTGGAATGTTAAGGTATCATATCTAGAGGGGGTCTTTTGCAGACCTGATCCTCCTGAGAGAGCATCTACTTGATCTCCTCTCAGAGACATGATCTAGTGAGGGTGTGGTGTGTGCACCTACCTACACTAGTTGTTTCTACTAAACCTCTCTAGTAGTTGTAGTCAGGGTGTGTTACTCCCTTCAACCTACAACTACTAAGTCCAGTAGGACTTAAGTATTATAATCTATGTTATATGTACCTAAACAATATCTGTGTGATCTTTCAATTTAGTATCTCAAGATTACAATGGTATTACAACAGCAAGCTCAGATCCCAACCGCTGCTCACCAATGTGGGAAGTTGGCCTGATGTATGATGTCACTAGTTCTAGTGTACAACTTATATCAGTCCAAATACCCTTATGGTGATTGGTTGTAAAGTCAACCTTATAGACCAGCTATCCTAGTGGTAGCATGGACAAGAGCAGTCTTAGGCTAACTCTGAATGGCATGTGAAGCCAGCTGTGATACCATATATAATCCCTTGAATACCAAATGAAAGGACACCACAACAGATATATATATAAAATAAAGTGTATTTATTCTAGTCAAACCCTCAGCACTCTTTATGAGATTAGAGGTAAGTACAACAGTCTTATTTAAGCATACATTAAGTCACACAGGTAAGTAATACAGTTAGGCCCTAGGGGCCACGCAAACCATATACTAAGTAAGTGGTATAAGGACCACTGTCACGGAAATAGAATAGGCCTAGGCCTAGGGAATCGCTGGGGCTACACTACACTAGCGTTAGTTAGGAAGTGGGAGGCCCACGGGATTCGTGTGCAGAGTGGAAACACTCACGCGTAATGCGTAAAAGTCAATAGCAATAGTACAGTCTAGAAAACGGTAGATTTAGGACACTTCCGGAGTAGCTAGGAAGTTGAGACTTGAAAACTAGACACTAGGATAGTCACTATCCTGATGACCACCGGAGTACCCAAGTTACCTAGCCCACAGGCTGCGGGTGCATAGGGGTGAAGATGCGTCGTTTTCGTCGTCGACTCCTATGGATGCCTGAAGAAAGATGCTGACAGGCAGTCAGTGAAGAGTGTCCGGTGGATCCCAAGGCTGGGATCAAGAAGAGAAGAAACCTGCAAGCAGAAGGGACAGAGTCAAGGTCACTAGCCAGTGACCACGTGGGACCAGGAAGGAACCAGGCGATGTCGTGAAGATTGCAGGTGAAGGTGAAGCTTGTCGCTGCAGCCAGGAGGACCAGGAAGCGTCGAGGACGACCAGGACCAGGAGGCGAGCTGTCCCACGAAGGCTCTTGCTGTCGGCGGCGTCGAAGTTGGACTAGGACTCACCAAGCCTTGGCAAGCGGAACCCACGAAGAACGGAGGACTTGCTTCTGGTGCAGACCAGGAAGGTCTGGGGTGCTTCTTCTTTTTAGAGAAGCGGGAGCCAGTCTGGAGGAGCCAAACCAGCGCAGAAGATTTCAGGGTGCGTCGTCACAAAGGCCACCAGCCAGCGGGCAAGCAACCGGACAGACGCGGCAAGCAGGAATATGCTGAAGGGCCCCACGCAGGACTCGTGGAGTGTGGGGGGGCTGATCTTCGGTGCAGATGGTGCTTGGGGTTGGGGCTTCTCAATCCCCGGTGCACAACTTCGAGGGTACCTCAGAAGCTGCGCTTTAAGTTACTAGCCACTTTTTCCAGGTAGCCGGTCCCACGTCGCTCGTCGCCTCCACGGATCTCAGCTCTGCTGCAGATGTGGATCAGGGTCGGAGAAGTCTGGAAGTCAAGGCTCTGGTCAGGCTCTGCAGTCGGTTCCTCGTAGAACGTGGGCAAAGCAAAGGGTAGTCTCTTGATGGTGCCTGTTTGCACAGGGTAGCCACTCCTTGGCTACAAGGGAGATTCTTCAGTCTTCTTCTTTCGTCGAATGTCGAAGGTCCAAGGTTTCTGTTCAGTTTTGCAGGTTCAGGATAATCTAAAGTCTTGAGGCCCAACTCCCACTCTTATACTAATCTGGGGGGCTGGGATACCTGCTAGGTCACGCCTTATGGGTGGGACCTGGGAGGGGGTGGTTACACCCACTTCCCTTTGTCCAGTTTCGCGCCAGAGCTGGGGCTGGAGTGCCCCAGCGCCGGTTTGAACTGGACTATGCAAGGAACACCTTGTGTGCCCCAGGCATGTCTCATTCCTTTCAGCCCACCCTGCCCCAATACACTAAAGGCTGTCTGGGGAGGTGCTAGCACCTCCCCAAGCAGGAAACCTATTGTCCAGGCCTCCCTGGCTGGGATCACTCCCAGCTGCAGGAGGTCAGACTTGTGTCGTGGCAGCAGCATCCATTTTGTGATGCTGAGGCTTTGGTCAGAGGCTAACAGTTGAAGTATGATTTTAACATGTCTTTCCCTCTAGAAGGGGGGAATAATATTCTCATGTCCAGAAATGGCATGGGGGTATTATTCCACAGTGTTAGACACCTTACACGACATGTTTCGATAAAGCCAAACCATAGTTACCATAACCGTCTAAGATTATACGGCACTTTAAGAGTATATGGTAGGCTATATCATAGAACAGCTATAAGGACAAGGTTCCGAAAGCTGCAGACAGGCTCAGCTCATGCTAGAGCACCATCTCACATGTTACCAAGCACTCTGCCTCCAGGATTGTCAAGGCCTGCCATAGGAGTGACTGATAGGTACACATGTGTCTATATGCAAGTTAGGTATAGGAATACTACACCTAAGCAAGGGGTGATTACACTACCTTGCCCCAGCTGAGTGATCAGCCAGTTGTGTCAAAATGGAAGGCCAGGCCAGGGGTGGCATAATACATGCTGCAGCCCCTGGTAGGCCTAGGGTACACTGTACAGGGGCCAATAAGGTGATCCTATCCAAATGGGTTATGCACCTAAAGTACATAGTATTAATTTAGAGAGAGAACAGCAGGGCTGTGGGTCTGATTAGCAGGCCCACAGCCACATCTAAGTCGAAAACCAGTAAAGCAAAAGCAAAAAGTGGGGGTGAACATAGAAAGCAGACCCTACTCTCCTACAGTCATGCCTGGCTCAGGATCTCAGGGTTCAAGCCTGAAGTCCAGGCGTCCATACTAAATCACCCCTTTGACCAACAAACTCTCTTTGGGCCAAAGGTGGACGAAGCATTGGAAAAGATGAAAAAGGACACAGACACAGCAAAGTCTATGGGGGCACTCCAATCACAGGCCCCTAAACGCTCCTTTCGGCGCTCATCCTTTCGTAGCACAGGCAGAGGCTACTCCACCGATAGCGCCTCTACCTCCTACAAGTCCCCTCCTCAAAATACCTTTTCAAAGGGCAACCAAAGGGGTGGTTACAGAGGCAACAACAATAAGGGCAGGGGCAAAACTAACACCACCCGTTCCGCAACCCCGCCCGCACAATGACTTCCCTTCCCTCCCCCCAGACCATCCCACTCCGGTCGGGGGCAGACTACAAAACTTTATCCACGCATGGGAATCCTTAACATCGGACAAATGGGTGAACCAAATTATTCGGTCAGGGTACTGTCTCGAGCTAACATCTACCCCACCCAATATCCCACCAAGGCACCGTCCAATGTCTCAAGAACATTCCACACTGCTCAAACAGGAGGTGCTCTCCCTCCTCCAAAAACACGCTATAGAGCAGGTCCCCGTCAATCAGCAAAATCTAGGGGTCTACTCCCTGTATTTCCTTATACCAAAGAAAGACGGGACCCTGAGGCCCATTCTGGACCTCCGGCCTCTAAATGCGTACATACATTCAGACCATTTCCACATGGTCACCCTACAACAAGTCCTCCCGCTCCTCTGTCAGGGAGACTTTCTCACTACCTTTGATCTGAAGGACGCATACTTTCACATTCCAATACACCCTTCTCACAGGAAGTACCTCAGGTTCGTGGTGGACGGTCAGCATTATCAATTCACGGTTCTCCCCTTCGGGGTCACCACCGCACCACGGGTGTTTACCAAATGCCTAGCAGTTGTAGCAGCACACCTCAGACGTCCACATATTCACGTCTTCCCTTACTTAGACGACTGGCTGATAAAAGCCGCGTCCTACGACCACTGTGTGCAACATACAAACGGCACCATCCACCTGCTCCACCAGCTAGGCTTCACGGTGAACTACCAAAAGTCCCACCTCATACCATCCCACACAAAGCAATATCTCGGGGCCACTATAGACACCTCCAAAGGTATTGCCTATCCAAACTCAGCCAGAATCGCAAGCATACAAGCCTTGCGCAAAACATTCCTTCCTCAACACTCTCTTCCAGCAAGAGTGTTTATGAAGCTCATAGGAATGATGGCGTCTTGCATTTTCATAGTGCCCCATGCAAGACTCCACATGCGTCCACTTCAAGAGTGCTTAGCACGGCAGTGGAACCAGGCCCAGGGTCAGCTGACGGATCTGGTGTTGGTGGACGGCCGCACCCATCACTCTCTGCAGTGGTGGAACACCACAAACCTTTCCAAAGGGCGGCCGTTCCTGGACCCGGTTCCTCAGGTGATTCTAACAGCAGACGCATCGCTCTCCGGCTGGGGAGCGCACCTCTTACACCTCACAATGCAAGGTCTATGGACGCCACAGCAAAAATCGCTCCACATCAACCATCTGGAGCTCTTGGCGATCTTTCTAGCCCTAAAATCTTTTCAAAAACAGATTTCGGGCAAAGCAGTCCTCATTCGCACAGACAACATGACTGCAATGTATTATATCCAAAAACAGGGGGGGACACACTTTCCCCAGCTCTCCCGCTTAGCCCAGAGCATATGGAGATGGGCAATTCCCCAAAACATCTTTCTCCTGGCACAGCACGTTCCAGGCGTACAAAACACCATGGCAGATCTGCTCAGCAGACAAACGCAACAACTACATGAATGGGAACTGCATCCACAAGTTCTTCACCCATTCTTCCAACAGTGGGGGCATCCTCAGATAGACCTCTTCGCCACCCACGAAAACTAAAAATGCCCAAGCTTCGCCGCCAGATACCCCACACCCATTGTCCAAAGGCAATGCGATATGGATGAACTGGTCAGGCAGATTTGCATACGCCTTTCCACCTCTCCCGCTAATTCCATTAGTGGTAAGGAAGCTACAACAGCACTCCCTCACACTCATTCTGGTAGCCCCAATATGGGCCAGGCAGCCGTGGTACACCACACTACTACAGCTATCGGTGGTACCACATCAAAAACTGCACCTGTCCCCATGCCTCCTAACCCAGAACCATGGAGAAATCAGGCACCCGGACCCAGCTCAGCTCAACCTTGTGATCTGGCTCCTGAAATCTTAGAATTTGGATACCTTAACCTTCCCCCTGATTGCATGAACATCATCATGGAAGCCAGACGTCCTACCACTAGAGCATGCTATGCCGCAAAGTGGAAAAGATTTGTAATTTACTGCCGTAACAATACAATCAACCCTTTAGATGCATCCATACAGCACATCATATGCTATCTGCTCCATCTTCACAGGTGTAACCTGCCATATTCTTCCATACGCCTACACCTAGCAGCGATTGCTGCTTATCTACAAAACAGACAGCATTTATCACTGTTCAGAGTGCCCGCTATTAAAGCCTTTATGGAAGGCCTTAAGCGAGTAATTCCTCCCAGGGCACCACCTTCCCCTGTATGGAATCTAAATGTAGTTCTTACACGGCTAATGGGTCCACCCTTCGAACCAATGCATAAATGCGAGCTACAGTTCCTCACCTGGAAAACAGCTTTCCTCAAAGCTATCACTTCCCTTAGAAGGGTTGGTGAAATACAAGCGTTCACTATACAGGAACCCTACTTACAAATACATCACAGCAAGGTCATACTTCGTACAAATCCGAAGTTTCTGCCCAAGGTCATTTCCCCTTTCCATCTCAATCAATCGGTGGAATTACCTGTCTTTTTCTCGCAACCTCAATGTGTTGCAGAAAGGGCCTTACACACACTTGATGTTAAGAGGGCTTTACTGTACTACATACAAAGAACGCAACCTTTCAGGAAGACTAAACAATTGTTTGTTTCCTTCTCTCCACCACATAAAGGCAACCCCATCTCTAAATCAGGGATAGCTAGGTGGATTGTAAACTGCATACAAATTTGCTATCAAAAGGCAAAAAGAACATTATCTGTTCCACCTAAAGCCCACTCTACTAGAAAGTTAGGGGCTTCTATGGCTTTTCTAGGGAATATACCCTTAGATGACATCTGCAAAGCAGCCACATGGTCAACACCGCACACCTTCACAAAACATTACTGTGTAGACGTGCATTCCAAGCAACAAGCTAGTGTGGGCCAGGCTGTACTAAAGACACTTTTTCAAACCGCTGCAACGGATACCGGTGGTCGCCGCTAAGGTTGGGTACTGCTATATAATCTATGCTAAGTGTACAATCTGCAGCTCATATGCCTCGAACGGAATATGCTACTTACCAGTATGCATCTGTTCTTGGCATGTAGAGCTGCAGAGTTGTACACGCCCACCCGCCTCCCCGGCTACCTGTATCCGTTCCAGTCCATCTTATTTAGATACAACACACATGGGTTTCTCACTGTTATTACTACGCTCCATCATTTCCCTGTTGGCGAAAAACAATCTGAGGATGGAGCCGAAGCCCATGCGCAGTACGGACCGAAGGAGGAGTCACCGAACTCGTGACTTCCAAAGACTGTCCAAAGAACAAAAACAAACTGCAAACATCCGGGCCCAACACCAGATGGCGATCTATGCTAAGTGTACAACTCTGCAGCTCTACATGCCAAGAACAGATATGCATACTGGTAAGTAGCATATTCCTTCCAATTGGTGGTATTATCGTGATATGGTGCAGGATTTTTCAGCTCTTCAGTAGAAGGACAAAGATTTGGGGTATTGTCTACATTGTCATTCATGGAAATTTGGTATGACCTTAAGACCTTGCTCTGCCCCATGTCTTGAATTTCCTTTTGGGGTGATGTTCTGCAAGTTTTTGAAATGTTGAGGAATGTTTTCAAAAAGGATATTAGGCAGTGTGGTGTATTTTTCACTTTAAATCAAGTTAAAGAATTAAGTTATTTCTTCAAACGTAAACTCTGAAATATAGCTTTAAGTGTCATGAAAGTTATCATGCAAAGACCGTATTATTGTAGATATACTAACTTCGTAATTGGTTTCTCTCATCATTTTAGTTTGGAAAAAGCTAGCAAACGTAGATTGTGTGTTGATGTAAGATCTCTTAAATCTAATATTTTGTTAGATTGTTACCTTCCAAATATTCTGGATCTTTTTGCTGCAATGGAATCATTTAAGTGTTTTTCTACTCTACATTTAGATGTTGTGTGTCATCGAATTCAGATGACAATGAACAGTTACTATTTGAACACTTTTGTGACTTTTAATGATACTTTTTTGTGACTTGTTCTTGGCTATTGGTTTGGTATCAGCTGCTTCTGTGTACAAGAAACTGTTAGTATCTTTGGGAGCATGAAGGGAGTTGCTGTTTTTCAAAGCAATATTTGTTTTATGCTGCTACTTTTATAGCATTTCAGATGGCTGTGGCAAGCAAAAGCATAGTTTAGTTGAAGCCCAAAAACAGTTTTGTTAGCTTTGTTTCCAAGTCTTTGTGTATACTGTTCACTATTCGTTGGTAAAGTTGGCATGCTCGTTGATGGAAAATATACAATTTGAGTTGATTGAACAGTTGTCAAAGCACTTGACAAGGTGAAGGCGAAGATCAAGGCACCAGCTTTGATACCTTTTGTAGAGGATTGTTCACGTACGGTGACCGTAGATTCCAGTGGGTTGGTGCAATTCATCCTCAGAACTTTAGAGCCAAACTGGTAACAATTGTGTTAGGCTTAAGAATGTTGATGTTGACAGAAATAATTTACTATACTACTGAGAGAGAAGCTTTGAGATTCATGTGAGCTGTGAAGCAGTTAAAGGCATTACTTTGGGTTAAACTTTTTGTTATCCGAGCTGGCCATAAAACCGGTCATTGTTTTTCTTTCAAGCAATGGTACAGAAAAGAATACCTCTTGGTTGGTTAGGATTTTGTCAAATCTGTTTGAAGTCCGTTTCGGAATTGAGTACATTGCTGGCAAGGTAATTGTGGGTATAACTGGCTGTCCAGATTACTGATCTATTTGAGAATGGAATTTCAAATTGCAATAATGAAGAATGTGTTGGTTTTTTTTGGTGGGGGACTCGCTGAGTAAAGTTTGAGAGGATCATGGTGAGGATGATTTGCAACAATCCTTAAAATCTGATAAAACCTTGGAAGTAGTGATGGATAATGGAATATTTGTTATATTTTAACTTAAAAGTATTCTTGAACGTTAAGGAGTTTTAGTTTGAGATTGCAGAAATCCTAACAAATGTTTGAAAATTCGATCTATACCTTTGATTCCTCTGACATATTCTGAGGGTTCCTGGCTGTGTTCAGCCTTGAGTTTTCTAGGAACATTTCATATTCTCAGACATGCTTGTTAGTATATTATAGTGGGGCTGATGTTTTTTTTTTTCAATTAAGCCCAGTGGAAATTTAAAAGAGAACTTGGTGTCCAGTGTACACCCTACAAAATTATATTAGTTCTGCTTCTAAATTGGATTATTAAAAATGCACACCTAAATATTTGTGTTTATAAATGTGATGTCTGGGGAATTTTGGGACAATATTGTCATTTCGCATTGTTATTCAAATAAGCACTATAATGTTATATATTCACAGAAGTTGCATTTGTAATACGCAGTGTAAAAAGTGATATTGGGCCAAAAATATTTGAGGGTCTTTATTTTCAGAAGAGTAGTACTTTTGTTGAATGATATTAATATAAATATCTGATAGAGACTACTAGCCGCAGATTCCTTCACGTAGAATTATCCCCAGCCGTGAGACTGGATCCGGAAATCTTTTTGCCCAGCATCCCTACGCGCCAGGGGGACGGCATCACGCGACTCCGCCCAGGCGTCGTCCGCGCACGTGACGTCAGCGAGGTCACATAAGTCCCACCCGGCGCGCCCACGTCAGTTTTTTCCTTTTCCGCGTGCAATGCGGATCCGGTTTGTGCTCTGGACCGGTTTAGGCCTTTCCCTTCTGCTAATGCTGCGTGTGTGGGAACAGTGTGCGAATGCCTTCAGGCTTTAAAACTTGTTCGTCGTGTGGCACCACGATTCCACTGATTGTGAGGCGGGCCAGCAGATGAAGCCGAAGTTACGGCGTGAGCGCCGGATGAAACTTCTTTCGGCTCGTGTGTCCAGGTCAGCGTCGTCATCTCGGCCCTGAGGAGGGTTCTCGGATCCGCTGCTTCCCTTGCCGACTTCGATCTTCTCCCAGGTCGCAAGTGCGCCGCTCACCTCTTGGTAAGTGTCGCAGTTTGTCCCCGAGGGTCGGGTTCCGGCCTATCGGGGGCGTGGACTCTCCGCGGGTGGTGCGGCCCCACGTGTCATCCCCTTATCCGCCGTTTCCCGGTGTGGGGGCGACCAGAGCCCAGATGGAGACATATGCGGTGGCTTTGCAGGCCTCGCTGGCTTCTCCTCCTCCTCCTCCTCCTCCTTCCTCTCCTGGGACGTCAGCGGATCCCTTGCAGTGTGCGGGGCCCTCTGCGGTGTCACCGGCGGCTCCGGCACCGACTGGTTCGGGTCCAGGCTCGGAGGATGTAGTGCCGTTGGGGTGCAGCCCTTCGGGGGTCCCTCCTTTGGACCACGATGCCTCTGCTTCGCTGCAAACTCCTGCGGGAGTCCCTGTGGTGTCGCGGGAGGTCGCTGGGGCTCGAGTCGCGCCCCCGAGTCCCTCTCGGTCCTTGGGACAGGTGGCGGCCTTGTCCGAGGTGACGCCGCTATGGCGCCGGCGGCTGCAGGCCCTGGCGGCGCCACAGGGGCCGGCGGAGGATCCTTCTCGCCTGAGCCCCTCCCGGTCCTCTGGACAGACGGCAGCATTTTCCGAGGCCGGGGTGATGCCGCTACGGTGCCCTGGCCCTGGCGGCGATACAGGGTTCGGAGGAGGGCCCGTCTCGCCCTGTCACGAGTCGCGGCTGGTGGGGGTCTCCTCGTCCCTCCCCGCGCCCTTCTCGTCCCTCCGTGCAGACGGCTGCCTCGTCGGAGGTCAGGTCGGCGCCGTTCCGGCTCCGATCCAGCTCCGGTCTCTTGCGCCGTGTGCTGTGTTTGAAGTTGCCCCGGAGTCTCCTCCGGCGCCGGTCGGCACCGGTGTCCTGCCTCAAGTTGCGGAATCTTCGGCGCCGGGCCGACGTCGAGTCATTGACTTGTCTTCGGACGCCACCTCTTCTCCAGAGGTTCAGCGGTTGCTGGTGTCATCCTCGCCGGAGACGGGCCGCCGTGTCGTGGCTTTTTCTCAGACGTCATCTAAAGGCGGCTCCTCGCCGTCTCCACGACCGCGGTCTTCGCCGGAGGAGCCGCAAGTCCCCCACTCCTCGGTCCCTCTTCCTTCTTTCCGGTCTTGGCCCTTCCTTTCTCCGGTTGGCTTGGGGGATGGCCGCCTTAGCTTGCAGTCGTCGCCTAACGAGGAGCTACTTTCCCCTCCGCAGGGCCCTATGGAGGCGGGTGCGGCTTTCGCCCGCGCTGTTTCTACAGCTGTGCGAATTTTGCGCATGGGTGATCCAGCTACCCATTTCCCCGCAGATCATCTTCTGGAGGTTCTCCATCAGGGCCCTGGTGGTAGGGAACTGTTGCTTCCCTTCGAGGGTTCACTCCACTCTTCTCACTTGGGGACGTCCCGCCACGGGGGACCCTGTGCCCCACCACCTTCTCCATCACCACCATCCGGCACCGCGTGATCGGGTGTGCCTTTCTCTTCACCCTTCGACCAGAGGCCCCCTTTTGCAGTCTGCCTTTCCTGCTTTGCCACTGCTGATGTCTCCCCCGTCCTGGGAGGCCCGCTGGCTAGACTCCTGGGGGCGCAATATGTTTGCCTCAACCAGTGCGGCTCTGCGGGCCCTTAACACACTGTGTGTTTTGGCTAGGGCCACTTCTTGCTTGTGGGACTCGGCGGAGTCCCTTATGTCTGCCGCTTCTCAGGAGGGTGCCTGTGTGGATTTGAGACACCATGTCTTGGATGGTCGGGAGCTGGCGGCGTTTATCCTTCGCTCTGCTCTGGACATCTCGGAGGTGCTGGGTCGTGCCATGGCTTCTACGGTTGCCCTTCGTCGCCATGCCTGTCTTCGGGACAGTTTGTTCCCGGAGAATGTTTGAGAACGGCTGGTGGACCTTCCCTTCGATGGTGCTCTTTTGTGTCATGCCCCTGTGGACTCAGCCTTCCAGAGGTTCTTGGCGGGGCTTCGTCCTCCCCCCCCCTTCTCCTCCTCAGTGACCTCCGTGTTGCTCTGGTTCTTGGAGCTGTTCTTCCGTTGGGGCGGGTCGCCCCGGTTGTCTGGCTGAGGTTGTGGTTCTGTTGGCTGCTGGCCAGCCCTTTTTGACTGTTTTTCCTTTGGGTCTTTTACACCATGCTGGGCCTGCGATTGGTTCTTCTGCGATTCCCCTCTGGCTGCTTGATAGGCCTCCTGCGGGTTTTTTTGCCGCAGGTCTTTTTTTATTGTCCTCTGCTGCGGCAGTTTCTTCCTAAGAGGTTCCCATGTCTTGGAATGTGACATGCCCCATGTGGGGCAGGGTTGGCTGTTATATAGCCCTGGTATGTGCTGGGGAGTTGTGGTCGCCTGCGGGCTTCTGCTCTTCGTGGCGTTATGGTATGTTGCGGATGCAACCTTCTTCTTCGCCTTTTTGCTTTGAGTGTTCGTTCTGTGGTGTTCCTGGCGTCTGGCGGAGCTTGCAGTGCCACCCTCTTGTTTTTTTCTGCACCGTTGTGCTTTCTTGGGGCTTTAGTGGGACTGTCATCCTGCCTTCTCCGCTGCTTCCAGTGGACCTTGCACTCGGTTCTACCTCTTCTCCCTGTGGGGGCGATGGTCCCTGACTTCTGAACCCTCTTGCGGGTGCAGTTTGTCCCTGCGGGGCATTGGACGATTCTTCCTGGGTGACCTTGAGTTCCCCTTTTCGGCTCCTGCCTGCTTCTTGCTTCCGGCGCCATCCTGTCTGGGATTGCCTTTGCTCTGCCTATTCTCCTTGGAGTCTCTAGGTTGCTCTTCTCCTTGGGCGCCATCCTGTCTGGGATTGCCTTTGCTCTGCCTCTTCTCCTTGGAGTCTCTAGGTTGCTCTTCTCCTTCGGTGCTCCTTTCCTTGCCTTGGGCGGAGGTTTTGTTGCCGGGCGTGGGGTGTTTAGCCTCTCTGCGCCTAGCCTTGTTTCCTCTGCTGAGTGAGGACAGGCTATTTTCATTTCCCTTTGCCTGGGGGACGGGGCTCCTCGTCCTGTTTTTGGACTCTGCCCCCGTGCGGGCCTCTGTTCTGCCCAGGTGGGTGGGGTCCTCTCGCAGACCCTCCTTCCCCTTGGGTATGGCTAGGGTATCTATTCTAAGTGAAGGAATCTGCGCCTAGTAGTCTCTATCAGATGTACGAGGTACTTACCTTCGGTAGCGATGTATCTAGTAGAGACGATTCTAGCCGCAGATTCCTTCTCAGCCCGCCCTTTCTACCCGTTCTGCGAGGGCTTGTGATTTGGTCTTTTGCACTCGCTTCCCTGTGGGTGGCTGTGTCTTCTATGAGAGCATTCTTTCTCTCTTTCTGTCGGGCTGTCCCTTTTTCCTCCCCGTTGTCACATGGGAGGATAGGTTTGTTGGTACTTCTGGCTCTTTGCGATCCTTGAGGTTGTGGTCTTTTGGCTGTGCCTCTGCCCTTGTTCCTGATGGGGGTTGTTGCACTCTGTGATGGGGATGTCTTGGAGTTTTGTCGTTTGTCTTGGAGTTTTGACGTGGATTCCGCCGTGGCTGTACGGGAGGACAACGTGCCGGTCAGTCCACATCCACCCCGGCAGCATCCGCCTCAAAGCCCTCCTAGCCCGAGCTTTTAGGCCCATTCCACGCCAGTGGGCGGCAGAGTTCGCCATCACCTGCTCCACTGGCGCTCCATCACTTCGGACAGGTGGGTGCTGCAAATTGTCTGAAGGGGCTACTCCCTCCCCTTCGAGACGACCCCTCCAGCCATGCCACCGCAGTGCCACTGTATATCGGAGGATCACTTGAATCTTCTGCGGGAGGAAGTTACGGCCCTATTGGCCAAAGAGGCCGTCGAGCGCGTTCCTGGTCCAGAAGTAGGCCATGGTTTCTATTCCCACTACTTTCTGGTTCCCAAGAAGGGAAAAGGGGGCCTACGCCCTATCTTGGACCTCAGGAGCGTCAACGCCTTCCTCCGGACGGAACGGTTCAAGATGCTAACTTTAGCTCAGGTTCTGGCTGCCCTCGACCCTGGAGACTGGATGGTAGCGTTGGACTTGCAGGACGCCTATTTTCACATCCCCGTCCTGCCGGCCCACCGGCGTTACCTGTGGTTCACGGTGGGTCAGGAGCACTTTCAGTTCACCGTGCTCCCCTTCGGCCTCACCAGTGCCCCTCGGGTGTTCACGCAAGTGATGGCGGTGGTCGCAGCTCATCTGCGCAGATCGGGGGTTCCAGTCTTCCCCTATCTCGATGACTGGCTGTTGAAGGCGGGCTCGCCCCAGCAAGTCGTCTCCCACCTCCAGACTACGGCCGACCTCCTGCATTTGCTGGGGTTCTCCATCAACATGCCGAAGTCACACCTGAGACCCTCCCAGAAGCTCCTCTTCATCGGAGCGGTTCTCGATTCGGCGCAGTTCCGGGCTTATCCTTTGGAACAGCGGGGTCTGGGATATTCAGGCTCTGCTTCCCATCTTTAGGCCTCTATCCTGGGTTTCGGTCAGGTTGGTGCTGCGGCTTCTGGGGCTGATGGCCTCCTGCATCCTGTTTGTAGGAGAGTAGGGTCTGCTATCCTATGGTCACCCCAAATTTTTGCTTTTGCTTCACTGGTTTTATGACTTAGTGTGTCTGTGGGCCTGCTAATCAGACCCACAGCCCTGCTGCTCTCTCCCTAAATTAATGCCAATGCACACTAGGTGCATTACCAATGAGAACTGGTTCACCTTATTGGCCCCTGTAACAGTGTACTCCAGGTACCCAGGGCATAGGTGTATCCAAGGCCTACCAGGGGCTGCAGCATGTATTATGCCACCCCTGGCCTGGCCTCACTATTTGACACAACTGGCTGATCACTCAGCTGGGGTAAGTTGGTGTAATCACCTCTTACTTAGATATAGTATATCTATATCTAACCTATATGGACACATGGTAAACCTATAAGTCACTCCTATGGCAGTCCTTAACAATCCTGGAGGCAGAGTGCTTGGTTTCATGTGAGATGGTGCTATGGCATGAGCTGACCCTGACTACAGCTTTCGGAACAACGTCCTTTAGCTGTTTCATGATATTGCCATACCATATACTCTTAAGTGCATTATGGACCTCGCATTCAAATGCTAACTCTGATTTGGCTTTATCAAAACATGTCGAGTAAGGTGTCATACGATTTGGAATACTACCCCCTCGCCAATTCTGGCGACGGGGGTAGCATTCCACCCTTCTAGAGGGACACGACATGTACCTAACCTGAAACCCGGGTAAAGGTACACAGAGCCTCAGCATCACAAAATGGATGCTGCCACCACAGACACAAGTCTGCCCTCCTGCTGCTGGGAGTCCTTCCAGCTTGGGAGGTTTGGACAAAGGGTTTCCTGCCAGGGGAGGTGCTAGCACCACCCCAGACAGGATTTTGTGTAGTGGGTTAGGGAGGGCTGAATAGATTGAGACATGCCTGGGGCACACAAGGTGTCCCTGTGCATATGCCAGTTGAAACCGGAGCTGGGCTCTCCAGCCCCAGCCCTGGCGCGAAACTGGACAAAGGAAAGGGGGTGTAACCACCCCCCTTCCTGGTCCCACCCAGAGGAGGGACCTAGCAGGTAATCCGGCCCCTAGATTTGGAATAAGAGTAGGAGCTGTGTCCCAAGACTTCAGATCATCCTGAAACTCGACTTGAAGAAGAAGAATCACTGAACTTCGACGTTCTGCTGCACAGAAGACTGAAGAGAATCTCCCTTGTGGCCAAGGAGTGACCACCCTGTGAACACAGGCACCATCCAGCAATTCGACGACTGCTTTGCCGCCGCCTCCCGCCGGAGACCGAGCCCAGAGCCCGACAAGACCCAGACTCCCAGACATCTCAGAGCCCGATCCACAGTCCCTGCAAAGAAGAGACCCATGGGGGCACCGAGAGACGTGGGACCGGCCATCTTGAAACGTCCACGACACGCTGACTGCGCAGCTCCCGAGGCACCCTCATCGCTCTGCATAGGGCCCTGAGAGCCCCAACACCGAGCAGCATTTGCACCAAAGACCAGCCCTCCAGCATTTTGCTTTTTGCCACTCGACGCGTAATCCCGGTTACTGGCCCGTTGGCTAGTGGCCATCTTGGCGAAGAAATCTACGAACAACACTGCTGGTCTGGTTGCTCCAGACTGGCCCTTGCTCCTGTGAAAAGGAGCAGCCCCTCTGACCTTGCTGGTTTGAGTACCAAGCTTTCATCGACTCCTGCGTGGCTTGCATTAGCCAAGGCCTGTTTGCTCCCATCGAGCAGCCGACACCGCCATCAGCTAGAGCCTTCGTGGGACAGCTCGTGAGTGACTCCTGGACATCGTCTACATCTTCACTTCCACGTGGCTGCAGAGACCAGCTTCACTTTTTCACCTGTTGGCACCAGACATCGCCTGGTTCCTTCCTGGTTCCACGCCGGTCACTGGCTAGTGACTCTGAACAGTGTCCCCTCTGCTTTCAGATCTTCTACTCTTCAGATCCAACCTTGGATCCACCGGAACTCTTCTCGCCTGGCCGCCTGCAGCATCTTCATCCTCAGGCTCCATAGACCTGCACGACGAAACCTGACGCACTTTGACACGTAATTCCTCAGTAGGATTTGAATCTTGTCTTGACCTTTCTGATGTGCGCTCCCTTTGAGCCCCTTCACAATTGTCCACTTCGTCTTCTGACTCTTGAGACTGCTTTCCTGGTTGCTATCACCTCAGCTAGACGGGTGAGTGAGCTCCAGGCTCTGTCATCTAAGCCTCCCTTTCTTTCTGTTCATCTGGGCAAGGTTGTCCTCCGGACTCGTCCTTCTTTTCTTCCGAAAGTGGTGACCCCCTTTCACATCGGGCAATCGGTCACTTTGCCCACCTTCTTTCCGCCTCCGCATCCTTCGAAAGAGGAAGAGAGGCTCCACCGTCTGGACCCAAAACGTGCGCTGTCCTTTTATTGGACCGCACCAAACCGTTCCGGGTGGACGACCAACTTTTTGTTGGATACGTAGGTGCTAAGAAGGGGAGAGCCGTACACAAACGGACCGTCTTGTGTATAAAAGTTTGTTACTCCTTGGCGAAAAAGGACCCTTCTGTTGGGCTGCGAGCCCATTCCACCCGGGCCACGGCGGCGACTACTGCCCTGGGACGGGGAGTTCCCTTGCAGGACATCTGTCAGGCGGCGACGTGGGCAACTCAGCACACGTTCGCCAAGCACTATTGCCTGGACAGCCAAATCCGGAGAGATGACTTCTTTGGCCGTTCTGTTCTCCAGGACTTCCTGGTGTGATCTTGGTTCGCAGACCCACCACCGGGGTTGGTATTGCTGGGGTATCTATTCTAAGGTGAGGAATCTAACTAACGTGTTTCTTTCAGATGAACAAGTTACTTACCTACGGTAACGATGTATCTGTAAGAAACATTAGTTAGTTCGATTCCTCACCGGCAAAACCCATCCTCCCCGTTCTGCGAACCGACATCTAGGGTTAAGGTCATCCTGTTCAGGGCCCTAGACTTTTTGGCACCAGTGTCGGTCTCTTGCATGGCTCTGCGTTCCTGGCGCGGAAAGCTATGTACAAGAACTGACGTCAGCACGCGAGGGCGGCGTCTAAGTACTCCGTCATTCCGGAGCACGACGCCAACGACGGACGCGGAGCCGCAGACGACGCCTAGCGACGCGCAAGGGGTATTGCCACAAAAATCTTTCCGGATCCAGCCTGACGCCTGGGGATATTCTAAGGTGAGGAATCTAACTAACTAATGTTTCTTACAGATACATGGTGTTATTTATAGCGATCTGTTTTCCACTCATTTGCTTTCTAATTAATATTTCTAGGTTTTATTTAGAATTTAGTTTTTGTGTTAAGGGGATATGTGTTGTGGACATTTTATGTTAAGGGGCGATGTTGTGGCTTTCCTGCTTCATGGGTGTTCTTGGTCTCATGTTTTCGTTTCTCGTCTCTCCTTCTCTCCTGTGTCTTATATTCTTTGTTACATTACTTTTTATCTTCTGTAAGGGAGCGTGGGAGTGTTGGGGCTTCGAAATGGTTATAATATCAAGGGACTATTTTGGTGGATCTGCTGTTCTGTGAGACTTTTGAAGAAAGATGAAGTCTAACCTGCCACATTGACCTTAATTTTTTCTTTTTTTGGTTTCATAGTTTAAGCTTTCTAACCATGTTGCTGGCGCTCTAGCTACCAGTGACATCTCAAAGGCAAAGGAGGACCTGTATCGTCTTGACCCTAAGAAAGCCCTATTTTATTGTCACCAGGTCAATGGAGTGCAGAGTGCATGATGAGTAAATAAACTGGTTCAGTGGTGATTCTTAGTTATGTTTTGTATAAGGCAGACCTCGGCCAAAAACTGATTGGTTTGAACGGTACCCTGAGTGATTTCCAGTGGTTAGATTATTTGCAAACATTCTTTCCATCACCTTCTGTAATTTCGTTAGGGGTAGTTGTGTCTACCATATTCATTCTTTTTGTCAACTCTTACTTCATTGTTGAGGAAATATGTTAAGATTGTGGCAAGTAGTTCAACTTTATTAGATGTATACAACTACATGAAAGTGTAATGTTATAAACTTTAGTCTGAGGATACTTCATTTGTACCAGCAGTGTTTGTTATATTGTGGATGTACAGATGTTTCTGTAATATTAAGTGTTTGTGCTTGACGTCAGGTTTAACTCATTAGCTGGTGTGGCAGAATGGTTCAAATGTTTAATAAGATTGCAGAAGCAAATGACTGTCAAAAATACTCTGTAAAAGCACAGTATGATAAACAACTGTGTTTCCTTTCTATTTATAACTAGGATTTCAATTGGAGCACCAACTTGGTGAAGTTTCTTTGCAAACAGCACTGTCTTGTTCATCACGTCATTATGCTGGGAGGTCCTTCCAGATTTTCAGGGCCCTTAAGCAGCCTCTTTCTGCAGAGTCTTTATCTGATGTCCTTTCCCGTCTTGTAGAGACCGTTGGAGATACAGGAGAAGAAGCTCAGGTTGGTATATCAGTTCTTTCTTGTGCTACTCATTAATTCCATGCAATTTTCACTGTAATTGTGTCCAATTTATTTGTCCAGTCTGTGTGTAGATATACACAACCAGTAGAAAAATGTTGGTGTGAGTAAATTCATACGGAAATAACAGACCTGCTTTTATCCTATAATTGCAGGCTCTCATATATTGTAAGATATGGAAATAACATGTATACTGACGTTTAAGACTGGATGTTTATACTTCATAATAAGGAGTGTACTTAAGACAAAATCTGAACTGTTTGTGCCAGTTTGTCACCCTTATCTTATGCATTTATATCATGATGATGTTCCCAAAAATTATGTCGCACACAGTCCATTGCTGAGGGCACAAGCCCCCCCCCCCCCTCTCCTGTTTTACCATATCTGATAGAGACTTCTAGCTGAAGATTCCTTACCTTTAAATTTCCCTGGCATCAGGCTGGATCCAGAAACATATGCATGAGCAGTACCCTTGTGCGTCAGGTGGCTCCATTCGGCTCCGCATGATGTCGTCGGCGTTGTTCACTTCGGTTATAAGGTCTGTCACCTGTATAGGTGGCACCAGGCACGCAGTTCTTTTCTTTTGGTGCCTTGAGCTTCTGGCTTGGGACCCGCAGTTCCGCCTGGCCGTCGCCGCCGATGACTGGGAAGAGCTGGGTTCGAAACAGCCCTCGACCCGCTCTCTGTGTTTGTCTCTGTGCTTGCCCTGTTTTGCCTGCCTTGGTGTCTGGTTTACATTGTTGTGGCTTTCTTGCCATTCTCCGTTTATTTTGCCTCTCTCTCCACTTATTTCTATTTTTGCCTTCTCTCCACTGTTCATTCTCTCGGCGCTTGTTGACCCCACCCACTTTTCCGCTTCCCGCCTCCCAGCTGCGCTTCCCGCCTGCCAGCTGCGCTTTCCCTCTCCTCTCCCCTATTTAATGGAGGCCGCTGCGAGGAGGATCGAGCGAGTGCCCTGACCACCTGGCCAGGGACCCGCTCTCCATACCCACAGCTCCACCTGGCTGTTGCCTCCGATGACTGGTAAGAGCAGGGTTCGAGACGGCCCTTGACCCGCTCTCTGTATTTGTCTCTGTGCTTGCCCTGTTTTGCCTGCCTTGGTGTCTGGTTTACATTGTTGTGGTTTTCTTGCCATTCTCTTATTTTGCCTCTCCACTATTTATGCCTTCTCTCCACTGTTCATTCTCTCCGGGCCTATTGACCCCGCCCACTTTTCCGCTTGCAGCTTCCCATCTCCCAGCTGCTCTTTCACTCCCCCTCCCCTATTTAATAGAGGCCGCTGCGCGGCCAAGCAGCGGAGGCGCGCTACTGGCACGCCGCTGGTGCGCCCTGAGGGTTCAAGCCCGCCTGTGCCTGTCCCCGACCAGCGCCAGGAACTCTGAATCTCCAACCACCCACCGCTACGACGCAACTACCCTCCTCGCTCTCAACCCCAGAAGGAATAACAACTGCCAGCTGTCCACACCGAGCACCACCCACAGACAGTTCTCCTGCTGCCAGACCTTCAACACCATCACCACCCCGCACCGAACGCCAACACACCCGAAACCCTTCGGTGCATCCTTCTCAACGTGCGCTCCCTGCACAGACACGGAATTGAAATCTGGGACCTCCTCGACACCCTCTCACTGGACTTCGCCTTCTTTACACAGACCTGGGCCAACTCCTCCTCCGCACCCTACATTGCCACCGCCATTCCCGGTGGATACAAGATCCAGAGTAAAGACCGCCCAACCGCCCAGGAGGAGGACTCTCCATCGCAAATAAGAGCTCCCTCCAACTCTCCTTCTCTACCACAAATGACCCCCCTCTCCACCACCTAGCACCTTCACTTCCAGATACAGACAAGGCCGAGAACCACTCTTCGCGGCACTCTCGCCTACAGACCCCTGGACCTGACGCCTCATTCGCCGCAAGCATCGCCAACCTCATCGCACCCCATGTCATCGCCTCCATGGACTACATACTCATCGTAGGCCTGAACTTCCACCTCGACAACCCCATCGACCCTAACTCCACCACCCTCCTGGACAACCTCACCAACATCGGCCTGAAACAGATCGTCACCACTCCCACCACAAGGCAGGACACATCCTTGACCCCATCTTCACAGGAGGTAACAACATTCACTTTAGCCACACCACGCAACCCACCTGGATGGACCACCACTGCTTAAACTTCAACGTCGACAAACCCACCGCCCCCAAATTGGCAACGCGCCCTCCACAAAGGAACAGGAGCATAATCACTGAGGAGCAGCTCAACCACACCCTCAACCGTGATGCCTCCATCACCTCGACCAATGCCAACCTCGCAGCCAAATAACTCCACACATGGATCTCCAACTGCGCAGACGAACTACCCAGCTCCAACAGACAGCGCCCCAGAAAGGCCACCTGTTTCACCACCGACCTCCAAGAATGCAGAAGCACCTGCAGACGTCTCGAGAAGAACTGGAGAAATAGCAAAACCTCAGATGATCACACCACCTACAAGACTGCCATGACAGAATACCACCAACGCATCAGATCCACCAAAAGGACCTTTATCAGAAACAAGATCATCGCCAACTCCAGCAACTCCAAGGAACTCTTTAGCGTCATCCAGGAATTCACCAAGTCCCCCAGCGAAACCACGGACATCACCCCCTCCCAGGACCTCTGCGACAGGAGCTCGGATCCTACTTCCATCTGAAAATCATGGGCCTCTACGACCACTTCAACGACCTGACACTGAAACCAGCTCCCTCTCCAGCAACGCCAACGGGCCTACCATCTCCTCCTGGACCCCAGCCACCACCGAGGATACCACCTCAACCATGAAAGGCATCCACTCAGGAGCCCCTCACCGACCACTGCCCAGCACCCTTCTACCACAGCGCCGCCATCGCTCCCGAGCTACGACGCACCATCAACGCCACTTTCAAGACCGGCACTTTCACCGACGACTGGAAACACGCAGAAGTCAGACCTCTGCTCAAGAAACCATCAGCAGACCCCACAGACCTCAAGAACTACCGACCCATCTCCCTCCTCCCTTTCGCGGCCAAAGTCACAGAGAAGATCGTCAATGCCCAGCTAACAAAATTTATCGAAGAAAACTCCATCCTCGACCCCTCCCAATCCGGATTCCAAAGCAACCACAACACCGAGACCACTCTACTCGACGCAACAGACGACATCCGCACCCTCCTCGACCAAGGACACACCGCGGCCCTGGATCCTACTCGACCTCTCTGCAGCGTTCAACACCGTCTCCCACCGCACACTCACCGCCAGACTCCATGACACCGGCATACAGGGAACCGCCCTCAAATGGATCAGCTCCTTCCTCACCGGCAGAACCCAAATTTATCAGACTGCCACCCTTCCTCTCCGAATCCATGGAAATGAACTGCGGAGTACCCCAAGGATCGTCACTCAGCCCCACACTCTTCAACATCCACATGGCCCCTCTCGCCGCCACCGTCAGACACCACGGACTCAGCATAGTATCCTACGTCACCCAGCTAATTCTTTCCCTCACCAAGGACCCCTTCACCACCAGACTCAACTTCCACAAAGCAGTGAAGGACGTCGCATCCTGGATGAGCAACAGCTGCCTGAAGCTCAACTCAGAGTAGACTGAAGTCCTCATCTTCGGACCCTCCCCCTCCGCATGGTACAACACCTGGTGGCTCACCTCCCTCGGCAGCCCTCCCACACCCACGGACCACTCCCAAAACCTCGGCAATGTACTCCACTCCTACCTCTCCATGACCAGACAGGTCTACGCCGTCGCCTCCAGCTGCTTCAACACCCTCCGCATCCTCCAAAAGAGCTTCAAATGTATCACCCCCGAATCAAGGAAGACCATCACCACGCACTCATAATCAGCAGACTGGACTACGTAAACGCCCTCTACGCCGGTATCAATAAGTCTCTCATCCCCAAACTACAGGCCGTACAGAACACCGAAGCCACACTTGTCCTCGGCATCCCTTGACAGGAAGGCATCACCCAACACCTTCGCTACCTCCTCTGGCTCCTGTAGAGAAGAGTCACGTTCAAGATATTCATACACGCCTACAAATGCCCCCAGAACACCGGACCCCAATACCTTAATGAGAGAATCTCCTTCCACGTACCCAAGAGAAACCTCCGATCTGCTGACCTCACCCGCGCCAAAACCCTGTGCATCCGCTAAGCTCCCGCTTGACGTCAGATGTGTCCCCTCCCTAAACATCTTCAGGAAGACACTCAAGACCTGGTTCTTCGACTGAATAGAGCTGATAAACCGACCCCTTCCCCCCAGCGCCTTGAGACCCTCACGGGTGAATAACGCGTGTCACTAGTCCCTGATTCATTGATTGGTTCCGGTTAAGCGCTGATCTGGATTAGAGCTACCCCACGGTCGCTCTTTTGATAGGGAATGTAAGAGGCTGGATGTATTTGGGAAGAAAATGTTTTCTTCTACCAGCCTGGCATTGCGGTTGGTGAATGCTGTATGCTTATTGGGCGGTTTCTCGACCACTTTTTGGGAGACGGTTGTGCGCCAGGTCTCAGAGGAGGCCCGGGCTGTACTCTCCCAGGCAGTGAAGGATGGGAGAGATGCAGCAAAATTCAATATTGGGTGTGGTCCAGACACGAGTGACTCGCTGGGCAGAGCGGTTTCGTCGACAGTGGCCTTACAGCGCCACTCCTCGTTTAGAACATCTAGCTTCTCGGGTGGTTGTTAAAGAGTGCCACACAGGTTACATAAACAGAGGTCAATAGACTAGATTGACTGCAGACTCACAAAGGGGGCAGATTGGTAGCTTTGCTGATTTCTTCAACCTGAATGCCATTCCGTATTTTCTTTGCTAGATTGTTCTCTTTTAGCACGGATTCCACATAAACCTGTAGTAAAGCTCCCACATAAACCTGTAGTAAAGCACACAGTGCTTGTTCAGTTCAGGTGATGGTTTTACCTGCATGTCAACTTTGTTAGACTTTAACGCTACTGTGTAGGTCACAGTCACACAGACATACTCACAGGTGCCGCAACTTGGCCAGGCAGCCTCACCTCATTCTCTTAGGGCCTAGTGTAGAGGCAACAACTCAGAGGAAGTCCCTGTTTGATCACGCAGGTACGGGCATTCCTTGAAGTTGGGCTTTGTCCTCTTGCCCATTTTGCCCTTCCTGGTCTTGTTGTGATTAATGGAGCCAGCATAAGTTTGTTGTCCTCCTCTGTTGATCACTTGAGAGGGCACGTTTGGAGAGAGGGGGGGGGGGGGGGGATAGAGGGGAAACGGTTACCTTCTTCAGCTTGTGCTGCTTGAACTTAAAAATATTTGGGGTATCCAAACATCATCTTGGTATAATCAGGTTCGAGGCATGTGGGCTGCTGAATTCATATCTGTGCATAGATCGCCGCCTAGTGTTGGGTCCCGATGATTGCACATTGTTGTCCTGGAAGAGTCTTCGAAGTATCACGAGATAGGTGGCTCCTCCCCTGGACTACAGTGCGCATGGGCATCCTCTCCATCCTTAGATTGTTTTTTTTCCGCCATTGGGTTCGGATGTGCTTATCTTAGCTCAAGTTAGGAAAATTCAGTTTAAGGCCAAAAGGCCTTTAGTTATCGTCGGTACTGTTCCCGTTCGGTATCGACTAGTTTCTTTAGTGCTTTAGCACCTTCTTCAAGCTTTTCGGATCCGCTTGGTCCGAACATCGAACTTCGATCGACGATGGAATCGAGGACTCCCTTCAAAAGATGTCCTTTATGCCACGCGAAATACCCACACATCGACGTCCACCCGGTATGCAACAAATGTCTCTCACCGGATCACGATGAGTCGAAATGTATGGCCTGTGCCAGATTCCGCTCGAAGAAGACTCTCCGGAATCGACGGGCAGCGAGATTGGAGGCGCAGCAATCGGCGCCTGCCTCAGCCAACATCTTTAGCACCGAAGACGAGGACGCCGAGAGCGTGGAAGACGTGACTCCAGTCCCGCTTCCGAACACGACTCCCGATCGGAAGACGACAATGAGGTGATCTTTCAGGGAGAAGAAGTCGTCGAAGAGGTAGGAGACTACGATGAGGCCCTTGGGGCCGAGGAAGATAGCTCCAGCGAAGAGCTAGGCCAACCCGTCGATACGGAGGCCGCAAAAATAAGTCGTCATAAGGCTCAGGTCTAGGGATCGCCTTCGGGCCTTACCCAAGATCAATATCATGGTTCTTCAGCCCTGCCTCCAGGCCCAGCCTCGAACATTTCGCAAGAGCCATTATTATCGAAGGCGACTGGATTCCCTTCGGCGAAACCGAAACCATCCATCGCACCAGTTCCATCAAAACCGAAAGTGAAACTGGCTGTGATCGGCTCGAAGGCCTCGAAGCCTTCCACTCCTTCGACGCCGGCAAAGGTTATCGGCTCCGACCGCGCAAAAAGGGATTTCGGTGCCTAGCTTACCGCAGCGGATACGGGTGCCGAGCCAAAGAAGAAGGCCCTCAGTCCACACAAGGCGCCTCGGCCTCTGGCACCGAAGACTACGGCCCAAACCACCAAAGTCAAGGTGGCCATCCCCCGTCTGCGTCGACGTCGAAGACGGCGGCGCCTGCCAAGTCATCGACTCCACCGAGCGTCGATGCCTCCCTTCGGATCGATGACCCCATGACTGCAAAGAAGTCGGATGCCACTTCGACGCCTACCTCCAAGGTGCCGATCGGTTCCAAGGAGCCATCTGCTGCACGGTGAACGCAGGTCTCGGCATCGTTGCAACGCATCAGAGAACGGGCAGCCCTCCACTCTACGTTGGGTCCCGACACGCACAAGGCTGCGAAGGCACACTCTGCGCCGGCCAACATCACTCGGCGCCGAAACTGTTCGAGATTCGGACACGTTTCCGCCAAACACAGTCCCCATCCACTGGACAAACTGATTTCGAGCCTTCACAGCCACAATTTATCGACGCCAACACTGGTAGGTTGATGCTCTGCAAGCGGAAAATCACGCCAGAGAGGGGATGGGACTCCTACAAAATTACTCTCAAACACAAATGGCTGGCAGGATCAGAGCCAGTGCTTCATGAACACTTTCAACCCTTCCATCAGGATCCACCGTCCTTTTCTCCTACGCCTTCAGAGGCAGACGCAGGAGAGGACTATGTAGGGGATGATGCCACCTACCCTGGGGATATCGATCCTGATGATCACTTGCAAGACCCAGATCAGGCATGGGATGACCCCACCGACCAGGGTACCGCACCAGATACCCATGATACGCAGCTTTATAACATAAAGACATCTCCCACAGAGGACACTGCTGCCTTTAATGCCCTCATAGAACGGGCTGCTGCCAATCATGGAGTAGAACTCCATTCTGACACTGTCGAAAAAGACTTCTTGGTGTACACTTTCGCCTCTTCTGAAAAAACTGTCAAGACTCTGCCCATGTTAAAAGGAGTTCTAAAACCTGCAAAAGACATTTTTAAAGAAACAACCAGGGCACGGGTGCTGAACCACAGGATCGAAAAGAAATACAAGCCTGCACCCGGAGACCCTATGTACATTAGGGGTCAGTTACCTTTAGACTCCATGGTTGTTGCTAATGCTCGCAAGAGAGCCCACTCACAAACAACGGGTGATGCTCCTCCCCCAGACAAGGAGTCCAAAGTGCTGGAGACATCAGGCAAACGGATTGCAGCGCAAGCAGCAAACATCTGGCGCATTGCCAACACACAGGCACTCTTGGCCCGTTATGATAGGTCCCACTATGACACACTGGAATCACTACTACAACATTTGCCAGATGAATATAAAGAGGCAGCGGAGCTCCTTATCGGAGAGGGACAACTCCTTACCAATGCATCCATCAAGTGCGCACTGGATGCAGCCGACACAGCGGCGAGGGCAATCAACACAAGCGTCGTGTTGAGGAGGCACGCATGGTTGAGAATCTCAGGCTTCAAGCCTGAGATTCAGAACAATATCTTAAATCAACCGGTCAACCCAGACTATTTATTTGGCCCTGAAGTTGACACTACCCTCGAGAAAATTAAAAAAGACACTGACACTGCGAAATCAATGGGGGCTCTGCAGACGCAGCAGTTTCGTAGTGGCTCCTTTTGTCGTCCCGGGAATAGAGGAGCAGCTAGAGGTCAGGGGTCACAGCAGCAGTACACTAAAGGGAGCACACAAAGTAACTATGATAAAACCACCAGAGGTGGATACCGTGGCTCCAGCACCAAGGTCAGAGGACGTGGTTACGGCAACACCAGGTCCTCCCCCAAAAACACAGTGACGCCCTCACCCTGCCCCCCGACCACATAACACCTGTCGGGGGGAGACTCCAACAGTTCCTGCCAGCCTGGAAAAACATCACCACAGACAGGTGGGTCAGGGACATTATCCAGCACGGTTAATGTCTCGAATTAACGTCCACTCCACCCAACATACCGCCAAAGCACCGTCCTATGTCCGTAGAGCACTTGGCATAATTGCAGCAGGAAGTGCTAAGTATGCTGCAAAAAGGTGCAATAGAGGTCGTGCCCGTCAACCAACAGGGGACAGGGGTGTACTCTCTGTACTTCTTAATCCCAAAAAAGGACGGTTCGCTCAGACCTATACTAGACCTGAGACCCCTCAACCACTACATTATCTCAGAGCATTTCCATATGCTCACCCTACAGCAGGTTCTCCCGCTACTCAGTCGGGGAGACTTCCTAGCCACACTGGACCTAAAAGATGCGTATTTCCACATACCCATACACCCATCACACAGGAAATATCTCAGGTTCACTATTCAGGGGCATCACTATCAGTTCAAAGTTCTCCCCTTCGGAGTAACAACAGCACCCAGGGTCTTTACCAAGTGCCTAGCAACAGTGGCTGCACATCTACGGAGACAACACATTCACGTCTTCCCTTACCTGGACGACTGGCTTGTTCAGGCAAAGTCAGCCCAGCAATGTGCCAGCCACATGTCCCTCACCATTCACCTTCTTCACAATCTGGGATTCTCACTAAATTACCCAAAATCACATCTCCAACCCACACACGTACGACAGTACCTGGGCGCGACCATAAACACTCTGGCAGCCACAGCTCAGCCAAATTTAGTGAGGATCGACAGCATGCAACTGCTGATCTCCAAGTTCAAACCCCAACACTCCCTTCCTGCGCGAGTGTTCATGCAGTTGATAGGCATGATGGCCTCCTGTATTTTCATAGTCCCGCACGCGAGACTACATATGCGCCCGCTTCAGGAGTGCTTAGCACGTCAATGGAATCAGGCTTAAAAGACCTAGTGTTGGTGAGCGGTCGGGCAAACAACTCTCTGCATTGGTGGAATCCACAAAACCTTTGCAAGGGCCGACCGTTCCAAGAGCCTGTTCCACAAATAATACTGACGGCGGACGCCTCTCTCCAGGGTTGGGGAGCTCATGTACTCACTTACACAATGCAGGGACTATGGACGACGCAACAAAAGAAGATGCACATCAACGTTCTGGAACTGATGGCCATCTTCCTAGCCATAAAGGCATTCAAAGTACACTTATGCAACAAAGTCGTGTTGATCCGGACGGACAACATGACTGCCATGTACTACATACAGAAGCAGGGAGGAACACACTCTCCACAGTTGTCTCATCTGGCTCAGAGCATGTGGAAGTGGGCCATTCAGAGGAACATATTCCTCATGGCGGAACACCTCCCGGGCAAGGACAACCAGATGGCGGATCTGCTCAGCAAACACAGCCACCAGATGCACGAGTGGGAGCTACATCCGTTAGTACTCCAACCGTACTTCCAACAGTGGGGTCATCCAGAGATAGACCTAATCGCCACAAACGAAAACGCAAAATGCCAAAGCTTTGCTGCCAGGTTCCCACATCCGCAGTCACAGGGCAATGCGATATGGATGAAATGGTCTGGCAAATTTGCGTACGCTTTTCCCCCAGCGCCATTGATACCGCTAGTGGCACGCAAACTGCGACAACACACACTAACACTCATCCTAGTTGCTCCCACATAGGCACGCCAACCATGGTACACCACCTTTCTAGAACTTTCCGTGGTGCCGCATTAAAGGCTGCGGATCAAACCCGCACTTTTAACGCTGAACCATGGCGAAATTCAGCACCCAGATCCGCAACAGCTGAACCTGGCAATCTGGCTCCTGAGGTCTTAGAGTTCGGCTAACTGAACCTGCCTCCAGAATGTATGAATATCATCAAGGAGGCCAGGAGACCCACGACCAGAGCTTGCTATGCGGCTAAATGGAAGAGGTTTGTCATTTACTGCAACAACAATGACATTAACCCGCTGGACGCATCCATTCAAAACATCATCTGTTACCTCTTACACCTATACCGATGCATTCTGGCATACACCTCAATACGTATCCATTTAACCTCTGATAGCAGCCTATCTTCAAAACAGGGAGCACCTCTCTTTATTCAGAGTGCCTGCCATCAAAGCCTTCTTGGAGGGACTCAAACGAGTAATTCCCCCAAGACACCCACCGGCACCGGTGTGGAACCTCAATTTGGTCCTCACCAGATTAATGGGTCCACCCTTTGAACCTCTCCATTCATGTGAGATTCAATTCCTCACCTGGAAAGTAGCTTTCTTAGTGGCAATCACTTCGTTAAGAAGAGTTAGTGAACTCCAGGCACTAACCATTCAAGAGCCATTCATACAGGTTCACGCAAACAGGGTTGTACTACGTACCAACCCCAAATTTATGCCCAAAGTGATATCGCAGTTCCACATGAATCAAACTATTGAACTGCCTGTTTTCTTTCAAAATCCACAGAATGTCGCAGAGAGAATGCTCCATACACTAGATGTAAAGAGGGCCCTCATGTACTATATAGACAGAACTAAGGACTTTAGGAAAACAAAACAACTTTTCGTTGCCTTTTCTCCACAACACAAGGGCAACGCCATTTCCAAAGCAGGGATAGCCAGATGGATCGTTAAATGTATTCAAATTTGCTATCAAAAAGCTAAACGCACATTAACGATTCCCCCACGAGCCCACTCAACACGAAAGTTAAGGGCGTCCATGGCTTTCCTAGGAAACATTCCTTTACAGGAAATATGTAGAGCAGCCACATGGTCCACTATACATACATTTACCAAACACTACTGTGTAGATGTACACTCAAAACAGCAGGCAGCTGTAGGACAGGCTGTTCTCAAAACTCTTTTTCAGACTGCTGCAGCTGGCACGGGTAGCCGCCGCTAATGGAGGAACTGCTATGTATTCTATGCACAGATATGAATTCAGCAGCCCACATGCCTCGAACTGAATATGCTACTTACCAGTATGCATCTGTTCTTGGCATGTAGGGCTGCTGACATTCATATCGCCCACCCTCCTCCCCGGCGCCTGTAGCGGCTGCAGCACTCAGAATTACTGTATAGCATGGTCATCACTTACCGTATCTACTCCATCACTGCCACAATGGCGAAAAACAATCTAAGGATGGAGAGGATGCCCATGCGCACTGTAGTCCAGGGGAGGAGCCACCTATCTCGTGATACTTCGAAGACTCTTCCAGGACAACAATGTGCAATCATCCGGACCCAACACTAGGCGGCGATCTATGCACAGATATGAATGTCAGCAGCCCTACATGCCAAGAACAGATGCATACTGGTAAGTAGCATATTCAATCAACTCGCTCGAACAGCATGCTGTTCCATGTTGTCCCTCTTCCAAGCTATGCAAATGGTTTTTCTCCTTGCTCTGGAATCTGCTCCTCTTGATTCATTCATCCTTCTCACCCTTCTCAGCAGTTAAGGCAGACTCTAAGTTAACAAGAAAACATCTAGCTCTTCCAGTAATATGCTCAGGCGATGTCTTCTCATCTCAGGGAAACTGGCTGTCTCAGACACGAGCCCTTGTTCTCAGCAGTTCTTTGAGTGCTCTGGGGAACACTCCCTTCCTTAGTCATTAAGAATTCGGGAGCCAAATGGAGTACTTTGGGTCCCACATTTATGCAGCTCAGGTAGTCTTTAAAAACCCTGAGGTGTCTAAATGGACCTGTTGATGATACCAGTAACAGCACAATGATGTGGAAAGCCTCCATACCTGGCTGTTATCAGCCTTTCTAAAGTAGCACTTGGAGAGAGACAGAAAAATGGTAGGCCTGCAAGCTTCCCTCCCTGTTACAGAATCTTCTGACTGACTGTAGGAAAGTGCCCCTTTTTGCACTTTGACTTGATGCCGGGTCACTGCCAATCAGGGTCCCAGGGTCTGTGTTTTTTCCCAAGACTGTACCTTTGTACCCACAATTGGCACATCTCTGGCCACAGGTAAGCCCTTTGTAAAAGGTACCATGGGTATCTGAAAGAAACACGTTCGTTAGATTCCTTACCTTAGAATATCCCCAGGTGTTGGACGTGGCCCTGGCCCTTTTTGCAGGGTCATCCCTAAACTATTTGCCTTCCTCCTGTATTTTTTCTGACCTGTTGTTGGCTCTTTAATGACTGGGCACTTTACCACTGCTGATCAGTGCTAAAGTGCATATGCTCTCCCTATTGTAAATTGCTACATTGATTGGCTTCCATGATTGGCTTATTTGGTTTACTGTCAGGCCCCTGTAAAGTGCACCAGGAGTGCCCAGGGCTTGTAAATCTAAATGTTGCTAGTGGGCTTGCAGCACTGGTTGTGCCACCCACAGAAGCAGCCTTGTAAAATGGGTCTAAGGTCTGCCATTGCAAAACCTGCGTGCAGTCTGGTACTGTCATGCTGGCTGCGCAAGTGTACCTACTTGCCAGTCCCTAAACCTTCTCTTAACTTCGTATTAGTCACCCCTATGGTAGGCCCAAGGGCAGGGTGCATTGTAAGTGTAAGGTAGGACAAGCCCTGATGTGTGTGGCATGTCCTAATAGTGAATTGCAGCCATTTTCGTTTTTCACTATTGTAAGGCTACCTGTTCTCATAGGCCAGAATGGGCTGTTAGAATTGTTACATCCTATGATCCTAACAGGCTCAGGGAACATGGTAGAAATTCGAGTTTAGTATGCCTGAACTCAGAATAATAAAATACATCTTTTAGCAAAGTTTATTTTAATGTTCTGGGTTTGCAAATACCACTTTTAGAAAGTTGGTATTTGCTTGCCTAACCGTTTCAGCCCGCCTCTGCTCTGATGCGTATCTGCTGTCTGGTTTCTGTGAGTGACAGGACTGGGGAATTCCAGGGGACAGGCTGGGCAGCCAGGAGGTGAATAGAAAGATTACATCTAGATGGGTGGGAGGAGTGCACCTGAACACTGAATAGGGCTGTGCTCAGCCATAACAATGCAGGCTCCACCTCCTGTGGAGCGTCTGACGTCCCTGCCCTGCACACTGAAAGCAGAAGCCTGCATCATGTCAACAAAGTGCTCAGAAACCGGACTAAACTAGGCAAAGGCCCCCTGGCCGCAAAGAACAAAAGAAATGTAGTATAAATATAGGAGCCCTGCTCCTAAGAAATCAGATCCTGCTTGAACCACGAAGTACCTCTGCCCGACTAGAAGGACCTGGAAAAGCTGAAGGAGGAGTACTGTCCCTGACCTGGGAGATTGGCCTGCAGTGGGTGCCTTGCTGAGAAAGGAGAGGAAAAGACTGAGAGAGACTTTGCAGAACTTGTGCTTCAATCTATCTCCAAGGGCTTGTGGGTGAGCTTTCCCCCTGAACGGAGTCCCAGGAATATTGGACTCCTCCTGCCTTCTTCAAAACCTGCTGGATATTGCCAGAGATCTGCCTGCTGTAGGAGCCGCGATCCGAGTGCGACTCATACCCCTGTCCGCTCTGAAGTGCGCGCCTGGCCGCCCCGCTCTCCGTGCCCCTCGGCTCTCAACTCGAGCCGTCGCTCGCACCATCTGGAAGGGCTGCCCGCACCTCGCTTCCTTCTCTCCCCCCTTTTTGGAGCCGCACTGACATCCCCGCACTCCTGCCGCTGGCTAAAGGATTGGGGCGCACCGCACGATCCAGTATGGTCGGTACGCCGCAGCGTACCGGCTGCCGTGCACCGCACTCATCCAGTCCCCCGGCAGCGCCGCACTCCAAAAGTCTGGCCCGTATGTTCGGCATGTACCGGCCGCCTCGTGCCGTGCTGCGCACCTCACCAAGGCAAACCCTCTGAAGAAGGTAAGGCTTGAACGCCGTAAGGAGCAACAAACGATTCCAATCCAGGGCCGTCTGCCCGATCTCCGTGGCCCACCACTTCCTTCCCCCCCCCCCCCCCCCCCCCCCTGTCTTGAGCCGCCCGCACCGAGCCGGATCCACATCGACAGGTCGACAGGGGCCCCAACGCGCCCAGACTGCCTTCACCTCCTGCCAAGCCGTGTCTGAGCCGAGCCACGTCGAGAAGGTATTGTTGCACGTCTCGCACGCCCACAGCACCCGCCTCGGACCCGAGTGTCCGCCGGGCGGGTGCCACGTTGTAGACCTTCTTTTCACCACCGTGCGAGTAAAACAGAGGGTGCGAAATGTACCAAACAAGAACTACGCATTTTTAACACACAAACTCTTCTTTTGCTAAATAGTATTGTGGCATCATTTCTGAAACGTTATCTGGGTCTTGTATTAAGTCTGCTTGAGATATATATAAAGAAACGTATTTTTGATACAAAATTAGACTAGTGTCCATTTGTGGTGTAACATTGAATTGCTATATGTGGTCATAAATGCTTAACCCATAACGCTCTGAAGTTTAGCCTTGTCTGCTTGCGCCACACTACCTAGAGGGTGAGCAGGGGTTATTTTTAAGAGTAAGTCCCTTGCCCTGACTGGAGGAGAGGGTCCCTGCTTGTCACAAGTACTTACCTGTGCCAACCAGAGACCCCCAATTCTAACACCAGGCGTCAGGCTGGATCCGGAAAGATTTCTCGTCAACAAACCCTTGCGCGTCGCTAGGCGTCGTCTGCGGCTCCGCGTCCGTCGTCTGCGTCGTGATCGCCATGATGACGTCGTCGGAGTACTTAGACGCTGCCCTCGTGCGCTGACATCAGTTCTTCGTTTTTCTGTGCCAGTAAGCACAGATACGGGAAGAGCATACCCTTTAGTCACTTTTTGACTAAACTTTTTTGACTTTTTTGGTTCATCTTTCGAGTCGACCTCGACTCCTGGTGCCGGTAGGGATGCTTGGTTTCAAGTCGTGCGACTCCCGTAACCAACATCAGTCTGTTACAGGATCACCATCGTCGATGTCTCTACTGCCCTGGGGCCGACCATGATGCCCAGTCGTGCCCCGACTGCCGGGCCTTGACTTCGAAGGTTAGGCGGGAGTGATCCTGCAAGCTCCGGCAGTCAGCTCCACGCCGCTCGAGGTCCCGGTTGAGGGACCGGTCGCGGAGCCGAAGTCATCACTGCTCGTCTGGTTCGATCTTCTCGCAATCAGGTAAGTCGGGGCACAGTAAGAAGTCGAAGAGGCGACATCGCTCTTCTGACTCCCCTCGCCGGTCAGGAGACTCGGCTGAGGGTTCGGGTGGCACCACCCGCGCGGTTCCGTCGGAGCTGCAGGAGTCGCGTCTGGCCCCATACCCTCTGGTCCTTTGGCCCAACACGACTCCGGACGAGGTTCGAGACTTCCTCATGGCCATGAGGAGTCTCGCTCTGCCGTCGCAGCCTGTCGGCGCGCCTTCGGGCCCCACGGGGCCGCTTGGGAGGCCTAGCGAGCCTGCGGCTCTGGCCCCGGCGCCGCAGGCTCCCGTGGGATCCAGGCCTGGATCCCGGTCGACACCGGTTGACCTAACGACCCCTCCGCCGGCGCCGATCCCTATGGTGCCGCCCCTGGCGGCGTCTTGGGACGACGTCCCCAGTTTTAGCCCCGATCCGGGCCCGGCGTCGGAGCGGCGCTGCCCGACGCCGTCTCCGGCGCCGATGGATAAGCAATTCATCTATCGCCCGGCTCCGTCCTTTCAACCTGTCTACCAGGAGTCGGATGACGGGGACGACTGGGAGGGGTCTGAGGATCCTCTGGCACCGCAGTGCCAGTTTAATCAGGACTGGGCAGAAGAGCTGGGGGATGCCAGTGGTCTCGATACTTCACCTGACACTGGCTTCATCTCTCCTCCCTCCGTGGCTATGGACGAGGCTGCAACCTATTCTGTGGTACTGCGCAGGGCTGCCAAAGCCCTTCATCTGGAGCTCCCTGCAGTGGCCGTGAGGACTAACCTCCTCACTGAAGTGCTTCAACCGCCAGTAAGCTCCTCGGAGCCTCTACTGCAGTTCAATGAAGCGTTCACTGACGTTCTGATGGGCACCTGGCCCAAGCCCTCCACAGTCACTCCTGTGGACCGGCGCCACCGCCCTGCTCCGGACGACCCCAGCTTTCTTACGGTGCACCCCACCCCTGAGAGCCTGGTTATCCTGGCCTCTACGTCCCAGACCGCCTTCCCGTCCGCTCCTCCGTATCGGGAACCAAAAGGTTGGAACAGTTTGGGAAGAAACTGTTCTCCTCCCTCAGTTTGGGGTTGCGGCTGTGAGAAGTTGGCCTGATATATGATGTCACTAGTTGTAGTGTACACCTTGTATCAGTCCAAACAACCCTTATGGTGATTGGTTGTAAAGTCAACTTTATAGACCAGCTATCCTAGTGGTAGCATGGACAAGAGCAGTCTTGGGCTAAACTCTGTATGGCATGTGAAGCCAGCTGTTATACCACTATAATCCCTTGAATACCAAATGAAAGGACACCACACCAAGTATATATAAAGTTAGAATGTATTTATTCTAGCATATACCCTCAGCACTCTTTGAGGTCAGAGGTCTAAGTACAAACAATTTCTTAAGTAGCATACGTTAAGTTACACAGGAGAATACAGTTAGGCCCAGGGGCCACGCAAACCATATACTAAGAGTGGTATAAGTACCACCTCACGAACAGGGAGTAGGCCTAGGGCCTAGGGAATCGCTGGGGCTACACTACCCTACCAAGAGTTAGGAAGTGGGAGGCCCACGGGAAGCGTGTGCAGTGTGGAAACACACACGCGGGTTACATTAAAGTCAATGGGAATGTAACAGTTAGAAATAGGGAGAATAAGGACACTTCCGAAGGAGCTGGGAGGAAGCAACTCAAGACTTAGACACTTGGATAGTCAATATCCACTGGAGCACCGGAGTACTCGCGTTACCTCACCCACAGGAGACGGGTGTGAAGATGTGTCGGGTGTCGTCGCTGGATCCTATGGATGCCTGAAGAACAGATGCTGGCAGGCGGCCAGGAGGAAGATGTCCGGTGGATCCAAGGATGGATCTTGAAGGAGGAACACCTGCAAGCAGAGGGGACAAAGTCTGGGTCACTAGCCAGTGACCGTGTGGAACCAGGCAGGAACCAGGCGATGTCGTGCAGAACACAGGTGATGTTGTGAAGCTTGTCTCTGCAGCTGCGTGGACCAGGAGGCGTCGAGGACGACCAGAACCAGGGTACGAGCTGTCCCACGAAGGATCTTGCTGATGGCGGAGTTGACGTCCCGATTGGCGTCAACAAGCCTTGGCAAAAGCAACCCACGCGGAAAGGGAAATTCGCTTCAGGTGAAGACCAGGTAGGTCTGGGGTGCTTCTCTTTCACAGGGAAGCAAGGGCCAGTCTGGAGGAGCCAAACCAGCGGTGTAAAGTTAGAGGTTCGTCATCACAGAGGCTACTAGCCAACGGGCCAGCAACCGGACAGACGCGTCGAGCAGGAAAATGCAGAAGGGCCCCATGCAGAACTCGTGGGGTGTGGAGGGCTGATCTTCGGTGCAGATGGTGCTCGGGGTTGGGACTTCTCAACCCCCAGAGTACAACTTTGAGGGTGCCTCAGAAGCTGCGCTGGAAGCTACTCGCCAATTTTCCCACGTAGCCGGTCCCACGTCTCTCGTCACCTCCACGGATCTCAGCTCGGCTGTGGATGTGGATCAGGGTCGGAGAAGTCTGGAAGTCAAGGCGCTGGTCGGGCTCTGCAGTCGGTTCCTCGTAGAACTTTGGGCAAAGCAAACGGCAGGTTGCTTGATGGTGCCTGTTTGCACTGGGTGGCCACTCCTTGGCCACAAGGGAGATTCTTCAGTCTTCTTCTTGTCGTCGAATGTCGAAGGTCCAGAGTTTTGTGTCTTGTTTCAGTTCAGGATAATCCAAAGTCCTAGGGATTCAGCTCCCACTCTTATACTAATCTGGGGGGCTGGGTTACCTGCTAGGTCCCTCCTATGAGTGGGACCAGGGAGGGGGGTGGGTACACCCCCTTCCCTTTGTCCAGTTTCGCGCCAGGACTGGGGCTGGAGTGCCCCAGCACCGGTTTGAACCTTGTGTGCCCCAGGCAGTGTCTCGTTTCTTTCATCCCTCCCTGCCCCAATACACTAAGTCCTGTCTGGGGTGGTGCTAGCACCTCCCAAGGCAGGAAACCTATTGTCCAAGCCTCCCTCGCTGGAAGGACTCCCAGCAGCAGGAGGTCAGACTTGTGTCTGTGGCAGCAGCGTCCATTTTGTGACGCTGGTGCTCTGGTCAACTTTAACCGGGTAAGTAGGATTTCAACATGTCTTCCCCCTCTAGAAGGGGGGAATACTATCCTCACCACCAGAAATGGTGTGGGGGTAGTATTCCAAAGTGTTAGACACCTTACACGACATGTTTTGAAAAAGCCAAACCATAGTTACCATAACCGCGAGGATTATAAGGCACTTTAAGAGTATATGGTAGGCGATATCATAGAACAGCTATAAGGACATGGTTCCGAAAGCTGCAGACAGGCTCAGCTCATGCTAGAGCACCATCTCACATGTTACCAAGCACACTGCCTCCAGGATTGTTAAGGCCTGCTATAGGAGTGGCTGACAGGTTACCCATGTGTCTATATATGAGGTAGGTATAGGGATACTATACCTAAGCAAGTGGTGATTACACGACCTTGCCCCAGCTGAGTGATCAGCCAGTTGTGTCATGATGGGAGTCCAGCCGGGGGTGGCATAATACATGCTGCAGCCCCTGGTAGGCCTAGGGTACACCTATGCCCTGGGTACCTAAGGTACACTGTACAGGGCCCTATAAGGTGATCCTTACCAATTGGGTTATGTACCTAAAGTACATAGTATGAATTTAGGGAGAGAACAGCTGGGCTGTGGGTCTGATTAGCAGGCCCACAGCCACATCTAAGTCGTAAAGCAAAAAGTGGGGGTGACCATAGGATGCAGACCCTACTCTCCTACAGCGTCCCATTAATACCACGTACCTTTTGGACCGTTACATCCACTCCTTGTGGGATACGGTGGCGGACGTGCTGCCCCAGTGTCCGGAAAAGGCCCGGACACGGCTCGCCCAGGCTCTTGCTGAGGGGCGGGATGCAACACGGTACTCAATTCGATGTGGGCTTGACACCACGGACTCGCTAGGTAGGGCGATTGCAACGATGGTGGCGATTCGTCGCCACGACTGGCTGATGTTAGAAGTTGGCCTGATATATGATGTCACTAATTCTAGTGTACACCTTGTATCAGTCCAAACAACCCTTATGGTGATTGGTTGTAAAGTCAACCTTCTAGACCAGCTATCCTAGTGGTAGCATGGACACGAGCAGTCTTAGGCTAAACTCTGTATGGCATGTGAAGCCAGCTGTTATACCATTTGCAATCCCTTGAATACCAAATGAAAGGACACCACAACAGATATATATAAAAATAGAATGTATTTATTCTAGTCAAACCCTCAGCACTCTTTATGAGATTCGAGGTAAGTACAACGCAGTCTTATTTAAGCATACATTAAGTCACACAGGTAAGTAATACAGTTAGGCCCTAGGGGCCACGCAAACCATATACTAAGTAAGTGGTATAAGAACCACTGTCACAAATACAGGATAGGCCTAGGGAATCGCTGGGGCTACACTACACTACCAAAGGTTAGGAAGTTGGAGGACCACGGGATTCAGGTGCAGAGTGGATACACTCACGCGTAATGCGTAAAAGTCGATAGAATTACTAGCAATTAGAAATTAACAGTTTTAGGACACTTCTGGTATAGCTAGAAAGTCGAGACTCGGAAACTAGACCCTAGGATAGTCAATACCCTTGTGAGCACCGAAGTACTCAAGTTACCTAGCCCACGGGCTGCGGGTGCATAGGTGTGAACTTGCGTCGGGTTTCGTCGTTGACTTCTATGGATGCCTGAAGGAAAGTTGCTGACAGGCGGTCAGTGAAGAGTGTCCGGTGGATCCCAAGGAGGGGATCCGGAAGGAAGGAACCTGCAAGCAGAAGGGACAGAGTCTAGGTCACCAGCCAGGAGCCGGGAAGGAACCAGGCGATGTCGTGAAGATGCAGGTGAAGAGGTGAAGCTTGTCGCAGCAGCCACGGGTACCAGGAGACGTCGAGGACGACCAGGACCAGGAGGCGAGCTGTCCCACGAAGGCTCTTGCTGTCAGCGGCGTCTATGTCGAGTCAGGACCCAACAAGCCTTGGCAAGCGGAACCCACGCAGAATGGAGGACTTGCTTCTGGTGCAGACAAGGAAGGTCTGGGGTGCTTCTCTTTTACTGAGGAGCGGGTGCCAGTCTGGAGGAGCCGGACCAGCAAGATGAAAGTAAAGGTTCGTCGTCGCAGAGGCTACTAGCCAACGGGCCAGCAACCGGACAACACGTCGAGCAACTCAGGTGCAGAAGGGCCCCACGCAGAACACGTGAAGTGTGGGGAGCTGATCTTCTTTGCAGATGGTGCTCGGCATTAAGGCTTCTCAATTCCCCAAGCACAACCTCGAGGAAGCCTCAGAAGTCGCGCTAGTCAGTTACTAGCCACTTTTCCCAAGTCACCGGTCCCTCATCGCCTCCACGGGTCTCAGCTTTGCTGTAGATGTGGATCTGGTTCAGAGGTGTCTGGAAGTCTCGGCGCTGGTCAGTCTCTGCTGTCGTCCCTCGTAGGATCATTCGCAAAGCAAGCAGTGGTCGCTGGATGGTGCCTGGTTGCCCAGGGTGGTCACTCCTTGGCCACAAGGGAGATTTCTTCAGTCTTCTTCCTGAGGTCGAATGTCGAAGGTCCAGAGTTTCTGTTCAAGTTGCAGATTCAGGTTAATCTAATTTAGCAGGGCTCAGCTAGCTACTGATATACTGGGCTAGTGGGCTGGGCTACCTGCAAGGTCCCTCCTATGGGTGGGACCAGGAAGGGGAGTGGCTACACCCCCTTTCCTTTGTCCAGTTTCGCGCCGGGGCTGGAGTGCCTCAGCGCCGGTTTGAACTGGACTATGCATGGGACACCTTGTGTGCCCCTGGCAGTGTCTAGTTTCTTTCATCCCTCCCTGCCCCAATACACTAACTCCTGTCTGGGGTGGTGCTCGCACCTCCCAAGGCAGGAAACCTATTGTCCAAGCCTCCCTCGCTGGAAGGACTCCCAGCAGCAGGAGGTCAGACTTGTGTCTGTGGCAGCAGCATCCATTTTGTGATGCTTGGGGCTCTGGTTAACTTTAACCAGGTTTCAACATGTCTTCTCCCTCTAGAAGGGAGGAATAATATCCTCATGGCCAGAAATGGTATGGGGGTATTATTTCAAAGTGTTAGGCACCTTACACGACATGTTTCGATAAAGCCAAACCATAGTTACCATAACCGTTTAAGATTATAAGGCACTTTAAGAGTATATGGTAGGCTATATCATAGAACAGCTATAAGGACATGGTTCCGAAAGCTGCAGACAGGCTCAGCTCATGCTAGAGCACCATCTCACATGTTACCAAGCACTCTGCCTCCAGGATTGTTAAGGCCTGCCATAGGAGTGGCTGATAGGTACACATGTGTCTATATAGAAGGTAGGTATAGGAATACTACACCTAAGCAAGGAGTGATTACACGACCTTGCCCCAGCTGAGTGATCAGCCAGTTGTGTCATAATGGAAGGCCAGGCCAGGGGTGGCATAATACATGCTGCAGCCCCTGGTAGGCCTAGGGTACACCTATGCCCTAGGTACCTAAGGTACACTATACAGGGGCCCATAAGGTGATCCTAACCAATTGGCTTATGCACCTAAAGTACACAGTATGAATTTAGAGAGAGAATAGCTGGGCTGTGGGTCTGATTAGCAGGCCCACAGCCACATCTAAGTCGAAAACCAGTGAAGCAAAAGCAAAAAGTGGGGGTGAACATAGAAAGCAGACCCTACTCTCCTACAGCTGAGATCCACAAATTTCTCCGGGGATGTCCAGAGCACCCTCATGGACATGCCCTTCGATTGCCGTCACCTTTTTGGCGACAAAGCGGCTAGTGCGCTGGAGCGCTTTAAGGACTCCAGGGCTATGGCCAAGTCCTTGGGCCTCTAGGCCCCGTGCCCGCAAACTTCCGCTTTTCGCCCCTTTCGTGGCCAAGGAAGGGGTGCCCCCGCACGTCTGTCTAGCCACTGGCCGCAGAACCAGCCTCAACGCGGTCGCGGACGTGGATTCCGCCAAGGCGGAGCAGGGGGACAGAGAGCCGGTCAGCCCACATCTGCCCCCGCAGCATCTGCCTAAAAACGTTCCTAGTCCGACATTTCAGGCCCATTCCACGCCAGTGGGAGGCAGGGTTCGCCATCACCTGCTCCACTGGCGTACCATCATGTCGGGCAGGTGGGTGCTGCAAATCGTCCGAAGGGGCTACTCCCTCCACTTCGAGGCGACACCTCCAGCCATGCCACCGCAGTACCACCGCATGTCGGAGGATCACTTGCAACTTCTGCAGGAGGAAGTTACGGCCCTCTTGGCCAAGAGGGCCATCGAGCGCGCTCCTGGCCCAGAAGTAGGTTGGGGTTGTTACTCCCACTACTTTCTGGTTCCCAAGAAGGGCAAAGGGGGCCTACGCCCTATCTTGGACCTCAGGAGCACCAACGCCTTCCTCCGGAAGGAGAAGTTCAAGATGCTCACCTTAGTTCAGGTTCTGGCTGCCCTAGACCCTGGATACTGGATGGTAGCGTTGGATTTGCAGGACGCATATTTCCACATCCCCCGCCTGCCGGCCCACTGGCGTTGCCTGCGGTTCACGGTAGGCTACGAGCACTTTCAGTTTACAGTGCTCCCCTTCGGCCTCACCAGTGCCTCTCGGGTGTTCACGAAAGTGATGGCGGTGGTCGCAGCTAATCTGCGCAGATTAGGGGTTCCAGCCTTCCCCTATGTCGACGACTGGCTGTTTAAGGCGGGCTCGCCCCAGGCAGTCGTCTCCCACCTCCAGACTACGGCCGACCTCCTGCATTCTCCATCAACGTGCCAAAGTCGCATCTGAGTCTCTCCTAGAAGCTGCGGTTCTGGACTCGGTTTTTGTTCTGGTCTATCCTCCAGAACAGCAGGTTCGGGATATTCAGGCTCTGATTCCGATCTTTCAGCCTTTATCCCGAGTTTCGGTCAGGTTGGTGCTGCGGCTGCTGGGTCTGATGGCCTCCTGCATCTTGCTGGTACATCACGCCAGGTGGCGTATGCAGGCTCTGCAGTGGGACCTGAAGTTCCAGTGGGTTCAACATCGGGGCAACCTGTCCGACCACGTCCTGATCTCGGAGGACACTGCAAGACAGTTGCAGTGGTGGCTCACGGACCGCGATTGGGTCAGTGGCAGATCCCTCTCCTTACCCCAACCGGAGCATGTAGTGGTGACGGATGCGTCCCTCCTGGGATGGGGGGGCCACATGGGAGAGCCGGAGATCAGAGGCCTCTGGTCTCCGGCGGAGTCCCGGCTCCATATCAACCTATTGGAGCTGCAGGCTATCCGGTTAGCACTGAAGGCATTCCTTCCCTCTGTTTGGGGAAGTGTAGTGCAGGTGTTCATGGACACCACCACCGCCATGTGGTATTGCTACAAACAGGGCGGGGTGGGGTCGTGGACCCTTTGTCAGGAGGCTCTGCGCCTCTGGACATGGCTGGAACATCAGGGCATCACCCTGGTGGTTCAACACCTGGTTGGCTCTCTGAACGCCAGGACTGACGAACTCCGCTGCCGGTGCATGATGGATCACTAATGGCATCTAAACTCAGACGTGGCGCAAGGCCTCTTTCGGCAGTGGGGAGAGCCTTGGTTAGATCTATTCGCCACCGAAGAGAACGCGCAATGTTATCAGTTCTGCGCGTTGGAATTTCCTAGGCGGCACTTGCTCGGAGACGCTTTTTGTCGAGAGTGGAGTTGCGGTCTGTTGTACGCTTTTCCGCCTATACCACTTCTGCCCAGAGTGCTGAAGATCAGGCGCGACCGGGCCAAAGTCATCCTTGTGGCTCCGGATTGGGCTCGAAGATACTGGTATCCCCCGATCCATCTGCCTCTTCGGGAGGATCTTCTGTCGCAGCAGCAGAGGACGGTCCTCTACCCGAACCTGTCCAGCCTCCCCCCTCCATGCATGGAGATTCAACGGCGACGGTTGACAGCTTTCGATCTTCCTCCCGAAGTCTCTGATGTCATTCTGGCAGCCAGGCGTCCCTCCACTCAGACGGTATACGCCTGCCGGTGGACCAAGTTTTTGGCATGGTGCACAGCAAAGTCTGTGAATCCCCTTTCTGCCCCTCTTTCTGAGGTCCTTCTGTTCTTACCCTCCTTGACCCAGCAGGGCTCTGCTCTGGGCACTATCAAGGTTATCTTTCGGCCATCTCCGCCTTTCTAAGGCTTCCAGATCAGCCTTCTCTTTTTAAGTCCCCGGTTTTTAACCGTTTCCTGAAAGGCATTAGACACACGTTTCCTCCCGTGCCTTTCATACTGCCTCAATGGGACTTAAATCTTGTCTTGACCTTTCTGATGTGTGCTCCTTATGAGCCCCTTCATAACTGTCCTTTACGTCTTGTCACTCTAAAGTCGGCTTTCCTGGTAGCTATCACTTCTGCCAGAAGAGTGAGTGAGCTCCAGGCTCTTTCTTCTAAACCTCCTTTGCTTTCTGTTCATCCAGACAACGTGGTTTTAAGGACCCGTCCTTTCTTGCCAAAGGTTGTCACGCCCTTCCACATCGGGCAGACCATCACTTTGCCCACCTTCTTTCTGCCTCCACATCCTTCAAAAGAGCAAGAGATGCTCCACCGTCTGGACCCAAAAGGTGCGCTCTCGTTCTATCTGAAGCGCACACAACATTTCCGGGTGGATGACCAGCTCTTTTTTGGCTACGTGGGCGCCAAAAATTTTCGGGCTGTGCACAAACAAACCTTCTCTCAGTGGTCGTTCTGTGCACTAAAACATGTTACTTGTTGGCTAAGAAGGAGCCTCCTGTGGGGGCTGTGTGCCCATTCTACCAGGGCGACGGCTGCCACTACTGCCTTCAGACGCGGCGTTCCCTTGCAGGATATTTGTCAGGCAGCTACGTGAGCCTAGCTGCACACGTTTACCAAGCATTACTGCCTTGACAGTCAAGTCCGGAGAGTCGGCTTCTTTGGCCATCCTGTTCTCCGTGACTTTCTGGTGTAATCCTGTTCGCAGACCCTCCTCCGGGGTTAGTATTGCTTGGGTATCTATTCTAAGGTAAGGAATCTATCACTAACCTGTCTTTCAGATGCACAAGTTACTACTTGTGTAACGATATATCTGTAAGAGACATTAGTTAGTGATAGATTCCTTACCGCCCCACCCATCCTCCCCGTTCTGCGAACTGATTTCTGGGGAAAGGTCATCCCTTTCAGGGCCCTAGTTTTATGGCACCAGTGGTCAGTTTCTTGCATGGCTCTGCGTTCCTGGTGCGGAAAGTCGTGTACAGAACTAACGTCAGCGTGCATGGGTGGCACCTAAGTAGTCTCCGTGACGTCATCTCGGCGCTTACGACGCCAGCGACTGGCGCGGAGCCGCACGACGCCACCTGCCGACGCGCAGGGTTACTGCTGACGAAAAACTTTCCGGATCCAGTCTGACGCCTGGGGATTTTCTAAGGTAAGGAATCTATCACTAACTAATGTCTCTTACAGATATATCGTTACACATGTAGTAACTTGTGAATTAAGACTGCTAAATACTCATGAGGCCCACTAAAAACCACAGATTGAAAAGTTTTATTACATAGGTATGTTTTAATTATCATCACTTTCAGTTTGTGCTGCAAAGGTGGCCTCCAGCTTTAGCAAAGATGAAGAAGTTGCCAGTCCCACCCTTATGAACAGAAGTATCAGAAGTTTGAGTCTGAGGAATATTTTACTGTAGAAAAATTATTTTAAAACAAGATTATCCAAAGTAAGAGTGGCTTAGTTTATTTTGGTTGAAGATGGTCAGTTAAAGGGTCATTGGTATCAAAGTGAGCATATGGGTTCTGTTGCCTCGTCTTTGTTTAGATGTTGCCAATTACTGGCATGCCCGGTCTGAGGAAGTCTTTATCCTTCTTGAAAGTTCGAAGTTATTTGACTTTTAATTTGAAGTTCAAGGCCTAGAAAAGAAATGTTCTAAAAAATGTCTCTATATTTTCTAAATAGGGTTTTGTTGTTGAACTACTTCTTACGCTGGAGTCTGCTATAGATACGTTAGCGGAAACCGTGAAGCACTTTGATCTTTTATCAGCACTTTCTCGGTGAGTATTGTTTTCCGCTTCTTTTCTTGTGAATTCAATAGAATTCATTTACTTTCATTCATATTTTTTATTTTGTGGGAATCATTAAAAAAAAATCTACATTTCTCCTTTAGTAAGTCACATGCAGTTAACACAGTCTAGTATTTGACCATCAAAAAGATTTGTATGCTGTGTTATTAATTGTATTTGTAAATCTGCTGATTTTTGATCAAGACATGCAGGTTCCCATTGAATATTTTTCATGTTTATTTTTAAGTATCAGATTTTTACTCCCTGTACGACCTGTGCATTAGTAATTTATTCCTCTACTGAAAGCTAGATTCTTCAAATATGACACGTTATTTCGCATGCCATTACTTCGCATGCCATTACTACGCGGTTATTACTTAGCAATAACTGTTACTACGCATTACTTTGCATACCATTACATTGAAAGTGTTAATGTATAGAGAGTGAAAACTTGCCTAGTAATAAAAATGGTATGCGGAATAAGGTGTCGTATTAAAAACAGTCATTTAACCCCTTTTTAAAAATTTTTTTAAAACACAACAGTACTTTAAATAATAAATAGAAATACACTACCCTACACATCTAAAAATGGAAAACACTACCAAAACACTCAAACACTACTCTACACTACTGAAAAAACCACTACACTACCCTTAACCCGAAATCACTACCCCCTGCACGAACATACGCTTTCCCCCACTCCGGTCCCTATTCTCCTTCACTACCCATCACAACCCCCGACACTACACTAAACACCTAAAGAGTAACCTACACTAACACCACAACACTACCCTAAAACCCTACCCCCAGCACAACCCTGCCCCTACCCCCAGGCCTGTCCCTACTCCCAAACACTACCCTTCATGACCCCCAACATTACCCTAAACCACTTCCCTACACTACACAACACCACAACACTACCCCAAAACTTAAAACACTACCCCCTGCACAACCCTCCCCCGCCCCCCCAGTCCTGTCCCTACAGCGAAACACTACCCTGCACGACACCCCAACACAACCCTAAAGCCTAATACACTACACTACACAAACATCACACAACTACCCTAAACCACTACCCCTGCACGACCCTCACCCTTCCCCCCCAGTCCGCTCCCTACACTACAACACTACCCTGCACGACACCCCAACACTACCCTAAAGCCTAATACACTACACTACACAAACATCACACAACTACCCTAAACCACTACCCCCGCACGACCCTCACCCTTCCCCCAGTCCGCTCCCTGCACGACACCCCAACACTACCCTAAAGCCTAATACACTACCCTACACTACACAAACATCACACAACTACCCTAAACCACTACCCCTGCACGACCCTCACTCTTCCCCAGTCAGCTCCCTACACTACAACACTACCCTGCACGACACCCCAACACTACCCTAAAGCCTAATGCACTACACTACCCTACACTACACAAACATCACACAACTACCCTAAACCACTACCCCTGCACGACCCTCACTCTTCCCCAGTCAGCTCCCTACACTACAACACTACCCTGCACGACACCCCAACACTACCCTAAAGCCTAATGCACTACACTACCCTACACTACACAAACATCACACAACTACCCTAAACCACTACCCCTGCACGACCCTCACCCTTCCCCCAGTCCGCTCCCTACACTACAACACTACCCTGCACGACACCCCAACACTACCCTAAACCCTAATACACTACCCTACATTACACAAACACCACAACACTACACTAAACCCTAAAACACTACCTCCAGCATGACCCTCCCCTACCCCCAGTCCTGTCCCTACACCCAAACGCTCCTCTGCACGACACCCCCCCCACCCCCCGACACTACCCTAAACCCCAAAACACTACCCATCTGATAGACTACTAGCCGCAGATTCCTTAACGTAGAATTATCCCCAGGTGTGAGACTGGACCTGGAAAACTTTCTTGCCCAGCATCTCTGTGCGCCGGGGGGCAGTACCACGCGACTCCACCCCGACGTCCTCCGCTGTCCGGAGGGACTGTTGTGGTCCCACCGGTCATTCTCTTGGTGACATTACCCACAATAGCCAGAAAATCTCAATTAGTGGTCTCTAAGGAATTAAATTTCCCAATCTTTATGAAACTTACAGATCAGACTCTCACATGCATTTCATGCTCATTTCTTTATGAAACCTACATATTAGTATTAAGAGTATCAAAATATATTGGCATGCTTCTTCACCCACAATTTTTTAAATGAAGCGGAGGAGTCCCCGGTTAAAGCCTGTGGCCTCATTACATACTGCTTTATACCATTAATATTTCAGATTTTCCAGCTGGTCTGGAGATGTGGCAAGTTTCTTTGTCTGGTTAGCTGCTGCTTGATGTTTCTTCCACATAGACATTAACACATTTTATTTTGGGCAGTGAGTTACTTCAGTCTGCTACACATACCAAACCAATTTAAGAAATGCTCTGCTCTATATCTTTATTTGTAATTGTTTTTCTAACTATTTACTAAACATGGCCCTATTTAATATATCTGAAAGAAACACGTTAGTTAGATTCCTCACCTTAGAATGTCCCCAGGCGTCGGGCTGGATCCGGAAAGATTTTTGTAGCAATACCCCTTGCGCGTCGCTAGGCGTCGTCTGCGGCTCCGCGTCCGTCGTTGACGTCGTGCGCCGCAATGACGTCGTCGGAGTACTTAGACGCCGCCCTCACGCGTGCCAGACAGCGCCGATCCGGGAAGAGCTTACCCCTTAGTCAATTTTTGACTAAACTTTTTTGACTCTTTTTGGTCTTCTGTCGACTCGACTCCGGTGCCGGTAGTATGCCTGGGTTTAAAGCCTGTGACTCCTGTCATCGACTGATGTCGGTGACGGACCACCATCGCCGGTGCCTTTACTAACGTCCTCACAGAGGTGCTTCAACCATCAGCAAGCTCCACAGAGCCTCTGCTGCAGTTCAATGAGGCCCTCATAGACGTTCTGCAGGGCACTTGGTCCAAGCCCTCCATAGTTCCTCCTGTGGATCGGAACGTGGACCGGCGCCACCGCCCTGCTCTGGCGACCCCAGTTTCCTGTCCCAACACCCCACCCCCGAGAGTCTGGTTATCCAGGCCTCCACTTCCCAATCCTCCTTCCCGTCCGCCCCTCCGGATCGGGAATCCAAGAGGCTGGAACAGTTCGGAAAGAAGCTGTTCTCTTCCCTGAGTTTGGGCCTGCGGTCTTTGAACACCGCTTGCCTCTTGGACCGTTTCTCCCACTCTCTGTGGGATACAGTGGAGGACGTGCTGCCCTGTGTCTGGAGGAGGCCCGGACTCGTCTCTCCCAGGCGCTTGCTTACGGGCGAGATGTAGCACGACATGCCATACGGTGTGGACTAGACACCACGGACTCGCTCGGTAGGGCGATTTCCACCACGGTGGCGCTCCGGCGCCACGCCTGGCTGCGGTCCACGTCTTTTTGGGGGGATGTCCACAGTTCCCTCATGGATATGCCCTTTGATGGCACTCGCCTTTTTGGTGAGAAGGCGGATAGTGCGCTGGCTCGTTTTAAGGACTCCCGGGCTACGGCCAGGTCCTTGGGTCTCTCGGCCCCACGGCCGCAAACTTCCGCCTTTCGCCCCTTTCGTGGCAAAGGAAGGGGCACCTCCTCACGTCCGCCTAGCCACCGGCCGCAGACCCAACCTGCACGCGGTCGCGGACGTGGATTCCGCCATGGCAGTACTGGAGGACAACGTGCCGGTCAGTCCACATCCACCCCGGCAGCATCCGCCTCAAAGCCCTCCTAGTTCGAGCTTTCAGGCCCATTCCACGCCAGTGGGCGGCAGAGTTCGCCATCACCTGCTCCACTGGCGATCCATCACTTCAGAGAGGTGGGTGCTGCAAATCGTCCGAAGGGGCTACTCCCTCCTCTTCGAGATGACCCCTCCAGCCATGCCACCGCAGTGCCACCGTATATCTGAGGATCAATTGAATCTTCTGCGGGAGGAAGTTACGGCCCTCTTGGCCAAAGAGGCCGTCGAGCGCGTTCCTGGTCCAGAAGTAGGCCGTGGTTGCTATTCCCACTACTTTCTGGTTCCCAAGAAGGGCAAAGGGGGCCTACGCCCTATCTTGGACCTCAGGAGCGTCAACGGTTTCCTCCGGAAGGAACGGTTCAAGATGCTAACTTTAGCTCAGGTTCTGGCTGCCCTCGACCCTGGAGACTGGATGGTAGCGTTGGACTTGCAGGACGCCTATTTTCACATCCCGTCCTGCCGGCCCACCGGCATTACCTGCGGTTCACGGTGGGTCAGGAGCACTTTCAGTTCACCGTGCTCCCCTTCGGCCTCACCAGTGCCCCTCAGGTGTTCACTAAAGTGATGGCGGTGGTCGCAGCTCATCTGCGCAGATCGGGGGTTCCAGTCTTCCCCTATCTCGACGACTGGCTGTTGAAGGTGGGCTTGCCCCAACAAGTTCTCTCCCACCTCCAGACTACGGCCGACCTCCTGCATTTGCTGGGGTTCTCCATCAACGTGCCGAAGTCACACCTGAGATCCTCCCAGAAGCTCCTCTTCATCGGAGCGGTTCTCGATTCGGCGCAGTTCCGGGCTTATCCTCCGGAACAGCGGGTCCGGGATATTCAGGCTCTGATTCCCATCTTTCGGCCTCTGTCCTGGGTTTCGGTCAGGTTGGTGCTGCGGCTTCTGGGGCTGATGGCCTCCTGCATCCTGTTGGTGCATTACGCCAGGTGGCGAATGCGGGCTCTGCAGTGGGATCTGAAGTTTCAGTGGGCCCAGCATCGAGGCAACCTGTCCGACCATGTCTTGATCTCGGAGGGCACTGCGAAACAGTTGCAGTGGTGGCTCACGGACCGCGATTGGGTCAGGGGCAGATGCCTCTCCCTACCCCAACCGGAGCACGTAGTAGTGACGGATGCGTCCCTCCTGGGATGGGGGGGCCATATGGGAGAGGCGGAGATCAGAGGCCTCTGGTCTCCGGCGGAGTCTCAACTCCATATCAACTTGTTGGAGCTGAGAACGATCTGGCTTGCACTGAAAGCCTTCCTTCCCTCTGTCCGGGGAAGTGTCGTGCTGCTGTTCATGGACAACACCACCGCCATGTGGTATTGCAACAAACAGGGCGGGGTGGGGTCGTGGACCCTTTGTCAGGAGGCTCTGCGCCTCTGGACCTGGCTGGAACACCAGAGCATCACCCTGGTGGTTCAACATCTGGCGGTCTCTCTGAACGCCAGAGCAGACGAACTCAGCCGCCGGTGCATGATGGATCACGAATGGCGTCTGAACTCGGACGTGGCACAAGGTCTCTTTCTGCAGTGGGGAGAGCCTTGGTTAGATCTATTCACCACCGAAGAGAACGCGCAATGTCAGCAGTTCTGCGCGTTGGAATTTCCAAGGCGGCACTCGCTCGGAGACGCTTTTCGTCGCGAGTGGAGTTGCGGTCTGTTGTACGCCTTTCCGCCTATACCACTTCTGCCCAGAGTGCTGAAGAAGATCAGGCGCGAACGGGCCCAAGTCATCTTAGTGGCTCCGGATCAGTATGTCAATCGATCCTCCGGTACGACTGCCTCTTCAGGAGGACCTTCTGTCGAAGCAGCAGGGGACGGTCCTCCACCCGAACTTGTCCAGTCTCCACCTCCATGCGTGGAGATTGAGCGGCGACAGTTGATGCCATTTGACTTGCCTCCTGATGTCTGTGATGTGATTCTGGCAGCCAGGCGTCCCTCCACAAAATCGGTATACGCCTGCAGGTGGAACAAATTTGTGGCATGGTGCACAGCAAAGGATGTGGATCCCCTTTCCGCCCCTCTTTCTGAGGTTCTCCTCTTTCTTCCTTCTGTGGCCCAGCAGGGCTCTGCTCTGGGCACCTTGAAAGGTTATCTTTCTGCAATCTCTGCTTTCTTACGGCTTCCTGATCAGCCTTCTCTTTTCAAGTCCCCTGTTTCGCGTTTTCTTAAAGGCAGTACTCACATATTTCCTCCTGTCCCCTTCGTAATGCCTCAGTGGGATTTGAATCTTGTCTTCTGACTTTTAAGACTGCTTTCCTGGTAGCTATCACCTCGGCTAGACGGGTGAGTGAGCTCCAGGCTCTATCATCTAAACCTCCCTTTCTTTCTGTTCATCCGGACAAGGTTGTCCTCCGGACTCGTCTGGCCCGATTCACAGAATTAACTTAAGACAAAATCCTAAACTTACTACTTTTGGTATTCACAGAATGCACTTACTACTTTTGGTATTCACAGAATGCACTTACTACTTTTGGTATTCACAGAATGGATTTCCGACTACTAACTTTACGTCCGCACTCGGGCCGGAAATTCTGGCCCGGAGGCGGAGCTTTCGGGCCGGAGGCGGAGCTTTCGGGCCGGAGGCGGAGCTTTTGGCCATGGCTAAATCTCCGCCACTGGCCGGAATCCCCACCTACGGTCCGGAAGCTCAGCCTCCGGGCCGGAATTTCCAGCCCGAGTGCGGACGTAAAGTTAGTAGTCGGAAATCCATTCTGTGAATACCAAAAGTAGTAAGTGCATTCTGTGAATACCAAAAGTAGTAAGTGCATTCTGTGAATACCAAAAGTAGTAAGTGTAGGATTTTGTCTTAAGTTAATTCTGTCAATCGGGCCCCGTCCTTCTTTTCTTCCGAAAGTGGTGACCTCCTTTCACATCGGGCAATCGGTCACTTTGCCCACCTTCTTTCCGCCTCCGCATCCTTCGAAAGAGGAAGAGAGGCTCCACCGTCTGGACCCCAAACGTGCGCTGTCCTGTTATTTGGACCGCACCAGACAGTTCCGGGTGGACGACCATCTTTTTGCTGGATACGTAGGTGCTAAGAAGGGGAGAGCCGTACACAAACGGACCATCTCACGGTGGGTCGTCTTGTGTATAAAAGTTTGTTACTCCTTGGCGAAAAGGACCCTCCTGTTGGGCTGAGAGCCCATTCCACCCGGGCCACGGCGGCGACTACTGCCCTGGGACGGGGAGTTCCCTTGCAGGACATCTGTCAGGCGGTGACGTGGGCCGCACTGCTCACATTCGCCAAGCACTATTGCCTGGACAGCCAAGTCCGGAGAGATGGCTTCTTTGGCCGTTCTGTTCTCCAGGACTTTCTGGTGTGATCTTGGTTCGCAGACCCTCCACCGGGGTTAGTATTGCTGGGGTATCTATTCTAAGGTGACGAATCTAACTAACGTGTTTCTTTCAGATGGACAAGTTACTTACCATCGGTAACGATGTATCTGTAAGAAACATTAGTTAGTAAGATTCCTCACCGACCCACCCATCTTCCCCGCTCTGCGAACCGACATCTAGGGTTAAGGTCATCCTTATCTGAAAGAAACACGTTAGTTAGATTCCTCACCTTAGAATATCCCCAGGCGTCAGACTGGATCCGGAAGATTTTTTCGTCAGCAATACCCCTTGCGCGTCGCTAGGCGTCGTCTGCGGCTCCGCGTCCGTCGTCGGCGTCGTGCGCCGGGATGACGTCGTCGGAGTACTTAGACGCCGCCCTCGCGCGCTGACGTCAGTTCTTCTTTTTTCCGCGCCAGTAAGCGCAGATCCGGGAGAGCTACCCCTTTTAGTCTTTTTTGACTAAATCTTTTTGATCATTTTTGATCCTTGTCTGTCGACATCTGGTGCCGGTAGGATGCCTGGGTTCAAGGCTTGTGAAGATTGTCATCGACTGATGTCGGTGACCGATCACCACCGCCGGTGCCTCTACTGCTTAGGCCTCGACCACGACGCGGAGTCGTGCAACGACTGTCAGGCCCTGACTTCGAAGGCTAGGCGGGAGCGGTCCCGCAAGCTTCTGGAGCTTCGCCACTCGGCTCCGCGTCGTGCGCGATCCCGGTCCAGGAGGAGGTCCAAGGATCGCTCGCGGAGCCCTAGCCGACGCCACCATCGCTCGTCGGGCTCCAAGTCGTCGGGTAAGTCCAAACACTCTAAGAAGTCCAAGCGGCGACATCGCTCTTCGGACTCCCCTCGCCGGTCGCGCGACTCGGCCGAGGGTCCAAGTGGTTCCACCCCCGCGGCTCCGGCGGAGCCGCAGGTGCCGCGTCCGCCCCCATACCTTCCGGTCCCTGGGGCTGACGCGGCGCCGGCGGAGATCAGTGCCTTCCTCTCGGCCATGAGGAGCCTGGCCCCGCCGTCGACGCCCGCTGGCGCGCCTTCGGGCCCCGCGGACTCGACTGGGCGACCTCGCGTGCCGGCGGCTCCGGCCCCGGCGCCGTCGACGACTCCGGTCTCGACGCCGCAGGTCCCCGCGGGGCCCTTGCCTGGGCCCCAGTCGACGCCGGTTGACCTTGTCACTCCTCCACCGGCGCCGACGCCTGAACCACCGACGCCGTCACCGGCGCCACCGACGCCGACGCCTGTGACGCCGACGCCCCGGTTTAGCCCTCATCCGGACCCGACGCCGGCACGGCGTCCGCCGACGCCGCATCCGACGCCGCTTGAGTCCTACCGTCACTACAGTCCGGTTCCGATCATTCCTCCTGTTTATCAGGAATCGGAAGAAGGGGGCGACTGGGAGGGGTTCGAGGACCCTCTGGCTGTTCAGTCACAGCTTTCTCAGGACTGGGCAGATGAACTGGGGGAGGCCAGCGGGCTGGACACCTCGCCAGACGCTGGATTCACTTCTCCTCCGACCGTGGCTTCGGAGGAGGGTGCAGCATTTTCTGTGGTGCTGCGCAAGGCGGCTGAGGCCCTTGGGCTCGAGTTGCCTGCCGTGGCTGTGAGGACCAACATCCTCACTGAGGTGCTTCAAACCTCAGCAAGCTCCACTGAGCCTCTGCTGCCGTTCAACGAGGCCCTCACTGACGTTCTGCAGGGCACCTGGTCCAAGCCCTCCACAGTTCCTCCTGTGGATAGGAACGTTGCCAGGCGCCACCGCCCTGCTCCGGGCGACCCCAGTTTCCTGTCCCAACACCCCACCCCCGAGAGTCTGGTTATCCAGGCCTCTACTTCCCAATCCTCCTTCCCGACCGCTCCGCCGGACCGGGATTCCAAGAGACTCGAGCAGTTTGGCAAGAAACTGTTCTCGTCCCTTAGTTTGGGCCTGCGGTCCTTAAATACCGCCTGTCTCTTGGACCGTTATTCCCATTCCCTGTGGGATACGGTGGAGGACGTGCTGCCCCTGTGTCCGGAGGAGGTCCGGACGCGTCTTACCCAGGCTTTGGCCGATGGGAGGGATGCGGCACGGCACGCCATAAGATGTGGGCTTGACACCACGGACTCGCTAGGTCGGGCGATTTCCACCACGGTGGCGCTCCGCCGCCACGCCTGGATGCGGTCCACGTCATTTTCCGGGGATGTCCAGAACACCCTCATGGACATGCCCTTTGATGGCACTCGCCTGTTTGGTGAGAAGGCGGACAGTGCGCTGAACCGTTTTAAGGACTCCCGGGCTACGGCCAAGTCCTTGGGCCTCTCGGCTCCGCGGGCGCACACCTCCGCTTTTCGCCCCTTTCGTGGCCAAGGAAGGGGCGCCTCCTCCCGTCCGCAAAGCCACCAGCCGCAGAACCAACCTGCGCGCGGTCGCGGACGTGGCTTCCGCCGTGGCGGAAATGGAGGCCGACGTGGTCAGCCCACATCCACCCCGGCAGCATCCGCCTCAAAGCCTTCCTAGTCCGAGCTTTCAGGCCCATACCACGCCAGTGGGCGGCAGAGTTCGCCATCACCTGCTCCACTGGCGGTCCATAACATCGGACAGGTGGGTGCTGCAAATCGTCCGAAGGGGCTACTCCCTCCCCTTCGAGACGACCCCTCCAGCCATGCCACCGCAGCACCACCGTATCTCGGGGGATCATTTGGATCTTCTCCGCGAGGAAGTTTCGGCTCTCTTGGCCAAGGGGGCCGTCGAGCGCGTTCCGAGTCCAGAAGTAGGTCGTGGTTGTTATTCCCACTACTTTCTGGTTCCCAAGAAGTGCAAGGGGGGCCTGCGCCCTATCTTGGACCTCCGGAACGTCAATGCCTTCCTCCGAAAGGAAAGGTTCAAGATGCTCACGTTGGCTCAGGTTTTAGCTGCCCTAGACCCTGGAGACTGGATGGTAGCGTTGGACTTGCAGGACGCATATTTCCATATCCCCGTCCTGCCGGCCCACCGGCGTTACCTGCGGTTCACGGTGGGCCAAGAGCACTTTCAGTTTACCGTGCTCCCCTTCGGCCTCACCAGTGCCCCTCGGGTGTTCACGAAAGTGATGGCGGTGGTCGCAGCTCATCTGCGCAGATCAGGGGTCCCAGTCTTCCCCTATCTCGACGACTGGTTGTTGAAGGCGGGCTCGCCCCAGGCAGTCGTCTCCCACCTCCAGACTACGGCGGATCTCCTGCATTTGCTGGGGTTTTCCATCAACGTGCCGAAGTCACACTTGAGCCCCTCTCAGAAGCTCCTCTTCATCGGAGCGGTTCTCGATTCGGCGCAGTTCCGGGTCCATCCTCCGGAACAGCGGGTCCGGGATATACAGGCCCTGATTCCCATCTTTCGGCCTCTATCCCGGGTTTCGGTCAGGCTAGTGTTGCGGCTTCTGGGGCTGATGGCCTCCTGCATCCTACTAGTGCATCACGCCAGGCGGCGCATGCGGGCTCTGCAGTGGGACCTGAAGTTTCAGTGGGCCCAGCATCACGGCAACCTGTCCGACCATGTCTTGATCTCGGAGGGTACTGCACAGCAGTTGCAGTGGTGGCTCACGGACCGCGAGTGGGTCAAGGGCAAGAGCCTCTCCCTTCCCCAACCGGAGCATGTCGTAGTGACGGATGCGTCCCTCCTGGGATGGGGTGGCCATATGGGAGAGGCGGAGATCAGAGGCCTCTGGTCTCCGGCGGAGTCTCGTCTCCACATCAACCTGTTGGAGTTGAGAGCGATCCGGCTTGCACTGAAAGCCTTCCTTCCCTCTGTCAGGGGAAGTGTCGTGCAGGTGTTCACGGACAACACCACCGCCATGTGGTACTGCAACAAACAGGGCGGGGTGGGGTCGTGGACCCTTTGTCAGGAGGCTCTGCGCCTCTGGACATGGCTGGAACACCAGGGCGTCACCCTGGTGGTTCAACATCTGGCGGGCTCTCTGAACGCCAGAGCAGACGAACTCAGCCGCCGGTGCATGATGGATCACGAATGGCGTCTGAACTCCGAAGTGGTGCAAGGCCTCTTTCAGCAGTGGGGAGAGCCTTGGTTAGATCTATTCGCCACCGAAGAGAACGCGCAATGTCAGCAGTTCTGCGCGTTGGAATTTCCAAGGCGGCACTCGCTCGGCGACGCTTTTCGTCACGAGTGGAGTTGCGGTCTGTTGTACGCCTTTCCGCCTATACCACTTCTGCCCAGAGTGCTGAAGAAGATCAGGCGCGACCGGGCCCAAGTCATCTTGGTGGCTCCGGATTGGGCACGAAGATACTGGTATCCCGAGCTACTCAGTCTGTTGACCGATCCCCCGATACGTCTGCCCCTTCGGGAGGATCTTCTGTCGCAGCAGCAGGGGACGGTCCTCCACCCGAACCTGTCCAGCCTCCACCTCCATGCGTGGAGATTGAGCGGCGGCAGTTGATGCCATTTGACTTGCCTCCTGAAGTATGTGATATCATTCTGGCAGCCAGGCGTCCCTCCACAAAGTCGGTATACGCCTGCCGGTGGAACAAATTTGTGGCATGGTGCACAGCAAAGGCTGTGGATCCCCTTTCCGCCCCTCTTTCTGAGGTTCTCCTCTTCCTTCTTTCTCTGGCCCGGCAGGGCTCTGCCCTGGGCACCCTGAAAGGTTATCTTGCTGCCATCTCCGCCTTCTTGCGGCTTCCTGATCAGCCTTCTCTTTTCAAGTCCCCTGTGGTTACACGCTTTCTCAAAGGCATTACACACACACGTTCCCTCCTGTCCCTTTTGTAATGCCTCAGTGGGACTTGAATCTGGTTTTGACATTCCTGATGTGCGCTCCCTTCGAGCCTCTTCACAATTGCCCTCTTCGTCTTCTAACTCTAAAGACTGCTTTTCTGGTAGCCATCACCTCGGCTAGACGGGTGAGTGAGCTCCAGGCTTTATCTTCAAAGCCTCCTTTTCTATCTGTTCATCCGGACAAGGTTGTCCTTCGGCCTCGTCCCTCCTTTCTTCCTAAAGTGGTAACTCCATTTCACCTTGGGCAGTCTGTCACCTTGCCCACCTTCTTTCCGCCTCCGCATCCTTCCAAAGAGGAAGAGAGGCTCCACCGTCTGGACCCAAAACGTGCGCTCTCCTTTTATCTGGACCGCACCAAACAGTTCCGGGTGGACGACCAGCTTTTTGTTGGGTACGTGGGCGCTAAGAAGGGGAAAGCTGTGCACAAACGAACCATCTCTCGGTGGGTCGTTTTGTGTATAAAAATCTGCTATTCCTTGGCTAAAAAGGACCCTCCTGTTGGGCTGCGCGCTCATTCTACTCGGGCCACGGCGGCTACTACTGCCTTGGGACGGGGAGTCCCTTTGCAGGACATCTGTCAGGCGGCGACGTGGGCTTCGCTACACACGTTTGCCAGGCATTATTGCCTTGACAGCCAAGTCCGGAGGGATGGCTTCTTTGGCCGTTCTGTCCTCCAGGACTTTCTGGTGTGATCTTGGTTCGCAGACCCACCACCGGGGATGGTATTGCTTGGGTATCTATTCTAAGGTGAGGAATCTAACTAACGTGTTTCTTTCAGATGAACAAGTTACTAACCTTCGGTAACAATGTATCTGTAAGAAACATTAGTTAGTTAGATTCCTCACCGACCCACCCATCCTCCCCGTTCTGCGAACTGACATCTAGGGTTAAGGTTGTCCTTTCAGGCCCCTAGATTTTCTTTTTGGCACCAGTGTCGGTCTTTGCATGGCTCTGCGTTCCTGGCGCGGAAGGCTATGTACAAGAACTGACGTCAGCGCGCGAGGGCGGCGTCTAAGTACTCCGACGACGTCATCCCGGCGCACGACGCCGACGACGGACGCGGAGCCGCAGACGACGCCTAGCGACGCGCAAGGGGTATTGCTGACGAAAAAATCTTCCGGATCCAGTCTGACGCCTGGGGATATTCTAAGGTGAGGAATCTAACTAACTAATGTTTCTTACAGATACATCGTTACCGAAGGTTAGTAACTTGTTCTTCAGGGCCCTAGACTTTTTGGCACCAGTGTCGGTCTCTTGCATGGCTCTGCGTTCCTGGCGCGGAAAGCTATGTACAAGAGCTGACGTCGGCGCGCGAGGGCGGTGTCTAAGTACTCCGACGTCATTCCGGCGCACTACGCCAACGACGGACGCGGAGCCGCAGACGACGCCTAGCGACGCGCAAGGGGTATTGCTACAAAAATCTTTCCGGATCCAGCCTGACGCCTGAGGATATTCTAAGGTGAGGAATCTAACTAATGTTTCTTACAGATACAAGGTACTCGAGACGCACGTGACCACTGTCCTCAGTTCCTTCATCGAGGACTCCAACTTCTTAGACTCTCAGCAAGCTGGGTTTAGACCTGCCCACTCGACAGAGTCTGTCATCCTCTCTGTTATGGAGTAACTCCGTAGAGGCGCCGACTCCAACACCAGTCAAGCCCTGGTGCTTTTAGACCTGTCAGCAGCCTTCGACACGGTCGATCATTCCATCTTAGTCGACCGTGTCGAAGAGGCAGGCATTAGCGGGACGGCCCTTAATTGGGTTCGCTCCTTCCTTGCAGACCGCCATCAATCGGTCCGTCTCTCTCAGTTCACGGCAAACCAGACGAGAGTCACCTGCGGTGTCCCGCAGGGTTCTTCCCTGTCACCCCTTCTCTTCAACCTCTACCTCACCCCCCTGATCCGCTCCCTCCGCGGTAGGAATGTCACAGCATTTCATTATGCAGATGACATTCAGCTCGTCTTCAATCTCGACTCCTCGGATGAAGCGGCTCTAGATTTCCAGTCCACCCTCTGCCACATCAGTAATTGGATGGGCACACACCATCTCAAACTTAACCCCGACAAGACGGAGCTCGTTCTTGTCGGAGGCCCTTCCAATCCCTGGAATTCCACCTTCTGGCCCTCCTCCCTCGGCCCTCCCCCCCACCCTGCTGACAAAGTGAAAAGCCTCGGGGTTTACATCTCCCACGACCTCTCAATGCAGCATCAGGTCAGTGCCACCGTGTCCTCCTGTTTCTTCCAGCTCCGGAAGATTCGTAAAATAGTCCACTTTCTGACCACTGAAGCCCTCACCTTGGTACCACTGGCATTAGTCATCTCCCGCATCGACTACGCCAACGCCCTATACGTTGGCATCCCCCAATATCAAATCAACAGACTACAACTTATTCAGAACCAAGCAGCTCGCCTTATCTATCACCAACCGAAACACCATCACGTCCGTCCCCTCCTCAAGGCCCTCCATTGGCTCCCTATTTCGGAGCGCTGCAAGTTTAAACTCGGTTGCCTAACCCATAAATCTCTGGCAGGCACCGGCCCTTCCTTCATTTCCTCCCTTCTGCACCCCTATACCCCCTCTAGGAATCTCCGCTCCTCTCATCTTGCGCTCCTTCAGACTCCCCGCTTCAAGCGCAAAAAACACGGCGGTCTTAGGTTCTCCTTTCTGGCACCCTCTTTCTGGAACTCTCTACCGCTGGAATTGAGACTTTCCTCTTCTTATCTTCACTTCAGGTCCCTCCTAAAAACCCACCTCTTTCTCGGTATCTATTCATAAATCTCTTTCTCCTTGCCTTTGCTTCTGCCTCTCGTTGATTAAAGTGAATAGCCCCAAGAAACCGTCCGGTGAATGTCGCGCTTTACAAATAATTTTTACTTTACATTACATTACAGATACAGCGTTACCGAAGGTAAGTAACTTTTGTTCTTTAGTACTCAAACACATATGATTAAAATGAGAACTGTACAACCCCTACTTCAGATTCCTTATTGTGAAAGATTCTCCATCCAGCTGACTGGATCCCGATTGTTTCTCCAGTAGTTCACCCATCCAGCTATAGATGTTACTGCTGCTATACCTACTGCTGATCTAGAAGACATCATTACAGGATGTGATGCATATTTTCCAAAAATACACATCCATTTCTGGTGATATCAGTTGCGTAGTTCTATACCACAGATGCTGGTAATCCAGAACTTGATGGAGCTATTGATTTTCATGCTCTGAGAATTTTCTCTAGTCTACCTCACCCCCCACACACACACACAACCCTCCCCCCCCCACCCCCAAGGAGAGAATATTGCTCCAAGTGGACCACCTGCAGAGAAGGAATACTTTCTGATAGAAACTTCTAACGGCACTTTTTAAATACCGCCATACGCGTCAGACTGAATCCATAACGTCTTCAGCAGTACCTGGCAGGTGTGCAGTCGGATCAGTATTGACATCCTTTTGTGCCAGACGCAACATGTGTGGGTCTATATGGGCCACCCCAATGCACACTCCTATCAGTTATCTTTTTTCTTCGCCAACAGATTCCGTTCAGGAGCTATCCCTTGGAGACAGATTTCTGGCAAAAATATCTTCAGTGTTCAAGGGAAAATGTCACCTTCAAATCTGTGGGTAATGTGGCAATTAAATGTCTGCGACTGTCTCAAATGTGGTTTGTCCATGGTGCCTAGGGATGGATCACTGCTCCCAGTCCTTCAGTTATTGTGCCTTCATGCACTCCCAAGAACATTCAAAATGGTAAGAAAAGCTTTTTGCCAGGAAGCACCGCAAGACCCCACATGGCGATCAGTGAGGTCCAAAGGTAGATTCTGGTCCCGAGGTTGCTTCCACGACCGATCGTCTTCACGATCTGAAACCTCAGGTAAATCCAAGAAAAAGCGTAAGAAATCCAAGCTGAATTCAGCACCGTCAAGCCACTCTCGATATTCAAAGAAGGCACGAGGGCATCATCATGCCTCCAGGTTGCTCTGCCGAAGTTCCACAGCAACTGGAATTTCCAGGACCATCTGAACCACAGCAGCCAAAGGATATCTTTTCAGAAGCCTTGCTACAGCTGTGTGACATATTGCCAGCTCCCTTAGGCAGGCCTGTGGTTCCCATTGTTCCGAGAGTCCTCCCAACTGGATTACAGCCTGCTGGGCCCTCTGGATTCTCTTAGAGCAGTGGTCTTCAAACTTTAAAATGTCGCACCCCCCATCCGTAGGAAAAAGAATCATTGGGCCCCTTCAGAATTTTCCTCAATTATTCGATTACATTTTTTATCTATTAAAAGTATCCACAGTGTGTGGCTGGGAGCTTTGAAAAATATTTGGATTCCTTCTCCTTTTGAAACATACTCCCAGCTAGGATATAAATGACAAACAATGTCCGAGATGGCCCATTACAGAGCATAATGCTTCTTTTGGCCAGAGCCTGGAGCCCCCCTAGGATCACCTGCTCGCCCCCCCAGTTTGAAGACCTCTGCCTTAGAGCTCTGAACCAACTACAATACCGGTTCCCTCCTGGTGCCACAACCAACACCAGAATGTGATCCACTGGTGCCATCGACTACAGATAACAACTGGCCATTCTATAGTGTAGTTCGATGCTGACGCTACACCAATTGAGGCCTTGTGCTTCTTTATCTAAGCCGCAACCACTTAGCAAACCCTCTGATTCTGGCACATTGCCTCTACCTTCCGGAAGGGCTCATTAAATAATTGGAACAGACTCTGATAATGGGGGTATGATATTGAGGGGAGCGTGGCTAGTCAGCCAACATGGCAGATGCAAGCTGCTAGAGCTCCGTCAGTAAACCCTCGGTTATCCTGCCAAACCCCATAATCCCACGCCATCCTAGCACAGCCGAGACGCAGATGTGTGGCTGAACTGCGGTAGCCCACAATCGCGGTCCCAGGGAGACAGAAAAGACGCAGCTAGCCGAATTAGCAGGCGCCCTGGGGCCTGGCAGCGGCGCAACCACAGTCGGCAAGGTGCCGGAAACTGCAAGCACAGCACAGAAGCCGCGGGCTTGTGTGACAGAGCTGCCCAGAGAAGGAGCGTGCCGCAAGCAGGAAATTGTCACAGGTGCAGCACCCCCTCATCCAGGCCCTGATAAAGTGACCACCAAAGCAGGGCAATTTAGGCCTGCGGCCTACGCTCATCCAGCGATCCTGCACTGTCAGGGAGGCCGCGGCCCAGCACTTCTGAGCCTGCGAAGCGCCACCGCCTGCTGAAGAAGGAAGGCAGCGCCGCAAGGAAGTATGCCTGTCCCGCCGCAGAAAAGAACACTGCATCGGGTACAAGGTGAGCGGCGTCTCCCTGTCCCCTTTCCCCCTTCTCTCACCTGGCGGTGTGTGTGATCGGCCGGACCAAGGTGTGGAGACGGGGGGAGGTTGCACACCTAAGTGGGCAGAAGAAACACTGCGTTGAGATGAGAGGGTACCGGGTTCGAGGGCCAGGCCTCGGTTGCGGGGAGTGTACGATTCCCCCTGCCTGCCCAGTGGCGAACATGATCCGCCAGACCCTCAAGTAGAGACCTAAGGCGCCCACAAACATACTGGCATTACAGATATAGCACTTCAGGGAAGAAGGGAAACGGCGCAGGCCCAGGCCGCAGTTGGCAGAGCGGTGTGTATGACCCAACGCCTCCCCAGTGGCAAACATGATCCGCCAGACCGGCAATTAGAGACCTGAGGCGCCCACAAACATACAGGCAGGCTGGATATAGCACTTCGCACTTGAGGGAAGAAGGGAATCTGCGCAGGCCCACGCCAGGCACGGGTGTCTGATCGGGCCCAGGCCACTGTGGCAGGGGATATAGGAAGCGTTCCACAGAGCAGCGGGCACACACAGAGGATGTGGCCAGCCCTGCAGGCCCCGGAGCAGCACGAGATGCATGATTCCTCCTGCTTTCCCAGCGGCGAGCATGACCCACCAGACTGGCGAGAAGGGGGCTGCGGCGATCGCAAACATGCAGGTAACCTGAAACCGTACCTTAGGGAAGCAGAGAGGTGGCGCAGGCCCACCCCGTGCCGGGCACTTGGGGTCGGATCGGGCCCAGACTATGATAGCGGAGGGTGGAGTAAGTGACCAAAGGAGCGGCAAGCATGCACAAAGGATGCTGCCAACCTTGCAGACCCCTGCACAACACGATCCCTTTTGGTCCTGAGGAGCACTTGGTCTGAGGGTCAATTCGGGCCCAGGCCGCAGCAATGCAACGGAGAGCCGCTAACGCAGAAGCAGAAGGTGCCCCTTCATCCCCTTTCTTCCCCTCCCCTCTCATGTACGGGCGGCAAGAACTCTGCAGTACAAGGACAAGCTCTGAATAACACAGCCCAACACACAAAATGGCAACTCTGAGCCAGTAATCACGGAAGGCGCCACGCACTGCGCTCACCACCAAGCTGGACTCCGTGCTGGCAGCGGTGGAGAAGATCGGATCCGCTCTGGACAAAACACGCTCCTTGCTGGAGTCCAAGATCGACAACGTCACCTCGGATTTCACCCTGTTACGGATTGATCATCACAAATTAGGGGAAAAAGTGCGCCTACAAGAGCAATCACTGGTGGAGCTGAACCCCATCAACCAAAGTCAAACGGCGGCCCTACAAGACCTAATAGACCACGTACATGCATTGGAAGACAGAGTGGAGGATGCAGAAGGGCGCTCGCGCTGAAATAACATCCACGTATAGGACGCAAGCCAGAGGAGTACACAAAGCGCTGGATCAGAGAACTGCTACCCACTGGCATGCTATCGCCCCAATTCATGGTCAAGAGAGCACACCGGGTGCCTGTACAGAAACTCCCCCCGGGAGCTCCCCTGCATCCATTCCTATTCAAAGTCCTCAAGTACAGGAACGGAGATATGATCCTGCAAGAAACCCGCAAACTGGCAGACATCGAAATAGGCAACAGTCAGATTATGGTATTTCCCGACTACACTGTAGAAGTACATCGCGCAGGGGCGCATACGCCGCAGTGAAACGACCACTGCGTGACCTCGACCTCAGTTACTTGTTACTATTCCCCGCCAGGCTGCAAGTGGTTGCAAAAAGCATGCTGCGCTGCTTTGATTCGCCCTTCGAAGTCTGGTACTGGCTGGAAGAGTCGGGATTATGGACAGGACCCAGATGACACATGGAAGAAGTGTCAAGGGAATCTGTCCGAAGAAGGCGCCAGCGAGGCGGGCACAACAGGCCCAGTGCATACACTGTCACAATTTCCACAGCTCCAAACTCTGAACAGAGAAGAATGGAGAGGCAGGAGGCGATACACGTAGCTGCAACACTTGAACCACGGCGCAACACCCAGACTGGCACCAAAGAAAGCCCTGGCAGATCCTCAGATACTAGTGTGCAATAGCGGATAGCATCATATGAGTCTCTGTGAACTGCTGAACCCTATAGAAGCCAGTACACGCAATTAACTGCCAACCTGGCAAACTGTCATATCGTAACTAATCTGTTGTCTACATATCTGCTAAAAAAAACAGCGCCCCCCACACACCGCCACGAACAGCGCTTACCTGATGCCGCGATTGGGGACACGTGCAACACGCACACATATCCTGCATGACGGATTGGCTGGGATGTCATACAAGCCGATCACAATCCTGAGGGACTGAATAACCCCGTCTAATCATACGCAACAAAAACCCATACTGAGCGTCGCACTGACAGTCGTTGCCATAGTTGGGCACCCCAGTTTGGACGAGCATTCTATTGGATCTTGCCCTTATAGTTATGCACGGTTTTGTTCATACTCGTGCCTTGTTCTTAACGCTATTAAATCGGAGCACACCTATGTACACCATGAGCAACAACGCCTTGCCCTCCCTGAACCGCCCTTGCCAACGTAACGACTGGACATGGCACAAGTCAACGTAGTTGCATGGAACATGCGCGGTATGCACACACCGTCATGCAGATACTCAATATAAGCCTTCTTACAGTGCAGATCTACCGGTATCGCACTACTCCAAGAGACGCACATGTCCCAAACGGAGCTAGAGTGCCTGCGTAGAAAATGGAGAGGCCAAGTGTACGGCACAGCCTACTCGGCCCATGTACGAGGTGTCCTCATCTGTGTGAGAGCTGGTATCCCAAGAGGTATTGATTGATCCCCAAGGCATATACGCATTAGTTAGCAAACGACTCAACGGCCAACTGATACTGATCGGCTCCATCTATTCCCGAACGTAAATCAGCCCTCCTTTTTAGATAGCCTAACTGGGGTGATGGCTAAATGGAATGGAACTCGATGGCTCCTTGGAGGGGACTTCAATGCTGTACTTAGCATGGACTTAGACCGGTCGTTTCCACCCCTGACCAAAACCACAGTAACATCCAATGCGCAGGCCCTCGCAGACTGGCTCTCTCCGGGGCACTAATAGATATTTTGCGTGCCCTCAACCCTGACACCTGGGTCTACTCGTATTACTCTGCGGTACATGGGCTAATCGTGAACCTAGACCGAATAGTGGATTCCCGCTCTTCTTCCTCTAGTTTGACAGATAGAATATCTAGGTCAGACACACTCCTGCCATAACCCCCAAGCACTGCAACTCACTTGGGAGTCGGGCGCCCCCTAGTCCCCTCGTGGAAGGCACAGTAGGAGACACTAGTGGAATGGGAAGCATTCAAGGTAGCAACGAGGGGACACTGCTTGGGAGCCACCTGGAGCATACCTAGACAGCTGTCCGCTGCCCTTAGTAAAATAGAAGTACAGCTCCTTCGGCACGAAACAGACTGTGAGGGCGAGGGGAGAAGAGCACATCGCCTAGAGACACTAAGCGCCTAGCAGGCCTGATAGAACACCTCTGCTGTCACAACTACACCGCACATACAGCCCGTACTCGAGCCACAGCCAATCGGGCAGTCCGACTCCTGGCCTGACTAATTCGTCAGGAACTTGCCCGCAAACCGATATGCACACTGCACACCGATACAGGGCTCCTAATACACACACAGCGCGACATCCACACAGCTATGACACAACACTACACCCAGCTGTATCAGTCCCAAGGCTGCTGCGACACACAATCTCTCACAGCTTTTCTAGACCGTATACAACTACTTGAGGCGACACCAGCACCTAGTGAGATGCTAAACGAGCCGATCACGCTGGAGGGGATCAAGGAGGCAATATCGTCCCTGGTCAGGGGGAAGACTCCGGAACCCGACAGACTCCCAGCGGAGTACTACAAGGCATGCTAGGTATCGCTAACACAGCGGTTACATGCCCTCTATGAAGCTGCGGTAGAAGCGGGACAGCTCCCGTCTTCCCTAAACGAGGCACACTTGATATCCCTACTCAAGCCAGACAGAGACCCTGATGACATGAGCTCCTATAGGCCCCTCGCCCTACTGAGCACCGACTATAAATTATTAGCAAAAGTCCTGGCCGACAGGCTTGCACAAGTGGTCCATACCCTGGTCCACGCAGACCAAACAGCTTTGTGCCATCTTGTAACTCCTCACTCAACCTGCGCCTCTTCTTTCGGGTTGCAGCTTATTCCACATGCACATGGGCAAGGCCGGGCTGGCTCACACTCGATCTTGAGAAGGCCTTCGACTCCCTAGAATGAGACTACATGTTCGCAACCCTCAGAAAATACAAGCTAGGCTCCACTTTCCTAAAGCTGACCCGCCTGCCCTACACGGAACCGTTTGTAAGAGTAAAGATGGATCCATACGTATCTGATATAATCCCAGGGCAACGAGGGATGCGGCATGGCTGCCCACTATCCCTCCTCCTCTTCGCGCTTGCGAAAGAGCCACCTGTGGAGTCGATAAGGACGCAATTAAATGATGGCATTCCGTTAGGCGATGGCACACATAAGGTGTCATTGTACGCAGATGACCTTCTGGTCTATCGAAGGGACATAAGTTACGTGCCGGGACAACTGGCCCAGATCCTACGGGACTTTGCGACCGTATCAGGGCTGAAGGTGAACGTAGGCAAATATAAACTATACGCCTTCGGCGAAGGAAACTGCAACCCGGGAATTGTACTTAACAGGGAAATGGTGCAGTGGAGTGCAGACACATTCCCATACCTAGGCATGCGAATATATCGCCACCCGCCGGACCTATTCGATGGCAACCGAGGCAGGGCGCTACAACCACCTGGTCCCAGATGCAATTCTGGAGCACACTCCCACTTGTCGTAACAGGCAGAATAGCACTCGTAAAAATGGTGGCCCTGCCGAGATTCCTTAATTACTTTGCTAACTTGCCCCTATGTGTGGCCCCCTCACCCCTTCTTTGCCACTCTAGAGAAGATGGTTAGAGACTTCATATGGGGTTCCGGTCGATGTAGAGTGGTGGCGAAGAAGTTATACTTGCTTATGGACCCGGGAGGCCTTGCAGCCCCGTGCTTCGAACACTACTACCTGGCAGCCCACCTTCAGTGGATTGCCAGATGGATGGCAGACAGCCAACGTGACGACACGGCGACCGTGTGCTCACCATACACACCACCCCAGCTCCTCTGGCTTTTTCATCCCAGCGCAAAGACGCTACCCCCAGAATCCCTGATGCTAAATGTGGCATACAGATTCTACCGCAGGAGCCTCTACATAACCCGCTGCATAACGCCCTACGCCCGCGCTCCCTTTAGAAGACACCTCTAGAGGCCAGTCTACGCTTACAGCCACCGAGTTACAACACTGGCACGAAGCAGGCATACAGTCTCTTGGAGACCTATATCACGACGGCTTATTTGTCCCCTACGAGACACTGATAGCAGATGAGGGGCTCCCCCTAGGTCAGTTCCTTCTGCATTGTTCACTAGTGGCTACACTCAGGGTGAAATGGGGCGATCTCACTACCGAACCACAAGCACATCTCACTATACTATAGACAACATGCGGCGATCAGCCTAGACCACTTCCGACACAAGTGAGAACACGATACGGGCCGTCAACTCAGACACGGAATGGGCGCAGGTGCTGGCCAGTCCAGTGAACATTCCCAGAAATATGAGATTCAGGCAAATACAGTACTACATCACTCGGAGGGCGTATTTCACCCCCGCCAAAATCAAAAGATATTTCAACCGCGCTGACTCTGCCTGTCCCAGATGTGCCAACCTTGATGCCGATCTCTTACATATGCTCTGGAGCTACACCAGCCTCAGCACATACTGGAGTAAAGTAGCGGATATATTCCATGCCTGCACCGAGGGCGATATACCCTCGACTGGCCGACATATCTGTTACACAAATTCCGTAGAACACGTAACACTAAGGTAACCTCCAGATTCGACCTCGGCATAGTGGCAGCCAAGAAATGAATCACCAGAAAATGGAAGGCACCCGACCCCCTGCACATACAAACATGCAGGCACTCCACACTTGCATGGGCCAGAGCAGAAAGCATAACGATCTGGTACAAACAAACCCTGGGCCTAAGAAAAGTCCCGATATCCGCAAATTGGGACGCAATTCTGATGGCACTGCAGCAGGATGCAGACTCACTGGACCCGAACCCGCAAGTGACCAACTTGGCTGAGTGACGCAGCGTGTGCGACCCTTACTTCTATACTAACCCAAGGCACTCAGCCTGTGACCAAATAATACACAGCCGCGTTCCAACATGCGATCTCACCAAAGGCCACACGGGAGGGCAACAGGCGCTGGTAGAACAGGCGAGACACACACAGCTCCTAGTTTTAGGTTCTCTTCCCTCAGTTATCAGCTGCACTACTCATCGTCACCTTAACAGTACCAGCTGCTGCATGTTACTCCTCACACGAAAACAAAACCGGGTAGTCCAATGGTTTCTGATGTATGCTGTGAGTCATACCATGCTCTACTCCTGGGCGCCACTGCTCATTAACACCCTCTTCATAAGTAACCGTGACACTGTAATTAATAACATGTGCATATGATGTAGCAAGGTTGGTGCATCTGAAAGAAACACGTTAGTTAGATTCCTCACCTTAGAATATCCCCAGGCGTCAGACTGGATCCGGAAGATTTTTCGTCAGCAATACCCCTTGCGCGTCGCTAGGCGTCGTCTGCGGCTCCGCGTCCGTCGTCGGCGTCGTGTGCCGGAATGACGTCGTCGGAGTACTTAGACGCCGCCCTCGCGCGCTGACGTCAGTTCTTCTTTTTTCCGCGCCAGTAAGCGCAGATCCGGGAGAGCTACCCCTTTAGTCACTTTTTGACTAACTTTTTCGATCCTTTTTGATCTTGTCTCGACTCCGGTGCCGGTAGGATGCCTGGTTTTAAAGCCTGTGCTGACTGTAACCGCCTGATGTCGGTTACGGACCATCACCGCCGGTGCCTTTACTGCTTGGGTCTCGACCACGACGCGGAGTCGTGTTCGGACTGCAAGGCCCTGACCTCGAAGGCGGTCCCGTAAGCTTCTCGAGATTCGCCACTCGGCTCCGCGAGCCTCTCGATCCTGGTCCAGGAGGAGGTCCAAGGATCGGTCGCGGAGCCGCAGCCGACGTCACCATCGGTCGTCTGGATCCAAGTCTTCGAGTAAGTCGAAGCATTCCAAGAAGTCCAAGAGGCGACACCGCCCTTCGGACTCCCCTCGCCGGTCGCGCGACTCAGCCGAGGGTCAGGGTGGTTCCACCCCCGCGGCTCCGGCGAAGCCGCAGGCGCCGCGCAAGTCCCCATACCCACCGGTCCCTGGGACTGACGCGACGCCGGCGGAGGTCAGTGCCTTCCTCTCGGCCATGAGGAGCCTGGCTCCGCCGTCGACGCCCGCTGGCGCGCCTTCGGGCCCCGCGGACCCGACTGGGCTGCCTTGCCTGCCGGCGGCCCCGGCGCCGTTGACGGCTCCGGCCTCGACGCCACAAGCGCCCGAGGGACCCGTTCCCGAGTCTCCGCCGACGCCGGTCGACCTCGTCACGCCTCCTCCGCCGGCGTCGACACCGGTACCACCCCCGACGCCGACTCCGCTCGACGTCGAGCCCCAGTTCAGCCCCGCTCCGGGCCCGGCATCGATGGACGCCGCGTTCGGCGCTGCTGGAGACACATTATGTCTATCGCCCGGCTCCGCTCCTTCCTTCTGTATACCAGGAATCGGATGATGGGGACAACTGGGTGGGATCCGAGGATCCTATGGCCGTTCAGGCTCAAATGTCACAGGACTGGGCAGATGAACTGGGGGAGGCCAGTGGCCTGGAGGAGGCCAGTGGCCTGGATACCTCTCCGGACACTGGATTCGTCTCTCCTCCGACTGTGGCTTCGGAGGAGGGCGCTGCTTTCTCTGTGGTGCTGCGCAAGGCGGCCTCAGCCCTTGGGCTCGAGCTGCCTGCCGTGGCTGTGAGGACTAACGTCCTTACTGAGGTGCTTCAGTCTGCAGCAAGCTCCACTGAGCCTCTGCTGCAATTCAATGAGGCCCTCATTGACGTTCTGCAGGGCACCTGGTCCAAGCCCTCCACAGTTCCTCCTGTGGACAGGAACGCCGCCAGGCGCCACCGCCCTGCTCCGGGCGACCCCAGTTTTCTGTCCCAACACCCTACCCCCGAGAGCCTGGTTATCCAGGCCTCTACCTCCCAATCCTCCTCCCCGACCGCCCCGCCGGACCGGGATTCCAAGAGACTGGAACAGTTTGGCAAGAAGCTGTTCTCCTCCCTTAGTTTGGGCCTGCGGTCTTTGAACACCGCCTGTCTCTTGGACCGTTATTCCCACTCTCTGTGGGATGCGGTGGAGGACGTGCTGCCCCTGTGTCCGGAGGAGGTCCGGACACGACTTACCCAGGCTCTGGCCGATGGGAGGGATGCAGCGCGACATGCTATCCGATGTGGGCTTGACACTACGGACTCGCTGGGTAGGGCAATTTCTACCACAGTGGCGCTTAGACGTCACACCTGGCTGCGGTCCACGTCATTTTCGGGCGATGTCCAGAGCACTCTCATGGACATGCCCTTTGATGGCACTCGCCTTTTTGGCGAGAAAGCGGACAGTGCGCTGAATCGCTTTAAGGACTCCCGGGCTACGGCCAAGTCCTTGGGCCTCTCGGCCCCGCGGTCGCAAACTTCCGCTTTTCGCCCCTTTCGTGGCCAAGGAAGGGGTGCCTCCTCACGTACGCCTAGCCACCAGCCGCAGAACCAACCTGCGCGCAGTCGCGGACGTGGTTTCCGCCGAGGCGGTTCTGGAGGACGACGAGGTCAGCCCACATCCACCCCGGCAGCATCCGCCTCAAAGCCTTCCTAGTCTGAGCTTTCAGGCCCATTCCACGCCAGTGGGCGGCAGGGTTTGCCATCACCTGCTCCACTGGTGGTCCATCACATCGGACAGGTGGGTGCTGCAAATCGCTACTCCCTCCCCTTCGAGACGACCCCTCCAGCCATGCCACCGCAGCACCACCGTATCTCGGGGGATCATTTGAATCTTCTCCACGAGGAAGTTTCGGCCCTCTTGGCCAAGGGGGCCGTCAAGCGCGTTCCGAGCCCAGAAGTAGGTCGTGGTTGTTATTCCCACTACTTTCTGGTTCCCAAGAAGGGCAAAGGAGGCCTACGCCCTATCTTGGACCTCCGGAACGTCAATGCCTTCCTCCGATAGGAAAGGTTCAAGATGTTAACTTTGGCTCAGGTTCTAGCTGCCCTAGACCCTGGAGACTGGATGGTAGCGTTGGACTTGCAGGACGCATATTTCCACATCCCCGTCCTGCCGGCCCACCGGCGTTACCTGCGGTTCACGGTGGGCCAAGAGCACTTTCAGTTTACCGTGCTCCCCTTCGGCCTCACTAGTGCCCCTCGGGTGTTCACGAAAGTGATGGCGGTGGTCGCAGCTCATCTGCGCAGATCAGGGGTTCCAGTCTTCCCCTATCTCGACGACTGGTTGTTGAAGGCGGGCTCGCCCCAGACAGTCGTCTCCCACCTCCAGACTACGGCGGATCTCCTGCATTTGCTGGGATTTTCCATCAACGTGCCGAAGTCACACTTGAGTCCCTCTCAGAAGCTCCTCTTCATCGGAGCGGTTCTCAATTCGGCGCAGTTCCGGGTCTATCCGCCGGAACAGCGGGTCCGGGATATACAGGCCCTGATTCCCATCTTTCGGCCTCTATCCTGGGTTTCGGTCAGGCTAGTGTTGCGGCTTCTGGGGCTGATGGCCTCCTGCATCCTACTAGTGCATCACGCCAGGCGGCGCATGCGGGCTCTGCAGTGGGACCTGAAGTTTCAGTGGTCCCAGCATCACGGCAACCTGTCAGACCATGTCTTGATCTCGGAGGGCACTGCACAGCAGTTGCAGTGGTGGCTCACGGACCGCGATTGGGTCAAGGGCAAGAGCCTCTCCCTTCCCCAACCGGAGCATGTCGTAGTGACGGATGCGTCCCTCCTGGGATGGGGTGGCCATATGGGAGAGGCGGAGATCAGAGGCCTCTGATCTCCGGCGGAGTCTCGTCTCCACATCAACCTGTTGGAGTTGAGAGCGATCCGACTTGCACTGAAAGCCTTCCTTCCCTCTGTCAGGGGAAGTGTCGTGCAGGTGTTCACGGACAACACCACCGCCATGTGGTATTGCAACAAACAAGGCGGGGTGGGGTCGTGGACCCTTTGTCAGGAGGCTCTGCGCCTCTGGACGTGGCTGGAACACCAGGGCGTCACCCTAGTGGTTCAACATCTGGCGGGCTCTCTGAACGCCAGAGCAGACGAACTCAGCCGCCGGTGCATGATGGATCACGAATGGCGTCTGAACTCCGAAGTGGCGCAAGGTCTCTTTCAGCAGTGGGGAGAGCCTTGGTTAGATCTATTCGCCACCGAAGAGAACGCGCAATGTCAGCAGTTCTGCGCGTTGGAATTTCCAAGGCGGCACTCGCTCGGCGACGCTTTTCGTCACGAGTGGAGTTGCGGTCTGTTGTACGCCTTTCCGCCTATACCACTTCTGCCCAGAGTGCTGAAGAAGATCAGGCACGACCGGGCCCAAGTCATCTTGGTGGCTCCGGATTGGGCACGAAGGTACTGGTATCCCGAGCTACTCAGTATGTTGACCGATCCTCCGATACGTCTGCCCCTTCGGAGGATCTTCTGTCGCAGCAGCAGGGGACGGTCCTCCACCCGAACCTGTCCAGCCTCCACCTCCATGCGTGGAGATTGAGCGGCGGCAGTTGATGCCATTTGACTTGCCTCCTGAAGTCTGTGATATCATTCTGGCAGCCAGGCGTCCCTCCACAAAGACGGTATACGCCTCCCGGTGGAACAAATTTGTGGCATGGTGCACAGCAAAGGCTGTGGATCCCCTTTCCGCCCCTCTTTCTGAGGTTCTACTGTTTCTTCTTTCTTTGGCCCGGCAGGGCTCTGCCCTGGGCACCCTGAAAGGTTATCTTGCTGCCATCTCTGCCTTCTTGCGGCTTCCTGATCAGCCTTCTCTTTTCAAGTCCCCTGTAGTTACACGCTTTCTAAAAGGCATTACTCACACGTTCCCTCCTGTCCCTTTTGTAATGCCTCAGTGGGACTTGAATCTTGTTCTCACATTTCTAATGTGTGCTCCCTTTGAGCCTCTTCATAATTGTCCTCTTCGTCTGCTGACGCTTAAGACTGCTTTTCTGGTAGCCATCACCTCGGCTAGACGGGTGAGTGAGCTCCAGGCTTTATCTTCAAAGCCTCCTTTTCTCTCTGTTCATCCGGACAAGGTTGTCCTTCGGCCTCGTCCCTCCTTTCTTCCGAAAGTGGTGACTCCATTTCATCTTGGGCAGTCTGTCACCTTGCCCACCTTCTTTCCGCCTCCGCATCCTTCCAAAGAGTAAGAGAGGCTCCACCGTCTGGACCCAAAACGTGCGCTCTCCTTTTATTTGGACCGCACAAAGCAGTTCCGGGTGGACGACCAACTTTTCGTTGGATACGTGGGTGCTAAGAAGGGGAAAGCTGTGCACAAACAGACCATCTCTCGGTGGGTCGTTTTGTGCATCAAAATTTGTTACTAGTTGGCAAAAAAGGACCCTCCTGTTGGGCTGCGCGCCCACTCTACTCGGGCCACAGCGGCTACTACTGCTTTGGGACGGGGTGTCCCTTTGCAGGACATCTGTCAGGCGGCGACGTGGGCTTCGCTACACACGTTTGCCAGGCATTATTGCCTTGACAGCCAAGTCCGGTGGGATGGCTTCTTTGGCCGTTCTGTCCTCCAGGACTTTCTGGTGTGATCTTGGTTCGCAGACCCACCACCGGGGATGGTATTGCTTGGGTATCTATTCTAAGGTGAGGAATCTAACTAACGTGTTTCTTTCAGATGAACAAGTTACTTACCTTCGGTAACGATGTATCTGTAAGAAACATTAGTTAGTTAGATTCCTCACCGACCCACCCATCCTCCCCGTTCTGCGAACTGACATCTAGGGTTAAGGTTATCCTTTTCAGGCCCCTAGATTTTATTTTTGGCACCAGTGTCGGTCTTTGCATGGCTCTGCGTTCCTGGCGCGGAAAGCTATGTACAAGAACTGACGTCAGCGCGCGAGGGCGGCGTCTAAGTACTCCGACGACGTCATTCCGGCGCACGACGCCGACGACGGACGCGGAGCCGCAGACGACGCCTAGCGACGCGCAAGGGGTATTGCTGACGAAAAATCTTCCGGATCCAGTCTGACGCCTGGGGATATTCTAAGGTGAGGAATCTAACTAACTAATGTTTCTTACAGATACATAGTTACCGAAGGTAAGTAACTTGTTCTACTGACACAAATGTACAATGTGCCAATTGCTGTAGTTAAAATGAAAAAATTATAAAATATTTTTTTAAAAATTAAAAAATGGGGGTAGGATGTTGAGGATGAGATTGACCAGCCATACCAAGAGGAAATTTGTTACATAGACCTCCAGGATGATAGTGACTTGGATATCTCCCCAAATACTGGACTAGTCCTAGTCATGGACTAGTTTCTGGGCCCTGCCACCGAAGACCTCACCTCCTTTGCCATGGTTGTGACAATGGTGGCAAAGGTTCTTGATCTTCAGCTTCCTACTTCGCCTGACCAAATAAGTCCTGAGCCTCTTCCATTCAGTGAGGCTCTAAACAGCGCACTTTTGAGAATCTGGGTTAAACCCTGCTCAAGCCAACCAGTTAATCACCAGTTCGCCAGGTCTGCTTCGGGTGTGTGTATTACAATTTACTCTGCAAAGTGGTGTTAATGAGTTAAATGCATTTCCAGCTGAATACAATTTTTTCCAATTCTTTCAAATTCTTAAGGGATATTTGATCTTCTTCATAAAAGTAGTTGAATACACCATGAATCAAAATGCATAACCTGTTCCTGGTTAGAAAGGATATAGCAAACCCTAAATATATATAGGTACTTTGAGCACAAAGTACCTCTGCTTAGAATGACATGTTTGTTTTATGTGACTTTCTCTGTGCTGCCATTTGCACAGAAAACTGTATCTTGTTTATTAAATGTTCGTAATTTGAATATCCCTTGTAGAAGATAGTAACATTGGTTATATGTACAGTGTGTCATTTTTCTATAACTTGAGTTACTATAAGCAAAATGTTTTTGGTGTTAGCTTCCCAAGTGGTGCAGCTGTTACTATAAGAACGTTTAGGTCTGCTATCCAACACAGTTCTTTGGAGTTTTAAAATTCTTCAAAATTGAAGCTTTCTGAGATTTCTCTGCTACTAGGGGTATTGCAACAATTTGTAGACTTTTGTAAATTGAAAACCCATGTAATGAATTATTTTTTAAGTAACATTTTACTTTTTCTTCTTTCAGAACGGCATACCATGATCCTGTAATGGGACACAAGAATGCAGCTAACAGAAAAAGCACTGGACAGTTAAACCTAAGCACAAGCCCTACAAGTAGTGGAAGTTATTTGGGAAATTACAGCAATGTAAGAAGTAACTCTTTGAGGCTCAGTTTAATGGGTGACCGGAAAGGTGACCGGCGGCGGAGTAACACACTGGATATAATGGATGGCAGGATAAACCATGGGGGTAGTTTAGCAAGGACTAGAAGCCTTTCTTCTCTTGGAGGAACAATTGATACGCAGCCCACTACTGATCCTAATAATCTAATGGCAACAATTTTCTGGATTGCAGCATCCTTGCTAGAATCAGACTATGAATATGAATACCTCTTGGCTCTCAGACTGCTTAACAAACTGCTTACTCATTTGCCTCTGGATAAACCAGACAGTCGCGAGAAGATTGAACAAGTTCAAAGTAAACTGAAATGGAGTAATTTTCCAGGTCTTCAGCAGCTCTTCCTAAAGGGATTTACTTCAATTTCAACACAGGAAATGACAGTTCACCTCCTCAGTAAACTTATTACTGTGTCTAAAAACACTTTGGTGGACCCCTCTCAATTAGCAGGTAACATAATTTTGTAAAAAGTATGCTTTGATGTGAAATTTTGCAGAAGTTTGTTTATATTTGTTATGACTTGATCTTGTTTTGATGTTCTGATTTATACTTTGCCTACATTCCTCACCTTATGAATATCCTGGAGACGGATAACTCCCCGATTGACATACCACTTAACATAATCAGTACTACCAATATGACTTCAGCAGTGGCTTTGTTCTCTACAGATGTGATGACACTGAACAAATGTATATGGTGCAGTCTAGCACACTGATGTCATTGGTCCAGGAGACTGCTGTATCCCTTCTGCTGCAAGCCCCACATGTCTTCCAAGTGTGAAACTTTTTTTTTTTAATTGCTTTTTGGAAATGCAGATACAGGGACTGAGGTTTGCTGTCCCTTACAGGCCTCCATTCCTGCATTTGTAGTCAATTACAGGGTGGTCCCAAATTCTGACTTGCCTATTCAATATCCATTAGGCAGGTTGTTTTGCTACCCCTTGAAAAGGACACTTCTGATAGATATGTCTAATCACCTTTTGAATATTTCCCAGGCGTCAGACTGGATTTTTAAAATCTCCAGCATTTCCCCTACAGACCAGCAAGCAGAACTGTGAAGCTCCGGAAATGACATGCAGAGCCTCATATAAACACCACTAATGTGTGCTGATACCAGTTGCTTTCTATGCTGTCCATGTTCCCAGACTGCAGAGCTGTATAACAGATTGTTTTGGAGCAGTGTGGGGGGCACGGGAGGGTTGGTGTGGAATCTGCGGTTAGATAGAGTATCTACCACAATGGGCGTTACTGAAGGTAAGTAACTTTTTCTTCTGATAGGTACTTCTATCTGCAGATTCCTCACCTTTTAAATACCTCCCAGGCGATGGGTCTGTAAGCTGACTCAGTCAAACATTTCTGCAGAATGAGTCCTCAAAATGCCCATCTCGGCGATCACGTCTGTCCTTGATTGTTCTGCTTGGTGAACATATTAACTGATGCCCATGTAGCAGCCTAGCAAATATACAGAATAGTTACTCCATGTGCCAATGCAGTGGTAGCAGCATTGATCCTGGTGGAATAAGCCCCTGTTATATGGCCCTTAGGGAAATTGTCGACATTGCTAAGTTAGCATGAGCTTCCCTGCCATGATGCTGCTTTTGTGCACGTTACTACATGACTTTGTTTTTGCAAGACTCTGTGCCTTTCACATGAGAACGGGCTTCTTTTCGCGTTCTCTGCCTCTCCTGCAGTTTAGTCTAAACACGATGTGCAAGGTCGATAAACAATGCCCCTTGGCATTCTTTTCTGGTTAGTCCCTAGCACCTAGACATAACATGCTACACACAGCTGCAATACTGAAGTCTCGTACTTTGATATTATGGGGTGGCATGTTGTTTTAACACATTTGGAGAAAGCCGTTCCATGGAGAAGAACTCTACTGTTCCTATGATGTAAACCTTACATCCAGGCTTTAAGGTATGGGGTCTGCTGTCAAAGCCCAGAAATCTTCCTTTAAATATAATAAACTTCTTCTAGTCAAGGGGAGGGTGGTTAGGCCTAATTGTCCTTTTTCCACAGTCTTTATATAATGACTTCCCCCTTTGTATTGTATGGAATTGTAACAATGCTAACTGTGCTGAGTTTATGCATTTTGCTGCTGGTAGTGGCCTGTATACTGTATTGTAGAGCACGATGGTTAAAAAAATATTATGAACTATTGTCAGTGACTCTTGCTCCCACGATTCCTGAGAGAGTCTGGAGTGTTGTGTTCTGGGTTGTCTAATCATTTGTAGCTTTGTGATATTTGTAGGAGAACAAATTTGACACTATAGCTAGTCAGTTTTGGGATTTTGGGTACTATTGTGATAGGTTGGTACACCCCTATACACTGAGGTCCTGTTTTCCTGCGCATAGTTCTATGTAGGGGCAGAATCCTTGCTACTCCCCCAAACCTTCCGAGAGCTGCTTCAGAGCCTTGGCTTTTTTTATGGACCATTTCCAGATGAATGCCGCACCTTTGTCAACCAAGCTTTGGTGAATGCTGGGATGTGGCAAAGTTTGTCTTCCTGTGTGGGCTGGACACCACATACTCCCTGGGTAGAACCATGGCTTCTATTGTGTAGCCGCGTCACTACAACCGATTACGGCCCACTGGGTTCTCAGGGGATTCCCAGCTGTCTCTGATCGACATGCCCTTTGATGGCTCCTGCCTTTTTGGGGTCAAGGCAGACGTGGTGCCTAAGCGCTTTAGTAAGAGCAGGGCCACTGCCAGACTTTTCGGACTTTCTTTATCTGCCCAGCCGCAACAGCATTCCTTTCACCCCTACTGCGGACATGGAAGGGGAAACTTTGGGAGCACCAGCAATACCCGTTCGAGCAGCCTGTCCAGTCAATTCAAGGACGGTGCCACAGAACACAAAGGATGTAGGAGCCAGTCCCAGCATGCTGCCCAGTCTCCTGCCTCTCCAGCTGCTGTAGTCCCCAAGCCCCATTAGTATGCTCTCCATCCAGCACAGTTATTGACAGGATGAGAACCTGTATATAGCTGTGCACTGTTCACAACGCGCCTTCTGGCACAGTGTGGTTGTTTAACAAGTTGTACATTTATTTTTCAACGTTACAACTGGTAATTTGTGAAAGAACATAACAGGCTGTACATAACAATATTTCAGTAATGTTTGACAATGAACAATACAGATAGTATTAACATCATAAACATCTGTAGTAATTGTCATCTATAATATTTTCATTCACATGGCTCAATAAAGTTGTTTGACATTAACAGATTCGTGATCATATATAGGTCAATGCCCAATGCATTTCGGAACCTTGCGGTTCCTTCGTCAAAATTGCAGTATAAAACAGTTTAATCAATAACCACAGGAGTGCTCTCCTCTCTTATAACTCCATCCAGCACAGCCATCCTCTTGGAGCCAGAAATCAGGCACCACCTGCCCCAATGGTTGCCACTGGCAAGTGGATGCTTTAGATTGTACAGAAGGTATATTCCCTACTATTTGTGGCAATACCTTGGCCTCTCCCACCATCCCCTGAAGGGCTGTTGGAGGATCATTGCTTCTTATTCGGTCAAGGAAGTACAAGTTCTTTTGGCTAAAGGAGCAATTGAGAGGGTGCCCGTAACAGAAGTAGGGTGTGGTTGCTATTACCGGTTCTTTCTGGTGCCGAAAAAGGACGGAGGCCTCTGCCCTACACTAGGTCTATGCCCTTTCAGTGTCTTTCTACGAAAAGAGAAAGTCCAGATTCTCACGTTGACTAAGGTTCTGTCTACCCTGGGTCCCGAAGACTGGATGATAGTGTTGGACCTACAGGGCTTATTATTTCCACATCCCCTTCCTGCTGTCCCACGTGCGTTTCCAGCGAAGATGATGGTCTACAAACATTTCAAGGTCTCTGTGCTCTTCGGTCTTCCCAATGCCCCTCCCTCCGGTGTTCACAATGGTGATGTCTGTGTTCGCAGCTCGTCTGTGGTTGCAGCCATCTGTGGAGGTCAGGATTCCAGTCTTGTCCTACCTCGACCACTGGCTGTTGAAGGGGAGCTCATCCCAGGCAGTTGTCGCCCACCTCCAGACCATGGCGGCCCATGTGCATATGTTGGGGTTCACTATCATCATGCTAAAGTCATACTTGGCATCCTCTCAGATGCCCATTTTCAGCTGAGCCATTCTGGAACATAGTGCAGTTCCCCATCCTACCCTCCTGAGCAGTGAGTCTGGGATATTCAGGTTGTGTTTCGGCTTCTGTCCTGAATTTCGGTGAGACTGACTGAGAGGCTGCTGGATCTCATGGCCTCATGCATCCTGCTGATAAAGCACGCTCATTGGCACATGTGGGCTTTGCAGTGGAATCTAAAGTCCCAGTGGGCGCAGCATCAGGGAATCTTTCCGACCTGGTCCAGATATCATAGGGAACTGCAGAAGGTCTATAGTGGTGGCTGAGGAAGTGTGATTGGGTCAGTGGCAGACCCCCTCTTACTTCCACACCTGGAGCTCACAATGGTGACAGATGCATCACTCCTGAGTTGGGGCTGCCATCTGGGAGATGTGGAGATCGTAGACCTCTGTTCTCCCACGGAGTCTCAGCTTCAAATTATTGGGTTTAAGGGCTATTTGCTTGGCACTGAAAGCCTTCCTTCCTTCCTTCCATCTATCAAGGCAAGACTGGTGCAAGAGGTAATGGACAACACCATCAGCCATGTGGTATTGCAACAAACAGGGCGTGATGGGGTTTTGGGACCCTGTGCCAGGAGTCTCTCCACCTCTGTACTTGGCTGGAGAGTCAGGACAATTTCCTGGTTGTGCAGCACCTGGCAGGCTCCCTGAACGTCAGGGTGGACATACAGAGTTTCCGATGCCTCATGGATCATACATGGCATCTACATCAGGAGGTAGTGCAGGGCTTCTTTTGGGACTGAGTAGAGCCTTGGTTCAATCTGTTCCCCACCACAGAAAACGCGCAATTTCAACACTTTTGTGCACTCGAGTTTCCAGAGTGGCTCTTTCTCTGAGATGTGTTTAGCCTTGAGTGGGACTCTGGACTCCTGCATGCCTTTCCACCGATACCACTCCTGCTAGACTTCTCAAGAAGATCAGAACTGACCAGGCCCAAGTCATTCTAGTGGCTCCGGATTGTGCACAGAGAGTGTTATCCTGAACTCTGGAGCATGAGTATCTGTCTTTCAGTCAGGCTGCCCTTTCGGGAGGATCTCCTTTTGCAGCAGAGTGGCAGGGTCTTGCACCCAAACTCTGCACACTCTTCTCCTTCATGCCTTGAGATTGAACAGCCACATGTGAGGGTCTTCAATCTCCCTCCCGAAATCTGTGATGTCATCTTGGCAGCCAGGCTTCCATCTACTAAAACTTTCTACACCTGCCATTGAGATACGTTTGTGGCCTGGTGTTCCTCATATCACATGGCCCCCTCTCTGCACCTCTGTCGGGGGGTTTGCTGTTAGTTCTATCTTTAACATGTCAAGGTCTTGTCCTGGGTACTGTAAAGGGTTACTTTTCAGCTCTTCTGAAGTTGCACGATCAACCCTCCCTGTTAGTCACCAGTTGTGATTCGTTTTTTGAAAGATTTGCAACATTTATTCCCATCTACTCCCTTTGTGATGCCTTTGAGCACCTGCATAGCTGCTCTCTCATGCTCTTAAACATCACAACGGTTTTCCTGGTAGCCATTACATCGGCCAGGAGGGTCAGTGAGCTTTAGGCTGTCGGTCCACTCTCCATATACCAACTTCTTCCCTGACAAGCTGGTCCTTTGACACATGCCTCTTTTCCTTCCAAAGGTAGTCACCCCCTTTCATGTTGGCCAGAGCATCACTCTGCCTGCTTTCTGCGCTCCATCTCATCCTTCCTAGGAAGAAGAGAGACTCCATAGTTTGAACCATAAGAGACCACTCTCCTTCTATAATGACGACTGCACCAAATACTATAGGGTGGATGATCAACTCTTCATTGCGTTCTCTGGAGTGAAGAAGGGCAAGCAAGGCTGTGCAAAAACAGACTATCTCCCAATGGATTGTACTTTGCATAAATAATTGCTACACACTGTCGAAGAAGTAACCCCCTGAGGGCTTGCAGGCTCACTCCTCCAGGCCCATGGCTGATTCTACTGCGTTAGTGCATGTGGTACCTGTCCTAACCATCTGCCTTGCTGCCACGTGGTTGTCCCTATTCACATTCACAAAGCATTACGGCTTGGATAACCAGGTCCATTGACACCAGCCTTTCGTCTTCTCGGTCCTCCAGGACTTTGTGGTCTAAGTCTGTTTGCAAGCCCATCTACAGAGGAGTATTGCTGAGGTATCTATTCTAAGGAGAGGAATCTGGGGCTAGATTCAGTTGTGTAGGAGGCAAGATTAGACAAACTAAATGATGGCTAGGGAGAAGAACTGGATACTCCCTATCAAAATAAATGAGATCTAATGTGCATTAATAGATCTGGTGACTGATGAGACACTTGCGAGTAATGGGCTCCTTTTGAGTTTTGCTCCACTTGTGCGCCATCACTGAGATCACGATTGTTGGTGATCTATGAGGGGGGATGTCTGAAATTGGCTTATCACAAAGCATCAGGGAGGCCATTATATTGACCTAAATTGTATAGTGCGCTATCAATGTTGAACTCTGATCATACAATCTTAGCTAAGACCCTGTCAAATAGAATTATGTTGATACTGGCAACACTGATCTATCTCTAGTAGACACAAAAATATGAACATTAGGTGCTTATTTCGTGTTATGGTGAAATGCCCACAGACATATGACGTACCAGGAGTGATATCCTTGGATATGTTGAAAACATTTGACACTTGGCAACTGAAATACTTGTTTGCCACTCTAATCTACATGGTTTTTAGGGGGTGATCCAGAAATGGGTTACATTTTTCTATATCCGTCTAGTGGCTAGACTAAGGGCTGAGTGAGGAATGGCCAAATGAAAGGGGCACAAGACACGCCTGCCCGCTGTTACCGCTGATGTTTCTCTAGGAGTGGAGCAATTAACAGTTCATTTTAGACAGCAGGGCAATTTGTGGGGCATACAGATTTTCCTTTGTACACATAGCTAGCACTGCCTCACCTCCCAATACCCTTAGAATGTACGATATTTCGAGACAGTGGTGTCCATATATACCACAAAGACATGGACATCTTGGATGTGAACACATGCCGGACATTGAAGGTGTCAAGATAATTGGCAACATTCCGGAAGAAATGGCAGCTGTCCATGGCAGCCAGAACAGCAATTATAAAGATGATTGTGTTCCCACAAGTGCTATATCTCTTAAGATACTGTGGCAAATATTTGGTATCATGAATAGTCTATTGGCAAACATGATTTGGAGGGGACTTGAACATAGATGGATGATGCTGAAGCTACAGCTGCCAAATCAAGGAGTTGAATTCCTTGTTCAAGACCTGGAATTGTATTGTGTGTTAGAGCTGTAGTGGTTGGCCAGATGTGTGCGAGTCAGACCTGGTGTGGAAGTGTTATCTGGAGGACATCTCCAATAAAGGAGATATGTGTTTGAGACTTTTTGAACCTCATAACAGAAATATTACTTTATTGAGATTATGGAATGTAGCTATATACAGCTGCCCTAGAATACTGATATGCACCAAAACTAAGCATAAGCACTAGGGCTTCTGTTGTGGTCCCCACCTCCAATTAATGTAATCATAAAAGGGTAGATGTACGCAGAGGCACTACTGTAAGGTAGAGGCACTGCAACCTTGCCCAAGCCCCATACCAGTGCCAGTAGATCTTTGTGGGCTGGAGAAAACTGCTGCCAGTGAGCATCTGACATTGATGACCAAACTGTTTATTGTTGGGTTACCCTTTGTATGAAGGTCTATTATGCCGTGGCCAAGAAAGTCCCTTTGGCTAGCTTTTATGTACTCTCCCACGAGGGCCATACCAGCTTTTACGGTTCCTTACTGGGTGTTCAGGTATCTGATATTTGCTAGCTGGCCACTTTTTCTTCATTGCATATCTTTTTCAAAACATTGCTAACAGCTTAGGTGCACAGTGGCAGGTAATCAGCCAGGACTGTGTTGCTGGACTTTCTTGGGTAATTGACACTAGTAAATCCCTCTTACTAGATCGGTATATCTGTGGGGACACATGATAAATTGAGGAATCTGTAGGAAAAAGTATCATCAGAAGAAGTTACTTATCTTCTGTAGCATTATTTTTGGTGGATACTATATCTTCCATTAGATTCTCAGCAATATCTCTCCTCCATTTTTAAGATAGTGTCATTCATATTAAGATGCAAAAACAACAGTTGATGGACAGAATGCAGAACAATGTCATACATTCACCCCAGTACAGAGATCTGGGCCTAAATCCATCGTTCTTTTGCTCACCATGCCATTTCAGTTCGAACCCAGCCCTATGCAAATCAGTCTTGACCCTGTGCCTCATGGGAACAGTCCAGCCTGAACTGCCAAGCCAGGTTCTCCCTGAACTGGAAAACAGCAACCTAGGACAGGTTTCAGGGTTTCACCCCTCTTCAGCCAGGATAGCTTGATTCCAGTGGCATGGAGAGCATGGGACCCACGTCTGGGCATACCCGTCCCACTCGGGGTGACAAATGCAAAAACAACAGTTGATGGACAGAATTCAGAGTCATACATTCACCCCAGTAGAGAGATCTGGGCCTAAATCCATCGCTAAAGAATGATGATGGATTAAACCCAGATCAGTTGACTGGGGGTGAGTGCTTGCATTGTTCAACACTTCGTCCATCATCCCCGTTTGGTTTTGCTTGATTCGCCCTAAGTTGGCAGGGTATGCCCAGACGTGGGTCCTTTGCTCACTTTGCCACTGGATTCAAGATAGCCTGCCTGATGACGGCTGATTAGCCAAAAACCGGTCCCAGGATGCTTCTTTCTGGTCCAGGGGAGACATGGCTTGGCAGTTCGGGCTGGACTGTTCCCATGAGGCACAGGGTCAGTTGCATATGACCATGTCTGAACTGGGGTGGCTGAGTGAGCTAAAGAATGATGATGGATTAAACCCAGATCAGTTGACTGGGGGTGAGTGCTTGCATTGTTCAACACTCCATCCATCATCCCCTTTGGTTTTGATTCATATTAAGATGTCATGCTACACAATTACATCTGTGCTGTTATTGTTGCTGATGTTTAGCTCTGTCTGTTGCTGTCCACCCACCTCGGCTGAAGAAAAAAGCAACACCCTGAAGCCAAACCATGCCATCTATAATCTGATGTTGTCTTATCTGGGAGGGCAAGAGGCTTATAAAAAATCCTTCCAGGTACCAGACTGGTCTGGAAAAGCTTTTCCCATTGATATCATTCCAGTGGCATCATGATGATACTGGAGCATATTTTGAGCCAAGTGGCTTGCTAAGATCTACCTCTTTCTGATAGAGATTTAACTGCAGATTCCTCAACTTGTAAATTTCTAGCCAGTGCCAAACTGGTACTTGAGAAATGTTGCTAGCTATCCCTTTGCCCATCCGTAGATGGCATGTCATCCATCCCTCCATGGAAATATCAGAGCCACTATATCTACTCCACCTGTTCTGTTCTTACGCTGACATCCGTTCCTTTCTTTCCATGCTTTCTCACGGTGCGCCTTTGTATCATGTCAAATTGACATAAATTCCTCCCTCTGTTCTATAGAAGAGACTCACCTCCACATTAACGCTGCAGATGCGAGCAATGCGCTTGGCACTGAAGGTGACCTCCTGGCCATCAAGAGGGAACCATTACAGGTTCTTACGAACAGTGCAGCCATCTTGTTGTAAGGCAACAAATAGGACAGTGTGAGGTTATGGGTTTCTTTTCCAGGAGGCGCTACGTCTCTGGAAATAGCTGAATGCTCAGGTCTTCTCATTGGTTGCTCAACAACGTGGAGGATCTTTAAACGCTAGGGCTCAGTCGTTGGCAAATGGATTATGAATGGTAGTTACACTCAAGAGAAAGACAGACAGGATCTATTAACTATTAGATGAAAAATATCAAAAGAAGAAAACGCAAGAAGATTAAGTCTGAACTTCTTGTAGATTTCGGGACCAATTCGAGGACTGGTTTAAAAACATTGTGGCATTTTACACGCAGATACTGTTCTAGGCAAAACCCTGAACATATACACAAGACTGGGTCTAAGAAGGTATGTACACCATCAACTGCGGTACAAATCCCTATATCTTTGGGTATTTTATACTCCCCTCTTTTCTTAGGTTGGGGTAGTCACCGACAGCCATTCACCTTCCATTTTTATTTTTTTTTAAAACTTAATACAGAGTTGTTACTTATGGCAATCCCCACTAATGATCCTCTCAGTGTAAGAACTCGCACGTCACATACACCGGGTGTTTTTAACAATCCTTTGAAAAAAAATCCTTTGACCGGTGGAGAAAAAGAGCTCCGTGAGGCCTTGGGTGATTTGTATTACAGCTGAAAGCCGATCCACTACGAGGACTCACATATGGAGCTAGTGCTGTGACCTATAAAAATAAAAAGGAGCTGGTACGCAGACCAATGGCTCAATAAGGTCCCCGAATGAGGTGGGGAGCTGTTGTCTGCCGGTGACTGCGAGGCCCTGAGTGTGCAACTACAATAATACCACAGGGACATACTGGCAAGTAAATGTGTAGATCTACCTCAGGTGGGACAAGGGCCTATTCCAGCATTATTTTATGCCGACGATGCGGTATTAATGGCCCGTACTCCCATTGCCCTGCAGTGTCTGGTGGGCGAATTTGCTCAGTATGTGTCTAACTTGGGGTTAAAAATCAACATAGGTAAAACCTTCGCTATGAAGATTGGGAAGAAGGCCACCCGCTGCCTTGACATTTCCATTGAGGGATCTACCATTCAGTTTACATATTCTTTTTCATATTTGGGCATTGTTTTTAATCAATCAGGGTATTTGCAAGGGGCTATTAAATCAAGGCGACTCCATTTTATGAAAACAAAAATGGCCCTATTGAGTTTTGCCAGTCAGTGTGGCTTTAAACATCCAAAGGAGATGACGACTATTTATAATGTAGAGTGCAGATCCTCTGCTATGTATAGGGCTGAGCTATGGGGGCATGGAAAGATCGATGTATTGCAGCTTGAAGAAAACTCTTTTCTCAGGTCTCTCCTTGCACTCCCGAAAAGTAGCCCAACATTTGTATGTCACTCTGAATTAGGTGCCCCCTACCTAGCAGACTTGATTAGGATCCAACCAGTGCTATTATGGCACAAAATATGGTCATCTGAATACACTACTTTAAATCGAGCCATAATTGCCGACTGCCAAAAATCCCCTAAGGTTTTTAAAATTCCATGGCCCAAGTATGTCCATAATTGTTTGGTAAACCTTGGCTATCCTGAATATTTTACCCTCCCCGATAGTTTGGCCACTGTGCAGAGGAAAGCCTTGAAGTTGAAATGTATCGCTTTCTTGGAAGAAATCAGATTAGCATCTGAAATCTGTAAACCAACTGTGTTGAGGAACCAATTGATCTTGACTAGTGTTTACATGCAACCATATCTAGCTAACGTGTATAATTCTCATCACCGGTTTGTGCTCACCCGTTTTCAAATGGTTATTTTCCATCACTTAATCAGTTTTCCTAATTTTAAAAATTGGTCAGCCGACATGTGGAACGTGTGATGATTCTTCATCTCAGAACACTATGCACACTGTATTTTTATGTAAACACTTCTCATGTCTGAGACTTATAAAACCCTTGTTACTCCAGTTGGGTTTCAGATATTGTCACCCAGCGTATACCTATTTGCAAACGTTACCAGACATTTTTACTTATTTTGTAATGTCGCGTTTTTTGTTGGCTGTCATCAACTATAGGAAGCAGCTGTAAACAGTAATCAAATTGTGTCATGATGTTAGCCTTTTTTAATACTTTAAGCCTGCACATTTTTATAAGGAAGAATTTTGTACATTGTTTTAAATTGTATTCCTGGTCATTTTTAATCATTGTTATCGATGTATTTTGTGGCTTTTAGGATTCACTTTGTGACTTTGAATAAAGCTTATTTTGATTTAATTTGAGTCAAATGTCCAACTAACTATAACGTCCCTGAAACCTGTTTTTTTAGTGAATTTCAAAGGTTTTTTAAATGCTAATTCCTAACTATGACGTCTGTAAAAACCTATGGTTTTTTCAGTGAGAATATATATATATATATATATATATATATCCATCCTTGAAACTTTCAGAGGAGACAGTTTACCTAGTCACTGTTAAAATGCTGTGGAATTTTGTCAGCATTTGGATGTGATGTCGGAGCATATATATATATCAATCAAATGTGATGCCTGAGCAACATCTTACTTGCCCTGAATGTGGGGGATTTGTTGCCCATAGGTGTTAATAGGGGTTTGCAGGAGGTCCCAGCACTATCTGTTCTTCAGGACAGATATGGATGAGTAAGGGATTAATCTGGTTTAAATGAAAATACCATTCTACTTTCAGTAGAAAAGAAGGATGAGTTCTTAGAGAAATGTAATTATGAAAAATGGTGTACAACACATCAATGCAAAGAGCTTGAAGCATGCACATCCTTCTCTAGCTTCTGTTGAAGTCGCCAAATAAAATAAGTTCAGATGCTTTGAGGTGTATGTCCTACAGTATTCTGTGGTGCAGTTATTAATAATTTCTGGAATCAACCCTGGCTACCTGTGTAATGCAACTTTTGTAACTTTGAGGAACCTGTAAAAAGTAATTTCCAGTGTTAGCATAAGATGCTTGCCTTTATTGGTTTTCCTTCTGATGAAGCTCTCCTGATGGCATGTTTATCATTAGTAACATTGTTTCAGGTTTTTGGTTATTTTTTTTAATGTTTCATCTTATTTTAATCCTGCCCCCCTGTGGATCCAGGAAGATAATTTGGAACTAAATGACCCGCTTCATGACACCCAGGACATTTCTTATGCAAATTTGCAGTTGATGCAATATTAGCACCCCTGCTAGAAAATGTTCCAGATCTGTTCTGAAGCCTGGGAAAATGTTTATTTTGAGATATCTGTAGTACCAGTATGTGTCCATAAAAAAAGTGTCTGATGACCTTCATTGAAACCCTCTGTTTTTATGTCACATCTTTTGAGCACTCAAAAGACATACGTGTGGCTTTAGATACTGTGGAAAAAAGAAAAAAACATGCAAGCAATTTTCCCTCTCTCCTCTGGACCATAATTACAGATGTTCGTGGAGGTTGTTGTTAGCCAGTAGACCAGCTGCATATTAACTAAGAATGCCACCCTGAGGCCCCAGAATCAGTACATACAGGCAAAATTTGGTGTTTTATATTAGTGTTAATATGTGCTTATCTAATGTAAATTATATGAATTCGGATTATCATAATAATGGATTACTCTGAAATGATTAGTATTTTAAATGTGACTAGAATATAGTCCCCAAAGAGTTTTCATCACACATCCCTAATCAACTAATTTGGAACTCTCTAATTGCCTTATTGCATCATGTTATGCTTTTGTGAGGCTGAGCCATGTAATACCCAGCATATCTTCTGTAGACAAGGTCTTCAGAAGTCCCCAACTGACAGCATGCCTCCCATCATCTGATCTCCTTCTCCACCCTGCCCAGTTAGGTAAAGCTTATGTACATTTTTACTCTGTAGCTATGCTACGGAGCATATTTCACTCTGAAAACTATATTGAAAATTGAGTTGAACATAACACTTTCATTTGATGCCTTTGGAAGTTTTTTCAGAGATCTGTAAGTACAAACAATACATTTTAATCTGGAGTAAGGATTTACCTTGTAACTAGTGCTTTTGTTGCTGTTGAGCAGTTAAAAAATAAAACTCTACTTCACTTTAAGCAGGTAGCAATTTTACCCATACAAATTTAAAAAAATACTCTGGTAGCTTAGCACAAATTAAGCAACAAACACATATTAATTTTAAGGCCTTATGCAAATTTAGGCCACGTTAGCACACATAAATACATACCATGCTAACCTTATGTCTGAGCTTATCAAGTGTATTAATCTTATCAAAATATGTAAAGGCAGGTGCAAAATACACAGGGAATGGTAAATTATAATGCAACCAAAGATGTGTTTCTTTTTCATTTCTCTTTTGCTAGGAAAAAAATACATATTTGTTGGAGCTTCTTTTAGTGTGCTGTAGGATGTGAGGAAATTTTAATTTGGGCCCATACCTTTTTAGTTCTGACAAGTTAGATTATTTATACCTCGTGATAAATATTGTATCCTAGCTATACGTTTTAATGAAACTGTTAGGAATTGTAAAGTCTTTACCTTTGCCAGTTCTTTGAGTTGTTTTGTGTTATGAAAAGGCTGACACATATCACAGGCAAAATAATAATTAATTTAGTCACTGGTTTCTAAGGCACTAGGTTTCCAGTTGCCTCAAAGTGTAACCACCACAAAGCACTGCAAGTTGTAAATAGCTGCGCCTCAGTACTGCAGCAGTGGCTCATCCACAGCACATCTTTGTTTTTACGTGTAACTGAGCAGGCAGAGCACTGAGCCATTCAAAGAGTTTGGTTTTGCACATTATTGCAATAGAAATTCCAAACTTATTTAAAGGGTATTAAAGGTTTGATCGTGATTTATTTGTTCAAATATGAATTTTGTATTTTGATTATACACTTTTTTTATTGTTATGCAGGATTTGCACTCAACATTTTGTGCTTATTACCTCACCTGATTCAACATTTTGATAACCCAACACAGTTCTGCAAAGAAACAGCTGACCGAATAGCAAAGGTTTGTAAACTTGTACTGAAGAAAAATTCCTGAATGTTTTCAATCCTTGCCTACTCTTCTTTCGGAATAAAAAATGGTAATCTTTGAAGTTATTTTAAGATCAGTTTCTAATTGACGTGGGTAAAGGTATAGTGCTGGTTTCTAAAATACCACCTCTTGTTGATCTTAGATGAAAGTGACTTGTTACTTACTTAAATTGAACCTAAGTAAGTGATGCTCATTTTGTCGAAGTTCATATGTTACAGATGTCACTTATGTGTTTTTTGCCATTTGGATAGTTTACTTGATGGTTAATTGATCTCCATTTCTGCATGATTAAACGAATCAAGAAAAGTCTTTAGATTGTATTGGCTAATGAATACAAAATTCACAGATTGCTCACCTTTAGAATATTCACTAGCTGCCAGAGTGGATCCGAAAACTTTTCATTGAATGCTTCTGCTTGACACTAGGTGGTGATGTGTGGCTCCACGTTGGCCACCTTCTACTCCAAAAGCGATGGAGTGAAGCCATATAGAAGTGCCACCCCTACGTGACAATTGTGAGAAGTTGGCCTGATATATGATGTCACTAGTTCTAGTGTACACCTTGTATCAGTCCAAACAACCCTTATGGTGATTGGTTGTAAAGCCAACCTTATAGACCAGCTATCCTAGTGGTAGCATGGACAAGAGCAGTCTTAGGCTAAACTCTGTATGGCATGTGAAGCCAGCTGTTCTACCATTTGCAATCCCTTGAATACCAAATGAAAGGACACCACAACAGATATATTATAAAAATAGAATGTATTTATTCTAGTCAAAATACCCTCAGCACTCTTTATGAGATTCGAGGTAAGTACAACACAGTCTTATTTAAGCATACATTAAGTCACACAGGTAAGTAATACAGTTAGGCCCTAGGGGCCACGCAAACCATATACTAAGTAAGTGGTATAAGGACCACTGTCACGAACACAGGTTAGGCCTAGGGAATCGCTGGGGCTACACTATACTACCAATTGCTAGGAAGTGGGAGGCCCACGGGATTCAGGTGCAGAGTGGAAACACTCACGCGTAATGTGTAAAAGTCGATAGAAATAGAAGTGTTTAGAATTAAAGAGTTTTAGGACACTTCGGAAGCAGCTAGGAGTTAGAGACTTGGAAACTAGATCCTAGGATAGTCAATACCCTTGTGAGCACCGGAGTACTCAAGTTACCTAGCCCACGGGCTGCGGGTGCATAGGTGTGAACTTGCGTCGGGTTTCGTCGTCGACTGCTATGGATGCCTGAAGAAAAGATGCTGACAGGCAGTCAGTGAAGAGTGTCCGGTGGATTCCAAGGATGGAATCAAGAAGAAGGATACCTGCAAGCAGAAGGGACAGAGTCTAGGTCACCAGCCAGGAACCAGGAAGGAACCCAGCGATGTCGTGAAGATGCCGGTGAAGAGGTGAAGCTTGTCGCAGCAGCCACGGGTACCAGGAGGCGTCGATGACGACCAGAACCAGGAGCCAAGCTGCCCCACGAAGGCTCTTGCTGTTGGCGGCGTCGATGTCGAGTTCGGACCCAACAAGCCTTGGCAAGCGCAACCCACGCAGGATGAAGGATTCGCTTCTGTTGCAGACCAGGAAGGCCTGAGGTGCTTCTCTTTCGCAGGGAAGCAAGGGCCAGTCTGGAGGAGCCAAACCAGCGGTGGAAAGTTTAGGGTTCGTCGTCACAGAGGCTACTAGCCAACGGGCAAGTAACCGAACAGACGCGTCGAGCAGGAAAATGCAGAAGGGCCCCATGCAGAACTCGTGGAGTGTGGAGGGCTGCTCTTCGGTGCAGATGGTGCTCGGGGTTGGGGCTTCTCAATCCCCAGAGCACAACTTCGAGGATGCCTCAGAAGCTGCGCTGGAAGCTAGTAGCCAATTTTCCCAGGTAGCCGGTCCCACGTCGCCTCCACGGATCTCAGCTTTGCTGTGGATGTGGATCAGGGTCGGAGAAGTCTGGAAGTCAAGGCGCTGGTCGCGCTCTGCAGTCGGTTCCTCGTAGAACTTGGGCAAAGCAAACGGCAGTCGCTTGATGGTCCCTGTTTGCACAGGGTGGTCACTCCTTGGCCACAAGGGAGTTTCTTCAGTCTTCTTCCGTAGTCGAATGTCGAAGGTCCAGAGTTTCTGTTCAAGTTGCAGTTTTTCAGGATAATCTAAAGTCCTAGGGACTCAGCTCCCACTCTTGTACTAATCTGGGGGGTGGGTTACCTTCTAGGTCCCTCCTATGGGTGGGACCAGGGAGGGGGGTGGTTACACCCCCTTCCCTTTATCCAGTTTCGCGCCAGGACTGGGACTGGAGTGCCCCAGCACCGGTTTGAACCGGACTATGCATGGGACACCTTGTGTGCCCCAGGCAGTGTCTCGTTTCATTCATCCCTCCCTGCCCCAATACACTAAGTCCTGTCTAGGGTGGTGCTAGCACCTTCCAAGGCAGGAAACCTATTGTCCAAGCCTCCCTCGCTGGAAGGACTCCCAGCAGCAGGAGGTCAGACTTGTGTCTGTGGCAGCAGCATCCATTTTGTGATGCTGGGGCTCTGGTTAACTTTAACCGAGTAGTAGGTCTTCAACATGTCTTCTCCCTCTAGAAGGGGGGAATACTATCCTCACCGCCAGAAATGGTGTGGGGGTAGTATTCCAAAGTGTTAGACACCTTACACAACATGTTTTGATAAAGCCACACCATAGTTACCTTAACCGCGAGGATTATAATGTACTTTAAGAGTATATGGTAGGCAATATCATAGAACAGCTATAAGGACATGGTTCCGAAAGCTGCAGACAGGCTCAGCTCATGCTAGAGCACCATCTCACATGTTACCAAGCACTTTGCCTTCAGGATTGTTAAGGCCTGCCATAGGAGTGACTGATAGGTTACCCATGTGTCTATATCTACGGTAGGTATAGGAAAACTACACCTAAGCAAGGGGTGATTACACAACCTTGCCCCAGCTGAGTGATCAGCCAGTTGTGTCATAATGGAAGGCCATCCAGGGGTGGCATAATACATGCTGCAGCCCCTGGTAGGCCTAGGGTACACCTATGCCCTGGGTACCTAAGGTACACTGTACAGGGCCCTAGAAGGTGATCCTTACCAATTGGGTTATGTACCTAAAGTACATAGTATGAATTTAGAGAGAGAACAGCTGGGCTGTGGGTCTGATTAGCAGGCCCACAGCCACATCTAAGTCGAAAACCAGTGAAGCAAAAGCAAAAAGGGGGGGTGAACATAGAAAGCAGACCCTACTCTCCTACAACAATGTCCGTTCCTTTCCTTACTTTCTGCTTCTCTGAACGCAGATCCAGAGCTCCACTCCATCTTTGATCGTAATTGACAGTTCCAGATCGATATGCCGTGTGCAAGGGATTGCTGTCCCCACCTAAAAATACAGGGTTCAAACCATGCTATGATTGCAAGAAACCAATGTAAATGACAGACCCGAATGAGATACGCCTCTCATGTTTAGGCTTAAGGCACTACTCCAAGTTGTGTGAGGAATATGACCTCATGCATCCGACAATGATCCGGGGCTGTGAAGCGAAACTGTGTGTTGCTGAAGTTATGATGAAATCACGGACCCAGCATAAGTCTTGCTACACAAGAGAGGGCTCCGATGGCTTTGAGAACAAAGTCATCCAGTAAGTTGACGTACAAATCGAAATAGAGGTGGATTGTTACTCCTGCTATTTCTACTGTGGAAGAAGAATGGAGGCCACCAATTGATTGCTGTCTATATTTATGCAGCATTGTTGCAAAATTTGAAGGGCCCACAAGAAACTTTCAATAGTGCAACAGTACATATCATCCACTCAGTTGCAGTCAGTGGGTCCATAACAGATTTATGCCAACTAACCCTAAAGCCGTAGGCATCTCTATAGATATTAAGGATCAGGATGATTCTGGGAACTGACAACTGCGGACGCTCCTGATATAAAAGAACGTCATCCGCAGAGAGAGAGAAACGGTCTTCAATACGATCTCCCCAATCCAAACCCCATATTTCAGCACCTTTCCTGATAAAGGTCACCGGTTGTCCCATTGCTAGGGCGATTAGGAGTGGAGAGATCAGGCATCCCTGCCTTGTCCCTCTTTCTGTCTAAAAAAGCGTCAAAAAGACTTGAGGGCAAGGAGTAGAGCAGATGAATATATGCAGTAAATCTAGGGCTAAAATTTGTTTACCTCTGCACTTAATTTAAAAAGGACTACTGTACTGAGTCAAATGCCTTCTGAATATCCAAAGCAACCAAAGCTGCAGGGTACGGAAGCTTCACAGAAGCAAGGGCGACTTGAATGCACCTCTGGCATTGTCTGGATCCCTGTGTAGGCATAAAGCCAAAGACCAAATCACTCAAGTTAACCTAGAATCTAGTTTAATTGGAAGGAAGATCTTTACCCAGATGGATTCAAAGTCTGCCCCCTTCAGCTTTCTTTAGTGTAAACCATAGCTTCAACCCAGCAGCCCTCTGTGCCAATGTTTGATCTGTAAGACCAAACTCCAGCCTTATCTGGGATTCTCAGGTACAAATAGGCAGTGTAAATATTTGATGAGTGCCTGGATTGTTACTTATTTTTTTCCAGCATCCAAATATGTTTGTGATTTTTTCAGGGCCGTAGGCTAATGAAGACAAGACTGAAAAATGTCCTAGTTGTTGTAAGAAAGTATCAATTCTGTTAAGGACTCTGAAGCGAGAATTATGGTTTTGTCTTCCTTCACTTTATTATAAAACCACAGCCATTTCCATATAAGCTTTATAGATGGCCAAGACATCTGTTTGTTCCAAGAGACTTGGAGCACGGTGCCTCTCCACAAGCATGGGTTTGCCACCCACTATATTCCAGGTACGAGAATTGGGAAAGGCCGCCCAGCGGGGGGGACTCCATATTTGGATAAATGTTTGTTTACATTGGGCAGTATCCTTTCATCCAACCCCCTCAATCGATATTTTACATTTGACGATAAAAGGCCCAAAAAAAGGCCTCAAACTGGAAATCTTTAACGTCTATGCTAGAGGGTCTCCTGGGGCCCAACTCTCTTCAACCTTAGTATTATTAGAGAGAGAGCTATCCAAAATTAACCCCAACTCAGGGGCTATTGTGGCAGGAGATTTTAATTGCACCTATGAACCTCTCAGCACCGTGGATGTTTTGGGTATTGGTGATCAGGATACTAAATATGCAATCCCTCCCCTTAGCTTGGCTCCAATTAAGAAGTGGTCTCAAAGGGCCACACAATTGTGTACCCTTACCCTGGAGCATAACCTCAGAGCCGTAAACGGCAGGTCACGCTCCGATAGGCGCGGGGCCAATACATACAATAGAGCTAGCTGCCCGTCCAGGATAGATTATATCTTGTTGGACATACGACTCTGGCATGACTTAGTGGATATGGAAATCATACCATCTCAGGATAGTGATCATAATCCGCTCTGTATGCTCCTAAAAAGAGATAGTTCCTTCACATTGTAACCGACGCCTTAAATGGCACAAGGTTGCACATGATGAGGACAAACTGTGTAAAATAAGAACCTTGGTAGAGCAGAAGTCTAGGGAGCTTGGATTTTTTCAAGAGCCCTTTATGGGCGCACAAAACTCCCCCCTTACACATCACTACCAAGATGTTATCGATAAAATGGGTCTCCTTCTTATCATTCCAGAGTCCAGCACTAATAAACCAATTATTGGGTCCACCTACCCGTGGTATTCCAGGGATTGTAGGGAGATGAGACGTAAGCTAACTATAGCCCTCCAAAGTAACAACATCTCTTTTGTTAGGCATGCCAGGAAAGAGTGGGCCAAATCTATCGAGCAAGTGAAGCGTATATGGGAGGTAGCGCACTGGCAGGATCTTATGCGGGACGCTACGCTGTTTTGGGGACTTGTTGATAAGGGTAGCCGCATGGGTGAGACTCCGATCCCCAACCACATCTCCTCGCAACAGTGGCACGCACACTTCACTGGGCTGTACAGTGAGGCTAATTGCCCATCCCAATTGCCCAGCGACGCGCCTTTCCTTCCCTCCGAGGTTTCCCCAATAGTTGCGACCCCCGTTTCGGTCTGTGCTTTGGACCTTTTTAAGCTTAGCGAGGTCTCGTCTGCCATCTCTGGGCTGACACACGGGAAAGCGGCTGGACCAGATGGCATTCTGGGCAACCTCCTTCTTCATGACCCTAAAATTTGGGCAGACCTTATTCTATCAATACTGAATTTAATTGCTAGAGGTCATCCTGTTCCGGACTCCTGGAAGGGCGCCGAAGTGGTAGCCATATTCAAGAAGGGGAATAGGGAGGAGCCTGCCAATTATAGGCCGATAAGCCTAATTGATGTAATCCAGAAGGTGGTTGGCAGGGTCCTCCTTATGAGGGTCAGGACTTGGCTGGACGAAGCCAATGTGCTTTCACATTTCCAGGCGGGCTTTAGACACAGGGTGGGCAAGATAGACCAGGTCTTCCGGTTTTTTACAATCTACTGGAAAGCGGTCGTTATAGGGAAAGGCAGTTTATATCTGGCCTTTATTGACCTAAAGACCGCATTCGACCTGGTCCCTCGTTCCAAACTCTGGGTTCTGTCCGATTTGGGTTTTCCTCCTCTGATCTTGGACATCATCAAGCGCTTACATGAGGGGAATTATGCAAGATCAGGTGGGGCAACCAGGGCCAGCTGACAGACAGGGTGGCGGTAGACAGGGGAGTTCGCCAGGGATGTGTGCTGGCCCCTACTCTGTTTTCTCTTTACATAAACGGGGTGGTCGATTATTTGAGAGAAGGTGCCTTCAGATGCCCCAGTCCTGGCAGGGGAAAAAACCCCCACTCTCCTTTTTGCTGACGACACCCTTTTGATGTCAAAAAGTCCAAGTGGCCTTCAAAAATTGCTTGACAGGTTCTGTCAATTCTGTGACGCACGGGGTTTAGTAATTAATACATCCAAAACCAAACTAATGACACTCTCCCCTTCCAAACATTTCAAGAATGACATTTCACTTAACGGCACGCCTTTAGACATAGTAGACTCCTTCGACTATTTAGGAATTGGGATCAACAAGTCGATGAAATGGAATGACCGTTTAACCAAAATGTTCCTTAATCACAAGAGGGTGGCGGGCGCTATATTAAGAAAACAGCGGCTCTCATTTAGCAGACCAATTGTCGCGGCCCTTGAGATTTATGATGGAAAGGCTCTATCCTCAGCACTATATGGAGCGGAGTTATGGGGGTTCGAGAACTCATGTGATCTTGTGAAATCAGAGAACCCTTTTTTGAGAGGATTGGTTTCTTTCCCACCATCAACGCCTTTGATACCACTCCGTATGGATTTGGGTAAGCATTCCATTAGGGACATTGTAAGACTACGCCCACTGCTCTTCTGGGTCCGCTTGAGACGCACCCCTGAATTGGCCAGCTATGCAGATGCCCTGGATGAGATCATCAAGTTAAACACAGACAATAAGATCAAATGGATCTGCAATTTAAAGCGTTTGGCGACCGATATTGGCTTTGGGAGGCATGGCTCAATCAGACCCCACCGGCAAAGTATGTCATCAAAAAAGCATATTGGGCATGGGTGAAGGGAGAGGAAGATAGGAACCCCAAAAGGGGTACTCGAACTATCCAGTTCCTTGAACACAAGCTGGAGGCAAAAGCCGAGCAATACCTGGATTACATTCAATGCCCCAGAGATGGAACGCTCTTCATGAAGCTTAGGTTCGGGACTCTTCCACTCAACTCCTTAGTAGCAGGTTGGAATTGTCAGACTCCAACATCTGCTGACTGCCCTGGGTGCCTTTCTCCAAACAAATCTATTCCCCACTTCCTCTTTGCATGCCCAATCTACAGGGCGGCTAGGCGGAAGTGGCTTAGACCCATTTGCAGGAATTTTGGCTTTGAGAATAACAGGGTGGCACTTCGCTCCCTCTTAACTGATGTCTCTTCCCTGGTGGTGGTTTGCGGGGTAGCCAAATTTCTGGGGTGCGCCTGGTCGATTCGTAATAAATTGTTAAGATCTCATAAGCATTTGGCCATTGGAGATATTTGAGCATCTGCCCCTGCTATAAACAGGAAGTGTTTTTATGGTTTACTAATTGTACATATTTACCTTTTATATTTTTTAACGCTTATGCTGTATTGTTATGGATTTTTTAGGATGACCTCACAATGTACATACTTTTATGATATTTTTATATCGAATAAAGTAATTCAAACTATAAAAGCTTAATAAAAAACTAACATCCTCATAAACACTTGGGAACAGAACAGCATTGACAACAAATCGTGTATAGCAATTCATATATAGTTCTTTGTTTCTGCTAATACTCCCTCTTTCTTCATGCAGATCACATTACTGCACGTTGTTCATGAGTCCTGTTTGGAGCCGTCAACCCCTATAAAATAATATAAATAAATAAGTGAAACTGTACGCAAGAATGGTTATGTTGAGCAAAACATGAATAATCAATCAGTAGAAACACGTAGAATAAGAACTACTTACGGGGGCAGGGGTATGGTTGAGATATTCTTGTAGGGTCGGATAATCCTCACCTCTGAGTCCTTAATAGAATTGAAACTTTCTATTACGACAGTTAGGAAATCTTTAATTCTATGTCAAGACCGGAGGCTAGGATAATGATAGTTTGCCCACTACCAAGTGAACCACATCCACCTTCGCTTAAAATAGAACCTCTTAAATGTGGAATCGGAAGACCAGTGTGCTGTTTTCATTATGTCCTTCAAACGGGCATCCAGGTTGAATGCCTTAGAGGCTATTGCCCCTCTCGCAGAATGCGCTCCAGATGCCCCAACATTAATAACAGCCTCCTGCATGACTCAACGTACCCAGTAGGTCATCGTGGGTGAAGAAACCACTTTATATGGCTTACTTAATGCAATGTGGAATTGACCTTCGCCCAGCAGGCAAAATTCTTTGGTCCTCTTCATAGGCCTTCAGGCACTGTATCACACAGCTTGGGAAAATCTGCAAAAGCAGAGTAAGTGGTAATCCTAGTGTTGGGCTTAGTCCGTTTACTAATTGTAATGGAGACCCCTTCCGGGGAAAATACTCTTATCTGTAATATCAAGGGACCTTAAGTCTGAGACTCTTCTGAATGACACCAAACACTACAACATGGCCAATTTGACTTTGAGCTGCTTTCGAGACCAGAATCTATTGGGTTGCCATGAGAAGAATAAGTTAAGAACGTGCTCAACGAGGGAGGAGCCTAGCGCGCAACCAAGATGGCCGCGTAGGTGCGAGGCTCCCGAGGACCTCCGCAACCTCCTACGATTATCCTGAAATTATCCTGCCCTGGATGAGGGGACTATGTCGGTGAACCTGAGCTGAGGTGGCACCCGTTTCCCGCTTCCGAATCGGACCTCGGACACCGGAGTGAGCACCGATTGAGGTGTGCGGCCTTCCCCTCGCCGGACCCCGGATTTGCGCTGTGGGGTGATCCAGTGACAAAGTGAACAACAGCGGCAGGCAGGGCCTGGTGACTCGCGTACCCCGCGCTTTCGCTTTCGCACCACCTTGTCGTCTCTGCGAGGTTGGGTCGCGGAGCCTTGGTGTTGGTGTGGTGTGGCTTTGCTGGGAGACCCTGCCTGCCTGCAGGCTGTGATCCACCCCGCTGCTTTGAGGGGGCCCCCCCGGAGCTCGTGGCCCTGCTTTCCTGCCCTACACGACGTGGCTGGTGCGACTGGGAGACTGGTGGCCATGGCCACGAAACAAGATGGAGACCGGGCAAAGACCAAATCGACCCGGCGTGGCGCCGTCCATCAGGCCAACAGTATGGACCGCTATACCCTCCAGAAGGGATCTCCCGATGGACCGCGCAAGTCCCCTGAGAGCAGACCTGCCCGCAGATCTGACTCTGCGAGATGTTATGGGCGCCATTGCCGAGATGAAGGCCTCGGTGGGCCAGCGGTTTGATACACTGGCGCAGAAGATTGACTCGGTCCTCGTGGATGTTGGCCTGGTTAGGGCCGATCTTTCCAAAACCAACGACCGAGTAGAGTCTTTGGCCCACACCGCATCGGGCCTAACGACAGATGTGGCGGCCTTGCAAACAGAGGTGCGCCGGCTTAGTCAGGCGACTGCGCTTATGGATCGACGCCTGGAGGACTCCGAGAGTCGGGCACGGAGGAACAACATCCGCATTATCGGGGTGCCCGAGGGACGCGAGGAGGCGGCGGTGGATCTCTTTGTGGAGGACCTGATTGCTACCCATCTCCAGCCACGGGGGCTGAGCAAATTCTTCGCTGTGGAGAGGGCCCACAGGGTTCCCGGGGGAAGGCCGAAGGTCGGAGCCCCTCCGAGACCTCTCATCGCCCGGATTTTTAATTTTCGGGATAGAGACGCTATCCTGCAAACCTCCAGACTGCATGGACCGGTCAAGCTTGACAATATGGAGGTTAATTTTTATCCTGATTTCACCCCAGCGGTCCAGAAGCAGAGACTGAGCTTCCTAGGCGTCAAACGCCGTCTTCGGGACCTAAACCTCAAATACGCCATGCTTTTCCCGGCCAAGCTGCGTGTGGAGGTGGATGGTCGCACGCACTTCTTTGATCGTCCCGAAGCGGCCGGGGACTGGCTGGATACTCTGCCCGGGGATCGGGGGCGGGGGGGGGGGCGGCGGGGGGAGACGGCACGCTGGATCAGGACTGAGGGTCTAATATTGGGCCTCACTCTGGACGAAAATGATGCCACTTTTGATTCTGCGTCAGTTTTTGTAAGTTCCCCTCCTATGGAGGTTGTGTTGGGTCTATTGGGGGTTCTCCCTCCTCCTCTAGGGGGTTTAGTTAGTCTAACTATATATGGGGCGACAGGCACACTGCACGTTGGGGGGGCTGTTTGGGCTCATGCAGGGGTGCAGGGAGGGGGGAGTTCTGTTGGGGTGGGTGGGTAGGGATGGGGTGTTGTTCGTTTTTATCACAAGGCAAACGTATTATTGTGTTAGTTCTACAGTGCTCTCCGGGGGACGAATGATGGCTTCTGTATATGATGGGGGGTAGGGAACTAACTTTGTTGTCTTGGAATGTGAATGGACTGGGGGACAGGATCAAACGGGGTGTGGTCCTGCAGTTTTTGAAGCGAATCTCGCCCGATGTGGTCTTTCTGCAGGAGACATACCTCATTGGCAACTCCTTCTGCGCCATGAATCGGCGTGGCTATCGCCTAGTGGCTCACTCGGGCTTCACGTCTGGCTCACGGGGTGTGGGCATCATGGTGAAGAACTCGCTCCCGTTGGAGATTGATGAGGTGCTCCACGATGACAGGGGACGTTATACGGTCTTGGTGGGAAGACTGGAGGGCAAAGTGGTTGTCTTTGTGTCAGTATACATCCCACCGGGGCTGCAGTCGACCACCTTTGCGGACCTTGGGCGCCTTCTCCTTGGCCTTCCGGGGGGGCTTTTAGTTGTGGGGGGGGATTTTAATGCGGTGGTATCTGGGTCTTTGGATCGTCACCCCCCTAGGGACCTCCCCCGGGTACAGGCGTGGCTACCCGGCCTCTTGGATACATTTGGATTAGTGGACTGCTGGCGTTTAAAACACCCCACGCAGCTGCAGTACACTTTCCACTCGGGAGCCCATGGTAGTCTCTCACGACTAGACTATGTCCTTGTCCCGGCGGCCTATGTTGGGAGGGTGGGAGAGGTGCGCCATTTGCCACGGGTATTTCGGACCACTCCCCGCTCCTACTGCACTTTGATGTCTTTCCGATGGGTGAGGGTAGGGTGGTCCCAATCAATCCTTGGTACCTGCGCGACCCCACCATTCGCGCGGAATTGATTAAATCCCTTCAGCGATATTTTGATGAGAATGTGGGGTCTGTGCCTTCGGCCGTACCGCTATGGGAGGCCTTCAAGACAGTACTCCGAGGGGAGGCCCTATCCCTTATTTCCCACGACCGGAGGCGCGAGCGGGAGGAGGTGACTCGGATGGAGGCTGAAATAGCCGAGTTGGAGGGGAATTTAGAAGGTGGGGTGACGGAGGCTGCATTACATGTCCTCCACCTCAAGCAAGCGGCCTACAGGGCCCTTGTCACGGAGGCGGCCAGGGGCCTCAGTAGAGAGCAACAGGGGCGACTGTATGATGTGGGTGATAAGGCTGGTAAACTTATAGCGTGGTTGGACAAAAAAGAGAGAGCGAATCGTGTGGTCCCGCTGATTGAGAAAACCGATGGTGTGTGTGTAACTGAGCCAGAAGAAATAGTCTCCTGCTTCGCGGATTATTTCCATGGGGTGTTTTCCCCGGTGTCTCCCTGCTCGGAAGAGGATTCCCGTGCCCTGCTCAGTGATATCGCGCTGCCGTCCCTTTCCGGGGAGGACAGGGTGTCGTTGGACGCCGCTCCCACCTCCGACGAGATCGCCCTCGCCATACGCTCGGTCGCTTCCGGCAAGGCCATGGGTCCGAATGGTCTCCCTATCGAGTTGTACAAGTTGCGACCGGATACGCTGGCACCCCACCTCCGGGCTAAGTTCCTGGCGGCACACTCGGTGGGCTCCCTCCCGCCGGACCAGCGTCTGGCTACAATCGTGGTCATCCACAAGGAAGGGAGACCTCGGGACCGGGTTACATCCTATCGGCCCATTTCGCTACTGAATGCGGAGCCCAAGATTCTCGCCAAGGTACTGGCCAATCGGCTGGTCGGCGTGGTGGGCGATTTGGTTCATCAGGACCAATCAGGCTTTATTCCCCATCGCAACACAGCCCTTAATCTGCGGCGTTTGCACGGTGTGCTCGCACGTGCCCCGTTCATGCGGGAGCCGGCCATTTTGGCGTCCTTAGACGCCACCATGGCGTTTGACACGCTTGAGTGGCCATATATCTGGGCGATGCTTGCGAAGTTTGGATTTGGCCCAGGGTTCATCAGTTGGGTTAAATTGCTGTATTCGGGCCCATTGGCGCAGGTGGTGGTGAACGGAAGAGTGTCGGCTCCGTTCGAGCTGGGCCGGGGCACACGGCAGGGCTGCCCCTTATCGCCGCTCCTCTTTGCACTTGCCTTGGAGCCCCTGGCGGAGTGGTTGCGGTGGGAGCCTTCCATCCGTGGTCTCCGCTGGACCCCTGAGTATGAAGACCGCGTATCCCTATACGCTGATGACATCCTCTTGTACCTAGCTTCCCCACGTAAATCACTCATAGTACTGGTTGATGTTTTGCATTCATTCGGTCGTAACTCCGGTCTGGTCATCAACTGGGCTAAATCGTGTGTGTATGTTCTCTCTGGGGAGGCTCCTATCCTCCCGCGGGGCTGTCCGATTCAGGTCGCCCCGCAGGGATTTAGGTACCTGGGTGTCTTCATTACTCTGGACCCGGAGGCTCGGTATGATCGGAACTTGCTTCCCCCCCTCCAGCGTCTGAAAGAGGATGTCGCGCGCTGGCGGCGTTTGCCGCTTTCGCCGCTCGGCCGGGCGGCATTGTTTAAAATGATGTCGCTGCCGCGTTTCCTATACGCGTTGCAGAACACTATGGACCTCGTCCCAGCGCGCTACTTCCGCGAAGTGGAGAGTTTGCAGCGCCGCCTGTTCTGGGACGGGAGGCTACGTATTGCCCTGGCTAAGTTGACGCTCCCCTGGTATGACGGGGGGATTGCCCTCCCGGATATTAAACGGTATTATTGGGCCTCCCAGCTAGCTGCGATTAATCAGGGCCTATATGGGCCCGCCTTAAACCCGGCGTTTGAAATGGATAGGATGCTACTTCCAGGTGGTGACCATAATCGAGCGCTCTACTCTAGCGCGCCCGACGCTCGCCTAACGGGCCCCACGCGTGTCATGGTGCGAGTGTGGCACGCGGCCAATGCTGCAATGGGGTGGAAGGACCGTTTGACCCGGGCGTCACCACTATACGCATCTGAGCGGTTGGGCTCCTTGTGGACCTCGAAGGGCTTTGAGAAGTGGGATTTAATAGGCATCAGCAAAGTGGGGGATCTCTGGACGAGGGGAGGATTTAAAACGTTCGAGATGCTGCAGACGGAATTTCAGTTGCAGGGCAGCGAGTACTTTCGGTATTTGCAGGTCCGTCATGCGCTGGGCTCCGTCTTTCCGGACGTTGCCTCCATCCCGGAGTGTTCCCCCCTGGAGGATAGAGTGCTGGATGGACACATCCCGGACAGCACGATCTCACTGATCTACAAAAAACTGATCAACGACCGCTCAGAATTGTTGACTGCCCTTCGTGGGGCTTGGGTAGCCGACGGGCTGGAGCTGGACGACGAGGACTGGACCTCCGCGGTGGCCTCCCCGAAAGAGGTGGCCATACCGGCTCGCCTTCGTTTCGTCCAGCTCAAGATACTCCACAGGGTCTACATGACGGGGCCAAGGCTCCTGCGTATGGGCTATGCTGAGGACGGTTTGTGTAAGCGTGGGTGTGGTGCGTTGGGGACTTTTCTGCATATCCTGTGGGAGTGCCCGGAGGTGGAGGGGTTCTGGCGTGGTGTGCATGAGGTGCTGCGAGTGGTTACGCATGTGGCGCTGTTGCCCGAAGCGAGGAGATGCCTGTTGAATGTGTGGGAGCCTACCGACTATTCGGTGCCGCAGACGTGGTGGGTGACTCTGGGGTATATGGTTGCCAAGCGTGATATTGCCCAATTGTGGGGATCCCAGAGGCCTCCGACTGTCTCAGCCTGGAAGGAACATATGGATTGGTGCATGTTTCGGGAAAAGGTGGTGTATGTGGCGAGAGGTAAGCCTGGGACATGGGTGAAAGTGTGGGGCCCCTGGAACGCCTACCGCGGGGGAATCTGTGCTCCGCCGTTATTGCCTGATCCATCGCCGTCCCCTTAGCCAACTCATTCCCCCGGTACCTGGGCATTGGGTGTACCCAGCCCTAGTTCTGATCTCTCCCCCCCCTCTTGAGATTCCTATGGATGGCTAGGATCCCCCCCCTAGGGGAGCACGTGTTGCTATTTCCGGTTGAGGATTGCCTTGTGGGTTTGTTTGTATTTGTTGTTCTTTAAGTTTAAAATGGAACCGTATAGTGGGGTCTGGATAGTGTGGCTCGCAACGATGTTACCTCCTGTGTATGCTCGGCCGCAGCACCATGTGTTTTATAAATGTATATCGTATGCTCCTTTTATTGCTAGCGGCCGGCCGGAAGGTTGTAGGCCAATATTTGTATATTTTTTTGAGTCTTGTAATAAACGGTTTCAAAAAAAAAAAAAAGAACGTGCTCAACATCCCAGAGAGCCAAATAGCGAGTCACCTGTGGCAAGAAGCGGCAGATATTGTGCAGCAATCTGACCACAAAGGAATGCACCTTTACTAGGGACCCTTCCATCGGTGCATGTCCCGCAAATATAGTAGAACAAAAAGAATTAATGGAACGGTAGGCCATTCCATCAAAAACCATGGCAAGCAAAACATTTAATATCTGGACTACATCTGCCACCATGGGATCCACGCCCCATCGCAGACACCAACTCATCCTTATGGTCCAGGCTGACCTCTACTGCTTAACTGTGTTGTCTGCCCAAGCCTTGGATAGCAAAATCTTAGCCTATCTTGAAAGTCTTAGGATTTTTCAGTGTTTCTTGCAATCCTCTATACAATCAGACGCAAGGAGCCATCCATCACCAACTGGTGCGGAGATTCAGGAAAATAATTCTAAATAGGGGGAGAAGGATTGGAAAATTCCAAGAAAGTTCCATCAGAACTTTAGATCAAATTTGAGACCTCCAAAAGGGTGTTATAAGGACCACCTCCGCCAGCTGTCTCTGTACCTGGGCCAAAACCCTTGTAATCATGGAGAATGGGGGGAACGCATAATCTCTCTACTGAGCCTAATCTAGAAGCAATGCATCTGTCGCCACCGCATGTGGGTCCAGTCTCCAGGTTAATAACTTGACCACCAAATGGTCCAGACGTGAGGCAAATGGGTCCACTGAGAACGAACCCCCACCTCACATCCCTCCCTCTCTCTCCACCCCCGAGCCTGACTGGAGAGAAGAACTGGTTTGAGCCAGTGGTCTGGATACCTCACCAGACCTTGGCATGTTGTCTCCTCCTACCGTGGCTACAGAGGAGGGAGCGTCGTACACAGTAGTGTTGCGTAGGGCGGCCGAGGCTCTCCACCTCAAGCTACCTACGGTGGCAGTCAGGACTAACCTCCTGACAGAGGTCCTTCAACCGGCAGCGAGCTCTTCGGAGCCCCTCCTGCCGTTTAATGAAGCCCTCACGGACATCCTTTTGGGTACCTGATCCAGGCCCAACACAGGGGCTCCTGTGGACAGGATGATTGCCCGAAGCCGCCGCCCACACCGGGCGACCCCACTTTCCTCTCCCAACACCCCACCCCTGAGAGCTTGGTGGTCCAAGCCTCTACTTTCAAAGGTGCATTCCCTAACGCACCACCCGATAGGGAATCGAAAAAGCTGGACCACCTTGGAAAGAAAATGTTTATTTCCGCCATTCCGCCAGCTTGAGACTGCGGTCGGTAAACACCGCATGTCTGTTGGGCCGATATACCCACTCTGTGTGGGATACGGTAGCGCAGGTGCTGCCCCAGTGTCCGGAGGAGGCCCGGGCTGTACTCTCCTGTGTAGCTGCCGAAGGGACAGACGCAGCGAAGTTTACCATCCGTTGTGGGCTGGATACACCTGGTTGCGGTCGACTGGTTTTACCGGGGGATGTCAAATCCACCCTTATGGACATGCCTTTTGTTGGCCATCGCCTTTTCAGCGACAAGGCAGACAACGCACTGGAGCGCTTTAAGGACTCTCGGCCTACGGCCAAGACCTTGGGCCTCTCCACCACCCACTTTGCGGAGTCTGCTTTTCACCCCTTTCGTGGCTACGGAATGGTGCCCCGCCACATCCCACCCTGGACCACAGGCTGGTGCAAGCTGTTCAGCCCTTGTGCGGCCAGGGACGTGGGAACCAGCGCCGTGGTTCTGGAGGCCAGCGGGCGGGCCAGTCCACCACAGCCCCCTCTGCAGCAGCCTCCAAACCCTCCTAGTCCGGCATTTCAGGGCCACTAAACGCCAGTGGGCGGCAGGATTCGCAATCGCCTCACCCACTGGCGTACCATTACGTCAGACAGGTGGGTTTTGCAAATATTCCTTAGGGGCTAATCCCTCCCCTCCAAAACTACCCCTCCATCCATGCCACCGCAGTACTATCGCATATCGGAGGATCATCCGGCACTTTTGCCAAGGGAGCAATCGAGCGCGTTCCTGCCCCAGAAGTATGTCATGGTTGTTATTCCCACTGCTTTCTGGTGCCGAAGAAGGACAAAGGCCCTTTGAGCCTCTTCACAACTGTCCTCTATGCCTGTTAACTTTAAAGACTGCTTTCCTGGTTGCCATCACCTCCGCTAGGAGAGTGAGTGAGCTCCAGGCTCTTTCTTGTAAACCTCCTTCTCTGTCTGTCCATCCGGACAAGGTTGTGCTCAGAACACGTCCATCCTTTTTGACAAAAGTGGTCACTGCTTTTCACATCGGGCAAACCATCACTTTGCCCACCTTCTTTCCGCATCCTTCCAGAGAGGAAGAGAGGCTCCACCGTCTGGACCCAAAACGTGCGCTCTCATTTTACCTGAACTGCACACAACAGTTCCTGGTGGATGACCAGCTCTTTGTTGGCTACATTGGCGCCAGGAAAGGTCGGGCCGTACACAAGCGGACTATCTCTAGATGGGTCGTCTTGTGTATTAAAGCTTGTTATTCTCTGGCTAAAAAGGAGCCTCCGGTGGGGCTGCGTGTCCATTCCACCAGGGCGACGGCGGCCACTACGGCGTTGGGACGTGGTGTCCACTTACAAGACATCTGTCAGGCAGCTACGTGGGCCTCACTGCACACTTTTACTAAGCACTATTGCCTGGTCAGCCAAGGCCGGAGAGACGGCTTCTTTGGCCGTTCTGTTTTCCGGGACTTCCTGGTGTGATCTTGGTTCGCAGACCCACCACCGGGTTTGGTATTGCTGGGGTATCTATTCTAAGGTAAGGAATCTATCACTTCGTGTTTATTTCAGATGAACAAGTTACTTACCTTCGGTAATGATCTATCTGGAAGAAACATTAGGTAGTGACAGATTCCCTACCGCCCCACCCATCCTCCCTGTTCTGCGAACTGATTTCTAGGGTTAACGTCATCCTTTTCAGGGCCCTAGTTCAAGGCACCAGTGGTCAGTATCTTGCATGGCTCTGCATTCCTGGCGCGGAAAGTTGTGTACAGAACTGACGTCAGCGCGCGAGGGCGGCATCTAAGTAGCTGTCCCGACAGCATCTTGGCGACCACGACACCAACGACTGACGCGAGCCCCACGACGCCACCTTCCGACGCGCAGGGGTACTGCTGACGAAAACTTTCCGGATCCAGACTGACGCCTGGGGGTAATTCTAAGGTAAGGAATCTATCACTAACTACAGATATCGTTACCGAAGGTAAGTAACTTGTTCATCAGGACCCCTGTCTCTGTGTTTCTTCCCTAAATCGACATGGTGAGTACTTTGGTACACTCCAGATTGGCTACTGGAGTGTCTGCCTAAGTCCCTAGTATATGCTACTAAGGTACCCAGGGCATAGGTACCCCAAGGGTTTACCATGGGCTAAAGCATGTATTATGCTACCCATGAGAGACCACTCAAATTGTTACTACTGACCTGTCATTGTAGCCTGTGTAAGCTTGTATCTGAAAGAGACACGTTAGTGATAGATTCCGTACCTTAGAATATCCCCAGGCGTCAGACTGGATTCAGAAAGTTTTGCTAGCTGTACCCCTGCGCGTCAGAAGGTGGCGCCGTGCAGATCCGCAGCCATCGCTGGCGTCGTAAGCGCCAAGATGACGTCACGGAGACAACTTAGGCGCCACCTATGCGCGCTAACGTCAGTTCTTTCTTTTTCCGCGCTAGAAAGCACAGATCCGGTTAGAGCACGTAACTTAGTCACTTTTTGACTACCCTTTTTGAGACTTTTGTCTCCTGTACAATTTTGGTTTCCTTGGTGCACGAAGGGATGCCTGGATTTAAGTCTTGTGGGGCCTGCCGTTGCAATAAGTCGGTGGCGGACCCCCGCGATGTCTGCCTCTACTGCCTGGAGACCGACCACGACTCCCGGTCCTGTCGGGCCATGGCCCTGAAGGCCTTGAGGAAGCGGCGCCGGAAGCTGCTGGAGGTCCGGCACTCGTCCCAGCACCCGTCCCAGCACCGTTCCTGGTCCAGGGGCCGTTCTAGGGACCGCTTGCGGGGCCACAGTCGTCACTCCTCGTACTCTAAGTCTTCACCCTCGGATTCGGGTAAGAGACGACACAAAAAGAAGTCGAAGAAGCGTGTTCGCGCTCTGAAGTCCCCCAGTCGGTCCCAAGATGCGGACGAGGGGGACAGTGGTTCTGCCACTGCGGCTCCTTCGGAGCCCGGGAGTCCCACGGCCTACCTACCTCACCCGGGTCCGTTGGCGACTCCCGCACAGGTGTAAAAAATTCTTGCTGCCATAGACCGCCTCTTTAGGCCTTGGGCTCCCGCCGGCCCCGCGGTCCCGTGTTCGGATCCTGTTGGGCTGCCGCGGATCCAGCTTCAGCGCCACAGGTTCCTGCGCCGTTGGCTCCGACCCCGGTGCCACAAGGTCCAGCGCTGCCAGGTGTGGCCCCAGCGCCACCCTCGGCTCCGCCTCCGGCACCGCAGTGGGTGCCATTTGGTCTGCCTTTGCTCAGGTTCCAGGACCATTTTGTTCCCACCTGGCATCCGCATTGGGACGCGGCGCCGGCTCTCCCCGGCCGGCGCCGTTCCCGACGGAGTGTTCCTTCTCCGGCTCCTGCTCTGCCGCCGCGGTCTGTGCCACCTGCGACGGAGGGGGAGGACAACTGGGAGGGGTCCGAGGACCCTCTTGCCCGTAAGTGTGCCTCTGAGCAGGACTGGGCGGGTGACTTGGAGGATGCCGGTGACCTAGACATGTCCTCTGACCCTGGGCTTACTTCCTCCCCCCTGCCTACCATGGAGGAGGGCGCCTCCTATACGATGGTGTTCTGTCGGGCAGCTGAGGTCCTCAACCTTGATCTCCCTACGGTGGCCCTCAAAACTAATCTCCTCACTGAAGGGCTCCAGATGGCGGCCACTTCGTCGGAGCCCCTGCTACCATTTAACGATGCCCTCACTGACATCTTGCTGGACACTTGGTCGCGGCCAGCCACCGGGGCCCCTGTGGATAAGAATGTCGCCAGGCGCCTGGTGAACCCGCTTTTCTTATCACTCATCCTACGCCTGAGAGCCTCGTTATCCAAACCTTGATTTCACAGAGTGCCTTTCCCACGGCTCCGCCGGATAAGGACTCTAAGAAGCAGGAGCAGTTCGGGCTCTGCAGTGGGACCTGAAGTTGCATTGGGCACAGCATCAGGGCAAGCTCCACCTCCATGCGTGGAGATTGAGCGGCGACGGTTGACAGCTTTTGATCTACCTCCCGAAGTCTGTGACGTCATTCTGGCAGCCAGGCGTCCCTCCACTAAAACGGTATATGCCTGCAGATGGATCAAGTTTGTGGCATGGTGCACAGCTAAGGCTGTGGATCCCCTTTCTGGCCTCTTTCCAAAGTGCTTCTGTTCCTTCTTTCTTTGGCCCAGCAGGGCTCTGTTCTGGGCACTATCAAAGGTTATCTTTCGTCCATCTCCGCCTTTTTACGGCTTCCGGATCAGCCTGCTCTTTTTAAGTCCCCGGTTGTTAACCATTTCCTAAACGGCATTACGCACATGTTTCCTCCCATGCCGTTCATAATGCCTCAATGGAACTTAAACCTTGTCTTGACATATCCGATGTGCGCTCCCTTCGAGCCCCTTCATAACTGTCCATTACGTCTTCTCACTCGCAAGAGGGCTTTCCTGGTAGCTATCACCTCTACCAGAAGTGTGAGTGAGCTCCAGGTTCTTTCTTCTAAACCTCCTTTCCTTTCTGTTCATCCGGACAAGGTGGTTTTAAGGACCCGTCCTTCTTTCCTGCCAAAGGTTTTCACGCCCTTCCACATCGGGCAGACCATCACTGTGCCCACCTTCTTTCCGCCTCCTTCGAAAGAGGAAGAGAGGCTCCACCGTCTGGACAAAAAACATGCGCTCTCGTTCTATCTGAAGCATACACAACAGTTCCAGGTGGATGACCAGCTCTTTGTTGGCTACGTGGGTGCCAAAAAAAGTCTGGCCGTGCACAAACGAACAATCTCTCGGTGGGTCGTTCTGTGCATCAAAGCTTGTTACTCGTTGGCTAAGAAGGAGCCTCCTGTGGGGCTGCGTGCCCATTCTACCAGGGCAACGGCAGCCACTACTACCTTGGGACGCGGCGTTCCCTTGCAGGACATTTGTCAGGCAGCTACGTGGGCCTCGCTGCAAACGTTTACCAAGCATTACTGCCTTGACAGTCAGGTCCGAGAGATGGCTTCTTTGGCCGTTCTGTTCTCCGTGACTTTCTGGTGTAATCTTGTTTGCAGTCCCACCACCGGGGTTGGTATTGCTGGGGTATCTATTCTAAGGTAAGGAATCTATCACTAACGTGTCACTTTCAGATGCACAAGTTACTACTTGTGTAACAATGTATCTGTAAGAGACATTAGTTATAGATTACTTACCGCCCCACCCATCCTCCACGTTCTGCAACCTGATTTCTAGGGTTAAGGTCATCCCTTTCAGGGCCCTAGTTTCATGGCACCAGTGGTCAGTTTCTTGCATGGCTCTGCGTTCCTGGCGTGGAAAGTCGTGTACAGAACTGACGTCAGCGCGCATGGGTGGCGCCTAAGTAGCCTCTGTGATGTCATCTCTTGCCTACAACGCCAGCGACGGACGTGGAGCCGCACGACGCCACTTACGAACGCGCAGGGGTACAGCTGACGAAAAACTTTCCGGATCCAGTCTGACGCCTGCGGATATTCTAAGGTAAGGAACCTACTAACTAATGTCTCTTACAGATATATCGTTACGTAAGTAATAACTTGTGCGTTGGTGCTATGCCCCGAGTTGAAGCTGGATTGATCAATATGGTTACAGAGTTGAATGTGTACACATTTTTCAAGAAACTTCGGCAGAGTTGGAATGTTGGAGATGGGGCAGAATTTATTTAGATTAGTGTGATTAGTTTTTTTTAGGATTGGAGTGACCTGCCCAGACTTTAGGCAATCTGGGATTGTGCCTTGAAGTAGAGAGGTGTTAATTATCTCCACTCCACTCCACTGAATGCCACTCCAATGTATGCCTCTCCACAGTACTCTATTCCACTGTACACCGCTCCACTTTATGCTATTATTCTACACCACTCGACTTCTCTCTGCCACTCAACTCTACTCCACTATACACAACTCCGCTCTATTCCACTCCACTCTACACCACTCTACTGTGCTCTGCACCGCTTTACTACACGCTGCTCCACTGTATGCCACTCTACTCTATGCTATTCCACTCTATGCCACTCCGTTCTACTGCATGACACTTTACCCCACTCTGTGCCACTGTCCTTTTGCTGGTAATGCACATGGTCATTGAATCCATTTGTATATTGTTTTCTTTCTGACGTCTGGTTCGGATGTGTTCTTGCATACTCTTGTTCCACACCGTCACAGTGCTCTGTTTGGGCTCCATTTATCCGTATTCTTATAAAACTCGTTTTACTTTTTCTCCATCGTCTCCGGTCGACGGCTTAAGCTACACTGGGCCACGTTCACGTTGCTTTTGCCCACGTGGGCTTTCGCCCCTTCTGTCCATGTTTCTCCACCATGACGGTGATGAAACGGGCACCTTTTTGGTACTGTTCTTGCTGCCATGTGACGGACCCTTGGTCCTAATTCCATCAGGTCTGTGATTTGTTTCTGTTTCACGACCACAGCGAGGTTGCCTGCAAGGCTTACCCTTCCTTCTGATCCAAGAGAACCCTTCATGGCCGTCCGGCTCGACAGCTCGAGATGTCTCATAGTAGGGGAGATAACACATCAGACCTCTTCGGTTCAGAGGACCTTGAGTGGGAGCATCGCCCACAACCTTCGGCAGCAAATGAGGGATCCTTCTCCCCCGCCACCAGTTATGGCTCCAATCTGGAAATTGAGGATTTGCCTCCAGCACAGCCTGTTGTGAGTACAAACTTCCCTCCCTTTCGCCACTGCTGGCATGTCGAGCAAATCCAGTATAAATATCGCACTGCCACTCTGGAGCCTCAGAACCCAGCTGCCGGGCTACCACCACCTTCAGGCGTAACACTCAGTTTCGACTCTGCATGGAAGAAATCATCGAAGCCAGCACACTCAACGCCTCCAAAGTTTATTTCCCTCTTGGTAAAACGTCTCTTCCAACAAGTGGGTGTGGAAAGTTATCCAACATGGTTATTGTCTGGAGCTCACGTCCACACCTCACACTTTTCTACTTCGCAAACACGAACTCTCCCCAGAACATCAAAAGCTCCTCAGGGAAGAGGTCCAAGCACTCCTTCTCAAAGGAGCCATAGATCTTGTCCCCCACCATCAGCAGTACACTGAAGTATACTCATTTTTTTCCTTTCTCATTCCTAAAAAAGATAGTTCCCTTCAACTCATTCTAGACCTCAGGCCTCTAAAACAAATACATTCTTTTAGAGCACTTAGACTCCGCTCCTATAACAAGGCGACTTCATGGCTGCTCTCGGCCTGAAGGACACTTATTTCCATGTACCAATCGACCACGTACATCGCCGGTTTGTAGTCGGCAGAAAGTATTCAGTTCAAGCTGCTCCCCTTCAGGGTCACCACTGCACCCAGGGTGTTCACCAAGTGCCTTGTGGTAATGGCTGCTCATCTGCGCAGACAAGGCATTCATGTATTCTCCTATCTGGACGCCTGGCTCATTGAGAGTGACACCCATGAATACTGCCGCAAACACACACTGCTCCCAATAAACCTTCTTCACCAACTAGGGTTTACCATCAACGGTGCAAAACCCCACCTCCAAAACCTCTAAATTCAGCCCTATCTGGAGGTTTTTGATATCATTTCCAGAGATCACTCGAGGGGAGCAGACGGCGGTTTGACTGTGGACTCCAGATGCAGTGGCCAACACAAGCCCAAAATATTTGAAAAGGGATAGCTTTAACTTCGAAATATTGGATCTACAAAAAAAAAGCAGAATGCTGACTTTGATGGTATTGAATACTGGAGATAATATATCTATTATATGAAATTTTCAGTTGATTGAGCCCTGAATAAGTCCCGCGAAGGGACGAAACGCACTGGCTACACAGTGAGGAGAAAAAACGAATAAAGAATTATCAAAAAATTCGACACATCTCCATGAAACTTTTGGGATCTTATTTAATGAAAAAAATTATTTCATAAATTATTTCATGTCTATAGATAAGTGTGTGCTGATCATTTCCTTGTAAATGCTCATGTGAATTTATTCACTTTGGGGAATCAGGAGGTCTTTTTTTTCCCCTTGATCATTGCACCACACATAAAAGATTCCCACCAAAATAACAATGTGCAGTCATGTGTCTATGGCCTCCTTGTAAATCATTCACTATCTGCAGGCACTCCTCAGCTAAATAGATGTTATGGCTTATCCAAATGTTGCCAGGATACAATCCTTCAGGCACTAATTCCTCTCAACCAGGCCACCAAGTCACGGTCAGGACAGTCATGCCCCTCCTCTGCATGATGGCCTCCTGTATTGCTGTAGTGCCCCATGCCAGGTTATGCATGCATCTGTTGCAGGAGTCATTGGTGCACCAGTGTTCCCAAGTGGAGGGTCATTTGTACGACCTGGTGTTGATTAGCCACCGCACTTGTCGCTGTCTGCAGTGGTGAAACACCAACAACCTGTTGCAGCGAAGGCCTTTTCTGGACCTAGTTCCACAGAGGACGATTGCAGTGGACGCCTTCCTTACTGAATGTGGTGCGCACTATCTGATAGACTACTAGCCGCAGATTCGTTCATGTAGAATTATCCCCAGGTGTGAGACTGGATCCGGAAACATTTTGCCACAGCATCCCTGCGCGCCAGGGGACGGGGCGATACCACGCAACTCCGCCTAGGTGTCGTCCGCGTACGTGATGTCAGCGAGGTCACATAAGCCCCACCCCGGCACGCCTACGTCATTGTTTTCCTTTTCCGCGTGCAACGCGGTTCCGGTCATGCTACGGGCCTGTTTCGGGCCCTTTTTTCTTCATCCTTGTCCTTCTCTTGGTGGAACAGTGTGCGAATGCCTTCGGGATTCAAAGCTTGCATGTTGTGTGGGCGTCTTATGTCGTCGACGGACCCTCATCGCATTTGTATGTGGTTTTTGCGGGAGGATCACGGCACCACGGATTGTGAGGCGTGCTAACAGTTGAAGCCGAAGTCGCGGCGGGAGCGCCGCATGAAACTTCTCTCGGCGCGTCTCTCCAGGTCGACCTCCTCCCCTCGATCGGCAGATGGCTTCAGATACGGCCGTGGTCGTTGTCATCGCCCTTCCCTGATGTCACGAGAGCGACGCTCACCGGTGGGTAAGTGTCGCAGTTTGTCCCCGGGGGCCGGGTTTGCAGTGGACTCTCCGTGGGTGATGCGGCCCCGCGTGTCCTCCTACCCACCGGTGATGGAGCATCGAGAGTCCAGATGGAGACATACGCAGCGGCTTTGCAGGCCTCGCTGGCGTCTCCTCCTTCCCCTCCTGGGGCGTCAGCGGTTCTCTTGCCTTGCGTGGGGCCTTCCACGGCACCGCCGGTGGCTCCGGCCCCAGCGCCGACTGGGTCGGATCCAGGTTTGGAGGATGTGGTGCCGTTGGGGTGCGGCTCCTCTGGGGTCCCTCCTTCACACCATGGCGTCTCTGCCTCGCCGCAAACTCCCACAGGAGTCCTTGTGGTGTCCGCGCAAGGTCGCCGGGGCTCGGGGGGTCACATCCCCGAGCCCCTCTCGGTCTCTTCACAAGGTGTCTAAGGCCGAGGTGATGCCGCTACGGCACCAGCAGCTGCTGGACCAGGCGGCGCCACTGGGGTCGGTGGACTCTCCTCGTCTGGCTTGGGGTCGTGGTTGGGCGCGAACCCCTCGCCCTCCTCCGGGACTTTCTCGTCCCTCCACGCTGGCGGCTCCCTCGTCGGAGGGCGAGTCGGAGGTTGGGTTGGCTCTGGCTCGCCGGACCACCTCTGTCGTATACTGGGCCGGGGCTGGCGGAGGGCTTCGTGTCACTCCCCTGGTCCTTCTCGTCCCTCCACGCAGGCGGCTGCCTCGCCGGAGGTCGAGTCGGCGCCATTCCAACGCCACCCCCTGTCCACTGCGACTCCGGCCCTACTCCGGTCCCCGGCTCAGTGTGACTTCGAGGAGCCCTATCCAGCTTCTCCTTCGGTGCAGGCTGGCGTTACCGCTCTGCAGCAGGCGGCGGACTTTACGGCTCCTGACAGGCGTCGAGTTGCGGATTCGTCTTCGGGCGCTCCCTCTTCTCTGGAGGCTGCCTGCATATTGGTGGTGTCCTCCCTGGAGACTGGCTGCCGAGTAGTGTATTTTTCACCGGGCTCGTCGAAGGGTGGCTCCCCGCCGTTTTCTGAGGCCGCGGAGTTCACCGGAGGAGCGGCAGGTCCCCCATTCCTCCTACCTTCCAGGTCTGGCCCCTGCCCGTTCTGCTTGGCTTGGGGTACAGCCGCCTTAGTCTGCAACCGTCGCCCACAGAGGAGCTGATTTCTCTGCCGCGGGGCCCTACAGAGGCGGGTGCGGCCTTTGCTCACGCGGTGTCCACGGCGGTGGATATTCTGCGCATGGGTGACCCGATTGCTCATTTTCCAACGGATCATCTCTTGGATGTTCTCCACCAGGGCTCTGGTGGAAGGGAGATCTTGCTTCCCTTTGAGGGTTTGCTCCTTTCGTCCCTGACGGGGGCTTGGGGACGTCCTGCCTCAGGGGATCCGGCGCCTCAGCACCTTCTACACCGGCACCTTCCGGCGCCGCGTGACCCTGCGTGTCTCTCCCTCCACCCCTCTGCCGCCAGTCCTCTTTTGCAGACTGCCTTTCCCTCCCTGCCGCCGGTTTTGACTCCGCCCTCCCGGGAGGCCCGCTGGGTGGACTCTTGGGGGCGCAACATGTTTGCCTCGACCAGCGCGGCCCTGCGGGCCCTGAACACCTTGTGTGTCCTGGCTAGGGCCTCCTCTTGTCTGTGGGACTCGGTTGAGTCTTTGGGGTCTGCAGCTTCTCAGGAGACTGTTCAGGCGGACATACGGCGTCAAGCGTTGGAGGGCCGGGAGCTAGCGGCATTTATCCTTCACTCCGCTCTAGACATCTCGGAGGTGCTGGGCCGGGCCATGGCTTCCTCCATCGCTCTCCGTCAACATGTTTGGCTTCGGGACGGTGTCTTCCAAGAAAATATTTGGGAACGGCTCATTGATCTCCCATTTGATGGTAGCCTGTTGTTCCATGCCCCAGCTCCCCCTTATACTCCTCCTCCTCCTTCTCCTCAGTGATTAAGGAGTTGAGCTGGTTCTGATCCTTCTTGGGACGGTCGCTCTTGCGGTGGAGTGTGTTTTCTGGCCATTGAGTCCTCCTTGTGGGGACTTTGGCAATGTTGGCTGCTGGACGGCTCTTGTTCGCTGTGTTTCTTGCTAGAACTGTTACGCAGACTTGGCCCAGAGATTAGGCCTTCTGTTTTCTTTGGGATGATTGTCAAGCCGTTCACGGGGTGTTTTTCCTATGGCTCTATTGTTTTTCCTCTGTTGCGGAAGTTCTTCAAAAGAGGGTTCCCATGTCTTGGGACTTAACGTACCCTATGTGGGGTAGTGGTAGCTGTTATGCAGCTTGCGCTCTGCTGGGGAGTTCTGGTGGCCCTTTGGTGCCTGTTCTCTGTGGCGTTTCTGTATGTTGCTTTGCTTCTTGAGGGCGTGTGCACGGCGCCTCGTGGGCGTGTGTCCGGCCCTTTCCTCTTCTCCCTGCTTGGGATAATTCTGTGCCCTCCCTTGTCAGGTGTTGCCCACTCGGTCTTCCTGGGGCCCTGGGCTGTTTTTTCTGTTAGCGCTGCTCTGGTTGACCTGTTGCCTTCCATCTTGTGTAGCTTTGCCTTCTTTTCCCTCGTTTCCTTGGGCCCTCTGGGCTCTCCCCCTGGCTTTTGAGGGAAGCTTATTGCCTTGAAGGGGTGTGGGGTACTTCGGCCACTCTGGCCTGGCCCTTGGTTCCTCTATCGTGAGTGTGCGGGCCCCCCCTTTTTTCTTCTTCCCCCATCCCTCTGGGGTCAGTGGTGTTCTGCTTGTGGGGGGCTCCTCTTGCCTGGGAGGGGCCGGGGTTATTGCCCGGTCCGCAGGTCTGGTCCCCTGTGTGACCCTCTGTCCTGTTATGGCTGGGGGGGGGGTGGTGTCTTTTCGCAGACCCTCCTTCCCCATGGGTATTGCTAGGGTATCTATTCTACGTTAAGGAATCTGCGGCTAGTAGTCTCTATCAGATGTACGAGTTACTTACCTTCGGTAACAATGTATCTGGTAGAGACGATTCTAGCTACAGATTCCTTCACGGCCCGCCCATCCTCCCCGTTCTGCGAAGGCCCGTGGGTTGGTCTCGGAACTCGCCTCCTGGTGGAAGGCTGTGTTTCTTGTGAGTGCATACCTTTGCTCTTGGCGGGTTGCTCCGTCTTGTTTCTGTTCCTTCCTCCCCTTGGTTCTCTGGAGGATGGGGTTATGGTGCTCCTGTGCCCCGCTACTCGGGCTGCTCCAGGTTTTGGGGGGGGGGGGGGGGGGGGGTTACCTTCAATCTCGGCCCTCCCTCCCTTCCTTTTGTTGCTGGGGGTCCCTGCCCCTCTGCCATCCTCTGTCTGGGGGTCACCTGGCCATGCCATGCCCTGCCCTTGTTCCTTGGAGGATGGTTGCCCTCTGTGCTGGGGTGGCTTGGAAGGTAGTTGTTGTTGTTGGCCTGTCTTGTCTGGGGCTGGCTCCCCTTCCCTATTTCCGGGTGGGGGTTGTAGGCCTGCTACATGTGTCCTGCCTTTACATATGTTCCCTGTCTCCGGGGGAGGGGGAGGAGGCGGTTACATGCTGGCAGGATGTCTGCCCGGGACTCTGATCTGTTCTTTATTCCGCCCTTGCCTTTGGAGGCTGCAGTGTTGCACCGCTCCTTATGGTGTTGCTTGTCTCCATTCTTTGTTTCTACTCTTTCGCACACTGTTCCCCTGCTTCCACAGTTTGCCTGGTGGCTCCGCGTTGCAGCGCGTAAAAGTTCTCCGAAGAAAACTGACTTACGCGTGCCGGGGTGGGGCTTATGTGACGTCACGTACGCGGACGACGCCTAGGCGGAGTCGCGTGGTATCGCCCCGCCCCCTGGCGCGCAGGGATGCTGTGGCAAAAAGTTTCCGGATCCAGTCTCATGCCTGGGGATAATTCTACGTGAGGGAATCTGCGGCTAGAATAGTCTCTACCAGATACATCGTTACCGAAGGCAAGTAACTCGTACTGCAGGATCGGACTGTGCAAAGCCAGTGGAAACCCAGACACCTCGGTCTCCACTTCATTTACCTGGGGCTCTTAGCTGTTTACCTTGGACTGAAAGCTTTTCTTTCCCACTTGATGGGCAAAGTAGTCCTCATTAAGACAGACAATGTGACAGTCATGTATTATCTTCAAAAACATTGGAGCACCAGACCTCCCCCGCTCTCTCATCTAGCCTAGAGCACTAGGTAGTTTTTTCTCTGACACAGGATCCCTCTGTTAGCGGATTACCTTCCAGGAGTGGACAACAAAGTTGCCGACCTCCGCAGCAGGATGCAACAACAAGTCAGTGAATGGGGACTCCACCCGCAAGCCCTCCACCAGTAGTTCAACCGTTGGGGACTCCTGGAGATGGACCTCTTCGCCTTGGCAGAAAATGCCAAATGCCCAAGCTTTGCCTCCAGGTTCCTACACCCACAATCCAGGGGGATTTCACTGTGGATGAGTTGGTCAGGAATATTTGCCTATGATTTTTCTCCTCTCCCACTACTTCAGCAGATGTCTCTCACCCTTATCCTGGTGGTGTGCACGCCAACCAAGGTTCACCACCCTCTTTGAAGTCTCAGTAGTTCTACATGAGAAGCTTCTCAACAGGCTGAACCTTATCACACGGAATCATGGAGAAGTCAGGCACCCATATTCCTCAATCTACGATCTGGCTCCTGAAGTCCATGAATTTGGTTACATTAATCTTCTGCCCAAATGATTGAGAAATCTTAAAAAAGTACGGAGACCTACTAATCGTGCCTGTTATGCTGCCAAGTGTAAGAGATTTGTTTACTATTGTCATTCACAACATATTGTCGTTTTAGCAACCAAAATGCACAGTATTGTCTGCTACTTCCTTCACTTGTGGTTTAGCTTTCACATCCATATAACTATGCCTATCTGCTATAGTTGCCTTCCTTCAGAACAGGCAACACATCTCCCTCTTCTGAATTCCAGTCATTAAAGCTTTCTTGGAGGGTCTCGAGAGTCATTTCTCCTCGAATCCCACCAGACTGGCATGGAGCCTCAACATTTTATTGGCCCCTCCACTCAGTGCGAACACCTCCACTCCTATCCCCTTCAGTTTCTCTCTTGGAAGGTAGCATTTCTGGTTGCCATCACTTCACTCAGGCATGTCAGTGAGCGTCAAGCACTAACCATGGAAGTGCCTTTCTTTCAGATAAACAGGTGGTCTCACAGTTCCACCTCAGTCAATCCATTGACCTTCCTGTTTTTACCCCTCAACCTGGCTCAGTTGCGGAACGGACTCTACATACTTTTGATGTGAAGCGATCCCTCGTGTACTATATTGACAGAACGAGACTCTTTAGGAAGACGCAACAGCTCTTTGTTGCTTTCTCCACCCCCCACAAACGGAAGGCCCTATCCAAATCAGGCATTGAAGATGGATTGTATAATGCATCCAGACATGCTATGCTAAAGCTAAAAGGGCATTGCCCATTCCTCCTAGCGCCCATTCCACTCAGACCCTATAGCTGACATCTATAAAGCAGCTACTTGGTCCACGCCACATACTATTACAAAACATTGTGTGGAGGTGCTGGCTCGCCAACATGCCAGAGTTGGCCAGGCAGTTTTCTGTGCACTTTTTCAGTCTACTGTAAATTCCACAGGCTAGCCACCACTTTCTGGGGAGTCTGCTTTACATTCTATGCACAGCATGTATATCTACAGCCACACATGCCTCGTACGTAAAATGTTATGTGGCATGTAGTGCTATCGATTAACTTGCGCACACCCTCCTTCCTGGATCACTTTGGCTATTTCAGTCCTCTTTCTATCTAATTTTCCTCTTTCTTTGTATGGACATTTCTTTGTACATCTTTTCGCTTGACATTCTAGCCTCACCCGCTGTGTAGGAAAACAGTCTAATAATGGGTCTGTGACCACGCACATTACCAGCAAGAGGAGGAGCCATGGTACTTCATGACTCAAAAGACTTCTTCGAAGAAAAACAACTTGCACACTTGCGGACTTAATGCTACATGGCAGGAGTCTATGAATCTACAGCACTACAGGGCACTAACATTTTACTTCTTCTTTCTATACAAACCAGACTTAAATGACACAAACATTAGAATTGCTGCACAGTATGCTACTGCTCTCTATGCCACTCCACTCTAGGCAATTCCTCTCTGTGCCTCTCTGCTGTATGCCCCTCCACTGTATGCCACTCCAGTCTACGCCACTCCACTGTACTCCCTTGCAGTCTAGCCACTCCAGTCTAAGCGATACCACTGTACGCCGCTCCACTCTACTTCACTCTACGCCTCTCCATGCTACTTCACTCTACGCCACTCCATGCCGTTCCACTGTACCATACTCCGCTCTGCCCCATTCCACTGTACGCTATTTACCTCTCCTACACTCTTCACTCCAGTGTAATCCGCTTCTCTCTATGCTATTCCACTCTAAGCTATTCCACTGTAGGCCACTCCACTCTATGCCAGTACATTCAACACTAATTCACTCTACACAACTTCAGTTTGTGACTCCACTGTACGACACTTCACTCCATGCCTCTACACTCTACACTGTTACACTCTACCTCATGCCATACCGGTCTTCGCCTCTGAACTCTACAGCATTCCAGTCTATGCCACTCCATTATGAGACACTCCACTGTACGCCACTGTACTCTTTTCCACTGTATGCAACTCAACTCCACGCCGCTCCATTCTGTGACACTCCAGGCTACGCAACGCCACTGTATGCCCCTGCAGTCTTTGCCACTCCACTGTACGCTGTTTCACTCTAGTCCACTACACTATGATATTTTACTCTATGCAACTCCAGTCTACACCACTCTACTGTACGCTATTCCATTGTACGCCACTCCTCTCTGCTCCACTCCATTGTACCACACTCCACTGTATGCTATTACAGTCTACTCCACGCTACTCTACTGTATGCTGTTAGTGGCTCCACTGTACCCCACTCGGCGCCAAGCCACTCTACACCACTCCAGTGTATGCTACTCCGCTCTACGTCACTACACTACGCTATTGCACTGCACGCCAATACACTGTACCTCACTCCACTCTACAACACTCCAGTCTTCGCCATTATACTCTTAAGGCACTCCAGTCTTCGCCACTCCGGTGTATGCTACTCCACTGTGCGACACTCCTCTGTGCGCTATACCACTGTAATTAACTCTATGCCACTCCATTCTGCGCAACTCCACTGTACACAACTCCACGCTATTCTACTGTACTCCACTGTACGCCACTCCATTTTACGCCTCTCCAGTCTACGCCACTTCACTGTGCGCCCCAACTGTCTATGCCAATTCACTATGCTACTTCAATGTACCCCACGCCACTCTGCCCCATGCCACTCTGCCCCACGCTTCCCTACCCCCACGCCACTCTACCCCACTCTAGCCCACGCCTCTCCACTCTATGCTTCTTCACTGTACACCCCTCTACTCCCCTCCATGCTATTCTACTGTACATATCTTCACTCTATGCCACTTGACTCTTCAGTTACACTCTACCCCACTCCACGCCTATCTAGTATACGCCACTCCACTGTATCCTATTCCACTGTATGATGTTCCACGGTACTCTGCTCTGCGCCACTCAACTCTACGCTATTCCACTGTACACAACTCCACTCCATTATATGCCACTCAGATGTACACTATTACGCTCTATGCCACTCCACTGTTCACTATTACCCCACTCTGCTCTACACCACTCCACTGTACTTTATTCCACTTTACGCCGCTCCACTCTACGCCACGCCAGTCAGTTCCGCTCCATGCCACTCCACTTTACTGCATGACACTTTACCCCACTCTGTGCCATTGTAAGACACTCCACTTTAAACCGCTCTACTCTCCTACACTCTACAAGACTATGTGCCACTATACCAAACTGTACAACTCTCTACTCCACTCTGTGCCCCTACACTCCACCATAGAAGTCTCTACTCCACACTTAGGAACACTTCACGACACACCAGTCCACTGTACTATACAAGACAAGTTTCCATGGAGTGTTGGTTCAGTTTCTTACCTGTTTCTCATGCTTCCATAAGTTGGACGATGTGTGATTGTCATAAATAACTGTCTATTGCCCTTAGTTTCCTCCAGCCCTTTGTTTCACCCTGGCTGTTTACTTCTCCTTCGTTCTGTGTTTGCTGCAGCTGAGCACACTATTTATGCTTCTTCCGTTCAGTTGTGAGTCTAGACTCCACGGACTGTTTTCCTTAGTCCTTTGCATTCCCCGATCTCAGTTTGCAACCCTTTTGGAGATGTCTCTCTTCCTGAATCTATACCTTGTTTCTCATGGTTTTATAGCTTCTACTCCCTGTAGGATTTCCTTCCTGGAGATAATTCCGTTTGGTGAGCATCTGCTTCACCTATCATTTTTTAGTAATCTGGTCCCTTCTATCTTTTGGACTGACTTTTCCTATTGGGGCTCTTTTTTTAAGTCCGTTTGCAGCCCCTTCTCCAGGGATGGTATTTATTTGTTTTTTAATTCTAGGATAAGGAAACTGCGGTTAGATGTCTCTATCAGATGAACAAGTTACCTTTGGTAATGCTTTATTTGGTAAAGACAGGATCTAGCCTCAGATTCCTTAACGTTCCACCTATCCTCCCAGCTTTGCCAACTGAGGGCACAGGTGTCTCCCTGCAAGATCCCTTTTTTGCATACAACTACAGTTTTTTTCGTTTGGCACACTGTTTCTAGGGACTTTTCCTAGGGTGGCTCTGCATTGGTGGCGCGAAAATAGTATCTGAAGAAACTGGCGTCGGGCAAGGGCTTATATGGACTCCGTCGATGTCACATTCAGGAGACATCGCTATGGAGTTGCTCGACGTCCTTTACCACTGTGCAGCGGTAGTGCTGAAAAGATATCCAGATCCAGTCTGGTGCCTGGGGAGGATTTTAAGATAAGGAATCTGCGGCTAGACCCTGTTTCTATCAGATAAGGGGTTACCAAAGGTAAGTAACTTCATCTGAAAGAGACAGTTATAGATTCCGTACCTTCGAATTACCCTCAGGCGTCATACTGGATCCGTAGAATTTTTTCGTAGCAGTACCCCTGCGCATCGGTAAGTGGCGTCGGTCGACTCAGTCGTCGGCGTCGTGGTCATCAGGATGACGTCGCAGTGCCTACTTGGACGCCGCCCCTGTGCACTGATGTCACTTCTTTATTTTTTCCTAGCGCCGATCCGGAGAGAGCTACCCCTACCCCTTTAGTCATTTTTTGACTTTTGTCGACTTCTTTTTTGAGTCTTAGACTCCTGGTGCGCGAAGGATATCCCATCATCGGACTGGCTTCAAGCACTGCGAGGCCTGTCACAAACTGATGTCTGTGACGGACCCGCACCTCGTGTGCCTCTGTTGCCTGGAGCGCGACCATGACCCGACTGCCGGGCCATTAATCCTAAGCCTTTGCAGGATCGGTCCTGAAAGCTCTTGGAGGCCTGGCAGATGATCCGTGTCGTTCCCAGTCTCGCTCGAGAGGAAGGTCTCGAAGCCCCCACCCCTCGTCACACTCCTAGTCTTCAGGTAAGTCGAGGCACAAGAAGGAGGCAAAGAAGCAACGGCACCCATTGCCTTCTCCCTGTCGGTCAGCTAACGCGACGAGGGACCCGGAGCATCAACGCTCAAAGACTCCGTCTTCGGTGCCTCATTCTGGGACGACTCCGCGCCTCCCTCTGGGAGCCAGAGCGTCCTCTGCCCAGCTTTGTGCATTTTACGAAGCCCTCCATTCCATCTTTGGGCAGCCCGACTCCGCTTATGTGCCTTCGGGCCCCGATGAGCCGGTTGGGGGTCCTGGGCCTTCTATGTCGGCGAAGACTGAAGGTACGTAACTTGTTCTTCGATACCCCTGGCACCTCGAACTCCGATCTTGACTGGGCTGGAAGAAGGTCCGAAGGAGGACTGCCCTGCTCCACTGCGGAGCCAGCAGAGAGGCTGCACTGGCATGGATTACACCTGCTGAACCTGGTATCTAGCAAAGGAGAGGGACTTTGCTTACTGTGTCCTGCTCGAGGAGAAGTCATCTCCAGAGCCCAGCCAAATCCAAGAGACTCCTAGGGTCAGTGAGATGGTCTCCTGTTCACAACAGAGGGACACAACAGTTGAGAAGCCTGCTGGTGCAAGTTGGTAGCCGAGGATCCTCAAGCCTTTGCCAACCCGCTGCCGTGCAGCACCAGGGACCAAGACCCAATGCTCAAAGTTATACCGGAGTTCGCTGAACCTGGGAGTGTTGTCCGAATGCAGTTGGGACCCCCAAAGGATGAGTTATCGACCCAGGAAGGATTGGCCTGTGACTGTGATACTGATTGACTGGTAGTCTAGTGGCGACTGGGCTTCTGCCAGCACCAAGTGGACTTTGTGGGATGTTGTCCCTGTGACCAGGACTGCCTTACCCCCTTGTCGACGGAGTAGTCGTCAGAGCCAGACTCCATCAACTGCATTGCATCCACAGCACTCTTTGAGCATCTTCAGCATCCTTCATCCCTTGCATCAGGACCACTTCCATAGGAAAATCCTGCAAACGATAATAGTGCCTGGCACTGCTTAGAAACCGTTGCCTCAGCATGTGAAGCAGTCCTGAGGACCTTGCTGGTCCCTCTGACTGGCTCCTTACTGGAGTTGGTCATCTAAAGTGACTCTAAATGACCGCATTACAACTAGCCCAAACCTTTTGGTGAAAAAGTTCCAAGTGTCAAATTTGTTGAATTTGCCAATGCATGTTCGCGGTTAAGTGAAATAATTTGATTTACTGTACCTTGTAATTTCTATATCTCTTGAACCCTCTGGTGGATCGTTTTTGTTGTGCTGTCTAAAAATACATAAAAATACAATCTATTTTCATAAATTGGTGTTGGATTTCTTTGGTGTTATGGCGATTTCTTTAATTGTTTTGGTGCTGTTTAAATGATTTAGACTTGCTACATCGAGCCTTATCTACCCAGGGTTGAACTGAAGGGCCCTAACAAACAAAACCTAGGGTCCTAAATGGGTTGGTAAGTGTGTTGCCCATTGAGGTCTCGCAACCACACCATATAATACACCCCATTTCCTCACAAACCCTGTGTTTGTCAGTGAAGCCCTGGTTGTCTACTCGTCCGCATTGGCAAATTGTTTCACTGTTACAGAATTACTGAGTAATAATAATGCAGGACATAGATCTGCCTCTGGCTTGAGGATTGTACAGCCCTCCTCGTTTATACTTGTTTATTGTCCAGTATGCCTCTGCATTATCATACATAGGAGCAGAATTGGGCGCAAGTAGGCCATTCACTTACTGTGCACATCTATTATTAGCAGTTTTATAAATATCTTTAAATAGCTTGGTCATAATTAAACAACCAGTTTAGGAAAAAAACTAAAAATACAAAAGTAACAGTTAGTAAAGCCCTATCAAAACGTATTCAAGTACTCTTGGCTTGATTCACAAAGGTATCAAACAAGAATGGGGGGAGAGCGAGGAAAGGTGAAGTGACGTCCCTATCCCCAAATTCAATGTACAAACAATGTGGAGGTACCCACTGGAAGAGAAAAAGGTTTTGGACTCACTGTGGTAGTAAACCGTGCCGCAGAAGCATTCGGTTTTGTTAAAACACCCCTCATACACCAACCTAGTTGGTGTCATGCTTCATCATTGGGGTCCCAACCGGGTGGCCGAATGGTGCCCGGTTGTGCTACAACGCCTGATTACAGCGGAGCTGGTGTGGTGTGTTGGTGTGATGTGAGATGTGCAGGCTAAAAATATCTCTGGGAATCCTTCCCAAATGTGTTTATTTGTGGCAGCCCAAGATATGTTAAAATCCAAGAGCGCAACTAGTGGAGTTGTTTTGACTCGTAGTTGTCTGTGGTAGGTCTACATGTATCAGCCCCAGAAACAGAATGGAGGGGGCTTTCCACAGGACCATGTACTTACTGTGGGTTCCCTGGTCACTTACAATATCCAGGAATCAACGTGGATATTGAAGGGGCGTAACTGCTCATGCAGATATTCCCTCACATGAGATATAGTGCATCCTGCCTTAGGGGTAAGGCCTGCTAGAGCGGTGTCTTACCTATATCCCATGCAGTGTCTGTAGGCATGGCACGCAGGGATGTTGTCTATGGCGATGCTTCAGTTTTGTCTGCACCAATGCATGCAGTCTGCAATAGCAAAGTGCAGGGCCTTGGTGAGGGGACCCTAGGGGGGCACAATTCATGCTGCTACCCTTGTGGTACCATTTACTCGGGACGGACTAGGGGTACTGAAGTGGTACCAATCTGAAAGAAACACGTTACTTAGATTCCTCACCTAAGAATATCCCCAGGCGTCAGACTGGTTCCGGAAGATTTTTCGTCAGCAATACCCCTTGCGCGTCGCTAGGCGTCGTCTGCGGCTCCGCATCCGTCGTCTGCGTCGTGCGCCGGAATGACGTCGTCGGAGTACTTAGATGCCGCCCTCGCGCGCTGACGTCAGTTCTTCTTTTTTCCGCGCCAGTAAGCGCAGATCCGGGAGAGCTACCTGGATGCCTGGTTTTAAAGCCTGTGCTGATTGCAACCGCTTGATGTCGGTTACGGACCATCACCGCCGGTGCCTTTACTGTTTGGGCCTCGACCACGACGCGGAGTCGTGTTCGGACTGCAAGGCCCTGACCTCGAAGGCTAGACGGGAGCGGTCCCGTAAGCTTCTCGAGCTTCGCCGCTCGATCCCGGTCCAGGAGGAGGTCCAAGGATCGGTCGCGGAGCCGCAGCCGACGTCATCATCGATCGTCTGGCTCCAAGTCTTCGGGTAAGTCGAAGCACTCCAAGAAGTCCAAGAGGCGACACCGCTCTTCGGACTCCCCTCGCCGGTCGCGCGACTCGGCCGAGGGTCAGGGTGGTTCCACCCCCGCGGCTCCAGCGAAACCGCAGGCGCCGCGCAAGTCCCCATACCCGCCGGTCCCTGGGACTGACGCGACGCCGGCGGAAGTCAGTGCCTTCCTCTCGGCCATGAGGAACCTGGCTCCGCCGTCGACGCCCGCTGGCACGCCTTCGGGCCCCGCGGACCCGACTGGGCAACCTTGCCTGCCGGCGGCTCCGGCCCCGGCGCCGTCGACGGCTCCGGCCTCGATGCCGCAAGTGCCCGAGGGACCCGTTCCCGAGTCCCCCGCCGACGCCGGTTGACCTCGTCACGCCTCCTCCGCCGGCGTCGACACCGGTTCCACCTCTGACGCCGGCTCCGCTCGGCGTCGAGCCCCAGTTCAGCCCCGCTCCGGGCCCGGCGCCGTTACGGCGTCGATGGACGCCGCGTTCGGCGCCGCTGGAGACACATTGTCTATCGTCCGGCTCCGATCCTTCCTCCTGCTTACCAGGAATCGGATGACGGGGGCGAATGGGAGGGGTCCGTGGATCCTATGGCTGTTCAGGCTCAGCTGTCACAGGACTGGGCAGATGAACTGGGGGAAGCCAGTGGTCTGGATACCTCTCCAGACACTGGATTCATCTCTCCTCCGACTGTGGCTTCGGAGGAGGGTGCTGCTTTCTCTGTGGTGCTGCCCAAGGCGTCCGCAGCCCTTGGGCTCGAGCTACCTGCCGTGGCTGTGAGGACTAACGTCCTCACTGAGGTGCTTCAGTCTGCAGCAAGCTCCACTGAGCCTCTGCTGCAATTCAATGAGGCCCTCATTGACGTTCTGCAGGGCACCTGGTCCAAGCCCTCCACAGTTCCTCCTGTGGACAGGAACGTCGCCAGGTGCCACCGCCCTGCTCCGGGCGACCCCAGTTTTCTGTCCCAACACCCTACCCCCGAGAGCCTGGTTATCCAGGCTTCTACCTCCCAATCCTCCTTCCCGACCGCTCCGCCGGACCAGGATTCCAAGAGACTGGAACAGTTTGGCAAAAAGCTGTTCTCCTCCCTTAGTTTGGGCCTGCGGTCCTTGAACACCGCCTGTCTCTTGGACCGTTATTCCCACTGTCTGTGGAGGACGTGCTGCCCCTGTGTCCGGAGGAGGTCCAGACACGACTTACCCAGGCTCTGGCCGATGGGAGGGATGCAGCACGACATGCTATCCGATGTGGGCTTGACACTACGGACTCGCTGGGTAGGGCGATTTCTACCACGGTGGCGCTTAGACGTCACACCTGGCTGCGGTCCACGTCCTTTTCGGGTGATGTCTAGAGCACTCTCATGGACATGCCCTTTGATGGCACTCGCCTTTTTGGTGAGAAAGCGGACAGTGCGCTGAATCGCTTTAAGGACTCCCGGGCTACGGCCAAGTCCTTGGGCCTCTCGGCCCCGCGGTTGCAAACTTCTGCCTTTCGCCCCTTTCGTGGCCAAGGAAGGGGTGCCTCCTCACGTACGCCTAGCCACCAGCCGCAGAACCAACCTGCGTGCGGTCGCGGACGTGGTTTCCGCCGAGGCGGTTCTGGAGGACGACTCGGTCAGCCCACATCCACCCCGGCAGCATCCGCCTCAAAGCCTTCCTAGTCCGAGCTTTCAGGCCCATTCCACGCCAGTGGGCGGCAGAGTTCGCCATCTCCTGCTCCACTGGTGGTCCATCACATCGGACAGGTGGGTGCTGCAAATCGTCCGAAGGGACTACTCCCTCCCCTTCGAGACGACCCCTCCAGCCATGCCACCGCAGCACCACCGTATCTCGGGGGATCATTTGAATCTTCTCCACGAGGAAGTTTCTGCCCTCTTGGCCAAGGGGGCCGTAGAGCGCGTTCCGAGCCCAGAAGTAGGTCGTGGTTGTTATTCCCACTACTTTCTGGTTCCCAAGAAGGGCAAAGGGGGCCTACGCCCTATCTTGGACCTCCGGAACGTCAATGCCTTCCTCCGGAAGGAGAGGTTCAAGATGTTGACTTTGGCTCAGGTTCTAGCTGCCCTAGACCCTGGAGACTGGATGGTAGCGTTGGACTTGCAGGACGCATATTTCCACATCCCCGTTACCTGCGGTTCACGGTGGATCAAGAGCACTTTCAGTTTACCGTGATCCCCTTCGGCCTTACCAGTGCCCCTCGGGTGTTCACGAAAGTGATGGCGGTGGTCGCAGCTCATCTGCGCAGATCAGGGGTTCCAGTCTTCCCCTATCTCGACGACTGGTTGTTGAAGGCGGGCTCGCCCCAGGCAGTCGTCTCCCACCTCCAGACTACGGCGGATCTCCTGCATTTGCTGGGGTTTTCCATCAATGTGCCGAAGTCACACCTGAGTCCCTCTCAAAAGCTCCTCTTCATCGGAGCGGTTCTTGATTCGGCGCAGTTCCGGGTCTATCCGCCGCAACAGCGGGTCCGGGATATTCAGGCCCTGATTCCCATCTTTCGGCCTCTATCCTGGGTTTCGGTCAGGCTAGTGTTGCGTCTTCTGGGGCTGATGGCCTCCTGCATCCTACTAGTGCATCACGCCAGGTGGCGCATGCGGGCTCTGCAGTGGGACCTGAAGTTTCAGTGGGCCCAGCATCACTGCAACCTGTCCGACCATGTCTTGATCTCGGAGGGCACTGCACAGCAGTGCAGTGGTGGCTCACGGACCGCGATTGGGTCACGGGCAAGAGCCTCTCCCTTCCCCAACCGGAGCATGTCGTAGTGACGGATTTGTCCCTCCTGGGATGGGGTGGCCATATGGGAGAGGCGGAGATCAGAGGCCTCTGGTCTCCGGCGGAGTCTCGTCTCCACATCAACCTGTTGGAGTTGAGAGCGATCCGACTTGCACTGAAAGCCTTCCTTCCCTCTGTCAGGGGAAGTGTCGTGCAGGTGTTCACGGACAACACCACCGCCATGTGGTATTGCAACAAACAGGGCGGGGTGGGGTCGTGGACCCTTTGTCAGGAGGCTCTGCGCCTCTGGACATGGCTGGAACACCAGGGCGTCACCCTAGTGGTTCAACATCTGTAGGGCTCTCTGAACGCCAGAGCAGACTAACTCAGCCGCCGGTGCATGATGGATCACGAATGGCGTCTGAACTCCGAAGTGGCGCAAGGTCTCTTTCAGCAGTGGGGAGAGCCTTGGTTAGATCTATTCGCCACCGAAGAGAACGCGCAATGTCAGCCGTTCTGCGCGTTGGAATTTCCAAGGCGGCACTCGCTCGGCGACGCTTTTCGTCACGAGTGGAGTTGCGGTCTGTTGTAAGCCTTTCCGCCTATACCATTTCTGCCCAGAGTGCTGAAGAAGATCAGGCACCACCGGGCCCAAGTCATCTTGGTGGCTCCGGATTGGGCACGAAGGTACTGGTATCCCGAGGTACTCAGTATGTTGACCGATCCTCCGATACGTCTGCCCCATCGGGAGGATCTTCTGTCGCAGCAGCAGGGGACGGTCCTCCACCTGAACCTGTCCAGCCTCCACCTCCATGCGTGGAGATTGAGCGGCGGCAGTTGATGCCATTTGACTTGCCTCCTGAAGTCTGTGATGTCATTCTGGCAGCCAGGCGTCCCTCCACAAAGACGGTATACGCCTGCCGGTGGAACAAATTTGTGGCATGGTGCACAGCAAAGGCTGTGGATCCCCTTTCCGCCCCTCTTTCTGAGGTTCTCCTCTTTCTTCTTTCTTTCGCCCAGCAGGGCTCTGCCCTGGGCACCTTGAAAGGTTATCTTGCTGCCATCTCTGCCTTCTTGCGGCTTCCTGATATGCCTTCTCTTTTCAAGTCCCCTGTAGTTACACGCTTTCTAAAAGGCATTACTCACACGTTCCCTCCTGTCCCTTTTGTAATGCCTCAGTGAGACTTGAATCTTGTTCTCACATTTCTAATGTGCGCTCCCTTTGAGCCTCTTCATAATTGTCCTCTTCGTCTGCTGACGCTTAAGACTGCTTTTCTGGTAGACATCACCTCGGCTAGACGGGTGAGTGAGCTCCAGGCTTTATCCTCAAAGCCTCCTTTTCTCTCTGTTCATCCGGACAAGGTTGTCCTTCGGCCTCGTCCCTCCTTTCTTCCGAAAGTGGTGACCCCCTTTCATCTTGGGCAGTCTGTCACCTTGCCCACCTTCTTTCCGCATGCTTCCAAAGAGGAAGAGAGGCTCCACCGTCTGGACCCAAAATGTGCGCTCTCCTTTTATCTGGACCGCACAGAGCAGTTCCGGGTGGACGACCAACTTTTCGTTGGATACGTGGGTGCTAAGAAGGGGAAAGCTGTGCACAAACGGACCATCTCTCGGTGGGTCGTTTTGTGCATCAAAATGTGTTACTCCTTGGCAAAAAAGGACCCTCCTGTTGGGCTGCGCGCCCATTCTACTCGGGCCACAGCGGCTACTACTGCTTTGGGACGGGGTGTCCCTTTGCAGGACATCTGTCAGGCGGCGACGTGGGCTTCGCTACACACGTTTGCCAGGCATTATTGCCTTGACAGCCAAGTCCGGAGGGAAGGCTTCTTTGGCCGTTCTGTCCTCCAGGACTTTCTGGTGTGATCTTGGTTCGCAGACCCACCACCGGGGATGGTATTGCTTGGGTATCTATTCTAAGGCGAGGAATCTAAGGTTATCCTTTTCAGGCCCCTAGATTTTATTTTTGGCACCAGTGTCGGTCTTTGCATGGCTCTGCGTTCCTGGCGCGGAAAGCTATGTACAAGAACTGACGTCAGCGCGCGAGGGCGGCGTCTAAGTACTCCGACGACGTCATTCCGGCGCACGACGCCGACGACGGACGCGGAGCCGTAGACGACGCCTAGCGACGCGCAAGGGGTATTGCTGACGAAAAATCTTCCGGATCCAGTCTGACGCCTGGGGATATTCTAAGGTGAGGAATCTAACTAACTAATGTTTCTTACAGATACATCGTTACCGAAGGTAAGTAACTTGTTCTTCAGGCCCCTAGATTTTATTTTTGGCACCAGTGTCGGTCTTTGCATGGCTCTGCGTTCCTGGCGCGGAAAGCTATGTACAAGAACTGACGTCAGCGCGCGAGGGCGGCGTCTAAGTACTCCGACGACGTCATTCCGGCGCACGACGCCGACGACGGACGCGGAGCCGCAGACGACGCCTAGCAACGCGCAAGGGGTATTGCTGACGAAAAATCTTCCGGATACAGTCTGGCGCCCGGGGATATTCTAAGGTGAGGAATCAAACTAACTAATGTTTCTTACAGATACATCGTTACCGAAGGTAAGTAACTTGTTCATTGGGAGACAAATGGTACAGTTTAGGGAAGGAGCTCTGGCATAGGGGACCTGGTTGCCAGGGACCCTGTACACTTTCAGGCGAGGTTACTTCAAAAACCAGGCAAAGCGTGTGGGGGTAATGCAACAGACACCCAGTTTCCTACAGCAGAAAATCCGCCTAAGTGCAGAGACTCCCCCGTGACTGCAGGACCTCCGCCATGAGTGCGGAGGGTTTTTGTGAATCAGGCCCTCTGTGCCTTTACAAACTTCTACCTTGGTGCTTTATGTCCCGAAGATGATGCTAGAGGGCTCTAACTAACACTTCAGTTCAATGGCCTCTTGTCCAACAATCCCCATCGATCTACAAAGTAGTCCCCATCTTCTCTTCCTGCGTGAAAATGAAATATAAAACAATGAGAAAATCCAATCCCATAGCAGATGTTTGGCACAGTTAAAGTACTCGGGTAAGTAAAAAAAAAAAAATGAGAAGAAGAAGTCTTAGCAGGACTCTGCCCTTTCCCATCAGTCCTTACCTTCTGAGAAGTCACTAAGGCTTAAATGTGCCTCTCTGTTTCTCTCTCGAACTTGATCTCCTTGGAGGCAAATCAAATTTGTATCCCATGGCAACCTTATTTTCCAAGTCCCTCAGCGATGCTTCAACAAATACATGAGTTGTGCAAAACTGTGCTCTGTCTCTTTGTCACGCTGCAGGCTCCCTCTGGCACAACTCTGGTCCCCAAGGAACCACAAGGAACTCCACCTGGTATCCGTCTGACTGGTCTACCATCGGTGCCAGTTGAAACCTCTAGACAACATTGGTTTCGGTGCTGTCTGTCTGTCTTGCCCGACAATGTTGGGGCATTGACGCCGTCAACAAGAGACGTGGAACAGCTGATGTGTTCTCAGTCTTTGAGCAAGGCTTTTCTGATCCCTGTGGGCTGCAGCCTTCCAGCAAACCATTGAACTCTGATACATTGCACTTGCCTCGAGGAAGGATACAGATCATCCATAATCGTTTTTGGACCAATCCTTTTCAATATCATCTGATCTCGCAAACCTTCCAGACACTGCCACTTGACCAAACAACTATTGCACCTGTCCTGTGTGTACAGAAAACCAGATCCGGTGGTCGAACCTTCTCCTACATCACTCCTAAAGTGTGGAGCGACCTGCCACTACACATAAGAGCTCCTTCTCACTTCTTGAATTCCGCAAGAAGCTTTAAGACCTGTTTTTTTCGAGTAGGCCCATTATGCCCTAGGTTTGGCTAGGCTCACCCCTGCTCAGCACCAGTATACCCTCCTGGGTGATAGTGGACCTTACAAATCTGCATAATGTAATCGATTCCATTGTGAGGAAGAGGACGAATTTGCTCACCTCTATACTGAGTACAACTGGTATGATTAACTGCGAGAGATCAGTGGACTGGATACTTCTTCAGACACTGGATTTGTCTCTCCACCTGGGGCAGGTACTGAAGAAAGCGTCTCCTTTGCAGTTTTGATGCGGCAAGTGGTGTGGTTCATGATCTCCAGTTGCCCAATATAGAGGTGAAAATCAGTGTCCTTAAGTCCTCAAACACTGACAAACTAGTGCTGAGCCTCTACTACCTATAAATGAGTCCCTTCTCTGCCGCCCCCCTCCCTCCCCCCAATACGCCCTTCTTGGGATACAGACACAGCCGTGTTCTGGACCACCAGTAAATAGGCTGAAAGCTAGATGCCTCTTCCCTGTCCCGGGTGAGCCAGTCTTCCTAAAACATCCCATTACACACAGTTTGGTGGGGCAGGAATTCATGAGCATGGTCAATCTCAATGTTCTGTTCTAGTTCTATTTATAGTGCTCAATGAGTTCACAAACCCTAGAGCATGCTCCTAAGAAATACAGACATCACAATCTCTTTGTGATTCATTGGCTAATCATTATGAAAACAAAATTAATTATATTTACCAGAACTTTCCTTGCCTTCCTGAGGACACCAATGTCCTCCTATCCTTGTTTGTTAGTGATTAACGGCTAGGAAAGTTTAAGGCGTTGAACAAAATTCAGAAAGCGCTTGCCTCAGCCAAATCGGGATCTGCCCTCCTAAAATCTCTGCTGCTTTGTCTAACCAGCTGGCCCCTGTCAATTGTTTCTTAGTCAATCTATCTGTCAATACTAGAAAAAAATCAGTTGGAAAGCGACTCGGGTTAGGCCAATAAAAAAAAAAAAATGGTTCAACTGTCCCCATCCAACCTTGCCAACTATCACCCAATCTCGTTGCTTCCTCTGCTGGGTACGCTTCTGGAAGGATTAATAAATGAACAACTCTCGGAGTACCTAGAGGTTAAAAAGATCTTGGACCCATCTCAATCTGGTTTCTGACCTTTACGGAGTACTGAGACAGCATTGGTAGCTGTCACTGACCACATTAGTTGTTCTTTAGATGCTAGCATACCATCTGTGCAAGTGCTGCTGAACTTGACCGCAGCATTCAATACTGTGTCTCAATCTAGGTTTCTTCGCAGGCTGCAGGAGATTGGAATTCATAGGAGAAAGCCAAACTGGTGTGGGGACTTTCTTTCCAACCGAACGAAACTATTATCTTGTTTTTTTTTTTTTATCCTGGATTATGATGCTGGGCAAAGGGGTACTCCAGAGCTCTTGTCTTAGTCCCTTACTGTTCAACATATATGTTGCCCCCCTTGCCAAGATTGTAAAAGCCTTTGGCTTTGAAATAATATTGTATGCGGACGATACACAGCTTATAATTAAGGCTCCCTGTTTTCCGTTTTTACAGATATATACAGACAAAAAAACATTTATTTCCTGGTCTGTATTTATTTTTAAATGTGGATAAAAACGGAAATTGGGTTGTTTTTGAGTGATTCTAAATACTCTACCATGACTGCCAGGCCAATAGCTGTGTGGATTGATAGGTGAGTGGGTTAAAGAAATGAAGTTTAGGAAAGAGTAGATATGCACATGGTTGATAATGAAATTTGCTTTGAATAAGGGCATTGATTTATGTTCTGCAGATGTTCATATCACTGAAACCCAGCAGGGATTCAAGCATGAGTGCTTATTTATCGGTTAAATAAATGTGGAAATTTACCAGTTTAAGCTTAATTTTTTCACAAAACCTAAAATAAAGATGGATAAATACTGATAAAATTAGCAAAAAATAAATATGGATAAATACAGACTGAAATGTCAAAAAAATAAATACCATAAAACCGGAGCCCTACTTCTAATCTCCTTTGACAAAGACTTGTTCAAAGCAAAAAAAAGGTTTTCATCTGGGATGACTGCAATTGCTCCCTGGCTGACGGACAACTGTCTACAGCTGAACGCCAGAAAAACAGAGATTATGCTGTTTGGTAAGATCCAACAGCACTGGAAACCTTATTGATGGTGCGCTTAACTTGGCAATGCTCCTATTCCCAAACAGGTGGTTAAGAATTTGGGAGCCTGTCTTGACCAATCTCTTACTAAGAAAGAGCAGGTGATGTCCATTTCAGGCTCCTCTTTTCAAATCATGCGCTTGCTAAGAAGAGCTTTTCCGTTTCTTCCACCCACTGCGTGGAAAACGGTGGTTCAGGTCCTTGTGATTAGTCCTCTTAACTACGCTAGTGCATTATTGGCCTCTGCAAATGGGATGCTGCAGTCAGAACTGCTAGTTGTGCAGACCAGCGCCGCTTGCCTCATTTGCAACCTTCCATCAGGCGCTGCTTCTGCTCCCATCTTGCGCTCCTTACATTGGCCACCAGTCCAGGACACAATAATTTTTAAAATGTACTGTCTCACACACAAAAACCTGACAGGAAAAAAAAAAGTGCTTTCTGGCTTGAAAACGCACTCACTATTGCCCCCCCAGACTCCTTAGTTCTAGGGACATAGCTCTGCTTATTGTCCCTCATGTCAAAAATTCCAGATCTATGGGGCAAGTCTTTTTCCTACCTAGCCCCTATTTACTGGAACAAACTGCCCCATCATATCTGAACTTGTTCAAATTATTCTCTTTTCAGTAAAGAACTGGAGGCAACTCCGTTCTAATTCAGTTGCCTCCCTGTCTATGTCCTGTGGCTGTGCCGAGATCACCCTTCCAGGGTGATTTAGGTGTCAGTAGCGAGGGAAGGCTGAGCAACAAACAGCAGTGGAGATTGAGACTCTTCTGGCCCTCGGTTCCTGCGGCTATCCACACGCGCCATCACTGTCAAACCAGCACTTCCAGGTTGCACGTGGTGCTTCTGCAGAGCATGCCTTTAACACTTCCCGTGTTGGCGCAGAGCTTCCGGCGGCAGCGAAGAACTTGATTGCTCCATTTCTCATCAGCACTATGTGAAAGAAGAAGCTGCGTATGAAAGGGTGCAATAAACACCGGACGGATTTTCTTTCCATTAATTGACTATTCAGCCGCCGAAAGGGCACGCCCAGTCTACTGAACTCTATAAAAGGCAACCTGTTTTGAAATGGCCGCACATAGCTGGGAAGCGGAGAGGAGTGAAGGGAAGGCCCTTTGAATGCCAAGATGCATTGACTGCAAGGGAAGGCACCCAGGCACTAGGCTGGAGGCCTCTGTCTGCCAGTGTAGGGTTGCACATCGGCTCCAGCTCTCAGAAGCCTCTCACGCATAGCTAGTCGTGGAGTCTTTTACCGCCAGTCACAACTAGCACTGCAATAAAAAATCAAAGACTGCTCCTTCACAGCCACACGCCGCACTGTAGTCCAGGGACTCCATTCCCCAGTATCCTTAGCGACAGGAGGCGCCAACGTGGTCTTCCCGCGCCTGGAGACGTACAACTCGAGGCTCACACAACGCGGGAGCCCTTCACAGCCTCACGCCACACTTTAGACCGGGGACTCCATTCCGCAGTATCCTTCGCGCCAGGAGGCGCCAACGTGGTCTTCCAGAGGCGCATAAAGACAGCTCAGGCTCCTGGGCCAAGGGCGGGCCTGTCCACACCCATCGGAGCCGGGTGGAGGCCTGGCTGGGCCTACCTTCTTGGTTTTTCCTGCTTGGATTCCGGGATAAAGACGACAGGACACAATTGGCTGAAGCTCTGTGAAGGTAAGAAAGTTCTAACTTCTTCTAGCCACAAGGCAATCTTCAGCAGGGGGAAAAGGAAACCAACGCCAGCTGTAACACATACTGACACAACTTTAGACGTTTTCCTTCAAAAGGCGGTTGGGGCTATCAATAATGAAATAGAACTGGTGGAGCGTAGAATCTCATCAGCCCCACTCCCTGACCTACCAGCTCCTGCCATCTGACTCTTGTATAGCTGTGGCTGACACTGATGTTGGTCAGAGGCTACAGGCTCCACTCTCGACAACTGTTGTAATCCTGGACCAGGGAGATATATGTGCCACACAAAATGGTGCTGAACCTACCCCCCGCCCGGCCACGGTAGAGACTGGGTGCCAGATTGCAACAGGAGGAAAGAAGAACCGTACCAATTGGCATGGGGCAGGGGTTGACCATAGACTGAAGGGACATTCACCAAGGGTAAAGAGATCTAAACAAACCCTCCCATGTGAATCTTGTGTTGGCGGAGGAAGAACTTCCGCACAGGATGAAACTGACATATCCACTGATAGATTCAGTAAAGTAGTGCAGGAAGCCTTTGCACCCATTTTAGCCCGTTTAGCCTGCATAGAAGAGGATCTTGTCTGACTATTGAATGGTTCAGGGAAAATAATGATAACTGGAAAACAAGACGATATGGCCACCCAACCAAGCTGCTCTAATAAGAGGGTAAATGATGTTACCATTCGTGCCTCTGAGTCGGTCGGCCCCTATAAGTGGCCTATTTATTACAAATAACCAGATCTCCCCCCAAGAGCCACCCCCTCATCAACAATAGTTCAATGCCTTCGACATCTGGGAGTTTGGGGCAGGAAAGGAATTCCTTTGGGGACAACCGAAAGCAGGGACATGGGGACAATAATCAAGCAAACCCTGGCCCTCTGGGTGGGGGGAGACATCCACAAGGCTTCACAAATACAAATGGAACAGTGCATGGTCCTCAGGGTGGGCGGGGCTTAATCGATATTTTAGATCTACCCCCAGACTGTACACCGTACACATTGATCTTGACAGGGGTCCTCCATCTCCCCCCTGGACAACAAGAAAGCTGCCAGAGTCTAAACAAATCTGCACGCCAACAAACTGTCCTGAAGATATTATCATGGCTAGGAGGGTGAGCTGCTTGGGCAATATGGTTAAACGTGTGGATGGGGATTGTGTTGTGCTTAACTTCAGTAAAGCTGGGCGTGCGCATTTCGTCCTGACACATCTCAGCAATTCAGCTAGTGAATTGATTAAGGTTCGTCCACTTGTTTTTTTCTATCCTCCCAACCAGGGGACCAACACTAGACAGCCCGTATTGATACGACAGAATAGATCCCCCTTCCCAGTCCTCCTCATTTTTCCATCCTAACCGTTTTGAGAAGCTCTCTCGTTTGAGTGAAATCGACTGACTGCCCGTATGTGCGGGTAGTACAGCCACAACAAGTAGATCTAGTTTATAACTCATCAATCTAGAGATAGCCTCGGACATTCTGTAAAATATGGGTCTGTACAACCCTCTGTCATTATTTCCTCAGCCTGGTACCAACTAGTCATGATTTCTAACCTGATGCGGGTCAAGTATCTGTTGGGAAACTGGTATTACAACATCTTTGACCAAAATAGCTGCCATGTTATTAAAGCCCTACAGGCAGAAATCAACACCATTTCAGGGAAGTGGCCGCCATTGTGTATTCTATGGTTGTGGGATTTGAACTGCACTACCTGCATGCATAGCACCAAACGAGTTTGTGGGCTGCTGCACTTGGAGACCAACCTCAGTCGATTATTATTCATACACCACAGGGCAAGGCCTTAAATTATTTAATTATTGATAATGACTTGGACCTTATCAATGATTCGGCCACTAGCCTTGTAGCATAGTGCCCCACTTATATTGGAGGAGGTAGGGGGAGTTTTATAGATTTTATGTTCATTTCGAGGAGGTATTTGCCACTTGTTGGTGATTTGGAGGTAAATCAAATAACGCCAGTGATCATAATCCCCCCACTATCTCCCTTAGTATAATAGCCCTGATAGGGAAAGGTGATGGTCACCTTATTCATTATGACCGCTCGAAGAGGTAAGATTAAACTGGGGTAAAATATACTCTACAGAATTTGAAGGAAAAATTGTGGCAGCGAATGTAGACCCTATTATAAGATGCCTTCAATTCCCCCCCCCCCCCCCCCCCACCCCCCACCCCCACGCCCCAATAAGGTCATTCACGATTTTTAACTTGTTTGTGCAGACGTAGCTAAAAGACTTACTAGACCCGTACAGATAAGGGAGCAGATAATACAGAGTGCTCCAGAGCCCAAAAGAATCTTAAAATGGCCCTTCATGCAAATCCTCATGATAGAACCCAAATTAAAAGCACAAGACAGGCATATAACAGTACTATTAATCAACGGAGGGAAGAACTGAGGAGATTAGCTTGGAAAGATTTGGAGAGAGCCAGTGCCCTTGAAGACTCTTATAAGCTTTTGGAATATCATTAATCTTCCCTTCTTTATGGATGAGGTTGGGCAGATGGACTCTCTGATCTTAGGGGATGATTGGGAATCCAATTTCCCGGCTATATTTAATCCAAAATGTGTTCAGTTAGAGGAGGAAAGCGAGGATCGACCCTGGGCGACCGACATAGGGGTCATGTCAAGGACACAATATGGCTTCAGGAGAGGTTAGGCACTACAGAGCAGTGCCTCAACCTGTCCCTGATTATGGGCAAGTACTTGAGGGCCATGGGTGGTTCTATCCCCCTGGCGTTCATGGACTTGTCCAGCGCTTTGATACTGTTAACCGGGATAAGTTGTGTGCACTAATGGAGATAATGGGTGTTGAGGAATTTCTCATTTCCCTTCTACGCAGGCTTCATGCCTCTACCACTGTTACTATAAGATATGGTTCCCAGGAGGAAAAGATTAGGCCTATTGTCTCTACAGAAAGTGTACGGCAGGGGTGTATTTTAGCTCCATTCCTTTTTTTAATTTGTACCAATGGTCTTGAGGTATTTTTTATAGACAAGGAATTTGACTTTCCCTGAATCGGTGGCAACCCGGTCCCACTATTATCATATGCGGATGACACTGTGCTAATGGCTTTGACTGCAAACAGCCTTCAAAAGTCACTCAATGCTTTTAAGGATTTTATGTCGGCTCTAGACTTAAAAGTCAATTTTATTAATCTTATATTATGGTGTGTGGCCCCAAATCAACTAAAACAAGGAAGTTTTCTGTAAGAGGAAAGACTATTGATAAGCTGACTAATTTTACATACCTGGGGAATAATTTTAGTAATACTATGAATTGAGGTCCCCTAGTCACCGCCAGGGTGCAACATTCCAGCCGGGTTGTGAAGGGGCTATTTCGCTTTGCCTGTAAACTAGGTCACAAATCGGTGCCTGAGCTGGGTACCCTATATATAGCTAAATGTCTTATCTGTCGCATACTATGGGGCAGGAGTTTGAGGTTACCACAAAATCCCCCACCTACAGGTTGTGGAAAATAAATTTATTAAAAGGCTAATGCTTATGCCATCGTGAGTTAGGGCTGGAATTTTTACAGGATCGAATAGATACTGCCACTTTGTTTTCATGGGCTAACATTTGGCTGTCTGAGGAACTAATGTTTACAAGGGACGTTGTCAAGGACTGTATTCAGCTAGATAGTGCTTTGTTGATCCCCTGGCTCCGATTTCTGAGGGATCTGCTGTTAACCCATACTGGTTCGAAAGCCACCACTGCAATTGGTGTACAGTGCCCTCCGAGATCTGAATGCAATTGTACCGATTCCCCTGATGCTGTACATACTGGAACTTCGGGTACCACTGCAGAGCCTGCATATGCCATCTGGCATGATTCACCAGCAGGATGCAGGAGGCTATGAGGCCCAGTAGCCTCAGGGTCATTCTGACTGAAACCCAGGATAGAGGCTGAAAGATCGCAATCATAGCTTGAATATCGCGGACTCGCTGTTCGGGGGGATAAGCCCGAAAATGCGTTGTGTTCAGAACCGCTCCGATGAGCTTCTGAGAGGGAATCAGGTGGGACTATGGCACGTTGATAGTGAACACCAGCAAATGCAGAAGGTCCACCGTAGTCTGGAAGTGGGAGACAACATCCAGGGGCGAGCCCGCCTTCAACAGCCAGTCGTCGAGATAGGGGACGACTGGAAACCCTGATCTGCGCAGATGAGCTGTGACCATCGCCATCACTTTAGCGAACACCCAAGTGGTGCTGGTAAGGCCAAAGGGGAGCACGGTAAACTGAAAATGCTTGTGGTCTACCGTGGACCGTAGGTAACGTCAGTGGGCAGGCAGTAGAAGGTTGTAAAAATGAGTCCTGCAAGTCCAACGTTACCATCCAGTCTCCAGGGTCGAGAACAGACAGAATCTGAGCCAATGTCAACATCTTGAACTTCTCCTTCATAAGGAAGCTGTTGACGTCCCTGAGATCCAAGATAGGACGCAGGCCTTTGTCCTTCTTGGGCACCAGAAAGTAGTGGGAGTAGCAACCATGACCTACTTCTGGCACAGGGATGCGCTCGATAGCTCCCTTGGCTAGGAGAGCCGTGACTTCCTGGCGGAGAAGGACCAAGTGATCCTCCGACATGCGTTGGAATGTAGGTGGCATGGATGGAGGGGAAGTCTCGGACTGTCTCGGAGTATCTGCAAAACCCACTCATCCGATGTGATGTTCTGCCACTGGGGGAGGTGATGGCAAATCCTGCCGCCCACTGTCAACTGATGGCCCTGAAGGGTCAGACCAGGAAGGTTTGGAGGCTGCTGCCGAAGGGGCACAGGTGGAGTGCCTACCCGCTGGCCCTCTGACCCATGACGCTGGGTCCCACATCCTTGGTCGCGCAGAGGCTGAACAGTTTGTGCAGGCTTGTGGCTCTGGGCGGATTGTGGTGGGGCACCCCTTCCGTAGCCACTGAAGGGGTGAAAAGCAGACTGCGCAGGGTGAGAGATGGTAGCGGGGCCCAATGATCTGGCCGTAGCCCTAGAATCCTTAAAGCGCTCAAGTGTGATGCCTGTTTTGTCGCCAAACAAGCGACTTCCATCAGAGCGTGTCCAAAAGAGTCGATTGGACATCGCCCGAAAAGCCAGTGGACCTCAGCCAGGCGTAGCATCTCAAGGCTACTGACGTTGAAATCGTCCAGCCTAGCGAGTTGGCGGTGTCAAGTCCACATTGTATGGCGAACTTCGCTGTTATTCCACCCTCAGCAATGGCATTGGAGAGAACGTCCTGGGCCTCCTACGGGCACTGTGGCAGCAACTGCCCGACCGAATCCCACACAGAGTGGGTGTAACGGCCCAAGAAGCATGCAGTGTTTACTGACCGCAGTCCTAAGCTGGCGGAAGAAAACCTAGTCTTCTCAAGGTGATCCAGCTTCTTGGATTCCCTATCAGGTGGAGCGGTAGGGAATGCGCCCTTGGAAGAAGAGGCTTGGACTGCCAAGCTCTCAGGGGTAGGGTGTTGAGAGAGGAAAATGGGGTCGCCCAGGGCCGGGTGGTGGCATCGGGCAATCATCCTATCCACAGGTGCCCCTGTGCTGGGCTTGGACCAAGTGCCCAGAAGGATGTCCGTGAATGCCTCCTTGAATGGCAGCAGGGGCTCCGAAGAGGCCACTGCCGGTTGAAGCACCTCGGTCAGGAGGTTAGTCTTGATGGCCACCGTAGGAAGCTCGAGGTTTAAGTCCTCAGCTGCCCTACGCAGCACCACTGCGTGTGATGCACACTCCTCCATAGCCACGGTAGGGGGAGAAAGCATGCCAAGGTCTGGAGAAGTATCCAGGCCACTGGCCTCACCCAACTCCTCTCTCCAGTACGGTTGTTCTAACTGCTCTGCCAGAGGGTCCACAGACCCCTCCCAGTCCTCCTCAACCTCCTCTGGTTGCCTCTCAGGGTGATAGGGAATACCAGGGCAGAATAAATGCTCCGTATCCATGTCGAGGAGGATGGGGTCGACGTTGGCTGGGGACACAACTGACGTCCGAAGGGGCGGAGGGGTCGTCAATGGATTTGACGGATGGTCAGCCGAGTCCGCGGGACCTGAAGGCACACCGGCAGAGTCGGGCTGCCCAAAGATGGAGTGGAGGGCTTCGTAAAAGCTACGAAGTTGGGCAGGGGTTGCTCTGGCTCCTGGGAAGGGAAGGAGGCTCGGAGTCGACCCAACAGGCTCCGCAGGCGGAGCCGGACAACTACCTTCCGCATCCTGCGTCTGCCGACGGACGGGGAGAATGCGATGACCGACGGTGCTTCATCGCCTTCTTTTTGTGCTTCGACTTACCCGAAGACTTCGATGAGGAGTGGTGGTGATGGCTCTGTGACCGGTCCCGGGACCTCGAGCAGCGCGGAGCCGACTGCTGGGCCTCCAGAAGCATTCAGGGCCGCTCCCGCAAGGACTTCGGGCCATGACCTGACAGTCTGAGCACGACTTCAGGTCGTGGTTGCGCTCCAGACACCAGAGGCACACGAGATCGGGGTCCGTCACCGACATCAGCTTGTGGCAGGAGCCACGAGGTTTGAAGCCGGTTCTCTGATGTGACATCCTTGTGCACCAGGAGTCAAACGACTCAAAAACGAAGTCGACAAAATCGAAAAAGGACAGACAATAAATGACTAGAGGTACCGCTCTCTCCGGATCTACGCTGGCGGGCATGGAAAAAGAAAGAAATGACGTCAGCACGTATGGGCGGCGTCTAAGTAGATACCGCGACGTCATTCCAGTGTTCACGACGCCATCGACGAACACGGAGTCGACCGACACCACCTACCAACGCGGAGGGGTCCTGCTGAAGAAGAATTCTCCAGATCAAGTCTGACTCCTGGGGGTAATTCTAAGGTAAAGAATCCATAACTAATAGTCTCTTTCAGATGAACAAGTTACTTACCTTCATTAACGATATCTGTACAAGACATATATTAGTTATATATTCCTTATATAACTGGTGATGGCGATGGTCGCAGCTCATCTGCGCAGGTCGGGGGTGTCAGTCTTCCACCTACCTCGATGACTGGCTGTTGAAGGCGGGCTCGCCCCAGACAGTCGTCACCCACCTTCAGACTACGGCCGACCTCCTGCATTTGCCGGGGTTCTCCATCAATGTGCTGAAGTCGCACCTGAGTCCCTCTCAGAAGCTCCCCTTCATTAGAGAGGTTCTGGATTCGAGTTCTGCAAATAAACATACTTTCTTCCCACATACTATTGCCAAAGGACAGATTTGTGGTAGCAAGTATTAGGAAGACAGACTAGTTCAATTTAAAAATCAAGCAGGGTTCATTCGCCCTAAAATAGGTGAATAAACAAAACATTTCCCCACCCAAATTTTTCAAAATGTTCCTCACAGATTTTTCTCGATAGATTTTAAGAATTTGTAGAAAATGAGAATGCTGCCAAATGAGCTGTTTTAGCCAACCTTGTTGAAAGTCTTGTAGATCGTGATTTTTGCTTCATTGCGCATGTTTTCTAAATTCCGCTATTGTTTTGGAGTTTTATTTTATATGCAATTTTTGTTAAATGGCTCCCACCTGGTGTTCCTAAAATAAAGCATTTTTATAATTCTTTTTAGGTTTGTGCAGAAGAGAAGTCCTCAACACTGTCTAATTTAGCTCACATGATGAGTCTGTATAGCACTCATAGCTACTCAAGAGACTGCGCCAACTGGATCAATGTTGTATGTCGCTATCTGCACGACTCCTTCTCTGATATCACATTCAGTCTTGTAACATATCTTGCAGAGGTAATATTTATAAAAAATATAGTTCACCCTATACATTTGTAAAGTCTTAACTATTAAAATCAGTGTGAAATAATTTTGGACATCTTGTTGTGACTAAGCAAAGTGAAGTATTATGTGTTTGTTTCAAGTTGTTTTGTTGAAAAGAACAAGAATTTCAAATCCTCAGTATTTTGTACAGTATTTAGCAAGGGAAAGACCCAAAATACCTGACACTTAAGTAAGGCCTAGCCAGAATCTCACTTGGTAGCCATCATCTTGAATACCTACAACATGATCCCTAAGAGTAAAATGCCTAGAACTATTAAATGTTATTAAATGTTGTTGATCTGAACCCCAGAACACAGAATCCCTAAAGCTAATGAATCACCAGCATTTTCTCTGTGCATTGCTGTCCAGTCCTCTTTCTCTGCACAATGGATTGAACATCCATATAAGAAGTCTGCTTGGGGCACAGAATTAATCAGTGTTGCGAAATAGACATTTTATATAGCTAGTAGTTTGCTATTCACCTAGTTCTTGGGTTCTATGCATGCCTGGCTTCTGGAGATCTTTCTTTTACACCTACCCTGCTTTTATTTAATTGAATGTTATGTCCTGACTAATCCATGCTTTTAGTTTTATAAGTAGCACTTTGCACACACTAAATATTTGCAGACTTTTCTATACAAAGACAAACATGAGCTCACTTTTTATGAAGGTCCTCTGTGATTTTATTTAAAGTCAAATGTCGTCATCCAACGAAGGTCTACACCGGAGTCTACCACTGCAAGGACAGACCTCTATTGTGCTTGTTCTTTGGTGCTCCATCCCAAAATGTCAGTGTGGCCTAGGATTTGGCCTGTGGGTTCCTTGTGTTCTGGATTCGACGCTGTCTCGGGTTTATCCTCCCGAGCAGCGAGTCCGGGATATTCAGGCTATGATTCCGATTTTTCATCTTTTATCCCGGATTTGTCAGGATGACCCTCCAGCTCCTGGGCCTGATGGCCTCCTGCATCCTGCTGGTGCCACATGCCAGATGGCATATGCGGGCTCTGCAGTGGGACCTGAAGTTCCAGTGTGCGCAGCATCAGGGCAACCTGTCCGATAATTGCAGTGGTGGCTCACAAATCGCAATTGGGTCAATGGCAGATCCCTATACCTTCCCCAACCGGAGCACACAGTGGTGACGGACACGCCCCTTCTGGGATAGGGTGGCCACATGGGAGAGGCGGAGATCAGAGGCCTCCGGCGGAGTCCCAACTCCATATCAACCTTTTGAAGCTTCGGGCGATCAGTCTTGCACTGAAGGCATTCCTTCCCTCTGTCCGGGGAAGTGTGGTGCAGGTGTTCACGGACAACACCACCACCATGTGGTATTGCAACAAACAGGGCGGGGTGGGGTCCTGGACCCTATGTCAGGAGGCTCTGCGCCTCTGAAAATATCAAGGACCCCCTGTAGAGTATATATATCAATTCCTAGGACAGGGCAATAAGCATAGTAGGTAATAACTTCCAAGGCAATTGTAATAAGGTAATTGTCACAATGAATGTCTATTTCAGGAGACAAAACCAAAATTTGTCTAAAAAAGCACAGTGATCATTATACACAAATTCCATGGTGTATTAATTCAACAATAATAACAAAAATAATCACAAACAAATTTGATTTATTTTTACATATTGGAAAAATGTATTCCTCTTTTTAATCTGTGATTGTATATGGCCAAACAAAATATTTTTATATAACAAATCATCATTTCTTTATAATAAAGAAAAAAGTTTATTTATAATCATCTATTGTGGTACACTGTGCTTTTTTAGACAAATTTTGGTTTTGTCTCCTGAAATAGACATTCATTGTGACAATTACCTTATTACAATTGCCTTGGAAGTTATTACCTACTATACTAGGCACTGCGCCTCTGGACATGGCTGGAACATCAAGGCATCACCTGAACACCAGGGCGGACGAACTCAGCCGCCGGAGCTTGATGGATCACGAATGGCGTCTGAACTCTGACGTGGTGGAAGGTCTCTTTCAGCAGTGGGGAGAGCCTTGGTTAGATCTATTCGCCGCCGAAGAGAATGCGCAATGTCATCAGTTCTGCACGTTGAAATTTCCAAGGCGTCACTCTCTCGGCAACGCATTGCGTCTCGAGTGGAGTTGCGGTCTGTTGTACGCCTATACCACTTCTGCCCAGAGTGCTGAAGAAGATCCGGCGCGATCCAGCCCAAGTCATCCTTGTGGCTCCAGATTGGGCACGAAGATACTGGTATCCCGAGCAACTTAGCATGGCGATCGATCCCCCGATCCGACTGCCTCTTCGGGAGGACCTTCTGTTGCAGCAGCAGGGGACGGTCCTCCACCTGAACCTGTCCAGCCTCCACCTCCATGCGTGGAGATTGAGTGGCGACAGTTGACAGCTTTCGATCTTCCTTCTGAAGTCTGTGATGGCATACTGGCAGCCAGGCGTCCCTTGACTAAAACGGTATACGCCTGCAGGTGGAACAAGTTTGTGGCATGGTGCACAGCTAGGGCTGTGGATCCCATTTCTGCCCCTCTTTCCGAAGTCCTCCAGTTCCTTCTTTCTTTGGCCTGGCAGGGCTCTGCTCTGGGCACTCTCAAAGGTTACCTTTCGGTCAAATCCGCCTTTTTACGGCTTCCAGATCAGCCTTCTCTTTTTAAGTCCCCGGTTGTTAACCATTTCCTAAAAGACATTACGCACACGTGTCCTCCTGTGCCGTTCATAATGCCTCAATGGGTCTTAAACCTTGTCTTGATGTGCGCTTCCTTCGAGCCCCTTCATACCTGTCCTTTGCGTCTCCTCACTCTCAAGACGGCTTTCCTGGTAGCTATCACCTCTGCCAGAGGAGTGAGTGAGCTCCAGGCACTTTCTTCCAAACCTCCTTTCCGCCCATCCAGACAAGGTGGTTTTAAGGACCCGTCCTTCTTTTTTGCCAAAGGTTGTTACGCCCTTCCACATCGGGCAGACCATCACTTTGCCCACCTTCTTTCCGCCTCCGCATCCTTCGAAAGAGGAAGAGAGGCTCCACCGTCTGGATCCAAAACGTGCGCTCTCGTTTTACCTGCAGCGCACACGGCAGTTCCGGGTGGATGATCAGCTCTTTGTTGGCTATGTGGGTGCCTAAAGAGGTCGGGCTGTGCACAAACGGACCATCTCTCTGTGGGTCGTTCTCTGCATCAAGGCCTGTTACTCGTTGGCTAAGAAGGAGCCTCCTGTTGGGCTGCGTGCCCATTCTACCAGGGCGACGGCAGCCACTACTGCCTTGGGACGCGGCGTCCCCTTGCAGGACATTTGTCAGGCAGCTACATTGGCCTCGCTGCATACGTTTACCAAGCATTACTGCCTTGACAGTCTCGTCCGGAGTGACGGCTTCTTTGGCCGTTCTGTTCTCTGTGACTTTCTGGTGTAATCTATTCTCAGACTCACCACCGGGGTTGGTATTGCTGGGGTATCTATTCTAAGGTAAGGAATCTATCACTAACGTGTCTCTTTCAGATGCACAAGTTACTACTTGTGTAACGATATATCTGTAAGAGACATTAGTTAGTGATAGATTCCTTACCGCCCCACCCTTCCTCCCTGTTCTGCAAACTGGTTTCTAGGGTTAAGGTCATCCCTTTCAGGGCCCTAGTTTCTTGGCACCAGTGGTCAGTTTCTTGCATGGCTCTGCGTTCCTGGCACGGAAAGTCGTGTACAGAACTGACGTCAGCGCGCATGGGTGGCACCCAAGTAATCTCCGTGATGTTATCTCTGCGCTTTCGACGCCAGCAACGGACACGGAGCCGCACGACGCCACCTACTGACGCGCAGGAGTACTGCTATCAAAACTTTCCGGATCCAGTCTGACGCCTGGGGATATTCTAAGGTAAGGAATCTATCACTAACTAATGTCTCTTGCAGATATATCGTTACACAAGTAGTGACTTGTGCATTTGGTTTTTACCTTATGTGCGCTCCCTTTGAGCCTCTTCATAACTGTCCTCTCAGACTTCTTCCTCTAAAGACTGCTTTTCTGGTTGCCATCACCTCTGCTCGCAGGGTGAGTGAGCTACAAGCTCTTTCTTCAAAGCCACCTTTTCTGGCTGTTCATCCGGTCAAAGTCGTCCTCAGAACCAGACCTTCCTTTCTTCCCAGCGTAGTTACTTCTTTCCACATTTGTCAGACCATCACTTTGCCCACCTTCTTTCCGCCTCCGCATCCTTCTAAGGAGGAAGAGAGGCTCCACCACCTGGATCCAAAACGTGCGCTTTTCTTTTATTTGGATCGCACCACGCAATTCCGGGTGGATGACCAGGTCTTTGTTGGCTACGTGGGCGCCAAAGGCATGTCGGTCCGTGCACAAACAGAGCATCTCCAGGTGGGTCATTTTGTGCATCAAAGCTTGCTACTCCTTGCCAAAGAATGAGCCCACAGTGGGACTGCGCACCCATTCTGCCAGGGCGACAGCAGCTATGACTGCTTTGGGACAGGGAGTCCCCCTCAGTGACATCTGTCAGGCAGCTGCGTGGGCATCTCTGCACACGTTCACGAAACACTACCGCCTTGACAGCCAAGTCCGGAGAGACGGCTTCTTTGGCCGTTCTGTTCTCCAGGACTTGTGGTTCGCAGACCCACCTCCGGGTTTGGTATTGCTGGGGTATCTATTCTAAGGTAACAAATCTATAACTAATTGGCTAGCACTATCAGTTCAGAGTACTGCACTTGAGGGTCACTACGGCCCCCAGGGTATTTACAAAATGCCTTGCTGTTGTGGCCGCTCATCTCAGAAGGAGCAGCATACATGTGTTCTTCTACTTGAATGACTGGCTGATCAAGAGTGCAAACAGGCTAAAGTGTCTTTCCCACCCTCAGACCACATTAGATCTTTTACACAATCTAATCTTTACAATCAATCCAGTCAAGCCTCATATTTAACCCCTTCAGGTCCATGCCTTTTTAGACGCACTTCTCAAAACTGTCACTGGGAAAGCTTACCCCACCCAAGCACGGGTTCAAGCTTTCCAACTGTTACTTCATCTTTTTCATCCACGTAGCCACTTAACAGTCAGAACGGTAATGCACCTTCTTTGCATGATGCCTTCTTGCACTGCCATAGTTCCTCATGCATACTACTTGAGCCTCCTCTTCGAGTGCCAAGCAGCACAATGGCCACTGGTGAAGGGTCAATGGGAGGATCTAATGTTGATTCGGGCAAACACCTACCGCTCTTAACAGTGGTGCAATAAATTGTTGCTGGGGAGGCCCTTTCTAGACCCAGTTTCACAGCTGATCATCACTACTGACGCTTTCCTCTCTGAATTGAAGGCCCATTTGCAGCACATGATCAACCAGGGTATGTGGACACCCTACCAACAGAGCTTTCACATCAGCTACTTGGAGCTGGTGGCCCTTCCTGCTTGCAATCACAGCCTTCTGCCATCAAGTCCAACACAAGGTGATCCTTTTCAAGACGGACAACGTGACAGCCATGTATTACCTTAAGCAGCAGGGTGGCACACACACTCCGCAGCTTTCAGCGGTGGTGCAGAGTATTTGGAGTTGGGACTTGACCACATAATAGATCTCGTAGAGAAGTACCTTCCGGAAGTGTATAGCGACTTGCAGACCTGCTCAGCAGGTTACGGCAACTAGTCCACAAGAGGAACTCCATCGACAAGTCCTACTCCCGTACTTCAGTCATTGGAGGTTCATGACCCTTCTAGACTTATCAGTGGTACTTAACGAGAAACTGCCCAACAGACCAGATCTTCTCATCTGTCTGCAGAATGTATGTCTAACCTTGAAAGACACGTAGACCCAAGTGGAAAAGGTTTGTTTTCGATCGCTTTCCCAAACAGATGGATCTGCTGAAACCAGGAGGCCCAGGTGTAGCTTGCTACCTTCTTCATCTTCAAAAGTCCGGCGTTGCTTACATTGCCATTCGTCTTCATCTAGCAAAGGTGCAGCTTACTTACAAAATAGGGAGCACTCTTCCTTGTTCAGAGTCCCCGTCATCAAAGCTTTAACTGAAGTCCTCAAATGAGTTAGACCGTCCATGGTGCCTCCTGCCCCTGTCTGGAACCTCAATATAGTACTTACTTGACTCCTTTTGAATCTCTGCACTCGTGCCTACTACAGTTCCTATTATGGAAGGTTGCCGCCTTGCTTGCCATCACGTCTTTAAGGTGTGTTGGCGAACTACAAGCTCTTACCATAGAAGAAACCTTCTTCCAGAATCATAATGACAGTCGTTCTAAAAACGATCCCAAAGGTGGTATCCCCATCCCACCTCAGTCAAACCGTTGAGCTGACGATTTTCTGACAGAGGGCTCTTCATACTTTGGATTTCAAGTATGCCCTCCTGTACTACATTGATAGAACCAAGCCCTTTTGTAAACCTCAACAACTCTGTTGCTTTCAGTAGACTACACAAAGGAAACACCTTGTCCAAAGGGGGCATAGCCAGTTGGCTTGTACAATGTATACAAACTTGCTATGCAAAGGTTAAAAGGCAGCTGCCTGCCCCTCTTAGACCACACTCTGTTCACAAGAAGGGGGCCTTCATGGCTTTCCTTGGAAATATTTCCATTGCTGACAAATATATAAGGCAGCTACTTGGTCCATTTCATACATGTTTACCAGCCACCACTGTGTACGTAATAACACGTCAACAAGCAAAGGTTTTGGCCAACCTGCACTTCAAACTTTTTTCATTCCTCTGCAATATTCACTGGCTGGCCACCACTTGGGGCGACTGCTTTAGAGTCTATGCAGAGCATGTGTATCTACAGCTCCACATGCCATGATCGGAATATTAATAGTAAGCATCGGTTTGTGACTCGTAGTGCAGTAGATTCACACTGATCCTCCAACCTCCCAGGTCTTCATAGGTTGTTGCTTTTTTCTTCTTTTTGCATGATGATCAAGCGGATGCTCCTTTATCATGCTCCATCTACATCCTCACCAGCGTTGCAGAAAGCAATCTAACAATGGAGCCGATGCCCATGTATGTTACTAGCTATAGAAGTAACTTTACCATGTGACTCAAAAGATGACTTTGTAGAAAAACAATTTTCACACGTCTGAGCCCAACACTAGATGGCAGGAGTACGCAGAGCATGTGAATTTACAGAAGTATATGCCAAGAACAGATGCTTACAGAACAAATAACATATTCCTTTCCTTTATGGACCTGCTTTGTACCTTCCCGAATGGATCATGAATCCGTGGCTGAAGTCTTAAGCGGGCTCCCTTGGTACGATACCTGGGAAATCATATTACTGAAAACTCTCACACTTAAGTCTTTGTAGAGAGTTCATGATCAGGAATATGCAGGAAGAGAAGTGTGAGAAGTTGGCCTGATGTATGATGTCACTAGTTCTAGTGTACACCTTATATCAGTCCAAACAACCCTTATGGTGATTGGTTGTAAAGTCAACTTTATAGACCAGCTATCCTAGTGGTAGCATGGACAAGAGCAGTCTTAGGCTAAACTCTGAATGGCATGTGAAGCCAGCTGTGATACCATATATAATCCCTTGAATACCAAATGAAAGGACACCACAACAGATATATATATAAAATAAAGTGTATTTATTCTAGTCAAACCCTCAGCACTCTTTATGAGATTAGAGGTAAGTACAACACAGTCTTATTTAAGCATACATTAAGTCACACAGGTAAGTAATACCTAGGGGCCACGCAAACCATATACTAAAGAAGTGGTATAAGGACCACTGTCATGGAAATAGGATAGGCCTAGGGAATCGCTGGGGCTACACTACACTAGCAACAGTTAGGAAGTGGGAGGCCCACGGGATTCAGGTGCAGAGTGGAAACACTCACGCGTAATGCGTATAATCGATAGAAATAGTACAGTTTTGAATTAATAAGATTTAGGACACTTCTAGAGTAGCTAGGAAGTCGAGACTTGAAAACTAGACACTAGGATAGTCAATACCCTGATGAGCACCAGAGTACCCAAGTTACCTAGCCCACAGGCTGCGGGTGCATAGGTGTGAAGTTGCGTCGGGTTTCGTCGTCGACTCCTATGGATGCCTGAAGAAAGATGCTGACAGGCAGTCAGTGAAGAGTGTCCGGTGGATCCCAAGGCTGGGATCAGGAAGGAAGGATACCTGCAAGCAGAAGGGACAGAGTCAAGTTCACTAGCCAGTGACCACGTGGAACCAGGAAGGAACCAGGCGATGTCGTGAAGCTTGCAGTTGGAAAGTGAAGCTTGTCGCAGCAGCCACGGGTACCAGGAGACTTCGAGGACGACCAGGACCAGGAGGCGAGCTGTCCCACGAAGGCTCTTGCTGTCGGCGGCGTCGAAGTCGAAGAAGGACTCACCAAGCCTTGGCAAGCGGAACCCACGCAGAATGAAGGACTTGCTTCTGGTGCAGACCAGGAAGGTCTGGGGTGCTTCTCTTTTGCAAAGAAGCGGGAGCCAGTCTGGAGGAGCCAAACCAGCAGTGAAGATTTCAGGGAGCGTCGTCACAAAGGCCACTAGCCAACGGGCAAGCAACCGGACAGACGCGGCAAGCAGGAAAATGCAGAAGGGCCCCACGCAGGACTCGTGGAGTGTGGGGGGCTGATCTTCGGTGCAGATGGTGCTTGGGGTTGGGGCTTCTCAATCCCCGGTGCACAACTTCGAGGGTACCTCAGAAGCTGCGCTGGAAGATACTCGCCACTTTTCCCAGGTAGCCGGTCCCACGTCTCTCGTCGCCTCCACGGATCTCAGCTCGGCTGTGGATGTGGATCAGGGTCGGAGAAGTCTGGAAGTCAAGGCTCTGGTCGGGCTCTGCAGTCGGTCCCTCGTAGAACTTTAGCAAAGCAAAGGGTAGTCTCTTGACGGTGCCTGTTTGCACAGGGTAGCCAATCCTTGGCCACAAGGGAGATTCTTCAGTCTTCTTCTTTCGTCGAATGTCGAAGGTCCAGAGTTTCTGTTCAAGTTGCAGGTTCAGGATAATCTAATCTCATGGGGCCCAGCTACCACTCTTATAGTAATTTGGGGGGCTGGGTTGCCTGCTAGGTCACGCCTTATGGGGGGACCTTGGAGGGGGGTGGTTACACCCCCTTCCCTTTGTCCAGTTTCGCGCCAGGACTGGGGCTGGAGTGCCCCAGCACCGGTTTGAACTGGACTATGCACGGGACACCTTGTGTGCCCCAGGCATGTCTCATTCTTTTCATCCCTCCCTGCCCCAATACACTAAGGCCTGTCTGGGGTGGTGCTCGTACCTCCCAAGGCAGGAAACCTATTGTCCAAGCCTCCCTTGCCGGGATCACTCCCAGCAGCAGGAGGTCAGACTCGTGTCTGTGGCAGTAGCATCCATTTTGTGATGCTGGGGCTCTGGTTAACTTTAACCGGGTAAGTCGGTTACATCATGTCTTCTCCCTCTAGAAGGGAGGGATAATATCCTCATCCCCAGAAATGGGATGGGGGTATTATTCCAAAGTGTTAGACACCTTACACGACATGTTTTGATAGAGCCAAACCATAGTTACCATAACCGTTTAAGATAAGGCACTTTAAGAGTATATGGTAGGCTATATCATAGAACAGCTATAAGGACATGGTTCCGAAAGCTGCAGACAGGCTCAGCTCATGCTAGAGCACCATCTCACATGTTACCAAGCACTCTGCCTCCAGGATTGTTAAGGCCTGCCATAGGAGTGGCTGATAGGTGCACATGTGTCTATATGTAAGTTAGGTATAGGAATACTACACCTAAGCAAGGAGTCCTTGTAGTAGTGAGTCAGTTTCCCTCTCTCTGTAATAAGGAATATCCAGTTGCTTGGTAAATCCAAAGAATTCTTTATTCGTGACAAAAGTGAGCAAGAACAGCCAACACCTGTTTTGCCCCTTTGGCACGATTTTTGCCAGGGCTTTCTCAAGGCTGGGAGTATACTTCAGAATAATTTCCCATGTGTATCATCTCAAATCTTTCATTATTTCTTCATTATTTCAAAGGTTACTGTACAATACAGGTATACCAGCCTTGTTGGGCTTGAGGATTAGGGTCACGAAGGGATTGCCGTCACGGGTATTCTTCAGCTGAGTGATCAGCCAGTTGTGTCATAATGGAAGGCCAGGCCAGGGGTGGCATAATACATGCTGCAGCCCCTGGTAGGCCTAGGGTACACCTATGCCCTGGGTACCTAAGGTACACTATACAGGGGCCAATAAGGTGATCCTAACCAATTGGGTTATGCACCTAAAGTACATAGTATGAATTTAGAGAGAGAACAGCTGGGCTGTGGGTCTGATTAGCAGGCCCACAGCCACATCTAAGTCGAAAACCAGTGAAGCAAAAGCAAAAAGTGGGGGTGAACATAGAAAGCAGACCCTACTCTCCTACAGTGAGGAATCTAACTAACTAATGTTTCTTACAGATACATCGTTACCGAAGGTAAGTAACTTGTTCTTATGTTGCCAAAATCAGCGCATGTTCCAGAATGTAATGTTAACGATGGACATGGATATTTCAAAATTTTCTTTAGCTGTACATTTTGTATTTGAGGTCAGTTCAAATGTTTTTTTACCTCTTGGCGATACCTGTTTGAATAACGTACATTTTCACCTGTTTGCACGGTAACCCTTCATTGTTTGCAGTTTGAGAATTAACTTCTCCTCATATTAAAACACCACAAACATTTAAATGAAATGCTTGAATTCATCTCACCACTGATGATTACTCAGGGCCTCATTCCAATGCTTCATTTTGTACTTAATCTGTGGCCCTACAGAATCTGATCAAACCTCGACAGACTTCAGCCCATCAAAATTGAAAAGTTGTCTGGGGTTCCGTGTGTTCTCGTTCAGAGTGGACCTGGCTTGGCAGTTCAGTTTGTACCATGCTTTGCAGAAAAGGGAATGAAGATTTGTTTGCAGATGACTGGTGCTTGTTCGTAACATATATCAATGGTGCAAACGAGCACCATTAATGTGCTGGATTATGTCCAAAAGAATTACTATTGCTGTCATTAATTGAAGCATTACATCCATCACTTGTTATGCTATCTTATTCCTTTACTTGAACATTGTGAGTTACTGAGTCTGAGTGCTAAACTATGTTATGCAACAGTGTATCAAAAGACTTTTTCTTTGCATCCTCATCATTGAAGTAAATGTTAAAACACAGTCTGAAATAATTTGTTAATCATGTTTTTTAGCTATTAGAAAAAGGGTTGACCAGCATGCAGCAATCTTTGCTGCAGATTATCTACAGCCTTCTCAGTCACATTGATCTTTCGGCAGCTCCGGTGAAGCAGTTTAATCTAGAAATCATAAAGGTGATTGGAAAATATGTGCAGGTACGTAATCTACAAAGTGGACTGTCTAAGGTTTTATTAAACATGTGGCCATAGTTAATGTAACATTGGGTATTATTCTGAGTTTTGAAAACTTACAAGCAATCATGATCTCTTGCTGTTTCTTTTCCTTTCTGTTTACTGTAGTCCCCTTCCTTCATCTCCCTCTACTTTTACTTCTGCCTGCATCCGTGTACAACCTACAAATATTATGGTCATTCTCTGCTCCAAATTGAAAATAACTTGCATTGTTTTGTGGATGCTTGATGCTGCATAAATTACTTATGGGAACGTTCTTGCTAAGCATCAACGTGGATCTGGAAACATTTCAGCAATAATTAGTCAACAGCACTGTGTGAATATTGTCCTTGGAGACGTGAGGGCACTGGAAGTGATCTGGACGGAATACATGAGGTGTGCTACAGAAGCTGGTGACATCAATTCTTTGATTACTACTCCTAAATGGACATAGGATTTGGGCCTGCTGCGTTATTTACTCAATGCTTCGATAATATTTTTTTTGAGATTTGGGCAGAATGACTTTTCCATGGTTCCCTAGCTTCAATCTTTGAGGCTCACGCTGTATATGACTTATACGGATCCTCACACCAACTGTCTCTGGAACCTTGTCAGCTCAAATGACAGCTCATCGTGCAATATTTGTGCCCTCGTGCACTCTTAAGTAGACCGCAGAAGTAAATTCACCCCTTTTGTCATTGTTTCAGAAATGTTTGTGATCAATGTCATTTGTTGTTTTCTTGTCCTAAGTAAATCAGTTTAATCCACATGGACTAGCCCTGAAAACATTTATTGCATCTTGCCTTTTGGAAAAATACACCCATATATGATAGATGCTTTTGTTATCACATACCTTCAATATGTCTTCATGCAGTCTTTTCATGAGCTACTGCCAGGTGGTATAGCAGCATCAAAGCAAGCTATGCATAGTGGACTGACTGCAGTTGCCACAGCTATGGAGTCCAATGTAGTATTGCACAGACATACCTGGATGAGAGCCAACAAGTTTTTCTGTAAAAGATTATACACATTTTGTTGAGATATCTTTGGATGTTAGACTTCAAAGGCAACAGATTAGATCTGTTAACTTTTGAGCAATACCTCTGCTTGCTGGTAGGGGGTGCCACACAGCTACACACTGACTCTGTTCCGCTCCGGAAATGTAATGTAGGGGCCATATAGGCACCACTTCTTCCTACTGACGTCAGTTGTTTACTTTCTGTGCCACTAGACACCGATCCAGAACTACATCATCTCTGAGACAATTTCCCCCCAAAACAAATCTGTGTTCAAGAGAAATGTCTACTCCTAAAATGACTGGTTTTCAGCCCTGTGAGATCTGTCGCAAAGAAATGTCTGGGACCGATCCTTATCAGGTTTGCCTGTGGTGTCTGCGGTCATGCCATGACCCTAAGGCCTGTGGTGACTAGGCGTCGATGAACCCGAAAGACATTCGAGACCACAAGGTGAGACTGTCGACAAGCACTGAAATATTCCATATCTGATTGACTTCTATCTGCAGATTCCTTACCTTTGAATTTCCCTGGCGTCAGGCTGGATCCAGAAACTTTTGCTAAGCAATACACCTTGCGCACACCGTCGGGTGGCTCCTTTCAGCTCCGCGTGATGTCGGCGTCGTTTGCGTCGGTTATGACATCTCAGTACCTATATAAGTGCCACCCAGGCATGCGGACGTCAGTTCTTTTCTTTCCGCGCCAGTTAAGAGCTGATTCGAGAAGAGCAACCCCTCTGTCGGTTTTTGACAGGTTTTTCTCAACATTTTGTTGACTTCTGTATTTTTTGATCGTGTCGAGGAAGACAGGGTTTAAGCTGTGCGGGGCTTGTCCCTGCACTATGTCCGTCATCGATCCCCTCCGTGTCTGCCTGTTGTGTCTCAAGCGTGACCATGATCCGAAGTCGTGCTCAGACTGTCGGGCCATGGCTCCTAAGACCTTGAGGGACCTGGCTTTGAAGCTCCTTGCAGCCTGACAGCTGACACAGTCAAGCGAGACTCGACAGAGATCCCAGTCCCGATCAAGGAAGAGGAGGTCCTGGGACCGCTCTCGGAGTCCAAAGTCCTCTTTGTCCCACTCGAGGTCGTCTGGGAAACTCAGGGAAGAGGCACAAGAAGGAGTCCAAGCGGACTTTGTCTTCACCTCAGATGTCATCCGTCGACAAAGGAGGTAAGGAGCACCGACTCTCAGGGCACGATTCTGTGGAGTTGGAGCCAGGGTCGACTTCAGGCCTTCCTCCTTTTCTGGAAGCTGAGTGACCTCTGCTCCGATTTAAGAGTTTTACGAGGCCATGCGCCACGTATTTGAGTGCCCGACCCCTCTGGTGAGCATTCGGGCCCCACGGGGTCGGAGGGGCCTCGTCAGATTTGTCGCAGTCGGCTCTGGCCACAGCGCCGGTGTGGCCTCATGGTTCCGATCCGGGTTGACGCCAGTCATGCAACCGCGACCTCCCCCATCATTGGACTCGAAGTCTGTGCCTGTGGTGCTTCCGGCCCCTTCCTCATCTCCGACGACACGGAGCCAGAACGCCGCTCGACGCCGATTCCGACGTCGATTGAACCCAGAGGTTCTATGTTGTCTGAGCACTTTGTGGATGTGTTAGGCTTGAGAGAGGAAAAGGAGGGGTCTATGGACCCTCTAGATCACCAGGATAACTCTGTGGTGCTGTTGGTCTGGTATGGGGAACTTGGGGAAACCAGTGGACTGCTCTCTCCGCCAACTGTGGCTACGGAGGAGGGGGCATCTTATGCCATGATGGTTAAGAGGGCAGCCGAGGTGCTTGGACAGGAGCTGCGCTCAGTGGCGGCCAGGACTAATATCCTGACCAAAGTGCTTCAGCCTGGGGCTTCCACCTCAGAACCCCTTTGCCCTTTAATGAAGCACTTACTGATGTCCTACTAGGCACGTGGTCCAAGCCTAGCACTGGGGCTCCTGTGAATAGGACAATTGCACGCCGCCATCGCCCAGCTCCGGGTGACCCAAAGTTCCTCAGCCAACACCCCACCCCAGAAAGATTGGTGGTGCAGGCCTCTACATCCCAGGGCGTGTTCCCTTCTGCCCCTCCAGATAGGGAATCTAATAGGCTGAATTAATTTGGGAAGAACAAGTTTTATTCTTCTATCCTGACATTGCTGTCGGTGAATACCCTGTGCTTATTGGGCTGTTTCTCCCACACTTTGGGAGACGGTTGCGCAAATGCTGCCACAAGTCCCAATCGGGGGAGCTCCCAAGGATCCCTAGTTATCCTGAACCGTGTGAACTCCTCTACTGGCCCAGCCCGAGATATAGGGGACTTCCCATCTCTGCCCTGGTTTGTTCGCCAACCACATACCTGTTTTCGACCTGCTCTGGCACATAGACCATCTGATTCCTGCATCTAGTTGATGCCCTGTAGGCCCCCTGCCTAAATATGTCACCCCTTGGGGCCTCCCTCATCTGATACTCCTTCTGGACTCTTAGGTTATCTGGTCAGTTCAAGCTGAACTGATTCCAGTTCAGGATTCCCAGGTGCCCTCAGTTTGCCTTGCATCCTGTTTTCCTGCGCACTGAAGAAGGTGTTACCCACATGCAGGGTCATCCACCGAAACGCGCGTGGGTGCTGGTGTTCTCTGATCTTTATATCTCCTCTAATACCATCATGTTGTGTCCTCCTTTTGAGGTTCACATGAAGTCTTGAAAATATCAATATGTCACCTAATGGAAATATATGTTGAAATGGTGACTGTATGACATGAGAGAACTATAAAGCATTTTGTGGATCATTCTATGTACAACATCTTCAAAGACCTATCTGTGGAAACTATTGGTTTTGATGCAGTGGACCCTTTGTGAATACTGTGATTGCATGAATGAGTGAGTATGATTCTATTGAGAGTATGTGTTGGATTATAAGTATGTGTGTTGCGCCTAGGTTTCCATCATATAAATAACCATGTTTCTGATTATATATCGTATTTTGTGGAATATTTATTGAAGGCATATTAATTGTTTATTTTTATACATTGAGAATTGTTACAATAAATTTGATACATTTGTTATAATAACAATGGTCTCCGAGTATCAGCATCTGAAAGAGACACGTTAGTGATAGATTCCTTACCTTAGAATATCCCCAGGCGTCAGACTGGATCCGGAAAGTTTTCGTCAGAAGTACCCCTGCGCGTCAGCAGGCGTCGTCGTATGGCTCTGCGTACGTTGCTGGTGTCTTATCCGCCGAGATGACGTCATCGGAGCTCCTTGGACGTGCCCACGCGTGCTGACATCAGTTCTTTCTTTTTCCACGCAATAGTGCAGATCTGAGAGAGAGCGGTACCCCTAGTTTAAAAAAAGTTCTAACTTGTTTTGTCGAGTACTTGACTACTGGTGCAGTAGGGATGCCCAGTTTTAAGTCCTGTAGGGCCTGCCGCCGAAACATGTCGGTAGCGGACCCGCATGACATGTGTCTCTTCTGCTTGGGGCACGCCCATGACCCCGAGGCGTGCCCCGATTGTCGGGCCATGGCGCGAAAGCTTTGCGGGAGCATTCCCGCAAGTTGTTGAAGGTCCAGCAATTGGTTCCGCGCAGATCGAGGTCCCGATCCCGTGGTAGGTCGAGGGACTGGTTGCGGAGCCATCAGCATCGCTCGTTGGAATCGGGGACAGGTAAGTCTAGGCACCATAAAAAGTCGAAGAAGCTACGTCGCTCTTACTCTACCTCTCACCGGTCGCGGGACGCAGTGGAGGGGGCGTGCGGTCACTCCCCCGCGGCTCCGTTGGAGCCTCCATTGTTGTCTGCGGCCTACCCACCCTTTCTGGGACCACAAGCGACTTCGGACGAGGTGCAGACCTTCATGTTGGCCTTGCGCCATTTGTTTGCCCCGACAGGTCCCTCCGGAGCACCTTCGGCCCCCGCGTATCCGTCGGAAGGGTTTGCCTCCATGCCGCCGCGTTTGGCCTCGGCTACACCGGCACCATACCCAGACGACGCCGAACCGGGACTGATATCTTACCCTCCCTTTCCATTGCTTGGAGGGGAGTTTATCCCATTTCCCAGGGCACCTCGTCCTTACCAGCCTCTTCAACAATCGGTGGACGAAGGGGAGTCCTGGGAGGGGTATGAGGACCCTCTTGCAGCTCAATGCGAGGATGAGCCTCAATGGAAGGCGATGTGGAGGGTCCAGTAGATCTGGATTTCTCTCCACACCCTGGTACTCTGTTCCCTTCTTCAATGGCCAGAGGAGGAGGTTGGGACTTTTTCAGTGGTGTTGCGTAGGGTGGCTGAGGCTCTTAACTTCGAGCTCCCTTCTGTACCTATCAGGATCAATCTCCTGACTGAGGTGCTGATGCCGCAGTCGTCCTCTGAGGAGCCCTTACTGCCCTTCAATGAAGCACTTACTGATATCCTGTTGAGCACCTGGATCATACCTAACACAGGAGTTCCTGTAGACAAGGGTGTGGCACGCCGCCATTGCCTGGCACCGGGCAATCCCAGCTTTCTCACACAACACCCGATGCCTGAGAGTCTGGTTGTCCAGGCTTCTGCCTCGCCGAGTGCGTTCCCTTCTGCTCCTCCGGATAAGGAATCTAGGAAACTGGAGCAATTTGTGAAAAAGATTTTCACATCTGCCAGCCCTGGGTTGCGGGCGGTGAATACTGCGTGTCTGCTGGGCCGCTATTCCCATTCTGTGTGGGGCACCGTGGCACAGGTGCTTCCTTAGTGCCCTGTGGAAGCACGGGCGGTTCTCTCCCAAGGCATTATCGAAGGGAGAGATGCTGCAAAATGTACTATTCGTTGTGGGCTTGACACGGCCAATTCTCTCGGTAGGGCACTTTCCACAACAGTGGCACTCTGTCGTTCTGCTTGGCTCCGAACTACTGGCTTCTCTGGGAATGTTCAGAATACCTTGTTGGACATGCCCTTTGATGGCACACGCCTCTTTGGTGATAAGGGGGATAGCACCCTGGAACGCTTTAAGGACTCTCTGGCTCCGGCCCAGTCCTTGGGTTTCCCCACCACGCGTACTCCCTCGGGGTCTGCTTTTCGGTCCTTTCGAGGTCAGGGTCGGGGCGCCCAGGCGCATTCCTTTCAGACCTGCAAGCCTGCGCAGCCACAGTCTCAGCGCGGGCGGGTTCATCACCCACCTCCCCTGCCGCCGCCTCTAAACACTCCTAGTCCGTTGTTTCAGGCCCACCTGATGCCAGTGGGTGGCAGGGTTCGCCATCACCTTCCCCACTGGCGCTCCATAACCTCGGACAGGTGGGTTCTGCCAATAGTCTGAAGGGGCTACTCCCTCCCCTTCGAGTCTACCCCTCCAGCCATGCCACCTCAGTACCACCGCATGTCGGGGGATCACTTATCACTTCTCCAGCAGGAAGTTGCAGCCAAGGGGGCCACCGAGTGCGTTCCGATGCCAGAAGTAGGTCGTGGTTGTTATTCCCACTACTTCGTGGCTCCAAAGAAGGACAAGGGCCTGCGGCCTATCTTAGACCTCCGGAACGTCAACCGCTTCCTCCGGAAGGAGTTCAAGATGCTCATGCTTGCTCAGGTCTTGTCTGCCCTTGACCCGCAAGACTGGATGGTAGCGTTGGACTTGCAGGATGCTTATTTTCATATCCCCATCCTGCCGGCCACCGGCGTTACCTTCGGTTCACGGTAGGCCACGAGCACTTTCAGTTCACTGTGCTCCCTTTCAGCCTTACCAGCGCCCCTCGGGTTTTCACGAAAGTGATGGCGGTGGTCGCAGCTCATCTGCGCAGATCAGTGGTATCTGAAAGAAACACGTTAGTTAGATTCCTCACCTTAGAATATCCCCAGGCGTCAGGCTGGATCCGGAAAGATTTTTGTAGCAATACCCCTTGCGCGTCGGTAGGCGTCGTCTGCGGCTCCGCGTCCGTCGTCGGCGTCATGCGCCGGAATGACGTCGTCGGAGTACTTAGACGCCGCCCTCGCGCGCTGTCGTCAGTTCTTCTTTTTTCCGCGCCAGTAAGCGCCGATCCGGGAAGAGCTTACCCCTAGTCAATTTTTGACTAACTTTTTTGTGACTTTTTTGGTCGACTGTTGGTGCCGGTAGGGTGCCTGGTTTTAAAGCCTGTGACGCCTGTCATCGACTGATGTCGGTGACGGATCACCATCGCCGGTGCCTCTTCTGCCTGGGGGCCGACCACGACGCGGACTCGTGCCCCGACTGTCAGGCCTTGACATCGAAGGCTAGGCTTCTCGAGCTTCGCCACTCGGCTCCGCGCCGCTCGAGGTCCCGGTCCAGGAGGAGGTCCAAGGACCGGTCGCGGAGCCGCAGTCCTCGACATCACTCGTCGGGCTCTTCGGGTAAGTCGAAGCACTCCAAGAAGTCCAAGAGGCGACATCGCTCTTCGGACTCCCCTCGCCGGTCGCGCGACTCGGCCGAGGGTCAAGGTGGTTCCACCCCCGCGGCTCCGCCGGAGCCGCAGGCGCCGCGTCCGTCCCCATACCCTCCGGTCCCTGGGATGGACGCGACGCCGGCGGAGGTCAGTACCTTCCTCACGGCCATGAGAGGCCTGGCTCCGCCGTCGACGCCCGCCGGCGTGCCTTCGGGCCCCGCGGACTCGACTGGGCGACCTCGCGGCCCGCCGGCGCCGTCGACGGCTCCGGCCCCGACGTCGCAGGTCCCCGAGGGATCCAGGCCTGGATCTCTGTCGGTGCCAGTCGACCTAGTCACGCCTCCTCCGCCGGCGCCGACCCAGGTTCCACCACTGGCGCCGTCCCCGGATGACACCGTTCCCCTGTTTACCCCCATTCCGGACCCGACGCCGGCGCCGCTGGATGAGCAAGTCATCTACCGTCCGGCTCCGTCTCTTCCTCCTGTGTATCAGGACTCGGATGACGGGGGGGACTGGGAGGGATCTGAGGATCCTCTGGCCAGACAGGCCTATCTTTCTCAGGACTGGGCAGACGAACTGGGGGATGCCAGTGGGTTGGACACCTCCCCGGATGCTGGTTTCATCTCTCCTCCGACTCTGGCGTCGGAGGAAGGTGCAGCTTTTTCAGTGGTGCTGCGCAAGGCGGCCGAAGCCCTTGTTCTCGACTTGCCTGCTGTGGCCGTGAGGACTAACGTCCTCACTGAGGTGCTTCAACCGACAGCAAGCTCCACAGAGCCTCTGCTGTATTTTAATGAGGCCCTCGTCGACGTTCTCCAGGGCACTTGGTCCAAGCCCTCCACAGTACCTCCTGTGGATTCGGAACGTAGCCCGGCACCACCGCCCTGCTCCGGGCGACCCCAGTTTCCTCTCCCAACACCCCACCCCTGAGAGTCTGGTTATCCAGGCCTCTACGTCCCAATCCTCCTTCCCGTCCGCTTCTCCGGACAGGGAATCCAAGGGGTTGGAACAGTTCGGGAAGAAACTGTTCTCGTCCCTGAGCCTGGGGCTGCGGTCTTTGAACACCGCTTGCATCTTGGACCGTTACTCCCACTCTCTGTGGGATGCGGTGGAGGACGTGCTGCCCCTGTGTCCGGAGGAGGCCCGGACACGTCTCTCCCAGGCACTTGCTAACGGGCGAGATGCAGCACGACATGCCATACGGTGTGGACTTGACACCACGGACTCACTGGGTAGGGCGATTTCCACCACGGTGGTGCTTCGGCGTCACGCCTTGCTGAGGTCCACGTCATTTTCGGGGGATGTCCAGAGTTCCCTCATGGACATGCCCTTTGATGGCACTCGCCTTTTTGGTGAGAAGGCGGACAGTGCGTTGGCTCGGTTCAAGGACTCCCGGGCCACGGCCAAATCCTTGGGTCTTTTGGCCCCGCGGCCGTCAACTTCCGCCTTTCGTCCCTATCTGAAAGAAACACGTTAGTTAGATTCCTCACCTTAGAATATCCCCAGGCGTCAGACTGGATCCGGAAGATTTTTCGTCAGCAATACCCCTTGCGCGTCGCTAGGCGTCGTCTGCGGCTCCGCGTCCGTCGTCAGCGTCGTGCGCCGGGATGACATCGTCGGAGTACTTAGACGCCGCCCTCGCGCGCTGACGTCAGTTCTTCTTTTTTCCGCGCCAGTAAGCGCAGATCCGGGAGAGCTACCCCTTTTAGTCTTTTTTGACTAAATCTTTTTTGATCATTTTTGATCCTTGTCTGTCGACATCTGGTGCCGGTAGGATGCCTGGGTTCAAGGCTTGCGAGGATTGCCATCGACTGATGTCGGTGACCGATCACCACCGCCGGTGCCTCTACTGCTTAGGCCCCGACCACGACGCGGAGTCGTGCAACGACTGCCAGGCCCTGACTTCGAAGGCTAGGCGGGAGCGGTCCCGCAAGCTTCTCGAGCTTCGCCACTCGGCTCCGCGTCGTGCGCGATCCCGGTCCAGGAGGAGGTCCAAGGATCGCTCGCGGAGCCCTAGCCGACGCCATCGATCGTCCGGCTCCAAGTCGTCGGGTAAGTCCAAACGCTCAAAGAAGTCCAAGAGGCGACACCGCTCTTCAGACTCCCCTCGCCGGTCGCGCGACTCGGCCGAGGGTCAGGGTGGTTCCACCCCCGCGGCTCCGGCGGAGCCGCAGGTGCCGCGTCCGCCCCCATACCTTCCGGTCCCTGGGACTGACGCGGCGCCGGCGGAGATCAGTGCCTTCCTCTCGGCCATGAGGAGCCTGTCGACGCCCGCTGGCGCGCCTTCGGGCCCCGCGGACTCGACTGGGCGATCTTGCCTGCCGGCGGCTCCGGCCCCGGCGCCGTCGACGACTCCGGTCTCGACGCCGCAGGTCCCCGCGGGGCCCATGCCTGGGACCCAGTCGACGCCGGTTGACCTAGTCACTCCTCCACCGGCGCCGACGCCTGAACCACCGACGCCGTCACCGGCGCCGCCGGCGCACACGCCTACACCTCCGGCGCCGCCGACGCCTTTGGCGCCGACACCGCCCCAGTTTAGCCCTCATCCGGACCCGGCGTCGACCGACGCCGCATCCGACGCCGCTTGAGTCCTACCATCTCTACAGTCCGGTTCCGATCATTCCTCCTGTTTATCAGGAATCGGAAGAAGGGGGCGACTGGGAGGGGTTCGAGGACCCTATGGCTGTTCAGTCACAGCTTTCTCAGGACTGGGCAGATGAACTGGGGGAGGCCAGTGGGCTGGACACCTCGCCAGACACTGGATTCACTTCTCCTCCGACCGTGGCTTCGGAGGAGGGTGCAGCATTTTCTGTGGTGCTGCGCAAGGCGGCAGAGGCCCTTGGGCTCGAGTTGTCTGCCGTGGCTGTGAGGACTAACATCCTCACTGAGGTGCTTCAAACCTCAGCAAGCTCCACTGAGCCTCTGCTGCCGTTCAACGAGGCCCTCACTGACGTTCTGCAGGGCACCTGGTCCAAGCCCTCCACAGTTCCTCCTGTGGATAGGAACGTTGCCAGGCGCCACCGCCCTGCTCCGGGCGACCCCAGTTTCCTGTCCCAACACCCCACCCCCGAGAGTCTGGTTATCCAGGCCTCTACCTCCCAATCCTCCTTCCCGACCGCTCCGCCGGACCGGGATTCCAAGAGACTCGAGCAGTTTGGCAAGAAACTGTTCTCGTCCCTTAGTTTGGGCCTGCGGTCCTTAAATACCGCCTGTCTCTTGGACCGTTATTCCCATTCCCTGTGGGATACGGTGGAGGACGTGCTGCCCCTGTGTCCGGAGGAGGTCCGGACGCGTCTTAACCAGGCTTTGGCCGATGGGAGGGATGCAGCACGGCACGCCATACGATGTGGGCTTGACACCACGGACTCGCTGGGTCGGGCGATTTCAACCACGGTGGCGCTCCGCCGCCACGCCTGGATGCGGTCCACGTCATTTTCCGGGGATGTCCAGACCACCCTCATGGACATGCCCTTTGATGGCACTCGCCTGTTTGGTGAGAAGGCGGACAGTGCGCTGAACCGCTTTAAGGACTCCCGGGCTACGGCCAAGTCCTTGGGCCTCTCGGCTCCGCGGGCGCACACCTCCGCTTTTCGCCCCTTTCGTGGCCAAGGAAGGGGTGCCTCCTCACGTCCGCAAAGCCACCAGCCGCAGAACCAACCTGCGCGCGGTCGCGGACGTGGCTTCCGCCGTGGCGGAAATGGAGGCCGACGTGGTCAGCCCACTTCCACCCCGGCAGCATCCGCCTCAAAGCCCTCCTAGTCCGAGCTTTCAGGCCCATACCACGCCAGTGGGCGGCAGAGTTCGCCATCACCTGCTCCACTGGCGGTCCATAACATCGGACAGGTGGGTGCTGCAAATCGTCCGCAGGGGCTACTCCCTCCCCTTCGAGACGACCCCTCCAGCCATGCCACCGCAGCACCACCGTATCTCGGGGGATCATTTGCATCTTCTCCGCGAGGAAGTTTCGGCTCTCTTGGCCAAGGGGGCCGTCGAGCGCGTTCCGAGTCCAGAAGTAGGTCGTGGTTGTTATTCCCACTACTTTCTGGTTCCCAAGAAGGGCAAGGGGGGCCTACGCCCTATCTTGGACCTCCGGAACGTCAATGCCTTCCTCCGAAAGGACAGGTTCAAGATGCTAACGTTGGCTCAGGTTTTAGCTGCCCTAGACCCTGGAGACTGGATGGTAGCGTTGGACTTGCAGGACGCATATTTTCATATCCCCGTCCTGCCGGCCCACCGGCGTTACCTGCGGTTCACGGTGGGCCAAGAGCACTTTCAGTTTACCGTGCTCCCCTTCGGCCTCACCAGTGCCCCTCGGGTGTTCACGAAAGTGTTGGCGGTGGTCGCAGCTCATCTGCGCAGATCAGGGGTTTCAGTCTTCCCCTATCTCGACGACTGGTTGTTGAAGGCGGGCTCGCCCCAGGCAGTCGTCTCCCACCTCCAGACTACGGCGGATCTCCTGCATTTGCTGGGGTTTTCCATCAACGTGCCGAAGTCACACCTGAGTCCCTCTCAGAAGCTCCTCTTCATCGGAGCGGTTCTCGATTCGGCGCAGTTCCGGGTCCATTTACCGGAACAGCGGGTCCGGGATATACAGGCCCTGATTCCCATCTTTCGGCCTCTATACCGGGTTTCGGTCAGGCTAGTGTTGCGGCTTCTGGGGCTGATGGCCTCCTGCATCCTACTAGTGCATCACGCCAGGCGGCGCATGCGGGCTCTGCAGTGGGACCTGAAGTTTCAGTGGGCCCAGCATCACGGCAACCTGTCCGACCATGTCTTGATCTCGGAGGGCACTGCACAGCAGTTGCAGTGGTGGCTCACGGACCGCGAGTGGGTCAAGGGCAAGAGCCTCTCCCTTCCCCAACCGGAGCATGTCGTAGTGACGGATGCGTCCCTCCTGGGTTGGGGTGGCCATATGGGAGAGGCGGAGATCAGAGGCCTCTGGTCTCCGGCGGAGTCTCGTCTCCACATCAACCTGTTGGAGTTGAGAGCGATCCGGCTTGCACTGAAAGCCTTCCTTCCCTCTGTCAGGGGAAGTGTCGTGCAGGTGTTCACGGACAACACCACCGCCATGTGGTATTGCAACAAACAGGGCGGGGTGGGGTCGTGGACCCTTTGTCAGGAGGCTCTGCGCCTCTGGACGTGGCTGGAACACCAGGGCGTCAACCTAGTGGTTCAACATCTGGCGGGCTCTCTGAACGCCAGAGCAGACGAACTCAGCCGCCGGTGCATGATGGATCACGAATGGCGTCTGAACTCCGAAGTGGCGCAAGGTCTCTTTCAGCAGTGGGGAGAGCCTTGGTTAGATCTATTCGCCACCGCAGAGAACGCGCAATGTCAGCAGTTCTGCGCGTTGGAATTTCCAAGGCGGCACTCGCTCGGCGACGCTTTTCGTCACGAGTGGAGTTGCGGTCTGTTGTACGCCTTTCCGCCTATACCACTTCTGCCCAGAGTGCTGAAGAAGATCAGGCACGACCGGGCCCAAGTCATCTTGGTGGCTCCGGATTGGGCACGAAGATACTGGTATCCCGAGCTACTCAGTCTGTTGACCGATCCCCCGATACGTCTGCCCCTTCGGGAGGATCTTCTGTCGCAGCAGCAGGGGACGGTCCTCCACCCGAACCTGTCCAGCCTCCACCTCCATGCGTGGAGATTGAGCGGCGGCAGTTGATGCCATTTGACTTGCCTCCTGAAGTCTGTGATATCATTCTGGCAGCCAGGCGTCCCTCCACAAAGTCGGTATACGCCTGCCGGTGGAACAAATTTGTGGCATGGTGCACAGCAAAGGCTGTGGATCCCCTTTCCGCCCCTCTTTCTGAGGTTCTCCTCTTCCTTCTTTCTCTGGCCCGGCAGGGCTCTGCCCTGGGCACCCTGAAAGGTTATCTTGCTGCCATCTCCGCCTTCTTGCGGCTTCCTGATCAGCCTTCTCTTTTCAAGTCCCCTGTGGTTACACGCTTTCTCAAAGGCATTACACACACGTTTCCTCCTGTCCCTTTTGTAATGCCTCAGTGGGACTTGAATCTGGTATTGACATTCCTGATGTGCGCTCCCTTCGAGCCTCTTCACAATTGTCCTCTTCGTCTTCTGACTCTTAAGACTAATTTTCTGGTAGCCATCACCTCGGCTAGACGGGTGAGTGAGCTCCAGGCTTTATCTTCAAAGCCTCCTTTTCTATCTGTTCATCCGGACAAGGTTGTCCTTCGGCCTCGTCCCTCCTTTCTTCCTAAAGTGGTGACTCCATTTCACCTTGGGCAGTCTGTCACCTTGCCCACCTTCTTTCCGCCTCCGCATCCTTCCAAAGAGGAAGAGAGGCTCCACCGTCTGGACCCAAAACGTGCGCTCTCCTTTTATCTGGACCGCACAAAACAGTTCCGGGTGGACGACCAGCTTTTTGTTGGGTACGTGGGCGCTAAGAAGGGGAAAGCTGTGCACAAACGGACCATCTCTCGGTGGGTCGTTTTGTGTATAAAAATTTGCTATTCCTTGGCTAAAAAGGACCCTCCTGTTGGGCTGCGCGCCCATTCTACTCGGGCCACGGCGGCTACTACTGCCTTGGGACGGGGAGTCCCTTTGCAGGACATCTGTCAGGCGGCGACGTGGGCTTCGCTACACACGTTTGCCAGGCATTATTGCCTTGACAGCCAAGTCCGGAGGGATGGCTTCTTTGGCTGTTCTGTCCTCCAGGACTTTCTGGTGTGATCTTGGTTCGCAGACCCACCACCGGGGATGGTATTGCTTGGGTATCTATTCTAAGGTGAGGAATCTAACTAACGTGTTTCTTTCAGATGAACAAGTTACTTACCTTCGGTAACGATGTATCTGTAAGAAACATTAGTTAGTTAGATTCTTCACCGACCCTCCCATCCTCCCCGTTCTGCGAACTGACATCTAGGGTTAAGGTTGTCCTTTCAGGCCCCTAGATTTTATTTTTGGCACCAGTGTCGGTCTTTGCATGGCTCTGCGTTCCTGGCGCGGAAGGCTATGTACAAGAACTGACGTCAGCGCGCGAGGGCGGCGTCTAAGTACTCCGACGACGTCATCCCGGCGCACGACGCTGACGACGGACGCGGAGCCGCAGACGACGCCTAGCGACGCGCAAGGGGTATTGCTGACGAAAAATCTTCCGGATCCAGTCTGACGCCTGGGGATATTCTAAGGTGAGGAATCTAACTAACTAATGTTTCTTACAGATACATCGTTACCGAAGGTAAGTAACTTGTTCTTCATGGCCAAGGAAGGGGCGCCTCCTCACGTCCGCCCAGCCACCGGCCGCAGAGCCAACCTGCACGCGGTCGCAGACGTGGATTCTGCCGTGGCGGTAGTGGAGGTCAACGTGCCGGTCAGTCCACATCCACCCTGGCAGCATCCTCCTCAAAGCCCTCCTAGTCCGAGCATTTAGGCCCATTCAACGCCAGTGGGCGGCAGAGTTCGCCATCACCTGCTCCACTCGCGCTCCATCACGTCGGACAGGTGGGTGCTGCAAATCGTCCGAAGGGGCTACTCCCTTCCCTTCGAGACGACCCCTTCAGCCATGCCACCGCGGAACCACCGTATGTCGGGGGATCATTTGCATCTTCTACGAGAGGAAGTTTCGGCCCTCTTGGCCAATGAGGGCGTCGAGCGCGTTCCTGGGCCGGAAGTAGGTCGCGGTTGCTATTCCCACTACTTTCTGGTTCCCAAGAAGGGCAAAGGGGGCCTATGCCCGATCTTGGATCTCAGGAGCGTCAACGCCTTCCTCCGGAAGGGCCGTTTCAAGATGCTCACCTTAGCTCAGGTTCTGGCTGCCCTAGACCCTGGAGACTGGATGGTAGCGTTGGACTTGCAGGACGCTTATTTCCACATCCCCGTCCTGCCAGCCCACCGGCGTTAACTGCGGTTCACGGTGGGTCTGGAGCACTTTCAGTTCACCGTGCTCCCCTTCGGCCTCACCAGTGCCCCTCGGGTGTTCGCAGCTCATCTGCGCAGATCAGAGGTCCCAGTCTTCCCCCTATCTCGGCGACTGGCTGTTGAAGGCGGGCTCGCCCCAGCCAGTCGTCTCCCACCTCCAGACTACGGCCGACCTCTTGCACTCGCTGGGGTTCTCCATCAATGTGCCAAAGTCGCACCTGAGTCCCTCCCAAAAGCTCCTTTTCATTGGGGCGGTTCTCGATTCGGCGCAGTTCCGGGTCTATCCGCCGGAACAGCGGGTCCTTTCTGGCCTCTGTCCTGTGTTTCGGTCAGGTTGGTGCTGCGGCTTCTGGGGCTGATGGCCTCCCGCATCCTGTTGGTACCTCACGCCAGGTGGCGGATGCGGGCTCTGCAGTGGGACCTGAAGTTTCAGTGGGCCCAGCATCGAGGCAACCTGTTTGACCACGTCTTGATCTCTGAGGGCACTGCGAACCAGCTGCAGTGGTGCCTCACGAATCGCGATTGGGTCAGCGGCAGATCCCTCTCCCTAACCCAACCGGAGCATGTCGTAGTGACGGATGCGTCCCTCCTGGGATGGGGGGGCCACATGGGAGAGGCGGAGATCAGAGGACTCTGGTCTCCGGCGGAGACTCGGCTCCATATCAACCTCTTGGAGCTGAGGGCGTTCCGACTTGCACTAAAAGCCTTCCTTCCCTCTGTCCGGGGAAGTGTCGTGCAGGTGTTCACGGACAACACCACCGCCATGTGGTATTGCAACAAACAGGGCGGGGTGGGGTCCTGGACCCTTTGTCAGGAGGCTCTGCGCCTCTGGACGTGGCTGGAACATCAGGGCATCACCCTGGTGGTTCAACATCTGGCGGGCTCTCTGAACGCCAGAGCAGACAAACTCATCCGCCAGTGCATGATGGATCACGAATGGCGTCTGAACTCGGACGTGGCGCAAGGTCTCTTTCTGCAGTGGGGAGAGCCTTGGTTAGATCTATTCACCACCGAAGAGAACGCACAATGTCAGCAGTGCTGCGCGTTGAAATTTCCAAGGCGGCACTCGCTCGGAGACGCTTTTCGTCGTGAGTGGAGTTGTGGTCTGTTGTGCGCCTTTCCGCTTATACCATTTCTGCCCAGAGTGCTGAAGAAGATCAGGCGCGACCGGGCCCAAGTCATCTTGGTGGCTCCGGATTGGGCACGAAGGTACTGGTATCCCGAGCTACTCAGTATGTCCATCGATCCCCCGATACGTCTGCCTCTTCAGGAGGACCTTCTGTCGCAGCAGCAGGGGACGGTCCTACACCCGAACCTGTTCAGCCTCCATCTCCATGCGTGGAGATTGAGCGGCGACAGTTGATGCCATTTGACTTGCCTCCAGAAGTCTGGGATGTCATTCTGGCAGCCAGGCGTCCCTCCACAAAGACGGTATACGCCTGCCGGTGGAACAAATTTGTGGCATGGTGCACAGCAAAGGCTGTGGATCCCCTTTCCGCCCCTCTTTCTGAGGGTCTACTCTTTCTTCTTTCTTTGGCCCAGCAGGGCTCTGCTCTGGGCACCTTGAAGGGCTATCTTGCTGCTATCTCTGCTTTCTTAAGGCTTCCTGATCAGCCTTCTCTTTTCAAGTCCCCTGTTGTCTCCCGTTTTCTGAAGGGCATTACTAATATGTTCCCTCCTGTCCCCTTCGTAATGCCTCAGTGGGACTTGAACCTTGTTCTCACTTTTCTGATGTGCGCTCCCTTTGAGCCCCTTCACAACTGTCCACTTCGTCTACTGACTCTGAAAATTGCTTTCCTGGTGGCTATCACCTCCTCTAGGCGGGTGAGTGAGCTCCAGGCTCTGTCAGCTCAGCCTCCCTTCCTTTTGGTTCATCCGGATAAGGTTGTCCTCCGGACACGTCCTTCTTTCCTTCCTAAAGTCTTGACTCTTTTTCACATCGGGCAATCTGTCACGTTGCCCACCTTCTTTCTGCCTCCGCATCCTTCAAAAGATGAAGAGAGGCTCCACCGTCTGGACCCAAAACGTGCGCTGTCCTTTTATTTGGACCGCACAAAACAGTTCCGGGTGAATTACCAACTTTTTGTTGGATATGTAGGTGCTAAGAAGGTTAAAGCTGTGCACAAGCGGACCATCTCATGATGGGTCGTGTTGTGTATTAAGATCTGCTATTCCTTGACGAAAAAGGTCCCTCCTGTTGGGCTGAGAACCCATTCCACTCGGGCCACAGCGGCGACAACTGCCCTGGGACGGGCGGCAACGTGGGCTTCACTGCACACGTTTACCAAGCACTATTGCCTGGACAGCCAAGTCCGGAGAGATGGCCACTTTGGCCGTTCTGTTCTCCAGGACTTTCTGGTGTGATCTTGGTTCGCAGACCCACCACCGGGGTTGGTATTACTGGGGTATCTATTCTAAGGTGAGGAATCTAACTAACGTGTTTCTTTCAGATGAACAAGTTACTTACCTTCGGTAACGATGTATCTGTAAGAAACATTAGTTAGTTAGATTCCTCACCGACCCACCCAGCCTCCCCGTTCTGCGAACCGACATCTAGGGTTAAGGTTCTCCCTTTCAGGGCCCTAGATTTTTTGGCACCAGTGTTGGTCTCTTGCATGGCTCAGCGTCCCTGGCGCGGAAAGCTATGTATAAGATCTGACGGCAGCGCGCGAGGGTGGCGTCTAAGTACTCCGACGACATCATTCCAGCGCACGACGTCGACGACGGACGCTGAGCCGCAGACGTCGCCTACCGACGCGCAAGGGGTATTGCTACAAAAATCTTTACGGATCCAGCCTGACGCCTGGGGATATTCTAAGGTGAGGAATCTAACTAACTAATGTTTCTTACAGATACATCGTTACCGAAGGTAAGTAACTTGTTCTTCAGTCTTCCCCCTATCTCGACGACTGGCTGTTGAAGGTGGGCTCGCCCCAAGCAGTCGTCTCCCACCTCCAGACTATGGCCGACCTCCTGCATTTGCTGGGGTTTTCCATCAACGTGCCGAAGTCGCACCTGATTCCCTCTCAGCAGCTCCTGTCGCAGCAACAGGGGACGGTCCTCCGTCCGAACCTGTTCAGCCTCCACCTCCTTGCGTGGAGATTGAGCAGCAACAGCTGATGCAATTTGACTTGCCTCCCGAAGTCTGTAATGGGATTCTGGCAGCCGGCTATTCCTCCACTAAAACGGTATATGCCGGTCGGAGGAAAAAATGTGTGGCATGGTGCACAGCGAAATCTGTTGATCCTCTTGCTGCCCCTCTTTCTGAGGTCCTATTGTTCCTTCTTTCTTTGGCCAGCAGGGCTCTGCTCTGGGCACTATCAAGGGCTACATTTCTGCTCTTTCAGCCTTTCTTAGTCTGCCTGATCAGCCCTCTCTTTTCAAGACCCCAGTTGTCAATTGATTTCTTAAAGGCTTTACTCAGTTTTTCCCTCCTATTCCTTTTGTGATGCCTCAATGGGACTTGAACCTGGGTCTCACATACTTGGTGTGTGCTCCCTTTGAGCCTCTTCATAACTGTGCTTTGCGGTTATTAACTTTGAAAACTGTCTTCCTGGTGGGCATCACCTCTGCTCGGTGGGTGAGTGAGCTCCAGGCTCTTTCCTGCAAACCTCCTTTCCTGGCGATTCGTCCAGACAAGGTTGTGCTTCGTCCGTGTCCTTCCTTTCTACCAAAAGTAGTCTCTGCCTTTCATCTCGGGCAAACTGTCACTCTGCCCACTTTCTTTCCGCCTCCGCACCCTTCAAGAGAAGAGGAGAGGCTTCACCGTCTGGACCCAAAACGTGCGCGCTTGTTCTATCTCAACCGCACACAACAGTTCCGGGTGGATGACCAGCTGTTTGTTGGCTACGTGGGCACCAAGAAAGGCTGCGCTGTACACAAGAGGACTATCTCCCGCTGGGTCGTCTTGTGTATCAAAGCCTGTTAGTCTGGCTAAAAAGGAACCTCCGGTTGGGCTGTGCGCCCGTTCTACCAGGGCGACAGCAGCCACTACAGAACTGGGACGCGGTGTCCCCCTGCAAGACATCCGTTAGGCGGCCACTTGGGCCTCGTTGCATACTTTCACTAAGCACTATTGCCTTGACAGTCCGGTCCGGAGAGACGGCTTCTTTGGCTGTTCAGTTCTCCGTGACTTTCTGGTGTAATCTCACTTCGCAGACCCACCACCGCGGTTGGTATTGCCTGGGTATGTATTCTAAGTTAAGTAATCTATCACTAACGTGTCTCTTTCAGATGCACAAGGTACTTACTTGTGGAATGACATATCTGTAAGAGACATTATTTAGTGATAGATTCCTTACCGCCCGCCCATCCTCCCGGTTCTGCGAACTGTTCTCTAGGGTTCAGGTCATCCCTTTTAGGGCCCTAGTTCTATTGCACCAGTAGTCGGTCTGTGGAATGGCTCTGCGCTCCTGGCGCGGAAAAGTTGTGTACAGAACTGACGTCAGCGCGCATGGGCGCGTCTAAGTAGCGCCGATGACGTCATCTCGGCGGATACGACGCCAGCGACGTACGCGGAGCCGTACGTCGACGCCTGCCGACGCGCAGGGGTACTGCTGCCGAAAACTTTCCGGATCCAGTCTGATGCCTGGGGATATTCTAAGGTAAGGATCATTAACTAATGTCTCTTGACAGATATATTGTTACATAAGTAAGTAACTTGTGTGTTTGAATGTCTGCAGCCTTTTGGCTGTTAGAACACCGTATTTTTGCTCCTGAGGGATGTGATTTTGCTGTTCCTTTGTTTTATCCTTGACGTATAGCTTTACCTTTAACTATTTTCAAGCAGTGGGTTTTTCCTTATTGATCACAAGTCCCGGAGATGGCCCAGGCTGTGCGCTCTCAAACTGTTAAGGATGGAAGAGATGCAGCAAAATTCACCATCAGGTGTGGCCTGCATACTATGGATTCGCTGGGCAGATCAATTTCTACGACAGTGGCCTTGAGGCGCCACACCTGGCTTAGGCCAACTTGCTTCTCGGGGGATGTCCAGGCAAATCTGATGGACATACCCTTTGATGGGACTCGCCTTTTTGGGGAAAAGGCAGATTTGGCCCTACTGAGGTTCTAGGACTCTTGTGCTACAGCCAGATCCTTTGGCCTCTCTACTACTCCTCGTAGCCAGTCTACCTTTTACCCCTTTCATGGCAACGGATGGGTTTCCAGCTGCGTCAGCCCTATCCCAGCCACCGTTCTGTGTAGGCCTCCCAAGCTGTGCATGGACGTGGACGGGGTTCATTCCGACTTAGGAATGGACACCAGAAGTTATCAGCCACCCTGCCAGCCCCAGCATCCAAGCACTCCTAGTCTGACTCTGCTAGACCACGCCACTCCAGTTGGCGGGAGAATCCATTGTCTCCCCCACTGGAGGTCTATAACATCGAACAAGTGGGTCTTGTAGATCATTCAGGAGGGCTATTCTCTGCCTTTCCTTTCTTTTCCTCCTCCCATTCTGTCAAATCCGAAACGGCTGACTTAGGATCATTTAAAATTGCTCCAGGAGGAAGTTACAGTTCTCATGGCCAAGGGAGCTATAGAAAGTGTCCCAGTTTCAGAAGTAGGCAGTGGCTGTTATTCCCTCTACTTTCTGATTGCGAAGAACAACAAAGGGTTGCGGCCCATTTTAGATCTTCGGACCATCAATCTATTCCTCAAGAAGGAGAAATTCAAGATGCTCACTCTTGCTCAGGTCTTGTCTGCCCTAGACCAAGGAGACTGGATGGTAGCGTTGGACCTGCAGGATGCATATTTTCACATCCCCCCCATCCTGCCAGGCCACGGGCATTACCTCCGGTTCAAGGTAGGCTGCAAGCACTTTGAGTTTACCGTGCTCCCTTTTTGCCTTACCAGTGCCTCTCGGGGTTATGGTGGTGTTTGCAGCTCATCTGTGCTGCTTAGGGTTGTCAGTCTTCCCCTACCTTGAAGACTGGCTGTTGAAGGCGTCCCCGCCCTTAGACAGTAGTTTCCCACCTTCAGACTACGGCGAACCTCCTCCGTTCACTGGAGTTCTCTATAAACGTGCCGAAGTCACACCTTACTCCTTCTCAGATTCTCCCTTTCATCTGAGCTGTTCTGGACAGAGTGCAGTTTCGGGTCTATCCTCCCGAGCAGCGGGTCCAGAATATTCACGCTATGACACCGTTATTTCAGCCTCTAGCCTGGATTTCGGTGAGACGGACTCTGAGGCTGTTGGGATTCATGGCCTCCTGCATCCTGTTGGCAAAGTATGCCATGTGGTGTATGCTGGCTCTGCAGTGGGACAGCATCAGGGAAATCTCACTGATGTGGTTCAGATCTCCGAAGGGACTGAGAAAGATCTGCATTGGTGGTTGATGAACCGCGATTGGGTCAACGGCAGAACCCTCTCCCTTCCCAAACCAGAACTCTGTTGTGACTGATGCGTCACTTTTGGTATAGGGCGGCCATCTGGGAGAGGTGGAGATCAGGGGACACTGGTCTCCGGCGGAGTCGGGGCTCCACATAAATTTGCTGGAACTCCGAGAGATTTGATTGGCATTGAAAGCATTCATTCCCTGTCAAGGCAAGGTTAGTGCAGGTGTTCACGGACAACACCACCGCCATGTGGTACTGCAACAAGCAGGCCGGGGTGGGGATCTTGGACCCTTTGAGAGGCCCTGCGTCTTTAGACATGGCTGAAACAGCAGGGCATAACCCTGGTGGTTCAACACCTGGCAGGTTCTCTTAATGCAACGGCTGACGAACTCGGCCGTCTATGCCTAGCGGATCACAAATGGTGTCTCCTGTAAGAGGTGGCGCGAGGTCTCTTTCAGCAGTGGGGAGAACCTTGGTAAGGTTTGTTCGCCTCCAAAAAGAATGAGTAGTGTCAGCAGAACTGCGCGCTGGAGTTTCCAAGGCGGTTATCGCTTGGTGACGATTTTCGTCGAGAGTGGAGCTCAGGCCTGCCATACCCCTTTCCACTCCTGCCCAGGGTTCTGAAGATCAGGAGCGACCAGGCCCAAATCATTCTATCTGATAGAAACTACTAGCCGCAGATTGCTTCACGTAGAATTATCCCCAGGCGTGAGACTGGATCCGGAAAACTTTTTGGCCAGCATCCCTGCGCGCCGGGAGGACGGCATCACGCGACTCCGCCCAGGCGACGTCCGCGCGCATGACGTCAGCGAGGTCAAATAAGTCCCATCCCGGCGCGCCCACGTCAGTTTTTTCCTTTTCCGCGTGCAAAGCGGGTCCGGCTTGTGCTCTGGGCCTGTTTAGGCCTTTCCCTTCTGCTATTGCTGCATTTGTGGGAGCAATGTGCGAATGCCTTCGGGCTTTAAAACTTGTTTGTCGTGTGGCCGCCTCATGTCGGCGACGGATCCTCACCTCATCTGTATGTGGTGTTTGGGGAAGCACCACGATTCCACTGATTGTGAGGCGTGCCAGCAGATGAAGCCGAAGTCCCGGCGTGAGCGCCGGATGAAACTTTTTTCGGCTCGTGTGTCCAGGTCGGTGTCATCATCTCTGCCGGCCCCTAAGGAGGGTTCTCGGACCCGCGGCTTCCCTCGCCGACTTAGATTCTCTCCCAGGTCGCAAATGCGCCGCTCACCTCTTGGTAAGTGTCGCAATTTGTCCCTGAGGGTCGTGTTCCTGCCTGTCAGGGGTGTGGGCTCTCCGCAGGTGGTGCAGCCCTGCGTGTCATCCCCTTATCCGCCGTTTCCCGGCATGGGGGCAACCAGAGCCCAGATGGAGACATATGCGATGGCTTTGCGGGACTCGCTGGATTCTCCTCCTCCTGGGACATTAGCGGATCCCTTGCAGTGTGCAGGGCCCTCTGCGGTGTCGCCGGCGGCTCCGGCACGAACTGGTTCGGATCCAGGCTCGGAGGATGTGGTGCCGTTTGGGTGCGGCCCTTCAGGGGGTCCCTCCTTCGGACCACGGCGCCTCTGCTTCGCCGCAAACTCCCGCGGGAGTCCCTGTGGTGTCGCTGGAGGTCGCCGGGGCTCGGGTCGCACCCCGAGACCCTCTCGGTCCACGGGACAGGCGGTGGCCTTGTCCAAGGTGACGCTGCTACGGCACCGGTGGCTGCTGGTCCTGGCGGCGCCACAGGGGTCGGTGGAGGATCCTTCTCGCCTGAGCCCCTCTCGGTCCTCTGGACAGGCGGCGGCCTTGTCCGAGGCTGGGGTGACGTCGCTACGGCACCCCGGCAGCTGCCGGTCCTTGGCGGCGCCACAGGGGTCAGCGGAGGGCCCGTCTCGCCCTGTCACGAGTCGCGGCTGGCGAGGGTCTCCTCGTACCTCCCCGGGCCCTTCTCGTCCCTCCTCGCAGGCAGCTGCCTCGTCGGAGGTCAGGTCGGTGCCGTTCCGGCGCTGCCCCTTCGCCATCCTGGCTCCGATCCAGCTCCGGTCTCCTGCGCCGTGTGCTGTGTCGGAGGTCGCCCCGGCGTCTCCTCTGGCACCGGTCGGCGACGGTGTCCTGCCTCAGGTTGCGGACTCTTCGGACGCCTCCTCTTCTCCAGAGGTTCGGCGGTTGCTGGTGTCATCCTCGCCGGAGACAGGCCGCCGTGTTGTGGCTTTTATCCCCGACGTCGTCTAAAGGCGGCTCCTCGCCGTCTCCACGACCGCGATCTTCGCCGGAGGAGCCGAAGTCCCCCACTCCTCGGCCCCTCTTCCTTCCGGTCTTGACCCTTCCTAACTCCGGTTGGCTTGGGGGATGGCCGCCTTAGTTTGCAGCCGTCACCTAACGAGGAGCTGCTTTCCCCTCCGCGGGGCCCTACAGAGGCGGGTGAGGCTTTCGCTCGCGCTGTTTCCACGGTGTAGGAGAGTAGGGTCTGCTTCCTATGGTCACCCCCACTTTTTGCTTTTGCTTCACTGGTTTACGACTTAGATGTGACTCATCAGACCCACAGCCCAGCTGCTCTCTCTCTCTAAATTCATACTATGTACTTTAAGTACATAACCCAAATGGTAAGGATCACCTTATTGGACCCTGTACAGTGTACCTTAGGTACCCAGGGCATAGGTGTACCCTAGGCCTACCAAGGGCTGCAGCATGTATTATTACCCCTGGCTGGCCTTCCATCGTGACACAACTGGCTGATCACTCAGCTGGGGCAAGGTCGTGTAATCACCCCTTGCTTAGGTGTAGTATCCCTATACCTACCTATATATAGACACATGGGTAACCTGTCAGCCACTCCTATAGCAGGCCTTAACAATCCTGGAGGCAGAGTGCTTGGTAACATGTGAGATGGTGCTCTAGCATGAGCTGAGCCTGTCTGCAGCTTTCGGAACCATGTCCTTATAGCTGTTCTATGATATCGCCTACCATATACTCTTAAAGTGCCTTATAATCCTCGCGGTTATGGTAACTATGGTTTGGCTTTATCAAAACATGTCGTGTAAGGTGTCTAACACTTTGGAATACTACCCTCACACCATTTCTGGCGGTGAGGATAGTATTCCCCCCCCTTCTAGAGGTGGAAGACATGTTGAAATCTTACTACCCGGTTAGAGTTAACCAGAGCCCCAGCGTCACAAAATGGACGCTGCTGCCACAGACACAAGTCTGACCTCCTGCTGCTGGGAGTGCTTCCAGCGAGAGAGGCTTGGACAATAGGTTTCCTGCCTTGGGAGGTGCTAGCACCACCCCAGACAGGACTTAGTGTATTGGGGCAGGGAGGGATGAAAGAAACGAGACACTGCCTGGGGCACACAAGGTGTCCCATGCATAGCCCGGTTCAAACCGGTGCTGGGGCACTCCAGCCCCAGTCCTGGTGCGAAACTGGACAAAGGGAAGGGGGTGTAACCACCCTCCTCCCTGGTCCCACCCATAGGAGGGACCTAGCAGGTAACCCAGCCCCCCAGATTAGTATAAGAGTGGGAGCTGAGTCCCTAGGACTTTGGATTATCCTGAATTGAAACAAGACACGAAACTTTGGACCTTCGCCATTCGACGACAAGAAGAAGACTGAAGAATCTCCCTTGTGGCCAAGGAGTGACCACCCTGTGCAAACAGGCACCATCAAGCAACCTGCCGTTTGCTTTGCCCAACGTTCTAAGAGGAACCAACTGCAGAGCCCGACCAGCGCCTTGACTTCCAGACTTCTCTGACCCTGATCCACATCCACAGCCGAGCTGAGATCCGTGGAGGCGACGAGAGACGTGGGACCGGCTACCTGGGAAAATTGGCGAGTAGCTTCCAGCGCAGCTTCTGAGGCATCCTCGAAGTTGTACTCTGGGGATTGAGAAGCCCCAACCCCGAGCACCATCTGCACCGAAGATCAGCCCTCCACACTCCACGAGTTCTGCGTGGGGCCCTTCTGCATTTCCCTGATCAACGCGTCTGTCCGGTTGCTGGCCCGTTGGCTAGTAGCCTCTGCGACGACGAACCTTTGACTTTCCACTGCTGGTTTGGTTCACCCAGACTGGCCCTTGCTTCCCTGTGAAAGAGAAGCACCCCAGACATCCCTGGTCTGCACCTGAAGCGAATTTCCCTTTCCGCGTGGGTTGCCTTTGCCAAGGCTTGTTGACTCCAATCGGGACGTCGACTCCGCCATCAGCAAGATCCTTCATGGGACAGCTCGTATCCTGGTTCTGGTCGTCCTCGACGCCTCCTGGTCCACGCAGCTGCAGAGACAAGCTTCACGACATCACCTGTGTTCTGCACAACATTGCCTGGTTCCTTCCTGGTTCCACACGGTCACTGGCTAGTGACCCAGACTTTGTCCCCTCTGCTTGCAGGTGTTCTCCCTTCAAGATCCATCCTTGGATCCACCGGACATCTTCCTCCTGGCCGCCTGCCAGCATCTGTTCTTCAGGCATCCATAGGATCCAGCGACGACACCCGACACATCTTCACACCTATGCACCCGTCTCCTGTGGGTGAGGTAACGCGAGTACCCCGGTGCTCCAGTGGATATTGACTATCCAAGTGTCTAAGTCTTGTTTTGCTTCCTCCTAGCTCCTTCGGAAGTGTCCTTATTCTCCCTATTTCTATCGGTTACATTCCCATTGACTTTAATGTAACCCGCGTGTGTGTTTCCACACAGCACACGCTTCCCATGGGCCTGACTAGCACGACTTCTGAGGCTTCCTCGAGGCTGTGCTTGGGGAATTGAGAAGCCCCAATCCCGAGCACCATCTGCTAAGAAGATCAGCTCCCCACACTTCACGTGTTCTGCGTGGGGCCTTTCTGCACTTGAGTTGTTCGACGTGTTGTCCGGTTGCTGGCCCGTTGGCTAGTGACCTCAGCGACGACGAACCTTTGTTTTCATCTTGCTGGTCCGGCTCCTCCAGACTGGCACCCGCTCCTCTGTGAAAGAGAAGCACCCCAGACCTTCCTGGTCTGTACCAGAAGCAAGTCCTCCATTCTGCGTGTGTTCCGCTTGCCAAGGCTTGTTGGGTCCTAGCTCGACATCGACGCCGCCGACAGCAAGAGCCTTCGTGGGACAGCTCACCTCCTGGTCCTGGTCGTCCTCTATGTCGCCTGGTACCCGTGGCTGCTGCGACAAGCTTCACCTCTTCACCTGCATCTTCACGATATCGCCTGGTTCCTTCCTGGTTCCTTCCTGGCTCCTGGCTGGTGACCTAGAGTCTGTCCCTTCTGCTTGCAGGTATCCTTCCTTCTTGATTCCATCCTTGGGATCCACCGGACACTCTTCACTGACTGCCTGTCAGCAACTTTCCTTCAGGCATCCATAGGAGTCAACGACGAAACCCGACGCAAGTTCACACCTATGCACCCGCAGCCCGTGCGCTAGGTAACTTGAGTACTCATGTGCTCACAAGGGTATTGACTATCCTAGGGTCTAGTTTCCGAGTCTCGACTTCCTAGCTATTCCAGAAGTGTCCAAAAACTGTTACATTCTAATAACTACTATTTCTATCGACTTTTACGCATTACGCGTGAGTGTTTCCACTCTCCACCTGAATCCCGTGGGCCTCACACTTCCTAACCTTTGGTAGTATAGTGTAGCCACAGCGATTCCCTAGGCCTAGGCCTATCCTGTGTTCGTGACAGTGGTTCTTATACCACTTACTTAGTATATGGTTTGCGTGGCCCCTAGGGCCTAACTGTATTACTTACCTGTGTGACTTAATGTATGCTTAAATAAGACTGTGTTGTACTTACCTCGAATCTCATAAAGAGTGCTGAGGGTTTGACTAGAATAAATACATTCTATTTTTATATATATCTGTTGTGGTGTCCTTTCATTTGGTATTCAAGGGACTACAAATGGTATAACAGCTGGCTTCACATGCCATACAGAGTTTAGCCTAAGACTGCTCTTGTCCATGCTACCACTAGGATAGCTGGTCTATAAGGTTGACTTTACAACCAATCACCATAAGGGTTGTTTGGACTGATACAAGGTGTACACTAGAACTAGTGACATCATATATCAGGCCAACTTCTCACAGTACTTAAACCACTTTCTTAGTATATGGTTTGCGTGGCCCCTGGGCCTAACTGTATTTTCCTGATTAACTTAACGTATGCTACTTAAGAAATTGTTTGTACTTAGACCTTTGACCTCATAAAGAGTGCTGAGGGTATATGCTAGAATAAATACATTCTAACTTTATATATACTTGGTGTGGTGTCCTTTCATTTGGTATTCAAGGGACTTTAATGGTATAACAGCTGGCTTCACATGCCATACAGAGTTTAGCCTAAGACTGCTCTTGTCCATGCTACCACTAGGATAGCTGGTCTATAAGGTTGAATTTACAACCAATCACCATAAGGGTTGTTTGGACTGATACAAGGTGTACACTAGAACTAGTGACATCATATATCAGGCCAACTTCTCACACACTGCTGTGGGAATTTTGCGCATGGGTGATCCAGATACCCATTTTCCAGCAGATCATCTTCTGGAGGTTCTCCATCTGGGCTCTGGTGGTAGGGAACTGTTGCTTCCCTTCGAGGGTTCACTCCACTCTTCTCTCTTGGGGACTTGGGGCCGTCCTGCCACGGGGGACCCGGGGCCCCAGTACCTACTGCATCGCCTCCATCCGGCACCGCGTGATCTGGTGTGCCTTTCTCTTCACCCTTCGACCAGAGGCCCCCTTTTGCAGTCTGCCTTTCCTGCTTTGCCGCTGCTGTTGTCTCCCCCGTCCCGGGAGGCCCGCTGGCTGGACTCCTGGGGGCGCAATATGTTTGCCTCAACCAGTGCGGCTCTGCGGGCTCTTAATACGCTGTGTGTTTTGACTATGGCCACTTCTTGCTTGTGGGACTCGACGGAGTCCCTTATGTCTGCCGCTTCTCAGGAGGGTGTTTGTGTGGATTTGAGACACCATTTCTTGGATGGTCGGGAGCTGGCGGCATTTATCCTTCGCTCCGCTCTGGACATCTCAGAGGTGCTGGGTCGTGCCGTGGCTTCTTCAGTTGCCCTTCGTTGCCATGCCTGGCTTTGGGACAGTGTGTTCCCGGAGAATGTTCGAGAACGGCTGGTGGACCTTCCCCTCGATGGTGCTCTTTTGTTCCATGCCCCTGCGGACTCAGCCATCCAGAGGTTCTTGGCGGGGCTTCGTCCTCCTCCCCCGCCGCCCCCCCCCCTTTCCTTCTTCTTCTCCTCAGTGACCTGCGTGTTGCTCTGGTTCTTGGAGCTGTTGTTCCGTTGGGGCGGGTCACCCCGGTTGTCTGGCTGAGGTTGTGGTTCTGTTGGCCAGCCCTTTTTAACTGTGTGTTTTTCCTTTGGGTCTTTTACACCATGCTGGGCCTGCGATTGGGCCTTCTGCGTTTCCCCTCTGGCTGCTTGATAGGCCTCCTGCGTTTTTTTTTTTTTTGCTGCAGGTAATTTTTTGTTCTCCTCTGCTGCGGAAGTTTCTTCCTAAGAGGTTCCCATGTGGGGCAGGGTTGGCTGTTATATAGCCGTGGAATGTGCTGTGGGGTTGTGGTCTCCTGCGGGCTTCTGCTCTTTGTGACGTTATGGTATGTTGCGGATGCAACCTTCTTCTTTGCCTTTTTGTTTTGAGTGTTCGTTCTGTGGTGTTCCTGGCGTCTGGCGGAGCTTGCCAGTGCCGCCCTCTTGTTCTTTCTGCACCGTTGTGCCTTCTTCGGCTTTCTTGGGGCTTTAGTGGGACTGTCATCCTGCCTTCTCCGCTGCTTCCAGTGGGCCTTGCACTCGGTTCTACCTCTTCTCCCTGTGGGGGGGATGGCCTCTGACTTCTGGACCCTGTGGCGGGTACAGTTTGTCTCTGCGGGACATTGGATGATTATTCCTGGGTGACCTTGAGTTCCCCTTTTTGGCTCCCGCTTGCTTCTTGCTGTCGGCGCCATCCTGTCTGGGATTGCCTTTGCTCTGCCTCTTCTCCTTGGAGTCTCTAGGTTGCTCTTATCCTTCGGCGCCATCCTGTCTGGGATTGCCTTTGCTCTGCCTCTTCTCCTTCGGTGCTCCTTTCCTTGCCTTGGGTGGAGGTTTTGTTACCTTGCGTGGGGTGTTTGGCCTCTTTGCGCCTTGCCTTGTTTCCTCTGCTGAGTGAGGAGAGGCTATATTCCTTTCGCTTTGCCTGGGTGACGGGGCTCCTCGTCCTGTTTTTGGACTCGTCCCCCGTGCGGGCCTCTGTTCTGACCAGGTGGGTGTGGTCCTCTCGCAGACCCTCCTTCCCCTTGGGTATGGCTATGGTATCTATTCTACGTGAAGGAATCTGCGACTAGTTGTCTCTATCAGATGTACGAGTTACTTACCTTCGGTAACGATGTATCTGGTAGAGACGATTCTAGACGATTCCTTCACGGCTCGCCCTTCCTCCCCGTTCTGCGAGGGCTTGTGATTTGGTCTTTTCCACTCGCTTCCCTGTGGGTGGCTTTGTCTTCTATGAGTGCATTCTTTCCCTCTTTCTGTCGGGCTGTCCCTTTTTCGTTCCCGTTGTCACATGGGAGGATAGGTTTGTTGGTACTTCTGGTTCTTTGCGATCCTTGAGGTTTTGGTCTTTTGGCTGTGCCTCTGCCCTTGTTCCTGATGGGGGTTGTCGCACTCTGTGATGGGGATGTCTTGGAGTTTTGTCGTTACCTGTGTGTCCCCGACTGGTTCCCCTTCCTTGTCTTTGGTTGGGGTTGTAGTCCTGTTGCATGTTACCGTGACATTTTTACATATGTCCCTTGTTGTCTCCGGGGAAGGCTGTCTCTGTACTGGCAGGGTTCCTGCCGTGTACTTTATTCTTTCCCTGCCTTTGGGTACTGCAGTGCCGGGCACTGCTCTTTATGGTGTTGTTCCTCACCATTCATTTTTCTGTTCTTTCGCACACTGTTCCTACACTCTCACAGTTTTGTCTTCTGGCTCCCCGTTGTGGCACGAAAAAGTTCTCCGAAGAAAACTGACGTGGGCGTGCCGGGTTGGGACTTATGTGACCTCGGTGACGTCACGTGCGCGGGCGAAGCCTGGGCGGAGTCGCCCCCCAACCCCCGAGCGCGCAGGGATTCTGGGCAAAAAGTTTTCCGGATCCAGTCTCACGCCTGGGGATGATTCTATGTGAAGGAATCTGCGGCTAGAATCGTCTCTATCAGATACATCGTTACCAAAGGTAAGTAACTCGTACTGTAGCGCCACACTGGGCGAGGAAGATGAGCATCGATCCTCCGATCAGGTTGCTCCTTCAGGAGGATATTCTGTCGCAACAGCAGGGGAGGGTTCTCCACCCGAACCGGTCAAGTCTGCACCTCCATGCGTTGAGTTTTTAGCAGCGGCAGTTGATGGCTTTTGACCTTCTTCCCAAAGTATGCAATGTTATTTTACTATCCAGGCAGCCCTCCACTAAGATGGTATATACCTGCCGTTGGCAGAAATTTATATTTTACTGTACAGAAAGGTCTATTTGAACCTCATTCTGCTTCTTTCTCCACAGTTCTTTTATTCATTCTAGCCCTTGCCCAGCAGGTCACGGCTTAGGGAACTCTCAAAGGTTACCTTTCTGATCTGTCTGCTTTTTTTGTGTTTGCCAGACCAGCCCTTTCTTTAAGTCTACTTAGGTTTCTAAAAGGGCTGGCTCACTTGTTTTCAACCATGCCCTTTGTTATGCCAAAAGTAAGGACCTTAATATGGTCCTCACCTACCTACTGTGTGCTCCTTTCAAACCTTTACATAACTGTCCCCTCCGGCTGTTGACCATCAAAACAGCCTTATCTGAAAGAAACACGTTAGTTAGATTCCTCACCTCAGAATATCCCCAGGCGTCAGGCTGGATCCGGAAAGATTTTTCGTCAGCAATACCCCTTGCGCGTCGCTAGGCGTCGTCTGCGGCTCTGCGTCCGTCGTCGGCGTCGTGCGCCGGAATGACGTCGTCGGAGTACTTAGACGCTGCCCTCGCGCGCTGACGTCAGTTCTTCTTTTTTCCGCGCCAGACAGCGCCGATCTGGGAAGAGCTTACCCCTTAGTCAGTTTTTGACTAAACTTTTTGACTCTTTTTGGTCTTTTGTCGACTCGACTCTGGTGCCGGTAGGATTCCTGGATTTAAGGCCTGTGACGCCTGTCATTGCCTGATGTCGGTGACGGATCACCATCGCCGGTGCCTTTACTGCCTGGGGGCCGACCACGACGGGAGCGGTCCCATAAGCTTCTTGAGCTTCGGCACTCGGCTTCGCGCCGCTCTCGGTCCAGGAGGAGGTCCAAGGACCGGTTGCGGAGCCGCAGTCGTCATCATCGCTCGTCGGGCTCGAAGTCTTCGGGTAAGTCGAAGCGATCCAAGAAGTCCAAGAGGCGACACCGCTCTTCGGACTCCCCTCGCCGGTCACGCGACTCGGCCGAGGGTCAGGGTGGTCCCACCCCCGCAGCTCCGCAGGAGCCGCGTCCGTCCCCATACCCGCTGGTCCCTGGGACTGACGTGACTCCGGCAGAGGTCAGTGCCTTCCTCTCGGCCATGAGGGGCCTGGCTCCGCCGTCGACGCCTGCCGGCGCGCCTTCGGGCCCCGTGGGCTCGACTGGGCGACCTCGCGTGCCGGCGGCTCCGGCCCCGGCGCCGTCGACAGGTCCCCGAGAGATCCAGCCCTGGATCTCTGTCGGCGCCGGTCGACCTCACGACGCCTCCTCCGCCGGCGCCGACACCGGTTCCATCTCCGGCGCCATCTCCGGACGACGCCGTTCCCCGGTTTAGCCCCTGTCCGGACCCGGCGCCGCAACCGACGCCGATGGATGAACGTTTCATCTACCGTCCAGCTCCGATCGTTCCTCCTGTTTATCAGGAATCGGATGACGGGGGCGACTGGGAGGGGTCTTAGGACCCTATGGCCCTCCAGTGTCAACTTTCACAGGACTGGGCAGACGAACTGGGGGATGCCAGTGGTCTGGACACTTCGCTGGACACTGGCTTCATCTCTCCTCCGACTGTGGCTTCGGAGGAAGGTGCAGCTTTTTCCGTGGTGCTGCGCAAGGCGGCCGAAGCCCTGGGGCTCGAGTTGCCTGCTGTGGCCGTGAGGACTAATATCCTCACAGAGGTGCTTCAACCGTCAGCAAGCTCCACTGAGCCTCTGCTGCAGTTCAATGAGGCCCTCGTCGACATTCTGCAGGGCACTTGGTTCAAGCCTTCCACAGTTCCTCCTGTGGATCGGAACGTGGCCAGGCGCCACCGCCCTGCTCCGTGCGACCCCAGTTTCCTGTCCCAACACCCCACCCCCGAGAGTCTGGTTATCCAGGCCTCCACTTCCCAATCCTCCTTCCCGTCCGCCCCTCCGGATCGGGAATCCAAGAGGCTGGAACAGTTCGGAAAGAAGCTGTTCTCTTCCCTGAGTTTGGGCCTGCGGTCTTTGAACACCGCTTGCCTCTTGGACCGTTTCTCCCACTCTCTGTGGGATACGGTGGAGGACGTGCTGCCACTGTGTCCGGTGGAGGCCCGGACACGTCTCTCCCAGGCACTTGCTGACGGGCGAGATGCAGCGCGGCATGCCATACGGTGTGGACTTGACACCAAGGACTCGCTGGGTATGGCGATTTCCACGACGGTGGCGCTCCGGCGCCACGCCTGGCTGAGGTCCACGTCTTTTTCGGGGGATGTCCAGAGTACCCTCATGGATATGCCCTTTGATGGCGCTCGCCTTTTTGGTGAGAAGGCGGATAGTGCGCTGGCTCGTTTTAAGGACTCCCGGGCTACGGCCACGTCCTTGGGTCTCTCGGCCCCCACTGCCGCACACTTCCGCCCTTCGCCCCTTTCGTGGCCAAGGAAGGGGCGCCTCCTCACGTCCGCCTAGCCACTGGCCGCAGAACCAACCTGCACGCGGTCGCGGACGTGGGTTCCGCCGTGGCGGTTCTAGAGGACAACGTGCCGGTCAGTCCGCATCCACCCCGGCAGCATCCGCCTCAAAGCCTTCCTCGTCCGAGCTTTCAGGCCCATTCCACGCCAGTGGGCAGCAGAGTTCGCCATCACCTGCTCCACTGGCACTCCATCACTTCGGACAGGTGGATACTGCAAATCGTCCGAAGGGGCTACTCCCTCCCCTTCGAGACGACCCCTCCAACCCAGGCACGTAGCTAGGGGGGGGCGGTGGGGGCGGACCGCCCCAGGCGGCACTATATTTAGGGCGGCGGCGGCCTTTTAATTTATTTAGGGACACAGTGTCACTAAATAAATTATAAAGTCCGCCGCGGCCGAAAAAGCAGCGCGCACTAACCTGTAGTGCTATGAGTGCGCCACCATGATGACAGTTAATCTCTCTGCCCGCGGCGCCGCCCATCCCAGCCTGCTCCAGGGCCGTCAATCATGGAGAGCGCGCGCCAGCGCTACCAATGACGGCCCTGGGCTACATTTTTGCCCGGCCCTCGCGATGAGAACGTAGCGGTGACGCATCACGCGCTTCACCACTACGCACTCTCGTGAGGACCTTGTGGCCTGGGGCAGTCTGCTGAGCCTGCTGCGTGGATAATTAGTTTTAGTGCAGACTGCAGTAGTAGGTAAGAGAATGTGTTTCATTTCTTTTTTTAAATATGCGCAGGTCCAGCAGGACACGTACTTCGTGTGCGCTTCATTTAAACAGTTTTTATCATTATCATGGCCGATGCAGGACAACAATTAGACAATAAAAGGTGCCCCAATAACGCTGGTGATTAATGATTCGCTTGAGACCAATTATTTGTCTGTCAGTAGTATTTAAATGCAGATGAACTGTATTTTGTGTGGATGCTCAGTGGGTTGCTGCCTTTGCCACAGAGATCCTTGTGTTACTTGCAGTTCAGAAGGTTTCCTTGAGGATTGTGAAGGATTCCGTGTATAAAGTGAAATTGACCATAACTGAAATCTCGCTCGAGCCTACTCTTGGGTAGGATGCGTTGTCCCCTATAGTCCTTCTTTCAAGCAGTGATTACCTGGCTCAGCATGCCCTGGTATTAAAATACTTTTGTGTGTTACAGAGTAAACAAGGCAAGGGTTCAAACTTTACTATGGCAATGACGTGGTGCCTGGGTCTATGCGCTCTGAACCTCGAACCCTGTCAATGAGGTTGCAGATGTACGTCATGTCTGTATTTTTCCTGCGGGGTTCCTGCCAGTTCTAGGTTTAGTGTAAAGCTCTGTGTCCAGCCACATTACTATTTCCAGGATGCCAGTGTGCAGTGTCACAAAGACCTGCTGTCATTGACCTGGCACTGGAAAAGCGGCCGGGATGCATGCATGATCGGCTGAAGGCCATGAGAAAAGGAGGCGTCAGGTAATTATATGTTTTTGTAGGACGACCCTGCAAACACCTGCCTCAGATGGGATGGCTGCCTCTAGGCGCTTTCAGCATCTTGATGAGCAGCTTGTGTCTCGCATCACATTTCACATGAAAGACACAGTTGACCACTTTATCCTTATATGCCTGTCTGACTAGGAATCTCCATTCTCTATCAGGGGGGGGGGTACTGTTTATTTTATACTCCTTGTGAACAAAGAATGGATACCATCTCATGGAGCGAAAAGAGGGGGGCAACAAGTCATATAGTTGATACTGAAGTTTTTATCATTATCATGGCCGATGCAGGACAACAATAAGACAATAAAAGATGCCCCAATAACGCTGGTGATTAATGATTCGCTTGAGAGCAATCATTTGTCAGTTAGTAGTTTTTAAATGCAGATGAACTGTATTTTGTGTGGAAGCTCAGTGGGTTGTTGCCTTTGCCACAGAGATCCTTGTGTTACTTGCAGTTCAGAAGTTACAATCCTAACATAGGACAGTGACCAATGAACTGAGTCTGTCACCAAAGAGCTGCATACAAACGTGAATGGTATAGATATGTTTTGTGATATAGTTAGAACTTCCTCAGTCTTTCATCATTCTAATGTTGCTAAAATGAGTATGTTTGGGCAGAGATACATTTTTATCAGTAAAGCTGACCCCCATGGAATACTCTTTTAAATCCTAAGGTTGTGTTTCCCCAGACCAAACCCTCTCAAAATATACTGGCCACCAGTATGGATGACACGGACCTACTTTGAAATACAGTGCAGCAAAGGCTACCGGTAATGCTATTAGGTTTTTGCAGCAAGCAGGAGTGTGTGCAGTTGAAATAGCATACACATAAAGCAACACTTGGAGTGTTTTGCTGCGAATAATCTTTTATTGGGGAGGTTTTTAGAGACCTTTCATAACAAATCACACTTTTGCTTCCCTCCTCGGCATGTTTAATTCCATTTTGCTAACATTACAACGAAATCATTGTATCTGTAGCAATGAAACAAGATGAAAGAGGGTGTGGATGAATTCAAATGTGAGCGCTTTGCAGAGACAAGAAAAGACAAACAGGGGCATATTTATCAACGTTTTGCGTCGTCGCAAGGGCACAAAACGGCGTCACAAAACCTAAATGAGATTTATCTAGTCCCGCAAGGCCACCTTGGTTTGAGGAATCTAGAGTAACACAAGGCAGCGCAATTGCTGCCTTGCGTTAATCTGCAGCAGGGAGGCATGCCTCAGGTGGAGTGTAGGTGTTCCAGCACATTTAACCATGGATTCTGACACATTCCCAGATTCACCAACATTAGTAGACCTGGGAATGTATCAGTTGTACGCCTCCCCACCAGAGGCACAACGGGGAGAAATATCTTTATTTATGGTTGTTGTGTCCTCTTTCTAAGTATGCAGCAGATTCCTACACCTTGTAATCCTCATTGGCTTATGTGACATTCCCTGTAGACTGATTTACATACTTGTATGATTCATTGTCTCTGTATAATGTGTTCGTGGTGTAAAGTGCAGACACACTACACTGATATGAGTAGCGCTAAACAACAAATGCATATGAGAGAGGGGCTACGGAGCGATGAGGGGCACAGGTGGAGGGTGGCAGTGAGGTAATCTGAGGAGGAGGTAGTTGGAGGGGCTGTGGAGCGATGAGGGGCACTGGTGGAGGGTGACTGCAGGGCTCGAGTCGGGGTACCAGGTGGGTGGATGGCGTCCCCTCACTTATTTTCGCGGGAGCTCGATTACTGGAGCCACACATTTACTCTTTGGCCTCTCTGGGGCGAGATCGGAGCTCATTCAGAACGCTGCTCACGCGCTGGCTTTTCTGATGCAATGGCATCTAAGGGGTGAGCGAGGGGAGGCAATGAGTCTGATGGTGCAAGCCACCTTTCGTGACATCACTTGCTGTTGTGACGTCAGCGTCCCCCCACTTCTTTTTTTAGGACTTGTGCCCTGGGTGACAGTGAGGGAATCCGAGGAAGAGGTCATGGTGTGGAGGGGGAGCTAGGGTGAGATGAGGAGCACTGGTGGAGGGTGGTAGTGAGGGAGTCTGAGGAGGAGGTCATGAGGGGGAGAGGCTACAGAGAGATAAGGGGCACTGGTGGATGGTGGCAGTGAGGGAGTCCAAGGAGGAGGTCATGAGGGGGAGGGGCTATGGGGAGAAGAGGGGCACTTGTGGCGTGAGGGAGTGAGGGAATCTGAGGAGGAGATCACTAGGGGGGCCATGGAGGGATGAGGGGCACTGTTGGAAGGTGGTAGTAAAGGTATTTATGGAGAAAGGTTATTAGTGTGGCGCCAAAAAAGACTTTCGCATCAGCGCTAAAGCCGGCCCTGTTATGGCCTTTCTGTTTTTGTTTATTTAATTAGCAGTCGGGTCATAAGGGCTACTGTGGAACATACTTTAAAGTGCATGCTAATTATATTTACTGCTATATTCAATGTTTTAAGTTTGAAGGTGATTTTACTAATGTTTTTACCGGGAAAAAGCAAAGTGGAGCCCGATGGGGCCTGATATGGGGCTGGGGGCCCAAGGTCAGCTGTGAGATAAGGTGCACTGGAGAGAGGAGTAGTGGATAATCAAGCCTGTAAGGGAGAGCGTTGCCGAGTCCGGGGTCAGGTGGAGGTAGTAATGAAGAGGGATTCTCCCTGAAGGCTCGCACAGATGGAGCCCGAGTAGTATCACTTGCCTGATACTCCCACCTCATAAACCTCCTCTTCCCATCAAAGGAACATTACATGGAAAGTGATAATATTTAGAAAGAGATTTGGAAAAGAGTGAGTTTTACTGGTCCTATTTTTCTGGTTTCTTCTGAATATTCAAGGAGTGCCGCAGCGCCGGAACAGTTGGTCCCGGGTCTTGGATAGAATTGAACAAGTTCCCATGGCCCCCACAACTGTGTTTAAGGATTGTGATCATAATGTGTCGCCCCTCCCTGTATTTTAGCTTTGGGCCCCCAGGCAGGCTGTGCACCATGTGTGTGCTGAGGCTGCTGTGAAGAAGAGATGCACTATTACAAGCTGGTTTTGGGAACCAAGAGCACATGTCTTTTCATTCCCAGGGAGTTGGTTGCTGCTGCTTGGAAGTAATGACAGGGAGTGACCCCTGGTTGTTGCCTTTGGGCCACCAGAGTGGGCTTTGTATCCGGTCTGTGTTGGCAAGGTGGAGCTGACTGACCCCTTTGTGCTGCGTTTAGTTTTAAGGGCACACAGTGAGTCATTCCCTGTGAATAATTAATTTGCTGTTTTTGAAAGATAAAGAATCACAGGCTTCGATACTGTTAAGTTGGTTTTGGGTCCACAGAGCACATCACGTTTGTGCAGGTCCCCACTGCTTTAATGGGGGGGGGGACCATGATGAATGGTCATTTAATGTAAGCTGTAGATGAAGGTTACATGAACAGTGTCATGAATGTGCATGTTTGCATTGTGTTGAGGGGATTACCAGGTAATTGTTCACGCAGCTCTCTGATGGATGTCACATGCAGTTTTTTCTGAGTCCCCAGATAGATCATGCAGTCTGTGTGTTCTCTTTTGTACTGCCAGTCACCGGTGTTTTCAACTGTGTAGCCTTGGACCATGTCATGTATGTGCATGTAACTTGCATGATAAAGGTAACTATTAGCGGCCATACTACGTGTCTCTCGGACCTCTTTGAAGTGCATGCCCCCCCCCCCCCCGGGGGGGGGGGGGGCGGCAATCTGAGGGATAGCCCCGGGCGCCACAAGCTCTAGCTACGCCACTGCTCCAACCGCAGTGCCACCGTATATCGGAGGATCACTTGAATCTTCTGCGGGAGGAAATTACGGCCCTCTTGGCCAAAGAGGCCGTCGAGCGTGTTCCTGGTCCAGAAGTAGGCGGTGGTTGCTATTCCCACTACTTTCTGGTTCCCAAGAAGGGCAAAAGGGGCCCACGCCCTATCTTGGACCTCAGAAGCGTCAACACCTTCCTCCGGAAGGAACGGTTCAAGATGCTAACTTCAGCTCAGGTTCTGGCTGCCCCCGACCCTGGAGACTAGATGGTAGCGTTGGACTTGCACGACGCCTATTTTCACATCCCCGTCCTGCCGGCCCACCGGCGTTACCTGCGGTTCACGGTGGGTCAGGAGCACTTTCAGTTCACCGTGCTCCCCTTCGGCCTCACCAGTGCCCCTCGGGTGTTCACGAAAGTGATGGCAGTGGTCGCAGCTCATCTCCACAGATCGGGGGTTCCAGTCTTCCCCTATCTCGACGACTGGCTGTTAAAAGCCGGCTCTCCCCAGCAAGTCGTCTCCCACCTCCAGACTACAGCCGACCTCCTGCATTTGCTGGGGTTCTCCATCAACGTGCCGAAGTCACACCTGAGTCCCTCCCAGAAGCTCCTCTTCATCAGAGCGGTTCTCGATTCGGCGCAGTTCCGGGCTTATCCTCCGGAACAGTGGGTCCGGGATATTCAGGCTCCGATTCCCATCTTTCGGTCAAGTTGGTGCTGCGGCTTCTGGGGCTGATGGCCTCCTGCATCCTGTTGGTGCATTACGCCAGGTGGCGAATGCGGGCTCTGCAGTGGGACCTGAAGTTTCAGTGGGCCCAGCATCAAGGCAACCTGTCCGGCCATGCCTTGATCTCGGAGGGCACTGCGAAACAGTTGCAGTGGTGGCTCACGGACCGCGATTGGGTCAGCGGCAGATGCCTCTCCCTACCCCAACCGGAGCACGTAGTAGTGACGGACGCGTCCCTCCTGGGATGGGGGTGGCCACATGGGAGAGGCGGAGATCAGAGGACTCTGGTCTCCGGCGGAGACTCAACTCCATATCCACCTTTTGGAGCTGAGAGCGATCCGGCTTGCACTGAAAGCCTTCCTTCCCTCTGTCCGGGGAAGTGTCGTGCAGGTGTTCACGGACAACACCACCGCCATGTGGTATTGCAACAAACAGGGCGGGGTGGGGTCGTGGACCCTTTGTCAGGAGGCTCTGCGCCTCTGGACCTGGCTGGAACACCAGGGCATCACCCTGGTGGTTCAACATCTGGCGGGCTCTCTGAACGCCAGAGCGAACGAACTCAGCCGCCGGTGCATGATGGATCACGAATGGCGTCTGAACTCGGACGTGGCGCAAGGTCTCTTTCTGCAGTGGGGAGAGCCTTGGTTAGATCTATTCGCCACCGAAGAGAACGCGCAATGTCAGCAGTTCTGCATGGTGGATTTCCAAGGCAGCACTCGCTCGGAGACTCTTTTCGTCGCAAGTGGAGTTGCGATCTGTTGTACGCCTTTCCGCCTATACCACTTCTGCCCAGAGTGCTGAAGAAGATCAGGCACGACCGGGCCCAAGTTATCTTAGTGGCTCCGGATTGGGCATGAAGGTTCTGGTATCCCGAGCTACTCGGTATGTCAATCGATCCTCCGATACGACTGCCTCTTCAGGAGGACCTTCTGTCGCAGCAGCAGGGGACGGTTCTCCACCCGAACCTGTCCAGCCTCCACCTCCATGCGTGGAGATTGAGCGGCGTCAGTTGATGCCATTTGACTTGCCTCCTGAAGTCTGTGATGTCATTCTGGCAGCCAGGCGTCCCTCCACAAAGACGGTATACGACTGCCGGTGGAACAAATTTGTGGGATGGTGCACAGCAAAGGCTGTGGATCCCCTTTCCGCCCCTCTTTCTGAGGTTCTACTCTTTCTTCTTTCTTTGGCCCAGCAGGGCTCTACTCTGGGCATCTTGAAAGGTAATCTTGCTGCAATCTCTGCCTTCTTACGGCTTCCTGATCAGCCTTCTCTTTTCAAGTCCCTTTTCCCGTTTTCTCAAAGGCATTACTCACATGTTCCCTCCTGTCCCCTTCGTAATGCCTCAGTGGGACTTGAATCTTGTTCTGACCTTTCTGATGTGCGCTCCTTTTGAGCCTCTTCACAATTGTCCCATTCGTCTTCTGACCCTGAAAACTGCTTTCCTGGTAGCTATCACCTCGGCTAGACGGGTGAGTGAGCTCCAGGCTCTGTCATCTAAACCTCCCTTTCTTTCTGTTCATCCGGACAAGGTTGTCCTCCAGCCTCGTCCGTCTTTTCTACCGAAAGTGGTGACCCCATTTCACCTCGGGCAATCTGTCACGTTGCCCACCTTCTTTCCGCCTCCGCATCCTTCAAAAGAGGAAGAGAGGCTCCACCGTCTGGACCCAAAACGGGCGCTGTCCTTTTATTTGGACCGCACCAAACAGTTCTGGGTGGACGATCAACTTTTTGTTGGATACGTAGGAGCTAAGAAGGGGAAAGCGGTACACAAACGGACCATCTCGCGGTGGGTCGTGTTGTGTATTAAACTTTGTTACTCCCTGGCAAAAAAGGACCCTCCTGTTGGGTTGAGGGCCCATTCCACCCGGGCCACAGCGGCTACTACTGCCCTGGGCCGGGGAGTTTCCTTGCGGGACATCTGTCAGGCGGCACACGTTTGCCAAGCACTATTGCCTGGACAGCCAAGTCCGGAGAGACTGCTTCTTTGGCCGTTCTGTTCTCCAGGACTTTCTGGTGTGATCTTGGTTCGCAGACCCACCACCGGGGTTGGTATTGCTGGGGTATCTATTCTAAGGTGAGGAATCTAACTAACGTGTTTCTTTCAGATGAACAAGTTACTTCCCTTTGGTAACGATGTATCTGTAAGAAACATTAGTTAGTTAGATTCCTCACCGACCCACCCATCCTCCCCGTTCTGCGAACTGACATCTAGGGTTAAGGTTATCCTTTTCAGGGCCCTAGATTTTTTGGCACCAGTGTCGGTCTCTTGCGTGGCTCTGCGTTCCTGGCACAGAAAGCTATGTTCAAGAACTGACGTCGGCGCGCGAGGGCGGCGTCCAAGTACTCCGACGTCATTCCGGCGCACGCCGACGACGACGGACGCGGAGCCGCACACGACGCCTAGCGACGCGCAAGGGGTATTGCTGACGAAAAATCTTTCCGGATCCAGCCTGACGCCTGGGGATATTCTAAGGTGAGGAATCTAACTAACTAATGTTTCTTACAGATACATCGTTACCGAAGGTAAGTATCTTGTTCTTTAGTGGCGGTTACATCTGCCCAGACGGTTAGTGAGTTGCAGGCGTCCGCTTGCAGCCCTCCCTATCTGATGTCTTTTCTGGACAAAGTGGTGCTTTGCACATGGGCTTTTTTGTTTTACCAAAGGTCGTGACCCCATTCCATCTGGGTCAATCCATCATGTTGCCCACCTTCTTTGCTTATCCGCATCACTAGAAAGAGGAGGAGCGTCTCTACTGTCTGGACCCAGAGATACCATTTTTGTTCTACCTTGACCACACAGAAGAGTTCTGGGTGGACGACCAACTGTGTGTGGGGTACGTGGGAGCTAAGAAGGGAGGAGCAGTGCAGAAAAACTCCATCTCTCGCTGGGTCGTTCTCTGCATTAAGATCTGCTATGCCCTGGCAAAGAAGGAGCCCCCTGAGGGATTAAGGGCCCATTCCACCATGGGAAAGGCTGCGAGTACGGCCTTGACTCCGGGTGAGCCAGTCCTGGACATCTGTCAGGCAGCAACATGGGCATCTTTGCACAAGTTTGACAAACACTACTGCCTGGACAGTCAGGTCTGCAGGGACTTGCATTTTGTCCGTTTGGTCCGCAACCCACCGCCGGGATGGTATGACTTGGGTATCTAATTCAAAGGTAAGGAATCTGCAGCTAGAAGTCTTAATCAGATGAACTAGTTACATCTGAAAGAGACACGTTAGTGATAGATTCTTTACCTTAGAATAATCCCCAGGCGTCAGACTGGATCCGGAAAGCTTTGCTAGCAGTACCCCTGCTCGTCAGTAGGTGGCGTCATGCGGCTCCGTGTCCGTCGCTGGTGTCGCAAGCGCCGAGATGACGTCACTGAGACTACTTAGGCGCCACCCATGCACGCTGACGTCACTTCTTTCTTTTTCCGCGCCAAAAAGCGCATATCCGGTTAGAGCACGTACCTTAGTAACTTTTTGACTACACTTTTGAGACTTTTGTCTCCCCTTTTTTCTCCTGGTGCGCGTAGGGATGCCTGGATTTAAGTCTTGGGGGGGGCCTGCCGTTGCAGTATGTCGGTGGTGGACCCCCACGATGTTTGCCTCTACTGCCTGGAGACTGACCATGACTCCCGGTACTGTCGGGCCATGGCTCCAAAGGCCTTGAGGGAGCGGTGCCCGTAGCTGCTGGAGGTCTGGCACTCGTCCCAGTGCCGTTCCAGGTCCAAGGACCGTTCCCGGGAACGCTCACGGGGCCACAGTCGTCGCTCCTTGGGCTCCAAGTCTTTGCCCTCGGATTCGGGTAAGCGACGACATAAAAAGAAGTCGAAGAAGCGAGTTCGCTCTCCGACGTCCCCCCGTCGGTCCTCGGATGCGGACGAATGTAGGAAGGTGGATATCTGACTATGGTTACCCCCAACTTTTTGCCTAGTGTCTAGCTGGTTTTTCGACTTAGTTGGCCTGAGATCCTGCCATTCAGGGTCTCAGGCTGTCTGCTCTCTCTTTAAAATGGACTCCATGTACCCTAGGTACATAACCAATTGGTAAGGATCACCTTATTGGACCCTGTACAGTGTACCCTAGGTACCCAGGGCATAGGTGTACCCTAGGCCTCCCAGGGGCTGCAGCATGTATTATGCCACCCCTGGTCTGGCCTTCCAATCAGACACAACTGGCTGATCACTCAGCTGGGGCAAGGTCGTGTAATCACCCCTTGCTTAGATATAGTATGCCTATATCTGCCCTTATATATAGACACATGTGTACCTATCAGTCACTCCTATGGCAGGCCTTAACAATCCTGGAGGCAGAGTGCTTGGTAACATGTGAGATGGTGCTCTAGCATGAGCTGAGCCTGTCTGCAGCTTTCGGAACCATGTCCTTATAGCTGTTCTATGATATAGCCTACCATATACTCTTAAAGTGCCTTATAATCTTAAACGGTTATGGTAACTATGGTTTGGCTTTATCAAAACATGTCGTGTAAGGTGTCTAACACTTTGGAATAATACCCCCATACCATTTCTGGTGATGAGGATATTATTCCTCCCTTCTAGAGGGAGAGACATGTTAAAATCCTACTTTGCTGTTTATCTCTAACCAAAGCCTCAGCATCACAAAATGGATGCTGCTGCCACAGACACAAGTCTGACCTCCTGCTGCTGGGAGTGATCCCAGCCAGGGAGGCCTGGACAATAGGTTTCCTGCTTGGGGAGGTGCTAGCACCTCCCCAGACAGCCTTTAGTGTATTGGGGCAGGGTGGGCTGAAAGGAATGAGACATGCCTGGGGCACACAAGGTGTTCCTTGCATAGTCCAGTTCAAACCGGCGCTGGGGCACTCCAGCCCCAGCTCTGGCGCGAAACTGGACAAAGGGAAGTGGGTGTAACCACCCCCTCCCAGGTCCCACCCATAAGGCGTGACCTAGCAGGTATCCCAGCCCCCCAGATTAGTATAAGAGTGGGAGTTGGGCCTCAAGACTTTAGATTATCCTGAACCTGCAAAACTGAACAGAAACTCTGGACCTTCGACATTCGACGAAAGAAGAAGACTGAAGAATCTCCCTTGTAGCCAAGGAGTGGCTACCCTGTGCAAACAGGCACCATCAAGAGACTACCCTTTGCTTTGTGAAACGTTCGACGAGGAACCGACTGCAGAGCCCGACCAGAGCCTTGATTTCCAGACTTCTCCGACCCTCATCCACATCTGCAGCAGAGCTGAGATCCGTGGAGGCGACGAGCGACGTGGGACCGGCTACCTGGGAAAAGTGGCTAGTAACTTACAGCGCAGCTTCTGAGGTACCCTCGAAGTTGTGCACCGGGGATTGAGAAGCCCCAACCCCAAGCACCAACTGCACCGAAGACCAGCCCCCCACACTCCACGAGTCCTGCGTGGGGCCCTTCAGCATTTTCCTGCTTGCCGCGTCTGTCCGGTTGCTTGCCCGCTGGCTAGTGGCCTTTGTGACGACGCTCCCTGAAATCTTCTGCGCTGGTTTGGCTCCTCCAGACTGGCTCCCGCTTCTCTGCAAAGAAGAAGCACCCCAGACCTTCCTGGTCTGCACCAGAAGCAAGTCCCTTGTTCTTCGTGGGTTCCGCTTGCCAAGGCTTGGTAAGTCCTAGTCCAACTTCGACGCCGCCGACAGCAAGAGCCTTCGTGGGACAGCTCGCCTCCTGGTCCTGGTCGTCCTCGACGCTTCCTGGTCCTCCTGGCTGCAGCGACAAGCTTCACCTTCACCTGCAACTCTTCACGACATCGCCTGGTTCCTTCCTGGTTCCACGTGGTCACTGGCTAGTGACCTTGACTCTGTCCCTTCTGCTTGCAGGTTTCTTCTCTTCTTGATCCCAGCCTTGGGATCCACCGGACACTCTTCACTGACTGCCTGTCAGCATCTTTCTTCAGGCATCCATAGGAGTCGACGACGAAAACGACGCATCTTCACCCCTATGCACCCGCAGCCTGTGGGCTAGGTAACTTGGGTACTCCGGTGCTCATCAGGATAGTGACTATCCTAGTGTCTAGTTTTCAAGTCTCAACTTCCTAGCTACTCCGGAAGTGTCCTAAATCTATCTATTTCTAAACTGTAACATTGCTATTGACTTTTACGCATTACGCGTGAGTGTTTCCACTCTGCACACGAATCCCGTGGGCCTCCCACTTCCTAACTAACGCTAGTGTAGTGTAGCCCCAGCGATTCCCTAGGCCTAGGCCTATTCTATTTCCGTGACAGTGGTTCTTATACCACTTATTTAGTATATGGTTTGCGTGGCCCCTAGGGCCTAACTGTATTACTTACCTGTGTGACTTACTGTATGCATTAATAAGACTGTGTTGTACTTACCTCTAAACTCATAAAGAGTGCTGAGGGTTTGCTTAGAATAAATACACTTTATTTTATATATATCTGTTGTGGTGTCCTTTCATTTGGTATTCAAGGGATTATATATGGTATCACAGCTGGCTTCACATGCCATTCAGAGTTTAGCCTAAGACTGCTCTTGTCCATGCTACCACTAGGATAGCTGGTCTATAAGGTTGACTTTACAACCAATCACCATAAGGGTATTTGGACTGATATAAGGTGTACACTGTAACTAGTGACATCATACATCAGGCCAACTTCTCACAACGAGGAGGACAGGGGTTCTGCCCTTGTGGCTCCTTTGGAGCCTGGGAGTCCCGCGGCCTACCCGCCTTACCCCGGTCCATCGGCGACTCCCGAACAGGTGCAAGAGTTTCTTGCTACCTTGGACCGCCTTTTTAGGCCTCGGGTTCCCACCGGTGCGCCTTCTGGCCCCGCGGTACCGTGTCCGGATCCTTTGGGGCCGTCGGCGGATCCAGCTTCGGCACACAGAATTCTGCGTCGTTGGCCCCGGCGCCACAAGGTCCAGCGCTTCCGGCCCCGGCGCCACCCTCGGCCCGTCTCCGGCGCCGCAGTGGGTGTTTGTCCGGCCCTTGCCCCGGTTCCAGGACCATTTTGTTCCTGCCTGGGATCCGTATTGGGACACGGCGCCCACTTGGCCCGATTTTCCCAGGCAATTGCTGAGGGTAAGGATGCGGCTAAGTTTGCCATTCAGTGTGGTTTAGACACCGCTGACTCACTGGGCAGGGCGATTTCTAAGACTGTGGTGCTGCGTTGCCACGCCTGGTTGCGATCTACTGGGTTCTCGCCCGCTGTCTAGAGCTCGCTCATGGACATGCCCTTTGATGGCATTCGCCTGTTTGGCGATAAGGCCGACAGTGCACTGGAGCGTTTTAAGGACTCGCGGGCCACGGCCCAGTCCTTGGGTCTTTCCACAAAAAGCCCGGCCACTCCTGGGTTTCGTTCCTTTCGTGGCCAAGGCAGGGGCGCCCAGGCACGTTCCTTCAGCAAGCCTGTACAGAACCAGCCTCCGTGCGGACGCGGCTTCCGCAGGGTGGGTCTGGGAATCAGCGCGGGGGTCAGTCCACCTCCGCCGCTTCTACCTCCAAACCTTCCTAATCTTAGCTTTGTGGAGCACCCCATGCCAGTGGGTGGCAGGATCCGCCACCACCTCCCCCACTGGCGCAATATCACATCGGATGAGTGGGTGTTGCAGATCATCTGCAGGGGTTACTCCCTTCCCTTTCAGTCCTCCCCTCCAGCCATGCCACCTCAGTGCCACCGCATGTCGGGGGATCACTTGGTACTTCGCCAGCAGGAAGTCATGGCCCTCTTGGCCAAGGGGGCCATTGAGAGCGTTCCTGGGCCGAAAGTAGGGAGTGGTTGTTATTCCCACTACTTTATGGTCCCAAAGAAGTACAAAGGGGGCCTGTGCCCCATCTTGGACCTCCGGAACGTCAATCGCTTCCTCCGGAAGGAGAAGTTCAAAATGCTGACTCTGGCTCAGGTCCTGGCTGCCCTCGACCCTGGAGACGGGATGGTAGCATTGGACTTGCAGGACACATATTTTCACATCCCCGTCCTGGTGGCCTACCAGCGTTACCTGCGGTTCACGGTAGGCCAGGAGCATTTTCAGTTTGCCGTGCTCCCCTTCGGCCTTACCACAGCCCCTCGGGTATTCACGAAGGTGATGGCGGTGGTCGCAGCTCACCTGCGCAGGTCGGGGTGTCAGTCTTCCCTTACCTCGACAATTGGTTGTTGAAGGCGGGCTCGCCCCAGGCAGTCGTCAACCTCCTTCAGACTGTGGCCGACCTCCTCCATTTGCTGGGGTTCTCCATCAACGTGCCGAAGTCGCACCTGAGTCCCTCTCAGAAGCTCCCCTTCATCGGAGCGGTTCTGGATTTGACGCTGTTTCGGTTTTATCCTCCCAAGCAGCGAGTCCGGGATATTCAGGCTATGATTCCGATCTTTCAGCCTCTGTCCCAGGTTTCAGTCAGGATGACCTTCCGGCTCCTGGGCCTGATGGCCTCCTGCATCCTGCTGGTGCAACATGCCAGATGGCATATATGGGGGCTCTGCTGTGGGACCTGAAGTTCCAGTGGGTGCAGCATCAGGGCAACCTGTCCGATCGTGTCCAGATCTCAGAGGGCACTGCACGACAATTGCAGTGGTGGCTCACGAATCGCGATTGGGTCCATAGCAGGTCCCTCTCTCTTCCGCAACCGGAGCACACAGTGGTGACTGATGTGTCCCTCCTGGGATGGGGAGGCCACTTGGGAGAGGCGGAGATCATAGGACTCTGGTCTCCTGCGGAGTCCTGGCTCCATATCAGCCTTTTGGAGCTTCGGGCGATCCGACTTGCACTGAAAGCATTCCTTCCCTCTGTCGGAAGTGTGGTGCAGGTGTTCACAGACAACACCACCGCCATGTGGTATTGCAACAAACAGGGCGGGGTGGTGTCCTGGACCCTTTCGGGAGACTCTGCGACTCTGGCACTGGCTGGAACATCAAGGCATTACCTTTCTTGGTTCAACACCTGGTGGGTTCTCTGAACGCCAGGCGGACGAACTCCGCCGCCGGTGCTTGATGGATCACGGAGGGCGTCTGAACTCGGACGTGGTGCAAGGTCTCATTCAGCAGTGGGGAGAGCCTTGGTTAGATCTATTCGCCACCGAAGAGAATGCGCAATGTCATCAGTTCTGCGCGTTGGAATTTCCAAGGCGGCACTTGCTAGGCGACGCTTTTCGTCGCGAGTGAAGTTGCGGTCTGTTGTATGCCTTTCCGCCTATACCACTTCTGCCCAGAGTGCTGAAGAAGATTTGGGCCCAAGTCATCCTTGTGGCTCCGGATTGGGCATGAAGTTACTGGTATCCCGAGCTACTCTGCATGGCAATCGATCCCCCAATCCATCTGCCTCTTCGGGAGGATCTTCTGTTGCAGCTACAGGGGCGGTCCTCCACCCAAACCTGTCCAGCCTCCACTTCCATGCGTGGAGATTGAGCGGCGACAGTTGACAGCTTTCGATCTTCCTTCCGAAGTCTGTGATGTCATTCTGGCAGCCAGGCGTCCCACCACTTAAACGGTATACGCCTGCAGGTGGAACAAGTTTGTGGCATGGTGCACAGCTAAGGCTCTGGATCCCCTTTCTGCCCCTCTTTCCGAAGTCCTCCTGTTCCTTCTTTCTTTGGCCCAGCAGGGTTCTGCTCTGGGCACTATCAAAGGTTATCTTTCGGCCATCTCCCTCTTTCTCAGGCTTCCAGATCAGCATTCTCTCTTTAAGTCCCCTTTTGTTAACCGTTTCCTGAAAGGTATTACGCACACGTTTCCTCCTGTGCCATTCATAATGCCTCAGTGGGACTTAAATCTTGTCTTGACCTATCTGATGTTCCCTCCTTTTGAGCCCCTTCATAACTGTCCTTTACATCTTCTTACTCTCAAGACGGCTTTCCTGGTAGCTATCACCTCTGCCAGAAGAGTGAGTGAGCTCCAGCTCTTTCGTCCAAACCTCCTTTCCTTTCTGTCTGTTCATCCGACAAGGTGGTGTTAAGGACCCGTCCTTTTTTGCCAAAGGTTGTCACGCCCTTCCACATCGGGCAGACCATCACTTTGCCCACCTTCTTTCTAACTCCGCATCCTTCAAGGGAGGAGGAGAGGCTCCACCATCTGGACCCAAAACGTGCGCTCGCGTTCTATCTGAAGCGTACACAGCAGTTCCGGGTGGATGACCAGCTCTTTGTTGGTTACGTGGGCGCCAAGAAAGGTCGGGCCGTGCACAACGGGACCATCTCGCGGTGGATCGTTCTGTGCATCAAAGCATGTTACTCCTTGGCTAAAAAGGAGCCTCCTGTGGGGCTGTGTACCCATTCTACCTGCCTGGGCAACTGCAGCCACTACTGCCTTGGGACGCGGCGATCCCTTGCAGGACATTTGTCCGGCAGCTACGTGGGCCTCGCTGCACATGTTTACCAAGCATTACTGCCTTGACTGTCAGGCCCGGAGACACAGCTTCTTTGGCCGTTCTCTTTTCCGTGACTTTCTGGTGTAATCTGTTCGCAGACCAGTGCTTAATTTGAGCAGGTGCTTTCCGGTGCTCAGCACCGGCACCTAATTCTCAGCACCAGTGCTTATAGCACCAGTTAAGGACACACTCATTTGGAAGGCATGTGATTTTCCACAGAATCAGAGGATGTTAAGCCACGCCGAGACTCAAACCCGGTTCCCAAGCTCCAAAATCGGCAGCTCTAGCCATTAGTACAAGTCCTCTATGGAATAATAAGTGCCAGGGCTCCGATCAGGAAGCAGTTTGCACCAGCACATTTCTCCTTTTAGAGATGCCTCCTTAGGAGAGCCCCGGCACTTTTTATTTGACAAATTAACCACTGTCGCAGACCCACCACCGGGGTTGGTATTGCTGGGGTATCTATTCGAAGGTAAGGAATCTTATCACTAACGTGTAGCTTTCAGATGCACAAGTTATTATTTGTGTAACGATATATCTGGGAGAGACATTAGTTAGTGATATATTCCTTACCGACCGCCCATCCACCCCGTTCTGCTAACTGTTTCTATGGTTAGGGTCATCCAATTCAGGGCCCTTGTTTCTTGGCACCAGTGGTCAGTTTCTTGCATGGCTCTGAGTTCCTTGCGCGGAAAGACGTGTACAGAACGGACTTCAGCACGCATGGGTGGCGCCTAAGTAGTCTCTGTGACGTCATCTCGACACTTGAGACGGACGCGGAGTCGCACAACGCCACCTACTGATGCGCAGGGATACTGCTAGCAAAGCTTTCCGGATCCAGTCTGACGCCTGGGGTTTATTCTAAGGTAAGGAATCTATTACTAACTAATGTCTCTCACAGATATATCGTTACACAAGTCATAACTTGTGCTTCCCTTCGATAACGCATTATCTGGTACAGACGCTATCTACCTAAAGATTCTTTACAGCCCCACCCATACCTCCCCGATTTGCTGACTAATGTTGTATGGCTTGGGTTCCTTCCCTTTTCAGGGCCCTAGTTTTGCATTAGACTACGTCAATTACTTTGTGGCTCTGTGCTTCTGGCGTGGAAAAAACTAAAAGTACTGACGTCTGTGCGCCTGGGTGGTGCCTATATAGGTACCTCTACTTCATAACCGACGCTAACAACAAAGTCACACGGAGCCGAATGGAGCCATCCAGTGGTGCGCGCAAGGGGTATTGCTCAGCAAAAGTTTCCAGATCCATCCTAACGCCTGGGAAATTTAAAGGTAAGGAATTTGCAGCTAGATAGTCTCTACCAGATTATTTACCTTCAGCAAAACTTTATCTGGTAGAGACTAGATTTAGCCACAGATTCCTTGCCGACCCACCCATCCTCCCCGCTCTGTGAGCTGATTCTCCTTTTCTTCTAGATCTCGTCTATGCTCCTTTCTGCTTTTTGTTGGTTAGAAAAAAATGTATAACTATCAGATACACCAAACAACCGATGATACTAATATAAGCGTCTTTCAAATCGAGGATTCTTTTTTGGGCACACTGTCTCTATAGCAGTTTCTATATGTGGATCCACTTTTGAGCACGGAAAGTAGTAATGAAAGAAACAAATATCAGTGCTGCAGGGGAAGGCTTATATAAACACTTAACGACATTGCATCCGGTAAATGACATAGTTCAGAGTTGCTCGGCACCCTCTACCGACATGTCGAGGTACTGCTGTAGAAAGACTTGCGGATCCAGTCTGGGATGATTCTAAGGTAAGAATCTGCGGCTAGATCTAGTCTGTACCAGATAAGGCATTAACAAAGGTAAGTAACTTACTCATCCTGCAGGATTTTTTGGTTTGAATTCATTCACAGGTCCACTTCCAAATAGGTGGTACTTTAATATTTGTTCAAAAGGTAAGGAACCTGCAGCTTGAAGTCTGACAGAACAACATGTTACTTAATTTTGATAATACCCTTTCTGGTAGAGACTCTGTTTAATCGCAGATTTCTTACCGACCCTTCCATCTTCTGTGATTGGACTCTATCCATTATTAAATTCCTAGTCTAGGAATCTGACACAACCAATTTGCTATTGATGCTCAGGGTCTTAAGGAGTGGACAGTCATGAAAGCAATTATCATCAGCATGTGGAAGTAGCACCTAGATAGGCTCTGCGTGTCATTTCTGGAGCAGAACAGCATCAGTGCGGAGTCGCAAGGCGCCACATACCAGGACACAGATTCTACCGAAAAGTTTCGGGATCCAGTCTGATATCTGGTGAAGAATATTGTAAAGGTGAAGATTCTGCACCTAGATAGTCTCTACCAGATAAAGACCTTAGAAGGTAAGTAATTTGTTCCTCCTATACCTACTGTGGGAGGCTGCCTTAGTATATGGTGCACATTTATGTAAATGTAGCACCCTGCACTAATCCAGACAACCCTTATGGTGATTTTGGTGTTCTGAAACAACCTTAGTAAGCTCTCTAAGTGGTAGATGTGGAGCGCAGCCTTCGGGCTTAGTCCAGAAGGAGTGTAAAGCAGCTTATTTTGCCAGTACTTAATCTTATTGTATGGGTTAAGTGAAAAAGAACCACACAGTGTAGTTGTAGAAAATATGTTTTTATTATTAACACTCACAAACACAATGTATTATCTCCTACCCGAAGATATAAACACAATACACACAGTACTTTACCAATAGAATACGTAAATAGCACAGAATACACAGTGGTCTCCAGGGGAGGCAAAACCATGTACTAAAATAGTGTAATGCAAACCATGACTCCAAGTCAATAGTGGACCTAGAAGACATAGAGGACCCAAGGTGAATCTAGGAACCTCAAGGAGGTCGGGTGCAGTGTGGGAACACGACTGCTTACTCAATTCAAGTCAATAGGTAAGTCGCAGTTGCAATGTTAAAGAAGGAGCCTTCCCAGCAGACCCTGAAGAAACCCCGTGAAGGACGGAAGGTTGGAGAGCCATCCCACCCTCACCCAGGGATACTCCAGGAACCAGGATGCCTATACCAGGGTAGCCGGGAGCACAGGTGAGAAGTGGCGTTGCAAACCGCCGTAGACCACAATGGAGGACTGCAGGAAGATGCCTCTGAAGAAGAAGGTGCGAAGAGTCCGATGGAACCCAAAGGTGGATTTAGGATGAGAGGTACCTGCAAGCATAGGGGACAGAGTCTAAAACTCAGGAGTGACCAGGAATGGCCACCGATGTCGGAGAGTTGACGGTGCCCTTAAAGTTGTTGAAGCGGTGTGGACCAGGCGATGCTGGAAGACCAGGAGCCGTTTTGTCCCACGTCTAATGTCTAGGGCCAAGCAGGGCCGGACTAGGAACCAGCCCTGTCACACTGCTCTGCCGGCCCCCCTGGGGGGGAGGTGGTGGTGCGGCCGAGCTGTTTCCTAGGGCTGATTTTGTTACAGGGGGCCGATATTGCCTTGCCCTGGTAACAAAAACGGACCCCCAGGGGCATAAAACCGACCCCCACCCTGGCGGTCCACCGGGGAAACGCCCGTTGCCCGCTATGACGAGTCCGGCCCTGGGGCCAAGGAGTTAGCGTCCGGCAGGGAGTCCAACAAGCTTTGGCCACGGCAACCAATGTAGTTGGGGAAAAAAGGTGCAGTGTCTGGACTAGCAAGGTCCAGATAACTCACCACGAGCAGGTTAGCCAGGCCAGGCCCCAAGCAAGCAGGGGAGCCCAATGGAGCCAAAGAAGACCCTCAAGACGACCCACATGCCGAAGGCACATGAGGCGCAAGAGGACCTTGAGCAGCTTACCAAAGAATGAAGGTCCACGGTGCACAGGATATGGTGCAGGCGAAGATCTTGACTGGAGGAGTTGCTTGAGGCTGGAGCTTCTTAAAACCTGAACATCTCTGGAGGAGAGTGTCAACAAGCCTTTGCTACGGCAAGTGAACGCAGTGCACAGGGGTTCTGTTCCAGTGGTTCCGACAATGGATACTGGCTTTAAACTCATAAAGAACACAGTGCAGACCTGGTGGGAGTTGCAGAACCACCACCTGTGTTGCTTAGCCTTTCGGAGTCCATGGGAGCCCAGGATCAGCAGACCAGTCGGCTTTGTTGCAGTGCCTGTAGTTACAGTGGAGTGACTCATTCACTCCAAGGGAGTTTTCTTCGGGTGTTTCAGATGGCCACAGGTTCTGTGAAGAACCTGTATGGAGCCCAGGCACAGACATTGCAGCAGACTTGTAAGATGACGAGACCAGGTGCAGTCTTCCCAGTTGCAGTGTTGGTTCCCAATGCGAAGTAGAGTGTCCAGGCAGTTGAAGAAGTGGTATTGGATTGAATCTTTTCCACGACGAATCTAGGGACCCACCCACAGGTGGGCCCTTAAGTACCCTCAGGAAAGGGTTGGGACGATTAAGGGGTTCCTCTCAGAGGAGGGCTGGACAGGGGGAGGATACTCCTATGTCCAGTTTCACGCCAGAGCGGGAACCAACGGCTCCCTGAACTAGTTTGAACTAGAGTATGCAAGGAGGACACCAAATGTGCCCTTCAAGCAGTCTCAGTGGTGCAGGCAACTGCCCTCACCCTGTCCCAATACACTAAGTGACCTAAGATATAAGGTAACTTATATTTGTCGTAAGTGGTGCTAGCACCAGCTTACACAGGTGCAGTCACAATTTGTTCAAAAGCTTTATTTCGACAGTTAGTCATAAAAGCACAACAATACAGCACATAACGCACAATAAATAAGACATAGTACAATACAGTTGCGAGATAAAATAATTATTAAATTCCATATACTGTCGGATATCTAAAAATTATTAAAAAAAGGATATTACTGTAACAGCTGTTTCCTAGCAGTTCTTATCCTCCAAGCCCAACCCAAAAATTTAGCTAAACAGCAGGCAAAGAAGGGACGAGCGTCAGAGTGCAATATGCGTAAAGCTTCCACGTGTGATCTTGTGCCTAGGCTCCTACATAAAGGCTTCAGCCATCTCGACCTAGGCACAGAATAAGCATGGCACTCAAACAACAGATGAGCTATGGACTCGACCCTTAAATTACTAAAGGGACAGTAAGGGACAGTTTGGTATGGAGGTTTCCAGGTAGACGTAAAAAATCCTAGGGGAAGAACACCCACCCTGAATTTAAAGTATAATGCTCTATCGCCTGGGTTGGAGATTACATCCAAATAAGGTTCTCTGGAAGGGATCTCCTTAACTAACAAAAACTGGGCGACAGATTTACAATGATTGGGGTTACACAACCTCTCATTATCCACCCAGAGCCAATAGATCTTCTTGAGCATTTGTTTTGAGGGTGCTGTTCTATTGACCCAAGCATCTCCTAAACCCAGGTCATAGAGAAGTCGCTTAACCTCCCTGAGCCAGATTACCTTATACCAGCCGGATGAGGATAAGATTTCGCTGAGGGCATCTGCATAACTACTCAATTCAGGGACATTCCATATCCTAGCCCATAATAAAAGGGGACGTAGCCTAGCTTGCTCACTGATTGAGCGTGTGCCTGCATCTAACAGGAGAGGAATTGAAGGGGTACTGTGGGGTAACTTCATAAGGTCTTTATGTAAATTATTTTCGAGGTGTGTCAAAATGTCAACTCTTTGTATACCCCATAATTCCGCACCGTACAGAGCTGCACTCACCACCCTTGCCCTATAAATATCAAGAAGTGCCCCAATAGGTTTTAAAGCTGAGGCACGTTGTTCCTTGAGCAGGGCCCCTGTGACCCTCTTGTGGGTCAAAAACACCTTTTGGTGGTGCGCCTTCCAGCTCATATTGGCACACAGACGGATACCTAGATAGTCAAATTCGTTGACTCTATCAAGGGGAACAGAGTCCAGGGAAGGAGGAACAGCCACTTTCCTGGGAGGGTTAAGAACAAGGAATTTGGTCTTGCTTATGTTTATGGATAGGCCCATGGTATCACAAAAGGCCTTAAAACTAGAAAGCAACTTTTGGATACCTGCTGGTGACTTTGAAATTAGGAGGGTATCATCCGCGAAAAGGAGCGTAGGTACTTTTCTGCCAGCCAAGGATGGTGCGTCTGACGGCTGTTGGAGCAGATGCTCCACCACTCCGTTAACATAAAGAGAAAACAGAGTGGGGGCAAGCACACATCCCTGGCGGACGCCCCTATCTACGGAGATACGAGGTGTTTTCTCCCCCTGGGTACCCCACCTAATCTGGGCAAAGTTGCTTTCGTGGAACTTTATAAGCAAGGCCAACAAATAGGGAGGTAAACCCAACCTACCTAAGACATTCCACAATTGGACTCGTGGGACCAGGTCGAAGGCAGTTCGCAAGTCTATAAAGACTAAATACAAGCTGCCCCCACCCAGCACAACCACTTTCCAATATATCATTAGAAGGCGAAACGTCTGCTCGATGGTACCCATACCTGATCTAAAACCTGCCTGGAAGTCTGACAGAACCTGATTTTCTTCAACCCACTGCAAGATCCTACCTAGTACCACTTTGCCCGCAACCTTTTGTGTAGAATCAAGCAAGCTAATAGGACGATAATTAGCTGGGTCGTCCCGACAACCTTTTTTAAAAATAGGGACGACCTCAGCACCCCTCCATGAGTCGGGGAGAGAACCTCCCGACACAACCTCATTCAAAAGTGATGCAATTAACCTACTCCAGGGTAATGGATATTTCTTCAGCAAGTCACCCGGGATTCCGTCCGGTCCGGCAGCCTTGTTAGAAACAATACAATCTGAAAGAAACACGTTAGTTAGATTCCTCACCTTAGAATATCCCCAGGCGTCAGACTGGATCCGGAAGATTTTTCGTCAGCAATACCCCTTGCGCGTCGCTAGGCGTCGTCTGCGGCTCCGCATCCGTCGTCGGCGTCGTGCGCCGGAATGACGTTGTCGGAGTACTTAGACGCCGCCCTCGCGCGCTGACGTCAGTTCTTCTTTTTTCCGCGCCAGTAAGCGCAGATCCGGGAGAGCTACCCCTTTTAGTCTTTTTTGACTAAATCTTTTTTGATCACTTTTGATCCTTGTCTGTCGACATCTGGTGCCGGTAGGATGCCTGGGTTCAAGGCTTGCGAGGATTGCCATCGACTGATGTCGGTGACCGATCACCACCGCCGGTGCCTCTACTGTTTAGGCCCCGACCACGACGCGGAGTCGTGCTCCGATTGCCAGGCCCTGACTTCGAAGGCTCGGCGGGAGCGGTCCCGCAAGCTTCTCGAGCTTCGCCACTCGGCTCCGCGTCGTGCGCGATCCCGGTCCAGGAGGAGGTCCAAGGATCGCTCGCGGAGCCCTAGCCGACGCCACCATCGATCGTCAGGCTCCAAGTCGTCGGGTAAGTCCAAACGCTCTAAGAAGTCCAAGAGGCGACATCGCTCTTCGGACTCCCCTCGCCGGTCGCGCGACTCGGCCGAGGGTCCGGGTGGTTCCACCCCCGCGGCTCCGGCGGAGCCGCAGGCGCCGCGCCCGTCCCCATACCCTCCGGTCCCTGGGACTAACGCGACGCCGGCGGAGGTCAGTGCCTTCCTCTCGGCCATGAGGAGCCTGGCCCCGCCGTCGACGCCCGCTGGCGCGCCTTCGGGCCCCGCGGACTCGACTGGGCGACCTTGCCTGCCGGCGGCTTCGGCCCCGGCGCCGTCGACGACTCCGGTCTCGACGCCGCAGGTCCCCGCGGGGCCCATGCCTGGGCCCCCGTCGACGCCGGTTGACCTAACCACTCCTCCACCGACGCCGCCACCGGCGCCGCCGGCGCAGACGCCTACACCCCCGGTGCCGCCGACGCCGACGCCTTCGGTGCCGACTCCGGACGGCGTCCAACCCCAGTTTAGCCCTATTCCGGACCCGGCGCCGCAACGGCGTCGACCGACGCCGCGTCCGGCGCCACTTGAGACCTATCATCTCTACAGTCCGGCTCCGATCATTCCTCCTGTTTATCAGGAATCGGAAGACGGGGCGACTGGGAGGGGTTCGAGGACCCTATGGCTGTTCAGTCGCAGCTTTCACAGGACTGGGCAGATGAACTGGGGGAGGCCAGTGGTCTGGATACCTCGCCAGACACTGGATTCCCTTCTCCTCCGACTGTGGCTTCGGAGGAGGGTGCAGCATTTTCTGTGGTGCTGCGCAAGGCGGCCGCAGCCCTTGGGCTCGAGCTGCCTGCCGTGGCTGTGAGGACTAACATCCTCACTGAGGTGCTTCAAACCGCAGCAAGCTCCACTGAGCCTCTGCTGCCGTTCAATGAGGCCCTCACTGACGTTCTGCAGGGCACCTGGTCCAAGCCCTCCACAGTTCCTCCTGTGGATAGGAACGTTGCCAGGCGCCACCGCCCTGCTCCGGGCGACCCCAGTTTCCTGTCCCAACACCCCACCCCCGAGAGTCTGGTTATCCAGGCCTCTACCTCCCAATCCTCCTTCCCGACCGCTCCGCCGGACCGGGATTCCAAGAGACTCGAGCAGTTTGGCAAGAAACTGTTCTCGTCCCTTAGTTTGGGCCTGCGGTCTTTGAACACCGCCTGTCTCTTGGACCGTTATTCCCATTCTCTGTGGGATACGGTGGAGGACGTGCTGCCCCTGTGTCCGGAGGAGGTCCGGACACGTCTTACCCAGGCTTTGGCCGATGGGAGGGATGCAGCGCGGCACGCCATACGATGTGGGCTTGACACCACGGACTCGCTGGGTCGGGCGATTTCCACCACGGTGGCGCTCCGCCGCCACGCCTGGATGCGGTCCACGTCATTTTCCGGGGATGTCCAGAACACCCTCATGGACATGCCCTTTGATGGCACTCGCCTGTTTGGTGAGAAGGCGGACAGTGCGCTGAACCGCTTTAAGGACTCCCGGGCTACGGCCAAGTCCTTGGGCCTCTCGGCTCCGCGGGCGCACACCTCCGCTTTTCGCCCCTTTCGTGGCCAAGGAAGGGGCGCCTCCTCACGTCCGCCAAGCCACCAGCCGCAGAACCAACCTGCGCGCGGTCGCGGACGTGGTTTCCGCCGTGGCGGATCTGGAGGACGACGTGGTCAGCCCACATCCACCCCGGCAGCATCCGCCTCAAAGCCTTCCTAGTCCGAGCTTTCAGGCCCATTCCACGCCAGTGGGCGGCAGAGTTCGCCATCACCTGCTCCACTGGCGGTCCATTACATCGGACAGGTGGGTGCTGCAAATCGTCCGAAGGGGCTACTCCCTCCCCTTCGAGACGACCCCTCAAGCCATGCCACCGCAGCACCACCGTATCTCGGGGGATCATTTGAATCTTCTCCGCGAGGAAGTTTCGGCCCTCTTGGCCAAGGGGGCCGTCGAGCACGTTCCGAGTCCAGAAGTAGGTCGTGGTTGTTATTCCCACTACTTTCTGGTTCCCAAGAAGGGCAAAGGGGGCCTACGCCCCATCTTGGACCTCCGGAACGTCAATGCCTTCCTCCAAAAGGAAAGGTTCAAGATGTTAACCTTGGCTCAGGTTCTAGCTGCCCTAGACCCCGGAGACTGGATGGTAGCGTTGGATTTGCAGGACGCATACTTCCATATTCCCGTCCTGCCGGCCCACCGGCGTTACCTGCGGTTCACGGTGGGCCAAGAGCATTTTCAGTTTACCGTGCTCCCCTTCGGCCTCACCAGTGCCCCTCGGGTGTTCACGAAAGTGATGGCGGTGGTCGCAGCTCATCTGCGCAGATCAGGGGTTCCAGTCTTCCCCTATCTCGACGACTGGTTGTTGAAGGCGGGCTCGCCCCAGGCAGTCGTCTCCCACCTCCAGACTACGGCGGATCTCCTGCATTTGCTGGGATTTTCCATCAACGTGCCGAAGTCACACCTGAGTCCCTCTCAGAAGCTCCTCTTCATCGGAGCAGTTCTCGATTCGGCGCAGTTCCGGGTCTATCCACCGGAACAGCGGGTCCGGGATATACAGGCCCTGATTCCCATCTTTCGGCCTCTATCCTGGGTTTCGGTCAGGCTAGTGTTGCGGCTTCTGGGGCTGATGGCCTCCTGCATCCTACTAGTGCATCACGCCAGGCGGCGCATGCGGGCTCTGCAGTGGGACCTGAAGTTTCAGTGGGCCCAGCATCACGGCAACCTGTCCGACCATGTCTTGATCTCGGAGGGCACTGCACAACAGTTGCAGTGGTGGCTCACGGACCGCGATTGGGTCATGGGCAGGAGCCTCTCCCTTCCCCAACCGGAGCATGTCGTAGTGACGGATGCGTCCCTCCTGGGCTGGGGTGGCCATATGGGAGAGGCGGAGATCAGAGGCCTCTGGTCTCCGGCGGAGTCTCGTCTCCACATCAACCTGTTGGAGTTGAGAGCGATCCGACTTGCACTGAAAGCCTTCCTTCCCTCTGTCAGGGGCAGTGTCGTGCAGGTGATCTGAAAGAAACACGTTAGTTAGATTCCTCACCTTAGAATATCCCCAGGCGTCAGACTGGATCCGGAAGATTTTTCGTCAGCAATACCCCTTGCGCGTCGCTAGGCGTCGTCTGCGGCTCCGCGTCCGTCGTCGGCGTCGTGCGCCGGGATGACGTCGTCGGAGTACTTAGACGCCGCCCTCGCGCGCTGACGTCAGTTCTTCTTTTTTCCGCGCCAGTAAGCGCAGATCCGGGAGAGCTACCCCTTTTAGTCTTTTTTGACTAACTCTTTTTGATCATTTTTGATCCCTGTCTGTCGACATCTGGTGCCGGTAGGATGCCTGGGTTCAAGGCTTGTGAAGACTGTCATCGACTGATGTCGGTGACCGATCACCACCGCCGGTGCCTCTATTGCTTAGGCCTCGACCACGACGCGGAGTCGTGCAACGACTGCCAGGCCCTGACTTCGAAGGCTAGGCGGGAGCGGTCCCGCAAGCTTCTCGAGCTTCGCCACTCGGCTCCGCGTCGTGCGCGATCCCGGTCCAGGAGGAGGTCCAAGGATCGCTCGCGGAGCCCTAGCCGACGCCACCATCGATCGTCGGGCTCCAAGTCGTCGGGTAAGTCCAAGCACTCAAAGAAGTCCAAGAGGCGACATCGCTCTTCGGACTCCCCTCGCCGGTCGCGCGACTCGGCCGAGGGTCCAAGTGGTTCCACCCCCGCGGCTCCGGCGGAGCCGCAGGTGCCGCGTCCGCCCCCATACCTTCCGGTCCCTGGGGCTGACGCGGCGCCGGCGGAGATCAGCGCCTTCCTCTCGGCCATGAGGAGCCTGGCCCCGCCGTCGACGCCCGCTGGCGCGCCTTCGGGCCCCGCGGGCTCGACTGGGCGACCTCGCGTGCCGGCGGCTCCGGCCCCGGCGCCGTCGACGACTCCGGTCTCGACGCCGCAGGTCCCCGCGGGGCCCATGCCTGGGCCCCAGTCGACGCCGGTTGACCTTGTCACTCCTCCACCGGCGCCGACGCCTGAACCACCGACGCCGTCACCGGCGCCGCCGACGCCGACGCCTGTGACGCCGACGCCCCAGTTTAGCCCTCATCCGGACCCGACGCCGGCACGGCGTCCGCCGACGCCGCATCCGACGCCGCTAGAGACCTACCATCTCTACAGTCCGGTTCCGATCATTCCTCCTGTTTATCAGGAATCGGAAGAAGGGGGCGACTGGGAGGGGTTCGAGGACCCTCTGGCTGTTCAGTCACAGCTTTCTCAGGACTGGGCAGATGAACTGGGGGAGGCCAGCGGGCTGGACACCTCGCCAGACGCTGGATTCACTTCTCCTCCGACCGTGGCTTCGGAGGAGGGTGCAGCATTTTCTGTGGTGCTGCGCAAGGCGGCTGAGGCCCTTGGGCTCGAGTTGCCTGCCGTGGCTGTGAGGACCAACATCCTCACTGAGGTGCTTCAAACCTCAGCAAGCTCCACTGAGCCTCTGCTGCCGTTTAACGAGGCCCTCACTGACGTTCTGCAGGGCACCTGGTCCAAGCCCTCCACAGTTCCTCCTGTGGATAGGAACGTTGCCAGGCGCCACCGCCCTGCTCCGGGCGACCCCAGCTTCCTGTCCCAACACCCCACCCCCGAGAGTCTGGTTATCCAGGCCTCTACTTCCCAATCCTCCTTCCCGACCGCTCCGCCGGACCGGGATTCCAAGAGACTCGAGCAGTTTGGCAAGAAACTGTTCTCGTCCCTTAGTTTGGGCCTGCGGTCCTTAAATACCGCCTGTCTCTTGGACCGTTATTCCCATTCCCTGTGGGATACGGTGGAGGACGTGCTGCCCCTGTGTCCGGAGGAGGTCCGGCCACGTCTTTCCCAGGCTCTGGCCGATGGGAGGGATGCAGCACGGCACGCCATAAGATGTGGGCTTGACACCACGGACTCGCTAGGTCGGGCGATTTCCACCACGGTGGCGCTCCGCCGCCACGCCTGGATGCGGTCCACGTCATTTTCCGGGGATGTCCAGAACACCCTCATGGACATGCCCTTTGATGGCACTCGCCTGTTTGGTGAGAAGGCGGACAGTGCGCTGAACCGCTTTAAGGACTCCCGGGCTACGGCCAAGTCCTTGGGCCTCTCGGCTCCGCGGGCGCACACCTCCGCTTTTCGCCCCTTTCGTGGCCAAGGAAGGGGCGCCTCCTCACGTCCGCAGAGCCACCAGCCGCAGAACCAACCTGCGCGCGGTCGCGGACGTGGCTTCCGCCGTGGCGGAAATGGAGGCCGACGTGGTCAGCCCACATCCACCCCGGCAGCATCCGCCTCAAAGCCTTCCTAGTCCGAGCTTTCAGGCCCATACCACGCCAGTGGGCGGCAGAGTTCGCCATCACCTGCTCCACTGGCGGTCCATAACATCGGACAGGTGGGTGCTGCAAATCGTCCGAAGGGGCTACTCCCTCCCCTTCGAGACGACCCCTCCAGCCATGCCACCACAGCACCACCGTATCTCGGGGGATCATTTGGATCTTCTCCGCGAGGAAGTTTCGGCTCTCTTGGCCAAGGGGGCCGTCGAGCGCGTTCCGAGTCCAGAAGTAGGTCGTGGTTGTTATTCCCACTACTTTCTGGTTCCCAAGAAGGGCAAGGGGGGCCTGCGCCCTATCTTGGACCTCCGGAACGTCAATGCCTTCCTCCGAAAGGAAAGGTTCAAGATGCTAACGTTGGCTCAGGTTTTAGCTGCCCTAGACCCTGGAGACTGGATGGTAGCGTTGGACTTGCAGGACGCATATTTCCATATCCCCGTCCTGCCGGCCCACCGGCGTTACCTGCGGTTCACGGTGGGCCAAGAGCACTTTCAGTTTACCGTGCTCCCCTTCGGCCTCACCAGTGCCCTTCGGGTGTTCACGAAAGTGATGGCGGTGGTCGCAGCTCATCTGCGCAGATCAGGGGTCCCAGTCTTCCCCTATCTCGACGACTGGTTGTTGAAGGCGGGCTCGCCCCAGGCAGTCGTCTCCCACCTCCAGACTACGGCGGATCTCCTGCATTTGCTGGGGTTTTCCATCAACGTGCCGAAGTCACACTTGAGTCCCTCTCAGAAGCTCCTCTTCATCGGAGCGGTTCTCGATTCGGCGCAGTTCCGGGTCCATCCACCGGAACAGCGGGTCCGGGATATACAGGCCCTGATTCCCATCTTTCGGCCTCTATCCCGGGTTTCGGTCAGGCTAGTGTTGCGGCTTCTGGGGCTGATGGCCTCCTGCATCCTACTAGTGCATCACGCCAGGCGGCGCATGCGGGCTCTGCAGTGGGACCTGAAGTTTCAGTGGGCCCAGCATCACGGCAACCTGTCCGACCATGTCTTGATCTCGGAGGGCACTGCACAGCAGTTGCAGTGGTGGCTCACGGACCGCGAGTGGGTCAAGGGCAAGAGCCTCTCCCTTCCCCAACCGGAGCATGTCGTAGTGACGGATGCGTCCCTCCTGGGTTGGGGTGGCCATATGGGAGAGGCGGAGATCAGAGGCCTCTGGTCTCCGGCGGAGTCTCGTCTCCACATCAACCTGTTGGAGTTGAGAGCGATCCGGCTTGCACTGAAAGCCTTCCTTCCCTCTGTCAGGGGAAGTGTCGTGCAGGTGTTCACGGACAACACCACCGCCATGTGGTACTGCAACAAACAGGGCGGGGTGGGGTCGTGGACCCTTTGTCAGGAGGCTCTGCGCCTCTGGACATGGCTGGAACACCAGGGCGTCACCCTGGTGGTTCAACATCTGGCGGGCTCTCTGAACGCCAGAGCAGACGAACTCAGCCGCCGGTGCATGATGGATCACGAATGGCGTCTGAACTCCGAAGTGGTGCAAGGCCTCTTTCAGCAGTGGGGAGAGCCTTGGTTAGATCTATTCGCCACCGAAGAGAACGCGCAATGTCAGCAGTTCTGCGCGTTGGAATTTCCAAGGCGGCACTCGCTCGGCGACGCTTTTCGTCACGAGTGGAGTTGCGGTCTGTTGTACGCCTTTCCGCCTATACCACTTCTGCCCAGAGTGCTGAAGAAGATCAGGCGCGACCGGGCCCAAGTCATCTTGGTGGCTCCGGATTGGGCACGAAGATACTGGTATCCCGAGCTACTCAGTCTGTTGACCGATCCCCCGATACGTCTGCCCCTTCGGGAGGATCTTCTGTCGCAGCAGCAGGGGACGGTCCTCCACCCGAACCTGTCCAGCCTCCACCTCCATGCGTGGAGATTGAGCGGCGGCAGTTGATGCCATTTGACTTGCCTCCTGAAGTCTGTGATATCATTCTGGCAGCCAGGCGTCCCTCCACAAAGTCGGTATACGCCTGCCGGTGGAACAAATTTGTGGCATGGTGCACAGCAAAGGCTGTGGATCCCCTTTCCGCCCCTCTTTCTGAGGTTCTCCTCTTCCTTCTTTCTCTGGCCCGGCAGGGCTCTGCCCTGGGCACCCTGAAAGGTTATCTTGCTGCCATCTCCGCCTTCTTGCGGCTTCCTGATCAGCCTTCTCTTTTCAAGTCCCCTGTGGTTACACGCTTTCTCAAAGGCATTACACACACGTTCCCTCCTGTCCCTTTTGTAATGCCTCAGTGGGACTTGAATCTGGTTTTGACATTCCTGATGTGCGCTCCCTTCGAGCCTCTTCACAATTGCCCTCTTCGTCTTCTAACTCTAAAGACTGCTTTTCTGGTAGCCATCACCTCGGCTAGACGGGTGAGTGAGCTCCAGGCTTTATCTTCAAAGCCTCCTTTTCTATCTGTTCATCCGGACAAGGTTGTCCTTCGGCCTCGTCCCTCTTTTCTTCCTAAAGTGGTGACTCCATTTCACCTTGGGCAGTCTGTCACCTTGCCCACCTTCTTTCCGCCTCCGCATCCTTCCAAAGAGGAAGAGAGGCTCCACCGTCTGGACCCAAAACGTGCGCTCTCCTTCTATCTGGACCGCACAAAACAGTTCCGGGTGGACGACCAGCTTTTTGTTGGGTACGTGGGCGCTAAGAAGGGGAAAGCTGTGCACAAACGAACCATCTCTCGGTGGGTCGTTTTGTGTATAAAAATCTGCTATTCCTTGGCTAAAAAGGACCCTCCTGTTGGGCTGCGCGCCCATTCTACTCGGGCCACGGCGGCTACTACTGCCTTGGGACGGGGAGTCCCTTTGCAGGACATCTGTCAGGCGGCGACGTGGGCTTCTCTACACACGTTTGCCAGGCATTATTGCCTTGACAGCCAAGTCCGGAGGGATGGCTTCTTTGGCCGTTCTGTCCTCCAGGACTTTCTGGTGTGATCTTGGTTCGCAGACCCACCACCGGGGATGGTATTGCTTGGGTATCTATTCTAAGGTGAGGAATCTAACTAACGTGTTTCTTTCAGATGAACAAGTTACTAACCTTCGGTAACGATGTATCTGTAAGAAACATTAGTTAGTTAGATTCCTCACCGACCCTCCCATCCTCCCCGTTCTGCGAACTGACATCTAGGGTTAAGGTTGTCCTTTCAGGCCCCTAGATTTTATTTTTGGCACCAGTGTCGGTCTTTGCATGGCTCTGCGTTCCTGGCGCGGAAGGCTATGTACAAGAACTGACGTCAGCGCGCGAGGGCGGCGTCTAAGTACTCCGACGACGTCATCCCGGCGCACGACGCCGACGACGGACGCGGAGCCGCAGACGACGCCTAGCGACGCGCAAGGGGTATTGCTGACGAAAAATCTTCCGGATCCAGTCTGACGCCTGGGGATATTCTAAGGTGAGGAATCTAACTAACTAATGTTTCTTACAGATACATCGTTACCGAAGGTTAGTAACTTGTTCTTCACGGACAACACCACCGCCATGTGGTATTGCAACAAACAGGGCGGGGTGGGGTCGTGGACCCTTTGTCAGGAGGCTCTGCGCCTCTGGACGTGGCTGGAACACCAGGGCGTCACCCTAGTGGTTCAACATCTGGCGGGCTCTCTGAACGCCAGAGCGGACGAACTCAGCCGCCGGTGCATGATGGATCACGAATGGCGTCTGAACTCCGAAGTGGCGCAAGATCTCTTTCAGCAGTGGGGAGAGCCTCGGTTAGATCTATTCGCCACCGAAGAGAACGCGCAATGTCAGCAGTTCTGCGCGTTGGAATTTCCAAGGCGGCACTCGCTCGGCGACGCTTTTCGTCACGAGTGGAGTTGCGGTCTGTTGTACGCCTTTCCGCCTATACCACTTCTGCCCAGAGTGCTGAAGAAGATCAGGCACGACCGGGCCCAAGTCATCTTGGTGGCTCCGGATTGGGCACAAAGATACTGGTATCCCGAGCTACTCAGTATGTTGACCGATCCTCCGATACGTCTGCCCCTTCGGGAGGATCTTCTGTCGCAGCAGCAGGGGACGGTCCTCCACCCGAACCTGTCCAGCCTCCACCTCCATGCGTGGAGATTGAGCGGCGGCAGTTGATGCCATTTGACTTGCCTCCTGAAGTCTGTGATATCATTCTGGCAGCCAGGCGTCCCTCCACAAAGACGGTATACGCCTGCCGGTGGAACAAATTTGTGGCATGGTGCACAGCAAAGGCTGTGGATCCCCTTTCCGCCCTTCTTTCTGAGGTTCTCCTCTTTCTTCTTTCTCTGGCCCGGCAGGGCTCTGCCCTGGGCACCCTGAAAGGTTATCTTGCTGCCATCTCCGCCTTCTTGCGGCTTCCTGATCAGCCTTCTCTTTTCAAGTCCCCTGTGGTTACACGCTTTCTAAAAGGCATTACTCACACGTTCCCTCCTGTCCCTTTTGTAATGCCTCAGTGGGACTTGAATCTGGTCTTGACATTCCTGATGTGCGCTCCCTTCGAGCCTCTTCACAATTGTCCTCTTCGTCTTCTGACTCTTAAGACTGCTTTTCTGGTAGCCATCACCTCGGCTAGACGGGTGAGTGAGCTCCAGGCTTTATTTTCAAAGCCTCCTTTTCTCTCTGTTCATCCGGACAAGGTTGTCCTTCGGCCTCGTCCTTCCTTTCTTCCGAAAGTGGTGACTCCATTTCATCTTGGGCAGTCTGTCACCTTGCCCACCTTCTTTCCGCCTCCGCATCCTTCCAAAGAGGAAGAGAGGCTCCACCGTCTGGACCCAAAACGTGCGCTCTCCTTTTATCTGGACCGCACGAAACAGTTCCGGGTGGACGACCAGCTTTTTGTTGGGTACGTGGGCGCTAAGAAGGGGAAAGCTGTGCACAAACGGACCATCTCTCGGTGGGTCGTTTTGTGTATCAAAATTTGCTATTCTTTGGCGAAAAAGGACCCTCCTGTTGGGCTGCGCGCCCATTCTACTCGGGCCACAGCGGCTACTACTGCTTTGGGACGGGGAGTCCCTTTGCAGGACATCTGTCAGGCGGCGACGTGGGCTTCGTTACACACGTTTGCCAGGCATTATTGCCTTGACAGCCAAGTCCGGAGGGATGGCTTCTTTGGCCGTTCTGTCCTCCAGGACTTTCTGGTGTGATCTTGGTTCGCAGACCCACCACCGGGGATGGTATTGCTTGGGTATCTATTCTAAGGTGAGGAATCTAACTAACGTGTTTCTTTCAGATGAACAAGTTACTTACCTTCGGTAACGATGTATCTGTAAGAAACATTAGTTAGTTAGATTCCTCACCGACCCACCCATCCTCCCCGTTCTGCGAACTGACATCTAGGGTTAAGGTTGTCCTTTTTAGGCCCCTAGATTTTATTTTTGGCACCAGTGTCGGTCTTTGCATGGCTCTGCGTTCCTGGCGCGGAAAGCTATGTACAAGAACTGACGTCAGCGCGCGAGGGCGGCGTCTAAGTACTCCGACGTCATTCCGGCGCACGACGCCGACGACGGACGCGGAGCCGCAGACGACGCCTAGCGACGCGCAAGGGGTATTGCTGACGAAAAATCTTCCGGATCCAGTCTGATGCCTGGGGATATTCTAAGGTGAGGAATCTAACTAACTAATGTTTCTTACAGATACATCGTTACCAAAGGTAAGTAACTTGTTCACTAATTGCCCTTGCAACTTCCTCGGTGCTGAAGGGGCAGGCATTAATGGAGATCTCAGCTGTTAAACTGGCGAGGAGGCCCATGTTAGGATGGGGTACCCCACTTTGTACAGAGTAGAGTTTAGAGAAGTGGGCAAACCAAAGATCGCCAGGAATATTGCAGGTAAGCAGGGAGTCAAAAGGTTTGTCCCTAGCTCTCAGCAGCTCCCAGAACCCCTTGGAGTCTTTCCTGGAGCTTGCCTCCACTAGATCCCACCAAAAACTATAATCATGGGCCTCCTTTGCCTCTGCCACAACTTTTTTATAGAGTTTCCTCGCCCATCTAATGTTGCCTGCATCCTTACTTTTCACTGCAGAAATAAGTTCCCCCTTTGCAACCCGACATTTAGAGGAATACCACTTATTTCTTGCCCTAGGAGCACTTTTCGCAGAAACATTCACGCTGGGTTGCGGTATAATAAACAAATCACTTAACAGCGCAATGGTTTCTGTGAATAATGAAGAAACAGATTGGCTGGTGGTACCCAGGGCTTCAAGGCGCGTGCCCGATGCTGCCATAGTGGTCCCTGCCTGTGCCATCCTTTCCTCATCCGCTGCTACTTTAGCCCACTTTAGGCGCCTGCCACAGCGCGAAGGAGCAAGCTCATGGGAGGTTTTCCACTTGTAGGGGATCTCAGCTGCGTTCCCAGCCTGCCAGGGGGAAAACAATGTTAAGGAGAGAGGGTTGTGGTCGCTATCGCAAGACGCAATAACCTCCATATCATAATGGAGTGACCACAAATTATAGTTCAACACAACATAATCTATTCTAGAAGTGTGTCCCATCCTGTTATAGGTGTGCGCACCCAAAGGATCCGATTTGGATCGACCATTGGTTGGTCTTAGGCCATATTCCATACAGAGTGCATTGATGTCTACCGCACTCTGGGACCATTTAGGGATCGGGTCTAGGGTCAGGGTGGGAATGCCTCTCCTTATATCCTCATCCCAGGTATCCAAAATATCCTCCCTGGCCAATGGCTCGAAACAGCAATTAAAGTCGCCTGCGAGAAGAATATAAGAATCATTACAGCAGGCGGATAAATCATTGCTTAATCCTGTGGAGGATAGAGTAGAAGACCCGCCCCTAACCCCCCTTAAGTAGAGGTTAAAGACCTCCAGCTTCCTGCCCCCTGGGCATAGGATGGTTATCCTCTGAAGATCAGGAGAATGCGTAGGCTTTTGGGTTACACTTAAACCTAAAGCAATATTAACCCATATAAGAAGGCCACCCGACGGGCGGCCTTTACGTCCATATTGGTGGGAAGCTGGAACAAAGTAGGTCGTAAAACCCACTCGGTGCTTAGGTTCAAGGCACCACGTTTCCTGCAAAAGACAGATGTTATAAGGGTCCATAAAGGCATTCCATTCAGGGATTTCAAAATTACGGGCAAGCCCTTCTACATTCCAACTTATAATCTTTAGCAAAGGGACGTCAGGGGTAATCTCCCTTGGAGGGTTATCTACTGTGGCCAGAATGGACGCAGGTCCTACCCCCTCCGCAGTAGATCTATTTAGCCTAGGCAGTGGCTCAAACTGATGGTGATAGGGAGCTATTGCTACATCAGTCAACCTCCTGATTGGTGAAACATTTTGGATTGGCGAAACATTCTGAGTTGGAGGCAAGGGGATCGTACAAGATGGATTCAATTGATCCCTTACTACTTGGGAGTCGGAAATACATGGCATATACAAACTCTCCTCTAAAGGTAAAACAGAAAACGTTCCCTCTAGACATGGGGGACTAACAACCGAAGGAACAGACACTACAAGAAAAGAGTCGTTATGCCCCAAGACCTGTGATAAGGGGACCTGGGGAAACGGTTGGCACACGAGTCAATCTACCTCCTCAAGCCCAGCAAACCGATTCGAGGTGGAGAACCCATACCAATTTGTGCATGGGTCTTGAAATTTTTTGGGATGGCTCCTCCAGTTGTGGTGGTGTACTACAGACCAGTCCTCTTCCCGTGTGTATCTAGGACACAGTGGGTAAAAAAAGGGCAATGACCTTGGTGTAACAAGAGAACCTTCACCGGTAGGCCAGGAGCAGATGTAATGTGCCATGTGAGGGTCCTCAAAGGTCACCACTATACAGTCTCCGGGACTAGATTTCTTTGAGGGGCCCACCCAGGGGGTTCTGCGTACCATCAAGATTCTACTTCTCTGTCCAATTGGGATTGGTCTATTCACGTTAAGCCAATGGATTGTCTTGTTCTTCAGAGACTCATAGTTCTCATGAAGGCCACTTCCTAACTCGGGGACACCCGTCAGCACAACCACATGATCATTGGCCTCTGGGGGGAGATCAATGTAACCCCCTCTAAAGTTGTTCTTAGCGGGAGGGCTCTTAGATGAATGTAACGCCACTTCACTAGGAGGGGGACTACGCGGTGCACCAACATTGGATTTAGCTAATGGTTGAGGGATAGGACGCTTTAGAGCCTTAGGTATGGAGGCAGTGTTACTAGGATCCACACCCACAGTCCCTGATGTAGGAATCAAACGTGCAGTGGCAGGGACAGGAAGGGAGGTTTGCGGGACTTGAGGGGTTAAACCATGAGGAGGTGGCTCAACAACAGGAAAACCCTGGTTTTCTAGACTTCTCAGGCCGAGAGTGGCCAGAGCAATAATGCTCTTTTCCATCTCGAGCAGATTATTCTCAATGCGTGAGAGTCTAAGATCGAGAGGGGTAAGAAGTTTTTTGAGGGTTTCCCAAACTAGACCTATGAATTCTCCTTCATTACTTTCCCCCTTCTCTACGTGTAGGCCCTCAACCTCTAACTCCGTGACCGTAGGGGCAATCAAGGGAGCAGAGACTGGACCCTATTTAGCTCCCACATGATGTGGTTGTTCCCTGGGCACACACCCTTCTATAGAATTTAGAACCGGAGCACTAATCAAATTCGGGTATTGTGCAACCACAATTTTGTCCTTCTTGCGACCGTAAGCAGACCGAGAGGTGCATCTTTTTTTGGGATGATAATTTTTACTAATAGAGCGCCTGGGTGGAAACATAGCAGGGGTAGAATTGTTAGAACTAACATCCTGCTTAAAAGGCGTATTAAGAGAATTCATTGCACTATCCTGAGTCAATGGCTCCAAAGTAGGGGGTAGTATGGAGAGAACCGGGGAGTGATGAACGTCAACCTGTGTAACTACACAATGGGGGATAGCTGGGCGCACCGGGGTAACCGCAGTGGCTATATGGCCCAGGGAAGATTTTTTTTGACAAATCAATTACCTGGGACAGTCTCCTAGCAGATGCCAGTTCCAGGGAAACTCGAGTCTGGAGTTTAGAAATCTCGTAGTCTATAGCTGTGTTAGTACGGGTAATAAAATCGTCCATAGGACCAATGATTGAGGGACCGCTATTTGCGGCCTTGCTCCGTGTTTGCCTTGTAGACATAGCTTGGCAACCTCAACAACGGCAACCCCCTGACTAAACTGTGGGTATAAAATGATAACTAATTAACAAATAAGGAACGACAGAGCTGTTAAAATGATATGAAAGAGAGGGTAGCCCCGACCTGACCTCGCTGACCTCGAACGGCCTCAAACGGCCCGCTCTTTGCCCGCTCTTTGCCCCGGGCTGCGTCCCGCTCGCGTCCCGCTAACGCGTATAAGCGGGAAGCTTATAACAGATGGGAGGTCTGAAAGGGGGCGGGGCCGGGAAGAGGAGGCAGGTGTGCTGGGTGGAGCGAGTGACAAGCACCCTGGTCCTCGCAGTCCCGGCTGTTAGAACCCCTCTGGCGGCCTCAGCAAGATCAGCACAGCGTCCCAGGCAAACAGGTAGGTCCGGTGGGGAGAGAGAGCAAACTCCAAGGCGTCCCACAGTCAAGGGCAGCGAGTGGCACCTGCGAAGCGGGGGCCGCGAGCAGTAATAAAGGAGATGGAGGCGGGGCCGGGAAGAGGAGGCAGGTGTGCTGGGTGGAGCGAGTGACAAGCACCCTGGTCTTCGCAGTCCCGGCTGTTAGAACCCCTCTGGCGGCCTCAGCAAGATCAGCACAGCGTCCCAGGCAAACAGGTAGGTTCGGTGGGGAGAGAGAGCAAACTCCAAGGCGTCCCACAGTGAAGGGCAGCGAGTGGCTCCCGCGAAGCGGGGGCCGCGAGCAGTAATAAAGGAGATGGAGGCGGGGCCGGGAAGAGGAAGCAGGTGTGCTGGGTGGAGCGAGTGACAAGCACCCTGGTCCTCCCAGTCCCGGCTGTTAGAACCCCTCTGGCGGCCTCAGCAAGATCAGCACAGCGTCCCAGGCAAACAGGTAGGTCCGGTGGGGAGAGAGAGCAAACTCCAAGGCGTCCCACAGTCAAGGGCAGCGAGTGGCACCCCACAATTTGAGTTGTCTCTCATGGGTGGCATAATACATACTTCTGCCCATGGGGGCCCCTGGTGTACCTTTGCCCTGGGTGCCACTTTGCCACTGGATCCAAGCTATACTTAACTGGCGAGGTATTTGCATGCATTCCTCATCACCTTTTTGTGTGTAATACTGCATTTATCTGGGGAAGCCTGACTGCGTCCTGACCGTAGAAGGTTAATCCCCTCCCCCCCCCCCCCCCCCCCCCACGCCATTGGTCCTGCACCTCATTTGCGTCAAAACGCTGCAATGGATTTGAGTTTTTGATGTTGCCAGTGCATGATAAACGTTAATAAACATGTACATTCCGAATTACAACAAACACCACTGATTCTCTCTTTAAAAACCAATTCTGCCTTCCTATACTGTTTGACCTGGGATGGAATAAGTCTACTAATTCTGCCAACTTGTGGCTGTCTTTGCATCTCCTCAAGGTCAAGGACAGGTTGGATGCATAACCCTCCCCATTTTTGCATTTTCTGCCTAGAAATGGCCCACCTTCATTACTCCCTGTAATTCAAGAGGTATGCCATCACTGGATTTGGGAGGTTTTAGGCAGAGGTAGTCACACCCTCCTCCTGTGCCCTCCCTACACTGTAAAAACTAGAAAGACTTAATGACGAAACAGTTTGTCTCAGTTAGTTTTCCAGGTATGCTACCATGTCTGCTCCTTTCATGCATTTCAGTAGCACCACTACTTGCACATTGTTACCTGCAGTCTCACTGTCAAGTTTTCTGTCCTGCTTTTAAGGAATTGTACTCGTTCTGTGAGGTCTTTCGCTTGTTCCTGTAGTTGGTCAATGGTTGGTTTAAGATCCCAGAGCAGAGATTCGGTGTGTTTCATGCTGTCTAAAAGCTCCTCGTGCCCCTCCCCCCCCAGGCCAAGGTCCATGGCTTGCAGCCCCCTGTAGGTCTGGGAGACCATTCTTCCAGACCCAAGGCGTTCGCACCATGAGTGCTGGTTCTAGACATCTCTGTGACTGCAAGATGGACGTCAAGAAACACTTCTGTACTGACAGCCAGGTCTCGCGAACAGGTCACTTTACTAGTTTGGTTCTTCAGGACTATTTGGTCTAAGTCCATTACCCAGCCCATCCACCTACAGGTACTCTTTAAGCATCTATTCTAAGTTGAAAAGAAATCTAAGGATAGATGTATTCATCAGAAACACAAGCTACCTCCCTTCAGTGATGCTGATTGATTCTCTATTGAACTACAAATTCCTCACTGCCCTCCCATCTCCCCTGTCTGTGGAGTAGCCTCTTTTACATCTAAAACAAAGTCTCAAATTCGGTATTGGCACAAGGTCACCAATATTATGCCCAGCACTCTGTCTGCTGGGGCGGAATGAGAACAATGAATAAATCTGACATCAGCATACAGCTGTGGTGCTCATATATGTCTCCGCTCAATCACTTGTGCGGCTCACTGTTACAGTGAGCCGCACAACGCTACCTGTCAGCTCACAGGGACAAATAGCTTAGAAACATCTTCAGATGCAGTTTTGCTCCTGGGAATATTCTAAAGGTAAGCAATCTTTGTTTGTATAGACGATCCACTAGGCAAACATTTTTTCTAAAGGCTTGGAGTTTCCTCCTTGAAGTCTGCTAGGACTTGGTCCACCTTTGGTGGAGCACAGGATGCCTTTATGCATCTCTTCCCTAGGCCGCTCATCCACGGTACTGATGGAAGGTAAAGAGCAACTGAGCTCAGCTTGTACTGATTGCCAAGATTGAGCAGGAGGGTCTGGTTTGAATCTGAGCAGATGTCTTTCACTTTTGAGAACTCTTAGCGAGCACCTACTGTCCCAGTAGCAGTGCAACGTCCTGCACTCAAATGGCCACAACCTACGCCTCCATGCCTGAACTTGAGCAGAATCAGTTGAGTGATTTTGATCTACCATCATAGGAGGTGGATGTGATCCTGGCTGCTTGTTGCCCATCCACCAAGTCTAGATGGATAGTTTTCTGTAGACTTCTTTCATACCAACTTGCTAAAAGGCCTTACCTGCTAGACCTAAAGCACATTCCACAGGGGAAAAGCTATCACTATAGCTCTTCTTAGAAATGTTCTCTTCCAGGGAAATCCCCCTTAAAGTCATGTGCAACCCTCCCACCTTTCCAGACAGGAACTACTACAGGTTTGAACAATGTTTCACCCAGGATCCTCTAGTTTACGTAAAAATGGCCTAACCTAACTGTCACCTGTCCAGCATGATGGGATGCATGATGTTTTGTGAAGTTCTTTAAGTCATGGTACTAGCTTTCCCCTCATATGGTTTGCATTGCAGCCTTTTGGCTAAAAGTTTCACACATTCCCTTTGATTTTAAAAGAGAAAGGTTTGTGAAAGATTTTCTATGGTGACGTTTCTATCGGTGACTAACTTTTGTTTAATTGGTTTCCTTTTAAAAGAAAAATTACATGAAATGTGACCATTTTTACCCTTCCTCTAGGCTGCAAACATTTATGTAAAAAGAACTATTGATGGTCAGAATGCAGAACAATGGCATACATTCACCCCAGTACAGAGATCTGGGCCTAAATCCATCGTTTTTTTGCTCACCATGCCATTCCAGTTTGGACCCAGCCATATTCAAATCAGTCTTGACCCTGTGCCCAATGGGAACAGTCCAGCCCAAACTGCCAGGCCAGGTCCTCCCTGGACTGGAAACAAGCATCCTAGGACCGGTTTCGGGGTTTCACCCCTCTTCAGCCAGGATAGCTTGATTCCAGTGGCATGGAGAGCACGGGACTCACATCTGAGCATACCCGTCCCACTCAGGGTGACAAATGCAAGCCTGGTTGATGAGGGTTATGAATCCGAAACCGGTCCTAGGATGCTTGATTCCGGTCCAGGGAAGACATGGCTTGGCAGTTCGGGCTGGACTGTTCCCATGAGGCACAGGGTCAGACTGATTTGCATATGGCCATGTCTGAACTGAGGTGGTGGATTGAGCTAAAGAATGATGATGGATTAAACCCAGATCAGTTGACTGAGGGTGAGTGTTTGATTAGCTCAAGCGCTCTGTCCATCATCCCCTTTGGTATCGCTTTGTTTGCCCCAAGTTCGCAGGGTATGCCCAGACTTGGGTCCCTTGCTCACTTTGCCACTGGATTCAAGATAGCCTGGCTGATGAGGGTTATGAACACGAAACCGGTCCCAGGATGCTTGTTTCCGGTCCAGGGAAGACATGGCTTGCCAGTTAGGGCTGGACTGTTCCCATGAGGCACAGGGTCAGACTGATTTGCATATGGCCATGTCTGAACTGGGGTGGTGGAGTGAGCTAAAGAATGATGATGGATTAAACCCAGATCAGTTGACTGGGGTGAGTGTTTGATTAGCTCAAGCGCTCCGTCCATCATCCCCTTTGGTGTCGCAAACATGTATGTATCATTTTAAAAGTGCTCCGGGATCCCCACTCGTGTGTGGGACTATTCAGTGCTTATGATTTTGATGAGGATTCTCCTGGAAGAGAATTAAGATTACAGATGAGTAACTTTTCCATGGCAGTGAAGAAATTGTTCTTTTGCTGTGGAAGATAAAGATTATGGGGCAAAGGAGATTATTATTTTTTGTCACCTGCAGATGTAGTAGAAGTAGGAGATTATCGCTTAGGGCGATGTTAAACTTAGAAGAGAGCAACAAATCCCTATTGAGCCATTGACTGATCTATACTGAACGATAGGACTGGCCCTCTATGTAGGAACTGGCGAGTGAAGAGGCATTTCTTTGACCGACATGAATGCCAGCAGGATTTTGTGGTGAACAATATAGTTTGCAGAGCAGTTGGACAGGGTATGTGTGAAGGAAGAAATCATTGATCTGATAGACATCTAGCCGCAGATTCCTTAACTTAGAATATCCCCAGGCGTCAGACTGGATCCGGAATTTTTGCAGCAGCACCTCTGCGCCACACGACCCCGCCCTGACGTCATCCACGTACGTGAAGTCAGTGAGGTTATTTAAGTCCCTCCCGGCGCGCTGACGTCAGTTTCCTTCTTTTCCGCGTGCAGCGCGGATCTGGAGTAAGCGGTTCCTCTGGCCTGTTTTTAGGCCTTTATTTGACGCTTCGCGTGTGGAACAGTGTGCGATGCCTTCGGGCTTTAAATCTTGTACTTCCTGTTTGCAGCAAATGTTCGCGATGGACCCACATCTTATCTGTATGTGGTGTCTGGGCGAGCACCACAACTCCACGGACTGCAACGCCTGCCAACACCTCAAGCCGAAGTCCCGATGGGAGCGCCGGATGAAGCTTCTTTGAGCACGGCTGTCCTGGTCGGAGTCGTCTCGTCCCCTGGCCTCTTCAACGTAGTTCCGCCGTCGATCGCCCTCTGGGGCCCAGGACCGTCGGTCGCCACTTCTTGGTAAGTCGCGGCGCATGTCGCCGAGGTCCTCAACCTCATTTTTATCTGTTATCAGGGGCACTGGTTCCTGGAACATTCCGGACATGCGCCCCCGACAGTCGTCTCCCCTCTATCCACCCTATCCGGGTGCGGGGGCGACTCGGGCCCAGATGGAGGCCTATGCCGCTGCTCTGCAGGACTCCCTTGGTTCCTCTCCCGTCCCTGGGGCGACCTCGGGGCCTCCGCACCTGTGGGGTCCCCGACGGATCCGCCTGTGGGTTCGCCCCCGGCCTCAAATGAGCCTTTGCCCTCCAGGGACGTTGGAGATGTGGTATCGTCAGGACGCTGCCCGGCTGGGTCTCCCTCTACGACCCATTGCACTCCTGCCGCGCCGCATAGTCCCGTGGGGCTCCCTGTGGCGTCGCAGGTGGTTGCTGGTGCTCAAAGCCTTGCTTTGTGCACGCCTTGGCCTTCTGGGCAGGCAGCCGCCTGTCCGGAGCCGGGGTCGGCGCCGTAGACTCGCCTCCCCGGCTCTGCCTCTGCTTCTTTCTTCGGAGTCAGAGCCTGTTGTGGTTGAGGCTGAGTCGGCGCCGATGCAGCGCCGGAGGCTTGCCTCCCCGGCTCCGGCGCCTTCTCCTTCTTCGGAAGGGGAGCTTGTCGTGGATTCGGGACCGACTCCACTCCGGATGGAGTTGAGTCGGCGCCTACTAAAGTAGTTTTGGTGCCACATTGACGCCAGGTTGTTATCTCTTCTCCGGAAGCGTCTGGAGAGAGGTTGGCGTCAGCCTCACGCCCGGCGACGCCGGATGTATTCTTGCTTGTGCCTCCCTTAGAATATATGGATCCGGTAGGATCCCCGCCTCCTCAGGAGCACCCGGCAGGCTCCTCGCCTCCTCAAGAGCCTCATCAGGACCCCCATTCGTCAATGGGGCTCCCCTCAGTTGGGCATTGGTTGCACCCTCACTGTCTTGGGAGGGTTAGCTTACAGCCCTCACCTACGGATGAGCTACTGTCCCCTCCTCGGAGGGCTACCGAGGCTGGTGCGGATTTTCTGAGAGTGGTCTTCTTGGCCACTCGGATTTTGAACATGCATCACCCTTTGGCACCCTTGTCTGTGGACGCTTTACTTGATGTCCTTCACCGTGGGTCAGGGAATGTGGAGCCGCTTCTGCCCTTTGAAGCGTCTCTTTATGATGCCGTTTTGGGTACCTGGGTTCGGCCAGCATCCGGTGGCTCGTTCCGTCTTGCACCGCCACCGTCCTGCTCCACATGATCCAGTCTGCTTATTTGTGCATCCAGACGTGCAGGGGTTTGTTTTGCTAACTGCCTTCCCTTCCTTGCCCCGGCTAATGCTTCCTCCCTCCCGGGAGTCCAGATGGCTTGAGTCATGGTGTCGGAACATCTTTGCCTCCACTAGTGCTACACTACTGTCACTAAATAGAGTGCGTGTCCTGGCTCGGGCTACCTCTGCCCTGTGGGACTCTGCAGAGTCTTTGCTCTCGACCAGCACTGAAGGCGCTCGTGTTGACCTCCTTCATCTTCTCCGGGATGACCGTGACCTTGCTGAGTTTACCATTCCCCCCTCCTTAGGCCTGTGTTCCTCAGGCGTGTGTTCTGGGGTGGTTCCTTTTCATTTAGCATCTTTTTGATGCGTTATGTGTTTTAGGCTGTTGGAAGCCTCAGGTCTTCCTTTCGCATGGTCGGGGGGTGATTACCCTTTCATTTAGCATCCTTTGGATGTATTATGCGTTTTAAAGAGGCAGTTAACCGACTGTGGCAGTGTTCCACAGATTGTTCCTCGGACTGTGGCTTGTCCTAATAGGTGTTCCCCGTTGTTGGGGTGTGCATACTCCGTGTGGGGTACTTGTTTGCTATTATATAGCTCTGTTTATGTCAACTGGGCCTAAGAGATCCCTTGGCCTCTATGCGTCTTCTGGTGCTCTTATCTGCCGTTTTACGGTGCTCAATGTTATGCCTTGGTGTCATCTTCTATACGTCATGGGTCATCTTGCTTATTTGCCTCATTCTTCTCCTTTGGAGGTTTTCGGGGTGTTTATCTCACTTTAAAGGCAGCTTCTGTCTGCCATTACTGCACTAGGTGTGTCCCTCTACAACCATGTGCATAGTCGTGGCTCTCTTCCCCGTCTTTGCTATATAGATATATATATATATATATATATATATGTATTTATATATATATATAAGTTCAATGGGTACTTTTCTTCCTACATCTTCGCCTCTCTTCGAGGATGCAAGGTCTGGTCCAATGTCTCCATGTGTCAGGGAGCTTTTAGTGATGCATGCGAGATTGCCATTAAAGCCCCTTTTTGCGTTCCATTTACTGGGGTGGTTCCCCAGTTTTACACTGCTCCCTTCTTCGTGTTCAGATACTGAACGATTCTCTCTTCTGGACAAGGGTTACTTGCCTTCCAGTCGGAGGGTGTGGTCTAAAATTCTGAGATTCTTGTTCCGTTTCTACGCCTTGGTACTTTGGTGCTTCTGCTGCCCCTTCCTTCGGAGGTGCTCCCTTCTTAGGTTCACCCTATATTAAATTGGCTGGGCATGTGGGACGGGTCTTCTGATGTCAGTCGTCCTAGGTCTACACCCTGCATATCTGTATTTCATGTGTTGGTTCTCACCTTAGTCTCCCAGCTGCCTGGTCGGCCTGGTCGAGCAGCCTTATGCTTGTTTTACCTATGCCACTTTATGGTCTCTGTAGCTGTTTGCTCTGTGCATGCTTCTGTGGTGGCCTGAATCATCGTGCTTCAGGTTGTTACTTTTTGTCACTTTTTGCCCCTGTTCCTCCTTTTGGGACTGGGTGTGCACTTGGCGTGTTTCTTGTTTCCGCCTGCACTTCAAACCGAAATGAGGACAATCTATTAGTTTGGATCTTTAACGAATAAAAAAACCATGAACATAAATAAAATAAAGGAAGGTTTCGAAGTTGTAATCCATGTTCTTTTGTAGTACTATGACTGGGTGAGGGGAAGGTAAGGGAAGAAAGTAGTAATTAAAGTGTCCTTGGTTGTTTACATAGATGGGAATAGATGGTAAGGATGAGTTTTATGTAGAAGATTTTTGCTATAATGTAAGGACATCAAGTAATAGTTTGTGGTGGAGTTTTGTGGTGTGAGCTGTCCACCATTGTGAAATAAGTACATGCATGCAATGGCAGCATCGTCTTTGGTTAAAAGTGGATGTTTGAGAAAGTAAATCTGCAAAGGAAGAAGATTGGCCTGCTAAAATCTTGTAACTACTGTGCTTACCACCACCTCATAGACCATATGGCTTGGCAATGATGCATAGTTTGTTTTGTCCGGGATATATAGGCCTATGGTCTTTCAAAATGTGATGCTTGTTAATGTGTAAATTCGTATATTAATAGAAATGCTCTTTCCTTTCAGAGTCCATACTGGAAAGAAGCCCTTAACATTCTGAAGCTGGTGGTGTCTCGATCAGCAAGCTTGGTTGTTCCTAGTGACGCTCCAAAGACACACACAGGAGAATTAGGTTCTCCTGAAATATCATTCGCTAAAATCTTCAGTTGTCCATCCAAAGAGCTTCCTGGAAAAACTTTAGACTTTCATTTTGATATTACAGAAGTGAGTAATAGACCTAAACGGAATCGAAGAATCATATTTATATGTTTATTAATGTTTTTTCTGAACACTCATCATAGTTGTCTCAATATACATTAAAGATAAGAGGGGCAATACAAATACAGTATAAAGTTGGCAGGCAGTGGAGCTTGCACCCTCCCTTTTCCATTGAATGCAGCACATGCGCTTGAAATCTCAAGCAAGACGTATGGAATGTGATTACCTGTACTGCATTCTAGGAGCTGTGCCAGGTAGAGACACAGGTGATGGCTACAGTGAGTAACCTGATTCTCAGAGCTGTGGTCTAAAGCAATTGAGAATCTCCTGGAGCCTGTGGGTCAAAATTAATGTTTAAAGAATGCATTAGTGTGCCCTTACCAATTTTCAGGAAGGGCATACCTTACCGGTAGCAATGGGGCTTTATCTGCCTTTGGAATGTTCAAGTACTTTCATATACACAGTAATTCAGAATAGGTAATTATTTCATATGCCTTCTTTTGAATATTCTGTCAGCATGACTTTTTATGTATGGCCCCATTGTTTTGAATCTCCCTGATAATCAAGTTAGAGCTCTTGGTGCTTCTTGAAATGAACAGCTTAACATTTTTTTACAGTACTAGCATCCATTTTAGGGTTGTATTTTTAACTATCACAGCAGAATTTATGGACATTGCTATTCTTCATATCTAGTATTTTATTATACATAATATGTGTTTTGTATGTTTTTCTTTGTGTTTTTTCTTGCCCTGTCTTTTAGTTCACAACTTTGTTTCAGAGATATACTTCCAATCAGTAATTTAGATGAATACCTCTAACTGCAGATTTTTCACCTTGTAAATATTCCCCCAGGCATCGGAATGGATTCTAAATCTCAAAACCACTACTCCTGCACTCTGGAAGTGACGAGCGGCGCTGCATATAAGCGCCACAGTGCTCGCTGGTGTCCGTTCCTATTTTCTGATGGATATTTTCAACTGCAGATTCCTTACCTTGTGAATAGGTCCCAGGTGTCCGAATTGATCCAGAAATGTTAAAGCAGTACTCCTTCGTGCCTCTAGGTGACTTTGTGTGGATGCATGCTGATGTTTCTGGATTTGACGAAGGGAGCTTCAAATAAGTGCCAATCCTGCACTCTGATTTCAGTTCCTTTATTTATGCGTCTTCAGACTTGGATCTAGAGCTACTCCTTTGTCTTTTAAGACTATTTGTTTCGAAAATTTTACCAGTGTCCTACAGAAAATGTCAATAGGGCTCAATACATATAGGAACTGTTGCAAAGAGAATCGGATAGAGACTACTAGCCGCAGATTCCTTCACGTAGAATTATCCCCAGGCGTGAGACTGGATCCGGAAACCTTTTTTGCCACAGCATTCCTGCGCGCCGGGGGCGGGGCGACATCACGCGACTCCGCCCAGGCGTCGTCAGAGTACGTGACGTCAGCGAGGTCACATAATACCCGCCCCAGCGCGCCTACGTCAGTTTCTTTCCTTTTCGGCGTGCAACGCGGGTCAGATCCTTGCTACCGGCCTGTTCGGGCCCCCTTTTTCTTCCACTTCTTTTTGGTGGAACAGTGTGCGAATGCCTAAGGGCTTTAAATCTTGCACGTTTTGTGTATGTTTTATGTCGGCGACGGACCGTCACCTCATTTGTATGTGGTGTTTGGGGGAGGAACATGGCACCACAGATTGTGCGGCGTGCCAACAGTTGAAGCCGAAGTCGCGGTGGGAGCGCCGGATGAAACTTATCCCGGCTTGTCTCTCCAGGTCGACATCCTCCCCTCGGTCTGCTTCGGCGAACGGCTTCAGATTCGGCCATGGTCGTTGTGAGAAGTTGGCCTGATGTATGATGTCACTAGTTATAGTGTACACCTTATATCAGTCCAAATACCCTTATGGTGATTGGTTGTAAAGTCAACCTTATAGACCAGCTATCCTAGTGGTAGCATGGACAAGAGCAGTCTTAGGCTAAACTCTGAATGGCATGTGAAGCCAGCTGTGATACCATATATAATCCCTTGAATACCAAATGAAAGGACACCACAACAGATATATATATAAAATAAAGTGTATTTATTCTAAGCAAACCCTCAGCACTCTTTATGAGATTAGAGGTAAGTACAACACAGTCTTATTTAAGCATACATTAAGTCACACAGGTAAGTAATACAGTTAGGCCCTAGGGGCCACGCAAACCATATACTAAGGAAGTGGTATAAGAACCACTGTCACGGAAATAGAATAGGCCTAGGCCTAGGGAATCGCTGGGGCTACACTATACTAGCGTTAGTTAGGAAGTGGGAGGCCCACGGGATTCGTGTGCAGAGTGGAAACACTCACGCGTAATGCGTAGAAGTCAATAGCAAAAGCACAGTTTAGAAATAGACAGATTTAGGACACTTCCGGAGTAGCTAGGAAGTTGAGACTTGAAAACTAGACACTAGGATAGTCACTATCCTGATGAGCACCGGAGTACCCAAGTTACCTAGCCCACAGGCTGCGGGTGCATAGGGGTGAAGTTTCGTAGCTTTCGTCGTCGACTCCTATGGATGCCTGAAGAAAGATGCTGACAGGCAGTCAGTGAAGAGTGTCCGGTGGATCCCAAGGCTGGGATCAAGAAGAGAAGAAACCTGCAAGCAGAGGGGACAGAGTCAAAGTCACTAGCCAGTGACCACGTGGGACCAGGAAGGAACCAGGCGATGTCGTGAAGATTTGCAGGTGAGGGTGAAGCTTGTCGCTGCAGCCAGGAGGACCAGGAAGCGTCGAGGACGACCAGGACCAGGAGGCGAGCTGTCCCACGAAGGCTCTTGCTGTCGGCGGCGTCGAAGTTGGACTAGGACTCACCAAGCCTTGGCAAGCGGAACCCACGAAGAACGGAGGACTTGCTTCTGGTGCAGACCAGGAAGGTCTGGGGTGCTTCTTCTTTGCAGAGAAGCGGGAGCCAGTCTGGAGGAGCCAAACCAGCGCAGAAGATTTCAGGGAGCGTCGTCACAAAGGCCACTAGCCAGCGGGCAAGCAACCGGACAGACGCGGCAAGCAGGAAAATGCTGAAGGGCCCCACGCAGGACTCGTGGAGTGTGGGGGGCTGATCTTCGGTGCAGATGGTGCTTGGGGGTGGGGCTTCTCAATCCCCGGTGCACAACTTCGAGGGTGCCTCAGAAGCTGCGCTGTAAGTTACTAGCCACTTTTCCCAGGTAGCCGGTCCCACGTCGCTCGTCGCCTCCACGGATCTCAGCTCTGCTGTGGATGTGGATCAGGGTCGGAGAAGTCTGGAAGTCAAGGCTCTGGTCGGGCTCTGCAGTCGGTTCCTCGTAGAACGTGGGCAAAGCAAAGGGTAGTCTCTTGATGGTGCCTGTTTACACAGGGTAGCCACTCCTTGGCTACAAGGGAGATTCTTCAGTCTTCTTCTTTCGTCGAATGTCGAAGGTCCAGAGTTTCTGTTCAAGTTTTGCAGGTTCAGGATAATCTAAAGTCTTGAGGCCCAACTCCCACTCTTATACTAATCTGGGGGGCTGGGATACCTGCTAGGTCACGCCTTATGGGTGGGACCTGGGAGGGGGTGGTTACACCCACTTCCCTTTGTCCAGTTTCGCGCCAGAGCTGGGGCTGGAGTGCCCCAGCGCCGGTTTGAACTGGACTATGCAAGGAACACCTTGTGTGCCCCAGGCATGTCTCATTCCTTTCAGCCCACCCTGCCCCAATACACTAAAGGCTGTCTGGGGAGGTGCTAGCACCTCCCCAAGCAGGAAACCTATTGTCCAGGCCTCCCTGGCTGGGATCACTCCCAGCTGCAGGAGGTCAGACTTGTGTCGTGGCAGCAGCATCCATTTTGTGATGCTGAGGCTTTGGTCAGAGGCTAACAGTGAAGTATGATTTTAACATGTCTTTCCCTCTAGAAGGGGGGAATAATATCCTCATGTCCAGCAATGGCATGGGGGTATTATTCCACAGTGTTAGACACCTTACACGACATGTTTCGATAAAGCCAAACCATAGTTACCATAACCGTCTAAGATTATAAGGCACTTTAAGAGTATATGGTAGGCTATATCATAGAACAGCTATAAGGACATGGTTCCGAAAGCTGCAGACAGGCTCAGCTCATGCTAGAGCACCATCTCACATGTTACCAAGCACTCTGCCTCCAGGATTGTTAAGGCCTGCCATAGGAGTGACTGATAGGTACACATGTGTCTATATGTAAGTTAGGTATAGGAATACTACACCTAAGCAAGGGGTGATTACACGACCTTGCCCCAGCTGAGTGATCAGCCAGTTGTGTCAAAATGGAAGGCCAGGCCAGGGGTGGCATAATACATGCTGCAGCCCCTGGTAGGCCTAGGGTACACCTATGCCCTGGGTACCTAGGGTACACTGTACAGGGGCCAAGAAGGTGATCCTATCCAAATGGGTTATGCACCTAAAGTACATAGTATTAATTTAGAGAGAGAACAGCAGGGCTGTGGGTCTGATTAGCAGGCCCACAGCCACATCTAAGTCGAAAACCAGATAAGCAAAAGCAAAAAGTGGGGGTGAACATAGAAAGCAGACCCTACTCTCCTACAGTCGTCATCCTCGCATTCTCCGATGTCACGTGAGCGTCGCTCCCTGGTGGGTAAGTGGACTCTCCGTGGGTGATGCGGCCCGCGTGTCGTCCTATCCACCGTTTCCCGGGCATCAAGAGCCAAATGGAGACATACGCGGCGGCTTTACAGGCCTCGCTGGCGTCTCCTCCTCCTTCCCCTCCTGGGGCATCAGCGGATCCCTCGCCCTGCGCAGGGCCCTCCGCAGCGCCGCTGGTGGCTCCGGCCCCAGCGCCGACTGGTTCGGATCCAAGCTTGGAGGATGTGGTGCTGTTGGGGTGCGGCTTCTCTGGGGCACCTCCTTCAGGCCACGGTGTCTCTGCCTCGCCGCAAACTCCCGCGGGTGTCCCTGTGGTGTCGGGGGAGGTCGCCAGGGCTCGGGTCGCATCCCTGAGCCCCTCTCGGTCCTTTGACAAGGTGGTCCTGTCTAAGGCCGAGGTGACGCCGCTACGGCGCCGGCAGCAGCTAGACCGTGCGGAGCCACAGGGGTCGGTGGACCCTCCTCGTCCCGCTCTGGTTCGAGGCTGAGGGAGGACCCCTCGTCCCTCTCTGGACCCATCTCGTCCCTCTCCACAGGCGGCTGGCTCGTCGGATGGCGAGTCGGATCGTCCCTGGCGCCGCCACATTGGTTGCCTAGCGATCTTTTCCTCCTTCTGGGCTGCAGCTGGCGGTGGTCTTCGTGCCACTCCCCAGGCCCATCTCGTTCCCCCGCGCAGGTGGCTGCTTTGGCGGGGGTCGGGTCAGCGTCATTCCGGCGGCGCCACAGGGCCGGTGCGGCTCCAGCTCTCCGCTGCGGTGCGGGGTGACTTGAAGGTACCTTGTCCGGCGACACCGGCTGGCACCGACGTCCTGCCTCAAGCAGCGGACTCTACGGCTCTGTGCAGGGGTCGTACCGCGGATTCGGCTTCGGACGCGACTTCTCCGGAGGCAGGCTGTATATTAGTGTTGTCCTCCCCGGAGACGGGTCGCCGTGTGGAGTCTTTTTCACCTGCATCGAAGGGCGACTCCTTGCCCATCCTGAGGCAGAGGTGTTTGTCGGAAGAGCGGCAGGTCCTTCATTCTTCGGCTCCTTTTGACTTCCAGGTCTGGCCCTTGCCCGTCTCGCTTGGCCTCTGGGACGGCCGCCTTAGTTTGCAGCCGTCCCCCACGGAGGAGCTGCTGTCTCCACCGCGGGCCCTACGGAGGCGGGTGTGGCCTTCGCTCACGCGGTGTCCACGGCTGTGGGCATCCTGCGCATGGGTGACCCGGTGGCTCACTTTCCGGCGGACCATCTGGTGGGATGGAAGTTTTACTTCCCTTTGAAGGTTCGCTCTTTTCTCCCTTGACAGGGTTTTGGAGGCGTACTGCATCAGGGGACCCGGTGCCTCAATATCTTCTGCACCGGTGCCACGAGACCCGGGGTGTCTTTCCCTTCACCCCTCAGCCCCCTTTTGCGGACTGCTTTTCCCTCCCTGCCGCCACTGTTGACTCCGCCGTCCCGAGAGACCCGCTGGCTGGATTCTTGGGGACGCAACATGTTCACCTCGACCAGCGCGACCCTGCGGGCCCTTAACACCTTGTGTGTGCTGGCTAGGGCCTCCTCCTGTTTTGGGGACTCAGCTGAGTCTCTGGGATCTGCAGCGTCCCAGGAGTCTGGTCAGGTGGACTTACGGCATCATGCATTGGATGGCTGGGAGCTCTCGGCGTTTATTTTCCGCTCCGCTCTGGACATCTCAGAGGTGCTAGGCCGGGCCATGGCTTCCTCAGTTGCTCTCTGTCGCCATGCTTGGCTTCGGGATGGAGTATTCCCTGAGAATATTCGGGAGCGACTCATCGACCTTCCATTTGATGGCAGTTCAATGCCCCGGCCGACTCAGCCATCCAAAGGCTCTTGGCAGGGCTCCGTCCTCCTCCTCTGCCTTATCCTCATCCTCCTCCGTCCCCTCCTCAGTGACTTCTGAGTTGGGTTGATTCTGGGCCTTCTTAGGCCGGCTGTTCTTGTGGAGTGTGTTTTCTGTCCATTACGTCCTTCCTTGGGACTTTGGCATTGTTGGCTGCTGGACGGCCCTTGTTTGATTGGGTGTGGGGTCTGCACGAGTTGTTACGCAGACTTGGCCCTGAGATTGGGCCTTCTGCTTTGCATGGGCTGCTTGTCAAGCCTTCGGCGGGCTTCTTTTTTCCCCGTGTCTCATTTGTTTTTTCCTCTGTTGCGGAAGTTGTTCCAAAGAGGGTTCCCATATCTTGGGACTTAACGTACCCTATGTGGGGTAGTGGTAGCTGTCATATTGCTTGCGCTCTGCTAGGTGTTCTGGTCGCCTGCGGGTGCCTGTTCTTCATGGCGTTTAGGTAGGTTGCTTTTGCTTCCTGAGGTCGTGTGCGCGGCCACTCGTGGTGGTGGCCTGGGCATCTCGTCCTCTCCCTGCTCCTGTCCTGATTTCTGGGATGATCCTGTGTTCTTCCTTGCCGGGCGTCGCCTACTTGGCCTTCCTGGAGCCTCGGGCTGTTCTCCTTACTTCTAGCTTTGACTACCGGCGCTTTTCTGGCTGGCAGGCTGCTCTCCATCTGGAGTGGGTTCGCCTTCTTTTCCCTATTTTCCTTGGGCCCTCTAGGCTGCTTCTTCTTTTTCTTCCGCTTTTCCTGTCTTGGCATTGGGCGGAAGCTATGCTGCCTTGTGGGGGAGTGGGGTGTTTCGGCCTCCCAGTCTGTGCCCTTGGTTCCTCTGCTGTGGGTGTATGAGCCTCTTCAGCCTTCTTTCCCTCCTACATCCCCTTGGGGTCGGTGGGGTTCTGCTTGTGGGGATTCCCTTGGCCTGGCAGGGGCGAGGTTCTACCTGGTCCACAGATCTGTTCCCCTATGTGGCCCTCTGTTCTGCATTAGCTGGTGGGGTCCTTTCGCAGACCCTCCTTCCCAGGGGGTATTGCTAGGGTATCTATTCTACGTGAAGGAATCTGCGGCTAGTAGTCTCGATCAGATGTACGAGTTACTTACCTTCGGTAACGCTATATCTGATACAGGTGATTCCAGCCTGCCCTTCCTCCCCTATTCTGCGAGGACCCTTGGGTTGGTCTTCGGTACTCGCCTCCCGGTGGGGGGCTGTCTCTCCTGTGAGTGCCTTCCTTGTTCTTGACAGGTGACTCCGTCTGGGGGCAGTTCATTCCTCCTTTGGTTCTTTGGAGGCTGGGGTTCCAGTGCTCCGGGGCTCTGCTGCTCTGGCTACTCCAGGTTGGGGGAGGGATTGCTTTCTATCCCTGTCCTCCCTCCCTTCCCTTCCTTTCATTGCTATCCTCTGATTAAGGGTCATCTGGCCAGGTCTTGCCCTTGTCCCTTGTGGGTGGTTGTGAGAAGTTGGCCTGATGTATGATGTCACTAGTTCTAGTCCAAACAACCCTTATGGTGATTGGTTGTAAAGTCAACCTTATAGACCAGCTATCCTAGTGGTAGCATGGACAAGAGCAGTCTTAGGCTAAACTCTGAATGGCATGTGAAGCCAGCTGTGATACCATATATAATCCCTTGAATACCAAATGAAAGGACACCACAACAGATATATATATATAAAATAAAGTGTATTTATTCTAGTCAAACCCTCAGCACTCTTTATGAGATTCGAGATAAGTACAACACAGTCTTAATCTGAAAGAAACACGTTAGTTAGATTCCTCACCTTAGAATATCCCCAGGCGTCAGACTGGATCCGGAAGATTTTTCGTCAGCAATACCCCTTGCGCGTCGCTAGGCGTCGTCTGCGGCTCCGCGTCCGTCGTCGGCGTCGTGCGCCGGGATGACGTCGTCGGAGTACTTAGACGCCGCCCTCGCGCGCTGACGTCAGTTCTTCTTTTTTCCGCGCCAGTAAGCGCAGATCCGGGAGAGCTACCCCTTTTAGTCTTTTTTGAATAAATCTTTTTTGATCATTTTTGATCCTTGTCTGTCGACATCTGGTGCCGGTAGGATGCCTGGGTTCAAGGCTTGCGAGGATTGCCATCGACTGATGTCGGTGACCGATCACCACCGCCGGTGCCTCTACTGCTTAGGCCCCGACCACGACGCGGAGTCGTGCAACGACTGCCAGGCCCTGACTTCGAAGGCTAGGCGGGAGCGGTCCCGCAAGCTTCTCGAGCTTCGCCACTCGGCTCCGCGTCGTGCGCGATCCCGGTCCAGGAGGAGGTCCAAGGATCGCTCGCGGAGCCCTAGCCGACGCCATCGATCGTCCGGCTCCAAGTCGTCGGGTAAGTCCAAACGCTCAAAGAAGTCCAAGAGGCGACACCGCTCTTCGGACTCCCCTCGCCGGTCGCGCGACTCGGCCGAGGGTCAGGGTGGTTCCACCCCCGCGGCTCCGGCGGAGCCGCAGGTGCCGCGTCCGCCCCCATACCTTCCGGTCCCTGGGACTGACGCGGCGCCGGCGGAGATCAGTGCCTTCCTCTCGGCCATGAGGAGCCTGGCCCCGCCGTCGACGCCCGCTGGCGCGCCTTCGGGCCCCGCGGACTCGACTGGGCGATCTTGCCTGCCGGCGGCCCCGGCGCCGTCGACGACTCCGGTCTCGACGCCGCAGGTCCCCGCGGGGCCCATGCCTGGGCCCCAGTCGACGCCGGTTGACCTAGTCACTCCTCCACCGGCGCCGACGCCTGAACCACCGACGCCGTCACCGGCGCCGCCGACGCCTTTGGCGCCGACACCGCCCCAGTTTAGCCCTCATCCGGACCCGACGCCGCATCCGACGCCGCTTGAGTCCTACCATCTCTACAGTCCGGTTCCGATCATTCCTCCTGTTTATCAGGAATCGGAAGAAGGGGGCGACTGGGAGGGGTTCGAGGACCCTATGGCTGTTCAGTCACAGCTTTCTCAGGACTGGGCAGATGAACTGGGGGAGGCCAGTGGGCTGGACACCTCGCCAGACACTGGATTCACTTCTCCTCCGACCGTGGCTTCGGAGGAGGGTGCAGCATTTTCTGTGGTGCTGCGCAAGGCGGCAGAGGCCCTTGGGCTCGAGTTGCCTGCCGTGGCTGTGAGGACTAACATCCTCACCGAGGTGCTTCAAACCTCAGCAAGCTCCACTGAGCCTCTGCTGCCGTTCAACGAGGCCCTCACTGACGTTCTGCAGGGCACCTGGTCCAAGCCCTCCACAGTTCCTCCTGTGGATAGGAACGTTGCCAGGCGCCACCGCCCTGCTCCGGGCGACCCCAGTTTCCTGTCCCAACACCCCACCCCCGAGAGTCTGGTTATCCAGGCCTCTACCTCCCAATCCTCCTTCCCGACCGCCCCGCCGGACCGGGATTCCAAGAGACTCGAGCAGTTTGGCAAGAAACTGTTCTCGTCCCTTAGTTTGGGCCTGCGGTCCTTAAATACCGCCTGTCTCTTGGACCGTTATTCCCATTCCCTGTGGGATACGGTGGAGGACGTGCTGCCCCTGTATCCGGAGGAGGTCCGGACGCGTCTTAACCAGGCTTTGGCCGATGGGAGGGATGCAGCACGGCACGCCATACGATGTGGGCTTGACACCACGGACTCGCTGGGTCGGGCGATTTCAACCACGGTGGCGCTCCGCCGCCACGCCTGGATGCGGTCCACGTCATTTTCCGGGGATGTCCAGACCACCCTCATGGACATGCCCTTTGATGGCACTCGCCTGTTTGGTGAGAAGGCGGACAGTGCGCTGAACCGCTTTAAGGACTCCCGGGCTACGGCCAAGTCCTTGGGCCTCTCGGCTCCGCGGGCGCACACCTCCGCTTTTCGCCCCTTTCGTGGCCAAGGAAGGGGCGCCTCCTCACGTCCGCAAAGCCACCAGCCGCAGAACCAACCTGCGCGCGGTCGCGGACGTGGCTTCCGCCGTGGCGGAAATGGAGGCCGACGTGGTCAGCCCACTTCCACCCCGGCAGCATCCGCCTCAAAGCCCTCCTAGTCCGAGCTTTCAGGCCCATACCACGCCAGTGGGCGGCAGAGTTCGCCATCACCTGCTCCACTGGCGGTCCATAACATCGGACAGGTGGGTGCTGCAAATCGTCCGAAGGGGCTACTCCCTCCCCTTCGAGACGACCCCTCCAGCCATGCCACCGCAGCACCACCGTATCTCGGGGGATCATTTGAATCTTCTCCGCGAGGAAGTTTCGTCTCTCTTGGCCAAGGGGGCCGTCGAACGCGTTCCGAGTCCAGAAGTAGGTCGTGGTTGTTATTCCCACTACTTTCTGGTTCCCAAGAAGGGCAAGGGGGGCCTACGCCCTATCTTGGACCTCCGGAACGTCAATGCCTTCCTCCGAAAGGAAAGGTTCAAGATGCTAACGTTGGCTCAGGTTTTAGCTGCCCTAGACCCTGGAGACTGGATGGTAGCGTTGGACTTGCAGGACGCATATTTTCATATCCCCGTCCTGCCGGCCCACCGGCGTTACCTGCGGTTCACGGTGGGCCAAGAGCACTTTCAGTTTACCGTGCTCCCCTTCGGCCTCACCAGTGCCCCTCGGGTGTTCACGAAAGTGTTGGCGGTGGTCGCAGCTCATCTGCGCAGATCAGGGGTTTCAGTCTTCCCCTATCTCGACGACTGGTTGTTGAAGGCGGGCTCGCCCCAGGCAGTCGTCTCCCACCTCCAGACTACGGCGGATCTCCTGCATTTGCTGGGGTTTTCCATCAACGTGCCGAAGTCACACCTGAGTCCCTCTCAGAAGCTCCTCTTCATCGGAGCGGTTCTCGATTCGGCGCAGTTCCGGGTCCATCCACCGGAACAGCGGGTCCGGGATATACAGGCCCTGATTCCCATCTTTCGGCCTCTATCCCGGGTTTCGGTCAGGCTAGTGTTGCGGCTTCTGGGGCTGATGGCCTCCTGCATCCTACTAGTGCATCACGCCAGGCGGCGCATGCGGGCTCTGCAGTGGGACCTGAAGTTTCAGTGGGCCCAGCATCACGGCAACCTGTCCGACCATGTCTTGATCTCGGAGGGCACTGCACAGCAGTTGCAGTGGTGGCTCACGGACCGCGAGTGGGTCAAGGGCAAGAGCCTCTCCCTTCCCCAACCGGAGCATGTCGTAGTGACGGATGCGTCCCTCCTGGGTTGGGGTGGCCATATGGGAGAGGCGGAGATCAGAGGCCTCTGGTCTCCGGCGGAGTCTCGTCTCCACATCAACCTGTTGGAGTTGAGAGCGATCCGGCTTGCACTGAAAGCCTTCCTTCCCTCTGTCAGGGGAAGTGTCGTGCAGGTGTTCACGGACAACACCACCGCCATGTGGTATTGCAACAAACAGGGCGGGGTGGGGTCGTGGACCCTTTGTCAGGAGGCTCTGCGCCTCTGGACATGGCTGGAACACCAGGGCGTCACCCTAGTGGTTCAACATCTGGCGGGCTCTCTGAACGCCAGAGCAGACGAACTCAGCCGCAGGTGCATGATGGATCACGAATGGCGTCTGAACTCCGAAGTGGCGCAAGGTCTCTTTCAGCAGTGGGGAGAGCCTTGGTTAGATCTATTCGCCACCGAAGAGAACGCGCAATGTCAGCAGTTCTGCGCGTTGGAATTTCCAAGGCGGCACTCGCTCGGCGACGCTTTTCGTCACGAGTGGAGTTGCGGTCTGTTGTACGCCTTTCCGCCTATACCACTTCTGCCCAGAGTGCTGAAGAAGATCAGGCACGACCGGGCCCAAGTCATCTTGGTGGCTCCGGATTGGGCATGAAGATACTGGTATCCCGAGCTACTCAGTCTGTTGACCGATCCCCCGATACGTCTGCCCCTTCGGGAGGATCTTCTGTCGCAGCAGCAGGGGACGGTCCTCCACCCGAGCCTGTCCAGCCTCCACCTCCATGCGTGGAGATTGAGCGGCGGCAGTTGATGCCATTTGACTTGCCTCCTGAAGTCTGTGATATCATTCTGGCAGCCAGGCGTCCCTCCACAAAGTCGGTATACGCCTGCTGGTGGAACAAATTTGTGGCATGGTGCACAGCAAAGGCTGTGGATCCCCTTTCCGCCCCTCTTTCTGAGGTTCTCCTCTTCCTTCTTTCTCTGGCCCGGCAGGGCTCTGCCCTGGGCACCCTGAAAGGTTATCTTGCTGCCATCTCCGCCTTCTTGCGGCTTCCTGATCAGCCTTCTCTTTTCAAGTCCCCTGTGGTTACACGCTTTCTCAAAGGCATTACACACACGTTCCCTCCTGTCCCTTTTGTAATGCCTCAGTGGGACTTGAATCTGGTATTGACATTCCTGATGTGCGCTCCCTTCGAGCCTCTTCACAATTGTCCTCTTCGTCTTCTGACTCTTAAGACTGGTTTTCTGGTAGCCATCACCTCGGCTAGACGGGTGAGTGAGCTCCAGGCTTTATCTTCAAAGCCTCCTTTTCTCTCTGTTCATCCGGACAAGGTTGTCCTTCGGCCTCGTCCCTCCTTTCTTCCTAAAGTGGTGACTCCATTTCACCTTGGGCAGTCTGTCACCTTGCCCACCTTCTTTCCGCCTCCGCATCCTTCCAAAGAGGAAGAGAGGCTCCACCGTCTGGACCCAAAACGTGCGCTCTCCTTTTATCTGGACCGCACAAAACAGTTCCGGGTGGACGACCAGCTTTTTGTTGGGTACGTGGGCGCTAAGAAGGGGAAAGCTGTGCACAAACGGACCATCTCTCGGTGGGTCGTTTTGTGTATAAAAATTTGCTATTCCTTGGCTAAAAAGGACCCTCCTGTTGGGCTGCGCGCCCATTCTACTCGGGCCACGGCGGCTACTACTGCCTTGGGACGGGGAGTCCCTTTGCAGGACATCTGTCAGGCGGCGACGTGGGCTTCGCTACACACGTTTGCCAGGCATTATTGCCTTGACAGCCAAGTCCGGAGGGATGGCTTCTTTGGCCGTTCTGTCCTCCAGGACTTTCTGGTGTGATCTTGGTTCGCAGACCCACCACCGGGGATGGTATTGCTTGGGTATCTATTCTAAGGTGAGGAATCTAACTAACGTGTTTCTTTCAGATGAACAAGTTACTTACCTTCGGTAACGATGTATCTGTAAGAAACATTAGTTAGTTAGATTCCTCACCGACCCTCCCATCCTCCCCGTTCTGCGAACTGACATCTAGGGTTAAGGTTGTCCTTTCAGGCCCCTAGATTTTATTTTTGGCACCAGTGTCGGTCTTTGCATGGCTCTGCGTTCCTGGCGCGGAAGGCTATGTACAAGAACTGACGTCAGCGCGCGAGGGCGGCGTCTAAGTACTCCGACGACGTCATCCCGGCGCACGACGCCGACGACGGACGCGGAGCCGCAGACGACGCCTAGCGACGCGCAAGGGGTATTGCTGACGAAAAATCTTCCGGATCCAGTCTGACGCCTGGGGATATTCTAAGGTGAGGAATCTAACTAACTAATGTTTCTTACAGATACATCGTTACCGAAGGTAAGTAACTTGTTCTTTAAGCATACATTAAGTCACACAGGTAAGTAATACAGTTAGGCCCTAGGGGCCACGCAAACCATATACTAAAGAAGTGGTATAAGGACCACTGTCACGGAAATAGAATAGGCCTAGGCCTAGGGAATCGCTGGGGCTACACTACACTACCAACAGTTAGGAAGTGGGAAGCCCACGGGATTCAGGTGCAGAGTGGAAACACTCATGCGTAATGCGTATAGTCGATATAAATAGTACAGTTTTGAAATAAGCAGTTTAAGGACACTTCTGAAGCAACTAGAGATTCGAGACTCGGAAACTAGACCCTAGGATAGTCACTTCCCTTGTGAGCACCGAAGTACCCAAGTTACCTAGCCCGTGGGCTGCGGGTGCATAGGTGTGAACTTGCGTCGGGTTTCGTCGTGGACTTCTATGGATGCCTGAAGGAAAGTTGCTGACAGGCAGTCAGTGAAGAGTGTCCGGTGGATCCCAAGGCTGGGATCAAGAAGGAAGGGTACCTGCAAGCAGAAGGGACAGAGTCAAGGTCACTAGCCAGTGACCACGTGGAACCAGGAAGGAACCAGGCGATGTCGTGAAGATTGCAGGTGAAGGTGAAGCTTGTCGCTGCAGCCACGGGGACCAGGAGACGTCGAGGACGACCAGGACCAGGAGGCGAGCTGTCCCACGAAGGCTCTCGCTGTCGGCGGTGTCGAAGTTGAACTAGGACTCACCAAGCCTTGGCAAGCGGAACCCACGAAGAACGGAGGACTTGCTTCTGGTGCAGACCAGGAAGGTCTGGGGTGCTTCTCTTTTGCAAGGAAGTGGGAGCCAGTCTGGAGGAGCCAAACCAGCAGTGAAGATTTCAGGATGCGTCGTCACAAAGGCCACTAGCCAACGGGCAAGCAACCGGACAGACGTGGCAAGCAGGAAAATGCAGAAGGGCCCCACGCAGGACTCGTGGAGTGTGGGGGGCTGATCTTCGGTGCAGATGGTGCTTGGGGTTGGGGCTTCTCAATCCCCGGTGCACAACTTCGAGGGTGCCTCAGAAGCTGCGCTGGAAGATATTAGCCACTTTTCCCAGGTAGCCGATCCCACGTCTCTCGTCGCCTCCACGGATCTCAGCTCGGCTGTGGCTGTGGATCAGGGTCGGAGAAGTCTGGAAGTCAAGGCTCTGGTCGGGCTCTGCAGTCGGTCCCTCGTAGAACTTCAGCAAAGCAAAGGGTAGTCTCTTGATGGTGCCTGTTTGCACAGGGTAGCCACTCCTTGGCCACAAGGGAGATTCTTCAGTCTTCTTCTTTCGTCGAATGTCGAAGGTCCAGAGTTTCTGTTCAAGTTGCAGGTTCAGGATAATCTAATCTCCTGGGGCCCAGCTACCACTCTTATACTAATCCGGGGGGCTGGGTTACCTGCTAGGTCACGCCTTATGGGTGGGACCTGGGAGGGGGGTGGTTACACCCCCTTCCCTTTGTCCAGTTTCGTGCCAGGACTGGGGCTGGAGTGCCCCAGCACCGGTTTGAACTGGACTATGCATGGGACACCTTGTGTGCCCCAGGCATGTCTCATTCCTTTCAGCCCTCCCTGCCCCAATACACTAAAGTCTGTCTGGGGAGGTGCTAGCACCTCCCCAAGCAGGAAACCTATTGTCCAAACCTCCCTTGCCGGGATCACTCCCAGCAGCAGGAGGTCAGACTTGTGTCTGTGGCAGCAGCATCCATTTTGTGATGCTGAGGCTTTGGTTAGAGTTAAACAGCAAAGTAGGATTTTAACATGTCTCTCCCTCTAGAAGGGAGGAATAATATCCTCATCACCAGAAATGGTATGGGGGTATTATTCCAAAGTGTTAGACACCTTACACGACATGTTTTGATACAGCCAAACCATAGTTGCCATAACCGTTTAAGATTATAAGGCACTTTAAGAGTATATGGTAGGCTATATCATAGAACAGCTATAAGGACATGGTTCCGAAAGCTGCAGACAGGCTCAGCTCATGCTAGAGCACCATCTCACATGTTACCAAGCACTCTGCCTCCAGGATTGTTAAGGCCTGCCATAGGAGTGGCTGATAGGTACACATGTGTCCATTTTAAGTGTAGATATAGGTATACTATATCTAAGCAAGGGGTGATTACACGACCTTGCCCCAGCTGAGTGATCAGCCAGTTGTGTCTGATTGGAAGGCCAGACCAGGGGTGGCATAATACATGCTGCAGCCCCTGAGAGGCCTAGGGTACACCTATGCCCTGGGTACCTAGGGTACACTGTACAGGGCCCAATAAGGTGATCCTTACCAATTGGGAATGTACCTAGGGTACATGGAGTCCATTTTAAAGAGAGAGCAGACAGCCTGTGACCCTGAATGGCAGGATCTCAGGCCAACTAAGTCGAAAAACCAGCTAGACACTAGGCAAAAAGTTGGGGGTAACCATAGTCAGATATCCACCTTCCTACAGTGGTTGCCCTCTAGGTTGGGGTGGCTTGGAAGTTTGTTGCCCCTGTCTGTCTTGGGACCGGTCCCATTCGTTGCTCGGGATGGGGGGGGGGGGGGATCTGGGTGGTGGAGGGTTTAGTACATGTGTTATGCGTTTACACATGTTCTTTGCCTCCGTGCACAGGGATGGGAGGCTGTCTATGTGCTGGCAGGGTGACTGCGTAGGTTTCTGCTTGTTCATCTTCTTTCCCTGCCCTTGGGTTCTGCGGTGTTGGCACTACTCTGGCGGTGTTGTTAGTCACCGTTTCTTTCCAATTTTTCTGCTCTTCGCACACTGTTCCCATGCTTCCACAGTTTTTTATCTGGTGGTTCTGCGTTGTGGTGCAAAAAAGTTCCCCGGAGAAAACTGACGTAGGCGCGCTGAGGCGGGTCTTATGTGACCTTGCTGACGTCACGTACGCGGACGACGCCTGGGCGAAGTCATGTGATGTCACCCCGGCGCACAGGAATGCTGTGGCAAAAAAGGTTTCTGGATGCAGTCTCACGCATGGGGATAATTTTACGTGAAGGAATCTGCGGCTAGAATCGTATCTACCAGATACATCGTTACCGAAGGTAGGTAACTCGTACGTGTGTGACAGACTCTCATGAAGTATGTCTATGGTGCCTGTGGTCGGAGTACGATTCCAGAGCCCAGATGAAACCGAAGGTCATACGGGACTGCGAGGCTAAGCTGTATGTCGCCAAATATATGAAGATATGAAGATTCTGCGCCATGACCAGTCCAAGTCGAAAGGAAGATCCCGTTCCTGCTCTCGAAGTGATTAAAGTGGCAGATCGGCATTACTGTCTTCGGGTAAGTCCAAGAAGAAGCATAGGAAATCGAAGCAGGAATAAGCCCTTTCCCACCACTCTCAAACTCGAGAGAGGTTGTGGGAGCATCAGCATGCCACCCGTTTGCTTCCAATTTCCATCGATCTAGTCTCAGTGAACAATGAATTTCTGAGTCAGTCAGCAATATTACAGCAAATAGAGGCCTTCAGGCAAGGCCATACTGTGCATTTTCAACACTTTACCGGCTCAGTCTGACGCTCCTTCAGCCTTTAAGAATCCACAGGGGCCTCCAGTCATGCTTCCACTGGCAGGTCCAACCTTGGTGCCATCTATGCCCTCGAACCTGTATCTGCTTCCACAATGGCTCTTGTGTCAAATTCTCTCCATTCACTACGCCAGTTCTCTAGGCATCGATGATGGAGAAGGAGTTGCAGCCCATTGTGCTTTCCAACTCGGAGATGAATCCACCTCGACCGAGGCCACACCCTGCTTCCACCTGAGCGTAGACGACCGGCAACACTTCTGATTCGGATATATGGTAGGGCTCAGATTTTACGCAATCTTTTTGGTACTGATTCAGAAAATAATTATGATAGATACGATTTTGTCCTCTAATATGAGGAGAATTGGTATGAGTAATTATATGGTGCCAGAGACTTGGGTACTTCTCCAGAAGCCCCCTTTGTTCTCTGTGCATGCGGACAAAGTGGTGCTTAGGACGAGGTCCTTATTCCTTCCTAAAGTAGTTACTCCTTTTCACATGGTACAAATAATCACTCTGCCCACCTTTTTCCCAACTCCGCACCCTTCCAAGGAGGAGAAAAGACTCCACAGTCTGGGCCCAAAATTTGCACTGACCGTCTACCTTCACTGCATTAAAGATATCCGGGTGGACGATCAACTCTTCGCCATGTGGGTGCCAAGAAAGGTTGGGCTGTCCAAAAGCTTACCATCTCCCGATGGGTTATCCTTTGTATAAAGATTTGTTACGCTTCAGCGAAAAGAGAACCTCCAGTGGGGCTGCGGGCTCATTCCACTAGAAGTACGGCAGCAACTACTGCTTTGTCACCTGGAGTCCCACTTATTGACATCTGCCAGGCGGCCATGTGGGCATCTATGCACACATGTACCAGACATCACTGCCTGGATAGTCCAGTCCAGAGGGACGGCTACTTTGCCTGTTCGGTCCCTCAAGACTTTCTTGTGTGAACTTGGTTCGCAGACCCTCCTCCGGTGTTGGTATTGCTGGGGTATCTATTCCAAGGGACGTAATCTATAACCGTTTCTTTCAGATGAACAAGTTACTTACCTTCAGTAACAATGTATCTGTAAGAGTTAAGTTAGTTATAGATTCTTTTTCCGTGCCAGAAAGCGCAGGTCCGGTTAGAGCATGTACCTTAGTCGCTTTTTGACTAACCTTTTTGAGACTTTGGTCTCCTGTACAATTTTGGTTTCCTTGGTGCACGTAGGGATGCCTGGATATAAGTCTTGTGGGGCCTGCAGTCGCAATATGTCGGTGGTGGATCCGCACGATGTCTGCCTCTACTGCCTGGAGACCGACCACGACTCCCGGGACTGTCGGGCCATGGCCCCGAAGGACTTGAGGGAGCGGCGCAGGAAAATGCAGGAGGTCCGGCACTCGTCCCAGCGCTGTTCCCGGTCCAGGGGCCTTTTTGAGACTTTGGTCTCCTGTACAATTTTGGTTTCCTTGGTGCACGTAGGGATGCCTGGATATAAGTCTTGTGGGGCCTGCCATCGCAATATGTCGGTGGCGGATCCCCACGATGTCTGCCTCTACTGCCTGGAGACCGACCACGACTCCCGGGACTGTCGGGCCATGGCCCCGAAGGACTTGAGGGAGCGGCGCAGGAAAATGCAGGAGGTCCGGCACTCGTCCCAGCGCTGTTCCCGGTCCAGGGGCCGTTCCAGGGAATGATCGCGGGGCCGCAGTCGTCGCTCCTCAGATTCGGGTAAGAGACAACACAAAAAGAAGTCGAAGAAGCGTGTTCACTCTCCGACGTCCTCCCGTCAGTCCCCGGATGCGGACGAGGGGGACAGAGGTTCTGCCCCTGCGGCTCCTTCGGAGCCCGGGAGTGCCGCGGCCTACCCACCTTACCCGAGTCCGTCGGCGACTCTCGCACAGGTGCAAGTGTTTCTTGCTACCATGGACCACCTCTTTAGGCCTCGTGCTCCCGCCGGTGCGCCTTCGGGCCCCGCGGTCCCGTGTCTGGATCCTGTTGGGCCGCCGGCTGATGGATACATCTGCCAGTGGATTCCTCACCTTATGAATAACCCCCATGTGCAGCATTCCACGGAAACTTTTCTCCTCAGCTCTCCCTCGTCGCTGACGTCATGACTTTGCGTGTCGTAATCGGAGCCATAAGCAGACCTGGTCAGTGTGCTGATGTCAGTTCCCTTTTTTTCTGCGCCGTCTATGTGTAACGTTTTTTTCCGGGGCTCTCCATTTCTAGGAGTTTCTTTGTTACAAATCGAAGTGTCTTTGTAGCAGTGACTATGGCTACTCAGAGTAAATTTGGTTTCAAGCAATGCAGGGGATGTGGGGGGCAAGTGTCGATCACTGACCCCTATAAAGGCTGTTTGTGGTGTCTTTCGTCGGACCATGACATCGAAGAGTGTTCATCTTGCAGGCACATGAATCTCAAAGTAGAGGGAGCCCAAACTGTTCATGGCCAAAGCCAAGAAACAAAAAAGGGATCGAAGAAGATTGAGGTCCTGCTCCAAGTCTCTAACTCCGCATACTTCGAGGTCATCGATGAAACACAAGAAATAGTGACACCTCGGGTCTCTGCATCCTTCATTGAAGGATGAGGCGGCAAAGTTAGTGTCCCCGGTTCCCAGGCGTCATAGGAAGGATGAAATCTCTCCATCTCCTGAGGTGACTCCGGCCCATCTCCAGCTCCGAGACCGGTGACTCCAACTCCAAGGCAAGTGATGCCTCCACAGTTGCCGAAGCCGACCCTCCACCTCTGGCTCCAGGGTCTCTGGCGCCGCAGCCGAATGTGCTCCCTCCGCGCCCGGATTCAGAGCCTGTTGTGCCAGATCCGGTGTATCCTGCTGTTGCGGGGTGATAGGGACAGAGTCGACAACCAGGCTAGGGCGATGTAAAGAAGGTTTTATTTTATATAAAGTTCTCTTTTGTCGTACTGTCCTTCTGCTAGCTGTATACGAGGGAGAGTCCGATAATCTTTGTCCTGACGCCTCCAGGCTGCTGGTAGGAGGTGCTTTTCTCCGCTTTTCCCTTTTCTGGGTCCGCACACTCGGGTTGGTTCCGGTGATGTCGTTACAGCGATGGCAGCAAACAAAAACAAACAACAAGGAAACCAAGGATTAGGACAACGTCGTGCTCAGCTGGTATCAAGGACCGGGAGTGAGGGACACCGAGTGCTCTAGTGCTCTTTGGTTCGCCGGCAAGTGCAAGGGACTAGGCGTCGAGTGAGGGGGGGGTTATGGCTTGACTATACGGGTACGTTAGAGCGAAGGTGGCGGCTTCCTTCCCACCCAGCCCGCTACTTTCCCCCGTACCTGCTCAAGCCACGCTCCTCCCGTGGGAACGTGGCGGGGCGATTCGAGGGGGCGGTGGCCTCCTGGCTTGTAGCGGTCGTCTCTGCTCGGCTCCGTGCTCCGGTCGTCACTTTCTTCGCTTCCTCAATTCCTCTCCTGTCTCCTCGTACACCTTGGCTCCAACTCTCCTCCTTCCTCCCGGGAAACGCCGTCCGTCGTCTTCCGGGTACCCTCAGCATTTATCCGCCCCTCTACCACGACGTCATCGGGGGGTGGGGTTTCGTCCAACTGGAAGGCCGCATTAAAGGAGCCACGTCCCGGCTCCAGAGTCCAGTCCTGTGAAGGATAGGAATACCACTTTGCTGATGTACTTTGGTCCGCTGGTTGCTGTAGGGGGAGAGAAGGGGATGAATCCCACGGGTTCACGTCTGTTGGGGTGGACTTCACTTCCCCGTCACACCTGCCTTCCCTACACCCGGTATGGATCCATAGCATTTTTTTAAATGCAATGTTTTGCTTGTTCGCCAGAGCGGCTAACCACACTGGTGCGTTTGTTGGCCCCATGGGTCCGCTGGCATTTTCATTGGGAGGCTTGCCATCTCATTTCCCTCAGATGCCTTTTATGCAGATGGCTCCAACGAGTTTGCCTCTCCTGACACCAAGATTTTCTATGCTGGTACATTCTCTGGAGGTGTGAGTGCCACTGGATGGATCTTCCCCGGCGCCGTCTGGTTCTGAACAGGTGCCAACTCGACCACGGCCGGCATTGACTACTGTTCCAGTACACCTTCCTTTGACCCCGATCCTGAATTCACCATCACTGCGTCTGGCACCACCTACGCCGGTTCCCAGCATGAGGTCTCCGAGAGAAGCGCAGCGATTGATAGAAGAGGAAGAATATCAAGAGGAACATGGAGAGGCTGAGGAAGGTGAGATTGTTGATCCTGGATTTAGAAGGTTTTCAGGAGGCTAGTGGCTTGGACCCCTCTCCTGAATGGGAGCTTATGTCTCCGAAAGGTCCCCCAAGGCAGGAGGGGACCTCTTATCATGCTTTGATCAGTAAGGCAGCAGATCAGATGGAATTGCGTCATTCCAAAGCAGAATTAAAGTCTAGCATCTTGACTGAGGTGCTCCGTTCTCCCTTCTCTATCTCTGAGCCCTTACTCCCTTTTAACAAGCCTTTGACTGAACCCATCCTTGATGCATGGCAGAGGCCTATGACGTCTCCAGTGGTGTCTAGGTCTGTGGCAGGAGGTACAAAGTGGCTCTGGAGTACTTTGTGGATTTGTGCCACCAAACTAAAGGGCAGTCCCAGGAGTTTGTTTCTTATGCATCTCAGCCAAACAGATCTTGGATAAGAAGTGGAGGGAACATTCCATTTTTCTCACACTCTTTGCACTTGAAGATATTTAGTTATGAAGTGTAACCATAGCGATGAAAGTATTCTAAGGGATACACATTGGAATTTGTACATATTCTTATGTTCACAGTCATTGAGTAATTGCCAATATTACCGTGTTAAAAAAGGGAAAAAACTTCAGTAGGACTTTATAGGCTGCCAGTAGGCATTGTTCCTGGGGCGAGCTTCTGCATCTAAGAAAAACTATTTAATGTACCAGACTGGACGCAAATGAAAGGCTCCAAAAGGTGTTTTTCTACTCTTTTCAAATTGAGGTGGTTAAATCAGCCCTCTTTCCTCTCCCCCTCCTCCCCCTCCCCCCCCCCCAATTATAGGAAGTCCACCAGTGGCCATGGGGAGCATCATATTTACTGTTTTGACAATTCCTTTAGGTTTGGGACCCCTTTTAAAGTTAGTCAAAGCTCAGAATATAAGGTGAACGTCTTTGGGCAAAAAAAAAACGAATGCTTGTAGAATTACATTCTAATAAGCAAAGTGCTTAACACCCTTAATGTAACTTAAGTACTACACTATCCAAAGGTTACAATGTGCTGTACTCTAATGGTTTTGTGTCTGACTTTTGCCTGTGTTGTCTCAATTGGAAAAACATTTTCTTCAACTTTGACTGAATGCAAATATTTGTATGCAAATGTTCTTTATGCATATTTTCCTACCAGTAGTAGACTGGTTGTAAACCTGCATTATTTTTTATTGTAGACTCCAATTATTGGACAAAAATATGGTGATCAGCACAGCAGCAATGCCAGAAATGGAAAGCCTAAAGTTATTGCAGTCACACGAAGCACATCTTCAACATCCTCTGGTTCCAATTCCAATGCACTTGTACCAGTTAGTTGGAAAAGACCACAGCTTTCACAAGTGAGTAGAAACACTGTTGGTAAATCCCATACAAACTAGCCAACCTGTTACCAATTGTCATGTACATTTAAACTATTCCATAACTTTCTAGAGTTATCTTGTACGGGTATCAAATATTTCTGTACATTTTGAAGAAAAAAATAAGGTGCTGGTTTCGCTTAATTATCATAGTGTAGTGATCAGCAGTTACTGCTACTCCTGTGCCAGGGCCGGCATTTTTTCTTCAAGCTGTATTTTCAGTTGATTTTTGTAGCCATGTTAAAGGTCATGTTTGCCTGTCAACTGTTCACTCATTGCTAGAAGTGAGTTTTGTCAATATACTGCATCTCTTACCTTTTTTTTTATTAGCTGACATGTTTTTTGTCTTAACAAGTAACCTGTAGAGATGAGGATTGCCTAAATATTATCACAATACTAAGATTCTATGGAATTTGTCTTGAAAGGGCTGAGGTACATGCCAAATTATGTAGATAGGTACTCATCTGTCTCATTAATTTATTTATACGGCATCTTTCAACTTCTCCTTCATATGGGAGTACCCATAAAATGCACCGGATCCCACACATCCTCCTGTATAGTATACTCAAGCCTTCAGTGCAGACCTTTCTAACGCCCCCAGAAGGGGCCAGATGAAGTACTCTAAATAAATGGAGAATTATCTTTTGATCTTTCCCATTTCTTACTAGTCAGAGGAAGCAAACAAAGTTATGATGGATACTTCTAATTCCCCAGGCGTCAGACTGGATCTATAAACTTTTAGAGTAGTAGTAGTAGTAGTAGGGGTGGTAGTGATGTTATGTGGCTCCATGCCGACGTCGTCCCGCTCTAGAATTTGTGGAGCCACATGTAAACGCCACCCATAATGGCTGACGTCCATCCCTTTCTTTCCGTACCTCCAGACACGAAAACAGAGTTACTCTTTGGTGTCATATATGACTCTTTTTCTCCAAATTTAGTCTTGAAATCGTGCGAGGGATAGGTCACCTCCCAAATCTAGAGGGTTCAATTCTTTTAGGGGCTGTCTTAAATCCTCAAGAGGTGTGCCTTTGGTGCTTGGGATCGGGCCACTATTCCAGGGTCTGAGACGACTGCATCCAGATGAATTTAGAGACTCAACGGGATCACAAATGTTTGTCACAAAAACACCGAAAGACTTCACACTGTGATAGGTTGAAGTTGAAAGAAAGGTTCCTTTTCCATGAGAGGTCTTCATCATGGTCAAAGTCATCGGAAAGTCCAAAAAGGAGCATAAGAAGTGTAAGTGGAACTCTGCCCCTTTCTGCCATTTTCAAACTCCAGGGAGGGTGAAAGGGCGTTGGTGTACCTCTCTGCCTCGCTCCCAATCTCCATTAGAGACAATTCAAAGATTAGTCTCAATACTGCCCGAATTCCCAGGTCCATTGGCAATGCCATAGCAGATTGCGACTTTCTTTGAAACCATGCTGCGACTTTTTGGCACCTTAATGGGTCTCTCTGGCATGCCTTTGGGCCCCAACGATCCAAGAGAACGAACCTCCATTTGGACTTCCTGTGGCTGGTTCACCAATGACACTATCTGGACTCTCTGAACTCAATTCGGGTTCCACACCAATTCAGGTGTTGACTCTGGTTCTGGCTTCACGACCTGCATTGGTTCCTTTCATATCGACTATGCTAGCACCAGAGGAGGAAGCACAGCTTGTGCGCTAAAACTCGGAGCCAAACTTGTCTCAACCGAGGTAGGTCTCTGATCCCACTGGGGCACAGCCTTCTGCAACCCATCAATTTCGGATACTCAGGCATTGCCACACAGCAGAGCTTAAGAACTCCATAATATTTCTGTGCATGGACATGGACAATAATTTTAATGGGGATGACTTTGCACCCCAATCTAAAGAGGATAATTGTATGAGGAATTACAAGATTATTGTAGCCTTCACACTTCTACAGACACCGGCATGGTGTCTCCTCCTGGCCCTGTGACAGAGAAAAGAGCTTCTTTAGCTGTGGATATGCTAAACTCAGCAGAAGTGCTTGACTTCCAGTTGCCCACAATAAAAGTAACAACTACTGCCTTCACGGAGGTCCTCCCACCAGGTTAGACACACATGAAACATCTGTTGCCCTTTATTTTTTTTAACAAAATTGTTATTGTTTTATAACACATTGGTATGCATCGCAGATACTTCATACATCATGATAGGTACAGGTACGGAACAGAATCTTCTTCATATAACACTTGTTTCCATTACGTGTTTTAAGTTTGCTCAATGTACCAAGTATTATTACATAATAGTGAGTACATCCCAACTCCATATACCTCTATACTAACCCCCCCTCCCTGAGCCCCTGTACTATTACCTCCCCTGTCGCTCGTAGTGCTCTTACAGCATAATAAGTTATAGTTCTCTACATCTTGTGTGATTGAGCCCCCCAACTTGACAAAAATCAGGTCTCGCCTGTTGTCTCACCAGTGTGAGCATCCCTGGTATGCTGATCTATATGTATGCGACTATCAGGGGAATCCGTATCTGGCAATTTTAGGCTTTCTACAATTGTGTCCTACACTCTTGTTTTATCAAAGGTACAGCACCCTTTTCTTGCCTCCCAGAGCAATGTGTTCCCTTCACATCCCACCCATATTAGTAGTGTCTCCCTCTGTAGGGGTGTGGCTTAGTATATGGTGCATACTTATTTGAGTAAAGCACTCTGCACTAATCCAGACAACACTTATGCTGATTTTAGTGGTCTTAAACAACCATAGAAAGCTCTCTAATTGGTAGCTGTGGAAAGCAGCCTTCAGGCTTATTCCAGAAGGAGTGTTGAGCAGCTTGTTTCACCAGAACGTATCATGTAGTGTAGGTTAAACGAAAAAGAACCACAGTATAGTTCTAAAAACTGTTATATTTATTATACACGCTCACTAACACATTGGTATATCTCCTACCTGGAGAAATCAACAAAAGATACACAAAATTTCAAAAGGAAACCGGTAAGTAAGCACAAAAACACAGTGGTCTCCAGGAGGAGACCAAGCTACATAGTAAGAAAGTGAAATGTGAACTGCGACCGAAATAGATACCTGACCCAAAAGAATCAGAAGAGCTGGGACCTAAGGAACCACCTGAGGTAAGTATCCAGGTACCCAGTGGAGGCTGTGTGCAGAATGGAAACAAGCTGCCTATTCAAATGCAAGTAAATTGGGAAGTCACAATTGCAGTTTTCAGGAAGATGGACTCTTCCCAGAGGACCCTGAAAAAACCCTGTGTAAGATGGAAGGTTGGAGAGTCCTCCCCCTGTGGTTACCTCGGGAACCAGGATACCTACACCAGGCAAGCCAGGTGCAAAGTAACGTCGGAAACTGCCGTGGATTAAATGGAGGACTTCAGTAAAGATGCAGCTGGCAAAGAAAGTGAAAGAGTACTGTGGAATCCAAGAGTGGATTCTTGAAGAGGAGTACCTGCAAGCAGAGGGACAGAGTCTATGGCACTCAGGAGTGACCAGGAGGCACAGAAGACCAATGACAACGGATGACGAATGATGCAGGAGAGTTGATGGTGACCTTGTTGCTGCAGCTGTGAGGACCAGGGGACGCTGTGGAAGACCAGGAGCCGTTCACAAGCTGTCGTAAGTCAAGAACCAGGGGTTCGGTGTCCAGCGGGGGCACCAACAAGCCTTGGCAGCAGCAACAGATGTGTAAAATGAAGAAGGTACATTGTCGGGACCAGCAAGGTCAAATGGACTCACCAACTGCAGGAGAGTCTGAGCAGGCCCCAAGCAAGCAGGGGAGCCCACTGTAGCCAAAGAAGACCCTCATGAGGACCCCCAGGCTCAAGGCACAGGAGTCGCCAGAGGACCTCGAGCAGCTCATCAAGAATGTATGTCCACGGTGCACAGGATGCGGTGAGGAAGAAGACTTTGGTTGGCAGCGATGCTGGAGCTTCTAGTAACCCAAAGATCTTTGGAAGACAGAGTGATACTGGCCTCAAACTTTGTGAGAAGACAGTGCAGGCCTCAAGGGACTTACAGAAACACTGCCCGTGTCCTCTGTCCAGTTTCACGCCAGAGTGAGAGCCAGCGGCTCCCTGAACTGGTTTCAACTGGAGTACGCAAAGAAGGCACCAAATATGTCCTTCAAAGCCGTCTGGTGGCGGTGGCAACCCAACCCATTACACTAAGTCCTGTCTGGGAGGTGGTCACACCTCTCTGTGGCAGGAAACCTATTTTTCTATCTTCCCCTGCTTGAGCCTGGCTCAGCAGCAGGAGGGCAAAATCGTGTCTGTGGTTGGCAGCAGCCCTAGCTTACTGTTAGACCCTGAAAGTTTGGTACCGGGAATACAGGGAATCGGTGTAGGGTAAGGATTCCAACATGTTTGATATCAAACATGACCGGTTTCAGTGCAGCCAATATAAAGTACATCTCGTAATTGTCTTGATGTCCACTATATGTATAAAATGTCTGACCGCACTTACTAAGCCTGTAGAATGGACTCCTGGGTTTGTAGGGGGTGTCCTGCTCATACAGGGCACCCTCTCACTTATAACCAAGCACCCTGCCTTCAAGATTGAGAGGCCTACCTTAGGGGTGACTTTTAGCTTTTAAGTGCAATGACCTCAGATATAAGCAAACTTATATCTGTTGTGAATGGTGCCAGCTCACACAGGCTGCAATAGCAGGCCCGTAGTCAGTTTGAGTAGACTCTCATGGGTGGCACAATACATGCTGCTGCCAATGGGTGACCCCTGGTGAACATATGCCCCGGGTATGTTGGTACCATATTCTAGGGACTTAGAAGGGTGCACCAGCTCCAACTTAGTTGTTGGGAGACACTCCAAGGGGCTGCAGGGAATCATTCTATCTGATAGAGACTTCTAGCTGCAGATTCCTTACCTTTGAATTTCCCAGGCGTCCGGCTGGATCCAGAAACGTTTGCTGAGCAAAACCTCTTGTGTGCGACTTCGGGTGGCTCCATTCGGCACTGTGTGATGTCAGGTTCGTTAGCGTTGGTTATGACGTCACAGTGCCTATCTAAACAGGCGCGCCCAGGCGTGCGGACGTCCGTTCTTTTCTTTCTGTGCCAGTTAAGCGCCGATCTGCGAAGAGCTACTCGTCTGCCGCTTTTTGGCAAGTTTTATTTGATTGAGACTTCTAGCTGCAGATTGCTCACTTTTCAATTTCCCAGGCGTCAAGCTCGATCAGGAATCTGCAGCTAGATAGTTTCTACCAGATAATGTGTTACCGAAGGTTAATAACTTGTTCTTCTCGACTTATGTTGATTTTTTGGGGGATTTTTTCCGACTTTGTGTGCGAGGGATGTCTTCAAGGAAGACTGGTTTCAAGCCATGCAGGACTTGTTCCCGCATGATATCGGTCACTGATGCCCACCGTGTATTTTTTGGTGGCTCGAGCGCGACTACGATACGAAGTAGTGTTCAGACTGTCGGGTGATGGCTCCGAAGACCTTGAGGGAGCGGGCGATGAAGTTACTCGCGGCTCGGCATTCGACACCGTCCAGCGAGACTCAGAGGAGGTAACTCTTCCTCCCATTTGAGGTCCTCAGAACACTCTGGGAAGAGGCATAAGAAGTCGTCGTCCAAGTGGACTTCGTCTTCACCTCAACTGTCGTCCGTCGTTGAGAGAGGTAAATAGCACAGACGCTCTAGGCACGGTTCCGTGGAGCTAGAGTCGACTTAACGTCTACCCCCATTTCCGGGAGCCGCTGCGACTCCTGCTCAGATTAGATTTTGAGCCTTTGGGCCGATGGGGTCAGATGGGGCCCCATCGGGTTCAATGCCATCTGCTCCGGCCACAAAGTCAATGGGGCTGCAGGGATCCGATCCCAGATCCAGTTCGATGACGTTCATGCCACCGCAACCTTCCACGGTGTCGGACCCGAAGTCTGTGCCTACTATGTTACTGATGTATATGGGTGGCATCCTATGCCATGGTGGTTAAGAGGGCAGCCTAGGTGCCTTGGGGTTTAGATGGGAGCTTCTCTCGTGTCTTTTTTTATGCAGCTGCTGCAATTTCTTGTTGATTTTTGGCACCTCGGTGTACTGCGGACTGTAATTATTTATGTGGACAGCATCACTGTGGGATTCCGTTCAGCTTGTTGTAATCGATTTAACACTGGTACCGGAAGTCTGTGAAATGCTTTCAATTAGAGATTCCTGTATTCATATTAACCATTATCAAGGGAGTAATAACAGCACACCCATTAGAATATTTAGTTTTCTTTTATTTTCTCAACGTAAAAAAACTCTTATTATATAATCATAATGCATAATGTGCTTATAGAGTAATTTTAAGATTGGCACCGCGCTGGCTCCTTTGTCCATAGTGGTATTAGCTTTGGGAGAAACGAGCATTGGCATAGCCAATAGGTCTCGCCTTTGGGATCGTGTAAGTGTTTAGCCATGCAACACTTGATGTTGTTGCACCAAGGTTATTGTGCTGAATAACTCAAAACTTATAAGGTCCTAAAGGCGAGGCCTATTGGCTATGCCAATGCTTGTTATCAACGGCTGTGACCCCATTCCATCTGGGTCAGTCCATCACTTTGCTCATCTTCTTTGCTCCCCCACATCCCTCTAAGGAAGAGGTACATCTCCACTGACTGGACCCAAAAGAGCGCTGTAATTCTAACTTAACCACACAAAAGTGTTCCTGGAGGATGACAAACTCTTTGTGGGGTACGTGGGAGCAAAGAACTGAAGTGCAGTGCAGAAAAGGATCATCTCTCACTGGGTTGTATTCTGCATCTAAATCTATTATGCCATGGCAAAGAAGCAGTCCCTGAGAGATTAGGGGCCAGTCCACCAGGGGAAAGGCTACAACTACGGCCTTGGCTCGGCATTGGGGGGTGGGGCGCCCAGTCAAAGACATGTCAGTCAGCGATGTGGCCTTCTTTGCATACCTTCGCAAAATGTTACTGCCTTGATGGTCAGATAATCAGGGACGGACATTTTGCCCGTTCAGTCCTGCAAGACTTCTTAGATTATGATGTGAATCCGCAACCCACAGTCGCAGGGGCGTAACGCAGGCCCCCGCGGTGCGGGGTTGCCCCAACTAGAAGTCTTTATCGGATGAACAAGTTGCCTCCGGAAACGCATTATCTGGTAGAGTCTCTATCTAGCTGCAGATTCCTTGGAGCACGACCCATGCCTCCCCACTTTGCGGACTGATATTATAGGATTAGGGTTGTTCACCCTTTATCTGATAGAGACATCTAGCCGCAGATTCCTTAACATAAAATATCTCCCCAGGCGTCCGACTGGATCTGGAAAAGCTTTTTCCCCAGCAATACCTCTACACGCCGGCACTAAAATCATTTCATATCCACATAGTAGGCAAAGCTGTCCTGATTCGTACAGACATGACAGCAATGTATTACATACAAAAACAGGGGGGGGGGCCCACTCTGCAGCTTTCACACCTGGCTCAAAGCATATGGAGGTGGGCCATTCCGTAAAACATATACCTCCTTGCAGAACACCTCCCAGGAGTATACAATCAGATTGCAGATCTGCTCAGTCGTCAACAACAAAAAGAACAATTGATGGACAGAATGCAGAACAATGTCATACATTCTTCCCAGTGCAAAGATCTGGGCCTAAATCCATCGTTTTTTTGCTCACCATGTCATTCCAGTTCGGACCCAGCCATATGCAAATCAGTCTTGATCCTGCGCCCAATGGGAACGGTCCAGCCCGAACTGCCAGGCCAGGTCCTCCCTGGACTGGAAACAAGCATCCTAGGACCGGTTTCGAGCTTTCAGCCCTCATCAGCCAGGATAGCTTGACTCCAGTGGCATGGAGAACACGGGACCCACGTCTGGGCATACCCGTCCCACTTGGGGTGACGAATGCAAAAAAGAACAATTGATGGACAAAATGCAGAACAATGTCATACATTCTTCCCAGTACAAAGATCTGGGCCTAAATCCATTGTTTTTTTGCTCACCATGCCATTCCAGTTTGAACCCAGCCATATGCAGATCAGTCTTGACTCTGCGCCCAATGGGAACAGTCCAGCTCGAACTGTCAGAAATAGCAGATCCACGAATGGGAACTTAATTTTCAAGTTCTGCTTCTATTCTTTCAAATGTGGGGCTACCCAGAAATAGACCTGTTCGCCACACCCCAAAACGCAAAACCAAGCGTCGCATCCAGTTATCCACACCCATTGTCCAAAGGCAATGCGCTATGGATAAACTGGTCAGACAAATTTGCTTACGCTTTTCTGCCTCCCCCACTCATTCCCTTAGTGGTTCGGAAGCTCAAAAAGCATTCCCTCAGAATGATCCTGGTGGCACCAACATGGGCCCGACAACCATGCATCACAACCCTCTTGGAACTATCAGTAGTTCCTCATCAAAAGCTATGCCTCTCACCCAAGCTTCCCACACAGATCCCAGTCAACTCAACCTTGCGATCTGGCTCCTGAAGTCTTAGAGTTTGGTTACCTCAATCTCCCGCCAGACTGCATGAACATCATTAAACAGGCTAGACATCCTACCACTAGAGCTTGCTATGCCGCTAAGTGGAAAAGATTTGTTATTTACTGTACCAATAACAAAATCAACGCAGTAGATGCTTCTATTCAAAACATCTGTTAACTTTTGCATATACAACAATTTAACCCATCCATTAGGCTACATCTTGCTGCAATAGCAGCCTATCTCCAAAACAGACAGCATTTGTCTTTGTTTAGAGTACCAGCTATCAAAGCATTTATGGAAGGACTTAAAAGAATAATCCCACCTAGAGTTCCACCGCACCAATATGGAACTTAAATGTCGTCCTTACCAGGCTCATGGGTCCCCCATTTGAACCTCTGCATAAATGTGAATTACAATTTCTCACCTGGAAAGTAGCTTTCCTGGTCGCAATGACCTCTCTCAGAAGAGTCAGTGAACTCCAGGCATTAACCATACAAGAACCATTTCTACAAATTCATCATAACAAAGTGGTTCTTTGGACTAACCCAAAATTCCTACCTAATGTAGTGTCTCCTTTCAACCTTAACCAGTCTGTAGAACTCCCAGTGTTTTTCCCTCTACCAGACTCCGTATCAGAACAAGCTCTTCACACGCTAGATGTGAAAAGAGCAATACTTTACTACATTGAAAGAACAAAATCCTTTAGAAAGGTTAAACAACTTTTTGTAGCTTTCTCATAAAGGCAATCCAATCTCAAAAACAGGGATTGCAAGGTGGATTGTTAAATGTATTCAAACATGCTATGCTAAAGCTAAACGCACATTAACCATTTCCCCTAAAGCTCACTCCACATGTAAACTAGGGGCATCTGTGGCATTCTTAGGGAACATTCTCCTAGATGACATCTGCAAAGCAGCAACTTGGTTTACACCACAGACGTTCACAAAGCACTATTGCGTAGACGTGCAAGCAAAGCAACAAGCTAACGTGGGCCAAGCTGTATTAAGGACACTTTTTCAAACCACTGCAACAGATACAGGTAGCCACCGTTAAGGAGGTAACTGCTGTATAGTTTATGCACCAGTATACAATCTGCAGCTCATGCCTCGAAAGGAAAATGCTACTTACCAGTATGCATCTGTTCTTGGCATGTAGAGCTGTAGATTCTTATACGCCCACCCACCTTCCCAGGTACCTTTTTCAGGTACCTATATCTGTTCCAGTACAATCTTACTTGGATACATTACACATGCTTCTCGGACCGAGTTTCGGTCCGAACATCTATCGACGTTCGAAGATGGAATCGAGGACTCACTTCAAGAGATGTCTTCTATGTCACGCAAAATATCCACACGTTGATGTCCATCCGGTGTGTAACAAATGTTTATCACCGGATCATGATGAGACCAGGTGTATGGCCTGCGCCCGGTTCCGGTCAAAAAAGACCCTTCGGAATAGACGAGCGGCTAGATTGGAGGCCAAAAAATCGGCGCCTAACCTGGTCAACATATTCGGCACCGAGGATGAAGAAGTCGAGAGCGTCGAAGAGGTAGATTCGGGCCCTGCTTCGGAGCATGAATCTCAATATGACGACGATGATGAAGAGATCTTCAGGGACGAAGACGTCGTCGACGAGGTAAGAGACGACGATGAGGCCCTTGGGGCCGAGGAAGATAGCTCAGGCGAGGAACTAGGCCAATCTGTCGATGCGGAGGCCGAGGGATATAGTCTTGATAAGGCTCAGGTCGAGGGATCGCCTGCGGGCCTTACCCAAGATCGGTCGGATCGTTCTACAGCCCCGCCTGAAGGCCCGGCTTCGAACATTTCAAAAGGGCCAGAATTATCGAAAAAGACTGGAGTCAATTCCGTGAAATCGAAACTAAAACCTGCACCGGTCAAATCGAAACCGAAAGTGCAACTGGTTCAGGTCGGATCGAAGGCATCGAAACCTTCCAATCCGTCGACACAAAAGAAGGACATCGGAGCCGAACAAACAAAGAAGGACTTCGGTACCGAGAAACCAAAAAAGGACTTCGGCACCGAGAAACAGAAGAAGGCCCTTGGTCCCGAGAAGACGCAGAGGCCTATAGCACCGAAGGTTGGGGCACCGATGACCAAGGTCAAGGTGATCGATCCGACTATATCAACACCGAGGAGTGCTGAGACTGCCAAAATACCGGATCAACAAGGCGTCGATCCCAAACTTCGGATCGAAGACTGGAAAGAAACCGGAGACCGCGTCGAGGCCTGTCTCCAAAGAGCCTGTCGGATCAATAGCACCGTCGGCGTTCACGTTGCAACAGGTGTCGGAGTCCCTAAAGCGCATCAGGGAACGGGACACTCTCGGACCGAAAATGGGTCCCGAACCGAACAAGGCCGCCAAGGCTCACTCGGCGCCGGCACCGATCAAGTTTGGATTGCCACCATCGGGGGTACATAAGATGTTCGAACTTAGGAAGAGTATCGAACAACCAAGAACAGTGTCCACAGAAAGAACTGATGTCGAAGACTCACAGGACCAGTTTATCGACGTCGACACTGGTAGACTGTTGTTCCGCAAGCGGAGAATTGTTCCAGAAAAGGCTTTGGACTCGTACAAAATTCCACTAAAAAGGAAAATGGCGTCAGGTTCGACACCAGTGCTTGTAGAACCTTACCACACATATGATCAGGAACCACCATCCTTTTTCTCCCGCACACTCGGAGACGGATGCAGGAGAGGGCTATACTGAGGATACCACTTATCCTGTGGATAATGACCCTAATGAACAACAGCAAGACCAGGATCAAGCATGGGGAGACCCTAATGACCCAGGAGACCCACAAAATGCTCCTGACACTCATCTTTACAATATAAAACCATCTCCCACTGAAGATACTGCTGCTTTTAACGCCCTCATTGAAAGAGCGGCTGCCAATCACGGAGTGGAACTTCATTCTGACTCTGTGGAGGAGGATTTTTTGGTGGACACGTTCTCCACATCAGAAAGAACGGTCAAGACTCTACCAATGTTAAAAGGGGTTATTAAACATGCTAAGGACATCTTTAAGGAGACAACCAGAGCACGGGTATTGAACCCGAGAATAGAGAAAAAATACAAACCAGCCCCAGGAGACCCAATGTACATTAAGGTCAATTGCCGTTGGACTCCATGGTAGTTTCTAATGCTCGCAAGAGAGCTAACTCGCAAACTACCGGTGATGCTCCTCCTCCGGACAAGGAGTCCAAAGTGCTACAAACATCAGGAAAGAGGATAGCAGCACAAGCAGCAAACATCTGGCGCATTGCCAACACTCAGGCACTCCTGGCCAGATACGACAGGTCACACTACGATACCCTAGAAACACTGCTAGAACACCTACCAGATGACTACAAAGATGGAGCGGAGCTCCTCATCAGAGAGGGACAACTTATTACAAATGCGTCCATCAAATGCGCACTAGATGCAGCTGACACTGCAGCAAGGGCAATCAACACTAGTGTGATGTTAAGGAGGCACGCATGGCTGAGAATATCAGGTTTCAAACCGGAAATTCAAAATAATATCTTGAATCAACCAGTCAACCCAGACTTTTTGTTTGGCCTCGAGGTTGACACTACACTAGAAAAGATTAAAAAGGACACTGAAACTGCGAAATCTATGGGGGCTCTACAGTCGCATTTTCGGAGTGGCTCCTTTCGTCGCCCCGGGAATAGAGGAGCAGCTAGAGGTCAGGGGTCCCAGCAGCAGTACAATAAAGGAGGTACCCAGAGTACCTATAATAAGAACAATAGGGGTGGATATCGTGGATCCAGCACCAAAGGCAGAGGATGAGGACACAACAACACCTGGTCCTCCGCCAATAACAAACAGTGACGTCTTGTCACTGCCCCCCGACCACATAACACCGGTCGGGGGGAGACTCCAACAGTTCCTGCCAGTCTGGAGATCCATCACCACAGACAGGTGGGTCAGAGAAATTGTCCAGTACGGTTATTGTCTGGAATTAACATCCAATCCACCCAACATACCACCAAGGCACCGTCCTATGTCCGCAGAGCACTTGGCATTATTGCAGCAGGAAGTACTAAGTATGCTGCAAAAAGGAGCAATAGAGCTCGTGCCTGTAGAACAACGAGGGTCAGGGGTGTACTCTCTGTACTTCTTGATCCCAAAAAAGGACGGGTCTCTCAGACCTATACTGGACCTCAGACCTCTCAACCAATACATTCTGTCAGAGCATTTTGATATGCTCACCCTCCAGCAGGTTCTGCCGTTACTCAGTCAGGGAGACTTCCTAGCAACACTGGATTTGAAGGATGCGTATTTCCACATACCCATACACCCATCACACAGAAAATATCTCAGGTTCACTCTTCAGGATCAGCATTATCAGTTCAAAGTACTCCCTTTCGGAGTAACAACGGCGCCCAGAGTCTTTACCAAGTGCCTAGCGACAGTGGCTGCACACTTAAGGAGACAGCACATTCACGTCTTCCCTTACCTGGACGACTGGCTTGTTCAGGCAAAGTCAGCCCAGCAGTGTGCCAGCCACATATCCCACACCATTCACCTTCTTCACAGTCTGGGATTCTCACTAAATTATCCAAAGTCACATCTTCAACCCGCCCACGTACGGCAGTACCTGGGCACGACTATAGACACTCTGGCAGCCAAAGCTCAGCCAAATTTAGTGAGGATCAACAGCAGAGCACCTGCTTATAAAAAAGTTCAGACCTCAACACTCCCTTCCAGCGCGAGTGTTCATGCATTTGATAGGCATGATGGCCTCCTGCATCTTCATAGTCCCGCACGCGAGACTACATATGCGCCCGCTTCAGGAGTGCTTGGCACGTCAATGGAATCAGACTCAAGGACAGTTGAAAGACCTAGTGTTGGTGAGCGGTCGGGCATACAATTCTCTGCATTGGTGGAATCCACAAAACCTTTGCAAGGGCCGAATGTTCCAAGAGCCTGTTTCACAAATAATACTGACGGCGGACGCGTCTCTCCAGGGATGGGGAGCTCATGTACTCAATTACACAGTGCAGGGACTATGGACGACACAGCAACAGAAGATGCACATCAACCTTCTGGAACTGATGGCAATCTTCCTGGCAATGAAGGCATTCAAAGTACACTTGTGCAACAAATCCGTGTTGATCGGGACGGACAACATGACTGCCATGTACTACATACAGAAGCAGGGAGGAACACACTCTCCACAGTTGTCTCATCTGGCTCAGAGCATGTGGAGGTGGGCCATTCAGAGGAACATGTTCCTCATGGAAGAACACCTCCCGGGCAAGGACAACCAAATGGCGGATCTGCTCAGCAGACACAGCCACCAAATGCACGAGTGGGAGCTACATCCATCAGTACTCCAACCGTACTTCCAGCAGTGGGGTCATCCAGAGATAGACCTATTCGCCACAAGGGAAAACGCAAAATGCCAAAGCTTTGCCGCCAGGTTCCCGCATCTACAGTCGCAGGGCAATGCGATATGATATGAATGAACTGGTCAGGCAGATTTGCGTACGCTTTTCCCCCAGCGCCATTAATACCGCTAGTGGCACGCAAACTAAGGCAACACTCAATGACACTCATCCTAGTTGCTCCAATGTGGGCACGCCAGCCATGGTACACCACGTTACTAGAACTTTCCGTGGTGCCGCCTCAGACTGCGGCTAACGCCCAAGCTTTTAACACAGAACCATGGCGAAATTCAGCACCCAGATCCGCAACAGCTGAACCTGGCGATCTGGCTCCTGAAGTCTTAGAGTTTGGCTACCTAAACCTGCATCCAGAATGTATGAATATCATCAAGGAGGCCAGGAGACCCACGACCAGAGCTTGCTATGCGGCTAAATGGAAAAGATTTGTCATTTACTGTAAAAACAATGACATTAATCCGCTGGATGCATCCATTCAGAACATCATCTGTTACCTCTTACACTTATACCGATGCAATCTGGCATACAGCTCCATCCGTATACATCTAACCGCAATAGCAGCCTATCTTCAGAACAGGCAGCACCTCTCTTTATTCAGAGTGCCTGCCATCAAAGCCTTCTTAGAGGGACTCAAAAGAGTGATTCCTCCAACACACCCACCGGCACCGGTGTGGAACCTGAATGTGGTCCTCACCAGATTGATGGGTCCACCTTTTGAACCTCTACATTCATGTGAGATTCAATTCCTCACCTGGAAAGTAGCTTTCTTAGTGGCAATCACTTCGTTGAGAAGAGTTAGTGAACTCCAGGCACTAACCATTCAAGAGCCATTCATACAGGTTCACACAAACAGAGTTGTACTACGTACCAACCCCACATTCATGCCTAAAGTGATATCGCAGTTCCACATGAATCAGACTATTGAACTGCCTGTTTTCTTTCCAAATCCAGAAAATGTCGCAGAGAGAATGCTCCATACACTAGATGTAAAGAGGGCCCTCATGTACTATATAGACAGAACAAAGGATTTTAGGAAAACAAAACAGCTGTTCGTTGCTTTTTCTCCACAACACAAGGGCAATGCCATTTCCAAAGCAGGGATAGCCAGATGGATCGTTAAATGTATTCAAATTTGCTATGAAAAAGCTAAACGCACATTAACGATTCCCCCAAGAGCCCACTCAACACGAAAGTTAGGGGCGTCCATGGCTTTCCTAGGGAACATTCCTTTAGAGGAAATATGTAGAGCAGCCACATGGTCCACTATACATACATTTACTAAACACTACTGTGTAGATGTACATTCAAAACAGCAGGCAGCTGTAGGACAGGCTGTTCTCAAGACCCTTTTTCAGACTGCTGCAGCTGACACGGGCAGCCGCCGCTAATGGAGGGACTGCTATATAATCTATGCACAGATATGAATTCAGCAGCCCACATGTCTCGAACCGACTATGCTACTTACCAGTATGCATCTGTTCTTGGCATGTAGGGCTGCTGACATTCATATCGCCCACCCTCCTCCCCGGCGCCTGTAGCGGCTGCAGCACTCAGAATTACTGTATAGCATGGTCATCACTTACTGTATCTACTCCATCACTGCCACAATGGCGAAAAACAATCTAAGGATGGAGAGGATGCCCATGCGCACTGTAGTCCAGGGGAGGAGCCACCTATCTCGTGATACTTCGAAGACTCTTCCAGGACAACAAAATGCAATCATCCGGACCCAACACTAGGCGGCGATCTATGCACAGATATGAATGTCAGCAGCCCTACATGCCAAGAACAGATGCATACTGGTAAGTAGCATATTCGAAATCCATCACAACCCTCCATGGCAAAGCAATCTGAAGATGGAGTTGATGCCCATGCGCACTATCATCCTAAGGAGGAGTCGCCTACCTCATGACTACAGAGACTTCTTCCAGAACAAAAACAAAGTGCAAACATCCGAGCCCAACACCGGATGGCGATCTATGCACAAGTATACGAATCTACAGCTCGACATGCCAAGAACAGATGCATACTTGTAAGTAGCATTTTCCTTCTCTGACAACATACTGCTCAATCACGACTTCCACCATGTACATACTTCACACTCCTACATGCTACTTCGCTATTACCTCTTACACTCATGCACCGCACACGATTTTCCCACACTGCATGATCAAGTAACTCAAAGAATCTCTTCAACACCTACTCATCACAAACAGCAAGCACACAAGGTGTTTCATGTGCATCAATGTCCATTCGATAAACTTTGCATATTTGATAATTGCTCATGCTAGAAAAACAGCTAAGCTCATCACCTCCAACAACTTGAAGACCACCCTCATGTACAGCTAGTTGTTTTTCTACACACAATTCACCTTGATGCCCTATTTCTTCAAGAAAGTCCCCATACTACAAATTGTCATACTTGAAGGAACAGGTGGGGGTGTCAGTTATTCACTGATCATTCTGTTATTGTAGTATCCAGCAGACAGTACAGTAGCACCTTGGAACTCTTCACATGGTTCTTTTCCTGACTGTAACACCAATTATCGCAGCACATTTTATCCACCACAAACCAACCCCTTACTCATCAATAAGATATCCAATCTTACCATGCTGCATAAACTAGCTCATCACTATCTATAACCTCCTATATCTGAAAGAGACACGTTAGTGATAGATTCCTTACCTTAGAATATCCCCAGGCATCCGACAGGATCAGGAAAGTTTTCGTCAGCAGTACCCATGCACGTCGGTAGGCGGCGTCGTGCGGCTCCGCGTACGTCGCTCGCGTCATATTCGCCGAGATGACGTCGTCGGAGCTACTTAGACGCGCCCACGCGCGATGACGTCAGTTCTTTCTTTTTCCGCGCCAGCAAGCGCATATCTGAGAGAGAGCGGTACTCCTAGTTAATATTTGACTTGGTTTCTGAGTCTTGTTGAGAATTCGGCTTCTGGTGCAGTAGGGATGCCCGGGTTCAAGTCCTGTAGGGACTGTCGTCAGAACATGTCGGTGGTGGACCCGCATGACGTGTGTCTCTTCTGCTTGGGGCACGCCCATAACCCCGAGACGTGCCCCGATTGTTGGGCCATGGCGCCAAAGTTGTTGGAGGCCCGGCAATTGGTTCCGCGCCACTCAAAGTCCTGCTCCCTTGGGAGGTCGAGGGGACGGTCACCGAGCCAACACCATCGTTCGTCGGAATCGGGGACAGGTAAGTCGAGCGGCCATAAAAAGTCGAAGAAGCGGCGTCGCTCTTCGTCTACCCCTCACCGGTCGCGGGACACGGTGGAGGCGGCGGGTGGATACTACCCCGCGGCTCCGATGGAGCCTCCGTTGTTGCCTGCGGCCTACCCGCCCTTCACTTGGCCGGGCGCCACTTCGGAAGGAATACAGGGCTTCCTGTCGGCCATGGGCCGTGTAATTTGCCCCATTGGGTCCCTCCGGAGCGCCTTTGGGCCCCGTAGGCCCGTTGGGTGGTCCTGCCCCTGTGCCTCGCCCTTGTCCTGGCTACGACGGCAAGATATCCTGCAGCGCCGTTGGCTCCGGCGGCGCCTCCTGCATCGGCATTGTCCCCGGGCCAGGACTACGTCGAGCCCGGATTGGTCTATTATCCTCCGATTCCTGTTCCAAGGGCGGGGAATAATATTCCCTTTCCCTGGGCCCCATCGTCCTTACCAGCCTCTTAAGCAGCAGGTGGAAGAAGGGGAGTCTTGGGAGGGGTCTGAGACCCTCTCGCAGCCCAGTGTGAGGATGACCTGGATGGGAGGGTGATGTGGAGAGTCCTGGTGATGTAGATTTCTCTCCACACCCAGGTACGCTGTCCCCTTCTTCCGTAGCTACTGAGGAGGTTGGGTCCTTTTCTGTGGTGTTGCGTAGGGTGGCTGAGGCTCTTAATCTTGAGCTCCCATCGGTGCCTATCAGGACCAATCTCTTGACTGAGGTGCTGCAGCCTGCGACCTTGGTGGAGCCGCTACTGCCCTTTAACGACACACTTAGACATTCTGTTAAGCACCTGGAACAAACCTAACACAGGGGTTCCTGTGGCTAGGGGTGTGGCGCGGCGCCATCGCCCGGCCCCGGGTGACCCCGGTTTTCTCACCCAACGTCTGAGAGTCTGGTTGTCCAGGCCTCTGCTTCTTCAAACGCATTACCTTCTGCTCCTCCGGACAAGGTTTCCCAAAATCTTGAGCAGTTTGGGAAAAAGATTTTCACCTCTGCCAGTTCAGCAAAGCGGATAGCACATTGGAACACTTTAAGGACTCCCGGGCTACGGCCCAGTCCTTGGACCTTGCCACCACGCGCACTCCCTTGGGGTCTGCTTTTCGCTCCTTGCAGGGTCAGGGTAGAGGCGCCCAGACTCGTTCATTTCAGAGTCGCCGGCCTGCCCAGCAACAGTCTCAGCGCAGCCGCGGACGGGGAGCCCACCGCAGTGGGTCGCGGGCCGGTCAGTCTGCCGCCACCGCTGCCTCAAAACCTTCCTAGTCCGGTGTTTCAGGCCCACCACACGCCAGTGGGCGGCAGGATTCGCCATCACCTCCCCTACTGGCGCACCATCACTTCTCCCACTAGCGCACCATCACTTCGGACAGGTGGGTTCTGCAAATAGTCCGGAGGGGCTACTCCCTCCCCTTCGCACCTGCACCTCCGCCATGCCACCTCAATACCACCGCATGTTGGGGGATCACTCGGCACTTCTCCAGCAGGGAAGTTGCGGTCCTCTTGGCCAAGGGGGCCATCGAGCGCATTCCAACGCCAGAAGTAGGTTGTGGTGGTTACTCCCACTACTTCTTGGCTCCAAAGGAGGACAAATGCCTGCGTCCTATCTTAGACCTTAGGAACGTCTGGAAGGAGTAGTTCAAGATGCTCATACTTGCTCAGGTCTAGTCTGCCCTCGACTCGCAAGACTGGATGGTAGCATTGGACCTGCGGGACGCGTATTTTCATATCCCTGTCCTGCCGGCCCACCGGCGTTACCTGAGATTCACGGTAGGGCAGGAGCATTTTCTGTTCACTGTGCTCCCCTTCAGCCTTACCAGCGCCCCTTGGGTGTTCACCAAGTGATGCCGGTGGTCGCAGCTCATCTGTGCAGATCAGAGGTTTCAGTCTTCCCCTATCTCGACGACTGGTTGTTGAAGGCGGGCTCGCCTCAAACAGTCCTCTTCCACCTCCAGACTACGGCCGACCTCCTGCATTTGCTGGGGTTCTCCATCAACGTGCCGAAGTCGCACCTGATTCCCTCTCGGGAGCTCCTCTTCATCGGAGTGGTTCTGGACACGGCGCAGTTTCTGGTTTATCGTCCTGGACATTCGGGCTATGATTTCGATCTTTCAGCCCTTGTCCTGAGTTTCGGTCAGGATGACCTTGAGGCTGCTGGGCCTCATGGCCTCCTACATCCTGCTAACCAACCATGCCGGACGGCACATGCGGGCTCCGCAGTGGGTCCTGAAGTTCCAGTGGGCGCAGCATCAGGGGAACCTGTACGACTACATCCAGATCTCGGTGGGCACTGCACAACAATTGCAATGGTGAATCACGAATCAGCATTGGGTCAGCGGCAGATCCCTCTCCCTTCCCCAGCCGGACCACATAGTGGTGACGGATGCGTCCCTCCTGGGATGGGGTGGCCACATGGTAGAGGTGAAGATCAGAGGCCTCTGGTCTCTGGTGGAGTCCCGGCTCCTTATCAAACTTCTGGAGCTTCGGGCGATCCTTCTTGCACTGAAGGCATTCCTTCTCTCTGTCAAGGGGAGGGTGGTGCAGGTGTTCACGGACAACACCACCGCCATGTGGTATTGCAACAAACAAGGCGGGGTGGGGTCGTGGACCCTATGTCAGGAGGCTCTGCGCCTCTGGACATGGCTGGAACTTCAAGGCATTTGCTTGACGGTTCAACACCTGGCAGGTTCCATGAATGTCAAGAGGGACGAACACACCCGCTGGTGCCTGATGGATCACGAATGGCGTCTTCACTCGGATGTGGTGCAAGGTCTCTTTCAACCGTGGGGAGAGCCTTGGTTAGATCTATTCTCTACCGAAGAGAACGCGCAATGTCATCACTTTGCACGTTGGAATTTTCAAGGCGGCACTCGCTCTGAGACGCTTTTTGTCACGAATGGACTGGCGGTCTATTGTACGCCTTTCCGCCTATACCACTTCTACACAGAGTGCTGAAGAGGATCAGGCGTGACCGGGCCCAAGTCATTCTTGTGGCCCCGGACTGGGCTCGAAGAGTTTGGTTTCCCGAGCTACTCAGTATGAGCATAGATTCCCTGATCCGACTGCCTCTTCAGGAGGATTTTCTGTTTCAGCAACAGGGGACCGTCCTCCATCCGAACCTGTCCAGCCTCCACCTACATGCGTAGAGATTGAGCGGCGACAGTTGATTCCGTTTGACTTGCCTCCTGAAGTCTGTGATGTCATTTTGGCAGCCAGACGTCCCTCCACTAAATCGGTATACGCCTGCAGGTGGAACAAATTTGTGGCATGGTGCACTGCAAAGGCTGTGGATCCCCTTTCTGTCCCTCTTTCAGAGGTCCTTTTGTTCCTTCTTTCTATGGCCCAGCAGGGCTCTGCTCTGGGCTCTATTAAGGGCTACCTTTCTGCAATTTCAGCCTTTCTCAGGCTTTCTGATCAGCCCTCTCTTTTCTTTTTCTTTTTTTTTTTGGGGGTAATTTTTTCCTATTAAGTTATTTCTTTTTTTTATTTTTTTTTTTATATTTATTTAAGGTTTTATTTACAACAAACAGTCAGACAGTGAGCAGTATAACAGAAAGCAAGCATAGTACAAATAACTTATAGACAGCAATAATAGAGGAGGGACAGGGCAAATCGCTTAAATCCACTTAGTTACTGGATCCCAAATTTTTAACCCCTGTCTTTTTTTCTTTATCCCCTTATGCTTATACACAGCCATTTCTATATGATAGATAGAGAGCAACTTGCATTGCCATTGATGGAAGGTGGGAGGTTCCTTATCAATCCATCGAGAAGTTATACAGAGACGGAACACGGACATACAAATAAACAAAAGTGCTTCTTCAGCAATAAGTCTTTTCCCTGATTGATCTGCTTGAACACCGAAAATAACCAAATCAGGAGAGAGTTTTACAGCTATCCGTAAGTTGTTATTAATAAAAGATTCAGTATCAGTGATAAACCGGAATAGTTTTTCGCATTTAAAAAACATATGAATAGAGCCCGCGTCCACCTCGTTACAACGATTGCATCTTGATTCACCGCTTGCCTTCCATTTAGCTAGCTTGGCGGGGGAATAGTAGAGATCGAAAACAGACATGTAATGCTGGCTTTGCAGGGACCCATTAAAAAGTACCTTCATAGATATATCAATAGATCTACTTATATCGATCTCTACTATATCCAGCTTCCTTTGCCATTTGCTCTCTACAGAGGATAAATCATCTACAAGATGATTAATAATCATTTGATAAGTTGGGCCTATTTTATTTATTTTCTTAATAGTTTCTAGGATCTTATGAGGATTCATACAAGGATTGGTTAGAAGTCCTTTTGATTCTAAAAAACTCCGAATCTGAAGATACTTAAAAAAATGATGATGTGATAAGCCATATTTGGTTTGGAGAGCCGAAAATGAGAAAAATTGAGCCTCTTCATATAGATCCCCTAAGATCTGTATTCCAGAAAGATACCAAACTCTGATAATTGGATCATGAAATATCGAAGGCAAGGCAGAATTATTAAAAATTGGGGAGTAGTAAGTGATTTCCCCCAGACACAGAATTTTGTTCCTAAATTGTCGCCAAATTGTAAAACAAGCTAAAATAGTCTTGAATTTGTTTTTTTTATAGTAGCTGGGTTCGATAATTTTGACTAAACATTGGGGTGCTGCCTTACCTAGCAATAATTCATAAACTGAAGGGTAGACAGATTCTTGAGTAAAGGTGTCCGAAAAAAGTAATATCCCCATAGATCTTAGGGAAATAAGCCAATAATACAGCCGAAAATTAGGTACGCCCCACCCCCCTTTGAGCCTAGGCAAAAAGCACCATTTTAGCGCACAACGAGAGCGGTGATAACCCCACAGGAATCTGGAGATCATTCTATCGATTTTTGTAAAATAGTGAGACGGAAACAAAAGCGGTATAGTGCGAAATAAATATAAGAATTTTGGTAAAATTAGCATTTTGATGATATTGACACGACCAAAAAGAGAAAAGTGCAAGTTATTGAGTCTCTCCAAAGTTTTATTAGAGAGATTCAAAACAGGGTCGATATTTAAACGAACAATTTCCTCCACCTTGGATGATATCGTTATCCCCAGATATTGAGCATTGAGGTCAAAAACCATTTCCTTAGGTCGACCGAAATCAGAGTGAATCAATTGAGTTTTGGCCAAGTTTAATTTACAACCAGATAAAAAGCCGAATTCTTCCGCCAAAGATATAATTTTTGGAAATGCACGGCCGATGTCTACGGTAGTTACAGCAACATCATCTGCATAGGCAAATATTTTGAGGAGATTGGTGTTAATTTTAACAGGTATGATGTCTGTCGCAAGGGATATTTTACGTAGATACGGTTCTAAATATAGAGCGAACAGTAGAGGAGAACAAGGACAACCTTGTCTGGTCCCTCTTGTGATCGGAAAGCCCTTTGAAATAGAGTTGGTTATTCTAATGGCGGCTTTAGGGTGGATATAGAGGGCTTTCACAGCAGTAATATAGGAAATAGGAAAACCCATCCAGAGCATAGTGGACCAGAGAAACTCCCAAGAGACCCTGTCGAATGCTTTTTCTGCGTCCAACAGGGCCACTGCAACCGGAGATTCAGAAGTCTGAGCCCAATCTAATAAAGCTATTATTTTTTTAACATGGTCAGTAGTGTCTCTTTTCAATATAAAGCCATGTTGTCTAATGGAAACAAGAGTCGGCATCAGTGGATTCAGTCTGTTAGCGAGAATTTTTGAGTAGATCTTACTATCGGTGGGAATCAGAGAAATAGGACGATATGAGCCTAGTTCTTCGCTATTTTTACCCTTTTTTAAAAAAATTACTATCGTTGCAAGAGACCATGACACAGGTGGGTTGCCAGAAAAAGCCGAGGAAAAAATCTTAATTAATTCTGGCTTTAAGATTCGTCTGAATACTCGATAAAATTCCAGCGGGATAGAATCGGGACCCATGGCTTTTCCAGCCGCGAGGCCAGTGATGGCGAGTTCAATCTCATCCCAAGTAACTGGGGAACTAAGACACTCCGCTTATTCTACTGGCATTTCTATAGTATGAATCTGATCAAGATATTGTTTAATAACGGAGTCCGGAACACTATCCGATTGATGGTAAAGCAGTTGATAAAATTCGTTAAAGGCGGCAAGTATATCTTCTTTAGAGGTTTTAATGCCCCCATGAAGATCTTGAATTTTGAGGATCTCATTAAGAGTGGCTTTTTGACGGAGTCTGTGTGCTAGGATTTTCCCGGTTTGTTCACTTAGTTCATAGCTTTCAGTCCGATGCTGATTGTGATGTAAGACTACTTGATCAGCTAAATGAGCATAAACAAGGCTACGTTTGATCGATAGATCCAATTGATATTCCTCTATATCACGATTCAGTTTAATACTTTCAGCCAGCCGGGTCTCTGCATATAAGACTAAATCGCAGTCCCTTTTAAATTTATTCCGCTTTTCCTATAATTGAAAATTGGAATATTTTAATGTCTCTCCCCGTACCACGGACTTAAATGTGTCCCAGACTACTGGGATGGAGGCTGACTGATTATTTAACTCGAAAAAATCCTGAATAACTCTAGTCATAAATTGAATGTAGTCTGATTTGTAAAAGTAGATTCCGTTGAAACGTCCACATAGATTTGTGCCCTTGTTCGGCAGATGAGATACTAAGCTTTAAGCAGAGAGGATTATGATCCGACAGGAGCCTAGGCAAAATTTCAACCGTAGTTTTACCCAGAAAAAACTGAGATAAAAAAAAATAATCGATCCGAACATGTTTCTTATGCGGAGCAGAGAAAAAGGTAAAGCCATACTCATCAGGGTGAACAGTATGCCAAGCATCAGATAGAGCATTATCCAGTACCAAAGATCGAAGAGCCTTAAAAGACCGCGGCTTCAGTCCTTTATACCTAGAATTTTGTCTGATGTTAAAGGTAGCGTCGATATGAATATTAAAATCCCCGCAAAGAATAATGGGAATACTGCAAAGAGCAAGTTCCAGATTAAGATAATTAAATAGCTCTGAATCGTCGAGGTTGGGACCGTACACTGAGTAAATCAAAAACCTGTTCTGATGAATTAAGAGTTCTACCATGACCCAGCGGCCCCATTTGTCACCAGCACTCTTAATTAGAGTGCCCAAGTTCCGACGCATTAGTATGGCAACACCACGTTTAATACCGGTCTGCTTAGAAGCCACCAACACTTCCAACCCCAGGTTTTTTAACAGACCCCTTTTCTCCCATGATAAATGTGTCTCTTGGAGGTAGAGTATATCTATTTGCAATAAATGGATCATTTTTGACAAAATACCCTGCTTCTTCGAATCATTAAGACCATTAACATTGAAAGTACAAATTTTAATTGTCTTGTCCATTGAAGTGCAGAGTAAAGGGGAAGATTAGGAAACTAGAACTTATCAGACAAGGCTCGAAATATAATTGAAGACAAACCAAATTAAACAAAATCATTGTTTTACCTAGTATTGAGGCATTAATGAACCAACCTAAACGGAGCGCAGTAGCTTGCAAATAACAAAACATTTTCATTTTCACTATATCTTGCTCACATTGGACTGATGTTGTTACACCCCCCCCACCACCACCACCACCACCACCACCCCCCCATACCCACCCCTGAAACCTTCCCCCCCACCCAACCCCCCACCCCAACCCACCTTATGAGGCACAGGGATAGCCAATCCCTGGGATCACCGAGTGCCGCCTCCCCCCCCCCCCCAGATAACCCGAGAAGAGAAAAAAAAACATTTTCCAAGATCAGCTTAGACCAGCCGATAATATCAACCTAACATATCTATATCATGGCTATGACATTTGAATATCGTTGTTTTGAATATAAACGTTAAACCTTAGGCATTGAATCATAGAGAGTCAAGATATTCTTTTGCAGCAATTTCTGAAACAAAAAATCTCGTTTGATTTTTGAAAATAACTTTAAGTTTGGCTGGATTTTGTAAGAAAACCGTAGCCCCTTTTCCTTGAAAACCAGCCATTAGTTGTCTTAACAGCCAACGCTTAGTAACAGTGGACTGACAAAAATCCGGTCTAACAAAAAAACAGCAGCCCTTAGCAGAACGTTTTTATCTGGTCTGGCCAGATCAAAAATAGCTTCTCTTGCAAGAAAGTTATTAAATCTGACCAGAATTGCTCTCGGATACTCTCCCTCTTTAGGTCTAGATTTGGTTTGAAACGGGAAGCGATGAGCACGTTCAACGATCAGAGGCCAGTTCCCGGATGTAAGTTCGGGAAATGCTTCCGAAAAAAGATCGCAAATGAATTTCCGAATATCTGACCCCCCTAAATTTTCAGGAATTCCAAGCACACGCAAATTATTTCTCCGTGATTGATTTTCGATCTCAGCGAGCTTGAAACTAACATCATCCTGTTGTGCTTTGACACTAGCAAGTTCTTTTTTATGAGTGGCAACTTCATCTTCGAGAGAAGATATCCTAGTTTCGGCTTCCAGAACTCTAGTCGTCATGTCAGTACAAATTTTTGTGATACGACGGACAGCATTTTTTACTTTTTGACAAGTACCTTGTGTACGAGCGATCTCAATTTTAGTATCTGATCGGTGGGCCAACATAGTTTGATAGATCATAGAGAGAGTGACTTCCGGAGAGAGATCGGAATCCGGTGCTTCACGGATATCTGGGTCACTTGAAGGATTAGTTTGAACAGATAAAGAATCTGCTGCATCATTAGACTTGTTCCGGATAGGAGGTGCTCTCTTAGCCCTGCCCTTGTGCTTTTTTACTGTCTCACAGGAGACAGGTGACGACTCGCTGGCCTCCGTCTCTTCCCCTGGGCTGGTGTCTTCTGGATAGTCAGCCCAGTCCCTATCCATACTTTCATCAGATGTGAGATCAGACATGGAAAAAAAGTTCTCGTTGGACTCCAGAACAGATTCCTGAGACAAAGTTTCAACAGGTACTGATAGGGGCGGGGCGGATGAAGACAAAGAAATAATCTGAGCATTTATAATAGCGTTAGTGTTCTGAGCCACCCCGTCCCCATCCCTATCCACAGCAGCTTTAGTAGAGATATCTGGAACTACAGCTCCCAGAATGCTGTGCGATGGTGGTCCAGGCGCAGACACAGAATTGAGAGAGCACTGCGCCTCGGGCACAGAATGAGAAACGGCGTTTGAAGATGCGTCTCCAGGTGAGGAGAGAGTCGATACCAATACACTCGGGCCAGCAGCGTTTTTAGCAGCTTGCCTATTAAACAATGCAGGAACTGTTTGGTTAGGAGCCTTACTCGAGACCTCACCGCCTTTGTTAGCAGTTTCCAGCATCTCCACGCCAGCGTTTTTGTTCTTGCCGCTACGCGTGTTGAGCGGCTTTGACTGCTGATTGGGATTTTTCGGCGGCATAGTATATGCAGAGTGAAGCACCGTCTGTCTCGCCCAGCAGAGCAAAGAAATCCGGGTGAGATTGCGTGGTTGAGGAAGCCGAATAATGAGGGGCCACATAGACAGCAACGGAGGTGTTTACGAGCAGCCCTGGTACCGACAGAGTTAGGAAGAGTCCGGTCTAACAAACAAAGGATCAGCAGCAGCAACGGCGGGACCAAGAAACGTGAAGTCCAGGTAGGAAGAACGGAATCGCTCCGGTGATACTCCACGCCGCGCCGCACCGGTAAGTCAAGGCTATTGCTGCAGGAATCAGAAACAGAATCTGGTAGTCAGTCAGTCTCCCATCGGACGTGGGCTCTCCTCGGGTCAGAGATTCTGGGAGTGAGACGGCGAGCAGCTCACACCGCTGGAGTAGCGGTCGCCATCTTGCCCTAAGTTATCAGCCCTCTCTTTTCAAGTCCCTTGTTGTTAATAGATTTCTCAAAGGCATTACTCACCTTTTTCCTCCTATTCCGTTTGTGATGCCGCAGTGGGACTTAAATCTGGTTCTTAAGTTTCTGATGTGCGCTCCTTTTGAGCCGCTTCACCACTGTCCTCTTCGTTTATTAACTTTGAAGACTGCTTTCCTGGTTGCCATCACCTACGCTAGGCGCGTGAGTGAGCTCCAGGCTCTTTCCTGTAAGCCTCCTTTTCTATTGGTTCATCCGGACAAGGTTGTGCTTCACGCTCGTCCTTCCTTCTTGCCAAAGGTTGTCACTGCCTTCCACATTGGGCAGACTATCACCTTGCCCACTTTCTGAGGAAGAGAGGCTCCAACGTCTGGACCCAAAACGTGGGCTTTCATTTTATTTCAGTCGCGCACAACAGTTCCGGGTGGATGATCAGCTCTTTGTTGGCTACGTAGGCACCAAGAAAGGCCGGGCCGGGCTGTACACAAGAGAACTATCTCCCACTGGGTCGTCTTGTGTATCAAAGCCTGTTATTCTCTGGCTAAAAAGGAACCCCCGGTGGAGTTGCTCGCCCATTCTACCAGGGCGACAGCGGCCACTACAGCACTGGGACACGAGGTCCCCCTGCAAGACATCCGTTAGGCGGCCACTCGGGCCTCGTTGCATACTTTCACTAAGCATTATTGCCTTGACAGTCTAGTCCGGAGAGACGACTTTTTTGGCCGTTCTGTTCTCCGTGACTTTCTGGTGTGATCTTGGTTCGCAGACCCACCACCGGGGTTGGTATTGCTGGGGTATCTATTCTAAGGTAAGGGATCTATCACTAACGTGTCTCTTTCAGTTGCACAAGTTACTTACTTGTGTAACGATATATCTGTAAGAGACATGAGTTAGTGATAGATTCCTTACCACCCCACCCATCCTCCCCGTACTGCGAACTGATTTCTAGGGTTAAGGTTATCCCTTTCAGGGCCCTACATTCAATGCCAAAAACAAACAAGAAAACCTCTCCCTAATCATTAATTAGTACATCAGTCATACATCCTAGATACGAAACAGCAACATTGTCCCACAAAGCAAATATTTATTAAAAAAAATGTATTGTATCAAAAAGTTTCGTTTTTTAAAACTATATGTAAGTTCATTTATAGATAAACTTTGCTGTACAGAATTCAAAACAGAGAAACCCCAAAGCAAGAACAGTACAGAAAATATATAGAAACAATATGACACCACAGACCAAACGAGCATCAATCATACCATACATAACCCAATTGAACAGGACATGGATTGTACAGAACACACTAACTAACAAAAAACAATTATCATACACAAAATACAAAAATAATTTCAAGACTGAGAACATCGCCGACGTGCGTTTCGGAGTGGAACCTTTGCCAACAGTTCCTTTGTCAGGGCGCAGCTGATACACTTCACTTTGTAGTCAGAATTTCATCTGTAGATCATGAGCAATTTATATGGCGTGGTATGAGGGGCTCTTGTATCATATTACATTCATGTAAATATACATCATTATGTGACTGCAGCGATGAAGATGCTTGACAGCCCAGCAGGTCGAGTTGTCGTATTGGCATCAGTCAAAAAGGAGGTGCTCTCTTGATAAAGAACATAGCAGTCCCAGAATTTCAATGCTATGTCTCGGGGGAGCAACCAAACCAATTACTTCTGGAATCAGTAAGGGAAGTTCTAATCCGCAGACGTGATTACCGGTGAATCTAAAATCATAGGCATGTGTAGGGAAAGATGATAAATATAAATGTAAAAAGCCTTGACATCTGACACTATGGAAGTCCTGAGCACTTCATGGATGTGGCTTATGTAATTTTATGGGCCGCAGAAAAGGGGTGTCTCTCCTTCTGTCGGGGTCAGCCTAGTTTCAATGCACCAGTGGTCAGTATCTTGCATGGCTCTGCGTTCCTGGTGCGGGAAGTCGTGTACAGAACTGACGTCCGCACGCTCCTTCGACGTCATCTCGGCGACTATGTCGCCAACGACGTATGTGGAGCCATACAACGACGCCTACCGATGCGCAGGAGTACTGCTGATGAAAACTTTCCGGATCCAGTCTGACGCCTGGGGATATTCTAAGGTAAGGAATCTTATCACGAACTAATGTCTCTTACAAATATAGCGTTACACAAGTAAGTAACTTGTGCACCACGGAGCTTCAGTTTTGAACTTCACTGTTTATGTATTAATAAATTCAGTTAGTTCAGTAGTCATGCTCATGTAATATTTATAAAATGTAATGTTTTTTGTCCCTGTAGAGGGTGAGTTATACAACTGTATTAAAATTGAAGGTGACTTCCATGCTTCCTTAGCCGAATAGAGATGCTATTTATATTTTGAATGCCGTATTGTTTTATTTTTTAAGGCATAGTACAGTGTATTCATTAGATTTAGGCCAAATGTCAATATTACCATGCAATGTTTCTCTTTACCTGTCAGATCACAGGAACCGCATAGTTTCTCTCTCTAGAAAGATATAAAGTTTAATTAATTTGGGGATGAGCTAGACTTTTTGTCGGACTCTCATAGAAGTAGACTTTATTTCGAAACCTTATTTACCTGATACTTAGTTTTTAGGACTTCCTCTGGCCTTCTTAGGAAAAATACTCCATGATAATTTTTTCTATCATTCTGAGCTTAGAATTTCCAGGTTCTCTCCTGCCTTTCTAAGCAGCCCTTATGACATGTTTCTTGGTTTGCTTCAACTTTATGCTGGACCGTATTTTGTGGAGCTATTTATTAGATTAAGACTTAGTTTCTTCTGCCAAATGATTTTTATGTTCGTGCTATTTGATATGATTTGACTTACTAATGCCTTTTGCCTTCTGCTTGGATATTTTAATGTAATAAACCTTCATGGTTTGTACTTTGAAATCCTGTCTCCTGTGGCTTTTCCTGAATGAATTTTCTTTGGCCTCTGGGTAAATGATATGTTAATTGTAGGGCTTTCATCTGGAATAAACACACACAGCCCTGATCGATAAATCAGGCCGTTTACTGCTGTAAAGCACTAACACTGTTGAGGGAAGAAGTCCAATAACGATTTGCTTCCACATTCTATATTCATTTGTTCATAGTGGAGGATGTTTGGATACTTGTTATGTAACCTTAGCTTCTCCTAAAACGTAGATATTATTTACTTGAATTTTGTTTTCTACATATCGATCTGCCAAGGGACTCTATCATGAAGTACAACTTTTGTAGCATGGTGTTCCTCTTTATGTAGTTCCTTTTACTTGCAAGTTAACTTAATACCCGTTAACTGGGTGTTGTCCTACAATGGAGGTCATTTAAACTGCTGGAAACAACTTGCAATGTAACCATATTGAGCCGTTTTATGCCTTTATTTGCTGAACTTAGTTTTTCATCTATTTTGCTTCCGATCCTTTGTTTTCACTTTACTGCCAGAGGACTTCCTTTCCACTTCCTTCTTAGTATTCTTCTAGTAAACTTTGCACTTAGAGTTTGATGAAAAAGGTGGCACCTTCTAGGTGCTCTTGTCGCAGCAACTGAGGAGTGAAGTAGTAATTTTCATTTATTAGACCATCTCAAAAACCTCTAGTGAAAACCATCTATTTTAAGACACTGGGATAGAGCATTACAGATCAATTATAGCAATATATTTTCTGATTTCAGTTGTGGAGTTTTTAAAAGCACTTTTTTGTTTTTTTCTTTCAGCGGAGGACACGGGAAAAGCTTATGAATGTGCTTTCATTGTGTGGTCCAGAATCTGGAATTCCCAAAAATCCATCCGTAAGTGCTCCAAACACGCAACAGTGTTTTCTGTGTAGATTGGAAGTAGATTTATAATTGCTTACACCTTCACTGTTTGAACATTGATCAAATATTTAAGTTGTTTATTTCTTCCTTCATTCTTAGGTGATTTTCTCTTCTAATGAGGACCTTGAAGTTGGAGACCAGCAGACTAGCCTCATTTCTACCACAGAGGAAATCATTCAAGAGGAAGAATCTGCTGTGGAAGATGCAGGCAGTGAACAACAGTTTGGTGTTTTTAAGGACTTCGACTTTTTAGATGTGGAACTCGAAGATGCAGAGGTGAGATCATGTGGTTTTATATCACATTATTATTCTAAGGTTGTTTATGTGGTAAGTGTGGACATCACATTAGGGTTTTATACCATAGGTCAGTATGGCAAACACACAATCCCATAGTACTTTTCACTGAACAGTGTGCACAATACGTGCCAAAATATGCAGATGTAGCATGACCAATATTGTATTCTCTAACACTGTGTTCTCTAGAAATTATAATCTCAAATGTAACTATAAAAACTATTGTGCATCACAGAGGGCTACAGAAAACAGTTATATTGGAGTTTTGTAAATACATTCTAGATCTGTGATTCCAAGTATTATGTGATAGTCTGTCTCCCTCAAGTTTAGCAGTCCTTATCTCTTTAACCAACTTGGTGGTTAGATTATTTAAGCTAGCCCCAGGTATGAACGTCTTGCTATAGAAGGTTCAATGGGGAGTAAGAGTGTCTCCCACCATAAAAAAAAAATCCTCACCTTAAAATGAGAAGATAAGTAAAAGAAGCTGTATAAACGCAACCGTATTTGAGGGAGTATTTTGTGTCTTAATGATATCTGAACTGTTCAAGTACATAACAAGCATATTCAACTGTCCTAGTTATGGATAAATGTTCAATTTATGAGAAACACCATAAATTGAGCAAAAATAAAAAACATAGTAAATCTGGGAGATCAAAATTACCTCCTACACCATATGGATTATCAAGGTGGAGTTAAATTGTTTAGAAGTTACATTAGTTACATTAGAATCCTGACACCAACATATGTACCTTGTTATGAGTCATGATTTATACAACCTCCATCAGTCCAACGGATTTTATCTGTGGAGGCATATGGCTAATGTTCATACTGTAGTTTAACATCCTGTAGCAAGAGATCTTCCAGCATGAACTTAGAAAGATGACATTTAAATTGCAGCTTTTTTTTCTGGTGGATTTTTCAGACCACAACATTGATACCTATAGATTATTCCCAGGTGCCAGACAGAATCCCACGTGCACATATAGGTGGTGCCTTTGGGCTCCCCAACATCTTTGCGCTGCCCCCGAAATGATAAGCGGAGCTACATAAATGCATAGATCCACGGTGCCTTCAGTTCTTTTATTTCCATGCTCTTTAACATTGATCGGAAGCTCTACTCTCCACTTCACCAGTTTTGCCAATACCTTAATTCCACATAGACTATGTGTTGGGGAAAATATCTTCTCTTTGTTACTGCAGAAAGCAGATGTTGGTCATGCACCTTCATTACTTTTTTTGTTTGTGGTGAAAATTTGAAGATGTGTGACAAATGATACCTGATAAGCCTGATATCGATCAGAGAGCGGTTAACGAAACTCAAGAGGTGGTTTCAAAACAATGATCCGTCTCCAATTCTGAAGGCTGTTTCTGCTCCAAATCATGGGGCTGCTCCCACAGTAGAATCCCAGACTCCGGGCCTCATTACGATCTTGGCGGATGTGATACTCTGTGACAAATATCACGGATATCCCATCAGCTGTATTACAAGTTCTACAGGATATAATGGAACTTGTAATACAGCAGACGGGATAGCTGAAAGAGACTAGTTATAGATTCCATACCTTTAGAATTACCCCCCCGGTGTCAAACTGAATCCAGAGATTTTTTTTCTTTAGCAGTACCCCTACGCGTTGGTAGGTGGCGTCGGTCGACTCTGCGTTCGTCGTTGGCGTCGTGGTCGCTGGAATGACATTGCAGTGTCTACTTAGACACCACCCATGCACGCTGACGTCAGTTCTTTCTTTTTCCGCAGCAGCCTAGCGCAGATCCAGAGAGAGCTTGCCCCTTAGTCACTTTTTGACTAACCTTTTTTGACTTTTTGTTGATGCCTTTTTCGAGTCTTTGACTCCTGGTGCACGAGGGATGTCCCTTCTCCAAACCGGATTAAAGCCTTGTGACTCCTGTCACAAGCTGATGTCTGTCATGGATCCGCACCTCGTGTGCCTCTAATGCCTGGAGCGCGACCACGACCCGAAGTAGTGTTCCGACTGTGGGGCCATGAACCTTTGCAGGAGCGGTCCGGAAAGCTTCTGGAGTCCCGGCAGTCGGATCCGCCCCGCTCAAGGTCCCGGTCGAGAGGAAGGTCTCGAAACCGGTCGCGGGGCCACCATCATCATTTCCTCTAAGTCTTTGTCTTCGGGTAAGTAGAAGCACAAAAAGAAGGCGAAGAAGCACAGTCGCTCTTTGCCTTCGCCCGTGGGACCCGGAGTGTTGTCACACTCCGGTCCATCCTGGGAGCCTGCTTCTGGGACGGCTCTGCGTGTGCCTCCCTTTTCTGGAGCCGGAGCGACCCCTGCCCAGCTTCCAGTTTTTCACGAAGCGCGTCACAGCATCTTTGGGCAGCCCGTCTCCGCCGGCGTGCCTTCAGGCCCCGTGGGCTCGGCTGGGGGCCCTGAGCCTCTGATGCCGACAGCTCTGGCTTCGGCGCTAGAGGGCCCGAGGGTCCAGGCCTCGATCCGGATCGGTGCTGGTCAACCTCACGGTACCTTCCCCGGCACTGATTCCAGTGGGGACGCCCCAGACGTCAGTTGTGCCCCTGAGGCGTCGACCCCAGCCTCACCCCCGACTTGGACACCGGACCCTGGTCGCTCGACGTCCGTACCGGCGCCGGAAGGTACTTTTGCACCGCTGTTCATTCCTGAGGCTCCTTTTTACCGTGAGCGACAACCAGAAGAGGATGAGGAGGACTGGGAGGGGTCTGCGGACCCTTTGGCTGACTAGCTTGAAGAGCCGGACTGATGGCAGGAACTGGGTGATGCCAGTGGTTTGGATACCCCCCCCCCCCCTCGCTTGCCATGGCTATGGAGCAGGGAGCTTCATAAGCAGTGGTGTTGCATGGGGTGGCTGAGGCCTTGGTCCTTGAGCTTCCTATGGTTGCAGTCAGGACTAACCACCTGACAGAGGTACTTCAACCGGCAGTGCGCTCTAAGGAACACCTTCTGCCTTTTAATGAAGCCCTCACCGACGTTCTTTTGGGCACTTGATCCAAGCCCAGCACAGAGGCTCTTTTGGACAGGGGGATTGCCCGACGCCACTGCCCAGCCCCGTGCAACCCACTTTTCCTCTTCCAACACCCAACCCCCGAGAGCTTGGTGGTCTAAGCCTCGTCCTCTAAGGGCGCATTCCCTACTGCTCCCCCGATAGGGAATCCAAGAAGCTGGACCACCTTGGGAAGATGTTTTCTTCCGCCAGCTTAGCGCTGCGGTCGTTGAACACTGCATGCCTCTTGGGCCGTTATAGCCATACGATGTGGGATACGGTTGCACAAGTGCTGCCACAGTGCCTGGAGGAGGCCCGGGCAGTTCTCACCCACACAGTGGCAGAGGGTCGAGATGCAGCTAAGTTCACCATCAGATGTGGGCTGGATACCGTCGACCATCTGGGCAGAACGGTTTCCACGTCAGTAGCCTTGAGGCGCTCCGCCTGGTTGAGGACGTCTGGTTTCTCTGGGGATGCCCAAAACACCCTACTGGACATGCCTTTGATGGCCGTCGCGTTTTCAGTGACGAAATATTAACAACATCTGTCAGGCAGTGACATGGGCATCTCTGCACTTGTTCACAAAACACTACTGCCTGGACAGCCAAGTCTGGATAGGCGGCTTCTTTGGCCGTTCTGTTCTCCTGGACTTTCTGGTGTGAACTTGGTTCTCAGACCCACCTCCGGGGTTGGTAGTGCTGGGGTATCTATTCAGAAGGTGTGGCATCTATAACTAATTGTCTCTTTCAGGTGAGCAAGTTACTTACCTTCGGTAACGATATATCTGTAAGAGCCATAGATTAGTTATAGATTCCTTACCGCCCCACCCATCCTCCCCGTTCTGCAAACTGACTTCTAGGGTTAAGGATTTCCTTTGAGGGCCCTAGTTTTTGTGCACTAGTGGTGAGGGTCTTGCATGGCTCTGCGCTTCTGGCGTGGAAAGTAGTGTACAGAACTGACATCAGCGCGCAAGGGCGACGTCTAAGTAGCTGCCGCAACATCATCCCGGCGACCACGACGCCAACAACGAATGCCGAGCCGACGGACGCCACGTTTCGACGCGCAAGGGTACTGCTAACGAAAAAATTCTCCGGATCCAGTCTGACTCCTGGGGGTAATTCACAGGGTAAGGAATCTATAACTAATCTGTCTCTTACAGATATATTGTTACCGAAGGTAAGTAACTTGTTCAACAGCAGTAGTAAAACTACCATAGGCTCCTATGCAATGAACAGTCAATGCAATAGCCTATCCATTTTGTATTGTAAAAAGAACCAAAATTTACTTGCCAATCAGGCGACGGCACCCTGTAGAACACTCCCAAGAGAGACTAGGTTCCTCAGATTTTCTACCGCATGTCGTTGAAAGGGAATCTCCTTGAGCTGTGCTCAGGGTCTTCAACTTTCCATATTAATACTCAAAATGTCGGATACTTCAAAGAAAGGTCTCTTCAGGTCGTGTGGGACATGTTGTAAGAAGAGGTTGCATGCTGAGCATTCCCATAAGAACTGTATCTGTTGTCTCTCCACTCAACATAAGGTAAAAGACTGCATGATTTGTAGGACTTTTTCAACCAAAACCCTTAAGGACAGAGAGGGTAGGTTGTTGATTTGGCTTCAGAGACTGAAAAATAAATCTGATGTCGTCTCTGAGGATGAGAAGAGCTCTTCCTCACAGGCTTCTCAGGAAGCATCTAAATGGAGAGAAAGATCTCATGAATCTCTTGAAGTTTCCAAGAAAAAGGCTTCTAAAAAGTATCGTCAGAAAGATGCCGGCACCTCACTAAAAGGAAAGCGTTAATTTCTTACTGAGGAGAAAGCCATCTTACGCATAAACATGAAAAACAATCTTAAGAACCATCCATGACGATTACAGTCTCTAGAAAGCTTATATCGTCGATAGCGTTACCATCTGTGTCCCCCCTCAATGCAAAAATCACCATCTGAACCTACCTCGGCGGTGTAGAAGCCTTCGTTGTAGCTGGAAGCGTCGTCGGGGGGGGGGGGGGGGCGATGTAGTTTTCGACGACGGATACGACTACGCTGTCGATGATGTGTGGTCCCCACCCTCCGACGCCGCTTCTAGCGATGACCAAGGTTTCTATACTGCCGACGACCTCCTCTTTATTGACAACTGCTTCCGCATCATCGACTATGGTGACAACGATTTCTTCTTCTGCACGATCATGTCCTCGTCGACTACACAGACACCGCTGCCGTTGACGAAGCAGGCGGTGCTGTATCCCACTCCTGATCGTAAGCGGCCATCAAAGTTGCAACTAACACCTATATATCCGTCTACGATGTTCTCGTTGATGACACCATCAGCAAGCCATTTTTTCCAGAATCCTGCAGTGGTCCTCACCTTTACCACCTTCAACATTTTTGTAGGAATCTGATGATGATAGAATGTTTGGTCCTGCTCACATTCCCTCTCAGCTTCATGTTAAGTATCAGAACGTTGATGAGGATGACTATGAAAGTTACTATCAGCGGGAATATAGCCCTCCACATGCAAAAATGCAATACGTGGAGCCTGTTAGTGAGCCCATGGTCCACCTTCCTGTGGCTTTGGTTCAAGACCTGCAGGTCATGCTACATTACTACCGCACTATTTTTCCTTCAACAACTGCTCCTCCACCTCCACCATCAACTGCACCTTTACCACTGGGTTCTCCTCCACCTCTTCCCATGCTTCCATGTGTTATTCGCAAACTGAAACAGATATCCCTCACACTAATTCTAATCGCTCCAACATGGGCCAGACAACCATGGTACACAACACTACTGGAGATGTCGGTGGTACCACATCAAATGTTACCTAACCAACAAGATCTTCTCATGCAAAACAAAGGAGCAATACTGCACCCAAATTCTAGATCTCTCAATCTTGCGATTTGGCTCCTGAAGTCTTAGAATTTGGATCTCTAGACTAACCAAAAGATTGCATGTATATCCTTATAGAGGCAAGAAGACCCACAACTAGAGCATGCTATTGCACCGGGGCCATTGGGGGAGACAACTACCCCAAAGATACAACGCGGCCGGCATGCCGGCACCGACGTTGCCTGTCTGCACCTGGAGGTGCTACTTAACAGTCATGGGCCTCCCGCAGTGCGGGAGCCCATTTCTTTTTGCACCATGGCCATTGGGGGAGACCACAACCCGCAGGATACAACACAACAGTGCCGGCATGCCTCCACCGAACACTGCCTGTCCGTGCCTTGAGGCACTACCTAACATTCACAGGCCTCCCGCAGCGCCGGCGTACCCGGGCCAAGGGCGGGCACGTCTGCGCCCGTCAGCGACAGGAAAATGCAGGGCATGCCAAACCCCCACCCCCCCCCCTTGGCTCCATCTCTCTGTGTTGGCTTGCGGGTGAGACTTTTTTAACTAAATTAAAACTATTAAAAACTCACCTGTTCCCGGTTTGAGATGACATGCGCTGGGTGCTGCTCCGATCTATTGACAGCGCTGGGATGCCCAAGGGTAACCGTGCGCGGTATAAAACTCCAAATAATAATAATAACTAAATACCGCCTAACGGCATTCATCTCTTTCCTCTCCCTGGAATTGGCATCTACCCAAGTACTTTGACAAATCCAATCTAGTCACCCGATAATAACTGCTCCTGATTGCACCGGGCGAAAAGGGAAATACTCACCGTGAGATCACCAGTCTTATTCTTCTGATCATTAGAGCATTTGTGGCTTTTATTTTTATACTCAAAGGGCTTTGGGGTTTACCTGTGACATTTATTCTTAACATGAATATTGAAGCCCTAATTATTTAACTGTCTGTCTACAATTGGACTATTAAGCAAGCTCTCTCAAGGTGCTGAGTGCAGCATAGTCACGTGTTTGTTGGCTATTAAAATCCACCTTGTTCTCCTCCTTGTTCTATTTACCATTTTGGCCATTCTTAACTATTTTTATATTTCTTATATCTGATTGTACAGGTTATATTTCAATTTGGGCCACCAACTTTAATTGACCGGATTTTACAGAGGGCTATAGGGGTGGTTAGCACTGAAATAGAGCTCACTGTGAGGCGCTTGTCGCTCACTCCTGACATATGCATTCCAGTGTCTGACCTATGGACTCCGTAAATTGCCACCCCAGCCCCTTTAGCTAATCCCCCACACCAGAAGCTGCACCAAAAAAAGTAGCACGTAATGGAGAAATACCATCAGCATTCCAAAGAACAGGAAGCGTAAACAAGTACCTTGGGTGGGAGCTAAAAGAAAGAAAATAAGTGAGGCTCCATTATCCAGTCCAGAGTATTGTGAGAAGTCTGACTCAAATACAAGTTGTCCCTCGCTTATTAGATTAGACACTGATTATCCTACCTGGGCACTGAATCTGTTGACTGGCCTACAGAACCAACTAAGAGCTATTGTAAGGGAAGAACTCGCCACCCTACTCAATCGCCTAGATAAAGTGGTAACAATGGGGAAAAGTGGACAAGTAAATTCCAATACAAACACCACCCATGTAGCAGCAAGGGGGATTGATTCTGGCTGCCAGGTGGACGCTCTAAACCGGATATCTTCAGACGGGTTTGGTGTGCAGAGCAATCTAGATCTCACCACAACCCGAGAGATAAGGTACCTGAATGTCAACAATCATCAGGCATGCACGAGCTTCAACTGCGAGGCTGGGAGCAAAATTGTAGTACCCCCAAAGAGAGGCGTGGATAAAAACAGCCCCCATCTACATGGACCCATGGAGACTGCGAGTGAGTTGGTGAAGGACAAAGACATTGTTGGTAGGCCTAAAGTAGTGAATTTACCAACCATAAACTTACCCCCTGCCTGTTCCCCGTACGTAGTTATATTGGCAGGAGTTTAAAAAATGACCAGAGTGAAACACAGCTCGACCTTAGGAACAAATGCCTGTTCTGGTTAGTGAGGCACAGGCAGTTTGACTACGGCAGGGCAGGGAAAATCATAATGGTCTACAGAGTTGGCTGGGTGGAAAACCAACAAAAATCAGTGCAAGGGGACTGTGTAGTTATACATTTTAAAAATCCCCAAATTGTGGGTAGCCTACTCAATCAGAAAACATGCCACCAGGAGCCACCCACAGGCATTAGGCCTTTTCCACTGGGCTTTTTTTACACTCGCTACCAAATCTCACCTAGGGCCCACATTACCCCAGAGCCATGCAGATGGCCATTAAGCACCCCCCTCCCCTCCTCCGACCCTTCTTGTTTAACATACCAGTAAATAATAGATTTGGGGTTCTGGAGGAGGTAGATTGACAAGTAGTGACTCTGACTCTAGACGGGAAATCCTCAATGCAGTGGTCGGACATAGAATTGGACGAGTTTAGTGGGGATCATCTTACCCAGATAGTATGTCCTGGGCTAGGGGCAACAGACAAGGAGCACCAATTAGTCGCATCCCAGACCATTGGACCAGAAGGAGTAGGGGTACAATTGCCAGGAGCACTTCTTGCCCCATTACCTGCTCCCCTGAGTAAAACACCGAGAGAAGGCTTGTCTACGAGGCTATCAGATGACCAGTCCACTATTCAAATGAGGGAAACCCAAACTTCTAACACCAGTACACTTGAGTGCATCTCTAGAAAGAGCACACAAGGTCACAAATGAGGGTCTTATCCTGAAACGTTGCTGGACTCAAAAGTAAAAGTAAACTGTCCTGCCCAGACTGGGGGCTTTTTTGGACAAATATGATGTATGCATGTTCCAGGAAACCTGGGCTTGGGAAGACCATCTGAGGGCAGGCTTTGCTTCATTTAATATCCCAGCTACCTCGGGGGGAGGGGTAGACCATCAGGGGGTTTAACTATTTGTGTTGGTTCACATTTGGGCTGCAAAGACGAACAGTTGACTACCCCTTCAAATGACATCCAGTGTGTCGTACTAACCTTTTCTTCAAAGATACAAATTGCCTTTATCAATGTCTACTCTCGGCCTGTTAGCCTTAGCCAGGAATCTGTAAAATTAGATCAACTGAGCCTCTTTATCCCCACTGTTGATCCAAGCATATGGTTGATTGTAGGGGGTGATTTCAACTGCCAATTTGAACCCCTCACTGATTTAACTATTACCACCCCCAGCGAGGAGGACCTCCAATGGCTAATCCCAGATCCAAAAATCCAACCTATTAAAGCCTGTTTCCCGTTGGCACTCCAGATTAATTCAATTACATTAACCCACTCCCTAAGAGCGTGCAATCGCCGCACAAAATCGGACATGCCGGGACAGTTAACATTCAACAGATTAGGTCAGTCGTTCCTGTTGGATTACATTTTAGTGGAGACTAGACTATGGCAAAGGGTTTGTGATTTTGCTGTCGTAATGCGGCTGGACAGTGATCACAACGCTTTCACCATGGATCTAGAGATGCCGAATCTGCGTCATATTAATTCTAAGGCCACTTGCACACCCCAGGACAGTGGATTAATACTCTCAAATAATAGAAGGTGAATTAGGTGAGGGCAAATCCAACAGTCACTCCACAAGATGACTACAGTATATCATTCAGTAATCCCGATACTAATAAAAATGTGGGAGGCCACAATTGCAGAGGGTTGCAAAATTGCACACAGCATTAACATCTAAATTGGTAGACATATTCTACCCAGAGGTACCTCATAGGGCGAAGAGATAGCCTAAACAGTCCTGGTTCAATACCAAATACCGAAAAGCTAAGCGGGCTCTAGTGGAAGCCATTATAGCAAAGGACAAGCATCAAACCAAACTGAATCGAGTGCTGTATAAGGACAGCTACCAGCAAGCAAAAAAGAACTGGGAATTGGGACAGATGGGGAGGCCCTTAAATCTGCCTTATTTAATAAAGAAATGAAGGTTTTCTTGACCATGGTTAGCCCAGGTGATACTGAAGGGAAGCCAGCCATTGAGCCGAATATAGCATCTTAAGCATCGGAGACTCATTTCCAGCCCCTATATACTTCCAAGGAAGCTGTGGCCCAAACATATGAATCTGCCATAATCTTCACCGAGTTCGCCCAGGAGGCTGCCCCAGGGATCACCATGTCCGAGGTGCTAAATGCAATCAACAAGTTTCCCTTCAACAACGCGCCGGGTTTGGACAAACTTCCGGGGGACCTCTTTCGGGGGAATTAAAAATTTGGGGACCGTACCTATGGGTCTTATTCGATGCCATTATGAATGGCGTGGACCCCCTGATACCATGCTTGGGGGGAAAATTGTCCCTGTCCTCAAAAAGGGCTTACCTCTTCTACCCACTAATTATAGGCCGATCATTTTGATCCATGTTACCCAGAAACTCTTTGCACGGGTACTTCTTGACCGCCTTCAGGCGTGGATGGAAGAACAAGAGACCCTGAGCCCCTACCAAGCCTTATTCAGAAAAAACACCTCTACCGTCAACCAGATATTTAGACTCCAACTTCTTTTCAGGAAAACGGTGACAATAGAGGGTGACAGCCCCTACTAAATATTTGTGGATCTGAAGTCGACTTTTGATCTCGTGCCAAGGGACAAACTATGGGGTGTACTTGGAAATCTGGGGATCCCCCACTACCTCCTTAGCATTTTGATGAGGCTGCATGCAGGTAATTTTGCCCAAGTGAGATATGGAAAACATGGTGAATTAACCCCTCCCCCTCCCCCCCCCCCCCGCGCTTTCAGGGTAACAAAGGGGTTGGCAGGGGTGTGTTCTCGCACCTACTTTATTTTGTTTATTCATTAATGCACTGGTTGACTAACTCAGAAAGGTCAAGGATAATGATGCCCTTAAGTTAGTGTCTGGTAAGGTTCCAGCAATGATGTTTGCTGACGACAACCTTTTACTTTCAAAATCGCCAATGGGAATCCAGAGGATTCTCAACAGCTTTGTTGCCTTCTGCAAAACCAGGGGGTTGGAGATTAATACACAGAAAATAAAATGTATGGTCTTCAATTCTGCCAACAAGTCTCACTTTAACCCCTCTCTGAACGGCACAATGCTTGAAAGAGTGTCGGTCTTTGACTACTTAGGTGTCACCTTGACAGAAAACCTGGAGTGGGGGCTGCAAATGGCCAAAGCAAGCCTCGAGCTGGTCAGACTGAAGGAGGAATTGCAAAATTGTACAGAACTTCCATACACAAACCAGCCGGGCCAATAGCTGGAATCTACAAAGTACAAGCAAGGGATGCTTCATTATATGGGGCAGAACTATGGGAGCATTGTTCCGCTAGCAGCCTGAACAAGGTAGATAATTTCATGAGGCAGTTGTTGGGTCTCCCCCCAGCACACTTCTCACCCCTTACGCCTGGATCAGGGCATTAGGCCCATTAGGGAAAGGATTGTCCTTAGACCCGTAACTTTCTGGCGTAGATTGTGAGTGACCCCGGAACTGGCCATCTATTGGTCTGAGCTTAAAGAGCTGTTGAGTCTCCCGGGTATTAGTAAAATACCTTGGCTTGTATACATAAAGGATTTTTGTAACAAGCTGGGTAAAGCAGGCCTGTGGAGCACTCCTGAAGAATCGTGCCTTTTAATCTGGCGGTCAGAATTGGTAAAATCCTTCAGAAGGCATACTTTTGCCGACATCCTGGGAAGCTTGTCCTCCGGCCGTCTGACAGCCGAATTCTTAAAAATCAAAGACAAGTACATTATGGATTCTTTCCTGGATGACATCCAACCAACTCTGGCAAGGAAATTGTATGTGCAGTTTAGATTTGGGTCCATGAGACCGAAATAAAGTTATGAAATGGAGTGGAGAAACTTTGTTGATTACTGCCATTAAAGAGACGTTAATCCTATACAAGCATCACCTCAAAACCTTATATGTTACATACTTTATTTACAAAATGCAGATTTGGTTGTGCTCTATTAAAATACATCATACATCACTAGCTGCTGCATAACTTCAAAATGGAGTACGATCCCCTCTATTTAGAATTCTTGTAATTAAAACTTTTTTACAAGGACTTGAACGAGTTATTCCACCTTGAGCACCACCTACACCAATGTGAAGTCTAAATATTGTGCTAACAAGGTTAATGGGTGCACCATTTGAACCATTGCGTACATGTCAATTTCATTTCTATCATGGAAACTCACTTTTCTTATTGCAAATACCTCACTCAGAAGAGAAGGAGAAATTCAAGCATTGACTTTAGAAGAACCATGTTTTCAAGTACATAGAGACAAAGTGGTTCTAAGAAATAACCCAAATTGCTTACCTAAAGTAATATTACAATTTCACATGGCACAATCTATAGGTACCTGTATTCATCCCTCACCAGAATCAGTAGATGAAAGAGCATTACATATATTAGATGTCAAAAGAGCACTAATGTTCTATATAGACAGAACCCAATCTCCGCAATATTCGACAACTATTTGTGTCGTTTTCAAAACCACATAAGGTTAAAGCAATCTCTAAATCGGGTATTGCACGTTGGATAATTAAATGTTTCCTAACATGTTATGGTAAAGGCAAAGGAACACTCCCTATTCTACCAAGACCCTACTTTACACACAAACAAGGGGCTTTTATGGCATTTATAGGGAATGTTTTCATAGCTGATGTATGTAAATCAGCTACATGGACTACTTCACATACATTTACAAAACATTATTGCGTAGAAGTTGTGGCAAGACAACAAGCAAATGTTGGTCCATCAATACTACATACTTTATTTCAAACAAATGCACCAAGCACAAGTTAATCACCGCTTACAAGGAGAACTGCTTTGTAGTCTATGCTAAGCATGTGTATCTACAGTCACACATGCCATCAAACGGTGAATGTTACTTAGCCAGTAAGCATCTTTTGTGGCATGGTGTGCATTTATATACATATAGCATACATTCAGTACATGGTTATCTCTATAGCATATGCTATCATTTCATTCCATTTTTACCTGCCAAATGGAAAACAATCTAACAATGGAGTCTGTGACCATGCGCAGTGCAAGCAAGAGGAGTCACTACTAGAGCTCGTGACTCGACGAACTTCTTCCAAGAAAAACAACTTGCACATTTCCAAGCCCAAAACTAGATGGCTGACCTATGCCAAGCATGTGAATCTACAGCACCACATACAACAGATTCTTACTGGGTAAGTAATGTTATATATATTTATTACTGGCAGTCGCCAATAGGTAGTTTTAATTAGGACCTAGTTTCCATAGGAAGATTTTTTTTGTTTTGATATTATCTTTGGTGCAGTTTGACAAATCTTCACAACTTTTTTAAACTAATACAACGCTCACTTCAACTGGTGTCTGGAAAGTTGCGGTTGTCTTAAAGAAGTGTTTTCCCATGTTCGAGAAAGAGTGGGGTGCCTAAACGCGTTTTCCCCATGTTAATTCTAATAGGGTTTGTTAACACTACATCCCGAACCACTGAACGGAATTGCACCAACTTCAGCAGAAATCTAGATCATGGTCTAGAGAGGAGCCTTTTGTAATTTGGTGTAAATCTGTTCATTCGTTTTAGAGATATTAACCAAAAACCAAATATTTATATTTAGGGGCTTGAGTCCTCAGAGGATCTGATAGTCCCCGTTTTGAAATCTGATTGACTGTCAGCACTGCATCAAGGAAGTTTTGGCAGCCATCTTGGGACTTGGTGTCGGAAATAAAAAGTGTAAAAATAATAAAAGGGGGCAGAGTGGGAATACCCTAACCCCGTAGCCCTGGTCCTGGGACCACACCAGGGCAAAAAGCATTTTTTTTTTTAATTGTTAGGTGGAAATCGCAGCTGGATCCGCAATTCCTGTGAAAAAGTGCAGGTTCCAGTACTTGCGAAAACATCTCCCAGGTAGGCCAAGTACTGTGAGCATTTAAAACAGAAAAAAAAGATTAGGGGCGCACCCCCTCCCCCCCAGGCTCTATGAGCTCTGAGGACCACCACCTGCCCAGGGCTTAATCTTTCTAAATGGAGGGGGGGCCGCATGGACCCCTTTCCTAGGCTCTGTAAAAGCCCTTGGGACCACCACCTCCCTGGGGTGATAAAATAGCCTAGTAAAGGGGGTCTGTGGGTGGCCCTGTGGACCATCACCACCCGAGGCCTATCTAATATATTAAACTGGGAGGTTGTCCACACAGCTCCCCTCCTGGGCCAAATATGGTCATGGAGGCCACCACCTCCCTGTGGCAGGCCCGTGAAAGAAGGGGGTGCGCGGCCCCCCTCCTGGAGCCAATAATGGCCCCGGGGACCACTCTCCAGAGCCAGCACCTGCTATGTCCCGGGGTGCCCATCCCCAGGACACAGCTGTTTGCTCTGCATTGGCGGAAGCTGTGACAGCTCCAGCACAAACTCCTTTTGCCAGAATTATGAACAGCTTACCAAAAGGGCCCCAGTTTACCGGGATTTTGGTGATGAGGAATATGAGGACATCTCTACCAAACAAAGAAGTACTTCATATAGCTAAGAGGAAGTACTCTTGTTAGTGGAGATTCACCTCTTAGTTGTCTCATTGTTCTCTCTATAGGAGGACACATGTTATCACAGATGTTTTGATAGACTCCGTACAAACAATCACATTGTCGAAATGCACACAAGGTCACTGGAGACATTTTCTTGTGGTCCATTACACATATGTACTGTAGCATACGCAATGGACATTTACCCCACGAGGTAGCAGTTACTAATTAACCAAAAGAAAGTACTCCACTAGAGTAGATATTTTGTACAAAATTGTGGACTCATGTTGGATAAATGGGCAGGTCCGGTTCCGTTGTGGCCCAGTCACAAACACAGCTACTGACAACCCACTTAGACACCCACACACTCAGGCGCTCACACACCCGCTCACACACCCACCCACACACCCACTCACACACCCACTCACACACCTACTCACAGACCTACTCAAAGACCCAGTCACATTGACAGCCACTCGGGCACACTCACAGCCACTCACAGACCCATTCAGACATGTATGCACCCACTCACAGACCCACTCAGGCATGTACACCCACTCTGACCCACTCAGAAACTCATGCACCCAATCGTAGAATCACTCATACTCTCGCACTACCACTCATAGACCCCATCAGACATCCACGCACCCACTCAGACTCATTCAGTCACTAACACACCCACTTACAGACCTATAGAGCCCCTCGCAGACCAATACAGCTACTCACACACAGACCTATACAGCCACTCACAAACACACACATTCTCAAAGGTTATAGGTAGGAAATAAAATTCAAAAAACTTGAAAACTCACACACAAAAAAACAAAGGTTACAGGAACGTTATAGTTAGGAATTAACATTAAAAAGCCTTTGAATTTCACTGAAAAAAACTAAGATTACAGGGACATTATGGTTAGGCTAGACTTTACTCTTACAAAACCATTTGAGATGTTATCAGTGATGTCACTGACCATGTAATGAGTGAAGTAATATGTGAGGTCATAAGCAGTGCATTGCAGGGGGTGTAAGTTATAGTTAGCGAAGGTAACTATAACTGCTGAATTTCTACGGGTTTGTAGGAGTGAAATCTGAGCCTAACTTTAACGTCCTTGTAACCTCTGGTTTATTTTGTGAAAAAAAATTATATATATATATTCCACAATGTGATCCAAAAGGTTTGATGCGCTCGCCAGCAGGTGCTCAGCGTGGGGGCCGGATCCTGGCCCTATATGCCATATGTATTACAAAAGACGCGGCACTCTGGAGTCAAATCTGGATAGATTTATTCATCAACACTCAACCAACGCGTTTCAGCCCTCTCACGGCTTTGTTCACACTCGCTATTGTCTATATGTATAGTACATTTACTAATACACAGCAAGTTTTTAAGATGTAAGCAGTCTCATGATGTTAACATGTTGTGTTTGTCTAGTACGACTGTATTGGCTCTGTTTTGGCTATAGTAAAAACCTGCTGCATGATAGTAAATGTACTATACATATCGACAATAGCGAGTGTGAATAATTGGGAACAGTTCTCAATGCGCAGAATTGCACTTTAATTAATTTTTCAATTATTTGTTATGTCGCATGATACTATATCACGGTACAATGCAAATTAGCGTAATCCTCCACTGTGAAAACTCATAACAGTAATATGTCCTTTTTGTAAATATAAGTTGCAATGACTCTACAGATCCCATAATGCCACATTAAGGCTAAATGGGTACATATGGTGTATTAGAAGGACGACTCACTAACCGTGAGCAAAGTCGTGAGAGGGCTGAAACGCGTTGTTTGAGTGTTGCTAAATAAATCTATCCAGATTTGACTCCAGAGTGCCTTGTCTTTTGTTAGATAGATAGATAGATAGATAGATAGATAGATAGATAGATAGATAGATAGATAGATAGATAGAAGAGAGAGAAGTAAAGATATTTTATATCTTTAACTGTTTTTGTCCTCAGTATTCTGATATACAACCCTACACACAAACTGGTTGTTTGCAAATACTTAAAGTGATTTTATATATATGTATATAGCTGTTCGATATTGTGGTCGTGATATTTTGACTGCATTATTTTTGCAGGTTGATGTTTAGTTCCTGACTTTGTGGTTGTAAGCTGTATGTAGATTTGAGAATTTGAACATGGCTAGTTAAGCATGGCCACTAATAAGTCAGAGGCGGCTCTTCTTTTGCATGTTGTAGAAAGGAGTGTGCCATAATTTTAGTTCAGACATATTTTGTTGTCTCTTTAAGCTTTATATATAAGCTCAATACAATTTTGCTACTATACTGTTAAGTGTCGGGTTTTTGTTGTAGGGTGTTTCTTTTTGCTTGGATGTCTTCCACTTTTGTTTGGAATTTCATAAAGGATTAATTTGTCTTTACATGTTTTTAAACTATATGTTCATATGTTGTTTCTGATGTGTGTCTTTAGAATTTTTGTATGCAGCATTAGCGTTCCCTCATTAATGGCATTTAGAATGACATCCAGTGACTATTTTTTCAAAATATTCAATAAAATGTTATCCCCTTGTATTGTTGTATCTGAGTGTTTGTTTTTCTAATTATATGTGTTTTCCTTTTTGCTAACCAGGAGCTGCAGGTAAGTTGCAGCCTGGTGCAGTGGTTTGTTTAGTCAGTGGTCCTAGAGTACATGTTTTTGGTGTGTGTATTTTCTTTGTGTGTGTTTGTGTGCTTATGTAAATATAATTGGTTCAGCTAAAGCTAGAGATACTGACTACACCAATTTAATAGAATACACCTTATAAAGCACATAATGAAAACTCTAATTTTAATTAGAGGTTACCTATTGCAATACTGAGCCCTTTAAATGGGTTTCTGAAAATTATTTGCACTCGAGAATTTGTAAACGCTTTCGCTTTAGCTTCCTGACTATAATCTTTGACATCCAAGGTGATCTAAACTTTATTTAGAATATGTAGTTTGCACTTGTAATTGTTTTGTTTCTTTATTACAGGGTGAAAGTATGGACAATTTTAATTGGGGCGTTCGCAGACGCTCCTTGGACAGCATTGACAAGGGGGACACTCCATCACTCCAGGAATGCCAGTACTCTGGTAGCACTCCCAGCCTAAATTTAACCAATCAGGAGGACACTGATGAATCGTCAGAAGAGGAAGCATTGACTGTTAGTCAAATACTTTCCAGATCTGATATGGTAAGCAGTTTCCTCATGAAATCAAGTGCAAAAAGTGAAATGTCTGAACTGGAAAGCAGGCTCCCTTGTTCATAAGCTAAACCCTATGGCAAAACATGACTCATCAAATGTTTTCAATAAGCGATGCCAATGCACAAATGGTTGTAATTCAAGCAGTTCAATTTATGAAGTATATTTGTAGATAGAACTACATTTACAAATCTATATAGCAAACCAATCTGACTTCAGCATTGCAGTAGGGAAAATAAAGTTGGCCTTTCGTTAGCTACTGAATGTTTTAAAGCACATTTGTTCATGAGGCTCAGTTTAACAAAAGAATTCAAACACAAATCTTTCAGCAACATTGCTTGATGTTCATCAATGCATGCTTATTCTCACAGTGATCCATAAAACCAGCTACAGGAAAAGTTTTTATATAGCACACCATGTTAATAACACCAACCTTAAATTTAATACAGAAAAGTGGCTAATATTTTAATTCTATGAGCGAGAAACTGTTGGGAAAGCAGGTGATGTAATAAAAACATTTTTGTAAATAAGAGTTCTCTTATGGGGCCATATAGAACTGATTCCAGATGGTTTCTTGACAGAACAAAAAATGGAATAGTGCACCCGTACGTCAGCAAATTAATTGATGATACTTTGGGCCCATTGGATAAATTCCTGCTTTATTCAAATACGGTATTCACAGTCGTAAAATCCAATGAATAAAAACATCCAGGAAACGCGTTTCGTTCACGCTGTCTGAACTTCATCAGGGCTTGTATATTTGTATATCGTAGAGTATAAGTTTAGTTTTGTATTTGGTCCATCAATTAATTATTTCTTTGCGTCGTAAATGTCTGCCATATTCGTTACTTGTTTTATATGGGGATAGTTATTCCCCTAATCCAATACCTTAATCTGTATTGTGAAGCGAAAACGCCGCGTTCAGTCCCTCAAGATGTATGCTTTGCATTAAAACAATTGTTTTTAGACATCATTGCCCTCTGCAGTTGAGGCATGATGGATGTTCTTTTATTGCTAACTGTCCGTCCCATTTTGTGAAGTTTATCTCGTCATAGTTAAATATAATGTGATATTAGCAATGCATACCTAAAAATAGTTTCTAACAGTTTGTATTTGCTTTCCATGAAAAAAAAAAAAACATTACCATACAAGTTTGTTTAAGTAGACAGATCATTCGGACATTAATTTAATTTCCTGAATAGTAAATCTTACCATTTTCAGTGTAGAGTGGATAAATAGGTTCCCAGCAGTGGCTAGCACAATACAATGTTTCCATTATAACATGATTAGTCTCGGAATAGTGGCATATTGTTAGGCAAAGTAATGAATTAACAAACATCCTCCTGTCTGGTCCCTTGCTTTGCCTTTTCGCTCTTTCTGGTTTTACTCTTGTGCATAACCTCTTTCTTTGCCAACGCTATAGCTTCTCTCAGGCAGTCAGTCTCTATTGTTGTCTCATTGTGAAGCCCTGTAAAAGCTATTCTCCAGATTCTTTCATAGATTCACATGCTTAAATCTGCCCAGTAGTCAAGAGTCTCATGGTAATTATAACAAACAGTATAAATGAAGGCATTGTTTAACAAGCTTAAAGGTGTGACTTTCACGTTGTAGAAAGACTCCTACAGGTAAGTAATTTTATGAATAAGTTTATTCTTCAACCCTACATATGTATGTACTCCTTCCTCACGAGACGCAACTGCCGTTAACACACATACCACATAAAACATTCTATTACTAACATTTTGACCTAATAGCTGAGCTCATGCACACTATCCCATGTGACGTATGAGAATTCTTAACATGAACACTATACCAATCCCTTCCCTTTAAAGACATTAGAATAACATTAGAATCAATTAAGAATAGCTAAACCTATACCTGTAAGATTTCATTTCTAAAATTAAGTCTAAATTACTATTTGTAATAGCATCCACTAAAAAGAAAAATTCGAACAAATTATTCATTAATAAGACATTCAGTTGTTTGACTTTTTTTTTTAAACAAACGTTGAGACAATATAAGCGTTCAGTATAAAATATAATCTTAAAATATACAAGGTGTTTTGATTATTTGAACTGCACGGCTCCTTATAGGTTGCTTGTTACTTAAATTATTACTTTCTACTACCCTTTCAGGGATAGTACTTGCACCATGGATCTCTTCTGCACCCTCGTTACCTTCCCCAGTTGCACAGGTAGCTGAAGCTGGAATAGATTTCCTAGATTCCTCAGTTTCTTTCCACAGCCTATCACATTATCATTACTGTTTTTGTCCATTATTTCCCCTCCTTGTATGAGTTCCGTGCACAAAGCAGCACGGCTCATATGCCACACCTTTCCATCACTCCATCTCACTGACTTTTTCTAACTTTTCAAGTTTGCTAATGGATCCAAATACATTCTCTGTCCTTTGATTACTTTATCAGCCTTCCTTACCTTTACTCATTCCCTTTTCTGATGTTTTGCATTGAATGCTGGATTTTATCATCATAATATGCTTTGTAAGCATTCTGCGCTTTTTGTTTTTAATAACAGATTCTGCAGGCCAATACGTACGTTTAGAAACATACCCAAGCTAAGTTATCTTTAGTGTATGCTCTCCTGCCTCACATAATCTCAAATGGACTAAATCTAGTAATGGTGGGAGTAAGTCTGTATACCCAAACCATTTTCTTTTCTTCCACCCACTACTTTGTTTTGTTCCTGATGTACAACTGAATAGTACCTTTCATAACACGGTTAAAACATACCACTGCTCTGTTTCTAGCTGAATGATAAACTGAGGTATATACTATTCCACAGTTCTTTCTAGCTGAGTGATAAACGGAGGTAGTGATATGAATTCTACCATTCCTGAATGAGAAATCTTCAATCATTGCTGACTTAAATTGTGCTCCATTGTCACTCTCAACTTTTAGGTAAACCTTCTCTAATGAAATTATCTTCTAAAAATGTGATCTGATAGAGACATCTAGCCGCACATGCCTTTCCTTTGAATTCTCCCCAGGTGCCAGACTAGATCTGGAAAAAGAAATTCAGCAGTAACTCTGCATGCCAGTAGAGGGCTTTGTGCAACTCCGTAGTAACATCGACCAGCGGATGTGGCATCGATGGTGTCCATATATGCAGCTGAAGAGCTACAAAGACGAGTGGCCACCGGTTAAAGTAAAGCAGAGGGGGACTTGCAGGCAAGTGTGAGGCCTCTCAAGGGAGAGTAGAGGGCGCAAGAGCTCTGGGGCCTTGGGAGCACAGCAGGTTTGAAGGTGCCCAGGCCGGGTGGATTGGGTGTAGTGAAGATGTGCAGCTGAGCAAAGGCGCGCAAGGATGGACCTTGCGGTCGGGGCTGGCATATTTAACTGACAATTCTGGAGTTGCTGGGCCACTGCTGAGGTAGGTTTCCGGATGTCCCTCGTCAGATGGTGGCTCGCTGTAAAGTTGGAGTTCGCCTATACTCGGTTTTGTAGGTTTTTGCAACGTGGTCCGGTATCCCTTGCATTCGGGCCTTTCAGCTCTGGTGGGTCCTGGGGGCCTCAGGACTTGGTGCAGAGGCTAAGTTGACCCTCCAGGGCAGGTGTGTCTCACGCTGGTACTCTGAGGCGTCGTCAGGTCAGGCTGGGGAGCTAGACGATGCTGGACTGGACCGTGGTTTTTTGGTGCCTGCGGATGCAGGGAGATAGTACATCTATCTCAAGGGAGTTCTTTGTCAATTTATGAAGTGCTGTGTTGTGTGTTGTAGACTTGTAAAGCGCACAGCTGCCCCAGCAACGGGGCGTCCCGGCGCTGTAGACCGCTGGGGAACCCGTCCTGGCTATCCCTGTGAGATGGTCCCTTTCTGGGTATCTCCAAGGTGAAACCAGGCATCCCCGGCGTCTGTGGGGGGCCGTTGTAGAGATGAGGCAAGCTTAATGCCCAGAGTTGCCGAGTGTGTTCCTGGTTAGAGTAGGTACCGAGGCGAGAATTATCGAGTCCGTTTTGACCCTGGTCCACGACCCTGCCGCGTCGGGAATTGAACCCTGGTCCCTGGCCGATTCTCTGCTTACGGGTCTGCCGCTTCTAACCAGTGAGCCACACCCTCCGGGGTTTGTGGGGCCACAAAGTGACAAGATGAGCTGGAGGATGGCATCTATCTCTACTCTAACCCCCTTTACTTATATAAATCTTTCGCCTTAGCATTTTATTACATTTGCAGGGTTTAGTTTCAACATAAGCATACGCATTAACATGTGAGTTCCAAACGGCCATTTTGAAAGCTATTGCGCAGCTGAAAAGATTTCCCTCCAAAGCATAGGTACGTCATTACTACGTAGATGTAGTTGACGCATGCGCAGTAAAGATTCCAGAGTTAGCAGCCATTTTTAGTCACTCTCAGCTTCCCTTAAGCTTAAATGTATGAATTTTCAACATATTATTAGTATTTACAAACACACTTATTACGGTATTACAAGTTATCTGCGAAGATTGCATTCGAGCAAGTCTCTTTTATACAAGTCCTTGCTCCATCAATCCCCTCTCTGATGGCATTTTATGCCATCACTAATTTCCCATCACCTAAATCAGATGCCAACTTTAGCACATCTCAGTTCCCTCTTCAACCTTTTCATTTCCTTCTTTTTCATTTTTGTACTGTAAACCCTTCATCCTTTTATATAGATTTCCTTTCATTTCTTTAAGTTGTATTTCCTCATATTTTCTTTTCTTACCATTTTCATTTACTTCATACATTTTTCTTTTCTTACAACATTTGAACCATATCATTACTGCTAAGGCTAATATTGTTATTCCTAAGATTGGCAATATTATTTGACCTATTATGCTCTTACCTATATAATAAAATTCAGCTCCCTATTGTAGTAATACTATTTAATTTCTTCCATACACTATCAACTTCCAGTGGTTTCAAATCTTCTTCCAATTTCGTAATCTTAATATATCCTCCAATTTCAACACTTTTGTCAGGTATGTAGGTGCAACAATGTTGCGCCTTCAGCATTTTACAGACTCCGCCCTCTTTTGCCAATAGTATATATAGAGCAAGTCGATTTTGCAAAACCATAGATCTAATTGCATACCCAACGGTCCCTGGGACTGACGCGACGCCGGCGGAGGTCAGTGCCTTCCTCTCGGCCATGAGGAGCCTGGCCCCGCCGTCGACGCCCGCTGGCGCGCCTTCGGGCCCCGCGGACTCGACTGGGCGACCTCGCATGCCGGCGGCTCCGGCCCCGGCGCCGTTGGAGGCTCCGGCCCCGACGCCGCAGGTCCCCGAGGGGCCCGAGCCTGGGCCCCCGTCGACGCCGGTCGACCTCGTTACGCCTCCTCCGCCGGCGCCGACACCGATACCACCGCCGGCTCCGGTCGACGTCGATCCCCGGTTCAGCCCCTGTCCGGTCCCGACGCCGCTGCGGCGCCGCCCGACGCCGCATCCGACGCCGCTAGAGACACATATTGTCTATCGATCGGCTCCGCTCATTCCTCCTGTTTACCAGGAATCGGATGACGGGGGCGACTGGGAGGGGTCTGATGACCCTATGGCCCTTCAGAGCCAACTTGCACAGGACTGGACAGATGAACTGGGGGAGGCCAGTGGGTTGGATACCTCTCCGGACACTGGATTCATCTCTCCTCTGACTGTGGCTTCGGAGGAGGGTGCAGCTTTTTCTGTGGTGCTGCGCAAGGCGGCCGAAGCCCTTGGGCTTGAGCTGCCTGCCGTGGCTGTGAGGACTAACATCCTCACTGAGGTGCTTCAGTCTGCCCATGCTCCACTGAGCCTGTGCTGCCATTCAATGAGGCCCTCACTGACGTTCTGCAGGGCACCTGGTCCAAGCCCTCCACAGTCACTCCTGTGGATAGGAACGTTGCCAGGCGCCACCGCCCTGCTCCGGGCGACCCCAGTTTTCTGTCCCAACACACCACCCCGAGAGTCTGGTTATCCAGGCCTCTACCTCCCAATCCTCCTTCCCGTCCGCTCCTCCGGACCGGGATTCCAAGAGATTGGAACAGTTTGGTAAGAAGCTGTTCTCTTCGCTCAGTTTGGGCCTGCGGTCTTTGAACACCGCCTGTCTCTTGGACCGTTATTCCCACTCTCTGTGGGATGCAGTGGAGGACATGCTGCCACTGTGCCCGGAGGAGGTCCGGGCGCGGCTTTCCTCGGCCCTGGCCGATGGGAGAGATGCAGCCCGCCATGCAATCCGATGTGGACTCGACACTACGGACTCGCTGGGTAGGGCGATTTCTGCCACGGTGGCGCTTCGACGTCTTTTTCAGGGGATGTCCAGAGCACCCTCATGGACATGCCTTTTGATAGCGCTCGCCTTTTTGGTGACAAAGCGGACAGTGTGCTGGCTCGCTTCAAGGAATCCCGGGCTACGGCCACGTCCTTGGGCCTCTCGGCCCCGCGGCCACAAACTTCCGCTTTTCGCTCCTTTCGTGGCCAAGGAAGGGGCACCTTCTCACGTCCGCCTAGCCACCGGCCGCAGAACCAGCCTGCACGCGTTCGTGGACGTGGTTTCCGCCGAGGCGGTACCGGAGGACGACGCGGTCAGTCCACATCCACCCCGGCAGCATCCGCCTCAAAGCCTTCCTAGTCCGAGCTTTCAGGCTCATTCCACGCCAGTGGGCGGCAGAGTTCGCCATCACCTGCTCCACTGGCGTTCCATCACGTCGGACAGGTGGGTGCTGCAAATCGTCCGAAGGGGCTACTCCCTCCCCTTCGAGACGACCCCTCCAGCCATGCCACCGCAGCACCACCGTATCTCGGGGGATCATTTGAATCTTCTCCACGAGTAAGTTTCGGCCCTCTTGGCCAAGGGGGCCGCCGAGCGCGTTCCGAGCCCAGAAGTAGGTTGTGGTTGTTATTCCCACTACTTTCTGGTTCCCAAGAAGGGCAAAGGGGGCCTACGCCCTATCTTGGACCTCCGGAACATCAATGCCTTCCTCCGGAAGGAACGGTTCAAAATGTTGACTTTGGCTCAGGTTCTAGCTGCCCTAGACCCTGGAGACTGGATGGTAGTGTTGGACTTGCAGGACGCATATTTCCACATCCCCGTCCTGCCGGCCCACCGGCGTTACCTGCGGTTCACGGTGGGTCAGGGGCACTTTCAGTTCACCGTGCTCCCCTTCGGCCTTACCAGTGCCCCCTCGGGTGTTCACGAAAGTGATGGCGGTGGTCGCAGCTCATCTGCGCAGATCAGGGGTTCCAGCCTTCCCCTATCTCGACGACTGGTTGTTGAAGGCGGGCTCGCCCCAGGCAGTCGTCTCCCACCTCCAGACTACGGCGGATCTCCTGCATTTGCTGGGGTTTTCCATCAACGTGCCGAAGTCAAACCTGAGCCCCTCTCAGAAGCTCCTCTTCATCGGAGCGGTTCTCGATTCGGCGCAGTTCCGGGTCCATCCACCGGAGCAGCGGGTCCGGGATATACAGGCCCTGATTCCCATCTTTCGGCCTCTATCCTGGGTTTCGGTCAGGCTAGTGTTGCGGCTTCTGGGGCTGATGGCCTCCTGCATCCTACTAGTGCATCACGCCAGGCGGCGCATGCGGGCTCTGCAGTGGGACCTGAAGTTTCAGTGGGCCCAGCATCACGGCAACCTGTCCGACCATGTCTTGATCTCGGAGGGCACTGCACAGCAGTTGCAGTGGTGGCTCACGGACCGCGATTGGGTCACGGGCAAGAGCCTCTCCCTACCCCTACCGGAGCATGTCGTAGTGACGGATGCGTCCCTCCTGGGATGGGGTGGCCATATGGGAGAGGCGGAGATCAGAGGCCTCTGGTCTCCGGCGGAGTCTCGCCTCCACAAAAACTTGTTGGAGCTGAGAGCGATCCGACTTGCACTGAAAGCCTTCCTTCCCTCTGTCCGGGCAAGTGTTGTGCAGGTGTTCACGGACAACACCACCGCCATGTGGTATTGCAACAAACAGGGCGGGGTGGGGTCGTGGACCCTTTGTCAGGAGGCTCTGCGCCTCTGGACCTGGCTGAAACACCAGGGCATCACCCTGGTGGTTCAACATCTGGCGGGCTCTCTGAACGCCAGAGCAGACAAACTCATCCGCCAGTGCATGATGGATCACGAATGGCGTCTGAACTCGGACGTGGCGCAAGGTCTCTTTCAGCAGTGGGGAGAGCCTTGGTTAGATCTATTCGCCACCGCTGAGAACGCGCAATGTCAGCAGTTCTGCGCGTTGGAATCTCCAAGGCGGCACTCGCTCGGCGACGCTTTTCGTCGCGAGTGGAGTTGCGGTCTGTTGTACGCCTTTCCGCCTATACCACTTCTGCCCAGAGGGCTGAAGAAGATCAGGCGCGACCGGGCCCAAGTCATCTTGGTGGCTCCGGATTGGACACGAAGGTACTGGTATCCCGAGCTACTCAGTATGTTGACCGATCCTCCGATACGTCTGCCCCTTCGGGAGGATCTTCTGTCGCAGCAGCAGGGGACGGTCCTCCACCCGAACCTGTCCAGCCTCCACCTCCATGCGTGGAGATTGAGCGGCGGCAGTCGATGCCATTTGACTTGCCTCCTGAAGTCTGTGATATCATTCTGGCAGCCAGGCGTCCCTCCACAAAGACGGTATACGCCTGCCGGTGGAACAAATTTGTGGCATGGTGCGCAGCAAAGGCTGTGGATCCCCTCTCCGCCCCTCTTTCTGAGGCTCTCCTCTTTCTTCTTTCTTTGGCCCGGCAGAGCTCTGCCCTGGGCACCTTGAAAGGTTATCTTGCTGCTCTCTCTGCCTTCTTACGGCTTCCAGATCAGCCCCCTCTTTTCAAGTCCCCTGTAGTGTCACGCTTTCTTAAAGGCAATACTCACACGTTCCCTCCTGTCCCTTTCGTAATGCCTCAGTGGGACTTGAATCTTGTCTTGACATTCCTGATGTGCGCTCCCTTTGAGCCTCTTCACAATTGTCCTCTTCGTCTTCTAACTCTTAAGACTGCTTTCCTGGTAGCCATCACCTCGGCTAGACGGGTGAGTGAGCTCCAGGCTCTATCGTCAAAGCCTCCTTTTCTATCTGTTTATCCGGACAAGGTTGTCCTTTGGCCTCGTCCTTCCTTTCTACCGAAAGTGGTGACCCCCTTTCATCTTGGGCAATCTGTCACCTTGCCCACCTTCTTTCCGCCTCCGCATCCTTCCAAAGAGGAAGAGCGGCTCCACCGTCTGGACCCAAAACGTGCGCTCTCCTTTTATTTGGACCGCACTAAACAGTTCCGAGTGGACGACCAGCTTTTCGTTGGCTACGTGGGTGCAAAGAAGGGAAAAGCTGTACACAAACGGACCATCTCCCGGTGGGTTGTTTTGTGTATAAAAATCTGTTATTCCTTGGCAAAAAAGGAACCGCCTGTTGGGCTGCGCGCCCAATCTACTCGGGCCACAGCGGCTACTACTGCTTTGGGACGGGGAGTCCCTTTGCAGGACATCTGTCAGGCGGCAACGTGGGCTTCGCTGCACACGTTTGCCAGGCATTATTGCCTAGACAGCCAAGTCCGGAGGGATGGCTTCTTTGGCCGTTCTGTCCTCCAGGACTTTCTGGTGTGATCTTGGTTCGCAGACCCACCACCGGGGTTGGTATTGCTTGGGTATCTATTCTAAGGTGAGGAATCTAACTAACGTGTTTCTTTCAGATGGACAAGTTACTTACATTCGGTAACGATGTATCTGTAAGAAACATTAGTTAGTTAGATTCCTCACCGACCCACCCATCCTCCCCGTTCTGCGAACTGACATCTAGGGTTCAGGCTATACCTTTCAGGGCCCTAGAATTTTTTGGCACCAGTGTCGGTCTCTTGCATGGCTCTGCGTTCCTGGCGCGGAAGGCTATGTACAAGAACTGACGTCAGCGCGCGAGGGCGGCATCTAAGTACTCCGACGTCATCCCGGCGCACGACGACGGACGCGGAGCCGCAGACGACGCCTAGCGACGCGCAAGGAGTATTGCTGACGAAAAATCTTCCGGATCCTGTCTGACGCCTGGGGATATTCTATGGTGAGGAATCTAACTAACTAATGCTTCTTACAGATACATCGTTACCGAAGGTAAGTAACTTGTCCTTCAGGACCCTTGAACTTATTGTTCAGAAATTTTAATCTTTGACTTCTTCGCTTGGGCTTATCAGTAGATGTCCCAGACTGACTAGAAATTGTGTTTACCTGGTCAGGTTATTCATTAATTGCCTTAAAATAATACTTTAACCTTTTCACACCACCTGGTCAGTTATCACCTCTTCTGACCCTTTTTGCTTTTACTGTACTGTCACTGTCTTTGAGTGCTCTATTATTTTCATTAGGTTGTGGCACAATCTGGTTATTTTAGTTTTCAGAATCCCTCTCTGTCTGACCCTGTCCAGGGCTTATTCCTGTAACGTCCTTTTCTGCCTGGATGCGTCGTTCTTCCCTGGTCTGACCCTGTTCAGGTTTTATCTGGATTTTCTCTTCTTCTTTTACCTGAACCTGTTCTTCTTCTCCTAACTGGTCCTGCTCAGGTCTTTTTGCACTTTGATTTTCTGAAGCTTGAACGTGTTCGTCTAGACCTATCTGTCCCTCTTCAGACTCATGAATGGTTTCATTCACTTCTGTCTGAGTAGATTGTTCTCTCCTTTTCTGATCCTGCTCAGGTTCTCCAACAATTGTATTTGCACTTTCCTGAGCTTGTTCTTCTATACCTGACTGGTCCTCACTATTCTCCTGTTTCTCTAACCAGATTTGTCTTCTTGTTCTCATGTTTACTTCAGGTATGTCAACCACTGATATCAAGTCATCCTGACTTATGCTCGGTTGTTCTTCATCAGCTACTTCAGGATCTGTTATTCCAGGTCCTGCAGCTGCACAACCTTCTGCAGCCTCAACTGCTTGAGTCAGTTGGGGGTCCTTCCTCGTCAGGTCCTGGCACTCTTTTAGTGCGGCTTGCATGAATCCAATTAGGCAAGCCTGCACACTTCACTGCTGTTGTTGTAACCAATATAACCTTATGTGGTTTTTCCCACCTGGGTACTAGGCATGACTCTCGAGTGTGATTCTTAACCAACACCCAGTCACCGGGATTTAGATGATGTGCTGTCTGGCAACTGCGTCCTCCCCAACCTGGTGAGAGAACGCACTAGGTCAGCCAGTTCTTTGCAATAGTCTAATACCAAATCATCTGTTATATTCAACAGTTTGTGTCCTGGTATACATGCCTGCCTCATTGCTCTTCCCATGAGTATTTCATGGGGACTCAATCCTGTATTCTTGTCAGGAATCCTTCTGAGTCCCATCAGAACAAGAGGCACAGCATCAGGCCACTCCAGTGGGGTGGATCCACATACTTTTGCCAGTCTTGTTTTTATAGTGCCATTTATTTGTTGTACCACTCCAGAATCCTCTGGGCGATATGCACAGTGCGGTTTCTGTTCAATTTTAAATGCTTCACAGATTAGTCGAATTATTTCATTATTAAAATGAGACCCTCTATCTGATTTCAAAGTTACGCGAAAACCGAACCGTGGAATCAGTTCTTTCAACAATAGTTCGGCAACTGTTATACTGTCACTTCTTATAGTAGGGTATGCCTCCACCCACCGTAAGAACAAACAGACTATAACGAGTATGTACTTCAAACCTCTGCAAGGTGTTAATTGGATAAAATCTATTTGTAGCCTTATAAATGGGCCTTCTGCCTTTCCAATTTTTCCCATACAGACCACTGTTTTCCTGCCTGGATTCATTTGTTGACAGGTTAAGTATCTCTGGCATAGACTCTCTGCTACGTTCCTGAACTTTGGATTGAACCAATCCTGTCTAAAGAGTCTGATCATGGCATCCCTGGCTATATGGGTGTCTCCGTGATACAACCTAGCCAATTGTGAAAGCATACAGTCTGGCATTACTGGCCTACCATCTAGATAAATCCATACATCGTCTTCTGACCTCTTTTGGCACCCTACTTTCACCCATTCCTCTTTTTCTTTCATCTGTACCTCATCTTGCAGTTGTCTTACTTTTTCCCATGTTTCCAATCCTGAGAGTAACATAAGTTGGCAGTTAATTCCACTTGTTTCGATTTTCTTGTTTACCGCCAATTTATGTCTGGCACAGTATTGGGCAACCTGGTCAGCATACCTATTACCGGATGACACATAGTCATCTACTGACTGATGTGCGGCACACTTGACCACTGCCACTTCTTTTGGCAATTGTATTGCTTCAAGCAATTCTTTTACGAAATTTCCATTTTTGATTGGGGATCCTGAAGAAGTCATGAAATCCCTCTGCATCCAATGTTGGCCAAAATCATGCACAACCCCGTAACCATACTGGCTATCAGTAAAAATGGTTACTTTCCAGTTTTTCCTAATTTTGCAAGCTTTAATCAAAGCTATCAATTTGGCTACTTGTGCAGATTTGACTCCTGGCAAATAGGATGCTTCGACTATTCCAGCCAATGTACATACAGCGTAAGCAGCACTTAGTCCTCCCTCCTCATGGCGCATACACGAGCCTTCTACAAACAGCTCATGTTCAACATTCTTCAAAGGTTCTTCCTGTACGTCTGGACGGGGCTTGGTGCAAAGTTCAGTCTCATCCAAACAGTCGTGCTCGACTTCATCCCTCACCTCTTCTCCATATACATCTGGTTACAAGGTGGCAGGGTTTAGCACAGTACACCTGACTATTGTCACATTTTCAGCACCTAATATGATTCTTTCATACTTGGTCACCCGACTAGGAGTGAGATAGTGAGTTCGAGTTTTTGTTAAAAGAATCTCAACTGAATGTGGAACATGCACCTTTACTGGATGTCCCATCGCAATTGATTCACTTTGATTCAGGCTCATGTAGGTTGCAGCTACTGCTTTCAAATCGCCTGGTAAAGCTGAGGCTACAGGGTCCAAAGTAGCAGAGAAGTGTGCCACTGGACGTTGCATCAAACCATGTCTCTGGGTTAAGACTGAGAGTGCACAACTATTTCTTTCACAACAAAATAGTGCGAATTCTTTCGAGTAATCTGGCATACCTAAAGCTGGGGCTTCACACAAACACTTCCGTAATTTCACAAATGCTCCCATGCTTTCGACATTCCATTCTATAGGATCTTTTGCTCGCTTCTTGGTCATTTGTATTAGAGGTTTGGCCAACAGGGAAAACCCCACAATCCACTGCCTACCGTATCCTACAACTCCAAGGAACATTCTTATTTCTCTCCGAGTTTGCGGTAATTTCATTTGTCTTATTATTTCTACTCTTTCTGGGGTCACTTTCCTTACTCCGCGTTCTGTTTGATGTCCTAGAAATTTTACTCCGGTTCTGCAAAACTGTAATTTTTCTGGGGACACTTTATGTCCACCATCAGCCAAATGATTTAGCAAGGCAATTGAATCAGTAACACAGTCATCTCTTGTCTTAGATGCGACTAACGTCGTCAATATACTGCACCAATAGAGACTTTCTGGGCAACACTAGGGTTTCTAGGCCCTTTTCCAATATCTGATTGAAAATTGAAGGACTGTCAGTGTACCCTTGAGGAACGCAATTCCATACTAAAATACGGTCCTCAAACTTAAATGAGAAAAGATATTGGCTGTCAGGGTGTAATGGAGTAGAGAAAAAGGCATGGCATAGATCGATTACAGTAAACCATCCTGCCTTCCATGGTATCTGGTACAGAATTACTACTGGAGTGGGCACTACGGGGCAACAAGGTACACCAATTTTATTCATCTTTCTTAGATCTTGAACTATCCTATATTTCCTGCTAGGTTTCTTAATGCCAATTATAGGTGAATTACAGGGACTACTCATTATTTCCTTAAGAATGCCTTGTTCAATCATTCGATCAATTTCTGCTGCAACACCTGCTTTAACTTCTGGACTCCTTTTGTATTGTCGAGTATTTGGGTAAACTGCACCTTCCTTCACAGTTACTTTTACTGGGTCTACATTTGCCATTACCCTTACTTATTTTCCTGTAAAATCCCACACATTTGGATTCACTGTCAATTTGACCTCATCTGATAAATCGTCTTTTGTCATCATGGAATACATCTCATCTACCTCTGTGCCTTGTTTAGCTAACATGATTTTTTAGACTCAGTCTTCATCTGGGGTTAGATTTGCAACACCATCCTGTGTGCAAAATATAGTGCAATTCATTTTGTGAGTAGATCTCTTTCTAATTTGCAGGACTGGAGTCGCACACCACGAATTTGTGCATTTCCCTGTGTTAGAAATGGGATTTCTGGTTGGCTAAGGCTTGCGCCAAAGTCAGGCAGAAACCACCACTCTAGTCAGGGCAAGGAAGTTACACGCCAAAGATAACCCCTGCTCACCCCCTTGGTAGCTTGGCACGAGCAGTCAGGCTTATCTCTGAGGCAAGGTGTAAAGCGTTTGCGCGCGCACCCAGCAACAACACCCAAGGCCCACCACAAAGGAAACTCCACACAAGGTATTCTATAAAAATAGCCTTTGTATTATACAAAACACATTAGATAAAAACACACACTTTACAATGTGCAAACAGGCACGGGCAGAATTTACAAGGGATTATATGTACAGGGGACAGGGCCACATGGACCACTGTCAGGAATTAGCACTTTTAGAACTTAGCACAAATCACCAATAGTAAATGTAGAACATAACACAAAGTAACTGTAGAGCACAACCAGTAACTAGTGGCGCAATAATGACCTCAGCGTCATCACACTAGCATCAGGTATAAAACCTATCCTGCATCTATCACAGGGGCATAAACACATTTATGCAACTTTGCATAAGTCTAACGCATTAGACCTAACCACCTAAGTATAACTACTCTAGGGGCGTAAATAACACAGGGAAGTACATTCTCCCTACCATCAACCTGAAAAGGTAAAACAACCTCCTAGGCAGGAATCCTATCTAGAGGTATGAAATACAGGGTGCGCAAAACATACTATACACAGTACATTTCCTAACCCCCATAAGCATGAACACAGGGTGCGCAAAACATACTACACTGTACATTTCCTAGCACCAAAATCCCATTATAGTCCAGGTTGCGCCAAAACCTAAACGTAGCAGCTGCCAACTACTTGCTGGGCAGCTGGGGACAAGGCAGGGCCTAAACGCTGCAGCTGGCACTACGTGCTGCGCAGCTGGGGGAGGCAAATAGGCGTTGGGGGGGCTCTCATTAGCCCTTCAGAACACACTGAACAACCTGCGCCAATCCTTGGAGCCCTCTAGGCTCTTGAAATACTGTCCAAACGTTGGAGCCACCTAGGCTCTGAAAACAACATGCCCCCATAGCGTTGGAGCGGCCCACTGCACACACGGGGCCGCTCTGACTCTGTGCCTCGCACCGAACACCAGGGAAATGCCTCAGATTATACCGTTGGAGCCTCGTGGGCTCAGAGAAAACAATGCCCCATAACGTTGGAGCGGCCCGCTGCCTTCCGGGGCCGCTCTGAGTACCAAACGAACTGCCCCCGTATGCGTTGGAGCCTCGTGGGCTCCCAGGCAGAGAATGGTGTCCCCTTTGGTGGAGCCTCCTCGTGGTGGGGCTCAGACACGCACAGAGACCACCCCGAGCCCTCTCCTTACCGGGGTCTCCTACGCGCCGGCTCTGCTCCTAATGTCTGCTCTCCTGAGGCCGGGCAGCCGAGTCGCGCTGCCTGGCCCTTCTCCACGGCCGGCTTGTGGGGCGTTGGCCAGAGCGGGGTAGGCTCCCGCCTGGCTTCGTGAGGCTGCGAGGCTTCCCAGCTCCCGGGTGCTTCTCGATGGAGCCTGCGAGCCAATGGCCGCACTTCCCCTTCCGTCCCGCGGCCCCGCCCACAACCAGGCGGGCCGCGGGCTCGGCGATGCCTTTCAAATGCAGCTCGGGCCGCGGCGGTGATTTCTTTTGCGGCGGCAAAGTGAGGGGTAGGCTCCCTCGGTTATTTAAATCGAGAGCCGGGTGGGCACCCGCATTAGTCATAAACTGGAAACGAAGACGCAGGGTGGGCACCTGCATAAAATTAGCGCAAAAGCAGCGGGGTGGGCACCCGCGAGACCAGTATCACGGGGGAATCCCTACGTCGGGATTCCCTCGGCGGCGATCGCAGCCCAGCGCTGCCAAGGCCCACATGTTCCTCCTTCCTGAGGGAAAAGATAGCGCTTTTCAGGCGCTAGGTCAACAGAAGGTCCTGGAGGCATCAGGGGGGCAATGTAGGGCCCAGGGGCCAGCACACAGGGCCCTCCAGCAGGGAGGCAGCCCCCATGGCGGTCCCTCCTGGGCCCCACCAGCAGCAAGCCCCCTCCTGCCAGGATCCAAAGCAGAACAAGCAATATAGCGCTCACCAGGCGCTAGAAGTAAAGTCCTCCAGTGTCCAGGGCATCCAGGGGCTGGGCAGGGCCCAGGGAGGCAAGCCTTCCCCTGGGCCCCAGCAGCAGCGCGCCCCTGGTAGATTCAAGTGCAGAACAAGAACATTTTCATGGGGTCACAGCCCCTCTTTTATACACCAAATCCCTTTGTTCTGGGTTCAGGGTGAGGGGGAAAACCAGTCGCAGCTGGTTGGGGAGCACCCTTGATGTGCTCAGCCCCTCACTCTATTCACTGGCAGGGCTAGGGTCGTCAGTCGCACCACAGGGGGCGGAGCCAGCATTGTGTGGGGAAAGCCCTGCCCTATTCAGGACCCAGGTGTACTCCTCCCACCCACCTAGCTGCTGATCTCCCTATTCACCACCGGGTGACTCCTCCTGACTCTGGGGAATCCCTAGCCCGTCACATGGCCTCAGCCAGCCAATCACGCGACAAGGCACACATTTTACACTGCACACCGAAGTGCCCACTTCTAGAAGTGGCACTTCCATACTAGCTACACGCACGCATCATTGCGCAGCATTTAACCACACGAATCTGTACATACCAGACTCGACCATGCACACCCCACGCATCAGGAACTACCAGGGACGCATACATTCCCCATGCATTCCTATGGGAGGACAGGCCTATCTCACCACATGCACTCAGAGTGCGCACGCACTTTACCCTGGGACCCAGGGAAAGTGCGCAGGGACCAAAAACCACTATCACCAAGTCACCAATAAAAGCAAAAAGTTTCAGGGGTGAACTTGCCAGAAGGGCCAAGTCCAACACCCTGAAATTGCCAATGCGTACTTCCATGGGTTCTATAATAGGGATTCTAATCTGTTTATTGGAAACGCCCACTACTTGGATCGCTTCTCCCGAGAGGGGTAGGTCTGCTGTTCTCACAGTAGAACGGGTAGCACCAGTGTCCAACAAAAAGGTAATATCTTTTCCTTCTACTTTACCATCAACATATGGACCTGATTGATCTACCAATAAGGATGCATCAAGTTCGCACTCCATTTCCTCCCCCCTCAGGCACCGTCATTGGTCGCTGTCACCGAAATAAGGATCCTGTAAAAGAAATTGTGATGTTACAGAATTTTTCTCTCCACTTCCTCCTTGAAATACGGTGTCCGCACTGTACTTGGCCTAGTTCATAAAATATGGCATAGGGGCAGGTGGCAACTGACTCTGTAGATTTGCAACCTGCTGCGGTTGACTCATTAACACCTCATTCTGCGTCTGGATTTAAATTTTGATTTGGGCCATTATTATTCTGAATATTTTTTTATTCGTTTTTCCAATGCCCCAATTTTCTGCACCCATGACCAGGAAATTTCTTCTCTGCTTCCTCTCAACTCATTCTTCCTTTTTGTTTTCCCCCATTATTTTCATTTTGGCCTTGCCCCTTTCCTTGATTTCCTGTCTGACTGTTTAGTTGGAGTTCCTGCTGTTCTGCTAATTTTACTTGGGCCCACATCACTTTTTCTTCTAATCTCTTTCGTTTATTGTCAATCTCATCTCCGCAATACTTTGTGTATTTGAGAGTATCGTCTGTGGGTCTCGCTTGCCAACACAACATGTGCTGTCGAATCATGTCTCCAATTTCTGGTTTCAATCCCGTCACAAATCGATACACAAAATGTCCCATATCTTTATCTCCAATGTTCTCAAAACCACTATACTGTTTACCTGCAATAAGCGTTCATAACAAGTATGTACGGACTCATTTCTATCCTGGTTCTATCTATCTATCTTTACCCAATCTGTTTCTTTTGGAGGTATTTTCCCTTTCAAGAAAGTGATCACCTGGTGATATTTCTTCATTACCTCTTCTGAAGGGGCTCCTGTTTTCGCATCTCTCGGGTATTCATCACTAGGCCAATCAACAGTAATTTTACATTCTGTCCACAAATCAGCAGTACTACTATGTCAAATAGACCATCCAAATCTTTTAACAATACTTTAGAAACCTTCACAAATCTTTAAACTTGCCGATGTCATTCAACTGGCTTTTCTCTTAACTTCGAGAAATCATTTGTAAATTATAACATATCCTGTCTGGTCCATGGAACATGTACATATCCTCCTTCAGGCACCTCTCTCATTGACATAATCTTTCTACCTTTCCTGTGTCTCAACAAAAATTAAAAAGTTGTTCGATTGGCGTGTGCTTCCTCCCCTTTTCGCATCCATCTAGCTTTCCATTTTTCTAGGTCACCCCATTTTTGTAAAATGGTCATTAATTCTTTAACCTGTAATTTTCTTCCAGACGCATTCATATTTTCCAGGTCCTTATCACTGAATTCTGCTCTGTATGGTTTCTGTAATACCTTGGATTTCCCCATTTCAACTCCCATTTCAGAAGCTAGGTCTGTCAATTTCTCATGGAATATTTTTGTATTTCTAGTGATACTTCTGCAAATGAACAGTAACTCTTCTTCACTGTAAGTATTTAGCCTGTCTAGTCCCACGTTCCCAGCTATCATTTCTTCCAATTCCACTTTCAATTTGTAAATATCTAGAATTTTCAGTCGCTGTTTTGGCTTGTCTATTCCCTGTGCCCATCTTTCTATTTCTTCAGGGGATACTATTGTGGCACTCTTGACTCCTGTAGATGTTTCTATTTGTACTTCCTTTGAACAACTAGGTGGAACTCTTTCTGGGGTTTCATTTATCTGTCCTCTTCTCTGTAAATCCATTAATGATATCACTGAATCACATTCACTGCCTTGATCATTAATTATTATATTCTCTTTTCTGGGTTCAATTGTAGGTGTGGACATGACTGGTGGTTTGTGAACGATTGTCTTATCTCCATATAAAGGAACCACCGGACCTATGGTCACTGGTATAGTTAGTGCTTCAGGGTGGGTACTCAATTGGGTTATTTTCTGAATTAATTCTTCTCTATTCTTGTTTATTGCCTCTCTTTCTTTTTCCTGAAGTACCCTTTGATTTGTTGGGTCATGTATAACTTTTAGAACTAATGGTGTTCCCAAAACCAGAGCACTAGGAGTAGTTTTACTCAGTCCCTCTTGGTAAGGTGGAGGGTTTTTCATTAAAATGTCCTTCAAAAAATCATCTTCCGATTCTCCGCTACCTGTTCTCATTAAATGTTTGGTCTTCTCTGTGCACTTGCCACCTGGCTGTACCTCAGCCATTAATACAGGATATAATCCCTCATCCACCATTGCTTGTCTCCATTGTTTCATCTGATTATCTCGTGATTCACGCGGTAGCCTAGGATAAAACCCTCTAAAGCTTCTGCTACTTCTGGATCTATCTCACTCAAATGCTTCAGTCTCCCATTCCTCTAAAGCTTCATATTGGGTTAATCTTGGTCGGGGCTCTAATGCATTCATTCTTAATCTCAGGTTATGTAGAATTCTCCCATTAAACGTACCATGTTCTGGAAAAGCTAGCACTCCATCCCTTTTTGTATATTCTACCCAATTTTCCAACCATACACAAGTATGATAGCCTCTCTCCATCATCATGTATGATGCGGGCGTTTTCGGGGGAGGGATAAGAATTCCCTCTCTAGTCTTAATGGGTTTATCCTTCTTAAAATAATTTTTAATTTTCTGCACAAATGTCTTTCTTTTTTTCTCCGTACATTTTAGGTGTCGATCCTTTAATATATTGTTCTCTGGCAAACCCTAAATACCTTCTGTCTGGGCGATTCCCTATTAATGTTGGATCGTGTCTCCACATACAAAACCCACTGTCAATTATTACCGTAGCTTCTATTTTCTAGCCAATCAAAGGTTCGTTTTTACTCTAATACTTGACCAATATCAGCGCGGTTTCTAATCTTTTGACCAATCAAAATCTGTTCCACGCTATGTGCTTAGCCAATACTAGCGCGGCTTTTCTGTGATGTCAGTATCACTCCTTACTACTGACCCCTCCTTTAATATTTCGCGTCAGTCACACGCCCTCTGTTCCAACCAATCCCAGCGCAGCACTCTGTGAAGTCAGTGCAGCACACGCAGCTGACCCCTCCTTTACAAGGTAACACGAATAACTTATTTTTCTTTCAATTTACACACAAAATTAATTAATTGACAACATAGAAACATTTGCTACTCTGTTTACTCAGCTAAAATCAGAAAGTCGATTTTACTTTTACTGCGAGTAAACCTTTCCACTTACTCTTCACACACTGAGTAAAACTCTACCGCTTACTCTTCACTCAAGCGCCGACGAACCTGCTACTCCTTCGGAATTACCCTTTCTAGGTGATATAAGACCAAAGTTTCACCGGCGAACTCTTCGCTATCAACTACTCTCACTTTTATACAAAATAATCCCCAAGGCAGCACTGTCAACCTTGCATAGCCTTACAGTGCTATCTTTAGCAAATGAGTAATCTCACTGCAGTGTGATTTCCATTCACCACCCGCTATTCAATATTCCCGGGAATTTCCAGACAACATAAAACAAAATGGGTTTGTTAATACATAATCAATCATTCAAATTCACCTATCTGGTTAATAATATAAACCATAGCTCTGCTACCAGGAAAACTGATCCAGCGGGTTACTAACCTCGGGTACTCAATTACCATATACTCACCTGGGTCCATAAACACACACACACATTTGCATAGGCTAGTAGATGCCACTGGGGTCAATTTATTGTACTAATACCTGCAAGATGAATTTACCTAACCATTTCTTACCAAACCTTTCTGATCCAATGTACTTTCCTCTGGTCAATGGACCTTTTAGTTAACTGTATAGGTAAAAATTTACATAGAATAAACCTTCTTTAAATAACCACAGACTCTGGAGAGTTTTAAATGTTTATCTAGTAATTTCATGTGAGCCAAGAACCAAAATACAGTTAGAACACTGTCTTCTTCAAGGAGAGGAAGGGAATAAAATGTAATTAGAATACTCGTTAAACAAAGTTATTACGATGACAGAACCTGAATAGGGAGGAAACAGAGAGAGCAGTACAATGACATACTACACAGATTTATAGTTACCTAGAATGGTGTGAAAACCAACCCCTTGGCCAAGGAATTGGAATGGGTCCCCTGGGACAGATCAGGTGACAAAGGCTCAGGACAGGATTCAGGGACAGGATAGATGACCTCTTCTAGATACGACGCCTGTGTCGCACCACTCTCTGACAGTATCTTCCTCCTCGATTCTTCCGTGATCATCTTCTATTATGTGCCTCCTCTATTCTTCCACGATCATTAATTGGCTCAAAAGTTCTAAGTCTGGAAATGGATCTTCTTCAGTATTCTCTTAGTTCTCGGACAGCATCTCGGTCTCTCAGCATTCTCCATCTCGCTGTGCGAGTCTGACTAACTAAACTACCTCAATTATACCTTTCTAATGGCATGTACCACCCCTAAATGTTTCAAATTTATGAAATTTCTATCTCTGATTAGACAGGAAAAGGGGAGATGATCATCACACCATGCTAAGTTTAATATTTTTCTTTAAGCTCATTGTCCTGTGTTCCCGCCTCTTAATTTACTTTCCCATGCTTTATTTCCCACCCGAGTTCACATTTTTATCGATCAAAATTATACAGTTTAATAACTTCTTCATTCATCAGTCAGGAAGATGACAAATAGAGGTTGTGGCCTTGGATAGGTTTCAAAACCATTCGTCATGGTCCCTGGGTAGAAAGGAACTGCGTAGCGCGTTAGTGTACACAAGTAATCGTAAAGCTCTGCCTTAACAATCTCAGAGGATGACTCACTATCTGTTTTGGGCCTGGTGGACGGGACAGTTGCATTTATGGATCGTCTGGTGAAAAGCTGATGTGGCGTGAGGTGGTGATCCGAACTTGGGGAATTTTTTAGTGAAAAGAGGGCAATTGGGAGGCAGTAGAGCCATTTTTTAACGATTGTGGCGCTTATTTTGCTTATTTTACTTATTTTACTTTGAGCAAGCCGTTGAGGCGTTCACAGATGCCAATGCTTTGTGGTTAATAAGCTGATGTTAGTTTGTGTCTAATGCCTAGCATTGTCATCTGATAGAGACTACTAGCCACAGATTCCTTCACGTAGAATTATCCCCAGGCGTGAGACTGGATCCGGAAACTTTTTACCACAGCATCCCTGCGCTCCAGGGGGACACCACGCAACTCCGCTCAGGCGTCGTCCGCGCATGTGACGTCAGCGAGGTCACATAAGCCCCACCCCGGCGCGCCCACGTCAGTTCTTTTTCCTTTTCCGCGTGCAACGCGGATCCGGTCTTGCTACGGGCCTGTTTCAGGCCCTTTTTTCTTCATCATTGTCCTTCACATGGTGGAACAGTGTGCGAATGCCTTCGGGCTTCAAAGCTTGCACGTCGTGTGGGCGTCTTATGTCGGCGACAGACCCTTATCGCATTTGTATGTGGTGTTTGGGGGAGGATCACGACACCACAAATTGTGAGGCGTGCCAACAGTTGAAGCCGAACTCACGGCGGGAGTGCCAAATGAAACTTCTCTTGGTGTGTCTCTGCAGGTCGACCTCATCCCCTCGATCAGCCTCGGCAGACGGCTTCAGATACGGCCGTTGTCGTCGTCATCACCCTTCCCTGGTGTCGCAGTTTGTCCCCGGGGGCCGGGTCTCGGCCTGCCGGGGGCGTGGACTCTCAGCAGGTGATGCGGCCCTGCGTGTCCTCTTACACCCACCGTTTCCCAGTGATGGAGCATCGAGAGTCCAAATGGAAACATACGTGGCGACTTTGCAGGCCTTGCTGGCGTCTCCTCCTCCTCCTTTCCCTCCTGGGGCATTAGCGGTTCCCTTGCCCGGGGCCTTCCACGACGCCGCCGGTGGCTCCGGCCCCGGTGCCGACTGGGTCGGATCCAGGCTTGGAGGATGTGGTGCTGTTGGGGTGCGGCTCTTCTGGGGTCCATCCTTCACACCACGGCGTCTCTGCCTCGTCGCAAACTCCAGCGGGAGTCCCTATGGTGTCGCGTGAGGTTGCCGGGGCTCGGGTTGAATCCCCGAGCCCCTCTAGGTCCCTTGACAAGGTGTCTAAGGCCGAGGTGACGCCGCTACGGCACTGGCAGCTGCTGAACTGGGCGGCGCCACAGGGGTCAGTGGACTCTCGGCTGGGCACGAACCCCTCACCCTCCTCCGGGACTTTCTCGTCCCTCCACGCAAGCGGCTACCTCGTCGGAGGGCGAGTCGGAGATGGGTCAGCCCTGGCGGCGCCGCATGGCTCGCCTGACCACCTCTGTCGTATACTGGCAGAGGCTGGCAGAGGGCTTTGTGTCACTTCCCTGGTCCTTCTCGTCCGTCCACTCAGGCGGCTGCCTCGGCGAAGGTAGAGTTGGCGCCATTCCGACGCCACTCCTGTCCACTGCGACTTCGGCCCGCTCCGGTCCCCGGCGCAGTGTGACTTCGAGGAGCCCTATCCAGCGTCTCCTTTGGCGCAGGCTGGCGTTACCGCTCTGCCTCAGGCGGCAAACTCTACGGCTCCTGACAGGCGTCGAGTTGCGGATTCGTCTTCGGACGCTCCCTCTTCTCCGGAGGCTGCCTGCATATTGGTGTCATCCTCCCCGGAGACTGGCCACTGAGTGGTGTCTTTTTCACCGGCATCATCGAAGGGTGGCTCCCCGCCGTTTCTGAGGCCGCGGTGTTCGCTGGAGGAGCGGCAGGTCCCCCATTCCTCGGCTCCTCCTACCTTCTAGGTCTGGCCCCTGCCCGTTCCGCTTAGCTTGGGGGACGGCCGCCTTAGTCTGCAGCTGTCGCCCACGGAGGAGCTGCTTTCTCCGCCGCGGGGCCCTACAGAGGCGGGTGCGACCTTTGCTCATGCAGTGTCCACGGCTGTGGATATTCTGCGCATGGGTGACCCGATTGCTCATTTTCCGACTGATCATCTCTTGGAGGTTCTCCACCAGGGCTCTGGTGGGAGGGAGATCTTGCTTCCCTTTGAGGTTTTGCTCCTTTCGTCCCTGACGGGGCTTTGGGGGCGTCCTGCCTCAGGGGATCCGGTGCCTCAGCACCTTCTACACCGGCACCTTCTGGCGCCGCGTGACCCTGCGTGTCTTCCCCTCCACCCCTCTGCTGCCGGTCCTTTTTTGCGGACTGCCTTTCCCTCCCTGCTGCCGCTGTTGACTCCGCCCTCCCGGGAGGACCGCTGGCTGAACTCTTGGGGGCGCAACATGTTTGCCTCGATCAGCGGGCCCTGAACACCTTGTGTGTCCTGGATAGGGCCTTCTCTTGTCTGTGGGCCTCGGTTGAGTCTTTGGGTTCCGCAGCTACTCAGGAGACTGTTCAGGTGGACTTACGGCGTCATGCGTTGGCTGGCCGGGAGCTAATGGCGTTTATCCTTCACTCCGCTCTGGACATCTCGGAGGTGCTGGGCCGGGCCATGGTTTCCTCAGTCGCTCTCCGTTGCCATGCTTGGCTTCGGGACGGCGCCTTCCCCGAAAATATTCGGGAGTAGCTCATTGATCTCCCGTTTGATGGTAGCCTGTTGTTCCATGCCCCAGCTGACTCCGCCATCCAAAGGTTCCTGGTGGGGCTCCGTCCTCCTCTCCCTTATACTCTTCCTCCTTCTCCTCCTCAGTGATTAAGGAGTTGAGCTGGTTCTGGTCCTTCTTGGGACGGTCGCTCTTGCGGTGGAGTGTGTTTTCTGGCCATTGGGTCCTCCTTGTGGGGACTTTGGGAATGTTGGCTGCTGGACTGCCCTTGTTCGCTGTGTGTGTTTTTTGCTAGAACTGTTACGCAGACTTGGCCCAGAGATTAGGCCTTCTGTTTTTTTTTTGGGGTGATTATTGAGCCGTTCGCGGGGTGTTTTCCCTGTGGCGCTTTTGTTTTTCCTCTGTTGCGGAAGTTCTTCCAAAGAGGGTTCCCATGTCTTGAGACTTAACGTACCCTATGTGGGGTAGTGGTAGCTGTTATACAGCTTGCGCTCTGCTGCGGAGTTCTGGTGGCCCTTTGGTGCCTGTTCTCCGTGGTGTTTCTGTATGCTGCTTTGCTTCTTGAGGGCGTGGAGTTGTGTCCGGCCCTTTCCTCTTCTCTCTGCTTGGGATAATTCTGTGCCCTCCCTTGTCAGGTGTTGCCCACTTGGTCTTCCTGGGGCTCTGGGCTGTTATATTCTGTTCTGGCGGCTTGTCTGTTAGCGCCGCTCTGGTCGGCCTGTTGCCTTCCATCTGGTGTGTCTTAGCCTTCTTTTCCCTCGTTTCCTTGGGCCCTCTGGGCTCTCCCCCTGGCTTTGGAGGGAAGCTTATTGCCTTGAAGGGGTGTGGGGTACTTCGGCCTCTCTGTCCTGTCCCTTGGTTTCTCTGTCGTGAGTGTGCAGCTCCCCCTTTCTCTTCTTCCCCATCCCTCTGGGGTCGGTGGTGTTATGCTTGTGGGGGGCTCCTCCTGCCTGGGAGGGGCCGGGTTATTGTCCAGTCCGCAGGTCTTGTCCCCTATATGACCCTCTGTCCTGGTATGGCTAGGGGGTCCTTTCGCAGACCCTCCTTCCCCTGGGTATTGCTAGGGTATCTATTCTACGTGAAGGAATCTGCGGCTAGTAGTCTCTATCAGATGTACGAGTTACTTACCTTCGGTAACAATGTATCTGGTAAAGATGATTCTAGCCGCAGATTCCTTCACGGTCCGCCCTTCCTCCCCGTTCTGCGAGGACCCGTGGGTTGGTCTCGGCACTCGCCTCCTGGTGGGCGGCTGTGTCTCTTGTGAGTGCATTCCTTTGCTCTTGGCAGGTCGCTCCGTCTTGTTGCTGTTCCTTCCTCCCCTTGGATCTCTGGAGGATGGAGTTATGGTGCTCCTGAGCCCCGCTACTCTGGCTGCTCCAGGTCTGCGGGGGAGGGGGGAGGGGACGGGGGGGGGTTAACCTTCAATCTCTGCCCTCCCTCCCTTCCTCTTGCTGCTGGGGGTCCCTGCCCCTCTGCCTGGGGGCCGCCTGGCCATGCCATGCCATGCCCTTGTTCCTTGGAGGATGGTTGCCCTCTGTGCCGGGGTGGCTTGGAGGGTGGTTGTTGTTGTCCTGTCTGTTCTGGGGGTGGCTCCCCTTCCCTATTTCCGGGTGGGAGTTGTAGGCCTGCTACAGGTGTCCTGCCTTTACATATGTTCCCTGTCTCCGGGGGAGGAGGGGGAGGCGGTTTACAGGATGGCTGCTCGGGGCTCTGCTCTGTTCTTTATTCCGCCGCTGCCTTTGGCGGCTGCAGTGTTGCACCACTCCTTATGGTGTCGCTTGTCTCCATTCTTTGTTTCTACTCTTTCGCACACTGTTCCCCTCCTCCCACAGTTTGCCTGGTGGCTTCGCGTTGCGGAAAAGTTCTCCGAAGAAAACTGACGTGGGCGCGCCGGGGTGACCACGCTGACGTCACGTTCGCGGACGACACCTGGGCGGAGTTGCGTGGTGTCGCCCCGCCCCCTGGCGTGCAGGGATGCTGTGGCAAAATGTTTTCGGATCCAGTCTCACGCCTGGGGATAATTCTATGTGAAGGAATCTGCGGCTAGAATCATCTATACCAGTTACATTGTTACCGAAGGTAAGTAACTCGTACGTCAGGGAGGAAATAAATAGCATTTGAAAAATGACTTCCCTTATCGGTCCGGATTGCGTCGGGCACGCCCCATCGAGAAATGACGTCCCGGAGTAGGAATGTGGCTGCTGCTTTGGCATCACAGTTGACAGATGGTCCAGCTTGAGAATGGGCATACTACCACAATGAGATACCGGTAATTTTGGCGTTGATCAATCATGTCGACATAGTCGATGTGGAGTTCTTTGAAGGGGCCAGAGGGTTAAGGGATGGTGAAGGCGACTGTTTTGAGAGTTGGGTTTGGTGAATATTGTTGGCAGATGAGGCATTTATTAACAAAGAGTTGTATCTGCTTGTGGGCATTGGGAATGAACCAGTCTGTCTGTAACGTTGTGGACATATAATCTCGGGAGACATGTGTGGAAAGGTTAACACATAAGGTAGTGGTGGATATTGCGTCGCACATTCAAAAAATATATTTGGCAGATAATAGGGTATTCGTATTAATTGAACACAATTATCTAGAGGTCAAACCTATTCACAGGTGCCAAATCGAGGTAGGATACCCCACTACCAAGGTTATCAGTCATACAGGCCATAATGCAAACATAGAAACACCGGCACTCTGAATATGAAAAAATATATATATATATATATATATATATATATATATATATATATATATATATATATATATATATATATATATATATATATATATATATATATATATATATATATATATATATATATATATATATATATATATATATATATATATATATATATATATATATATATATATATATATATATATATATATATATATATATATATATATATATATATATATATTTTCAAAACACAAGGTTGTCCCACTGAAGATGCCTCACATGAAGGGTGCAGACTCTTAACACCATCGGCGGCAGCAGAAACAGCATCCTCGCCACCCTTGTTAAAAATGAAATGCCAAACTCGTTTCGAGCGATTTGACGCTCTTGATCACTGGCTTCACTCTGGCTTCAAGCACGGAAACACACAGCAATTGGGAACAGCTGGTTTATTAGATACACAAGTCCCGCCCCAGTGGGCGTTGACACGCAGGGCCTGATGGTTCTAGTAGTCCCATAATCTGCTACCACAGAACTTGTAGTCCCCTGTAAACCCCAGTGGGTGTCGCCGGCTCCGTGTTCACAATGACTGCCAAAGTGCAATGTTGAAAAATAACTATCCCAAGTGGGTGCAAGTTAGTGCGGGAATCACTGTCTGATGCCAATATTTACCAACAGCAAAGGTCCCCTTCATTCTGTGACAGTCCAGCCGCGGAGATGCCCCACCGCCGGAAAGGCGGGTCTTCAGTGCTCGGAACCACGAGCCTGTCACAGAATGAAGGGGACCTTTGCTGTTGGTAAATATTGGCATCAGACAGTGATTCCCGCACTAACTTGCACCCACTTGGGATAGTTATTTTTCAACATTGCACTTTGGCAGTCATTGTGAACACGGAGCCGGCGACACCCACTGGGGTTTACAGGGGACTACAAGTTCTGTGGTAGCAGATTATGGGACTACTAGAACCATCAGGCCCTGCGTGTCAACGCCCACTGGGGCGGGACTTGTGTATCTAATAAACCAGCTGTTCCCAATTGCTGTGTGTTTCCGTGCTTGAAGCCAGAGTGAAGCCAGTGATCAAGAGCGTCAAATCGCTCGAAACGCGTTTGGCATTTCATTTTTAACAAGGGTAGCGAGGATGCTGTTTCTGCTGCCGCCGATGGTGTTAGAGTCTGCACCCTTCATGTGAGGCATCTTCAGTGGGACAACCTTGTGTTTTGAATATATATATATATATATATACACAATTCTAGATATTAATCTCTTGAGCTAAAACACGAAATGATGTGAAGAAATAACCCCTGACATAGAGAATATTCAGGAACGTACGAGGGATGTAATATTTTTGACCTATGTTTCTAATTACTTCTTTAACTAATAAATCAGTATTTGTATAATACACTTGTACGTTCCTGAATATTCTCTATGTCAGGGGTTATTTCTTCACATCATTTCGTGTCTTTAACTCAAGAGATTAATATCTAGAATTGTGTATATATATATAATCAGAGTGCCGGGGTTTCTATGTTTGCATGTGTTGAAAGATGTAGTTGATCCAGGGTCACTTGCAGCAATGCCAGTGGCATGGCAAGCTTTCCTGTCATGGTCTGCCTATAAATGAAATCAGCAAGGCCCTGTTGTACTCCCCTCCTCTTTCATAACGCTTTCTCTTGATCTGGCGCACTTTCTTGTATTTCTCTGAGATGTAGTTGGGCGATGTGATCATATTGTTGCGTGTTATCGATAGTGTAAGGGGTGCTTGTGTCGGGTGTTCCTTCATTCGTGTCTATGTGCTCTGTTGGAGGTACCGTTTGGGCAAGTAGGATAGGGGCGCTCTAAGTGTCTGGTGCAGCTACAGGTGGGAGCCCTCTGACTGCATCTTTTGCTGCCCAGTCTGCCAAAGCGTTACCTTTAGAGACAAAATCCTGACCATTAGTATGTGCTGCACATTTGACTACAGCTACCTCGGCTGGCAGTATGAGGGCCTCTATTCTTCTAATAACTGTTAGTAAACCACAGACGTCCTATCTGATTTAAGAAAAACACGCCTTTTCCAGCGCAAAATGCTGGAGTGTGTCGTTGTAGTGACGTATGCAGATCTGAATAATGTGGAGGTAATGCAATCTGCTGTACGATGTCCAGGGAATCCGAGAACTCATGCTGTTGGGCCCTAACCACTGCAGCTCCTGTGTATCTTACCCCTGATTCTTGGTAAATGGTGGAGGAGCCGTCGACAAAATATATGGTACTGTGTGGCAAGGGGTCCTCCTTTGCTGCTCCTGACTCATCTGGAGAATATGTGGCACAGTCATGAGTGTCGTCATCTGAGGCTTCAATGGGATGGGCAAAGAACGTGGCAGGATTGACTGTGTGACATTTGACAATTTTCAGAGATGGCAATGATAGTATGACTTTGTAACCTGACACTCTTTGTGTTGTTGATGTTGTCTTGGCTTTCTGAATTATGGCAAAGACGGCGTGTTCAGTGTACAGTGTTAACGGGGATCCCATGACAATAGGGGTGCTTTTCTCTACAGCGAATGCTGCTGCTGCAAGAGGTTGTTTGCAGGGGTAATGGCCTCTCATGACAGAGTCCAACATGCCACTGAATTAGGCAATCGGCTTATGGCCCCTGGGATATTTTTGCGTAAGCACTGCAGTCATGACTTGGCCGTCGCAGTGAGTGAATAGGTAGAAATCTTTTGTGGAGTCAGGTGAGCTAACAGTGGTGCGTTTGTTTTTTCATCTTTTAACTGCTTGAAGGATGCCCTCATCTCAGGTGTCCAGTCTATTTTGTTGTGTCTGTCTTTGGCCATTTTAACTGATTTCAGCAAAGGGGCTGTTATTGTTGAGAAATCAAAGACCCATTGGCGAACGTACTTCACCAGTCCAAGGAATTTCTGCATGTCCTTGACTGTTTGTGGCTCGGGGGTGCTTTTTATTGCCTCAAGTCTATCTGGCGTGACTCGTCTTCCTGACGCTGACAGTAATTGGCCAAGATAGTGCACCTCTTTTTGGCAGTACTGAAGTTTGTTTTTGTCTACTTTGTAACCTCTTTGTGCTAAGGTAGTGAGTAGAGAATTGGTGTCCTTCCTGTATTGTTCTTCTGTGGGACTGCAGAGCAAGATGTCGTCGACATATTGCAGCAATGTGCTGTCACATTGGAAATTTGATAAATCTTCTTTGACAACTCTGTTAAAGACGCTGGGAGACTCACAATAACCTTGAGCCAGACGGATATACGTCATTTACACATTTTTGAACGTGAAGGCCAGTAGGTATTGACTGTCTGGGTGTAGGGGTACGCTGAAAAACGCATTTTTCAGATCAATGACCTGAAAGTACTGTGCATCCGGGGGGACATTTGTGAGGATGACAGAGGGGTCTGGGACGATGGGAAACTCTGGTATGACTGTTGTTAACGGCGTGAAGATCATGTACTAGACGCCATTGGTTCGTCTTCCCCTTGCATACCAGAAAAATACATGTGTTACAAGTAGAAATGCATGGGTATATGACTCCCTGTTCCAGCAGGGCTTGTATGGTGGGGGCAATACCCTCCTCTGCTTCCTTAGATAATGGATACTGTTTTATTCTGGGTAGGATGGCTCCTTGTTTCAGCATTACCTTAAATGGTGCAGCAGAGTGAATAAGGCCTACGTCATTTGGGCCCGTAGTCCACAGTTGAGCCGGAACCTGGGCCAAATCTGCTTCACGTACAGAGTCATATTTTGTTACTGCAGTGGGTGTTCTCATTTCCACTGTCACTGAGAGGGGCACTTCGTTCAGATAGACTATTTCACTCTTTAAATAGTATCCAGGGGGTACAAAGAGTTGGTCATCTGAGATATCCCTGACTAAGCCTCCTGGCTTGATGAAGATGACACAAGCCCAAGTATGAGCATCGTTGTCAAACGCTTGAAATGCTCCGTATGTAGGTGTTATTTCGAGGATGCATATGTCTAGTCAGGTGCTTGTCAGATATTTGCAAGCCTGATGCTTGAGGCCTGAAAAGAAACTATTTTGGTAGCTGAACAGTGCGACCTTTTAGTTCTGGGGTGGTGCCAATGATTGTGTGGACTGCCACAGAAAAGGCGTGTACATCCACTGGGCGTGCTCTAACCTGACTGTTCAGGGAGGAGTCTACTGTGACTGCCCTCATTCTAGCCAGTGGTGTACCTGGTATTGAACAGGTCATTGTTCCGTTCTCATCGAAGTGAATGGTCATGTTCAATTTTGCCATGAGGTCACGTCCTAAGAGATTCACTGGAGACCGTGGTGAGTAGAGCATTCGTTGCTCCACCACATGGCCTCCTATCTCTATGGGCACTGGTTTAGTGAAAGGGACCCTTGCTATTGCCCCAGAGAATCCCTGTGTGTCCGCTATCTGATCTGAAATTGGCAGTGGTCCGCCTGTAATACAGGAGTACTTGGCGCCTGTGTCAATGAGAAAGCTGTATGTTTTATTGTTTATCGTGACCAGGACGGTGGGGTCGTCTTCACCTTCCATGGTGCATGATAAAACTGGGCACACAAGAGGTATCTGTGGGCTTTCCTAACCAGTGTATCCTCTTCCTTGGTATTGCTGGATGGTGCCTTGTGTGAACGGATTGCTGGGGGTTCTCACCGTGCCCCCTTGGGGCACAGCATTTTGTGTTTGGGGCACCATCTGGTACGTAGGGGCCTGCTGTTGATGTTGCATTGGAACTGGCATCTGCAGGAGTGGTGGCTGGGCTTGAGCCATCATGGTTGCTTGGAGCTGTGCTTGCTGCATGTTTTGCTGCTGGACTGGTTGGACGTAGGAGTATGGCATTTGGGGTTGTGGATGCATCTGCTGTTGCTGGAATTGAGGCGGTGTTTGTTGGGTCCCATGGACTGTTGATTTAGATCTCGAAATTTAGTACGGCAATCCCTTTGCATGTGGCCTATTTTGTGGCAATAGAAACAGGTATGCTGTCCTGGCTGTTGTTGGAATCTCTGCTGTCACATTCCACTACCTCTTCCCTGCATGCTTGAGTTCCTATTGATATTGTTTCTGTTGTTGCAATAAGGTTGTTGGCCAATGCTGTAAGCAGGTTGTGTTGGCATGTAAGCAGGTTGTGCTGGCATGTAAGCAGGTTGTGCTGGCATGTAAGCAGGTTGTGCTTGCCTGTATTGTTCGAGGGACTGTGGCTGTGCGTACTGTACGGCAGGCTGTGGCTGGGTCTGTGCGTATTGTACGGCAGGTTGTGTCTGCATCTGTTGGGGGGCAGGCTGTATGTTGCCTGCGAGAGCATTCATGGCAGTTTGGGGAAATGTGGTGACTACCGTCATCTGACTGACAGGTGCAGCTACCATGACTGTGTCCGGTGTCTCCTTTTTCTTATTAAGTTTCTGTTGCACCAATTTTGCAGCAGCATTCTCTATAGCTAGCTGTCTATTCTTTTCCTGTTCTTGCCTCTTTTTGCAGTAATGTATAATGTGATCCTGTATATCTGGCCACGGTTTTGCTTCCATTGCTACAATTCCATCCAACTTGTCCTGTACGTCAGCAGGCAGTCCTTTCTTAACCATGTGGTAGAAAAGCCTACTATTCCCTCCTGACTTGTCTCCTAACTCCTGATGCCATTTTTCCTTAATCCTTGAGATAAAGTCAATTGGATCCTCACTTGCTTGCATTGTCGGAGACATGAGGGACCCTACATCGGGGACATCTGGAAACTTTATTCATAATTTGGCCCAGACCTGTACCCTGATTTTGTTAAATGTTTCCCCATCATTCTGCGTTTCAGTCATAGTTAGTTTGTTGGCACTGACGCTTTTGAATATGTCCTCTGCTTCTTCCCCCATGATGGAGATGAGCAGATTCTTCATATCACCTATCCCTAGGTTGACACCTGCAGTGTTTTTTTCCAGGGCCGCTATCCATTTGCCAGCACCCTCCGTGAGGGGTGGCAGAAGCTTTTTGAGGTTCTCTTTGTCCATCTGAGACCATGGGACATATAGGGGCGGGTCAGTGGTATTTTTATATAACAGCGGCAACTGGTGTTTCATTCCTGTGCCTCTTTCCCTTGGCCGCGTGTGGTCATGTTGTCTGGCGTATTTCTGCCAAATCCTAAGACTGGCCCACATATAGTCATAGTCCCAGTCATCATCTCCTGCACCTTCTAAGATGCATTCTACTGCTGTTGCCATATGCTGGGGTTCGAAAGACCCCTCTCTTGGCCATGGGAGCATCTGTGGTGCATTGGCCTCTGTCTAACTTGCCAAATCGTCCGTGAAAGGATTGACTGCATGGTCAGAGCCTTCCCCTAGTATCACAATTTCCTTGGGCGTTAGACTGTTATTTTGGGGGGCATCTGGTCTGCTGAGACACATATTGCAACTGTTTCTCGTTCTAGTGGTGCGCATAGAGGCAGAGCCGGAAACGTCATACATCATGTCTGTATCCGGGCGCCCGTACGACCCTAGTACTCTGAGGGTCTCTACCTCCGTTGGCCTAGTCTTCCTTCTCGCTCCTGTGTCACCCGCACTTTGGTGTTACTTGTGTAGTGGGCGGGTGGGTCTGTCACTGTTGTGGTAGGTAGTAGGGCAAATGGGTCTGTCACAATTGTGGCAAGCAGTGGGGCGAATGGGTCTGTCACAGTTGTGGCAAGCAGTGGGGTGAATGGGTCTGTCACAGTTGTGGCAAGCGGTGGAGCGAATGGGTCTGTCACAGTTGTGGCAAGCGGTGGGGCGAATGGGTCTGTCACAGTTGTGGCAAGCGGTGGGGTGAATGGGTCTGTCACAGTTTTGGCAAGCAGTGGGGCAAACGCATCTGTCACAGTTGTGGCCTTTTCCGAGGATGGTGCTTGTTGCGTGTTGTGGGCCTGAGCAGTTGTGGCAGCTGTGTGTGCTTGTCCTGTTGCAGCGGCCTCATACCGATGGGGGCGTTCACTACATTGCAGTCCTCCATTTCCCTCAGTATGTCCAGAAATGTATGTCTGTCGGAGTGGGGTATTTGGTGCTGCCTGGTGAGCCAATTGTCCTAGGCTCATCCTTCTGTCGCTATTATTGAGTGTGTCATGCAATTGTTCTATTTTTAATGATGCACGTCGGAGTGCGTTAACTGGATCACCTGGATCGGCGCTGAGTTATGCACTTCTATTGAATACGTCCGCGTTGGGGTCCGCATCCGGAATGCTCTCCAGACTTTTGCTAACGTTTATGGAGGTTCTCCACTTGTAATGGGCTTGGTCAAATGCTGGAGGGAGCGGCTGTTCCCTGTCCCTATATTGTTGTTGGACTGTTGAGAACGTCAACGGTGTGTTGTGGGTGATTATATTGCCGAATGGCAACCTATCTTGGGGACCGGGGTGTTGCCCAGGGAGTTGTGAGACGTCTGTATTAATTAAGGGGTTGGTACAAGTGCGTGAATGGTAAGATGATGTGTGAGAGTCAGTGTCAGAATCTTCAGCATCCTGTTCGGGTGGTGGTGTAGTCCTTGAGGCTGGAGTGAGCTTCAGTGTAAATTGCGTGTCTATCTGTCCTGACATTCCTGGTTCTGTGGCCTGTATTGTTGGACCACAGTTGGTGAAGGATGGTGCGGGTGGGGGTGTGTTACATGTAGAAGTATGTGGAGGGGAGTCTATATTATGTGGAGGGGAGTCTATATTATCTGGGAGTTGTTGGGACCTGACGGCTAGTAGGTTATTGGTGGTGGTTTGTAAATCTTCATGACCAGTTGGGTCTTCAATATCTGATGCTAGGTCTACGTCTGAACCTTTGCCAAGGGCAGGGTACATTCCTCCTATATGATACGCAGGTGGAGGGGAAGTGGGCATGACCGCGTGCATCGTTGCAGGGTGGTCCTGTGTGTTGTCTTTGAAAATGCGCCAGAGATCTAGGGTAGCCTTCCTCTTCTGTAGCTTTGTGCCTTAGTACTTAGTGTCTAGTAAGGTGTTGGCATGATCTAATATAATTTTATCAAAACTACCTTCTGATGGCCATGGGTGGCTTATATTTTTAGTGAGTTTGTGAAGCTCTCTACAGTGTTTAAGTATGCGTTGTTCCTGCCCACTGAATGTTTTCAATACGTGCTGGAGTTGTGTGGCCATGATGGCGTAGTTTTATGCGTAAACGCAAATCTGAAAGAGACACGTTAGTGATAGATTCCTTACCTTAGAATATTCCCCAGCCGTCAGTCTGGATCCGGAAAGTTTTCTGCTTAGCAGTACCCCTGCGTGCCAGTAGGTGGCGCCGTGCAGCACCGCGCCCGTCACCGGCGTTGTGCGCGCTGGGACGACGTCACGGACGCTACATAGGCGCCACTCATGCACGCTGACGTCAGTTCTTTTTTTGCCGCGCCGAAAGCGCAGATCCGGATTGAGCACGTACCTCGGTAATTTTTTTACCACTTTTTGAGACTTTTTGTCTCCTTCTCTTGTCTCCTGGTGCACGTAGGGATGCCCGCCTTTAAGTCTTGCGGGTCGTGCCACTGTAATATGTCGGTGGCGGACCCCCATGATATCTGTCTCTACTGCCTGGAGACCGACCACGACTCCCGGGATTGTCGGGACTGCCGTGTCATGGCCCCGAAGGCGTTACGGGAGCGGTGCCGGAAGTTGCTGGAGGTCCGGCATTCCTCTCGCCGCCGCTCCTGATCTAGGGGCCGTTCGCGGGACCGCAGCCGTCGCTCCTCGGACGCTAAGTCTTCACCTTCAGATTCCGGTAAGCAACGCCATAAGAAGAAGTCAAAGAAGCGTGTTCGCTCACCGACGTCCCGCCGTTGTGGGGGACAGGGGCTCCGCCCCTGCGTCTCCTCTGGAGCCTGGGAGTCCCGCGGCCTACCCGCTATACCCAGGTCCGTCGGCGACTCCTGAACAGCGGCAAGAGTTTCTTGCTGCTTTGGACCGCCTGTTTAGGCCTCGGGCTCAAGCCAGTGCGCCTTCGGGCCCCGCAGCCCCGTGTCCAGATCCTGTTGACCCGGCGGCACCGCCTCCGGCGCCAGCCCCGGAGCCACTGAATCCAGCGCTTGTGGCTCCGGCCCTGGCGCCACAAAGTGCAACGCCGCTGGCTCCGGCGCTTCCCTTTGCTCCGGCCCCAACGCCGCACCTGGCTCCGCCACAGGCGCCGCACTGGGTGCCGTTTATCCCACCCTGCCTAGGTTCTCGGACCATTTCGTTCCGACCTGGGATCCTCATTGGGATGCGGCCCCGGCCGGCGCCGCTGGCCCCCTCTCCGACTCCGGTCCTGCCGCCGCGACCGGCTCCTACCCCGAAGCCGGGTGAGGTCTGGGACGGCTCTGCGGACCCCCTTGCACGGCAGTGTGACTCCGAGCAGGATTGGGTGGATGGACCTACAAGATTCGGGTGAACTTGATGTGTCTTCTGACCCGGGGTTTGCCTCGCCTCCACCTACTATGGAGGAGGGCGCTTCCTAAACTATGGTGCTGCGTCGAGCCGCGGAGACTCTCCACCTCGACCTCGCTACGGTGCCCGTTAAGACCAACCTCCTTCCGGAGGCTGCGGCCGGCCTCGGGGGTGCCGGGGGATAAGAATGTTGCTAGGCGTCATCACCCGGCACCTGGTGATCCCGCCTTCTTGACCACTCACCCCACGCCTGAGAGCCTGGTCATTCAGGCTTCGACATCGCAGAGTGCCTTTCCCTCTGCTCCGCCGGATAAGTACTCTAAGAGGCTGGACCAATATGGCAAGAGGTTGTTCTCAGCCGGTTTGGGGTTGAGATCTGTTATTACCGCCTGCTTGTTGGGCCGTTACTCCCACGAAGTCTGGTATTCGGTGGCGGAGGTTCTGCCTCAGTGCTCTGAGGTGGTCCAGGCTGTCCTTTCCCAAGTAATTGCAGCGGGCAAGGATGTGGCGAAGTTTGCCATCTGGTGTGGTTTGGACATCGCTGATTCGTTGGGCAGGGTGATTTCCACGGCAGTGGTGTTGCGGCGCCATGCCTGGTTGTGTTCCACTGGCTTCTCACCTGATGTCCAGAGCTCATTCATGGACATGCCCTTGATGGCTCCCGCCTTTTTGGTGATAAAGCTGACTATGCCCTGAAGCGCTTTAAAAACTCTTGTGCCATGGTCAAGTCTTTGGGTCTTTCCTCAAACTCCTGCCACAACGGGGTTTTGTTCCTTTCGTGGCCAGGACAGGGGTACCCAGGCACGCTCTTCCAGCAAGCCTGTGCAGAACCAGCCTCAGCGAGGCCGCGTACGTGGGTTCCGCAGGGGCGGGTCTGGTAACCAGCGTACGGGGAAGTCTACTTCCACCCACGCTGCTTCCGCCTCGAAACCTTCCTAATCCGAACTTCAGGGGGCACCCCACGACAGTGGGTGGCAGTGTTCGCTTCCACCTCCACCACTGGCACGAGATTACGTCGGACAAGTGGGTGCTGCAGATAATCTGCCAAGGTTACTCACTCCCCTTTCTGTCCCCCCCCCTCCAGCCATGCCACCTCGGTACCACCGCATGTCGGGGGATCATTTGGCTCTTCTCCGTAAGGAAGTCACGGCCCTCCTGGCCAAGGGGGCCATCGAGTACGTTCCCAATCAGGTAGTAGGAAGTGGTTGCTATTCTCACTACTTCCTGGTCCCCAAGAAGAAACAAGTGGGGCCTGCGCCCCATCTTGGACCTCCGGGACATCAATCGCTTCCTCCGCAAGGAGAACTTCAAGATGCTGAGTCTGGCTCAGGTCCTGTCTGCCCTGGACCCTGGAGACTGGATGGTTGCGTTGGACTTGCGGGACGCTTATTTTCACATTCCCGTCCTGCCAGCCCACTGGCGTTACCTGCGGTTCACGGTAGGCCAGGAGCATTTTCAGTTTGCCGTGCCCCCCTTCGGCCTTACCAGCGCCTCTCGGGTGTTCACGAAGGTGATGGCGGTGGTCGCAGCTCATCTGCGCAGGTCAGGGGGGTCAGTCTTCCCCTACCTCGACAACTGGCTGTTGAAGGCGGGTTCACCCCAGGCAATTGTCTCCCACCTCCAGACTACGGCCGACCTGCATCTGCTGGGGTTTTCCATCAATGTGCCGAAGTCGCACCTGAGTCCCTCTCAGAAGCTCCCTTTCATGATTCTGGATTCAACGCTGTTTCGGGTTTATCCTCCCGTACAGCGAGTCCGGGATATTCAGGCTATGGTTCCGCTCTTTCAGCCTCTATCCCGGGTTTCAGTCAGGATGACCCTCCGGCTTCTGGGCCTGATGGCCTCCTGCATCCTGCTGGTACCGCATGCCAGATGGCATATGCGGGCTCTGCAGAGGGACCTGAAGTTCCAGTGGGCACAGCATCAGGGCAACCTGTCCGATCATGTCCAGATCTCGGAGGGCACTGCACGGCAATTGCAGTGGTGGCTCACGAATCGCGATTGGGTCAATGGCAGATCCCTCTCCCTTCCCCAACCGGAGCACACAGTAGTGACGGATGCGTCCCTCCTGGGTTGGGGAGGCCACATGGGAGAGGCGGAGATCAGAGGCCTCTGGTCTCCGGCGGAGTCCCGGCTCCATATCAACCTTCTGGAGCTGCGGGCGATCCGGCTTGCACTGAAGGCATTCCTTCCCTCTGTCCGTGGAAGTGTAGTGCAGGTTTTCACGGAAAACACCACCGCCATGTGGTATTGCAACAAACAGGGCGGGGTGAGGTCCTGGACTCTTTGTCAGGAGGCTCTGCACCTCTGGACGTGGCTGGGACATCAAGGCATTACCTTGGTGGTTCAACACCTGGCAGGTTCTCTGAACGCCAGGGCGGACATACTCAGCCACCGGTGCATGGTGGATCACGAGTGGCGTCTGGACGTGGCGCAAGGTCTCGTTCTGCGATGGGGACAGCCTTGGTTAGATCTATTCGCCACCGAAGAGAATGCGCAATGTCATCAGTTCTGCGCGTTGGAATTTGCAAGGCGGCACTTACTCGGAGACGCTTTTCGTCTCGAGTGCAGCTGCGGTCTGTTGTACGCCTTTCCGCCTATACCACTTCTGCCCAGAGTGCTAAAGAAGATCAGGCGCGACCGGGCCCAAGTTATTCTTGTGGCTCCGGACTGGGCTCGAAGAGTATGGTATCCTGAGCTACTCAGTATGAGCATCGATCCCCCGCTTGCTCTTCGGGAGGATCTTCTGTCGCAGCAGCAGGGGACGGTCCTCCACCCGAACCTGTCCAGCCTCCACCTCCATGCTTGGAGATTGAGCAGCGACAGTTGACACCTTTTGATCTTCCTCCCGAGGTCTGTGATGTCATCCTGGCAGCCAGACGTCCCTCCACTAAAACGGGGAACGCCTGTAGGTGGAACAGATTTGTGGCATGGTGCACAGCTAAGACTGTGGATCTCCTTTCTGCCCCTCTTTCTGAGGTTCTTCTGTTCCTTCTCTCTTTGGCCCAGCAGGGCTCTGCTCTGGGCACTCTTAAAGGTTATCTTTCGACCATCTCTGCCTTTCTACGGCTTCCAGATTAGCCTTCTCTTTTTAAGTCCCCGGTTGTTATCCGTTTTCTTAAGGGCATTACACATATGTTCCCACCTGTGCCCTTCATAATGCCTCAGTGGGACTTGAATCTGGTCCCACTTTTCTGATGTGCGCTCCCTTTGAGCCCCTTCATTACTGTCCCTTACGTCTTCTTACTCTCATGATGGCTTTCCTGGTAGCTATGCCAGGCTCTTTCTTCCAAACCTCCTTTCCTTTCTGTTCATCCGGACAAGGTGGTTCTGAGGACACGTCCTTCTTTCTTGCCAAAGGTTGTCACGCCCTTCCACATCGGGCAGACCATCACTTTGCCCACCTTCTTTCCGCCTCCGCATCCTTCAAGGGAGGAGGAGAGGCTCCACCGTCTGGACCCAAAACGTGCGCTCGCATTCTATCTGAAGCGTACGCAGCAGTTCCGGGTGGATGACCAGCTCTTTGTTGGCTACGTGGGCACCAAAAAAGGTTGGTCTGTGCACAGACGGACCATCTCGCGGTGGATCGTTCTGTGCATCAAAGCCTGTTACTCCTTGGCCAAGAAGGAGCCTCCTGTGGGGCTGTGTGCCCATTCGACCAGGGCAACTGCAGCCACTACTGCCTTGGGACGTGGTGTCCCCTTGCATGATATTTGTCTGGCAGCTACGTGGGCCTCGCTGCACATGTTTACCAAGCACTACTGCCTTGACAGTCCGGTCCGCAGAGACTGCTTCTTTGGCCGTTCCGTGCTCCGTGACTTTCTGGTGTGATCTTGTTCGCAGACCCACCACTGGGGTTGGTATTGCTGGGGTATCTATTCTAAGGTAAGGAATCTATCACTAACGTGTCACTTTCAGATGCACAAGTTACTACTTGTGTAACGACATATCTGTAAGAGACATTAGTTAGTGTTAGTTTCCTTTCCGCCCCACCCATCCGCCCCGGTTTGCAAACCGGTTACTAGGGTTAAGGTCATCCCCTTTTAGGGCCTTAGTTTTATGCACCAAAGGTCAGTTTCTCGCATGACTCTGCTTTTCGGCGCGGAAAGTTGTGTACAGAACTGACGTCATTGCGCATGGGTGGCGCCTAAGTAGCCTCCGTGACGTCGTCCCGGCGCGCACAACGCCAGTGACGGGTGCGGAGCCGCATCGTGCCACCTACTGGCGCGCAGTGGTACTGCTAAGCAGAAATCTTTTCGGATCCAGACTGACGCCTGGGGAATATTCTAAGGTAAAGAATCTATCACTAACTAATGTCACTTACAGATATATCATTACACAAGTAGTAACTTGTGCGATAGGTTCTTTTAATGGAACAAGGGTGTTGCGGTATGAATATACTCTACCTATGCTTTCCTTCCTCAGTGGCTGGTGTTGAGATCTCGTATAAGTTCTTCTCCTACACCTTGAAGGACAAGGAGATATACACCGTCCTGTAATTCGTGCTCCTGTGCAGGAGTGCAACCAGGGAAGCGGAGCTGGCCTCCAAAACAGGCTTCAGCAATTTTAGTCTGAAATGGGTGTCTTTGCCAAGAGCTTGATAGTATGGTAGGGCCTTCCCAGCCTGGGAGCCGTATGATAAAATATATGTGGAAGCCGGCAGTTGTTTTATATACTGTAGAGCTCAATATCCTACTCATGGGCATACTAGTGTGAGAGAGGCACGTAACAAGTTTGAGGGGAACAATGTGGGTGCTGCGGGAAAGGCGCACCCTGTTTATGCTTTCTCAGACTAGTTATTGGAATTGCTGGGATGTAGGTCTTTTATAAGCTCGTCTCCCATGGCGCCGTTAATGATAAGGTAGATATCAGTCTTAAATCCAATTCCTCTTGTCCGGTGTATATTCCCTCAGGGAAGACATCGGGGAATTCGCAATTGCTGCGCGAAAGGACAGTAATAATCATACTTTGTAATGGGCTCCGTGGCCACGAAGTGGTCAATGTGGTCGGTATTTCTAAGCCTGGAGATATCAGGCGAATACAGACGTAAATGTAATCCGGTGTTTTATGCATAGAAGTGCCCGATATTCCATTTCCATTCCAATATTGTATTCATGGGACCTTTGGCCACGAAGGGCAGGTGGTGCAGAAGTATACCAGGAGGTATTACTTTTTATTGCGCTTTGGTGCGCAAGTTTCTGATGCAATGGGGTAAGCAAATGCCAGAGCTATAACCAGCTTGACCTGCCGTGTGTGAGTGTAGTCAATGCCTAATGCTTGGAATATAGTGAGAAGGAGAGTACTTGTTAAGGGTGTCACGTGGATGAAGCAAGATGGGTGACCGTCTGAAAGGCCCACAACGTTATTGTTAATCAGGTATACCGTGAGTTGAGGTGGTGTATCGTTGTGGGAGTTGTCGGTCATTCCTTTATATTGAGTTGGAGCAAGGGGGTGGGCTTGCAAGGGCAGGCAGGGGCACAAAGCCTTGTGAATAATCCTGCAGGAGTGCCCTTAAGAGGGGAGATGAGTTATCTAGAGAGTGTGCGTGGTACAATGAAATGCAAGAGGCAGAGAGTGTGGGGGAGGCAGGGGCATCGCGATGTGGGAGAGAGGCTGCTTCGGATAGGGCCACAGAATGTGTGGAGTCTAGTGAAGATTCCCCGTCAGTAATAATCACAATCGAGGAGGTGGCGGAATGTTCAGAAGGAGCGGAGTGGAGGGTGGATATGGTGGAAGAGTTAGATAAGTGGTCAGGCCAAAGCAGGTCAGGGCGAGTGGTGTCCGGAGATGGCGAGAGATGTATGTGCGTGGGCGGCAATTAAGTCAGTCAAGGATAGCGTAGAGAAGCGGACCTGAGTATTGGGGGTGGAAGTGACCCCCAGAATATTTCCTAAGTGGCAGAGAGGATGTCTCGTTGATGGTCGGTAAGTTGAATTAGTTCATTAAAAGTAGAGTTATGGACGGCTGTAGCAGTGACGTGCACTAAATGGATAGTGAGATTGATAAGTGGGGGGTATTGGACATTACAGTCAGAGAGGGCGCTGTGACGGTGGCAAGGAGCGAAGGAGGAATACTACCACCCCCCGTATGGCTACCAGTTGCAAGGCAAATGGTAGACAAAAAACGCCATGATAGGGTGTGGTGAAGCAAGGAAAAATGATGTGGGAAAGGAGGCAAGATGAAAAGAGCAGGAGTCCGAGAGCGCTTGCGTGAGAGGCCGCAGCTACCTGGCGGGGCTGCAGCTTTAGGGTGAGGTGGAGAGGTGTAGGACTGCAGTCCAGGCAACTTGTAACTGGCAGCCTCGACACCCGGCTATTGTGTGTGAAAGTGTCAAGAGCAGCAACAGGTGGATGAACGAACTGGCGTCCATGGCACCCAACTACTGGGCGTACGAAAGTGCCAAGGAAGCAACAGGAGTGACAGGGGCTGATGTATGAAAAGAGCACGTAGGCACTGTTATTAAAAGACCAACACACAGGCACAAAGCATGTAGCACAATGACACATGGAAAAGAAAGACAGCAAACGTTTAACAGAACACTTTAATGAAAAATAAATGAGGAAACAATAATAATGCTGCATAGTGAATAAATATTGTACAGTCAAAGACCTAGATATGAATTCTCACTACGAGAAAAAAAAAACGAAATCAGAAAGCCAGAGGGAGAGAGATGTCAGCAGCACCGAGGAGAGAGACCACGAGAGAGACCACAGGAGGTGCAGGGCGGAGGTGCGAAGCCAAAGAGCAGAGAGTGTATAGAGAAAGGGAGGGAGAGGGCAAGGAAGGGGGCAAGGAAGGGGAGAGCAGCGTATATTGCAAGATGTAGAAAGGAAGAAGAAAGAAAAGAAGGGGTGCGTGAGGGCTGAAATGAGAAGAGAAAGGGAGAAAGTGGTGAACCAAGACAGTGCAGCCGAGCTGAGGGGAAGGCGGGTGAAGGCTGCGAAGTAACCACAAGTGGCTTCCCCATGTTGGTGCAGTGAGCTGCGCAGCCAAAATGGACTGTCATGGAAAGACACGATATTTACACATAAAGAGTTTAATAAAAGAGAAGAATATTACACCCAATCCATTCAGAATGGGGTCGTCAAAGGAAGAGATGAAGACAGGAGAGAGGCCCGTGAAATAATGTGATCCGAAAGGACACACCGGGCAAAGAAGGGATGCATGCATTGAAAAAGAGACCCTAAGTCAGAAATACAGGCAGAAAGAGAAACCACACTGTAGATAAATCCCGTTTGAACAGGAAAAGAAACAGAAGGAGTGAAATGGAGTGGAAAAAAACAGTCGGTCAAATGCAAAGTCAATATTAAAATCAACACAATGAGGAATTGAACCTCGAACCACAATGGAAGACTTTAACCTCGAACCATAATGGAGGACTCGAACCTCGAAGCACAATGGAGGACTCTAACCTCGAAGCACAATGGAGGACTCTAACCTCGATATACAATACACAATAGAATTAGAACCGGGACTCGAATCTGGGCTGGGAGACAAAGCGAAAACAACCTAATGCAATCACAAGGAAAATGTAACAAGAAAATTTAACCACAAGACGTATGCAATAAAAACCGAAACGGTACCCATCCAAATCCAAATCAACTCGAGAGCCGTGACCACACACACAGAGGCATAGAGGGTGCTAATCATGGCAAGACAGACTGCTACAGGGGATCGAGGAGTCAGACAGAGAGTCCCCAATGCCTCCACTTCACAACCACATACCAGGGACCGACCGGAGTAACTCAAGGAAAAAAAAATAAAAAAAATTCCTGTCTCACCCAGTGGCTGGCAGTGGGGAGAGAGGGGGGGTCCTTGGGCAGTCCGCCGAATGTCCCAGGTCCCCGCCGCAGGTAGGAACAGTCCACACGATGGATTCGTGGTCGCCATCCGGTGTAGAAGGGTAAATCTCATCCCTCCTCTTGGTGTGGTCTACCGCAGCTTAATCACAGTTTGTCTAAAAATAATGAACGCAGGTGTGAAAAAAGGACCTTGCGTTGAAGTGGCACTTTTATTCATGTAGTCATTAGCACAGCAAGAGAAATATATTCATCAATTCATCAGTCAGAAATTACACCATATCATACTGTCAATCAATCAGGAATAACAGCACAAAATACATGTTAATAAACGTGTGAGTGCCTAGGAGGCAAGCCCTAAAATGAGGCAGCTAACCATCCAAAAATACAGTTTAAAAGTATATTTAAATGTAATGAATTGGGTGAGCATGGCACTGCAGAAGAGTTCTGGGCATCATCTAGGGTGCAGGCCTTTTATACCTGTTTGAGGCAGAACTACAAAACCACATTTGACGCAGGTTCTTGACCGCACGCCTACAGTTAGGTTGCTAAAACCCTGAAAATACAGAAGTGGTATCAGAAGTGGTATCACAGTGGACAGGTGTTTGATCGGGTGGTCAGCTATGCTTGGCCGCAAATTATAAACAAATGATATTTTTATCATACATTTCTCGGAAAATGTATATGAAAGCGGAACTTGAAACCGGTATTGTCGAGGTAAGGTGCTGTCTTTGGTTACATTTGAGCAAGCGCGGAAAGTTTCATAATATAAAAAATGAAGCAAATGATACTTGTTTAATACCGAAGATGTACCAGCTGGTCCTGTCTACGTGTGACATAGGCTATTCTTGTAACTGTGGAAAGTTTTTGTGGTTGGACAAGCTGCCTCGCAGTTCTGGGCACAAGAGAAATTCATATTTGCGATCAGTGGGGCCTAGTAGATTTTATTATTGAGGAGGATAAAAAATGAGGCCCTGGCCTTGGGCCTATATGTGGATGTGTCAAGGGAGGTGTGAGCTACTATGGCACTAGTGACTGTGTAAGATAAAATGGTCAAGATGACACATCTCCAGGTTTTAGATGGTGGGGCCTATACAGGGACCTTCATGCTGCATGGTTCGAGCAGAATGTTATTTTGGGAATTTATATGGTAAAACGTGACCCTCCCATCATTTGCGTAGTCGCGCTACGCATAGCTCCTCGAAACGGTAAAAAATCTCAGCGAGCCCGTTCGCGATGATTTTTTCCTGTTCGCGAACGCTGAATGCTTAGCGCGTCAGTGGAACCAGGCTCAAGGTCAACTTACAGATCTGGTGTTGGTGGACAGCCGCACACATCGCTCTCTGCAGTGGTGGAACACACAAAATCTTTCCAGAGGGCGGCCGTTCCTGGAGTCAGTTCCACAGATAGTGCTAACAGCGGACGCGTCACTCACCGGTTGGGGAGCCCATCTCCTAAACCACACAATTCAGGGCAGGTGGACCACTCAACAAAAAGTGCTCTACATCAATCACCTAGAATTACTGGCAATCTTTCTAGCGTTAAAGTCATTCCAAGCACATCTTCTCAACAAGACTGTCCTAGTTCGCACCGATAATATGGCAGCAGTGTATTACATACAGAAACAAGGAGGGACATATTCTTTGCAGTTGTCTCATCTAGCGCAAAGTATATGGAGCTGGGCCATTCCACAGAACATAAATCTTCTGGCAGAACATCTTCCAGGAGTGAACAAACAGATTGCAGATCTATTGAGTCGTCGGATTCAGCAGATACACGAATGGGAACTTCATCCACAAGTTCTTCAGCCCTTTTTTCACATGTGGGGCCACCCAGACAGAGATCTGTTCGCCACACACAAAAATGCAAAATGCCCAATCTTCGCCACCAGATTCCCACACCCGTTGTCCAAGGGCAATGCGATATGGATGAACTGGTCAGGCAGATTTGCGTACGCTTTTCTGCCACTTCCGCTCATTCGTCTAGTAGTACGCAAGCTCTACAACAGTCTCTCAAGATGATCCCAGTTGCTCCCACATGGGCACAGCAACCATGGTTCACAGCACTCCTCGAACTCTCAGTAGTTCCGCACCAAAAACTAAGTCCCTCCCCAACCCTGCTGACGCAGAGCCATGGAGAGATAAGGCACCCAGATCCAGCACAACTGAATCTTGCAATCTGGCTCCTGAAGTCCTAGAGTTCGGTTACCTCAACCTCCCACCAGACTGTATGAACATTATTAAAGAAGCCAGGCGCCCCACTACTAGATCTTGCTATGCAGCTAAATGGAAAAGATTAGTCATTGTAGGAGGGAGGACGGCTCGGCTCAGCGGAAGTCGGAAAACCCGGACGGAGCCATGGGGAAAACACCGGATATCAACCGCGTTCTAGTCTCCCTTGGAACGCGTGACGTCAGGACGCAGCCGCCAATGGAGCACAAGAGGGGCGGAATCAGGAAGGAGGTCGAGAGGAGCAGGACGGGGAGCGAGTGGATCGAAGGTGAATGGACAATGGAGCAACGGATATCCAGAGCGGAGGACAGCGAAGTTACAGAACGGAGGACCGGAGGCGCTGCCGGAGAGCAACAGCGGACAGGACGACAGAAGGACGGACGGAGACCCCAGCGCAGGTGTCCCAGAGCCCACAGCGACGACAGAACAGGAGTTTACTGCTTTCAAGCCCGGCGGCTCACGAGCAGGAGAGGACGCCCCGGGTCCGGCTGCCGCGGCCCGGTACACGGGTCGTGGCCTCAGGCAAGTGCCGCTTAGAGGGTCTTTTTGGTGGGGTAGCTGGAATACCTATTAGAAGACACACCCTACCGGAGCCCACTATTCCCTCACGAACCTTTAGAAGGTTTCCTCCCTGACATCCCCATTCCCTCCCTCACGTCGTTATGGTGAAGGTGGCACAACTTAAAGAATAGGAAGGGTAAAGCCTAACCAGAGTGTTTTCTGTTCTTTGTTTTTTTCAACCCTGGTGAGGAGAACCCTGGAGACAGCCAGACCCGAGGAGGGACGACCAGGACAACCAAGAGTAAAGAGTGGTAGATGGACACATACCCCTTTGAAACAAGGAGAGGACAATCCTAACTTCTTGGAAGAGATTATTAATTTCCCTTTGAGCCTATGGTGTAACATAGACTGTCTTTCTCTTACTGTGGCAAATAAACAGTATCCCTCTCATAGACATATAACCTGACTGCTTGTCCTTCTATACCACTACTCTGCCCTCAAGCCTCCTTACAGTCATTTACTGCAATAACAACAAAATTGACCCGCTAGATGCTTCAATTCAGAACATCATGTGTTATTTGCTGCATATTAAAAGATGCAATCTAGCTTACTCATCTATAAGATTACATCTGGCTGCCCTTGCCTCCTATCTACAAAACAGACAACATTTGTCATTGTTTAGAGTACTCGCTATCAAAGTCTTTGTGGAAGGCCTTAAAAGAATAATTCCTCCTACACTGACCCCCTCGCCAGTGTGGAATCTAAACATTGTACTTACTAGACTCATCGGTCCCCCATGTGAACCTATACACAAATGTGAACTGCAGTTCCTTACATGGAAAGTAGCTTTCCTTGTCGAAATCACCTCTCTCAGGAGAGTGAGTGAGATCCAGGCTTTAACCGTACAAGAACCATTCTTACAAATAAATCACAACAAGGTGGTTCTTAGGACAAATCCAATATTCCTTCCCAAAGTAATCTCTGCTTTTCACCTTAATCAATCTGTAGAGTTAACAGTGTTTTTCCAAAACCCAGATTCCGTAGCAGAGAGAGCTCTTCACACACTTGATGTCAAAAGAGCTATACTTTATTACATTGATAGAACTAAACCTTTCTCGCCTCCTCATAAAGGCAATCCCAAATCCAAAGCCGGAATTGCCAAGTGGATAGTTAAATGCATTCAAATATGCTACCAGAAAGCTAAACGCACATTGACAATTCGCCTTAGAGCCCACGCAACACGCAAACTAGGGGCTTCCATGGCATTCTTAGGGAACATTCCCCTAGAAGACATTTGTAAGGCAGCAACATGGTCTACCACACACACCTTCACCAAACACTATTGTGTAGATGAGCAGGCGAAGCAACAAGCTTCAGTAGGCCAGGCTGTTCTTAAAACACTTTTTCAAACCATTGCAACAGATACAGGTGACCACCGCTAGGAGAGACACTGCTTTACAGTCTATGCACAGTGTGCATTCTGCAGCTCATATGCCTCGAACGGAAAATGCTACTTACCAGTATGCATCTGTTCTTGGCATGGAGAGCTGCAGATTCGCACACGCCCACCCACCTCCCCGGAACCTGTATCTGTTCCATTGTTATCTTACTTATATACATTACACATGGACATCTTTTCTGTTTCTTACAAACTCCAACATTTCCTTTCATTGCGAAAAACAATCTGAGGATGGAATCGATGCCAATGCGCACTGTCGTCCAAGGGAGGAGTCCCCTATCTCGTGACTACAAAGACTTCTTCCAAGACAACAAGTTGCAAGCATCAGAGCCCAACACCAGATGGCGATCTATACACAGTGTGAGATTCTGCAGCTCTACATGCCAAGAACAGATGCATACTGGTAAGTAGCATTTTCCTTCCTTAACAAGCCTGCAACCACGAGACTTTAAAAAACAGAATTGGGCCCATCTGTATTTTTGTTATGGAAACTGCCATTATGTGTAATCCAGGTACTTAGTAATACTGTAAATAATCAGTTTCTATGGACCATGCTGTAAACAATGTCGTCTTAATTGAAGAGTGTACACTTGAAAAGAAAAATAAATATTGAGAAGATGGTGCTCGTTGGCCTAGAGTGCACGTTAGATGTTTTGTAGCCGATTATTTGATTTAAAATGCAAGATTATGAGCACGTATCGGATGGTACAAAAATTGAATGTTGACTTTACATTATTGATTGCAACTTAAATGTTAGCTTGATGGCTATATTGAGCCTAATTAAATAACTGTTGTTCACCCAGTGTGAAGATTTGCCGTTTTGCATTCTGTTTACCCATTTCTCTCCAGTTAAACCCCGAGGAAGGAAGGAAGATGGATTCTCTTGAAACATGCCATGATGGAGTGAAGCAATATAATGACACTATACTTGGAACATTTTGTTAACTTTGACAAGAAATATGATTTTTTTTGTCTAGTTTTGTGCAAAGCTGTGTTTTATGCCTAGGTTCAGTTAAACAACTCTCTGCATGCAAGAACACAATTTGCAACCAGTGATATTTCTCTTTCCGTTTTACTTAGCTAAACAATGAGTCTGCAGTAGATGAAATACCAGACCACGTTGATGTGCTTATTCAGTCTCAAGACTCCTTTAGCAGTACCACCATTGAAGATATTCTATCAGTCCATGCTGAAAGCGCAAATCTGGAGGTTTCTCTTCACGACAGCACTAACAGCCAGTTGCCTGAGGTGGGGAGAAATATGGGCTTGTGCATGGCTGATCTGGGCTCCTTCTAAAACTGCATTACAGCTTTTTCTTTGCCTTCAAATTGTTTTACTGTGACATACTTGATGTCATTTAATTTAAATTATTTATAACCTGTGTGGGTGGGACCTTACTATAGTCTTACATGGAAGACTGCTTGGGTGTTAAGTGCCACACTTTCCACAGGTTACAAATATCATTTGAGTGCTTTAATGAGCTGTGTCGTTGTTGACTTTAATTGGCAGTTCTTTTCTTGGTGTGGTGGCCATCAATCTGCGGCAACTTATTTCACACTGCTTATTACATTTTGCTGTGTATTGGGATTCTTGTGATCTGGGCTGTGATTTGGTTTAGAACCTCAGGCCAGCTGTGTTAGATGCTGGTTCGACCAGAGCATCGTTATGCATATTCAAAGGAGCACCCAACACTATTGACTGTGTTTTGGAAAGGCCTCTGAGTGGATACTTAATTGCTTGAATTGCTGACCATCAAAACGTAAGTATCCTTGGTTGATTATGCAGCTCTTTTGTATTTTGTTGGCTTGTTCAGAAAACATGTCCTTGTATAGTGTAATTTATAGTACTGTTCTTTAGTATAGAATATTTCAGGGTTTAACAGGCTTCAATCATTTACTGTAGTCAATATGGTAACCCAGCAACATCACAAAATGAAATGATGGACGGAGTGTTGAAACTTTTTGAACACTCACCCCCAGTCACGGATCTGAGTTTAATCCGTCGCTATTTTGCTCGCCAGACGTATGCAAATCAGCCTTGACTCTGCTCCTCATGAGATCAGTCCAGCCCGAACTGCCAGGCCAGGTCCTCCTTGGACAGGAAACCAGTATCCTGGGACTAGTTTCAGGGTATCATCCATCATCAACCAGTTTAGCTTGAATTCAGTGGCGCAGTGAGCAAGGGACCCACATCTGGGCATACCCAAAGGCACTTAGAGTGCATATAGCAACATCACAAAATAAAATGATGGACAGATTGTTGAAACTTTTCAAACACTCACCCCCAGGAACAGATCTGGGTTTAATCCATTCGTATTTTGCTCATCACAGGTATGCCCAAACATGGGTCCTTGCACGCCATGCCACTGGATTCATGCTGCCTGGCTGATGAGGGGTGTTTCTCTGAAACCGGTCTCAGGATGCTTGTTTCCGGTCCAGGGAGGACATGGCCTGGCAGTTTGGGCTGGGCTGTTCCAATGAGGAGCAGGGCCAAGACTTATTTGCATTTGGCTGTATTATGTACTTCCATTTGATCCACAGGATCTGCGCGTTAGTTGGACATCAAACTTTGGGTGTGGTGCCTTGACTGATTCGGGGAACTCCCGTAGGATATGTTGGGCTAGAGATCAGCTGGCCCGCTGTGCCATCATTATCCCCCTCAAACCTTACCAGGGAACAAATGGTTCTGGCAACCACTGAACATGACATCTTTCGCTCAGTCACTCATGCTTACTTGTGCTCAGAGAAATATACTGAATACACAGTGGGATGTTTTTCATTATATTTATTGAACCAGCGTTATTCTTGTATAGAATACATGTGCTGCAAAAATGAGACTGAAGAAGATGAAAGTGATCATAAGCACCAAAAGAGTAAATAGCAGATACAGTTCCAGCATGGTGCTAAAACTCTGTATATGTGCAGGCATATAAACAAAGCGGTAATCAGGCATACTCCTACTATGCAAACCCTACTCTGAGTGTACCTATTGTGAGTGTATGTGTGAAGCCAAGGATTTCCCCCCCCCCCCCCCCCCCCCCCCCCCAAAGATATTATCCAACCCTATTACCTGGCAGGAGAGAAAGTAGGAGCCCGTCTTGATCACTAACTGGACAACCCCTCACAGAGATGTCAGACCGCTGCATGGTGAAGTCTCAGCATGCAGGGACCCTCTGTGTCAGCTGAAGTGGCTTCTCTACTAATATTTTGGGATGCTTTTGATTTATATTAGAAAGCCGGCCTTGCGATGTGAGTATAGATTAGTGATATTATGGATATGTAGATAGCCCTGACGCCCTGTGGCTGAAGCTAGAGCAACATTTGTACATAGTGCTTAGAAGGGCCTTTTATATGATATTTGAGGCATCGTGATAATGTTGGGTAAAGCTAGATGTGTGAAATTAATTTCAGAGAAACTAATCCAACGTTGTTGTGCACGCAAATACATACAAAAGGTCACGGCAGAAATGTTATTGTAAAAAATAGGACAAAGAAATGAGCCGCTTCGTTACGTGGGCCTAACCCAGGCACTTAACAGCTTGGTCCAAACCGGGGTTAGAATAGTGAGCAAAAGAACGATGGATTAAACCCGTATCTCTTCACGGGGGGGGGGTAGAGTGGTTTCCCCCTTTGGAGCTTTCAACACTCCATCCATCATTTTGTTTCGTTTGTCAATATGGTCACGTCAGAGTGATTTTGGAACAGCAGGTATTTCTAAACAAGGCTTGAAAGGGACTGTGACGCTGTCACTTTAGTAACCCAATTGCCACATAGGAAACACAAAACCCACATTTTAGCCATTAAGAAAGCACCCTGCACACGACTCCCCCTCGAAAGACTTCTCAGAAAGCCTGTCTGGGGCCTGTACGTCCTGTAGGAAAAGGCTGTAGGTGGAATACCCCCACATTTATAATGTTTTTCCTCAAGGGGAAATGCAGAGAACTGCAATAGCTGTAGGAAGTTTTCAGCAAAAACACAATGACCAAGAAAGTGGACATCTCGGGTCAATAAGAAGGCAATATCCAGTGGCATGCCAGCTTCTGAAGGTGAATTCTTGCAATTTGGCCCATCTAAGCAGACACTGAAATGTTGTTAGGAAGAGGTTAAGGTAGCAAAAATGGTGTGCCATCTAAAGTATTGCCATCAGCCTCTTTGAAACCTCCCCAGCTCTGGAAGAAAGAAACAAAATACGCCAGACTGGCCTTCTATGGCACATTCTGAGGCGCTGCCTTTGCCACCTCCCTTTATATCTCTTTCCTCTACAATAGCTGCCTTTACAATGCCTTCTTCCACAGCTTCAATGGCCCCACGTCTGCAATCATCTGCAGATCTTCCTTTCCTGTCAGCGACTGTACCATTATTGAGGGCTTTGTCAAGGACAGCACCATTAATTGCAACCCATTCATATAAATGATTCTGTTTTCAGAAAAACGGTCTCTTTGCGGCTGTGCTGCCTACATATACCTCACCTAGCAAGGTACCACACCTTCTGCCTCCAAATCAGATTGTTCAGACCTGCAGCAAGCCTGCATACCAGCGAGTCTGGTATCAGGACATATATTATAATGGGGATATGGCTGACTAAGATGTTCAAATAGGACAAGATCAGGAAAACAACTGCCAACAGTAAGATTTCCGCTGTAGGTAAGGCTACCAAGAACCTTCTTACCAGGGTACCTCAATGTTACAAGTGCCTATGGACTCGCCAGTAATTTCCACTGAATGATGTCAGATTACTATGCAAGATTTCCTCCATAAAACCCACAGAGTAAGGAGAGGTTATTGGAGAGCAGGCTAGTGATCAAGAAAATTATCCTCATCAAAGCAATTGGGATGATTACATTGTTTCTGCCACACACATGAAGAGTCTTCTCCAGATGACATTGCAGAGCTCCATAGATTGAGTGAGAGCATATAAGCGCTTCAAGCTCTCTGCCACAGAGGATAGCTTCCTTTATGATTTAAAAATAAATAAACCTTCAAGGAAAATGTTGTAATCATTACCAATAAAAGGCCACTTTTGACAGGAGTGTGGAGGTTTTGCAAGCGCCTTTGTCTGCTGTGCCGACTGTGGTGCTGACAATACCTCTGTGTATTTTATTGGCCAATCCAGAGCTGATTTTGTGGTGATGCATCCAAAACAGAAAATAATCTGCAAAAGACATCCCCTGTACATTTTTGCCTTATAATGAAGGGAGGAAAATGAAAACTTTTGTAAAGTGTGTCCAGCAGCTACGTTTATTGAGGTGACAAATACATTTGCTGTTTTTAACCGGAAAGAAGACAGAAGTCGCTTTACATAGTCTTTATACCAAACAACATGCAGGTGGAGTCCTGAGTGAGAGTGGGCCCCTGCGGTTGTGATTGATACTTCAGTTGTTGTCCCAGTGTCAAGTTTTCAGTAAATAGTAATCACTGTTGGTAATGGATGTCAAGGCTTGTTGTGGTATATGTTCTTCAGAATTGTATTCTGGACATTTCTATTTGACAACAAGGCACCTTTTGGCCACCTTGTGGATGAGGCATTATAATACATAAAATCAGATACTGACCCTGCCAGGAGTATTATGTTGACAACATCTGATGCCATTTCGTGGAGCCAGAGTAAGACCTCTACCTTCCTTTCTTGGACCATTCCAATCTCAACATTTTCAGATGCAACAATCATTTACCATCTCAGCCATATTATCTTTAAAACACAGTCTGCAGTTACCTCACAATACAGACTGACCACTTTCAAGAAGAAGGACAATCTCAAACTAGGAAACATGTAAACTTTGTCATCTTGCCAACACCACGGTTTCCTCGTACCTCCCACAGCGTCCAGTCGATGGGAGGACTTTTGTACTGTTGCCAATAATAGGAAGTCTAAATAGCAGACAAATAGATTATGGGCATGCCCGGTACAGCCACATAGTGGAATTTATTGTGAGACTACTCCACTACCCCTCAAAAAGGTAGTGCATCAGTGCCTTCAAATACTGCAGTCCAAAATCCTTATCATGCTGTAGAAAAGTCCTCTGGAGCCCATGTCCAAATTACACAGTGACAAAGAGTTGAATTCCCTTTTTGTCTTCTTGAAAGCCTTATGGATGGTGCCCTATATTTGATCTCATACAACTGAACTGCAAAAGGTTTAGCTGCTTTAGGAAAAGGGAGCTCATGGTGATGTTAGATTTTCAAGAGACATGCATACTTCCATATCCCAAGCTACTCCAAACACTTCAAGCTCTTGCTATTTGAGGTTGCCTGATAATAGTATCAATTAAGAGTCCTATCCTAGGCTAGAAGAGGGCTCTGAGGATTTTTACCAAGTATATGGTTCTGATGGAAGACTTTTTATGTCGACAGGATAACAAGGTATTTCCCTACTTCCACTAATCTAGTTGTTCAAAAAAAAGCCTAATTTAGGGACCGAGACATCTACAGCTAGTCTAAATCTGTTCTGAAAATTGGGCTTTTCTCTGATCTCAAATCTTCCCTCATTTAGTCTACTCATATGCTAGTCCTCTTAGAGACACTGGCCACAAAAGTAGGGAAAGAACATGCATATGAATAGTGCAAATCATAACTGACCCAAACCATAAAAGCTTAAGAATTCAGCCTTGACGTAGAATGCTGCTGAGCAAATTATATAAATGATCTCAGTAGGCACGAGACATTTTATCTTGCATTCACATTAAGGATGCTTTAACAATTAGTATGATGATCTTGTTTGTGCACGTGCCAAAATTGAAAGATGTGATGTACAGACCTTATTTTCGGTTAGAAAATTAAGATCATAATTATTTTATTTTTTTATGTGAGTTATGGTTTCCATTTTTGGTGTGTGAGTGAATTATGGTTTGCAGTACTAAACATAATCGAGTAACAAAGTTTTGTTGTATTAAACTGTTTTTAAGATGGAAAGTGTAGTGTTTTATAGGTGGTTGAGTGTAAATATATGTAGAGGGGTGTGGTGATGAATGGTAATGTCTCTATCATGTTGAAGCCTAGCAGTTTACTGTGTTCAGCAAGGGTTAACAGCAGGGCATGCCCCTATTGACAGCTCTACATGATACGCAATATAACAGAGATCTGAGAGAAACAGTTAGTTATAGATTCCTTACCTTAGAATTACCCCCAGGCGTCAGACTGGATCCGGAAAGTTTTTCATCAACAGTACCCCTGCACATTGGAAGGTGACGTCGGTCGACTCCGCTTTCGTCGTTGTGGTCGTTGGGATGACGTCGCTGTAGCTACATAGACGCCGCCCTCGCGCGCTGACGTCAGTTCTTTCTTTTTCCGTGGCAGCAAGCGCAGAGCTGGAGAGAGCGGTACCCCCAGTCATTTTTTGACTGAGCTTTTTCCTCGACTTTTGTCGACTTAGTTGTGTTTTGAGTCCTCACAACTCCTGGTGCAAGAGGGATGCCTGGCTTTAAGGCTTGCGGTTCCTGTCACCGACATCAGTCGGTGACGGATCCGCGCCGCATGATCCTCTACTGCCTGGAGCGCGACCACGACCCCAAGTCGTGCTCCGACTGACGGCAGTCTGCTCCACGTCATTAGAGGTCCTGGTCGCGGAGGAGGTCGAGGGACTGGTTCCGAAGCCAACACCATTCTTCCTGTAAGTCTTAGCACTCGGGATCAGGTAAGTTGAAGCACAAAAAGAAGTCAAAGAAGCATTGTCGGTCTTCGACGGCCGACGCGACGAGGGATGCGTGTGGTGCCCCTCCCGAGGCTCCGCGTACGGAGCCCTTTGGGTCGGCTCTGGGTTTCCCCCTGTTCCTGGGACCAGGAGCCGACCCCTGCCCAGCTTCGTCAGTTCTACGAAGCGATGCACTCCATCTTTGGGCAGCCCGACTCCGCCGGTGCGCTTTTGGGCCCTGGACCATCGGTGGCTTTGGCCTCGACACTGCAGGGTCCCCTTGGATTCAGGCCTGGATCCGGATCGGCGCCGGTCAACCTCGTTAAGCATCCCCCAGCGCCGATTCAACTGGCACCATGTCCGGCGTCAGCTGTGACCCCAGCCGACGTCGACCCAGGCCTCCACCTCGAGGTAGACACGGAGCCGGGCAGCGTCGACCAACCCTGGATCCGACGCCGCCGGATACTTTTGTGCCCCTGTTCTACCCTGGCTCTTTGAGACCAGATTGGCATCCAGAGGCGGGTGAGGAGGACGGGGGGGGGGTCTGGGGACCCTTTAACTGACCAGTTAGTGTATGAAAAGGACTGGCGAGAGGAACTGGGTGGGGAGCCAGTGGTCTGGATAAGTCACCAGACCTTGGCATGTTGTCTCCTCCTACCGTGGCTACGGAGGAGGGAGCGTCATACTCAGTGGTGTTGCGTAGGATGGCCAAGGCTCTCCACCTCGAGCTGCCTACTGTGGCAGTCAGGACTAACCTCCTAACAGAGGTCCTTCAACCGTCAGCGAGCTCTTCAGAACCCCTGTTGCCATTTAATGAAGCCCTCACGGACATCATTTTGGGCACGTGGTCCAGGCCCAACACAAAGGCTCCTGTGGACAGGATGATTGCCCAACGCCACTGCCCGGCCCCAGGTGACCCCACTTTCCTCTCCTATCACCCCACCCCTGAGAGCCTGGTGGTTCAAGCCTCCACTTCTAAAGGCGCCTTCCCTACCGCACCACCGGAAAGGGAATCCAAAAAGCTGGACCACCTTGGGAAGAAAATGTTTTCTTCCGCTAGCTTGGGACTGCAGTTGGTAAACACTGCATGACTGTTGGACCGTTAGACCCACTCTGTGTGGGATACGGTGGCGCAGGTGCTGTCTCAGTGCCCGGAGGCGGCCCGGGCCACACTCTACCGTGCAGTTGCCGAGGGCAGATACGCAGCAAAGTTTACCATCCGCTGTGGGCTGGATACCACTGACGCACTTGGCAGGACGATTTCCACGTCAGTAGCCCTTCGATGCAACGCCTGGTTGCATTCGACTGGTGTTTCCGGGGATGTCCAATCCACCCTTATGGACATGCCCTTTGATGGCCAACGCCTTTTGGGCGACAAGGCAGACAACGCGCTAGAGCACTTTAAGGACTCTCGGGCTACGGCCAGGTCCTTGGGCCTCTCCACCACCTGCCCTGCGCAGTCTGCTTTTCGGCCCTTTTGTGGCTACGGAAGGGGTGCCCTGCTACGTCCCACCCAGAGCCACAGGCCGGCGCAAGCTGTTCAGCCCCTGCGCGGCCGGGGACGTGGGAACCACCGGCATCGTTCTGGGTGCCAGCGGGCGGGCCAGTCCACCATGGTCCCCTCTGCAGCAGGCTCCAAACCCTCCTAGTCCGACCTTTCAGGGCCACCAAATGCCAGTGGGGGGCAGGATCTGCCATCACCTCTGCCACTGGCTCGCCATCACGTCGGAGAGGTGGGTTTTGCAAATAGTCGGAAGGGGCTACTCCCTCCCCTTCAAGACTGCCCCTCCCTACATGCCACCTCAGTACCATTGCATGTCGGAGAATCACCTGGCCCTTCTCCAACAGGAAGTTTCGGCACTCTTGGCTAACGGTGCCATCTAGCGCCTTCCTGCCCCAGAAGCAGAAGTAGGTTGTGGTTGCTATTCTTACTACTTTCTGGTACCCAAGAAGGACAAAGGCCGGCGTCCTATCTTAGGAATGTCAACCGCTTCCTCCGGAAGGATAAGTTCAAGATGTTGACGCTCGCTCAGGTCTAGTCTGCCCCCGACCCTGGAGACTGGATGGTAGCATTGGACTTGCAGGATGCTTACTTTAACGTCCCCATCTTCTCTGCCCACCGACGTTACCTGCGGTTCACGTTAGGCCTCAAGCACTTTCAGTTTACCGTGCTCCCCTTTGGCCTTACCAGCTCCCCTCGGGTGTTAACGAAAGTGGCGGTGGTCGCAGCTCATCTGCGCAGATCAGGGGTTCCAGCTTCCCCCTATCTCGACGACTGGCTGTTCAAGGAGGGCTCGCCCCAGGCTGTCGTCCCCCACCTCCAGACTACGGCTGACCTCCTGCATTCGCTGGGGTTCCCCATCAACGTGCCGAAGTCACACCTGACCCCCTCTCAGAAGCTCCTCTTCATCGGAGCGGTTCTGGACACAACGCAGTTTCGGGTTTATCTTCCCAAACAGCGAGTCTGGGATATTTGGGCTATGATTCCGATCTTTCAGCCTTTATACCGGGTTTCGGTCAGGAGGACCTTGAGGCTGCTAGGCCTCATGGCCTCCTGCATCATGCTGGTCGATCATGCCCGGTGGCATATGCGGGCTCTGCAGTGGGACCTGAAGTTACAGTGAGCGCACCATCAGAGGAATCTATCCAATTGCTTTCAGATCTCGGAGGGCTCTGCACGACAAGTGCAGTGGTGGCTCACGAACCAGGATTGGGTCAGCAACAGATCCTCTCCCTTCCCCAACCAGAACACACAGTGGTGACAGACGCATCCCTTCTGGGATGGGGCAGCCACATGGGAGAGGCGAAGATCATTGGCCTCTGGTCTCCGGTGGAGTCCGGGCTCCACATCAACCTTCTTTAGCTTCGGGCGATCCGTCTTGCACTTAAAGCATTCCTTCCCTCTGTCTGGGGAAGAGTGGTGCAGGTGTTCACGGACAACACCACCGCCATGTGGTACTGCAACAAACAAGGCGGGCTGGGGTCCTTGACCCTATGTGAAGAGGCCCTCCGCCTCTGTCCACAGCTGGAACATCAGATCATATCCCTGGTGGTTCAACACCTGTCAGGTTCACTGAACGCCATATCGGACGAACTCAGCCGCAGGTGCATGATGGATCACGGATGGGGTCTTCACTGGGATGTGGTGCAAGGTCTCTTTCAGCAGTGGGGAGAGGCTCGGTGAAATCTATTCGCCACCGAAGAGAACGCGCAATGTAAGCAAATCCGCGCATTGGAATTTCCAAGACAGCACTTGCTAGGTGACGCTTTTCGTTGCAAGTGGAGTTGCGGTCTTCTATAAGCCTTTCTGCCTATACCACTTCTGCCCAGAGTGCTGAAGAAGCTCATGCGCGACCGGGCCGAAGTAATTCTTGTAGCTCCGGATTGGGCACAAAGAGTCTGGTATCACGAGCTACTCAGTATGAGAGTGGATCCCCCGATCCGACTGCCTCTTCGGGATGATCTTCTGTCGCAGCAGCAGGGTACAGTCCACCTCCCGAGCTTTTACAGCCTCCACCTCATTGAGCGGCGGCAGTTGATGTTGTTTGCCCTGCCTCTCGAAGTCTGTGATGTAACCTTGGCAGCCAGGCGTCCCAAAGACGGTATATGCCTGCAGATGGAATAAATTTGTGGCATGGTGCACAGCAAAGGCTGTGGATCCCCTTTCTGCCCCTCTTACTGAGGTTCTCTTGTTCCTCCTTTCTTTGGCCCAGCAGGGCTCTGCTCTGGGCACTCTTAAGGGCTACCTCTCAGCCATTTCAGCAGTCCCCTGTTGTAAATCGCTTTCTTAAGGGCATTACTCATCTTTTTCCTCCTATTCCCTTCGTAATGCCTCAGTGGGACTTGAACTTGGTTCTTACTTTTCTTATGTGCGCTCCCTTTGAGCCGCTATATAACTGTCCTCTCAGACTTCTCACTTTACAGACTACCTTTCTGGTTGCCATCACTTCTGCTCGCAGAGTGAGTGAACTCCAGGCTCTTTCTTCGAAACCTCAGTTTCTGGCGGTTTATCCGGACAAGGTTGTCCTTCAAACTCGACCCTCTTTTCTTCCTAAAGTGGTTAATTCTTTCCACATTAGTCAAATCATCACTTTGCCCACCTTCTTTCCTTATCCTTCTAAGGAGGAAGAAAGGCTCCACCATCTGGATCTAAAATGTGTGCTTTCCTTTTATTTGGATCGCACCAAGCAATTGTGGGTGGATGACCAGCTTTTCGTTGGCTACGTGGGCTCCAAAAAAGGTTGGGCCGTGCACAAACGGACCATCTCTAGGTGGGTTGTTTTGTACATTCAAGTTTGCTACTCTTTGGCAAAGAAGGAGCCTCCAGTGGGATTGCGTGCCCATTCCACCAGGGCAACGGCAGCTACCACTGCTTTGGGACGGAGAGTCCCCCCCCCAATGACATCTGTCAGGCAGCTACGTGGGCATCTCTGCACACGTTCACAAAACACTACTGCCTGGACAGCCAGGTCCGTAGAGACGATTACTTTGGCCATTCTGTTCTCCAGGACTTTCTGGTGTGAGCTTGGTTCGCAGACCCGCCTCTGGGGTTGGTATTGCTGGGATATCTATTCTAAAGGTAAGGAATCTATAACTGTCTCTTTCAGATGAACAAGTTACTTACCTTCGGTAACGATATATCTGTAAGAGACATAGATTAGTTATAGATTCCTTACTGCCCCACCCATCCTCCCCGTTCTGCAAACTGACTTCTAGGGTCAGAGAATCCCTTTCAGGGCCCTAGATTTGTGCACCAGTGGTCAGTGTCTTGCATGGCTCTGCGCTTCTGGTGTGGAATGTCGTGTAAAAGAACTGACGTCAGCGCAAGAGGGCGGCTTCTAAGTAGCTAATACAATGTTATCCCGGGGACCACGACGCCTATGACGAAAGTGGAGCCGACCGACGCCACCTATCGAGACGCAGGAGTACTGCTGACGGAATTTTTTTTTATCCGGATCCAGTCTGCCGCCTGTGGGTATTTCTAAAGGTATCTGGCCCGATTCACAGAACTAACTTAAGACAAAATCCTAAACTTACTACCATTTTGGTATTCACAGAAGGCACTTACTCATTTCGGTATTCACAGAAGGCACTTACTCATTTCGGTATTCACAGAAGTTAGGAGTCCTAACTTTAGGACTCCTAAATGCCTTCTGTGAATACCGAAAGTCTTAAAATTAGGATTTTTCTCAGTTTAGTAGTAGTATAGTTAGGACTCCTAACTTTAGGACTACTAATGCCTTCTGTGAATACCGAAAGTCTTAAAATTAGGATTTTTCTCAGTTTAGGAGTCCTAAGGTTAGGACTCCTAACTTTACAACTACTAAACTGAGAAAAATCCTAATTTTAAGGCTTTCGGTATTCACAGAAGGCATTTAGGAGTCTAGCATTGCTGTCGGTGAATACCACATGCCTCTTGGGCCGTTACTCTCATTCCATATGGGATACGGTAGCGCAGGTGCTGCTTAGAGTCTCGGAGGCGGACCGGGCCCTACTTAACCTAGCTATATCAGATGGGAGGGACGAAGCGGAGTACGCCATCCGCTGTGGTTTGGACATGACGGACGCACTAGGTAGAGCGATTTCCACGACAGTTTGTCGCCATGCCTGGCTGAGAACATCAGATTTTTGGGGGGATGTCCAGGCTAACCTCATGGACATGCCCTTTGATGGCTCCCGTCTCTTCGGAGACAAGGCAGACGCTGTCCTTGAGCGCTTTAAAGACTGCAGGCCACACTACTGCCCCCAGGGCTTCATCAAAATTTTGCTCCTTTCGTGGCTACGGAAGGGGCTATCAGCCGCACCAACCCGAGCCAAGCCACCATCCCCTCCTCCACCGCAAAACCTTCCTAGTCCGCTCCCCCCAGGATTACTCTTGGTCAGCTGGTGGCAGATTACGCCGTTATCTCCATCACTGGCAAAAATTACATCGGACAGGTGGGTGTTGCAAATCGTCCAAAAGGGCTACTCCCTTCCCTTTGAGACAGGGGTTCCAGTCTTCCCCTATCTCGACGACTAGTTGTTAAAGGTGGGCTTGCCCAAAGCAGTTGGCTCCCACCTCCAGGCTTCGGCAAACCTCCTGCATTTACTGAAGTCACACCTGACTCATTCCCAGGCGCTCCTTTTCATTGGGGCGGTTTTGGACATTGTGCAGTTTCGGGCCTATCATCCCGAACGGGGAGTCCAAGATAGTCAGTCTGATACTGATGTTTCAGCTTCTATCTTGGACTCCGGTGAGAATGACTCTAAGGCTGTTGGGCCTCATGGCCTCCTGCATCCTGCTAGTGACCCATGCACGGTTGCACATGTGGGCTCTGCAGTGGGACCTGAGGTTCCAATGGGCACAGCATTGGGTAAATCTCACTGACCTGGTTCAGAATTCAGAGGGCACTGCGAACAACCTGCAGTGGTGGCTTATGAATCGTGAGTGGTTCAAGGGCAGACCCCTCGCCCTTCCACACCCAGATTTCACAGTAGTGACGGATGCATCCCTTCTGGGATGGGTGGCAATCTGGGAGAGGTGGCGATCAGAGGACTCTGGTCTCCGGCGGAAGCCAAGCTCCATATCAATCTTTTGGAGCTTCGGGCGACCCGGCTGGCAATGAAAGACTTTTTGCCATCAATAAAGGAAAGGCTCTTGCAGGTGTTCACGGACAACACTACAGCCATGTGGTACTGCAACAAACAGGACGGAGTGGGGTTGTGGACTTTGTCAAGAGGCCCTGCGTCTATGGACTTGGCTGGAACATAAGGGCATTTCCCTGGTGGTTCAACACCTGGCTGGTTCTCTGAACGCCAGGGCAGACGAGCTCAGCCGAAGGTGCCTTGCTGATCATGAATGGCGTCTTTATACAGAGGTGATGCACGGTCTTTGGCAACGGTAGGGATCTGTTTGCCTCTGAAGAGAACCCGCAATGTCAGCTGTATTGTGCGCTGGAGTTTCCAAGGCGGCACTCGCTTGGCAACGCTTTTCGTTGCGAGTGGGGCTCAGGCCTCCTATACGCCTTTCCGCCCATACTACTCCTGCCCAGAGTGCTCATGAAGATCAGGAGCAACCAGGCACAAGTTATTCTTGTGGCTCGGGACAGGGCACAGAGAGTTTGGTATCTCGAGCTTCTGGACTTGAGCATCGATCCACCGGTCGGGTTGCCTCTTTGGGAGGATCTTATGTTGCTGCAGCAGGGGAGGGTTCGATCCACCGGTCAGGTTGCCTCTTTGGGAGGATCTTATGTTGCAGCAGCAGGGGAGGGTTCTCTCTCGAACCTGTCCACTCTTCGCCTCCCTGGGTGGAGATTGAGCGGGGACAGTAAGGCTGTGCTGTGTAGAGGAGGATTATCCTCTGTATTGAAATTTCTTACACCTTAGCAAAGAAAGATCCCCCTGAGGGCCTTGGGGTCAATTCTGCGAAGGCCTCCAGCGTGGTGTTCCTGTCTCTGACATCTGCCAAGCTGCCACGTGGGCATCTATGTACACGTTTGCCAGACACTACTGCCGCAGAGAAGGCCTGTTTGGTCGCTTTGTTTTACAGGATTTTCTGGTCTAAGCCGTTCGGCAGTCCCGCACCCTGAGGATGGTATTGCTTGGCTATCTGTTCAAAGTTAAGGGATCTGCGACTAGATGTCTCTATCAGATTAACAGGTTACTTACCTTCGGTAATGGCTTATTATCTGGTAGAGACATGATCTAGCCGCAGATTCCTTACCAACACACCCATCCTCCCCGCACTGCGGAATTGGTTGTTGAACGTCAGATGTTCCCCTTCAGGGCCCTATTCATTCATATTTTAACACACCATGGTCCGTCACTTCATGGCTTTGCGCTTCTGGCGTGGAAAGTCGTGAAAATTCCTGACGTCAGTGCGCCTCAGTGGTGTTATATTGACGACAAAACGACGACTAACACAACGCCAACGTCACACTGAGTCGACCGACGCCACCTACCGGCACGCAGGGGTATTGCTGAGAAAAATCTTCTGTATCCAGCCTGAAGTTCAAAGGTAAGGAATGTACGGCTAGATAATGTCTCTGCCAGATAAGGCGTTAACGAAGGTAAGTAACTTGTCCATTAGAAATAAGCTTGTTGTTCATGCGAAGAGTTGGAGCAACATGCAAAGGTTGGCACAAAGGATCAGGACAAACCACACATAAAGTCTGGATCACAGGAGACTTTAAATTGAACAAGTGATTGGACCAAACGGTTGTCCTCGCTGGGAGTATCCGCAGTTGCATGAAGTTCATTATTATAATTCCCCCCCTCCCGCAGTAACTGGAATCAGACATCAAATCCCCATCATGTGTAATACGAACCCTCATGGTAGTGTCTTGATTTAACCTTCTCAAAAGCATTAAGAGGGAGGGGTCGGGGGAAGATCGATCCATAATCTTCCAAAGTTTTTCTCTGTCCACTAAATCAAAGGCCTAGGAGCGTTCCATAAAAGCAATGTGCATGGCACCTCTCCTGGCCTTGACAAACTTATTTAATATAAGGGACAGATTGAGTGCATGTTCTGAGGTGCCTAAGCCTGGTCAAAACTCGTACTGGACAACCGTACAGAAACCTCCCTCTTTTGCTGAGGCTTCCAGTTTCCCCAGTATCGCTCTGCCAAATATCTTAGCAGTAGATTTAATTACTCTGACCAGAGCTCTTAAAACATTTGTTAACAATGAAGTCCAGAGGTCTAGATCATACTTGAAAAGCTTGACAGGATCCTGCCCGGGGGGGGGAGCGCTAGGTGGCGCACAACCGTAATGGCTCCGGACACTTGGCTTACTACTCTGGCTTTTATCCTAATTGAGTGACGGTAGCCTGCGGCCCTGATGGCCTCCTGATGCCTCCTACCATATGTTACCCTAACGCTGGCTCCTGATAAGGCCCCCTCTTGCTGCTGTCGGATGGTGAAGTTTGCCCGGGGGAGAGGTGGAGATCTACGGAGCTCTGACGGCGACTGTACTGCTCACGGGGGTGACAAGGCTGTCCACGCGATGCCTGTGCTGCGCGATTGGCGGAGCTGCTGGCTTCTACGCCACTGCCATCAAAGGCGTCGGGGGCCGGCCTACCGTCGCGGGACCTGTCGCGGAGACATCCGGAGTGCTCATTGCTGGTCGGACTGGTGCAGGCGGTGAGACAAACTGTGGCTGCGCGCTGTCCCCGGCGCGATCTTCACCCCCTGCTGATCTCGGCGCTCGCAATACATAGTGCCCCCGTGCCCAGCTCTTTAGTGAGGCGCTGCAGACCACGGCGTCTCATTCCCTCCTTCTCCTCCTGCACACATTCTGCTGTCCCTGCAGGGGGCTGTGTGGGCACCGAGTGCGGGGCACTTTCGCGCTGGGGACTACTTTGCTGCCACTGACCCCTGATGTACGGGCTGGCCCCACTGCTGGAACTTGACTGCGGGCCCCTGCTTTACTCCCCCAGATGAGGGCGCCTTAACTTTAGATATCCACTTCGTCCTGCTAATCTACGCCCCACAAGCAGCCACGCCTGGAACTCAGCCTACTGCCAACTTGTGCCATTTGACTTGGTGGGGGGGCATAGCCGGGCACAGCGAGCGCTTTTTTTGCGCAAGTGGACGACGCACTCCCATCCTCTACACACCTTTCCACGAAGTGCTGCGCGACGGATGTGTTGGTGGTGCTGACTGCGCTCAGCTTTAGCTGGGCTACCTCTGGACCTTGAGTCTGAGACTATTTTCCTCGCCCCTTGCTGCCGGATCTTCTTGCTGCATCCCTAACTGCATCTACCTCCACTTAGGGGGGCGGACAGCCTCCAGCTTCGCCGCCCCCATTGTTGAGCAGCGCATCAGTTGTTGTCCTCTGCATCACATCTGTGTCCGTTCACTAGGCCCATTGCGCAGGAATTATGGGGAAGTCTGAAGGCTCATCTTTGACGCCACGAGATCCGCCACGCGCTCCTGTACTGAAGGAGATCCATCAACTACTGCGTCTTCCTCGGTCCCTCCACCAGCTTCAGATGATGAGATCAAATCCCTACTACTGGACATGCGACGCAGTCTGACTGTCCTCTCCACCAAGATGGATTCAATGAATACGCGAATGGACTACATAGTCCAAAAAGTGGAGAAACATGATGAGTGGATTAAAGAGGCAGAAAAAAGAATCTCTGATACGGAGGACACTACCTCGCGGATGTCCCGTCAAGTGCTCCAGACGGACAAGCTCCTGAAGGTGATTGCCGCCAAGACCGAGGATTTGGAAGCTAGGAGCCGGCGTAATAACATCCGCGTTACCGGAATTCCTGAAAGCGCCAACACCAGCAGGATGGAAGATTTTCTCGAGCGCCTGCTACGCACCACCTTTGGGGCAGAGGCCTTTTCATCCCAATTCATAGTGGAGCGGGCGCATCGCTCTCTTGGTCCGCGCCCTGCACTGTGGTGCCAGCCCGAGACCGATATTTGCGCGTCTCTTAAATTACAGGGATCGGGATGTGGCACTGCGGCTGGCCAGAGATCGCCAGCCCTTACAATTTGAGGGCACAAGCTTCTCAATCTACCCCGATTTCACGATGGCGGTACAGGAGGCCCGCCGTAAACTTCTACCGGCCAAGCAAAAGCTCCGCAAACTCCAGATTGAATATGCACTGCTTTATCCAGCGCGTCTGAGAGTGACCTACCGGGATAAGCATCACTTTTTCACGAATGAACAGCAGGTAGATGACTTTCTTCACACCATCAAAAAGGGCACTCAGACACAGGGCTCTCCAGAATGCCTCTCCCAATCGCCATCTCTGAGTGCCGACTGACCTCCATTTCTTTTGTGCCTCTGATGGCTGTTTACCTTCCCACCTCTTCTCAGTGAGGGGCCGTCCAATTTCGCTGGGTTCTGCTCTCCTCCTTCAGTGACACACCTGTACTGCCGTTGCTCTGACCATATGGCTCTGATCCTTGGGGAGTAAGGTCACGGTATTCACACCCTTGAGGCACCCAGCTGGTTTCGGACTACACCGTTCTATGCTCCTCTCTCTGACCACAGATACACCCGGATGCTGCTTACATAATGACTGTGTCGTCACATTGTTGTGTTATCCACATTATAATCCTCCTCTTGACGTGATCTGTTCCCCGACTGCTGGTGCCCCCTGGGTGCTAGTTTTCTTTTCATGGTTTATTTTCTTCAGTCTCCCGACTTATCTAACTGTATGGTGTGGCTGCGGCTGACGGTCACTAGATCATTGTACTGTATTTGCCAAGTACCCTCCCCCTTTGAACACCAGCATTGGGGGAGACACTCGTTGCACACCGGCGTACCCCCACATGGGAGATCCCCTCAGATCACTCTGCCTTGGTGACGACTTTGTTCTTATTGCTCAGTTGCAATGTGTTTGTGATGTTGGGTGATGGTAGTGCTGCCGGCACATTTGGGGTGCCGCTGTGGGTGGGGGATTCATGCTCATTGTTTGTATTGTGTTTTGAACCCATTGACAGGCGCAGGCACCCTTCGGGGACATGTAAGGTATTCTGTGCTTCGCAGGCCACTTCTCCTTGCTAATGTATCTCCTCTTGTTAAAAACACGCTGAGCCCCTACGACTTAATCTAATCTCCTGGAATGTTCGGGGCATACGGGACCCTCGGAAATGTAGGCATATCATCTCCTACCTAGACAGACATCATATACATATAGCGGTACTGCAGGAAACCCACTTTGACCCCTCCTGCTCTCCCACATTCGCCAGTAAGTGGGCCATGACACGTGTCTTCTCCTCTTACACTACATACTCTAGGGGGGTGGCCATTCTGGTGAAGCGCAATTCACCCTTCATACTGGGAGGTACGCAGCAGGACCGCTTAGGGCGCAGTTGTATACTCTGGGGAACGCTTGGGACTCAATCTGTTACGTTGGTGTGTAGCTACGGTCCTAACACAGACGACCCGGACTTTTACACCGCATTATGGGGTCAGATTCTGCAAATAGGCTCCACTCATATTATTTGGGGGGATGACTTCAACTCTGCTTTCAATCCGGCGATAGACAGGTCTAACCCTCTCCCCATACATTATACCAAAACACAGGCAACCATACAGGGTATTCTCACAGCCCATGGGCTTATGGATGCCTGGCACCATTTTCACCACGGAGACAGGGAGGGTACCCACTACACTGCTCATCATGCCACATGGGCCAGGCTGGACTACTGGGTGATCTCCCGAGGCGCTGTTTCATGGCTTGAACGTGCTATCCATCTCGCCAGGACTTATTCAGACCATGCGCCAGTACTTATCACTATTGCCCCGCCTGATCTGCGCTCCACACCCCGAATCTGGCGGCTTGCCCCGGAGGCTCTACTTGACAGTGTTCAGAGCAGAGATAGGTGAGGAAATCACTGCCTTCTTTCAGAATAATATTGACTCCGTCCCATCGATAGGGGTGGTATGGGTAGCTTTCAAAGTTACCATCCGCATGGCCTGCATGGCTAAGAGCTTCGGGGTCCTGCGTGATCTGCGCCGTACCCTTCACAGACTTGAGACTGAACTTAAACAGTTGGAAGCTGATCTTTGGGGACCGAATTCGGGTCACAATCTTTCTACATTTAGAGAAAAATGTACGGAATATAAAGAAACAGCCGCATCGGAGGCACGCTTTCTCGGGGAAATACTATACTGCGCGCAAATATGGGGAAGGCGAGCGCCCGGGCAGGCAGTTGGCACAAATGGTACGGCGTCCAAGATTTGCTAATTATGTTCTCGAAATTAAAGACTCGGAGGGAATACAGCGCAAAGACAGTCAGGATATTCTGCGCACCTTCACTGACTTTTATGCCCAATTGTACAACACTTGCAGGGCCGAACCTCCTGACTTCGCCCCCTTCCTGCAAGACATCACGCTGGGCTGGTTGGGCGATACGCAGCGGGAGTATCTCGTAGCTCCATTTGAAAATGACGAACTGCACGAGGCAATTATGCAAATGCAGTCTGGTAGGCCCCCGGGGTCTGATGGCCTTCCTGTAGATTTTTTATAAAGCTTACATAAGCCAGCTTCTTCACTTTCTTAAGATTGTCTTTAATGAAGCACTCGAGGCAGGATGCCTGCCGCCCTCCATGCGACTAGCGCTAATTTCGTCCGTCCCTCAAGGCTGGTAAGGCTGCAGACTGCTGTGACTCATACCGACCTTTATCCTTACTCCATACAGACACAAAAATCCTTGCAAAGCTTCTTGCTAACCGCCTCAGCCTCTTGCTGGATAAACTGTTGCTCCCGGACCAGGCTGGCTTTGTTCCTGGGCGGGCGACATCGCATAATCTACGCACGCTCTTTTCCACTCTGCATACAATAGACCCAAAGATACCCATTGACGCGGAATTCCTCGACGCCGCAAAAGCGTTTGATTCGGTGGAATGGGACTACCTCTTTGTGATTTTCAAAACATGGGATTTCCGCTGGGATTTATATCCTGGGTTCACCTCCTCTACACTGAACCCATTGCCAAAGTCCTTATCAATGGCCACTCCTCATCTCCCATCCCGATATCACGAGGGACCCGGCAGGGGTGTCCGTTGTCGCCCCTCCTGTTTGCCTTAGCAATCGAACCCCTTGCAGCTAAAATCAGACAATATCATCAAGATAAAGCACTCCGCTGCCCCCTCCGACATATTCTGATCTCTCTGTACGCGGATGACATCATGCTATATGTCAGGGAGCCACAGGTAAACCTCAATCCGCTGCTTCGAGAATTTGTGCGCTTTGGGGGGTTGTCTGGGATCCACATAAATTGGACCAAATCTCAACTCTTTCCTCTCACCTCCTCAGTCATGGAGTTCGCCCCGGATTTCCCAATTGAATGGTGCCCTGGAGAGGTTAAATATCTCGGCATTTGGATATCCGCAAATCATGATGAATTGATGCGCCTTAACTATGGCCGTGCTCTAGATGAGATAAGAGACAACGTCACCCGCTGGATCGCCCTCCCGCTATCCATGGCAGGCCGTATATCCTTAATTAAGATGATCATCCTTCCTAAACTCCTGTATCTTTTTACAAATGTGACCTATGATCCAGGTAGGGCTTTTTTCTCGATGCTCCGGACGGAGCTTATTCGCCTCACTTGGGGAGGGAGACAGCCCAAAGGACAGTGGGACATCCTCACTCGCCCTTATGCACAGGGTGGGTTTGACGTCCCCAATTTTGAACTCTATTATATTTGCGCACAAGTCCGTTATGCTCACTTCTGGTTTCACCCCCCCAAGTACATGCCTCAAGTGGTGGCTGAGCACTGGCTGTCGGATCCTATCCCACTAGACGGCGCTATTTTTGCTACTGGTGCTGGTCGTGCAGAGGTCCAGACCCCGATTACTACCACTGTTAAGGCATGACAACATATCGTTGCCAGAACCCGGGCCCCCATGCTTTATTCGCCTCTACTTCCCCTGTCCTATCATCCGAAGATGCCGGTCCTTCTGGAGGGAGTGTTTAAACGAACCCTAGTTAAGTATGGGATTAAGACGTGGGGGGACCTCTACTTCCAGGGCACGTTCCGTACCCCGCAGCAGCTCTTTGCCAACATACCCCCCACCCCCATGATCCTTTTTTTATATATCCGGTTACGGCAGGGTTTCAAGGACCATACCCCTTCCTTCCCTAGGGAGCCACCAGAGGTCGCTACCCTTCGCCTTATATTGACTGGCGATGCACCATCTCATCTAGTGTCTTCCCTCTATCATTCTCTGTACACCTCTCAGGCCGCTTCACAAACTTCCTCCAAAGATAAATGGTCTGCAGAAATGCAGCTCACTCTAACTGAAGAGCAGTGGACATATTGCTGCAGGCAAACGGAACATTGCACATCCAGTAGCCGCCTCCGGATACTCCACTATAAGTACATCCATCGTACATATTATACACCTGTTAAACTCCATCGCTTTTGGTTGCGTGACGATGATAGATGCAATCGATGTGGGGCTGCAGGGGCTGACTTTCTCCATTTGGCATGGGACTGCGTTGCCGTGCAGAGGTACTGGCTCCGGGTTTTGGAAGCCTTGGAGCAAATGACGTTGTTACACCTTCCATGCACCCCCCCCCCCCTCTTCGCCCTTCTTGGCTATACCGCACCCATAGCAACGAAGCACAGGAAGTTTGTCTCCTTCAGCCTTCTCCTCGCCATACGTCGTATTGCATGCCGTTGGGGTCGAGGTCGGGCGCCTAAGTTTAAGGAATGGATCCAAGATATGGTATTCTGGCAGGATCAAATGCATACATTTGCCGACTTACTCCCGCTCTCTTCCCGGCCCCGCGATGACTGGGGACCCCTCACAACATATTTGCTTACTCATCCGGTTCCTGTTGCTGATGATACACAGCCCAACATTGTGACAACTGCTTGTGCCCCCCAGATTCTTGACACTTTGACATGCGTCCCCCTAGGCCCCCCCCCTTAATCCTCCCCTTTTCTGCAAGCGCTTTATGATTGAATGCTGCCTTAATGTGTAGTGAGTGGTTTCTCTTATTAAGATGTCTCTACTGCCCCATCGCATGGATTATTCGCTCATCGTGTTTTCTTGACCCTCAGATCACTTTTCTTGGTCCACTGTGTCTGTTTCATTTGTATGCCTGCCCTGAAGCTATGTCTGTGCTCTAGCCTTCCTGCTTTGTATTTTTTCCTTTTGTTTTTGGAAAAGTATAAATAAAGTTCATAAAAAAAAAAAGGAGCCTCACCTGGACCTGAAGCGTTTGCTGAAACTGAGCGGACAATAGCTTTTTGGAATTCCCCAATTGTAATTGAATTACTGAGTCACCAAATCCTGACAATTAATTGCAGTGTCTTGCGAAACCACAGGAGACACTTTCCCTAACTCAGCAGTGAATATTTTCGAGAAATGGGAGACACAGCCTTGCTCTAAAATAAGACCGTTCCCTATAAGCCCCACAACCCGCTACGGTACTAAAAATCGCAAAAAAAATATTACATTTCAAAACTACTAAAAATGTAAAAACTATTTTAAAAAACATTAACAATATGTGGTAATCTAATATGTGATGTAAGGCAGTGGTGGAACACATGGTGTTCTGTGATTCATATTCTGCCATAGCAATGTGCTTTGCCAGGACGGTAGTTGCCTCCTGGTGCTGTTAGAGTATAAACTTCTATAAATACCTTAACATTTAACTTGCTTTTGTGTTATAAGTTGAGTACTACATTTTGGCGACGATTGGGTTTTCAAAGTGAAATAACCCGACGAAGAGTGTGGGACAAGATATGGGTGACTTTTTTTTAATTGCTATATTAAAAAATGTGAGCGGTATGTAACTTTTGGTGACAGCTGTCCAAATTTCCATGAGCTCACTCACCTATTGTGTTGCTGTCTCCACATGCATTCGCCTTAGCTTTTTTGTCGTCTCTTGCACAACAAAGGAAATCTCCTTTTGCGACGTCAAGCCGTCTACTCTTCTGTGATAGGCGGAAGCCATCTACGCTTCTGTAATTGGAGGAATTCTCTCGCTGTTACAGCCGGCAATTATACGCACCGTTTGGCACACCGTTGTCATTCGCAGAGGCTGCACAGAACTTGTGGGGGTTGGCCATTGTATTCTGATGCAATCACTGTCCACTTTCCCTCTTAGAAGCCAACTATCCCAACCACATGTTGATATTCTTTCCCTTGGACCCTGTGCAGCGCCATGCTGTCTTTCAGCTGTTTGTGCAATACAAATTCCGCATACTTGCATGCAACTATAGAACCTTATTAAAAACACACTTGGGATAAATAAAAAGCATTTTGAACAATGCATGGAGGAATTTGAACTAGAAGAAATTAACAGGTTACACTATATACAGATTCATCACGCACCAAAAGTACAAAGCGATGAATGTATGAGAATGTAGACCAACAAAAATTTATGGCGACGTGCATGTTTGAGGACCATAATTTCGCTCTGTACCAGCTGATTAATTCATACACTAGAGAAAAGCATTGAGTTTAATAAATTCATTGGGAAAACAGCTAATATGATTAATAACTCAGTGGATCTGGAAAACCTGAGCGATCTCATTTTTGGATACAAAAAAAAATACAATATAAGGTCATGGTCAGTTGGTTCATAGAATGAGTCAGAGACGGAAAACATACAGTGCCTCAGAGCCTAGCTATAATCTATTTTAATCCACCATCATGTGCGATGATGATCTGATTTTTGTCTACATGAGTTTAAAAAGAGTAGCCTAACAAACATACTAAGATTGCAAGAGGCATCACATTAAAAGAGCTGGGCCAAAGCATAAGTCCCAAAGCACACCGTAAGATGATTCTTATGAGGCATAGATGACCGGAGGAATTGACATTGTCTGGGAGTAGATTTACAAAGTGGTAATCTACTCTAGATCGGAGTCGCAGCTGCTCCTCATGCAAAGTGTGTATATAAAACTGTAGTGGTTCACAGTGTAAAATTTAGCCAAGAAATCCAGTGTAAGAGGTGGGCACTGTGAGCATCCAGAAGGCCACCAAAGCTACTTTGTGCCACCATAAGACTGAGACGGGATCCTGTGCCTCAGCATGTTCCAATCAGCCAGAAAGAGAAAGCTTTTCAGTAGTAGATGTCTTCATGTTAACATCCCTCCATCATTTCTCCTTTGACCTACTCTCCCTTCTCGATCCACAGTTATTCTTTAGTACTTAGTTACATCTACTTCAAATATATTTCAAATATATTGTTGCAATACTCATTGTGGTTTTTATCAAAACACTGCTACTAATAGATTAATAATTTATACCACAAATAATTAAGGTGCTTGCTTTGTAGGATGGTGGATCATCTGTAAAAGATGAACAGCTAAGCTCTACTAGTGAAGACACTGGATCGTATATTACACAAGAACAACATGAACCTCTAGTCTGTCAAGAACTTGTTGAAGAGGAAGAAATTTCAGAATTACCTGAAGTAACCTGTCCGGGAAGTTCACCTGAATCTGTGGGTGAAGAGGATGTAACGCTTGCTTTGAAAGAGCTGGATGAAAGATGTGAAGAAGAAGAAGCAGATTTTTCTGGTTTGTCTAGGTAAGAATTTAAATGTGCTGTCACTGGTAACTGAATCTTAACAAATATTGTGATATAACCCAAGGAATTTTTTTCCCATTATTGAGCAGGGTGCTTAGTTAAAGAAAGTGACAGAAAATACAATTAATCCCATTGTTTGTGGGAGTGCTATAACCAGATGCTTATTTATGCTTTGGTTTAAATTCTGTTACTTAGAATATTCTCTAGAGGAAGAAAAACATTTTAATTTGAATTTTCCGTTTCAGGAATTGTCCTGTGGCCTAGACACTCACTGTTAATCTTTATTTAGGAAAATTAAGATGAAGTAATAAAATGTTCGAGGCATATGAGCTGCAGATTACACACTGTGCATAGATCGCCATCTGGTGTTGGGCCCGGATGTTTGCAGTTGTTTTTCCTCTTGGAAAGTCTTTGGAAGTCACGAGGTATGTGACTCCTCCTTTGGATCGTATTGCGCATGGGCTTCGGCTCCATCCTCAGATAGTTTTTTTCCGCCATCGGGCACGGATGTGATCTTCGCGCTCCGGTTCCGAACAGTTTCCAGTTCCTCTATCGACGCGCAATGCTCACCCCATTCGCGGTATTGTTTTCGATCACGATCTCCACACTCGACGCGGCTCTCATCGATCAAGACCTTCGATTCAAGTCGTCGACGACTGCCTTCGGGCCTACCCAAGCTCCGGTCCTGGTTAATGGAAAGGACTCCTTTCAAGAAGTGCCCTCGATGTGGGTCCAAATTCCCCCACACCGACCTTCACGAAGTCTGTAACCTCTGCCTCTCCGAACACGAGGCTCGAGACTGTCCGGCGTGCAAGTCCTTCCGGTCCAAGAAAACCATTCGAGACCGAAGGGCGAGCAGAACGATGGCACACTCGTCGACGACGATTCCAGACGACATCAAGGCGTCAACGCTCCAGAAGGACAACACACCGACGAGGGTCTCGTCAGCTCCTCTGAAGCAGACGATTCAGATGTGGAGGACATCACTCCGGCACAGAGGGTCGTGAGTACCGAAGTCTTCCCCCCCCCCCCCCCCCCCCCCCCCCACCCCCACCCCCACCCCACACACACCCTCGACGGCACCGAAAAAGGCTTCGGTCACGCCTTCGCCTCCAGGCCTAGGCAAGACCAAACACACTACTTCCCACACCGCACCTTCGGACCAGTAAAGAAGCTTATTAAGCCTTCCGGCGGCTCGGGCTCGAGCCAGCCCACCATCGGTGCCGAGAAACACTCCTCCGCACCGACGCCAAAAAAGAAAATGGCCTCCTCCTTGGCACCGAGCTCCACACCAAAACACTCGGCGCCGAAAACCAGCTCCAGCTCCTTGGTACCGACACCATCCCTGGAACCAAGCAAAAAAAACAAGGCCACCGATATCTCGAAGCTGAAAACCATCTCAGCACCGAGTAAACAGACAGCCCTTTCCCGGCCGCACAGTTCCAAACAGCGGACTAGCGCAGAATCTAAAACAAGCAAACCGACGACCCTGGTACCTTCGGCGCGAACGGACAAACCACCCTCGGAAGAACTTTTTGCACCTGATCCATTGCAAAAGACATTGATCAAGGACCCCAAAACCGGACATTTGATGCTCAGCATCAGAAAGAGACAGCTGGAAAAGCCTGCCCCAGCTCCACCTCCTAAGAGGAAGGATTCTGCTACCTCCGCTTTCAGAATGCCTTCACCACCTTCTCCACCTCCTCCACCTTCCCCTCCTCCACCTCCTCCTACCCCCCCCCACCTCATCATTCCCCCACACCCTCTCCGGATGATAATGATGATGACATAGGGGACTTACCCCATGACTTACCTACAGGGGACCCCACTCCCACAGGCTCCCTAGACCCATGGGACGACTATAACATCTCTGACATTCCTAACGTCCCGCAAGATGATCTCTACCCTTCGAGACCATCCCCACCAGAAGACTCATTAGGGTTCAACCACTTACTCCAAAGGGCTGCACACTATCACGGGGATCTCCATACCGACCCCGTGGAGGAGGACTTCCTTCTCGATACTTTTGACACCACGCATAGGGCCACCTCCATACTGCCCATGCTCAAAGGGGTTATCAAACACGCGCCGGAGGTCTTTAAATACCCAGTCAGAGCCAGGGTCATTAACCCGCGCATAGACAAAAAATATAAAGCCGCCCCTACAGATCCCGCCTACATCAGAGGGCCAGCACCACTAGATTCCCTAGTAGTGTCTACAGCACGAAAGAGGGCAAACTCCCAAGCGTAAGGCGAAGCACCACCACCTGACAGAGTCAAAACTCTTGGACGCATCGGGCAAGCACACTGCATCCCAAGCTGCCATCATATGGCGCATCGCTAATACACAAGCTCTACTGGCAAGATACGACGGGCCCATTATGACGAACTAGAAGCCATAATGCAACACCTCCCTGACAAATATAAAAATAGGGCAAATGAGTTAACTCAGGAGGGCAAAATCATTACCAATTCCTCCATCCTAGATGCAGCTGACACCGCCTCCAGAGCCATTAATACCAGCACCCTCCTCCGTCGCCATGCCTGACTAAGGATCTCAGGTTTTAAACCAGAAGTGCAAGCTTCCATCCTTAACCACCCCTTTGACCAGGAACATCTGTTCGGCCCAAAAGTGGATGAGGCCCTAGAAAAAATGAAAAAAGACAGATACGGCAAAGTCTATGGGAGCCTTACAATCACACCCTCCCAGGCGCTCCTTTCGCCGCTCTTCCTTTAGGAGCACATCCAGAGGCTACTCCTCTGACACCGCTTCCACTTCATATAAGGCCCCTACCCAATCCACCTTTAAAAGGGGTTACCAAAGAGGCGGCTACAGAGGCAACAATAATAAAGGCAGAGGCAAGACAAACACCGCCCGCTCTGCCTCCGCACCTACTCAATGACTCCCCTCCACTCCCCCCCAGACCATCCCACTCCGGTCGGGGGCAGACTCCACAGTTTCCTTCCTGTCTGGACTACCATCGCCTCAGATAAATGGGTAACACAAATAATTTGGTCTGGCTACTGCCTAGAACTAATATCTACCCCCCAAACATTCCACCCCGACTACGCCCAATGTCACAGGAACATCTAACACTACTAAAGCAGGAGGTAATCACAACACACGCACGCCACTATCCAACTACTTCACCAACTGGGCTTGTCCCATCTCCAACCGTCCCACGTAAAACAATATCTGGGTGTCACTATAGACACCTCAAGAGCGCTAGCCTACCCCAGTCCAGCCAGGATAGCAAGCATTCAAGCTCCGCGTGCAAAATTTCAGCCACAACACTCTCTTCCAGCTCGAGTGTTCATGCAACTAATAGGAATGATGGCCTTTTGCATATTCATAGTACCCCACGCAAGACTCCAGATGCGTCCCCTCCAAGAGTGCCTAGCACGCCAATGGAACCAGGCCCAGGGTCAATTAACAGATCTGGGGTTGGTAGACGGTCGTACCCACCGCTCTCTGCAGTGGTGGACCACCAAAAACCTTTCTAAAGGGCGACCGTTCCTGGACCCGGTTCCTCAGGTAGTACTGACAACGGACGCATCGCTCTCCGGCTGGGGAGCTCACCTATTACATCACACCATGCAGGGCAGATGGACACCTCAACAAAAGTTACTCCACATCAACCATTTGGAGTTACTAGCCATATTTTTAGCCCTAAAATCTTTTCAAACACAGATTTCAGGCAAAGCAGTCCTAGTCCGCATAACAGCCATGTACTATATACAAAAATAAGGTGGCACGCACTCTCCACAGCTCTCTCAGCTAGCACAGAGCATATGGAGATGGGCCATCCCCCAGAAAATCTTTCTCCTAGCCCAGCATGTCCCAGGAGTCCAAAACACTATGGCAGATCTGATCAGCAGACAAACACAACAACTCCACGAGTGGGAACTCCACCCGCAAGTTCTTCACCCGTACTTTCAAATGTGGGGGCATCCACAGATCGACCTCTTCGCCATCCACAAAAACGCCAAATGCCCAAGCTTCACCGCCAGATATCCACACCCATTGTCCAAAGGCAATGCGATATGGATGAACTGGTCAGGCAGATTTGCATATGCTTTTCCGCCTCTCCCACTCATTCCATTAGTGGTGCGCAAACTACAACACCACTCCCTCACGCTAATCCTAGTAGCTCCAACTTGGGCCAGACAACCGTGGTACACCACACTGCTGGAACTATCTGTAGTACCGCACCAAAAGTTACACCTCTCTCCACACCTCTTAACCCAGAACTATGGAGAGGTCAGGCACCCGGACCCAGCTCAGCTCAATCTTGCGATCTGGCTCCTGAAATCCTAGAATTCGGTTATCTAAACCTTCCCCCTGACTGCATGAACGTCATTAAAGAAGCTAGACGACCCACCACTAGAGCGTGCTACGCAGCCAAGTGGAAACGTTTTGTTGTGTATTGTCACAACAATACCATTAATCCCCTAGATGTGTCCATTCCACACATCATAGGCTATTTACTACACCTACAAAAATGCAATCTAGCCTATACGTCCATTAGACTGCACCTTGCAGCCATAGCAGCTTATCTACAAAACAGGCAACATCTATCACTTTTTAGAGTACCTGCCATTAAAGCCTTCATGGAAGGCCTCGAAAGAATAATTCCCCTCAGAGTGCCACCCTCACCTGTGTGGAACTTAAATATAGTTCTCACCAGACTAATGGGACCTCCCTTTGAACCTCTGCACAAATGTGAACTTCAATTCCTAACATGGAAAACCGCCTTTCTTGTAGCCATCACTTCCCTCAGAAGGGTCAGTGAGATACAAGCACTTATCATTCAAGAACCTTTTCTCCAAATGCACCATAACAAGGTTGTTCTCCGTACTAACCCAAAATTCCTCCCTAAGGTAATTTCTCCTTTTCACCTAAACCTATCTGTAGAACTACCAGTATTCTTCTCGCAACCACAGTCCGTTGCAGAAAGAGCTCTTCACACATTAGATGTCAAACGAGCCTTACTCTACTACATCGAGAGAACACAACCCGTTCGTAAGACCAAACTACTGTTTGTCTCTTTCTCACCACCACAAAAAGGCAACCCCATCTCCAAGTCAGGGATAGCTAGGTGGATTGCCAAATGCATTCAGATTTGCTACCACAAAGCAAAACGAACGCTATCCTTTCCCCCTAAAGCCCACTCTACACGTAAAATGGGGGCTTCAATGGCTTTTCTAGTGAACATCCCATTAGATGATATCTGCAGAGCAGCTACATGGTCAACACCGCACACTTTCACTAAACACTATTGTGTAGATGTGCAAACTAAGCAACAGGCTAGTGTGGGCCAGGCTGTACTCAAAACATTATTTCAAACCACTGCAACAGATACGGGTGGTTGTCGCTAAGGATGGGTACTGCTATATAATCTATGCACAGTGTGTAATCTGCAGCTCATATGCCTCGAACGGCAAATGCTACTTACCAGTATGCATCTGTTCTTGGCATGTAGAGCTGCAGATCTACACACGCCCACCCGCCTCCCCGGCTACCTTTATCTGTTCCAGTCTATCTTATTTAGATACAACACACATGGGCATCTTCACTGTTATTACTACGCTCCATCTTTCCCTGCTGGCGAAAAACAATCTAAGGATGGAGCCGAAGCCCATGCGCAATACGATACAAAGGAGGAGTCACATACCTCGTGACTTCCAAAGACTTTCCAAGAGGAAAAACAACTGCAAACATCCGGGCCCAACACCAGATGGCGATCTATGCACAGTGCGTAGATCTGCAGCTCTACATGCCAAGAACAGATGCATACTGGTAAGTAGCATTTGCCTTCCTCACTTTGCATTTGACTAGCTTTTATTTCTGATTTGGTATTTAACCAATAGCATACAAAATGTTTGTAATGTCCGTGCAAGTATTTTCTGATGCCCAAGTGTGACCCATAAGAGTATTTCACTTGTGCCAATAGGTCACGATCATGGAAGTAGCCAGAAAATTAAAGTACCCCCCTCTTGAACTATACCTCAACTCACAATGAGTTCATGAGGCAAGTAAACTCAACCCTCCTTAAGTGTTACCTTCACCCTTTAATCATCCACTGTTCCTTTCACACATCCATATATCCATCCTTCACTTTTCCCTATCTTGCATTCCTCATCCATCTACTCAGTCACACCTTAATCTTTCAGTGCTTTAAATGGGCCGGTACTGTCCGGTACGGAGTACTGGCACTTTTTTATATTTTGAGAGGGAGAGTACCGGCACTTTCAAGAGAAATGCTGTACTTTTAATTGGAGAGTACCTGCACTTCTCAGAAACAAGCACGTACTCTAGTACAGAGTACCTGCACTTCTATTTTTCCATTTCAAGCACTGCTTTCGATCCTTTTAGTCTTTCATGCATCTGCTCACTCTTCCATCTTTCAATCTTTTTGCAATCCATCCAGCATACCTTTCACTTTTCCTTCCTTTCTCCTCCCATTCTTTCTTTTTTCCTATGTACCCACCTTTTATCTTTTCAGTATGTCTTTCTTACCTTTCTCTCACGCTTACCTTTTCCATTTGTCCCTCTGTGTATTCCCCTATTTTTGTTATTTCATCCTATTTTTTTAGGTCGAGCCTGGGCAGCGCATGCGCTGCTGCGATGCATGCAGTATTGGTGTATGGCGTTGAAGCCCCTCCCACTCTCCGTCCATATTTGTAATTGGCTTGTGTCATCAACCTTAGAAAAACGCTGGCTCCCAAGTTATTAGGCTTGTTAGTCCCTCCTTGGTACCGCCTTCTCTTCTTCCTATAGCGACTGGATCTTTTACTTGTCTTGTTACACGGTCCGCTTTATCTTGGCTGTGAGCACTATTTTGTTTGATGATTTGCCCCTATTCCACCAACTACGTCGCAGCATGCCGCCTGCTTTTATTTTAATTATAATTACTAATGGCGGTCCACTTTAACTATAGCTGCCGCGTTTCTTCATTTATTTCAGCAGCGCGGTCTGCTTTAAATATAGGAGCCGCACATATTTATTTTTTCTTTTGTTTACTAGCACCCATGCGGTACTTTCACATTCATGGAGGCCATGCCCCTTTCTTTAGACTAGCCACGTCTAAAGGTGCGTGGCCGCTATTAAAGTTAAAACCTGGCATGGGTGCTTTGACAAAAAAGAATTTGTTTGTCAACTTGACAAACAAGTGCTTTTTTTTTTTTTAAAAAGCACCCATCATGTCTTGTCTTAAAGGGGCGCGTTCTCCATGAATGTGAAAGCGCCGCATGGGCGCTAGTAATTTGCAATGCAATAGGTCTCGCATTTGCAAGAGTGTAAGCTACTCTCGTAAATGTGAGACCTATTGCATTGTAAATGCTTGTTTCTCTTTCCTTTGCTCTGTACGTCTTCCCACCTCCCATACCCCTCTGTCATTTATTGTTAAACGTATTATTTATGAGCACTTTGTCACTGGATCGGTAGACATAGGAGGCCCATAAATAAAGTTTAGTGGGCATCGTTTCGCCTGTCCAGAGCACCCAGTGGTAGCCCCCCCTTAATTTGGGGGAGGGAGGGCTATGCCACTGGTCACCATGGTTTCACTTTACTTAAAATCTTCACAACTTTTGTATCCAGAAGGAAGCATCCAAGATTGTGCTACGGAACACCTTGGTTAAGTATAGTATCAAAAATATATATTTTTGTGCCTCTCATTTTTTAAGATAGAGTCCTGTTTAAATAAATCAAGATCTGTCAGCAGTTTTTTAATCGCTTATCAATTTATCATCCTTGGCCTAACACTAATGTATTTGCAGTTGGGTGGATATTAATGATGTGCTGTATATCAGACCTGCTGCTTTTTTCCAAGAGCTTAGGTGCCACAATATTCCTATCTTTGCATTTTTCAAAAAGGTGAGATTGCCTTGTGACCTATCTAATTTGCCAACTATTTGCTAACTCTTTGTCATTCTCATTTGGGTGAACCCTTTTCATTCATCGTTTTTTTCAGTTTTTATTCAAATCTTCCTCCACAGCATACAGCATTGGGCTATTCTGCCTACTTCCACCAATGTCTCTCTTTCACTAAGGTGAAGTGGGAATCGGCCTCTTCCCGCCTCTCTCGGACTCCAGAAATGGAGTAAGGGCATCAATGTGCTTCTGTCCCGTCTCCATTGGAGCAAATTCTGAGCTTGGTCGCATCCTGAATTCCCAGTCACACCGTGAGGTTGCAGCTAGTAGATGTCTTCAGAAAGGCAATGCTGCATATACTTGGCACTTTACTGGCTCCCCCTGATGCACCTCTGGCCATAATGATCTGCAGGGGACCACAGTCTGACTGGTCCACCCTCTGTACTCTTTGGACCTGCATCAGTTTTAGCCCCAGATGCGGCCCAGACTTCACATATGATAGACTACTAACCCCAAATTCCTTACAATTATCCCCAGGCGTCAGACTAGATCCAGAAATCTTTCTTGAGCAGTACCCCTGCGCGCTGGCAGGTGGGCTCGTTTGGCTCGGCATGGCATCATTAGCATCGTCCACACCCAAGGTGATGTGCGCAGTGCCTATGTAGGTGCCACCCCAGCGCGCTGGTTTTTAGTTGTTTTCTTGCCACGCCAGTCAGTGCAGATCTGTGAAGAGTTACCCCCAGTCCATTTTTGATGACCTTGTTTTTTTTTAATTGTCGAAGTGTTTTGAGGTTTTTTCCTCCTGATGAGGCAGGAATGTCATCTTAAAAGGCTGGCTCCAAGCCCTGTGGCACCTGTCACCGATCGATGTCTGACCGACCAGAACCTTGTTTGCCTTTGGCGCCTCCTGCGCGACCACAAACTGAAGGCCTGCTCCAATTGCCGTGCTATGCACCCAAAGGCCTTGAGGGAGCAATCCCTCAAGCTCCTGGCAGCTCAACATGCGATGCCATGACAAGCCTGGCCCCAGTCCAGAGAAAGGTCCCGGAGCAGTCGTGGAGTCCGAGAAGCTTGTCTCACTTGACGTCGTCGGGCCATTCTGTTAAGTCGGCCACAAGAAGAAGTTTTCAAAGTGTGCTTTGACTTCACCCGTCTGTCTGCCAATGAGGGAGCGTCACTTGAGGCCTGGCTCCACAGTTGAGCAAGCACCTGGGCTGGCTCCACACCACCTCGAGTTTCCCGGAGCTGGCGGGATCCCCACCCAATTGAGAGAATTTTATGAGGCAATGCACCACATATTTGGGCAGCCGTTCCCTACGGTACTCTTCCGGGCCTTGCAGGTGCTTGTCGGCCCCAGGAACCTACAGATGTATCCAGATCATTGCCAGTTGTGCCATGTCAATCTTCCCTTGGAGCCAGGGATGTAAATGGAGAAGGCAACAGGAGCGTCGGTCTCAGGACCGGTGCGACACGGAGTAGGAGGGGCGTTGCCGAACGACAACTGGAGCCATGCCTTCCAGGCCAGAGTCTGAGTCCTCTTCTTATGGATTAGGGCTCGGGGAGGAATGGGAGGGGTTGATGGACCCTGAAGAATACCAGCCATATGATACCAACATGGACCGCTGTGAAGATTTGACGGACACCAGATACTGGCCTGCTCTCTCCCTCCCCCCACTTACCGCTCGCCCCCAGCGTGGCTACGGAGAAGGTAGCTTAATTCGCAGTGGTGATGAGGAGGGCAGCCGAGGTCCTGGACCCTAGCTTGCCTCAGTGGCTGTCAAGTGTAATGTTTTGACTGAAGTGCTTCAACCAAGAGTATCCCCTTCAGAACCGCTGCTCCATTTTAACAAAGCACTTACTGATGTCCTGCTTAGGACTTAGTCCAAGCCCAACACAGAGGCATCTGTGCACAGGACAATTGCCCACCGCCCTATTCCAGGGGACCCCAAATTCTCTCAGAACACCCTACGTCGAAGATCTTGATGGTCCAAGCCTCCACTTCCCACGTAAATCCTGGTGTGTTCCTAACAGCACTGCCGCATCGACAATTCAAGAATCTGGACAACTTAGGTAAGAAAATGTTTTGTTCCATCAGCCTGGTATTGCAGTCTGTGAACACCATTTGCCTTTTGGGACGTTTTTCCCTCACTCTGTGGGATATGGTTTTGCAGGTGCTGCCAACAGTTCCAGAGGAGGCAAGGGCCTTGCTGTAACAGGCTGTTGCCGACAGGAGGGATGAAGTGAACTTAACCATTCAATGTGGAATGGACACCACTGACTCATGGGGCAGTGTGGTTTCACTGACAATGGTGCCCGCCTGGGTTATGACTACTGGCTTTCCCAGGTGGGCTCGCCCCAGGCTGTTGTCTCCCACCTCCAGACTACCACGGACCTCTTGCATTCGCTGAGGTTCACTATGAACAAGCCAAAGTCACGCCTGATTCCCTCTCAGGTTCTCCCTTTTATCAAAGCTATTCTGAACATGGTGCAGATTCAAGCTTATCATCCCGAACGGCAAGTCCAGGATATTCAGGCTGTGATACAGATGTTTAAGTCTCTATTCTGAATTTCATTGAGACTGACTCTTAGGCTGATAAGCCTCATGGCCTCCTGCAGGTGACGCATGCCATTTGGCATACCCGGACTATCGAGTGAGACCTGAAGTTCCAGTGGGAGCAACATCAGGGGAATCGCTCTGAAATCGTCCAGATCTCGAAGGGAACTGTAAAAGATCTATAATGGTGGTTAACAAACCGCAGTTGGGTCAGCGGCAGACCCCCCTCCCTTTCACAACCAGATCAGAAAGTAGTGACAGATGCATCACTCCAGGGATGGGCCGGCCATCTGGGAGAGGTGGAGATCAAAGGCCTCTGGTCCAATCCAGACTCCACATCAACATGTTGGAGCTCCAGGCAATATAGCTGGCATTGAAAGCCTTTCTACCCTCCATCAAGGGAAGGCTAGTGCAAGTGTTCACGGACAACGCCACCGCCTTGTAGTACTGCAACAAAGAGGGTAGGGTGCGGTCGCAGACACTTTGTCTCTGGACATGGCCGGAATGTTAGAGCATTGCCTTGTTGTATCTGAAAGAGACAATTAGTTATTGATTCCTCACCTTAGAATTACCCCAAGGCGTCAGACTGGATCCGGAGAATTTTTTCTTCAGCAGTACCCCTGTGCATCGATAGGTGGCATCGGTCAACTCTGCGTTCGCCGTGGTCACCAATATGACGTCGAGGTATCTACTTAGACGCCGCCCTCGCGCACTGACGTCAGTTCTTTCTTTTTCCGCGCCAGCCAGCGCAGATCCGGAGAGAGCGGTACCTCAAGTCACTTTTGACTCAGTTCTTATGACTTTGGTCGTCATCTTTTTGAGTTTTTCGACTCCTGGTGCACATAGGGATGTCACGTTGGACCGGCTTCAAGGCTTGTGTCGCAAACTGATGTCGGTCACGGACCCGCACCTCATGTGCCTTTGGTGCTTGGAGCGTGTTCACAACCCAAAGTCTTGCTCCAACTGCTGGGCCATGAACCCGGAGTCTTTGCAGGAGCGGTCCCGAAAGCTTCTCGAAGCCCGGCAGTCCACTCCGTGCAGGTCAAGGTTGCGGTAAAGAGGGAGATCGCAGAACCGATCGCGGAGCCACCACCACCACTAGTCATCGAAGTCTTCGTCTTGGGGTAAGTCGAAGCACAAGAAGAAGGCGGCAAAGCATCGTCGCTCTTAGCGTTCTCCCTGTCCGTCGGCCGACGTGACACGAGAAGCGGAAGGTATTCGTGCGGGTCCTCCCGCGAAGCCTGTTGGGTCGACTCCGGCCTTCCCTTCCTTTTTGGGAGCCGGAGCGACCCCTGCCCAGCTTTGCAGCTTTTACACAGCCATACATTCCATCTTTGAGCAGCCGACTCTGCCAGCGCGCCCCCAGGCCCCGCGGACTCGGCTGGGGGTCAAGGCCTTCGATGCCAGCAGCTTCGGCTCTGGCACTGCAGGGCCCCAAGGATCCAGGCCTGGATCCAGATCGGCACTGGGCGACCTCGTGACACCTCCTCCAGCACCAAATCCAGCAACGACACCTCCGCCCCATCCGACGCTTGTTGTGTCCCCAGCCGATGTCGACCCCAGCCTCCCCCTCGATGTAGACACGGAGCTGGACCGACGTCGGGACCGCGGCCAACCGGTACTTTTGTACCATTGATCTCCCCTGGTGTTTGTCATCACCCTGAGTGGCTACCAGAGGAGGGTGAGGAGGAATGGGAGGGGTCTGTGGACCCTCTAGCAGACCAGTTGGAATAACCAGACTGGAGAAAGGAGTTGGGTGAGGCCAGTGGTCTGGACACCTCCTCAGACCTTGGCATGCTTTCTCTCCCTACCGTGGCTAAGGAGGAGGTTGCATCTTACGCAGTGGTGTTGCGTAGGGTGGCCGAGGCCTTAAACCTCCAGCTCCCTACAGTGGAGGTAAGGACTAACCTCCTGACTGAGGTGCTTCAGCCGGCAGCGGCCTCTTCGGAGTCCCTGCTGCCGTTCAATGAGGCCCTCATGGACATCCTTTTGGGCACTTGGTCCAAGCCCAATACAGGGGCTCCTGTGGATAAGATGTTTGCCCGACGGCATCGCCCGGCCCGGGCAACCCCATTTTCCTCTCCCAACACCCCATCCCTGAGAGCTTGGTGATCCAAGCCTAGAATTCCGAGGGCGCATTCCCTAACGCACCACCTGATAGGGAATCCAAGAAGTTGGATCGCCTTGTTATGTTATGTTATGTTAAACATTTATTTTTATAGCGCGCGGCTACTCCAAAGGAGTGTCCCGGCGCTTTATCGAGGCAGCTCAGAATAAAAAACATAACACCATACAGCAAACAACTGAAAAAAAAGAACAGCAGAAATACTAAAGGTTAAAAAGCCAGGTCTTCAGGCTCTTCCTAAAGTGAAGCAGATTAATAGAGGACCGTAGGGCCAAAGGGAGGGTGTTCCACAACTGAGGGGCCCTCAGACTAAAGGAGCGCCCTCCAGAGCGTGCCTTCCTAATTCGAGGAACCACAGCCAAGAACAGAGATTCGGATCACAAGGATCTGGCAGGGCGGTAGAAGGCGAGCCTGCGTTGGAGGTATTTCGCGCCCACGCCAAAAAGCGCTTTATGCGCCAGCGTCAGAACTTTAAACATGATCCGCTTCCGGATGGGCAACCAATGAAGCGACTGCAACAAACCGGAGGCTCCAACTCGCCTATGGAGGCCAAAAATAGCGCGAGCTGCAGCGTTCTGCACAGCCTGCAGCCGCTGAACAAGATAGTCCGCTAAAGATAGTCCGCTAGACCACTGTACAGGACATTAGCATAGTCCAATCTGGAACCAACCAAGGCCTGTACAGTGATCTTTCTGTGCTCTTCCGAGAGCAGAGGCAAAAGCCTCCGGAGCATCTTGAGTAGCCCGAAGCAAGTACCCGTTAGACCACGAACATGTGGCACCAGTGTCAGTCTATTATCCATCTTTACACCCAAATTCTTTGCCACCAGCGAAGCCAGGGCAGGGGGACACATATCCGACGGCCACCAGGCCCGCCAATCAGGGTCGAGGGAGCAGCCAAAAAACAACACCTCCGATTTATCTGAATTGGCCTTCAGGCCATTCGACTGGAACCAGCTAAAGACCGACTCCAAGCAGCCCCGGATGTTCTCCCCATCAAAAGTCTGATCCTTCCCACATGCGAAAAGCAGCTGTGTGTCATCGGCGTAGGAAACGATCTGGGCCCCAGAAGACTCCACCAGTGCCGCCAGAGGTGTCATAAAGATGTTAGAGAGTCGGGCTCAACACAGATCCCTGCGGAACACCGACTCCCAATGGCGGCATCTCGGCGGAGCTCGGAGAGGCCCAGACCGTTTGTCGGCGGCCCTCCAGGAAAGATGAAAACAAATCCAACACCGTCCCCCTCAGACTGATGTCATAAAGTCTGGCGAGAAGCATCTCGTGGGGGGCGGTGTCAAAGGCCGCCGAGAGATCGAGCATGACAAGCATAGCGCGACCTCCAGAGTCCGGCGTCTCCCTAATGATCTCAGACACCTCCAACAGTGCCGTCTCCGTACTTAAATTAGGACGGAAACCGGACTGTGAAGGGTGTAGCAGATCACTGGACTCAAGAAAGCTGGAAAGAATGCCGTGCACATGCTTCTCCGTGATCTTGGCCAGCGCCGGAAGGAGGGAGATCGGCCTGTAATTGGACAATACCTCCAAGTCCAGCCCAGGCTTCTTGAGGAGGGGGATCACCATCGCCCTTTTCCAGGGCGATGGAACCTGCCCCTCCCTCAGAGACAAATTCACAAGTGGGTTGACCACAGTCGCCATCTTAGCCAAAAATTTGGCCGGGCAAGGATCTAATGGCGAACCCGACTTAAGATTGGCCAGAAGCGCCAAGGAAGCATCGGTGGAAATAGGTGGAAACTCTGCGAGGACCGCAGCCTGTGAAGGCCGCCACACCGGTCCCACCACCACGCTCGCATGCACCACGGCTGAGCCCACTGCGAAAGAGTCCTGAATGGACTTAATCTTATCCGTGAAAAATCTGGCCAGGTTACAGACCCACAACTCAGATGGAACCCCTTGGGGCAGGTTGGATCTGGGGGCCATAAACTCCCTAACTACCGCAAAGATCTCCTTGCATGAGTTTGAGGCGGCCTCAATCCTCCTGGCCAAGAAAACCTTTTTTTCACGGAGAATATCACAGTGGTAGGCTTTAACCCTTGACCTATAGGCCGCTCTGGCCTCCAGATCATAATGGAGGCGCCACGCCCTTTCTGCCACCTTGCATTGGCGACGAGTGGCCAGCAGTGCCTCAGTGAACCAGGGGGCGAGACCCTCTTGATCCTATTTCTCGGGGCCATAACTGGGGCAAGATCATCCAACCTCTCCGTCAACCACCCCTGTAGGGACTCAACGTCCTGCTCCAAGTTGCCTGATATAGGGCACGTATGGTCCTCGGCCGCCTGACTTAACATCTCCGGTGTAACTCTATGCAGAGCCCTCCGCGCCGTGCCATGCTGTCTCGGCCCACTACAAGAGGGTTTCTTGCTGGCTAATATCGAGAATCTGGCCAGCCTATGGTCAGTCCAAAGCACCGGAAGGAGCTCGATATCAAAGAGAGGGATTGCAGAGAAGACCTGGTCCAGGGTGTGTCCTTTATCATGAGTAGGACCTGTGAGAAAAGGGGCAAGGCCCAGAGAAGCCGTGATATCCTGCAGTTTATTGGCATCCGAATCACCGGCAACATCCATATGGACGTTAAAGTCTCCTGCCAGAAGAGAGTGCTGCGCACTCAAGACCAGCTCAGCAGTGGCGGCCTGGAGATCGTCGAAAAAGGATCCAACTGGGCCAGGGGATCTATACACCAACAGCCCTTTCAGGGCTTGCTGCGGGGACAGTCTGATGGTAGAAGCAAGGGATTCAGATCCTGCGATGGCGTTAAGAGGAAGAATAGAGCACGAAACTGCTTTGTTCACTACCACCGCAGAAATCAGAGGTGTCTGGTGGAGTCCGGGCTCCACATCAACCTTCTGTAGCTCCGGGCGATTCGTCTTGCACTAAAGGCACTCCGTCCCTCTGTCCGGGGAAGAGTAGTGCAGGTGTTCACGGACAACACCGCCATTTGGTAGTCCAACAAACAGGGCAGGGTGGGGTAGTGGACCCTATGTCAAGAGGCTCTCCTCCTTTGGACATGGCTGGAACATCAAGGCATACCTCTGGTGGATCAACACCTGGCAGGTTCTCTGAACGCCAGGGCGTACGAACTCAGCCACAGGTGCATGATGGATCACGAACAGTGCTTAATTTGTGCCAGTGCTTTCCGGTGCTTAGCACCGGCACTTAATTATCAGGGCCGGGTCTACACGCGTTGCTGCACATCATTGACTTTCTTTGATAATTTACCTCACTACTGGACTTGGCTGTGTGTCACAGTGTTACTGTTATTTTATTGAACCCGTCCGCAATCTGCTGCTGAGCTCGTCTCTCTGTCATTAATCCACAGTCCCAGTCAGAGTCAGTGGAAACTAACTCTAAGTTCCGCGGCCGCGCTGCCCTTAGTTCAGTGTTCCCGGCCGGCAGGGCGGGACACCGATTTGAAATGAAATTAAATGAAAAATTATATTTATATAGCGCATAGACTACCCGGAGGCCTCGCAGCGCTTTAATTGATCACTGTGGCGGGCCGCAGGGTGAGACTAGCATGTTTTTGCAAACAGGTGGGTTTTCAAAGCTTTCCTAAAAGCCAGCCGGTTATTATTTTCTCTGAGGGCTAAGGGGAGGGAGTTCCAAAGTCTCGCAGCAGTATGGGAGAAGGAACGGCCGCCCCAACGTGCTTTGTTGATTTTAGAAGTGGTAACTAGGTGCAATGATCCCGAGCGAAGGGCTCTGGATGGAGCGTAGGGCACAACTAAGGGGGACAGGATGGCAGGGCCTGTTCGATGGAAAGATTTGTGCACAATGCACATAGCCTTAAACTGTGCTCTAGCAGCCATCGGGAGCCAGTGCAATTCTTTTAGAGCTTTCTTGGCTGACTGCCAGCGGGGGATGTTGAATAATAATCGGGCGGCGCAGTTTTGCGTGACTTGGAGCCTGTTGGTCACTGAAGCCGGGGCACCCAGATATAGCGCGTTTCCATAGTCCAGGCGGGAGAGTATCAGGGCCTGAACCATGATTCTCCTCGCCTGGAAAGGAAGCAGAGGGAGTACTTTGCGGAGCATTTTCATTAGGCCGACACACGTGGAGGCAGTTTTGGTAGCCTGGACCGAGAAGTCCAGCGCTTTATCGAGCCAGATTCCCAGACTCTTTATCTGCGGTTTGGGAGGGGGGGGGAGCACCAAGGCAGGTGGGCCAAATTGATGTCAAAATGTTCGGAGGAGGGTTACCCAATAGCATAATCTCTGTCTTCTCCCCGTTAAGTTTGAGACAGGACGATTGCATCCACTTAGCAACGGCCTCTAGACAGAGGCCCAGGGTGTTGGACGGCTCCTCAGTGTGGTCCAAAGAGACCACCAACTGGGTGTCGTCCGCGTAGGTGACAATACGCACGCCAAAGGGCTGGACTATCTCCGCTAGAGGTCGCATATAGACATTAAAAAGTGTGGGGCTCAGGGAGGAGCCCTGAGGAACCCCACATCTAAGTGGTTGCTTAGGGGAGACTGCTTTGCCCTCAAACACCTGGAAGAAGCGCTCGTCCAGGAAGGAGGTCAGCCACTCCAGGGCCGCGCCCGACACGCCCATGCCTTTCAGACGGTGTAGCAGTGTGGCATGGTTGACAGTGTCGAACGCGGCACTGAGGTCGAGTAGTATGATGGCTGCTTTTCCTCCCCGGTCCAGCACCAATCTAGTTTCTTCCGTCACTGCTAGGAGAGCAGTTTCAGTTCCATGCTGCGGGCGGAAACCCGTCTGAGAGGCGCATAGCAGACTATTTGATTCTAAGTAGTCCACTAAGATATTATTGATGTGCCTTTCAAGCAGTTTGCTCATCCAGGGAAGTAGGGAAATGGGGCGGAAATTGGCCAAGTTGTTCTGGTCCAAGGTGGGTTTTTTCAAAAGGGCCCTAACCATCGCACATTTCCATGGTGCTGGGACGGAGTTAGAGGAGATGGAAGCATTAAGGACATCCAGAATGACAGGGCGGATGATGTCCATCACCTTATTGAGAGTTTGCGGGGGTGCTGGGTCATTGGGGGATCCCGAGATGACTTTAAGAAGCATTCTGTCTAAAGTGTCGGAATCTAGGAGGGGGAATTCATCCAGTGAGCTGGGGGCTAAGAAGTCAGAATCTGTGGTGGTGGTGTGGTCCATGTCACCACTGCCAGTAGAAAATGAAGAATAGATGGCCTGGATCTTCTGGGAGAAGAAAGTGGCTAAATTATTGCAACGGGTTTGCGCGCCGTCAGGTGACAGACGCTCGGGGGGAGGGGGAGAAATTAAAGATTTGGCTATTTTAAAAATTTCTTTGGGGGAGTTTGCAGCTAGATTGATTTTGGCTTCATAAAAATGGGCTTGCGCAGATTTTATTTGATTTTTATAGAGCTTTATTGCGGCTCTATACTCAACTTGCTTTGATTGTGAGTAATCTTGTCTCCAGGCTCTCTCTAGTTTGCGGCAAGATTGCTTCATAGTCCTGAGAGTCGGGGAGTACCAGGGGGCCACTTTGGCTCTGTTTATTAAGTGCAAAGATTCCTCTGGTAGGACTAGGTCAAGGGAACTGGAGATCCAGTTATCAAAATTGACAATGGCTGTATTGGGATTGGTCACATTTGGGGGTAGGTGTTCTATAAGAGCCAGTTTCCACTTAGAAAGTGGGAGGGAGGCCCATTTTCTTCCCCGCTGCTTATTGTGATTTTGTGAGATGGGGGGGGAGCAAGTGGACCATGTAAAAGGTACTAAAAAATGATCGGTCCAGGATAGTGGTACTGGAGCCTCGACGGTTAAGCTATCTAGATTGCTATAGATGTGGTCTAGGAGATGTCCCTTGACATGCGTTGATTGAAAGCCTTTCTGAGCCAGGTCAATGGACTGAAAGTTTGTTCGAAGACTATTGGCTGTTGAATCAAGTGGCTCATCTAGGTGTAAATTAAGATCGCCCAGCAGGGTGAAATTTGCCGAGGTGAGCACTAGGTTGGCAGCTAAATCCGTCATGTTAGTGATAAAGTTGTTGAGGGTGCCAGGTGGTCGATAGACTAGGATACCGGAGAAAGTAGTGGATGGGGAGAACTCAAGAGTGAAATGTAGGTTCTCACAGGCTGGCATGGGGGAGGGAGTGATGTGGCATCTAAAGTTGTCCCTATAGATAATAGCCAGCCCTCCACCTCTGCCAGTCTTGCGATCCAAATGTTTAATAGTATAGCCTTGGGGGGTGGCCCATGCTATTGCAGGATCAGTTTCTAGCTGAAGCCATGTCTCTGTTAGAGGAGCTCAATCCAGACGCCCTCTTTCTATCAGCATGGCCAGTTCAGTATGGTGTTTGGGCAGGGAACGGCAGTTAAGAAGGAACATCCTCCATTTCTGCTTGGAGGGGTTTTTCACAACATTTGGAGTAGTTATGCCCCAATCACAAGTTTTGCAGTGGGCCTTCGGGTGTAAGGGAAGGACTGAATACAAACATAGTGGGTTGACCGAAGGACGCAATGCATATAGTGAGGAAGTGCTGTATGTGAGGAGATTTCCTACCATGATGACAGCTGGGTCCGGAGACTGGAAGCGTCTGGACGCGGACTGGCGCAGACTGGCTTCTCTTTGGCGCGTCTAAGGCGCTACCGCTGCGCGTGCCGCTGCGCGGGGCGAAGGAAGTTAATATAGATTGGGCTCAGGGAACACTGGAGCGTCAACCCACTAAAAATGGCCGCCAAGAAATGGCACTACCAGGAAGTAGGAGCGCTCTGTTCTCCCTCCACAACAATCAGCCCGAGTAGCTGCGGTGGACCGGGGAGTCAGTGCACAATTCGAATCACATTAGCAACAGCAGTTTGCATGTAAAAACGATTTTCTCTTTTAAAAAAAACAATTTTCTCCTTTTAAAAAAACGATTTTCTCTTTTTAAAAAAACGATTTTCTCTTTTTAAAAAAACACATTCAACAGAACAGCAAAGGTGCTATCACCTAGAGCGCTGGCGCAGGAGTGATCAATTCAGGTTTTACTCGAGCGTGTCAGCGCTGGGAGCCTAAGTAGTCAGAGCTCAGGGAACACTGGAGCGTCAACCCACTAAAATGGCCGCCAAGAAATGGCACTACCAGGAAGTAGGAGCGCTCTGTTCTCCCTCCACAACAATCAGCCCGAGTAGCTGCGGTGGACCGGGGAGTCAGTGCACAATTCGAATCACATTAGCAACAGCAGTTTGCATGTAAAAACGATTTTCTCTTTTTAAAAAAACAATTTTCTCCTTTTAAAAAAACGATTTTCTCTTTTTAAAAAAACGATTTTCTCTTTTTAAAAAAACACATTCAACAGAACAGCAAAGGTGCTATCACCTAGAGCGCTGGCGCAGGAGTGATCAATTCAGGTTTTTGGGGCTGGATTTTTGGTTCTTCTGCCGGGGTTGGGCGGCAGCAGGCAGCGTGAGCGTGCGCAGATTTCAGATTGCGCATTGCCACGCCCTAGCATACCCGCGCTCGGGCTGGTCGCACCCCACCACCGAGTCAACGTGACTGGTGACACTTAAATCAACGCCATTTAACTGAACTCCCCAGCCAGCGCGACTGAGCGCGACGACCGACGACGACGTTGGTTGAAGATCGCAGACAGCAGTAGTAGTGTAGCCACTAGTCCAGTAACAGGCAACAGCTGCAGCACCAGGTGAGGCAGGCACTGCAGGCTGTCAGGCCCGCCTGGCCCAGTGTGCCCTAATTTATTAGTTAACACATGCACCGCTGTGCACTGTCTGCACTCTGCAGTCATTGTGTGTCCGCGATCTTCTGGCTTTGTTGCGGTTACGAACACTCACGGACTGGCGACCCACCCGGCTCCCCGCCCTCTCCCCCCGACGTTCCTTTGACCCTACACCCCCCCCCACTCGTTGAAAAAGTATGCTAGTCTTCTGCAGAACGAGCGCCTACCTGGCCGATTGTCTGCATGCGTCTGCGGTAGTAGTTCACCTCTGGCATTTAAATGTTAGCGCAATAATATAAAAAACAATACATTTTATTTCAAACACGTACAGATTATCTTGGCGGCCAGGTTCTGCGAGGGTTGGGCGGCAGCAGGCAGCGTGCGCAGTTTCAGGTGACCATGCTGACACAAAGGGAGCTGGACAAACCTCTCCAGCGCTCCAGTCATATTGTCTGTCTTGCTTTCCCTGCAATGTCACTTTAGGGCCCACAAGATCACAGTGCGAGTTTCCTTTCAGTTTAGAAAAAACAAATGTGTTTTAATATTTTCTTGTAATCTTTTTATCGATCCACTTAAAGGACATAATTGCAACTTTCCCCATTGACAGAAAACACGAAGTGACAAACCTATCGTGGATAATGGCGTGATTTTAATGAGAACCCGATTTTCAATCCATAAGTCAGTTTACAAAACTGTTATTACCTTCCAAGTCACTGCTTAATATTGTGTTGCTTTTTTTTTCTTGTGTCTTCGGTGCCCCTGCTCTCGTTACGTCATCTCCCCTTGCTGTGTCCTCCCCCACCACTAGCTGCTTTAAAAACACTCTTAAGATGGCCTTTTTTGAATGTACACTGTTTGTGTGTAGGCTGACCCATGGTCTGTCAAGTTACCCAATCTGGTGGTAAGTGGTTTTATTTTATAAACTGTTGTAATTCATTTTAGTTTTCAGGCTGTTAAGTTGTAGTTTCGCTCCTGATTGTTTTTTTCGGCTCACTTGTTTTACTCGTTCAAATGCCTATTTTACTTGTTCGAATGGATTATGCATAATGCTGTCACTTTCACCCTTTTAAATAACAAGCACGTCCTGCTTCCTTCTTTTCTAATCACACTTTAGGCTCTTTGGCTTGTTACCTAATCCGCAATGTTTTACTGTTGAAAGAACACCACATCCAGCCAAAACACTCCAAACAACAAGTAATATGCAATACAATAGGTCTCGCATTTACGTGAGTTTGAGCTATTGGCATTGTAAATGACAATGCCTTTTATGTATGTTTTGGTTTTTGAAACATTAATAAAGCGCCTGGTCATTTACACTACCAATAGCTTAAACTCCCGTAAATGCGAGACCTATTGCATTGCAAATGTTTGTTTTGTCTGCCTTCACAGTTCAAAGGGTGCATGATCAACAAGAAATAGCTTTTAGAGCCCTACTGAGACAGGGGCTCCATCCACATATTGATACCTCTGAAGACTTCGAAAAATCATAAACCCCCCGGTATGCTAACTTGAAGAATCCATTTGATCTGTCATGTACATGACCCATAAACTGGTCTTATGTCATCCTATGCAAATATTTTATTTTACAGAGCCACTTTTTCTTCATCACATACAAGAGCACGTTCCAATTTGTGAGTTCAGCATTCCTGCTGTACAAAAAAATCTATTTGGTTTGATTGAATAGACTAACTGTAAGCTCTGTGCATAATAAGAATCTAGGAGGGTCTGAGCTACTACATTGGAAGGGGTTAGTAACCCCGTTCCAATGGTGGCTGGGATGCTGTTTTCAGGAAGGGTCTGTCTTTCCAGCCCTGAAAGCAACTCCGTCATCCCTCCCTCACTCACAGCACACTGCACCTCAGTCAAAGCAGGAGTCCCTGTCTCCCCTTTGCTCAAGGGTGCAAATAACAACCACTTAAGAGGAACCCTATTGTTAAAGCAGTAGCGCATACGCACCACTATCCCACCTTCAGCTCTGTGGGGAACACCACCTACCACCGTACACTACCTATGTTTGCAGGATAGATTGTCGCAGCCAGGTGCATTGCAGTGCGTGGGCGGTGAATTTGGAGATGTTAGTGCATATGATGACTATGTAAGCCTAACGCACCTGGATACTTGACGGACATGACCCAGCATGTTTATTTTTTAAAGACACAACCCCCTATATATCATGGAATCACTGGGTATTACATCTGGCTTTCCGAAGTGCCAGTTGAGGATGTGGGTAGAACCAATAGAGTAAGTGGGTGGAGCCGGGAAAGTGGGTGTGGCCACCTAAAAAATTTGAGCACCTGCACTTAATATTTTACAAATTAAGCACTGATCACGAATGGCGTCTTCACTTGGAGGTTGTGCAAGATCTCTTTCAGCAGTGGGGAGAGCCTTGGTTAGATGTATTCGCCACAGAAGAGAACGCGCAATGTCATCAATTCTGCGCATTGGATTTTCCAAGGCGGCACTCGCTAGGCAACACTTTTCGTTGCGAGTGGAGTCGCGGTCTTCTTTCCGCCTATACCACTTCTGCCCAGAATGGTGAAGAAGATCAAGCGTGACCAGACCAAAGTCATTCTTGTGGCCCCGGATTGGGCACAAAGAGTCTGCTATACCGAGCTATAACACATGGCCATCGATCCTCCAATCAGACTACCTCTTTGGGAGGATCTTCTGTGGCAGCAACAGGGGACGATCCTCCACCCGAACCTGTCCAGCCTCCATATCCTTGCGTGGAGATTGAGTTGACAGCTTTCGACCTTTCTCTCGAAGTCTGTAACATTATCTTGGCGGCCAGGCTTCCCTCCACCAAAACGGTATACACCTGTAGATGGAACAAATTTGTAGCATGGTGTGCAGCAAAGGCTGTGGATACCCTTTCTTCCCCCTTTCAGAGATTCTCCTCTTCATTCTTCCTTTGGCCGAGCAGTGCTCTGCTCTGGGCACTCTCATAGGCTATCTTTCGGTCATTTCGACCTTCCTTCGGCTGCCTGACCAGCCTTCTCTTTTCAAGTCCACTTTTGTAGATCACTTCCTTAAGGGCATTACTCACTTGTTTTCCTCCAACCCCTTTCGTAATGCCTCATTAGGACTTGAACCTGGTTCTCACCAATGTTATGTGCGCTCCTTTCGAGCTGCTACATAACTGTCCTCTCAGACTTCTGACTCTTAAAACTGCCTTTCTGGTCGCCATCACCTCTGCTCGCAGGGTGAGTGAGCTTCAAGTCCTTTCTTCCATACCTCTTTTCCTGTCTGGTCATCCAGACAAAGTTGTCCTTCGCACTAGGCCTTCTTTCCTTCCCAAAGTGGTTACCTTTTTCCACATAGGACAGACCATCACTTCGCCCACCTTCTTCCCACCTCCATGTCCTTCTAAAGAGGCAGAGAGGCTTCACTGTCTGGATCCAAAATGTGATCTTTCGTTCTATCTGGATCGCACAGAGCAATTCTGTGTGGATGAACAGCTCTTGATTAATGAAATTGCGTGCATAAAAGGAGATGTCATGGCGCCATGTGTAAGAACAAGCCAAGCACCTGATAAAGAGGCGGAATATATATATATATATATATATTTTTTTTTTTTGCAAAGTTCGGTAGTCCCGTTGAGCAGCACTCGATGAACAACCAAGGTTACCAGCCTTCCTCATAGGTATGGACACTCCTCGTACGGCTGGTACATAGCGCAGCCTGTCATCCGCCTGACGCGTTTCGATGAATATCTTTCTCAAAGGCATTGACAACCAGGAACGTGCTGCACTCACCCCCATGCCATATTTATACTATAGACACGCCCCTGATGGGGCTGCTTGAATAAGACAATGTCCAGTGCATTCTGGGGATTGTAGTGCTTTTTATTAAATGCCAAATTAAAGCGCACTCAATGCCTTTGATAAAGATATTCATCGAAACGCGTCAGGCGGATGACAGGCTGCGCTATGTACCAGCCGTACGAGGAGTGTCCATACCTATGAGGAAGGCTGGTAACCTTGGTTGTTCGAGTGCTGCTCAACGGGACTACCGAACTTTGCAAACCTATATATGTGATCAAGCCACTCCGGTGGCGAAACGCGTCATGACAGAAGGGAGACTCTTATACTTTTTGAAATAAAGAGTGTTCACCGACGAAGAGGAGTTCGTGTATTCTTGTTTGCGCAAAACTGAGGAATACTGCGTGCCTATATATATATGTATGTATGTATGTATATATATCATGATTATCCACACAGTGAAAGAATGTGCATACTAGGTTTTCCTTGCCCTAGTAACGGGGGGTTTCGCCAAGGTTACTGCTCTCTCTCTCTCTTTATGAAAAAGAGCATTCTGAGTGTCCCCAGCTTGCCGGTTTCCCTTCTCTCTTTGTACCTCTGGGTACGGTTGGTTGGTTATCTATCTTGTGATGCGCCCGCCACGCTTTGCAGCCACATGTGTGCTGTTGGTAATCCTATTCCTTGGGCTTTTGTTTAGCTGTGGTGTGATTATCACAGTACACTCTTGTCTCCTTGTGTGTACCCTATCTTCCACATACCTGTCACTCCTGGTGGTCTTGACTAGAATCACTCTGGCCTGATTGTTAAGGTCTAGACTCTTAGCCTGAAGATTAGGTGTTCAGTATATCTCTGCATTGTGATATCTGTCCCTTTATATTTCTCTTTTTGTTATCCTCTGTGGTGTATGTTCAGTGGGTATGCTCTAGCGATGGAATACTATCATATCCCTTTTCGGGGACTCTGTCTCTGGCGGATCCATGGGATCCGGTACTCAGTTTACACTATTTTTGCAGAAGTTTCTGAATTTACTTCCATTCTGCCCTTTTTTTCCTGTGTCTCTTTTCATCCCTGTCTGAGCGAGGGAGTTCTCGTACTGTCCTCTGTCGGATTGTGGTGCCTTTGCCTCCCCTTGTTCATGCTCCCTTAGCCCCCTTACAGAGCTTCATAGGTCTGGTATCAGCCGCGCTGGCACTGCTGTTCCCACCGTGCTTAGTCACTGTTACTAACTGATCAGTTCTTTTGGAACTTGGTGGGTTTCAGTCGCGACCCTCCTCCAATGGGGTACGGCTTTGGTATCTATTCTAAGTTAAGGAATTTGCGGCTAGATGTCTATCAGATGAACGAGTTACTTACCTTCGTTAACGATATATCTGGTAGAGGCACAGTCTAGCCGCAGATTCCTTTATGCCCACCCATCCTCCCTGTTCTGCGAGGACCTTTCCAGGTGGGGTTCTACCACCTTGCCTCCTTACAGGTGGCCTTGGTCTTCCTGAGGGGTGCTCTCTTCACCTACCTCTGGGGCAGGGTGTGTCATTCTGTTTTGAGCAATTGGCCCTCCACCCATTCTCGTTTTTGGGTGGCTGGGTTCTGTGCTTTTCAATTCTGCTTCCCCTGGGTTCCTCCAGCTTGGAGTTCCTCATGTTTTCTACCCTCCCCCGCCCTCGTCTGTTTCGCCCCATTTCTTTGGGGGTCTCCTTGTATATGCTACAGTCGTTGGGGTTGAGATTCTGTTTGAATATACTACAGTTCATAGGTCACTTTAGGGGTGTGGTGAACGTTCTATGTGGTTGTCCACTTCTGGTCACTTGCCGTGAGTCATGTTGTTCCAGTCTTGTGGTCCGACGCCGACGACAAACACTGAGTCGACCGACCCAACTTTCCGACGTGCAGGGGTACTGCTGACGAAAAACCTTCTGGATCCTGCCTGACGCCTGGTGGTAATTCTAAGGTAAGGAATCTATAACTAACCTATGTTTCTTACAGGTATATCATTACCGAAGGTAAGTAACTTGTTTGTCTGGACTATTTGCTTGGTGTACCCCTACATTTGGCATGCAACATCAATAGCCAGCTTTCTACAACGGCGACCTGCTGGTGGTATCCTTCATGAAATGGACACGCTGGGCTGACAGTAGTGGCTCCCAGATGGGGCCATGGGGTCGATATAACTGGATGCCTGGAACATAAGGAGAGTCCCCTGGATACTCAAAGCTTCAGCAAGTTGGTAGTCCAGAGGGTCGTGCCCCCGCATCACAAGGCGACCACAACCCTTACTCAGAGGCAAGTTTTCTACCTAAGTTACTGAAGGAATCTCCTTAGAGTGAAAGAGTCGAGTGACTCTTTCACTCTAAGGAGATTCCTTCAGGTTTCTTGGATGTCCACAGCCCGAATAAAGAACCTGTATGGAGCACTGGCACAGACGTTGCAGAAGACAGCAGAAAGACGAGACCAGGAGCAGCAGGAATCTTCCCTGTTGCAGTCTCTGTGGCCAAAGTGAAGTCCAGAGGGTCCTAACGGTCAAAGTTGAAGTGGTATGTGATCTGAATCTTGTCCCATAACAAATCTAGGGACCCACCCACCTTAAGTACCCTTAGGAAAGGGTTGGGACGATGCAGGGGTCCCTCCCAGAGGAGGGGCTGGACAGTGGGGAGGATACTCCCATGTTCTTTGTATGGTTTCACGCCAGAGCGGGAGCCACCGGCTCCCTGAACTCGTTTGAACTGGTTTATGCAAGGAGGGCGCCAAATACGCCCTTCAAGCAGTCTTTATGGCACTGGCAAGTGCCCCCACCCTTTCCCAATACACTAAACCCTGTCTGGGAGGTGGTCACACCTCCCTATGACACGATACCTACTGTTCTGCCTTCCCTTGTTCAAGCTTGGTTCAGCAGCAGTAGGGCAGAATTGTGTCTCTGGAAGACTGGTATCAGGAGCACTGAAGGTCATCCGAAGAAGCTTTACAGTGCATGGAACCATGCCTCCCACACCGTTTACGGTGTGGGGGTATGATTCCAACATGTTTGATATCAAACATGACAGGGTTCATTTCAGCCAGTTTAGAGATGGTCATCGCGTAATGATACATGGCCACACTATATGTCGTAATGGCTGATGCACTTCCAACCCGGGAGAGTGGACTCCGAAGGTTGTAGGAGTGCCCTGCACATGCATGGGCACCCTCTCACTTGGAACCAAGCACCATGCCTTCAGGATTGAAAGGCCTGCCTCAGGGGTGACTTATAGGTTTTGAGTGCAGTGACCTCCAATATAAGGAAACGTATATCTGTTGTAAGTGGTGCTAGCACTAGCTTACATAGGCAGCAATGGCAGACCTGTAGTCACAATTTGAGTGATCTCCCTGGGGGTTGTGGAATGTAGGAAACTCAAAAAGAAACTAATTGAGTGGGATGGAGACTGTTCTCTCCCTTTAGAGAACTGGCCTATAGAATAAAAGAGGTGAGGCAGAAAATACACAGCTCTGGTGCGTCAGGAGGCCAGAGCCCAGTTCAGAGCAGCGCAGGGCAGATTATACTAGCTAGACACAAGGTGGGTAAACTCCTGGCCTAATTGGCCAGAAAAGAAGAGGTGGATATGGGAATTAGAACAGGGGAGTCATGTTTGAGAGAGACTACTCTGTTGATTGTTCAGGTGTTCGCTGTCTACTTGGAGGGGCTTTACAGGGTCTGTACCGGGGATGGTTGTGGAGACCTGGGTGGCTTCATTGGTGTTCTTCTGACCCCCCTCAGCTGGACCTCAATCAGTGGGACCTGCTGGAGAAGGAGATTACTAAGGGGGAGATGGCTGAGGCTATTATCATAGTTACATAGTGGCAAGACCATTGGCCCTAATAGATTCCCGCTGGAATTCTTCAAATGTTTGAAGTCCAAAGCAGTGGGGCTGATGCTTAAAATGTTTACCTTGGTTAGGAAGCTTGGCAGATTGCTACCGGAACTCTGAGTGGCAACAATTGTTTTGATGCATAAAGAGGGGAAACCTCCAGATGTTTGTGCCTCCTATAGGCCAAACTCGCTTATAAACTTAGAAACAAAGATTCTAGCAAACATCCTGGTAAACCGCTTCACACAGGTAGAGGACTCCCCAGTTGCCCCGATCAATCCGGTTTTATGCCTTACAGGGCCACAAGGTATAACCTGAGGCGGCTGATGGGTTGCTTGGTGCTGGACTTTATGAGCTGCAGGTCTTCTTGGCCTTAGATGCCGAAAAGGCCTTTGAATCCCTGGACTGGGGTTATATGATGGCAGTAATCGGCAAGATTTGCTTTGGTCCATGCTTTCTGTCTTGGGACAGGCTGTTGTATAGAGACCCTGTGGCGAGAGTCTCGGGTAATGGGGAGCTCTCTGGCACATTCGGGCTATCCAGAGGCACCAATTAAGAGCACCTTTGCTTTTTGCAGTGGCATTGGAGCCACTGGCAGCCTGGATCTGCACTGACACGCTGATATGCAGTCTCCGATGGTACTCAAGGTGGGAAGATGTCATCTTGTTATATGCCAATTACATACTTTTATATCTGTCGGACCCCTCACATTCTATTCCGAGAACCCTGCACATTCTGGAATCTTTCGATCCTATGTCGGGATCTGTGTTAATTGGTTCAAATCTGTGGCATTTCTCATATGGGAAGGAGGCCCGGACCGAAACCGGGGACACGCCTTCTGCTGGGAGAGACAGGGGTTTCGATACCTTGGCATTGTTCGTAACACCTGACCGAGACACATTCCTTAAAGAAAACCTACTGAAGGGCCTCGAAGCATATCTCCTTGATGTGAAGAGATATATTCCCACTATCGCTGTTGGGTCGTGCAGGCTTTCATAAAATGATCTACTTCCCCAAATGTTTGTATGTATTGCAAAATACCCCATTCCCAATCTTGGATAAATTCTTCCAAAAAGTAGTCAGTATCACAAGGGTCCTGTTGTGGGATGGCGGGGTGTCCATGATCGACATGTCCCTTCTGACGTGACCATGGACAGATAGTACTATCGCCATTCCGAATCTTTGGCTTCACTGCTGGGCTACGCCACTTCTGGTAGTAAATGTCTGGGCCTTCTCGATCCAGAAAGAGCCTTCCTTGAAGGCAGATCGAGCTGCCATGGCCCCGGAGTGCTACCTAATGACACTCTACAGCAGGCCCCTCCTCCCCTCTCTACAGGGCAGGCAAGTCCCTCCCTTACCCCCACCCCATAGAGACTAGGTATCTCTAAGCTAGAAGATGTCTGGAAGGGGTGTTGCATGGCAGGATTCTTGTTTGCAAACCTGCAGACAGAATATGATCTGATAGGAAGCCAGGTTTTAAGGTATCAGCAGTTGAGGTAAATTTGGAGGTAATGCGAGACCCTCCAGGAGGATATAGAGGCGTAAATCATGTTAGAATTGAGTGTTGGGTACTCCCGACGAGCCATGCGGGGTTTCAATTCTATTCCACTCTGCTGAATAATAGTCTTCCGACTATTGATTTTCTCAGGGAGAAATGAGAAAGAAGCCTGGGTAGACTTGAAGAGGATGAGTGGGGAATTGCGTAGTAATCAGGGTAGGGTTCCAATTGATCCAGCTAAAACTTTTTCACAGGGCATATTACTCACAAATGCAGCTATTCGAATGGGGAAGACGACTGGCAATCACTTCATGGGTGCCGGATTAGGGGCACAGTCATCCACACAATAAAGGCATGTCCGAAGGTCAGGGTTTATTGGGAACGGATAGGTAAGAGGCTGTCTGGAGTTTTGGGTTATGGGCTGTAGCTCACGCCCCAGCTTATCTCCTTAGCGATCTAGGGGGGAACAATCCCTAGATCAGTAGATCAGTATGCCAGGCTTTTTAGCAGTGTGGTCTTGATGGTGTAGGGATCTCCTTAAACATTGAGGGACGGTGATATTGCCAACCATGCGGGAGTGGGACAAAGACATGGACTGGTGTATGAGGGCATAAAGGTTGGTGTACGTTGCAAGTTTGTGTTGATGTAAATTCAAAAGCACATGGTGACCATGTACGGAGACGCGGGGGGGATAGGGTAGATAGAGTTCCAGGGAAGGAAGACGACGAGAAGGACGCGCACAGATCAGTGCCCTGGATGGAGCCTAAGGGCTTATGGGGCAATAACATGGTCTTTAAAATACCGCAGTCTGAGACTGATCGGTTGCATGGCACTTTGGTGGATGTATGCTTGTTCACATGCCTTCTGCAGTTGGAAGGGGGATTGTTTTTGTGAGAAGTTGGCCTGGTATATGATGTTCACTAGTTAAAGTGACCACCTTGTACCATGCCAAGCAACCCTTATGGTGTGGTTGTAAGTCAACCTTTTCGGACCAGCTGCCCTAGTGGTAGCGTAGGCTAAGCAGTCTTTCAGGCTAAACTAGTTTAGGCATGTAAAGCAAGCTGTTTTACCATATGTAACCCCCCTTTATACCAATGAAAGGACACCACACAGATATATATTCAAAATATATATGTATTTATTACTCAAAGTACCCCCTAGACTCTTTATGAGCACAGGAGCACAAATATACAGAAGTTGCACTTTATATGGATAGGCCCTGGTGGCCGCTCGAACCCTATACTAAAATAGTGGTGTAAGTTCCACGAATAGGAAAGGTAGAAGGCCTAGGGCCTCTAGAATCGATGGGCCTACAAGGAGCTAACTTTAGTTAGTGACCAGGAGGTCCACGGGTCGCGTGTGCAGTGAGGAAAGTTACACGCGAGCTCCCATAGGTTTTCAATGGGTGCATAAAAGTTCAAAAGTTACTGCTAGAAGGGTCTTCTGGATGGACTACGAACTTAAGACTTAAAACCTAGACATTAGAGATGTTTCTCTACACTTGTGCACCGGAATGCCAGCTTTACCTCACCCACAGGAAGCGGGTGCCTAGGTCTCAAAGTGCGTCAGGTTTCGTCTATCTGTTCAATGGAGCCTGATGACAAAGATGCTGCAGGCGGTCGGTCCAGAAGAGATGCGGTGGATCCAAGGATGGATCGGAGTTGTAGAAGACCTGTAAGCAGAGGGGACAGTGTTCACAGTCACTAGCCAGTGACCGGCGTGGCACCAGGTAGATACCAGGCGATGTCGGGTGCAAACAGGTGAAGAGGTGTAGCTTGTCTCTGCAGCCATGTGGTCCCTGAAGGTCGACGACGTCCAGGAGTCGGTTCACGAGCTGTCTCACGCAGGCTCTCGCTGTCAGCGGTGTCAGCGACTCGAAGGAAGCAAACAAGCCTTGGCAAAAGCAGGAGTCGCAGGAATTGAAGAAAGCTTGTAGTTCTGACCAGCAAGGTCAGAGGGGCTGCTCCTTTGGAGGGCAGCAGGGGCCAGTCTGGAGCAACCAGACCAGCGTCGTAGTTTTCAAAGATGGTCGCCAAGATGGCCACTAGCCAACGGGCCAGGGACCGGGTAGGCGCGTCGAGTTGCAAAGTGCAGAGGGGACCCACGCAGATCGTGGAGATGCTGGAGGGCTCACCTTTGGTGCAGATGCTGCTCGGGTGTTGGGCTTCTCAGGACCCAAAGCACAACTCGGAGGGAGCCTCTGTTGTCGCGCTTGCAGCTTGTCGAGTGTCTTCCAAGATGGCTGGCTCCACGCGTCTCGTGCCTCCACGGGTTCCTTCTTTGCAGGGACTGTGGATCGGGCTGTGAGAGGTCTGGAGGTCCAGTTCTTGTCGGTCCCTGGGCTCGGGCTCCGGCAGGAGGCGGCGGCAAAGCAGACGTCGATTCGCTGGATGGTGCTTGCGTTAGCAAGATGGTCACTCCCTGACCACAGGGGAGATTTCCTTCAGTCTTCTGTGCAGCAGAACGTCGAAGTTCCCGTCTTCTTCTTAGTTTCAAGTTGATTCCAGGATGTCTGAAGTCTTAGGACACAGCTCCTACCTTTAAGCGGATTCTAGGGGCCGGACTACCTGCTAGGTCCCTCCCTAAGGGTGGGACCTGGAAGGGGGGTGGTTACACCCCCAATCCTTTGTCCAGCTCGCCCCAGGTCCGGGGCTGGTGTGCCCCAGGACCGGTTTGAACTGGCATATGCACCGAGGCTCCTTGTGAGCCTCAGGCATGTCTGATTCTATTCAAGCCCTACCTGACCAATACACAAAATCCTGTCTGGGGTGGTGCTCGCACCTCCCCTGGCAGGAAACCCTTTGTCCACGTCTCCCAAGCTGGAAGGACTCCCAGCAGCAGGAGGGCAGACTTGTGTCGGTGGTGGCAGCGTCCATTTTGTGAAGCTGAGGCTATGTCTGATTTTACCCGGGTTTCAGGTTCTGTACATGTCGTGTCCTTCTAGAAGGGTGGAATGCTAACCCCGTCGCCAGAATTGGCGAGGGGTTAGTATTCCAATTCGTATGACACCTTACTCGACATGTTTTGATAAAGCCAAACCAAAGATAGCATTTAACCGCGAGGTTCATAATGCACTTACGAGTATATGGTATGACGATATCTGGAAACAGTAGAAGGAAGTTGTTTCGACCACTGCAGACAGGCTCAGCTCATGCCAGAGCACCATCTCACATGGAACCAAGCACTCTGCCTTCAGGATTGTTAAGACCTGCCATAGGAGTGACTTATAGGTTAACATGTGTCCCATTTAAGGTTAGGTATAGGTATACTACACCTAAGTAAGAGGTGGTTACACCAACTTACCCCAGCTGAGTGATCAGCCAGTTGTGTCAAATTGCTAGGCCAGGCCAGGGGTATCACAATACATGCTTCAGCCCCTGGTAGGCCTTAGATACACCAATGCCCTGGGTACCTAGTGTACACTGGTACAGGGGCTCACAGGGTGATCCAGTTCCAATTGGTTATGCACCTAAAGTGCATAGTGTCAATTTAGTAGAGAGAACAGCAGGCTGGGGGTCTGATTAGCAGGCCCACAGCCTCAATATGTCAAAAACCAGTGAAGCAAAAAGCAAAAATTTGGGGTGACCATAGGATAGCAGACCCTACTCTCCTACAGTTTTGTTGTCTTATTCTTTCAAAATTTAATTTAAAATGTATATATTTTTTAAAGTGGGCAGAAAGGTGCATCCTGGAGTATCCAGATGCCACACTCCACAGGAAGTGGTCACCAGGTAATGGAAACCTGGTTGCCCATTGGCTACCAAATGCATCTTGTCATGAGGGCACTTTCTAAGCATAAAAGGGGGCACCCCTGTCGTCCAGACCTCAGATCTTGACTGACTCTGAAGAAGGACAGGAGGATTGTCCTGCTACACCGAGGGGCAAGCAAAAAGGGACTGCACCGATGAGGGCTGCACCTGGTGGCTAGCGAAGAGAAGGGAGAGTGCCTTCTGTGTCCTTCGCAATGTGATTGTTTCCAGAGCCCAATCAATCAATGAGAACTCCAAGGGCCAGCTGACTGGCCCCCTGTTTGAAGCTCAGGAACATAACCGCTGAAGAAGCCTGCTAGGGCAAGTTGGTCGCCCAAAGTCTTCAATCCGCTATTAACGCCACCGTGCAGCACCAGGCCTTCAGAAGGGAAGTTATCGACAAAGGAATGATTGACCTGTGACATCAGGCATCTGGTTGTTCAGTGGCGACTGGACTTCGGCCAAACCAGAGAGGACTTCATGGGATGTCGACCCTGCAACCAGCACCCTCTACCCCCACTGACTTCGTGGACCGAGGAATCCCTGCTAAAAGACCCCTATTGACCACGTCGCATCCACAGCACATCTTCAGCATCCTTCATCTCGTGAATCACGACCACTTCATAGCAACGCTGATAAAGTGCTGGAATTCTTGAAGGACTGCTACTCCTGTGAAGGTAACTATTCTTGATGACCTTGCTGGTCTCCCTGACGAACTCCCTGCTGGAATTAGTCACCCCAAGTTGTTCTAATGACCGCATTGACACTTAGTTAAGTTTTCTTTGAAAAACGTTTCAAGTGTCCAGTTTGTTCACTTTGCCAAGGCTAGTTCACGTTTGGGTTGAGTGAAATTGCACTGATTTATTATTACTTGTAAAATCTATATCTTAGGAACCCTCTGGTGGATCTTTTTTTATTCTAGCGTCTAAATTCTCATAAAAATACAACCTATTTTTATAAATTGGTGACTGATTTCTTCTGTCGTGTTGATTTCTTCTTCAATTGTTTTGGTGTTTTTTAAATGCTTAACACTTGTTCCTCTGTGTAAGCCTTCCTTCTCAGTGCCACAACTACCCGGGCATGAGCTAAGGGTTTGATAGGCATAACCCAGTGATCCTAAAGGGGTTGGTAAGTGTATTACCCGGTGAGGTTGCACTACCACTCCATATAAAATACCCCAATTTCCTCACATCCTCCCATTTGGGGCATTGTGTCACCCTAGCTGCTTTCTTCCCCCTTCTCATCCTACTAAAGAGGTCATTCATTTTATATACCGGCCATACCAAGGGCTTCTAACTTGTATAACAGCCTTTCATATAGCTGTCCTACCAAGATGAAGGGTAAAGCCATCTAGAAGAGGTTTGTATGGATCATTTTGTGCTTCAAGATGTGTTATGCCTTTGCTCATAAGGAATCTCCAGAGGGCATTAGGGCTAATTTCATCAGAGCAAAATCTTTTACTTAATTGCTGGCAGGTGTAGTTCCTGTGGCAGGATCTGCAAAATTGCGACTTGAGCTTCCCTCTTCAACTTTGAAAAGCATTACTGTTTTGGATTTGGAGGTGCAGAGATAAGGTCACTTCACACAGTTTTCCACAACTTCGTAGTTGAACCAGCTTTTCAAACCCCATCCTTTCAAAATGGGTATTGCTATGGGATGCATGCAAAGATGAGCTATCTACAAGATCAACTTTCCGTCAGAATAATAAGTTACCTACCTCGGGTAATACTCTTTCTGTTGGATACTCTTATCTTCTCACAGATTCTGCATCACCTACCCTCATTTCCCATTCAGAAGGAGATAGATCCACTATGTGAATGTGTCTTTTTTGATATTTCACTCCATTGTTCTGAATTCAAATTTTGAAAGACGTTTTTGTTATTTCTTTTTTGGTTTGATTCTCTCTTTTCACCTCGCAAGAGTGCAAACAAGGCCAGGTCAGTATGCAAGGTAGCAATTTATATGGATCTGTGTTGTCATGCTCTTTGAGGAAGCGACCCATGGCTGGAGCTGCAGCCACACCACCTAACATACTTAGGGAACTTTTGCTGAGGGAATAAAGTTTCCCAATCCAGTATGGTGCCTCAAGCACATTCAAATATTGAGGTATCTACACAAAGGGTATCAATCCAAAGAATGTTAAGGAAGATAAGTCTCTTATTTGGCATTGTATAATAAATATACTTTATACATTTATCTAAAATGTGTGAGTTTACAGTAATTGTGTTTTGTAATAGAATACTGAGCAGGATGTTAGTCCTTGTAAATCCAACTTGTATCGATGTTATTAACGCATGGCTAATACATAGTTTTAAAAATAAATTGCTTTCTAGCATAAATTGTCCTTTTTTTTTTTTATATAGCCAAGATGAGGGGGACCAGGACTGTTTTCCGGTTTTCCATTCGTCCCCTCCGCCATCTCCCTTTCTTTCTGCCATATTGGCAGCATTCCAGCCTGTGGCATATGATGATGAAGAGGAAGCCTGGCGTTACCACGTCAATCAGATGCTGTCAGAGACTGATGGAGCTTGTGCTGTTAACACATTTCATGTGTTCTCTAAATTATTTCAGGTAAGTGACAATCCACCCATTTGTATCCATTCATGGGTTACGGCATTGTTCTGGCACTTGTAGTTCTTTTACCATACATTGCAAAATATCTGTTGGCATTGCTTCTGTTCTTTTGAGGTTTGTGTTTGGCTTCAATATCACAAGAGAAGACAAAAAAACAAATGTTCTCCATCTCTTTGTAGTCGATCATTCCGTCTCTTAGAAGATGCTTCTGCCACTTCATATAAAATATAATAGCTTTCTAGAACAGTTTGATCAGGTGTTAGGTAGTGATATCATAAGAGAAGGCAGATGTTCTTCATCTGTCTTTATAGTCATTCGTGCTATTTATTAGATGATGTTTCTGTCACTACATATGTGCGTATAAAATATACTGGTCACCAGAGCAATTATAAAATAAAGAACTGGGATATAGGCCCGCCATGCAATAGAGCATGGCGGACCTGTAATGCAATCTCTCAATAACCAAGAGCTGATCTTGTTTGGTAAGGTACTTCCTCTCATCAATTGTGTCTGTCCACAACCAGAGATATTGGCATCTAGATGGCCTCAACTGATCTGCTCAGGAGCTTTTAAGTTTTTGTCGGAGATAAAGGTATCTGAAATCTGAAGATGATTATTATATAGTTGGATAGCCTTCTGGATTTTTTTTTTTGCAAGGTACCACTGATGAGATTAAAAAACAAAAGTTGTTAAAAATGTATGATTTTTAACATTTCTCCGGAGGACTTTTAAGAGTTCCTCTGTCAGCCTATAACAAGCAGGTGGCATGGGTGGGCCGGGAGTCATGAAGGGAAGGTAGCAGCCCCTTCACACAAATGGAAGCACCCATTGGTCTGATGTTATAGACCTCCATTGGGGCAGGTGATAACTTATCCTGCCTCCCACTGGGTGCCCATGATGGTAAGACGGTACTCTATAAGGGTTTGGAGGCTGCGGCTGTAGGTGGGGGGTGGAGTGTTCTGGCCCGACCTTTGGCTGCCCGACCTATGAGGTCTGTGGGTACCATGCCTTCGGCCAAGCAGAAGCTGGTAAGCTTGCAGGGCGCAAAGGCTGGGTGGGTATAGGTGTGGCTGGAATCCCTTCTGTGGCCACAAAATGTGAGAACGGCAGATTGGGGGTGACGAGGTGCCATGGAGAGGCCCAAGAACCTGGCCATAGGCCTGCTGTCCTTAAAGCACTCCTGCGCTGAATAGGCCATGTCTCCAAAGAGACGAGCTGTCGAAGGGCATGTCCATAGGCAATGCTTGGACATCCCCCTGATAACCGAGTTGTCCTCAGCCAGGCGTGGCGTTGTAAGCCCACTGTCAATGAAACTGCTCTGCCCAGCGAGTCGGTGATATTCAGTCTACATCTGATTGTGAAGATCTGAAAGAAACCCGTTAGTGATAGATTCCTTACCTCAGAATATCCCCAGGCGTCAGATTGGATCCGGAAAGTTTTCTTCAGCAGTACCCATGCGTGTCGGTAGGCATTTTCGTGCGGCTCCGCGTACCTCACTGGCATTGTAGCCGCCGAGATGACGTCGTCGGAGCTACTTAGACTTGCCCACGTGCGCTGACGTCAGTTCTTCCTTTTTCCGCGCCAGCAAGCTCAGATCCGAGAGAGAGAGAGGTACTCCTAGTTATAACTTTAACTTGGTTTTTGAGAACTTGTTTCTCTTGTTTTGTCGAGTACTCAAATCCTGGTGCAGTAGGGATGCCGGGTTTAAGTCCTGTAGGGACTGCCGACGGAACATGTCGGTGGCGGACCCGCACGACGTTTGTCTCTTCTGCTTGGGGCACGCCCATGACCCCGAGGCGTGCCCTGATTGTCGGGCCATGGTGCCGAAAGTTTTGCGGGAGCGTTCCCGAAAGTTGTTGGAGGCCCAGCAATCTGTTCTGCGCCGATCGAGGTCCCGCTCCCGTGGGAGGTCGAGGGACCGGTCGCGGAGCCGACACCATCACTCGTCTGACTCGGGGACAGGTAACTCAAGGCGCCATAAAAAGTCGAAGAAGCGACGTCGCTCTTCGTCTACCCCTCACCGGTCGCGAGACGCGGTGAAGGGGGCGGGTGGTCACTCCCCCGCGGCTCCGTTGGAGACTCAGTCGTTAACTGCGGCCTACCCACCTTTCCCAGAACCGCACGCGACGTAGAAAGAAACCCAGGTATTGCTGTTGGCCATGCGCCGTTTGTTTCCCATGTCGGATCCCTCCGGAGCACCTTCGGGACCTGTGGGGTGGTTCTGCCCCCGTGCCGCCGCATTTGACCCCTGGATTGGATAATCTGATATAGACTACTAGCTGCAGATTCCTTAACGTAGAATTATCCCCAGGCGTGAGACTGGATCTGGCAATTTTTCCCCACAGCATCTCTGCATGCCGGGGGGCAGTACCACGCGACTCCGCCCTGACGACATCCGCGGACGCGACATCAGCGCGGTTACATAAGTCCCACCCTGGCTCGCTGACGTCAGTTTACTTCTTTTCCGTGTGCAACGCGGATCCGGAGTGAGTTCCCTTGACCTGTTTTCAGGCCTCTTAACGCCTTTGCGTTGGGAACAGTGTGCAATGCCTTGGGGTTTCAAGACGTGTGCTTCTTGTGCGCGTCAGATGTCGGCGACTGACCCACACCCTATTTGTATGTGGTGTTTGGGCGAGCACCATGATTCTACGGACTGCGACGCTTGTCAGAATCTCAAGCTGAAGTCCCGGCGGGTGTGCCGGATGAAATTGCTTTCGGCCCGCTTGTCCAGATCAGTCTCGTCACAGCGTCCGTCCCCTACCTCGGAAGGGTCCAGAGGCTGCCGATTCTGGCTGCGGCATCGTCCTTCACCGAGGCCCCACGGGCGTCGCTCGCCCGCCGGTAAGTCCAGCAACTTGCCACTGAGGCCCTGTTCTCATTCTGCAGAGGGGACGCGGTTTTCTCTCGGGACATGCGCCGTCGCCACCCTATCCGCCGTTTCCCCTGGCGTTGGGGCGACAAGGGCTACGCTACGGCTCTGCAGGCTTCTTTGGGCCCCCCTCCTCTTCCTGAGACATCCGCGGCTCCCTCGCCATGCGCAGGGATTTCTGCGGACTCGCCGGCGGCTTCGCCCCCGGCGCCGACTAGTTTGGCTTCAGGTTTTGGAGGTGTGGTGTCAAGGTGCGGCCCTACGGGGTTCCCCTCTTCGACCCACGGTGTCCCTGCCTTGCCGCAAAGCCCCGCGGGGTTCCCTGTGGTGTCGCAGGAGGTTGCTGGCACTCGCGGCTCGGCCCAGAGTCCCCCTTGGTCCTCGGGGAAGTCGACTGTCTTACCGGAGTCCGAGCCGACGCCTTTCCGCCGGCAATGGCTTTCCTCCCCGGACCTGGCGGCGCCACGGGTGGAGGCCGGGACCCGGGGTGCCTCCACGAGTCCCTCTCGGTCCTCTGTGCAGGCGGCTGCCTCGTCGGAGGTCGAGCGCGGCTGCCTCGTCGGAGGTCGAGCCGGCTCCGACCCCGCCCCTTTCTCCTATGAGGCACATGGTGGTGGTGGTCGACTCAGCAACCCTGGTGCACAATTCGGCGCCGATCGAGGACACACCGGTGCCCATGGCGGACTCCCCGGCGCCGTCCCGACGTCGGATTATCGACTTTTCTCCAGATGTCCCTTCCTCTCCAGAGGATTGTCATCTCCTTGTCTCCTCTTCACCAGAGACTGGGCGCTGCATCGTTGCCTTTTCCCCAGCGGCTTCCAGGGTGGGCTCTACGCCATCTCCACGTCCACAGCCCCCGGACACGCTCTCCCGCACCTTGCAGTTGATTGCCGCAGGCTTCTCCCTCTTCTCCGGAGACCCCTCAGGCCCCTCACTCGTCCATGGGTCTTCCATCCTCCAGGGGATGGACGTTTCTTCCTCCAGCAGGGCACGGGGACGGGCGGCTTAGTTTGCAACCTTTACCCACGGAAGAGTTGTTCTCACCCCCCCCCCCTCCCCCCTTGCAACGCCCTACGGAGGCGAGTGTTGCCTTTGTCCGGGCCATCTCCACGGCCACCGGCATTTTGCAATTGGGCAACCCGGTCGCCCCACTCCCAACGGACCACTTGTTGGAGGTTCTCCACCAGGGCTCTGGTGGAGGGGAGCCGCTTCTTCCTTTTGAAGCTTACTCCACACAACTCTTCTGGGGGCATCCTACTACGGGGGATCCGGTGCCTCAGCCGCTCCTCTACCGCCCGGCCCCGCACTATCCAGTCTGCCTTATTTCCCACCCCTCTGCCCAGGGCCCTGTCCTGCAGACTGCTTTTCCTTCCTTGCCTTCAGTGTTGCTCCCTCCATCCCGGGAAGCCCAGCGGTTGGACTCCTGGGGGCATAACATTTTCGCTTCCACTAGTGCTGCTCTGCGCACGCTCAACACACTTTGTGTGTTGGCCAGGGCTATCTCCGACCTATGGGATTCCGCGGAGTCCCTTCTGTCTCGCACCTCCCACGAAGCTGCCCACGCTGATCTGCGGCACCATGTGCGGGATAGTCGGGTGTTAGCTGCATTTATTTTCCGTTCTGCCTTAGATGTCTCTGATTCTCTCACCCGCGCTATGGCGAGTTCTGTGGCCCTCCACCACCATGCTTGGTTGCGGGATAGCGTCTTTCCAGAGCATATTCGGGAGCATCTTGTTCACCTGCCTTTTGATGGGATTCTTTTATTTAACACCCACGCGGACTCTGCTATTCAACGACTACTTGCGGGGCTCCATCCGCCTCCTCCTCCCCCTCCGTAAGCTTCGGCTTGTCGGTCATCAGGTGTCTTATGGGAGGCGTTTGCCCCACCTTTCTCTTTGGGCCTAGTGTTTTGGTTGGCCCGCCTGTGTGCTGTGTGGGGCTTGGAGTACCTTCAGGGTCCTTAAGTTGGCCCCTCTGTTCTTTTTGGCTGCTGGTACAGCCCTTCAGCTTTTGTGGTGTGTGAATTTTGGCGGTTAGTGAAGCCGTGTAGGTCCTCAGGTTGGACTGTCTGTGTCTTTTTTGTTTGGCTGATTGGTAAGCCACCTGTGGTGATACCCACAGGTCTTTTATGTTCTTGACCTCTGCTGCGGGTTTCCCTAAGAGGTGTTTCCCTGTTGGGACATGTCATATCCTAGGTTGGGTACTTGTTGGCTATTGTATAGCTCTATGCTAAGCTGGGCGGGAGTGGATACCTTCTCGGGTTCCTCGCGTTTCCTGGCGTCACTGTATACCGCTTGGTGCTGTCTTTTTCCTCTGCCTTAGCGCAGCTTGCGCTACTCCAGGTTCTGTCCTCATCAGTATCTGGTGGTGTTTCTATCCTTCTTCTGCAAGGCTTGCCTGTCGTCCATTTTACTCTTTGTTTCTGCGGGATATCTGCTTCTGTGCGTTTTACCTTTCCTCTTCAGCCTCTGGCTAGCCAGACCGCTTGTTGTCATGCCGTCTTTGGCGTCATGTCTTGGTGTTTCCACCTTATTATCTGACTTTTCGGCCTGGTCCTCTGCCTTGCGGGGTTGCTTCTCGGAGCGGTGCTCTGCTCCTACCTTTTTGTTTCACATTTTTTTTCGCACACTGTTCCCATACTCTCACAGTTTTGTTTGTGATGGCTCCACGTTGTGGCGCGGAAAAGTCCTCCGAAGAAAACTGATGTCAGTGCGCCGGGGTGGGACTTATGTGACCTCGCTGACGTTACGTCCGCGGACGACATCAGGGCGGGGTCTCTTGGTTACCCCCCCCCCGGCGCGCAGAAATGCTGTGGCAAGTTTTCCGGATACAGTCTCACGCCTGGGGATAATTCTACGTTAAGGAATCTGCGGCTAGAATAGTCTCTACCAGATACATAGTTACCGAAGGTAAGTAACTTGTACATTAATGCACTAGTTTCATCTGGGGCTTCAACAGGATACTGAGGCACCATGAAAATGAACTGAGATAACTGTCACTGTAAGCCATGATGGGGCACTATTAGATAGGGTTCGTTAAAAGGAGCAATGTCTATTTGCATCTTCTGCAGCCTATCTGCTAATATCATTACTTTCTTAAATCTAGTCATTTGGTTTTACAGTAGCAACACATACAACTTAGATTGACTTCTGTTTAATTCAAAAAAAGTCTAAACTATTTATTCTTTAGATAGGCTGTTAAGCTTTTTTTTTTTATTAAATAGGCTATTCAGCTTATTTTCCCAAGGAAAGGTTTTTATAAACATCTATAAGTTAAATGGTACTCTTCAGATCTTCCATGCGGGGTGGACTATTGAATTGTATGCATTGTAACATCTGTACAGTGCTTACTACACCTATGTGGGGGCACTGTATTGTTTACCTACATGGGTAGGACACTACACCGTGTAGTGTGTGTAGTTTGAAGTGTGTTGTCTTTGTTTTGAACCTATGTGAGAAGTGTTTCCATGCTGTGCATGAAGATTACCAAGGTGCGTTTAGCAGTAGGATGAATAAAGAGATTTGAGAGAGAGTGCTTATGACTTCAGTGAAGGCTTCGCTTGTAACTAGGGTTACAGGAAAGTTTCCTTTCTTTTCTAGGTGTTTTGGTTTTCTTTATTCTGGTTACATGTACCAATTTACAAATTCAGGAGTGGGTGAAAATGTTGATGTATAATTGAATTAAAATGTACAGCATGCATTTTGTAGAGCTTTTCCTTCTAACCGCAGATTCTACAGCTTTAGAATATCCTCAGGTGTCGGACTAGAACCTGAGAATTCTTCAGCAATGCTCCAGCATGCCGGTATGTGGCGCTGTGTGGCTCTGCAGTGACTCCGTGCCACCCTGAATGTGACAGAGTAGAGCTCCAAATCGGCAACCGCCCTGCATACTGACGCCAGTTCCTTTCTTTCTGAAACCTTCAGTTCAGAGCCTGAGCTCAACTCCCAACTCTGCCTTCCTTCCACAACGTGAACTTTTCACAGTGTGCTAGGAAGCAAAATCCCCACAAAAAATGACAAGATTCAACCCGTGCTGAGATTGCAGTAAGTAAATGTTGGTTACGGACCAAAAGAGGTGCTTAGTCTCTGGACACAGTTCTAAGTCATGCAACAAGTGTGCCCTCAAATTTCAAAGCAAATCGGACCGGTAAGCAAAGTTCTATAGCACTGAGCACAAGAACAAGTTGGAGCATAGGTCATGTTTCTGCAGTCAGTCACTGTCCTAGTCCTGCTAAAACTCAACTTCTTGTTTGAAGCCTAAATCAACGTTTAGACTTAATTTCAAGAATGCCAAGCGGAACTTGACTCCATCCCACCAATCTGGATCTTGCGAGAAGGCACAAGGACATCACAAAAAATGTCCTCTAAGTCTGAGCCGATCCGGTAGTTGGTCCTGGCATGCCCCACATTCCGCTTGCCATCGTCTAACTCGCAGCATAGGTCTTTGCTGGACTTCAGCTTTTTGGTGTTTTTCAGCTCCCTCTGCCACATCTTTGGGCTCCACAGAAACCCAGTTGTTTCCTGCATAGCACTGGCTTCTGCGCGGGCGCCAAGGTCCACTTTGGTACCAGGTATCAATAACAAGCTTAATAGTGCCAATTGATCTGGTTCCAGCCCAGATATCTGACCCTGAACCTATAAGGGTCCAAATAAGCCCCATGCTACACCGTGAAACAAAAGCACTACTATCAGCAGCGGATTCTCGCTGTTTTTGGGTCCTATTCGTACCCAGTGCAAGGAGCATATGGCCCTCAACACATTGATAGTGAAGATTAGGAGGGAGACAGATCACTCCCCTATCACATTGAGGATTTATTGTATGCAAGTTTACAAAATGCCAGTAGCAACACTTTTAGCTGAATTGACTTGTTTTAATTAAAAAAAACCTATAGAGCGAAATCTTGACTGTGTAGTCTTTAGGGTATTAAACTTTTTTTTCGAAGGCTACTATCTTTTCTTTTTTTAAAGAAAAGTTTTAATATACATGCATAGTTGAGATAGTACTCTAGGACAATGCAGGTGGGCTAGACTACTCAGTGCTTCTAACTTCAGTGAAGATGGGTTGAATCTTGTCGTTTGTAGCCGGGATATTGTTCCCTAGCAGACTGCGTACATTTCTTAAGTAATCGGAAGAACAACATCGAAAGTGGAGCTCCATATCCGCCCAGGAGGGTGCAGAAAGAAACTGGCATCAGAATGCAGGGCTGTAGCCTATAAGCCCCTCGACTCCATCACTTCTGGGGTAGCAATTAGTCACAGCGTAGCTGCACATCGGCACCTACTGGCATACTGGAGCATGGCTGAAATTTTTTTCAAATCGTTTGGTGCCTGGGGATATTCTAAAGGTGAGGAATTTTAGGTTAGTTTCCACCAGATAGAGCATTATCACAGGTAAGTAACTTTTGTATTTGTTGAAATAATGTTAAAATAGGGGAATTGAGTTTTATTTGGCTTGTGTTCTTCTTGTAGATTATTCAGAGAAAGTTTGCCACAATAACAAACGACTCTGTCAGTTTCCTTGGAGAGAATTTGCAACGAATTGGAACAAAGTTTAAAAGCTCTTTGGAAGTGATGATGATGTGCTCCGAATGTCCAACAGTCTTTGTGGATGCGGAAACGGTAAAATCACCCTATTAGATTTCAGTATCTGTTCTGTGCATGAGAAAAAAGCTAACACTTAAACAGTATCTTTTGGCCAAGATTGGAGGCACAGTTGCCCCAGGCAGCATTGACTGAAAAATGCATGAATGTCTAAACCTTATAATGGACCTAGCACATGAGAAACGGGGGAGAAGTGTGTTGGGCTGAAGCATTGTAGTACTTATGCGATTAAATTAGAAGCTTTGAGATCTCTTCTGTTTGCTCTGGTTGTTGTGTCTTGGGTCTCAGATAGCTTTATTGAATTTGACAATTTATAAATGTGGACACTCCGTTTTCTTTTGACCGTGGCATTGTATTTTACAGCTTGTTTCATGTGGTTTACTGGAAACCCTGAAGTTTAGCGTTTTAGAGCTTCAAGAACACCTTGATACCTATAATACCAAGAGAGAATCAGCAGAGGAGGTAGGTCATGTGTGGTGTAAATGTATTGGCATTTTCGTGAGATTCTTTCAATGAATTTACATCATCTGAAACACATATCCAAATTGAATGGTCCTCAAAATACTTTTGGAAACACATACCTGATATTAAACAAACCGTGGATGTCAAGGACTGTGTAAACTATTATGTTACATTTAAGCAATTTACCTGCCCCCATCATTAGATCCTCAAATGGAACTTGGGTCTCCCTCCTGTCACTTTACCACATTGTTGTAGTATAGTTTGTTTGCATCACAAAATAACGCTTTGTTCATCGAACTGTGCTTGTGCACAGTCATAGGTAAAATATAGTTTCTAAGAGCCATTTCTCTTGTAATGTCTTTTGTTTTTCTGTTATTGAAGATGCACACGTTTTACTTTGGTCATTTGATTCCATTTCTATTTTTTAAGTTTAATATGTTTAGTAGCCTATCCTCATAATCTCTATAAGGAATATGCTTGATAGTCTTTAAAAATAGAACACCTTTGCTATGTTCTAGTTGTGGAGTATTTCTTTCCTTATCATGTCACTATGAATTGTGTTAGAGATATAATTTTGTTATTCTAAGAAACCCACACTTAGAAAATTTCTAACTGGATTCATATTTATCACCAGCATATAAGCATTCAGCAGAACAAAAATATGAGTTCCAGTTCCTGAATGAAATATCATTTTATTGCAAATTGTGCTGCATACTTCTTCCCAAAGATTCCTGAATATCCGTGCAGGTGCCAAGCTGGTTCCAGAAAAAAAGATCTCCACATTTGTAAAGACTTGGTGTTAGGTTGCGCTGCAGCAGCTCCAGCATAAACCCTTCCAACTATATAGATATGGCGCAGCTACATGGAAAGTGTTGTCTCACTCCTCATTGTGTTTTCTTTTGCACTTTTATTGCACTCTTCAAAGGCAAGATTCATAAGTCCCTCGATTTTCTTTTATTAACCTGGGGATAGGAGTTGGTCTAACGGCTAGGGCGGTCGACATCAAATCTGGAGAACAGGGTTCGAGTTTCGGCAAGGATGCGCAACATCTTGTGATTCTGGGCAAATCACTTAATCTCCCCGTGTCTAACAAAAATTAATGTGTCCTCATGTATCTGAAAGAAACACGTTAGATTCCTTACCTTAGAATATCCCCAGGCGTCAGGCTGGATCTGGAAAGATTTTTCGTCAGCAATACCCTTGCACGTCGGTAGGCGTCGTCTGCGACTCCGCGTCCGTCGTCGGCGTCGTGGTCACCGGGATGACGTCGTCAGAGTACTTAGACGCCGCCCTCGCACGCTGACGTCAGTTCTTCTTTTTTCCGCGCCAGTAAGCGCAGATCCGGGAAGAGCATACCCTTAGTCACTTTTTGACTAACTTTTTGGACATTTTTGTCTCACCTTTTCGAGTCGACTTCGACTCCTGGTGCCGGTAGGGATGCCCAGGTTCCAGATGTGTGACAGCTGTCACCGACTGATGTCGGTTACCGACCCCCCACCATCTATGTCTCTACTGCCTTGGGGCCGACCATAATGGCAAGTCGTGCCCCGACTGCCGGGCCTTGACCTCGAAGGCTAGGCGGGAGTGGTCCCGCAAGCTCCTTGTGCTCCAGTCGGCTCCGTGCCGTTCGAGGTCCCAGTCGAGGAGGAGGTCGAGGAGCCGAAGTCATCACCGCTCATCGGGATCGAAGTCCTCGCATTCAGGTAAGTCGAGGCACAGTAAAAAGAAGTCGAAGAAGCGACACCGCTCTTCTGCCTCCCCTCGCCTGTCGCGCGGCTCCGCCGGAGTTGCGTCCAGCCCCATACCCTCCGGTCCCTGGGCTTCACGCGACTCCGGGTGAGATTCGGGACTTCCTCGTCGCCATGAGGAGTCTCGCTCCACCGTTGACGCCTGCCGGCGCGCCTCCAGGCCCCGCAGGTCCGACTGGGGGGCCTAGCGAGCCGGCGGCTTCGGCGTCGTCGTCAACTTCGGTCCCGACGCCGCAGGTCCCCGTGGGATCCAGGCCTGGATCCCGGTCGACGCCGGTTGACCTTACGGCCCCTCCCCCGGCGCCAATCCCTATAGTGCCGCCCCCGTCTTCGGACTACATCATCCCTAGTTTCAGTCCGGATCCGGCATCGGAACGGTGCTGGCCGGCGCCGTCCCCGGCGCCGATGGATGAGCATTTCATTTATAACCCGGCTCCGTCCTTTCTTCCTGTATACCAGGAGACGGATGAAGGGGAGGACTGGGAGGGGTCTGAGGACCCTCTGGCACAGCAGTGCCAGTTAAGTCAGGACTGGGCAGATGAGCTGCGGGATGCCAGTGGTCTCGACACTTCGCCTGACCCTGGCTTCATCTCTCCTCCTTCCGTGGCTACGGAGGAGGGTGCGACTTATAATGTGGTGCTGCGCAGGGCTGCCGAGGCCCTTCACCTGGAGCTCCCTGCAGCGACCATGAGGACTAACCTCCTCACTGAGGTGCTTCAACCGCCAGTAAGCTCTTCGGAGCCTCTACTGCAGTTCAATGAGGCCCTCACCGACGTTCTGATGGGCACTTGGTCCAAGCCCTCCACCGTCTCTCCTGTGGATCGGAACGTGGCCCGGCGCCACCGCCCTGCTCCGGGGGACCCCAGCTTTCTGTCGGTACACCCCACCCCTGAGAGTCTGGTTGTCCAGGCCTCTACGTCTCATACCACCTTCCCGTCCGCTCCTCCGAATCGGGAATCCAAAAGGTTGGAGCAGTTTGGGAAGAAACTGTTTTCCTCCCTCAGTTTGGAGTTGCGGTCCATTAATACCGCGTGCCTTTTTGACCGTTACACCCACTCCTTGTGGGATACGGTGGCGGACGTGCTGCCCCAGTGTCCGGAGGAGGCCAGGACACGGCTCGCCCAAGCTCTTGCTGAGGGGTGGTGTGAGAAGTTGGCCTGATACATGATGTCACTAATTCTAGTGTACACCTTGTATCAGTCCAAACAACCCTTATGTTGATTGGTTGTAAAGTCAACCTTATAGACCAGCTATCCTAGTGGTAGCATGGACAAGAGCAGTCTTAGGCTAAACTCTGAATGGCATGTGAAGCCAGCTGTTATACCATTTGTAACCCCTTGAATACCAAATAAAAGGACACCACAACAGATATATATATAAAATAAAGTGTATTTATTCTAGTCAAACCCTCAGCACTCTTTATGAGATTCGAGGTAAGTACAACACAGTCTTATTCAAGCATACATTAAGTCACACAGGTAAGTAATACAGTTAGGCCCTAGGGGCATCGCAAACCATATACTAAGTAAGTGGTATAAGGACCACTGTCACGGAAATAGGATAGGCCTAGGCCTAGGGAATCGCTGGGGCTACACTATACTACCCAAGGTTAGGAAGTGGGAGGCCCACGGGATTCAGGTGCAGAGTGGAAACACTCACGTGCAATGCGTATAATCGATAGAAATAGTACAGATTAGAATTAATAGGATTTAGGACACTTCTGGAGTAGCTAGGAAGTCGAGACTTGAGAACTAGACACTAGGATAGTCAATACCCTGATGAGTACCGGAGTACCCAAGTTACCTAGCCCACGGGCTAAGGGTGCATAGGTGTGAACTTGCGTCGGGTTTCGACGTCGACTCCTATGGATGCCTGAAGGAAAGATGCTGACAGGCAGTCAGTGAAGAGTGTCCGGTGGATCCCAAGGCCGGGATCAAGAAGGAAGGATACCTGCAAGCAGAAGGGACAGAGTCTGGGTCACTAGCCAGTGACCACGTGGAACCTGGAAGGAACCAGGTGATGTCGGGAGATTGCAGGTGAAGAGGTGAAGCTTGTCGCAGCAGCCACGGGTACCAGGAGACGTCGAGGACGACCAGGACCAGGAGGCGAGCTGTCCCACGAAGGCTCGTGCTGTCGGCGGCGTCGAAGTCGAACTAGGACTCACCAAGCCTTGGCAAGCGGAACCCACGAAGAATGGAGGACTTGCTTCTGGTGCAGACCAGGAAGGTCTGGGGTGCTTCTCTTTTACAGAGGAGCAGGAGCCAGTCTGGAGGAGCCAAACCAGCAGTGGTAAATTGAAGGTGTGTCGTCGCAAAGGTTACTAGCCAACGGGCAAGCAACAGGACAGACGCGTCAAGCAGGAAAATGCAGAAGGGCCCCACGCAGGACTCGTGGAGTGTGGGGGGCTGATCTTCAGTGCAGATGGTGCTTGGGGTTGGGGCTTCTCAATCCCCGGTGCACAACCTTGAGGGTGCCTCAGAAGCTGCGCTGGAAGATACTCGCCACTTTTCCCAGGTAGCCGGTCCCACGTCTCTCATCGCCTCCACGGATCTCAGCTCGGCTGTGGATCAGGGTCGGAGAAGTCTGGAAGTCAAGGCTCTGGTCAGGCTCTGCAGTCGGTCCCTCGTAGAACTTCAGCAAAGCAAAGGGTAAGTCTCTTGATGGTGCCTGTTCGCACAGGGTGGCCACTCCTTGGCCACAAGGGAGATTCTTCAGTCTTCTTCTTTCGTCGAATGTCGAAGGTCCAGAGTTTCTGTTCAAGTTGCAGGTTCAGGATAATCTAATTAAGCAGGGCCCAACTATCTACTAATATACTGGGCTAGTGGGCTGGGCTACCTGCAAGGTCCCTCCTATGGGTGGGACCAGGAAGGGAAGTGGATACACCTCTTTTCCTTTGTCCAGTTTCGCGCCAGAGCTGGGGTTGGAGTGCCCCAGCACCGGTTTGAACTGGACTATGCATGGAGCACCTTGTGTGCCCCAGGCATGTCTCATTCCTTTCAGCCCTCCCTGCCCCAATACACTAAAGTCTGTCTGGGGAGGTGCTAGCACCTCCCCAAGCAGGAAACCTATTGTCCAAGCCTCCCTGGCTGGGAGGGCTCCCAGCAGCAGGAGGTCAGACTCATGTCTGTGGCAGCAGCATCCATTTTGTGATGCTGAGGCTTTGGTCAGAGTTAAACAGCAAGTAGGATTTTAACATGTCTCTCCCTCTAGAAGGGGGGAATAATATCCTCATCCCCAGAAATGGGATGGGGGTATTATTCCACAGTGTTAGACACCTTACACGACATGTTTTGATAAAGCCAAACCATAGTTACCATAACCGTTTAAGATTATAAGGTACTTTAAGAGTATATGGTAGGCTACATCATAGAACAGCTATAAGGACATGGTTCCGAAAGCTGCAGACAGGCTCAGCTCATGCTAGAGCACCATCTCACATGTTACCAAGCACTCTGCCTCCAGGATTGTTAAGGCCTGCCATAGGAGTGGCTGATAGGTACACATGTGTCTATATGTAAGTTAGGAATAGGAATACTACACCTAAGCAAGGAGTGATTACACAACCTTGCCCCAGCTGAGTGATCAGCCAGTTGTGTCATAATGGAAGGCCAGGCCAGGGGTGGCATAATACATGCTGCAGCCCCTGGTAGGCCTAGGGTACACCTATGCCCTGGGTACCTAAGGTACACTGTACAGGGGCCAATAAGGTGATCCTATCCAAATGGGTTGTGCACCTAAAGTACATAGTATCAGTTTAGAGAGAGAACAGCAGGGCTGTGGGTCTGATTAGCAGGCCCACAGCCACATCTAAGTCGAAAACCAGTAAAGCAAAAGCAAAAAGTGGGGGTGAACATAGAAAGCAGACCCTACTCTCCTACAAGGCCCACCTCCGGGGTTGGTATTGCTGGGGTATCTATTCTAAGGTGAGGAATCTAACTAACGTGTTTCTTTCAGATGAACAAGTTACTTACCTTCGGTAACGATGTAGCTGTAGGAAACATTAGTTAGTTAGATTCCTCACCGACCCACCCAGCCTCCCCGTTCTGCGAACCGACATCTAGGGTTAAGGTTCTCCCTTTCAGGGCCCTAGATTTTTTGGCACCAGTGTCGGTCTCTTGCATGGCTCAGCGTCCCTGGCGCGGAAAGCTATGTATAAGAACTGACGTCAGCGCGCGAGGGCGGCGTCTAAGTACTCCGACGTCATTCCGACGCCGACGACGTACGCGGAGCCGCAGACGACGCCTACCGATGCGCAAGGGGTATTGCTACAAAAATCTTTCCGGATCCAGCCTGACGCCTGGGGATATTCTAAGGTGAGGAATCTAACTAACTAATATTTCTTACAGATACATCGTTACCGAAGGTAAGTAACTTGTTCTTCTTCCCATTATTCCAAATTGGCCAAACCATCAGTTTGCCCACCTTCTTTCCATCTCCGCATCCTTCAAAAGAGTAAGAGAGGCTCCACCGTCTAGATCCAAAACGTGAGCTTTCTTTCTATTTGGATCGCATTAAACAATTCCGGGTGGACGACCAGCTCTTTGTTGGTTACATGGTCGCTAAGAAAGGTGGGGCTGTGCACAAACGTACCATCTCCAGGTGGGTCGTTCTGTGCATCAAAGCCTGCTATTCTTTGGCAAAGAAGGAGCCTCCAGTGGGACTTCGTGCCCATTCCTCCAGGGCGACGGCAGCTACCACTGCTTTGGGATGCGGAGTCTTCCTAAAGGACATCTGTCAGGCAGCTACGTAGGCAACGTTGCACATGTTCACTAAACAGTACTGACTGGACAGCCAAGTCCAGAGAGACTGCTTCTTTGGCCGTTCTGTTCTCCAGGACTTTCTGGTGTGAACTTAGTTCGCAGACCCACCATGGGGTTGGTATTGCAGGGGTATGTAGTCTAAGGTAAGCAATCTATAACTAACTGTTTCTTTCAGGTGAACAAGTTACTTACCTTCGGTAACGATATATCTGTAAGAAACATAGGTTAGTTATAGATACCTTACCGCCCCACCCGTCCTCCCCGTTCTGTGAACTGACTTCTAGGGTTAAGGACATCCTTTCGGGGCCATAGTTTTGTGCACCAGTGGTCAGTATCTTGCATGGCTCTACACATGTGGCGTGGAAAGTCGTGTACAGAACTGACGTCAGTGTGCGAGGGCGGCGTCTATGTAGCTACCGCGACATCATCCCGGCGACCACAACGACGAACGCAGAGACGACCAACGCAACCTTCTGACGCTCAGGGGTACTGCTGACGAAAAACTTTCCGGATCCAGTCTGATGCCTGGGGGTAATTCTAAGGTAAGGAATCTATAACTAATCTGTTTCTTACAGATATATTGTTACCGAAGGTGAGTAACTTGTTCATTTATTACACAACACTCACTAAAACATTGGTATATCTCCTACACGGAGAATTAAACACAAATACACAACAGTACCTCAATGGCAATAAGGTAAGTAGCACAAAATACAGTAGTCTCTAGGGGGAGACCAAACCATATATTAAGAAAGTGGAATATCAACTTCAGGAGAGGCCGGGACTTAGACCAGAAGACACAGAGGAGCCGGGATCACAAGGAACCACCTAAGGTAAGTGCCCAGGACCTCCACGAAGTCTGTGGGCAGAGTGGGAACACAGCTGCTTGCCCAATGGAAGTCAGTGGAGAAGTTGCAGTTGCAGTTTTGCAGAAGGAGGACCCCCAAGAATGCCCTTGGAGGACGGGAAATTGGAGAGCCACCCAGCCCAGGGCTGCCCTAGAGACCAGGTTACCTACAGCAGGAAAGCCAGGTGCAAAGGGGTGAAGAGACGTCGGAAACCTCCGTAGACAATAAAGGAAGACATGGATAAAAGGGCCTCTGGAGAAGGTGAAGAAGTTGGTGGAACTCAAGGGTGGATTCTGGAAGAGAAGAACTGTCTACCTCGAGCAGCACACCAAGAAGGATGGCCCAAGGTGCAGAGGATGCGGTGAGGACGCTGTACTCAACAGAAATATATGGTGGAGGCTGGAGCTTCTTGTAGCCTGAAGTTCTCTGGAGTGCAGAGCCAACAAGCCTTGGAAAACGGCAAGTTGATGCGGTCCACAGGGGTTCAGTCCCTGCGGTTCTAAAGAGGGATTCTGGCCTCAAAATTGCAGAGAGGACTGGTCAGGCCTTGAGGGAGTTGCAGCACCACCACTTGTGTTCTGAGCCTTTCAGGGTCCGTGGGACATCAGGAGCAGCAGACAGGTCAGCTTCGTTGTGCTACCTGCAGATGCAAGGGAGTGACTCCTTCACTCCAAGGGAGAATACTTTGGGTGTCCTTGATGCAAACAAGTCTGGTGAAGATCCTGGAAGAAGCACAGACAACAAAGAAGAGTTGCAGAACAGTGAGACCAGGAGCAGCAGGAGTTCTCCTTGATGCAGTCTTGGTTCCAGTCGAAGTCCAAGTGTCCAGACAGTTGAAGAGTGACGTGGTTTCAGGCTTGAGTCTTGTCCCATGGCAAATCTAAGGAACCACCCACAGGTAAGCTGTAAAGTACCCCAGAGAAAGGGTTGGAACCGTTCAGGGTTCCCTCCCAGAGGAGGGGCTGGACAGAGAGAACGATAGTCCCATGTCCTTTCTCTAGTTTTGTGCCATAGAGCGGGAGCCAAAGACTCCCTGAAGTGGCTCAAACTGCATGCAAGGAAGCCACCACATGTGCCCTTCAAAGCAGTCTGGGGTGCTGGCAAGCGCCCACCCCCCTCCTCCAACAGTCCAATACACAAAGTCCTGTCAGAGATTGTCACACCTCCCTGTGACAGGAAACATATTGTTCTGCCTTCCCCGGCCCGAGCTTGGCTTAGCAACAGGAATGCAGGATTGTGTCTTTGGTCTGCAGCAGCACTAGCTTGCTGTCAGACCCTGAAAGACTGTTGGGGGGGCCAAGGGATCAGTCCCCCCGTGCATCGGATAATACTTCCAACACTGGAATCTGTGTTGGAATATGATTCCAGCATGTTTGATACCAAACATGACTGAGTTCAGTGCACACACTATATAGACATTTCGTAATGACCGATGTCCACTATATGTATTAAAAAGGCTGACCACACTTTCAAAGCCTGGAGAATCGACTCCCGGGTTTGTAGGGGTGTCCTGCTCATGCAAGGGCACCCACACTCTTATAACCAAGCACCTTACCCTCAGGACTGAAGAGCCTGCTATAGGGGTGACTTATAGGTTATCCAGTATTGGGGTATCTTGCATAGATTCACATGCCTGAATCATTCCGCGTCTTCAAGATGGGAGTCCCACGGTATCATATTCGAACAGTATTCAAATAATGCCAAAGGCTATAATGGCCCTGAGCCATGTTCTATATAGCCTATCTATGTGCTTTCAAAAAAGGACTAAATGTTGAAAGCAACCAATCAGTTGCTAGCACCCTCTAGAACCTTCCCAGCAGAGGCAGTTTCCCTCAGATTTTCACCGGACGTCGTGTGTGAAGGGAGTCTCTTTGAGTTATACTCAATTTTTCTTCTACCTACTAGGTTTTTTCTTCTAAAGATTTCTACTTATGTATGATAAGAAAGGAGTCTTTCGGGTCTGCAAGACCTGTGGCAAGAAGAGAGTTCATGTTGATGATCCTCACTAGGACTGCATTTACTGCCTCCACCCAGCCCATGAAATAAAACAGTACAAAGTGTTTCACACTTTCCCTTCTAAGACTTTAAAATATGGAGAGGGGAGGCTGCTTTTGTGTTTACAGTCCACTAAGCACCGCAAGTCATCGGAAGAGGACAGTGATGGCTTACCCAGACCTCATAAGAGAGCAAGATCTCAAGAGAAAGGCTCTGGAGAGGGCAGGAAACACCTCAAACCCTCTCCAGAAAGAAAGTGCTCAAAAAAAGGGAAACTTTCTAAGGTCTCCTCTGAGCCTTCGTCTTCTGTTTCCTCTTCCCCTCTGAGGAGAGAAAATACGCACCATAGAGCCTCTTCATCGGATCTGGGGAAGAGCATTGTTGAAAAATCCCCCTCGCTGACACCATCGTCAACGACAGTGTTTGGGTCATCGACAACAACAAGTTACACGATTACGCCGTCTGCCCCATCGACTTTGGGTTCGATGACAACAACAGCCATCTCTGGGCCCATACCGTCGATGAAGAAATCGTTGACGCCATCAAAGTCTGCCCCATCTGTGCAGTCGGCGAGGGTTACAGTGACAAAGCTGATGAAGACACCATCGATGAGATCATGGGCGGTTGCGAGACGACGCAATTGATGACGTCAGCAACGATACCGTTGACTTTTCTGTTTGCAATGATTCTGTTGACGACGACACCTTCAACCGGATTTCCAACTTCGGTGGCCAGAAGTCAATGCGCACAATTCCAATTATAGACTACATTTGGCAAGAGGGTATAAAGATAATGATGACTCCGGCCACAATACCACCAGTGCGCTCTCGCATAGACAAAAAGTACAGAGCCCTCTGAAATTTCACCCTCTTGTCTGACAGGCCATCCGAAGCCGGATTATTTTATTTCGCAGGCGGCACAAAGGAGATCTAAGAACCTAGTCACCCCGATCTCCACTCCTTCTGGACAAAGAAGGGCATGAGTTACACATTATGGGGAAGCGTTTCTCCACCATGGCTGCTACTACCATCAAGGTGGCCATTGCTTTGGCTATCATAGTACGCTGCGATAGACAAATGTAGTCGGATATGGCCTCTTTACTAGACCATATTCCTGAGGACAAAAAGCAGGAAGCCAGAAAGATCCTCATAGAAGGAGAGCGGGCCGCCTCGGAGACAATAGACTGCGCTATGCACATAGCCAACACGGGGTTCCGCCAACTGGCAGGTGCAGCAGTCTTAAGGCACCAAGGGTGGTTAAAAGCAACCACATTTGGACCAGAGGTCCAGTCAAAGGTTCTGGATATGGCTTTTGATGGGGACGCTTTGTTTGGCAAACATATAGATGAGGCACTTCTATCCATCAAAAAGGACACGGATACAGCTAAATCCTTAGGTTCCCTCCAATACAGGAAAGTACTGTTCAGAGGGGCAAAAGGATGTGGTTTTTCCACTTACAGAGGAAACTTCCAAAGGGCACAACAATACCAACCACAATATAGGCAATCCAACCAACCCTCTGCCTACCGTCAACCGGCCACGGCTGGTTTCTCTCACCAAGGGGGTCGGAAGAGAACATCGACTCAAGGCAGGGACAATGGAAGAAAGCAATGATTTCACCAGGGTACCAGCTTCCCCCTCTTTTTCCCTCCTGTGGGTGCAAAGACTTCCAATTTCGTCCAGCAATGGGAGAGTATATCATCGTACCGTTGGGTGCTGGATTTGATTACCTTCGGTCACACGCTGGAGTTCGTACAAAAACCTCCAACTATGCCACCCAGGGGAGCCCCTCCCCCTCGTCTTTACTTATTGCAGAAAGAAGCAAAAGTTATGCTCCCAAAAGGAGCCATCGAGAAAGTTCCAACTCTGCAAAGAGGGCAAGGTTTCCACTCCTATTTCTTCTTGATTATGAAGAAGTCAGGGGAATAGAGACCAATTTTGGATCTTAGAAAGTTAAACAAGTTCCTGAGGAAGCAAACTTTCAGGATGGTAACTCTGACCGAAATCTTACAACGTCCCAACAAAGGAGATTTGATGACCTCCCTTGATTTGGAAGAAGCAGATTTCCAAATCCTCATTCATCGGAAGCATCGGAAATTCCTCAGATTCGCGGTGGCTGGTACCCACTACCAATTTAAGGTTCTCCCTTTCAGCCTCAAATCGGCACCCAGGATATTTGCAGAATCCCTGGCGCCAGTGGCGGCAGCCCTACGTTCTCATGGTTTGGCGCTTTTCAGCAAGTTGGGGTTGACTGTCATTGTCACAAATTCCTCGTTTATTCCCAATCAAATAGCACCATTCCTGGGAGCCAGATTGGATGCAATCGAACGTAAAGCATTCTTGTTGGAAGAACGTCAAACCTGATTACGTCATTTGGCTATGGCCATCTCAAGAAAAAGTCAGTTTCTGTAAGGAAATATAAGTCGCTGCTAGGGATGTGCTCTTCAGCGATCGACTTGGTTCCCTTCGCCAGACTCAAAATGAGACCTCTCGAAGAAGAATTGCAAAGACAATGGCTTCACACCTCGGGATTTTTCGAAGACCTCATTCGGATTACTTCGGCCATGAAGATAGCAATGAAATGGGGGTACCACACCCCAAACCTTTCAAAAGGACTGACATTCTTGCAAAACATACCGGATTACATCCTGACAACGAATGCCTCAATGGAAGGCTGGGGAGGCCATTTGCAAGACCTTCAGATTCAATGCAAATGGTCCAATTCTCAAAAACAGTCATATCAACAGCCTGGAGTTGAAAGCTATATCCCTCTTTGCATGCCTTCCTGCCGAGGATGGCAGGCGCCTCCGTACTGGTCCGTGTAGATAACACCACCAGTTTTTCTACATAAACAAACGGGGAGGGTCCGAATCTCTCATGCTTTTTCTAGAAGCACAAAGACTGTGGAGCTGGGCAGCAGAGCACGGGATTGCTTTTAGAGCCGAACATGTTCTAGGTTTACAGAACATGCTGTCAATGCTCTCAGCAGAGCTCCAGACAATTGCCACGAATGGGAACTCAGGCAATTCCAGCTGGATGGAGTATTTGCTCTATGGGGAAAACCAGCTCTGGACCGGTTTCCCATGAACAACAACACCAAAAGCCAGTCCTATACCAGCAGGTACCCCCTCCCGGGATCTCAGGGCAATGCCCTTTTGATGCTATGGTCAGGGATATATGCTTACGCTTTCCCCCCCCTCACCCCATTGATTCCTAGGATAATGACAAAATAAAGCTGGAAGGATGTCGCCTGATTCTCATCGCGCCCAGGTGGCCCAGGCAACATTGGTTCCCGGAACTTCTTCACCTCTCAGAAACAAGACCCATTTGTCTGCAGCTGTTTCCTCCTCTTTGGTCCAGTGACAACGGTCAAGTGCACCACCTGAATCCGGAGACGCTGCACTTACACACCTGGTTTCTGAATTCTTGGATTTTAGAGACTTGAGCATTTCGTAAGAGTGTAGAGATAATCCCTCAAAATCTAGAGCGGAGAGCACCAACAAGACGTACAAACTAAAAATGGAAAAGGTTCTGTGGCTGGTGCCAACAAAATGACCTGCATCCATTTCAAGTAGCCCCACAACAGATTTTACCATATCTTCTCTCTTTGGCAAAATCAGGTTTAGCCTTCTCTTCAGTTAAGGTACATCTGTCTTCGATCTCTCGCTATAAAAGAGCTTCCAGTGCCACTTCTCTTTGTGCCTCAAGCCTTATCAAACAATTCATGAAGGGGCTGTTCCGTACTTTCCCTCTGGTGCTAGCACCTCCAACGGAATGGAACCTCTACGTGGTTCTTGCACAACTCATGAAAAGACCATTTGGACCCATTCATAAAGCTGAATTGAAATACCTCTCATGGAAAGTCGCCCTTCTACTGGCCCTCACTTCAGCCAGGAGGGTAAGCGAAATCCAGACATTCACCATTAAGAAACCTTTTTTAATATTTGAGAATGCTGTGATTCTAAGGACTAATCTCACATTTATCCCTAAAGTGCCTTCTCAATTCCACCTCAATGATCCGGTTATACTCTGGTCTTTTTTTCCGTAACCATCAACGCCTGCAGAGCAAGCGCTACATACAGTGCATGTCAAATGTTGTCTCAAGTTCTATCTTGAGAGAACGAAGGACATTCGAAAGACTGATCAATTACTTATTGCCTATGGCCAAGGCAGGGAAGGGACTGCAATAACAAAAGCCACCATCACAAGATGGATATCAGCTGCGATTCAATTCTGTCATGTCAAAGGCAACAAACCTTTGGAAAGGACAGCAAAGGCTCACTCTACCAGAGTGGTTGCTACTTTAGCGGCCCTCTTCGCAGGGGTGACTTTGGAAAAGATCTGTCGTGCTGCAACCTGGAGTACCACTCATACCTTCAAGCAGCACTACTGCCTGGAATCTGCACAAGATGCGGATGCAGCGGTGGGTCAGGCAGTACTTCACCATCTTTTCGATTAAGGTAAGCCTCTTTCTAGCCCTTGAAAAGAGTATTTTGTTTTTATGGTGGTTGCAAATACTAGAATATAAAAAAATATAGAGAGAGCATATCGAAGTAAAGTGTACTATTGGTTACGCTATTATTCTTTCTTCCCTTCTCGCTAATACTGTGTATATGGAGATGTTGTTACATAAGTGATGTTTTTACCATACTTTTAAGAGTATATTCTGTGCATCCATTCACATAACAATCCGCAAAGGTATAGCCCTCTGGGTGTTTTTTCTTGTTCCTAAGATTTTTTGGGTTTACTATGTGTTAAGTCTCCCACCATCCACAACTGACAAACTGAAAAATTGGATGTGACTGCTTGCTATTCTGATACAGGCATGTGAATCTACGAAAGATTACCCAATACTGGATAAGAAAATAAGTTACTTACCTGTAACTACGGTTATCCGGTATTGGTATCTTTCAAAGATTCACATGCACCCACCCTCCTCCCTGTAGAGGCGGTTTCCTTAGTACATTAAGACACTCACTTCTCACTTGTGCTGGGAAAATCTGTGGGAAATTGCCTCTGCTTGGAAGGTTCTAGAGGGTGCTAGCAACTGATTGGCTACATTCAACATTTAGTCCTTTTTAGGTCTCGTGCCTAGCGTTGCACTGCGTAGCAGTGCTCACGCAGCGAGAGTTCTTTTGTCCGGGGTTCAGAAATGGACCCTGGAATCGTACACGCTCGTGCGTGTGTTTTTTGTTTTGTCTTCTATTATTGGACTTTTAGTGGCTGTATTTTTTAGACAGAGCACGCAATAGGCCAAAGGCGGGCGCATCGCTCCGCCCCCGGCCTATTGGTGTCTGTAACGCGCACTAAAGCCTATCTGGTTTCAATTATCATGCCCAGACACGGGCACGATTATTGAAAGCATATGGGTATCTGTGGCGCGCGCACCATTGGCGGCTGTCTCTGCTTCCAAAAGCGATTGCTTTCTGTTTCGCGATTGCTTTACTTGTGGCTTTGCTTTCAGTTTTGCGATCACTTTACTTGTGGCTTTGCGGCTGCAATACAGTTTGTCGCTTTATTGGGAGGAATGCATGGCTAATCTTTACGCGGTTACAAGGTAAAATAAATGAAGGCGGTTACAAGGCAAAGTAAATGAAAATGCGGTGCAAATATTTACTTTGTTACAAGGTAAAATAAATTAAGGCGGTTACAAGGTAAAAAAAATGAAAAATGCGCGGCAAATATTTACGCGGTTACAAGGTGAACAATGCGTGCCTAATAATTGCACTATACTTCTCTTTTTCTAATGTCGCGTCAGGCTTGCTGAAATAATTGACTGTATCTGCTTAGCTACAAAACAAGGACTTGTTGGGGCTAAGTCATACTTTCTGACTGGACTGAAAACGTGTGATTTTGGATAGAGTTCTTTCTCTTTCCGTTACTCGATTCCCTTAATCTAAAATGGCGCTTGCTTACAAATAGAGTTATAGACATATAGACAGAAATTCACAGAGCTAGACCTAGGTACAAGAAAACAGACGTACACACACATAGAAAAGGAGATTAACAAGCAAAGAGATATACAGATACAGAGGCACATACACAAAGCTAGAAACTGAGACAGATAGACAAAGAGGAACAGAGGCAGAGATAAAGACAGAAACTTATAAACACTAAAAGGCACCTATAGAGTTTGATACATACACGCAAATACAGTATACACAGAGGTAGACACATATAGCGGAGCATGACGGGCACAGAGGAGCATATACAAAGACAGAGACACACCGATAGACTGAGAGAGAGATAGAAACGCACAAACTAAGAGAAAGATGAATACACTAGTAGAGAAGAAACGGACAGTAAAACAAATACATCTTGTGGCTTTGCTTTCAGTTTTGCGATCACTTTACTTGTGGCTTTGCGGCTGCAATACAGTTTGTTGCTTAATTGGGAGGAATGCGTGGCTAATTTTTACGCGGTTACAAGGTAAAATAGCGGTTACAAGGCAAAGTAAATGAAAATGCGCGGCAAATATTTACTTAGTTACAAGGTAAAATAAATGAAGGCGGTTACAAGGTAAAAAAATGAAAATGCGCGGCAAACATTTACGTGGTTACAAGGTAAACAATGCGTGCCTAATAATTGCACTATACTTCTCTTTTTCTAATGTCGCGTCAGGCTTACTGAAATAATTGACTGTATCTGCTTAGCTACAAAACAAGGACTCGTTGGGGCTAAGTCATACTTTCTGACTGGACTGAAAACTTGTGATTTTGGATAGAGTTCTTTCTCTTTCCGTTACCCGATTCCCTTAAGTTGTGTGTGGTAGTGTGTGTGCGTGGTTGTATGTGTGTGGTTGTGGGTGTGTGGTTGTGTTTGTGTGTGTGGTTGTGTGTGGTTGTATGTGTGGTTGTGTGTCGGTGTATGTGTGTGGTGTGTGTGGTTGTGTGTGGTTGTGCGTGGTTGTGTGTGGTTGTGCGTGGTTGTGTGTGGTTGTGCGTGGTTGTTTGTGTGTTGTGTGTGTGGTTGTGTGTGTGGTTGTGTGTGGTTATGTGTGTGTGTTGTGTTTGTGGTTGGGTGTGGTTGTGTGATTACACATCACATAATTACACTATATTCAATACAACATAAATACACTCCACGTACCACTCAGTACTACATAATTGCACGTTACATAATTACTCTACTTAATGCAAGATAAATACACTGCACACAATACCACTCTGTGCCACATAATAACACAACACATAATTACACTGTACTCAATGCAACATAAATACACACCTTTCATTCAAGTTTGTGCTATATAAAAAAAACAATTGCAATGCAGTAGGTCTCACATTACTGAATCTTTGAGCTGCTATTGGTGTTGCATTATTATTAGCAATGCCAACAGCTCAAACTTTAATAATGCGAGACCTATTGCATTGAAAATGCTTGTTTAAAAAGGACATAAATAGGCTATATGGAACATGGCTCAGGGCCATTCAAGCCTAGGGCAATATTTGAATACTGCTTGATTATGATACCGTGGGACTCCCATCTCGACGATGGGGAATGATTCAGGCATGTGAATCTATGAAAGATACAAATACTGGGTAACCATAGCTACAGGTAAGTTACTTATTTTCCTTTAAGTGCCTTGACCTCGGATATAAGGAAACCTATATTTGTCATGAGTGATGCAAGCACCAACTCTCACAGGCTGCAATGCAGGCCTGTAGTCACAGTTTAAGTGGGCTCCCACGGGTGGGACAATACATGCTGCGGTCCATGGGAGGGCACAGGTACACCAGGGGTCTCCCATGGGCTGCAGCATGTATTGTCCCACCCACCCAGTACATTGTACATTAGTACCATATACTAGGGACTTATGAGAATACACCAGTAGCCAATTGGGGATGAACAGAAGTACTTACCATGGTTAATTTAGGAAGAAAGCACTGTGACTGGGGTCCTGATTAGCGTTATCACAGTCAGAGTAGTCAAAAACATACTGACGCTAAGCAAAAAGTGGGGGCAACTGTCAAAGCAGATCCTGCTTTCATACAATTGGGGCACTGCATTGTTCCCCTGACTGGGAACATTAAGCTCTTTTTCAGAGTCACTACCTTTGTTGGAGAAATTAGGGTAGACACTGCCTCCTCCTAAATCTAATATGGCCCGGGTAGAAACACACTGCCCATGCAGGACATTTCCCACTCCGCCTTTCGATTTCTGATGTGCTGGAGGCTACCATGCTGAAGTTAGTGTTTTTTACTCTGACACTGTTTAAAGCGTTGGGAATTTTGGAGCTGAAGTTAAGACAGTCCTTGGTCAGACAAGCGGGGGCTTTGGCACCAGTCACATCATTTGTTCTGCCTCAGTTGTGTGTTTTAAGGCTATCTGTGTGACTGAGATTCCTAGGTCTTACATTCAGCATGCTGAGGGTGGGTACCTTTTCAGTATTAATATACTGGCCTCTAGCTTTCGAATAGTAGTCACATGGGCACTTCATTGGAAAGTGAGGTTACATATTCAGCTGCCAAAGTCTTGAAACAATAAAAGTCAAATCTAGTTTGATAGAAATCTTGCACATCAAGAATGCAATTTTTGGATCCTATTTTACCAAATGCCATTCGTTTGCAGCAGTACACAAGCTAATATACTTATATCTTACAGCTCCTTCAAACCTTGCTCACCTATCCCCAGAGAACCTTGTATTTCAAGTTTTATCGCAAAAAATTGAAGACTAGCTCCTTCCCTCGTGTGCTTCCAGGCAATAAATCACAACATGAGGATGTAATGGGAGCCAGGTCTTAACTTCACGATGCCTGGTTGTCTTCTGCCCTTCCAATGCCTGTTGGTCTGCAGACCATAGCAAAGAGTCATTCACTCTGTTAAAGATCGTCGTCATGCCTCCAAACGGATTTAGAAAACTTAGCTTTATAGTACCAGCACTGTGCCTGCTACATGAACACTGTAGTGTTCATGCTGACACAACTGGATGCACTGTACTGAGTTTTCGGTAGACATTCAGGCCTAATGGACTTGCCTCACGAAAAAATTATTAATCTGTTGAACATTTCAAACAACACTGAGCTACTAACTGCTTTTTTGAGATTTGTGTCTTCTCATGCCAAACCTGTACTTCTCTCTGGCTTATGCCCCTCTCCCCCTCCCTTAAGTTGTGTTCTCCTGGGCATCCACTATTTGGGTCACACAACAATGAGGATTCAGCTTTTTGGGCATTTTTGGACCAGGTAAGACCTAATGAGAAAACCCCATTCCCTCATATAAACTTTCTACACCTTGTGCCTCGTACATCTTACATCACTCAAATTGCCTACACTCACTTCCAAACCGCACTTGCAAATGGCAAGAATCTCATAATCTACTCACAAGCATACATATACCTCAATCAGTACAAACCTCATAATCATTCTTATCAGTGCACACTGTGCAAACATCCATGCAACTGACATAAAAGAACACTATCTAGATTTACGCTTGGTCACAGTCGAGACTCACACCCACTTCTGTACACATCCTATGCGTCCCCATTCCTAGGCTACAATATGTAGACTGCATGCAAGACCCTCAATCATCCACAGGTGCTCCAGGTCCTACACTATAAGTGAATCATCAACACCAAGATCATTTGAGCCCTCCCGTCACTTCTCATGCTCTCTGTCTCAAATGACATCCTTCAATCTGATCTGCAAACCACCCTTTCCCCTTCCACCCAGATAAAACTAGGTGTCCCTCTTATAAATGGTGTACTCCTCTGCTGCTGCCATCCACCATACCTAACCAACTTCCTCAAAACCCCCAACTGTCCCTGTGACTTGAGCACACACATATTAATGGAATCCCTATATGCAGTTACTTGACCTCAAGTAATTCATCAGGGAACATAACCTCTCCAAAGGCAAAACATTTGACCTTCTTTTAAAAAAGTGCCTCCCTCTTGTGGTCCAATTTCATGATACCCATGTATTGAACTGACGTCTTTGCCATATCCATCCTCCATGCTACAGCAAAACACCCATGTCAACTGAAAAGAAAAGCAAACATTCTGCTTCTTCAAGAACTTAACCATAAGCATCCTGCAAGAAGGTTTAATCAGCCTCTCGACGATGCCCCGTCCACATGCAATACTAACGTGAAAAAAACATGTGTAACGAGGCACTCCACCTAAATTATGATCCTCCAAACTGTAAAATCATAAACTCTCCAAATATAAGCCCTTAATAAGCAGACAATAAAAAAGAAATGGAGACAGATCACCAACCATGGGACTTCATCTAATTCAAGGTTATGCCCCCTCTGTTAAGGGGGGGATCTGGCTTGGCAATTAGGACTGACTCCTAGATCATGAACTCGCTACATGGACATGTTGTCCCATCTTTTATCAACAATGGCAATGCTGTGTCAGCCCAAGAGCACTTACAAGCGATCTTAAAACTGGACACACTCCCTGCTAAAAAGAAAAAACTCACCCAGGAGCAGCTCACCCCAGTCAACTGCCACTCCAATAATTGCCTACCTCTCATCAAAATATTATTGCGATCAACCAGTGAAACTGACGGAAGAATTACCAGTCCTGGTTCAGAAAACTCTGCAACACAAAGATGGCATCCTCATCAATGACCAAACCTGCATCGAAAATGGCCCCTGCTTCCTGATCCTTCTTGGACTCAGTTGATCACAGATTACTGATATACACATAGTATACAGTCATGAGTTTCTGTGAAACAGTCCTGTAATGGCCTTCTCAGACCACTATCAGCTTTTCCAGATGGGAACCGCAATATCTAAAAACAAAACTTTTCCATCGCATACCACCCTATTGCCTATAATCTTGAGAGTTTATATGTAACATCTTGAATCTATTCTCACTGCAAGAAGGATCATGATCTATTGAAACACATTTCAACCTGTCACAACGTCATCAAGAACCAAATGTTGAGCCCTACCTAAATCTTAGTTCAAGAAAGGTGTAGATCCTCCTGCTCTGCAAATGGCACCAAACCACTGTAGATTTAAGCTTGGCTATCCTGCATGAACTTCACCCCACAGGTAACGGCTGCTTGGGTTCGTTCTCAATGCAGACAGCTACTGTGAGTCCTGTGCCGGGAGGCGCTATGTGTCTGGAGCTGGTTGTCTCCAGGGCATCTCCCTGGTCGTACAACATCTTGTAGGATCTTCAAATGCCAGGATGGACATAGTCAGCTGAAAGGTTTGTTGTGTTGCTATTGCAGACAGCTAGCCCAGTTATCTGACATCCTTATTTTATTCCCACCATTAGCCCAACAAGGCTTTGCTGTGGTTACAGTTAAATGCTATTTGTCAGCCTTTTCACCCTTTTTTGCAGTTACCTAGTCAGACATCTCTATTTAAATCACCTACCAAATTATCTTGTTTTACCTATAAGTTACTGAGAAAGGAGCCTTTTATTCCGCTTGAGAGCAGGGACAGTCAAATTTGCACTGTGCTTTCCTCTTGGCTACCATCCGAAACTTGATTCAGTACCCTGTCCATGTGATGGGGTGAGTGGCCAATCTACACTACATTTTTTGCTTTTTTGCAAATATTACATGAAATGCAGCAAGGGGCTTCTTTACCCTTTTTTTTTTAACAAGAGCAGGCCTATTAGCTTGGATTCTAAGTATGCTTGCCCTGACCGATGAAGAATGAGAATTGCTACTAGGGCATGCAAGACAATGCTCAATCCCTGAGTTTTTAAGTCACGAATGGTTAAGTCTACATTTGTTGATAATGAATTTTTCATCTTACCTACAACCTTGAGCTTGTAACATTGTGTTTTGCAATTGTAAATTCTTGTTAACATTTATTGTTACTCCTCTCCTGTTATTTACATTGTTTTTACTGTTTTGTACTTTTATGGATACAATGTTTATCCGAATAAAGTTTACGAACTGAACTTAAATCACCTCTTGTGATGCTTCTTCCAAAATGGCTGACCCACATGTTTACACAAAAAACTTTTGTAATGCCTCAACTTGTTCAGAATTTGGTTCTCACGTTTTCTTAGGTGCACTACATTTGAGTCAATGCACATTTGCCTTCTCAGGTTGCTAACGTGGAAGAAAGTGTATCTCATAGTGATCTCATCAGCTAGTTGCATGAGTGAGCTGCAAGTATTCTCTAGCCTGCAACAGTTGTATTATGTTACATCGCATTCCATTATAAGGCATGCCTTTGCCATGCATGTGTTACAATGCGAATGCCATTACTACGCAAACCTTTACCGCACATATTTTTTGAATGACTATGCCTTTACCACGCATGCCTTTACAATGGAAATCGTTGTAAAAGCATGTATGCTAAAAAGCATACGAGTGGTAAAAGTTTCCCTGACCCCTACCTTAGACCCTAATTCCGGTCCCTGGCGCACCCCAACCCTTCTAAAAACAATACCCTTCCCCTACCCTAAAACCCTACCCCAACGCGACTCCCGCTGTCACCCAGCACTTCCCCTGCCGTAAACCCTAAACATTACCCCTGCGCCCCTCACCCCCCATGGCCCCTAAAATAATAGCCACCCACCCAAGGCCCAGTCCCCCTTGTGGTTTGTGCAGACAGCTTGTCGGGGGCAGGGGGGGGCACGTCGTTGTGAGGAAGCAGAAGAGTCTCTCCGTTGCCTCTAACAATGTGGATTGCCTACCAACACACCAGTTTCCACGCACATAATTTCTAATTGTCCTGTATATTTTTTTTTTACTACACATATGCCTTTACAATACATACCTTTACAACAAAATTTGTTGTAAAGGCATGCGTGGTAAAAGCATATGCGTAGTAAAAAAATGCGTAGTCAAGTCTACGCGTTGTAATGACGCATGCATTGTAATGCTTGCATCGTAGTGGCATGCGTGGAATCAGCCGCATTGTAATGGCTATTTTCCTCCTGCAACAGTACACTACCTTGATCACGGGCAAGCTTGTGCCTCGGACTAAGGCGAAGTTCCACCCGAAAGTTGTCGAGTCTTTCCCGTCTATCTTCCTTCCACCTTTCTTTGCCGTGCCTCATCCATCAAAGAATATCTATACCCTAAGAGAGCTCTACATTGATTGCACCTGGGACACAGCCGCTTCAAAGTTACAGTGCAGTATTTCCATTATATCAGATGCTATGTCTGTGGGTAAAGTCTCCTTTCATTTTTGTCTTTTAAAAGTAGGAAAATGTAGCAATAGTGCTCAAGAAATTAAGCTCATTTTATTTTCTAGTGTTTTCTTTTATTTTGTAGGATGTGCTCATATTAAATAATATGCTTTCAATGCATGAACACCATCTTTTATCCATGTTTGTGTATGTCTTTGTAGTGGTTAGAGAAATGCAAGATGATATTTGGAGCGGGTGATGGCTTTGACAGAACCCACACAGATGCACAGGTTGGTACATTGTTGCAATAAATGTAGTTTTACCTGTTGAATTATCTTATATCCTATTTATATGTAACCTCTGCGTGAGAACAGTGACTCACAAGAATCTAGCAAATCAGATGGTGATTCTTTGTGAGTCAGGTTAGAAAATAAGCCTGATGTCAAAAATCGATTTGAAACAATGGCACAGTTGAAACAGCCTGAATTATATTCCCACCACATATTCGGTCTTTAGTCCCATCCAAGTGTGTTCTTTCGATTACATTGTTTGAAAAACAAGTTTTGTATCAATTTTGTCAAAAAAAAAGAAAAATCTTGGAGGTGACATTGGCAACCAGGATGGTTGTTCGGACATCCTGCACTACAGCAATCCTTTAACATTCTGCTCTCCCGCCTCGACTAGCGCCCTTAACTAAAGCTCCCACTGCACTGGGAGCTCCTGGGCTGACTAAATAACAACAGATGCAGCCACTCTGTTCTCCTGGGGCAAGGCCTCCCACACAGTGGAATCCAAAAGATAGTGGCTACCCTTTGGTAAAAGGGCCCTGGGGCACTGGTAGTCCTGGTGACACCAGAGCGCCTGGGATGCATCCCGGAGAGGCCTCTGTGTTGGTAAGACATGGAGAGTGGCGGGAGGCGCGAGGGAGTGGCTGACCCGTGTGCGGCATGTCCCAGACTGAGGACGCTGGCCCATTTAATGTACAGCTACCATTAACGAACGAGAGTTCCTTGTCAGCCGGGCCATGTGCTGGTAAGATGTGGAGAGGGATGGGGGGCGCGAGAGAGTAGCTGACCCATGTGCGGCTATGTTCCAGACTGAGGACGCCGGCCCAATTATTGTACAACTACCATTTCCGAATGAGAGTTCCTTGTCAGCCGGGCCATGGGCACTGAGGCCCAGCGGTTAAGTCTCTGTGACCCTCGACCAGTGCAGAGAGGGAAGCGGCCACTGAGGTGCTAGGGGGGCAGTCCTGGTCCCCACTTCCACTGCGAATAGTTGGTTTGTGATGCAGGGCAATTGGATGTTCCTCTTAGAAGAAATTAAGATGGCAGATGTTCTCCTCCACATACTTTATTAGGGGTACCCTTCCAGCATAGGTACACTCATGCAGACGTGTAGGGTAGGTTTGTGCCTTTACATGGTATCTTGAGTGGGGTGGAACTAAACCTGTTAAATTCATATGCATCTCTAATGACAGAACTTTCTGTTGGAATCTTCTAGCGATCCTGATACCATATATTGACATGCCTCTCATCTGGGCCCTTGATTTCATCTGTATTTTGGACGGGGACATAGATAGGCACACACTCCCAACACCTCACGAAGCTGAGTTTGGCCGCCGCATTGGTGGGCATCATGGCGCGCCTCGACAGCGTGGATGAACTCCTACTGTTCATCCACTGACAGAACCCACAGACGACTATACAGGATACTGGTAAACTAGAGAAGTCTTCACTGGAATACAAACGGCGCAATACCTAAACTGACTTCCTGTCCAATCACTCCCCCAAACTGATCAGCTGTGAGAGCTGGGTCTGCTGTGGGGGGGGCGGTGGAGGGAGGCACCAGGCCTGATGGCTGAGCCCGGCACCTCTACATGATTTAGTGTTCCAAACAGAAATCGATGAAGCCCTAGACACACATCTAGAATGCAGTTTGGGATCCATGAGAACACATGCAAATGAATGAGAGGCTCTAGAGGCAGTAGCGAGAGGGGAGTGTATGTCAGACGTATGGTATACGCCTACACTTGGAACAGTCTCTGACCTTCCAGGCGATACAACAAGCACAATTGCAGGCACAGGAGAGCATTGATCCAGCGAAGGAGAGATTTCTCCTGGAGGTTATCTAGGAAATAGCGATGACATGCATGAGAATCCCTAGAGAAACATTCACCGAAGGCATTCCAAAAGTTGCATAAAGAAGGGGATAAATTTGTTCGTTTGCTGGCATGGTTCCTAAAACAGGAGGCTCCATCCCCGCTGATCCTATCTCTGACTAAGCCTGACGGTTCAACAGCACGGAGTCAGGCCAGCATAAATCAAGCACTTGCAGAATATTTCACGCTCCTATATAAGAGACCTGGTGGTAGGGAGTCCAATAACCCCCTGGACAGCCTAGAGATGCAGCGATTCTCCCCAATGGACAGGGTTGACTTAGAACAAGGGATATCTAGGGAACAAATACTGGCCGCCATAGACAGCCTCTCCTGCAGAAAGGCACCGGGGAAGACTGATTTCTGTCCGAATTTTTTCAGACATATGCAGGCATGTTAGAGGACAGGCTACTGGAGGTTTATGGGGAGGCTTGCCAAAAATGATGCGGCAGGTGAATATTGTCATGGTTCCCAAGCAAACAAGAATTTGATGGGCTGGCTATGGAGCACCTTGCATTGCAATCAGACTGTGATAGAGAATGCAGCTTTGGGAATGAGGTTGGAGGCAGCCTCACATGTTGTCTCCATGTAGGCCAACAACATATTTTGATGTACTTGACCCATCCCCAAGAGTCTATCCCAGCCCTCCTGCTAAAATTGGACACTTCTGCTAAGATCTTGTTCATTCTCATTAACAAATACAAGACTGTAGTATACTGTATGGCACGATTAGGTGATACTCTACACTCAGAATTGTCCGAGTTATGGATCCAATGAGAACTAGGCAAAGTTCTGTATTTGGGTGGATGGGTCACCTACACGGCTCTGACCCACAGACAACGTAACAATGATCAGGTACTGCATGGTCTATGTGCCTCAGTAGCTTTCTGGAGCACCTTTATTCTCTATGACGGGAAGGGTAGCACTTGCAAAAATGGTGTTCCTGCCATAATGGCTGTTTATTTTGTAGCATGCCATGCAACCAGTGCCGAGGTGATTTTTCTGAGAACTAGACCGCCTCCTAGTCGCTCTGGTGTGGGCGGGGAAATGGAGTAGAGTGCAACTGGAGGTATTGAAACTGGACAGGAGGGGAAGGGACTACTGGGCTTTCCAGATTTAGAATTCTATCGCTGCCCAAATTCAAGATGCAGCAGAGTGGTGTGGTGAGACTCTAAATTGGCAACACAGACTCCTGAGTGATGTAGTCTGGAAGACAGCCTTCCGGTCTACTTGATAAGGGTGGCAAAACTAACCCCTGTGTGGAGCATCAGGTGGCCCTTGCATGGGAGCAGGTGGTCAAATGAGTGTTGAAGCAACCGCCCTTTAGCAGATATCTACAGATTTGAGTGTCTGACGCCATTTCATCGGATCTGTGATGGTATGATTGAAGCCAGGAGAGATGGGGGCTGCCTGACTTTGGGCGACCTTTACCCAGGGATTTGTTTCTAACCTTCAATGAAGCCAGGGAGATGTTTGGAGTCTCTTCTATGCACTTTCTGCAATTTGCAAAGATGGCACACTCCACAAGAGGTGTGGAACTGCTTCTCAGCTTCACCACCCCCCTCCACCATACTAGATCTTGAAAGGCGGTGGGGGCAGGGGGCTAGTGCCACGCATGTATGCGGCGCTTAAGGGAGAAGAGACATCAGTGTCACTTAGGGTGCAATCTGCCTGGGACAGAGTATTGCAGACTCCATTGGCAGATACAGAATGTACAAAGGCACGAGCACAGGTTCAAGAGGTAGCCAGTAATGCTAGATCCAAATTGAACCATTTAAAAAACCTGCATCATACATACCTGCTCCCAAATTGCATGCACCAAATATACCCTAACATACCATTATCCTGCCCCAAATGTGGAGATGGAGAGGCCACCTTACTACACATGGTCTGGACATATGTCAGACTGGAAGGGCACTGGAAGGAGACAGAGACCAACTCATAATAGTAACAGAGATACCCTTTCAACTAACAGCCCAGCACTGCCTACTCAGTATTGTGGCCAAACAGGGGGAAATGCCCAACAGATTCGCAACCCCAGTCCTCTTGTTGGTAAAATGCTGCATAGCGATCCACTGGTTGTCGCATAGGGAGCCCAGGATATTGAAGTGGTGCAAGGACATGTCTCATAACTGAGGTCAATTTGAGCAGATAAGGCATAGGATGACCAGGCAATCTGGGCAGAGATGTTAAATAAGCTGATGTACACTGAGGTAGCCAAGAGGAAGGAGGGTGACACCCAGACCTCCGCAGATGGCCAATTTACAGTGTTGGTGTGGGAGAACTGCACCCTGGTGGGAATCTAGGGCAAGAGTGTGCAAAGAAAAATGTCATTGGGCTATGTAACATGAATGGACCTAATTGCATGAGTTGCACCGCCTTCTGTTGTATTCATGTGAACTGCTGTTTTGAGCAGCAATTCCAGAAACATGCAAACATAAAGGTGTTTTAAAAATAAATGTTTAGATCCAACTAATGGGATTCTCTGACTTTTAAAATATGCTCTAGCCAGTGGAATCTGAAAGGTTTGACCTATCTCCCCATTTGTAAAAGGATGCCCTGAAGAACCTGCATCCTTTATGTAAACTGAGGCCTTGTGTTTTCCTAGCCAGTAGATAATGATACATAATTTCTTTTTTCTAAGCGCTAATATCTGATAGAGACTACTAGCCGCAGATTACTTCACGTAGAATTATCCCCAGGTGTGAGACTGGATCCGGAAACCTTTTGCCACAGCACCCCTGCGCGCCGGGGGAGGGGCGACATCACACGACTCCGCCCAGGCGTCGTCCGCGTACGTGATGTCCACGAGGTCACATAAGACCCGCCCTGGCGCGCCCACGTGAGTTTTTTCCTTTTCCGCTTGCAACGCGGATCCGATCGTTGCTACGGACCTATTAGCCCCCTTTTTTCTTCAATTTTTTAGTGGAACGGTGTGCGAATGCCTTTGGGCTTTCAGACTTGCACGTCTTGTGGGCATCTTATGTCGGCGACGGACCCTCACCTCATTTGTATGTGGTGTTTGGGGGAGGATCACGGCACCACAGACTGTGCGAAGTGCCAACAGTTGAAGCCGAAGTGGCGGCGGGAGCGCCGGATGAAACTTCTCTCGGCGCGTCTCTCCAGGTCGACGTCCTCCCCTGGGTCTGCTTCGACAGACGGCTTCAGACTCGGCCGTGGTCGTCGTCCTCGCCTTTCTCCGATGTAACATGAGCGTCGCTCCCCGGTGGGTGATGCAGTTTGTCCCCGGGGCCTGGTTTCCGGCTTACCGGGGGCGTGGACTCTCTGCGGGTAATGCGGCCCCGCATGTCGTCCTACCCACCGTTTCCCGGTGTTGGGGCATCTAGAGTCCAAATGGAGACATACACGGCGGATTTACAGGCCTCGCTGGCATCTCCTCCTACTTCCCCTCCTGGTGCGTCTGCGGATCCCTCGCACTGCGCAGGGCCATCTGCGGCGCCGCCTGTGGCTCCGACCCCGGCGCCGACTGGTTCGGATCCAGGCTTGGAGTATGTGGTACTGTTGGGGTGCGGCTCATCTGGGGCACCTCCTTCAGGCCACGGCGTCTCTGCCTCGCTGCAAACTCCCGTGGGGGTACCTGTGGTGTCGCGGGAGGTCGCCGGGGCTCTGGTCGCATCCCCGAGCCCCTCTCGGTTCTTTGACAGGGTGGCCCTGTCTAAGGCCGAGGTGACGCCGCTACGGCGCCGGCAGCAGCTGGACCGTGCGGAGCCAAGGAGGTCGGTGGACCCTCCTCTTCCCGCTCCGGGTTGAGGCTGATGGGAGACCCCTCGTCCCTCTACGGGCCCCTCTCGTCCCTCCACACAGATGGCTGCCTCGTCGGAGGGCGAGTCGGAGGTTGAATTGTCCCGCCGCATGGGCTGCCGAGCGATCTTCGCCTCATTCTGGGCCGCGGCTGTCGGAGGGCTTCATGACACTCCCCAGGCCTGTCTTGATCCCCCGCGCAGGTGGCTGCCTCGGCGGGGGTCGGGTCGGCGGCACTCCGGGGCCAGTGCGGCTCCAGCTCTACTCCGGTCCCCGGTGCAGGGTGACTTGGAGGTCCCTTGTCCGGCGACACCAGCTGGTGCCGACGTCCTACCTCAGGCAGCGGATTCTACGGCTCCGTGCAGGGGTCGTACCGCAGATTCATCTTCAGATGCTCCTTCTTCTCCGGAGGCAAGTATATTGGTGTCGTCCTTCCCGGAGACTGGTCGCCGTGTGGTGTCTTTTTCACCGGCGTCGAAGGGCGACTCCCCGGTCTTCCAGGGGCAGAGGTGTTCGTCGAAAGAGCGGCAGGTCCCTCATTCTTCGGCTCCTTCTGACTTCCAGGTCTGGCCCTTCCTTGCCCGCCCTGCTTGGCCTCAGGAATGACTGCCTTAGTTTGCAGCCGTCGCCCACGGAGGATTTGCTTTCTCCACCGCGGGGCTCTACGGAGGCGGGTGCGGCCTTCGCTCGCTCGGTTCGGTGTCCACGGCTGTGAGCATTCTGCGCATGGGTGATCCGGTGGCTTACTTTCCGGCGGACCATCTATTGGAGGTCCTCCACCAGGACTCTGGTGGGAGGAAAATCTTAATTCCCTTTGAAGGTTTGCTCCTTTCTTTCCTGACGGGGGCTTGGAAGCGTCCTGCCTCAGCATCATCTGCACGGCACCTCCCGGCGCCGCGTGACCCGGCGTGTCTTTACCTTCACCCCTCAGCCGCCAGCCCCCTTTTGCGAACTGCTTTTCCCTCCCTGCCTCCGCTGTTAACTCGGCCGTCCCGAGAGGCCCGCTGGCTGGATACTTGGGGGCGCAACATGTTCGCCTCGACCAGCTGGCCCTTAACACCTTGTGTGTGCTGGCTAGGGCCTCCTCCTGTTTGTGGGACTCGGCGGAGTCTCTGGGATCTGCGGTGTCCCAGGCGTCTGGCCTGGTGGACTTGCGACATCATGCGTTAATGGCCGGGAGCTTGAGGCGTTTATTCTCCGCTCCGCTCTGGACATCTCGGAGGTGCTGGGTCAGGCCATGGCTTCCTCTGTCGCTCTCCGTTGCCATGCTTGGCTTTGAGACGGAGTGTTCCCTGAGAATATTCGGGAGCGACTCATCGACCTTCCGTTTGATGGCAGCCTGTTCTATGCCCCGGCCGACACTGCCATCCAAAGACTCTTGGCAGGGCTCCGTCCTCCTCCTTCTCCTCCGCCTTATCCTCCTCCGCCTTATCCTCCTCCGTGACTTCTGAGTTCGGTTGATTCTGGGCCTTCTTAGGCCGGCTGTTCTGACTGTGCAGTGTGTTTTCTAGCCGTTCACGTCCTTCCTTGGGACTTTGGCATTGTTGGCTGCTGGACAGCCCTTGTGTTGATTGTGTGTGGTTCTGCAGGAGTTGTTGCGCAGACTTGGCCCTGAGATTGGGCCTTCTGCTTTGCTTGGGCTGCTTGTCAAGCCTTCAGCCTCCTGTTGCTCTTTTGTTTTTTCCTCTGCTGCGAAAGTTCTTCCAAAGAGGGTTCCCATATTTTGGGACTTAACGTACCCTATGTGGGGTAGTGGTAGCTGTGATATGGCTTGCTCTCTGCTAGAGGGTTCTGGTTGCCTTCGGGTGCCTGTTCTCCATGACGTTTAGGTAGGTTGCTTTTGCTTCCTGGGGTCGTGTGCGTGGCCACTCGTAGTGGTGGCCCGGGCATCTCCTCTCCCTGCTCCTGTCCTGAGGTCTGGGATGATCCTGTGTCTCCCTTGCCGGGCGTCACCTACTCGGCCTTCCTGTGGCCTCGGGCTGTTCTTCTTGCTTCTGGCTTTGACTACCGGCGCAGTTCTGGCTGGCGGGCTGCTCTCCATCTGGATTGGGCTCGCCTTCTATTCCCTAGTTTCCTTGGGTCCTCTAGGCTTCTTCTTTTTCTTCCGCTTTTCCTGTCTTGGCATTGGGCGGAAGCTATGTTGCCTTGTGGGGGAGTGGGGTGCTTCGGCCTCTCAGTCCTTGCCCTTGGCTCCTCTGCTGTGAGTGTACGAGCCTCTTCAGCGTTAGTTCCCTCCTACATCTCCTTGGGGTCGGTGGGGTCCTGCTTGTGGGGGTTCCCTTGGCTTTGCAGGGGCGAGGTTCTACCTGGTCCACAGATCTGGTCCCCTGTGGGGCCCTCTGCATTGGCTGGTGGGGTCCTTTCGCAGACCCTCCTTCCCAGGGGGTATTGCTAGGGTATCTATTCAACGTAAAGGAATCTGAGGCTAGTAGTCTCTATCAGATGTACGAGTTACTTAACTTCGGTAACGATATATCTGGTAGAGACTATTCTAGCCGCAAATTCCTTCACGGCCCGCCCTTCCTCCCCTATTCTGCGAGGACCCTTGGGTTGGTCTTCAGTACTCGCCTCCCGGTGGGGGGGGCTGTGTCTCCTGTGAGTACCTTCCTTATTCTTGACGGGTGGCTCCATCAGGGGGCGGTTCATTCCTTCTTTGGTCCTTTGGAGGATGGGGTTCTGGTGCTCCGGTGCCCTGCTGCTCTGGCTACTCCAGGTTTGGGGGAGATTGCTTTCTATCCCTGTCCTCCCTCCCCTCCCTTCCTTCCATTTCTATCCTCTGATTAAGGGTCATCTGGCCTTGTCTTGCCCTTGTCCCTTGTGGGTGGTTGCCCTCTAGGTTGGGGTGGCTTGGAGGTTTGTTGTCCCTGCCTGTCTTGGGACTGGTCCCATTCCTTGTTCAGGATCAGGGGGGTGGGCTTCCTACGTGTGCCATGACTTTTACGCCTGTTCTTGCCTCCGGGGCATAGGGATGGGAGGTTATCTATGTGCGGGCAGGGTAACTGCGCAGGTTTCTGCTTGTTCTTCTTCTTTCCCTGCCCTTGGGTTCTGCGGTGTTGGCACTACCCTGGTGGTGGTGTTAAGTCACCGCTTCTTTACAATTTTTCTGCTCTTCACACACTGTTTCCATGCTCCCACAGTTTTTTATCTGGTGGTTCCACATTGTAGTGCGGAAAAGTTCTCTGAAGAAAACTGACGTGGGCGCGCCGGGGCGGGTCTTATGTGACCTCGCTGATGTCACGTACGCGGACGACGCCTGGGCGGAGTCGCATGATGTCGCCCCGCCCCCGGCGCGCAGGGATGCTGTGGCAAAAAGTTTCCGGATCCAGTCTCACGCCTGGGGATAATTCTACGTGAAGGAATCTGCGGCTAGAATCGTCTCTACCAGATACATCGTTACCGAAGGTAACTCACTCGATCCCTTTTACAGTCCATGCTGGTCAAATTGTTGACCATCGTTTGCATGTAGTGGTGGTTAGTTTATCTGAAAGAAGCAGTTAGTTATAGATTCCTTACCTTAGAATTACCCCCAGGCGTCAGACTGGATCCAGAGAATTTTCGTCAGCAGTACCCATGCGCGTCGGAAGGTGGCATCAGTCGACACTGCATTCGTCGTCGTGGTTGCCAGGATGATGTCACGGTAGCTACATAGACACCGCCCTCGTGCGCCGACGTCAGTACTTTCTTTTTCCGCCGCCAGCAAACGCAGATCCAGAGAGAGCGGTACCTCCAGTCACTCTTTCACTAACTTTTTCTCAACTTTTGTTGACATTATGTCCATCTACTCTTGGTGCACGAGGGATGCCCGGCTTCAAGGCCTGCGGTTCCTGTAGCCGACTGATGTCGGTGACGGATCCGCACCTCGTGTGCCTCTTCTGCCTGGAGCGTGACCACGACCCCAAGTCGTGCTCTGACTGACGTACCATGAACCCAGAGTCTTTGCGGGAGCGTTCCCGAAAGCTTCTCGAGGCCCGGCAGTTGGCTCCGCACCCTTCGAGGTCCCGGTCGCTTAGGAGGTCAATGGACCGGTCGCGGAGCCATCATCACTTTGCATCCAAGTCTTTGCACTCTAGGTCAGGTCATTCGAAGCACAAGAAGAAGTCGACTTCTCCCCGTCCTTTGGCCGACGCGACGAGGGATGTGGGTGGTGCCCCTCCCACGGCTCCACTTGCGGAGCCAAAGGGCCGACTCCAGGCTTCCCTTACTTCCCAGGACCCGGAGCAACCCCTGCCCAGCTTCGTCAGTTTTACGAAGCGATGCATGCCATCTTTGGGCAGCTCAACTCCGCCGGCGCGCCTTCGGTTTCCGCGGACTCGGCTGGGGGCCCTGGGCCTTTGACGCCTGCGGCTCCAGCCCCGGCACAGCTGGGTCCCCTTGGATCCAGGCCTGGATCCGGATCGGCACCGGTCGATCTTGTTACACCTCCACTGGCGCCGATTCCACCAGCACCACATCCGCAACCGACTTCGGCTGTGTCCCCCGCTGACGTCAACCCCGCCCTCCACCTCGAGGTAGACATGGAGCCGGACTGGCGTCGACCGACCTAAGGATCCGGCGCCAATGGTTACTTTTGTGCCCCTGTTCTACCCTGGCTCTTTGAGACCAGATTGGCAACCAGAGGAGAGTGTGGAGGGCTGGGAAGGGTCTGGAGACCCTTTAACAGACCAGTTAGGGTACGAACCAGACTGGAGAGAGGAACTGGGGGAAGCCAGTGGTTTGGATACCTCACCAGACCTTGGCATGTTGTCTCCACCTACCGTGGCTACGGAGGAAGGAGCGTCGTATGCATTGGTGTTGCGTAGGGCGGCTGAGGCTCTCAGCCTCGAGCTACCTACGGTGGCGGTCAGGACTTACCTCCTGACAGCGGTGCGTCACCTGGCAGCGAGCTCATCAGAGCCCCTGCTGCCGTTTAATGAAGCCCTGACGGACATCCTTCTGGGCACCTGGTCAGTGCCCAACAAAGGGACTGCTGTGGATAGGTTATTTGCCCGACGTCACCTCCCGGCCTGGGCAACCCCACTTTCCTCTCCTAACACCCCACCCCTGAGAGCTTGGTGGTCCAAGCCTCCACTCCAGTAGGCGCATTCCCTACACTCCACCATTTAAGGAATCCAAAAAGCTGGACCATCTTGGGAAGATGTTTTCTTCCTCCAGCTTGGGACTGCGGTCGGTAAACACTACATGTCTGTTGGGCCTTTACACCCACTCCGCATGGGATACGGTTGTGCTTGTGCTGCCTCAGTGCCCAGTGGAGGCCCGGGCCGTACTCTCCCGGGTAGTTGCTTAAGGAAGAGATGCCGCAAAGTTTACCATCCGCTGTGGGCTGGATACCACCAACTCAATAGGCAGGACAATTTCCATGTTGGTAGCCCTTCGACGCTACGCCTGGTTGAGGTCGACTAGTTTTTCAGTGGGTGTCCAATCCACTCCTATCAACTATTTGGCGACAAGGCAGACAACACGCTAGAGACCTTTAAGGACTCTCTGGCTACGGCCAGGTCCTTGGGACTCTCCACCACCCACCCTGCGCAGTCTACCTTTCATGGCTACGGAAGGGGTGTCCTGCCCAGAGCCACAAACTGGCGCAAGCTGTTCAGCCTCTGCGGGGGCATGGGAACCACAGTCTCAGTTCTGGGGGCCAGCGGGAGGGCCTGTCCACCACAGCCCCCTCTGCAGCAGCCTCCAAACTTTCCTAGTCCGACCTTTCAGGGCCACCAAATGCCAGTGGACGGCAGGATTTGCCATCGCCTCCCCCACTGGCACGCCATTACGTTGGACAGGTGGGTTTTGCAAATTGTCCAAAGGGGCTACTCCCTACAAGACTACCCCTCCTGCCATGCCACCTCAGTACCATCGCATGTCGGAGGATCATCTGGCCTTTCTCCAACAGGAAGTTCCGGCATTCTTGGCCAAGGGAGCCATTGAGCGAGTACCTGTCCCAGAAGTAGGTCATGGTTGCTATTCCCACTACTTTCTGGTGCCCAAGAAGGACAAAGGCATGCGTCCTATCTTGGATCTCAGGAACGTCCACCACTTCATCCGGAAGGAGAAGTTCAAAATGTTGACACTAGCTCAGGTCTTGTCTGCCCTAGACCCTGGAGACTGGATGGTAGTGTTGGGCTTGCAGGACGCTTATTTCCACATCCCTGTCCTGCCGGCCCACCGGCGTTAACTGCGGTTCACGGTAGGCGACAAGCACTTTCAGTTTGCCGTGCTCCCCTTTGGCCTTACCAGCAGCCCTCGGGTGTTCACGAAAGTGATGGCGATGGTCGAAGCTCTTCTGATGGATACATCTGCCAGTGGATTCCTCACCTTGTGAATATCCTCTGCGCCAGCATTTCATGGAACTTTTTTCCCAGCTCTCTACGCCGACGTGGACGACGTCATAATGCATCGGCTCCGCTCGCGACTCCGTATGATGTCACCGGAGCCATAAGAGAGCCACGTCGGCGTGATGACGTCAGTTCCCTTTTTTCCGCGCCGTCGACGCGCAATGGTTTTCCAGCACTCTCCTGCTACTTTGTAGTTGTGTAGTGAGTTACTGTTGGTAAATTTGTCATGTCTTCGACTAGGAAGTCAGGTTTCAAACCTTGTAGGGAATGTGGGGGCCACATGTCGATGACAGACCCTCATGTAGATTGTTTGTGGTGCCTTTCTTCTGACCACGACGTGGAGGACTGTTCCAGCTACAGAAGGATGAATCCCAAGGCCTTGAAGGAGAGAGAGGCAAAGCTCTTCATGGCCAAGGCTAAGAAGGAGAAGAGAGGTAGGAAGAAGGAGAGATCCAGGCCGGAGTTGTCGACTTCGCATTCTTCAAAGTCGAAGAAACACCATAAGAAAAGGAAGCATTCCTCTTGGCGCCCGTCTTTGAAGAGCAAGGCGTCGAGATCGACTTTGCCTCGACGTCAAAGTAAGGATGTGTCTCCTTCTCCATCTCCTAGGAAGTCTCCAGAGAGATCACCTTCTCCGAAGCGGACTAAGGCGCGGTCCCCGGCGCAGTCACCGGCGCCAGTGCAGTCTTCTGCCTCTGAGGTCGAGCAAGAACAGGAAAGGGAGCCTTCTCCAGAGCCGGCTGATCCTGTGGCTCCTGTCGAGGACCTTTCGGCTCCTGTTCCAGGTACTCCTCAGCCGGATCCGGGATCATTCCCTTATCCGCAGTTCCCGACTCCGGGTGCGGATTCGACGCATTTTCTAAATGCTATGTATGGGATTTTTCATCGGGCTGCCTTCCCATCCGGCGCACCTTCTGGTCCCGTGGGTCATATGGCGTACACTTTGGGAGTGCTGCAGCATTATGCTCAGGCCCCGTTTTGCCCTTTCTGCTGATGGCGCCTTCGTGGCAGTTTAAGGCGCCGTCTGGGGATCCATCTCGGCTTCGATTGGATCGACCTTCTTCGGAACCTTCCTCGACGCCGTTGCCGACTCCCTCGGCTCCGCGTCCGGCGCCGTCGACTCCGACGCCGCCGACTCCGACACCTCCGGCTCCACGTTAGGTTCCACCGACTCCGCGTACGCCGGCGCCGGTTCCTCGGATCCGCTCAAGGAGAGAGGCCTAGAGAGTCTTGGAAGAGGAGCGTTATAGGGAGGAAGTGGAAGACGGTGAGGTGGATACATCTTTTGACGACTTTGAAGGGATTCAAGAGGCTAGTGGTCTTGATACAACTCCGGAGTGGGAGCATTCTTCTACTAGATCCTCTCCACCGCAGGAGCTGGCTCCTTATCATCTAGTAATAAAGAAGGCCGCAGAGTTTCTGGACTTGCAGTTGCCCTCTGCTGGGTATAAACCTAACCTTCTGACGGAGGTACTACATTCGCCTACCTCAACCAGTGAACCCTTGTTACCTTTTAATGAGGCTATCTTGGAGCCAGTTATTTCCTCAGACTCCTGCGGATAGGGAGTCTAAAAAGGCTGATCAGGCGGCTAGGAAGGCCTTTTCTTCAGGGAGCATGGCGCGGCTTCTTTCCTCTGGCTTTTCTGCAGATGTTCAGGCCACTTTGGTGGATTTGCCCTTTGACGGACAAAAACTGTTTGGCGAGAAGGCTGATTCCGCTTTGCAAAGATTTAAAGAGAGAAGGGTAACGGCGAAATCTTTAGGTTTGCAGGCTCCTGCTAAAGGATTTGGTTCTAAAAAATTCAGAGGCTTTGGCAGATCTTCATTTCGCTCTTTCCGGCAGCCTCAGCAGCAGCAGCAACAACAGCAGCAGAAATCCTCTCTATAGGTCGTATAGAGGAAGATAAAGAGGACGGAGGGGTTCTGGCCGCAACCCATCTTCATCTTCTGCCTCCTCTGCTCCCAATGAAGCATCATGGAAGCAGCCCTAGATCCCCCATCCTGGATCATGTAAGACCTGTGGGGGGTCGGGTTTCCCACTTTCTGCGAGGTTGGAAATCTGTTACAACCGACCTTTGGGTTTTGAACCTCGTGGAGACTGGGTACGCCCTTCCCTTTCGGGAGTTTCCTCCCCCTTACCCTCCTTGCCAGGGTTACTGCTCGGAAGACCATCTGCTTCTTCTGCAGAAGGAGGTTCTAGCTTTGCTTCAAAAAGGTGCAATAGAGGTGGTTCCGGAGCAGGAAAGGGGTCAGGGATGCTACTCCCGGTATTTCCTGATTCCCAAGAAGGACGGCAGATTGCGTCCGATTCTGGACCTCAGAGTCTTGAATTTTTACCTGAAACAGGAGAAATTCAAGATGCTGACCCTTGCTCAAGTTCTTCAAGCATTGCAGCAAGGAGACTGGATGGTGTCGCTCGACCTGCAGGACGCGTACTTCCATGTTCCAATCCTGAAGTCGCACAGGAAGTATCTCCGTTTTACGGTTGGGTCGCAACATTACCAGTTTGCGGTCCTCCCGTTTGGTCTTACTACCGCACCTCGAGTCTTCACGAAGGTGATGGCAGTGGTGGCTTCTCATCTCAGGAGGTTGGGGATTCCGGTTTTCCCCTACCCGGACGACTGGCTTCTGAAGGCAGAGTCCCCAAAGATGGTGCAGAATCATCCACAGGTAACATCTCAGCTGTTATTCGACTTGGATTTTTCTATCAATGTACCCAAATCTCACCTGGTGCCCTCTCAACGCAACCTGTTCATAGGGGCAGTGCTGGACACTACTGTGAGTCGAGCATTTCCTCCTCCTCAAAGAATTCTCGACATTCAGGAGATGATCCTTCTATTCCACAATGGAGCGGTTGTTCCAGTTCTGAAGGTCCTTCGCCTGCTCGGTCTGTTCGCCTCCTGCATTCTGTTGGTCAAACATGCACGCTGGCACATGAGGGCGCTCCAGTGGTGCCTCCGCAGTCAGTGGTATCAGCACAACGGAGATCTCAGGGAGTCGATCAGGATCTCCAGAGAAGCTGCAGCAGATCTATCTTGGTGGAGCGTGGAGGGCAATCTGTCTCAAGGAAAGCCCTTCCATCTACCTCCATCGGTGGCCACAGTGATAACGGATGCCTCCACCCTGGGGTGGGGCGCTCATCTGGGGGATCTGGAGATCAAGGGTCTTTGGTCTCCAGAGGAAAGGTTGCTTCACATCAACCTTCTGGAATTGCGGGCGATTCGTTTGGCACTCAAGGGCTTCCTCCCTTCCCTTCGCGGTCAGTCTGTTCAAGTCCTGATGGACAACACTACCGTGATGTGGTATGTCAACAAGCAGGGAGGAGTGGGGTCGCATTGTCTCTGCAGAGAGGCCCTGCGTCTATGGTCCTCGGCCCAGGACCATCAGATTTGTCTGATGGCAAATCATCTGGCTGGGGTCCTGAACGTACGTGCGGACAGTCTCAGTCGGCAGTTCTCCGCCGACCACGAGTGGAGGCTCCATCCGGAGGTGGTTTGTTACGTCTTTCGGACGTGGGGAACCCCTCAGGTGGACCTGTTCGCCACCTGCGAGAACGCGCACTGCCCGTCATTCTGCAGTCTCCAGTTTCCGATGTAGGGGGAGTTGGGGCTCACGAATCCTTTACGCGTTTCCTCCCATACCCTTGATTCCTCTGGTTCTGAGGAAGATTCGCCAAGACCGGGCCCAAGTTATTTTGGTAGCCCCGGATTGGTCAAGAAGGGTGTGGTATACAGATCTTCTCCACCTCTCCTCGTGCCCTCCGCTCCGTCTCCCTCTGAGGGCAGACCTCCTCTCGCAGTCTGAGGGGCAGGTTCTACACCCCCACCTCCAGAGCTTACACCTTCATGCCTGGAGATTGAACGGGGCAACCTGAATTCCTTTTCTCTCCCGCCAGATGTGGTGGATGTTATTTTATCGGCCAGGCGACACTCCACCAAGTCCATTTACACAAATAGGTGGTCTAAGTTTGTTAAATGGTGTGGAGAGAGATCCATTGACCCTTTAAAAGCTCATCTTTCTGATGTGCTTCAGTTTGCTATTTCCTTGGCTCAGCAGGGCTGTGCTGTGGCCACGGTCAAGGGCTATCTATCGGCCTTATCGGCTTTTCTATGTCTTCCTGATTAACCGTCATTATTTAAATCTTCGATTGTACTAAGGTTTATCAAAGGCCTTACAAACAAGTTTCCTCCTTCTCCTTTTGTAATGCCACAATGGAACCTTATTCTTGTCTTAACTTTTCTGATGGGGTCCCCGTTTGAGCCTCTTCATAGTTGTCCTCTGAGGCTGTTGTCCTTTAAGACGGTCTTTCTTGTAGCCATAACCTCGGCAAGGAGGGTGAGTGAGCTTCAAGCTCTTAGTTCTAAACCCCCTTTTTTAACATTGCATGCTGAAAGGATGGTTCTTAGGACCAGGGCTGCTTTCTTGCCTAAAGTAGTTACTCCGTTTCATTTGGGGCAGTCTATTACTCTCCCTGTTTTTTATCCACCTCCTCATCCTTCCAAAGAGGAGGAAAGACTTCATCGTCTGGACCCAAAAAGAGCTGTCACCTTTTACTTGGATAGAACGATAGACTTTTGTCTGGACGATCAGCTCTTCGTGGGTTATGTTGAATATTCTAAAGGAAGAGCGGTGCACAAGCGCACTTTATCGAGATGGATCATCCTTGCCATCAAGATCTGCTATGCCCTGGCTGGTAAGGTTCCTTCTGAGGGTATTATGGCTTATTCAACTAGAGCTAAATCATCTACATCTGCTTTGGCCAGGGGTGTTCCTGTGGCAGATATTTGTAAAGCCGCGACTTGGGCCTCCATCCATACTTTCGCAAAGCATTATTGCTTGGACTCTGAGAGGAGGAGGGAGGGCCACTTCGCGCGCTATGTCTTGCAAGACTTTTTGGTGTAGGAAGGTGGACACCCTCCTCCGGGAGTGGGACTGCTGTGGGAATCTATTCACAAGGTGAGGAATCCACTGGCAGATGTATCCATCAGAAGAACAAGTTACTTACCTTCGGTAACGCTTTTTCTGGTGGATACAGTATCTGCCTGTGGATTCCTCACTGGCCCACCCGCCTCCCCGTTGTCCACCTTTGTATACCTTAAAAGATGTCTTGCTTGAGATGCTGTTATGCTCTCTGTACATTGGTAGGAAATGCTTGTTTTATTTAGCTTTCCTTTTGTATATGTTCTTTTTATATTTGATTGTATATTGTATACTTTGAATTTGTGGCTGGTCCACCTGTGCGCCTGGTGGAACTGACGTCATCACGCCGACGTGGCTCTCTTATGGCTCCGGTGACGTCATACGGAGTGGCGAGCGGAGCCGATGCATTATGACGTCGTCCACGTCGGCGTAGAAAGCTGGGGAAAAAAGTTCTGTGGAATGCTGGCGCAGGGGATATTCACAAGGTGAGGAATCCACAGGCAGATATTGTATCTGTGAGAAATTGGCTTGATATATGATGTCACTAGTTCTAGTGTACACCTTGTATCAGTCCAAACAACCCTTATGATGATAGGTTGTAAAGTCAACCTTATAGACCAGCTAACCTAGTGGTAGCATGGACAAGAGCAGTCTTAGGCTAAACTCTGTATGGCATGTGAAGCCAGCTGTTATACCATTTGCAATCCCTTGAATACCAAATGAAAGGACACCACAACAGATATATTATAAAAATAGAATGTACTTATTCTAGTCAAAATACCCTCAGCACTCTTTATGAGATTCGAGGTAAGTACAACACAGTCTTACTTAAGCATACATAAGTCACACAGGTAAGTAATACAGTTAGGCCCTAGGGGCCACGCAAACCATATACTAAGTAAGTGGTATAAGAACCACTGTCACGAACACAGGTTAGGCCTAGGGAATCGCTGGGGCTACACTATCCTATCAGTTGCTAGGCAGTGGGAGGCCCACGGGATTCAGGTGCAGAGTGGAAACACTCACGTGTAATGCGTTAAAGTCGATAGAAATAGTAATGTTTAGAAATTAAGAGTTTTAGGACACTTCGGAAGGAACTAGGAGTTAGAGACTTGGAAACTAGACACTAGGATAGTCAATACCCTTGTGAGCACCGGAGTACTCAAGTTACCTAGCCCACGGGCTGCGGGTGCATAGGTGTGAACTTGCGTTGGGTTTCGTCGTCGACTGCTATGGATGCCTGAAGAAAGATGCTGACAGGCAGTCAGTGAAGAGTGTCCGGTGGATTCCAAGGATGGAATCAAGAAGGAGGATACCTGCAAGCAGAGGGGACAGAGTCTAGGTCACCAGCCAGGAGCCGGGAAGGGACCAGGAAGGAACCAGGCGATGTCGTGAAGATGCAGGTGAAGAGGTGAAGCTTGTCGCAGCAGCCACGGGTACCAGGAGGCATCGAGGACGACCAGAACCAGGAGGCGAGCTGTGAGAAGTTGGCCTGATGTATGATGTCACTAGTTCTAGTGTACACCTTATATCAGTCCAAACAACCCTTATGGTGATTGGTTGTAAAGTCAACCTTATAGACCAGCTATCCTAGTGGTAGCATGGACAAGAGCAGTCTTAGGCTAAACTCTGAATGGCATGTGAAGCCAGCTGTGATACCATATATAATCCCTTGAATACCAAATGAAAGGACACCACAACAGATATATATATAAAATAAAGTGTATTTATTCTAGACAACCCTCAGCACTCTTTATGAGATTAGAGGTAAGTACAACACAGTCTTATTTAAGCATACATTAAGTCACACACACAGGTAAGTAATACAGTTAGGCCCTAGGGGCCACGCAAACCATATACTAAAGAAGTGGTATAAGGACCACTGTCACAGAAATAGGATAGGCTTAGGCCTAGGGAATCGCTGGGGCTACACTACACTAGCAACAGTTAGGAAGTGGGAGGCCCACGGGATTCAGGTGCAGAGTGGAAATACTCATGCGTAATGCGTAAAAGTCGATAGAAGTACTAGTAGTTAGAAATTAACAGTTTAAGGACACTTCTGAAGCAGCTAGAGAAGCGAGACTCGGAAACTAGACCCATTGGATAGTCACTACCCTTGTGAGCACCGAAGTACCCAAGTTACCTAGCCCACGGGCTGCGGGTGCATAGGTGTGAACTTGCGTCTGGTTTCGTCGTGGACTTCTATGGATGCCTGAAGGAAAGTTGCTGACAGGCAGTCAGTGAAGAGTGTCCGGTGGATCCCAAGGCTGGGATCAAGAAGAGAGGAGACCTGCAAGCAGAAGGGACAGAGTCAAGGTCACTAGCCAGTGACCACGTGGGACCAGGAAGGAACCAGGCGATGTCGTGAAGATTGCAGGTGAAGGTGAAGCTTGTCGCTGCAGCCACGGGGACCAGTAGACGTCGAGGACGACCAGGACCAGGAGGCGAGCTGTCCCACGAAGGCTCTTGCTGTCGGCGGTGTCGAAGTTGAACCAGGACTCACCAAGCCTTGGCAAGCGGAACCCACGAAGAACGGAGGACTTGCTTCTGGTGCAGACCAGGAAGGTCTGGGGTGCTTCTCTTTTGCAAGGAAGCGGGAGCCAGTCTGGAGGAGCCAAACCAGCAGTGAAGATTTCAGGATGCGTTGTCACAGAGGCCACTAGCCAACGGGCAAGCAACCGGACAGGCGCGGCAAGCAGGAAAATGCAGAAGGGCCCCACGGGGCTGATCTTCGGTGCAGATGGTGCTTGGGGTTGGGGCTTCTCAATCCCCGGTGCACAACTTCGAGGGTGCCTCAGAAGCTGCGCTGGAAGATACTAGCCACTTTTCCCAGGTAGCCGGTCCCACGTCTCTCGTCGCCTCCACGGATCTCAGCTCGGCTGTGGATCAGGGTCGGAGAAGTCTGGAAGTCAAGGCTCTGGTCGGGCTCTGCAGTCGGTCCTTCGTAGAACTTCAGCAAAGCAAAGGGTAGTCTCTTGATGGTGCCTGTTTGCACAGGGTAGCCACTCCTTGGCCACAAGGGAGATTCTTCAGTCTTCTTCTTATGTCGAAGGTCCAGAGTTTCTGTTCAAGTTGCAGGTTCAGGATAATCTAATCTCCTGGGGCCCAGCTACCACTCTTCTACTAATCTGGGGGGCTGGGTTACCTGCTAGGTCACGCCTTATGGGTGGGACCTGGGAGGGGGGTGGTTACACCCCCTTCCCTTTGTCTATTTTCGCGCCAGGACTGGGGCTGGAGTGCCCCAGCACCGGTTTGCACTGGACTATGCACGGGACACCTTGTGTGCCCCAGGCATGTCTCATTCTTTTCATCCCTCCCTGCCCCAATACACTAAGTCCTGTCTGGGGTGGTGCTCGCACCTCCCAAGGCAGGAAACCTATTGTCCAAGCCTCCCTTGCCGGGATCACTCCCAGCAGCAGGAGGTCAGACTCGTGTCTGTGGCAGCAGCATCCATTTTGTGATGCTGCGGCTCTGTTGAACTTTAACTGGGTAAGTAGGTTACAACATGTCTTCTCCCTCTAGAAGGGAGGGATAATATCCTCATCCCCAGAAATGGGATGGGGGTATGATTCCAAAGTGTTAGACACCTTACACGACATGTTTTGATACAGCCAAACCATAGTTACCATAACCGTTTAAGATTATAAGGTACTTTAAGAGTATATGTAGGCTATATCATAGAACAGCTATAAGGACATGGTTCCGAAAGCTGCAGACAGGCTCAGCTCATGCTAGAGCACCATCTCACATGTTACCAAGCACTCTGCCTCCAGGATTGTTAAGGCCTGCCATAGGAGTGGCTGATAGGTACACATGTGTCTATATGTAAGTTAGGTATAGGAATACTACACCTAAGCAAGGAGTGATTACACAACCTTGCCCCAGCTGAGTGATCAGCCAGTTGTGTCATAATGGAAGGCCAGGCCAGGGGTGGCATAATACATGCTGCAGCCCCTGGTAGGCCTAGGGTACACCTATGCCCTGGGTACCTAAGGTACACTGTACAGGGCCCTAGAAGGTGATCCCTACCAATTGGGTTATGTACCTAAAGTACATAGTATGAATTTAGAGAGAGAACAGCAGGGCTGTGGGTCTGATTAGCAGGCCCACAGCCACATCTAAGTCGAAAACCAGTAAAGAAAAAGCAAAACGTGGGGGTGAACATAGAAAGCAGACCCTACTCTCCTACACGAGCTGTCCCACGAGGGCTCTTGCTGTCGGCGGCATTGATGTCGAGTTGGGACACAACAAGCTTTGGCAAGCGCAACCCACACAGAATGAAGGATTCGCTTCTGTTGCAGACCAGGAAGGCCTGAGGTGCTTCTCTTTCACAGGGAAGCAAGGGCCAGTCTGGAGGAGCCAAACCAGCAGTGGAAAGTCAAAGGTTCGTCGTCGCAGAGGTCACTAGCCAACGGGCAAGCAACCGGACAGACGCGTCGAGCAGGAAAATGCAGAAGGGCCCCACGCAGAACTCGTGGAGTGTGGAGGGCTGATCTTCGGTGCAGATGGTGCTCGGGGTTGGGGCTTCTCAATCCCCAGAGCACAACTTCGAGGATTCCTCAGAAGCTGCGCTGGAAGCTAGTAGCCAGTTTTCCCAGGTAGCCGGTCCCACGTCTCTCGTCGCCTCCACGGATCTCAGCTTTGCTGTGGATGTGGATCAGGGTCGGAGAAGTCGAAGTCAAGGCGCTGGTCTGGCTCTGCAGTCGGTTCCTCGTAGAACTTAGGCAAAGCATACGGCAGGTCGCTTGATGGTGCCTGTTTGCACAGGGTGGCCACTCCTTGGCCACAAGGGAGATTCTTCGTCCGTAGTCGAATGTCGAAGGTCTATAGTTTCTGTTCAAGTTGCAGGTTTTCAGGATAATCCAAAGTCCTAGGGACTCAGCTCCCACTCTTATACTAATCTAGGGGGCTGGGTTACCTGCTAGGTCCCTCCTATGGGTGGGACCAGGGAGGGGGGTGGTTACACCCCCTTCCCTTTGTCCAGTTTTGTGCCAGGACTGGGGCTGGAGTGCCGCAGCACCGGTTTGAACCGGGCTATGCATGGGACACCTTGTGTGCCCCAGGCAGTGTCTCGTTTCTTTCATCCCTCCCTGCCCCAATACACTAAGTCCTGTCTGGGGTGGTGCTAGCACCTCCCAAGGCAGGAAACCTATTGTCCAAGCCTCCCTCGCTGGAAGGACTCCCAGCAGCAAGAGGTCAGACTTGTGTCTGTGGCAGCAGCATCCATTTTGTGATGCTGGGGCTCTGGTTAACTTTAACCGGGTAAGTAGGATTTCAACAAGTCCTCCCCCTCTAGAATTGGGGGAATACTATCCTCACCGCCAGAAATGGTGTGGGGGTAGTATTCCAAAGTGTTAGACACCTTGCACGGCATGTTTTGATAAAGCCAAACCATAGTTACCATAACCGCGAGGATTATAAGGCACTTTAAGAGTATATGGTAGGCCATATCATAGAACAGCTATAAGGACATGGTTCCGAAAGCTGCAGACAGGCTCAGCTCTTGCTAGAGCACCATCTCACATGTTACCAAGCACTCTGCCTCCACGATTATTAAGGCCTGCTATAGGAGTGGCTGACAGGTTACCCATGTGTCTATATATGAGGTAGGTATAGGGATACTATACCTAAGCAAGGGGTGATTAAACGACCTTGCCCCAGCTGAGTGATCTGTCATGTGTCATGATAGGAGGCCGGCCAGGGGTGGCATAATACATGCTGCAGCCCCTGGTAGGCCTAGGGTACACCTATGCCCTGGGTACCTAAGGTACACTGTACAGGGCCCTATAAGGTGATCCTTACCAATTGGGTTATGTACCTAAAGTACATAGTATGATTTTAGAGAGAGCACAGCTGGACTGTGGGTCTGATTAGCAGGCCCACAGCCACATCTAGGTCGTTAACCAGTAAAGCAAAAGCAAAAAGTGGGGGTGACCATAGAAAGCAGACCCTACTCTCCTACACGAAGTCCTTGCAATCAGGTAAGTCGAGGCACAGTAAGAAGAAGTCGAAGAAGCGACATCGCTCTTCAGACTCCGGTCGCGCGACTCGGCTGAGGGTTCGGGTGGCACCACCCGTGCGGATCAGTCGAAGCCGCAGGAGTCTCATCCGGCCCCATACCCTCCAGACCCTGGGCCTAATCAATCAATCAATCAATCAATCAATCAAGGCATTTATATCGCGCACTACTCACCCGGAGGGGTCTCAAGGCGCTTGGGGAAGGGGGTCTGCTACTGCTCGAACAGCGACTTCGGGCAAGATTCGGGACTTCCTCGTCGCCATGTTGTGACGGGGTGTTAAGGAGGGACGCTACACGAGGTCTTGGTATATGAGGTTTTATTGATACGAGTTTTTTCTTAGTCCGGCTGGTTAGCCTTTCCCCCGCAAAGGTGGCGGGATCCGTGGTGTCTAGTCCTCCGTGGGCCTCTCGTCTGGTCTGGTTCCCTCTGTCGGCCCTTTCTCCTGGTCGCGAAGTCGGCTCCCGGTACGCCCCAGAAGAAGAGAAAGACAAGGGACGAGATTAGTCTCGATCTCTACAGGCGCGTCACCTACCACCAGGGACCGGGAGTGAGGAATCGCCTTCAGTGTGTGCAACAGAAACGTCGACTAGCGTGTCAGTAACGGTGAGGGGTTTATAACTAAAGAATAGGGGGATAGCTTTAATCTACGGTCGTACGGTTAACACGGTTACTCCCGCCTTCCCATCCAACCCGGTACCGTACCTGTCCAAGCCACGCTCCTCCCCTGGGAACATGGTGGGGCGCTTCGCGGGGTCCGTAGCCTCTGGTCCTCTCGACTCTCTCTCCTCCGGTCTCCGCCCATCCTGGTTCTCTGGCCTCGTCCGTGTCCTCGTTTCCTTCGCCGCTCCGCTAGTCTCCGTCCTTCCTCCTGGAATCGCCGTCCGTCCACTTCCTGGTTCCTCCCCCTTTTAGAGTCCCGGGCTGCGTGACGTCGTCTAGGGAAGGGGCTTGGGATCCCAGATCGTCCCAGTTAAAGGTCCCCCTGATCCGACCGTAGGGTCCCGTCACACATGTGGAGTCTCGTTCCGCCATCGAGGCCTGCCGGTGCACCTTCGGGCCCCACACAACTGGGATGCCTAGCGAGCCGGCAGCTTCGGCCCCGGCGCCGTCGTTGACTTCGGTCCTGACGCCGCAGGCCCCCGTGGGATACAGGCCTGGATCCCGGTCGACGCCGGTTGACCTTACGACCCCTCCGCCGACGCCGCCCCCGGCGCCGTCTTCGGACGACGTCGTCCCCAGTTTTAGCCTGGGTCCGGCGTCGGAGCGGCATCGTCTCCGGTGCCGATGGATGAGCAATTCATCTACCACCCGGCTCCGTCCTTTCAACCTGGCTACCAGGAGTCGGATGACGGGGATGACTGGGAGGGGTCTGAGGACCCTCTGGCACAGCAGTGCCAGTTTAGTCAGGACTGGGCAGACGAGCTGGGGGATGCCAGTGGTCTTGACACTTTGCCTGACAATGGCTTCATCTCTCCTCCCTCATTGGCTACGGAGGAGGGTCGAACCTATTCTGTGGTGCTGCGCAGGGCTGCCGAAGCCCTTCACCTGGAGCTCCCTGCAGCGGCCATGAGGACTAACCTCCTCACTGAGGTGCTTCAACCGCCAGTAAGCTCTTCGGAGCCTCTACTGCAGTTCAGTGAGGCACACTCTGACGTTCTGAGGGGCACCTGGTCCAAGCCCTCCACAGTCCCTCCTGTGGACTGGAACGTGGCCCGGTGCCACCACCCTGCTCCAGCATTCTATCAGTGCACCCCACCCCTGAGAGTCTGGTTATCCAGGCCTCTACATCCCAGACCGCCTTCCTGTCCGCTCCTCCAGATCGGGAATCCAAAAGGTTGGAACAGTTTGGGAAGAAACTGTTTTCCTCCCTCAGTTTGGGGTTGCGGTCCATTAATACCGCGTGCCTTTTGGACCATTACACCCACTCCTTGTGGGATACGGTGGCGGACAGGCTGTCCCAGTGTCCGGAGGAGGCCCCGACATGGCTCGCCAAGGCTCTTGCTAAGGGGCGGGATGCAGCACGGTACTCCATTCACTAGGTAGGGCGATTACGACGACTGTGGCGATTCGTCACCACACCTGGCTGAGATCCACAAATTTCTCCGGGGATGTCCAGAGCACACTCATGGACATGCCCTTCGATGGCCGTCACCTTTTTGGCGACAAAGCGGATAGTGCGCTGGAGCGCTTTAAGGACTCCAGGGTTACGGCCAAGTCCTTGGGCCTCTCAGCCCAGCGCCCGCAAGCTTCCGCTTTTCGCCCCTTTCGTGGCCAATAAGGGGCGCCCCCACACGTCCATCTAGCCACAGGCCGCAGAACCAGCCTCAACGCGGTCGCGGGCGTGGATTCCGCCGAGGCGGAGCAGTGGGACAGAGAGCCGGTCAGCCCACATCTGCTCCCGCAGCATCTACCTCAAAGCCTTCCTAGTCCGACCTTTCAGGCCCATTCCACGTCGGACAGGTGGGTGCTGCAAATCGTCCGAAGGGGCTACTCCCTCCCCTTCGAGGCGACCTCTCCAGCCATGCCACCGCATGTCGGGGGATCACTTACAACTTCTGCAGGAGGAAGTTACGACTCTCTTGGCCAAGGGGGCCATCAAGCCCGTTCCTGGCCCAGAAGTAGGTCGGGGTTGTTACTCCCACAACTTTCTGGTTCCCAAGAAGGGCAAAGGGGGCCTACGACCTATCTTGGACCTCAGAAGCGTCAACGCCTTCCTCCGGAAGGAGAAGTTCAAGATGCTCACCTTAGCTCAGGTTCTGGCTGCCCTAGACCCTGGAGACTGGATGGTAGCGTTGGACTTGCAGGATGCGTATTTCCACATCCCCGTCCTGCCGGCCCACCGGCGCTACCTGCGGTTCACGGTAAGCCAAGAGCACTTTCAGTTTACCGTGCTCCCCTTCGGCCTCACCAGTGCCCCTCTGGTGTTCACGAAAGTGATGGCGGTGGTCGCAGCTCATCTGCGCAGATTAGGGGTTCCAGTCTTCTCCTATCTCGACGACTGGTTGTTGAAGGCGGGCTCGCCCCAGACAGTCATCTCCCACCTCAAGACTACGGCCGATCTCCTGCATTTGCTGGGGTTCTCCATCAATGTGCCGAAGTCGCATCTGAGTCCCTCCCAGAAGCTTCTTTTCATTGGAGCGGTTCTGGACTCGGCACTGTTTCGGGTCTATCCTCCAGAACAGCGGGTTCGGGATATTCAGGCTCTGATTCCGATCTTTCAGCCTTTATCTCGAGTTTCGGTCAGAATGGTCCTGCGGCTGCTGGGTCTAATGGCCTCCTGCATCCTGCTGGTACATCACGCCAGGTGGCGGATGCGGGCTCTGCAGTGGGACCTGAAGTTCCAGTGAGCTCAACATCGGGGCAACCTGTCCGACTACGTCCTGATCTTGGAGTGCACTGTAAGACAGTTGCAGTGGTGGCTCACGGATCGCAATTGGGTCAGTGGCAGATCCCTCTCCCTACCCCAACCGGAGCACGTATTGGTGACGGATGCGTCCCTCCTGGGATGGGGGGAGCCACATGGGAGAGGCGGAGTTCAGAGGCCTCTGGTCTCCGGAGGCTTCCCGGCTCCTTATCAACCTATTGGAGCTGCGGGTGATCCGGCTTGCACTGAAGGCATTCCTTCCCTCTGTACGGGGAAGTGTAGTGCAGGTGTTCCCTTTGTCAGGAGGCTCTGCGCCTCTGGACATGGCTGTTCAGCACTGCTGGGATGGGGCTGCCACATGGGAGAGGCGGAGATCAGAGGCCTTTGGTCTCCGGCGGAGTCTGGACTCCACATCAACCTTCTGAAGCTTCGGGCTAAAGGTATTCCTTTCCTCTGTCCGGGGAAGAGTGGTGCAGGTGTTCTCAGACAACACCACCTGCAACAAACAGGGCGTGGTGGTGTCGTGGACCCTATGTCAAGAGGCTCTCCTTCTCTGGATATGGCTGCAACATCAGGGCATATCCCTGGAGGTTCAACACCTGGCAGGTTCCCTGAACGCCAGGGTGGATGAACTCAGCTGCAGGTGCATGATGGATCACGAATGCCGTCTTCACTCTGACGTGGCGCACGGTCTCTTTCAGCAGTGGGGAGAGCCTTGGTTAGATCTATTCACAACCGAAGAGAACGCGCAATGTCAGCAGTTCGGCGCGTTGGAATTTCCAAGGCGGCACTCGCTAGGTGACGCTTTTTGTCGCGAGTTTAGCTGCGGTCTTCTTTACGCCTTTCTGCCTAGTACCATTTCTTCCCAGAGTGCTGAAGGAGATCAAGCACAAATGTGCCCAAGTTGTTCTTGTGGCTCTAGATTGGGCACGAAGAGTCTGGGATCCCGAGCTATTGCACATGGCCATCGATCCTCCGATCCGACTGCCTCTTCGGGAGGATCTTCTGTCGCAGCAGCAGGGGATGGTCCTCCACCCGAACCTGTCCAACCTCCACCTCCTTGCGTGGAGATTGAGTGACGACAGTTGACAGCTTTTGACCTTCCTCCCAAAGTCTGTGATTAATTCTTGGCAGCCAGGTGTCCCTCCACTAACAAAGTATACGCCTGCAGATGGAACAAATTTGTGGCATGGTGCACAGCAAATGCTGTGGATCCCCTTTTTGCCCCTCTTTCTGAAGTACTCTTGTTCCTTTTTTCTTTGGCCCAGCAGGGCTCTGCTCTGAGCACTCTTAAGGGCATTACTCATCTTTTTCCTCCTGTTCCCTTCGTAATGTCTCAATGAGACTTAGTCTTGATCTTGTTTCTTACATACCTTGTATGCGTTCCCTTTTAGCCGCAATATAACTGTCCTCTCAGGCTTCTAACTCTGAAAACTGCCTTTCTGGTGGCCATCACCTCTGTGCGCATGGTGAGTGAACTACAACCTCTGTTTTTCCAAGCCTCCCTTCCTTGCTGTTCACCCGGACAAGGTCGTCCTCAGAACTAGACCTTCCTTTCTCCCCAAGGTGGTTACTTCTTTCCAAATTGGCCAAAACATCACTTTGCCCACCTTCTTTCTGCCTCCGCATTCTTCAAAAGAGGAAGAGAAGCTCCACCATCTGGATCCAAAATGTGTTCTTTCCTTTTACTTGGATCGCCCCAAACAACCAGCTCTTTGTTGGTTACGTGGGCGCTAGGGTCGGGCCGTGCACGAACAGACCATCTCCAGATGGGTCGTTCTGTGCATCAAAACTTGCTATTCTATGGCAAACAAGGAGCTTCCAGTGGGGCTGCACGCCCATTCCACCAGGGCAACGGCAGCTACTGCTACTGTGGGAAGAGGAGTCTCCCTCAAAGACTTCTGTCAGACAGCTATGTGGGCATCGCTGCACACGTTCAATAAACACTACTGCCTGGACAGCCAAGTCCGGAGAGACAGCTTTTTTGGCCTTTCTGTTCTCCAGGACTTTCTGGTTTCAACTTTATTACCATACCCACCTCCGGGGTTGGTATTGCTGGGGTATGTATTCTAAGATAAGGAATCTATAACTGTTTCTTTCAGATGAACAAGTTACTTACCTTCGGTAATGATAGATCTGTAAGAAACCTAGGTATAGATTCCTTATCTTCCCCCTCCCATCCCCCACCCCACCCCACCCCACCCCGCCATCCTACCCGTTCTGCGAACTGACTTCTAGGGTTAAGGACTTCCTTTCAGGGCCCTAGTTTTGTGCACCAGTGGTCAGTGTCTTGCATGGCTCTGCGCTTCTGCTGTGGAAAGTCGTGTACAGAACTGACATCAGCGCATGGAGGCGTCGTCTATGTAGCTACCGTGACGTCATCCCGGCGACAAAGACGAACGCAGAGTCCACCGACGCCACCTTTCCGGATCCAGTGTGACGTCTGGGGGTAATTCTAAGGTAAGGAATCTAAAACTAACCTAGGTTTCTTACACATATATAGTTACCGAAGGTAAGTAACTTGTTCATCAGACTGCATCAGTAAAATCTTCAGCAATACCCAAGTGCTTCGTTAGGTGACGTTATTCAGCTCGGTGGCTTCCGTGTCAGAAGTGACATGCCGTACAGGCCACACACACATGCTCTGACATTAGTTATTTTCTTTCCGTGCTAGCAGTGCAAATCCAGAGACCTATCTTGGTCATTTTCTGAGAAACTTGTTTGTCCTCTTATTGATAAAGATTGAGTTTTTTGCTCCCTGTGCGCTAGGTACATGTCCCCTGCTACTCCTTCACAGTTTAAACCTTGTGGAAACTGTCACAGACACTGTCTGCGTCTGATTCCCCACTTAGTCCGTCTCTATTGCCTTTGATTGGGGCACAACCCCAAGGCCTGAGTCAATTGCAGTTGTTGAACCCTAAGGCGATTCGTAAGTGGGCGATGAATCTTCTGGCATTGTGGCAGAAGAATGCTCTGCACTGTTCTTCGTCCTGTTAATGTGTGAGATCTCGGGCGTTCCTAGAGCTGTTCCCGCAGCCGATCATCTTTGCGCTCCAAGACTTTGTCCAAGTCAGGTAAGTCAAAGAAGCACAAAAAGAAGTCTGCAAGGCGGTTTTCGGCTTCCCTTTCCCAACCTTGTACTTTTAGATCCCACTTCTGCATTCTACCTACAAAGCCGGCATCAGGGCCCACTTCACGCTACCCTGAGTTCCCCAGGGTCGGTACACCGCTAGCTACACTTAGTTTTATCACGTCATGCATAAAAATCTTTAGGCCATCTGCTCCCTCTGGCGTGCCTTTGGGCCCCAGGGAGATAAGAAGTCATGAGGTTTGCCCTCAACACTAGCCAAACCCTTTGCCATTCTGATCTGCATGGTCCTTGACCTCCATCTGCCTGATTTTCGAGCTCAAGACCAATGTCTTGACAAAGATGCTACAAGCTGGGGCTGGCTCACCTAAGCCTTTGCTCTCCTATAATGTAGCCCTCACCTATGTGCTCTTCGGGGCCTGGACGAAACTTTGCACATTGACTCCTGTGCAACGAATGTTTGTTGGTTGCCATAGTCCCACCCCAGAAGACCCAGCATTCCTGCCCTGAGAGCCTGGTTGGGCTGACCTCAATGTCCAAAGAGGCTGGATATCTTTTGAGGAGTGCATTTTTTCTTCCACCAGCCTAGTCCTGTGGTTGATGAACACGCATGCCTCTCATGCGTTGTGGCACTCTGTTGCACAGTTCCTTTCCCTGAGGATGGTCGAGCCATCCTCAGCCAAGCCCTAGTGAACAGTCAAGGTGCAGCACTGTTTGCCATTAGGTGTTGGTTGGATACCAGAGACTCCCTAAATAGGCCATGGCTTAAATTGTGATGCTGCGCCACCACACCTGGCACCGGTCTACTGGATTCTCAGGGGAATATCCTATCGGCCCGGATTAAAATGCCTTTCAATGGCTTTCACCTATTTGGTGATAAAGCTGACACTGCTTAAATGCTTTCAGGAGAGCTTGGTCACCGTCCGGTCTCCTGGGCTTTCTCTATCTGCTCGGCCTCCACAACAGTCCCTTTGCCCCTACTGCGACCGAGATCAGGGCAGGTATGGGCGTCCGCAATACCAATAATACCCTGAACTCCAGCAGCCTAGTTAGCCCTTTCATGGACAGAGATACAGATCACAAAAACAACACACTGCTGGACTTAGAGTGCTTTCTAGTCTACCACCCCTCTAGCTGCCCCAGCCTTGAAGTGTCTCTTGTGTACCCTCCATCCAGCACAGCCATCCCATTGGCAGGAAGATATGGCACCACCAGTCCCTATGGTCTAGAATTACCTCTGACAAGTGGGTGATTTAAATTGTGCTGAAGGGGGTACGCCTTTTCATTTGTGAAAACTCCTCCACCTTTGCCACCATCCCAAGACCAGATGATAGAGGATCACCCCTTTTTGCTCCATCAGGAAGTACAGGCTCTTCTGGCCAAAGGAGGTTTTGGAGGTTGGCAGCACCAGAAGTAGGGCATATTTGTTATTCATGCTACTTTCTGATGCCCAAGAAGGACGGAGGGCTCTGCCTCATATTCAGTGTGCGCCCTCTCAACTACTTTCTGAGGAAAGAGAAATTCAGAATGCTCATGTTGGATCAGGTTCTTTCTATCCTGGATGGTAGTCTGGGCCTGCAGGATGCGTATTTCCACATCCCATCCTGCTGGCCCACAGGTGTTACCTGCGGTTTACGGTGGGCATAAGCATTTTCCATTCAACATTTTCCCTTTTAACTTAACCAGTCCCCTTTCAGTGTTAAAAAAAATGATGGCATTAGTTGCAGCGCATCAGCGGAGGTAAGGGATTCCAGTCTTCCCCCTAGCTTGACAACTGTCTGCTGGGGGCGGGTGCGCCCCAGGCGGTCGTCAACCACCTCCAGACTGCAGCAAGCCTCCTGCCATCTTTGGGGTTCACTATCAACATGCCGAAGGCACACCGGACTCCTTCCCAGACACTTTCCTTCATTGGAGTCATTCTCGATAAAGTTAGGATTGAATGTACGGCTAGATAGTCTTTACCAGAAGGAGCATTACCAAAGGTAAGTAACTTGTTCTTCTGATCCCCACTTGGCCTGACTGTGGTGCCTTGATCTGTCCCATGAATGATCGGCCTGCAGCCACTGTGCCCCGATGCAGTCCAAAACCATCCGAGAGCGGGTGGCACCACCAAAAGACCTCAAGGCAGTCGAAGTCAAGAATGAGATCCCGCCTCATCGTCGTGGTGAAAAATTTCGGAAAAGTCCAAGAATAAGAATTCATCGTTCAAGTGGGACTCCACCCCGTTGCGCCTCTCTAATTACCCAGAGAAGGCATAGGGGGTGTCATCTCACCTCCAGGACACCCTCCTGAAGCTATTCCAAAGAGCCTGTTCCTGACCCCGCCCTGCGGTAGTCAAAATTTCATGGGCCCTGGCAAACCCACAGCAGATCTTGGAGTTTCACCTGACGATTCTTCACTTATTTGTGAAGCCGGTTCCTCGGTGCTTCATCGGGACCCATGGAGCGCAGAGGGTGCCCAATTGGGCCTTAGCCATCGGAACATCGTTGGATTCATTTGGGCCCTTTGGACCTGCAACTGGGTCCGTACCAACTTTGCTACCAAATCTGTTTCCGGCACCACACTTTTGGCCAGAGCACAATCCATTGGGGCAGAGGCAGGATGACGATGACCAACTCATTGTGCTAACTGATTCGGAGACTGCACTGCTTCAACCCATCCGAGGCTGTGCTCTACGCAGCTTATTCCTCCCAATTCTGGCAATCCGTCTGATACCGATACTGTCCCACTACCACATGGGCGTTTTCTACCACATGGGAGTTTTCTTCATGATACTTTTGGCTTCGACTCTGGCAATGGGTGTTACGATGCAGGAGAAAAGATTTCTCAATCATACCAGGATGACAGTTGGTATGATTATTTTCAATAAGCTAGTGGCCTAGACATGTCTCCACATAAGGTATTTTCTCCTCCTCCAGGCCCTTCTCCTGAAAAGAGTGCATCCTTTGCAATGGTGATTTGGAGGACTGTAGAAATCTTTGGCCTCCAGCTGTCCACTCAGAGAGGTAAGGACCAACGTCCTAACTGAAGTCTTTCAACCTGCCCACTACTCCCATTTAATAAAGCGGGTCCTGAAACACTTTTAGGGGCCTGAGCCAAGCCCTGTACTGGACCTCATATCAACCAACAGGTTGCCCATCACCCTTCACCCAGGGATCCAGACTTTAACATTTAGCACCCTACTTATAATGCCTTCCCTACAGCTCCTCCTGATAGGGAGTCAACACAGATTTGCTCACATTTTAGATGCAGAATGTTCTCGTCCACCAGCTTTGCTTTGCATTTGGTGAACATCACATGTATTCTGGGTTGCTACACCCATGCCTTATGGAATTCAGTGAGGCAGACCCTTCCGGTTGTCCCTGAGGAATCGGACACATCTTTTACAAGCCATGCAGAATTGCTGTGATGCAGCAAAGTTTAATATTTGCTGTGGCCTTGATACAAATGACTCCTGAGGCATAGCCTTTGGTACCAGTGTGGCCCTTCTCAGGCACATATGAATGCAGTCCACTGGGCTTGCTACTAATGTCTATTCCAGCCCCATGGATATGCCCCTTGACCATTCCCGACTTTTCGGGGACAAGGCTGACTATGAGCTGGAGCTATTTGAAGATAATAGGGCTAGTGCACATTCCCTAGGCTTGTCACAGCAATCTGATAGAGACTACTAGCTGCAGATTCCTTCACGTAGAATTATCCCCAGGCATGAGACGGGATGTGGAAACTTTCTGCCACAGCATCCCTGCACGCCGGGGGCGGGGCGACATCAAGCGACTCCGCCCAGGTGTGGTACGTGACGTCAGCGAGGTCACATAAGACCTGCCCACGTCAGTTTTTTCCTTTTCCGCATGCAACGCCGATCCGTTCCTTGCTGCGGGCCTGTTTAGGCCCCTTTTTCTTCCATTCTCTTTTGGTTGGAACAGTGTGCGAATGCCTTCGGCCTTTAAATCTTGCACGTTTTGTGGGCGTCTTATGTTGGCGACGGACCCTCGCCTCATTTGCATGTGGTGTTTCGGGGAGGATCACAGCACCTCAGATTGTGCAGCGTGCCAAAGGTTGAAGCCGAAGTCGCGGCGGGAGCGCCAAATGAAACTTCTCTCCGCTCGTCTCTCCAGGTCGACGTCCTCCCCTTGGTCTGCTTCGCCGGACGGCTTCAGGGCCAGCCGTGGTCGTCGTCCTCGCCTTTCTCCGATGTCTCGTGAGCGTCGCTCCCTGATGGGTAAGTGTCGCAGTTCGTCCCCGGGGGCTGGTTTCCGGCCTACCGGGGGCGTGGACTCTCCCCGGGTGATGTGGCCGCACGTGTTGTCCTATCCACCGTTTCCCAGTGTTGGGACATCGAGAGTCCACATCGAGACTTACGCGGCGGCTTTGCAGGCCTCGCTAGCATCTCCGCCTCCTTCCCCTCCTGGGGCGTCGGCGGATCCCTCGCCCTGCGCAGGGCACTCCACGGCGCTGATTCAGGCTTGGAGGATGTGGTGCTGTTGGGGTGCGGCTCCTCTGGGGCACCTCCTTCAGGCCACGGCGTCTCTGCCTCGCTGCAAACTCCTGCGGGGGTCCCTGTGGTGTCGCGGGAGGTCGCCGGGGCTCGGGTCGCATCCACAAGCCCCTCTCGGTCCCTTGGCAGGGTGGTCCTGTCTAAGGCCGAGGTGATGCCGCTACGGCCACTGTCGTCCCTCCTCACAGGCGGCTGCCTCATTGGAGGGCAAGTCGGAGGTTGTATTGTCCCTAGCCGCCACAGGGGTTGCCGGGCGACCTTCGCCTCCTTCTGGGCCGCGGAGGGCTTCGGGCCCCTCCCCGTCCCGTTCCCCCACACAGGTGGTTGCCTCGACGGGGGTCAGGCCGACGCTGTCCCGGCGCCGCTCTGGGGCCGGTGCGGCTCCAGCTGTACTCCGGTCCCCGCTCCGGTCTCCAGTGCGGGGTGACTTGGAGGTCCCTTGCCCGGCGATGCCGGAAGGAGCCTGTGCCCTGCCTTATGCAGCAGACTCTACGGATCCGCGCAGGGGTCGTACCGCGGATTCGTCTTCGGACGCTCCTCCTTCTCCGGAGGCAGGCTGCATATTGGTGTCATCCTCCCCGGAGACTGGGCGCTGTGTGGTGTCCTTTTCACCGGCGTCGAAGGGTGGCTCCCCGCCCTTCCGGAGGCAGGGGTTTTCGTCGGAAGAGCGGAAAGTCCCTCATTCATTGGCTCCTCCCGACTTCCAGGTCTGGCCCTTGCCTGCCCCGCTTGGCATTGGGGACGGCCGCCTTAGTTTGCAGCCGTCGCCCACAGAGGAGCTGCTTCCTCCACCGCGGGGCCCTACGGATGCGGGTGCGGCTTTCGCTCACGCGGTGCCCACTTCTGTGGGCATCCTACGCATGGGTGACCTGGTCTTTGGGCTCTGCAGCGTCCCAGGAGTCTGCTCAGGTGGATTTGCAGCACCATGCAGTGGATGGCCGGGAGCTTGCGGTGTTTATTCTCCGCTCCGCTCTGGACGTCTCTGAGGCGCTGGGCCGTGCCATGGCTTCCTCAGTCACCCTCCGTCGCTATGCTTGGCTTCGGGACGGCGTCTTCCCCGAAAATATTCGGGCGAGGCTCATTGATCTCCCATTTGATGGCAGTCTGTTGTTCCATGCCCCGGCCGACTCTGCCATCCAGAGGCTCTTGGCAGGGCTCCGTCCTCCTCCGCCTTGTCCTCCTCCTCCTCCTCCTCCTCCGTCCCTCCTCCTCAGTGAATTCTGAGTTATGGTTGCTTCTGGGCCTTCTTAGACCGGCTGTTATGGTTGTGGAGTATGTTTTTCTGGCCGTATATGTCCTTCCTTGGGATTTTGGCATTGTTTGCTGCTGGACGGCCCTTTTGTTGTGTGTGAGTTCTGCAGGAGTTGTTGCACAGATTTGGCCCTGAGATTGGACCTTCTGCTTTGCTTGGGCTGCTGTCAAGCCTGCAGCGGGGGTGCTTTTTTCCCCGTGGTTCTTTTGTTTCTTCCTCTGCTGTTTCTTCCTCTGCTGTGGAAGTTCTTCCAAAAAGGGTTCCCATATCTTGGGACTTCACGTGCCTTATGTGGGGTAGTGGTAGCTGTCATATAGCTTGCGCTCTGCTAGAGGGTTCTGGTCGCCTTCGGGTGCCTGTTCTCCATGGCGTTTAGGTAGGTTGCTTTCGCTTCCTGAGGTCCTGTGCGTGGCCACTCATAGTGGTGTGCCCGGGCATCATCTCCTCTCCCTGCTCCTGTCATGTCATTTCAATAGGAATTTGTAGAGCGCACGTACACCGGGGAGGTTTCACAGCGCTAGTTTGGCAGAAGTCCAGGTCCCTGAGAAAGAATTAGAAAGCCAGTCGAAAGAGCCATGTTTTTAAAAGACTTCTGAAGCCAAGACGATTGGTGGAGAGACGGATTTCAGATGGCAGGGAGTTCCAAAAAGAGGGGGCCAAGGTTGAAAACCTGGCACCACCGGTGCGCTTGAGTCTAAAAGGGGGGGGTGAGAAGAAGGTTTTTGTGTGCTGAGCGGAGGTTGCGTGTGGGAGCATATTTATTAATCATATAATTAACAAATTTCGGGCTGTTACTGTTGAGTGATTTGAAAATGAGACTACCAATCTTGAAGGCACACCTCTGAGCAACCGGCAGCCAATGAAGTTGCTTCAGGAGGGGGGTAATGTGATGATGCCGAGGCAGATGAGTAATCAGACGTGCTGCCTGGTTTTGTATCAACTGCAACCGTTTTGAGAGATAAAGAGGGATGCCAAAATATAAAGAATTGGCGTAGTCGACATGTGACATCACCAAGGCAATGATCACCTGGATCCGAGCATCATGAGTAAGAAATTTGCAGATCTTCTTTACTTTCGAAGTTGAAAAAAACAGGTGGAGATCACAGAGCTGATCTGAGGCTTCAGAGTAAGATCTTGACTGATGACCACACCAAGGCTTTTAGCCGAGCTGGAGGCGACAGGAGACTGACCCAGTTCTCCGGGCCAAAAGTGGGGTCCCCAGGGATTTTTGTCAATACCTCCAGTTAGAATAAGCTCTGTTTTGTCCGGATTAAGTTTCAGGTGGTTCTCGTTCATCCATTGACTGATAAACAGCATGGTGGATTGAAAAGCATGGATCGACTCAGGGCTCGGACAAGTGGGAGAAGGTAAAGATTAAACAACAAGGGAGAGAGGGAGGAGCCCTGAGGGACTCCGCAAGAGATTTTGACGCTAGGGGCAGTGAACTGAGCAGTGCGAACTGCCTGAGAGCGATTTTCCAGAAAAGAGTTGATCCAGCTTAGGGCTGGACCCGAAATTCCAGCATCCCTGACACGGTCGACCGTGTCGAAGGCAGCGGAGAGATCGAGCAGGACGAGGGCCTGTGGAAAGCCACTATCAGCCTCACTACGGAGGGTATCCAACACAGTAAGAATAACCGCCTCAGTCGAATGTGCCGGGCAAAAGCCTCCTGTCCTGAGGTCTGGAATGATCCTGTGTTCTCCCTTGCCAGGCGGCGCCTACTCGGCCTTCCTGGGGCCTCGGGCTGTTCTTCTTGCTTCTGGCCCTGACTGCAAGCATTGTTCTGGCTGGCAGGCTGCTCTCCATCTGGAGTGGGCTCGCCTTCTTCTCCCTAGTTTCCTTGGGCTCTCTAGGCTTCTTCCTCTTCCGTCTTCCTGTCTTGGCATTCGGCGGAAGCTATGTTGCCTTGTGGGGGAATGGGGTGCTTCGGCCTCTCAGCCCTTGCCCTTGGTTCCTCTGCTGTGAGTGTACGAGCTTCTTCAGCCTTCTTTTCCTCCTACATCCCCTTGGGGTCGGTGGGGTTCTGCTTGTGGGGGTTCCCTTGGCCTGGCAGGGGCGAGGTTCTACCTGGTCCACAGATCTGGTCCTCTGTGGGGCCCTCTGTTCTGCATTGGCTGGTGGGGTCCTTTCGCAGACCCTCCTTCCCAGGGGGTATTGCTAGGGTATCTATTCTATGTGAAGGAATCTGCGGCTAGTAGTCTCTATCAAATGTACAAGTTACTTACCTTCGGAAGCGATGTATCTGGTAGAGACGATTCTAGCCGCAGATTCCTTCACGGCCCGCCCTTCCTCCCCTATTCTGCGAAGACCCTTGGGTTGGTCTTCAGTACTCGCCTCCCGGTGGGGGTCTGTGTCTCCTATGAGTGCCTTCCTTGTTCTTGACGGATGGCTCCGTCTGGGGGCGGTTCATTCCTCCCTGGGTTCTTTGGAGGATGGGGTTTCGGTGCGCCGGTGCCCTGCTGCTCTGGCTACTCCAGGTTTGGGGGGGGATTGCTTCTATCCTTATCCTCCCTCCCCTCCCCTCCCTTCCTTCCATTGCTATCCTCTGGTTTGAGGGTCCTCTGGCCATGTCTTTCACTTGTCCTTGTGGGTGGTTGTCCTCTAGGTTGGGGTGGCTTGGAAGTTTATTGTCCCTGCCTATCTTGGGACTGGTCCCATTTCTTGCTCAGGATGGTGGGGTGGGTTTCCTACGTGTGCCATGACTTTTACGTATGCTCTTGCCTCCGGGGCACAGGGATGGGAGGTTGTATGTGCTGGCAGGGTGGCTGTGCAGGTTCCTGCTTCTTCTTTCTTCTTTCCCTGCCCTTGGGTTCTGCGGTATTGGCACTACTCTGGTGGTGTTGCTTCGTCACTGTTTATTTCCAATTTTTTCTGCTCTTCGCACACTGCTCCCATGCTTCCACAGTTTATCTGGTGATTCCGCGTTGTGGTGCGGAAAAGTTATCTGAAGAAAACTGATGTGGGCGCGCCGGGGTGGGTCTTATGTGACCTCGCTGGCATCATGTATGCGGTCAACGCCTGGGCGGGGTCGCATGATGTCGCCCCGGCGCGCAGGGATGCTGTGGCACAAAAGTTTCTGGATCCAGTCTCACGCCTGGGGATAATTCTACGTGAAGGAATCTGCAGCTAGAATCGTCTCTACCAGATACATCGTTACCGAAGGTAAGTAACTCGTACTTCAGCACTCAGCCAGAGTGTCACGCAATCACTTCGGACAAGTGGGTGTTACGGATCACCTCGCAAGGTTATACATTTCCATTTTTGGGAACCCCACCGTCCTTGCCAATATCCTTAGTAGGGTTGAAGAGGACCATCTGTCCCTTTTATGTTAGGAAGTGTGCGCTCTTTTGGCCAAAGGAGCCATAGAGAGGATGCCAACGACAGATGAAGATTGTGGTTGTTATTCCTGCTACTTTCTGGTGCCAAAAAAGGATGAAGGTCTCTGCTCTGTTCCAGACCTTCTCCCTGTGAATACCTTCCTGCAGAAAGACAAATTCAGGATGCTCACCTTGGCCAAGATCTTGTCTGCCCTCAACTCTGAAGACTGGATGGTAGCATTAGACCTGCAGCATGCTTTTTTTCACATCCCGACCCGCAGCCCTACAGGTGCCATCCACTATTCACACTGGGCCAGGCACATTTTTAGTTTGCTGTGCTCCCGTTTGACCACACCAGTGCCTAGTGGTGGTGTTTTCAGCTTATTTTTTAAGGTCTAGTCAGTCTTTCCCTACCTCAACAACTGGCTGTTGAAGTTGTGCTCGAACCCAGCAGACTCCACTCACTTCTAGACTACAGTGGTCCTCCTAACATCATTGGGGTTCACTGTAAACATGCCAAAGTCACACCTGACTCAAATGCCCCATTTCATCTGAGCCATTCTGGACGTGGTACAGTTTTGCTCCTATCCCCTGAAGAGGAGAGTCCAGGACATTCGGGCTATGATCTAGATGCTTATGCCTGTGTCCTGGATTTCACTGAGGATGACTTTAAGGCTGCTGTGACTGATGGCCTCCTGCATTCTGCCGGGCAATCTTGCCAGGTGGTAAATGAGGGCTCTGCAGTAGGATCTGAAGTCCCAATGGCAAAAGCACCAGGGGGACCTTTCTGACCAAGCCCATATTTCAGAGGAGACTACAAAGGATCTGCAGAGACTACCTATCCCCCCCCCCCCAGCCCCCTCCTGAGCTGCCAATGGTGACTGGTGCATTGCTTCTGGGTTGAGACGACCATCTACGAGAGATTGGGATTAGAGGCCTCTGGTCTTTGGTGGAGGATCGACTCCACATCAACAAGTTGGAGTTAAGCCATAGGTTTAGCATTGAAAGCCTTTCTTCCATCCATCAAAACAAGCTGGTTCATGTGTTTAGACAACTCCACTGCCTTGTGGTACTGCATCAAGCAAGACAGGGTGGGGTTGTGAATCCTGTGCCTGGAGGCCCTGCACCTCAGGACATGGCTGAAACGCTAGGGAATTTTCCCGATCGAGCATCACCAGATGGAATATCTGAACGACAGGACTGATGAACACAGCCGTTGACGCCTGGTGGATTACAAATGGTGATTGCACCCAGAGGTGGCGCACAGTCTGTTCCATGAATGGGGAAGGTCCTTGGCTTGGTGTGTTCATCACACCGCTAGGAACACGCAATCTTAGAATTTATGCAGGTTGGAGTTTCCAAAGTGGCTCTCACTTGAAGACTCCTTTCCCTTTGAGTAGAACTTGAGTAGCGTTCCTGTCCATGCCACTCTTTCCCCGAGTTTTGAAGAACATCAAGAACAACCTGGCCCAAGTCATCCTTGTAGATCTCGATTAGGCATGGCGATAACTGTAGCCAGAGCTCCTGGGTATGAACATCTGTTCCTTGATCAGACTTCCCTTTCGGACGGATCCCGTCGGAGCAGCAGGGCAGGGTCCTGCACCTGAATGTGCACACACACCACCTCCATTCTTGGACATTGAGCGGCGACAATTGAACACTTTTAACCTCCCTCCAGAGGTCCTGGATATCATCCTTGCAGCCAGATCTCCCTCTGCCAAATCTGTTAACGCCTGCAGTTAGAACACGTTTGTGGCCCGGTGGGCAATCGGGCAGGATGACCCATTTCAAACCAAACTGTCCGAGATATCTGAAAGAGACACGTTAGTGATAGATTCCTTACCTTACAATATCCCCAGGCGTCAGACTGGATCCGGAAAGTTTTGCTTAGCAGTACCCCTGCGCGTCAGTAGGTGGCGTCATGCGGCTCTGCGTCCGTCACTGGCGTCATAAGCACCGAGACGACGCCAAGGAGAGTACTTGGGCGCCACCCATTCGCGCTGACGTCAGTTCTTTCTTTTTCCGCGCCAGCAAGCGCAGATCCGGATTGAGCACGTACCTTAGTCACTTTCTTGACTATTATTTTGAGACTTTTTGTCTCCTCTCTTTTCTCCTGGTGCACATAGGGATGCCCGGCTTTAAGTCCTGTGGGGCGGACGCGGGGGACAGGGGCTTCGCCCCGGTGACTCCTCTGGAGCCTGGGAGTCCCGCGGCCTACCCGCCATACCCGGATCAGTCGATGGCCCTTCCTTCAGGAGGAGGGGCCATCCTTGGCGGTGTAGTCTGTGGATGGGTCGCTGTTGCTCCCCTGTTCCGGGCTTGTGGCCCTTCCCTTTGTAGTTGTGGCTACAGGCTCTCTTTCTGTCATGGCGCTTTCACATGCTTGTGCCTCCAGGATGGCGCTCGCCTTGGTTTGTGAGGTGGTTCCAAGTAGTGGTGCTTTGCCCTTTTCTTGCGATGGCTTCGCTGCTCTGGCCTTCTGTTGCTTTACTGCCACCTGCTGCTTTTGCCTTGGCTTGCACGGTTGTTCCTCAGGGTGGTGCTCTGCTCTTTTCCTGCTCTGGCCTGCTGTTGTCGCCTTCTGGTGCCTTAGTGCCACCTGGTGATGTTTCTTACCTTTTGTTTCTCTCTATTTTTGTTTCTCTGGTTTTTTCGCACACTGTTCCCATGCTCTCCTCAGTTTTGTTGTGATGGCTCCGCGTTGTGACACGGAAAAGTTCTCCAAAACAAACTGACGCGCAGAGATGCTCAGCAAGAAAACTTTCCGGGTCCAGTCTCGCGCCTGGGGATAATTCTACATTAAGGAATTTGCGGCTAGAATCGTCTCTACCAGATACATCGTTACCGAAGGTAAGTAACTTGTACACCTGTAAGAGACATTAGTTGGTGATAGATTCCTTACCGCCCGCCCATCCTCCCCTTTCTGCGAACTGTTCTCTAGGGTTCAGGTCATCCCTTTCAGGGCCCTAGTTCTATTGCACCAGTAGTCGGTCTCTGGCATGGCTCTGCGCTCCTGGCGCGGAAAAGTTGTGTACAGAACTGACAGCGTGCGTGGGTGCATCTAAGTAGCTCCGACGACGTCATCTCGGCGGCTACGACGCCAGCGGCGTACGCGGAGCCGTACAACGACGCCTACCGACACGCAGGGGTACTGCTGACGAAAACCTTCCGGATCCAGTCTGATGCCTGGGGATATTCTAAGGTAAGGAATCTATCACTAACTAATGTCTCTTACAGATATATAGTTACACAAGTAAGTAACTTGTGCTTTAAGACCACTCTATAAATAGTGCATTTCGGAATGCGTTTTCATATGAAGCCTTCTAAATAAAATGTTGGAGTGTAGCTGTTTTGTTTTCCCATTTGGTTTCCTTCAGTTGGAAAGACCAGAAAGGTTTCTGCTTTCTAAATATTTAATGTTACTTAAATGGGAATAGTAATAAAATGAAGGCTTGTTTATATGTTGTTAATACCATCCGGTACATCTAGAAGTACTTATAAATTAAGGCATTATGCCTCAATCTACATTTACCATTTGTTCTCTCATTAGAGCTTCATGAATTAAGTACATTTTCTTTAGTTAACTTGGGGCACCTGTTACTCTGGTCTGAGTGATTGCCTGCACTAATTGTTGATCTTTTTCTTCCCTTTTTTCTGTGACCTGCTCACGTTCTTGCTTAGCAAATGGAAATTCTTGCAGTAAGTGATGGCTCTTGATTTACAGAATGCATACTTGTGTTGCATCAAAACTGATCTTCATCCATCTTTCATTCCTTCTTTAACATAGCTTTGTCTAATCTTAGACCGCTCTGAAGGGAGTGATTGCTATCAATACATTACCTTAACCCATAAACTGGCCTACCTGAATCCTGTAACTCTTAACCACTGGTGGTCATAGATTATTATGGAACATTTTCAAGATTTCACTGTTTTGCTTGGCAAAATGTCCATAGTCCATGTTCAGGATGTTGTGTGTACTTGTGTTAAATAATATTAACTTTCTACAAGAAATTAACAGGTTTGTAGTAAAGCAGATTATACTTCCCCAATTCTTTAGTGCACTTCTGCCTTCTTTATCACAGTTAGAAAATAACTGACACCAGTATATGTAGTATAATAGAACAGTGAGAAAATGTATATGTTAATGTAAGTTATTTTTTTCTTTTTTAATTTAAAGATAGCATTAGGAAACACAGCGAGGAATAGTCTCTCCTTCCTTGTATTTTCTAATACTAGGTTACTATGTGTTTTATGTTCCCTTTTTTAAAGAGAATGTTAATAATTTGCCAGATAGTACAACATTTTCCAGTTTCTGCTCACTTTTGAATATCCCAGGCTCCAAACTGCATCTGTAAACATCTGACATAGCTATTCAGCACAGTAGGCAGCACTGGCTCAGAACAGACACTGGAAATGGGGTCGTGGTGATGTTACTGGAGCCTTATAGCAGCCCCGAGGCAGCTGATGTCCGTTCTGGTTTTCAACACCTTTCAACGTGGTTCCAGATCTTCTCATCTCCAAGGTGAATACATAATTTGTGTTGCACTGCTAGGCACATGGTTTCATCAAAGAAGTCCAGTATCTGATTGAGACTACTAGCCACAGATTCCTTCACGTAGAATTATCCCCAAGCGTGAGACTGGATCCGGAAACTTTTTTGCCACAACAATCCTGCGCGCCGGGGCGACGTCAAGCGACTCCGCCCAGGTGTGGTACGTGACGTCAGCGAGGTCACATAAGACCTGACCCGCCTACGTCAGTTTTTTCCTTTTCCGTGTGCAACGCGGATCCAATCATTGCTTTCCTTTGGTGGAACAGTGTGCGAATGCCTTCGGGCTTCAAAACTTGCACGTTTTGTGGGCGTCTTATGTCGGCGACGGACCCTCACCTCATTTGTATGTGGTGTTTGGGGGTGGATCACGGCACCACAGATTGTGCGGCGTGCCACCAGTTGAAGCCGAAGACGCTGCGGGAGCGCCGGATGAAACTTCTCTCGGCGCGTCTCTCCAGGTCGACGTCCTCCCCTCGGTCTGCTTCGGCGGACGGCTTCAGATACGGCCGTGGTCGTCGTCCTCGCCCTTCTCTGATGTCACTCCCCGGTGCGTAAGTGTTGCAGTTTGTCCCCGGGGGGTGGTTTCCGGCCTACCGGGGGCGTGGACTCTCCCCGGGTGATGCGGCCCCGCGTGTCGTCCTATCCACCGTTTCCCGGTGTTGGGGCGTTGAGAGTCCAAATGGAGACATACGCGGCGGCTTTGCAGGCCTCGCTGGCGTCGTCTCCTCCTTCCCCTCCAGGGGCGTCTTCAGATCCCTCGCCCTACGCAGGGCCCTCCGCGGCACAGCTGGTGGCTCCGGCCCTGGCGCCGACTGGTTCGGATCCAGGCTTGGAGGATGTTGTGCTGTTGGGGTGCGGCTCCTCTGGGGCACCTCCTTCAGGCCACAGCGTCTGTGCCTCTCTGCAAACTCCGACGGGGTCCCTGTGGTGTCGCGGGAGGTCGCCGGGGCTCGGGTCGCATCCCCGAGCCCCTCTCGGTCCTTTGACAAGGTGGTCCTGTCTAAGGCCAAGGTGACGCCGCTACGGTGCCGGCAGCTTCAGGACCGTGCGGAGCCACAGGGGTCGGTGGACCCCTCGTCCCTCTCCGGGCCCCTCTCATCCCTTCCCACAGGCGGCTGCCTCGTCGGAGGGCGAGTCGGAGGTTGAATCATCCCCGGCGCCGCCACCTGGGTTGCCAGGCGATCTTCGCCTCATTCTGGGCCGCGGCTGGCGATGGGCTTCGTGCCACTCCCCAGGCCCGTCTCGTTCCCCCACGCATGGGGCTGCCTCGGCGGGGTTCAGGTCGGCATCATTCCGGCGCTTCCCCGGAGCCTGTGCGGCTCCAGCTCTACTCCGGTCTCGGCTCCGGTCTCTGGTGCGGGGTGACTTGGAGGTACCTTGTCCAGTGACGCCGGATGGTGCCGACGTCCTGCCTCAAGCAGCGGACTCTACGGCTCCGCGCAGGAGTCGTACCGCAGATTCGTCTTCGGACGCTCCTTCTCCGGAGGCAGGCTGTATATTGGTGTCGTCCTCCCCAGAGACTGGTCACCATGTGGTGTCTTTCTCACCGGCATCGAAGGGTGGCTCCCCACCCTTCCTGAGGCAGAGGTGTTCATCGTAAGAGCGGCAGGTCCCTCATTCTTCGGCTCCTTCTGACTTCCAGGTCTGGCCCTTGCCCGTCCCGCTTGGCCTCGGGGACGGTCAACTTTGTTTGCAGCCGTCGCCCACGGAGGAGCTGCTTTCTCCACCACAGGGCCCTACGGAGGTGGGTGCGGCCTTCGCTCACGCGGTGTCCACGGCTGTGGGCATCCTGCGCATGGGTGGCACGGTGGCTCACTTTCTGGCGGACCATCTATTGGAGGTCCTCCACCAGGGCTCTGGTGGGAGGGAAGTCTTACTTCCCTTTGAAGGTTCGCTCCTTTCTTCCTTGACGGGGGCTTGGAGGCGTCCTGCCTCAGGGGACCCGGTGCCTCAGCATCTCCTGCACCGGCACCTCCCGGCGCCGCGTGACCCAGCGTGTCTTTCCCTTCACCCCTCAGCCGCCAGCCCCCTTTTGTGGACTGCTTTCCCTCCCGAGAGGCCTGCTGGCTGGACTCTTGGGGGCGCAACATGTTCGCCTCGACCAGCGTGGCCCTGCCTCAGCATCTTCTGCACCGGCACCGCGTGACCCGGCGTGTCTTTCCCTTCACCCCTAAGCCGCCAGCCCCCTTTTGTGGACTGCTTTTCCCTCCCTGCCGCCACTGTTGACTCCGCCGTCCCGAGAGACCCGCTGGCTGGACTCTTGGGAGCGCAACATGTTCGCCTCGACCAGCCCTGCGGGCCCTTAACACCTTGTGTGTGCTGGCTAATGCCTCCTCCTGTTTGTGGGACTCGGCTGAGTCTCTGGGATAGGCAGCATCCTAGGAGTCTGGTCAGGTAGACTTACAGCATCATGCATTGGATGGCCGGGAGCTTGCGGAGTTTGTCTGCTCCGCTCTGGACAGCTCAGAGGTGCTGGGCCGGGCCATGGCTTCCTCAGTCGCTCTCCGTCGCCATGCTTGGCTTCGGGACGGAGTATTCCCTGAGAATATTCGGGAGCAACTCATCGACCTTCTGTTTGATGGCAGCCTGTTGTTCCATGCCCCGGCGGACTCCGCCATCCAAAGGCTCTTGGCGGGGCTCCGTTCACCTCCTCCGCCTTATCCTCCTCCTCCTCCTCCTCCTCCTCCGTCCCCTCCTCAGTGACTTCTGAGTTGGGTTGATTCTGGGCCGCCTTAGGCCGGTTGTTCTGGCTGTGGAGTGTGTTTTCTGGCCGTTTACGTCCTTCCTTGGGACTTTGGCATTGTTGGCTGCTGGACGGCCCTTGTGTTGATTGTGTGTGGTTCTGCAAGAGTTGTTGCGCCCTGAGATTGGGCCTTCTGCTTTGTTTGGGCTGCTTATCACGCCTTCAGCGGGGGTGTTTTTTTCCCCGTGGTCCTTTTGTTTTTCCTCTGCTGCGGCAGTTCTTCCAAAGAGGGTTCCCATATCTTGGGACTTAACGTACCCTATGTGGGGTAGTGGTAGCTGTCATATAGCTTGCGCTCTGCTAGAGGGTTCTGGTTGCCTTCGGGTGCCTGTTCTCCATGGCGTTTAGGTAGGTTGCTTTTGCTTCCTGAGGTCCTGTGCGCGGCCACTCATAGTGGTGTGCCCGGGCATCTCCGCCTCTCCCTGCTCCTGTCCTGAGGTCTGGAATGATCCTGTGTTTTCCCTTGCAAGGCGTCGCCTACTCGGCCTTCCTGGGGCCTCGGGCTGTTCTTCTTGCTTCTGGCGGCTTTGACTGCCGGCGCTGTTCTGGCTGGCAGGCTGCTCTCCATCTGGAGTGGGTTCGCCTTCTTTTCCCTCGTTTCCTTATGCCCTTTAGGCTGCTTCTTCTTCTTTCGCTTTTCCTGTCTTGGCATTGGGCGGAAGCTATGTTGCCTTGTGGGGGAGTGGGGTGCTTCGGCCTCTCCGTCCTTGCCCTTGGTTCCTCTGTTGTGAGGGTATGAGCCTCTTCAGCCTTCTTTCCCTCCTACATCCCCTTGGGGTCGGTGAGGTTCTGCTTGTGGGGGTTCCCTTGTCCTGGCAGGGGCGAGGTTCTACCTGGTCCACAGATCTGGTCCCCTGTGGGGCCCTCTGTTCTGCATTGGCTGGTGGGGTTCTTTTGCAGACCCTCCTTCCCAGGGGGTATGGCTATGGTATCTATTCTACTTGAAGGAATCTGTGGCTAGTAGTCTCTATCAGATATACGAGTTACTTACCTTCGGTAACGATGTATCTGGTAGAGACGATTCTAGCCGCAGATTCCTTCACGGCCCGCCCTTCCTCCTCTATTCTGCGATGACCCTTGGGTTGGTCTTCGGTACTCGCCTCCCGGTGGGCGGCTGTGTCTCCTGTGAGTGCCTTCCTTGTTCTTGACGGGTGGCTCCGTTTGGGGGCGGTTCATTCCTCCTTTGGAGGATGGGGTTCCGATGCTCCGGTGCCCTGCTGCTCTGGCTACTCCAGGTTTGGGGGGGATGGCTTTCTATCCCTGTCCTCCTTCCCCTCCCTTCCTTCCATTGCTATCCTCTGATTAAGAGTCATCTGGCCTTGTCTTGCCCTTGTCCCTTGTGGGTGGTTGCCCTCTAGGTTGGAGTGACTTGGAGGTTTGTTGTCCCTGTCTGCCTTGGGACTGGTCCCATTCCTTGCTCAGGATGGGGGGGGGGGGGGGGGGGGTGGTTAACTACGTGTACCATGACTTTTACGCATGTTCTTTGCCTCCGGGGCACAGGGATAGGAGGTTGTCTATGTGCTGGCATGGTGACTGCGCAGGTTTCTGCTTCTTCTTTCTTCTTTCCCTGCCCTTGGGTTCTGCGGTGTTGGCACTACTCTGGTGGTGTTGTTAGTCACCGTTTCTTTCCAATTTTTCTGCTCTTCGCACACTGTTCCCATGCTTCCACAGTTTTTTATCTGGTGGTTCTGCGTTGTGGTGCAGAAAAGTTCTCTGAAGAAAACTGACGTAGGCGCGCCGGGGCGGGTCTTATGTGATCTCACTGACATCACATACGTGGACGACGCCTGGGCGGAGTCGCGTGATGTCGCCCCGGCGCGCAGGGATGCTGTGGCAAAAAAGTTTACGGATCCAGTCTCACGCCTGGGGATAATTCTACGTGAAGGAATCTGCGGCTAGAATCGTCTCTACCAGATACATCATTACCGAAGGTAAGTAACTCGTACATTAAGCCTTGCTGCTGGTGTAATGGGCAAATGTCTACCACAGAACCACACAATGACTGTTTATGGTGTCTCAGTTCGTGCCACAATCCATCATATCAGCATGAACCCTAGGGCCATCAAAGAGCAGGAGGCCTACCTTTTCAAGGCACTAAAGATGATTATGGACTCTAGGTCGTAAACGAGAATGAGCTCTTGGTCACCTTCTTGTTATTCTCCATCATCCATGTCTGTGAAGGAAATGAGGAAACATTGTAAGAAGAAAAAGTTTTCCTCTCCACCCATGAGGTTAAAGTCCAAGGGTGTGTCCTCACTCTCTGTCCCCTCCTTTACAGAGCTGGAATTAGTTGCCTTGTCCACTCATGCTTCTCCAGTGCCACTAGACCGGGCTTCAACGCCTCCACCTGTCCCTCCAGCACAGATACCAGTGCTGGCATACCAGGAAATCTGAAAGAAACAATTATAGATTCCTTACCTTAGAATTACTACCAGGCGTCAGAGTGGAACCAGAGAATTTTTTCGACAGTAGTACCCCTGTGTATCGAACGGTGGCGTCTGTCGGCTCCACGCTCATCGTTGTGGTCGCTGAGACGTCGCAGTAGCTACTTAGACGCCACCCTCGTGAACGCTAGTTCTTTCTTTTCCACGCCAGCCAGTGAAGATCTGAAAAGAGCGGTACCTCCAATCACTTTTTGACTGACTTTTCGCTGACTTTAGTCGACACAGTTTTCGAGTCTTTGACTCCTGGTACACATCAGGGATGCCTGGCTTCACGGCTTGCGGTCCCTGTAGCGGACTGATGTCAGTGACGGATCCGCACCGCGTGTGTCTGTTTTGCTTGGAGGAGCGCGACCATGACCCAAGTCATGCTCCGACTGCCGGACCATGAATCCAAAGTCTTTGCGGGAGTAGTCCCGAAAGCTTCTAGAGGCCCGGCAGTTGGCTCCGCGCCGTTGAGGTCGCGTGGGATGTCGAGGGACCGGTCACGGAGTCATCATAATCATTCTTCTTCCAAGTCTTCACCCTCTGGATCAGGTAAGTCGAAGCACAAGAAGAAGTCGAATAAGCATCATCGCTCTTCGACTTCTCCTCGTCCGTCGGCCGATGTGACGAGGGTTGCGGGTGGTGCCCCTTCCGTGGCTCCTCGTGTGGAGCCCGAAGGGTCAACTTTGGGTTTCCCTCCCTTCCCGGGACCCAAAGCAACCCCTGCCCATCTTCGCCAATTTTACGAAGCGATGCATGCCATCTTTGGGCAGCCCGACTCTGCCGGCGTGCCTTTGGGCCCCGTGGACTCTGCTAGGGGCCCTGGGCCTTGGGCAGCTCCGGCACTGCAGGTTCCCCTCAGATTCAAGCCTGTATCCAGATCGGCGCCAGTCGACCTCATTACACCTCCCCCGGCGTCGATTCCACCGGTACCACGTCCGCAGCCGGTTGTGTCCCCAGCCGGCATCGACCCCGGCCTCCATCCGGATGTAGACATGGAGCTGGATCCGGCGCCGACGGGTACTTTTGAGCCCTTGTTCTACCCTGGCTCTTTTAGACCAGATTGGCAGCCAGAGGAGGGTGAGGAGGACTGGGAGGTTCTGGAGACCCTTTAACTAACCGGTTGGGCTATAAAGCGGACTGGAGAGAGGAACTTTGGGAAGCCAGCGGTCTGGATACCTCACCAGACCTTGGCATGTTGTCTCCTCCTACTGTGGCTATGGAGAAGGGAGCGTCTTACGCAGTGGTGTTGCGTAGGGTGCCAAGGCTCCCAGCCTCAATCTACCAATGGTGGCAGTCGGGACCAAACTTCTCACAGAGGTGCTTCAACCGGCAGCGGGCTCTTCGGAGCCCCTGCTGCCGTTTAATGAAGCCCTAACGGACATCCTTTTGGGCACCTGGTCCAGGCCCAACACAGGGGCTCCTGTGGTTAGGTTGATTGCCCGACGCCACCACCCAGCTCCGGGCGACCTCACTTTCCTCTCCCAACACCCACCCCTGAGAGCTTGGTGGTCCAAGCCTTTACTTCAAAGGCGCATTCCCTAACGCACCACCAAGAAGTTGGACCATCTTGGGAAGATGTTTTCTTCCTGCAGCTTGGGATTGCGGTCTGTAAACACTGCATGTCTGTTGGGCTGTTACACCCACTCCGTGTGGTATACAGTGGCGCAAGTGCTGCCCCAGGGCCCGGAGGAGGCCCGGTCCGTACTCTCCCGTGCTGTTGCCGAAGGGAGAGACGCATCAAAGTTCACCATCCTCTGTGGGCTGGATACCTCCGACTCACTAGGCAGGACGATTTCCACGTTGGTAGTCCTTCGACACTACGCCTGTTTGAGGTTGCCTGGTTTTTCAGGGGATGTCCAATCCACTCTAATGGACATGGCCTTTGATGGCCGTTGCCTATTCAGCGACTAGGCAGACAACATGCTAGAGCACTTTAAGGACTCTCGGGCTACGGCCAAGTCCTTGGGCCTTTCCACCACCCACCCTGCGCAGTCTGCTTCTCACCTCTTTCGTGGCTATGGAAGGGGTGCCCCGCCATGTCCTGCCCAGAGCCACAGGCCAGCGCAAGCTGATCTGAAAGAGACACGTTAGTGATAGATTCCTTACCTTAGAATAATTACCAGGCGTCAGACTGGATCCGGAAAGTTTTTTCGCTAGCAGTACCTCTGTGCATCAGTAGGTGGCGTCGTATGCGCCGAGATGACGTCACGGAGACTACTTAGGCGCTACCCATGCGCGATGACATCAGTTCTTCCTTTTTCCGCGCCAGTAAGCGCAGATCCGGTTAGAGCACGTTCCTCAGTCACTTTTTGACTATGTTTTGTCTCCCGTCAGTTGTCTACTCTGGTGCATGTAGGGATGCCTGGTTTTTAAGTCTTGTGGGTTCTGCCGTCGCAATATCTCGGTGGCGGACCCCCACGACGTCTGTCTCTACTGCCTGGAGAGCGACCACGACTCCCGGGGCTGCATGGACTGTTTGGCCTTGCGGAAGCGGGGCTGGAAACTATTTGAGGTTCGGCACTCATCACCGCGCCGTTCGCGGTCCACGGGCCACTCCAGGGAACGCTCGCGGGGCCACCATCATCGCTCCTCGGGCTCCAAGTCTTCACACTCGGATTCGGGTAAGAGACGACACAAAAAGAATTCAAAGACGCGTTGTCGCTCGCCGATGTCCCCCCCGTCGATCTCCGGATGCGGACGAGGGGGACTGGGGTTCTGCTCCGGCCCCGGCGCCACAGGATCCTGCGCCGCTGGCTCCGGCAACGGCGCCCCCCTCTGCTCCGCCTCCGGTGCCGCAGTGGGTACCATTTGTCCCGCCCCTGCCCCAGTTCTCGGACACTTTTGTCCCTACCTGGGAACCGCACTGGGACACGGCGCCGGTTCGGCCCCGTCCGGTGCTGTTCTTGGCACCGTTTGTTCCTTCCCCGGTCCGTGCCCTGCCGCCGCAGCCTGTCCCGCATGCGGCGGAGGTGGAGGATGACTGGGAGGGTTCGAGGACCCACTTGCTTGCCAGTGTGACTCCGAGCAGGATTGGGCGGACGAGTTGGAGGAGGTCGGCGGCCTCGATCTCTCCTCTGACCCGGGGTTTGCCTCTCCTCCGCCTACCATGGAGGAGGGCGCCTCGTAAACAATGGTGCTTCTTCAGGCCACTGAGGTGCTCCACCTTGATCTACCTACGGTGGCCCTTAAAACTAATCTCCTCACTGAGGTGCTCCAGACGGCGTCCTCTTCGTCGGAGCCCCTGCTGCCATTTAACGACGCCCTTACTGACGTCTTTCTGGGCACTTGATCGCGGCCAGCCACAGGGTCCCCGGTGGATAAGAATGTCATCAGGCGTCATCGCCTGGCGCCGGGTGACCCTGCCTTTCTGACCACTCATCCTACGCCCGAGAGTTTGGTCATCCAAGCTTCGACGTCCCAGAGTGCCTTTCCCGCGGCTCTGCCGGATAAGGACTCTTAAGAAGCTGGAGCAGTTCGGCAAACAGTTGTTCTCTTCGGCCAGCTTAGGGCTGAGATCAGTGAACACCGCCTGCCTCTTTGGCCGCTATTCCCACGCAGTATGGGATGCTGTTGCATAGGTGTTGCCTCAGTGTCCTGAGGAGGCCCAGGCTGTGCTGTCTGGACACCGCGGACTCACTAGGTAGAGCCATTTCTACGACTGTGGCGCTTCATCGCCACGCCTTGTTGCGGTCTTCCGGGTTCTAGCCAGATGTACAAAGCTCGCTCATGGACGTGCCCTTTGATGGCACACGCCTGTTTGGTGATAAGGCCGACAGTGCGCTGGAGCATTTTAAGGACTCTAGGGCTACGGCCAAGTCCTTAGGTCTTTCAACGAAAAGCCCAGCCACTCCTGGTTTTCGTTCCTTTCGTGGCAACGGCAGTGGCGCCCAGGATCCTTCAGCAAGACTGTGCAGAACCAACCGCAGCGCGTCCGCGGCTTTCGCAGTGGCGGGTCTGGGAATCGGCATGGGGGTCAGTCTACCTCCTCCCCGCTGCTTCTGCCTCCAAACCTTCCTAATCCGAGCTTTGTGGAGCACCCCACCCAGTGGGTGGCAGGATCCGCCATCACCTCCCCACTAGCACACTATCACATAGAACACGTAGGCGCTGCAGATCATCTGCAAGGGTTACTCCTTTCCCTTTCAGTTCACCCCTCCAGCCATGCCACCTTAGTTTCACCGCATCTCGGGGGCACACTTGGCGACTCTCCAGCAGGAAGTTACCACCCTCTTGGCCAAGGGGGCCATTGAGTGCATTCTGGGGCCGGAAGTAGGGAGTGGTTGTTATTCCCACTACTTTCTGGTCCCCAAGAAGGACAAAGGGCGTCTGCGTCCCATCTTGGACCTCAAACGTCAACTGCTTCCTCCGGAAGGAGAAGTTCAAAATGCTGACTCTGGCTCAGGTCTAAGCTGCCCTCGACCCTGGAGACTGGATGGTAGCGTTGGACTTGCAGGATTCATATTTACACATCCCCGTCCTGCCGGCCCACCGGCGTTACCTGCGGTTCACGGTAGGCCACGAGCATTTTCAATTTGCCGTGCTCCCCTTCGGCCTTACCAGCGCCCCTCTTGTGTTCACGAAAGTGTTGGCGGTGGGCGCAGATCAGGGGTTTCAGTCTTCCCCTATCTCGACGACTGGCTGTTGAAGGTGGGCTCACCCCAGGCAGTCGTCTCCCACCTCCAGACTATGGCCGACCTCCTGCATTCGCTGGGGCTCCCCATCAATGTGCCGAAGTCACACCTGATTCCCTCTCAAAAGCTCCTCTTCATCTGAGCGGTTCTGGACACGGTGAGGTTTCGGGTCTATCCTCCCGGACAGCGAGTCCGGGATATTCAAGCTATGACTCCGATCTTTCAGCCTCTTTTGGTCAGAATGTCTCTGAGGCTGCTGGGCCTCATGGTCTCCTACATCCTGCTGGTCGATCATGTCAGGTGGCATAAGCGGGCTCTGCAGTGAGACCTGAAATGTCAGTGGGCGCAGCATCAGTGGAGTCTGTCCGATTGCGTCCAGATCTCGGAGGGCACTGCACGACAACTGCAGTGGTGGCTCACGAACCAGGATTGGGTCAATGGCAGATCCCTCTCCCTTCCCCAACCAGACCACACTGTGGTGACGGACGCGTCCCTTCTCGGATGGGGTGGCCACATGGGAGAGGCGGAGATTAGAGGCCTCTCGTCTCCGGCGGAGTCCGGGCTCCACATCAACCTTCTGGAGCGGCGGCGATTCGTCTTGCACTCAAAGCATTCCTTCCCTCTGTCCAGGGAAGAGTAGTGCAGGTGTTCACGGACAACACCACCGCCATGTGGTACTGCAACAAACAAGGCGGGGTGGAGTCGTAGACCCTATGTCAAGAGGTTCTTCGCCTCTGGACATGGCTGGAACGTCAGGGCATTTCCCTGGTGGTTCAACACTTGGCAGGTTCTCTGAACGCCAGGGCAGACTAACTCAGCCGCAGGTGCATGATGGATCACGAATGGCGTCTTCACTCGGAGGTGGTGCAAGGTCTCTTTCAACAGTGGGGAATATCCTTGGTTAGATCTATTCGCCACCGAAGAGAACAGGCAATGTCAACAATTCTACGCGTTGGAATTTCCAAGGCGACACTCGCTAGGCGATGCTTTTCGTCGCGAGTGGAGTTGCGGTCTGTCGTATGCCTTACCGCCTATACCACTTCTGCCCAGAGTGCTGAATAAGATCCGGCACGACCGGGCCCAAGTCATTCTTGTGGCTCCGGATTGGGCACGAAGAGTCTGGTATCCCGAGCTGCTGAACATGGCCATTGATCCTCCTATCAGACTGCCTCTTTGGGAGGATCTTCTGTCGCAGCAGCAGGGGACGGTCCTCCACCCGAACCTGCCTGGCCTCCACCTCAGTGGAGATTGAGCGGCGGCAGTTGACGTCTTTTGACCTGCCTACCGAAGTCTGTGATGCTATCTTGGCAGCCAGGCGTTCCTCCACTAAGACGGTATACGCCTGCCGGTGGAACAAGTTTGTGGCATGGTGCACAGCAAAGGCAGTGGATCCCCTTTCTGCCCCTCTTTCTGAAGTTCTCTTGTTTCTTCTTTCTCTAGCCCAGCAGAGCTCTGCTCTGGGCAGTATCAAGGGCTATTTGTCTGCCATCTCTGCCTTCCTTCGGCTTCCAGATCAGTCTTCCCTTTTCAAGTCACTGGTTGTAAGTCGCTTCTTGAAAGACATAACTCATCTCTTTCCTCCTATTCCTCTCGTTATGCCTCAGTGGGACTTGAATCTGGTTTTAACTTATTTAATGTGCGCTCCCTTTGAGCCGCTTCACAGCTGTCTTTTAAGGCTCTTGACTCTCAAACCTGCGTTCCTGGTGGCCATCACCTCTGCCAGACGAGTGAGTGAGCTCCAGGTGCTTTCTTCTAAGCCTCCTTTTCTCTCTATGCATCCGGACAAAGTTGTCCTTAGGACTCATCCGTCCTTCCTGCCCAAGGTTGTCACTTTGCCCACCTACTTTCCGCCTCCGCATCCTTCGAAAGAGGAAGAGAGGCTCCACCGTCTGGACCCAAAAAGTGCGCTCTCCTTCTATCTGATTCGCACAAAACAGTTGCGGGTGGATGACCAACTCTTTGTTGGATACGTGGGTGCCAAGAAAGGTCGGGCTGTACACAAACGAACCTTTTCTCAATGGGTTGTTTTGTGTATAAAAGCATGCTATTCTTTGGCTAAAAAGGAGCCTCCAGTGGGGCTACGCGCCCATTCCACCAGGGCGACGGCAGCCACTCCTGCCTTGGGAAGAGGAGTTCCTCTACATGACATCTGTCAGGCAGCTACGTGGGCATCACTGCACATGTTTACGAAACACTACTGTCTGGACAGCCAAGTCCAGAGAGACGGCTTCTTTGGCCGTTCTGTTCTCCAGGATTTTCTGGTGTGATCTTGGTTCACAGACCCACCACCGGGGTTGGTATTGCTGGGGTATCTATTGTAAAGTAAGGAATCTATAACTAACGTGTTTCTTTCAGATGAACAAGTTACTTACCTTCGGTAACGATCTATCTGTAAGAAACATTAGTTAGGTATAGATTCCTTACCGCTCCACCCATCCTCCCTGTTCTGCAAACTGATTTCTTGGGTTAAGGATATCCTTTCATGGCCCTAGTTTTGTGCACCGGTGGTCAGTGTCTTGCATGGCTCTGAGTTTCTGGCGCGGAAGTCGTGTAGACAACTGACGTCAGCGTGCGAGGGCGGCGTTTAAGTAGCTACCGCGACATCATCCTGAGGACACGACAGACGCGGAGCCGAACGAAGCCACCTTCCGATGCGCAGAGGTACTGCTGATATAAAATCTTTTCAGATCCAGTCTGACGCCTGGGGGTAATTCTAAGGTAAGGAATCTATAGCTAACTAATGTTTCTTACAGATATATCATTACTTAAGGTAAGTAACTTGTTCAACAGGCCCAGTCCCTCTCCTTCACTAGCCACCAGGTGCATCAGGCGCAGTCCATGTCAGTGAAGCCTCTCTTTACCGGGTACTTGATGCAGTCAGTCCTGTTCTCCAGTCCAATGAGATCTGGGTTCATGGGAGGGGCATTTTTAAGCCCAGAAAATGCCCTGAATGTAAATCATGGTCACTAGCCAATGGGCTCCTTGGTTACCTCCCTCATGTTGACTACTTCCTGTGAAGTGTACAATTCGAGCTATCCCAGAGGTCTCTGTTCTGCCTACTCCCAACATGGCAAAACCCCTCTCTCTGCATGCTTAGCTTCCTAGCCCAACCCAGAGGTGTGGCTACTAGGAGGAGTGGGGGTGAGGGCTACACACCACTGTAAAACGAGTTTGACAACTGGTTTCCACTCTGTCCCCCGTGGCATCCTGTCTGCCTTACCAGTAGAACAGCTCATCGCCCAAGTGTTTCCTACTTGCCGTTCAAAGGGGGCTTTTCCTTTGAAGCTCGCCTTATGGGTCAGCTCCAGCGTGACTTCTTGTTGGGTCAGAGATAACACCTCTTACCCATGCAGGCTTCTATTGTGTCCTTTCCTGGAAGTCTTTTGCACATCTTCCCAGATGGGCAGAAAGCTGTTTCAGGGACAGGTTTCTTGTGTAGCCGTGAACAAACACAGAAGGTTTTGTCACACCCAGAGTGGCACAACCAGTGCTTCAATCCCTAGAATGACTTTAACTTACAGGCCCAGGGTACCTTGGGTACCATATACTAGGGACTTACAAGTAAGTCAGGTAATGCTAATTGGGTATAAGCCAATGAAACATACACGTTTTAAGGTCCTGATGACTTGTGGTCTGGTTAGCAGGACACAGTGCACTCTGATTCGGAAAACCTGCAGCTTCAGCCCTAAACTTTGGATGTGACCATACAAAAAAGGCATTCCCTTACTGGAGTATTGTTTGTGATATTATTTAAAGGTGAGAATTCTGCATGTAGAAGTATCCATCGGAAGAAAAAGCTTACCTTCGGTGATGATCTTTCTGGTGGATTCTCAGTGTACTGGCAGAATCATCACTGATCCCACCCTCCTTCACTTTCAGAAAGAAATTCATAAACCTTACAAAAAGATGCCAACTTAGTTTGTTGCAGTGCACCTATTTTTGTTAGAAACATTATTCCTGTCCCAGCCAATAGATACACATTTAAAAAAAAGTGAGAACTGACGTTGATGGACCAGTGATATCACCACAACCCTGTTTCCTGCATCAAGCCAGATCCTGCACCTCCTACCAGCGCTGGAGAACTAAGTCAGAGGTTTCTGGATCCAGTCTGACATTTGAAATATTCAATGGTGAGGAATCTGCAGGCAAAGTATCCACCAGAAAGATCTTTTCTGAAGGTAAGTAACTTTTCATTGATGTCAGTTCAAATGGTAATTCTACATCCCTACACATCTTCATATCTCTTTGCATAAGATAGTGAAAATCATTTTTTTTTTTTCTGTCTGTAGTTCAGTTTCACAGTTCTCGTTGCTAATTCTATGTTAGAACAACTACTGGACTTTGTTTGTGATTAACTGTTTTTTGTTTCCCATTTGTTTGAATCAGCCATAACATTAATATTTGGTTTGTTTTTAGGAGCTGGAGTTGTGTCGGAGGCTCTACAAGTTGCATTTTCAGTTACTGCTTCTGTTTCAGGCTTACTGTAAACTTATCAATCAAGTTGACACTATTAAAAAGGAGACAGAGGTAATGGAAAATTAAAACGTTGGTTGTCTTTTGAGTTCTTACACAAGGAAAAGTCTTTTTTCTTAACAAAATATTAAGTTTAAATACAAAGAATAAGACCAGCACCTGAATACAAACAATAATTGAAATGAGCAACACAATTTGAAAAATAATATAACACCAAAGGTTGGACAGAATTTTAAACTGGCCAAATTTGGAAATAAAGGATAAACACACTGCAAAATGATGAAATGTAATTGGTATATGTATCTGATTTGATACTTTCCATTAAGTGCCCCTCTACTTATGATTCATAAAAATTCGTTTGAACTAAAGACCAGTGCACTACTTCCTCTATGACATTTCCAGGATTCCGTCATCTATAGTAGGTGCAATTGTGCTTGAAATTACGTAATGGTCCTCGAATCGAGTGATACAACCAGGGTTGATCTGTGTGTAATAAATTGAGCTGATACACTCACATTGAGGTCCAATATGGTCTTATGCTTAAACCTTGCAGATTTAGTAATAAACTAAGCTCTTGTTTGATTTTTCAAATTTGCAAACAAGTGGGCAGCTTCAGTAAATCGTACATTAAAAGAGTTTGTCTGCCCAGGAATATCCAGTCTTACTAACTAAAGAATCATCCTCACTTTTAGTGTTATTTGGCAAAAAATGTAGGGTTACAGACAAAGGATGACTTTTTTTCATGAGAAATCGTTTTGGAAGAATCTCATACTTATAATTCCTATTTAATATCACAGTCCTTAAAATGAGCTTACAAACAGTAATGGGTTATTTGTCATATTTTTTTTATTTAGTATCTGAAAGAGATTATTAGTTATGGATTCCTTACCTTAGAATTACCCCCAGGCGTCAGACTGGATCTGGAGAATGTTTCTTCAGCTGTACCCCTGCGCGTCGGTTGGTGGTGTCGATCGACTCCGTAGTTGTCGTTGGCGTTGTGATCGTCGGAATGACATCGCTGTATCTACTTAGACGCCGACCATGCACGCTGATGTCAGTTCTTTCTTTTTCGGCGCCAGCCAGCGCAGATCCGGATTGAGCCGTATCTTTAGTCACTTTTTGACTATCATTTTTCAACTTTTTGTCGACGTCATTTCGAGTCGTTTGACTCTGGGTGCACAGGGATGTCACATCGGTGGACCGGCTTCAAGCCTTGTGGCTCCTGCCACAAGCTGATGTCAGTCACGGACCCCCATCTCGTGTGCCTCTGGAGGCCCGGGAGTCAGCTCCACGCCGCTCTCGATGTCCCGGTAAAGAGGGAGGTCGCAGGACTGGTCGCGGAGCCATCACCACCACTCCTCGTCGAAGTCTTTAAGTAAGTCGAAGCACAAAAAGAAGGCGAAGAAGCACTGTCGCTCTTTGCGTTCTCCCCGTCCGTCGGCCGACGCGGGATGCGAATGGTAGGTGTGTTTCCTGCTCCGCCTGCGGAACCTGTTGGGTCAACTCCGAGCCTCTCTCTCCCCCTCCCCTATCCCCCCCCCCTCCCCTTTCCGGGAGCCGGAGCAACCCCTGCCCAACTTCGTAGTTTTTACGAAGCCGTGGACTCCATCTTTGGACAGCCGGACTCCACCTGCGTGCATTTGGGCTGTGGGCTCTAGGCCTTCGATGCCGGTGACTTCGGTCCCGGTGCTGCAGCGCCCCCAGAGATCCAGGCCTGGATCCGGATCGGCGCCGGTCGACCTTAATTCACCACCTCTGGCACCAAATCCATTGGCGACACCTACGCCCCCTACGACACCGGTTGTGTCCCAACCGACTACGACCCCAGCCTCCCCCTCGATGTGGACACAGCCAGACCGGCATCGACCGGCGCCGACCGGTACCTTTGTACCCCTGTTCTCCCCTGATGTTCCCTATTGCCCTGAGTGGCTACCAGAGGAGGGTGAGATGGACTGGGGGGGGTCTGTGGACCCTCTGGCAGAGCAGTTAGAAGAACTGGACTGGAGAGAGGAGTTTGGTGAGGCATGCTTTCTCCCCCAACCGTGGCTACCCAGGAGGGAGCCTCATACACAGTGGTGTTGCTTAGGGTGGCTGAGGCCTTGGGCCTTGAGCTACCTACGGTGGCAGTTAAGACCAACCTCCTGACAGAGGTGCTTCAACCAGCAGTGGCCTCTTCGGAACCACTGCTGCCGTTCAATGAGAGCCACAAGGACATCCTTCTGGGCGCTTGGTCCAAGCCTAGCACAGGGGCTCCTGTGGATAGGATGAATGGCGGACGCCACCGTCCGGCCCCGGGCAACCCCATTTTCCTCTACCAACATCCTAGCCCCTAGAGCTTGGTGGTCCAAGCCTCGACTTCCAAGGGCGCATTCCCTACCGCACCACCTGATAGGGAATCCAAGAAGCTGGACCACCTTGGGAAAAAGATGTTTTGTTCCTCCAGCTTAGGATTGCGGTCGGTGAACACAGCATGTCTCTTGGGCCATTACTTCCACTCGGTTTGGGACTCGGTCGAGCAGTTGCTGCCACAGTGCCCGGAGCAGGCCCGGGCCGTGCTGACCCGTGCAGTTGCCGAAGGGAGAGACGCAGCCAAGTTCGCCATAAGATGTGGGCTGGATACCGTCGACTCGCTAGGCAGGACAATTTCAGCGTCGGTAGCCCTGCGACGCTACTCCTGGCTGACGTCCACTGGCTTTTTGGGTGATGTCCACACAAGGGTGATGTCCACACAACACTTTTGGATATACCCTTTGATGGCCGTCGCTTCTTTGGCGACAAGGCAGACAACTCGCTCGATCGGTTTAAGGACTCCAGAGCTATGGCCCGATCCTTGGGCCTCGCTTTCACCTCCCGCCCTGCGCAGTCTGCTTTTCGCCCCTTTCGTGGCTAAGGAAGGGGTGCCCCGCCACATTCCGTCCAGAGCCACAGGCCTGCGCAAGCTGTCCAGTCTCTGCGCGGCCGGGTATGTGGGTCTCCCCGTTGTGGGTCTGGGGGCCAGCGGGTGGGCCAGTCCACCCGCGCCCCCTCTACAGCAGCCTCCAAACCCTCCTAGTCTGACGTTTCAGGGCCACCAGTGCCAGTAGGTGGCAGATTGCGCCATCACCTGCCTCACTGGCAAACCATCACGTCGAACAGCTGGGTTTTGCAGATAGTCCGAACGGGCTACTCCCTCCCTTTCAAGACAACCCCTCCATCCATGCCACTGCAATTCCATTGCATATCGGAGGATCACTTGCCTCTTCTCCATCAGGAAGTTATGGCTCTCTTGGCCAAGGGTGCCATTGAGCACGTTCCTGTGCCAGATGTAGATTGGGGTTGTTATTGCCACTACTTCCTGGTACCCAAGAAGGACAAAGACCGGCATCCTATCTTGGATCTTAGTAACATTAACCACTTTCTCCGAAAGGAGAAGTTCAGAATGTTGACACTGGCTCAGGTCTGTCTGCCCTGACCCTGGAGACTGGTTGGTAGCGTTGGACTTGCAGGGCTCTTATTTTCACATCCCCGTCCTGCCAGACCATCTGCATTACCTACGGTTCACGGTAGGCCCCAAGCACTTTCAGTTTACCGTGCTCCCCTTTGGCCTTACCAGCGCCCCTCGGGTGTTCACGAAAGTGATGGCAGCCTTTCTTCGGCTTTCTGATCAGTCTTCTCTTTTTAAGTCCCATATTGTAAATTTCTTCTTTAAGGGCTTTACTCGTTTGTTTCCTCCTTTTCCTTTCGTAATGCCCCAGTGGGACTTGAACCTGGTTCTGACCTACCTTATGTGCACTCCTTTCGAGCCACTGCATAACTGTCCTCTCAGACTTTTGACTCTTAAAATTGCCTTTTTGGTTGCCATCACCTCTGCTTGCAGGGTTAGTGAGCTTCAGGCTCTTTCTTCCAAACCTCCTTTCCTGGCTGTTCATCCGTACAAAGTTGTCCTTCGCACTAGGACTTCTTTCCTTCTCAAAGTGGTTACCTCTTTCCACATAGGACAGACCATCACTTTGCCCACCTTCTTTCCCCCTCCACATCCTTCTAAAGGGGCGGAGGCTCCTCTGTCTGGATCCCAAAAGTGCGCCTTTATTCTGTCTGGATCGCACAAAACAATTCCGGGGGGATGACCAGCTCTTTGTTGGTTATATGGGCGCCAAGAAAGGTTGGGCTGTGCAGAAATGAACCATCTCTCGATGGGTCGTTCTTTGCATAAAAATCTGCAATTCCTTAGTGAAAAAGGAACATCCAGTGGAGTTGCGTGCCCTTTCTACTAGGGCGACGGCAGCTACTACTGCTTTGGGAGCTGAAGCCCTGTGAGAAGTTGGCCTGATATATGATGTCACTAATTCTAGTGTACAGCTTGTATCAGTCCAAACAACCCTTATGGTGATTGGTTGTAAAGTCAACCTTATAGACCAGCTATCCTAGTGGTAGCATGGACAAGAGCAGTCTTAGGCTAAACTCTGAATGGCATGTGAAGCCAGCTGTTAAACCATTTGCAATCCCTTGAATACCAAATGAAAGGACACCACAACAGATGTATATAAAAATAGAATGTATTTATTCTAGTCAAAATACCCTCAGCACTCTTTATGAGATTTGAGGTAAGTACAACACAGTCTTATTTAAGCATACATTAAGTCACACAGGTAAGTAATACAGTTAGGCCCTAGGGGCCACGCAAACCATATACTAAGTAAGTGGTATAAGAACCACTGTCACGAACACAGGATAGGCCTAGGCCTAGGGAATCGCTGGGGCTACACTATACTACCAAAGGTTAGGAAGTGGGAGGCCCACGGGATTCAGGTGCAGAGTGGAAACACTCACGCGTAATGCGTAAAAGTCGATAGAAATAGTAGTTATTAGAAATTAAGAGTTTTAGGACACTTCTGGAGTAACTAGGAAGTCGAGACTTGGAAACTAAACCCTAGGATAGTCAATACCCTTGTGAGCACCGGAGTACTCAAGTTACCTAGCCCACGGGCTGCGGGGTGCATAGGTGTGAACTTGCGTCTGGTTTCGTCGTTGACTCCTATGGATGCCTGAAGGAAAGTTGCTGACAGGCAGTCAGTGAAGGGTGTCCGGTGGATCCCAAGGATGGGATCAAGAAGGAAGGTACCTGCAAGCAGAAGGGACAGAGTCTAGGTCACCAGCCAGGGGCCAGGAAGGAACCAGGCGATGTCGTGAAGATGCAGGTTAAGAGGTGAAGCTTGTCGCAGCAGCCACGGGTACCAGGAGGCGTCGAGGACGACCAGGACCAGGAGATGAGCTGTCCCACGAAGGCTCTTGCTGTCGGCGGCGTCGATGTCGAGCTAGGACCCAACAAGCCTTGGCAAGCGGAACCCACACAGGATGGAGGACTTGCTTCTGGTGCAGACCAGGAAGGTCTGGGGTGCTTCTCTTTCACAGAGGAGCGAGTGCCAGTCTGGAGGAGCCGGACCAGCAAGATAAAATCAAAGGTTCGTCGTCGCAGATGTCACTAGCAAATGGGCCAGCAACCGGACAACACGTCGAGCAACTCTGGTGCAGAAGGGCCCCACGCAGAACACGTGAAGTGTGGGGAGCTGATCTTCTTTGCAGATGGTGGTCGGGATTGGGGCTTCTCAATTCCCCAAGCACAGCCTCGAGGAAGCCTCAGAAGTCGTGCTAGTCAGTTACTAGCCACTTTTCCCAAGTCGTCGGTCCCACGTCCCTCGTCGCCTCCACGGGTCTCAGCTTTGCTGTCGATGTGGATCTGTTTCAGAGGTGTCTGGAAATCACAAAGCAAGCAGCGGTCGCTGGATGGTGCCTGGTTGCCCAGGGTGGTCACTACAAGGGAGATTCTTCAGTCTTCTTCCTGAGGTCGAATTTCGAAGGTCCAGAGTTTCTGTTCAAGTTGCAGATTCAGGATAATCTAATTCTGCAGGGCTCAGCTACCTACTGATATACTGGGCTAGTGGGCTGGGCTACCTGCAAGGTCCCTCCTATGGGTGGGACCAGGAAGGGGAGTGGTTATACCCCCTTTCCTTTGTCCAGTTTCGCGCAAGAGCTGGGGCTGGAGGGCCCCCAGTGCCGGTTTGAACTGGACTATGCATGGGACACCTTGTGTGCCCCAGGCAGTGTCTAGTTTCTTTCATCCCTCCCTGCCCCAATACACTAAGGCCTGTCTGGGGTGGTGGTAGCACCTCCCAAGGCAGGAAACCTATTGTCCAAGTCTCCCTCGCTGGAAGGACTCCCAGCAGCAGCAGGAGGTCAGACTTGTGTCTGTGGCAGCAGCATCCATTTTGTGATGCTGGGGCTCTGGTTAACTTTAACCGGGTAAGTAGGTTTCAACGTGTCTTCTCCCTCTAGAAGGGAGGAATAATATCCTCATCACCAGAAATGGTATGGGGGTATTATTCCAAAGTGTTAGACACCTTACACAACATGTTTTGATAAAGCCAAACCATAGTTACCATAACCGTTTAAGATTATAAGGTACTTTAAGAGTATATGGTAGGCTATATCATAGAACAGCTATAAGGACATGGTTCCGAAAGCTGCAGACAGGCTCAGCTCATGCTAGAGCACCATCTCACATGTTACCAAGCACTCTGCCTCCAGGATTGTTAAGGCCTGCCATAGGAGTGGCTGATAGGTACACATGTGTCTATATGTAAGGTAGGTATAGGAATACTACACCTAAGCAAGGGGTGATTACACGACCTTGCCCCAGCTGAGTGATCAGCCAGTGGTGTCATAATGGAAGGCCAGGCCAGGGGTGTCATAATACATGCTGCAGCCCCTGGTAGGCCTAGGGTACACCTATGCCCTGGGTACACTATACAGGGGCCAATAAGGTGATCCCTACCAATTGGGTTATGCACCTAAAGTACATAGTAGGAATTTAGAGAGAGAACAGCTGGGCTGTGGGTCTGATTAGCAGGCCCACAGCCACATCTAAGTCGAAAACCAGTGAAGCAAAAGCAAAAAGTGGGGGTGAACATAGAAAGCAGACCCTACTCTCCTACAAGCCCCACTTCATGACATCTGCCAGGCAGCTTTGTGGGCTTCATTGCACACGTTTACCTAACACTACTGCCTGGACAGCCAAGTCAAGAGAGACCGTTTCTTTGGTCCTTCAGTTCTCCAGGACTTTCTGGTGTGAGCTTGGTTCGCAGACTCATCTCCGGGGTTGGTATTGCTGGGGTATCTATTCTAAGGTGAGGAATCCATAACTAATTGTCTCTTTCAGATGAACAAGTTACTTACCTTCGGTAACGATATATCTGTAAGAAACGTAGCTAAGTTATGGATTCCTCACCGCCCCACCCATCCTCTCCGTTCTGCGAACTGACTTCTAGGGTAAGGGACTTTCTTTCAGGGCTCTAGTTTTGTGCACCAGTGGTCAGTGTCTTGCATGGTTCTGCGCTTCTGGTGTGGAATGTCGTGTAAAGAACTGACGTCAGCCCGCAGGGGCGGCGTCTAAGTAGATACTGCGATGTCATTCTGGCGACGGCGACGAACGCGGAGTCAACCGATGCCACATACCGACGCACAGGGGTACTGCTGAAGAAAAGTTCTCCGGATCCAGTCTGATACCTGGGGGTAATTCTAAGGTGAGGATTCCATAACTAATCTTTGTCTTACAGATATATCCTTACCGAAGGTAAGTAACTTTTTCTATCTGAAAGAGACACGTTAATGATAGATTCCTTACCATAGAATATCTCCAAGCGTCAGACTGGATCCGGAAAGCTTTTGTAGCAGTACCCCTGCGCGTCAGAAGGTGGCGTCGTGCTGCTCCATGTCTGTTGCTGGCGTCGTAAGCGCTGAGATGACATCACGGAGACTACTTAGGTGCCACCCATGCACGCTGATGTCAGTTCTTTCTTTTTCCGCGCCAGCAGGCGCAGATCCGGATAGAGCACGTACCTTAGTCACTTTGACTACTCTTTTTAGACTTTTGTCTCCCCCTTTTTTGTCCCGGTGCATGTAGGGATGCCTGGATTTAAGTCTTGTGGGGCCTGCCGTCGCAATATGTCGGTGGCGGACCCCCACGATGTTTGCCTTTACTGCCTGGAGACTGACCACGACTCCCGGTCTTGCCGGGAATGTCGGGCCATGGCCCCAAAGGCCTTGAGGGAGCGGCGCCGGAAGCTGCTGGAGGTCCGGCACTCGTCCCAGCGCCGCTCCAGGTCCAGGGACCGTTCCCGGGACCGCTCGCAGGGCCGCAGTCATCGATCTTCGGGCTCCAGGTCTTCGCCCTCGGATTCCGGTAAGTGACGACATAAAAAGAAGCCAAAGAAGCGTGTTCGCTCCCTGACGTCCCCCCGTTGGTCCTCTGATACGGACGAGGGGGACAGGGGTTCTGCCCCTGCGGCTCCTTTGGAACCTTGGAGTCCCGCGGCCTACCCGCCTTACCCGGGTCCGACGGCGACTCCCGAACAGGTGCGAGAATTTCTTGCCACCATGGACTGCCTTATTAGGCCTCGGGCTCCCGCTGGCACGCCTTTGGGCCCCGCGGTCCCATGTCCAGATCCTGTTGGGCCTTGGGGCTTCTGGCAGATCCAGCTTCAGCGCCACAGGATCCTATGCCGTTGGCTCCTGCCCCGGCGCCACGAGGTCCGGTGCTTCCAGCCGCGCTCCGCCTCCGGCACCGCAGTGGGTGCCGTTCGTTCCACCCTTGCCCCGGTTCCCAGGACCATTTAGTTCCTGCCTGGGATCCGCATTGGGAGCCGGTGCCGTTCACGGCAATATTTCCGACGCTGTTTGTCCCTGCTCCGGCTCTGCCACCGCGTCCGGTTTCTAATGCAACGGAGGTGGAGGATGACTGGGAGGGGTCCGAGGACCCTCTTGCCCATCAATGTGACTCGGAGCAGTACTGGGTGGACGATCTGGAGGATGCCGGCGACCTCGATGTCTCTGCTGACCCGGGGTTTGCCTCTCCCCTGCCTACGATGGAGGAGGGCCCTTCCTACACAATGGTTCTCAGTCGGGCTGCTGTGGTCCTCAACCTTGATCTTCCTAAGGTGGCCCTCAAAACTAACCTCCTTACTGAGGTGCTCCAGACGGCGTCGACTTCGTCGGAGCCACTGCTTCCCTTCAACGAAGCCCTCACCGACGTCCTGTTGGGCACTTGGTCGCGGCCGGCCACAGGGACCCCTGTGGATAAGAATGTCGCCAGGCGTCACCGCCCGGCGCCTGGTGACCCCGCGTTTCTGACCACTCATCCCATGCCTGAGAGTCCGGTCATCCAGGCCTTGACGTTGCAGAGTGCCTTTCCCACGGCTCCACCGGATAAGGACTCTAAGAAGCTGGAACAGTTCGGTAAGCGGTTGTTCTCCTCGGCCAGCTTGGGGCTTATTGGACCGCTACGGTTGCTCAGGTGTTGCCTCAGTGTCCTGACGGGGTCCATGCTGTGCTTTCCCAGGCGGTTGCTGAGGGTAAGGATGCAGCTAAGTTCGCCATTCGGTGGGGTTTGTACACCACTTACTCGTTGGGCAGGGCCATTTCTACGACTGTGGCGCTGCGACGCCACGCCTGGTTGCGTTCTACTTGGTTCTCGCCCAACGTCCAGAGCTCGCTCATGGACATGCCTTTTGACGGCACTCGCCTATTTGGTGATAAGGCCGACAGTGCGCTGGAGCGTTTTAAGGACTCGCGAGCCATGGCCAAGTCCTTGGGTCTTTCCACGAAGAGCCCAGCCACTTATGGTTTTCATTCCTTTCATGACCAAGGCAGGGGCGCCCAGGCACGTTCCTTCAGCAAGCCTGTGCAGAACCAGCCTCAGCGCGGATGCGGCTTCCGCAGGCTCGGCTCTGGGAATCAGCGTGGGGGGCAGTCCACCTCCACCCTGCTGCTACTGCCTCCAAACCTTCCTAATCAGAGCTTTGGGGAGCACCCCACGCCAGTGGGTGGCAGGATTCGCCATCACCCCCCCCCCCCACCCACTGGTGCGCTATCACATCGGATAAGTTGGTGTTGCAGATCATCCGCAAGGGTTACTCCCTTCCCTTTCAGTCCACCACTCCAGCCATGCCACCTCGGTACCACTGCATGTCGGGGGAACACTTGGCGACTCTCCAACAGGAATTTGAGGCCCTCTTGGCCAAGGGGGCCATCGAGTGCATTCCTGGGCCAGAAGTAGGGAGTGGTTGTTATTCCCACTACTTTCTGGTCCCCAAGAAGGACAAAGGGGGTCTTCGTCCCATCTTGGACCACCGGAATGTCAACCGCTTCCTCCGGAAGGAGAAGTTGTAAATGCTGACTCTGGCTCAGGTCTTGGCTGCCTTCGACCCTGGAGACTGAATGGTAGCGTTGGACTTGCAGGACGCATATTTTCACATCCTCCTCCTGCCGACCCACTGGCGTTACCTGCGGTTCACGGTAGGCCAGGAGCATTTTCAGTTTGCCATGCTCCCCTTCGGCCTTAGCAGCGCCCCTCGGTTGTTCACGAAAGTGATGGCGGTGGTTGCAGCTCACTTGCGCAGGTCAGGGGTGTCAGTCTTCCCTTACCTCGATGACTCATTGTTGAAGGCGGGCTCGCCCCAGGGAGTCGTCAACCCCCTTCAGACTACGGCCGACCTCCTGCATTTGCTGGGGTTCTCCATCAACGTGCCGAAGTCGCACCTGAGTCCCTCTCAGAAGCTCCCCTTCATCAGAGCGGTTCTGGATTCGACGCTGTTTCGGGTTTATCTTCCCGAGCAGCTTGTCCGGGATATTCAGGCTATGATTCCGATCTTTCTGCCTCTGTCGCGGGTTTCAGTCAGGATGGCCCTCCGGCTCCTGGGCCTGATGCCCTCCTGCATCCTGCTGGTGACACATGCCAGATGGCATATGCGGGCTCTGCAGTGGGACCTGAATTTCCAGTGGGCGCAACATCAGGGCAACCTGTCCGATCATGTACAGATCTCGGAGGGCACTGCACGGCAGTTGCAGTGGTGGCTCACGAATCGCGATTGGGTCGATGGCAGGTCCCTCTCCCTTCCCCAACTGGAGCACACAGTGGTGACGGATGCGTCCCTCCTGGGATGGGGAGGCCACTTGGGAGAGGCGGAGATCAGAGGCCTCTGGTCTCCGGTGGAGTCCCGGCTCCATATCAATCTGTTGGAGCTTCGGGCAATCCGACTTGCACTGAAGGCATTCCTTCCCTCTATCCAGGGAAGTGTGGTGCAGGTATTCACGGACAACACCACCGCCATTTGGTATTGCAACAAACAGGGCGGGTGGGGTCCTGGACCCTATTTCAGGATGCTCTGCGCCTGTGGACATGGCTGGAACATCAAGGCATTACTTTGGTTGTTCAACACCTCGCAGGTACTCTGAACGCCCGGGTGGACGAACTCAGCCGCCGGTGCTTGATGGATCGCGAGTGGCGTCTGAACTCGGACGTGGTGCAACGTCTCTTTCAGCAGTGGGGAGAGCCTTGGTTAGATCTATTCGCCACCGAAGAGAACGCACAATGTCATCAGTTCTGCGCGTTGGAATTTCCAAGGCGGCACTCGCTCGGCGATGCTTTTCGTCGCGAGTGGAGTTGCGGTCTATTGTACGCCTTTCCGCCTATACCACTTCTGCCCAGAGTGCTGAAGAAGATCCGGCACGACCGGGCCCAAGTCATCCTTGTGGCTCCAGATTGGGCACGAAGATACTGGTATCCCGAGCTCCTCAGCATGGCGATCGATCCCCCGATCCTTCTGCCTCTTCGGGAGGATCTTCTGTCACAGCAGCAGGGGACGGTCCTCCACCCGAACCTGCCCAGCCTCCACCTCCATGCGTAGTGATTGAGCGGCGACAGTTAACAGCTTTCGATCTTCCTCCCGAAGTCTGTGATATCATTCTAGCAGCCAGGCACCCCTCCACTAAACCGGTATACGCCTGCAGGTAGAACAAGTTTGTGGCATGGTGCACAGCGAAGGCTGTGGATCCCCTTTCTGCCCCTCTTTCTGAAGTCCTTCTGTTCCTTCTTTCTTTGGCCCAGCAGGGCTACTCTGGGCACTATCAAAGGTTATCTTTTGGCCATCTCCGCCTTTTTACGGCTTCTAGATCAGCCTTCTCTTTTTCAGTCCCCGGTTGTTAGCCGTTTCCTGAATGGTATTACGCACACGTTTCCTCCCGTGCCATTCATAATGCCTCAATGGGACTTAAACCTTGTCTTGACATCTGATGTGCGCTCCCTTCGAGCCCCTTCATACCTGTCCTTTGCGTCTTCTCTCTCTCAAGACGGCTTTCCTAGTAGCGATCACCTCTTCCAGAAGAGTGAGTGAGCTCCAGGCACTTTCTTCCAAACCTCCTTTCCTTTCTGGTCATCCGGACAAGGTGGTTTTAAGGACCCGTCCTTCTTTCTTGCCAAAGGTTGTCATGCCCTTCCACATCGGACAGACCATCATTTTGCCCACCTTCTTTCCGCCTCCGCATCCTTCAAGGGAGGAGGAGAGGCTCCACCGTCTGGACCCACAACATGCGCTCGCATTCTATCTGAAGCGTACACAGCATTTCTGGGTTGATGACCAGCTCTTTATTGGCTATGTGGGCGCCAAAAAAGGTCCATCTCTCGATGGGTCGTTATGTGCATCAAAGCCTGTTACTCGTTGGCTAAGAAGGAGCCTCCTGTGGGGCTGCGTGCCTATTCTACCAGGGCAACGACAGCCACTACTGCCTTGTGACGTGGCGTCCCCTTGCAGGACATTTGTCAGGCAGCTACGAGGGCCTCGCTGCACACGTTTTCCAAGCATTACCGCCTTGACCGTCAGGTCTGGAGAGACGGCTTCTTTGGCCATTCTGTTCTCTGTGACTTTCTGGTGTAATCTTGTTCGCAGACCCACCACCGGGGTTGGTATTGCTGGGGCATCTATTCTAAGGTAAGGTATCTATCACTAACGTGTCTGTTTCAGAAGCACAAGTTACTACTTGTGTAACGATATATCCGTAAGAGACATTAGTTGGTGATAGATTCCTTAACGCCCCACCCATCCTCCCCGTTCTGCAAACTGATTTCTTGGGTTAAGGTCATCCCCCTTTTCAGGGCCCTAGTTTCATGGCACCAGTGGTCAGTTTCTTGCATGGCTCTGCGTTCCTGCCGCTGAAAGTCGTGTACAGAACTGACGTCAGCGCGCATGGGTGGCGCCTAAGTAGTCTCAGTGACGTTATCTCGGCGCTTACGACGCCAGCAACGGACGTGGAGCCGCACAAAGCCACCTACTGACGCGACGCACAGGGGTACTGCTCCAAAAACTTTCCGGATCCAATCTGATGCCTGGGGACATTCTAAGGTAAGGAGTCGATCATTAACTAGTGTCTCTTACAGATATATTGTTACAGAAGTAGTAACTTGTTCTTTAGTAAATGGATTCATGGAGATAGGGTTAGCACAATGTAGGAGAATTGTTATCCTACAAGCTTGAATAGCCTACAGCCCATACATAGGGTATTATCATCTGAGGTGGATTTTTCCTTCTCACCACTGACGTCTCCCATTTGGAGGTGAGTAGCGGTCTCTGAGAAAAGCACAACTGAACTATTTCGATAGAATGTTATATAAGAACCAAACCAACATTGGGCTCCATTTCGTGTAGTTCTCACTAATCCGTAGGACCTGCGTGGTTGTTTGACAACCTACATTTTGGGCGAGGTGCCTAGACTGATTCTTGGCACCCCGGCAGGATATGTTGGCCTAGAGACCTACTAGCTCACAGTGCTACCTTAAGCCCCCCTACCCTTACCAGGGAGCGAATCGTTTCTAGCAACCACTGACCATGACCATCTTTCGCTCCGTCACTCGTGCTTACTTGTTCCCAGCGAAATATACAGAATACACAGTGGGACGTTTTCATTATATTTATTGAACCAACGTTATTCTTGTATAGAATACATGTGCTGCGATAATTATTAGGCGGAAGCAGACAAAAGTGATTAGAAGCACCGGAAGTGTAAATAGAAGATACAGTTCTACCTTGGTGCTAAAACTGTGTATTTATGCAGGCATATAAACAGGGCAGTAATCTGGCATACTCCTACTATGCAAAACCCTACTCTAAGTGTACCTAGAGTGTGTGTAGGTGTGAAGCTAAGAATCCCCCCAAGGGACAATTCAACTCCATTACCTGGCGGAAGGGAATGTAGGATCCTGTCTTGGTCACAAACTGGACATCCCCTGACAGAGATGTGCAGGAACTTACACAGTCGAGTTGAACTCAGATGAGATGAATAGGGAACTACTTCTGTTGCCCAAACAGGAAACTGAGCTGCTGCCAGTGGCCTTAAGGTGCAAACCGAATGCTGATCTGTCTGCGGCCGAATAGTGCACAGGCCCAGACTTTCATCACAACAGGAAGACCCTGCAAAAGATTCCTTGCATTCAGAATCTTCCCCAGGCACCAGACTGTATCTGGAAACTTTTTTCCCAGCGGTACGTCTGCGTGCCAACCAAGCACATTGTCAGGAACATTGTTCCAACAGGATGTCTTCTGGGTTTAAACCAAGTTGTTCCTGTGAGAGGCAGTTGTCGATCATGGAACCACATACTGTCTGCTTGTGGTGTATGGGTGAACATCACACTCCGCTGACTGCAGCTCCAGTCAGTGTCTCTGGCCGAAGATGTTGATGGAACGCAGTATGAAACTCCTCACGGAGTGGGTTTCAGATGAATCGCGGCGTCATCCGTCTCCCCAGAAGCGGTTTTCAGATGCATCCCAGCAAAACCAAAGGGGATGATGGACGGAGTGTTGAACATTTCAAGCACTCACCCCCAGTCAACTGATCTGGGTTTAATCCATCATCATTCTTTAGCTCACACCGCCACCCCAGTTCAGACATGTCCATATGCACATCAGTCTGACCCTGTGCCTCATGGGAACAGTCCAGCCCGAACTGCCAAGCCATGTCTTCCCTGGACCGGAAAAAAAGCATACTGGGACCGGTTTCGGGTTTATAACCCTCATCAGCCAGGCTATCTTGAATCCAGTGGCAAAGTGAGCAAGGGACCCACGTCTGGGCATACCCTGGCAACTTAGGGCGAACAAAGCAAAACCAAAGGGGATGATGGACGGAGTACTGAACATTGCAAGCACTCACCCCCAGTCAACTGATCTGGGTTTAATCATCATCATTCTTTAGCTCACCCCGCCCGTATGCTTGTTTCGGTCCCAGTATGTTTGTTTCCGGTCCAGGGAAGACATGGCTTGGCAGTTCGGGCTGGACTGTTCCCATGAGGCACAGGGTCAGACTGATTTGCATATGGACATGTCTGAACTGGGGTGGCGGAGTGAGCTAAAGAATGATGATAGATTAAACCCAGATCAGTTGACTGGGGGTGAGTGCTTGCAATGTTCAACACTCCGTCCATCATCCCCTTTGGTTTTGCTTTGTTCGCCCTGAGTTGGCAGGGTATGCCCAGACGTGGGTCCCTTGCTCACTTTGCCATTGGATTCAAGATAGCCTGGCTGATGAGGGCTGTTAGCCCAAAACCGGTCCCAGGATGCTTGTTTCTGGTCCAGGGAAGACATGGCTTGGCAGTTCGGGCTGGACTGTACCCATGAGGCACAGGGTCAAGACTGATTTGCATATGGCTGGGTTCAAACTGGAACGGCATGGAGAGCAAAAAAACTATTTATTTAGGCCTAGATCTCTGTACTGGGGTGAATGTATGACATTGTTCTGCATTCTGTCCATCAACTGTTGTTTTTGCATTCAGATGAATCACAGCATTGTTCGTTTTCTCCGAGGCTGGGAGATATGTTGAGGAGTCGCACAGGTGAGGAGACATCGCCCTCCCACAAGTCGCCAAAGACCCTGCACTCCAAACGAATGTTGGACGTCGCCTCACGGCCTCGGTTGCCACTCAATCGACCCCGCGCCTCCCTGAATACACTGGAACCGGGGCAAGCTTAGATCGGATGAAAGAGCATTTTCTTTTACCTCATCGGGTCTTTGCCGTCCAACTTCCTCTTGTGTGGTTCCGAACCCCAAAGAGGTAGGGAGTTCACCATCTGCTTCTTCGTTGGCGGCTTTGACATCTGCCTCAGCGGGCCCCCTGAATCCATTAGCGGATTCCACTCAGCACCAATTCACAGCCCTCCAGGGTTCACACCTTTGGCGTCTGTGCCTCTTCAGCCTGCGACGTACGGCAATACTACTTGAGGCAGAACCCATTGATATTTCCGACATTGAGTCAACGCTACAGCGGCGCCGGATGGCATAGAGTGCAGCAGCGCAGCTCATTGTAGATCCGTCTCACTCGGATCTTATTCATTCTCTACCGTGGTTCCCTGTGGGGGATCCTCATTTAGGAGGAGGAGAGAAGGATGTGTGCAAACTCTCTAGGGTGCCCTAGCCCCACCACCCATGAAAGAAAACTCGCTGACTGATCTGTAGGGTGCTAGCAGCCTGCAGTCATCCCCAGCCTCAGATTTGGAGAGCAGCTGCGATTTTCAATTGCCAATTCCCTTCTGTGCAACTAACTACGGATCCCTTGATGCAGGTTCTCTGTCAAGGTGGGACAGGAGTTATCCCATTACTCCCCTACAATGAGTTCCTCTTCTACATACTGTTGGGGACTTACACAACCTGTCATGGGGCAGTTTGTTGACCGGGCAGTGGGCCACAGGAATCGCCCTGCCCCAGTAGATCCTCCCTGCCACTTTCGCCATTCCACCACTAAAGTATTGGTGATACAGACTGCTACTGCATCTGCAGACCCTTCTGTTCTTCCGATGGTTCCCCATGGCAAAGACTCCAGATGGTTGGATAATTGTGGTTGGAGCCTCTTCTCCTCTGCCAGTGTGGCCTTGCGATCTTTAAATAGTGCCTGCGTTTTAGGCAGAATGTCTCACGCTCTATGGGATTCTTTCGCACAGCGCTTGCTCTCTGTGTCAGAGGAAGCTAGACAGGAGCTCCTCCAAGTAGTGCAGGATGGCCGGGAAGCCGCCAAATTTATTAGGTGTAGTATGGACACCACCGATTCTATCGAAGAAGTACGGGTCAGGCTGTGGAGCTGTGCAGGCATGCGTGGCTGCGACAATCTGGATTTTCATTGCTTGTCAAAGACGCTCTTCAAAGTATGCCATTTGATGGTATCCATCACTTTGGCGAGCAGGCTGATTCAGCCCTGCGTCAGTTCAAAGCTGACCGGCCATGATAAATCAACCTAATAGGTTCATATTTGTGTTTGGTATTCACTTCAGAGCAGTAGTCAACAAATCTGAATCCTGCCGTTTTGTTAAGTGCGGCCAGCACCATTTTGAGGTAACAGAATGATTCTGTTTGTTACCCTGCACTCCTTTCAGGAAGTTCCTCTTTTTTTCCACATAGGGTTTCAAGTGGTAGCTGACGATTAGTGCAGTTGTTTTCTTTCTCCTAATTTGCCTGCAGCAGAAACAGCTGCTTTCTTCATAAGGGTTTCCTTATGTCCTGTTGAGTTGAGCCTTCGTGGTGTATCCTATACCCTATTAGGGTCTCTCTAGTATGCTTTCATCCAGCATTTCTGCTTGTAGTCCTATATATATTGTATATGCGTGTCTATTCTCTGCATCCCTACATAGGAAGACAAGTTATTCGCCCTGTGTAGCCATGCTGTAGGTATGTATACTCTGCTTTCTCAGATGTATATTGCATGTAGGTATGGATATTATTTGTAGTTGTATCTTGTGGATATCTATCCTCCGCTTGACATATTGTATATGTCTTTGTGTTTTTGCCCTGTGGACTTTACTGGGTGATGTCCCTAGGTTCCTTCGTCACACTCTTCCCATACAATTGTAGTTGTACCTCTGGTGAGTACTGGCCATTTTCTGCCCATAATCCCTGATGAGGTTCTCTACATTTTATATATCCTCGTGTATGTATGTGTATAGTGGCCCATTCCTTAATGCGCACGCGTATTGTCTTCTGTGTTTCTCTTGCACAGCGACACTGGCCAGCCGTCACTATCTCAGTGGAACCGCTATTAGACGGCACTTTGCCTTCTGTGGGTGGCATGTATAACTGCCGGCTATCAAGGCCCTGGTGAACTTCCCTGCTTTTTGGGGCTCCAAATTATGCACCGTGAACTCGTACTTTATGTTCTGGGTTTCCTTTTCTGTGGTTGCCACATGGCTGTGCTGTAACCTTAACACTGCTTTTCATGCTCTTTTCGCCTTTGGAGTACTGTAACACTGTTTGTTACTCTTTTTGCCTCCCTTATTCAGCAGTGTTATCTTCTCTGTTGGGCCTTCTTTCTGGCTTGATTGCTACTCAATTATTGTCCCATCAGGTGACTGTAGCTTCTCATTCTCCTCCTCCTCTTCTCATCCTCCTCCTCTTCTCATCCTCCTCCCCTCTTCTCATTCTCCTCCCCTATTCTCATCCTCTCCTCCTCCCCTCCTCCTCCTCCTTTTCTCCTCCTCCTCTTCTCCTCCTCCTCCTCCCCTCTTCTCCTCCTCTTCCTCCCCTCTTCTCCTCCTCCTTTCCTCCTCTTCTCCTCCTCTTCTCCTCCTCCTCTCCTCCTCCTTGTCTTCTCCTCCTCCTCTTCTCCACCTCCTCTTCTTCTTCACCTCCTCTTCTCTGCCTCTTCTCCACCTCCTCTCCTCCTCATCCTCTTCTTCTCTTCCTCCTCCTCCTTCTTCTCCTCCTACTCCTCCTCTTCTCTCCCTTCCGGGGATGGTCCTCTTTTTCTTTCATGCATCTACTGGCAGATAGTTGGGACTTGATTTTATCCTTAGAGTCCCTACCTTGTCTATATGTGGCAAGTTTCTATCACTATATTGGCTGTCTTGTATATTACAGATCTGCCAGGTCTCTCCTTACAGATTTTTTTCTATGTAATCAGTCATCTTACCCACTATGGTCCGTAGGATTTTTACTATGTCATCTATGGATGTTTCTATTCGCACCGGTTGAGGTCAAGTAAAGCTGCATTTGAGGTCTGGCACTACATTGTGCTATAAGGATCCCCTTCATTGACTCTTTTCCTTATTTTGTTACCTTGTTTTATGGTGGTTCCCCAGCACCTTTCTCCCTTATCGGTCTCTTAAATAGATCCTACATCTGTATGAATATATATATATATATATATATATATATATATATATATATATATATATATATATACACATATACATATACATATACATATATACATATATATATATTATCCTGAAGGAGAGCGGGAACAAACGGAAACCGACCCTGATAGCGAGTGAGTAGATTTTTTTATTTAAATTCACAGCACCGCCTGCATGACGTGTTTCAGCCTCACCAGAGGCCCTGATCACATATATATATACACCAACGCAAGAGTTACCCCCATAGAAGAGCCTCCAGGCAAATGTTAGATGCACGCTTTTAATGAGATGCTGCAGAGTCATTCCGTCAGGAAAACAGGCTTAAAATCATCATCAACCTTAGCCAGACGCGTTTCAGGTTTCCCCTTAATCATTGGCATTGGTACTGCAATGTTCACAGGCAAAATGGTGCTGCTACTTATGTTCTCGATCCCGCCCCAGTGGGCGTGGCCGCCCCCGCAGCCTGCTGGTTCCTGTAGTAGCGTTTAGTATTACTGAAGTGAGTTTTGCCCGGAACGTGCGTTTGAAATAATGAACACCCCAGTGGGTAAAAGCTACAGTCCTGCAAAAACGCACTGCTTCTCTTGTGCATCTCATTAGGCAAATGCCTCCTGTATCACCGATGCCTAGATTTGTATAGACATCACAGGTCCGCAACAGCAGTGGGGCTTCATCCGCGGCTGGGTCAGCCGCTACATTCACCAACGCAAGAGTTACCCCCATAGAAGAGCCTCCAGGCAAATGTTAGATGCACGCTTTTAATGAGATGCTGCAGCGTCATTTCGTCAGGAAAACCGGCTTAAAATCATCATCAACCTTAGCCAGACGCGTTTCAGGTTTCCCCTTAATCATTGGCATTGGTACTGCAATGTTCACAGGCAAAATGGTGCTGCTACTTATGTTCTCGATCCCGCCCCAGTGGGCGTGGCCGCCCCCGCAGCCTGCTGGTTCCTGTAGTAGCGTTTAGTATTACTGAAGTGAGTTTTGCCCGGAACGTGCGTTTGAAATAATGAACACCCCAGTGGGTAAAAGCTACAGTCCTGCAAAAACGCACTGCTTCTCTTGTGCATCTCATTAGGCAAATGCCTCCCGTATCACTGATGCCTATATTTGTATAGACATCACAGGTCCGCAACAGCAGTGGGGCTTCATCCGCGGCTGGGTCAGCCGCTACATTCACCAACGCAAGAGTTACCCCCATAGAAGAGCCTCCAGGCAAATGTTAGATGCGCGCTTTTAATGAGATGCTGCAGAGTCATTCCGTCAGGAAAACAGGCTTAAAATCATCATCAACATATATATATATATATAGCTCAATGGTGTTTTCTAGAGCTGTTTGGTTGTCGATAGCTCTTCTATTTATGGCCTCTTCTTTCAGGTGGTTATGGCTTCGCTGGCATGATTCATCTGCGATATTAGGAAATTGCCCGGTGGCTTTTCAGTGGTTCTGTGATTAACATGACCTATTTATTGCTCTAGGTTCGCTCTAGGATCACTATGGCCTTGTCGGGTCCATTATTGGCATTTTTCTCTTGACCTGGGAAATTGATCTTCACACTGTGAGTGTTATATTGTCTGTCCGGTACTTGGGTCAGATGCCGCTGAGGTCGAAACTTCTTGTTTCTCCTGTGGCATTTCTTTTGGCTTTGCTGTGGCAGGTCCACTGGCATTCTGCTCCCATGCTTTTCGGTATACAATTTTTCAGCACCCAGTCCCTTATGCAGAACTCTGTGACTAAGTAAGATATGTACTGGATTTATATGATTGTGATATTTCCTCCGTCACTCAAGGGGGAGTGAGCGGTACCCGCGAGTGCTCTGATAGGCTGGCTGTTGGAATATTCTAAATGAAATGGCCACCATTACTGTTTACTGTGAAAAATTGGAGGTGTTGTGGAAATGAAATAAAAAGCTGTATTAGGGGGCAACAGAAAGCATGCTGCCCTCCTAAGTTCAGAGGTGGTGTCTAAGGGATCAAAACTGCGAAGAAAATGAATGTCTATTTCTTTTGAACTATTTTTTACAAACTCACGGGATTGTGAATAGTATGAAAGGGTGTTGATGATCTCTCAATACACTTTATTAGTAGGAATGCATGTTATCATCCTTGTATTTGCAAGCAAGTGTGCAAGAGATGAGTACTGTGATGATTAGAAGGTTACATTTTTTCTTAAGAAAATATGTTAAGATCTCTCAAGACTCCTACAGAATCATGAAAAGTAGGAAGGAGTAGTTGACATTTGAATAGACTTTGGTATGCACACTTGTTACGGTAGGTAATAGTCGTACTGGTGGTGGTCTTTATCAGAGTCTTGCTATGTACTCCCATCAGCTTGGTAAGGATTGCGAGTAAAGTTAAGGCTCTTCACTCCCTACTATGCATACTCATCATCAAAGTGAAGGATGTTAGTTGGAAGGACAGTCCCTGGATGAAGCATACCGTGCACACCCATCGTCCAAGAGAGAGGTCTCAGTGGAGAAGCCAGACACTCTCCACACACCCTACTACGCACATCAGTCATCTTAGAAAGAGGTCTCAAATAAGAGGTCAGTCCCTCCACACACCCTACTACATATACCAGTCATCTGAGAGTGTCAGAGCCCAGTCCCTCCCCACATCCTACTACTCACACCTATCATTACAGAGAGAAGTCTCAGCAGAGAGGCCAATCCCTCCACACACCCTACTACACCCACCCATTATGTGAGAGAGAGGTCTGAAAGGAGAGCCCAGTCCCGCCCTACACCCTTCTATGCATACCTATCATCTGATAGAGACGTCTAGCCGCAGATGCCTAAACTTAGAATATCCCCGAAGCGTCGGACTGGATCCGGAAAATCTTTCACAGCACCTCTGCGCACCGGGGGCGGCGCCATCCGGCCCCGCCCTGATGTCATCCACAAACATGACGTCAGCGGAGCCATATAGGCCCCTCCCGGCGTGCTGACATCAGTTTTTCTTCTTTTCCGCGTCCAAGCGTGGATCCTGGAAAACCAGCAGTTCCTTGGCCTGGTTTTTGGGCCCTCTCGACATCCTCTGGTCTCCTGGCAACAGTGTGCAATGCCTTCTGGTATTAAGGCTTGTGAAGCCTGTGCGCGTCAGATGTCTGGCACTGGCCCACACCTCATCTGTATGTGGTGCCTCGGCATGCTCCATGACTCCAAGGACTGTGACGCCTGTCAGAGGATGAAACGGAAGTCCTTGAGGGAGTGTCGCATGAAATTGCTGATAGGACGGATGTCCGGTCTGGCTCCCTCCAATCACCGCACTTCTTCTCGAGATCAGGCTCGTTCCCGAGGTCACTTCTGCGACCGCCGTGCGACAACAGGTAAGCGTAAGCACAGGCGTTGTTTACGGAGATCTTCCTCCAATGTCCGTGCCGCCCATTCCTCTCGCACTGTGAGTGGCGCACGGCAGCCTCCTCCTCCGTATCCACCCTTTCCAGGTGTTGGGGCAACACCTGCCCAAATGGAGGCTTAGTAAAAGGCACTACAGGCTTGTTTTGAGTCACCCCCTCTCCCTGGTGCGCCTTCGGGTCCCACAGAGGTAGCAGGCACTCATGCCGGGTCCTCGTCTGCAGACATTTCCCCGGCACCCGCTGTGTGCGTTGACTCCGATTCCGGAGCTGACGCAATGCCATCGAGCCAGGACCCAGGGCACAGCCCTCCCCGTCTGTAGGCGCATAGCCCTGTGCGGCTTCCTGCGCCGATGTTTGAGGCAGCGCCGTCGACACCGAGTACTACACCAGGCTCGACGCCAGCCCAGCACCTCGTGCTTCCTCCAGGCAGATTGCACTGGGATCGACGTCGGTCAGCGTCCCTGTCGCGTCCTCTTTGGAGGTCATCGACGTCCAGACGACTCCAATGCGGCATCGATCGACGTCGGTACCGGCGTCTATTCTGCTTTCCTTGGTGGTTGCTCCCCCCGACGGCGATAGGTCTCCAACGCGGTGTCAGTCGACGCCGGTTCTATAATGTACGCCTCATTTGGAACCTGATGCTTCCCTGGACTCCCCAGATCAAGGAGCCAGGGTGCAAGTTCCCTGTGTTGCCTGGCCTGCGGGTCAGTCTCCGGCTCCTCCACTCCTCATGTCTAGTGGCAGGATTGGCTTTCAACCGTCTCCTACTGACGGTTTGTTGTCACCTACACGGATGACGACTGAATCTGGTGCTCCTTTCGCACGCGCTATTCATGAGGCGGCTGCTGTACTCGGCTTTCAGCCTCCTGTGGTGCCTCTACTTTCTGATCCTTTATTGGATCTGCTCCATTTGGAGCCTTTTGAAGTAGAACCTATGCTGCCCTTCAGGGGGACTCTGCTTGACATCCTGCATGGCACATGGTCAAGACCCTCTTCTGGTGACCCTGTTGATCTGGCTATTGCTCGTAGGCACTGTGAGAAGTTGGCCTGATATGTAGTGCTCACTATTCTAGTGATCACTGTGTATCATTCCAAACGACCCTTATTGATGATTGGTTGTAAGTCAACCTTTTAGACCAGCTATCCTAGTAGCGTGGATACGAGCAGTCTTTAGGCTAAACTCTAGAGGGCGTGTTAAGCCAGCTGTTTACCATCACATATACCCCTTGAACACCAAGTGAAAGGACACCACACAAGTTGTTATGAAAATAAAAGGATATTTATTTATAACAAGACTACCCTGGCTCTTTATGAGTCAGGGAGCTAAGCACACTACAAAACTCTTAGGAAAATACTTCAGTTGCACAATTTACACAAATGCCCGAGGGGCACGAGAAACCATCTACACTAACAGTGGAATGCGAATGGTTAGAGTCTGGAGATACTGATTCCGGAGTGATCCGATCAGTGGGACTAAACGAAAAAGGTACTGGACACTTGTAGAGCGAACCTGCGATGGAGCACCGAGATGCTCGAGTTACCTAGCCCGGAGGCTGCGGCTGCGTGAAGTTCGTCAAGATGTCGGGAGTCCTCGTGTAGTCTCAGGAGCCTGAAAGAAGAAGTTGCTGGCAGGCGACCAGTGACGATGTTCAGAGCGATCCAAGCCTGGATCGGTGGTGAAGGAAAACCTGAAAGCAGAGGGGACTCAGTTCTCAACCGCTAGCCAGCGATCGTGTGGGTACCAGGAGGGTACCGGCTGAAGTCACCTCGACCAGGTGAGTGGGTGACGTCGGACTCGGCTGTTCCTCGGACCAGGAGGCGCGGCGGCGACCAGGATGGAGGGCGAGCTGTCCCACGAAGGTGTCTGCTGTCGATGATGCTGGGCCCAGGAAGGGGCAGCGGATCTTGGCAGTGGCCACCCAAGCGGGGGAGTCAAGATGGCGTCGGGAGTGGACCAGGAGGGTCCGTGGTACTCCTCTGTTGAAGGGGAGCAAGAGCCAGTCTGGAGCAACCAGACTAGTGATGAAACAATCGTGGTGCGTCGTGAAGAGGGCCACAAGCCGGTCGGCAAGTGGTCGAACAACGCGGTGAACAACAAGGAGCGGAAGGGCCCCCACGCAGATCTCGGGGATGCTGGGGAGGCAGACTTCGATGCTGGAGCTGCTCAGGGTTAGGGCTTCTCAAACCCTAGGTGCACTCACTCGAGGGTCCCTCGGTGGGCGTGCTAGATAAGCGTCGTGCAGGTTCTGAAGATGGCCGGTCCCGCAGGTCTCGTCACACCTACGACTCTCAGCTGAGCTGATGAGGGAGGTAAAAGGTCAGAGATGGCAGGGAACTCGGGTCTCGTCGAGCTGGGCAGTCTTGATCCGTAGGAGAGACTTACAGCAAACCGCAAGCGCTTAGATGGTGCCTGCTGGTGCAGGGTGGCTACTCCTTAGCCACAAGGGAGAGTCGTCAGAAATAGTCAAGAGTTCCTTTCGTGGAAAGTAGTTCGTGATTCGGAGTTATCCGATTATCTGATTATCCAATTTGGGAAGGGGACTCGCTCCTACCTTTATTCTAAGAAAAGGGGCTGGCCCGTGACTAGGTTCTACCTATGGGTGGAGCCAGGAGGGGGGTGGTTACACCCCTAACCTTTGTCCGGCTTCGCGCCAGCTCAGGGGCTGGTGTGCCCCCGAAACTGGTTTGAGCCGGGCTATGCACAGTGAGCACCGGGGTGCCACTTGCAATCACCTTCCTTTCAGCCCTGCCTACCTGGGATACACAAACCCTGTCTGGGACGGTGCTAACACCGCCCTCGACAGGAAACCCTTTGTCCAAGCTCCCCTTGCTGGAAGGTCCCCCAGCAGCAGGAGGTCAGACTTGTGTCTGGTGGCAGCATCCATTTTGTGATGCTGAGGCTTGAGTCAACTTTAACCGGGGTTCAAGGTTACTTCCATGTCGTGTCCCTCTAAAAGGGGGGAATGCTAACCCCGTCACCAGGACTGGCGAGGGGTTCGTATTCCCATTCGTATGACACCTTACTCGACATGTATAGGTGATGCGATGCCAAAGTTAGCAAATAACCGCAAGGATTATAATGCATTAAGAGTAGTTGGCCCGCGTCACCATGGAACGGCTATTAGGACTTGGTTCCGCAAGCCGTCGACGGGCTCAGCTCGCGCCAGAGCACCGTCCCACATGATTCCCTGCACTCTGCCTTCAGGATCGATAAGGCCTGCTATAGGAGTGACTGATAGGAACCCATGTGTCCATTTTAGGGTTTAGGTGTAGGAATACTACACCTACAGCAACGGGTGATTACACCACGTGGCCCCAGCTGTCGTGCAGCCAGTTGTGTCAGATTTGGGCGGCCATTCCAGGGGCGGCATAATACATGCTTCAGCCCCTGGTAGGCCCTGGGTACACCGATGCCCTGGATACCTGTGGTATGCTGAGACAGGGACTGACAAGGTGGCCCAGTTCCAATTAGTGGATGCACCTAACGTACATGTGTGTTAATTTCGAGAGAGAACAGCTAGGCTGTGGGTCTGATTGGCAGGCCCACAGCCGGAGAAAGTCGTAAACCAATGAAGCAAAAGCAAAAAAATCTGGGTGATCATAGGATTGCAGACCCTACTCTCCTACAGGCACCGCCCTGCTCCGGATGATCATCTTTGTCTGTGTCTTCACCCAACAGCTCAGGGCCTAGTTGTTCAGGCTGCTTTTAATTTACAGTCTTCACCCTCTTTGCCATTGTTACCTCCCAGCAGGGAGTCTAGGTGACTGGATGATTGTGGTCGCCGGCTTTTCGCCTCTGCCAGCGCAAGCGTCCGAGCTTTAAATACGGCCTGTGTGTTTGCTCGCGCATCCTCCGCTCTTTGGGACTCAGTTGCTCACCTTCTCCCTTCTATTCCAGAAGGGCCACGGACAGAATTGCTTCGTCTTCTGCTGCATGGCACAATTCTCCCTTAGGTCTTCACTCGATGCAACTGACTCTATAGGACGGGTTCTTGCTCGTGCTGTGGCTTTACGCCACCATGCTTGGCTGCGCGGCAGTCGCTTCCCAGATCATATTCTGGATGCCCTCAGGGATCTTTCATTCAATGGAGTGGATCTTTTTGACTGTCACGCGGATTCGGCCGTCTCCCGTCTTTTGTCCGGGCTGCAATAAATCTTGGTGCCATATTCTCCGCGTTATTTTACGGCGCACATCCTAGTGCACAGGTTGATATGATGACCGGTTAGTGTTCATGGCTGGTTAGCCATCTCTATGTCCGTTCATTACAGCCGTTTGGCTAATTCTCTTGTTTTTTCAGTCCTCTGTGTGCTTAGCCCAAGAGGACGCCCCTCCTGGGGATTAGCCTTACCCTATGTGGGGTATTTGCTGGCATTAGGTTCTACCTTTGCCTTGGTGCGCTCCTATGGAGTCTTCGAGCGGACATCCTGCTGGGAGTCGCTTGCCTCTTCCTACAGTGATCCATGTATAGCTTTACTCTGTTATGCATTTGGGTTGGTCTGTCTGTAGTGCATCAGAACCTGGCATAGGTTCCGTGCCGTGCAGTGTCTATCTCACACGCCTGGTGAGACACCTTGTTGTCGCAGTTCTTTCGCATATGACACCCTATTTGCCGCTGTGCGGCCTGCTTATTATTATTCTTATTGGTACAACTTGGACGTACAGCCCCTTCTCGGTTTGTCCTCCATGGTAGTGGATTAGCATTTGTTCTCTGCTATGCGTGGTCATGGCCTCTTTCTGGCCGCTTATTCTACAGCAGTGTCCATATTCCCTGCTGTTTCCGTACGAGTGTTTCCACGCTTTTGCTTGGGTTCATATTGTGCACTCTCAAAGGGGCGTGTTTTCCTTGGAATACTCGCTCCTTGGGGTCCGGGGCCTTTACATTCGTACTCACTTTTTTCCACTGTCGTACCTGGTTCTTTCTCCTTCTCTGCCTTGCAGGGGACTGTTGGTCCTCCCAGGCAAGGGGCATATGTTGCTTACTGCCCTGGATATTGTCCTATTCAGTTTTCACATGTCTGAGGGTAATTTTAGCATACCCTAGACTCTTGTTGTATCACGCTTCTTTTTTCAGCGTTTTTTCTTCCTGCTCGGTATCTGCTGTGTGTTCTTACCCGGCGGATCTGTGCAGGCTATTTCATTCATGCGGTATCTGGGGTTCCTGGCCCGGTCTGCTTCTACCACCAGCTGTTATGTGGTGTCCGACTTGCTTGGTGCCCTTTTTGGGCCGTTGCCTTCTTGCTTTTGTGCGCCTCTGAGCTGCTCACGCTACCCTACAGGAGTTTCTTGCTTACTTCGTGTGGTTCCAGCGTCCACACGGTATACTTAGATTTCTTCCGGTCTTCGCTCTTGTTTGTTGACGCTTGACTGCTTGTCGTCAGCCCTTTCACATGTTGTGACGGATCGCATAGGTCCTGGCGTGTCTTGTGCTTTTGTACTACCGGCACCTTCCGGCCATGGATTGGCATCCTGCCACAGCTGTCACTTGTGTCTCGCTGGTACCCAGCCACGGCCCGTATAGGGGGGGCCACCGGGCGGTGATGTGGGGCAGGGGAGGGGCAGGGTGGGGGGTTGTAAAATTCGGTAAACGGACGATTTCAGGTAAGTAATGGAAAAAATAAATAAAACAAATTTTGTTGCGCGCGGACTTTGTCCTCTGCCAGGCTGTTTTTCCACATCCTTGTCTCCCTTTCTCGTTGATTGGCCTTTGCTCTTGCAAGGTGCACTGCTCTGTCTCACCAGTCAATTTCTTCCTATTTTTTCATCATTTTTGCACACTGTTCCCATATTCTCACAGTTTTGATGCGGAAAAGCTTCTCCGATGAAAACTGACGTCAGCGCGCCGGGAGGGGCATATATGGCTCCGCTGGCGTCATGTCCGTTTACGACGTCAGGGCGGAGCCGGACGGCGCACCGCCGGCACGCAGAGCTGCTGTTGCGAAAGATTTTCCGGATCCAGTCTGATGCCTGGGGATATTCTAAGTTAAGGAATCTGCGGCTTGACTATGTCTCTACCAGATACATCGTTACCTAAGGTAAGTAGCTCGTTCATTACAGAGAAAAGTCTCAGCAGAGAGGCAGTCCTCCACACCCCCTTCTATGCACACAGTCATCTGAGATAGAGGTCTGAAAGGAGAGGCCAGTCCCTCTCCACACCCTACTACGCACACCCATCATTACGAAAAGAGGTATCAGCTGAGAGGCCAGTCCCTCCCCACACCCTACTACACACACCCATCATTCAAGAGAGGGGTGTCAGTGGAGATGCCAGTTGTGAGAGGCTGGCTTAGTATATGGTGCTCACTTTTGTAAGTGTAGCACCCTGCACTAATCCAGACAACCCTTATGGTGATTTTAGTGGTCTTAGACAACCTTAGAAAGCTCTCAAAGTGGTAGCTGTGGAGAGCAGCCTTCAGGCTTAGTCCAGAAGGAGTGTAAAGCAGCTTGTTTTACCAGTACTTAATCTTATGGTATAGGTTAAGTGAAAAAGAATCACACAGTGTAGTTATAAAAATAAGTATTTTATTACACTCCCTCACTAACACATTGTATTGTGTCCTACCCGGAGATATAAACACAGTACACACAATAGTTAGGAAATAGCCCACGTATAGCACAAATACACAGTGTTCTACAGGGGGGGGGAGACCAAATTATATACTAAAATAGTAGAATGTGAACCACAACTCAAGTCAAGAATGGACCCAGGAGACGTAGAAAAACAGGGGACCCAAGGAACCACCCTAGATTAGTATCTAGGAACTCCACGGAGGTCATGTGCAGAGTGGGAACACTACTGCTTGCTCAATGTTAGTCAATAGGGAAATCGCGGTTGCAATTTTAAAGAAGAACCCTTCCCAGTTAATCTCGAAGGAACCCAGTGGAAAATGAAATGTTGAAGTCACTCCAGGAACCAGGATACCCACACCAGGGAAGCCGGGTGCATAGGTGTGAAGTGACGTCGGAAACCACCGTATTCCACAATGGAGGAATTCAGAAAAGATCCAGCTGGCAAAGAAGGTGAAAGTGTCTGGTGGATTCAAGGTGAGAGGTTCCTGCAAGCAGAGGGGACAGAGTTTATGCCACTCAGGAGTGACCAGAAGGCACGGAAGACGAATGCCCACTGATGTCGAGATGCAGGAGAGTTGACGGTGCCCTTGAAGTTGCAGCTGTACGGACCTAGTCGATGGAAAAAGTGCAGTGTCGGGACCAGCAAGGTCCAACTGACTCACCACAAGCAGGTAAGTCGGAGCAGGCCCCGAACACTGAGGGCAGCCCACTGAAGCCAAAGAAGACCCTCAAGAGGACCCACAGGCCGAAGGCACAGGAGCTCAACAATGAAGGACAACGTGCCGAGGAAGCGGTGAGGGTGAAGATCTTGTCTGCGAGCATTGCTTGAGGTTGGAGCTTCTTGGAGCTCGAAGATCTCTGGAGGAAAAAGTCAACAAACCTTGGCAACAGCAAGTAGATGCGGTGCACAGGGGTCCTGTTCCAGCTCTGACGAGGGATACTGGCCTCAAACTCGGTATGGCGACTGTGCAGGCCTTGAGTGAGTTGCAGTACCGCCACCTGTGTTGCTGAGCCTTTCGGAGTCCATTGAAGCCCAGGTTCAGCAAACTGGTCAGCTGCACTGCGGTGCCTGCAGATGCAGGGGAGTGACCCCTTCACTCCTAGGGAGATGCCTTCAGGTGTCTTGGATGTCCACAGACCTGGTGAAGAACCTGTATGGAGCACAGGAACAGACGTTGCAGAAGACCAGCAGGACGACGGGACAAGGAGCAGCAGGAATCTTCCAATTGCAGTCTTGGTTCCCAAAGCGAAGTCCAGAGTGTCCAGACAGTCAAAGTTGAAGTGGTATGCGACCTGAATCTTGTCCTGTGACTAATCTGGGGACTCACCCACAGGTAAGCCCTTAAGTACCCTTAGGAAAGGGTTAGGGCGATTCAGGGTTCCCTCCCAGAGTAGGAGCAGGACCGTGGGGAGGATACTCCCATGTCCTTTGTCCAGTTCTCCCTGAACTGGTTTGAACTGGAGTATGCAAGAAGGGCACCAAATGTGCCCTTCAAGCAGTCTCAGTGGCTCTGGCAAGCCCACCCTGTCCCGATACACTAAACCCTGTCTGGGAGGTGGTCATGCCTCCCTGTGTCAGGATTCCTCTTGTTCTACCTTCCCCTGCACGAGCTTGGTTCAACAGCAGGAGGGCAAAATCATGTCTCTGGTCGGCAGCTGCCCTAACTTGCTGTCTGGTTCTAGAAGACTGGTATTGGGAGCACGGAGGGCCTCCTGGAGGAGCTTTATAGTGCATGAATCATAACTCCCACACCTTTTACAGTGTTGGGATATGATTCCAACATGTTTGATACCAAACATGACGGGGTTCGTTACAGCCAGTAATGACGCTGATGCACTTACAAGCCAGGAGAATGGACTTCAAAGGTTGTAGGGGTGCCCCGCTCATGCAGGGGCACTCTCACACTAAAAACCGAGCACCCTGCCTTCAGGATTGAAAGGTCTGCCTTAGGGGTGACTTATAGGTCTTCATTGCAGTGGCCACAGATATAAGGTAACATATCAATCATAAGTGGTGCTAGCACCAGCTTACACAGGCTGCAATGGCAGGCCTGTCGTCACCATTTGAGTGGTCTCTCATGGGTATCATAATACATGCTTCAACCTGTGGGAGGCCCTGGGTACCATAGTACCATGTACTAGGGACTCATCAGGGTACACCAGTAGCCAATCTGGAGTGTTTCTAAGTACTCACCATATCCAATTTAGGAAAGAAGCACAGAGACTGGGGTCCTGATTAGCAGGATCCCAGTCAGACTAGCAAGAAAAACATGACACCAGCAAACAGTGGGGGTGACCATGAAAGCGGATCCTACTTTCCTACACAGCTTGTTCCATTTTTCGCTTCAAGGTCAGGTACTTGTGACGTGCATCTTGAGCCACCATTGTGAAGGCTGCATACATAGAGATGGTTTTTCCCTCGTGAGACAATGTTTTTCTCGGAGCCAACCGAGTACGATGTCACATTTCTTGTAATTAGTCTGGCTGATGAGGGGTGTTACCCTGAAACCGGTCCCAGGATGTTTGTTTCCGGTCCAGGGAAGACATGGCTTGGCAGTTCGGGCTGGACTGTTCCCATTGGGCGCAGGATCAAGACTGATTTGCATATGGCTGGGTTCAATCTAGATGTCATGGGGAGCAAAGAAACTATGGGTTTATGCCCAGATCTCTGTACTACGGTGAATGTATGATATTGTTCTACATTTTGTCCCATCAACTGTTCTTTTTGCATTTGTCACCCCGAGGGGAACTGGTATGCCCAGACAGTGGGTCCGGTGCTCTCCATCCCGCTGGAGTCAAGCTATCCTGGCTGAAGAGGGGCAAAACACCGAAACAGGTCCTAGGATGCTTGTTTCCAGTCCAGGGAGGACCTGGCCTGGCAGGTCGGGTTGGACTGTTCCCATTGGGGCATGATCAAGACTGATTTGCATATTGCTGAGTTCGAACTGGATGGCATGGAGAGCAAAGAAACTTTGGATTTAATCCCAGATCTCTGTACTGGGGTGAATGTATGACATTGTTCTACATTCTGTTCATCAACTGTTCTTTTTGCATTATTCTTATGACAGGCCTAGATTGGGTGATGAATGGAAGGGTTCTGCGGGCCCTTATAGATTTCAGCCCTTAGAAGATCTTGATGACACCTGGTTTGAGGATTTGATGGATGCCAGTGGACTGGACACCTCACCAGACACTGACCTCGTCCCTCCCTCTACCGTGGGTATAGAGGAAGATGCCTCATTCACTATGGTGGTGAGAAAGGCAGCTGAGGTCTTGGACTTTCAAGTTCCCTCAGTGGCAGTCAAGCTGAGTGTCTTGATGCAGTTTGCATCTGAAAGAAACACGTTAGTTAGATTCCTCACCTTAGAATATCCCCAGGCGTCAGACTGGATCCGGAAGATTTTTCGTCAGCAATACCCCTTGCGCGTCGCTAGGCGTCGTCTGCGGCTCCGCGTCCGTAGTCGGCGTCGTGCTCCGGAATGACGTCGTCGGAGTACTTAGACGCCGCCCTCGCGCGCTGACGTCAGTTCTTCTTCTTTTTTCCGCGCCAGTAAGCGCAGATCCGGGAGAGCTACCCCTTTAGTCACTTTTTGACTAACTTTTTCGATCCTTTTTGATCTTGTCTCGACTCCGGTGCCGGTAGGATGCCTGGTTTTAAAGCCTGTGCTGACTGTAACCGCCTGATGTCGGTTACGGACCATCACCGCCGGTGCCTTTACTGCTTGGGCCTCGACCACGACGCAGAGTCGTGTTCGGACTGCAAGGCCCTGACCTCGAAGGCTAGACGGGAGCGGTCCCGTAAGCTTCTCGAGATTCGCCACTCGGCTCCGCGAGCCTCTCGATCCCGGTCCAGGAGGAGGTCCAAGGATCGGTCGCGGAGCCGCAGCCGACGTCACCATCGGTCGTCGGGATCCAAGTCTTCGGGTAAGTCGAAGCATTCCAAGAAGTCCAAGAGGCGACACCGCTCTTCGGACTCCCCTCGCCGGTCGCGCGACTCGGCCGCGGGTCAGGGTGGTTCCACCCCCGCGGCTCCGGCGGAGCCGCAGGCGCCGCGCAAGTCCCCATACCCACCGGTCCCTGGGACTGACGCGACGCCGGCGGAGGTCAGTGCCTTCCTCTCGGCCATGAGGAGCCTGGCTCCGCCGTCGACGCCCGCTGGCGCGCCTTCGGGCCCCGCGGACCCGACTGGGCTGCCTTGCCTGCCGGCGGCTCCGGCCCCAGCGCCGTTGACGGCTCCGGCCTCGACGCCGCAAGCGCCCGAGGGACCCGTTCCCGAGTCCCCGCCGACGCCGGTCGACCTCGTCACGCCTCCTCCGCCGGCGTCGACACCGGTACCGACGCCGACTCCGCTCGACGTCGAGCCCCAGTTCAGCCCCGCTCCGGGCCCGGCGCCGATACGGCGTCGATGGACGCCGCGTTCGGCGCCGCTGGAGACACATTATGTCTATCGCCCGGCTCCGCTCCTTCTTCCTGTATACCAGGAATCGGATGATGGGGACAACTGGGAGGAATCCGAGGATCCTATGGCCGTTCAGGCTCAAATGTCACAGGACTGGGCAGATGAACTGGGGGAGGCCAGTGGCCTGGATACCTCTCCGGACACTGGATTCGTCTCTCCTCCGACTGTGGCTTCGGAGGAGGGCGCTGCTTTCTCTGTGGTGCTGCGCAAGGCGGCCGCATCCCTTGGGCTCGAGCTGCCTGCCGTGGCTGTGAGGACTAACGTCCTTACTGAGGTGCTTCAGTCTGCAGCAAGCTCCACTGAGCCTCTGCTGCAATTCAATGAGGCCCTCATTGACGTTCTGCAGGGCACCTGGTCCAAGCCCTCCACAGTTCCTCCTGTGGACAGGAACGTCGCCAGGCGCCACCGCACTGCTCCGGGCGACCCCAGTTTTCTGTCCCAACACCCTACCAACGAGAGCCTGGTTATCCAGGCCTCTACCTTCCAATCCTCCTTCCCGACCGCCCCGCCAGACCGGGATTCCAAGAGACTGGAACAGTTTGGCAAGAAGCTGTTCTCCTCCCTTAGTTTGGGCCTGCGGTCTTTGAACACCGCCTGTCTCTTGGACCGTTATTCCCACTCTCTGTGGGATGCGGTGGAGGACGTGCTGCCCCTGTGTCCGGAGGAGGTCCGGACACGACTTACCCAGGCTCTGGCCGATGGGAGGGATGCAGCGCGACATGCTATCCGATGTGGGCTTGACACTACGGACTCGCTGGGTAGGGCAATTTCTACCACAGTGGAGCTTAGACGTCACGCCTGGCTGCGGTCCACGTCATTTTCGGTCGATGTCCAGAGCACTCTCATGGACATGCCCTTTGATGGCACTCGCCTTTTTGGCGAGAAAGCGGACAGTGCGCTGAATCGCTTTAAGGACTCCCGGGCTACGGCCAAGTCCTTGGGCCTCTCGGCCCCGCGGTCGCAAACTTCCGCTTTTCGCCCCTTTCGTGGCCAAGGAAGGGGTGCCTCCTCACGTACGCCTAGCCACCAGCCGCAGAACCAACCTGCGCGCGGTCGCGGACGTGGTTTCCGCCGAGGTGGTTCTGGAGGACGACGAGGTCAGCCCACATCCACCCCGGCAGCATCCGCCTCAAAGCCTTCCTAGTCCGAGCTTTCAGGCCCATTCCACGCCAGTGGGCGGCAGGGTTCGTCATCACCTGCTCCACTGGCGGTCCATCACATCGGACAGGTGGGTGCTGCAAATCGTTCGAAGGGGCTACTCCCTCCCCTTCGAGACGACCCCTCCAGCCATGCCACCGCAGCACCACCGTATCTCAGGGGATCATTTGAATCTTCTCAATGAGGAAGTTTCGGCCCTCTTGGCCAAGGGGGCCGTCGAGCGCGTTCCGAGCCCAGAAGTAGGTCGTGGTTGTTATTCCCACTACTTTCTGGTTCCCAAGAAGGGCAAAGGGGGCCTACGCCCTATCTTGGACCTCCGGAACGTCAATGCCTTCCTCCGGAAGGAAAGGTTCAAGATGTTAACTTTGGCTCAGGTTCTAGCTGCCCTAGACCCCGGAGACTGGATGGTAGCGTTGGACTTGCAGGACGCATATTTCCACATCCCCGTCCTGCCGGCCCACCGGCGTTACCTGCGGTTCACGGTGGGCCAAGAGCACTTTCAGTTTACCGTGCTCCCCTTCGGCCTCACCAGTGCCCCTCGGGTGTTCACGAAAGTGATGGCGGTGGTCGCAGCTCATCTGCGCAGATCAGGGGTTCCAGTCTTCCCCTATCTCGACGACTGGTTGTTGAAGGCGGGCTCGCCCCAGACAGTCGTCTCCCACCTCCAGACTACGGCGGATCTCCTGCATTTGCTGGGATTTTCCATCAACGTGCCGAAGTCACACTTGAGTCCCTCTCAGAAGCTCCTCTTCATCGGAGCGGTTCTCGATTCGGCGCAGTTCCGGGTCTATCCGCCGGAACAACGGGTCCGGGATATACAGGCCCTGATTCCCATCTTTCGGCCTCTATCCTGGGTTTCGGTCAGGCTAGTGTTGCGGCTTCTGGGGCTGATGGCCTCCTGCATCCTACTAGTGCATCACGCCAGGCGGCACATGCGGGCTCTGCAGTGGGACCTGAAGTTTCAGTGGGCCCAGCATCACGGCAACCTGTCCGACCATGTCTTGATCTCGGAGGGCACTGCACAGCAGTTGCAGTGGTGGCTCACGGACCGCGATTGGGTCAAGGGCAAGAGCCTCTCCCTTCCCCAACCGGAGCATGTCGTAGTGACGGATGCGTCCCTCCTGGGATGGGGTGGCCATATGGGAGAGGCGGAGATCAGAGGCCTCTGGTCTCCGGCGGAGTCTCGTCTCCACATCAACCTGTTGGAGTTGAGAGCGATCCGACTTGCACTGAAAGCCTTCCTTCCCTCTGTCAGGGGAAGTGTTGTGCAGGTGTTCACGGACAACACCACCGCCATGTGGTATTGCAACAAACCAGGCGGGGTGGGGTCGTGGACCCTTTGTCAGCCTGGACGTGGCTGGAACACCAGGGCGTCACCCTAGTGGTTCAACATCTGGCGGGCTCTCTGAACGCCAGAGCAGACGAACTCAGCCGCCGGTGCATGATGGATCACGAATGGCGTCTGAACTCCGAAGTGGCGCAAGGTCTCTTTCAGCAGTGGGGAGAGCCTTGGTTAGATCTATTCGCCACCGAAGAGAACGCGCAATGTCAGCAGTTCTGCGCGTTGGAATTTCCAAGGCGACACTCACTCGGCGACGCTTTTCGTCACGAGTGGAGTTGCGGTCTGTTGTACGCCTTTCCGCCTATACCACTTCTGCCCAGAGTGCTGAAGAAGATCAGGCACGACCGGGCCCAAGTCATCTTGGTGGCCCCGGATTGGGCACGAAGGTACTGGTATCCTGAGCTACTCAGTATGTTGACCGATCCTCCGATACGTCTGCCCCTTCGGGAGGATCTTCTGTCGCAGCAGCAGGGGACGGTCCTCCACCCGAACCTGTCCAGCCTCCACCTCCATGCGTGGAGATTGAGCGGCGGCAGTTGATGCCATTTGACTTGCCTCCTAAAGTCTGTGATATCATTCTGGCAGCCAGGCGTCCCTCCACAAAGACGGTATACGCCTGCCGGTGGAACAAATTTGTGGCATGGTGCACAGCAAAGGCTGTGGATCCCCTTTCCGCCCCTCTTTCTGAGGTTCTACTGTTTCTTCTTTCTTTAGCCCGGCAGGGCTCTGCCCTGGGCACCCTGAAAGGTTATCTTGCTGCCATCTCTGCCTTCTTGCGGCTTCCTGATCAGCCTTCTCTTTTCAAGTCCCCTGTAGTTACACGCTTTCTAAAAGGCATTACTCGCACGTTCCCTCCTGTCCCTTTTGTAATGCCTCAGTGGGACTTGAATCTTATTCTCACATTTCTAATGTGTGCTCCCTTTGAGCCTCTTCATAATTGTCCTCTTCGTCTGCTGGCGCTTAAGACTGCTTTTCTGGTAGCCATCACCTCGGCTAGACGGGTGAGTGAGCTCCAGGCTTTATCTTCAAAGCCTCCTTTTCTCTCTGTTCATCCGGACAAGGTTGTCCTTCGGCCTCGTCCCTCCTTTCTTCCGAAAGTGGTGACTCCATTTCATCTTGGGCAGTCTGTCACCTTGCCCACCTTCTTTCCGCCTCCGCATCCTTCCAAAGAGGAAGAGAGGCTCCACCGTCTGGACCCAAAACGTGCGCTCTCCTTTTATTTGGACCGCACAAAGCAGTTCCGGGTGGACGACTAACTTTTCGTTGGATACGTGGGTGCTAAGAAGGGGAAAGCTGTGCACAAACGGACCATCTCTCGGTGGGTCGTTTTGTGCATCAAGATTTGTTACTCCTTGGCAAAAAAGGACCCTCCTGTTGGGCTGCGCGCCCACTCTACTCGGGCCACAGTGGCTACTACTGCTTTGGGACGGGGTGTCCCTTTGCAGGACATCTGTCAGGCGGCGACGTGGGCTTCGCTACACACGTTTGCCAGGCATTATTGCCTTGACAGCCAAGTCTGGAGGGATGGCTTCTTTGGCCGTTCTGTCCTCCAGGACTTTCTGGTGTGATCTTGGTTCGCAGACCCACCACCGGGGATGGTATTGCTTGGGTATCTATTCTAAGGTGAGGAATCTAACTAACGTGTTTCTTTCAGATGAACAAGTTACTTACCTTCGGTAACGATGTATCTGTAAGAAACATTAGTTAGTTAGATTCCTCACTGACCCACCCATCCTCCCCGTTCTGCGAACTGACATCTAGGGTTAAGGTTATCCTTTTCAGGCCCCTAGATTTTATTTTTGGCACCAGTGTCGGTCTTTGCATGGCTCTGCGTTCCTGGCGCGGAAAGCTATGTACAAGAACTGACGTCAGCGCGCGAGGGCGGCGTCTAAGTACTCCGACGACGTCATTCCGGCGCACGACGCCGACGACGGACGCGGAGCCGCAGACGACGCCTAGCGACGTGCAAGGGGTATTGCTGACGAAAAATCTTCCGGATCCAGTCTGACGCCTGGGGATATTCTAAGGTGAGGAATCTAACTAACTAATGTTTCTTACAGATACATCGTTACCGAAGGTAAGTAACTTGTTCTTCAACCCCTCAATTGGACCCACTTCTCCCTTTCAATGAAGCCCTTGCCAATGTCCTGCTCATGGCCTGATCCAAGCCATACACATGGACTCCTGTTCACAGGTCAATTGCCCTCCATCATCGCCCTGTCCCAGGGGACACTAGTTTCCTCACCCAGCATCCCACACCGGAGAGTTTGGTGGTCCACGCTCCTACCTGCAAAATCACCCCTTGCACATTCTCTACCACCCCCTTCAGGCAAGGAATCCAAGATGCTGGATACGTTCGGGAAGAGAATGTTCTTTTCTGCTGCCAATGGTCTCGGACGAGGCCTGAGCCATACTCTCTCAAGCAGATTCTGATGGGAGGGTTGCAGCCAAGTTCACTAAAAAATGTGGGCTAGATACAATATACTCCCTGGGCAGAGCGATTTTAACGTTGGTGGCCCTTAGGCACCATGCCTGGTTAAGAACCACTGTTTTTTCAGGGGATGTCCAAGCCTCACTCATGGACATGCCCTTTGATGGCTCCTGCTTGTTTGGTGAGAAGGCTGACTCGGCACTTTAACGACAGCAAGGTTACAGCCAGGTCCGTGTGCCTTTCTGTGACCCTCAGCCAACCCCTTCCACCTTCTTCCCCTTTCAGGGCCACAGAGGGGAATTTCAACGGCATCTCTATCCTCGCAGCCACCATGTCCAGCAGGTTGCCCAACATTTTCTTGGCCGAGGACGTGGTTCCCACAGACCGCATTCAACAGATAGGCTGAAATAGGGTCAGGCCACCAACCTCCTGGCAGCTGCAGCCACCAAACCCCTTTAGTGTGCCCTCCAGCCATCATGGGTATGCAGTGGGGGGCAGGATACGCCATCACCCGCACTACTGAAGGTCAGTAATATCAGAATATTGGATTTTGCAGCTCAACCAAAATGGGTTAATCCCTCCCCTTTGTGATCACCCTTCCACCCATGCAACTCATTCACAACCGGCTGATGGAGGACCATCTCTCCTTACTCTGTCAGGAAGTGTTGGCTCTTTTGGCCAAGGGAACCATAGAGAGGGTGCCGACATCAAAAGTAGGTCGTGGTTGCTATTCCTGTTACTGTCCGGTGCCAAAGGAGGACAGAGGCCTCTGAACTATATTAGACCTGCACCCTCTCAATCTCTTCCTCAAGAAGGAGAAATTAAAAATGCTTGGCTCGCTCAAGTTCTGTCTGCCCTGGACCCAGGAGACTGCATGGTAACATTGGACTTTAACATCCTCATCCTGCCTGTGGTTCACGGGAGGGAAAGAGCACTTTGCCATGCTCCTCTTTCGCCTCATCAGCACCCCTTGGGTGTTCAAAGTGATGGTGTGATTGCAGCACATTTGCGGAGATTGGGAGTGCCAGTCTTACCCTATCTCGACAATTGGTTGTTGAATACGACGTCCCCCCAGGAAGTAGTGTTCCACCTCCAGACTACAGTGAACCTTCTGTACCTGCTGGGGTTCCCTATCAACGTGCCAATGTCACACCTGACTCTTTCTCAGACACTTCCCTTCATTGGAGCAGTTATGGTCACAGTGCAGTTTCAGGCCTATCCTCCAGAGCAGTGAGTCCAGGATATTCAGGATACCGATGTTTCAGCCCCTACCCTGGATTTCTGAGAGACTGACTCGGAGGTTGTTGGGCCTCATGGCCTCCTGCATCCTACTTGTGCTGCATGCCCGTTGGCATGTGTGTGCTCTGCAGTTGGACTTGAAGTTCCAGTGGGCACAGCATCAGTGGAATCTCTCAGACATGGCCCAGATCTCGGAGGGAACTGCAAAATACTTGCAGTGTTGCTGCAGAACTACAAATGAGCCCGTAGCAGACCACTCTCCCTTTATCCACCAGAGCGGAGTGTAGTCATAGATACGTCACTCCTGGGTTCGGGTTTCCATTTGGTTGAGGTGGAGACCAGAGGACTCTTGTCTCCAGCGGAATCCAAGCTCCACATCAACCTATTGGAGTTCCAAGCAATCCATTTCACATTAAAAGTCTTTCTTCCTTCAATCAAAGAAAGGCTAGTGTAGATGTTAAGACAACAACACCGCCATGTAGTACTGCAACAAACAGGGCAGGATGGGGTCCTGGCCCCTGTGTTTCTGGACATGACTGGAACGTCAGGGCATTTGCCTGGTTGTTCAGCACCTGATGGGCTCTCTGAACACCATAGTGGACAAACTCCGCCATCGATGCATAGCAGATCACAAATGCTGTTTCCACCCAGATGTGGTGCTAGGTCTCTTTCAAGGGTGGGCAGAGACTTGGCTAGATCTATTCGCCACCACCAAGAATGCACCATGTCATCAGTTTGCACGCTGGAGTCTCCAAGGCGGCTCTCATTTGGATACACTTTGTCTCGAGTGTAGCTCTGGCCTCTTTGTATTCCTTTCTTCCAATACCATATCCTGCCCAGAGTTCTTAAGAAGATCAGGAACGACTAGGTCCAAGTCATTCTTGTAATTCCGGATCTGAAAGAGACACGTTCGTGATAGATTCCTTACCTTAGAATATCCCCAGGCGTCAGACTGGATCCAGAAAGTTTTGCTAGCAGTACCCCTGTGCGTCAGTAGGTGGCGTCATGCGGCTCCGCGTCCGTCGCTGGCGTCGTAAGCACCGAGATTACGTCACGGAGACTACTTAGGCGCCACCCATGCGCGCTGACGTCAGTTTTTTCTTTTTCCGCACCAGAAAGCGCAGATCCTGTTAGAGCACGTATCTTAGTCACTTTTAGACTACCCTTTTTGAGACTTTTGTCAATTTTGGTTTCCTTGGTGCACGTAGGGATGCCTGGATTTAAGTCTTGTGGGACCTGCCATCGCAATATGTCGGTGACGGACCCCCACGATGTCTGCCTCTACTGCCTGGAGATCGACCACGACTCCCGGCCTTGTCGGGCCATGGCCCCGAAGGCCTTGAAGGAGCAGCGCCTGAAGCTGCTGGAGGTCCAGCACTCGTCCCAGCACCGTTCCTGGTCCAGGGGCAGTCGTCGCTCCTCGGACTCCAAGACTTCACCCTCTGATTCGGGTAAGAGACGACACAAAAAGAAGTCGAAGAAGCTTGTTCGCTCTCCGACGTCCCCCTGTCGGTCCCCGGATGCAGACGAGGGGGACAGGGGTTCTGCCCCTGCGGCTCCTTCGGAGCCCGAGAGTCCCGCGCCTACCCACCTTACCCGGGTCCGTCGGCAACTCCCGCACAGGTGCAAGAATTTGTTGCTACCATGGATCGCCTCTTTAGGCCTCTGGCTCCCGCCGGTGCGCCTTCGGGTTTCGCGGTCCAGTGTTCGGATCCTGTTGGGCCTCCGGCAGATCCAGCGTCGGTGCCTCAGGATCCTGCGCCGTTGACTCCGGCCCCAAGGTCCAGCGCTGCCGGTTCTGGCCCCAGCGCCACACTCGGCTCCGCCTCCGGCGCCGCAGTGGGTGCCATTTGTTCCACCCTTGCCCAGGTTCCAGGACCATTTTGTTCCTACCCGGGATCCGCATTGAGACACGGTGCCGGCTTGGCCCCAGCCGGCGCCATTTGTTCCTTCTCCGGCTCCTGCTTCTAGTGCCGCGGTCTGTGCCACCTGCGACGGAAGGGGAGGAAGACTTGGAGGGGTCCTCGGACCCTCTTGCCCGTCGGTGTGACTCCGAGCAGGACTGGGCGGATGACTTGGAGGATGCAGGCGACATCTCCTCTGACACGGGGATTGCCATCTCCCCCGCCTACCATGGAGGAGGGCGCCTCCTATACGATGGTGCTCTGTCGGGCAGCTGAGGTCCTCAACCTTGATCTTCCTACGGTGGCCCTCAAAACTAATCTTCTCACTGAAGTGCTCCAGGCGGTGTCCACTTCGTCGGGGCCCCTGCTACCATTTAACGACAACCTCACTGGTGTCTTGCTGGGCACTTGGTCGCGGCCAGCCACAGGGGCCCCTGTGGATAAGAATGTCGCTAGGCGTCACCGCCCAGTGACCCTGCTTTTCTGACCACTCATTCTACGCCTGAGAGCCTGGTTATCCAAGCCTCGACGTCACATAGTGCCTTTCCCACGGCTCCGCCGGATAAGGACTCTTAAGAATCTGGAGCAGTTTGGTAAGCGGTTGTTATCTTCGGCCAGCTTGGGGGTGCGGTCGGTGAACACCGCATGCCTATTGGGTCGCTATTCCCACGCTGTGTGGGATACGGTTGCACAGCTGTTGCCTCAGGCTGTGCTGTCCCAAGCTGTCACCATTCGGTGTGGTTTGGACACCGCGGACTCACTGGGTAGGGTGATTTCTACGACTTTGGCGCTTCGTCGCCATGCCTGGTTGAGATCTACCAGGTTCTCGCCAGATGTCCAAAGCTCACTCATGGACATGCCCTTTGATGATAAGGCCGACAGTGCACTGGAGCATTTTAAGGACTCGCGGGCCTAGTCCTTAGGTCTTTCCGCAAAAAGCCCAGCCACTCCTGGTTTTCGTTCCTTTCGTGGCCACGGCAGAGGCGCCCAGGCCCGTTCCATCAGCAAGCCTGTGCAGAACCAGCCTCAGCGTGGCTGCGGCTTCCACAGGGGCGGGTCTGGGAATCAGATTCGGGGTCAGTCCACCTCTGTCCCCGCTGTTTCTACCTCCAAACCTTCCTAATCCGAGCTTCGTGGAGCACCCCACGCCAGTGGGTGGCAGGATCCGCCATCACCTCCCCCACTGGCAGGCTATTACATCGGACAAGTGGGTGTTGCAGATCCTCCGCAACGGTTACTCCCTTCCCTTTCAGTCCACCCCTCCAGCCATGCCACCTCGGTGCCACCGCATGTCGGGGGACCACTTGGCAACTCTCCAGCAGGAAGTTACGGCCCTCTTGGCCAAGGGGGCCATCAAGTTCGTTCCTGGGCCGGAAGTCGGGAGTCGTTGTTATTCCCACTACTTTCTGGTCCCCAAGAAGGACAAAGGGGGTCTGCGTCCCATCTTGGATCTTCGGAACGTCAACCGCTTCCTCCGGAAGGAGAATTTCAAAATGCTGACTCTAGCTCAGGTCTTGGCTGCCCTCGACCCTGGAGACTGGACGGTAGCGTTGGACTTGCAGGCCGCATATTTTCACAACCCTGTCCTGCTGGCCCACCAGCATTACCTGCGGTTCAGGAGCATTTTCAGTTTGCCGTGCTCCCCTTCGGCCTTACCAGCGCCCCTCGGGTGTTCACGAAGGTGATGGCGGTGGTCGCAGCTCATCTGCGCAGGTCGGGGTGTCAGTCTTCCCTGACGACTGGTTGCTGAAGGCGGGCTCTCCCCAGGCAGTCGTCAACCACCTTCAGACTACGACCGACCTCCTGCATTTGCTGGGGTTCTCCATCAACGTGCCAAAGTCGCACCTGAGTCCCTCTCAGAAGCTCCCCTTCATTGGAGCGTTTCTGGATTCAACGCTGTTTCGGGTTTATCCTCCTGAGCAGCGAGTCTGGGATATTCAGGCTATGATTCCGATCTTTCAGCCTCTAGCCCGGGTTTCAGTCAGGATGACCCTCCGGCTCCTGGGCCTGATGGCCTCCTGCATCCTGCTGGTGCCACATGCCAGATGGCAAATGCGGGCTCTGCAGTGGTACCTGAAGTTCCAATGGGCACAGCATCAGGGCAACCTGTCCGATCATGTCCAGATCTCGGAGGGCACTGCACGACAATTGCAGGGTGACTCACGAATCGCGATTGGGTCAATGGCAGATCCCTCTCCCTTCAGTCCCGACTCCATATCAACCTTTTGGAGTTTCGGGCGATCCATCTTGCACTAAAGGCATTCCTTCTCTCTGTCCGGGGAAGTGTGGTGCAGGTGTTCACGGACAACACCACCGCCATGTGGTATTGCAACAAACAGAGCGGGGTGGGTTCAAGGACCCTATGTCAGGAGGCTCTGCGCCTTTGGACATGGCTGGAACATCAGGGCATCACCTTGGTGGTTCAACACCTGGCAGGATCTCTGAACGCCAGGGCGAACAAACTCAGTCGATGGATCACGAATGGCGTCTGCACTCGGACGTGATGCAAGGTCTCTTTCTGCAGTGAGGAGAGCCCTGGTTAGATCTATTCGCCGCCGAAGAGAACGCGCAATGTCATCAGTTCTGTGCGTTGGAATTTCCAAGGCGGCAACGCTTTTCGTCGCGAGTGGAGTTGCGGTCTATTGTACGCATTTTCCGCCTATACCACTTCTACCCAGAGTGCTGAAGAAGATTTGGCGTGACCGGGCCCAAGTCATCCTTGTGGCTCCGGATTGGGCACGAAGATACTGGTATCCCGAGTTACTCAGCATGGCGATTGATCCCCCGATCCGGCTGCCTCTTCAGGAGGATCTTCTGTCGCAGCAGCAGGGGACAGTCCTCCACCAGAACCTGTCCAGCCTCCACCTCCATGTGTGGAGATTGAGCGGCGGCAGTTGATGCCATTTGACTTGCCTCCTGAAGTCTGTGATGTCATTCTGGCAGCCAGGCGTTCCTCCACTAAAACTGTATACGCCTGCAGGTGGAACAAATTTCTGGCATGGTGCACAGCAAAGGCTGTGGTTCCCCTTTCCGCCCCTCTTTCTGAGGTTCTCCTCTTTCTTCTTTCTTTGGCCCAGCAGGGCTCTGCTCTGGGCACCTTGAAATGAAATGTTATCTTGCTGCAATCTCTGCCTTCTTACGGCTTCCTGATCAGCCTTCTCTTTTCAAGTCCCCTGTTGTTTCCCGTTTTCTCAAAGGCATTACTCACATGTTCCCTCCTGTCCCCTTCGTAATGCCTCAGCGGGACTTGAATCTTGTTCTGATCTTTCTGATGTGCGCTCCTTTTGAGCCTCTTCACAATTGTCCCATTCGTCTTCTGACCCTGAAAACTGCTTTCCTGGTAGCTATCACCCCGGCTAGACGGGTGAGTGAGCTTCAGGCTTTGTCATCTAAGCCTCCTTTTCTTTCGGTTCATCCGTACAAGGTTGTCCTCCGGACTCGTCCTTCATTTCTACCAAAAGTGGTGACCCCCTTTCACATCGGGCAATTGTCACGTTGCCCACCTTCTTTCTGCCTCCGCATCCTTCAAAAGAGGAAGAGAGGCTCCACCCTCTGGACCCAAAACGGGCGCTGTCCTTTTATTTGGACCGCACCAAACAGTTCAGGGTGGACGACCAACTTTTTGTTGGATACGTATGAGCTAAGAAGGGGAAAGCAGTACACAAACGGACCATCTCACGGTGGGTCGTGTTGTGTATTAAAATGTGTTACTCCTTGGCAAAAAAGGACCCTCCTGTTGGGCTGAGGGCCCATTCCATCCGGGCCACAGTGGCTACTACTGCCCTGGGCCAGGGAGTCCCCTTGCAGGACATCTGTCAGGCGGCGACGTGGGCTTCACTGCACACTTTTGCCAAGCACTTTTGCCTGGACAGCCAAGTCCGGAGAGATGGCTACTTTGGCCGTGCTGTTCTCCAGGACTTTCTGGTGTGATCTTGGTTCGCAGACCCACTACCGGGGTTGGTATTGCTGGGGTATCTATTCTAAGGTGAGGAATCCAACTAACGTGTTTCTTTCAAATGAACAAGTTACTTACCTTCGGAAACGATGTATCTGTAAGAAACATTAGTTAGTTAGATTCCTCACCGACCCACCCATCCTCCCCGTTCTGCGAACTGACATCTAGGGTTAAGGCTATCCTTTTCAGGGCCCTAGATTTTTTGGCACCAGTGTCGGTCTCTTGCATGGCTCTGCGTTCCTGGCGCGGAAAGCTATGTACAAGAAATGATGTCAGCGTGTGAGGGCGGCGTCTAAGTACTCCGACGTCATTCCGGCGCACGACGCCAACGACGGACGCGGAGCCGTAGGCGACGCCTAGCGATGCGCAAGGGGTATTGCTACAAAAATCTTTCCGGATCCAGCCTGATGCCTGGGGATATTCTAAGGTGAGGAATCTAACTAACTAATGTTTCTTACAGATACATCGTTACCGAAGGTAAGTAACTTGTTCATCAGGTCCGGAGACAGCTTCTTTGGCCGTTTTGATCTCCGTGACTTTCTGGTATAATCTATTCGCAGACCCACCACCGGGGTTGGTATTGCTGGGGTATCTACTCTATGGTAAGGAATCTATCACTAACGTGTCTCTTTCAGATGCACAAGTTACTACTTGTGTAACGATATATCTGTAAGAGACATTAGTTAGTGATAGATTCCTTACCGCCCCACCCATCATCCCCGTTCTGCGAACTGATTTCTAGGGTTAAGGTCATCCCTTTCAGGGCCATAGTTTCTTGGCACCAGTGGTCAGTTACTTGCACGGCTCTATGTTCCTGGCGCGGAAAGTCGTGTACAGAACTGATGTCAGTTTGCATGGTTGGCGCCTAAGTAGTCTCCGTGACGTCATCTCGGCGCTTACGATGCCAGCGACGAACGCGGTGCCGCACGGCGCCACCTACTGACGCGCAGCGGTACTGCTAGCAAAACTTTCCGGGTCCAGTCTGATGCCTGGGGATATTCTAAGGTAAGGAATGTATAACTAATGTCTCTTACAGTTATATCATTACACAAGTAGTAACTTGTGCATTGGGCATGGAGAGTCTGGTATCCCGAGGTGTTGAACATGAGCATTCTGCCTCTTCAAGAGGATCTTCCGTCGCTGCAACAGAACAGGGTTCTGCACCCGACCCTGAACATCCTTCGCCTTCGTGTGTGGAGATTGGGCAGCTACAGTTAACACCTTAACCTTCATTCCAAAGTCTGCAATGTTATTTTGACAGCCAGGTGTCCCTCCACCAGGACGATATATGCCTGCTGTTAGAACAAGTTTGTAACATGGTGTACCGATAAACATGTTGATCCTCTCTCTGCACCCCTTTCTCAAGTTCTTCTGTTCATTCTTTCCTTGCCTCTGCAGGGCTTTGCTTTTGGTTCCTTGAAAGGTTATCTTTATGCTGTGATATTTCATCAGTTACCAGATCAGCTATCCCTTTTCAAATCCCCTATTGTACATAAGTTCCTGAAAAGTCTCCAGCATATTTTCCCACCATCGCCTTTTTTATGCCTCAGTAGGACCTCAACCTGGTTCTTATATTCCTGATTTGCGCTCACTTTGAGCAGCTCCATAAATGCCTACTCATATTCCTAATCATCAAAACGGCCTTTCAAGTGGCGATAACATCTGCCTGGAGGGTGAGTGGGTTGCGGGCAGTATCTAGAAATCCTCCGTACCTTATTTTCTACCCAGACAAACTGGTCCTTCAAACTTGAGCATCCTTCCTACTGGAGGTAGTAACTCCTTTCTATGTAGGCTAGTCCATCACTCTGCCCACCTTTTACGCTCCACCTCACCCCTCTAAAGAAGAGAAGATACCCTTCTTAAGAAAAGGTGAGACTCGAAAATGAGCATTATCTTTCTACTTTGATCTCACTTGTGTGTTCCGGGTGGATGATTAACTGCTACGATTTAGCCATAAAGCAACCCCTGAGGATTTGTGCACTACTACAGCCACGGCTGTGACCACTGTTAGCCCGTGCAGTTCCTATCCTGGATATCTGTCAGGCAGAAGTGTGGGCTTCCTTGCGCACTACTGCCTGGACAGTCAGGTCCGGTATGATTTTTACTTTGCACATGCGGTCTTACAAGACTTTTTAGTCTATCTCGTATCGCAACCCCACCTCCGGGGAGGTATTGCTTGGATATCTATTCTAAGGTAAGCAATCTGCAGCCAGAAGTCTCTCTCAGATGAACAAGTTACTTACCTTTGGTAATGCCTTATCTGGTAGAGACTCTATCTAGCAACATATTTCTTACAGACCCTTGCAACTTCTCCAAACAGATTAAAGTGTTTACCCTTTTAAGGGCCCTAGCTTCGCACACCAGTGGTCAATGTTCCTCGTGGCTCCACACCTCTGGCTTAGAAAGTCGCAAAATGAAACGCACGTCAGTGTACTGGGGTGGTGCCTATGTAGGCACCTCACACTTCACTTCTTGCGCTGATAATGCCACTTTGAACCGAATGACAACACTTACCGGCACACAGGGATACTGCTCATCAAGGTTTCGGTATCCAGTCTGACACCTGGGAATTACTCTAGAGTGAGGACTCTGCATCTAGATAGTCTCTACCAGATATGGCGTTACCGAAGGTAAGTTACTTGTTCATTTAAAGCAAGATTCCATACTGTATGATTCCTGTTAAGTGCAAATTGGCAAAAATTGAAGGGTATGTCTTAATTAGTCAATTAAAGAAGCCACGTTTATTTTGCAATCCTCAGTGCTCATTACTCAATGCTCCTGTAAGTCGCCATCACCCACTGCTCTGCTGCCGAATTGTTTCTATGTTATGAAAGTTTCCTTTAATACATATGTGTGGTGATCTGTGTGTATGAGTTACCTGAATTCTGTGGGACTTTGTGAAAATGTATGTCTATAAGTGTGTTGATCTGGTTCATGTGAGTGCCTCATACAAAAGCTAAATCTATTTAATCTATTAGTATGTATTTTCCTCTGAATATTTTACATGCTTGGGCTGTATTCGTAGTATCAATTAAAACATTTTTTTTTTAGGTTATAAATATGTCTGAAGAGCTTGCAGCCCTGGAGTCTTACTTAAAAGAAGCTGAATCCCTCTCCGACAGTGGCGTAGAAGAAGCTGAAATAGCTGCGGCATCTCAGTGTGATACAGAAACAGCTATTCATTGTCTCCTAGAAACTTTAAGAAGCAAGGAATATTTGTCTGCAATTGCACAGGTCAAGGCTTTCAGGTAATGTGGTATGCTAAAAACAGAATATTTGTTTGTAGATGCTAACCATTTGTCAGTGTGACAGTTCACCTTGAGATGGTCAGCAACTCCAGGACCATCCTGGATTGCACAGTTCAAGTTCAGAGTGACTCGTTTAGTGCTGTGTTGACTAGGAGGGTGTGGGAGGTTCTTCAAGGGAAAAGAAAAACTGAGTTCACACTAGTTTGTTATACAGATAATAATAGGCATTGGCAAAGCCAATATGTTTGGCTTGAAATGGACAGTACAAGCCAAATCTGTCCGCATTGGCAATGCTAGCACATTTTGCAAAATCAGCTAGCTGCAGATTCCTTACCTTAGAATTTCACAGGCGTCGGGCTGGAACCGGAAGACTTTTGCTCGAGCAATACCCTTGCGCGCCATTAGGTAGCATCGGTCGGCTCTATGTGCCATTGTGGGAGTTGTCCGCGCCGGATGTGATGGCTGCAACACCTATATAGGCGCCACCTCAGCCTTGCCAGCCACAAGACCACGCAAGTAGAGCATCCTGTGCGCGGCCTTGGGCATTGCTCCTTTCGACCCCGTGGGTCAGGCGGCCAGAGTCCACTCAGTCCACTCCTCCCCCTGCAGCCTCTAAACCTTCCAAGTCTTTGTCCTTCAATATCATGGGCGGCCGGTTAGTAGCAGGATCAGCTATCACCTCCACCACTCTCAAAACATCACATCGGACAAGTGGGTTCTTCAGATAGTCTGTAGGAGCTACTCCCTCCCCTTCGAGGCTGCCCCTCTCTCCATGCCTCCGACTTACGACCAGCTGATGGAGGACCACCTGAACTTGCTTTATGAAAAAGTCAGGACTCTTGGCCATAGAGAGAGTATCTGAAAGAAACACGTTAGTTAGATTCCTCACCTTAGAATATCCCCAGGCGTCAGGCTGGATCCGGAAAGTTTTTCGTCAGCAATACCCCTGCACGACGCTAGGCGTCGTCTGCGGCTCCGCGTCCGTCGTCGGCGTCGTGCGCCGGGATGACGTTGTCGGAGTACTTAGACGCCACCCTCGCGCGCTGACGTCAGTTCTTCTTTTTTCCGCGCCAGACAGCGCCGATCCGAGAAGAGCTTACCCCTTAGTCATTTTTTGACTACATTTTTTTGGCTCTTTTGGTCTCTGTCGACTCGACTCCGGTAGGAAGCCCGGGTTCAAACCCTGCAACTCCTGTCACCGACCGATGTCGGTTACGGACCACCATCGCCGGTGCCTGTTCTGCTTGGGGGCTGACCACGATTCCGAGTCATGCCTCGACTGCCGGGCCCTCACTTCGAAGGCTAGGCGGGAGCGGTCCCGCAAGCTCCTGGAGTACCGGCAGTCTGCTCCGTGCCGTTCACGGTCCCGGTTGAGGAGGAGGTCGAGGGACCGGTCGCGGAGCCGCAGTCACCACCACTCATCCGGTTCCAAGTCTTCGGGTAAGTCAAAGCATGGTAAGAAGTCCAAGAGGCGACATCGCTCTTCGGGCTCCCCTCGCCGGTCGCGCGACTCGGCTGAGGGCTCGGGTGGTACCACCCACGCAGCTCCATCGGAGCCGCAGGAGTCGCGTTCATCCCCATACCCGCCGGTCCCTGGGACCAACGCGACTCCGGCGGAGATCAGTGCCTTCCTCTCGGCCATGAGAGGCCTGGCTCCGCCGTCGACGCCTGCCGGCGCGTCTTCGGGCCCCGCGGTCTCGACTAGGGGGGCCTAGCGGGGCTCCGGCCCCGTCGTCGACTCCTGTCCCGACGCCGCAGGTCCCCGCGGGATCCAGGCCTGGATCCCAGGCGACGCCGGCCGACCCCTCCGTCGGCGTCGCCTCCGGTACCACCTCCGGCGCCGCCTTCGTACGACGCCGTTTCCCGGTTCAGTCCGGGCCCAGCGTCGGAGCGGCGCCGCCTGGCGCCGTGTCCGACGCCGATGGGTGGCAATCTCATCTTTCGCCCGGCTCCGATCATTCCACCGGTCTACCAGGAATCGGATGACGGTGACGACTGGTCTAAGGACCCTCTGGCCTTGCAGGCCAACTTATCACAGGACTGGGCAGATGAGCTGGGGGATGCCAGTGGTCTGGACACCTCCCCTGTCACTGGCTCCATCTCTCCTCCGACTGTGGCTTCGGAGGAGGGTACTGCATTTTCCGTGGTGCAGCGCAAGGCGGCCGAAGCCCTTGGGCCGGAGTTGCCTGCTGTGGCCGTGAGGACTACCCTCCTCACTGAAGTGCTTCAACCGTCAGCAAGCTCCTCGGAGCCTCTGCTGCAGTTTAATGAGGCACTCGTAGACGTTCTGAAGGGCACTTGGTCCAAGCCCTCCACGGTACCTCCTGTGGATCGGAACGTGGCCCGGCGCCACCGCCCTGCACCGGGTGACCCCAGCTTTCTGTCCCAACACCCCACGCCCGAGAGCCTGGTTATCCAGGCCTCTACTTGCCAGTCCTCCTTCCCGTCCGCTCCCCCGGATCGGGAATCCAAGAGGCTTGAACAGTTCGGTAAGAAGCTGTTCTCTTCCCTTAGTTTGGGACTGCGGTCTTTGAATACTGCTTGCCTCTTGGATCGTTACTCTCACTTCCTGTGGGATACGGTGGAGGACGTGCTGCCCCAGTGTCCGGAGGAGGCCCGGACACGGCTCGCCCAGGCTCTTGCCGACGGGCGGGATGCAGCGCGACATGATATCCGATGTGGACTAGACACTACGGACTCGCTGGGTAGGGCGATGTCAACCACAGTGGCTCTTCACCGCCACGCCTGGCTGCGGTCCACGTCTTTCTCAGCGGATGTCCAGAGCACCCTCATGGATATGCCCATTGATGGCAGTCGCCTTTTTGGCGAAAAGGCGGATAGTGCGCTGGTGCGCTTCAAGGACTTCCGGGCTACGGCCAAGTCCTTGGGCCTCTCGGACCTGCGCCCACAAACTTCAGCTTTTTGTCCCTTTCGTGGCCAAGGAAGGGGCACCCCCTCACGTCCGCCTAGCCACCGGCCGCAGACCCAACCTGCACGCGGTCGCGGACGTGGATTCTGCCGAGGCGGTACTGGGGGTCACGTGCCGGTCAGTCCACATCTACCCCGGCAGCATCCGCCTCAAAGCCCTCCTAGTCCGTGCTTTCAGGCCCATTCCACGCCGCCAGTGGGAGGCAGAGTTCGCCATCACCTGCTCCACTGGCGTTCCATCACGTTGGACCGGTGGGTGCTGCAAATCGTCCGAAGGGGCTACTCCCTCCCCTTCGAGACGACCACTCCAGCCATGCCACCATATGTCGGGGGATCACTTGAATCTTCTGCGGGAGGAAGTTACGGCCCTCTTGGCCAAGGGGGTCATCGAGCACGTACCTGGTCCAGAAGTAGGTCGTAGTTGCTATTCCCACTACTTTCTGGTTCCCAAGAAGGGCAAAGGGGGCCTGCGCCCTATCTTGGACCTCAGGAGCGTCAATGTATTCCTCCGGAAGGAACGGTTCAAGATGCTCACTTAAGCTCAGGTTCTGGCTGCCCTGGAGACTGGATGGTAGCGTTGGACTTGCAGGACGCTTATTTTCTCATTCCCGTCCTGCCGGCCCACCGGCGTTACCTGCGGTTCACGGTGGGCCAGGAGCACTTTCAGTTTACCGTGCTCCCCTTCGGCCTCACCAGTGCCCCTCGGGTGTTCACGAAAGTGATGGCGGTGGTCGCAGCTCATCTGCGCAGATTAGGGGTTCCAGTCTTCCCCTATCTCGACGACTGGTTGTTGAAGGCGGGCACGCCCCAGGCAGTCGTCTTCCACCTCCAGACTACGGCCGACCTCCTGCATTCGCTGGGGTTCACCATCAATGTGCCGAAGTCGCATCCGAGTCCCTCTCAGCAGCTCCTCTTCATCGGAGCGGTTCTGGACTCGTAGCAGTTCCGGGCTTATCCTCCGGAACAGCGGATACGGGATATTCAGGCCCTGATTCCCATCTTCCGGCCTCTATCCTGGGTATTGGGCCCATCTGGATTTCTGTTCTACATAGAAAACACAGATACGCTGTACTTTATCGCTCATTTGTTAAAATTGTGCACAAGGCGATTTGTCTATGTGTGTCTTGTCTTGTGTATCAGCATGTTATTGTTCCTTTTGCCTTGCAGATATGCTACGCATTCAGAAGTACTGAAGGCGTGTCTTTCAGAACCGTGAGTAAACCAGTTCTCCAATTGGCCATACGTTAGGGTGCACCTTAGTGTGTGCATACCGCCATTATCCCTGGTCCTGAGGAAAGCCTCGCAATTGGCACACAGAGGCTGAAACATGTCGACCTAATGTCACAACGTCCACCATACACGTTTTTAACCTAGTCTTACTATCCTATCATTAAAAAAAAAAAATTAAGGAGTAGTAAAGACTATTTTAACATCACTTTCTGAACTATCACTTGCACTCAACACTCAAAAAATCCTGGTCCGCTGTAATCAGGCCTTGAAGCACACCGGGGAGGCATTCGGCCTCTCTGGTGGGGGTCCAATGATGAAGCATGTCACCAACCAGATTCGTGAGTGAGGACCCTTTTAAAAAACATGAGTGATTTTTGTTCATAGCCCTTGACATTCTGGCTTCACTCTTTTGTTGTTTATACGTATACCTCTGGGGATTAAGAGTGGAGATAAAGAGATTCCCTCTCTTTGTTTTGATATATACTCGTTAGTTCAAAACCTGGAAAGTTCAGTGAATGCTAGGACGGATAAAATCAGCCTATGATGATGACGTCTCCATCCGGAGGTGGCACAAGGTCTCTTCCAAAAGTGCGTAAAGCCTTTGTTAGATCTGTTCACCTCTGCTGATGGCGCAAAATGTCAGCACTTTTGCACACTGGAGTTTTCATGGCAGCACTCGCTCTGCGACGCTTTTTGTCTCAAGTGGAGCTCAGGTCTCCTGTACACCTTCCCACCAATACCACTCCTGTCCAGAGTGCTCAAGAGGATCAAGAGCGACTGGGCCTAAGTCATTCTTGTGGCTCCTGACAGGCTGCCCTTTTGGGAGGATCTTCTGTCGCAGCAGCAGGAGAGGGTCCTCCACCCAAGCCTGTCAATTCTACGCCTTCTTGCTTGGGGATTGAGCAGCGGCACTTGACAGCATTCAACCTTCCTCCCGAAGTCTGTGATGTGATTTTGGCATCCAGACGTCCCTCTAACAAGACTGTACGCCTGTCTGTGACAGACATTTGTATTGTACAGAAAGGTCTACTGACCCTCTTTCTGCTTCCCTCTATCAAGTCCTTCTCTTTATTTTGACCCTTGCCTAGCAGGGCACTGCTCAGGGCCCTCTTAAAGGTACCTTTCGGCCTTGTCTGCCTTCTTGAGGATACCAGACCAACCCTCTTTATTTAAATCCTCTATTGTAAACAGATTTCTTAGGGGGCTTGTATATATGTTCCCACCTCTAACATTCATCATGCCTCAGTGGAACATTAATTTAGTTCACCTTCCTGATGTGTAATCTGTGAGAAGTTGGCCTGATATGTAGTGCTCACTATTCCAGTGATCACTGTGTATCATTCCAAACGACCCTTATTGATGATTGGTTGTAAGTCAACCTTATAGACCAGCTATCCTAGTAGCGTGGACAAGAGCAGTCTTCAGGCTAAACTCTAGAGGGCGCGTTAAGCCAGCTGTTTACCATCACATATACCCCTTGAACACCAAGTGAAAGGACACTACACAAGTTGTTATGAAAATAAAGGATATTTATTTATAACAAGACTACCCTGGCTCTTTATGAGTCAGGGAGCTAAGCACACTACAAAACTCTTATGAAAATACTTCTGGTTGCACAATTTACACAAATGCCCGAAGGGCACGAAACCATTTACACTGCAAGTGGAATGGGAAAGGTTAGATAGTTTAAAGTTACTGATTCCGGAGGAATCCGATCAGTGGGACTAAACGAAAAAGGAACTGGACACTTGTAGAGTGAACCTACGATGGAGCACCGAGATGCTAGAGTTACCTAGCCCAGAGGCTGCGGCTGCGTGGGGTTCAGCAAGATGTCGGGAGTCCTCGTGGTAGTCTCAGGAGCCTGAAAGAAGTTGTTGCTGGCAGGCGACCAGTGTTGATTTTCAGAGAGATCCAAGCCTGGATCGGTGATGAAGAAAACCTGAAAGCAGAGGGGACTCAGTTCTCAACCGCTAGCCAGCGATCGTGTGGGTACCAGGAAGGTACCGGCTGAAGTCACCTCGACCAGGTGAGTGGATGACGTCGGACTCGGCTGTTCCTCGGACCAGGAGGCGCGGCGGCGACCAGGATGGAGGGCGAGCTGTCCCACGAAGGTGTCTGCTGTCGATGATGCTGGGCCCAGGAATGGGGCAGCAGGTCTTGGCAGTGGCAAACCCACGCGGTGGAGTCAAGATGGCGTCGGGAGTGGACCAGGAGGGTCCGAGGTACTCCTCTGTTGAAGGGGAGCAAGAGCCAGTCTGGAGCAACCAGACCAGTGATGAAAGTCTGTCGTGGTGCGTCGTGAAGAGGGCCACAAGCCGGTCGGCGAGTGGCCGGACAACGCGGTGAGCAACAAGGAGCAGAAGGGCCCCCACGCAGATCTCGTGGATGCTGGGGAGGCAGACTTCGGTGCTGGAGCCGCTCAGGGTTAGGGCTTCTCAAACCCTAGGTGCACTCACTCGAGGGTCCCTCGGTGGGCGTGCTAGATAAGCGTCGTGCAGGTTCTGAAGATGGCCGGTCCCGCGGGTCTCGTCACACCTACGAATCTCAGCTGGGCTGATGATGTAGGTAGAGGTCAGAGATGGCAGGGAACCCGGGTCTCGTCGAGCTGGGCAGTCTTGATCCGTGGGAGAGACGTACAGCAAACCGCAAGCGCTTAGGTGGTGCCTGCTGGTGCAGGGTGGCTACTCCTTAGCCACAAGGGAGAGTCTTCAGAAATAGTCAAGAGTTCCTTTCGTGGAAAGTAGTTCAAGATTCAGAATTATCCAATTTGGGAAGGGGACCCGCTCCCACCTTTATTCTAGGAAAAAGGGGCTGGCCCGTGACTAGGTCCTACCTATGGGTGGGACCAGGAGGGGGGTGGTTACACCCCTATCCTTTGTCCGGCTTCGCCCCAGCTCAGGGGCTGGTGTTCCCCCGAAACTGGTTTGAGCCGGGCTATGCACAGTGAGCACCGGGGTGCCACTTGCAATCACCTTCCTTACAGCCCTGCCTACCTGGGATACACAAACCCTGTCTGGGATGGTGCTAACACCGCCCTCGACAGGAAACCCTTTGTCCAAGCTCCCCTCGCTGGAAGGTCTCCCAGCAGCAGGAGGTCAGACTTGTGTCTGGTGGCAGCATCCATTTTGTGATGCTGAGGCTTGAGTCAACTTTAACCTGGGTTCAAGGTTACTTCCATGTCGTGTCCCTCTAGAAGGGTGGAATGCTAACCCCGTCGCCAGAACTGGCGAGGGGTTCGTATTCCAATTCGTATGACACCTTACTCGACATGTTTGGGTGATGCGATGCCAAAGTTAGCAAATAACCGCGAGGATTATAATGCACTTTAAGGTAGTTGGCCCGCGTCACCATGGAACGGCTATTAGGATTTGGTTCCGCAAGCCGTCGACGGGCTCAGCTCGCGCCAGAGTACCATCTCACATGATTCCCAGCACTCTGCCTTCAGGATTGATAAAGCCTGCCACAGGAGTGACTGACAGGAATCCATGCGTCCATTTTAGGGTTAGGTATAGGAATACTACACCTACAGCAACGGGTGATTACACCACCTTGCCCCAGCTGTCGTGCAGCCAGTTGTGTCAGATTTGGGCGGCCATCCAGGGGTGGCATAATACATGCTGCAGCCCCTGGTAGGCCCTGGGTACACCGATGCCCTGGATACCTGTGGTATGCTGATACAGGGACTGATAAGGCGGCCCAGTTCCAATTAGTGGATGCACCTAATGTACATGTGTGTTAATTTCGAGAGAGAACAGCTAGGCTGTGGGTCTGATTGGCAGGCCCGCAGCCGGGGAAAGTCGTAAACCAATGAAGCAAAAGCAAAAAATCTGGGTGATCATAGGATTGCAGACCCTACTCTCCTACATAATCCATTTGAATGTCTGCAAAACTGCCCCCTCCACTGCTTTCCATCAAACCGGCCTTTTTAGTGGCAATAACTTCTTCCAGGAGGGTGAGCGAATTGCAGGCTCTGTCATCCAAGCCTCCTTACCTGACCATCTTCCCTGATAAATTGGTGCTTCGCACTAGAGCCTCTTTCTTACTGAAAGTGGTAACACTATTTCACGTGGGGCTATCAGTCACCTTGCCCACATTTTATGCTTCTCCTCACCCCTCTACAGAGGAGGAGCAACTCCACCGTCTGGACCCAAAAAAAGCATTGTTGTTCTATTTTGACCGCACAAAAGAGTTCAGATCTCTTCTTGGCGTTTGTTGGATCAAAGAAAGGTTATGCAATGCAGAAGAGGACTCTCGCGATGGCACATACTCTGCATCAAAATTTGATATGATCTCGCCAAGAAAGAGCCTCCCGAAGGCTTAAGAGCTCATTCCACCAGAGCTAAGGCTGCAACCACAGCGTTGCAATGTGGTGTTCCAGTCCTTGATATTTGTCAGGCAGCAATGTGGGCACCAATGCACACATTCACTAAGCACTACTGCCTGGACAGTCACATCTAGAGGGACGGCCTTTTTGACCACCCTTCCTGCAGAACTTCTTGGTCTAGACTTGTCTGCATTCCATCCACTGTGGATGGTATTGTCTGGGTACCTATCCTAAGGTAAGGATGTCTCTATCAGAAGAACTAGTTACATACCTTTGGTAAGGCCTTATCTGGTAGAGACATAATGTAGCTGCAGATTCCTTTCTGACCCACCCATCCTCCCCGCACTGCGGATAGGCTTTTAGGGTCAGGGCTGATCCCTTTCAGGGTCCTAGTTCTAAACACACCACTGTCAGTGTACTTCATGGGTCCACGCTCCAGGCGTGGAAAGTTATGAAAGAAACTGACGTCCGCACGCCAAGGTGGTTCCTGTGTAGGTGATGCAAACATCACTTCCGACCTGGCCGATTAAGTCGCGTGGAGCCGACCAGCGCACAAGGGTACTGCTTGAGCAAAAGTCTTCCGGATCTAGCCTGACGCCCAGGACATTCTAAGGTAAGGAAGCTGCGGCTTGATTATGTCCCTGCCAGATAAGGCGTTATCGAAGTAAGTAACTTGTCCATTACTATCAACCAAGTAAGGCCACCGCTTTGTATTTGAAGAGTTACTAAATCAATTTCAGCACTAAATGGGTTTTTGTAGTAGTGTAAGGGCATTGCTCTGTCCAGGGTGAACTTGGAGCACAGTGGCCCCTTTCTGATGAATTCCTCAACATTTGACACTTGCTCAGGCATCAGACTGAATCTGTGAACTAAGCAGTACGCGTGCATACTTTTTGAGCTATGATCCCAGTGTTAGAAGGTGGCAGAGAGTCTTTATGGCCTCTTAGCCTCATGCATCCTCCTTTTCAACTATGCCTTGTGACACACATAGGCCCTGCAGTTGAACCTGAAGTTCCAGTGGGCCCAGCATCAAGGCAGCCTTTCTAATACCATCCACGTCTTGGAGGAGACCGCTCAAGATCTTGCAGTGGTGGCTGACAAACTGCAATTTCTCCCGCGGCATTCTCCCTTCCCCAAACGGAGTTGACAGTGGTGACTGGCGCATCACTGCAGGGTGGGTGGGAGGTCACCTGTGGAAGGTGAAGATCAGAAAACTCTAGTCTCCATTTGATGGCTGGTTCCACATCAATCTATTGGAGCCATTTGTCTGGCCCTGAAAGCCTTCCTGATGTCCACCAAGTGGAGACTGGTGCAGGTTCTCACAGACAACACCACTCCAAAGTGATACTACAAGAAGCAGGACAGCAGGTGGTCCTGGATCCTGTGATAGGATGCTTTGTCCTAAAGGTGATTGGAGACCCAGGACATCTTTCTGGTTATCAGTCACCTGGCAGGTTCCTTAATGCCAGAGGAAGCAAACTGAGCAGACATTGTCTGGTAGATCACGAGTGGCATAATGGGGTGGTGCAGGATGTCTTACAACAGTGGGGGAATCCTGGCTAGATGCTTTCACAACTTTCAAGAATATTCAGTGGCAATAATTCTGCATGTTGAAGTTTCCCCACAAATCTCAGTAGGAGCATTCAAGCTGAAACCAAAAAAGGGACTCCTATACCCTTTCCCACCACTACCTTTACCGCCCTTAGTTCTGAAAAAGATCAAGAAAACCTTGGCTCAAGTCATCTTGGCCCCAGATTGGGCAAGGAGGGTGTGGAAACCAGATCTCTGGGTATGAGCATTTCAGGCTACCACTACAAGGGTACCTCCTGTCTGCGCAACAGTGCAGGGGTCCTCCTTCCAACCCTATGCAGTGTACACATCCATGTGTGGAGATTGAGCAGTGGCAATTAACTGCATTCGATTTGCCCCCTAAGGGGTTGATGTAATCATTTGCTGCCACCTGTCCCTCCATGAAATCTGTTTATGCTGGGTGCTTGGATACATCTGCAGTCTAGTGTGGGGCCTGAGGCAATGAGCTGTTACATGCCAAGCTGTCATAAAACCTTTAGTTTTTTCTTTAGCCCCACAAGGCATTGCACTTGGCCCTTTGTGCCTTCCTGCATTTGATGCACCAACAGATGTTGTTCAAATCACCTGTTGTGGTGAGTTTTTTTTAAGGATTTGTCACAAGTTTCTTCCCAAGCTTTCTGTACTGCCACTGTGGGAGTTTAACATTCCTCATGTCTACATCCTTTGCGCCAATGCGTAGTGGTTCACTGTGCTTGACGATTGTCTTCCTCAATGTGACTACATCCGCTCTTTATGTGAGTTGACTGCAGGCACTGTCGATGCACCACATTCTTTATGCACATAAATTGGTACTGAGGAGGAGTCTGGCTGCCTTCTTAACAAATGTGGTGACTCCCTTTCACATTGGACAGTCCATCACTTTCCAATGTTCTTTGTTCCCCCTCAGCCCCGATAGAGGAGGAGAGGCTCCAATAATTGCATCCCAGAAAGGCTCTAAGCTTTTAGATAGAGCATACCAAGAATCATCAAGTGGAAAATCAGCATGTTCGAGGCATGTGGGCTGCTGAATTCATATCTGTGCATTGATCGCCGCCTAGTGTTGGGTCCGGATGATTGCACATTGTTGTCCTGGAAGAGTCTTCGAAGTATCACGAGATAGGTGGCTCCTCCCCTGGACTACAGTGCGCATGGGCATCCTCTCCATCCTTAGATTGTTTTATTCCGCCATTGGGTTCGGATGTGCTTATCTTAGCTCAAGTTCGGAAACTTTAGTTTGAGGCCAAAAGGCCTTTAGATCTCGTCGGTATTGTTCGGTATCGACCAGTTTATTTTGTGTTTTAGTACCTTCTTCACGCTTTTCGGATCCGCTTCGGTCCGAACATCGATCACCGCTCGACGATGGAATAGAGGACTCCTTTCAAGAGATGTCCTTTATGCCATGCGAAATACCCACACGTCGATGTCCATCCGGTGTGCAACAAATGTCTCTCACCGGATCATGATGAGTCGAAATGTATGGCCTGCGCCCGGTTCCGCTCGAAGAAGACTCTGCGGAATCGACGGGCAGCGAGATTGGAGGCACAGCAATCGGCGCCTGCCCCGGTCAACATCTTCAGCACCGAGGATGAGGAAGCCGAGAGCGTAGAAGACATAGACTCCAGCCACGCTTCCGAACATGAATCCCGATCGGAAGACGATGATGAGGTGATCTTCGAGGACGAAGACGTCGTCGACGAGGTAGGAGACTACAATGAGGCCCTTGGGGCCGAGGAAGATAGCTCCAGCGAAGAGCTAGGCCAACCCGTCGATACGGAGGCCAAGAGACAAAGTCGTCATAAGGCTCAGGTCGAGGGATCGCCTGCGGGCCTTACCCAAGATCAGTCACACAGTTCTTCGGCCCCGCCTCAAGGCCCGGCCTCGAACATTTCACAGGAGCCATTAATATCGAAGACGACTGGATTTCCTTCAGTAAAACCGAAACCGTCCGTCGCACCGGTTACATCGAAACCGAAAGTGAAACTGGTTGCGATCGGATCGAAGGCCTCGAAGCCCTCCACTCCTTCGACGCCGGCACAGGTCATCGGCACCGAACACACCAAAAGAGATTTCGGTGCCGAGCTCACCACGACGGGTTCCGGCGCCGAGCCAAAGAAGAAGGCCCTCGGTCCCCACAAGGCGCCTCGGCCTATGGCACCGAAGATTACGGCCCAACCCACCAAGGTCAAGGTGGTCGATCCGTCTGCGTCGACATCAAAGGGTGCGGCGCCTGCCAAATCATCGGCTCCAAGGAGCGTCGTTACCCACCTTCGGATCGACGACCCAAAGACTGGGAATAAGTCGGATACCGCTTCGACGCCTGCCTCCAAGGTGCCTATCGGATCCAAAGCGCCATCTGCGTTCACCTTGCAACAGGTCTCAGCGTCGCAACGCATCAGGGACCGGGCAACCCTCCAACCTACGTCGGGTCCCGAAACGCACAAGGCCGCAAAAGCACACTCTGCGCCGGCGCACATCACATTTGGATTACCGCCGCCCAAGGCACCGAAAATGTTCGAAATTCGGACACGTGTCCACCAAACACAGACACTATCCACTGGACAAATCGATATCGAGCCTTCACAGGCACACTTTATCTACGCCGACACTGGTAGGCTGATGCTCCGCAAGCGGAAAATCACACCAGAGAAGGGTTTGGACTCATACAAGATTCCTTTGAAACAAAAACTGCCAGCAGGTTCCGCACCAGTGCTTCATTAAACCTTTCAACCCTTCCTTCAGGACCCACCGTCTTTTTCTCCTACGCATTCAGAGGCAGACGCCGGAGAGGACTATATAGGGGATGATACCACCTACCCGGTGGATATCGATCCTGATGATCACATGCAAGACCCAGATCAGGCATGGGATGACCCCACTAACGCACCAGATACTCCTGACACGCAGCTCTATAATATAAAGACATCTCCCACAGAGGACACTGCTGCCTTTAATGCCCTCATAGAACGGGCTGCTGCCAATCATGGATTGGAACTCCATTCTGACACTGTAGAGGAAGATTTCTTAGTGGACACATTCGCCTCCTCTGAGAAAACCGTCAAAACTCTGCCAATGTTGAAGGGAGTTCTAAAACCTGCAAAAGACATTTTTAAAGAAACAACCAGGGCACGGGTGTTGAACCCCAGAATCGAAAAAAAATACAAGCCTGCACCCGGAGACCCTATGTACATTAAGGGTCAATTACCATTAGACTCCATGGTTGTTGCTAATGCTCGCAAACGAGCACATTCACAAACAACGGGTGATGCTCCTCCCCCCGACAAGGAGTCCAAAGTGCTGGAGACATCAGGCACAAGGATAGCAGCGCAAGCGGCAAACATCTGGCACATTGCCAACACCCAGGCACGCCTGGCCCGTTATGATAGGTCACACTATGACACACTAGAATCACTGCTACAACACTTGCCAGATGAATACAAAGAGGCAGCAGAGCTCCTTATCAGAGAGAGACAACTCCTTACAAATGCGTCCATCAAATGCGCACTGGATGCAGCCGACACTGCAGCAAGGGCGATCAACACAGGCGTAATGTTGAGGAGGCACGCATGGTTAAGAATCTCAGGCTTCAAACCTGAAATTCAGAACAATATCTTAAATCAACCGGTCAACCCAGACTTTTTATTTGGCCCCGAGGTTGACACTACCCTCGAAAAAATTAAAAAAGACACTGAAACTGCAAAATCAATGGGGGCTCTGCAGTCGCAGCAGTTTCGGAGTGGCTCCTTTCGTCGCCCCGGGAATAGAGGAGCAGCTAGAGGTCAGGGGTCCCAGCAGCAGTACAATAAAGGGGGTACGCAAAGTACCTATGATAAAAACAATAGAGGTGGATATCGTGGATCCAGCACCAAAGGCAGAGGACGTGGGTACGGCAACACCAGGTCCTCCCCCAAAAACAAACAGTGACGCCTTCTCCCTGCCCCCCGACCACATAACACCTGTCGGGGGGAGACTCCAACAGTTCCTGTCAGTCTGGAAGTCCATCACCACAGACAGGTGGGTCAAGGAAATTATCCAGTACGGTTACTGTCTAGAATTAACGTCCACTCTACCCAACATACCGCCAAAGCACCGTCCTATGTCCGTAAAGCACTTGGCATTATTGCAGCAGGAAGTACTAAGTATGCTGCAAAACGGTGCAATAGAAGTCGTGCCCGTAAACCAACAAGGGACAGGGGTGTACTCTCTGTACTTCTTAATCCCAAAAAAGGACTGATCTCTCAGACCTATACTAGACCTGAGACCCCTCAACCACTACATTCTGTCAGAGCATTTCCATATGCTCACCCTACAGCAGGTTCTACCGTTACTCAGTCAGGGAGACTTCCTAGCCACACTGGATTTGAAAGATGCGTATTTCCACATACCCATACACCCATCGCACAGAAAATATCTCAGGTTCACTATTCAGGATCACCATTATCAGTTCAAAGTTCTCCCCTTCGGAGTAACAACGGCACCCAGGGTCTTTACCAAGTGCCTAGCGACAGTGGCTGCACATGACTGGCTTGTTCAGGCAAAGTCAGCCCAGCAATGTGCCAGCCACATGTCCCTCACCATTCACCTTCTTCACAGTCTAGGATTCTCACTAAAGTACCCAAAATCCCATCTTCAACCCGCACACGTACGCCAGTACCTGGGCGTGACCATAAACACTCTGACAGCCACAGCTCAGCCACATTTAGTGAGGATCAACAGCATGTAACTGCTGATCACAAAGTTCAAACCTCAACACTCCCTTCCAGCGCGAGTGTTCATGCAGTTGATAGGCATGATGGCCTCCTGCATTTTCATAGTCCCGCACGCGAGACTACATATGCGCCCGCTTCAGGAGTGCTTGGCACGTCAATGGAATCAGGCTCAAGGACAATTAACAGACCTAGTGTTGGTGAGCGGTCGGGCATACAATTCTCTGCATTGGTGGAATCCACAAAAACTTTGCAAGGGCCGACCGTTCCAAGAGCCTGTTCCGCAAATAATACTGACGGCGGACGCCTCTCTCCAGGGATGGGGAGCTCATGTACTCAATTACACAGTGCAGGGACTATGGACGACACAGCAAAAGAAGATTGCACACCAACCTTCTGGAACTGATGGCAATCTTCCTAGCCATGAAGGTATTCAAAGTACACTTATGCAACAAAGTTGTGTTGATCCGGACGGACAACATGACTGCCATGTACTACATACAGAAGCAGGGAGGAACACACTCTCCACAGTTGTCTCATCTGGCTCAGAGCATGTGGAAGTGGGCCACTCAAAGGAACATGTTCCTCATGGCGGAACACCTCCCAGGCAAAGACAACCAGATGGCGGATCTGCTCAGCAGACACAGCCACCAAATGCACGAGTGGGAGCTACATCCATCAGTACTCAAACCGTACTTCCAACAGTGGGGTCATCCAGAGATAGACCTATTCGCCACAAGGGAAAACGCAAAATGCCAAAACTTTGCCGCCAGGTTCCCGCACCCACAGTCGCAGGGCAATGCGATATGGATGAACTGGTCAGGCAGATTTGCGTACGCTTTTCCCCCAGCACCATTAATACCGCTAGTGGCACGCAAACTGCGACAACACTCACTGACACTCATCCTAGTTGCTCCAACATGGGCACGCCAACCATGGTACACCACCTTTCTAGAACTTTCCGTGGTGCCGCATCAAAGGCTGCGGATCACACCCGCACTTTTAACGCAGAACCATGGCGAAATTCAGCCGCCAGATCCGCAACAGCTGAACCTGGCAATCTGGCTCCTGAAGTCTTAGAGTTTGGCTATCTAAACGTGCCACCTGAATGTATGGATATCATCAAGGAGGCCAGAAGACCCACAACCAGAGCTTGCTATGCGGCTAAATGGAAAAGGTTTGTCATTTACTGCAACAACAATGACATTAACCCGCTGGACGCATCCATTCAAAACATCATCTGTTACCTCTTACACTTATACCGATGCAATCTGGCATACAGCTCCATACGTATACATTTAACCGCGATAGCAGCCTATCTTCAAAACAGGCAGCACCTCTCTTTATTCAGAGTGCCTGCCATCAAAGCCTTCTTAGAGGGACTCAAACGAGTGATTCCCCCAAGACACCCACCGGCACCAGTGTGGAACCTCAATGTGGTCCTCACCAGATTAACGGGTCCACCTTTTGAACCTCTCCATTCATGTGAGATTCAATTCCTCACCTGGAAAGTAGCTTTCTTAGTGGCAATCACTTCGTTAAGAAGAGTTAGTGAACTCCAGGCACTAACCATTCAAGAGCCATTCATACAGGTTCACGCAAACAGAGTTGTACTACGTACCAACCCCAAATTCATGCCTAAAGTGATATCGCAGTTCCACATGAATCAGACTATTGAACTGCCTGTTTTCTTTCCAAATCCGCAAAATGTCGCAGAGAGAATGCTCCATACACTAGATATAAAGAGGGCCCTCATGTACTATATAGACAGAACAAAGGATTTTAGGGAAACAAAACAACTTTTTGTTGCCTTTTCTCCACAACACAAGGGCAATGCCATTTCCAAAGCAGGGATAGCCAGATGGATCGTTAAATGAATTCAAATTTGCTATCAAAAAGCTAAACACACATTAACGATTCCCCCACGAGCCCACTCAACACGAAAATTAGGGGCGTCCATGGCTTTCCTAGGAAACATTCCTTTACAGGAAATAAGTAGAGCAGCCACATGGTCCACTATACCTACATTTACCAAACACTACTGTGTAGATGTACACTCAAAACAGCAGGCAGCTGTAGGACAGGCTGTTCTCAAAACTCTTTTTCAGACTGCTGCAGCTGGCACGGGCAGCCGCCGCTAATGGAGGGACTGCTATATAATCTATGCACAGATATGAATTCAGCAGCCGACATGCCTCGAACTGAATATGCTACTTACCAGTATGCATCTGTTCTTGGCATGTAGGGCTGCTGACATTCATATCGCCCACCCTCCTCCCCGGCGCCTGTAGCGGCTGCAGCACTCAGAATTACTGTATAGCATGGTCATCACTTACTGTATCTACTCCATCACTGCCACAATGGCGAAAAACAATCTAAGGATGGAGAGGATGCCCATGCGCACTGTAGTCCAGGGGAGGAGCCACCTATCTCGTGATACTTCGAAGACTCTTCCAGGACAACAATGTGCAATCATCCGGACCCAACACTAGGCGGCGATATATGCACAGATATGAATGTCAGCAGCCCTACATGCCAAGAACAGATGCATACTGGTAAGTAGCATATTCAATACAGGGGTTGTCTGGAGCAAAGAAAGGGAAGGCTATTCAGAGGTGGACCTTGTTTAGGTTTAGGTGGGCAGCCCTGTGCCTGTGACTACGCTTTGGCCAAGAAAAGGACCCTGGAGTGTACGAGAGCCCATTCCACTTGGACCAAGGCCACTACCACTGCACTGGCATTAGCAGTGCCTATCCTCAATATCTGCCAGTTGTAACGTGGGCATTGGTGCATATGTTTACGAAGCACTACTGCCTTGACAGCCAGATCTGAAAGAGACACGTTAGTGATAGATTCCTTACCTTGGAGTATCCCCAGGCGTCAGACTGGATCCCGAAAGTTTTCGCTAGTAGTACCCCTGCTCGTCAGTAGGAGGCGTCGTGTGGCTCCGCGTCCGTTGCTGCCGTCGTATGCGCCGAGATGACGTCACAGAGATTACTTAGGCGCCACCCATGCGCGCTGACGTCAGTTCTTTCTTTTTCCGCGCCAGTAAGCGCAGATCTGGTTAGAGCACGTACCGTAGTCACTTTTTGACTATCTTTTTGAGAGTTTTTGTCTCCTGTAAGTTTGAGTCTAGTTTGGTGCCGTAGGGATGCCTGGTTTTAAGTCTTGTGGGGCTTGCCATCGCAATATGTCGGTGGCGGACCTCCACGACGTCTGTCTCTACTGCCCGGAGCGCGACCACGACTCCCGGGCCTGTATGGACTGTTTGGCCATGGCCCCGAAGGCCTTGAGGGAGCGGTGCCGGAAGCTGCTTGAGGTCTGGCACTCATCCCCGCACCGTTGGCGGTCCAGGGGCCGCTTCAGAGAACGCTCGCGGGACCGCCATCATCGCTCCTTGGGCTCCAAGTCTTCACCCTCGGATTCGGGTAAGAGACTGCACAAAAAGAAGTCGAAGAAGCCTTCTCGCTCTCCGACGTCCCCCCGTCGATCCCCGCATGCGGACGAGGGGGACAGGGGAGTCCCACGGCCTACCCACCTTACCCGGGTCCGTCGGCGACTCCCACACAGGGGCAAGAATTTCTTGCTACCATGGACCGCCTGTTTAGTCCCCGGGCTCCCGCCAGTGCGCCCTCGGGCCCCACGGTCCCGTGTCATGATCCTGTAGGGCTGTCGGCGGCGGCTCTGGTGCCACAGGATCCTGCGCTGCTGGCCCCGCCACAGCACCACAAGGTCCCGCGCTGTCGGCTCCGGCCCCCGCGCCACCCTCGGCTCCGCTTCCGGCGCCTCAGTGGGTACCATTTTTTCTGCCTTTGCCCAGGTTCTCGTACAATTTTGTCCCTTCCTGGGATCCGCACTGGGACACGGCGCTGGTTCGGCACCGTTACCGGCGCCGTTTGTTCCTTCCCCGGTCCCTGCCCTGCCCGCAGCCTGTCCCACATACAGCGGAGGATGACTGGGAGGGATCCAAGGACCCTCTTGCTCGTCAGTGTGACTCAGAGCAGGAATGGGCAGACGAGTTAGAGGAGGACGGCGGCCTCGATCTCTCCTCTGACCCGGGGTTTGGCTCTCCTCCGCCTACCATGGAGGAGGGTGCTTCCTACACGATGGTGCTTTGTCTGACCGCTGAGGTCCTCCACCTTGATCTCCCTACGGTGGCCCTCAAGACTAATCTCCTCACGGAGGTGCTCCAGATGGCGCCCTCTTCGTCGGAGCCCCTGCTGCCTTTTAACGACGCCCTCACTGACGTCTTACTGGGCACTTGGTCGCGGCCTGCCACGGGGGCCCCAGAGGATAAGAATGAAGCCAGACGTCATCGCCCGGCGCCGGGTGACCCAGCCTTCTTGACCACTCATCCTACGCCCGAGAGCCTGGTCATCCAAGCTTCGACGTCTCAGAGTGCCTTTCCCACGGCTCTGCCGGATAAGGACTCTAATAAGCTGGAGCAGTTTGGCAAGCGGTTGTCCTCTTCGGCCAGCTTAGGGCTGCGGTCGGTGAACACCGCTTGCCTCTTGGGCCGCTATTCCCACGCGGTGTGGGATGCCGTTGCACAGATGTTGCCTCAGTGTCATGAAGAGGCCCAAGCTGTGCTGTTTCAAGCTGTTGCTGAGGGTAAAGTTGCGGCTATTCGGTGTGGTTTGGACACCGCGGACTCACTGGGTAGAGCCATTTCTACGACTGTGGCACTTCGTCGCCATGCCTGGTTGAGATCTACCGTGTTCTCGCCAGATGTACAAAGCTCACTCATGGACATGCCTTTTGATGGCACCCGTCTGTTTGGCGATAAGGCCGACAGTGCGCTGGAGCGTTTTAAGGACTCGCGGGCTACGGCCTAGTCCTTAGGTCTTTCTACGAAAAGCCCAGCCACTCCTGGTTTTCGTCCCTTGCACGGCCGCGGTTTCCGCAGGGATGGGTCTTGGAATCAGCGTAGGGGTCAATCCACCTCCGCCCCTGCTGCTTCTACCTCCAAACCTTCCTAATCCGAGCTTTGTGGAGCACCCCACGCCGGTGGGTGGCAGGATCCGCCATCACCTCCTCCACTGGCACGCTATCACATCGGACAGGTGGGTGTTGCAGCTCATCCACAAGGGTTACTCCCTTCCCTTTCAGTCCACCCCTCCAGCCATGCCACCTCGGTACCACCACATGTTGGGGGAACACTTGGCAACTCTCCAGCAGGAAGTTACGGCCCTCTTGGCCAAGGGAGCCATCGAGTGCGTTCCTGGACCGGAAGTAGGGAGTGGTTGCTATTCCCATTACTTTCTGGTCCCCAAGAATGACAAAGGGGGTCTGCGTCCCATCTTGGGTCTCCGGAACGTCAACCGCTTCCTCCGGAAGGAGATGTTCAAAATGCTGACTCTGGCTCAGGTCTTGGCTGCCCTCGACCCTGGAGACTGGATGGTAGCGTTGGACTTGCAGGACGCATATTTTCACATCCCCGTCCTGCCGGCGTTACCTGCGGTTCATGGTAGGCCAGGAGCATTTTCAGTTTGCCATGCTCCCCTTCAGCCTTACCAGCGCCCCTCGGGTGTTCACGAAGGTGATGGCGGTGGTCGCAGCTCACCTGCGCAGGTCAGGGGTGTCAGTCTTCCCTTACCTCGATGACTGGTTGCTGAAGGCGGGCTCGCCCCAGGCAGTCGTCACCCACCTTCAGACTACGGCCGACCTCCTGCATTTGCTGGGGTTCTCCATCAACGTGCCGAAGTCTCACCTGAGTCCCTCTCAGAAGCTCCCCTTCATCGGAGCGGTTCTGGATTCGACACTGTTTCGGGTTTTTCTTTTCGAGCAGCGAGTCCAGGATATTCAGGCTATGATTCCGATCTTTCAGCCTCTATGCCGGGTTTCAGTCAGGATGACCCTCCGGCTCCTTGGCCTGATGGCCTCCTGCATCCTGCTGGTGCCACATGCCAGATGGCATATGCGGGCTCTACAGTGGGACCTGAAGTTCCAGTGGGCACAGCATCAGGGCAACCTGTCCGATCATGTCTAGATCTCGGAGGGAACTGCACGGCAATTGCAGTGGTGGCTCACGAATCTCGATTGGGTCAATGGCAGATCCCTTTCCCTTCCCCAACCGGATCACACAGTGGTGACAGATACGTCCCTCCTGAGATGAGAGGCCACTTGGGAGATGCGGAGATCAGAGGACTCTGGTCTCCGGCAGAGTCCCGGCTCCATATCAACCTTTTGGAGCTTCGGGCTATGCGACTTGCACTGAAAACATTCCTTTCCTTTGTCCCGGGAAGTGTGGTGCAGGTGTTCACGGACAACACCACCGCCATGTGGAATGCTCACCCTGGGGCAGTTCTTACTCCTTGTTTCCCCTGGGACATACTGGTGTGGGAGTACCAACCTGTTATGCACCACAGTGTGACTGGCACAGGTAGCCCTCAGGGCAATGGCTGGGATTCCATTCGCCAGTAGGTGGTGGAAGTGTCTACTCCCCTCTGGGATCTCAAGCTTGCCTCTTGGGCCCATTCCCCAGTTGAAAGCTAGGAGGACTTCCTCATCTGAGGACCCTTCCTCCCAAGCTATACTGGCAACCCCTGGGGCTACACTAGTCACCCCTGAAGCTGTACTAGGGATCTTGTTTTTAGGACAGCTAGAGTCCTTGTTGTGGTGTCCAGACTTCTGACAGTTATGACACCATATTCTGTTGGGATCCCAATTCTTACCTTGGTACCCTGGTTTAGTTTGTGAGGTGTCTTTGGGCCCACCCTCCTGGGCAGGTTTTTGGGGGGCTACCTGGGACTCCTTAATTTTATCCTTAAGGGTTTTACTCTTTCTTCTGGGAAGGCTTTGTGACCCCTTTCTTTTGGTCACCCCCAATGGATGTCCTAGTTACCCTTGTTCTGACCCAGTGGTCTGCTTTCTTTTCCAATTCTTGGGGAGAAAGTGGACCTAGGTCTACCAGATACTGATGCAACTTTTCATTTGTGCAATTACTTAGTATATGTTCCTTCATAAACAAATTGTACAGTCCAGTAAAATCATGCACATTATATCCAGCTAACCAACCATGCAGTGTCTTTACTGAGTATTCTGCGGAGTCAATCCAGTTCTGGGTGTGGGTTTTGTGAGCCTGAATCTAATACTATGCTCCTCAGTGGTGAGCCCAAATCCCTCAATCAGAGTCTTCTTCATGAGGTCATAGGACCCTGCATCTGGCCCAGAAAGGGTCAGAAGCCGGTCTCTGCAGTTGCCAGATAACAGTTCCCACAGGAGTGCCCCCCAGAGAGGTTTCTTTACTCTTCTCATTTCACAAGCCCTCTCAAAGGCTGTAAACCACTTGGTGATTTCATCACCTTCCTCAAATTTAGGGACAATCCCTTTGGGGATTTTAGGATCCCTACCCTTAATTTTAGTATTGCTGCCACCATTGATGGGTGCTAAACCCATCTCCTTTCTTTCTTTCTTTCTCTAGATCCAGGAGTCTGGACTCTAGATCCAATCTTTTGGTCAGCTTTGCTAGAAAGCTGTCCTCATCACTGGGGGGTGCCCCAGTGTTTTCTCTGAGACCTGGTCCACCTATGTGGTCTCTAGGTTCCCAGAGGTTGATTCTTGGAGTCAAGGGTATGGTAGCCCTTTCCTCCCTAGGGATGACTGTAGGGGGATCATTATCCTCCTCCTCCTCATCTTCATCTGACTGCTCATCACCATGTTCAGATGGGTGGTCCTTTGCATACTCCGTCAAGAGCTCCTGGAGCCCTAGTTTGGTTGGATGCAGGCTCATTGGTAAATGTTTAAGTTTGCATAAGGACCTCAATTCCTTGAAAGACAAGTGTAAGTAAGGTGTGAGGTCGAGCTCCTCCACCAGGTCCTGCATGGTATTATCTTCACTAATAGCTGGGTTTCTTTACTCTACCCTTGACTACATTGATTTTTATTTTTCTAAAATTCTAATGGGATCTAAGCAAGGCCCTGACAAGACTTTTAGTATTTTGGAAAGACCAATCAGAATTTTAAAGGCAATTTTAAGAGTTCTGTCGTGGGAGCAGGTGGTAACCAAGTAGTCCAACAAATGCAATTTTGGATCCCACCGCTGATCCACCAATGTAAGAAAGTGGCTCTGTATATACTGTTCCCAAATAGGTACAGTGTGCACAGAGTCCACAGTCTCCAGAGGTTTGGCAGAGGCTAAAGTTAGATATAACCTTACTCTCTAAAGTGGTAGCTTGGTCGAGCAGTAAGGCAGTATCAGAGGACAGTGTAAAGCATTTTTTGTACACACTCAGTCAGCAAATGGTCTCATTCACTCAAGAACTGAACTCTAGGCCAATTGTTTTGTATCAAAATATATAGTTGTTTTATTTTAGAACCAACAATAGGTATCAAAATATACTTTCACAGGATGAGATGCTTTAGATAAATACTTTACAATAGGCAATAGACTTTTGAATGCAATAGCTACAGTTGTTGCAATAGGCAACACAATTATACATTGAGCTCAATGGGAATTTCTGGTTAAATGCAATAGATTACTTTTTGGATTACTTTTCTTACCACAGGACTGGATCCTAGATTCAGTCCTGGGACATCTCCTATAAACAGTTGAGTACAAACGTTTTGTTTACAGTAGTGATTTTTAAGGAATATTGTATTTTAAAAGTTGACACTTAGAAACTTTTTCACGAAGATTCACCAATGTTATCCTATGGGAGGAAATTCACTTAGCAGGTAATTGGGGTTATAGTTACTTTTCCTAACTCAGTGTTGGATCCTGGATCCAGCACTGGGACATCTCCTGTAAACCGTTGAAAGAATGTGTTTTTGTTATACAGGCGATTTTTAACGAATATTTGTAAGTTTGCAAAATCGACAGAAGAATTTCTGGCAAAAAACAGGCAATGTTATCCTATGGAGGAAAATCAAGTTAGAGGTAAGTACAGGGTCAGTGCTGGGCACCAAGATCCAGCACTGGGATCTCTCCTGATAACAAGTGAGTAAATTTGTTTTCGTAATTCGGCTGGTTTTAGATGAATATTTTAAAGTTTCAAAACTCGACATTTAGAAGAATTTCCAAGTGAAACCAGTCAATGTTGCCCTATGGAAGAAAAGTGAGTTATCGGCTTTTGGGTAAGTACTCGACTGGCAGAGTTAAGGTTCTGGGCTTAGACTCGGGGGTCTTCCAGGGTCAGGTAAGTACAGTTGTTACACCCTCAGCGGCACAGGGGCAGCCGGGTGCAGAGTGAGTTAGGCCCAATGTTATCCTATGGGAGGCAGGGGGCCTTTGGTACCACTGCTCGTGGGAGTCCCAGTTAGTTAGTGTCACAAGGCAGTCAGGTCCTCCGGGGTTTTTGAGGTTGCTGACCACTGGAGACGCCGGGGTTTAGCAGGAGCAGGTTCGAGGGTCGACAGGCCGGTAGGGCTGGGGCCAAATCAGTTGGTGTCTTCATCTTGTTAGCAGCTGCATGGCAGGTCTTCTTGTTTCTTGATCTTCTTTCTTGTTTCGGTTTCTGGATCTGGGGAAGGAAGGTTCAGGGTACCCCTAAATACTAAATTTAGGGGCGTTACAGGTAGGTAAAGGGCAGGGACCAATGGGTCCTTTCCCTGGGGTTGGTACCACCCCTTATACTGCCCCTCTCCTGCGGGAGAGGGGCAGTAGTCTAATCCTGATTGGGCAGGGCTTCCCATCTTCAAGATGGCGAAAGCCCGGAGATGTGCTTCACCTCGCCTCCCCCACCTGAGGGTTGGGATTGGCAGAGGCTGGCACACCCCCTTTCCTTCCTTGGGGTTTCCCGCCAGTCTTCCCGCCAGGGTGGGGGTCAGAACCGGTAGGAGCCAGTTGCTGAATACAGCAAGTGGCCTGGAGAAGCTCAGAAAGGCGGCATGCCTTTGAAGCTTCCCCTGCCCATCCTGGGGGAAGAGACCTAGCACCTCGCCTAGGATGTGCATTGTTGCAGGCCCAGGAGAGCGGATGGCTCTCTACCCAGGGGTCCAGCAACATGTCTGCTGTGTGGCAGCCTAGGCATCCCCTCAGACAAGACGTGGACGTTAGGTTAGGTTCAGGGGGCATCTCTAAGATGCCCTCTGTCGTGCATCTTACAGTAAATCCCAAACTGGCATCAGTGTGAGTTTAATGTGCTGAGAAGTTTGATACCAAACTTCAGTGTGGCATTCATGGTGCTGTGGAGTTCGTGTTGACGACCTCCCAGCACCATATACTCTTAATGGCAGTACTGCACTTACAGTGCCCAGTAATGGACCTGGGTACTGTAGGGGCACAGGGCTCATGCACCTGTGCCCACACCACTGGCATAGGGCACCCAGCTAGAGGGGTGATTGAGGTACGCTAGGGCAGTATGTGTTGTGGGCATGGCACACAGGGATGTGTGCCATGTTGACTCTGTTTAGTTCTGCACCAAGACACTCAGCCTGCAAAGGCAGTGTGTGTGTGTCAGGGTACAGGGCCTCTAAGGGTGGCGCAATAAGTGCTGCTGCCCTTAGGGGCCTTCTCTGGTCACAAGGCCCTGGGTACCTAGGGTACCATTTACCAGGGGCTGACATGTGGCCAGAGATGCCAATTGGGTTTTGGCTGTTAGGCAGTTTTTAGGGAAGGAGCACAGGCCCTGGGCACCTGATTGGCAGGAGCCCAGGGCATACCAAGCCAAAGAGCATCAGTAGTCTGGCAATAAAAAATTAAAAAGGGGGGGGTTTACTGCAATAAAAACCCACTTTCTCACAGTATTGTAACAAACAGGGCGGGGTGGGGTACTGGACCCTATGTCAGGAGGCTCTGCGCCTCTGGACATGGCTGGAACATCAAGGCATTACCTTGGTGGTTCAACACCTGGCAGGTTCTCTGAACGACAGGGCAGATGAACCCAGCCGCCGGTGCTTGATGGATCACGAATGGCTTCTGAACTCGGACATGGTGCAAGATCTCTTTCAGCAGTGGGGAGAGCCTTGGTTAGATATATTCGCCACCAAAGAGAACGCGCAATGTCATCAGTCCTGCGCTTTGGAATTTCCAAGGCGGCACTCGCTAGGCGACGCTTTTCGTCGCAAGTGGAGTTGCGGTCTATTGTACGCCTTTCCGCCTATACCACTTCTGCCCAGAGTGCTGCAGAAGATTCGGCGCGACCGGGCCCAAGTCATCCTTGTGGCTCCGGATTGGGCACGAAGATACTGGTATCCCGAGCTACTCAGCATGGCGATCGATCCCCTGATCCGACTGCCTCTTCGGGAGGATTTCAGTCGCAGCAGCAGGGGACGGTCCTCCACCCGAACCTGTCCAGCCTCCACCTCCATGCGTGGAGATTGAGCGCCGACAGTTGACAGCCTTTGATTTTCATCTGTGTTGTCATTCTGGCGGCCAGGCGGCCCTCCACTAAAACGGTATACGCCTGCAGGTGGAACAAGTTTGTGGCATGGTGCACGGCTAAAGCTGTGGATCCCCTTTCTGCCCCTCTTTCTGAAGTCCTTCTGTCTCTTCTTTCTTTGGCCCAGCAGGGCTCTGCTCTAGGCACTATCAAAGGTTATCTTTCGGCCATCTCTGCCTTTTTAAGGCTTACAGATCAGCCTTCTCTTTTTAAGTCCCCGGTTGTTAACCGTTTCCTAAAAGACATTACGCACACGTTTCCTCCCGTCCCGTTCATAATGCCTCAATGGGACTTAAACCTTGTCTTGACATATCTGATGTGCACTCCCATCGAGTCCCTTCATTTTTTTTTTTGTTGAAACATTTTTTATTGTTTTCATAGCAACAGCGCAGTACAAACCCGCTTCCTCCACGGCCAAAGAATGTTTTACACACACAAAGTTACCAGCCAACAACCGGGAGAATGAGCTTCCAGCTCATACCGGCCCTCCCCCCTCCCTCCCCACCCCATGTCAGTGTGCCTCCTGTCTTTCGCCTCACTCCCGATGTGCCCCCTCCCTGCCATAAATCAGACATGGGTACTCGCCCTCCACTAGAGATCCATGACTTTCCCTTGCGCTTAGCCACAGCCTCGTTTCCAGCGATCACTACTACTCCCCTTCTACTCCCCATTCACCACCTCCTCCTGCCCGCCAGATGCGTCCCCCTCTGCCCCGTTGTCAGCCATCAGCCCCTGAAGTTCCACCACCAGCGACTCCCACGCCCGGGCCGTCGCCAACGCCTTTTCGTCATCCCTCCGAAGAGCTAATTGCAACCGGAGCGCACCCTCAGCCCCCGCCCAACGTACAAAGGCCGCCCTCCATCGCAAGAAGCTAGGCCCCGTCCTGGACTTCCAGTGCATAGTCAGTTCCCTCTTGGCCATTATCAATCCTAAATCGTAAAACTTGCTAGTGACCTTCGTCCGGCGGGTGTGCGGGAACCAAAGCAGTAAACAGGCCCCCAGGTCCGGGTCAATAACACGGTCCGTCACCTGATTTAGGCAATCCATGACCTCTGCCCAATAATCACCCAGCTGAACGCAGGACCAAAACATGTGACGAAAATCAGCGCCCTCTCTTCCGCACCGCGGGCACTGCGAGTGTGCACCCCCAAAAAATTGCAATATTTTAACCGGCGTCAAATATGCCCTGTGCAACGTGAAAAATTGCACCAACTGGAACCGGGCATTGCGCGTCCCTTCCAGGCCCGCCGCACCAGCGTGGTCCAGGTAGTCTCGGGGATCGGTTTCTCAAGGTCCAATTCCCACTTGCCCCTCAAGGCGGCAAGGGGCGGCAAGCCTTCCGTCGACAGCCTGCGGTATAGGCAAGTAATGGCCTTGGACGTCCCCGCCGCCATCACTACATATTGGCAACCCGCAGCGACCGGTGGCTCCGAGAGCCCCGCATTCCAGTGCCGCTGAAGGCTCGCTACCAGGGCCGCGTGAAGTAAGAAGTCCCCACGAGGGAGCCCATAGGAGTCCTGCAACTCCTGGAACGGCAGCAGCACCCCCTCCCGGAATAGGTCGCCCACCATCTGCACGCCCAACTCCTCCCAAACAGCCAGCCCAGACCAATCGCCTCCATGCGGGAACGCCGTACACATCCCCAAAGGAATCTCCGGGGCGTAGGGGCGAGTTATCGCCGCCCTCCTCTGGCATCGGTTCCAACACAGCCGGAGTGTACGCTCTTCCAACGTGAGCAGGTCAAGGTCCAGCCTCTGCTGCAAGACAATGAAGGCTAGCACATGTCGCGGAATCAACCTGCCCTGTGGGCCCTCCGGGCCCCGGTATTCCCTGGCAACCGCCTGCGTAAGCCACTGGAGTTGGGCCGCCAGATAGTACCACTCGAAGTCCGGGACTGCCAGGCCCCCTTCTGCCCTCGGCCGCCGCAGGGTGGTCAACGCCACCCGCCTTCTCCCGGAGCCCCAAATGAAGCCCGTGGACATCGCCCTAAGCCGTTGGAAGTACGACGCAGGCACCCATATAGGTAGGGTGCGAAAGTAATAGAGGAGTCGTGGCAACGCCACCATCTTCAACAGCGCCACCCTCCCAGCACACGAAAGCGGGAGCGTACTCCAGAAACTCATGCTGCCCCGCAATCCGCGAATGGCTCTGCCAATATTCCCCTCCAGCAAGTCCTGCTGGGTGTGGTAGATATTAACCCCCAAATACCGCAGGCAGCTCCCCTCCCATCGGACCAGTCCCAGTGACTGGGGGGCCCGGCCGCCCGGTCCCAGCGGGAACAAGCATGTCTTGCCCCAGTTGACCTTGAGTCCTGATAGGCGTCCAAAGGCCTCCAACAAGGTAGTCGCCCCACTCAGTGCTCCCTCGGCATCCGCCAGAAACATCAGCAGATCGTCAGCATACAGAGAGATATAGTGAACATCCCCCCTCAAGGGAACTCCTGCATAGGAACGCCCCAGTCGGGCATGCAGCGCCAACGGTTCAATCGCCAGGGCGAACAACAAGGGGGAGAGCGAGCAACCCTGCCTCGTTCCCCTCCGCACCGGGTAGGAGGCCGAAATAGTAACCCCCGTCTTTACCCGGGCCGTGGCCTCGTTATAGAGCAAGGTGGTCCAGCGCACAAAGCCGTCCCCCAGGCCAAAAGCCCGCAGCACTCGGTATAAATAGGGCCACTCCACACTATCGAAGGCCTTTTCAATATCGACCGACAGTGTGCAGGCTTCCGGATATATGTCCCGGTCCATCTCCATCACCCGTAACAAACGTCGCACCGACGTGGCCGTGTTACGTCGGGGGATAAAGCCCGCCTGATCCGGATGGATCAAGGCGGTCATATGAGTCAACAGGCGCGACGCCAGGATTTTGCTCAGGATTTTGTAGTCCACCGTCAACATGGAGAGCGGGCGGTACGCCGTGCCAGCCTCCCCTCCCGGCTTCAACAGGGGCACCACAATAGCCTCTCGAGCGGAGGCCGGTAAGCGCCCAAGTCGCCAAGCCTCTCCGTAAAGGACTTGCCGCTGTGGCGCTAGCAAATCTGGGCAAGCCGCATAGAACTCGATGGGCAATCCATCCACCCCCGGGGTCTTTCGCCTGGCCATTTGCTTAATAGCTGCACGAATCTCGCCCAGGGTGATAGCACCCCCGAGGTCCTTCTCGCTCTCCGGGTCCAGCCGGGGTAGGCGAGCCGCCACCAGAAACTCAGCCAAACCTTCAGGTTCTCCCTGCATGGTGCTGTCATACAGCCGTGCGTAATAACTGGCAAACTGCCTATTAATCTCCGCCTGAGAATAGACCGGGACCCCCCCTGCCTCGACCAGAGACAGTATAGGCGTACCGCGGGCCGTCGGGGATGCCAACCATGCCAAAAGAGACCCCACCTTATCCCGTTCCGCATGCGCCCGGGTAAGGTAGTCCTTATGATCAAAGCAGCGAAGCTTCTCTACACACACCGCCACGCCCTCCCGTGCCTCCACGACCGCAGGTAGCTCGCCCTCCCCCGCCTGATGCGCGCGCTCAGCCGTCCGCAGTTGGGCCTCCACCCCCGCTACCTCCTTCAGCAAGGTCTTCTGCACGCCAGCGGTGGATGATATACAAACTCCCCGGACCACTGCCTTGAACACATCCCATTCCGTCGCCCGGGTCGACGCCGTATCCGCGTTAGTCCTAAAGTACTGCTCTATGCAGCCGCTAACCTCAGCCCGAAAAACCGGGTCCTCCAGCAACAAGGGGTTTAAGCGCCATGTGGGTATCGCCTGCCGCTGTCTAGACCACTGCAGCACCCCCATGCAAGGGTTATGGTCCTAGATGGTTTTAGCCAAGTACTCACTGTGTCGCATCAGAGTCTGGGCATCCGGGGAACACAATATACTGTCCAAGCGGGCATACAACTCGTGGGGGGCTGAGTAGAAGGAGTAATCCCTATCCCTCGGGTGATGCGTCCGCCATGTGTCTACCAACCCCCATGTGTCCTGCCAAGCGCGCCTGCTATTAGCCACCCTACGGACCACCGATTGTGCCAGGGGCGGGTGGGACCTATCCAGCTCAACATCAGCCACTGAATTAAAATCCCCCCCCCAACACCACCGTCCCCGTCAAATAGGCCGCGAGCTGCCCCGACAGTCTGGAAAAGAAGGCGGCCTGGTCTACATTAGGGGCATACACACTACATAAGGCCATGTCCCTCCCATCTAGTCGCCCCTGCACTGCTACAAACCTGCCCTCCGGGTCCACCAGTGTCGCCAGCGGCTGGAAAGGGACTCCCGCCCTAACCCATATCAGGGCCCCTCGGGCAAACTTTGAGAAGGTAGTATAGAATAGTTGGCCTCGCCAGCGCCGCTGCAACGCCTTCCCCTCCTCGCGATCTAAATGGGTTTCTTGGAGGAAGGCTACCTGGATCCCTCTCCGCACCAGGTAGGCGTGGACTTTATATCTCCTCCCCATAGAGGTGAGCCCCCTCACATTCCAGGTCAGGACTCGCAGTTCAGGTGGGGTCCCCATCCCATCGCCTTACCAACCACTCTTCTCCAACCCTCCGAGGCACACTGACATTCCCCTGAAACCCCACAACTCCCCAACTCCCCACACGCCCTCCCCTCCCCAGAACAGGTTCTAAACTGCAGTTACCCATCCAAATACCACCCCAAACAATATCTAACACTCTGGTAGCCACCAGCGTCTCACAATGTCCGTGAGGGTGAGGTGGTGGCTCTGCACCGGATGGGCCGGTCGACTGTCCCCTGCTGTGCATCCGCGCCCAGTCTCTGCAAATCCCCCCCCGGTGTTCCTCGCCCCCTCAAATCTCCCGCTCTCCAGCTCCCCACCCCGGGGCCCCCCCCAGCAGCTATCCCCGGACCGCAAGGCATCAGCAATTACCGATCACACTCCCAACCCCGCAAAGCCAGGTCAGGGCCCTCTACCCCGCATACACACAGCTCCCGCTCTGCGCCTCTTACTGCACCCGGGGAAGTCCCAGTTCCTTCAAGCGTCCAGCAGTTCATCTGCCGTCCCTGGGGTCACGTCCGGCAGCAGCTCCGCATCCTCTCCGGGGCCATCCGACAGGGAGGCCTCCGAGCCCCTCTTGGAGCCCGAGTCCTCACTGGGCTGGGAGGCCGCGGCCCCCGAAATCACAGAGACCGCCTGCAACGCGGCCCGCCGCTCCAGCACCGTCTGAGACGCTCCTGGTGATCGGACCCCTGTTGTCCGTGTCCTGTTGCGCCTGCTGCGGCGGGCCTTCGCTCGGGTCCCCGACGGTCCCTCCTCGTCCACATGCGCCGCTGCTCCCGTTCGGGCCGATTCGAACCAGCTCCAGGCCGCCGCGGGGTCCGTAAAGAAGGATGTCTTGCCGTCCAGTACCACTCTGAGGCGAGCCGGGAACAGTAAGGAGTACTGCAGGCCCTCGTCCCGTAACGCCTTTTTCACCGCCTGAAAGGAGGAGCGCCTGCGCTGGACCTCCATGGGATAATCCGGATAGATTTATACCGGGACATTCTCCACTTGATAGGGGCCCATGGATCTCGCCTTCTGGAGAATGATATCGCGGTCCCTGTAGTGCAGCAGCCGAGCCACCACCGGCCTGGGAGGTCGGCCCGGATCCGGAGGCCGGGCCGGGACCCTGTGCGCCCTCTCCAGGGTGTAAAACTGTGTCAGTCCTCCCGGCGCCACCACCTCCTTCAGCCAGGTCTCCAGATAAGCCAGCATGTCCCCTCCTTCAATCTTTTCAGGTAGGCCCACCACACGGATGTTGTTGCGGCGATTGCGTCCCTTCGCGTCCTCTGCCCTCTTCTCTAGGACCGCCACCCTCCTGAGAAGGTCCGCCGACTGGGCCTCCAATGCCTTCTGCGCCGGAGCTGCCAAATCCAACGCGTCCTCCGTCTGCTTGACCCTATCCACCAGTTTCCTGTGGTACGTGCGCAGCAGTCCCAGATCAGAGGACACCTGCGCAATGTCCGTCTGCAGCGCCGTCCGGGTATCTGCTATTGCCTGCAGGATTTGTTCCATCTGACGCTGCTGGAGCCACACCGCAGGGTCTACGTGAGTCCCGCCATCCCGGCCACCAGCCGGGTCGCCCACGGAGTCCGCCGGATTCGCTCCCGGCTTGGACCGCGGTTTGCCCATGTTCCCAGGTCAGGGAGCCCACCAGGGGGCCGCGAGGCTATCACCAAGTAGAGCAAGGCCTTAGCCCAGTGGTCACGGCAGGTCTCTTCTCCGACTACGAGGCGCCACACCCTCCTGCCCCGAACCGCCAATGTCCTGCTCCCTGAGGGGCCGCTCCACTCCTCCAAGCCTGTCGTCCCCGCAGCGCGGCGCGACAGCCGCAGGCACCCCCGTCGGCCGCAGTCTTATCTCCCCACTGCGCCCCCGAGGCAAAGTCCGCCCAGCCGTTCGGCCCGGTCGGCAGTCCAAGACCCGGCCGGCCACCTCCACAATGACCTGCGTGGCGCCGGTCCTTCCACTCCTGACCAGCTATCAGCGCTTCCGGGGGTTCCACAGCCCCGCCGTCACCAGGGTCACCGCCCCACTGCAGGCCGCACTCCGCTCCTCGGGGCACCCCACCTCCGTCAGGCCGCACTCAGCACTTCGGAGCACATCTCCTCCTCCAGGTAGCCGTCGCGTCCGATCCAGCGCTGCAAGGGCCAGCAGCGGCTGGGCCCCTCCCTCGGGTAGGTTCCGACCCGGTCCGGCCTCCGCTTCGCCGAGGCCGCCACTTCCGGTGTCCTCGGCCGGCCGCGCCTCACTTCCGGGCGGGTCCCACGAAACTGTGGGCCCCGGCTGTTCCGCTGCCCTCAGGCCGTCCAAGATGGCCGGCGGCTGCCCGCGGCCATCGCTACTCCCAGCGCGGCGCCAGCCCTTAGCGCCGCGCTCCGCCGCGCCGCGGTCAGGGACCGGAGCACTCAGGGCTGCCCTCCAGGCGTCTGGAACACCGGGGCTGCAGGTTAGACAGGATTATTGGCTGGGCTGGATGCGGAGCTCTCTGCTCACACGTCCATGCCCGTCGGCAGCCAAGCCACGCCCCCATCGAGTCCCTTCATATCTGTCCTTTGCGTCTTCTCACTCTCAAGACTGCTTTCCTGGTAGCCATCACCTCTGCTAGAAGAGTGAGTGAGCGAGCTCCAGGCTCTTTCTTCCAAACCTCCTTTCCTTTCTGTTCATCCGGACAAGGTGGTTTTAAGGACCCGTCCTTCTTTTTTGCCAAAGGTTGTCACGCCCCTCCACATCAGGCAGACCATCACTTTGCCCACCTTCTTTCTGCCTCCGCATCCTTCGAAAGAGGAGGAGAAGCTCCACCGTCTGGACCCACAACGTGCGCGGTCGTTCTACCTGCAGCACACGCAACAGTTCCGGGTGGATGACCAGCTCTTTGTTGGCTACGTTGGCGCCAAAAGAGGTCGGGCTGTGCACAAGCGGACCATCTCTTGGTGGGTCGTTCTTTGCATCAAGTCCTGTTGGCTAAGAAGGAGCCTCCTGTGGGGCTACGTGCCGATTCTACCAGGGCAACGGCAGCCACTACTGCCTTGGGACGCGGCGTCCCCTTGTGGACATTTGGCAGGCAGCTACATGGGCCTCGCTGCACACGTTTACCAAGCATTACTGCCTTGACAGTCAGGTCCGGAGAGACGGCTTCTTTGGCTGTTCTGTTCTCGGTGATTTTCTTGTGTAATCTTGTTCACAGACACACCACCGGGGTTGGTATTGCTGGGGTGTCTATTCTAAGGTAAGGAATCTATCACTAACATGCCTCTTTCAGATGCACAAGTTACTACTTGTGTAACGATATATCTGTAAGAGACATTAGTTGGTGATAAATTCCTTACCACCCCACCCATCCTCCCCGTTCTGCGAACTGATTTCTAGGGTGAAGGTCATCCGCCTTTCAGGGCCCTAGTTTCATGGCACCAGTGGTCAGTTTCTTGCATGGCTCTGCGTTCCTGGCGCGCAGAGGTGCTGCTGCAAAAAAAATTCCAGATCCAATCTGATGCCTGGGGATAATTCTAAGTTAAGGAATCTGCGGCTAGACTCCGTCTCTACCAGATACATTGTTACTGAAGGTAAGTAACTCGTACTTTGAGTGCAGTGACCTCAGATATAAGGAAACTTATATCTGACTTGAGAGGTGCATGTACCAACTCTCACAGGCTGCAATGGCAGGTTTGTAGTCAGAGATCTGATAGATACATCTAGCCACAGATTCCTTAACTTAGACTATCTCCCCAGGCGTCAGACTGGATCCGGAAAATCTTTTTTCCCCGTGCAATACCTCTGCACGCCAGGAGGTGGCATCGCCTGGCTCCATCCTGACGTCGTCCACGGAAGTGACGTCAATGGAGCCATATAAGCCCCTCCCGGCGTCCTGACGTCAGTTTTCTTCTTTTCCGCGTCCTAGCGTGGTTCCAGAAAGGTGATACCTCTAGCCTTTGTTATCTTCAGGCCTTCTCGACGCCTTTTGACATCAAGGAACAGTGTGTGTTTAATGCCTGCGGGCTTCAAGCCGTGCAGGTCCTGCTCGCGACAGACCCTCATCAAATCTGTATATGGTGCTTGGACGAGCACCAAGACTCCGTGGAGTGCAACACTTGCCGCCAGCTGCGCCCGAAATCCATGCGGGAACGCTGCATGAAGCTGATGTCTGCCCGGATTTCCCGAACGGACCCCTGGCGACACCAGTCTCCTTCTCCAGCGGAGACGCCCACGGGGCGTCAGTCCTCACAGGAGGATGTTCCTGTTCAGGGCAGGTCCCGGGACCATTGCCGTCATTCGCCTACCTCAGGTAAGCACAAACTGAAGTCGCGGAGGTCGTCTGCTTCGCGTTGACATCACATAGGGGCCCGCGGCTCCCGGTCTTTGCTGGACTCGGGCCCCTAGGAGTCGGACCCCGCACATCCCCTGTTTTCGGTTGCGGGGGCGACTCGACCTCAGATGGAGGACTAGTGCAGGGCCCTGCAGTCCTTTCTTGCTTTGCCCCCGTTCCCTGGCGTGCCTTTGGGTCCCACAAGGGGGGGGGGGGGGGGGGGTAGGGACTCCGGTCTGGACTCCGCCGGCGTGTTTACCCTCGGCTCCGACCGGGTGCCCTGACTCCGACTCCGGAGTCGCCGCAATGTCGGGACACGGCCCTGAGGGGCATCCCATGATGTCTAGCCTTTCCACAGCGCCGTCGCACAGCCTTCCTAGGCTCCCTGCAACGTCGCTGGAGGTGGCTGCGGCGCGGTGCACGATACCTCTTCGGCACTCTCTCGCCGTAGGTTTCCACCTCGGGGGATGTTGAGTCGAGTCCGGTATGGCTCTGGCCGGTTGAGGCCTTTTCGGAGGTTGCCGACGCCGGCTCGACTCAGCCAGGCGTTGCCTTATCAGAGGTCGACGTCTCCTCGACGCCGGTACCATCTCCGGCTTTATTGGTGGAGGATGTGGTCCCAGTGGATTCCCCATCCCCTGAGTCATTTCAACGCTCTCCGGAGCGTGCGCTAGTGGGGCATTGGCCTACTCATCCTTTTGCTGAGCCTCTGTTAGGTGGCCAGATTAGCTTGCGTTCATCACCTACTGATGAATTGCTGTCACCGCCTCGCGGGGCCACTGAGGCTAGTGGGACATTTGTCAGGGCTGTTTGCAGGGCTGCAGACATTTTGAGGATGCAGCTGCCCTCAGTCTCTTGACCTTCGGAGCCTTTGCTGGATTTTCTCCACCAGGGCGCAGTGGACATGGAGCCATTGTTGCCATTTGCGGAGTCATTATTTGACATCCTTCTCGGAACGTGGGCAAGGCCCTCTTCGGGGGACCTGTGGATCGTGCTGTGGCACATTGCCATTGCCTGGCTCCCGATGACCCCGCCTGTTTGACCCTCCATCCTGGGGCTGGAGGACTTGTGCTCCAGGCTGCTCTCTCTACCACTGCTGTTCCGTTGCATCCTCCCACTCGGGAGTCGGAGTCATGTGGGCTCAATGTGTATGCATCCCCCAGCTCGGGACTCCGATACCTAAACATGTTGTGTGTGTTTGCTCGGGCTACATTTGCCCTTTGGGACTCTGTCGAGCAGCTCCTCCCCTCCGTGCAGGAGAGCTCTCGTGCCCATCTGTCCCGCCTAATCCGTGATGGTCATGATATGGCGCAATTTTCGATACGGTCTGCCATGGACACCACTGACTCTGTAGGTCGTGCAATGGCCAGGTCGGTTGTCATGCGCCGCCATGCTTGGTTACGTGATGGCATTTTCCCAGAGCATTTCAGGAGCGGCTAAGAGATCTACCATTTGATGAGGTCACTCTTTTTGACGCCCATGCTGATTCGGCGGTCAGGCGCCTGCTGTCTGTTTGATTATCTTACCAGGTTTTAATCCTCGTGGAGGATTTTTGGTTCCGTGACAGTGCCGTCACCTTTTTTTCTGTTACCCGTTGTGGTTTACAGATGTTCTGGGTTGTGTGGCTGTTCAGCCGTGTTATTTCCTTATTCTGGTACAGCTGGTTAAGCTGTGTTTACCTTTCTTTTGAGCCTCTGCCTACGAACTTGTCTCAAGAGGGACCCTTTTTTTGTAGGGTTGTGCCTTACCCTATGTGGGCTATCTGTTGTATTGCTACTCTTCCTTACCCAGGAACTTTTGCCGCAAGTTGACTCTTCCTACTGTTGTAGGATGTCTACTCTGGTGAGATCCATGGGGTTGGTTTCTCTCCGGGGGTTACAATTGGTTGTGTACGGTTGGTCCGTAATACATCCCCGCCTCCGTAGGGGTGTCCTTCCCTGCTGCTTCGTTGGGGTTTTGTCACGCCTGTTCTTTCCTGGCGTGTTCTTGCAGCATCGCTGTGCCTGTGAATACTTGCTGTATTAGTGCATACAGTTTGCGCTCTACGTCTTTTCTTGTGGATCAAAGCACGGTCGGGGTTCTTGCCTAAGGTAAGGGAAGTTCCCGCCGGCTCCGTCTCGGCTGTGTGTTGCCTCTTACCCCACTTCCCTAGCAGGATCTCCGGTCCCTTGCTTCTTGCAGGACAGGGGTCCGGTTTGTCCGTTCCTGCCCTGTGCATATTTCTTAGTTTTTCAAGAAGTGGCTCTTGTCTATGACTTTCTGCCACCGGATCTGTGCTCCACCCCAGCTGTTTCTCGTGGTGTGGGTTCTTACTCACATTTGTAGCACTGGTGATCGGCTCCCCACCAGCTGTTTTTCTGGGTGTGAGTTCTTACTCCCACTCTGGCACAGTTGCTTCTTTAGGTAGCATTACTGTGCATGTATTCTTCTCGACATTCTCCTTATTGGTAGACTGTGTTGGTCATTGCGGTGTATGCTTTTTGGTGACAGGCTTCTGTCTGTGCCTTCTCTCAATCCTCTACTGGCAGTATTGTGGTCTATGGTTCCGTCTGCCTCACGGGAGACCAGGTTTTTTTCCCCCTCGGGGAACTGTTGTTTTTCTGCATTCTGTGCCTGTTATGCCGCACACCAGTACAGTGTTACCGATTGAGCGACTCCCCTGTTTAGGGTTTTGTCACTTCACATATGTGCGGCAACATTCCTGTCTCTTTGTGTATATGTCGTAGGTTCTATACACAACAGGGGTGCTCGCATACTAGGTTCTTTTTGCCCTAGTATCTGGCCTTCTTGCTAACTCTCTCCTTCGGGATAGAGTACTCTGTGTGTCCTGGCTTTGCAGGTTATCCGCTCACAGTGGTACCTTTTGGTACGTTTGGCTGCATGCCTACCTACTGAGCTTTTGCTCCATGGTGGCTCTTCGGTCTCTGTTAGCACTAGACTCTGGGATCGGCCCTGCCATTGTTGTTACATGTCCTAGGGAGTACACATTTGATGTGTTTTTTTTCTTACACACATGGGCCTCATGTTGCGGCTCCTGTTCCTGGCCGGACAGTCTTCGGACTGTCCTCTGTTTCATTTTGGCATCCACTGTGGTGTATGTTCAGGCGGTATGCTCTACCGTTGTCAAGTTGGTTTGCCCCTTTGGGGCTTCGTTCCTCATGGATCATAGGGACCGGTGCTGGGATCCTTCTTTGAAGGAGTCACTGCATTGTTTCTTACGTTGGCACTGATCTTTCAAGGCCTGTATTTCCTTTCGTCTGTGTCTGTGCGAGAGGTGTCTCACACCGTCCCTCGTCGGATTTTGGTGTCTTTGCCGTCCCTTGTTCATGTCCCTTACAGAGTTTCCTGGGTCTAATGTCAGATGCCCAGGCATTGCAGTTCCCACCGTGTTTGGTCAGCTTTTTGATGAATTTGTTCTCCTGGAACTCGGTGGTTGTTTCGCAGATCCTCCTCCTATGGGGTATGGCTTTGGTATCTATTCTAAGTTAAGGAATCTGTGGCTAGATGTCTCCATCAGATGGAAGAGTTACTTACCTTCAGAAACGATGTATCTGGTATAGATTAGTCTAGCCACAGATTCCTTAACGCCCACCCATCCTCCCTGCTCTGCGAAGGCCTTTTCATATGGTGTTTTTCCACCTAGAGGCCCCCCTCACCCTTCTGGTGGCCTTGTTCTTCCGGAGGTGTGCTCTCGCACCTCACTCTGGGATAGGGTGTGTTCTCCTGTGTGGGGCCCTTCGGCCTCCCCTCCGCCCTAGTGTTTGGTTGGTGGCGTGTTCTCGCACTTTCCTTTGGCGCAGGGGGTGTTGTTCGACTTTCGAGCCCTTTTACTCTTCACTCCGTCCACGTTTTTAGGTGGTTAAGGTCTATACTTTTCACTGCCTTCTCATGTTGCTCCATCTGTGGTCTTCACGCGTGTAGTTATTCTGTTTTTTATTCCTTCCCACCGCCCACGCCTGTGCCTCCTTCTTTCTATGGCAGTCTGTTGGATTGGGTTCTCTTTGGTGCTACAGTCATTTAATCTCTGGAAGGTGTGTGTAGTGAACTTTCTGGTGGTCGTTCACTTCTAGTCACTTGTCTCGCAACATGTTGCTTCAATATTGTGGTTCTTTTAATTTCCCTCCTGTGGTGACAAGCTGTGCCCGGCTTGTTATATCTTTTGTGCCGCAGCCGTTACCCCCGAGAGGTGGGACACAACTTGGCAATTTGTTGGGCCCTTGCTTGCAGCAAGTGCTCTGTGAGCTCCCTTCAGTCCCTCCAAGTACTGGATGCTTTTTTCAACTTTCAAATAATTTGACTCATTTTCATGTTTAGCGTTGTTTTTTCAACGATTTTGCTCTTTATTAAACACGCACTGTTCCTATGCTATCGCAGTTTTTTGCATGGCTCCGCATTGTGGCACGGAAAAGTTTCCTGTAGAAAACTGAAATGAGCACGCCAGAAGGGGCTTATATGTCTCCATTGACGTCACTTCCGTGGACGTAGTCAGGACGGAGCCACCTCCCGGCGTGCAGAGGTATTGCTGGGGAAAAAAGATTTTCCTGATCCAGTCTGACGCCTGGGGAGATATTCTAAGTTAAGGAATCTGCAGCTAGACTGTGTCTCTACCAGATATATCATTACTGAAGGTAAGTAACTCTCCCTTTAAGTGGACTTCTGTGGGGGCGCAATACATGCTGCAATCCATGGGAGACAACTGGTGTACCAATGCCCTGTGTACCTAGTACCATATATGAGGGACTTATAAGGGTACACCAGTAGCCAATTGTGGAGGTACCAAAGTATTTACCATGTCAATTTAGGGGAGAAAGCACAGTAGTTGGGGTCCTGATTAGCATGATCCCTGCAGACTACGTCAAGCAAAAAGTGGGGGTAACCATGATAGCAGATCCTACTTTCCTACAGTTACTAATAAGATTGTTTTCCTCATTGCTATCGGCATGGCGTGTGGGTGAGCTTATTGCTCTTTGTTTCAATCCAGCATACACCTCTTTTTTTAGGCACTGGTCTCCTTCCTGTCGAAAATTGTGACACTGTTCCTTGTCAATCCAACCTTCACCCTACCTGCGTTCTATGAAGGAGAGACCTCATCCCTTGGACCGTGAGAGAGCGCTGAGATTCTACATAGATCATACCAAGGAACATTGGGTGGGCGATCAGCTCGTTGTGGGGCTCACTGGAGTGAAAAAAGGCAGAGCAGTGCAGAAGAGAACCATATCTCACTGGATCGTGCTCTGCATTATGATCTGCTACGCATTAGCAAAAAAGCAGCTTCCAGAAGGACGGAGTGCTTATTCTAACAGAGCCAAAGCTGTTACCATTGCATTGGCATGTAGAGTTTCTGTCCTAGACATTAAACAGGATGCTACCTGGGCATCCCTCCATACGTTCATAAAGCATTATGGCCTGCACAGTGGGGTTTGCTGGGAGGGGCATTTTCCCTGCTCTGTCCTGCAAGACTTTCTGGTTTGACTCCGTTCACAGACCCACCTCCGAATAGGTATTGCCGTAGTATATATTCAAACGATGAGGAATCTGAAGCTGGAACGTGCTCTATCAGAAGAACAAGTTGCTTACCATCGTTAAAGCTGTTTCTTGTATATACTCTTTGTAGCTGCAGATTCATCACTGACCCTCTCATCCTCCCCATTGTGTGATGGGACTCTGCGCACTGTCTACCAGTTTGATTTTGGGGCTCTGTGTTTGGAGGCACGGACAGTCTTGAAAGCATCTCAAGCCAGCACGTGGGAATGGCATTTATATAAGCCCCGCTGTCATATCTGAAAGAGACCGTAGTTATAGATTCCATACCTTAGTACTACCCCCAGGTGTCAGACTGGATCCTGAGAAGTATTTTTCGTAGCAGTATCCCTGCGCGTCGGAAGGTGGTGTCAGTCGACTATGCGTCCGTCGTCTGCATTGTAGTCGCCCGTATGATGTGGTGTCTAGGACGCCGCCCTTGCGCTCTGACGTCAGTTCTTTCTTTTTCCGCCCCAGCCAGCGCAGATCTGTAGAGTGTGCCCCTTACTCATTTTTTGACTAAACTTTTTTGACTTTTGTCGACATTTTTGCAGTCTTTTGAGACTCATTGTGCACGAGGGATGTCCCATCAAGCCTTGTGACTCCTGTCACAAGCTGATGTCAGTCATCGATCCGCACCTCATGTGCCTCTGGTGTCTGGAGGGCAACCACGACTCGAAGTCGTGCTCCGACTGCTGGGCCATGAACCCGAAGTAATTGCGGGAGCGGTCCTGAAAGCTTTTGGAGGCTCGGCAGTCTGCTCCACGTCGTTCGAGGTCCCAGTCGAGAGGAAGGTCGCGGAACAAGTCACGGAGTCACCACCACTCATCCTCAAAGTCTTCACGCTTCTCGGATAAGTCGAAGCACAAGAAGAAGGTGAAGAAGCATTGTTGCTCTTTGCCTTCTCACCGTCCGTCGGCCAATGCGACGCGGGACCCGGAGCGCCATAGCTCTCGGTATCTGGAGCCCGCTGGGAGGGCTCCGCGCCTCCCTCCCGTTCCCGGAGCCAGAGCATCCCCTGCCCAGCTTCGTGCATTTTACGAAGCGCTGCACAGCATCTTTGGGCAGCCCGACTCCGTAGGCGTTCCTTTGGGCCCACAGACTCGGCTGGCGGCCCTGGGCCTCAATGCCGGCGGCTCCGGCGCCAGAGGGCCCCTAAGGATCCGGGCTTGGATCTGGATCGGTGCCGGGCGACCTCACGGTACCTTCCTTTGCGCCGATTCCAGTGACGGCGCCCCTGACACTGGTTGTGCACCCAGCAGGCATCGACCCCAGCCTCACCCCCGACTTGCATCTGGTGCTGGACCAACGTCGGTACCGGCGCCAGAGGATACTTTTGTACCGCTGTTCATTCCTTGCACTCACTATCGCCCTGAATGGCAGCCAGAGGAGGGTGAAGAGGACTGGGAGGGGTCTATTGACCCTTTAGCTGACCAATTTGAAGAGCCAGACTGCCAAGAGGAGTTGGGTGATGCCAGTGGTCTGGATACCTCCACAGACCATGCTATGCTTTCTCCCCCTACCTTGATTACAGAGGTGCTGTGGTGTTGCGTAGGGCGGATGTGGCCTTGGGCCTCGAGCTTCCGAAGGTGGCAGTCAGGACTACCCTCCTGACAGAGATGCTCCAACCGGCAGCTGCCTCTTTGGAGCCCCTGCTGCCTTTTAATGAGGTCCTCACTGACATCTTTCGGAGTACTTAGTTCAAGCCTAGCACAGGGGCTCCTGTGTACAGGATAATTGCCCGACGTCACAGCCCAGCCCCAGGCGACCCAATTTTCCTCGCCTAACACCTTACCCCTGATAGCTTGGTGGTCCAAGCCTCAACATCCAGAGGTGCGTTTCCTTCTGCTCCCCCAGATAGGGAATCCAAGAAGCTGGACCACCTTGGGAAGATGTTTTCTTCCTCCAGCTTAGGACAGCGGTCGGTGAACACTGTAGGTCTCTTGGGCCGTTAAACCCACTCTGTGTGGGACACGGTTGCGCAAGTGCTGCCACAGTGCCCAGAGGAAACCCGGATCACACTCTCCTGTGCAGTCGTAGAGGGGAGAGACGCAGCAAAGTTTGCCATCCGATGTGGGATGGAGACCGCCAACTAGCTGGGTAGAACGATTTCTACGTCAGTAGCCTTAAGGCGCTACGCCTGGCTAAGATCCACTGGCTTTTCTGGGGATGTCCAATCGACTTTTAGACATGCCCTTTGATGGCCGTCACCTTTTTGGCCACAAAGCGGATAGTGCGCACAAGCGCCTCAAGGATTCTAGAGCTACGGCCATATCCTTGGGCCTCGCTGCCACCTCTCGTCTTGTGCGAGTCTGCCTTTCGCCCCTCTTGTGGCTACGGAAGGGGTGCCCCACCATATTCCAGCCAGGGCCACAGGCTAACGCAAACTACCCAGCCTCTGCGCAGCCAGGGACATAGGACCCAATGCCGTGGGTCTGGGGGCCAGTGGGCAGGCCAGTCCACCAGTACCCCCTCTACAGCAGCCTCTAAGCCTTCCTAGTCTGATGTTTCAGGGCCACCAGTTGCCAGTGGGCGGCAGGATACGCCATCACCTCCCTTGCTGGCACATCATGTCCGACAGGTGAGTTTTGCAGATAGTCCGAAGGGGCTACTCCCTCCCCTTCGAAGCTACCGCTCCCTTCATGCACCAATACTCCATCGCATGTCGGAGGATCACTTGGCTCTTCTCCGTCAGGAAGTTACGTCTCTCTTGGCCAAGGGAGCGATTGAGCGAGTCCTTGTCCCAGAAGTAGGTCATGGTTGTTACTCCCACCACTTCCTGGTGCCCAAGAAGGACAAAGGCCTGCATCCTATCTTGGATCTCAGGGACGTCAACCGCTTCCTCCGGAAGGAGAAGTTCAAGATGTTGACATTGGCTCAGGTCCTGTCTGCCGTCGACCATGGAGACTGGATGGTAGAGTTAGACTTGCAGGACGCTTACTTCCACATTCTTGTCCTGCCAGCCCACAGGCTACAGTTCACGGTAGGCCACGAGCATTTTCAGTTTACTGTGCTCCCATTTGGCCTTACCAGCACCCCTCGGGTGTTCACGAAAGTGATGGCAGTGGTAGCAGCTTATCTGCGTAGATCAGGGGTTCCAGTCTTCCCCTATCTCGACGACTGGCTATTGAAGGTGGGCTCACCCCAGGCACTCGCTGAGGTTTACCATCAACGTGCCGAAGTTGTACCTGATTCCCTCTCAGAAGCTCCTTTTCATCGGAGCAGTTTCTGGATACGGCACAGCTACAGGCTTATCCTCCCAAGCAGCGAGCCGGGGTATTTGGGCTATGATACCGATGTATCTGAAAGAAACACGTTAGTTAGATTCCTCACCTTAGAATATCCCCAGGCGTCAGACTGGATCCGGAAGATTTTTCGTCAGCAATACCCCTTGTGCGTCGCTAGGCGTCGTCTGCGGCTCCGCGTCCGTCGTCGGCGTCGTGCGCCGGGATGACGTCGTCGGAGTACTTAGACGCCGCCCTCGCGCGCTGACGTCAGTTCTTCTTTTTTCCGCGCCAGTAAGCGCAGATCCGGGAGAGCTACCCCTTTAGTCACTTTTTGACTAACTTTTTCGATCCTTTTTGATCATTGTTCGACTCCGGTGCCGGTAGGATGCCTGGTTTTAAAGCCTGTGCTGACTGTTACCGCCTGATGTCGGTTACGGACCATCACCGCCGGTGCCTTTACTGCTTGGGCCTCGACCACGACGCGGAGTCGTGTTCGGACTGCAAGGCCCTGACCTCGAAGGCTAGACGGGAGCGGTCCCGTAAGCTTCTCGAGATTCGCCACTCGGTTCCGCGCGCCTCTCGATCCCGGTCCAGGAGGAGGTCCAAGGATCGGTCGCGGAGCCGCAGCCGACGTCACCATCGGTCGTCGGGATCCAAGTCTTCGGGTAAGTCGAAGCATTCCAAGAAGTCCAAGAGGCGACACCGCTCTTCGGACTCCCCTCGCCGGTCGCGTGACTCGGCTGAGGGTCAGGGTGGTTCCACCCCCGCGGCTCCGGCGGAGCCGCAGGCGCCGCGCCAGTCCCCATACCCGCCGGTCCCTGGGACTAACGCGACGCAAGCGGAGGTCAGTGCCTTCCTCTCGGCCATGAGGAGCCTGGCTCCGCCGTCGACGCCCGCTGGCGCGCCTTCGGGCCCCGCGGACCCGACTGGGCTGCCTTGCCTACCGGCGGCTCCGGCCCCGGTGCCGTTGACGGCTCCGGCCTCGACGCCGCAAGCGCCCGAGGGACCCGTTCCCGAGTCCCCGCCGACGCCGGTCGACCTCGTCCATGAACAAACGTCCTGAATCCATACTGTGTATGGTCCAGGACGTTTGCAGAGGCTAGAAATTTTGACAGTTGTCTATTCAGTAGTTTTTCCAACACTTTAGCTGGGAAAGGGATTCTCGAAATTGGTCTATAGCTCCCAGGTTCATGCGGGTTCAGATTTGGCTTCTTTAGTAAACGTAGGACAGGGAGCATATGTGGGCTCTGCAGTGGGACATGAAGTTCCAGTGGGCGCTACATCAGGGGAATCTTTCTGATGTCGTCCAGATCTCGGAGGGCACTTCAAACCACTTGCAGTGGTGGCTAACGAACCAGGATTGGGTCAACGGCAAATCCCTCTCCCTTCCCCAACCAGACTTCACAGTGGTGACATATGCGCCACTTCTGGGATGAGGTGGCCACATGGGAGAGGCGGAGATCAGAGGCCTCTGGTCCCAGGCGGAGTCCGGGCTCCACATCAACCTGCTGGAGCTCTGGATGCTTCGTCTTACACTGAAAGCATACCTTCCTTCTGTCAAAGGTCGAGTAGTGCAGGTGTTCACGGACAGCACCATTACCATGTGGTACTGCAACAAACCGGGCGGGGTTGGGTCGTGAACCCTATGTCAAGAGGCTCTCCGCCTCTGGACGTGGCTGGAATATCTGAAAGAGACACGTTAGTGATAGATTCCTTACCTAAGAATATCCCCAGGCATCAGACTGGATCCGGAAAGTTTTGCTAGCAGTACCCCTGCGCGTCAGTAGGTGGCGTCATGCGGCTCCGCGTCCGTAGCTGGCGTCGTAAGTGCCGACATGACGTCACGGAGACTACTTAGGCGCCACCCATGCGCCAGTTCTTTCTTTTTCCGTGCCAGCAAGCGCAGATCCTGATAGAGCACGTACCTTAGTCACTTTTTGACAACTCTTTTGAGACTTTTTGTCTCCCCTTTTTTCTCCTGGTGCATGTAGGGATGCCTGGCTTCAAGACTTTTGGGGTCTGCCGTTGCAACATGTCGGTGGCGGACCCCCATTATGTTTGCCTCTACTGCCTGGAGACCGAACATGACACCCGGTCCTGCCGGGACTGTCGAGCCATGGCCCTGAAGGGTAGCAGTCGTCGCTCCTCGGGCTCCAAGTCTTCGCCCTCGGATTCCAGTAAGCGATGACATAAAAAGAAGTCGAAGAAGCGTGTTCGCTCGCCGACCTCCCCCCGTCAGTTCTCTGATGCGGACGAGGGGGACAGGGATTCTTCCCCTGCGGCTCCCTTGGAGCCTGTGAGTCCCGCGGCCTACCCGCCTTACCCGGGTCTGTCGGCGGCTCCCAAACAGGTGCAAGAGTTTCTTGCCACCATGGACTGCCTTTTTAGGCCTCGGGCTCGCGCCGGCGCGCCTTCGGGCCCCGCGGTCCCGTGTCCAGATCCTGTTGGCCCGTCAGCGCCGCCGGCGTATCCAGCTTCGGTGCCACAGAATCCTACGCCGTTGGCTCCAGCGCCAGTGCCGCCCTCTGCTCCGCATCCGGCGTCGCAGTGGGTGTCGTTGGTTCCACCCTTGCCCTGGTTCCAGGACCATTTCGTTCCTGCCTGGGATCCGCATTGGGAGACGGTGCCGGCCCGACCCCGTGGGGGGCAATCCACCTCCGCTGCTTCTACCTCCAAACCTTCCTAATCCGAGCTTTGTGGAGCACCCCACGCCGGTGGGTGGCAGGATCCACCACCACCACCTCCACCACTGGCGCGATATCACATTGGACAATTGGGTGTTGCAGATCATCCGCGGGGGTTATTCTTTTCCCTTTCAGTCCTCCCAACCCGCCATGCCACCTCGGTGCCACCGCATGTCGGGGGATCACTTGCTGCTTCTCCAGCATGAAGTTATGGCCCTCTTGGCCAAGAGGGCCATAGAGTGCGTTCCTGGGCCAGAAGTAGGACGTGGTTGTTATTCCCACTACTTTCTGGTCCCCAAGAAGGAGAAAGGGGGCCTGCGCCCCATCTTGGACCTCTGGGACGTCAATCGCTTCCTCCGGAAGTAGAAGTTCAAGATGTTGACTCTTGCTCAGGTCTTGGCTGCCCTCGACCCTGTAGACTGGATGGTAGCATTGGACTTGCAGGACGTGTATTTTCACATCCCTGTCCTACCGGCGTTACCTGCGGTTCACGGTAGGCCAGGAGCATTTTCAGTTTGCTGTGCTCCCCTTCGGTGTTACCAGCGCCCCTAGGGTGTTCACGAAAGTGATGGCGGTGGTCGCAGCTCATGTGCGCAGGTCAGGGGTGTCAGTCTTCCTCTACCTCGACGACTGGTTGAAGGCGGGCTCGCCCCAGGCAGTCGTCACCCACCTTCAGACTACGGCTGACCTCCTGCATTTGCTGGGGTTCTCCATCAACGTGCCGAAGTCGCACCGGAGTCCCTCTCAGAAGCTCCCCTTCATCGGAGCAGTTCTCGATTCAACGCAGTTTCGGGTTTATCCTCCCGAGCAGCGAATCCGGGATATTCAGGCTTTGATTCCGATCTTTCAGCCTCTATCCCGGGTTTCAGTCAGGATGACCCTCCGGCTCCTGGGCCTGATGGCCTCCTGCATCCTGCTAGTGCAACATGCCACATGGCATATGCGGGCTCTGCAGTGGGACCTGAAGTTCCAGTGGCCGCAGCATCAGGGCAATCTGTCCGATCATGTCCAGATCTCGGAGGGCACTGCACGACAATTGCAGTGGTGGCACACGAATCGCAATTGGGTCAATGACAGATTCCTCTCCCTTCCCCAGCCGGAGCACACAGTGGTGACGGATGCGTCCCTCCTGGGATGGGGAGCCCACTTGGGAGAGGCGGAGATCAAAGGCCTCTGGTCTCCGGCGTAGGCCTGGCTCCACATCAACCTTTTGGAGCTTCGGGCGATCCGTCTTACACTGAAGGCATTCCTTCCCTCTGTCCGGGGAAGTGTGGTGCAGGTGTTCACGGACAACACCACCGCCGTGTGGTATTACAAAAAAACGGGCGGGGTGGGGTCCTGGATCCTATGTCAGGAGGCTCTGCGCCTCTGGACATGGCTGGAACATCAAGGCATTACCTTGGTGGTTCAACACCTGGCAGGTTCTCTGAACGCCAGGGCGGACGAACTCAGCCGTCGGTGCTTGATGGATCACGAATGGCGTCTGAACTCAAGGTCTCTTTCAGCAGTGGGGAGAGCCTTGGTTAGATCTATTCGCCACCAAAGAGAACGCGCAATGTCATCAGTTCTGCGAGTTGGAATTTCCAAGGTGGCACTCGCTAGGCGTCGCGAGTGGAGTTGCGGTCTGTTGTACGCTTTTCCGCCTATACCAATTATGCCCAGAGTGCTGAAGAAGATTCAGCGCGACCGGGCCCAAGTCATCCTTGTGGCTCTGGATTGGGTAAGAAGATACTGGTATCAGCATGGTGATCGATCCCCGGATCCGGCTGCCTCTTCGGGAGGATCTTCTGTCGCAGCAGCAGGGGACGGTCCGCCACCCGAACCTGTCCAGTCTACACCTCCATGCGTGGAGATTGAGCGGCGACAGTTGACAGCTTTTGATCTTCCGCCCGAAGTCTGTGATGTCATTCTGGCAGCCAGGCGTTCCTCCACTAAAACGGTATACACCCGCAGATGGAACAAGTTTGTGGCATGGTGCACAGCTAAGACTGTGGATCCCCTTTCCTGCCCCTCTTTCCGAAGTCCTTCTGTTCCTTCTTTCCTTGGCCCAGCAGGGCTCTGCTCTGGGCACTATCAAAGGTTATCTTTCGGCCATCTCCGCCTTTTAACGGATTCCAGATCAGCCTTCTCTTTTTAAGTCTCCGGTTGTTAACCGTTTCCTGAAGGGCATTACGCAAACGTTTCTTCCGGTGCCGTTCATTATGCCTCAGTGGAACTTAAACCTTGTCTTGACATATCTGATGTGCGCTCCCTTCGACCCCCTTCATTCCTGTCCTTTGCGTCTTCTTACTCTCAAGACGGCTTTCCTGGTAGCTATCACCTCTGCAAGAAGAGTGAGTGAGCTCCAGGCTCTTTCTTCTAAATCTCCGTTCCTTTCTGTTCATCCGGACAAGGTAGTTTTAAGGACCCGTCCTTCTTTTCTGCCAAAGGTTGTCACGCCCTTCCACATCGGGCAGACCATCACTTTGCCCATCTTCTTTCCGCCTCCGCATCCTTCAAGGGAGGAGGAGAGGCTCCACCGTTTGGACCCAAAGTGTGCGCTTGCCCTCTATCTGAAGCATACACAGCAGTTCCGGGTGGATGTCCAGCTCTTTGTTGGCTACGTGGGTGCCAAAAAAAGTCGGGCTGTGCACAAACGGACCATCTCGCTGTGGGTCGTTCTGTGTATCAAAGCATGTTACTCCTTGGCTAAGAAGGAGCCTCCTGTGGGGCTGCGTGCCCTTTAGACCAGGGCTACTGCAGCCACTACTGCCTTGGGACGTGGCGTTCCCTTGCAAGACATTTGTCAGGTAGCTACGTGGGCCTCGTTGTACACGTTTACCAAGCATTACTGCCTTGACAGTCCGGTTGGCTTCTTTGGCCTTTCTGGTGTAATCTTGTTCGCAGACCCTCCCCAACTCTTGAACATGGCCTTCAATCTTCCGATCAGGCTGCCACTTCGGGAGGATCTTCTCTTGCAGCAGCAGGGGACTGTCCTCCACCCAAACCTGTCCAGCCTCCACCTCCTTGCATGGAGATTGAGCGGCGACAGTTGACAGCTTTCGACCTTCCTCCCGAAGCCTGTAACATTATCTTGGCAGCCAGGCGTCCCTCCACCAAAACGGAATACGCCTGTAGATGGAACAAATTTGTGGCATGGTGCGCAGCAAAGGCTGTGGATCCCCTTTCTGCCCCTCTTTCGGAGGCTCTCCTCTTCATTCTTTTCTTGGCCCAGCAGGGCTCTGCTCTGGGCACTCTTAAAGGCTATCTTTCGGACATTTCGACCACTCTTCGCCTTCCTGATCAGCCTTCTCTTTTCAAGTCCCCTTTTGTAAATAGATTTCTGAAGGGCATTACTCCCCTTTTTCCTCCTATTCCTTTCAAATGCCCCTGTGGGAATTGAATCTTGTCTTGACTTACCTTATGTGTGCTCTTTTCGAGCCACTACATAATTTTATTCTCAGACTCTTGACTTTAAAGACTGCTTTTCTGTTTGCCATCACCTCTGCTCGCTGGATGAGTGAGCTTCAGGCTCGATCTTCTAAACCTCATTTCCTTGCTGTCCATCCAGACAAGGTAGTCTTTCGTACTATACCTTCTGGTTACCTATTTCCACATAGGATAGACCGTCAATTTTTCCACCTTCTTCCCGCCCTCGCATCCTTCCAAGGAGGAAGAGAGATTCCACCATCTGGATCCAAAACGTTCGTTATCATTTTATCTGGATCACACAAAACAATTCCGGGTGGACCATCAACTCTTTGTTGGCTATGGGGGTTCCAAGAAAGGTCGAGCCGTGCAAAAAAGGCCTATCTCTCGATGGGTCATCCTTTGTATCAAAATCTGTTATTCTTTGGCGAAAAAGGAGCCTTCGGTAGGGTTGCGCGTCCATTCCACTAGGGCGACTGCAGCCACTACTGCTTTGGGACATGGAGTCCCCCTCGGTGACATCTCCCAGGCAGCCACGTGGGCATCACTGCACACGTTCACTAAGCATTAGTGTCTAGTCTAGTCTGGAGAGACCTCTTCTTTGGCCGTTCAGTTCTCCAGGACTTTCTGTTGTGAACTTAGTTCGCAGACAAACCTCTGTGGTTGGTATTGCTGGGGGTATCTACTCTAAGGTAAGGAATCTATAACTAATAGTCTCTTATAGATGAACAAGTTACTTACCTTCTGTAACGATATATTTATAAGAGACATATATTAGTTATAGATTCCTTACCGTCCCACCCATCCTCCCCGTTGTGTAAACTGACTTCTAGAGTAAGGGACTCCCTTTCAGGGCCCTAGTTTGTGCACCAGTGGTCAGTGTCTTGCATGGCTCTGCGCTTCTGGCATGGAAGGTCGTGTAAAAGAACTGACGTCAGCGCACAGGGGTGGAGTCTATGTAGATACCGCAACGTCATTCCGGCGATCACGAGGCCAATGACGAACGCAAAGTCGACCAATGCCACCTACAGACACGCAGGAGTACTGCGCAGTAAAAAATTCTCCGGGTCAAGTCTGACACCTGGGGTTAGTTCTAAGGTGAGGAATCTATTACTAATATATGTTTCTTACAGATATATTGTTACAGAAGGTAAGTAACTTGTTCTTCGTATCCCAGACTCCCCGCCCACTTATAACTCGCACCCCCTCCATGCAGTGTGTTATCAATGATGTTATTCGTGATGTCATACATGTCATGAGAGATGTATGTGAGGTCACAAGTAGTGCTTGTCCAGAGTGCAAGTTTAAGTTTCTTCATTTAACTAGAACTGGTAAATTTCAGTCGTTTTTATTGTTTGAAACGTTTTATTTTAACTGACATTTTCACCCAACTATGTTACTAGAAACTTTGTCTATTCTGTAAATTTGTAAGATTTTTAAATGTAAAATAAGACATTATTACCTTAACTAACTATATTGCTACTTTAACCTTTGTATTTTTCTTGTGAATTTCTAGGGTTTTTGGAAAGTTAAATAATTATTACTATACCAACTACCGTCGGCTTTTTGCAACTCTAAATCTGCTTAAAAATTATTGAAACATAAGTTCACTGTTTAACCATTCACTTACATTAAAGCAGCTGGTTGGTGATGTGATGACATATTCTGGTTATGTGACTGTTTTACATATATGGCTGATTAATGTTCCAAAATGTAGTTGACTATCTTTATCAAAACACCTATCTGATAGAAACTTCTAGCTGCAGATTCCTTACCTTCGAATATTCCCAGGCGTCAGACTGGAGCCATCAATTTTTTTAGCAATTCCTTTTCGCGTCCATAGATGGCGTGGTTCGACTCAACTTGGCATCATCCTCACTGGAAATGCCTGTGTAGGCACCACCATCGGTCGCTGACCTCTCAGTTCCTTTTCTGCGCCATCAGTGTGTATCTGGACCGATCTCTCCCTCAGTCATTTTTTACTGACTTCTTTCGACTTTGTGTCATTCTAGTGTGCCTTCTCTTTTTTTCAAATTTATTCAGAGATGCCCCCAAAGTATCCCACTGGGTTCAAACCTTGTGGCACATTTTATCGATAGATGTCGGTGACGGACCACCACATGGTATGTCTGTGGTGCCTGGAGAGCGACCAAGTCTCTGCCTCATGTGCGGAGGTCAAGACCATAAACCCCCAAGGCCATCTGCAAGCGGGTCATGAAACTTTTGGCTGCTCGTCATGCAACTCTGTGCCTCTCCAGCTCCCATTCCCATGGGAGTCTCCAGAACAATTCCAGAGACGCTCGCTTCGGTCCTTGTCCCACTCCAGGACTACTTCTGGCAAGTCCCACAAGGAAAAGTCCTAGTGCTCTTTGACTTCTCCACGTTGCTCTCATTCTTTGGATGACGTAAGGGAATGATGCCACAAGTTGCGACCTCACTCACAAGATGGTCCCTGTGCAGCTGTCATCGGAAATTTGGTCCGCTCACACTTTCCCAAATTCCCTGGAGTCAGCACTACTCCAGCCCAACTCAGAGAGATTGAGGCCATGAGCTGCCTTTTTTGGCGGTCAAACCCCTGTGGAGCATCTTCTAGTCCTACGGGTTTGGGAGGGTCTTCAGGGCTTCACTGGCAGGTTCACCTTTGTGCCAGGATCTGTTGCACATTCAGTAGGATCTTCTGTCACAGCAACTATGTAAGGTATTTCACTTGAACCTGTCCACTCTCCACCTACATGCAAAGATATTGAGTGGCAACAGTTGATGGTGTGTGATCTCAGACGTATGTGAAGTCATTCTGGCAGCCATGCGTTATTGTACTAAAACTATCTACGCCTGCCGATGGGTCAGGTTTGTGGCTTAGTGTACATTCAAATCAGTCAATCTTCTGTCTGCATGCTTGTCTGAAGTTCTGCTTTTTGTTCTTTCTCTCGTCCGGCAAGGCTTTGCTTTGGGCACAGTAAAGGATATCTGTCCGCTATTTCTGCTTTCTCACGGTTGACAGGTCAACCTTCCCTGTTTAAGTCAACTATTTCTGACTAGATTTCTTAATGGTTTGCAACATAAGTTTCATCCCACGCCCTTCATTATGCCCCAATGGAACCTAAATCTAGTTCTCACTATCCGTTAACGCTCCGGACACTTCCTTTTTCCCTGACAAACTGATCCTTAGATCCCGGGCTTCCTTTTTACCAAAGATGGTCACCTCCTTTGAGGTTGGGCAAAGCATCACCCTGCCTACCTTTTTTTCCCCTGCGTTATCCTTCTAAAGAGGAGGAAAGACTCCACAGTCTGCATCCAAAAAGGCTTTTTAGTTCTATATTGATCGTGCCAAAGAACTCCAGGTGGATATTCAACTCTTTGTTGGATTTACGGGGACAAGGAAAGAGAAGACAATTCAAAAGTGATCCATCTCTCGATCGATATTCCTTTGCATTAAGATCCGCTACATAATGGCCAAGAAACAGCCCCCTTAGGGCTTAAGAACTTACTCCACCACAGCTACTGCTGCAACCACTGCACCAGCTAGAGGAATCCCAGTCCTGGCCATCTATCTAGCAGCTTTGTGGGCATCACTGCACACATTTGCTTAACACTATTGCCTTTACAGTCGGGTCTGGTGAGATAGGCACCTTGCCTGTTCAGTCCTCTGGAATTCTTAGTCTACGACTGCCTGCAAACCCCCTCCGGGGAGAGATTGCTTTGGCATTTATCTTAAGGTAAATAATCTGCAGCTAGAAGTCTATCAGATGAACAAGCTACTTACTGTTGGTAATGCTTTATCTGGTAGAGACACTATCTAGCTACAGATACCTCACTGCCCCCCCCACCCCCTCCGAACCAACCATATTCTCTGTTCTGTAAAGTGTCTCCTCTCAAGTAAGAGATCCTTTTGGACCTTACAGGCACAGTAGTCGTTCCTTCTCAGCTTGGCCCAGTGCTTCTGGTGCGGAAAATAGTGCCAAAAACAGAGGTGAGTGCCCTAGGGTGGCACCGTTATATGCACTCTGCACATCATTGTTGACTTGTATGACTCAACCTAACGGCGCACACTGAGAATTGCTCAAAAATGCCTGGATCCCGTCTGACACCTTACAATATTCTAAAGTAAAGAATCTGCTACTAGATGGTCTCTACCAGATAAAGCGCTACCGAAGGGAAGTAACTTGTTCTTCCGTTTGTGTGTCTGAGTAAGAAGCATATTCATCCTATGCATTGTTTTTGCAGATCCATTTGGCCTAATGATATATTTGGGGGCTCGGACGATGACCCTGTCCAGACCTTGCTACACATCTTCTTCCATCATCAAACTCTGGGCCAGCCTGGCAGCTTTGCAGTTATAGGCTCCAACCAAGATGTCTCGGAAGCTAGTTGTAAACTGATGGAAATAAATCTTGAGATTCGAGAGTCACTCCGTTTGGTCCAATCTTACGACCTCTTAACAAGAGAAAAACCTGACCGGAACATAGTAAGCACTGGATTCTGAGTCTCCCATTAGGCGGAACAGGGACCTAATACGAGGATGCCTAATAGAACTGTTAATAAGCACCTTTCATAAATAATCACTGAACATGACATTCATCTTTTCTTGGGCAGCATTTTAAGTATTCAGTATATAACCCTGCTGGAGAAAGACATTAATTCATTGTGGAATATAGGTCTGAAAGTGATGGCACTGATTATGTAGCGGACTACCAGTAACGCACAATGTGTGGACAGAATCTTTTTTTAAAATTTTATTTACCTGCATTACTACAACCTTCATAAAAGGAGAAGGGCTAAAAGCATGTGCTTTCAAAATTTTGCACACTTTAAACTCTGCGAGTAGTTGCAATATTGCCCATCCCCTCCCAAACAAAATACTTCTATTTAAATATATACATATATGTATGTATATCTGTGTTTGCGTGTATGACCAAGGCCAAAAGGAGCAGGGTGGCCTGTGCGGAAATTCAAGCCTACTGAACAAGATGTTTGGCTGAAGACCTGCAAGGCTTTCCAGTTTCATTGCTAAGAAGAAACCTGCCAATTGATGCCTATCTTCTACGCTTATGAGAAGATGATTGATAGACTCAGCTCTTTTACCTTTTCTCTGTGTGTAATAAAAAGTACTGTGTGTGAGAGTGGATTTTGTGGATAAAAGACAACAGATTTTTCAAAGTGTGGATGGCTGTGTATATAATTCTCAGAGCATGCCTCAAAGAGAAATGCAAGATTATTTTTGGATAAACTTTTATTTTATTAGATCTAACCTAACACCTTGTAGTTTGTAAATGGTAGGCCGTGTAATATTATTTTAAGCTGGCTTTACAGGTATTTCTTAAAGAAATAATATATCTTGATAACTTTATTGGAATGCTGCTCAGTTCTCTGATCAGTGCTTATGTTACACTTATTGACAACTAACCAAAAAGTAGCTGCCTGCAGAGACTTCAGAATGTATATTTAAGATATATGCTGCTCATCAGCAACTCGCGTTAGAAAAATTAATTTATTTTATTCTGTAAATATTCTAGAAAATGTATAGTGTAAAAGCAGTATTTTCTTGTACATTTGTGCAATGCACTGTTCTAAGAGAATGAGTGTACAAAGTGATTGAAATAATTGTGGATATTAGTTGTAAAATGCAGTCTGTAGAACACAGGTGTGAATACATTCACAGGTTTTTCATAACTTATTATTTATAAAGGAAATGGGAAGTATACTTATGGGTTTAGTAATGAGAAAAACAGAACACTGAACCCTGCGTTATCCTTTTAGTTCAATGTAATAAGAAACTCCTGCAGCACAAAATCAGGACTCCATTGAGACCAGTTGCATTTTTACAAAAATAAATGAATGTACTCACACGCTTCCTCTCATTTGAAAGGAATTTCCTTTTTTATATGCATTGCTAATCCACTGTGAGACAGACATGTGTATACACACAAACATATTTTTCTTTTACTAAGAGTATATTCTATGTGTTAGCAAATAGAAGGATACCTTCTGTTGCCTATTTTTGTGAGAAGTGGTCCCAGAAAATATGCATTGAATTATGCTGATAAGCATTCATTGAAGGCACTGTGCACACTATTGGGCTGCATGATGTTTCAACCTTAGAAAGCTCTGTGGCTGAGCATAGCGCATTTACAATCACTGTATTTTTTACCTTAACATAAATTGAATTATTTTTATGGCTGTGTGGTACTTAAGATGGTGTTCTTAATTATTTAAAAAGAAATTATTTTCAGGGTTATTGTAGTTTTATTTAGTGGCACATTACTTTTATTTACGTCCTCTTTATTTCCTACTTTTTGTTTTGTTTAAATAAAAACAAATATATATTTGTGTATTTTCTTGTGTGCCAGCGAGTGTTGTTGGTACAAAAATAATTTCCACGAAATAAGTCACAGCATCATGAAAACTAAATGTAAAATCTTCTCATGGATACAAGCCTGATCTCATTCAGTACATGCAATTTTATCGGAGTACTACATTGAAGTTGACATTCTTATCTCTAGGTGTTATCTCATGATCTGGAGACGAACAACTCACTTTAAAAACATTTACATAGCATATGCACTCTTGTGCACCTTCTTGCTCCTACCTTCTTAAACATTGTACACCAAAAAGGGAGAGCTGGTTTAACAAGCTATCTACAGGTGAAAGGCAAGGGTACAGCCAGCTTGTGATTGGAGAGGTAGCTGATTTCTGGGAGCAGAAGTGTACTTTTACTGCATCATGAAATGTTGTTTATTAAAAAAGTGTCTAATCAGTTCTTTCCTAAATTGGAGCCAGGGGGGCCGATGGATACAGGATTCTGTTCCAGATGCTGTGTGCACAGACAGACAACTTCTTTGTCTACAGTCTAATGATGCCCTGGCTTTTCAAATGTCAAGAGCCACCAGTGTTGGTGTGCTTGTGCTTATCAGCCAGATAAACCAGGGTGCTATTTATGATGACGTTTTAAATAATGCAGCTGGTTTGGAAGATTGTGCAGGCCAGCAAGTGAACAGGTAATTGGCCGCAACGAGTATCAAGTTTCAAAAGATGTCACTCGTTTGACAGACTTAACACCAGTGCCTAGCCCATGCCATGTCATGCTCCAGATACCAGTCCATCTCTTCCCAAACTGGTAGGTCCTTATTGAAAGCTCCCTCTAAGAAGTCTACCCAGTAACAAGCCGAAAATCACTGTTAGTCTCCTCTCTACATCAGTTTTGCAGCACGTGGTCGTCTAATTGGTGGTGCCACTCCCTGATGTTGGCTTCAACCGTGCTCTCAGGAGCCTGAAACTCTGCAAACCACTTCCAGCACCTGGCACTGACCGCATGCAAGTGCCAACTTTCATATAGGCTGTGCTAACTATTATCCACATTCTTTCAGGCTCCAAAGAGCCTGTGGGACCTTTGACCATGCCTCCTCTGGAAGCCACTAGACTAACACCGGTTGAACCTCCTTTGGTTCCATACATTGCTGCTGCGTTGTCTGCTCCGCTTTCTTTGCCATAGGCCTTGCCGGTTTTGGCGCCATTTTCAGGAAATCAAACCCAGCCTCAAAATTCTACATATCAAAGGTTCTTGTAGACCAGGTAAGGCGTAAGGCCCCAGCTAACTATTGGAATAAACCCAACTGTGTGTCTTTGACACAGGTTCTGTGTACATATTGAGAAAATATTTTGTTTTTTACTATGCCCAGATGTCTAACAACATTTATCATGGTGAGTGTTAGAATCCGGGTTCTCTGGTTGGCACAGATAGGTACTTGTGACAAGCAGGGAACCTTTCCTCTAGTCAGGGTAAGGGGTTACACTCCTAAAATGACCCCTGCTGACCCTCTAGGTAACTTGGCGCGAGCAGACAAAGCTTATCTCAGAGCGTTATAGGTTAAGCATTTGTGAACACAAACAGTAACCAAGTGACAACACTACAAATGGACACCACACAGGTATTTATATTAAAAATAAGGATTCTTTATATAGGATTATCACAAGACCATTAAACGATTAAAAATACACAATACGGTTGCTTAGTTGGTAGAAGATTGCTTAGTTTCTCTTGAGTTCTTAAATGCGACACTTTAAGTTAATGTACCTTAGATGCGACACACAGGGCAACGAAAGTGTTGCAGCGATGCAGATGCGTTGAAGTTCTTGGTGCAAAAGAAATAAAGACGGGATCTTCCAGATAAGTAACGCTTCTCCGATGTTGCGAGAAGGCTCGACTTGATGCGTCAGCTACAGCGGCGTCTCCTTTGGCGAGATGCGACGACAGCGGCCTTGGCAGTGGCACTCTTCTCCGACGTTGCGATACGCTTCCGCTCGATGCGATGCTGCAGCGGCGACACCCCTTCTGCAAGATGCGACGACAGCGGGTCAGACGGCAGCACGCTTCTCCGTGGATGCGAGGCACTTTTCTGGTTGCGGTGCAATGCGACAACTACGATGGCTGCGATGGCGACACGCTTCCTCCTCGATGCGAGACTCTCCTCTAGATGCGGTGCAATGCGACAGCTAGGATGGCTGCGATGGCGACACGCTTCTTCGGCGTTGCGAGACAATTCCGGAATGATGCGAGACGCTTCCGCTCGATGCGATGCTGCAGCGGCGACACTCTCTGCGAGATGCGACGGCAACAGCTCCGACGGCGGCACGCTTCTCTTCCTTGCGTCGCGCTTCCAGCTCCTTGCGACACGCAGACCCTCAGAAGGCCCAACAACAGCAGCAGGCACTTCCAAAAGACTCTGGGGAGCTGGGGGTGAAGTCCACTGGTCCTGGGACTTCGTTCAGGGGGCAAGCTCAGTTCAAGCCCTTGGAGATCTTTTCAAAGCACAAGTTGAAGCAAAGTCTTTAGCAGTCTTTCTCCTCTCCTTCAGCAGCAAGGCAACCACTGCAGGCCAATCCCCCAGGTCAGCGACAGTTACTCCTCCTACAGCTTTCCCAGTTCCTTCTCCTCTGGCAGAGGTTCTTCTTGTTTCAGCAGGATCTAATTTCTTGGGAGCAGGGTCCCAATACTTATACCCCTAATTCCTTTGTTCCTCTGGGGTAGAGGGGCCTTTGCCCAGTCCAAACCAGTTCTTGAGCACTCTGTTGACATGACTCTGCCTTTCTATTCAGTGTGCAGTGCAGAGACATCAGCCGCTCCACAGGGGGTGGAGCCAGCATTGTGGTAGCAGAGCACAACCCTATTCAGAGCCCAGGTGCACTCCTCCCACCCATCTGGATGTCAATCTATCTATTCACCACCAGGCTACCTAGCCCTGCCCCTCTGGGTTTCCCCAGCCCTGTCAATCACACAACCAGAGAGAAAGATACACATCATAGTAGAGGCGGGCTGAAATGGTCAGGCAAGCAAATACCAACTTTCTAAAAGTGGTATTTGCAAACACAGAATATTAAAATAAACTTTACTAAAAGATGTATTTTATTATTTTGAGTTCAGGCATACTAAACTCGAATTTCTACCATGTTCCCTGGGTCTGTTAGGATCATAGAATGTAACAATTCTAGCAGCCCATTCTGGCCTATGGAGAACAGGTAGCCTTACAATAGTGAAAAACGAGAATGGCTGTAATTCACTATTAGGACATGCCACACACATCAGGGCTTGTCCTACCTTATGCTTACAATGCACCCTGCCATTGGGCCTACCATAGGCGTGACTAATATGAAGTTAAGGGAAGGTTTAGGGACTGGGAAGTGGGTGCACTTGCCCAGTCAGCAGGACAGTACCAGACTGCACGCAGGTTCTGCAATGGCAGACCTTAGATACATTTTACCAGGCCGCTTCTCTGGGTGGCACGACCAGTGCTGCAAGCCCACCAGCAGCATTTGTATTTACAAGCCCTGGGCACTCCTGGTGCACTTTACTGTGGTCTGACAGTAAACCAAATAAACGAATCAGGGAATCCAACCAACATATAAATTTTATATAGGGAGCACTTACACTGTGGCACTGGTTGGCAGTGGCACAGTGCTCTGAGCGGCCAACACCATAAAAACACATGAGGCACGGCGACAAAAAGTGGAAGGGAGACACACGCCAAGGTGCCAGGTCTAACAATGAGGATAACAGTAGTGAAATGAACAATTCCATCCCTCTCTATAGCACAGGAGGGTGTATTTAACTTTCTTTACAAACTGCCAATAGCCTTGTCACTTCCATTGTTTTTGCTTTGACATGGATTCCATTCAGGTCCTCCCACAGAGGTGGTTTCCTCCTTGATGGCGGTCCTGTCAAGCCTGCTGAGGATTTAGAGCTGCCCTTGTCTGTTAAGGAAAATAAGGCAAGCATCCTTACAGAAGTTCTGAATCCCATCTTGACTGCATGGAACATGCCAGCCCTGACCCCTGCGGTGAACTGTTAAGTTGCCTGCCACCATTGTCCGGCTCCCGTTGACCATAAATTTTTGTCAAACCTTAACCTCAACTCATTCACCTTCACTCCTCAGACAAAATATAAATGGATAGAAGCCAAGGGCTAGAACGTCTCTTCCTCTGGAACTGTCGCCATTCCTTTTTGGGATCACTTGCGTAACAACTCCTCAGGTTACGGAACAGGTAAACTGCTCTCTGGGCTTCACACTATTGTTTTGGTTGCCCGGTCCTTATACTTTCCATACGCTGACATGCCTAGATAGGCTTGATGGGATTTTCCAGGGTATGCAAACTAAACATGAAGAAATCCTTTGATGGGTCTTGCCTGTTTGGTTAGAAGGTTCATTAGTCTCTAGAGAGATTCATTCAGAACCATGCCACACTTGGCATACCCTCCAGGCTAGCCAATTACATCACAATATAGAAAATGAAAAGGATACGGTAGGGTGCAAACTTATTCCATACCCATTCAGGAGGTAACCATTTATTTATTTTTTCTGAGGATGTGGCAGTCCCCAAGGTTGCCAAGCATTCGATGAGCATTAGGCTTCTCCCTGCCGATCCTCTTCAGCTCATCCTGCCAAGCCTCTTGAGATTGTCCTTGTGTAAGCATGTGTTACCTCCCCACATTCCTCCATTTTCCCGGCATCCTTTGCATGTGGGCCATGCCTGCATTTTTCAGTAAGTTGTTCTTGCTCTTCTGAAAAAGGTCTGCAGCAATAAGGTAATGGAAGGAATGTTTGAATTAATCGCAGCCACTGGCAATCACTTGGGGTTGCATCCTAGTCCATTGTTTTTTGCCCACTGTGCCACTCTAGACAAAGGCCCGCCTTATGCAAATCAGCACTGATGCTGCTCCTCGTGGAACCAGTCTGTCCCTAACTGTCAGACAAGGCCCCCTCCAGAAAGGACAACAAGCAATCCCTGGTCGGTTTCATCCTACTTGGAGTTCATCAGTAGGATGTAGCTTGAGTCCTATGGCACAGTGAGCACAGGATCCAGGTCTGGGCATTCCCATTGCACCTAAGGCATTCACTGCAACAACACCAAGGTGATGGATGGAAGGCTTGAATTAATATCGGCAACTAGCAGTCGATTAGACTGCATTCCAGTCTTTGTTTCTCACCCACTATGCCACTCTAGACTGTGGGACTGGAGGGAAGATTAGGAATGTGTGAAATATTGAATCTGAAAGAGACACGTTTGTGATAGATTCCTTACCTTAGAATATCCCCAGGCGTCAGACTGGATCCGGAAAGTTTTGCTAACAGCACCCCTGCGCGTCAGTAGGTAGCGTCATGCGGCTTTGCGTCTGTCGCTGGTGTCGTAAACGCCGAGATGATGTCGCGGAGACTACTTAGGTGCCACCCATGCGGGCTGACGTCAGTTCTTTCTTTTTCCACGCTAGCAAGCGCAGATCCGGATAGAGCACGTACCTTAGTCACTTTTTGACTACTCTTTTGAGACTCATTCACTCCCCTTTTTTCTCCTGGTGCACGTCGGGATGCCTGGCTTAAAGTCTTGTGGGGCCTGCCGTCGCAACATGTCGGTGGTGGACCCCCATGATGTTTGCCTCTACTGCCTGGAGACCGAACCTGATTCCCGGTCTTGCCGGAACTGTCGAGCCATGGCCCCGAAGCCCTTGAGGGAGCGGCGCCGGAAGCTGCTGGAGGTCCGGCACTTGTCCCAACGCCGCTCCAAGTCCAGGGACTGTTCACAGGAACCACTCAAGGGGCCGCAGTCGTCGCTCCCCGGGCTCCAGGTCAGAGACGACACAAAAAGAAGTTGAAGAAGCTTGTTTGCTCTCCGATGTCCCCCCGTCAGTCCTCGGATGCGGACGAGGGGGACAGGGGTTCTGCCCCTGCTGCTCCCTTAAAGCCTGGGAGTCCCGCGGCCTACCCGCCTTACCCGGGTCTGTCGGCGACTCCCGAACAGGTGCAGGAGTTTCTTGCCAACATGGACCGCCTCTTTAGGCCTCGGGATCCCGCCGGCGCGCCTTCAGGCCCCGCGGTCCCGTTTTCAGATCCTGTTGGCCCGACGGCGGATCCAGCTTCGGCGCCAAAGGATCCTACGCCGTTGGCTCCGGCTCCGGCGCCACGAGGTCCGGCGCTGCTGGCTCCGGCCCCAGCGCCGCCCTCTGCTCTGCCTCTGGCGCCGCAGTGGGTGCCGTTCGTTCTACCCTTGCCCCGGTTCCAGGACCATTTCGTTCCTGCCTGGGATCCGCATTGGGAGACCGCGCCGTCCCGACTCCGGCCGCCGCCGTTTCCGACGCCGTTTGTCCCCTCTCTGGCTCTGCCGCCGCGGCCGGTTCGTCCTGCAACGGAGGTAGAGGATGACTGGGAGGGGTCCTTGGACCCTCTTACCCTTCACTGTGACTCCGAGCAGGACTGGGTGGATGATCTGGAGGACGCCCGCGACCTCGATGTCTCTTCTGACCCGGGGTTTGCCTCTCCCCCACCTATGATGGAGGAGGGCGCTTCCTACACGATGGTGCTCCATCAGGCTGCTGAGGTCCTCAACCTTGATCTTCCTATGGTAGCCCTCAAAACTAACCCCCTTACTGAGGTGCTCCAGACGGCGTCGACTTCGTTGGAGCCACTGCTTCCCTTCAACGACGCCCTCACCCTGTTGGGCACTTGGTCGCGGCCGGCCACAGGGACCTCTGTGGATAAGAATGTTGCCAGGCGTCACTGCCCGGCACCTGGTGACCCTGCGTTTCTGACCACTCATCCCACGCCTGAGAGTCTGGTCATCCAGGCCTCGACGTCGCAGAGTGCCTTTCCCACGGCTCCACCGGATAAGGACTGTAAGAAGCTGGAGCAGTTTGGTAAGCGGTTGTTCTCGTCGGCCAGCTTTGGGCTGCGGTTGGTGAACACTATCTGCTTGTTGGGCCGCTATTCCCACGCGGTGTGGGACACGGTTGCTCAGGTGTTAACTCAGTATCCTGAGGCGGTCCATGCTGTGCTTTCCCAGGCGGTTGCTGAGGGTAAGGATGCGGCTAAGTTCGCCATTCGGTGTGGTTTGGACACCGCTGACTCGTTGGGCAGGGCTATTTCTATTACTGTGGTGCTGCGTCGCCACGCCTGGTTGCGATCCACTGGGTTCTCGCCTGACGTCCAGGGCTCGCTCATGGACATGCCCTTTGATGGCACTCTCCTGTTTGGCGATAAGGCTGACAGTGCGCTGGACCGCTTTAAGGACTTGCGGGCCACGGCCAAGTCCTTGGGTCCATCCACTAAGAGCCCAGCCACTCCTGGGTTTCATTCCTTTCGTGGCCAAGGCAGGGGCGCCCATGCACGTTCCTTCAACAAGCCTGTGCAGAACCAGCCTCAGCTTGAACGCGGCTTCCGCAGGGGTGGCTCTGGGAATCAGCGCGGGGGCAGTCCACCTCCGCCCCCGCTGCTTCTACTTCCAAACCTTCCTAATTCGAGCTTTGTGGAGCACCCCACGCCGGTGGGTGGCAGTATCTGCCTCCACCACTGGCGCTTTATCACATCCGACAAGTGGGTGTTGCAGAGCATCCGCTGGGGTTATTCTCTTCACTTTCAGTCCTCCCCTCCCCATGCCACCTCGGTGCCACCGCATGTCGGGGGATCACTTGCTGCTTCTCCAGCATGAAGTTACGGCCCTCTTGGCCAAGAGGGCCATCGAGCGCGTTCCTGGGCCAGAAGTAGGACATGGTTGTTATTCCAACTACTTTCTGCTCCCAAAGAATGGCACAGGGGGCCTGCGCCCCATCTTGGAACTCCGGAACGTCAATCGCTTCCTCCGGAAGGAGAAGTTCAAGATGTTGACTCTGGCTCAGATCTTGGCTGCCCTCGACCCTAGAGACTGGATGGTAGCGTTGGACTTGCAGGACGTGTATTTTCACATCACCGTCCTGCCGGCCCACTGGCGTTACCTACGGTTCACGGTAGGCCAGGAGCATTTTCAGTTTGCCGTGCTCCCCTTCTGTCTTACCAGCGCCACTCGGGTGTTCACGAAAGTGATGGCCGCAGCTTATCTGCGCAGGTCAGGGGTGTCAGTCCTCCCCTACCTCGACAACTGGTTGTTGAAGGCAGGCTCGCCCCAGGCAGTCGTCGCCCACCTTCAGACTGCGGCCGACCTCCTGCATTTGCTGGGGTTCTCCATCAACGTGCCAAAGTCGCACCTGAGTTCCTCTCAGAAGCTCCCCTTCATCGGCGCGTTTCTGGATTCGACGCAGTTTCGGGTTTATCCTCCCGAGCAGCGAGTCCGGGATATTCAGGCTATGATTCCGATCTTTCAACCTCTATCCCGGCTTTCAGTCAGGATGACGCTCTGGCTCCTGGGCCTGATGGCTTCCTGCATCCTGCTAGTGCAACATGCTAGATGGCATATGCGGGCTCTGCAGTGGGACCTGAAGTTCCAGTGGGCGCAGCATCAGGGCAACCTGTCCGATCATGTGCAGATCTCGGAGGGCACTGCACGAAAATTGCAGTGGTGGCTCACAAATCGCAATTGGGTCAATGGCAGATCCCGCTCCCTTCCCCATCCGGAGCACACAGTGGTGACGGTTGCGTCCCTCCTGGGATGGGGAGGCCACTTGGGAGAGGCAGAGATCAGAGGCCTCTGGTCTCCGCTGGCGGCCCGGCTCTACATCAACCTTTTGGAGCTTCGGGCAATCCGTCTTGCACTGAAGGCATTCCTTCCCTCTTTCCGGGGAAGTGTGGTGCAGGTGTTCACGGACAACGCCACCGCCATATGGTATTGCAACAAACAGGGCGGGGTGGGGTCCTGGACCCTATATCAGGAGGCTCTGCACCTCTGAACATGGCTGGAACCACAAGGCATTACCTTGGTGGTTCAACACCTGGCAGTTTCTCTGAACGCCAGGGTGGACAAACTCAACCGTCAGCGCTTGATGGATCATGAATGGCGTCTGAAGTCGGACGTGGCGCACGGTCTCTTTCAACAGTGGGGAGAACCTTGGTTAGATCTATTCGACACCGAAGGGAACGCGCAATGTCATCAGTTCTGCGCGTTGGAATTTCCAAGGCGGCACTCGCTAGGCGACGCTTTTCGTCGCAAGTGGAGTTGCTGTCTGTTGTACACCTTTTCGCCTATACCACTTCTGCCCAGAGTGCTGAAGAAGATTCGGCGCGACCGGTCCCAAGTCATCTTTGTGGCTCCGGATTGGGCACGAAGATACTGGTATCTCGAGTTACTCAGCATGGCGATCTATCCCCCAATCCGGCTGCCTCTTCGGGAGGATCTTCTGTCACAGCAGCAGGGGACGGTCCGCCACCCGAACCTGTCCAGACTCCACCTCATGCGTGGAGATTGAGCGGCGACAGTTGACAGCTTTTGATCTTCCTCCCGAAGTCTGTGATGTCATTCTGGCAGCCAGGCGTCCCTCCACTAAAACGGCATACACCTGCAGATGGAACAAGTTTATGGCATGGTTCACAGCTAAGACTGCGGATCCCCTTTCTGCCCCTCATTCCGAAGTCCTTCTGTTCCTTCTTTCCTTAGCCCAGCAGGGCTCTGCTCTGGGCACTATCAAAGGTTATCTTTCGGCCATCTCCGCCTTTGTTACGGCTTCCAGATCAGCCTTCTCTTTTTAAGTCCCCGGTTTTTAACCGTTTCGGGAAGGGCATTACGCACCTGTTTCCTCCGGTGCCGTTCATAATGCCTCAGTAGGACTTTAACCTTGTCTTGACATATCTGATGTGCGCTACCTTCGAGCCCCTTCATTCCTGTCCTTTGCTACTTCTTACTCTCATGACGCCTTTCCTGGAAGCTATCATCTCTGCCAGAAGAGGGAGTGAGCTCCAGGCTCTTTCTTCTAAACCTCCTTTCCTTTCTATTCATCCGGACAAGGTGGTTTTAAGGACCTGTCCTATTTTGCCAAAGGTTGTCGCACCCTTTCACATCGGGCAGACCATCACTTTGCCCACCTTATTTCCGCATCCTTCAAGGGAGGAGGAGAGGCTCCACCGTCTGGACCCAAAGCGTGCGCTCGCCTTCTATCTGAAGCGTACACAGCAGTTCCAGGTGGATGACCAGCTCTTTGTTGGCTACGTGGGCACCAAAAAAGGTAGGGCTTAGCACAAACTGACCATCTCGCGGCGGGTCGTTCTGTGTATCAAAGCATGTTACTCCTTGGCTAAGAAGGAGCCTCCTGTGGGGCTGCTTGCCCATTCGACCAGGGCAACTGCAGCCACTACTGCCTTGGGACGTGGCGTTCCCTTGCAGGACATTTGTCAGGCATCTACATGGTCCACGTTGCACACGTTTACCAAGCATTACTGCCTTGACAGTCAGGTCCGGCGAGACGGCTTCTTTGGCCATTCTGTCCTCCATGACTTTCTAGTGTAATCTTGTTCGCAGACCCTCCACTGGTGTTGGTATTGCTGGAGTATCTATTCTAAGGTAAGGAATCTATCACTAACGTGTCTCTTTCAGATGCACAAGTTACTACTTGTGTAACGATATATCTGTAAGAGACATTAGTTAGTGATAGATTCCTTACCGCCCCATCCATCCTCCCCGTTCTGCGAACTGATTCTAGGGTTAAGGTCATCCCCCTTTCAGGGCCCTAGTTTCATGGCACCAGTGGTCTGTTTCTTGCATGGCTCTGCGTTCCTGGCGCGGAAAGTCGTGTACAGAACTGACGTCAGCACACATGGGTGGCGCCTAAGTAGTCTCTGTGACGTCATCTTGGCGCTTACGACGCCAGCGACGGACGCGGAGCCACATGACGCCACCTACTGATGCACAGGGGTACTGTTAGCAAAACTTTCCGGGGTATATTCTAAGGTAAGGAATCTATCACTAACTAATGTTTCTTACCGATATATCGTTACACAAGTAGTAACTTGTGATTTGCCAGTGGGCGCTGAAAAAAACACAGGCCCGTGCCTAAGTAAGCCACTCGCCGCCAGAAGAAATTTTCCCTGCTATAAAGTCGAGTGGAGTGCATCTCTGCATTGGGATCACCTGCAGTGGGAGAGAGTACTGGGAAGGGGACCTTTCTGATAAGAGTTCTAAATGCAGATGTATCACCTTAGAATATTCTTCATGCCACATACTGGAACTACAGAACTTTTAAGCAGTATCCCTGTGTTCCAGGAGGTGGCACATCTGTGACTCCGTGTCTACATGTTCAGTGGCAGGTGTGATGTGCACTGGCTTATATAGACCCCCAGGCGCGCTGACATCTGATAGAGACTACTAGCCGCAGATTCCTTCACGTAGAATTATCCCCAGGCTTGAGACTGGATTTGTAAACTCTTTGCCACAGCATCCTTGCACGCCAAGGGGCGGGGCAACACCACACGACTCCGCCTTGGTGTCGTACGTGACGTCAGCGAGGTCACATAAACCCCACCCCGGTGCGCCCACGTCAGTTCTTTCCTTTTCCGCGTGCAACGCGGATCCGGTCTTGCTACGGGCCTGTTTCGGGCTCTTTTTTTTCTTCATCATTGTCCTATTGGTGGAACAGTGTGCGAATGCCTTCGGGCTTCAAAGCTTGCACGTCGTGTGGGTGTCTTATGTCGGCGACGGACCCTCATCGCATTTGTATGTGGTGTTTGGGGGAGGATCACGGCACCACGGATTGTGAGGCGTGCCAACAGTTGAAGCCGAAGTTGGGGCGGGAGTGCCGAATGAAACTTCTCTTGGCGCGTCTCTCCAGGTCGACCTCCTCCGTCTCGATCAGCCTCGGCAGACGGCTTTAGATATGGCCGTGGTTGTCATCGCCCTTCCCTGATGTCGCGAGAGCATCGCTCACCGGTGGGTAAGTGTCGCAGTCTGTCCCCGGGGACTGGGTTTCAGCCTGCCGGGGGCATGGACTCTCCGCGGGTGATGCGGCCCCGCGTGTCCTCCTGCCCACCATTTCCCGGTGATGGAGCGTCGAGAGTCCAGATGGAGACATACGCGGCGGCTTTGCAGGTCTAGATGGCGTCTCCTCCTCCTTCCCCTCCTGGGGCGTCAGCTGTTCCCTTGCCTTGCGCGGGGCCTTCCGTGGCGCCGCCGGTGGGTCCGGCCCCGACGCCGACTGGATCGGATCCAGGCTTGGAGGATGTGGTGCTGTACCTCCTTCACACCACGGCGTCTCTGCCTCGTCGCAAAATCCCCTGGTCCTTCTCGTCCCTCCACGCAGGCGGCTGCCTCGGCGCAGGTCGAGTCGGCACCATTCCGACACCGCACCTTGTCCACTGCGACTCCGGCCCCGCTCCGGTCCCCGGCGCAGTGTGACTTCGAGGAGCCCTATCCCGTGTCTCCTTCGGCGCAGGTTGGCGTTACCGCTCTGCCTCAGGCGGCGGACTCTACGGCTCCTGACAGGCGTCGAGTTGCGGATTCGTCTTCGGACGCTCCCTCTTCTCCGGAGGCTGCCTGCATATTGGTGTCGTCCTCCCCGGAGACTGGCCACCGAGTGGTGTCTTTTTCACCGCCATCGTCGAAGTGTGGCTCCCCACCGTTTCTGAGGTCGCAGTGTTCGCCGGAGGAGCGGCAGGTCCCCCATTCCTCGGCTCCTCCTACCTTCCAGGTCTGGCCCCTGCCCGTTCTGCTTGGCTTGGGGGACGGCCGCCTTAGTCTGCAGCCGTCGCCCACGGAGGAGCTGCTTTCTGTGCTGTGGGGCCCTACAGAGGTCGGTGCGGCCTTTGCTCACGCGGTGTCCACGGCTGTGGATATTCTGCGCATGGGTGATCAGATTGCTCATTTTCCGACGGATCATCTCTTGGAGGTTCTCCACCAGGGCTCTGGTGGGAGGGAGATCTTGCTCCCTTTGAGGGTTCGCTCCTTTCGTCCCTGACGGGGGCTTGGGGGCATCCTGCCTCAGGGGATCCGGTGCCTCAGCACCTTCTACACCGGCACCTTCTGGCGCCACGTGACCCTGCGTGTCTTTCCCTTTACGCCCCTGCCGCCAGTCCTCTTTTGCGGACTGCCTTCCCCCCCTGCCGACGCTGTTGACTCAGCCCTCCCGGGAAGCCCACTGGCTAGACTTTTGGGGACACAACATGTTTGCCTCGACCAGCATGGCCCTGTGGGCCCTGAACACCTTGTGTGTCCTGGCTAGGGCCTCCTCTTGTCTGTGGGACTCTGTTGAGTTTTTGGGGTCCGCAGCTTCTCAGGTGACTGTTCAGGTGGACTTTGGGCATCATGCGTTGCCTGGCCGGGAGCTAGCGGTGTTTATCCTTCACTCCACTCTGGACATCTCAGAGGTGCTGAGCCGGGCCGTGGCTTCCTCAGTCGCCCTCCGTCGCCATGCTTGGCTTCGGGACGGCGTCTTCCCCGAAAATATTCGGGAGCGGCTCATTGATCTTACGTTTGATGGTAGCCTGTTGTTCCATGCCCCAGCTGACTCTGCCATCCAATGGTTCCTGGTGGGGCTCCGTCCTCCTCCCCCTTATACTACTCCTCCTCCTTCTCCTCAGTGATTACGGAGTTGAGCTGGTTCTGGTCCTTCTTGGGACAGTTGCCCTGCGGTGGAGTGTGTTTTCTGGCCATTGAGTCCTCCTTGTGGGACTTTGGCTATGTTGGCTGCTGGTCGGCCCTTGTTCGCTGTGTGTGTGTTTTTTGCTAGAACTGTTACGCAGACTTGGCCCAGAGATTAGGCCTTCTGTTTTTCTTTGGGCTGATTGTCAAGCCGTTCCCGGGGTGGTTTCCTTGTGGCTCTTTTGTTTTTCCTCTGTTGCGGAAGTTCTTCCAAAGAGGGTTCCCATGTCTTGAGACTTAACGTACCCTATGTGGGGTAGTGGTAGCTGTTATACAGCTTGCGCTCTGCTGGGGAGTTCTGGTGACCCTTTGGTGCCTGTTCTGTATGTTGCTTTGCTTCTTGAGGGCGTGTGCGCGGCCCCTCGTGGGGGTGTGTCCGGCCCTTTCCTCTTCTCCCTGCTTGGGATAATTCTGTGCCCTCCCTTGTCAGGTGTTGCCCACTCGGTCTTCCTGGGGCCCTGGGCTGTTTTTTCTGTTCTGGCGGCTTGTCTGTTAGCGCTGCTCTGGTTGGCCTGTTGCTTTCCATCTGGTGTGGCTTAGCTTTATTTCCACTTGTTTCCTTTGGCCCTCTGGGCTCTCCCTCTGGCTTTGAAGGGAAGCTTATTGCCTTGAAGGGGTGTGGGGTACTTCGGCCTCTCTGGCCTGGCCCTTGGTTCCTCTATCGTGAGTGCGTGGGTCCCCTCCCCCCCTTTTTTCTTCTTCCCCCATCCCTCTGGGGTCGGTGGTGTTCTGCTTGTGGGGGCTCCTCTTGCCTGGGAGGGGACCGTTTATTGCCCGGTCCGCAGTTCTGGACCCCTGTGTGACCCTCTTTCGCAGAACCCCTTCCCCGTGGGTATTGCTAGGGTATCCATTCTACGTTAAGGAATCTGCGGCTATTAGTCTCTATCAGATGTACGAATTACTTACCTTCGGTAACGATGTATCTGGTGGAGACGATTCTAGCCGCAGATTCCTTCACGACCTGCCCTTCCTCCCAGTCTGCGAGGACCCGTGGGTTGGTCTCGGCACTCGCCTCCTGGTGGGGGGCTGTGTCTCTTGTGAGTGCATTCCTTTGCTCTTGGCGGGTTGCTCCGTCTTGTTGCTGTTCCTTCCTCCCCTTGGTTCTCTGGAGGATGGGGTTATGGTGCTCCTGTGCCCCGCTACTCGGGCTGCTCCAGGTTTGGGATGGGGGGGGTTTTACCTTCAATCTCTGCCCTCCCTTCCTCTTGCTACTGGGGGTCCCTGCCCCTCTGCCGTCCTCTGTCTGGGCTTCACCTGGCCATGCCCTGCCCTTGTTCCTTGGAGGATGGTTGCCCTCTGTGCCAGGGTAGCTTGGAGGGTTGTTGTTGTTGTCCTGTCTGTTCTGGGGCTGGCTCCCTGTGAGAAGTTGGCCTGATATATGATTTCACTAGTTCTAGTGTACACCTTGTATCAGTCCAAACAACCCTTATGGTGATTGGTTGTAAAGTCAACCTTATAGACCAGCTATCCTAGTGGTAGCATGGACAAGAGCAGTCTTAGGCTAAACTCTGAATGGCATGTGAAGCCAGCTGTTAAACCATTTGCAATCCCTTGAATACCAAATGAAAGGACACCACAACAGATATATTATAAAAATAGAATGTATTTATTCTAGTCAAAATACCCTCAGCACTCTTTATGAGATTCGAGGTAAGTACAACACAGTCTTATTTAAGCATACATAAGTCACACAGGTAGGTAATACAGTTAGGCCCTAGGGGCCACGCAAACCATATACTAAAGAAGTGGTATAAGAACCACTGTCACGAACACAGGTTAGGCCTAGGGAATTGCTGGGGCTACACTATCCTATCAGTTGCTAGGCAGTGGGAGGCCCACGGGATTCAGGTGCAGAGTGGAAACACTCACGCGTAATGCGTTAAAGTCGATAGAAATAGTAATGTTTAGAAATTAAGAGTTTTAGGACACTTCGGAAGGAACTAGGAGTTAGAGACTTGGAAACTAGACACTAGAATAGTCAATACCCTTGTGAGCACCGGAGTATTCAAGTTACCTAGCCCAAGGGCTGCGGGTGCATAGGTGTGAACTTGCGTCGGGTTTCGTCGTCGACTCCTATGGATGCCTGAAGAAAGATGCTGACAGGCAGTCAGTGAAGAGTGTCCGGTGGATTTCAAGGATGGAATCAAGGAGGATACCTGCAAGCAGAGGGGACAGAGTCTAGGTCACCAGCCAGGAGCCGGGAAGGAACCAGGAAGGAACCAGGCGATGTCGTGAAGATGCAGGTGAAGAGGTGAAGCTTGTCGCAGCAGCCACGGTACCAGGAGGCAAAGGAAACTAATACAGGTAGTAGTGTCCCTAAAAATTAGGGAAAGACGGCACACCAAAATACATGTGAATAATATCAAAAATGCATAAAGTCAAGGCGTTAAACTGTAAAAAGATCAATGATTATATGAGGGTGCTCAAAGCTTCAATTGATGTCCACTACCTAAGAACATCATCCATATGTCAGAGACATACGTAAATACGTGATTAGAAGTTAGAAGACTTAGATAGCACTCCCCTGCTGTAAACGGGTTAAATACCCAATTAGTGTAAGTTGTCAGCTTTAAAAAGTTCTATAAGCTTGTCAAAGACAGAAATGATGGACGGTGCGAGCGGTGGTTATACGGGTTTCTTGGTGTAGACAGATAGTGAGTGCACTCGTATCAGAGAGCTAGTACTTCACTTACACCGATAACTTAAGACTATTTTGGATTTCTACTTGCCATATTTTGAAGGGACGACTGCTGCCTTCTTATGGTTTTATGACTTATGACATGACTCATTGACTTGGGACGTTGTGTATGTGTACTACGTGTCCCGGAACTATATTAACAACTTTATCCGTCTGATTATTTTTGCCTTGAAAAAGTCTTTGTAAGACGAAACACGTGTCGGCTGGTCCGTGTATTGAACTTACAACCCTGCACTAATAAACAAAGATGACAGGCAACTAATACCCAAGGGGTTTTGGATTTCTTATCGGAGAATTCATCAATGGAACTGATCCCATCAGTCTTTGACAAACTTATAGAACTTTTTAAAGCTGACAACTTACACTAATTGGGTATTTAACCCGTTTACAGCAGGGGAGTGCTATCTAAGTCTTCTAACTTCTAATTACTGTACCAGGAGGCATCGAGGATGACCAGAACCAGGAGGCGAGCTATCCCACGAGGGCTCTTGCTGTCGGCGGCGTCGATGTCGAGTTGGGACACAACAAGCCATGGCAAGCGCAACCCACGCAGAATGAAGGATTCGCTTCTGTTGCAGACCAGGAAGGCCTGAGGTGCTTCTCTTTCACAGGGAAGCAAGGGCCAGTCTGGAGGAGCCAAACCAGCAGTGGAAAGTCAAAGGTTTGTCGTCGCAGAAGTCACTAGCCAACGGGCAAGCAACCGGACAGACGCGTCGAGCAGGAAAATGCAGAAGGGCCCCACGCAGAACTCGTGGAGTGTGGAGGGCTGATCTTCGGTGCAGATGGTGCTCGGGGTTGGGGCTTCTCAATCCCCAGAGCACAACTTCGAGGATGCCTCAGAAGCTGCGCTGGAAGCTAGTAGCCAATTTTCCCAGGTAGCCGGTCCCACGTCCCTCGTCGCCTCCACGGATCTCAGCTTTGCTGTGGATGTGGATCAGGGTCAGAGAAGTCTGGAAGTCAAGGCGCTGGTCGGGCTCTGCAGTCGGTTCCTCATAGAACTTAGGCAAAGCAAACGGCAGGTCGCTTGATGGTGCCTGTTTGCACAGGGTGGCCACTCCTTGGCCACAAGGGAGATTCTTCAGTCTTCTTCCGTAGTCGAATGTCGAAGGTCCAGAGTTTCTGTTCAAGTTGCAGGTTTTCAGGATAATCTAAAGTCCTAGGGACTCACCTCCCACTCTTATACTAATCTGGGGGGCTGGTTTACCTGCTAGGTCCCTCCTATGGGCGGGACCAGGGAGGGGGTGGTTACACCCCCTTCCCTTTGTCCAGTTTCGCGCAAGGACTGGGGCTGGAGTGCCCCAGCACCGGTTTGAACAGGACTATGCATGGGACACTTTGTGTGCCCCAGGCAGTGTCTCGTTTCATTCATCCCTCCCTGCCCCAATACACTAAGGCCTGTCTAGGGTGGTGCTAGTACCTCCCAATGCAGGAAACCTATTGTCCAAGCCTCCCTCGCTGGAAGGACTCCCAGCAGCACGAGGTCAGACTTGTGAAAGAACAGCTCCCACACCCAACTCAGAAGCATCTGTCTGGACAATGAACTCTTTGGAGTAGTCTGGACTTTTCAGAATAGGTGCAGTGCACATGGCCTGCTTCAGGTCATCAAATGCTTTTTGCCAGCTTAGTGTCCACTGAACTTTCTTTGGCATTTTCTTAGAGGTCAAGTCATTAAGTGGTGTCACAATGGACCCATAGTTCTTAACAAACTTTCTGTAGTACCCAGTCAGGCCCAAGAAAGCTCTGACCTAAGTCTGGGTAATTGGAGGAGTCCAGTCCTTTATGGTCTGGATCTTGCTCTCCAGTGGTTGAACCTGACCCCCACCTACTAGGTGGCCCAGGTACACAACCTTGCTCTGCCCTATCTGGCACTTAGTGGCCTTGATAGTGAGGCCTGCCTTTTGCAGGGCCTCTAAAACATTCCTCAGGTGGACCAGGTGATCCTCCCAGGTGGAGCTAAAGACAGCAATATCATCAAGATAAGCTGTACAGTAGTCATCCAGGCCTGTAAGGACTTGATTCACCAACCTTTGGAAAGTCGCAGGTTCATTCTTCAAGCCAAAGGGGATTACCACAAATTGATAATGTCCTCCTGGGGTTGAGAAAGCAGTTTTGGCCTTTGCATTCTCAGCTAGTCTGACTTGCCAGTAGCCTGCTGTCAGGTCAAATGTACTCAAAAACTTGGCAGCTGCCACTCTGTCAATGAGCTCATCTGCCCTAGGTATTGGGTGGGCATCTGTCCTAGTGACAGCATTGAGACCTCTGTAATCCACCCAAAACCTCATCTCTCTCTTACCATCTTGGGTGCGAGGTTTTGGCACAAGAACTACAGGACTAGCCCAAGGGCTCTCTGAAGGTTCAATGACTCCCAGCTCCAACATCTTTTGTACCTCAATCTTTATGCAGTCCCTGACATGGTCAGGTTGCCTGTAGATTTTACTCTTCCCAGGCAGACTGTCACCAGTGTCCACCTTATGGGTGCACCAGTTTGTCTGACATGCGGTCAGAGAGAACTTGTCTGCAGTCCTGTTGCTGATGGTCAGTGAGGCTGTCAGAAAAGACCACACCATCAACTGAACCATCATCAGGGTTCTGAGTCAACAGGTCTCGGAGAGGGTCACTCTCTTCCTCCTGCCCCTCATCTGTAGCCATGAGTAAGCCCATGTCTGCCCTGTCAACATATGCCTTCAATCTGTTGACATGAAGCACCCTGTGGGGGCTTCTGGGAGTCCCAAGGTCCACCAAGTAGGTGACTTCTCCCTTTTTCTCAACAATAGTGTGGGGTCCAGATCATTTGTCTTGGAGTGCTGCTGGGGCCACTGGCTCCAACACCCACACTTTCTTGCCCTGGCTGGTACACAGTCAGCACAGCCGTTTGGTCATGCCAAGCTTTTTGGAGTTCTTGGCTTGCCTCAAGGTTTTTAGAAGCCTTCTTCATATACTCTGCCATCCTGGAGCGGAGGCCAAGTACATAATCCACAATGTCCAGTTTGGGTTGTCTGAGAGGTCTCCCCCATCCTTCCCTTACTAGACACAGGGGTCCCCTTACAGGATGCCCAAACAAAAGCTCAAAAGGGCTGTAGCCAACCCCCTTTTGTGGGACCTCTCTGTAAGCAAACAGAAGGCAGGGTAAAAGGATGTCCCATCTTCGCCTAAGCTTGTCTGGTAAACCTTTTATCATCCCTTTTAGGGTCTGGTTGAATCTCTCAACAAGCCCATTGAATTGTGGGTGATAGGGGGTAGTGGGTTTCAGGTTTCAAAGTCTTTATTTCGATTATTAGCAATCATAAAAGACATATTAAAAAAAAATATATATATATAACTGGTTCATTTAAAATATCCAAAGGGAATCAATAAACATAATTATTATTTAGACACTCACAAAAATACAGAAAAGCAAAAAAAAAATATTTAAAAAAATAGGATTACAATTCTAGATTGCGAACAATGAATGCAGTTAATAAGACATAGTCGTAGGGTCGTAGGGTGGTTTAGCAGGTGTATACTTAAACTAAACAGATTATGGCAAATAGCAGAACAACTTTTGCACTTAGCGCTAAGACGAGCGCTTTTTTAACCTAAGGAGCCAAGCCCAGCCCAAGTACTTTGCCAAGGCTACCACAAAAACCTCTGAGGTGTTAGTCCTGAGCACCTGTATAGCTTCCATTACTGTTTTATATGGTAAATTTTGGAACAGAGGTTTTAACCATTTTTTCCGAGGTGCTCCATACCTAGGACAGGCAAAAAGGAAGTGACCTTCTGACTCAATATGACCTAAGCAGCACATACAATAAGGTGATATCCCTGTGGACCATTTGTTCAGAAAGATGTTTAATGGCAAAGCGCCCACTCTAAACTGATGGTACAGTTTCTTATCTAGCGGTCGGGAAATAACATCCCAATATGGCTCTCTCAATAGGTCAATTTTGAATGTTAGAAACCTGCCGGTGAGGTCATTTTTATTGGGCAGCATCACTCTTTTTAGGCGGGTAGTGGCCCAGTATAGAGATTTGAATTCATCTTTAGGTGGGAAGGGATTAGATTGTGGGGATGACCAAAGATGTTCCAAGCCCATGTCTATCAGAATTGTTTTTACAGCAATGAGCCATGGTATTTTCCCTGAACCCCTGATGGACCTAACTTCTGACAATTCCTTTGCAAAAAGGAATAAGTCTGGGGATGTCCATATTCGTCTCCACATTGCCACTAACCTAAATCTTGCCATTTCATTTATGGGGGCGGTGCCGAGATCTAAGCAGAGAGGGAGCGAGGGTGTAGACTGTGGAAGGCCCACTAGATTTCGGAGGAATCTACATTGAGTTTTATACAGATTAGACAAGTCCATATGACCCCATAGATCTGCGCCATATAAGATGGCTGTAGAAATTTTAACATCATAGATCTTAAGGGCCGGCAGGACCCGTCTAGTGATTGATTCCTTCTGCTCTTTAACGAGACAGCCAGTAAGCCTGGCAAGTTTGAGTTGTTGCATATTGATCTGATCCTTCCATCTCAGACGACTATCAAGGGTGACCCCTAGATAGGTCATGGTATCAACCTGTTCAAGGTTTACTCCATTCATCTTCACTGAACTTCGGACTGGGTGGTTTTTTGTAAAGACCATAAATTTTGTTTTCCCCACGTTGACTACCAGGTTGTTGATGGCACAAAACTCCTCAAAGCGGTCCAAAGCCCGCTGTAATCCGCTGCGTGTTTTAGAGAGGATTAGAGTGTCATCTGCAAAGATGAGTAGCGGGAACCTCATCCCTGCCAACATTGGGGCATCAGTGGGAGTATCCAAGAAAAATTTAACAACTTGGTTGATAAAAAGAAGAAACAGGGTAGGGGCCAGGACACACCCTTGGCGGACGCCTCGGGTTACGGGGAAAGTTTCTGTGACTTGTCCCTGACCCCCCCACCTCACCCTCGCAAAGTTGTCCTCGTGGAGTCTTATGATAAGGTCCAATAATTCGGGTGGGCATCCCAAGGTTACCAGCACACCCCACAACCTGTCCCTGGGCACCAGATCGAAGGCGGACTTCAGATCAATGAATGCAGCATAGATGTTACCACCACCTAACCAAACCTCCTTCCAATAGATCAGGCAGAATCTAAAAACCTGATCTATGGTGCTCATTCCCGATCTGAAGCCCACCTGCATGGGGGACAGGATGTTCTCCATTTCTATCCAACCCAGGACCCTTCCCAAAACCATACGCGCCACTATCTTTTGGATCGAGTCGATTAAACTGATAGGGCGGTAGTTTGCTGGAATAGATTTATCACCCTTTTTATAGACTGGAACTATTTCTGCCCCTTTCCAGGATTTCGGGACTGTAGCTCCAAGTGCCAGAGTATTAGCTATTCTAGTGATATACTGAAGCCACAAAGTGGGATTAGATTTAAAAAGATCCGCCGGGATTAGGTCCATACCTGGGGCTTTGCCTCGGAGAGTAAGTGCCAATGCCAACTCAACCTCAGCAACCGTAAAAATGAGTTTCCCGCTTTCTGGGGTCTGCGTGAATGGATTGCCTGAGGGATTTGAAGTATCATCGTCCCCAGCTCTAAATTGGGCCGAGTAAAATGATACCCAATCCTCGAGTGGCACATTATTTCCGGGTGTGGAAGAGTCAATGTTTTTGCCCCATTTAACCAACTCCCAAAACCTTTTCTGGTTATTAGAGGATGATGCCTCTAAAAGATCTGACCAGAACTCATCTTCCCACTCCCTTTTGGCTTTGCTAAGGGTTTTTTTGTAATGGAGTCTAGCAGTTCTCACTTTGACCATGTCCCGAAATTTAATGGCAGAGATGAGAGCTGTATGTGCCTCTCTACAGTCCTTGTTATACCATTTTTGGGGCAAGGGATTAGTTTTAGTAACAACTTTCTTATATGGTTTGGATAGCATTGATTTTAAGCTGTCAAAGCACTTAATATGAACACCCATCACACTATTTGCAGCTCCAATCTCCACCCCCGACATATCTATTTGCAACATTTCATTGAGTGCATTTCCTACTACAGCATTAATATTATTTAATAAGCATTCATCTTCTATAACCTGTGACCACTTCAATCTCCTCCTATCATTAGTAAGTAGGACATCCCCTGTATAAGTTGCAGATGGTTCCTCCCTTCTACTTAAATCCGGTGTCTTCATCGATAGGGACAGTGGGTTATGATCGCTTTCCGGGCGCTCTAAAACTACCATATCAATTAAGAGAGCCCAATGCTCCATGTCCAGTAAAATATAATCAATGCAGCTTTGCCTATGGCCATTATCAAAAGTGCTTTTTCCCTTCGCATCAGAGGCAGAGCGGCCATTACATGCCCTAAACCCATTTTGTAAGCAAAAGGCCGTCCAAGACACTGCAGCCTCTGTAGCTTTAGCCATCTTCTCCACTTGTAAGTCTGGAATACCCCAAGCAGAATCATCTGCCATAGTCCATGTGTCTCCCATATCTAGCACAGGTTCTATAGTACAATTTAGGTCCCCAGCAATGATGGTAGTAATACCTCCGACCATTTTCGTTATCATGTGATCAACAAGGTTCAACAGGGGTGGGCATCGACCGCCAGAAAGGCCTCTAACATAGATGTTAATGATATTCATAGCTTGCTTGTTCCATTTGTTCAAAACAATGGATAACAGATCCTGATTCTCCACTGGGAACTCTGTTGGATAAAAGCCCAGGGAATGTTTCACCCAGATTAACAGGCCACCTGCGGCCCGCCCTTTACCTCCTTTAATTGCGGGTTTGAAAAAGTTAGAATAGCCCAGCTTATGGACAGGTTCCGTTGCCCATGTTTCCTGCAGCAGGATAATATCGTAGTTGTCCATAAAACTTGACCAATCCGCAGACACAAGGCGTGCCTTAATACCCGCTATATTCCAGGACAAAATTTTTAGATGGTCATTCAAATTGCCTGGCAACAAATAGTGTAAGTGCTGTACAGATCCATGAGCAGCCCCTGTACTATCATTATCCACTAGATGCTCAACACAGTCTACCGGGGCAATGATTTTCTCCTCGATCTGGGACCCCTGGATAACTACGTGTGGTCTAGGGCTGTTTGGCAGATATGTTCGGCCTCCCTCCCCGTCAACTAGATTGGTCGGTAGAATTAGGCATACCACATTATAATCACTGGGGACTTGGGCTATCACACTACCAGTCGGAGACTCGCTAAAGGGTTTGTTAAGTTAATCTATAGCTTCCAAGTCAGAAAGGGGGCCAAAATGATTAAAGAGAAAGGGGCGCTGGCAGTCAATCGGGGTCAATGCCATGGGATGTCTTGCAGCAGGACCTTTACGGAACAGAGGATAAGATTGGAAGGGTATATGCCTGCGCGGGTAGAAGTAGGATAAATCTAATGTTTGTACATCCCCCTGCCTTGCAAATCTGGGTACTCGTTTAATAGCATCTACTACCCATGAGTCTTTGAACGATATAAGGATACAGTCTCCTTCTAGATCTTTAGCCTCAGGCCCCACCCAATCAACTCTCCTCACATACAATATCTCTGTAGGAGTGGAGGGGGGTAGCGGACGATTTTTGTTCAGCCAAAAGGTGACTTTATTACGAAGGTCACCATATGATTCCCTAAATCCTGGTTTTAATGGTGCTACGCCTGTCAAGACGATGGTGTGTAGAGCCGCTTCAGGTGGAAGATCAACACTGGGGATGTTCGGCCTTTTACGCCCCCCCCTCCCTGCGACTGGTAGAAGCAATATTTTGAGTTCTTGAAGAGATTGGTGAAGGACAATTTATATTAGATTGTATTTGAGGACCCATGTGTTGACGCCCAACCATATTTTGTTTAGCCTCTATTTTCGTTTGGGGCTTTAATGTCTGAGTCTGAGAACTAACACCTGGTTTAAAAGAGATGGTAGAAGAGGTATTGGTTTTTTGACCCCCTTTAGCTATGGTGTTATTTATTCCTGTCATTTTATTGAGGGAATTTTTGCCGTTTTCCATATTTTTACTAATAATCTTATTAGGTGCCTTACTTGGTGCTGGTACATTAACAGTGCCCTTATTATTTAAGCCACACAATGCTTGCAGCATCGCGTGGTTTGATTGGATCAGACCCTCCATACTATCGATCTTTGAGGTAATGAGCCTAGTCTGCTCCAAGACTGGTAAAAGTAGTGTTTTAAACATGGCCTCCATTTTTGCCAACAGAGCCTCATCACTATTGAGGCACATGGGACATGTGGTGGAGGAACCCAAAGCCAAAAGTGAGGGGCATAGCATATTATTATTGTTAGGCACCGAAGGTTTTAGCAAGCTTAATTGGGGCTCGGGCCCCTGGCGCCATTCCCCTTGAACTGTATTTGCTTTATTGGATGTCATATTTCTTTCCCCTGACATTCTAGAATCCCGTTTTCTCTTTTTAGTATTGGGGGCAGAGTTGGATATAGGTGAATTAGCCTTTACAACAGGATTAGAGATATTGGATTGATTAAGAAGAGGAGTTCCGGATAATTGACTAAAATCCTGCTCCTCATTAATCACAGAGACATTATCCTCCATCCCAATCTCCTGCGTATCTTTAGAGTCGTTAATACTAAGCCTTTTTTCCATTATTTTGTCTCTTGTGGACAGGCTATCCCCAATATTTTCTATATGAACTATTGCGTCCGTGGAGATTGTATGGACACAATTAAAGGCAGCATGGGGTACAGATGGTACAGGGGAGACAGATGTAACTAAAGCCCCCAGCGAGGATCGTTTTCCACTAATCAGATCTATTGAGAGCCTTTTCTCAACCATGGCAATTTCCTTTTCTAAGATGCCAGTTGCCCGGGTGATAAAAGCGTCCAAGGGGCCAGAAACGACGCCATTAGATGTATTAATTTGTACAGTACGTACCTTCCCTGATCTTAATGGCATTTTTGGGTGGTCTTCAGAACGTCCAGAGGGAGTGGGCCTGGGCCGGACTCTGCCGTACTCGAACGGCCTCAAACGGCCCGCTCTTTGCCCGGTCTTCGCCCCGGCCGTTGCCCCGCGTGCGCGTTGTCCACAAAAGCTATGAAGAAAAAAACAAGAGGAGGGGGCGGGAAGAGGACCAGCTGCGGCCGATCCACGCCGCTAGGAATGCTGGTCCTCGCAGTCCCGCCTCTACCCCTGTTGACCAAATGACAGCTTGCAAGGGGCGCGTTGGTGCTCAAAGCACATGAAGGGAGGCAGAAAGGATGTTCCCCAGAGAGAGTCTAAGCCTACGAGCGGGTCCCGCGAAGCGGGGGCCGCGAGGCGTGGCAAAGTGGCCAGAGAGCAACAACACAGGAACAGCGCTTCTTTGCAGGAAGGGTCCCAAGGCTCACTCACTCCACACAGTTTTTGAAGAGGAGGAGGAGGGGGCGGGAAGAGGACCAGCTGCGGCCGATCCACGCCGCTAGGAATGCTGGTCCTCGCAGTCCCGCCTCTACCCCTGTTGACCAAATGACAGCTTGCAAGGGGCGCGTTGGTGCTCAAAGCACATGAAGGGAGGCAGAAAGGATGTTCCCCAGAGAGAGTCTAAGCCTACGAGCGGGTCCCGCGAAGCGGGGGCCGCGAGGTGTGGCAAAGTGGCCAGAGAGCAACAACACAGGAACAGCGCTTCTTTGCAGGAAGGGTCGTGAATTTGTAGTTTACACCACACTCCTTCCACATTGCAGTCAAATATCCTGACATGAAGTTGGCACCTCTGTCAGACACAACCTCCTTTGGAAAACCCACTCTGGAGAATACTCCAAGTAGGGCTCTTGCCACAACTGCTGTTGTGGTCCTCAGGGGTATAGCTTCTGGATACCTGGTGGCATGGTCCACCATCACCAGTATGAATCTGTGCCCAGATGCTGTTTGGGGGTCAATTGGTCCTACAATATCTATCCCCACTCTCTCAAAGGGAACCCCCACCACAGGTAGTGGTATGAGGGGGGCCTTTGTGGTGCCACCTGATTTGCCACAGGCTTGGCAGGTGACACAGGAGCGACAAAACTCCTTGGTATCTTCTGACATGTGAGGCCAGTGAAAGTGAGGGACAAGTCTGTCCCAGGTCTTATTCTGGCCTAAGTGTCCTGCTAGGGGAATATCATGGGCCAAGGTAAGAAGGGAGCCTCTGAAACTCAATGGTATGACCAACCTCCTGGACGCACCTGGCTTGGGGTCTCTAGCCTCTGAGTACAGCAGCCCTTCATCCCAATACACTATGGGTACCTTGAGCATTCCCTGCAGCCTCAGCAGCAGCCTGCTGTCTGAGGGGTTCAAGAGAAGGACAGTCTAATTGGGCCTGCCTCAGATCTGCCCTTGAAGGTCCCCCTGTCCCAAGAAACTCAACCTGGTCAGGTTCCAGTTCTTCTAGGACAGTTCCTTCAGGGCTCTCAGAATCATCCTCCTGTGAGGGCTGAGTCTCTACCTGAGGCAGGGGGGAAGGCACAGCCTTAACCCTACTGCTCTTTCTCTTGGGTTGTGTCTGGTCAATTGTCCCAGGATCCAGCACTTGTTCAGTGTTGCACTTTTTGGCCTGTGACCTGGTCACAACAAGGACATGTGCATCTATTCCCAGCATTTCTACATGGGTCCTATACTCCACTTCAGCCCACACTGAAGTTTCAAGGTCATTTCCCAACAGACACTCTACAGGAAGGTCTGAACTCACCACAACTTTCTTGAGGCCAGTTACCCCTCCCCAGGAGAAGTTAACAATTGCCACACTATGGGAGGTAGTGGCATTGCTAGCGTTGGTCACTAGGTAGTTCTCACCTAGCATGATCTGTCCAGGGTCCACAAAGGCAGGTGTCACCATTGTGACACTAGCTCCTGTGTCCCTGTAGGCCTGAGCCATTCTTTGGTTGATCAAAGGAGTCTGTCTGTACTTGCCCAGGTTACTGGGACCCACAGTAGAGGACAAATCTATGTCCCCATCACAGATCAGAACAGCCTGAGTGGGTATTCTGACTAGGCCAGAATCCACTTCAGTTCCCAGGGTTAACCCTATTACACCCTTTTGCTGGGAACCACCACTTACAGCTGGACTAGGGGGTACAGTTGCCTTAGGGGCAATGGTGGTTGAGGGCTTGTCCTTTTTGGTGCACTCACTAAACCAATGGAATTGGACTTACAATAGTTACACCAAGGTTTCTTTTGGCCATCTTTCTTTTTATTCTTTTTGGGACCACCCTCCCCCTGAGCCTTTTGGGGGCCTGGTGAAGACTTCTGGTCTTTTGATTTCTGCTCATTACCCTTCTGGTCTGCCTTTTTCTGATCACCGCCCTGGTTCTGGTTTTTCTGCTTAACTCTATTCCTGACCCACCTATCTGCCTTCTTTCCCAATTCCTGGGGAGAAGTTAGGTCAGAGTCAATCAAGTGTTGATGCAGTAACTGGTTTTGACAGTTGTTAAGGATTTGTTCTCTCATGATCAAATTATACAATCCTGTATAGTCCTTAACCTTACTACCCAATAACCAGCCTTCCATAGCCATAGTGGCACAATCTACAAAGTCAGTCCAGTCCTGAGTCTGTGTCTTCTGGGTATCCCTGAACAACAACCTGTATTGTTCAGTGGTTAGGCCAAACCCATCAATCAGAGCACTCTTCAGGACAGTGTAATTGTCAGCATCCTCATCACTAACTGTGAGGAGCTTGTCTCTACCTTTCTCAGAGAAGGAGAGCCACAAGATAGCTGCCCACTGACTTTGGGGTACCTGCTGTACTTTGCAAGCCCTCTCCAAAGCAGTTATCCATTTGTGGATGTCATCCCCACACTTGTAGGGAGGGACAATCTTGCTCAGGTTTCTATTATCATAGGTCCTGTCTCTATCTTTAGGGATAGTGCTGCCACCAGTGAGATCTAACCCACTTATCTTTTGCTCTCTGGCCAGAGCAAGCTTCTCTTTGGCAAGGGCAAGTTCTTCCCTTTCAGTCCTCAGATTGGCTTCCCTCATTCTGGCCTGATTCTCTTTTCTCTGAGGAGAAGTCATTCCCCTATGAGAAGAGGCATTGGAGCTGTTAGAGACATGGGAGTGGATAGATTCCCTTGAAGGGGATCTTCCTCTCCTGTTTCTCTGGTTAAGTCCACTTGAGGGTCTGAATGGGGGAACCCCATTCAGACTCCCGTGTAGGCTTAAGTTAGCCTGGCTAAGTCTCCCAACTTGGACCTGGCTGTCTACCTCGTCTTCTGAAGTCCCTGCTGACTCTTCTTGATCAGTATTGTGAGGGGAGTCTTCTGTGGAGGGTAGACCCTCATTGGTACCTAAGGTACCATCCTGGGAGGCTCTCTGAGCATCATACTCTTCTAAGATCTCCACTAGATAAATGAGGGTAGGGTTTGAACCCTGTTTTAACTTTCTGGAGGTACACATATGTCTCATCTCCTGAAAAGTTAGGGTATCATATCTAGAGGGTATCTTTCTAGGATATCCCCCTCCTGAGAGAGAATCAACTTGATCTCCTCTCAGAGACATGATCTAGTGAGGGTGTGGTGTGTGCACCTACCTACACTAGTTGTATCTACTAAAACCTCTCTAGTAGTTGTAGTCAGGGTGTGCTAGGCCCTTCAACCTACAACAACTAAGTTCAGTAGAACTTAAGTATTTATAAGCTATGTTATATGTACCTTACACATATCCTTGTGATCTTTCAATTTGATATCTCAAGATTGCAATGGTATCACAACAGCAAGCTCAGATCCCACCGCTGCCACCAATGTGAGAAGTTGGCCTGATATATGATGTCACTAGTTCTAGTGTACACCTTGTATCAGTCCAAACAACCCTTATGGTGATTGGTTGTAAAGTCAACCTTATAGACCAGCTATCCTAGTGGTAGCATGGACAAGAGCAGTCGTAGGCAAAACTCTGTATGGCATGTGAAGCCAGCTGTTATACCATTTGCAATCCCTTGAATACCAAATGAAAGGACACCACAACAGATATATTATAAAAATAGAATGTATTTATTCTAGTCAACATACCCTCAGCACTCTTTATGAGATTCGAGGTAAGTACAACACAGTCTTAGTCTGAAAGAAACACGTTAGTTAGATTCCTCACCTTAGAATATCCCCAGGCGTCAGACTGGATCCGGAATATTTTTCGTCAGCAATACCCCTTGCGCGTCGCTAGGCGTCGTCTGCGGCTCCGCGTCCGTCATCGGCGTTATGCGCCGGAATGACGTCGTCGGAGTGCTTAGATGCTGCCCTCGCGCGCTGACGTCAGTTCTTCTTTTTTCCGCGCCAGTAAGCGCCGATCCGGGAGAGCTACCCCTTTAGTCAATTTTTGACTAACTTTTTGGACTCTTTTTGGTCACTTCTTGACTCTGGTGCCAGTAGGATGCCTGGTTTCAAGGCCTGCGACGACTGTCACCGACTGATGTCGGTGACCGATCATCACCGCCGGTACCTGTACTGCTTGGGCCTCGACCACGACGCGGCGTCGTGCTCAGATTGTATGGCCCTGACCTCGAAAGCTAGGCGGGAGCGGTCCCGCAAGCGTCTCTAGCTTTGCCACTCGGCTCCGCGCCGCTCTCGATCCCGGTCCAGGAGGAGGTCCAAGGATCGGTCGTGGAGCCGCACTCGACATCGTCACTCATCTGGCTCGAAGTCTTCGGGTAAGTCGAGGCGCTCCAAGAAGTGACACCGCTCTTCGGACTCCCATCGCCGGTCGCGCGACTCGGCCGAGGGTCCGGGTGGTTCCACCCCCGCGGCTCCGCAGGCGCCGCGCAAGTCCCCATACCCGACAGTCCCTGGGATTGACGCGACGCCGGCGGAGGTCAGTGCCTTCCTCTCGGCCATGAGGAGCCTGGCCTCGACGCCCGCTGGCGCCTCTTCGGGCCCCGCGGACTCGACTGGGCGACCTTGCGTGCCGGCGGCTCCGGCCCCGGCGCCGTTGGAGGCTCCGGCCCCGATGCCGCAGGTCCCCGAGGGGCCCGAGCCTGGGCCCCCGTCGACGCCGGTCGACCTCGTTACGCCTCCGGCGCCGACACCGATACCATCCCCCGACGCCGGCTCCGGTCGACGTCTATCCCCGGTTCAGCCCCTGTCCGGTCCCGACGCCGCATCCGACGCCGCTAGAGACACATATTGTCTATTGACCGGCTCCGATCATTCCTCCTGTTTACCAGGAATCGGATGACGGGGGCGAATGGGAGGGGTCTGACGACCCTATGGCGTTTCAGGGCCAACTTGCACAGGACTGGGCAGATGAACTGGGGGAGGCCAGTGGTTTGGATACCTCACCAGACACTGGATTAATCTCTCCTCCGACTGTGGCTTCGGAGGAGGGTGCAGCTTTTTCTGTGGTGCTGCGCAAGGCGGCCGAAGCCCTTGGGCTTGAGCTGCCTGCCGTGGCTGTGAGGACTAACATCCTCACTGAGGTGCTTCAGTCTGCCGCATGCTCCACTGAGCCTCTGCTGCCATTCAATGAGGCCCTCACTGACGTTCTGCAGGGCACCTGGTCCAAGCCCTCCACAGTCTCTCCTGTGGATAGGAACGTTGCCAGGCGCCACCGCCCTGCTCCGGGCGACCCCAGTTTTCTGTCCCAACACCCCACCCCCGAGAGTCTGGTTATCCAGGCCTCTACCTCCCAATCCTCCTTCCCGTCCGCTCCTCCGGACCGGGATTCCAAGAGACTGGAACAGTTTGGTAAGAAGCTGTTCTCCTCGCTCAGTTTGGGCCTGCGGTCTTTGAACACCGCCTGTCTCTTGGACCGTTATTCCCACTCTCTGTGGGATGCGGTGGAGGACGTGCTGCCACTGTGCCCGGAGGAGGCCCAGGCGCGGCTTTCCTCAGCCCTGGCCGATGGGAGAGATGCAGCGCGCCATGCAATCCGATGTGGACTCGACACTACGGACTCGCTGGGTAGGGCGATTTCTACCACGGTGGCGCTTCGACGTCACGCCTGGCTGCGGTCCACGTCTTTTTCAGGGGATGTCCAGAGCACCCTCATGGACATGCCTTTTGATGGCGCTCGCCTTTTTGGTGAGAAAGCGGACAGTGCACTGGCTCGCTTCAAGGACTCCCGGGCTACGGCCACGTCCTTGGGTCTCTCGGCCCCACGGCCGCACACTTCCGCCTTTCGCCCCTTTCGTGGCCAAGGAAGGGGTGCCTCCTCACGTCCGCCTAGCCACCGGCCGCAGAACCAACCTGCACGCGGTTGCGGATGTGGGTTCCGCCGTGGCGGTTCTAGAGGACAACTTGCCGGTCAGTCCACATCCACCCCGGCAGCATCCGCCTCAAAGCCTTCCTAGTCCGAGCTTTCAGGCCCATTCCACGCCAGTGGGCGGCAGAGTTCACCATCACCTGCTCCACTGGCGCTCCATCACTTCGGACAGGTGGGTGCTGCAAATCGTCTGAAGGGGCTGGTCCCTCCCCTTCGAGACGACCCCTCCAGCCATGCCACCGTATATCGGAGGATCATTTGAATCTTCTGCGGGAGGAAGTTCCGGCCCTCTTGGCCAAAGACGCCGTCGAGCGCGTTCCTGGTCCAGAAGTAGGCCGTGGTTGCTATTCCCACTACTTTCTGGTTCCCAAGAAGGGCAAAGGGGGCCTACGCCCTATCTTGGATCTCAGGAGCGTCAACGCCTTCCTCCGCAAGGATCGGTTCAAGATTCTAACTTTAGCTCTGGTTCTGGCTGCCCTCGACCCTGGAGACTGGATGGTAGCGTTGGACTTGCTGGACTTGCAGGACGCCTATTTTCACATCCCCGTCCTGCCGGCCCACCGGCGTTACCTGCGGTTCACGGTGGGTCAGGAGCACTTTCAGTTCACCGTGCTCCCCTTCGGCCTCACCAGTGCCCCTCGGGTGTTCACGGAAGTGATGGCGGTGGTCGCAGCTCATCTATGCAGATCGGGGGATCCAGTCTTCCCCTATCTCAACGACTGGCTGTTGAAGGCGGGCTCGCCCCAGCAAGTCATCTCCCACCTCCAGACTACGGCTGACCTCCTGCATTTGCTGGGGTTCTCCATCAACGTGCCGAAGTCACACCTGAGTTCCCCCCCCAGAAGCTCCTCTTCATCGGAGCGGTTCTCGATTCCGCGCAGTTCCCGGCTGATCCTCCGGAACAGCGGGTCCGGGATATTCAGGCTCTGATTCCCATCGTTCGGCCTCTATCCTGGGTTTCGGTCAGGTTGGTGCTGCGGCTTCTGGGGCTGATGGCCTCCTGCATCCTGTTGGTGCATTACGCCAGGTGGCGAATGCGTGCTCTGCAGTGGGACCTGAAGTTTCAGTGGGCCCAGCATCGAGGCAACCTGTCCGACCATGTCTTGATCTCGGAGGGCACTGCGAAACAGTTGCAGTGGTGGCTCACGGACCGCTATTGGGTCAGCGGCAGATGCCTCTCCCTACCCCAACCGGAGCACGTAGTAGTGACGGACGCGTCCCTCCTGGGTTGGGGGGGCCACATGGGAGAGGCGGAGATCAGAGGACTCTGGTCTCCGGCGGAGACTCAACTCCATATCAACCTTTTGGAGCTAAGAGCGATCCGGCTTGCACTGAAATCCTTCCTTCCCTCTGTCCGGGGAAGTGTCGTGCAGGTGTTCACGGACAACACCACCGCCATGTGGTATTGCAACAAACAGGGCGGGGTGGGGTCGTGGACCCTTTGTCAGGAGGTTCTGTGCCTCTGGACCTGGATGGAACACCAGGGCATCACCCTGGTGGTTCAACATCTGGCGAGCTCTCTGAACGCCAGAGCAGACGAACTCAGCCGCCGGTGCATGATGGATCACGAATGGCGTCTGAACTCGGACGTGGCGCAAGGTCTCTTTCTGCATTGGGGAGAGCCTTGGTTAGATCTATTCGCCACCGAAGAGAACGCGCAATGTCAGCAGTTCTGCAAGTTGGAATTTCCAAGGCAGCACTCGCTCGGAGACGCTTTTCGTCGCGAGTGGAGTTGCGGTCTGTTGTACGCCTTTCCGCCCCTACCACTTCTGCCCAGAGTGCTGAAGAAGATCAGGCGCGACCGGGCCCAAGTTATCTTAGTGGCTCCGGATTGGGCACGAAGGTTCTGGTATCCCGAGCTACTCAGTATGTCAATCGATCCTCCGATACGACTGCCTCTTCAGGAAGACCTTCTGTCGCAGCAGCAGGGGACGGTCCTCCACCCGAACCTGTCCAGCCTCCACCTCCATGCGTGGAGATTGAGCGGCGGCAGTTGATGCCATTTGACTTGCCTCCTGAAGTCTGTGATGTCATTCTGGCAGCCAGGCGTCCCTCCACAAAGACGGTATACGCCTGCCGGTGGAACAAATTTGTGGCATGGTGCACAGCAAAGGCTGTGGATCCCCTTTCCGCCCCTCTTTCTGAGGTTCTACTCTTTCTTCTTTCTTTGGCCCAGCAGGGCTCTGCTCTGGGCACCTTGAAAGGTTATCTTGCTGCAATCTCTGCCTTCTTACGGCTTCCTGATCAGCCTTCTCTTTTCAAGTCCCCTGTTGTTTCCCGTTTTCTCAAAGGCATTACTCACATGTTCCCTCCTGTCCCCTTTGTAATGCCTCAGTGGGACTTGAATCTTGTTCTGACATTTCTGATGTGCGCTCCTTTTGAGCCTCTTCACAATTGTCCCATTCGTCTTCTGACCCTGAAAACTGCTTTCCTGGTAGCTATCACCTCGGCTAGACGGGTGAGTGAGCTCCAGGCTCTGTCATCTAAGCCTCCCTTTCTTTCTGTTCATCCGGACAAGGTTGTCCTCCGGCCTCGTCCTTCTTTTCTACCGAAAGTGGTGACCCCATTTCAACCTCGGGCAATCTGTCACGTTGCCCACCTTCTTTCCGCCTCCGCATCCTTCAAAAGAGGAAGAGAGGCTCCAACGTCTGGACCCAAAACAGGCGCTGTCCTTTTATTTGGACTGCACTAAACAGTTCCGGGTGGACGACCAACTTTTTGTTGGATAGGGGGCGCTAGAGGGCGCGCACGCAGTATGGCCGCGCTTCGGTGAGGCTCCTGCTGCCTGGACACGAAATCCTACAATTATCCTGCTTTCCCGATCGCCTGCCGGACCGTGACCGGGTGTACATGTGGCTGCTGGGCCCTGGCGGCCCCGACTGAAGTTCTGAAGCCGAGAGCCCATCGAGGACGTTGTGAGACGCGCTGAAAGTTCTGCCGGACCGGTGGCTGAGGCGAGGTGGTGACGGCGGCTGGAGTCTGAAGCCACGCGAGCCCGGTGCTGTGCACGAGGCAGGTGGGCCCCGGCCTGCCCCCTGGCTGCTGAAGCGACCGTTGCCGTGGTGAGCGCGGGGATTGTAGGGGGTGCGGAGGCGGCGAAGAGCGGAGGCGCGCTGGACTCTTGTGCCTGGATTGCCCCCCCCCCCGCTGCCGTGTGAATTGCCTGGGCCTTGCGGCTGAGAGCGGAGATCCTCCGATTTGTGATCGTAAAGTGCTGGTGGCTGGAGGGGGCTCCCTGCGTGGCGCCGGAGGTGTACCGGCCCCCCCCCCCCCCCATCCGGGACTGGAAAGACTGCATTGCTTGGGGCTGTGGCGATTGAGGGCCCCCCCTCCCCCCCTGCTCTACCTGGGCGCCGCTGTCCCGCCGCCGGGGCTGCTCCGGACACCCCCCCCGTCCCTCCAACTGCAATCGCTGCGTCTGGACTCTCTGGCCTACCGGAGGTGGCGCTGGACCGCGACTTCGACGGGGCTGCTGGCGGAAGAGTGATACGCCGCGCTGGCCTGGCGCTACACGGACTGAGCTTGCACTACTGCTGGGGACCCCTGGGGCCTGCTCCCTGACGACTCCCCCTGCCTCCCCTCGCTGTGGCCTGGAGGCCCCCCTGCTGGTGCTACTCTGGGGTCCCATGTGAGAGGGCTTCTCTGCGTGGGCTAGCATCCTTCCAGTGCGCGAGCGGCCGGGGCCCGTGTCGAAGTACTGGCTGAGCTCGCCCTTGTGGCGGTGTGGACTGTCGGAGCGCTTGCCTCCTTTGCTGCTCCTGCGGTGCTGGGCTGGGACGGCGTCCGCACCGGCGCCTACCGGGGCTGAGCCGCCCTTTGCTGGCCCCTGTTCCCGACCTGCTGGCGACGGCCTTGGCTGCTCTGGGGTGTGAGGCGGCCCCCCACAACGAGCCCGCGATGGGCAAGCATGACGCTAAGCAGGCGAAGCTGTCGTTTACTGCCCCAGCTGCGAAGCCAGGGCTGCGGAGTGCGCCGGATGATGGAGGCGCACGGGCCCCCCCCCCCGGGGCTGGACGCGGACACTGCCCCGCCGCCAATAGATATGCAGCAAATGATGCGGGAGATGAGGTAGGGCTTCGCCACGGTGGTGGATAAGGTGGACCGCCTTACATCCCGAATGGATGCGTACGCGCAGAAAATCGATGCCCATGAGGAGCGCCTTGCTGAGGCTGAACGGCGGATCTCGGAGAACGAAGATACGACCGCGTCTCACTCTACACAGCTCACTAAAATGGACAATGTCCTGCGCGTTATAGCTGCTAAAAATGAGGAGTTGGAAGCCCGCAGCCGCCGTAATAATATCCGCGTGGTGGGTGTGCCGGAGTCCACCAACACGGGGCGCATGGAGGATTATGTGGAGAAGATTCTCATTGCCTCTGTTGGCGCGGACGCCTTCTCCAAACAGTTCATCGTGGAGAAGGCTCACCGGTCACTTGGCCCGCGACCGCGTCCCGGCGCCCCACCCCGGCCCATCATCGCGCGGCTCCTGAACTACCGTGACCGAGATGCTGCGCTGCGGGCTGCGCGGGCGAACCAGAATTTGTCCTTTGAGGGTGTCAACTTCACCGTCTTCCCAGATTTCACGCCTGTTGTGCAGGACCAGCGTCGTAAATTTGTTGATGTTAAGAAAAAGCTAAGAGCCCTCTGTAGGAGAGTAGGGTCTGCAATCCTATGATCACCCAGATTTTTTTGCTTTTGCTTCATTGGTTTACGACTTTCTCCGGCTGTGGGCCTGCCAATCAGACCCACAGCCTAGCTGTTCTCTCTCGAAATTAACACACATGTACGTTAGGTGCATCCACTAATTGGAACTGGGCCACCTTGTCAGTCCCTGTCTCAGCATACCACAGGTATCCAGGGCATCGGTGTACCCAGGGCCTACCAGGGGCTGAAGCATGTATTATGCCACCCCTGGAATGGCCGCCCAAATCTGACACAACTGGCTGCACGACAGCTGGGGCCACGTGGTGTAATCACCCGTTGCTGTAGGTGTAGTATTCCTACACCTAAACCCTAAAAATGGACACATGGATTCCTATCAGTCACTCCTATAGCAGGCCTTATCAATCCTGAAGGCAGAGTGCAGGGAAACATGTGGGACGGTGCTCTGGCGCGAGCTGAGCCCGTCGACGGCTTGCGGAACCAAGCCCTAATAGCCGTTCCATGGTGACGCGGGCCAACTACTTTTAAGGCATTATAATCCTTGCGGTTATTTGCTAACTTTGGCATCGCATCACCTATACATGTCGAGTAAGGTGTCATACGAATGGGAATACGAACCCCTCGCCAGTCCTGGTGACGGGGTTAGCATTCCCCCCTTTTAGAGGGACACGACATGGAAGTAACCTTGAACCCCGGTTAAAGTTGACTCAAGCCTCAGCATCACAAAATGGATGCTGCCACCAGACACAAGTCTGACCTCCTGCTGCTGGGAGACCTTCCAGCGAAGGGAGCTTGGACAAAGGGTTTCCTGTCGAGGGCGGTGTTAGCACCATCCCAGACAGGGTTTGTGTATCCCAGGTAGGCAGGGCTGAAAGGAAGGTGATTGCCAGTGGCACCCCGGTGCTCACTGTGCATAGCCCGGCTCAAACCAGTTTTGGGGGCACACCAGCCCCTGAGCTGGCGCGAAGCCGGACAAAGGATAGGGGTGTAACCACCCCCCTCCTGGCTCCACCCATAGGTAGAACCTAGTCACGGGCCAACCCCCTTTTCTTAGAATAAAGGTAGGAGCGAGTCCCCTTCCCAAATTGGATAATCAGATAATCGGATAACTCCGAAACACGAACCACTTTCCACGAAAGGAACTCTTGACTATTTCTGAAGACTCTCCCTTGTGGCTAAGGAGTAGCCACCCTGCGCCAGCAGGCACCATCTAAGCGCTTGCGGTTTGCTGTAAGTCTCTCCTACGGATCAAGACTGCCCAGCTCGACGAGACCCGAGTCCCTGCCATCTCTGACCTTTTACCTGCCTCATCAGCCCAGCTGAGAGTCGTAGGTGTGACGAGACCTGCGGGACCGGCTATCTTCAGAACCTGCACGACGCTTATCTAGCACGCCCACCGAGGGACCCTCGAGTGAGTGCACCTAGAGTTTGAGAAGCCCTAACCCTGAGCAGCTCCAGCATCGAAGTCTGTCTCCCCAGCATCCACGAGATCTGCGTGGGGGCCCTTCCGCTCCTTGCTGTTCACCGCGTTGTTCGACCACTTGCCGACCGGCTTGTGGCCCTCTTCACGACGCACCACGATTGTTTCATCACGAGTCTGGTTGCTCCAGACTGGCTCTTGCTCCCCTTCAACAGAGGAGTACCACGGACCCTCCTGGTCCACTCCCGACGCCATCTTGACTCCCCCGCCTGGGTGGCCACTGCCAAGATCCGCTGCCCCTTCCTGGGCCCAGCATCATCGACAGCAGACACCTTCGTGGGACAGCTCGCCCTCCATCCTGGTCGCCGCCGCGCCTCCTGGTCCGAGGAACAGCCGAGTCCGACGTCACCCACTCACCTGGTCGAGGTGACTTCAGCCGGTACCCTCCTGGTACCCACACGATCGCTGGCTAGCGGTTGAGAACTGAGTCCCCTCTGCTTTCAGGTTTTCCTTCACCACCGATCCAGGCTTGGATCGCTCTGAACATCGTCACTGGTCGCCTGCCAGCAACTTCTTCTTTCAGGCTCCTGAGACTACACGAGGACTCCCGACATCTTGACGAACTTCCCGCAGCCGCAGCCTCCGGGCTAGGTAACTCGAGCACCTCGGTGCTCCATCGCAGGTTCGCTCTACAAGTGTCCAGTTCCTTTTTCGTTTAGTCCCACTGATCGGATCATTCCGGAATCAGTATCTCCCGACTCTAACCATTCGCATTTCACTGTTAGTGTAGATGGTTTCTCGTGCCCCTCGGGCATTTGTGTAAATTGTGCAACTGAAGTATTTTCCTAAGAGTTTTGTAGTGTGCTTAGCTCCCTGACTCATAAAGAGCCAGGGTAGTCTTGTCATAAATAAATATCCTTTTATTTTCATAACAACTTGTGTGGTGTCCTTTCACTTGGTGTTCAAGGGGTATATGTGATGGTAAACAGCTGGCTTAACACGCCCTCTAGAGTTTAGCCTAAGACTGCTCGTATCCACGCTACTAGGATAGCTGGTCTAAAAGGTTGACTTACAACCAATCATCAATAAGGGTCGTTTGGAATGATACACAGTGATCACTAGAATAGTGAGCACTACATATCAGGCCAACTTCTCACACCCTCCAAATCGACTATGCATTGCTTTACCCGGCGAAGCTGCGTGTCACCCATCAAGCGAAGCAACATTTCTTCACGAATCCGCAGCAGGTGGAGGACTTTTTGAAATCTCTACGGAAAGCGCGTCGTGACCGGCCTGATGAAGAGGATGTGGCCCCAGAGAACGAACATTGACTGCCAACCTGGGGGTTAACGGGATCCCTTCCCTGCATTACTGTGCCACTTCTCTGTGCCTTTCCTGTTTGCCCGCCCCTGTGAACCACTTGATGGGCTATGTACTGACTGAGCGACGGAGGCCCGGTTGCGTGCTGGACAGGGATCGGTAATGTATGCCAGGCACCACCATTCTCCCTCCCTCTATGACTATGGTGGGTTACGGGCAGGCACGGGTGGATCTGTGTGCCTTCTGGATGTCCCCTGTAGGGTGTACCCCCTGGACTCTATTGACTGCGTTGCTCCTGTTGAGCTTACTGAGGGTTCTGCTGGGTGGGGGGAGGGTAGACATTTCTGGCGAGTTGGGGCTGCTTCAGTGGGTGGGGGGCGGGGTGGTGGGACGCGGGGTTTTGTGGGTAGTCTTGGCTAAGTTGAGCTGTGGGTCTGCTTTCGGGGCGGTAGGGTGGGACCTAGGGTCAAGGTGCTGGGGGACTGAGTACCTCGCTTCCCCCCGTTGCCCAGCACTGGAGCCTGGTGCTGGGAATCTGCTAGGGCAGGCAGCCGGGTTGGGTTCGAGACCCGGGATAGTTCTTGATGTTGTTGTTATGTTTGATACAGCTGTGTTCGGGACGCTGCCGTTCAGGGCATCAGTCCACGCTTTTGGTGCTTCTTCGCGGCGTGGTCCCCTGTGGGGGCGTGGTGACTACCCATTTGCTAAGGGTGGATTCTGCCTAGGCTTGACTGGTGATGTGGACGGTGGAGCACTTGTGGTTTGGTGCGTGGTGTGTAGAGCAAATCGCGCGTGCAACGGATGGGGGATGACTGAAATGGGCCCCTCTGCCGCTGCACTTCCTGTAGGAGAGTAGGGTCTGCTTTCTATGTTCACCCCCACTTTTTGCTTTTGCTTTACTGGTTTACGACTTAGATGTGGCTGTGGGCCTGCTAATCAGACCCACAGCCCTGCTGTTCTCTCTCTAAATTAATACTATGTACTTTAGGTGCATAACCCGTTTGGATAGGATCACCTTATTGGCCCCTGTACAGTGTACCCTAGGTACCCAGGGCATAGGTGTACCCTAGGCCTACCAGGGGCTGCAGCATGTATTGTGCCACCCCTGGCCTGGCCTTCCATTTTGACACAACTGGCTGATCACTCAGCTGGGGCAAGGTCGTGTAATCACCCCTTGCTTAGGTGTAGTATTCCTATACCTAACTTACATATAGACACGTGTACCTATCAGCCACTCCTATGGCAGGCCTTGACAATCCTGGAGGCAGAGTGCTTGGTAACATGTGAGATGGTGCTCTAGCATGAGCTGAGCCTGTCTGCAGCTTTCGGAACCATGTCCTTATAGCTGTTCTATGATATAGCCTACCATATACTCTTAAAGTACCTTATAATCTTAGACGGTTATGGTAACTATGGTTTGGCTTTATCAAAACATGTCGTGTAAGGTGTCTAACACTCGGGAATAATACCCCCATGCCATTTCTGGACATGAGAATATTATTCCCCCCTTCTAGAGGGAAAGACATGTTAAAATCATACTTCAACTGTTAGCCTCTGACCAAAGCCTCAGCATCACAAAATGGATGCTGCTGCCACGACACAAGTCTGACCTCCTGCAGCTGGGAGTGATCCCAGCCAGGGAGGCCTGGACAATAGGTTTCCTGCTTGGGGAGGTGCTAGCACCTCCCCAGACAGCCTTTAGTGTATTGGGGCAGGGTGGGCTGAAAGGAATGAGACATGCCTGGGGCACACAAGGTGTTCCTTGCATAGTCCAGTTCAAACCGGCGCTGGGGCACTCCAGCCCCAGCTCTGGCGCGAAACTGGACAAAGGGAAGTGGGTGTAACCACCCCCTCCCAGGTCCCACCCATAAGGCGTGACCTAGCAGGTATCCCAGCCCCCCAGATTAGTATAAGAGTGGGAGTTGGGCCTCAAGACTTTAGATTATCCTGAACCTGCAAAACTGAACAGAAACTCTGGACCTTCGACATTCGACGAAAGAAGAAGACTGAAGAATCTCCCTTGTAGCCAAGGAGTGGCTACCCTGTGCAAACAGGCACCATCAAGAGACTACCCTTTGCTTTGCCCACGTTCTACGAGGAACCGACTGCAGAGCCTGACCAGAGCCTTGACTTCCAGACTTCTCCGACCCTGATCCACATCTGCAGCAGAGCTGAGATCCGTGGAGGCAACGAGCGACGTGGGACCGGCTACCTGGAAAAAGTGGCTAGTAACTTACAGCGCAGCTTCTGAGGTACCCTCGAAGTTGTGCACCGGGGATTGAGAAGCCCCAACCCCAAGCACCATCTGCACCGAAGATCAGCCCCCCACACTCCACGAGTCCTGCGTGGGGCCCTTCAGCATTTTCCTGCTTGCCGCGTCTGTCCGGTTGCTTGCCCGCTGGCTAGTGGCCTTTGTGACGACGCACCCTGAAATCTTCTGCGCTGGTTTGGCTCCTCCAGACTGGCTCCCGCTTCTCTGCAAAGAAGAAGCACCCCAGACCTTCCTGGTCTGCACCAGAAGCAAGTCCTTTGTTCTTCGTGGGTTCCGCTTGCCAAGGCTTGGTGAGTCCTAGTCCAACTTCGACGCCGCCGACATCAAGAGCCTTCGTGGGACAGCTCGCCTCCTGGTCCTGGTCGTCCTCGACGCTTCCTGGTCCTCCTGGCTGCAGCGACAAGCTTCACCTTCACCTGCAACTCTTCACGACATCGCCTGGTTCCTTCCTGGTTCCACGTGGTCACTGGCTAGTGACCTTGACTCTGTCCCTTCTGCTTGCAGGTTTCTTCTCTTCTTGATCCCAGCCTTGGGATCCACCGGACACTCTTCACTGACTGCCTGTCAGCATCTTTCTTCAGGCATCCATAGGAGTCGACGACGAAAACGACGCATCTTCACCCCTATGCACCCGCACCCTGTGGGCTAGGTAACTTGGGTACTCCGGTGCTCATCAGGATAGTGACTATCCTAGTGTCTAGTTTTCAAGTCTCAACTTCCTAGCTACTCCGGAAGTGTCCTAAATCTATCTATTTCTAAACTGTAACATTGCTATTGACTTTTACGCATTACGCGTGAGTGTTTCCACTCTGCACACGAATCCCGTGGGCCTCCCACTTCCTAACTAACGCTAGTGTAGTGTAGCCCCAGCGATTCCCTAGGCCTAGGCCTATTCTATTTCCGTGACAGTGGTTCTTATACCACTTACTTAGTATATGGTTTGCGTGGCCCCTAGGGCCTAACTGTATTACTTACCTGTGTGACTTACTGTATGCATTAATAAGACTGTGTTGTACTTACCTCTAAACTCATAAAGAGTGCTGAGGGTTTGCTTAGAATAAATACACTTTATTTTATATATATATCTGTTGTGGTGTCCTTTCATTTGGTATTCAAGGGATTATATATGGTATCACAGCTGGCTTCACATGCCATTCAGAGTTTAGCCTAAGACTGCTCTTGTCCATGCTACCACTAGGATAGCTGGTCTATAAGGTTGACTTTACAACCAATCACCATAAGGGTATTTGGACTGATATAAGGTGTACACTATAACTAGTGACATCATACATCAGGCCAACTTCTCACACTTCCTACCTGTTTTGGGTCGACCTGGCTATGGGGGACACTGATTTGAATATACTCACGTGGAATGTCAGAGGCCTGGGGGACCCTAGAAAGCGAAGAAACGTCCTCTCCTACTTAGATCGCCATGCTGTACACATTGCGTTCCTTCAAGAGACCCATTTCCGTGCGCAGGCTGCCCCTACCTTTGCTAGCAGGTGGGCGAAATACTCTGCCTTTTCGTCCTATTCCTCGTATTCCCGTGGTGTTGCTATATTAGTTAAACGGACCACTCCCTTCGTGCTGGCGGGTATGAAAATGATGCCCAAGGCCGATACTGCCTGATGTGGGGGAGACTGGGCCATAGAATGGTTACTCTGGCCTGTTGCTACGGTCCCAATGTAGACGACCCTGCCTCCTTCGTGGACCTCGGTGCGGATATAATAGGTGCGGGTACGCAGCACCTCATACTGGGGGGAGATTTTAACGTCACGCTTGCCCCGGTGCTTGACAGGTCCCACCCGGCCCCGCATCATTATACACAATCCCGGGAGATACTTCTGGAGATCATAACGGAACACAGGCTGATTGACGCGTGGAGACACCTCCATGCGGACGCCCACGAGGGCACTCACTTCACGGTGCAGGCGCGCTCCTGGGCCAGGCTCGATTACGTCCTCCTGACCCCACAATTTCATGCGGCGCTGATTGGAGCGCAACACCTTCCGCGTACATTCTCGGACCATGCGCCGGTGCGAGTCACACTGCGGGCGGCGGAACTAGGCCCCCCTCTGGCGGCCTGGCGTCTGCAGCCCACGATACTTCTCGATGCCCTTTTTCAAGAGGAGCTGCGGGAGGAGTGCTTGGCTTTCTTTGAGCGCAACAAGGACTCTGTGCAGGACGTTGAGACTATATGGGATGCTTTCAAGGTGACCCTTCGGGGTCTTTGCATTGCCAAAGGATCAGGGGTACTGAAGAGCATTATGGCACGCCTGCGCTCCTTGGAGGATGACCTTCGGGCGCTGGAGACGTCGCTTGCGGCCAACCCTGATGATGCCGGGCTGGTGAGCATTCGGGACAAAATTTCTGAGTATACCGCGGAGGCCACCCGGGAAGCTAACTTTCGAGGCAAATACTGGGTTGCCCGGAGTTACGGTGAGGGAGAGAGGCCGGGGAAAGCCCTGGCTGCAACGATGAGGCTAGAACGGCCGCCTAATACGATCATGGAGATTGTAGGGGTGGATGGCACAAGATACAGTGAGACCGCACACATCCTCAACGCATTTGTAGCCCACTATAGTGTGCTCTATGCGTCCACTAGAGTTGGAGAGCTCCCGCTGCATGATTACCTTGACGATGTGTCCCTGGGGTGGCTAAGCGATGCGCAACGGGAGTTCCTGAGCTCCCCTTTTGAGCTAGACGAGGTGAGAGAGGCCATTATGCAGATGAGGTCAGGTAAAACCGTCGGACTCGACGGGATACCCATTGAATTTTACAAAACCTATATTGACTTTATGGCCCCAGTGTTGAGAGAAGTCTACGAGGATGCATTGGAGGTGGGGCATCTTCCCCCATCGATGCGCATGGCCCTCATTACATCGCTCCTTAAACCGGGGAAGGAGGCTAGCGACTGTGACTCCTACAGGCCCCTCTCCCTCCTCAATTGTGACGTGAAAATTCTAGCCAAGCTCATCGCCAATCGAATCAATCTATTGCTCCCCAACCTGATACTGCCTGACCAGGCCGGTTTTGTGCCAGGTAGGGCCACGACGCATAACTTGCGCACTTTCTTTTCGATCCTGAATTCTGTGCATGAAGATCTGCCCATGGCCGCCGTGTTCCTGGATGCCACGAAAGCCTTCGACTCCCTTGAGTGGGACTACCTGTTCCAAGTTCTGGGGCGCATGGGCTTCCCGGCTATATTCATCTCGTGGATTAAATTATTGTATACTGCTCCTAGGGCCAAAGTCTTAGTGAATGGGAGGCTGTCCTCTGACTTCCCCATTACCAGGGGCACCAGGCAGGGCTGCCCCCTTTCGCCTCTATTATTTGCTTTGGCCATGGAGCCTCTGGCGGCCAAACTGCGGCAACACCATCGGGACAAAGCGCTGCGGTGCTTCCAGAGGCAGATACTTGTATCCATGTATGCCGATGATATCACCCTCTATGTACGGGAGCCGAAGGAAAATCTCAACCCGATCCTCCGCGAATTCATTTGGTTTGGCGTGATCTCCGGCATCCAGATCAACTGGAGCAAATCTTGTATATTTCCCCTGACTGCCTCCACTGGAAGATTTGTGCCCGACTTCCCCCTTGCCTGGTGTGACGGGGACTTTAAGTACCTGGGCATCCGCATTGAAAAAGACAGAGAGGAACTTATGAGGGCTAACTATGGGACGGCTATGTCCCGCATTACAGATTCCATCACTCGGTGGATCACCCTGCCCCTTTCAATGGCTGGCAGGTCCTCACTGATTAAGATGGTGATCTTGCCGCAGCTACTGTACCTTTTCTTGAATATTCCCTTCTATCCTGGTGCTTTTTTCTTTCGACAACTCCGCTCGGAGCTTACCAGACTGGTCTGGGGCGGTAAGTCACCCCGGCTCCAGTGGGACGTCCTGATCAGGCCCTTTGAGCAGGGTGGTTTTGGCATTCCCAACTTTGAGCTCTACTATCAGGCAGCCCAGGCGCACTACGCTTACTACTGGATGCGGCAGCCCCGTTATATGCCCCAACTAGCGGCTGAACATTGGTTGGCCCACCCCATTCCCATAGAAGGCGCGCTGTACATACCGGTGACAGGCAGAGATAAGACACCCACGACATTGATCAGTACGGTGACTGCGTGGACCAAGCTAGCTGCCGCTCTAGAGCTAGATATGGTGTACACGCCGCTCCTGCCTCTTGTTTATCATCCTAACATGCCCCTGCTGCAGGAGGCGGGTTTCCGAAAATTGCTTCAAGCTATTCACGTGAAGACGTGGGGCGACCTGTACCACAACGGCACGTTCCGGTCCATGGAGCACATGTATGCCACCATTCAGCCTACTCCCCTCGATGTCTTCCTCTACCTACGCCTGCGGCAGGGGCTGAGGGCCCTCATGCCCTGCTTCCCCCAGGAGCCCCCTCATCTGGCTCCGCTGCATCGTATACTAAGCGATGACACTCCAGCTAAGCTTGTCTCCAAAATATACCGATCGGTCCACTCCTCCACGCAGGCGCCAAGGTTGGCAGCCAGGGAGAGATGGGACCTAGAGTTAAGTGTCCCGCTGACGGATAAACAGTGGCAATTCTGCCTGATGCAGACGGACCGCGTATCCTCCAGTAGCCGCCTCAGGATTATCCATTATAAATACCTTCACAGGCTCTACTTCACGCCCGCCAGACTTCACAGATATCGGCTTCGCGACAATGATAATTGCGACAGATGCCGGGCTCCGGGTGCGGACTTTCTTCACCTGGCGTGGACGTGTGATGCAGTTCACCGCTATTGGTGCCGGGTGTTTGAGGCGCTCTCCAAGATGATCGATACAGTATTGCGGCCCTCCCCTCTCCTGGCCCTGTTGGGGTATGTAGAGCCTATACAGGCGGCGCACCGTAAATTCATCGCGCTGGCCTTTCTGCTTGCTAAAAGGAGAGTGGCGTGTCGCTGGGGCAGAGGCAGGGCCCCAAAATTTAAGGATTGGATGAGAGATCTAGTTTACTGTCAAGATCAGATCCGCACGTACTCTGAGCTCATGCCGCCCAGGTCGCGGCCCGCTGATATATGGGCCCCATTACAATGTTATCTCCTTGCTGGGGCGACGGCCCTGGATGGCAGTCAGGATGCTGAATGAGCTCGTACTGAGGGGTGCGGCGACTGAGGATGCTTGCTCGAGATTGGGTCTGGGATTTGCTGTCATTGGTCACGCTTGTGGCATGGGTCTCTGCTCTGTTCTACGGGAGAATGTGTTGCTGTGGAAGGTATGGTGTGGGTGCCCCTCCCCCAGAAGGGTATATACTCCTTGCAATGATCTCTTTGATTCCGCACTTTAGCTAATGTTTTACAATGAGGTCTGTATTGCTGTCCGCGTCACCCCCGCAAAGAATATGTCTCCGCTACATCTTTCCGGCCTTCTCTGTGTCGCCCATATTGAGATGTGTGCGCATTGGCGCTCCTTGTAACACAGCTGTATGTTTACTTTGTCTTAAAATGTCAAAATAAACTTTTAAAAAATAAATAAATTATACTGCATGTGCAAGGAAGGACAATAGACAAAAATCAGCCCACTTGCCTTCAGTCATATGACCTCACAATAATACACTGTGTGACTCTCACCCTGCCTCTTTTGTCACACATCGCTGTATCCTGCAATTGACAGATGCACCAGGGGCTATACCACTCCTGCATTTTGATTACATCCCCCTTTCTGCACTCAAACAGCATTTAATTTCCAGCAGTTAGATGCAAATTACAAAAACTATTACTGATTCTATAAATGCAAGTTTTATGAAAAAAAACAAAAAAAAAAAACTTTTTGTTGGATACGTAGGAGCTAAGAAGGGGAAAGCGGTACACAAACGGACCATCTCGCGGTGGGTCGTGTAGTGTATTAAACTTTGTTACTCCTTGGCAAAAAAGGACCCTCCTGTTGGGTTGAGGGCCCATTCCACCTGGGCCACAGCGGCACCTACTATCCTGGGCCGGGGAGTTCCCTTGCGGGACATCTGTCAGGCGGCGACGTGGGCTTCACTGCACACGTTTGCCAAGCACTATTGCCTGGACAGCCAAGTCCGGAGAGACGGCTTCTTTGGCCGTTCTGTTCTCCAGGACTTTCTGGTGTGATCTTGGTTCACAGACCCACCACCGGGGTTGGTATTGCTGGGGTATCTATTCTAAGGTGAGGAATCTAACTAACGTGTTTCTTTCAGATGAACAAGTTACTTACCTTTGGTAACGATGTATCTGTAAGAAACATCAGTTAGTTAGATTCCTCACCGACCCACCCATCCTCCCCGTTCTGCGAACTGACATCTAGGGTTAAGGTTATCCTTTTCAGGGCCCTAGATTTTTTGGCACCAGTGTCGGTCTCTTGCATGGCTCTGCGTTCCTGGCGCGGAAAGCTATGTACAAGAACTGACGTCAGCGCGCGAGGGCGGCATCTAAGTATTCCGACGACGTCATTCCGGTGCACGACGCGGACGACGGACGCGGAGCCGCAGACGATGCCTAGCGACGCGCAAGGGGTATTGCTGACAAAAAATCTTTCCGGATCCAGCCTGACGCCTGGGCATATTCTAAGGTGAGGAATCTAACTAACTAATGTTTCTTACAGATATATCGTTACCGAAGGTAAGTAACTTGTTCTTTAGGCATTGTGAGGAATGTCTCAGATGTCGGTTTTTGATCCCCCCTTGATCTGTGATGCCTAGAGCCATCCCATGATTCTGCTGTCTCCAGCCACTGTGCCCAGATTCACCCCAAAGCTATCTGGGAAGTTGTTAGTCACCTTCCACCTAACAACTTTACATTGGTTGAAGTCATGGGGGAGATATTGGTTCTGCACCCCCTAAGCCGTTGCTGCAATGAGTCGTCATTGAGGTCCAAGTCTTTGAGTAAGTCTAATGAAAAGATGTTGTCCAAGGGAGACTTGACCCCATTGTGCCAATTTAAGTCCCGAGAGAGGAGGCTTAGGCATCATCATGCCTCTAGAACCCACTCCTGAAGCCTTTCCACAGGGCTTGTACCTGACCCCATACAGCATTAGCCCAAATTTCCTATTGCCAGGGTGGTTCCACACCATATCTTTGAGTTCCACTAGGTGATGTTTCCTTATTCACAAAGCTGGCTCACTCTGCCACACCTTCGGGTCCCATGGAGTCTAGATGCCTCCTAACTGGGCCTTAGCCAGCAAGACCTCTCTCCGCACCAGTTGGGCCCTCTGGACCCGCACCAGGATCTGTACTGACTTCGGTAGCTAAGTCACTTCGGCCACCACACTTAATACCAGCGCACAATCCCTCGACGCCGATACTGACTTCAGCAATACCCAATGACTGCAGCCGACCCACAGTGCTGTCCGATTCTGAGATGGTGCTATTGCCACACTGTCCAAGGCAGAGCCCAATGCTGCTTATTTCTTCCAATCTGTCTGATACCAATTCTGTTCCTCTACCATATGAGAAAGAGAAGTTACTTTATGACACATTTGGCAGTGACTCGGACAGTGGATGTTACGATGCAGGAGATTGCCCAACCATACCAGGGTTAAAATTGGTACGATGACCTTCAAGGTGCTAGTGGCCTAGACATCTCTCCAAGCACTTCCGTATTTTCTCCTTAAGGCCCTACCACTGGAGAGAGTGCAACCTTTGGAATAGTGACTGCTTGACCTGCACCTGGCCCACTCAAGATGTACAGACCAATGTCCTAATGGAAATCCTTCAGCCTGGCCTGGCTAGTTCCAAGCCTCTCTGCCTATTTATTGAGGCTCTTACTAAAGCACTATTAGGGACCTGGACCAATCCCTGTATGGGCGCCTGTTACATTCGTGCTTCACTTTTCCTTTGTATCCCTCCCTCCCTTGGTCTTCTCTGCCTGCAACATGGAACACTGTACCTGCGTTGTACATTTGATGTTTCATGTTCCAGGGTCGGCAGTTGAACTGGTAATCCCTGGCTTTTGATCGTGCTTTTCAATACCAGCAATAAACTAACCTATTCCACCTACGTGTTGATGCCTTTCACTCAACAGCGCCCACAACTGATAGATTGCCTGTCGCCATCCCGGGTGTGAGAAGTTGGCCTGATATATGATGTCACTAATTCTAGTGTACACCCTGTATCAGTCCAAACAACCCTTGTGGTGATTGGTTGTAAAGTCAACCTTGTAGACCATGTAGGAGAGTAGGGTCTGCTTTCTATGTTCACCCCCACTTTTTGCTTTTGCTTTACTGGTTTTCGACTTAGATGTGGCTGTCGGCCTGCTAACCAGACCCACAGCCCTGCTGTTCTCTCTCTAAATTGATACTATGTACTTTAGGTGCATAACCCATTTGGATAGGATCACCTTATTGGTCCCTGTACCGTGTACCTTAGGTACCCAGGGCATAGGTGTACCCTAGGCCTACCAGGGGCTGCAGCATGTATTATGCCACTCCTGGCCTGGCCTTCCATTATGACACAACTGGCTGATCACTCAGCTGGGGCAAGGTTGTGTAATCACTCCTTGCTTAGGTGTAGTATTCCTATACCTAACTTACATATAGACACATGTGTACCTATCAGCCACTCCTATGGCAGGCCTTAACAATCCTGGAGGCAGAGTGCTTGGTAACATGTGAGATGGTGCTCTAGCATGAGCTAAGCCTGTCTGCAGCTTTCGGAACCATGTCCTTATAGCTGTTCTATGATATAGCCTACCATATACTCTTAAAGTGCCTTATAATCTTAAACGGTTATGGTAACTATGGTTTGGCTTTATCAAAACATGTCGTGTAAGGTGTCTAACACTTTGGAATAATACCCCCATCCCATTTCTGGGGATGAGGATATTATCCCTCCCTTCTAGAGGGAGAAGACATGTTGTAACCTACTTACCCGGTTAAAGTTAACCAGAGCCCCAGCATCACAAAATGGATGCTGCTGCCACGACACAAGTCTGACCTCCTGCTGCTGGGAGTGATCCCGGCAAGGGAGGCTTGGACAATAGGTTTCCTGCCTTGGGAGGTGCGAGCACCACCCCAGACAGGCCTTAGTGTATTGGGGCAGGGAGGGATGAAAAGAATGAGACATGCCTGGGGCACACAAGGTGTCCCGTGCATAGTCCAGTTCAAACCGGTGCTGGGGCACTCCAGCCCCAGTCCTGGCGCGAAACTGGACAAAGGGAAGGGGGTGTAACCACCCCCCTCCCAGGTCCCACCCATAAGGCGTGACCTAGCAGGTAACCCAGCCCCCCAGATTAGTATAAGAGTGGTAGCTGGGCCCCAGGAGATTAGATTATCCTGAACCTGCAACTTGAACAGAAACTCTGGACCTTCGACATTCGACGAAAGAAGAAGACTGAAGAATCTCCCTTGTGGCCAAGGAGTGGCTACCCTGTGCAAACAGGCACCATCAAGAGACTACCCTTTGCTTTGCTGAAGTTCTACGAGGGACCGACTGCAGAGCCCGACCAGAACCTTGACTTCCAGACTTCTCCGACCCTGATCCACATCCACAGCCGAGCTGAGATCCGTGGAGGCGACGAGAGACGTGGGGCCGGCTACCTGGGAAAAGTGGCTAGTATCTTCCAGCGCAGCTTCTGAGGCACCCTCGAAGTTGTGCACCGGGGATTGAGAAGCCCCAACCCCAAGCACCATCTGCACCGAAGATCAGCCCCCCACACTCCATGAGTCCGGCGTGGGGCCCTTCTGCATTTTCCTGCTTGCCGCGCCTGTCCGGTTGCTTGCCCGTTGGCTAGTGGCCTCTGTGACGACGCATCCTGAAATCTTCACTGCTGGTTTGGCTCCTCCAGACTGGCTCCCGCTTCCTTGCAAAAGGGAAGCACCCCAGACCTTCCTGGTCTGCACCAGAAGCAAGTCCTCCGTTCTTCGTGGGTTCCGCTTGCCAATGCTTGGTGAGTCCTAGTTCGACTTCGATGCCGCCGACAGCAAGAGCCTTCGTGGGACAGCTCGCCTCCTGGCCCTGGTCGTCCTCGACGTCTCCTGGTCCCCGTGGCTGCAGCGACAAGCTTCACCTTCACCTGCAATCTTCACGACATCGCCTGGTTCCTTCCTGGTTCCACGTGGTCACTGGCTAGTGACCTTGACTCTGTCCCTTCTGCTTGCAGGTCTCCTCTCTTCTTGATCCCAGCCTTGGGATCCACCGGACACTCTTCACTGACTGCCTGTCAGCAACTTTCCTTCAGGCATCCATAGAAGTCCACGACGAAACCCGACGCAAGTTCACACCTATGCACCCGCAGCCCGTGGGCTAGGTAACTCTGGTGCTTCGGTGCTCACAAGGGTAGTGACTATCCTAGGGTCTAGTTTCCGAGTCTCGACTCTCTAGCTGCTTCAGAAGTGTCCTTAAACTGTTAATTTCTAACTGCTAGTAATTCTATCGACTTTTACGCATTACGCGTGAGTGTTTCCACTCTGCACCTGAATCCCGTGGGCCTCCCACTTCCTAACTGTTGCTAGTGTAGTGTAGCCCCAGCGATTCCCTAGGCCTAGGCCTATCCTATTTCCGTGACAGTGGTCCTTATACCACTTCTTTAGTATATGGTTTGCGTGGCCCCTAGGGCCTAACTGTATTACTTACCTGTGTGACTTAATGTATGCTTAAATAAGACTGTGTTGTACTTGCCTCTAATCTCATAAAGAGTGCTGAGGGTTTGTCTAGAATAAATACACTTTATTTTATATATATATCTGTTGTGGTGTCCTTTCATTTGGTATTCAAGGGATTATATATGGTATCACAGCTGGCTTCACATGCCATTCAGAGTTTAGCCTAAGACTGCTCTTGTCCATGCTACCACTAGGATAGCTGGTCTATAAGGTTGACTTTACAACCAATCACCATAAGGGTTGTTTGGACTGATACAAGGTGTACACTGTAGGAGAGTAGGGTCTGCAATCCTATGATCACCCAGATTTTTTGCTTTTGCTTCATTGGTTTACGACTTTCCCCGGCTGTGGGCCTGCCGATCAGACCCACAGCCTAGCTGTTCTCTCTCTAAATTAACACACATGTACATTAGGTGCATCCACTAATTGGAACTGGGCCGCCTTGTCAGTCCCTGTATCAGCATACCACAGGTATCCAGGGCATCGGTGTACCCAGGGCCTACCAGGGGCTGAAGCATGTATTATGCCACCCCCGGAATGGCCGCCCAAATCTGACACAACTGGCTGCACGACAGCTGGGGCCACGTGGTGTAATCACCCGTTGCTATAGGTGTAGTATTCCTACACCTAAACCCTAAAATGGACACATGGATTCCTATCAGTCACTCCTATAGCAGGCCTTAACAATCCTGAAGGCAGAGTGCAGGGAATCATGTGGGACGGTGCTCTGGCGCGAGCTGAGCCCGTCGACGGCTTGCGGAACCAAGTCCTAATAGCCGTTCCATGGTGACGCGGGCCAACTACTTTTAATGCATTATAATCCTTGCGGTTATTTGCTAACTTTGGCATCGCATCACCTATACATGTCGAGTAAGGTGTCATACGAATGGGAATACGAACCCCTCGCCAGTCCTGGTGACGGGGTTAGCATTCCCCCCTTTTAGAGGGACACGACATGGAAGTAACCTTGAACCCCGGTTAAAGTTGACTCAAGCCTCAGCATCACAAAATGGATGCTGCCACCAGACACAAGTCTGACCTCCTGCTGCTGGGAGACCTTCCAGCGAAGGGAGCTTGGACAAAGGGTTTCCTGTCGAGGGCGGTGTTAGCACCATCCCAGACAGGGTTTGTGTATCCCAGGTAGGCAGGGCTGAAAGGAAGGTGATTGCCAGTGGCACCCCGGTGCTCGCTGTGCATAGCCCGGCTCAGACCAGTTTCGGGGGGCCTACCAGCCCCTGAGCTGGCGCGAAGCCGGACAAAGGATAGGGGTGTAACCACCCCCCTCCTGGCTCCACCCATAGGTAGAACCTAGTCACGGGCCAGCCCCTTTTTCTTAGAATAAAGGTAGGAGCGAGTCCCCTTCCCAAATTGGATAATCAGATAATCGGATAACTCCGAACCACGAACCACTTTCCACGAAAGGAACTCTTGACTATTTCTGAAGACTCTCCCTTGTGGCTAAGGAGTAGCCACCCTGCACCAGCAGGCACCATCTAAGCGCTTGCGGTTTGCTGTAAGTCTCTCCTACGGATCAAGACTGCCCAGCTCGACGAGACCCGAGTTCCCTGCCATCTCTGACCTTTTACCTCCCTCATCAGCTCAGCTGAGAGTCGTAGGTGTGACGAGACCTGCGGGACCGGCTATCTTCAGAACCTGCACGACGCTTATCTAGCACGCCCACCGAGGGACCCTCGAGTGAGTGCACCTAGGGTTTGAGAAGCCCTAACCCTGAGCAGCTCCAGCATCGAAGTCTGCCTCCCCAGCATCTCCGAGATCTGCGTGGGGGCCCTTCCGCTCCTTGCTGTTCACTGCGTTGTCCGACCACTTGCCGACCGGCTTGTGGCCCTCTACACGACGCGCCAAGATTGTTTTCATCACCGGTCTGGTTGCTCCAGACTGGCTCTTGCTTCCCTCCGACAGAGGAGTACCACGGACCCTCCTGGTCCACTCCCGACGCCATCGTGACTTCCCCGCTTGGGTTGCCACTGCCAAGACCCGCTGCCCCTTCCTGGGCCCAGCATCATCGACAGCAGACACCTTCGTGGGACAGCTCGCCCTCCATCCTGGTCGCCGCCGCGCCTCCTGGTCCGAGGAACAGCCGAGTCCGACGTCACCCACTCACCTGGTCGAGGTGACTTCAGCCGGTACCCTCCTGGTACCCACACGATCGCTGGCTAGCGGTTGAGAACTGAGTCCCCTCTGCTTTCAGGTTTTCCTTCACCACCGATCCAGGCTTGGATCGCTCTGAACATCGTCACTGGTCGCCTGCCAGCAACTTCTTCTTTCAGGCTCCTGAGACTACACGAGGACTCCCGACATCTTGCCGAACTTCACGCAGCCGCAGCCGCTGGGCTAGGTAACTTGAGCATTTCAGTGCTCCATCGCAGGTTCGCTCTACAAGTGTCTAGTTCCTTTTTCGTTTAGTCCCACTGATCGGAACACTCCGGAATCAGTACCTCCAGACTCTATCCATTCGCATTTCCCTGTAAGTGTAGATGGTTTCCCGTGCCCCTCGGGCATTTGTGTAAATTGTGCAACCAGTAGTATTTTCCTAAGAGTTTTGTATTGTGCTTAGCCCCCTGACTCATAAAGAGCCAGGGTAGTCTTGTTATAAATAAATATCCTTTTATTTTCATAACAACTTGTGTGGTGTCCTTTCACTTGGTGTTCAAGGGGTATATGTGATGGTAAACAGCTGGCTTAACACGCCCTCTAGAGTTTAGCCTAAGACTGCTCGTATCCACGCTACTAGGATAGCTGGTCTAAAAGGTTGACTTACAACCAATCATCAATGAGGGTCGTTTGGAATGATACACAGTGATCACTAGAATAGTGAGCACTACATATCAGGCCAACTTCTCACATACACTAGAACTAGTGACATCATACATCAGGCCAACTTCTCACAGACAAGCTATCCTAGTGGTAGCATGGACAAGAGCAGTCTTAGGCTAAACTCTGAATGGCATGTGAAGCCAGCTGTTATACCATTTGTAATCCCTTGAATACCAAATGAAAGGACACCACAACAGATATCTATAAAAATAGAATGTATTTATTCTAGTCAAACCCTCAGCACTCTTTATGAGATTCGAGGTAAGTACAACACACTTATTTAAGCATACATTAAGTCACACAGGTAAGTAATACAGTTAGGCCCTAGGGGCCACGCAAACCATATACTAAGTAAGTGGTATAAGAACCACTGTCACGAACACAGGATAGGCCTAGGGAATCGCTGGGGCTACACTATACTACCAAAGGTTAGGAAGTGGGAGGCCCACGGGATTCAGGTGCAGAGTGGAAACACTCACGCGTAATGCGTAAAAGTCAATAGAAATAGTAGTTATTAGAAATTAACAGTATCTGAAAGAAACACGTTAGTTAGATTCCTCACCTTAGAATATCCCCAGGCGTCAGACTGGATCCGGAAGATTTTTCGTCAGCAATACCCCTTGCGCGTCGCTAGGCGTCGTCTGCGGCTCCGCGTCCGTCGTCAGCGTCGTGCGCCGGAATGACGTCGGAGTACTTAGACGCCGCCCTCGCGCGCTGACGTCAGTTCTTCTTTTTTCCGCGCCAGTAAGCGCAGATCCTGGAGAGCTACCCCTTTAGTCAATTTTTGACTAACTTTTTCGATCCTTTTTGATCGTGTCTCGACACCGGTGCCGGTAGGATGCCTGGGTTTAAAGCCTGTACGGACTGTAACCGATTGATGTCGGTTACGGACCATCACCGCCGGTGCCTTTACTGCTTAGGCCTCGATCACGACGCGGAGTCGTGTTCGGACTGCAAGGCCCTGACCTCGAAGGCTAGACGGGAGCGGTCCCGTAAGCTTCTCGAGATTCGCCACTCGGCTCCGCGCCCCTCTCGATCCCGGTCCAGGAGGAGGTCCAAGGATCGGTCGCGGAGCCGCAGCCGACGTCACCATCGGTCGTCGGGATCCAAGTCTTCGGGTAAGTCGAAGCATTCCAAGAAGTCCAAGAGGCGACACCGCTCTTCGGACTCCCCTCGCCGGTCGCGCGACTCGGCCGAGGGTCAGGGTGGTTCCACCCCCGCGGCTCCAGCGGAGCCGCAGGCGCTGCGCACGTCCCCATACCCTCCGGTCCCTGGGACTAACGCGACGCCGGCGGAAGTCAGTGCCTTCCTCTCGGCCATGAGGAACCTGGCTCCGCCGTCGGTGCCCGCTGGTGCGCCTTCGGGCCCCGCGGACCCGACTGGGCTGCCTTGCCTGCCGGTGGCTCCGGCGCCGTTGACGGCTCCGGCCTCGACGCCGCAAGCGCCCGAGGGACCCGTTCTCGAGTCCCCGTCGACGCCGGTCGACCTCGTCACGCCTCCTCCGCCGGCGTCGACACCGGTACCACCCCCGACGTCGACTCCGCTCGACGTCGGGCCCCAGTTCAGTCCCAATCCGGGCCCGGCGCCGGTCCGGCGTCGATGGACGCCGAGAGCGGCGCCGCTAGAGACACATTATGTCTACCACCCGGCTCCGTTACTTTCTCCTCTATACCAGGAGTCGGATGATGGGGACAACTATGGCCGCTCAGGCTCAACTGTCCCAGGACTAGGCAGATGAACTGGGGGAGGCCAGTGGCCTGGATACCTCTCCAGAAACTGGATTTGTCTCTCCTCCGACTGTGGCTCGGAGGAGGGCGCTGCTTTCTCTGTGGTGCTGCGCAAGGCAGCCGCAGCCCTTGGGCTCGAGCTGCCTGCCGTGGCTGTGAGGGCTAACGTCCTTACTGAGGTGCTTCAGTCTGCAGCAAGCTCCACTGAGCCTCTGCTGCAATTCAATGAGGCCCTCATTGACGTTCTGCAGGGCACCTGGTCCAAGCCCTCCACAGTTCCCCCTGTGGACAGGAACGTCACCAGGCGCCACCGCCCTGCTCCGGGCGACCCCAGTTTTCTGTCCCAACACCCTACCCCTGAGAGCCTGGTTATCCAGGCCTCCACCTCCCAATCCTCTTTCCCGATCGCCCCGCCGGACCGGGATTCCAAGAGACTAGAACAGTTTGGCAAGAAGCTGTTCTCTTCCCTTAGTTTGGGCCTGCGGTCTTTGAACACCGCCTGTCTCTTGGACCGTTATTCCCACTCTCTGTGGGATGCGGTGGAGGACGCGCTGCCCCTGTGTCCAGAGGAGGTCCGGACACGACTTACCCAGGCTCTGGCCGATGGGAGGGATGCCGCGCGACATGCTATACGTTGTGGGCTTGACACCACGGACTCGCTGGGTAGGGCCATTTCCACCACAGTGGCGCTTCGACGTCACGCCTGGCTGCGGTCCACGTCATTTTCGGGCGATGTCCAGAGCACTCTCATGGACATGCCGTTTGATGGCACTCGCCTGTTTGGCGAGAAAGCGGACAGTGCGCTGAACCGCTTTAAGGACTCCCGGGCTACGGCCAAGTCCTTGGGCCTCTCGGCCCCGCGGTCGCAATCTTCCGCTTTTCGCCCCTTTCGTGGCCAAGGGGTGCCTCCTCACGTGCGCCTAGCCACCAGCCGCAGAACCAACCTGCGCGCGGTCGCGGACGTGGTTTCCGCCGAGGCGGTTCTGTAGGACGACTAGGTCAGCCCACATCCACCAAGGCAGCATCCGCCTCAAAGCCTTCCTAGTCCGAGCTTTCAGGCCCATTCCACGCCAGTGGGCGGCAGAGTTCGCCATCACCTGCTCCACTGGCGGTCCATCACATCGGACAGGTGGGTGCTGCAAATCGTCCGAAGGGGCTACTCCCTCCCCTTCGAGACGACCCCTCCAGCCATGCCACCACAGCACCACCGTATCTCGGGGGATCATTTGAATCTTCTCCACGAGGAAGTTTCGGCCCTCTTGGCCAAGGGGGCCATCGAGCGCGTTCCGAGTCCAGAAGTAGGTCGTGGTTGTTATTCCCACTACTTTCTGGTTCCCAAGAAGGGCAAAGGGGGCCTACGCCCTAACTTGGACCTTCGGAACGTCAATGCCTTCCTCCGGAAGGAAAGGTTCAAGATGTTGACTTTGGCTCAGGTTCTAGCTGCCCTAGACCCCGGAGACTGGATGGTAGCGTTGGACTTGCAGGACGCATATTTCCACATCCCCGTCCTGCCGGCCCACCGGCGTTACCTGCGGTTCACGGTGGGCCAAGAGCACTTTCAGTTTACCGTGCTCCCCTTCGGCCTCACCAGTGCCCCTCGGGTGTTCACGAAAGTGATGGCGGTGGTCGCAGCTCATCTGCGCAGATCAGGGGTTCCAGTCTTCCCCTATCTCGACGACTGGTTGTTGAAGGCGGGCTCGCCCCAGGCAGTCGTCTCCCACCTCCAGACTACGGCGGATCTCCTGCATTTGCTGGGGTTTTCCATCAACGTGCCGAAGTCACACCTGAGTCCCTCTCAGAAGCTCCTTTTCATCGGAGCGGTTCTCGATTCGGCGCAGTTCCGGGTCTATCCACCGGAACAGCGGGTCCGGGATATACAGGCCATGATTCCCATCTTTCGGCCTCTATCCTGGGTTTCGGTCAGGCTAGTGTTGCGGCTCCTGGGGCTGATGGCCTCCTGCATCATACTAGTGCATCACGCCAGGCGGCGCATGCCGGCTCTGCAGTGGGACCTGAAGTTTCAGTGGGCCCAGCATCACGGCAACCTGTCCGACCAGGTCTTGATCTCGGAGGGCACTGCACAGCAGTTGCAGTGGTGGCTCACGGACCGCGATTGGGTCATGGGCAGAAGCCTCTCCCTTCCCCAACCGGAGCATGTCGTAGTGACGGATGCGTCCCTCCTGGGATGGGGTGGCCATATGGGAGAGGTGGAGATCAGAGGCCTCTGGTCTCCGGCGGAGTCTCGCCTCCACATCAACCTGTTGGAGTTGAGAGCGATCCGACTTGCACTGAAAGCCTTCCTTCCCTCTGTCAGGGGCAGTGTCGTGCAGGTGTTCACGGACAACACCACCGACATGTGGTATTGCAACAAACAGGGCGGGGTGGGGTCGTGGACCCTTTGTCAGGAGGCTCTGCGCCTCTGGACGTGGCTGGAACACCAGGGCATCACCCTAGTGGTTCAACATCTGGCGGGCTCTCTGAACGAATGGCGTCTGAACTCCGAAGTGGCGCAAGGTCTCTTTCAGCAGTGGGGAGAGCCTTGGTTAGATCTATTCGCCACCGAAGAGAACGCGCAATGTCAGCAGTTCTGCGCGTTGGAATTTCCAAGGCGGCACTCGCTCGGCGACGCTTTTCGTCACGAGTGGAGTTGCGGTCTGTTGTACGCCTTTCCGCCTATACCACTTCTGCCCAGAGTGCTGAAGAAGATCAGGCACGACCGGGCCCAAGTCATCTTGGTGGCTCCGGATTGGGCACGAAGGTACTGGTATCCCGAGCTACTCAGTATGTTGACCGATCCTCCGATACGTCTGCCCCTTCGGGAGGATCTTCTGTCGCAGCAGCAGGGGACGGTCCTACACCCGAACCTGTCCAGCCTCCACCTCCATGCGTGGAGATTGAGCGGCGGCAGTTGATGCCATTTGACTTGCCTCCTGAAGTCTGTGATATCATTCTGGCCGCCAGGCGTCCCTCCACAAAGTCGGTATACGCCTGCCGGTGGAACAAATTTGTGGCATGGTGCACAGCAAAGGCTGTGGATCCCCTTTCCGCCCCTCTTTCTGAGGTTCTCCTCTTTCTTCTTTCTTTGGCCCGGCAGGGCTCTGCTCTGGGCACCCTGAAAGGTTATCTTGCTGCCATCTCTGCCTTCTTGCGGCTTCCTGATCAGCCTTCTCTTTTCAAGTCCCCTGTGGTTACACGCTTTCTAAAAGGCATTACTCACACGTTCCCTCCTGTCCCTTTTGTAATGCCTCAGTGGGACTTGAATCTTGTTCTCACTTTTCTGATGTGTGCTCCCTTTGAGCCTCTTCATAATTGTCCTCTTCGTCTGCTGACGCTTAAGACTGCTTTTCTGGTAGCCATCACCTCGGCTAGACGGGTGAGTGAGCTCCAGGCTTTATCTTCGAAGCCTCCTTTTCTCTCTGGTCATCCGGACAAGGTTGTCCTTCGGCCTCGTCCCTCCTTTCTTCCGAAAGTGGTGACTCCATTTCATCTTGGGCAGTCTGTCACCTTGCCCACCTTCTTTCCGCCTCCGCATCCTTCCAAAGAGGTGTAGAAGCCACGTTCGGTGGTGATACCAAATGCAGCCGATCTGTAGGCCCTGTTAAGTTAGCATGACAAACTTTGCACACCTGCATATACCATGCTCTATAGAAATAGCTTCAGTAACGCAAGGCTTGCTCATAAACAGATACGTGACAGGAGAAGATGCTCGCTTCAGCACGTACACTTGCACATCATATTTCTCAATCATGTCTTTGGACATCTCTATTGTGTTGCAACCATTATCTGGAAAAGCACCAGACTTATAGCTTGCATTATAGTGGAAAGTCCCAAAAGCAGATGTGGGTCACGCAGCCAGCAACAGCACTTGTTCGGTCCTTAAATGGTATGCAACCATTTAGGCCCTCGCTAATTGGTTAGACGAACTACGCTTAATTTGCTCAACGGATGGTATGATGCTGCATCCTTTGTGGTTTGGGCCTATAAAAACTGTCCAGCACGTCACCTCTGCGGGCACTCAGTATCTAGGCTGGTATCCCCGTGCTGCACGTTATCCTGTTGTTGGTTTTACCAATAAACGCTCTTGTTTCACCCTTGACTGAGAACTGTTTGTGCGGATTCATTTCTTGCATTTATTTCAGATTCCACAGAGGAAGAGCGGCTCCACCGTCTGGACCCAAAACGTGTGCTCTCCTTTTATTTGGACCGCACAAAGCAGTTCCGGGTGGACGACCAACTTTTCGTTGGATACGTGGGTGCTAAGAAGGGGAAGGCTGTGCACAAACGGACCATCTCTCGGTGGGTCGTTTTGTGCATCAAAATTTGTTACTCCTTGGCAAAAAAGGACCCTCCTGTTGGGCTGCGCGCCCATTCTACACGGACCACAGCGGCTACTACTGCTTTGGGACGGGGTGTCCCTTTGCAGGACATTTGTCAAGCGGCGACGTGGGCTTCGCTACACACGTTTGCCAGGCATTACTGCCTTGACAGCCAAGTCCGGAGGGATGGCTTCTTTGGCCGTTCTGTCCTCCAGGACTTTCTGGTGTGATCTTGGTTCGCAGACCCACCACCGGGGATGGTATTGCTTGGGTATCTATTCTAAGGTGAGGAATCTAACTAACGTGTTTCTTTCAGATGAACAAGTTACTTACCTTCGGTAACGATGTATCTGTAAGAAACATTAGTTAGTTAGATTCCTCACCGACCCACCCATCCTCCCCGTTCTGCGAACTGACATCTAGGGTTAAGGTTATCCTTTTCAGGCCCCTAGATTTTATTTTTGGCACCAGTGTCGGTCTTTGCATGGCTCTGCGTTCCTGGCGCGGAAGGCTATGTACAAGAACTGACGTCAGCGCGCGAGGGCGGCGTCTAAGTACTCCGACGACGTCATTCCGGCGCACGCCGACGACGCCTAGCGACGCGCAAGGGGTATTGCTGACGAAAAATCTTCCGGATCCAGTCTGACGCCTGGGGATATTCTAAGGTGAGGAATCTAACTAACTAATGTTTCTTACAGATACATCGTTACCGAAGGTAAGTAACTTGTTCTTTAGGACACTTCTGGAATAGCTAGGAAGTCGAGACTTGGAAACTAGACCCTAGGATAGTCAATACCCTTGTGAGCACCGGAGTACTCAAGTTACCTAGCCCACGGGCTGCGGGTGCATAGGTGTGAACTTGCGTCGGGTTTCGTCGTTGACTCCTATGGATGCCTGAAGGAAAGTTGCTGACAGGCAGTCAGTGAAGAGTGTCCGGTGGATCCCAAGGATGGGATCAAGAAGGAAGGATACCTGCAAGCAGAAGGGACAGAGTCTAGGTCACCAGCCAGGAGCCGGGAAGGAACCAGGAAGGAACCAGGCGATGTCGTGCAGATGCAGGTGAAGAGGTGAAGCTTGTCGCAGCAGCCACGGGTACCAGGAGGCGTCGAGGACGACCAGGACCAGGAGATGAGCTGTCCCACGAAGGCTCTTGCTGTCGGCGGCGTCGATGTCGAGCTAGGACCCAACAAGCCTTGGCAAGCGGAACCCACGCAGAATGGAGGACTTGCTTCTGGTGCAGACCAGGAAGGTCTGGGGTGCTTCTCTTTCACAGATGAGCGGGTGCCAGTCGGGAGGAGCCGGACCAGCAAGATAAAACAAAGGTTCGTCGTCGCAGAGGCTACTAGCCAACGGGCCAGCAACCGGACAACACGTCGAGCAACTCGGGTGCAGAAGGGCCCCACGCAGAACACGTGAAGTGTGGGGAGCTGATCTTCTTTGTAGATGGTGCTCGGGATTGGGGCTTTTCAATTCTCCAAGCACAGCCTCGAGGAAGCCTCAGAAGTCGCGCTAGTCAGTTACTAGCCACTTTTCCCAAGTCGCCGGTCCCACGTCCCTCGTCGCCTCCACGGGTCTCAGCTTCGCTGTCGATGTGGATCTGGTTCAGAGGTGTCTGGAAGTCACGGCGCTGGTCAGTCTCTGCAGTCGTCCCTCGTAGGATCAGTCGCAAAGCAAGCAGCGGTCGCTGGATGGTGCCTGGTTGCCCATGGTGGTCACTCCTTGGCCACAAGGGAGATTTCTTCAGTCTTCTTCCTGAGGTCGAATGTCGAAGGTCCAGAGTTTCTGTTCAAGTTGCAGATTCAGGTTAATCTAATTTAGCAGGGCTCAGCTACCTACTGGTATACTGGGCTAGTGGGCTGGGCTACCTGCAAGGTCCCTCCTATGGGTGGGACCAGGAAGGGGAGTGGTTACACCCCCTTTCCTTTGTCCAGTTTTGCGCCAGAGCTGGGGCTGGAGTGCCCCAGCGCCGGTTTGAACTGGACTATGCATGGGACACATTGTGTGCCCCAGGCAGTGTCTCGTTTCATTCATCCCTCCCTGCCCCAATACACTAAGGCCTGTCTGGGGTGGTGCTCGCACCTCCCAAGGCAGGAAACCTATTGTCCAAGCCTCCCTCGCTGGAAGGACTCCCAGCAGCAGGAGGTCAGACTTGTGTCTGTGGCAGCAGCATCCATTTTGTGATGCTGGGGCTCTGGTTAACTTTAACCGGGTAAGTAGGTTTCAACATGTCTTCTCCCTCTAGAAGGGAGGAATAATATCCTCATCACCAGAAATGGTATGGGGGTATTATTCCAAAGTGTTAGACACCTTACACAACATGTTTTGATAAAGCCAAACCATAGTTACCATAACCGCGAGGATTATAAGGCACTTTAAGAGTATATGGTAGGCTATATCATAGAACAGCTATAAGGACATGGTTCCGAAAGCTGCAGACAGGCTCAGCTCATGCTAGAGCACCATCTCGCATGTTACCAAGCACTCTGCCTCCAGGATTGTTAAGGCCTGCCATAGGAGTGGCTGATAGGTACACATGTGTCTATATATAAGGTAGGTATAGGAATACTACACCTAAGCAAGGAGTGATTACACGACCTTGCCCCAGAGTGATCAGCCAGTTGTGTCATAATGGAAGGCCTAGCATAAATACATGCTGCAGCCCCTGGTAGGCCTAGGGTACACCTATGCCCTGGGTACCTAAGGTACACTATACAGGGGCCAATAAGGTGATCCTAACCAATTGGGTTATGCACCTAAAGTACATAGTATGAATTTAGAGAGAGAACAGCTGGGCTGTGGGTCTGATTAGCAGGCCCACAGCCACATCTAAGTCGAAAACCAGTGAAGCAAAAGCAAAAAGTGGGGTTGAAAATAGAAAGCAGACCCTACTCTCCTACACCGGGGACAAAGACTTTGTCACAACACCCTACTGCTGAGAGTTTGGTGGTGAAGAATTTAAAATAAACCTAATGAAAGTTGGAGGTCAGAGGCCTCTGGTCCCCACCTGGAGGCCCACCCCCACATCTGAAAGAAACACGTTAGTTAGATTCCTCACCTTAGAATATCCCTAGGCGTCAGGCTGGATCCGGAAAGATTTTTGTAGCTATACCCCTTGCGCGTCGATAGGCGTCGTCTGAGCTCTGCGTCGTGCGCCGAAATGACGTCGTCGGAGTACGTAGACGCCACCCTCGCGCGCTGACGTCAGTTCTTCTTTTTTCCGCGCCAGTAAGCGCCGATCCGGGAAGAGCTTACCCCTGGTCATTTTTTGACAAATTTTTTGACTCCTTTTGGTCTATCGACTCGACTCTGGTGCCGATAGGATGCCTGGTTTCAAGGCCTGTGACGCCTGTCATCGCCTGATGTCGGTGACGGATCACCATCGCCGGTGCCTGTATTGCGTGGGGCCCGACCATGACGCGGAGTCGTGCCTCGATTGCAAGGCCTTGACGTCGAAAGCTAGACAAGAGTGGTCCCGTAAGCTTCTCGAGCTTCGCCACTCGGCTCCGCGTTGCTCCCGGTTCAGGAGGAGGTCCAAGGACCGCTCGCGGAGCCGCAGCCATCGTCATCGCTCGTCGGGGTCTTCGGGTAAGTTGAAGCACTCCAAGAAGTCCAAGAGAAGACATCGCTCTTCGGACTCCCCTCGCCGGTCGCGCGACTCGGTTGAGGGTCCAGGTGGTTCCACCCCTGCGGCTCCGTCAGTGCCGCAGAAGTCGCGTCCGTCCCCATACCTGCCGGTCCCTGGGACTGACGCGACTCCGACGTAGGTCAGTGCCTTCCTCTCGGCCATGAGGAGCCTGACTTCGCCATCGATGCCTGCCTGCGTGCCTTCGGGCCCCGCAGGCTCGACTGGGTGACCTCGCGTGCTGGCGGCTCCGGCGCCGTTGACGGCTCCGGCCTCGACGCCGCAGGTCCCCGAGGGATCCAGGCCTGGATCTCAGTCGGCGCCGGTCGACCTCACGACGCCTCCTCTGCCGACACCGGTTCCACCTCCGGCACCGTCTCCGGATGACGCCGTTGCCCGGTTCAACCCCGGTCCGGACCCGACACCGATGCGGTGCCGCCCGGCGCCGCTCCCGACGTCGATGGATGACAATTTCATCTACCGTCCGGCTCCGATCGTTCCCCCTGTTTATCAGGAATCGGAAGACGGGGGCGACTGGGAGGGGTCTGAGGACCCTATGGCCCTCCAGGGTCAACTTGCACAGGACTGGGCAGACGAACTGGGGGATGCCAGTGGTCTGGACACTTCGCCGGATGCTGGCTTCATCTCTCCTCCGACTGTGGCCTCGGAGGAGGGTGCAACTTTTTCAGTGGTGCTGCGCAAGGCGGCAGAAGCCCTAGGGCTGGAGTTGCCTGCTGTGGCCGTGAGGACTAACGTCCTCACAGAGGTACTTCAACCGACCGCAAGCTCCACTGAGCCTCTGCTGCAGTTTAACGAGGCCCCCATTGACGTTCTACAGGGCACTTGGTCCAAGCCCTCCACAGTTCCTCCTTTGGACCGGAACGTTGCCCGGCGCCACCGCCCTGCTCCGGGCGATCCCAGTTTCCTCTCCCACCACCCCACCCCCGAGAGTCTGGTTATCCATGCCTCAACCTCCCAATCCTCCTTCCCGTCCGCTCCTCCGGATCGGGAATCCAAGAGGTTGGAACAGTTTGGCAAGAAACTGTTCTCGTCCCTGAGTTTGGGGCTGCGGTCTTTAAATACTGGTTGTCTTTTGGACCGTTATTCCCACTCTCTGTGGGACATGGTGGAGGACGTGCTGCCCTTGTGCCCGGTGGAGGCCCGGGCATGGCTCGCTCAAGCACTTGCTGACGGTCGAGATGCAGCACGGCATGCCATTCGGTGTGGACTTGACACCACGGACTCGCTGGGTCGGGCGATTTCCACCACGGTGGTGCTTCGGCGTCATGCCTGGCTGAGGTCCACGTAATTTTCGGGGATGTCCAGAGTTCCCTCATGGACATGCCCTTTGATGGCACTCACCTTTTTGGTGAGAAGGCGGACAGTACGCTGGCTCGGTTCAAGGCCCTGCGGCCGCAAACTTCCGCCTTTCGTGACCAAGGAAGGGGCGCCTCCTCACGTCCGCCCAGCCACCGGCCGCAGAACCAACCTGCACGCGGACGTGGATTCCGCAGAGGCGGTACTGGAGGTCAACGTGCCGGTCAGTCCACATCCACCCCAGCAGCATCCGCCTCAAAGCCCTCCTAGTCTGAGCTTTCGGGCCCATTCAACGCCAGTGGGCGGCAGAGTTCGCCATCACCTGCTCCACTAGCGGTCCATCACATCGGACAGGTGGGTGCTGCAAATCGTCCGAAGGGGCTACTCCCTCCCCTTCGAGATGACCCCTCCAGCCATGCCACCGCTGAACCACCGTATGTCGGGGGATCATTTGCATCTTCTACGAGAGGAAGTTTCGGCCCTCTTGGCCAAAGAGGCCGTCGAGCGCGTTCCTGATCCGGAAGTAGGTCGTGGTTGCTATTCCCACTACTTTCTGGTTCCCAAGAAGGGCAAAGGGGGCCTACACCCGATCTTGGATCTCAGGAGCGTCAACACCTTCCTCCGGAAGGACCGTTTCAAGATGCTCACCTTAGCTCAGGTTCTGGCTGCCCTAGACCCTGGAGACTGGATGGTCGCGTTGGACTTGCAGGACGCTTATTTCCACATCCCCGTCCTGCCGGCCCACCGGCATTACCTGCGGTTCACGGTGGGTCAGGAGCACTTTCAGTTCACCGTGCTCCCCTTCGGCCTCACCAGTGCCCCTCGGTTGTTCACGAAAGTTATGGCGGTGGTCGCAGCTCATCTGCGCAGATCAGGGGTCCCAGTCTTCCCCTATCTCGACTGGCTATTGAAGGCGGGCTCGCCCCAGCAAGTCGTCTCCCACCTCCAGACTACGGCCGACCTCCTGCACTCGCTGGGGTTCTCCATCAATGTGCCGAAGTCGCACCTGAGTCCCTCCCAAAAGCTCCTTTTCATTGGGGCGGTTCCCGATTTGGCGCAGTTCCGGGTCTATCCGCCGGAACAGCGGGTCCGGGACATTCAGGCCCTGATTTCCATCTTCCGGCCTCTGTCCTGGGTTTCGGTCAGGTTGGTGCTGCGGCTTCTGGGGCTGATGGGCTCCTGCATCCTGTTGGTACCTCACGCCAGGTGGCGGATGCGGGCTCTGCAGTGGGACCTGAAGTTTCAGTGGGCCCAGCATCGAGGCAACCTGTCCGACCACGTCTTGATCTCGGAGGGCACTGCGAACCAGCTGCAGTGGTGGCTCACGAATCGCGATTGGGTCAGCGGCAGATCCCTCTCCCTACTCCAACCGGAGCATGTCGTAGTGACGGATGCGTCCCTCCTGGGATGGGGGGGCCACATGGGAGAGGCAGAGATCAGAGGACTCTGGTCTCCGGCGGAGACTCGGCTCCATATCAACCTCTTGGAGCTGAGGGCGATCCGACTTGCACTTAAAGCCTTCCTTCTCTCTGTCCGGGGAAGTGTCGTGCAGGTGTTCACGGACAACACCACCGCCATGTGGTATTGCAACAAACAGGGCGGGGTGGGGTCTTGGACCCTTTGTCAGGAGGCTCTGCGCCTCTGGACATGGCTGGAACATCAGGGCATCACCCTGGTGGTTCAACATCTGGCGGGTTCTCTGAACGCCAGAGCAGACTAATTTAGCCGCCGGTGCATGATGGATCACGAATGGCGTCTGAACTCGGACGTGGCGCATGGTCTCTTTCTGCAGTGGGGATAGCCTTGGTTAGATCTATTCGCCACCGAAGAGAACGCGCAATGTCAGCAGTTCTGCGCGTTGGAATTTCCAAGGCGGCACTCGCTCGGAGACGCATTTCGTCGCGAGTGGAGTTGTGGTCTGTTGTACGCCTTTCCGCCTATACCACTTCTGCCCAGAGTGCTGAAGAAGATCAGGCGCTACTGGGCCCAAGTCATCTTGGTGGCTCCGGATTGGGCACGAAGGTACTGGTATCCTGAGCTTCTCAGTATGTCCACCGATCCCCCGATACGTCTGCCTCTTCAGGAGGACCTTCTGTCGCAGCAGCAGGGGACGGTCCTACACCCGAACCTGTCCAGCCTCCACCTCCATGCGTGGAGATTGAGCGGCGACAGTTGATGCCATTTGACTTGCCTCCTGAAGTCTGTGATGTCATTCTGGCAGCCAGGCTTCCCTCCACAAAGACGGTATACGCCTGCCGGTGGAACAAATTTGTGGCATGGTGCACTGCAAAGGCTGTGGATCCCCTTTACGCCCCTCTTTCTGAGGTTCTACTCTTTCTTCTTTCTTTGGCCCATCAGGGCTCTGCTCTGGGCACCTTGAAGGGTTATCTTGCTGCAATCTCTGCTTTCTTAAGGCTTCCTGATCAGCCTTCTCTTTTCAAGTCCCCTGTTGTCTCCCGTTTTCTGAAGGGCATTACTAATATGTTCCCTCCTGTTCCATTCGTAATGCCTCTGTGGGACTTGTTCTCACTTTTCTGATGTGCGCTCCCTTTGAGCCCCTTCACAACTGTCCACTTCGTCTACTGACTCTGAAAACTGCCTTCCTGGTGGCTATCACCTCCGCTAGGCGGGTGAGTGAGCTCCAGGCTCTGTCAGCTAAGCCTCCCTTCCTTTCGGTTTATCCGGATATGGTTGTCCTCCGGACACGTCCTTCTTTCCTTCCTAAAGTCGGGACTCCCTTTCACATCGGGCAATCTGTCACGCTGCACAACTTCTTTCCGCCTCCGCATCCTTCAAAAGATGAAGAGAGGCTCCACCGTCTGGACCCAAAACGTGTGCTGTCCTTTTATTTGGACCGCACAAAACAGTTCCGGGTGGACGACCAACTTTTTGTTGGATATGTAGGTGCTAGGAAGGGTAAAGCTGTGCACAAGCGGACCATCTCGTGATGGGTCGTGTTGTGTATTAAGATCAGCTATTCCTTGGCGAAAAAGTTCCCTCCTGTTGGGCTGAGAGCCCATTCCACCCGGGCCACAGCGCCGACAACTGCCCTGGGGCGGGGAGTCCCCTTGCAGGACATCTGTCAGGCGGCGACGTGGGCTTCACTGCACACGTTTGCCAAGCACTATTGCCTGGACAGCCAAGTCCTGAGAGATGGCCACTTTGGCCGTTCTGTTCTCCAGGACTTTCTGGTGTGATCTTGGTTTGCAGGCCCACCTCCGGGGTTGGTATTGCTGGGGTATCTATTCTAAGGTGAGGAATCTAACTAACGTGTTTCTTTCAGATGAACAAGTTACTTACCTTCGGTAACGATGTATCTGTAAGAAACATTAGTTAGATTCCTCACCGACCCACCCAGCCTCCCCGTTCTGCGAACCGACATCTAGGGTTAAGGTTCTCCCTTTCAGGGCCCTAGATTTTTTGGCACCAGTGTCGGTCTCTTGCATGGCTCAGCGTCCCTGGCGCGGAAAGCTATGTATAGGAACTGATGTCAGCGCGCGAGGGCGGCGTCTAAGTACTCCGACGTCATTCCGGCGCACGACGCCGACGACGGACGCGGAGCCGCAGACGACGCCTACCGACGCGCAAGGGGTATTGCTAAAAAAATCTTTCCGGATCCAGCCTGACGCCTGGGGATATTCTAAGGTGAGGAATCTAACTAACTAATGTTTCTTACAGATACATCGTTACCGAAGGTAAGTAACTTGTTGTGAGAAGTTGGCCTGGTATATGCTGTTCACTAGTTAAAGTGACCACCTTGTACCATGCCAAGCAACCCTTATGGTGTGGTTGTAAGTCAACCTTTTCGGACCAGCTGCCCTAGTGGTTGCGTAGGCTAAGCAGTCTTTCAGGCTAAACTCGTTTTGGCATGTAAAGCAAGCTGTTTTACCATATGTAACCCCCCTTTATACCAATGAAAGGACACCACACAGATATATATTCAAAATATATATGTATTTATTGTAGGAAGGTGGATATCTGACTATGGTTACCCCCAACTTTTTGCCTAGTGTCTAGCTGGTTTTTCGACTTAGTTGGCCTGAGATCCTGCCATTCAGGGTCTCAGGCTGTCTGCTCTCTCTTTAAAATGGACTCCATGTACCCTAGGTACATAACCAATTGGTAAGGATCACCTTATTGGACCCTGTACAGTGTACCCTAGGTACCCAGGGCATAGGTGTACCCTAGGCCTCCCAGGGGCTGCAGCATGTATTATGCCACCCCTGGTCTGGCCTTCTAATCAGACACAACTGGCTGATCACTCAGCTGGGGCAAGGTCGTGTAATCACCCCTTGCTTAGATATAGTATGCCTATATCTACCCTTATATATAGACACATGTGTACCCATCAGTCACTCCTATGGCAGGCCTTAACAATCCTGGAGGCAGAGTGCTTGGTAACATGTGAGATGGTGCTCTAGCATGAGCTGAGCCTGTCTGCAGCTTTCGGAACCATGTCCTTATAGCTGTTCTATGATCTAGCCTACCATATACTCTTAAAGTGCCTTATAATCTTAAACGGTTATGGTAACTATGGTTTGGCTTTATCAAAACATGTCGTGTAAGGTGTCTAACACTTTGGAATAATACCCCCATACCATTTCTGGTGATGAGGATATTATTCCTCCCTTCTAGAGGGAGAGACATGTTAAAATCCTACTTTGCTGTTTAACTCTAACCAAAGCCTCAGCATCACAAAATGGATGCTGCTGCCACGACACAAGTCTGACCTCCTGCAGCTGGGAGTGATCCCAGCCAGGGAGGCCTGGACAATAGGTTTCCTGCTTGGGGAGGTGCTAGCACCTCCCCAGACAGCCTTTAGTGTATAGGGGCAGGGTGGGCTGAAAGGAATGAGACATGCCTGGGGCACACAAGGTGTTCCTTGCATAGTCCAGTTCAAACCGGCGCTGGGGCACTCCAGCCCCAGCGCGAAACTGGACAAAGGGAAGTGGGTGTAACCACCCCCTCCCAGGTCCCACCCATAAGACGTGACCTAGCAGGTATCCCAGCCCCCCAGATTAGTATAAGAGTGGGAGTTGGGCCTCAAGACTTTAGATTATCCTGAACCTGCAACTTGAACAGAAACTCTGGACCTTCGACATTCGACGAAAGAAGAAGACTGAAGAATCTCCCTTGTAGCCAAGGAGTGGCTACCCTGTGCAAACAGGCACCATCAAGAGACTACCCTTTGCTTTGCCCACGTTCTACGAGGAACCGACTGCAGAGCCCGACCAGAGCCTTGACTTCCAGACTTCTCAGACCCTGATCCACATCCACAGCAAAGCTGAGATCCGTGGAGGCGACGAGCGACGTGGGACCGGCTACCTGGAAAAAGTGGCTAGTAACTTAAAGCGCAGCTTCTGAGGCACCCTCGAAGTTGTGCACCGGGGATTGAGAAGCCCCAACCCCAAGCACCATCTGCACCGAAGATCAGCCCCCCCACACTCCACGAGTCCTGCGTGGGGCCCTTCTGCATTTTCCTGCTTGCCGCGTCTGTCCGGTTGCTTGCCCGCTGGCTGGTGGCCTTTGTGACGACGCTCCCTGAAATCTTCTGCGCTGGTTTGGCTCCTCCAGACTGGCTCCCGCTTCTCTGCAAAGAAGAAGCACCCCAGACCTTCCTGGTCTGCACCAGAAGCAAGTCCTCCGTTCTTCGTGGGTTCCGCTTGCCAAGGCTTGGTGAGTCCTAGTCCAACTTAGACGCCGCCGACAGCAAGAGCCTTCGTGGGACAGCTCGCCTCCTGGTCCTGGTCGTCCTCGACGCTTCCTGGTCCTCCTGGCTGCAGCGACAAGCTTCACCTTCACCTGCAATCTTCACGACATCTCCTGTTTCCTTCCTGGTTCCACGTGGTCACTGGCTAGTGACCTTGACTCTGTCCCTTCTGCTTGCAGGTTTCCTCTCTTCTTGATCCCAGCCTTGGGATCCACCGGACACTCTTCACTGACTGCCTGTCAGCATCTTTCTTCAGGCATCCATAGGAGTCGACGACGAAAACGACGCATCTTCACCCCTATGCACCCGCAGCTTGTGGGCTAGGTAACTTGGGTACTCCGGTGCTCATCAGGATAGTGACTATCCTAGTGTCTAGTTTTCAAGTCTCAACTTCCTAGCTACTCCGGAAGTGTCCTAAATCTACCGTTTTCTAAACTGTACTATTGCCTTTTACGCATTACGCGTGAGTGTTTCCACTCTGCACACGAATCCCGTGGGCCTCCCACTTCCTAACTAACGCTAGTGTAGTCCCAGCGATTCCCTAGGCCTAGGCCTATTCTATTTCCGTGACAGTGGTTCTTATACCACTTACTTAGTATATGGTTTGCGTGGCCCCTAGGGCCTAACTGTATTACTTACCTGTGTGACTTAATGTATGCTTAAATAAGACTGTGTTGTACTTGCCTCTAATCTCATAAAGAGTGCTGAGGGTTTGACTAGAATAAATACACTTTATTTTATATATATATCTGTTGTGGTGTCCTTTCATTTGGTATTCAAGGGATTATATATGGTATCACAGCTGGCTTCACATGCCATTCAGAGTTTAGCCTAAGACTGCTCTTGTCCATGCTACCACTAGGATAGCTGGTCTATAAGGTTGACTTTACAACCAATCACCATAAGGGTATTTGGACTGATATAAGGTGTACACTAGAACTAGTGACATCATACATCAGGCCAACTTCTCATATTTATTACTCAAAGTATCCTCTTTATGAGCACAGGAGCACAAATCGTTAAACAAGAAAGTATTACAATATACAGAAGTTGCACTTTATATGGATAGGCCCTGGTGGCCGATCAAACCATATACTAAAATAGTGGTATAAGTACCACGAATAGGAAAGGGAAAAGGCCTAGGGCCTCTAGAATCGCTGGGCCTACAAGGAGCTAACTTCAGTTAGTGACCAGGAGGTCCACGGGTCGCGTGTGCAGTGAGGAAAGTTACACGCGGGCTCCCATAGGTTTTCAATGGGTGCGTAAAAGTTCAAAAGTTACTGCTAGAAGGGTCTTCTGGATGGACTACGAACTTAAGACTTAAAATACAGACACTAGAGATGTTTCTCTACACTTGTGCACCGGAGTGCCAGCTTTACCTCACCCACAGGAAGCGGGTGCATAGGTCTCGAAGTGCGTCGGGTTTCGTCTATCTGTTCAATGGAGCCTGATGACAAAGATGCTGCAGGCGGTCGGTCCAGAAGAGATGCGGTGGATCCAAGGGTGGATCGGAGTTGTAGAAGACCTGTAAGCAGAGGGGACAGTGTTCACAGTCACTAGCCAGTGACCGGCGTGGCACCAGGTAGGTACCAGGCGATGTCGGGTGCAAACAGGCGAAGAGGTGTAGCTTGTCTCTGCAGCCACGTGGTCCCTGAAGGTCGACGACGTCCAGGATTCGGTTCACGAGCTGTCCCACGCAGGCTCTCGCTGTCGGCGGTGTCGGCGATTCAAAGGAAGCAAACAAGCCTTGGCAAAAGCAGGAGTCGCAGGAATTGAAGAAAGCTGATTACTCTGACCAGCAAGGTCAGAGGGGCTGCTCCTTTGGAGGGAAGCAGGGGCCAGTCTGGAGCAACCAGACCAGCATCGTAGTTTTCAAAGTAGGTCGCCAAGATGGCCACTAGCCAACGGGCCAGGGTCCGGTTAGGCGCGTCGAGTTGCAAAGTGCAGAGGGGCCCTACGCAGATCGTGGAGATGCTGGAGGGCTCACCTTTGGTGCAGATGCTGCTCGGGTGTTGGGCTTCTCAGGTCCCAAAGCACAACTTGGAGGGAGCCTCTGTTGTCTCGCTTGCAGCTTGTCGTGGGTCTTTCAAGATGGCTGGCTCCACGTGTCTCGGTGCCTCCACGGGTTCCTTCTTTGCAGGGACTGTGGATCGGGCTGTGAGAGGTCTGGAGTTCCAGTTCTTGTCGGGCTCCAGGCTCGGGCTCCGGCAGGAGGCGGCGGCAAAGCAGACGTCGAGTAGCTGGTTGGTACTTGCGTTAGCAAGATGGTCACTCCCTGACCATAGGGGAGAATTCCTTCTGTCCTCTGTGCAGCAGAGCGTCGAAGTTCCCGTCTTCTTCTTAGTGTTAAGTTGATTCCAGGATGTCTGAAGTCTTAGGACACAGCTCCTACCTTTAAGCGGATTCTAGGGGCCGGACTACCTGCTAGGTCCCTCCCTAAGGGTGGGACCAGGAAGGGGGGTGGTTACACCCCCAATCCTTTGTCCAGCTCGCCCCAGGTCCGGGGCTGGTGTGCCCCAGGACCGGTTTGAACTGGCATATGCACCGAGGCTCCTTGTGAGCCTCAGGCATGTCTGATTCCATTCAAGCCCTACCTGACCAATACACAAAATCCTGTCTGGGGTGGTGCTCGCACCTCCCCTGGCAGGAAACCCTTTGACCACGTCTCCCAAGCTGGAAGGACTCCCAGCAGCAGGAGGGCAGACTTGTGTCGGTGGTGGCAGCGTCCATTTTGTGGAGCTGAGGCTATGTCTGATTTTAACCGGGTTTCAGGTGCTGTACATGTCGTGTCCCTCTAGAAGGGTGGAATGCTAACCCCGTCACCAGAATTGGCGAGGGGTTAGTATTCCAATTCGTATGACACATTACTCGACATGTTTTGGTAAAGCCAAACCAAAGATAGCATTTAACCGCGAGGTTCATAATGCACTTAAGAGTATATGGTATGACGATACCTGCTAACGGTAGAAGGAAGTTGTTCCGACCACTGCAGACAGGCTCAGCTCATGCCAGAGCACCATCTCACATGGAACCAAGCACTCTGCCTTCAGGATTGGTAAGGCCTGCCATAGGAGTGACTTATATGTTAACATGTGTCCCATTTAAGGTTAGGTATAGGTATACTACACCTAAGTAAGAGGTGGTTACACCAACTTACCCCAGCTGAGTGATCAGCCAGTTGTGTCAAATTGTTAGGCCAGACCAGGGGTGGCACAATACATGCTTAAGCCTCTCAGGTAGGCCTTAGATACACCAATGCCCTGGGTACCTAGTGTACACTGGTACAGGGGGCTCACAGGGTGAGCTAGTTCCAATTGGTTATGCACCTAGGGTGCATAGTGTCAATTTAGTATAGAGAACAGCAGGCTGGGGGTCTGATTAGCAGGCCCACAGCCTCAATATGTTAAAAACCAGTGAAGCAAAAAGCAAAACTTTGGGGTGACCATAGGATAGCAGACCCTACTCTCCTACACTTGTTAATCAGGATGTTGAAATTAAAAGCCATTAGTTTGGCACTGAAAGTCTGATTCAGGTGTTCATGCAAAAAACACCACTGCCATGTGGTACTGCACAAGCAGGGCAGGGTGGGGTTGTTTACTCTGCGCCAAGACACCCTTCACCTCTGGACGTGACTGGAACGCAAGGGATTTTCCTGGTGGTGCAGCACCTGGCGGGGTTTTTACATGCCATGACGGATGAACACAGCCGTCAATGCCAAGTTGATCACGAATGGTGGTTGCGCCCAGTGGTGGTGCAAGTTCTCTTCTGAGAATAGGGAGAACCTTGACTTGATCTGTTCGCTACAGCTGAGAAAGAGTGATGTCAACATTTTTGCACTTTGGAGTTTCCAAAGTGGCTCTCGCTTGGAGGCGCATTCCACTTGGAGTAGTCCTAGGGACTTCTGTAAGCTTTCTAGCAGATACCATTGCTGACCAGAGTTCTGAATTTCAGGAACAACCAGGCCCAAGTCATCCTAGTGGCTCCGGATTGTGCATGGAGTGCATAGTATTCTGAACTCTTGGGAAGGAAAATCTGTCCTCGGATCAGGCTGCCTTTTTGGAAAGGCCTTTTGCAGCGGCAGGGTCCTGCAGCAAAACTTCCACACCTTCCACCTCCATGCTCGGAGAGCGAGTGGCAGCGATTCAACACTTTGACCTCCCTACCATGGTCATGGATGTCATTCATGCAGCCAGGTACCAAATCTGTATATGTGTGATGTTGGGGCAAGTTTGTGTCCTGGTGTGCGACCAAATCGGGGGACCCCCTTCAAGCCAAGATATCAGATTTTGTTGTGTTGTCCCTAGGCTAGCACAGGTTTGCTTTGGCACTGTTAAAGGGTACCTGCCTGCTATTTCAGCCTTTTTACGTTTGTTGGACCAGCTTTCTTTGTTTCGTATAGGGCTATACCTTGACCCGTCCCCCTAGGACTCACCCCTCACCTTATGTCAACTGCAGTTGCAGAAGGCAAAAACTGCCCAGTATTCAACCTCCAGCACATTACTGCCTGGCTCCACCCCAAGACAGCTCCACCAACGATGTGTCACAGTTCAGTCTACATAGAAGCTTGGGCATATCTGAAAAAGGCTATTAGTTATGGATTCCTTACCTTAGAATTACCCCCAGGCGACAGACTGGATCCGGAAAAATTTTCTTCAGCAGTACCCCTGCGCCTCAGTAGGTGGCGTCTGTCAACTCCGTGTTCGTCATTGGCGTCGTGATCGCAGGAATGACGTCGCGGTATCTTCTAAGACACTGCCCCTGCGCGCTGACGTTGGTTCTTTCTTTTTCTGCGCCAGCCAGCACAGATCCGGAGAGAGTAGTACCCTTAGTCTTTTTCGACTAGAGTATTTTTGACTTTATGTTGACTTCTTTTTTCGAGTCGTTTGACTCCTGGTGCAAGGGATGTCACATTGGCGGACCGACTTCAAACCTTGTGACTCCTGTCACAAGTTGATGTCGATCACGGACCCACATCTCATGTGCCTCTGGCTCTTGGAGCTCGACCACGACCCGTCTTTGCGGGAGCGGTGCCAAAATCTTCTCAAGGCCTCGCAGTCAGCTCTACGCCACTCAAGGTCGTGAAGTCACCTCCATCACTCCTCTTCGAACTCTTCGTCTTCGGGTAAGTCGGAGCAAAAGTAGAAGGCAAAGAAACACTGTTCGCCTTCTCCCCGTCCGTCGGCTGACGCGATGCGGAAAGTAGTCATCCGAATCCGCCTGCTGAGTCTGTTGGGTCGGCTCCGAGCTTCCATCCCTTCCTGGGATCCGGGGCGACCCCTGCCCAACTGCGTAACTTTCCCGAAGCCCTCCACTGCATCTTTGGGCAGATCCACCCCGCAGTGCGCCTTCGGGCCCCGCAGACTTAGCTGGGGGTTCCCGTCCTTCGATGTCAGCGGCTTCGGTGCTGCAGGGCCCCCAGAGATCCAGGCCTGGATCCGGATCCGCGCCGGTCGATCTTACAAGACCCCCGGCGCCGAATCTGTTGGCGACACCTCCGGACCGACCCGGTACCGGCGCCGACCGGTACTTTTGTACCTCTGTTCTATCTTGGCGTTCCTTATCGCACTGAGTGGCAGCCAAGGGGGCGTGAGGAGGACTCGGAGGGGTCTATTGACCCTCTAGCGGACCAGCTGGAGGAGCCGGACTGGAGAGAGGAACTGGGTGAGGCCAGTGGTCTGCATACATCCCCAGAACTTGGTATGCTTTCTCCCCCTACCGTGGCTATGGAGAAGGGAGCCTCCTATGCTGTGGGTTTGCGTAGGGTGGCTGAGGCCTTGGGCCGTGAGCTACGTACGGTGGCAGTCAGGACTAACCTCCTGACTGAGGTGCTTCAACCAGCAGCAGCCTTTTTGGAGCCCCTGCTGTCGTTTAATGAGGCTCTCGCAGACATCAATCTGGGCACCTTGTCTAAGCCCAGCACAAGGGCCCCTGTGGATAGGATGATTCGCGACACCACCGCCGGCCCTGGGCGACCCCAAATTCCTCTTCCAACACCCTACCCCTGAGAGCTTGGTGGTCCAAGACTCAACATCCAAAGGCACGTTCCCTACTGCTCCCCCAAATAGGGTTTCCAAGAAGCTGGATCATTTTGGGAAGAAGAGGTTTTCTACCACTAGCTTAGGATTGTGGTCAGTGAACACCGCATGTCTCTTGGGACGTTACACCCACTGTGTGGGACACTGTTGCGCAGGTTCTGCCAGGGTGCCCAGGACATCCTCCCCTTGCGGTTGCTGAGGGAGGGATGCAGCAAGTTCGCTGTGGGCTGGACACGCCGACTCGCTAGGCTAGACAATTTCAACATCTGTAGCCCTGAGACACTACGCCTGGCTGAGGTCCACTGGCTTCTCGGGCGATGTTCATTCGAGTCTTTTGGACATGCCCTTTCATGGCCGTCGCTTGTTTGGTGACAAGGCGGACAATGCGCGCGAGCACTAAGGATTCTAGGGCTACAGCCAGACCCTTTGGCTTCGCTACCACCTCTTGCCCCACGCAGTCTGCTTTTCGCCCCTTTCGTGGCTACGGAAGGGGTGCCCCACCACGTTCTGCCCTGAGCGACAGGCCTGCGCAGGCTGTCCTGCCTCTGCGGGGCTGGGGATAAGGGACCCACCGCTGTGGGTCTGGGGCCAGCGGGCGAGCCAATCCACCTGTGCCCCCTCTGCAGCAGCCTCCAAACCTTCCTGGTCCGACCTATCTGAAAGAGACAATTAGTTATAGATTCCTTACCTTAGAATTACCCCCAGTCAGACTGGATCTGGAAAGTTTTTTTGTCAGCAGTACCCGTGCGCGTCGAAAGGTGGCGTCTGTCATCTCTGCGTTCGTCAATGGCGTTGTGGTCGCTGGGATGACGTCACGGTAGCTACATAGACGCCGCCCTCGCGCGCTGACGCCAGTTCTTTCTTTTTCTGCGCCGATCCGGAGAGAGCGGTACCTCCAGTCACTTTTTGACTGACTTTTGTCGACATCGATTTGAGTCTTTGACTCCTGGTGCACGTCAGGGATTCCCGGTTTTAAGGCTTGCTGCTCCTGCAGCCGACTGATATCAGTGACAGATCTGCACCGCTTGTGCCTGGTTGCCTGGAGCGTGACCACGACCCAAAGTTGTGCTCCGACTACTGGACCATTAATCCAAAATCTTTGCGGGAGCGGACCCAAACGCTTCTCAAGGCCCGGCAGTCTGCTCCGCGCCGTTCGAGGTCCTGGTCGCGTGGGAGGTCGAGGGACCAGTCGCGGAGCCACCACCACCAGTTTTCTTCAAAGTCTTTGCACTCCTCAGGTAAGTCGAAGCACAAGAAGAAGTCAAAGAAGCACCGTCGTTCGGCCGACGCGACAAGAGATGCGGTTGGTGCCCCTCCTGTGGCTCCACGTGCAGAGCCCCAAGGGTCGACTCTGAGTTTACCTCCCTTTCTTGGTCCCAGTGCGACCCCTGCCCAGCTTCGCACCTTTTACGAAGCAATGCATGCCATCTTTGGGCAGCCCGACTCCACTGGCGAGCCTTCGGGCCCCGTGGACTCAGCTGGTGGCCCTGGGCCTTCGGCGGCTCCGGCACTGCAGGGCCCCCTTGAATCCAGCTCTGGATCCGGAATGGCGCTGGTCGACCTCATTAAACCTCCCCATGCGCCGATTCCACCGGCACCACGTCTGAAGCCGACGCCGGTTGTGTCCCCAGCCGGCGTCGACCCCAGCCTTCACTGCAATGTAGACACGGAGCCGGACCGGCGCCGACGGCTACTATTGTGCCCCTGTTCTACCCTGGCTCTTTGAGACCAGATTGGCAGCCAGAGGAGGCTGAGCAGGACTGGGAGACCCTCTGACCCACCAGCTAGGTTACGAACCGGACTGGAGAGAGGAACTGGGGGAAGCCAGTGGTCTGGATACCTCACCTGACCTTGGCATGTTGTTTCCACCTACCGTGGCTATGGAGGAGGGAGCTCTTATGCTGTGGTGTCGCGTAGGGCGGCCGACGTGCTAGAGCACTTTAAGGACTTTTGGGTTACTGGCAAGTACTTGGGCCTCTCCACCACTCACCCTGCGCAGTCTGCTTTTCACCCCTTTCGTGGCTACGGAATGGGTGCCCCACCACGTTCCACCCATGGCCACAGGCCAGTGCAAGCTGTTCAGCCCATACGTGGCCAGGGACGTGGGAACCACTACCGTGGTTCTTGGGGCCAGCGAGCACGGCAGTCCACCACCGCCCCCTCTGCAGCAGCCCCCAAATCCCTAGCCTGACCTTCCAGGGCCACCAATCGCCAGTGGGCAGCAAGATTCTCCATCACCTCCCCCACTAGCGCACCATCACGTCGGACAGGTGGGACCTGCGAATAGTACAAAGGGGCCACTCCCTCCCCTTCAAGACTCCTCCCCCCCCTCCCCCCCCCGCCATGCCTCCTCAGTACCATTGCATGTCGGAGGATCATCTGGCCCTTCTCCAACAGGAAGTTATGGCTCTCTTGGCCAAGGGAGCCATCGAGCAAGTTCCTACCACAGAAGTAGGTCGTGGTTGCTATTCCCACTACTTTCTGTTGCCCAAGAAGGACAAAGGTCTGTGTCCTATCTTAGATCTCAGGAACGTCAACCGCTTCCCCGGTAAGGAGAAGTTCAAAATGTTGACGCTGGCTCGTGTCCTGTCTGCCCTCGACCCCGGAGACTGGATTGTGGTGTTAGACTTTCAGGACGCTTATTTCCACATCCCCGTCCTGCTTGCCCACCGACGTTACCTGTGGTTCACAGCAGGCCACGAGCACGTTCAGTTCACCACGCTCCCCTTTGACCTTACCAGCGCCCCTCTGGTGTTCACAAAAGGGATGGCGGTATTCGCAGCTCATTTGCGCAGATATGGGGTTTCAGTCTCCACCTATCTCAACGATTGGCTGTTGAAGGCGGGCTCGCCCCAGGCTGTCGTCTCCCACCTCCAGACTACGGCCGACCTGCTTCATTCAATGCTGTTCTCCATCAGCATGCCGAAGTCACACCTGACTCCCTCTCAGAAGCTCCTCTTCATTGGAGCGGTTCTGGACAAGAAACAGTTTCGGTTCTATCCTCCCGAACAGCGAGTCCGGGATATCTGGGCTATGATTCCGATCTTTCAGCCTCTATCCTGGGTTTCGGTCAGGATGACCCTCAGGCTACTTGGCCTGATGACCTCCTGCATCCTGCTGGTGGATCATGCCAGATGGCATAAGCGGGCTCTGCAGTGGGACCTGACGTTCCGGGGGGCACAACATCAGGGGAACCTGTCCGATTGTGTCCAGATCTGGGAGGGCACTGCACTCCAGCTGCAGTGGTGGCTGACGAACCAGGATTGGGTCGACGGCAGATCCCTCTCCCTTCCCCAACCAGAGTTCACAGTGGTGACCAATACATCATTTCTGGGATGTGGCGGCCACATGGGGGAGGCGGAGATCATAGGCCTCTAGTCTTCGGCGGAGTCTGGGCTCCACATCAACCTTCTGGAGCTTCAGGTGATTCGTCTTGCACTCAAAGCATTCCTTCCCTCTGCCCGGGGAAGAGTAGTGCAGGTGTTCATGTGCAACACCACCACCATGTGGTACTGCAACAAGCAAGACGGGGTGGGGTCATGGACCCTATTTCAGGAGGCCCTCTGCCTCTGGACATGGCTGAAACATCAGGGCATTTCCTTGGTGGTTCAACAGCTGGCAGCTTCACTGAACGCCAGGGCGGACAAACTCAGCCGCAGGTGCTTGATGGATCACAAATGGCATCTCCGCTCGGAGGTGGTGCAAAGTCTTTCAACGGTGAGGAGAGCCTTGGTGACATCCATTCGCCACCAAAGAGAACACGCAAATGTCAGCAGCTCTGCACGTTGGAATTCCAAGGCGACACTCGCTAGGCGACGCTTTTCGTCGTGAGTGGAGTTGCAGTCTTCTATTTGCCTTTCCACCTATACCACTTCTGCTCAGAGTGCTGAATAAGATCAAGCGTGACTGGGCCCAAGTCATCCTTTTGGCTCCGGATTGGGCACGAAGAGTCTAGTATCCCGAGCTCTTGAACATGGCCATCAATCCTCAGACTGCCCCTTCGGGAGGATCTTCTGGTGCAGCAGCAGGGGATTGTCCTCCTCCCGAACCTGTCCAACCTCCACCTCCTTGCGTGAAGATTGGGCCTTCGACCTTCCTCCTGAAGTCTGTAATGTTAACTTGGCAACCAGGCGTCCCTCTATTAAAACAGTATACGCCTGTAGATTGAACAAATTTGTCGCATGGTGCGCAGCAAAGGCTGTGGATCCCCTTTCTGCCCCCCTTTCTGAGGTACTCCTCTTCCTGCTTTCTTTGGCCCAGCAGGGCTCTGCTCTGGAGACTCTCCAGGGCTTTATTTCAGCCTTTCTTATAACTGATCAGCCTTCTTTTCAAGTCCCCTGTTGGAAATCATTTCCTTAAGGGCATTCCTCATCTGTTTCCTCCTATTCCTTTCGTAATGCCCTAGTGGGACTTGAACCTTGTTCTGACTTACCTTATGTGCGCTCCCTTCGAGCCGCTACATAATTGTCCTCTCAGACTCTTGACCTTAAAGACAGCTTTTCTGGTTGCCATCACCTCTGCTCGCAGGGTGAGTGAGCTTCAGGCTCTTTCTTCTAAGCCTCCTTTCCTTGCTGTTCATCCGGACAAGGTTGTACTTAGAACTCGACCTTCTTTCCTTCCCAAAGTGGTTACCTCTTTCCACATAGGACAGACCATCACTTTGCCCACCTTCTTCCCTCCCCCGTATCTTTCTAAAGAGGAGAGGCTCCTCCATCTAGATCCAAAACGTGCCCTTTCATTTTATCTGGATCGTACAAAACAATTCCAGATGGATGATCAGCACTTTGTTGGCTATGTGGGCGCCAAGAAAGGACTGACGTGCTAAAATGAACCATCTCTCGATGGATCGTTCTTTGCATTAAAATGTGTTATTACTTGGCGAAAAAGGAACCTCCAGTAGGGTTGCGCGCCCATTCCACCAGGGCGACGGCAACCACTACTGCTTTGGGATGTGGAGTCCCCCTTCATGGCATCTGCCAGGCAGCCATGTGGTCTTCATTGCACACATTCACTAAACATTACTGCCTGGACAGCCAAGTCTGGAGAGACGGCTTCTTTGGCCACTCCGTTCTTCAGGACTTCCTGGTGTGTAATTGGTTCCCAGACCCACCTCCGGGGTTTGGTATTGCTGGGGTATCTATTCTAAGGTAAGGAATCCATAACTAATGGTCTCTTTCAGATGAACAAGTTACCATTGGTAACAATATATCTGTAAGAAACGGATATTAGTTATGAATTCCTTACCGCGCCACCCATCCTCTCCTTTCTGAGAACTGACTTCTAGAGTAAGGGACTCCCTTTCAGGGCCCTAGTTTTATGCACCAGTGGTCCGTGTCTTGCATGGCTCTGTGCTTCTGGCGTGGAATGTCGTGTAAAGAACTGACGTCAGTGCGCAGGGGCGGCATCTAAGTAGATACCGCGAGGTCATTCCGGTGATCACACTACGCCACCTACTGACGCGCAGGGGTACTGCTGAAGAAAAATTCTCTGGATCAATTCTGACGCCTGGGGGTAATTCTAAGGTAAGGAATCCATTACTAATATGTCTCTTACAGATATATCGTTAACGAAGGTAAGTAACTTGTTCTTAGAGGCCAATAAGAGTTCTTGCTTCAGTGGAATAGTTCCAAAGCTAAGTTTGCGAGGCCACTGCTCAAGTGGTCGGAGAGAGGCTGCCACCTTGTGGTCGAGAAATAGATTTGTCCCATTCATATTACAAGGCACTCATTCCATGGCAAGTATAATCCATAATCTAGCACTGAGTCAGTGCTGTACACTCTGCCTTTCTCCAATTATGTGCTGTTGTTAATTTTGCCTGCCCACAGGCACTAGAGGTTCATGTGCAATTCAGGGGTCATCATTGCTGTGAAATCTGTCCATTTTAGGCCCAGGAGCCTAAGTGTATTGGGCAATGGGTAGGCCAGTACTCTGTGCAGAAGCCAACACCTCCTCCCAGAATGGTCCTATGACCAGACATTCCCACCATATGTGTAGTGCCTCACCAAGGGCTCCACAGCTAGTCCAGCATCTGGGAGAGTCATTGCGATACGTACGATGTAGCTTATGGGGGTGTAATGCCAACCATACCAGACTTTATAGTGAATATTCCTAGAATAGAGTGAGGAGGAGTGGATGTCTCTAGGGAGTCTATGCCGCTTGTGTGTACCCCGCAGTCTTAGGAGCCATTTGCTGTTATGGTGCTAAGTCTTTGGAGTCTCAGTTGCAAGTAGAAAATTGTTTAGGGATGAATTTGTTCCTTTTGTGCTTATGAGTATAGAGAACTCTGTTTCAAAGGCAGTTTTGGCTCTGATGGCTCCTGTCCGAATCGTGGGTTGTGTGTCACCCAATGGCAAAGTTGTGCGTAACAGCTTCTCAATCTCAGGGAATAAGGAGGCTTTTCATTGTATTAACGATTTGGGAGCTGAGTTTTCAAACATAACCAAGATCATTTTGCCAATCCCACCCCACTCACTCCAGTTGCAGAAGGCATGGCCTTCCATAGCTGGTGTGAATGCCTGATTATATTGGATGGGAGTATAGGGAGATGGGAAGGTTACAAGGACAGCAAGTTCTGCATATCTGTCTCTTGTTCTAAGGGTGGTGGAGACCGGGGTACTGATATAGGCATCGAGACATCTAGCCGCAGATTCCTTAACTTAGAATATCCCCCAAGCGCCAGTCTGTCTAGATCTTGAGATTTTTCAGCAGTACCTTCACGCGACGGTGGACGGGTTGAATGGCTCCGATCTGACGTCGTCCACGGATATCACATCAGTGACGCCATAGAAGTCCCTCCCGGCGCGCTGACCTCAGCTTTCTTTTTTTCCGCGCTGCAACGCAGATCCAGGAGAAGCGTTTCCTCTGGCCTGTTTTTTGTTTTTGGCCTCACTGACGCCTTTTCCCGTCTGGGAACAGTGTGTCGATGCTTTCGGGCAATGGATCCGCACGCAATTTGTATGTGGTGCTTGGGTGAGCCTGCCGGAACATGAACCCGAAGTCCCTGCGGGAACATAAGATGAAACTGTTATCCGCCCAGATTGCCCATTTGGAGTCCAAGTGCCGTCGGTCTCCTTCCAGCTGGGGTTCGGGGCAGGTCGCGGAGTAGTTTCCAAGGACGTCTTTCACCTTCCTCAAGTAAGCAGAAGAAGTCGTCACGGAGGCAGTCTGCCTCACGTAGTCATGACGTCGGGGGCTGTCGTTCCCAGTCTTTACCGGTCATGATCCCTCAGCAGTTGACCCACGCCTACCCACCATTTCCTGGGGTTGGGGCGGCTAGGACCCAGATGGAAGCCTATGACCGGGCTTTACGGGCCATCTTTGGCCCGACCCCTCTCCCTGACAGAGGTGGTAGGGACACAGATTGGGAGCTTGCCGGCAAGTTCGCCCTCAGTGCCAATCCAGTGCCCTAACTCCGGCTCCAGACTTGCGGCGACGTCTGGAGTCGGCCCTGTGGGGCTTCCCGTTCCAATGTCAAGCTACAGTCCAACTCCAGCGTCAGGGGCCAGTCCGGTGGGGTTTCCTGGAGTGACGTCTGCTGTGGTCGCAGCAGGGGACATGTATCCGAGTCCTACAGTGCAGTCAGTGGATCTCGAGAGGACGCAGTCCCAACGCCGATCGATGAAGCCTCCTCCGATGCTCATCTGCATCGATACACGCCGTCTCGACATCGTTCAGGTCCTTTTCCACTACTTTTCAAATGGAAGATGAGGCCTCCTCTCCCCCCCCCCCCCCCCCCCCTTCCTCCCCACCAAGCGTTGCTGGAGCGTTTTATCGGAACATGTTGCTGTGGAGCAATTGCAGCTCCTTGGATGTCCTTGGACTGAAGGGCCTTCAGTTTTTGGTGGATGCGTTAGCCTGCAACCATCCCCTAACTATGATTGGCTGTCTTCTCCTAGATTGTCAACGGAGGCTAGTGCTGTGTTAGCAGCGGTTGTTCGCACAGCTGTTAACATTTTACATTTACAGCCTTCTTCTATCTCTGCCCAACTTTTCCTTGTTGGATCTGCTCCACCAGGGCAACACAGATGTCAAGCCCTTGCTGACCTTTTGTGAGTCATTGTACGACATCCTTCTATGGACCTTGGCTAGGCCCTCCTCGGGGACCCGGTGGGACGTGCTGTCGCATATCTTCACCGCCTGCTCCAGATGACCCAGTCGGTTTGTCCCCTCACCCTAGGGCTCATGGGCTAGTTGTCCAGACAGCCTCCACTTCGTTGCTTCTGTCCTCTCCTCCACTGCTTCCACCCGCTAGGGAATCTCGTTGGTTGGAGACATGTCGTCAGCAAATGTTTGCCTCCACAAGCTTGGCCCTCTGGTCCAGGAACACGTCCTGCGTGTTTGCATGGGCTACGTTCGCCCTCTAGGACTCGGTTGAGCGCTTCCGTCCCTCCCTTCCGGAAGGCCCTTGGGCTGACCTGACTCGGATACTCCAGGATGGTCGTGAGCTGGCAAAATTTTACATTCGATCAGTCATGGACACCACGGATTCTGTGGGGCGGGCCATGGCCAGGTCAGTTGCTCTGCGTCACCATGCTTGGCTGCGTTTTCCTGAAAATGTTCAGGAGCATCTTCGGGACATGCCCTTTGATGTGGCCAATTTTTTTAAAACAGTCATGCGGACTCAGTGGTGCAGCGTCTCAAGCCTGGTTTTTAGTGGATGGAATTCTTTCTAGTCCCTTGTTGAGTACTTCTTATTTTGTTCTGCATTGGGCTATTGCCACCATTTTTCTCTGGTGTCAGTCTTTAGGTTCAAGCTGTTATGTCCCAGACGGACTGTACAGCCATGCAGCTGTTTCAATTCCTCTGTTTAAGAGCTAGGCTGAAGAGGCGTTCCCTTGCATTTTATTGGGATGTAACATACCCTATGTGGTGTCTTCATTGGTTATTGTATAGCCATTCTTACTTTCCATTGGGATGTCTTCCTGGGCGGTGTAAGTACGATGCTTCAGGAAATATTCTTCCTGGGTGGTGAAGGTCCTTACTGAGGATCAGGCGAGGTCCTCTTAGGACTGTTATTTATCTCCTATCTGGATAGTTTTACTGTAGTTCATTCTTCCTCACGCTTTTACATGTTCCCACTTTATGACTGGTCTGTAGTTCCCTCCTGCCTCTGCGGATGCAGGCCTCTCCAGAATATTGTTGGGTTTGCGCCACGTTTGGCTCGTCCCAGCGTTTTCACGTATGCCCCTTTCTTGACTGGACTGTCTTTTCAAGTGTTTCGCTTTTTCCACCATTTTGCCCAGGTTGGCCATTTTCGTCGTAAGCCATTGTCTGCTGCTTGTGAGCGTGTTGTTCTGTTCCACTTCAGAGACAGTTTATTTCTGTATCCAGTTCTGGCACAGTATGTTACCATACGCTGGGCACATTCACAGGAACTGGGTACCTGCTGGGTCAACTTGCCCCACAGCGTTGGCTGTGTTTGATTCTGGTGGTATTGTCTACTCTTAACTCTTTGGTGCTAGGAAGTGCTTCTGTCCTTGGTCTTCCTTCAGGTCTTCGACCTGTCTGGTTTCTGCCTTCTCGACAGTTGGTTCTGCCCCAGATGTGTTGTTGGTCCTCACTTTTCATATGCACTTCCCAAGCAGGCGCTCAGGTCACTCTGCTCTTTGATCCTGTGTGTGTGTGTGTGTGTGTGTGTGTGTGTGTGTGTGTGTGTGTGTGTGTGTGTGTGTGTGTGTGTGTGTGTGTGTGTGTGTGTGTGTGTGTGTGTGTGTGTGTGTGTGTGTGTGTGTGTGTGTGTGTGTGTGTGTGTGTGTGTGTGTGTGTGTGTGTGTGTGTATATGTGTATATATATATATATAACCTACTGGTGGTCACCAGTAGGTAGTTATAGTTATGACCTATTATCCATAGGAAATCCGCAACATTCTATTCCCAATAACTTTTGCGCTGATTGATGAATCTTCGCAAAATTTTTGAAAATTTTGGCCCGCTCCTATCCTGACAAAATGAGGGGGTTCATTTTGCCATATAAAGTATGATTAGTGCTGCAGAAAGAAAAATTAGGGCATATTTTGAGTGATTTCTCAGATCCTCTTCTATTTCATTAAAGAATTCGGACATGCAGACTGAAACATGCACTTTGAATACCAGCAGCAGACTTCCCAGGTGAGCAGTAGCTTGACTACAGTGATCTAATGAGCAACTAGAGTGCTAACATTCAGAATGTATGGCAAATGTGTGACACATCTGAATGCCTTCTTGATGGAACCAAAGTAAACAAGCATTGAAAATGCAATAGGTCTCGCCCTCGTTTAAGTTAAAGCAATTCTGTTTGTAATTAGGTGGCTTTTCAGCTTTGCTTTTATTAGTGTTTTTCAAACTTTCATGTACATAACATGCATATGCATTTATGTTTAGCGGGGCCAGTATTATTGTTGTTGTTTTTTAAGAGAATATTGTTATGCTTATACTTTAGTATTACTATGAGCTGCCAGAACAGGCAATTAGGCATTTGTCACAAACATTTATGATGTATTGAGTATTTATTCACTATAGGATTAATTACAAAACAGCAGCGTTTTGACTTGGCTGAAACGGTGACATATGCATGTTGTGGTTTATATGCCCTGCAATCATAAGTGGGGTTCTATGGTACTAATTTGAGTCAGTGAGTTTTACAGTGGATTAAGTTTGGCATTTAGTTTAAGTAGGAGGTTGCAATCTAATATTTCGATTGATTGGTTGGCCAAACAGATAATGGGTAGATGTAGCTCACATGAGCATTATCAAATAATTTGAAAATCTGACACTGAAGTTGTTTTACTATACCCTTATGCAATTAATCGGGCAGCCAGACATTGCAGTCCAAACAGTTTTTAACTATTATGTTTTATAACTGAGATTTGAGTGGCAGCTAGAGGAACTCTTAGTATGGCTTTGCCCGTGTTTTGCACTTGCATAATTTGCACATTCATGAATGAACTTTTGTATCAGTACGGGGACAGGTAATTAAGTAACACTCTGTATGCAATTTGTATTATACACTCATGCCCGTTACATCGTGTATACTTACTAACTTATTTTGGCGAATACTATATTTTGCACAACTTTGCACCAATTTAAACTTTGCACTACTGTTTTTAGCTGTCATTAAGTATATCAGTCTGCTTCATATTAAAATTCATTTTTTCAAATGTATTTTTAGCCAGTTCCGAATAAGACCTTTGCCTTGCAAATACAACATTTGATGTTAAAATGTGAAATATGTTTTCTATGTCTATTGGCCCACTGGTCACCTGGTTTGCACTACTGCACTTTAAAATTCATTGGCTGCCTGTATCAGCGTCATGTGATCAAGGCCTTTCTGAGGCCGAAACGCGTCATGGCGGTGCACGACACACTTTTGGATTAAATTTATATGCACTGATTCGACTGGGTCCGCTTCGTCCTTTCTGCAAGCTTGAATGGTGTGACGAAGTTCCTGCATGTATGCATATATGTATATGTATGCATGCATTTATATTTGTATAGCTATGCAGATTATACATATGTTTATATATGTATTACCTACTGGCGGTCGCCAGTAGGTAGTTATAGTTAGGACCCTGTTTCCATAGGAAAACCGCAACATTCTATTTTGAATAACTTTGGCGCCGGTCGACGAATCCTCGCGAAATTTTCAAAACTAATGGGGCGCTACGCTACGCTCCGCTCCTACCCTGAAAGTCTCCGGGGGATTCGTCAAGCGGGGGCTTAGAAAAAAGGGGGGTCCCAAAACGCGTTTTTCCCATGCATTTTTCCATAGGACCTTTAGACACAGCTACAGCCCGAACGGCTGAACAGAGTTACTTGAAATTTGGCAGAGAGGTAGTCTACAGGTCAGGGAAGTGCCTTTTGTAGGTCTGGTGTAAATCTGTTCAGTAGTTCCTGAGAAAATAGCATTTAAATCAATATATATATCTGAGCCAGCTTACGGTGCGCTTACGGTAAGCTTACCGTACGCGTACGGTGACGTGCGCGAGCGCGATTCTGATTGGCTGTTAGATCTTAGTAAACATTCGAATCGTTCGAAACCAGGAAGCGGCGTCCGCCATTTTCTCTCTCGCACTCTCAATGGGGGAAGAAAAACAAAGGCAAAAAACATGTAATCGGACTGTTTAGACAGCTCCTAACCACCTAGCCTTGATTAATGGGTCCCCAAAGTTCCCCCAAGGTCAAAAATTCATTTTTATTTTTTTACGAAAAATCGCCGATTACGCTTACCGTACGCGTACGGTTAAAAAAAAAAAAAAATTATCCACACTCTCCACACCCCGTGTGCAAATGCTGCCCGATGGGCACCATTTGTGCATGGCATATTATTTCAAAAAAAATTTAAAAGCTTACCTTTCACAACGAAGCGCATAATATGTCCTCCATGTGCGCACGGTGCGCGAAGCGCATCGTGCGTACATGGGCCATCCACGGCACTAACTGCGTGAAGTGGGCGCGCGGTGCGCGAAGCGCACCGCGTGCTCACTGTGCGTGCACGGTGCGCGAAGCGCACCATGCGCGCACGGAACAAACTGCGTTAAGTGGGCGCGCACGCCACGAATGGCGTAAAGTAACTTAGCATTTAAAAAAACGTACAAATTCAGTGAAAAAACCATAGGTTTCACACACGTTATAGTTAGCTGGACATTTTACTGATAAAAAACCAATGAAATTCCCCTGTTATAGTTAGTGCAGGCAACTATAACTCACGCGACCGCAATCCTCTGCTGATGACATGTGTCTTTATGAAAAAAAAATATTTGTAATATATGTATAGCTAAAATTTAATGGAAGAAGACATGGGCAAATAATTGTCTAAATACAGTATTAGCATCAGCAGAGGATTGCGGTCGCGTGAGTTATAGTTGCCTGCACTATCTATAACGGGGGAATTTCATTGTTTTTTTATCAGTAAAATGTCCAGCTAACTATAACATGTGTGAAACCTATGGTTTTTTCACTGAATGTATATATATACACATACATATATATAAATGCATATATATGCATATATATATATGCATATGTGTGCGTGTAGGTAGAGAGGTAGAGAGTGATTAGTAGAGAGAGTAGCAGAGAGTGAGTTGTAGAGAGTAGTAGAGTGAGTAGTAGAGAGAGAGTTGTAGAGTTCTAGAGAGTGAGTAGTAGAGTGAGTAGTAGAGTTAGTAGAGTGAGTAGTAGAGAGTGGGTAGTAGAGAGTGGGTAGTAGAGAGTGCGCAGTGAGTGATTAGTAGAGAGTGAGTAGTAGAGAGAGTAGCAGAGAGTGAGTTGTAGAGAGTAGTAGAGTGAGTAGTAGAGAGAGAGTTGAGTTCTAGAGAGTGAGTAGTAGCGTGAGTAGTAGAGTTAGTAGAGTGAGTAGTAGAGAGTGAGTAGTAGAGAGTGAGTAGTAGAGAGTGGGTAGTAGAGAGTGCGTAGTGAGTGAGTAGTAGAGAGAGAGAGTAGTAGAGAGTGAGTATTAGAGGGTAGTAGAGAGTGAGAAGTGGAGCGGGAGTAGTAGAGAGTGAGTAGTAGAGAGTAGTAGAGTGAGTAGTAGGGAGTAGTAGAGTGAGTAGTAGAGAGGGAGTAGTAGAGTGAGTAGTAGAGAGCGAGAAGTAGAGTGAGTAGTAGAGAGCGAGTAGTAGAGTGAGTAGTAGAGTGAGTAGAGTGAGTAGTAGAGAGTGAGTAGTAGAGAGTGGGTAGTAGAGAGTGCGTAGTGAGTGAGTAGTAGAGAGAGAGAGTAGTAGAGAGTGAGTAGTAGAGAGCAGTAGAGTGAGTATTAGAGGGTAGTAGAGAGTGAGAAGTGGAGCGGGAGTAGTAGAGAGTGAGTAGTAGAGAGTAGTAGAGAGTGAGTAGTAGGGAGTAGTAGAGTGAGTAGTAGAGAGGGAGTAGTAGAGTGAGTAGTAGAGAGCGAGGAATAGAGTGTGAGTAGTGGAGAGTGAGTAGTGGAGAGTGAGTAGTAGAGAGTGAGTAGTAGAGAGCGAGTAGTAGAGAGTTGGGAGTGAGTAGTAGAGAGAGTAGTAGAGGGTAGTAGAGTGAGTAGTGATGAGTGAGTAGTTGAGAACACGTAGTAGAGAGTGAGTAGTAGAGAGCAGTAGAAAACGAGTAGTAGAGAGTGAATAGTAGAGTGACTAGTAGAGAGGAGTAGACAGTGGGTAGTAGAGAGTAGTAGTGAGTGAGTAGTAGAGAGTGAGTAGTTTAATTTGAAAGGAGCACAATGAGGGGGTTCATTTTGCCATAGAACTTATGATTAGTACTGTAAAAAGAAAAATTAGGGCACATTTTGAGTGACTTCTCAAATCCTCTTCTATTTCAATAAAAACATTCTGACATGCAGACTGAAACATGCACTTTCAATACCAGCAGCAGACTTCCCTGGTGAGCAGTAGCTTTACTACAGTGATCTAATGAGCAACTAGAGTGCTAACATTCCGAATTTATGGCAAATGTGTGACACATCTGAATGCCTTCTTGATGGAACCAAAATAAACAAGCATTGAAAGTGCAATAGGGCTCGCCCTCGTTTAAGTTAAAGCAATTCTGTTTGTAATTAGGTGGCTTTTTAGCTTTGCTTTTATTAGTGTTTTTCAAACTTTCATGTACATAACATGCATATGTATGCATATATGTATATGTATGCATGCATTTATATTTGTATTTATATAGATATGCAGATTCTACATATATTGTGTGTGCGGCCACTGCACACTGAGCCCCCACCCCACAAACAGTTCGGCGGCAGTAGTGGTATTCGTTTGGACTCACCTCATGGAATGGGGATACCGCCGAACCACCGCATCCCGCAGCTGCAACCTGCTGTTTGTTTAGACCTTGACTGCACGAGGGAGCATCACACACTGAGGCGATGCTCCGAGGATCGGGCTGTGTCCTGCGGGGAGGTGAACGTTCCAGGTCAGCTGCTTGTTTCCACGAAGATCCAGGGGTAAGGTGAGAGGAGGCAGTCACCGCCCACTTGGGGAGTACTTACAATGTAAGACTGCCTTATAGAAACTCGGAGTGCCGAGTTTTCAAGACGCTCCCTAGTGCCTGCCAGAAGGTTTCACCCAATCGTAGCGAGGCCAGCACGGAACGAACTGCGTTAAGTGGGCGCGCACGCCACGAATGGCGTAAAGTAACTTAGCATTTAAAAAACCGTACAAATTCACTGAAAAAACCATAGGTTTCACACACGTTATAGTTAGGAATTAGCATTTAAAAAACCTTGCAAATTCAGTGAAAAAACCATAGGTTTCACACATGTTATAGTTAGCTGGACATTTTACTGATAAAAAACCAATGAAATTCCCCCGTTATAGTTAGTGCAGGCAACTATAACTCACGCGACCGCAATCCTCTGCTGATGACATATGTGTCTTTATGAAAAAAAAATATTTGTAATATATGTATAGCTAAAATTTAATGGAAGAAGACATGGGCAAATAATTGTCTAAATACAGTATTAGCATCAGCAGAGGATTGCGGTCGCGTGAGTTATAGTTGCCTGCACTATCTATAACGGGGGAATTTCATTGTTTTTTTATCAGTAAAATGTCCAGCTAACTATAACATGTGTGAAACCTATGGTTTTTTCACTGAATGTATATATATACACATACATATATATAAATGCATATATATGCATATATATATATGCATATGTGTGCGTGTAGGTAGAGAGGTAGAGAGTGATTAGTAGAGAGTGAGTAGTAGAGAGAGTAGCAGAGAGTGAGTTGTAGAGAGTAGTAGAGTGAGTAGTAGAGAGAGAGTTGTAGAGTTCTAGAGAGTGAGTAGTAGAGTGAGTAGTAGAGTTAGTAGAGTGAGTAGTAGAGAGTGGGTAGTAGAGAGTGGGTAGTAGAGAGTGCGCAGTGAGTGATTAGTAGAGAGTGAGTAGTAGAGAGAGTAGCAGAGAGTGAGTTGTAGAGAGTAGTAGAGTGAGTAGTAGAGAGAGAGTTGAGTTCTAGAGAGTGAGTAGTAGCGTGAGTAGTAGAGTTAGTAGAGTGAGTAGTAGAGAGTGAGTAGTAGAGAGTGGGTAGTAGAGAGTGCGTAGTGAGTGAGTAGTAGAGAGAGAGAGTAGTAGAGAGTGAGTAGTAGAGAGCAGTAGAGTGAGTATTAGAGAGTAGTAGAGAGTGAGAAGTGGAGCGAGAGTAGTAGGGAGTAGTAGAGAGTGAGTAGTAGAGAGTAGTAGAGAGTGAGTAGTAGGGAGTAGTAGAGTGAGTAGTAGAGAGGGAGTAGTAGAGTGAGTAGTAGAGAGCGAGAAGTAGAGTGAGTAGTAGAGAGCGAGTAGTAGAGTGAGTAGTAGAGTGAGTAGTAGAGAGTGAGGAATAGAGTGTGAGTAGTGGAGAGTGAGTAGTGGAGAGTGAGTAGTAGAGAGCGAGTAGTAGAGAGTTGGGAGTGAGTAGTAGAGAGAGTAGTAGAGGGTAGTAGAGTGAGTAGTGATGAGTGAGTAGTTGAGAACACGTAGTAGAGAGTGAGTAGTAGAGAGCAGTAGAAAACGAGTAGTAGAGAGTGAATAGTAGAGTGACTAGTAGAGAGGAGTAGACAGTGGGTAGTAGAGAGTAGTAGTGAGTGAGTAGTAGAGAGTGAGTAGTTTAATTTGAAAGGAGCACAATGAGGGGGTTCATTTTGCCATAGAACTTATGATTAGTACTGTAAAAAGAAAAATTAGGGCACATTTTGAGTGACTTCTCAAATCCTCTTCTATTTCAATAAAAACATTCTGACATGCAGACTGAAACATGCACTTTCAATACCAGCAGCAGACTTCCCTGGTGAGCAGTAGCTTTACTACAGTGATCTAATGAGCAACTAGAGTGCTAACATTCCGAATTTATGGCAAATGTGTGACACATCTGAATGCCTTCTTGATGGAACCAAAATAAACAAGCATTGAAAGTGCAATAGGGCTCGCCCTCGTTTAAGTTAAAGCAATTCTGTTTGTAATTAGGTGGCTTTTTAGCTTTGCTTTTATTAGTGTTTTTCAAACTTTCATGTACATAACATGCATATGTATGCATATATGTATATGTATATGTATGCATGTATTTATATTTGTATTTATATAGATATGCAGATTCTACATATATTGTGTGTGCGGCCACTGCACACTGAGCCCCCACCCCACAAACAGTTCGGCGGCAGTAGTGGTATTCGTTTGGACTCACCTCATGGACTGGGGATACCGCCGAACCACCGCATCCCGCAGCTGCAACCTGCTGTTTGTTTAGACCTTGACTGCACGAGGGAGCATCACACACTGAGGCGATGCTCCGAGGATCGGGCTGTGTCCTGCGGGGAGGTGAACGTTCCAGGTCAGCTGCTTGTTTCCACGAAGATCCAGGGGTAAGGTGAGAGGAGGCAGTCACCGCCCACTTGGGGAGTACTTACAATGTAAGACTGCCTTATAGAAACTCGGAGTGCCGAGTTTTCAAGACGCTCCCTAGTGCCTGCCAGAAGGTTTCACCCAATCGTAGCGAGGCCAGCTGGGCTTTAAGGTGGACATTTGCAAGCATTTCTAATCCTTTGGCATTTGAAAAAGTCAGTAGAAACGCGTCATGCCTGGAATGCTGAATAAAGCGCGTTTTGACCTGTTGGACTTGTGTGGCTCGTTCTTTTCTTTTGAAGGGAACTTGGTTTGGATGTTTATATATGTATGTATATACACATACACATACATATATATATGTGCATATGTGATCTGAAAGAAACACGTTAGTTAGATTCCTCACCTTAGAATATCCCCAGGCGTCAGACTGGATCCGGAAGATTTTTCGTCAGCAATACCCCTTGTGCGTCGCTAGGCGTCGTCTGCGGCTCCGCGTCCGTCGTCGGCGTCGTCGTGCGCCGGAATGACGTCGTCGGAGTACTTAGACGCCGCCCTCGCGCGCTGACGTCAGTTCTTCTTTTTTCCGCGCCAGTAAGCGCAGATCCGGGAGAGCTACCCCTTTAGTCAATATCTGACTAACTTTTTTGACTCTTTTTGGTCAATTCTCGACTCTGGTGCCGGTAGGATGCCTGGTTTCAAGGCCTGCGACGACTGTCACCGACTGATGTCGGTGACCGATCATCACCGCCGGTGCCTGTACTGCTTGGGCCTCGACCACGACACGGCGTCGTGCTCCGACTGTAAGGCCCTGACCTCGAAAGCTAGGCGGGAGCGGTCCCGCAAGCTCTCGAGCTTTGCCACTCGGCTCCGCGTCGCTCTCGATCCCGGTCCAGGAGGAGGTCCAAGGATCGGTCGCGGAGCCGCACTCGACATCGTCACTCGTCTGGCTCGAAGTCTTCGGGTAAGTCGAGGCACTCCAAGAAGCGACACCGCTCTTCGGACTCCCCGCACCGGTCGCGCGACTCGGCCGAGGGTCCGGGTGGTTCCACCCCCGCGGCTCCGCAGGAGCCGCGCAAGTCCCCATACCTGACGGTCCCTGGGACTGACGCGACGCCGGCGGAGGTCAGTGCCTTCCTCTCGGCCATGAGGAACCTGGCCCCGCAGTCGACGCCCGCTGGCGCGCCTTCGGGCCCCGCGGACTCGACTGGGCGACCTCGCATGCCGGCGGCTCCGGCCCCGGCGCCGTTGGAGGCTCCGGCCCCGACGCCACAGGTCCCCGAGGGCCCCGAGCCGGGGCCCCCGTCGACGCCGGTCGACCGCGTTACGCCTCCTCCGCCGGCGCCGACACCACCCCCGACGCCGGCTCCGGTCGACGTTGATCCTCGGTTCAGCCCCTGTCTGGCCCAGACGCCGATGCGGCGCCGCCCGACGCCGCATCCGACGCCGCTAGAGACACGTATTGTCTATCGACCGACTCCGATCATTCCTCCTGTTTACCAGGAATCGGATGACGGGGGCGACTGGGAGGGGTCTGATGACCCTATGGCCCTTCAGAACCAACTTGCACAGGACTGGGCAGATGAACTGGGGGAGGCCAGTGGGTTGGATACCTCACCAGACACTGGATTCATCTCTCCTCCGACTGTGGCTTCGGAGGAGGGTGCAGCCTTTTCCGTGGTGCTGCGCAAGGCGGCCGAAGCCCTTGGGCTCGAGCTGCCTGCCGTGGCTGTGAGGACTAACCTCCTCACTGAGGTGCTTCAGTCTGCCGCATGCTCCACTGAGCCTCTGCTGCCATTCAATGAGGCCCTCACTGACGTTCTGCAGGGCACCTGGTCCAAGCCCTCCACAGTCCCTCCTGTGGATAGGAACGTTGCCAGGCGCCACCGCGCTGCTCCGGGCGACCCCAGTTTTCTGTCCCAACACCCCACCCCTGAGAGTCTGGTTATCGGCCTCTACCTCCCAATCCTCCTTCCCGTCCGCTCCTCCGGACCGGGATTCCAAGAGACTGTAACAGTTTGGTAAGAAGCTGTTCTCTTCGCTCAGTTTGGGCCTGCGGTCTTTGAACACCGCCTGTCTCTTGGACCGTTATTCTCACTCTCTGTGGGATGCGGTGGAGGACGTGCTGCCACTGTGCCCGGAGGAGGCCCGGGTGCGGCTTTCCTCGGCCCTGGCCGATGGGAGAGATGCAGCGCGCCATGCAATCCGATGTGGGCTTGACACTACGGACTCGCTGGGTAGGGCGATTTCTACCACGGTGGCGCTTCGGCGTCACGCCTGGCTGCGGTCCACGTCCTTTTCAGGGGATGTCCAGAGCACCCTCATGGACATGCCTTTTGATGGCGCTCGCCTTTTTGGCGACAAAGCGGACAGTGCGCTGGCTCGCTTCAAGGACTCCCGGGCTACGGCCACGTCCTTGGGCCTCTCGGCCCCGCTGCCCCAAACTTCCGCTTTTCGCTCCTTTCGTGGCCAAGTAAGGGGCTCCTCCTCACGTCCGCCTAGCCACCGGCCGCAGAACCAACCAGCACGCGGTCGCGGACGTGGTTTCCGCCGAGGCGGTACTGGAGGACGACGCGGTCAGTCCACATCCACCCCGGCAGCATCCGCCTCAAAGCCTTCCTAGTCCGAGCTTTCAGGCCCATTCAACGCCAGTGGGCGGCAGAGTTCGCCATCACCTGCTCCACTGGCGGTCCATCACATCGTACAGGTGGGTGCTGCAAATCTTCCGAAGGGGCTACTCCCTCCCCTTCCAGACGACCCCTCCAGCCATGCCACCGCAGCACCACCGTATCTCGGGGGATCATTTGAATCTTCTCCACGAGGAGGTTTCGGCCCTCTTGGCCAAGGGGGCCGTCGAGCGCGTTCCGAGCCCAGAAGTAGGTCGTGGTTGTTATTCCCACTACTTTCTGGTTCCCAAGAAGGGCAAAGGGGGCCTACGCCCTATCTTGGACCTCCAGAACATCAATGCCTTCCTCCGGAGGGAAAGGTTCAAAATGTTAACTTTGGCTCAGGTCCTAGCTGCTCTCGACCCTGGAGACTGGATGGTAGCGTTGGACTTGCAGGACGCATATTTCCACATCCCCGTCCTGCCGGCCCACCGGCGTTACCTGCGGTTCACGGTGGGTCAGGCGCACTTTCAGTTCACCGTGTTCCCCTTCGGCCTTACCAGTGCCCCTCGGGTGTTCACGAAAGTGATGGCAGTGGTCGCAGCTCATCTGCGCAGATCAGGGGTTCCAGTCTTCCCCTATCTCGACGACTGGTTGTTGAAGGCGGGCTCGCCCCAGGCAGTCGTCTCCCACCTCCAGACTACGGCGGATCTCCTGCATTTGCTGGGGTTTTCCATCAACGTGCCGAAGTCACACCTGAGCCCCTCTCAGAAGCTCCTTTTCATCGGAGCGGTTCTCGATTCGGCGCAGTTCCGGGTTCATCCACCGGAACAGCGGGTCCGGGATATACAGGCCCTGATTCCCATCTTTCGGCCTCTATCCTGGGTTTCGGTCAGGCTAGTGTTGCGGCTTCTATGGCTGATGGCCTCCTGCATCCTACTAGTGCATCACGCCAGGCGGCGCATGCGGGCTCTGCAGTGGGACCTGAAGTTTCAGTGGGCCCAGCATCACGGCAACCTGTCCGACCATGTCTTGATCTCGGAGGGCACTGCACAGCAGTTGCAGTGGTGGCTCACGGACCGCGATTGGGTCACGGGCAAGAGCCTCTCCCTACCCCTACCGGAGCATGTCGTTGTGACGGAGGCGCCCCTCCTGGGATGGGGTGGCCATATGGGAGAGGCGGAGATCAGAGGCCTCTGGTCTCCGGCGGAGTCTCGCCTCCACATCAACTTGTTGGAGCTGAGAGCGATCCGACTTGCACTGAAAGCCTTCCTTCCCTCTGTCCGGGCAAGTGTCGTGCAGGTGTTCACGGACAACACCACCGCCATGTGGTATTGCAACAAACAGGGCGGGGTGGAGTCGTGGACCCTTTGTCAGGAGGCTCTGCGCCTCTGGACATGGCTGGAACACCAGGGCGTCACCCTGGTGGTTCAACATCTGGCGGGCTCTCTGAACGCCAGAGCAGACGAACTCAGCCGCCGGTGCATGATGGATCACGAATGGCGTCTGAACTCCGAGGTGGCGCAAGGTCTCTTTCAGCATTGGGGAGAGCCTTGGTTAGATCTATTCGCCTCCGGCGAGAACGCGCAATGTCAGCAGTTCTGCGCGTTGGAATTTCCAAGGCGGCACTCGCTCGGCGACGCTTTTCGTCGCGAGTGGAGTTGCGGTCTGTTGTACGCCTTTCCGCCGATACCGCTTCTGCCCAGAGTGCTGAAGAAGATCAAGCGCGACTGGGCCCAAGTCATCTTGGTGGCTCCGTATTGGGCACGAAGGTACTGGTATCCCGAGCTACTCAGTATGTTGACCGATCCTCAGATACGTCTGCCCCTTCGGGAGGATCTTCTGTCGCAGCAGCAGGGGACAGTCCTCCACCCGAACCTGTCCAGCCTCCACCTCCATGCGTGGAGATTGAGCGGCGGCAGTTGATGCCATTTGACTTGCCTCCTGAAGTCTGTGATATCATTCTGGCAGCCAGGCGTCCCTCCACAAAGACGGTATACGCCTGCCGGTGGAACAAATTTGTGGCATGGTGCACAGCAAAGGCTGTGGATCCCCTTTCCGCCCCTCTTTCTTTCTGAGGTTCTCCTCTTTCTTCTTTCTTTGGCCCGGCAGGGCTCTGCCCTGGGCACCTTGAAAGGTTATCTTGCTGCTCTCTCTGCCTTCTTACGGCTTCCAGATCAGCCCTCTCTTTTCATGCCCCTGTAGTGTCACGCTTTCTTAAAGGCATTACTCACACGTTCCCTCCTGTCCCTTTCGTAACGCCTCAGTGGGACTTGAATCTTGTCCTGACATTCCTGATGTGCGCTCCCTTTGAGCCTCTTCACAATTGTCCTCTTCGTCTTCTAACTCTTAAGACTGCTTTCCTGGTAGCCATCACCTCGGCTAGACGGGTGAGTGAGCTCCAGGCTCTATCGTCCAAGCCTCCTTTTCTATCTGTTCATCCGGACAAGGTTGTCCTTCGGCCTCGTCCTTCCTTTCTACCGAAAGTGGTGACCCCCTTTCATCTTCGGCAATCTGTCACCTTGCCCACCTTCTTTCCGCCTCCGCATCCTTCCAAAGAGGAAGAGCGGCTCCACCGTCTGGACCCAAAACGTGCGCTCTCCTTTTATTTGGACCGCACTAAACAGTTCCGGGTAAACGACCAGCTTTTCGTTGGCTACCTGGGTGCAAAGAAGGGAAAAGCTGTACACAAACGGACCATCTTCCGGTGGGTCGTTTTGGGTATAAAAATCTGTTATTCTTTGGCAAAAAAGGAACCGCCTGTTGGGCTGCGCGCCCATTCTACTCGGGCCACAGCGGCTACTACTGCTTTGGGACGGGGGGTCCCTTTGCAGGACATCTGTCAGGCGGCAACGTGGGCTTCGCTGCACACGTTTGCCAGGCATTATTGCCTGGACAGCCAAGTCCGGAGGGATGGCTTCTTTGGCCGTTCTGTCCTCCAGGACTTTCTGGTGTGATCTTGGTTCGCAGACCCACCACCGGGGTTGGTATTGCTTGGGTATCTATTCTAAGGTGAGGAATCTAACTAACGTGTTTCTTTCAGATGAACAAGTTACTTACCTTTGGTAACGATGTATCTGTAAGAAACATTAGTTAGTTAGATTCCTCACCGACCCACCCATCCTCCCCGTTCTGCGAACTGACATCTAGGGTTAAGGCTATCCCTTTCAGGGCCCTAGAATTTTTTGGCACCAGTGTCGGTATCTTGCATGGCTCTGTGTTCCTGGTGCGGAAGGCTATGTACTAGAACTGACGTCAGCACGCGAGGGCGGCGTCTAAGTACTCCGACGTCCTTCCAGCGCACGACGCAGACGACGGACGCGGAGCCGCAGACGACGCCTAGCGACACGCAAGGGGCATTACTGACGAAAAATCTTCGGATCCAGTCTGACGCCTGTGGATATTCTAAGGTGAGGAATCTAACTAACCAATGTTTCTTACAGATACATCGTTACCGAAGGTAAGTAACTTGTTCTGCGTGTAGAGAGAGAGAGCGGTAGAGAGTAGTGGAGAGAGAGAGAGAGAGAGAGAGGTAGGGAGAGAGATGGAGAGAGGTAGAGAGTAGAGGATGAGTAATAGAAAGCAGATGCAACCATCGCACCCCAACTACGGAAGGTCATCAACATCTCCTTCGAGACAGCGACATTCCCAGACAGCTGGAAGCACGCCGAAATAAACGCCCTTCTCAAGAAGCCCAAGGCGGACCCCAAGGACCTCAAGAACTTCAGGCCCGCCCATCTCCCTGTTCCCTTTCCTGGCGAAGGTCATCGAGAAAATCGCCAACATGCAACTGACCCGTCGCCTCGAGGACAACAACATCTTAGACCTATCCCAGTCCGGATTCAGACGAAACCACAGCACCGAGACAGCCCTCATTGCCGCCACAGACGACATCAGGTGCCAATTAGACAACGGCGAAACATCAGCCCTCATACTCCTGGACCGGTCAGCCGCCTTCGACACGGTCTGCCACTGCACACTAAGGACACGCCTCCAAGAAACCGGAATCCAGGAGAAGGCCCTGGGCTGGACCACGTCCTTCCTCTCCGGCAGAACCCAAAGAGTCTGCCTCCCACCCTTCCGATTCGAAGCCACCGACATCATCTGCAGTGTACCCCAGGGCTCATCCCTCAGCCCGACCTTGTTCAACGTCTACATGGCCCCCCTCGCACAAGTGGCCCGCCGGCACGACCTGAACATCTTCTCCTACGCCGACGACACCCAGCTCATCCTCTCCCTCACCAAGGACCTGCACGCCACTAAAACCAACCTCCACGAGGGTATGAAGGCCGTCGCCGAGTGGATGAGGAGCAGCCGTCTGAAACTGAACTCAACAAGACGGAGGTCTTCATCCTCGGCCCCACCCCCTCTGCTTGGGACGACTCCTGGTGGCCGACCACACTAGGAACAGCACCAACACCCACGGACCACGCACGTAACCTAGGATTCATCCTCGACTCCTCCCTCTCCATGTCGAAGCAGGTCAACGCCATCTCCTCCTCCTGCTACAACACCCTCCGTATGCTCCGCAGGATCTACAAGTGGACCCCGTCCGAAACCAGAAGAATGGTGACCCAAGCCCTCGTCAGCAGCAGGCTGGACTACGGCAACGCACTCTATGCAGGAATCCCGGCCAAACACCTACGACGACTGCAACGCATCCAAAACGCCTCCGCCTGCCTGATCCTTAACATCCCTCGTCGCAGCCACATCACCCCCCACCTAAGAGGCCTGCACTGGCTCCCTGTCAACAAGAGGATCACCTTCAAACTCCTCACCCACGCACACAAAGCACTCCACAACGCCGGACCAGCCTACCTGAACAGCAGAATCAGCTTCTACACCCCCATCCGCCAGCTCCGCCAGCCTCGCCCGCGCCGCCATCCCGAGCATCCAACGAACGACCTCCGGTGGCAGATCCTTCTCCTTCCTCGCCGCCAAGACCTGGAACACCCTCCCTACCCATCTGTGGCAGACCCAAGACCTGCTCACCTTCAGAAAACTCAAGACCTGGCTTTTCGAGCAGTAGCAGCACCCCCTCCCCTCAGCGCCTTAAGACCCTCACGGGTAAGTAGTGCGCTTTACAAGTTACTGATTGATTTATTGATTGATTGATTGAGAGTGAGTAGTAGAGAGAGTAGCAGAGAGTGAGTAGTAGAGAGTGAGTAGTAGAGAGTGAGTAGTAGTGGGTAGTAGAGAGTGAGTAGTAGAGAGTGAGTAGTAGTGGGTAGTAGAGAGTGAGTAGTAGTGGGTAGTAGAGAGTGAGTAGTAGTGGGTAGTAGAGTGAGTAGTAGAGTAGTACAGTGAGTAGTAGAGCGTGAGTAGTAGAGTGAGTAGTAGAGTGAGTAGTAGAGAGAGAGTAGTAGAGAGTAGTAGAGAGTGAGTAGTAGAGAGTGAGTAGTAGAGAGTGAGTAGTAGAGAGAGTAGTGGAGAGTGAGTAGTAGAGAGAGTAGTGGAGAGTGAGTAGTAGAGAGAGTAGTAGAGAGTGAGTATTAGAGAGTAGTAGGGAGTGAGTAGTAGAGAGAAAGTAGTAGGGACTAGTAGAGAGTGAGTAGTGGAGAGTAGTAGAGAGTGAGTAGTAGAGAGTAGTAGAGAGTAGTAGAGAGCAAGTAGAGAGTGTGCAGGAGAGAGTGTGTAGTAGAGAGTGAGTAGTAGAGAGTGAGTAGTAGAGAGCGAGTAGTAGAGAGCGAGTAGTAGAGAGCGAGTAGTAGAGAGCGAGTAGTAGAGAGCGAGTAGTAGAGTGTGATTAGTGGAGAGCAAGTAGAAGAGAGCAAGTAGAAGAGAGCGAGTAGTAGAGAGTGAGTAGTAGAGAGTGACTAGTAGAGAGAGTAGTAGAGGGTAGTAGAGAGTGAGTTGTAGAGAGTAGTAGAGTAGTAGAGAGTGAGTAATAGAGTAGTAGGGTGAGTAGTAGAGAGTAGTAGAGATTGAGTAGTAGTCGTAGAGAGTGAGTAGTAGAGTAGTGGAGAGTGAGTAGCAGAGAGCAGTAGAAAACTAGTAGAGAGTGAGTAGTAGAGAGTGAGTAGTAGAGAGGGAGTAGTAGAGAGGGAGTAGTAGAGAGGGAGTAGTAGAGAGGGAGTAGTAGAGAGGGAGTAGTAGAGAGGGAGTAGTAGAGAGAGAGTAGTAGAGAGTGAGTGGTAGAGAGTAGTAGAGAGTGAGTAGTAGAGAGTAGTAGCGAGTGAGTAGTTTCATTTAAAAGGAGCACAATGAAGGGGTTCATTTTGCCATAGAACTTATGATTAGTGCTGAAAAAAGAAAAATTAGGGCACATTGTGAGTGACTTCTCAAATCCTCTTCTATTTCAATAAAAAATTCTGACATGCAGACTGAAACATGCACTTTCAATACCAGCAGCAGACTTCCCTGGTGAGCAGTAGCTTTACTACAGTAATCTAATGAGCAACTAGAGTGCTAACATTCCAAATTTATGGCAAATGTGTGACATATCTGAATGCCTTCATGATGGAATCAAAGTAAAAAACTGAAAGTATTTCCTACTGAGGAGACTGTAGTAAATGAGGAAATTGGGAAACTTCATAACAAATAAGACTCACAAGATGGCCACCAGAGGCAAAAGGGCCCAAATGTAGCACAAATATCACCCAGATGTAGCCCAAGTATAGCCCAATGACAGAATGTCCCAGAGTGTTCTTAAGAACAACTAGAGCGCTAACAGGCTTACTTGTGACAAAAGTATGACACACCTGAAGCCATCTTGATTGGAATAAAGTGGTAACACTTAAAACATTTAATTTGCAAAGGAACACACTGAGGGGGTTCATTTTGCCATAGAAATTATGATTAGTGCTGCAGAAAGAAAAATTAGGGCACATTTTGACTTCTCAAATGCTCTTCTATTTCATTAAAAATTCTGACATTCATACTGAAACATTCACTTTGAATACCAGCAGCAGACTTCCCAGGTGAGCAGTAGCTTCACTACAGTGATCTAATAAGCTGTTAGAGTGCTAACATTCAGAATTGATGGCAAATGTGTGACGCATCTGAATGCCTTCTTGATGGAACCAAAGTAAACAAGCATTGAAAATGCAATAGGTCTCGCCCTCGTTTAAGTTAAAGCAATTCTGTTTGTAATTAGATGGCTTTTTATGTATATGTATGCATGCATTTATATTTGTATTTATATAGATATGCAGATTATATATATGTTTATGTATGTATATATAGATATATATATATAAATGGATATGCATATATATGCATGTATGTGCATATGTGTGCGTGTTGAGGTAGAGAGGTATAGGTAGAGAGTAGTAGAGAGAGAGGTAGAGAGGTGGAGAGTAGTAGAGAGTAGAAGAGAGTAGCAGAGAGTGAGTAGTAGAGAGTAGTAGAGTGAGTAGTAGAGAGTGAGTAGTAGAGAGTAGTAGAGAGAGAGTAGTAGTGAGTAGTAGAGAGTGAGTAATAGTGAGTAGTAGCGAGTGAGTAGTAGAGAGTAGTGGAGTAGTAGAGTGAGTAGTAGAGAGTAGGAGAGAGTGAGTAGTAGAGAGTAGAGTAGTAGAGAGCGAATAGTAGAGTGAGTAGTAGAGAGTAGTAGAGAGCGAATAGTAGGGAGCAAGTAGAGAGTGAGTAGTAGAGAATAGAGAGTGAGTAGTAGAGAATAGAGAGTGAGTAGTAGAGAGAATAGTAGAGAGTGAGAAGTAGAGAGAGTAGTAGAGCGTGAGTAGTAGAGTAGTTGAGAGCGAGTAGTAGAGAGTAGTAGAGAGTGAGTAGTAGGGTAGAAGAGTGAGTAGTAGAGAGTGAGTAGTGGAGAGTAGTAGAGAGTGAGTAGTAGAGAGTGAGTAGCAGAGAGTGAGTAGCAGAGAGTGAGTAGCAGAGAGTGAGTAGCAGAGAGTGAGTAGCAGAGAGTGAGTAGCAGAGAGTAGTAGAGTAGTAGAGAGTAAGTGGTAGAGAGTGAGTTGTAGAGAGTAGTAGAGAGTGAGTAGTGAGTAGTAGAGTGTGAGTAGTAGAGTGTGAGTAGTAGACTGTGAGTAGTAGAGAGTGAGTAGTAGAGTAGTAGAGAGTAGTCAGTCTGTGTCAGTCAGTGTCAGCCAGTCAGTCAGTGTCAGCCAGTCAGTCAGTGTCAGTCAGTCAGTCAGTGTCAGTCAGTCAGTCAGTGTCAGTCAGTCAGTGTCAGTCAGTCAGTGTCAGTCAGTCAGTGTCAGTCAGTCAGTGTCAGCTAGAGCAGCTCTGCTGACCTGGTTCTCTGGCTCTAACGCAGCTCTGCTGACCTGGTTCTCTTCCTCTAAAGCAGCTCTGCTAACCTGGTTTCTCTGGCTCTACAGCAGGTCTGCTGACCTGGTTCTCTGGCTCTAGAGCTACTCTGCCGACCTAGTTCTTAGGCTACAGAGCAGCTCTGCTGATCTGGTTCTCTGGCTCTACAACAGCTCTGCTGACCTGGTTCTCTGGCACTAAAGCAGCTCTGCTGACCCCTTTCTATGGCTCTAAACCAGCTCTGGTGACCTGGTTCTATGGCTCTAAAGCAGCTCTGCTGACTTGGTTCTCTGGCTCTAGAGCAGCTCTGCTGACCTGGTTCTCTCCCTCTAAAGCAGCTCTGCTGACCTGGGTCTCTCCCTCTAAAGCAGCTCTACTGACCTGGTTTCTCTGGCTCTATGGCAGTTCTGCTGACCTGGTTCTCTGGCTCTAGAGCAGCTCTGCTGACTTGGTTCTCTGGCTCTAGAGCAGCTCTGCTGACCTGGTTCTCTGGCTCTAAAGCAGCTCTGCTGACCTGGATCTCTCCCTCTAAAGCAGCTCTGCTGACCTGCTTTCTCTGGCTCTACAGCAGCTCTGCTGACCTGGTTCTCTGGCTCTAGAGCAGCTCTCCTGACCTAGTTCTCAGGCTCTACAACAGCTCTGCTGACCTGGTTCTCTGGCTCTAAAGTAGCTCTGATGACCTGGTTCTCTGGCTCTAAAGCAGCTCTGATGACCCGGTTTTATGGCTCTAAAGCAGTTCTGCTGACCTGGTTCTCTGGCTCTAGAGCAGCTCTGCTGACCTGGTCTCTTGGCTCCAAAGCAGCTCTGCTGACCTAATTCTCTCCCTCTAAAGCAGCTTTACTGACCTGGTTTCTCTGGCTCTACAGCAGCTCTGGTGACCTGGTTCTATGGCTCTAAAGCAGCTCTGCTGACTTGGTTCTCTGGCTCTAGAGCAGCTCTGCTGACCTGGTTCTCTCCCTCTAAAGCAGCTCTGCTGACCTGGGTCTCTCCCTCTAAAGCAGCTCTACTGACCTGGTTTCTCTGGCTCTATGGCAGTTCTGCTGACCTGGTTCTCTGGCTCTAGAGCAGCTCTGCTGACCTGGTTCTATGGCTCTAAAGCAGCTCTGCTGAACTGGTTCTCTGGCTCTAGAGCAGCTCTGCTGACCTGGTTCTCTCCCTCTAAAGACGCTCTGCTGACCTGGTTTCTCTGGATCTAGAGCAGCTCTGCTGACCTGGTTCTCTGGCTCTAAAGCAGCTCTGCTGACCTGGTTCCCTCCATCTAAAGCAGCTCTGATGACCTGGTTCTCTGCCTCTAGAGCAGCTCTGCTGACCTGGTTCTCTGGCTCTAAAGCAGCTCTGCTGACCTGGTTCTATGGCTCTAAAGCAGCTCTGCTGACCTGGTTCTCTGGCTCTAAAGCAGCTCTGCTGACCTGGTTCTCTGGCTCTAAAGCAGCTCTACTGGCCTGGTTCTCTCCCTCTAAAGAGCTCTGCTGACCTGGTTCTCTGGCTCTAAAGCAGGTCTGCTGACCTGGTGCTCTGCCTCTAGAGCAGCTCTGCTGACCTGGTTCTATGGCTCTAAAGCAGCTCTGCTGACCTTGTTCTCTGGCTCTAGAGCAGCTCTGCTGACCTGGTTCTCTGGCTCTAAAGCAGTTCTGCTGACCTGGTTCTCTCCCTCTAAAGCAGCTCTGCTGACCTGGTTTCTCTGGCTCTACAGCAGCTCTGCTGACCTGGTTCTTGGCCTCTAGAACAGCTCTGCTTACCTGGGTCTCTGGCTCTAGAGCAGCTCTGCTGACCTGAGTCTCTGGTTCTAGAGCAGCTCTGATGACCTGCTTCTTAGGCGCTAGAGCAGCTCTGCTGACCTGGTTCTCTGGCTCTACAACGGCTCTGCTGACCTGGTTTCTCTGGCTCTACAGCAGCTCTGCTGACCTGGTTCTCTGCGCTCACAATGCACGCACCCGACTTCGCAAAAATATATTTAAAAATAATATAAGTTTATTATAAGTACAAATATATTATTTTTATGAATATCTTAGATAATCTCTTGCCCTAATATGTATATTAAAGACACATACATATCATTTTGGAACATAAATGTTTTTTTGTGGGAGTCGCGCACCCAGCGTGCCCCAGCATGTATATGACGTCACGCGGGACACGCCACCGCACAAGCATCTCGTACCGTAATGCGCTTGTGTCGCGAATGCGCGGGAGCAGGAGTCGCGGATTGGTCGCATACCAATCGCGCACATCATGTAACATTAAATGTATATGATGTAACTGAAACGCACGCAGCCGTCGCACACCGTACGTGGATTCTTCACAACTTTTCTAAAATGACGGCTAGAATCCGCTCACCCACCTTGATGTGTATGCTTTGAGTGCGCGACTCCGAAAAAAAATTGGTAACATTTTTTTTTTAAAGAAAATAATATAAATATATTAACCCTTTCGATGCGCATGACAGAGCGGTTCCGTCATGCGCATCGGTCGCGCTGTGCGGATGACGGAACCGCTCTGTCACGGCCCCGCCCGTGCAATGAACCTTCAGCATGGCGCGGTAATCCGCGCCGTGCTGAAGGGATTAAAATAAAAAATTAAAACAAAAAATTAATCAATATTTCAGTTTGAATGTTTTAAAAAATGTTTTTTTGAAATTTTCAGAAAAATATATAATGTTATTTAATTAATAAAATATTTATAAATAAACAGTTAAACTATAGAAAATCAGTACAAAAAAATAGGTATAACTACTATCACACTTAAAAATTAGCATTTAAAAAACCTTTGAAATTCACTGAAAAAAACATAGGTTTCAGAGACGTTATAGTTAGAAATTAGCATTTAAAAAAGCTTTGAAATTCACAGAAAAAAACATAGGTTTCAGGGGTGTTATAGTTAGCTGGCCATTTCACTCGTACAAAACCATAGAAATTCCTCCGTTATAGTTAGTTCTGCTAACTATAACTCGGGCGCCCGCAATGCACTGCTGATGATGTCACATATTGCATCATTCATGAATGACATGGTCAGTGACATCACTGATGACATCACTGAAGTCATTAGCCATGTGACAATCTGATACACCTCATCTTACACTAGTATAATCTTTCATCACTCACTGTAAAATACAGAGTACCATATTTGAAACCATTGACACACCAATACAAGTTACTACATACCCACTCACTGATTCCTAAGTCTACACACACAACTCCTCATTCAACAACAGAAACATTTATACATGCAGTCACTAATAGAACACTATCAAATGCACTTATACACATATATAGACATTGACACATCAGCTGTCATCTTAGTCGGTCATGCAGTCATCCTACTCACTCATGAAAAAAATTAATCACACTTACATTTACTCACACAATTATCCAACAACACCTCATGTATTCAAACACATAGTAACTCATAGTTAATATGTTAAGAAATCACCATTACAATTATACACTCATTCATATAGTTACTCTCACAATCACTGACTCTTACACATACTTATTTATATACACCAACTCTCACATGCAATGCCTTTTATTTTTTTACTTTGTTGAAGATGTACAACTAAAACATATATTCGCTCACCAACACACAAATAAATACACTCAGTCACCCAAACAAATGTTTCCACATGCACTCTTAAACCTATATACCTAGTCAATCAACCATTCACACATCTATGCATAGAGTTACACACACCCCATCCAACCACACACAAACTCAGTGTCCCATACAAATACTCACCCAACTAATCAATAACTAATATACACACTCATGTAGTTAGTGACCAACTGATGCAGCATGTTATACAACAAGAGACAGTGATGCACACATTCACATAGTTTAGTTACTAATCCATGTATTAAGTGAGACACTTTTAATTACTCACTTAAACAGACAGTCAGACAGCTTATAAATCCTCCATCCAGACAGTTATATATCCACTCAATCTTTAACACAGATTGGTATATATATATAATACATATTTAAATTTCAAACTAAACCACATTCACTGGATGATGTCATCAGTGATGTCATTTGAGATGTCATCAGTGATGTCACTGACCATGTCATGAATGATGCAATATGTGACATCATCAGCAGTGCATTGCGGGCGCGCGAGTTATAGTTAGCAGAACTAACTATAACGGAGGAATTTCTATGGTTTTGTACGAGTGAAATGGCCAGCTAACTATAACACCCCTGAAACCTATGTTTTTTTCTGTGATATATATATAGGTGTATGTGTATATATATATATATATATATATATATATATATATATATATATATATATATATGGGTATATGCTTCTATATACAATGTATGGTATTACTATGTTGACATGTCCTGTTATAGTTCACTCGGTGCCGTTGGTACCTATGGTGCAGGCTGCTGTCCAAGTCTGGCTGCTACCGTGATGGAGTAAGGATGTCGATCATATCGTCTCCAGTTGTATAAATCACACTGTGCCCTGGATTGCCCGATTCATTCAGCCAACTTTTGCCACAAATACGGATTTGAATATTACGTTGCATGGATGGTTTGGGCACCACCACCAGGGTCTATATCTACTGAATAACGGGAATTGTCCTTAGCTGGCCCTTGCCACGTTACGGGCACTGGTGTAACCAGGTTTTGGACTCCATTTGAGCATTGCAAGAGTGATGAGGGTCACTTCACCCGTCCCCTTGTCCTGAGGAAGATCCGCATAGCTGAGGTATTAAAGTCCCTCTTTTGCCGATAAGCCGGATCAAAACATTAACGCTACCCCCTACCGCACCTGGACCAATTTCCCCTTCCCCATTACCCCTGTTAACAGCCTTAAGGAAACTCTCCTACAAATTCAAATGAATAATTTGCATGTGGCCAGGTTGCATCTAACTGTTTATTGATTATCAGTTTTGTACAGTCTAGTAAATATATGCCCTTTACTTTTCTACACACTTTGAGCTCTCTTGACTCATATATACACTTGAGCACTCCTTCTTACATGTTCCCTAGAACATTTTCATACCTTCTTGACCCTCTAATGATTGTTCCTTGAAATGACTAAATAAATATACTGTAATAATACTAAGTGTTTTTTTCTACACATTTATTTTCACGATTTACAGACGTTTGGGAGCTGATTAATGTAAGCTCAAATAAGATGTCAATTCTGTTAATCTAACTCTTCCTTGAATAATTGGTCCAGACCATTGTTTCTTTATAATAGCTGTCCTCGTCTGGGGCATGCTCTTCAAGTAGCCGTTGCCCTTGACTTAAAAAACATAAATAAAAATAATGTATGCATATATGTGTATATAATGGTGTACACACACTGTGAGAGTGCACACATTCTGTTTTTCCTCATTGAAGTATATTGGGTTTCTTGCCCCAGATTCTATTTCTTTTTCTGTCTCTATTTTTATGAGAGCAAGCCTTGTGTGTGTGTCCGGCTTCTGCCCGTAAGCTTTCACCAATGTCCTTCTGTGTATGGTTGGTCAGTATGACTACCTGATGATACATTCGATGTCTTTTTGCCGACGCATTTGTGCTGTTGATGCTACATTTCATAGGCTTTTGCATGTGCGTGGTGTATCTCCACAGTTCAGTCTGCCTATGTGTATCCATACTATCCACATACATATATCTCCTTGTAATTATGGGTTTGTATGTTTCTGCATCGATTACATCGGTCTCTGCATGTTCATCTTGGTATCAACTGTTGTGTATGCTAATTTTGTACGATCGTACTGTATTGTCCTTGCTCTTGGACGTTCTTTTGTGCAGATCCGTGGATCCTGTGCACCATTCTGCTTCATATTCTTATTGCAGAAGCTTATGGATTTCTTCTATTAGGCACTGGCCACTTTGGTTTCTATGATCTTCCCTCGTCTCTTCCTGGGAGATGAAGGTCTCAAAACTGTCCACTGCCGGACTGTAGTGCCATTGCCTTTTCTTGTTCCGTCTTCTTGACGGATTGGTTTTCTGTTAGACCCTGGTGGGGTTTCTCGCAGACCCTCCTCCTATGAGGTATAGCTTTGGTATTTATTCTAAGTTAAGGAATCTGCGGCTAGATGTCTCTATCTGATGAACAAGTTATTTACCTTCGATAACTATGTATCTGGTAGAGGCAGAGTCTAGCCACAACCTTAACGCCCACCCATCCTCCCCGCTCTGCGAGGACCTTTTCCGGTTGGGTTCCTACTCAGTGGTCTTCTCTGCCAGTGATCTCTGCCTTTATGCATGTTTCTCTACTTCACATCCTTCACAAGGTCAGGATGTCTTTTTCTGTTTTACCTGTTGCTACTCCACCCATACTCGCAAATGGGTGGCGAGTTCATATACCCATGCACGCTCTGGAACCCTGGTATCTGATAGAGACTACTAGCCGCAGATCCCTTAACGTAGAATTATCCCCAGGCGTGAGACTGGACCCGGACAACTTTCTTGCACAGCATCTCTGCGCGCCGGGGGGCTGTACCCCACGACTCCGCCCGACGTCCTCCGTAGGCGTTAAGTCAACGAGGTCACATAAGCCCCACCCCGGTGCGCTGACATCGGTTTTCTTCTTTTCCGCGTGCAGGCTTTTTTTTTCCGCTTTTCAGCGTTTTTCATGGGAACAGTGTGCGAATGCCTTCGGGCTTCAAGATGTGCTCGTCTTGCGCGTGCCAAATGTCGGCGACGGATCCTCACCCCATCTGCATGGGGTGTTTGGGGGATCACCACAACTCCACAGATTGGGAGGCGTGTCAGCAAATGAAGCCGAAGTCCCAGTGGGAGCTCCGGATGAAGCTCCTTTCGGCACGCATGTCCAGGTCGGCGGCGTCGCCGTGTCCCTCCCCCACGTCCCTCCCCCGCGGACGGCTTCAAGAACCTCTGCCTCCGTCTCCGACATCATCCTTCTCTCAGGCCGCAAGGGCGTCGCTCACCTGTTGGTAAGTGTCGCAGTTTGTCCCCGATGCCCGGTCCCGGCCTGTTGGGGGCGTGGGTTCTCCGCGGGTGGTGCTGCCCGCGTGTCGCCACCCTATCTGCCGTTCCCCGGCACAGGGGCGACCAGAGCCCAGATGGAGGCCTATGCGGCGTCCTTGCAGGCCTCTTTGGCTCTTCCTTCTCCTCCTTCTCTTCCTGGGACGTCTGTGGATCCCTTGCTGCGTGCGGGGACTTCTGCGGCGTCGCCGGCGGCTCCGACCCCGACAGGTTCGGATCCAGGTTCGGAGGATGTGGTGCCGTCGGGGTGTGGCCCTTCGGGGTTCCCTCCTTTGGACCATGGCACCTCTGCCTCGCCGCAAACCCCGTGGGGTCCCTGTGGTGTTGCAGGAGGTTGCCGGGGCTCTGGGTGTGTCCTCGAGTCCCCCTCTGTCCTCTGGGCAGGTGGCGGCCTTGTCCGAGGCCGAGGTGACGCCGCCCAGGTGCCGGCAGCTGCTGGCCCTGACAGCGCCACAGGGGCCGTCTAGGGGTCGGGTCGTGTCCCCGGGCCCACCTCGTCCCTCCATGCAGGCGGCTGCCTCGAGGAGGTCGAGTCGATGCCTTTTCGGCGCCGTTCCTTAGCCGCCCCAGCTTGTGCGCTGCTTGCGGCTGAGGTGTGTTCAGCTATTTTCTGTCACGCTGTATGTGTTTCTTACGGTGGGCCCTGCCTCCGGTTCTACCTCTTCTCCCTAAGGTTTTGAGGTGGTCCTTGTGTTCCTTGAGGCTTTTCAGGCGCTGTCTGCCCTTGCGGGGTGTTGGGCAGTTCTCCCTTGGTTGGGCTTCGGATATCCTGGACTTTCTATTCTTGTCCCTCTGACATGTCCCCTGCTGGGGCCTGTCTCTCTCTTGGTGGGGAGGCTCTCTCGCAGCCCCTCTTCCCTTCTGGGTATGGCTAGGGTATCTATTCTTCGTTAAGGAATCTGCGGCTAGTAGTCTATCAGCTGTACGAGTTACTTACCTTCGGTAACGATGTATCTGGTAGAGACGATTCTAGCCGCAGATTCCTTCACGACCCGCCCTTCCTCCCCGTTCTGCGAGGACCCTCTGCTTCGGTTTCTGCAGTCGCCTCCCTCTGGGTGGCTTGTCTTCTGTGGGTGTCCTCTTCATTTTCCTTCGGTCAGTCCTCCCTCCAGCTGGTTTTTCTCTAGCACGAGGGCCTACTTTTGCTCTTTCCCTCTGTTGTTAGAGTTTCTGATCCCCCCTGGTCTTCTTCGTTGGGGGTTATTTTACCTGTCCTTTGTCCTCCTACTCCTTTTCAGGGGTTATGGCCCTCCTTGACAGTGTAGTCTGCGGATGGCTTACCTGTCCCTTGACCTCCTGCTCCTTTCAGGGGTTGTGGCCCTCCTTGGCACTGTAGTCTGTGGATGGTTTACCTATCCTCTGACCTCATACTCCTTTCAGGAGGTATGGCCATCATTGGCAGTGTAGTTTGGGGGTGGATTGCTGTTGCTCCTCTGTTCCGGGCTTGTGGCCCTTCCCCTTGTGGTTGCAGACCCTCTCTTTTTCTGTCACGGTGCTTTCACATGCTTGTGCCTCCAGAGTGGCTCTCGCCTTGGCTTGCGAGGTGGTTGAATGGAGTGGAGCTTGCGCTTTTCTTGCTATGGCTTCGCTGCTTTGGCCTTCTGGTGCTTTACTGCCGCCTGGTGTTTTCGCCTTGGCTTGCACAGTTGTTCCTCAGAGTGGTGCTCTGCTCTTTTCCTGCTCTGACCTGCTTTTGTCACCTTTTGGTGCCACCTGGTGATGTTTCTCACCTTTTGTTTCCCTCTATTTTGTTTCTCTGGTTTTTTCGCACACTGTTCCCATGCTCTCCTCAGTTTTGTTGTGATGGCTCCGTGTTGTGGCGCGGAAAAGTTCTCCGAAGCAAACGGACATCCGTGCACCAGGGTGGGGCTTATGTGACCTTGCTGACGTCACGCCCGAGGAGGACGTCGGGGTAGAGTTGCGTGGTACAGCCCCCCGGCGCGCAGAGATGCTGGGCAAGTACGTTTTCCGGGTCCAGTCTCACGTCTGGGGATAATTCTACGTTAAGGAATCTGCAGCTAGAATCGTCTCTACCAGATACATCGTTACCGAAGGTAAGTAACTCTTACTTCTTTTCCAGTGTGGTGGTTGGTCATGTCCTTCTCCCCCTCCCTTCTCCCCTTTATCCATTAGTTGGGGCCTATTTGACTCTGATACAGTCAATTACTCATCTTTAGTGTGTGTGGATGCACATTGTCTGTTGTTGCAGAAATGTGTCACTTGCCATAAATTCATGTGGCTATGTCTTGTTATTGCCTTCCATGACATTCATGTAGTGGTAGACTGCTTGTCGTTTCCTGTAACATTCATGTGCTGTTTGCTTTAGACGAGGGTATTGTTCTTTGTTTAGGCGTGACTGTTTCTGTAAGGCGAGTACTCTGCTCTCTGTTTTTCTCTACAATGCAGAGTGAGGTTTCGCTTCATTTTAATATTTCTTATCATTGTCGTTTTAAAAGATGTTTAACCCTTTTTGACACACTGTTACCACACATTCAGTTTTCATGTTGGCTCCGCGTTGTGTCACGGAAAATTTTCCCAGTAGAAAATTGACGTCAGCGCGCCGGGAGGGACTTATATGGCTCCACTGACGCATATCCGGGGACAAATTTCAGAGCAGAGCCATGCAATGCCGTCTCCCGGCGCGCAGAGGTACTGCTGAAAAATATCTGGATCCAGACTGGTCACCTGGGGGATATTCTAAGTTAAGGAATCTGCGGCTAGACTGTGTCTCTACGAGATACATCGTTATCGAAAGTAACTTGTTCATTGGGGGCCATCAACACTTGTCCCTCCATACTAAACCCCAGAAGATGATAGCATGGTCCAACCCACACCAGTTCTTCTCTGATGCTAAAGTGGACCACTCCACAACCGACCCTCAGCTGTTGTGCTGCATAGTAGTGGGGGATGCTGGGTATTGTCAGACCACCAGCCTCCCATAGTTAGGTTGTGTGTGTCTGTGACGGTCTGGGCTTCTTGCTCCTCCACACAAAGGACAAAAACCATTGCTGGTTATTCTTTGGATATGCTGGATGTAACCAAATCAGGAGGGCCTGAAATAGGTAAAGAAGGCACAGAAGAATGTTCATTTTGATTGCATTAGATCAGCCCAGGCTGGAGAATATCAGTGTGATCCAGGTCATTCATAATAGCCAACAGCGGTGGATAATTGGCATGGATAATCTTCCCTATCATGCGCTTGAGCTTAGTCCTCAGGTACGTGATGCAGGATTTAGCCCAATGGAATGGTAACTGTGTGGACAATGTAGCTTGATCCCCCGCACTTAGGGCGAGATTGAGGATCTCTGATCTGTCAAAGTTAATCTTCTAGCCTGAGGCTATTTCAAGCATCTGATAGAGTCGTCTAGCCGCAGATTCCTTAACTTAGAATATCCCCAGACATCAGACTGGATCCGGAAAACCTTTCCTGCAGCAGCACCTCTGCACCACGGGGGGCGGCGCCGTCCAGCTCTGCCCTGACATCCCCGGACATGCCGTCAGTGGAGCTATATATGCCCCTCCCGGCGCGCTGACGTCAGTTTTCTTCTTTTCCGCGTTCGAAAGCGGATCCTGGGAAACCAGCAGTTCCTTGGCCTGGTTTTTGGGCCCTCTCGACACCATGTGTGTCGGGGGGGTGTAACAGTGTGCAATGACTTCCGGCTTTAAGGCTTGTGAAGCCTGTGTGCGTCAGATGTCGGGCACTGACCAGCACCTCATATGTATGTGGTGCCTCAGCGTGCACCATGAGGACTGTGACGCATGCCAAAGAATGAAGCCAAAGTCCTTGAGGGAGCGGCGCATGAAATTGCTGGCCGCACGGCTTTCCGGTCCAGCTCCCTCCCGTCGCCGCTCTTCTTCTCGGGATCGAGCTCGTTCCCGAGGTCACTCCCGCGACCGCCGTGTGACACCAGGTAAGCGTAAGCACAGGCGTCGCTTACGGAGATCTTCTTCCACCCGTACCGCTACCGGCCATTCCGCTCGTAGTGAGCCGGTTAAAGGTGTACGCGTCCTCCGTATCCACCCTTTCCGAGTGTTGGGGCAACATGTGCCCAAATGGAGGCCTATTCTAAGGCACTCCAGGCTTGTTTTCAGTCGCTCCCTCTCTCTGGTGCGTCTTCGGGCCCCACAGAGGTAGCATGTACTGAGGCAGAGTCATCGTCTGCGGACGTTTCCCTGGCGCCGGCTGTGTGCGTCGACTCTGATTCCGGAGCTGATGTGACGCCGACCAGCCAGGGCCCAGCTCGCAGCCCTTCCCGTCGTTCAGCGCATAGCCCAATAGGGCTCCCTGCGCCGACGTCGGAGGCCGCGCCAGCTACGCCGGTCTTGGTACTAGCGACTCTGCGCCGGCGACGCCGAACTCGGTGCCGGATACTGCCACAGGCTGAGCGTCGGCGCCTTGTACTTTCTCTAGGGAGGTTGTCGGCGTCCTGGCGACTCCACTACGGCGCCGTTTATCAGTTCCGGCATTGAGCCGGCTTCCCTTGGTGGATGATCCCCCCCGACTCCTTGGGCTGCTGTACATCTCCCCCGTGGCGTCCGTTCATGCCGGTGCTCCCATTTACGCCTCCTCCTGTGGATCCTGGGGCTTCTCTGGACTCCCCTGATCAAGGGGTCAGGGTGCAAGATCCTTGTGTAGCCTGGCCTTCCGGTCAGTCTCCGCCACTCCTCATGTCCAGTGTTAGACTTAGCCTTCAACCGTCTCCTACTGACGATTTGTTATCCCCTACTCGGATGGCAACTGAGTCTAGTGCTGTCTTCGTGCAAGCTATTCAGGGGGCAGCTGCTGTGCTTGGCCTACAACCCCCTATGGTGCCTATACTTTCTGATCCTTTATTGGATCTACTCCATTTGGAGCCTGTTTAGGTAGAACCTTTGCTGCCCTTCGGGGACTTGCTGTTTGACACCCTGCGTGGCACTTGGTACAGACCCTCTTCGGGTGACCCGGTTGATCTGGCTATTGCCCGTAGGCACCGCCCGGCACCCGCCTGCTCAAGGCCTAATTGTTCAGGCAGCTTTTGATTTGCACTCTTAACACTCTTTACCATTGTTACCCCCCACAAGAGAGTCTCTTTGGCTGGATGATTGTGTCCGCAGGCCTCCGGGCTTTAAATACAGCCTGTGTGTTTGAACGCGCATCTGCCGCTCTTTGAGACTCAGTTGCTCACCTTCTCCCCTCTATTCCAGAAGGGTCACGTACGGAATTGCTCCGCATTCTTCTGAATGGAAGATGCATTGCGCAATTTTCCCTTCTGTCTTCCCTGGACGCAATTGACTCTATGGGACAGGTCCAGACTCGTGCTGTGGCTTTACGTCGCCATGCTTGGCTGTGCGACAGTTATGTTATGTTAATTTTGACTTGTAGAGCGCTAAATACCTGCAAGTATCTAAGCGCTTCAAGAAGATCAGCGGAAGTTCCAAGGGCGAGTTGTATCACAGAGGGGAGTGTTATGCCCAGGCTTCTGTAAATAATAGGGTCTTAAGATTCTTCCTGAATGGAAGGAGGCAGCTTTCGGAGCGAAGCTGACCAGGCACCCTGTTCCAAAGTTGCGGCATAAGGACCGAGAAGGCTCGGCCGCCTTTAGTGGTGTAGTTGAATCGTGGGCATTTTAGAAGGCCTTCCGTGGAGGACCTTAGTGAGCAGCAGGGGGCGTATTTCTCCAGGCGTTCCTTGATGTAATTGGGTGCCTGTCCACATAGGGCCTTGTGTGTAATGCAGAGGCCTTTGAATTAAGCCCTCTGCTTGATGGGCAGCCAGTGTAGTTGTTGCAGTAGGGGTGATAACCAAGTGCACCTAGAAAGCTTGAAGATTAGCCTGGCGGCATCATCCACCACCACCTGGAGTTTGTCCAGCAATGAGTCCGCTTCCCTGATGATATTCGGGATGCCCTCAGGGATGGTGTGAATCTTTTTGACCGCCATGCAGATTAGGCGGTCTCCCGTATTTTGTCTGGCCTGCGGTAACTCTGGTGGCTGTGTTCTTGGCGTTCTTTTCCAGGACCCGCCCTAATGCTCAGCTTGGGTTTCGGGGCTGGTTACTGTTCACGGCTGGTTAGCCATTTCTTAGTTTGTTCGGCGCAACCGTTTGTCTGCTTTCTTTCTTTTCAGTCCTCTGACTGTGTGCTTAACCCAAGAGGACAACCATACTGGTTTGCCTTACCCTATGTGGGGTATTTGATGACATTCGGTTCAACCGTTGTCTTGATACGCTGCTATGGAGTCCCTGAGCAGAGGCCCTGCTCGAAGTCCCTTGTCGCTTCCTACAGGATTCCTCGTATAACTTGCCTTATTTCAAGTTGGGTTGGTCTGTCTGTCTGGCATGGGGATCCGGTGTGGGTCCCGTGCCGTGTACTGTCTATCTCGCACGCCTAGTGCACCGCCTGGTTGTGGCGGTTCTTTTGCAAATGGCACCCTGTTTGCCGCTACGTGGCCTGTTTCTTATTGCCGCTATGCGGCCTGCTTATTGTTGTTCCTTTTTGGTGCAGCTGCACCTTTTGGTCCTCCAAGCTACTGGGTTAGCAGAGGTTGTCTGTCTTACGTGGGGCCGCTTATCCTATAGCAGTGTCCTTAAACCCTGATTTTGGTGGCCGTTTATCCTATAGCAGTGTCCTTAATCCCTGCTTCTGGTGGCATCTTATCCTATAGCAGTGTCCTTAATCCCTGCTTTTTCTGTATGGGGATTTCCAGGCTTTGCTTGGGGTTCATGCTGTACACTCTACGAGGGGTGTCTTTTCCTCCTTCGATTCGGGGACCTTTACCTCTGGCTTCACTTTTGCCAGGGTTGTGCCTCGTTTTTCTCCCACTCTGGCTTGCGGGGGACTCTTGTTGGGTCACGTTTTCATTGTTGCAACATTTTCCCTCCTGCTCTGGCTCCCCTCGGTGCTCTTACCCGACGGGTTCCTGCAGGCTCTCTCCCTCATACAGTGTCTGTGGGTCCTGCCTCGGTCTACTTCTTCCGCCATTTCCTAAAGTGTCTGGCTCCTTGGTGCCCTTTTTTAGGCTGCTGCCCTCTTGCTGTTTGGTGCCTCTGGGCTGCTCTGCAACCCTACACGAAGTCCTTGCGTCCTTCGTATAGCTCCAGAGTCCACACAACGTGCTTGGGTCCCTTCCTGTCTTCACTCTGGTTGGTGAATCCCTACTGCTTGTACTCTGCCTTCACATACTTTGGCAACATCGCGTGGTCATGGCGTGTCTTCTACCTTCCGTGCTACTAGCATCTTGCACCAGAAATTGGCATTTTGCCACTTAAGTCGCTCCTGTCTTACTGGTGCAGGTTTCCACATCGCTACTTTTCGCAGTTGTGCTCTTTAGGCTGGTATGCGAGGTCTTTGTCTTACAGGCTGCCGTCTCTCACGGCTTGGCTGCCATCTGCATCTACAAAACTCGCCATATGTGGTATATGGTTTCTTCTCCATGCTGGCGCTTTCTTGGTGAGAGGCAACCTATTGCCTCTGCTGTCCCACGTGCAGTTGCGGGTACAAGTCCCTCAGTGTTCTTTCACACTGTTTTCTTGGACAACCTGTACTTGTTTAGGCTTTTTTCGCCGCTTCAGATACTGGAGATCTTTCCCACTCTGGGTGAGTTCATCTCCCTCTTTCGAGTTGCTAACTTTCACTAAGCCTCAACCCACTTTCCATAACTGGGTTCTTTCCTGCTGTTTGTGACAGCTTCTATTGTCTTTGCCTCCCACTGCTTCCGCTCCGTTTAGAGCATCATGCTCTGGTGGTTACCTGCGCTCTGTCCTCCTTATGGTGTTAAGTCACCTTATGGACCCCTACGTTCTTTCTAGAACTTAATGGGATTCAGTCGCTGACCCGCCTCCTCTATGGGTATGGCTTTGGTATCTATTCTAAGTTAAGGAATCTGCGGCTAGACGTCTCTATCAGATGAACTAGTTACTTACCTTCGGTAACGATGTATCTGGTAGAGACATAGTCTAGCCGCAGATTCCTTAACGCCCACCCGTCCTCCCCGTTCTGCGAGGACCTTTTCAGGTAGAGGCTTTTCTATACTCTCCTCCCTTGGGGTGGCTTGCCCTTTTGCAAGGGGATAAACTCTCACTCCAACACATTGTGGATCTTTGATTGGGATTGCAATGTCCCTTTCTGGTGACGTCTTGTGGTGAATTCTCTTTAATCTAGTGTTCCTGACCTGTTTTCCTTCCCGGTTTTACTTTCAGGTTGTGGACTTTCTAACCTCTGCCAGGCTGTTTTTTCACATCCTTGTCCCCCTTTAACGTTGCGTGAGCCTTCGCTCTTGCGGGGTGGCTCTTCAGAGCACTGCTCTGTTTCACTTGTCAATTTCTTCTATTTTTTCATCATTTTTGCACACTGTTCGCATAGTTTCACAGTTTTTTTGGTGAGGCTCTGTGTTCTGACGCGGATAAGTTTCTCCAACGAAAACTGACGTCCGCGCGCCGGGAGGGGCATATATAGCTCCACTGACGTCATGTCCGGGGACAACGTCAGGGCGGAGCCGGACGGCACCGCCCCCCGGCGCACAGAGGTGCTGCTGCAGGAAAGGTTTTCTGAATCCAGTCTGACGTCTGGGGATATTCTAAGTTAAGAAATCTGTGGCTAGACTATGTCTCTACCAGATACATCGTTAACGAAGGTCATCATCTCAGGTAGGGAAGTGCTTGGCGAGCCCAGGGTAAGGACGACAATGTCTGCATAGAGTGAGATCTTTGGTTCTATCAGCCCACATCGGATCACCATCACTGTGGGTGACTGCTGTATCAGACATCATAGGGGTTCTATCAAAAAGAAAAACGGGATTTGGGGGGACAACAGACATCCTTGTTTGGTAACTCGTAGAGGGAAGTGTAACCAGAGGTGGCTGTTGATGGCGATTCTAGCTGTGGGGTGGCCGTTTATTGAAAAAATCATGTTTGTGAACTTCGCTACATTTAGAGAGAGACTGCTGGAATATCCTTGAGGGACGCTTTCTCTATCAGGTGGATGGCCGCTCTGAGGTTATTGTGTGCCTGGCGGCCCTGTGTACATCCACTCAGGTCAGAACGGTTGACAGTACAGCATTGAGGCTCGTGACCAAGATTTCCGTAAGCAGTTTTGTGTCCAAATTTAAAAGGACTATCAGTCGGTAAGATGCACATCTGGGGGGGTCTGGGGGTCTTTGTTAGGCATTGGGATAACTGTAACCGTTAGCTTTCCCATCATCCGCGCGCCCTCTCCGGAGACAGCAAGTGGTTAAACAGGTCTTCAGAGTGTGTTTAGCCACATGTCTTGTAATGGAAAACAAAAGGGGGCAAGGCTATCTGGGCCTGTGGTTTTGTTCAATTTCTGTGATTTAATAGCTAGACGGACTTCCTTGGACATTATAGGGTCCTCTAAAGATTCCCTTTGAGAGATTAGGGAGATGGACTCGGGCCAGGACAGTACGCACATGTTCCGAGGGGGATTCCTCTGGTGTGATGTTTCATAAAATCTGTAAAATTCGTCCACTTCAGATCTTCCTGTACGGGAATTCTGGTATCATCCACGGTCTCCTTAATGTAATCTTTTTCATGTTTTCCTTGGAGGACCTGGGCCAGTTTTGTCACCAAACATACACTTGTTTGCACAAGTGGAGGATCAAGAGCTTGGCCTTATTTGCAGAATACATGCGCAAATGGCCACACGCAGACGCAAGCATGTGTGGTGTAGCATGAGAGGTGTGTTGTCTGTTATGTTTCCAGTCTCGTATTTCACTTTCTAGTTGTCTATTCTGGTTTGCAGACCCTAGCTGCGGCTGCAAAAAGATGACCTCTAATAACCGCCTTAAAAGCATCCCAAACACAATGAATTGGGACCTTCCTCCCCTCATTCAGCTCAAAATATTCATCAATCTGTTGTCCAGTTTCCTGTGGGACACTCGGGTCTCTTAGCAGGGAGGGATGGAGCCGCCAGTGTTGCCAGCATCTGTGCAGCCTACATCAAGTTTTACCAGAACTAGGGCATAGTTGGAGACTGTGCCAATTACTGCTTCTTTCAACAGGACTGTCATGGGGTTGCTCACTAATATATAGTCAATGTGGGAGTATTTGCGGTGAGCATGGGAGAAGAAGGTATAACAAGTCTCCAGGCATCCTGAAGTCCCCAGTTCTGCAACATTTTCTTCACTTGTTTAGAGAAGGCCCTCATATGCATTACTCCGTCTCCCTCTCTATCCCTGCCAAGGTTCCAGACCATGTTGAAGTCACCGGTGAGAATATGTCTCTTTACCATCCCCGCAAGCTTGTCCTAGTGGCAGTCTGTTTTGGGCTGTGTTAGGGGCATACACCAACGCTATATCGATGAACTGTCCATTTATTGCCCCCATCAATATGACACCTTCTGTCCCTGACAACCATTGTATGGGATGTCAAGAGTGGGAAGTTATAGGGTGAGGCGATTGTGACTCCCCTTTGTTTCGTGGTAGCTGAAGAATGATACACCATGGGCTAGCTGGTGTATTTGAGTTTCCCCTGGTCCTTGTGCAGGTAATGAGTCTCCTGAAGGCAAATAATGTTGAGCAAATTGAGGTCCTGAGTATTGAGCATGACTATCTGTAGGGGTGCCATGTCTGTACAGTTGGTGTGTATATGGCATTTGCAGTGGTGGAATTACAAATTGGTGGACGTTGAAATGTTCCCTCCTCCCACTCCCAAATTGAACCCATAACAACAATAGGAAACAGAAAACCTGAACAGTGAATAAATAATCGCTACCCTAGAGGTGAGATCTGAAGACTTCGTCCTTCTCCATGGTGGGGCTGGTAGGGGCAATGAAACTCTCCTCCTCGACAACTATCTGCCCAAGGGGGTTAGCGGGGGTCTCCTTCCAGCTCCGTACAGGCTTGCGCCTACATCACAGACATGCTTTTGTCCAGTTCTGTAGCAACCAGTTTGTATTTAGGGACATAAAAGGGTCACCAGTCGCTGGGACATCTCTCCTAGTGTCACAGTTAAAACGGAAAGTAGAAAGGAGTGGATCATGCATCCCTCAATTGCACTCCCGGGTCCAGAGGTTAGGATGGATATCAATCCAGGAGTCATTCTTGATTCCCCTGGGCCAGACCATTCTCATTTCGGGTTGGCCATTGTGGGCTGCTCCGACTAGAGGAATGTTGCTGGAGCCATGGCTCCAGATTCCACTGTGAACCCTCCTTTCCCTGACTCCTGTAGTGCTCCTCTCCCCAGCTATAACTGAATGCACAGTAGGGCTACAGCTCTGCATACCTCTTGTGATGGCATGCCGTTAATCTCAAAGGAGAAGCCAAAGAGATAGATCCATTTATAACACACACACCCTCCTCTTAGAGTTTCAGCTCTTCTTTGTAGTGCTAGCTTTGAAACGTCCAGATAAATCGTAAATGTTTAGTCTTAAAAGCTCACCATCCCTGCTTATCTGGCCTGTTTCAAGAATTCCTTCTTTTCTAAGAAGTGATGAAATTTGACAAGTACATTTTGTGGTCTCTGTTGGGACTGTCAGGGGGCCTGCAAGAAAAATTCTATCGAGGCGTACCTTTGTGTTACCGTCTCTCATCAAGGTCGAAAGCATTCTCACCACAAAGACTGTGGGATTAGAGTCTGGAATTTCCTTGTTGAGCTCTCTGAGACGCAGGTTCTCCCTTCTTGAGTGGTTCTTGAGGTCCTCCAGCTTATTGAAGGCCTCCTTAAGCCTCTCCTCAAATCTAGAGCATATATGATAGAAACATCTAGCTGCCTAGTCCTTACCTTTGAATTTCCCAGGTGACAGTCTGTATCCAGATTTTTCTTTTAGCAATACCCTTGCATGCTGGGAGGTGGCATCAGTTGGCTCCATGTGATGGTGTTGGCATCATCTCTGCCGTTGTGACTTCTGCGTCGCGTATATAGACACCACCTCGGCGCGCTAGTATCATTTCTTTTTTTCCGCGCCAGCTGGTTCAGTTCCATAGAGCTACCCCATGTCACTGTTTGACAGGCACTTCTCAACATTTTGTCAAGCATTTTTGGTGTATAGGATGTCCAAGAAGACTTCTGAATTCAAGGCATGTGGTGCCTGTCACCGTCAACATTAACTCCCAATGGGAAAAGGGTCTAAGGGAAAAGTTTAATGACCAAAACAACAGTTCAAATCCCCTATATCCTTACATATGAAAAACAATAGTGAACTGGTGGTCGTGCAAAAAGAGGAACTAAACATAAGGAAGCTAGAACAGAAAAAGAACAACCAATGGAGTGTTACTGAGATCAACTGATCTAGGTATTGCTAATAGAGATAGAACATTGAACTCTAGATTCGGATTTCCATCAACTGCCAAGGGAGGCCAGTGTCATCACTTGGTCATCCTTCTATCTTGTTACTACTCCTCCAATCAAAGAGGCAGATGTAGTAGCCCAGATTAGAGTAGAGTACAAGTTGGAGAGAGAAATCGACCAAGAGCGGCCATATGTATTTCTATTGATGGATGCTATGTGTAGTAAGTGCAGTGCAAGTGAGAATTTAAAAAGGGAGTTGGAAAAGAGAAACTATGTTTAATGAATATCTCTGTACCAATCCTATTTAAAAAGCGTGTAGCGGCAACTTTCAACTAATAGGTTGCGTCATATAGGGGTCGACTAGTTTCAGCCAGAAGGGATTGTGTTCCCGGCTTTCTTCAGGACCAATACATAATTGCTACTGCAAGTGATTAAAAAAGAAAAGAAAAAGTGACAAGTTGTCCAACAATACAACCTGGTACCTATCGACCTCACGGCAAGTAGGGTGTATTTCACTCCTGTTGAAAGAAAATACAAACGATAGGTTGTGTTCTGTTTCAATGTTCCTCATTGTATACAAAGCTCTCTAAAAATGAACCTCATAACAGTACCAATCAGTGTATCTTGTATGAGAAGAGCGCCAACTCACCTTACTTGTGTGAGCGTCAGACCTCACCTCACCCGGTATCCAACTCAGGTAATTGAGACCCCGCCCTGTAAGTATGAATCATGTAGGGCGAATTATTTAACAAACCAAGGGTAGTGTTAAAAAATGTTAGCAATTGTTAAAATGCGGTTTTGGGACAGAATCCCAGTCACATGTCCAGTCAGAATAAATCACCAAAAGTATTGTGTATGTACCGCAATAATCGGCATCTTATTACAGCTGTTCAGATAAAGAGGACCGATTGGCTTTGAAAATGGCAGACTCACAGCATGTTCTAAAGAACCCCAAAAATAGTTAATCGGGGTTATTATGTCGACATCGTGTAACTATATGTACATGAATCATTCAGTATTTAGGTCGAGTGTAGAGTTTCAAACGTGTCAAACGTCTATTGCCAGTGTAAATCGCCGGTCTCTACTTAATATGACACATAAGATCCGGAGTCTCTCCGGCCGACTAAGTACGGTTTAGACCTGTCTCTAGTTAACAAAGGAGGAAAGCAATATATACTTTCTCGATCGCAATGCCAATTGCGTCAACGTGTATACATCCCACAATATGAATGTAAGTAAACCGGGGGCAGACGACGTTACAAAGCTACTTTAGACATCGCCCTTTGTTTATGAAAAAAATATAAAAAAAATACCTGGGCACATATCTTTACAGCTACGTTAAAAACCATGGGTCAAACAAAATTGAAGCGCTTGCACGCAGTCGAACTCACCTCTCCGTCGGTGCCTCGGTCCTTCCTGTGTTTGTGGGAGGTACCGAGGCTTAGTGTGACGAGAGTTTAAAACGTGAGTGAGTCATGTGACGCGGCACGCTACGTTTTGCAAATGGCTCGGGGTAATGACGATGGATGACTACAGAATTACGTCACTATACCCAGAAATAGTAGTTCTTACACCTTCATGTTGATGTATGATATGCGAGTAGATTGGCGACATGAATAATCGCATCTAAAACGATATCTTAATTTATATGTTGGAGGATCTAGAAAGGACAATTAGTCTTGTAGGGATATCCATTCGTATTGGACCCTAAACACAGAAAATGGGACACAGTCAGTGTGTACATTGCACTAATAGATATTGCGAGTATAGTGCTAAAGAATCCAGGAATTAAGACAAAAATCTCAATGTCAATTCCTATGTTGTGCAGAACATGTAGTACACCCCATGGGGGAAATGCTAGACTCGTTGTGATCTCTTTATCAAATCATGGGTCAGAGTCAGACCCTTTACAGAAGAGTCCATGGAATAGAATCATTCAGGCCTTTTGTGTCACTTTGGAGTCTAAAAACCCAGCGTTGCTCTTTAGTAAATAAGAATCTAGCCTTATCACTGTTGTGGGACGGTATAAATGGTTTCTCCAAGACAGTCCAGGAGAAATCGTCTGCCTGATGCTTAAGCTCCACAAAGTGTCTGGTGAGTCTCGTATTTTCTTTTCTGCATCTGAAGGTGCTTTTATGTTCAAGCATCCTTGTTTTAACCTTACGCGTCGTCATGTCAACATACTTCAGATGGCATGGACATTGTAATAAATAGATAAGGTTGTCACTATTGCAGTTGGAGTAAGTCTTCTGTATCCAAGGTCTGGTCATACCCAGATCTAGAGTTTTAGTATGCTTAGTTTGTGGGCATACTGTGCAGTTGCCGCACGGGAAATGTCCCTGGACTGGTGGAAGGTCCCAAAGGGTGCCTACTCTCCTTGGTTCTAGTTCCCTAGTTCGTGTATGTACTAATCTGTCCCTCAAGTTGGATCCTCGTTTGAAGGCAAAGAGTGGCAGTGGAATGTTTGTCTTAGAGGTATTCAAAAAACGCCAGTTCTTCCGAATACATTTCTGAATGCCATTAGATAGAGTACTAAAGGTATTCACAAAGGTTAAACGACCTGATGCGGCCTATCAGATGTACCCACAAGACTTTAACAACCAGTCTTTTTTAGGGGTAGGCCCAGGCAGAACAAGAGGCAGGAGGAGAAACCGGCAAGCTCAAGTTCATTGGAACGATCAACAACCTCTAGTTGCTCCACAAATGAACACCCGGAGCAGGTCCAAACAGAACCCTCAAACATCCGAACAGAGCCTACAGGAGACTTGATTGAGAACCTGAGTACCAAGATTCTTACCCAGGCTGAGATTACAGTTTTGAATAAAGGGCTTGGATTTGTGACAACATCGGCAGGCGATAACTGCCAAGTTCAATGTGAACTTGCTAAATTTTTTCGGAAGGTTCGCCTTCATCATTTTTTTAAAGACAAAGAACAGATTGAGCCTGCAACAGATAACATTAATACTGGTCTAAGAAAACGCTCGACCTTCAATCCACCAACACATGCTATCCCGCCCCAAGTACTTGCTTTTGAGAGAGCAGTTCTTGATGAAGTCAGTACCCTGTGTCACAATAACAGAGGGGGTTATAGCAATCTACCTAAAAATGAACAGATGGCACTTCGTGCACTAACAGAGGACAGAGAGATCACTATTAAACCCGCAGATAAAGGCGGTGCCATAGTGATTTTAGACACCCAAGTATATTGTGCCGAGTGCTTGAGACAACTAGATGACAAGAGGTTTTACCGACTACTTAAGGAAGATCCTACAGAAAGGGTCAGTAGAATCATTACCAACAAGGTAGAGGAAGCTTTCAATGAAGGATGGATTACACCTCATGAAAAGGATTTTTTACAAACAACTCATCCGGTCATGCCATACTTCTATATACTTCCCAAAATACACAAGTTGCAGAGACCACCTCCCGGGAGACCTATCATCTCCGGGATAGGTTCTCTGCTTGAACCTTTATCTACGTTTGTAGATTTCTTCCTTAGACCACTGGTGTGTTTGATGCCTACTTATCTCCAGGACACGAAAGACGTATTACGTCTGCTCCCTACTGTGGATTTTGACCCTAGTCTAGATCTACTTGTTTCATTTGATGTAGAATCACTTTATACCTCTATTCCGCAAGATGAAACGTTAGACACGATTGCTTCTATTCTGAGAGAAACAGAACTTAATTCCATCACTCCGGTCAACTTCATCATGGATCTGGCACGCATGGCCATGAAGGAGAATTTCTTCAAATTTGAGGACAAGATCTTTTTACAAATCTCAGGTACGAGCATGGGGAGCATTTTTGCACCGTCTCTAGCTAATCTCTACGTGCACAAATTTGAACAGAATCACGTCCTCAACGAAGTGAATCCCTTCCATGAGTCTATCAGACTCTGGAAGAGATACATCGATGACATTCTTGTGATCTGGCGGGGTGATTAAGAATCGGTCAGGCGATTCCAAGAGTGGCTAAATACACAGAATACATTTTTAAAGTTCACTCTAGAGATGCACCCATCTAAGATAGCCTTTCTCGATTTGTCTATTTTTGCAACAAGCACAGGATTGGGCAGTGAGCTATATCGCAAACCTATGGCTCGCAACTCACTGCTTCGATATGATAGCCAGCATCCAAAGGCATTACGCGACAATCTGCCATATGGCCAATTTTTACGCTTGAGACGTAATTGCTCATCAACTGATCTCTACAAACATCATGCGAATGTCTTAACTGATCAACTTTCAGCAAGGCTCTATCCTAAGAGGCTTGTCAAGAATGCCCGCAAACGCGCTCTCAACAATCATCGAGAGGCTTTGTTAGAGAAGAAGATAGAAAAACCACCATCAGGTCGTTTAACCTTTGTGAATACCTTTAGTACTCTATCTAATGGCATTCAGAAATGTATTCGGAAGAACTGGCGTTTTTTGAATACCTCTAAGACAAACATTCCACTGCCACTCTTTGCCATCAAATGAGGATCCAACTTGAGGGACAGATTAGTACATACACGAACTAGGGAACTAGAACCAAGGAGAGTAGGCACCCTTTGGGACCTTCCACCAGTCCAGGGACATTTCCCGTGCGGCAACTGCACAGTATGCCCACAAACTAAGCATACTAAAACTCTAGATCTGGGTATGACCAGACCTTGGATACAGAAGACTTACTCCAACTGCAATAGTGACAACCTTATCTATTTATTACAATGTCCATGCCATCTGAAGTATGTTGGCATGACGACGCGTAAGGTTAAAACAAGGATGCTTGAACATAAAAGCACCTTCAGATGCAGAAAAGAAAATACGAGACTCACCAGACACTTTGTGGAGCTTAAGCATCAGGCAGACGATTTCTCCTGGACTGTCTTGGAGAAACCATTTATACCGTCCCACAACAGTGATAAGGCTAGATTCTTATTTACTAAAGAGCAACGCTGGGTTTTTAGACTGCAAAGTGACACAAAAGGCCTGAATGATTCTATTCCATGGACTCTTCTGTAAAGGGTCTGACTCTGACCCATGATTTGATAAAGAGATCACAACGAGTCTAGCATTTCCCCCATGGGGTGTACTACATGTTCTGCACAACATAGGAATTGACATTGAGATTTTTGTCTTAATTCCTGGATTCTTTAGCACTATACTCGCAATATCTATTAGTGCAATGTACACACTGACTGTGTCCCATTTTCTGTGTTTAGGGTCCAATACGAATGGATATCCCTACAAGACTAATTGTCCTTTCTAGATCCTCCAACATATAAATTAAGATATCGTTTTAGATGCGATTATTCATGTCGCCAATCTACTCGCATATCATACATCAACATGAAGGTGTAAGAACTACTATTTCTGGGTATAGTGACGTAATTCTGTAGTCATCCATCGTCATTACCCCGAGCCATTTGCAAAACGTAGCGTGCCGCGTCACATGACTCACTCACGTTTTAAACTCTCGTCACACTAAGCCTCGGTACCTCCCACAAACACAGGAAGGACCGAGGCACCGACGGAGAGGTGAGTTCGACTGCGTGCAAGCGCTTCAATTTTGTTTGACCCATGGTTTTTAACGTAGCTGTAAAGATATGTGCCCAGGTATTTTTTTTATATTTTTTTCATAAACAAAGGGCGATGTCTAAAGTAGCTTTGTAACGTCGTCTGCCCCCGGTTTACTTACATTCATATTGTGGGATGTATACACGTTGACGCAATTGGCATTGCGATCGAGAAAGTATATATTGCTTTCCTCCTTTGTTAACTAGAGACAGGTCTAAACCGTACTTAGTCGGCCGGAGAGACTCCGGATCTTATGTGTCATATTAAGTAGTGACCGGCGATTTACACTGGCAATAGACGTTTGACACGTTTGAAACTCTACACTCGACCTAAATACTGAATGATTCATGTACATATAGTTACACGATGTCGACATAATAACCCCGATTAACTATTTTTGGGGTTCTTTAGAACATGCTGTGAGTCTGCCATTTTCAAAGCCAATCGGTCCTCTTTATCTGAACAGCTGTAATAAGATGCCGATTATTGCGGTACATACACAATACTTTTGGTGATTTATTCTGACTGGACATGTGACTGGGATTCTGTCCCAAAACCGCATTTTAACAATTGCTAACATTTTTTAACACTACCCTTGGTTTGTTAAATAATTCGCCCTACATGATTCATACTTACAGGGCGGGGTCTCAATTACCTGAGTTGGATACCGGGTGAGGTGAGGTCTGACGCTCACACAAGTAAGGTGAGTTGGCGCTCTTCTCATACAAGATACACTGATTGGTACCGTTATGAGGTTCATTTTTAGAGAGCTTTGTATACAATGAGGAACATTGAAACAGAACACAACCTATCGTTTGTATTTTCTTTCAACAGGAGTGAAATACACCCTACTTGCCGTGAGGTCGATAGGTACCAGGTTGTATTGTTGGACAACTTGTCACTTTTTCTTTTCTTTTTTAATCACTTGCAGTAGCAATTATGTATTGGTCCTGAAGAAAACCGGGAACACAATCCCTTCTGGCTGAAACTAGTCGACCCCTATATGACGCAACCTATTAGTTGAAAGTTGCCGCTACACGCTTTTTAAATAGGATTGGTACAGAGATATTCATTAAACATAGTTTCTCTTTTCCAACTCCCTTTTTAAATTCTCACTTGCACTGCACTTACTACACATAGCATCCATCAATAGAAATACATATGGCCGCTCTTGGTCGATTTCTCTCTCCAACTTGTACTCTACTCTAATCTTGGCTACTACATCTGCCTCTTTGATTGGAGGAGTAGTAACAAGATAGAAGGATGACCAAGTGATGACACTGGCCTCCCTTGGCAGTTGATGGAAATCCGAATCTAGAGTTCAATGTTCTATCTCTATTAGCAATATCTAGATCAGTTGATCTCAGTAACACTCCATTGGTTGTTCTTTTTCTGTTCTAGCTTCCTTATGTTTAGTGCCTGTCACCGTGCCATGTCGATAACGGATAATCACCTGGTTCTTCTTTGGTGCCTGGAGCGCGACCACGACTCAGTCGTGCCTGACCGCCGGGCCATGGCACTGAAAGCTTTGAGGGAGCGGTCTCTAAAGCTGCTTGCGGCCCGTCGCTCGGCACCGCGTCATTTGCCCATGAGATCTCATTCTTGGGAAGAGGAAGGTCCTGGCACCACTCCAGGAGTCCCAAGTCTTCGCCTTCCCACTCAGTCGTCAGGTAAGAGGCATAAGAAACACAAGAAGTCTGAGTGTTTCGGCTTCTCCCCGTCAGTCGGCTGAAACGACGGAGGAGTCTTGGCATTCTAGGCCTCATTCGGCTGAACCTGGGCCTGCTCTACGCTTCCCCGCCTTTCCGAGAGCCGAGCGACCCCCGCCCAGCTCAAAGAATTTTATGACACCATGTGCATCATATTTGGGTGGCCTGACCCTGCCTGCTCCATCAGGTTCCACACCAGCAGCTCCGGTGCCAATGACAACCCCCCTTAGGAATCAGGTAATGGATCCCGACTGATGCTACTTGTGCCACTGCGATCTTCCCCAGCGCCGATGCCCACGCCTGTACTCCCGATGCTGCTGGCCAGCCCCATTCTCATCCCCAACATCCTGGAGCCAGATAGGTGCCTACCAGTGCCGATTCCGGCACCAACAGAGCCCTTTAGTCCTAGGTCAATTCCTCAGCCTTATTCTGAAGGAGTAGGAATGGAGGAAGATTAGAAGGGGTCGCTTGACCCTTTACAATACCTGACAGAACAAGAATTGGCTGAGGCCGGTAGACTGGACACCTCTCCAGATTCTGGTCTGCTTTCCACCCCCTACCATGGCTATGGAGGAGGGAGCATCAGACACAATGGTGGTGCAGATGGCAGCTGAGGTCCTGGACTTTCAGCTCCCTTCTGTGGCAGTCAAGACAAGCATCTTGACGGAGGTCCTGCAGCCAGGTGTCTCCTCCTTGGAATCCGGTCCTGCCTTTTAATAAGGCCTTGATTGAAGTCCTACTGGGTACCTAATCCAAACCCAGCACAGGGGCTCCTATGAATAGGACAATCGCCCACCACCATCGCTCTGCAGTGAGTGACTTACATTTTCTCACCAATGACCCTACCCCCAAGATCTTGGTGGTCCAAGCCTCTACTTCACAGGGCAGGTTATCTTCCACACCCAGGGAATCCAAGAGGCTGGATAGTGGGGGTAAGAAATGTTCGAGGCATATGCGCTGTAGATCAGATGTGTTAGCATAGATCGCCATCCTGTATTGGGCTCGGATGTTGGCACTTTGTTTTTCTTCGAAGAAGTCTTCCTAGTCACGAGGTAGGTGACTCCAACCTTATGATGATCGTGCGCATGGGCATTGACTCCATCCCCAGATTGTTTTTTTCCACCATCGGGTTCGGATATGTATTGCGCCGCTCTGGTTCGGGATCGTCTTCGAACCTTTGTGATACGCAATCCTTACCACTCGATGGTATTGTTTTCAATCGCGGTTTCCCTTTTCGACTCGCATCGTAAAATCCAACTACTTCGATTGACGCTTCGACGTGGGTCATGAGGCCTACCCGCGCCGACCACGCCAGGAGTCCATGGAACTGACTTTATTTAAGAAATGCCCCAGGTGTGGTGCTAAGTTCCCACACACGGACCTGCACGAGGTCTGTAACCTCTGCCTCTTCCCGAAGCACGAAGAAACCAGATGCAAGGCCTGTCAATCATCTCAAACGAAGAAAACGATTTGTGACCGTCGGGCTCCATGTCACGATATGAGACGCTGCACTAGTCCGGTACCAGATATCTTCAGAGAAAAGTCGGAATTCCAACCCGGCGCCGAAGAAGAACACATTTCCGTGTCTGAAGCAGACGACTCCGACATGGAAGAGGACTCGAACATCACTCCGGCTCAACAAACTGATTAACGAGCCCCAACTGCCCACAAAAACACCAAAGACTCCGGTTACACCTTCAGGCTCAGGTCGACACCATGATACAATTTCAGACGCCCCGCCTTCGAGCCCGGCTATGAAACATAAAGACAAGTCTTTCATCTCGGGATCAAGCCGACCCCATGCAAGTGCCAAACCCACATCTTCGACACCTAAACACAAGGCTAAGCCTGACGCTCCGCTGTCGGCACCGAAGACCTCTTCGGCACCAAAAGATTCCCAGAAACCAAAGACTTTTGAGCCGATACCACCGAAACCAAAACTTCTGAACCAACACCGGCTAAACCGAAAGCATCAGAACTGAAACCAGATAAAGGAAAAACTTCAGAGCCGAAACCAAAAGAAAGCCTTCAGATCCGAAACAGGGAAAAGTCAAGCCTTCGGAGCCGAAACATCTCGCACCGAAGAGCACCGAACCTAAAAAGCACGGAAGCCCTCTTAAACCTTTCAAACATAAACAGACTCCATCCAAAGAACTGCCTCCACAAGAATCATTTTATCCGAAGCGAAAACAGTTGCATATTGACCTAGACACTGGAAAACTTCGAAATACACTTCCTAAAAAATGGAAGCCGGACCTCCCTGAAGACCACATCATACCTCTTAAGAACAAGCATTTACAATGCAATAGGTCTTGCAATTACATTGTTTTGAGCTATTGGCATTGAAAATTGTATTGTTTTTTTTTCCCCCCTTTGTGAAGCATTAATTAAGTAATGGCGGTGTAAATGACAATGTCTTTTACCCCCTGTTGACCCCCGCAAAGCTCATCAGCATGTGCCCGTCACTCTTTGCTGCACACTCAACAAATCCAGAATGGACAGCTGTTTCTCCCAGTGGGGCTATTTCACGAAACTCGCTTAAAAGGCCATTAAGATTGTATTTTAAGTGCGCGTTTACTGTCTATTTGGACCAGTGGCTTAGCTATCAATAGTGCAGCGTGGAGGGGGCAATGAGGTGCGCACCTTATCCAAATAATAGCAGTTTTTTGTTATTTTATAATTTCTACTGCCAAACAATGCTTCTGAGGGTGGTGGAAATGCAAGCCTAGCTCACAGCCACACCCTGGCAGAAGGGCACAAATGCCAGTCCCTGGCACGGGTTTCAAGACAGCACAACATGGAACAACGTGCTGGGTTTTGGCCAAGCAATCCCCAAGTGTGCGCGCTGTGTGTGGCTGTGCCAACTCTGCAAGAGAAAACACTTGCTACTTGTTCAAGCTGAAACGTTCTAAACTGGGCCAGTCGCAGATATAGGATTTTGCACTAGAATTTTCAATAACAAGTTGCTTATTATTGTAGAATAAGTGAGAATCTGCCGGTTTTGGCTGACACAGTGATATACTTGGAAGTAGCTACGAAACAATAAAGACGTCATAAGACCCGACCTTTACCTGCCTCCAGCTCCTCATCACCGCCAGACTGGCAATGCCAGTAGAAGCATTAATATAGCCCCACGCTGTAGCCGCACATTATCACTACAGACCAACCCCCAAGCAAAGCGCCAAGAAGCCAAACACTGCGCTTTACAAATACTCAGTAACGAAACATAACACCGCCAGGCTGCTTGTGAATTTGCAAAGAATGTAGAGCTATTCCTTGGAAGCGCCTAGTTTAAGGTGGGTGCATGTCAGCAGCCGCAGTCTGTGTCTGGGCTGGCATAGCGCACTGAAGCCTGTGTGGGGGTGGGAAGGAGGGCTTGGGTGCCAACAGAGGGCGTGTGGGCTGAAGATGAGTTGAGTGCACTATAAAGTAAAACAAAGGTTTGTTCTGACCCTTCCCCCTTAGGTCAAACGGCATCTTTGGTACATAGGCCTGTGCTTCATTGGCAAAAACTTAAAATAATTAAATGATTCGGAAAGGATGAGGGGAGATAATCCCCGCGCCCGCCCTCGGCTACAGTCACACTTTGATGCCGAGGTGACAGACTTCCATCAAGACAGAGGTACAATAAGTTCTTGTAATAGGAAAACAAAGGATTGCTGACTGAGGTCGATTCATTTATAGAAGTTTAAGACGTGTATGCCCCGGTTAGGAAGAATGTGTTATTTCCAGGACACGTGCCTAACTACAGTTATGGTACATATCGAATAACGACAATTTGTGCAGTAAGCACCCCACTTCCCACAGTTACCGCAGTAATCTTCAGCAGGTCAGGCTTCGGGATCTTAGCTGGGAAGAACATAACCTGCAAATGTAAGCCCTGCGGTTTTTGGCGTGGAAAGCAGCGAAATATGCATGTTGTGGCGCCATTTGCAGCACCCGACAAGTCCAAATTGCTCTATCAAGACGAGAGATATGGCGCCCGCCTCTGGGGCAACTGGAATCCGGGCGACAGCAGCAGATAGCGGACAGAACCGGGGCCTCAAAGTGCAAGCAAGTCCACCAGAACAGGGTGAGCTCAGTGCCTCGAAACTGCCGGTCTTTGGGCGCAGCTCTAAAGCAAGAGTGACACAAGAGCCCTGGCCCCTGGGACATGCACGCGCGGGTGACGCAACCCGCTTGTCGTGGTGCCCGCAGAATACACAAGAGCTCAGTGCCTCGAACACAGCCGTTGATCTGGCGGTCACGCGTTCGAATCCGTGCAAGGCCGATTCAGCCTTTCATTCTTCCGGGATCAGTAAAGCGATCACCATTAAAACTGGGAGACAAAAACACCCATGCTTAGAAACGACAGAAGGGCAGCCTGATGCGCTAGCACGTTATTAAAGCGCTTCCTACAGCTTTGAGTGCTGCCTCAAAGCACTGGGTTGTGGGGCTCCGTATACAGGGTTCTGGCCTTGCAATGGGCAGCAGATCATGTGACAAAGAGTAGAAGGTCTACCTACAGCTAAGCACTTAGAAATGTGCCTGACCCTGGGACAATCGACCACAATTTCGAAGAACCTGGTGAAGCAGTTATAAATACACTGTGCAGCAAGGAAACTCCTCGCGGTTTGGGCCTAATGCCACCTTCACAACATGTTCAGAAAGTGCCACAGTGTAGTGAACGCTTAATTGAGTCGTCTAGAAAGTGTGATTGGCCCAAGTTCTCTCGCAGCACCAGGAAGGAGGGGTGGATATTGGGGGGTGCATAAAGAATATTTAAGAAGTTGGCCTTTCGTGCTTACAAGGGCGAAGGCAACATGTCTCGAAATCCAGGCCGAACAGAAGGAAGGCACGACTTGGGACTGTTTATTTTCAATTGCATATAGCGCGTGGAAGACCCGAGGGTATTCAGAGCTATTTACAATGGGAAAATTGAAGATATAGTAGTGAAAGAGATTGCAATGCCATTTGCACAAAAATAAAACTAGAGTGTAGACGTTGAACCCTAAGCAGCTTATGGCCCAAGCAAATAAATTAACACAGAGCAGTATTTGCACAGAACTCAAGCTCACACACGCCTGGAGGAAGTCTCCTATGTGGGTTTACTACGATTTCTGTTAGTTTTGGTACCACAACGGAAATTAAAAAACAAGCGGCAGTGAAAGCGATCGCTATTGAAAAACAAACGAGTGGTGCGTGCGCGTGCCACAGCGAGACGTGTTTTCAATTATCGCGCCCGTGTCTGGGCACGATAATTGAAAACACATCAGCAATGCGCGTAATAGACACCAATAGGCCATGGGCAGAGCAATGCGCCCGCCTTTGGCCAATTGCGTGCTGTCCTTCATAAAAAGACACACGCAAAGGCCAATAGCGTGGGCCAAAAGGAAAAGCACACGCACGAGCGTGTGTGATTCCTAGGTCCATTTACAAACCCCCTACAAAAAGTATCTCGCTGCGCGAGCAGTGCTATGCACTGCACCGCTAGGCGCAAGACCTAAAAAAGACATAGGTACTAACCCCTCTCCCCCTTACGTACCTCCCTCTCCTCCACCTTTTAACCCAAATCTGCTAATTTCACCAGCACACTCACCACCACCACGATTTTTACCTGTGCCACGGGATGATAATAATGGGGATGGGGAAGGGGACGGGGATAATAATGAGGACAACATTCCACAGGACTCTGACCCCTGGGATGATTATGATAAGAACCCGGATCATACTAATGACCCTGATCTATATCCCTCCAGACCATCACCACCCGATGACAATATTGGTTTCGCACAGCTCATTAATAGAGCTGCTCAATACCATGGGGTGGAATTGCACAACTGATCTCTTGGACGAGGATTTTTTAGTGGAAACTTTAGCTCCCTCACAAAAAACCACAAATACTTTGCCCATGCTCAAAGGTATGATAAAACACACCAGTGAGGTATTCAAAGACCCTGTTAGAGCTAGAATACACACACCAAGGGTAGACAAAAAATATAAAGCCGCTCCTACAGACCCAATTTACATCAGGGGTCAGGTACCTTTAGATTCTCTTGTTGTTTCAAATGCACGGAAAAGGGCAAATTCTCAGACAACAGGTAACGCCCCTCCTCCTGACAAGGAGTCAAAACTTTTAGATGCATCAGACAAGAGAAAAGCATCTCAAGCTGCCAGTCATTGGCGTATTGCCAATGCACAAGCCCTCCTGGCGCGTTATGATAGAGCTCACTATGACGAGCTAGAAAAACTAATGCAACACCAATACAATGCTAAAGCTCACAACCTCATTCAAGAGGGTAAGCTTATTACAAACACTTCCATCAAATGTGCCCTTGATGCAGCTGATCCAGCCTCGCGTGCCATCAACACCAGCGTTATGCTACGCCGACACGCTTGGCTTCGAATCTCAGGTTTCAAACAAGAACAAGAAGTGCAATCAGCACTGCTCAATCAGGCATTTGATCAAGAACATCTTTTTGGTCCCACAGTCGATTCTTCATTGGAAAAAATGAAAGACACCGAGACTGCTAGATCCATGGGGGCATTACAACTACCTTCTAATAGAGGCTCTTTTCGTCACTCCTTTTATAGGGGTGTCTCAAAAACAAATGCATCAGAAAACACCCCCTTGTCTTATAAACACCCCAATCAATCCTCATCATCCTAAGGATATTTTCGGGGAGGATGAGGATACAGAGGGAACACCAATAGAGGAAGAGGCAGAGGAAACTCCACCCGCACTTCCCCCTACCACCAAACAGTGACCTCCCTCCACTACCCCCGATCATTCCACTTCTGTCGGGGGACGTCTTTCACAGTCCCTACCTGTCTGGAATTCCATCACAGCAGACAAGTGGGTAAGACAAATTATCCAATATGGTATTGCCTGGAACTTACCTCCACTCCACCATACATTCCTCCCAAACATCGTGCGATGTCCTCCAAACATCTCACCCTCTTAAAACAAGAAGATCTGAAAGAGACACGTTAGCGATAGATTCCTTACCTTAGAATATCCCCATGCATCAGACTGGATACGGAAATTCTTTTCGTAGAAGTACCCCTGCACGTCAGTAGGTGGCGTCGTGCGGCTCCGCGTCCATCACTGCCATCGTATGCGCCGAGATGACGTCACGGAGACTACTTAGGCGCCACCCATGCACGCTGACGTCGGTTCTTTCTTTTTCCACTCCAGCAAGCGCAGATCCGGTTAGAGCACTTACCTTAGTCACTTTTTGACTACTCTTTTGAGACTTTTGTATCCCCTGTTCTCCTGGTGCACGTAGGGATGCCTAGATTTAAGTCTTGTGGGGCCTGCCGTCGCAATATGTCGGTGGCGGACCCCCACGATGTTTGCCTCTACTGCCTGGAGACTGACCATGACTCCTGGTACTGTCGGGCCATAGCCCCGAAGGCCTTGAGGGAGCGGCGCCGGAAGCTGCTGGAGGGCCGGCACTCGTCCCAGCGCCATTCCCGATCCAGGGACCGTTCCCAGGATCAGTCGCGGGGCCACAGTCGTCGCTTCTCGGGCTCCAAGTCTTCGCCCTCGGATTCCGGTAAACGTTGACATAAAAAGAAGTCGAAGAAGCGTGTTCGCTCTCCAACGTCCCCCCGTTGGTCCTCTAATGCAGACGAGGGAGACAGGGGTTCTGCCCCTGTGGCTCCTTTGGAGCCTGGGAGTCCCGCAGCCTACCCTCCTTGCCCTGGTCCGTCGGTGACTCCCGAACAGGTGCCAGAATTTCTTGCCACCATGGACCACCTTTTTAGGCCTCGGGCTCCCGCTGGCGCGCCTTCGGGCCCCGCGGTCCAGTGTCCAGATCCTGTGGGGCCGTCGGTGCCACCGGCGGATCCAGCTTTGATGCCACAGGATCCTGCACCGTTGGATCCGTCCCCGGCGCTGCCAGCTCCGGCCCCAGCGCCGCCCTCGGTGCCGCAGTGGGTGCCGTTCATTCCGCCCTTGCCCCGGTTCAGGACCATTTAGTTCCTGCCTGGGATCCGCATTGGGAGACGGCGTTGTATGTTCCTTCTCCAGCTCCGGCTCTGCCTCTGCGGGTGGTTCCTCCTGCAACGGAGGTGGACGATGACTGGGAGGGGTCCGAGGACCCTCTTGCCCATCAGTGTGACTCCGAGCAGGACTGGGTGGACGACTTGGAGGACGCCGGCGACCACGATGTCTCTTCTGACCCGGGGTTTACCTCTCCCCCGCCTACTATGGAGGAGGGCGCTTCCTACATGATGGTGCTCCGTCGGGCTGCTGAGGTCCTCAACCTTGATCTTCCTACGGTGGCCCTCAAAACTAATCTCCTCACTGAGGTGCTCCAGGCGGCGTCTACTTCGTCGGAGCCCCTGCTTCCCTTCAACGATGCCCTCACCGACGTCCTGTTGGGCACTTGGTCGAGGCCGGCCACGGGGGCCCCTGTGGATAAGAATGTCGGCAGGCATCACCGCCTGGTGCCTGGTGACCCCGCGTTTCTGACCACTCATCCCACGCCTGAGAGTCCAGTCACCCAAGCCTCGACGTCGCAGAGTGCCTTTCCCACGGCTCCGCCGGATAAGGACTAAGAAGCTAGAACTGTTCCGTAAGCGGTTGATCTCTTCGGCCAGCTTGGGGCTTCGGTCAGTGAACACTGCCTGCTTATTGGACCACTATTCCCATGCAGTGTGAGATACGGTTGCCCAGGTGTTGCGTCAGTGTCCTGAGGAGGTCCATGGTGTACTTTCCCAGGCGGTTGCTGAGACTAAGGATGCGGCTAAGTTCGCCATTCGGTGTGGTTTGGACACCGCTCACTTGTTAGGCAGGGCGATTTCTATGACTGTGGCGCTGCGTCGCCACGCCTGGTTGCAGTCTACTGGGTTCTCGCCCGATGTCCACAGCTCGCTCATGGACATGCCCTTTGATGGCACTCGCCTGTTTGACAATAAGGCCGACAGTGCACTGGAGCATTTTAAGGACTCACGAGCCACAGCCAAGTCCTTGGGTCATTCTGCAAAGAGCCCGGCCACTCCTGGTTTTCGTTCCTTTCGTGGCCACGGCAGAGGTGCCCCAGCACTTTCCTTCAGCAAGCCTGTGCAGAACCAGCCTCAGCGCGGATGCAGCTTCTGCAGGAGCGGGTCTGGGAATAAGCGTGGGGGTCAGTTCAGCTCTGCCCCCGCTGCTTCTACCTCCAAACCTTCCTAATCCGAGCTTTGTGAAGCACCCCACACCAGTGGGTGGCAGGATCCGCCACCACCTCCCTCACTGGCGGGATATCACATCGGACAAGTGGGTGTTGCAGATCATCCGCAGGGGTTACTCCCTTCCCTTTCAGTCCTCCCCTCCATCCATGCCGCCTCGGTGCCACCGCATGTCAGGGGATCACTTGGTACTTCTTCAGCAGGAAGTCACAGCTCTCTTGGCCAAGGGGGCCATCAAGTGCGTTCCTGGGCAAGAGGTAGGGAGTGGTTGTTATTCCCACTACTTTCTGGTCCCAAAGAAGGACAAGAGGGGCCTGCGCCTCATCTTGGACCTCCGGAACATCAATTGCTTCCTCAAAAAAGAGAAATTCAAAATGCTGACTCTGGCTCAGGTCCTGGCTGCCCTCGACCCTGGAGACTGGATGGTAGCGTTGGACTTGCAGGACGCATATTTTCACATCCCCGTCCTGCCGGCCCACTGGCATTACCTGCGGTTCACGGTAGGCCAGGAGCATTTTCAGTTTGCCATGCGCCCCTTTGGCCTTACCAGTGCCCCTCGGGTGTTCACGAAGGTGATGGCGGTGGTCGCAGCTCACATGCGCAGGTCGGGGGTATCAGTCTTTCCGTACCTCGATGGGGAAGGCAGGCTCACCCTAGGCAGTCGTCAACCACCTTCAGACTACGGCCTACCTCCTGCATTTGCCGGGGTTCTCCATCAACGTGCTGAAGTCGCACCTGAGTCCCTCTCAGAAGCTCCCCTTCATCAGAGCGGTTCTGGATTTAACGCTATTTCGGGTTTATCCTCCCGAGCAGCGAGTCCGGGATATTCAGGCTCCTGGGCCTGATGGCTTCCTGCATCCTGCTAGTGCCACATGCCAGATGGCATATGCGGGCTCTGCAGTGGGACCTGAAGTTCCAGTGGGCGCAGCATCAGGGCAACCTGTCCGATCATGTCCAGATCTCGGAGGGCACTGCACGACAATTGCAGTGGTGGCTCACGAATCGCGATTGGGTCAATGACAGAACCTTCTCCGTTCCCCAACCGGAGCACACAGTGGTGACAGATGCGCCCCTCCTGGGATGGGGAGGCCACATGGGAGAGGCGGAGATCAGAGGACTCTGGTTTCCGGCGGAGTCCCGGCTCCATATCAATCTGTTGGAGCTTTGGGCGATCCGGCTTGCACTGAAGGCATTCCTTCCCTCTGTCCGGGGAAGTGTGGTGCAGGTGTTCACGGACAACACCACCGCCATGTGGTATTGCAACAAACAGAGCGGGGTGGGGTCCTCGACCCTATGTCAGAAGGCTCTGTGCCTCTGGACATGGCTGGAACATCAAGGCATTACCTTGGTGGTGCAACACCTGGCAGGTTCTCTGAACGCCAGGGCGGACGAACTCAGCCGCCGGTGCTTGATGAATCACAAATGGCGTCTTAACTCGGACGTGGCGCAGGGTCTCTTTCAGCAGTGGGGAGAGTCTTGGTTAGGTCTATTCGCCACCGGAGAGAACGCGCAATGTCATCAGTTCTGCGGGTTGGAATTTCCAAGGCGACACTCGCGAGGCAACGCTTTTCGTCACGAGTGGAGTTGTGGTCTGTTGTATGCCTTTCCGCCTATACCACTTCTGCCCAGAGTGCTGAAGAAGATTCGGCGCGACCAGGCCCAAGTCATCCTTGTGGCTCCGGATCGGGCACGAAGGTACTGGTATCCCGAGGTACTCAGCATGGCGATCGATCCCCTGATCCGACTGCCTCTTCGGGAGGATCTTCTGTCGCAGCAGCAGGGGACGGTCCTCCACCCGAACCTGTCTAGCCTCCACCTCCAAGTGTGGAGATTGAGCGGCAGCAGTTGATTCCTTTCGACTTGCCTTCTGAAGTCAGTGATGTCATTCTGGCAGCCAGGCGTCCCTCCACTAAGTTGGTATACGCCTGCAGGTGGAACAAATTTGTGGCATGGTGCACGGCAAAGGCTGTGGATCCCCTTTCTGCCCCTCTTTCAGAAGTACTTTTGTTCCTTCTTTCTTTGGCCCAGCAGGGCGCTGCTCTGGGCACTATCAAAGGCTACCTTTCTGCTATTTCAGCCTTCCTCAGGCTCCCTGTTCAGCCCTCCCTTTTCAAGTCCCCTGTTGTAAATAGGTTCCTCAAAGGCATTTCTCACCTTTTCCTTCCTATTCCTTTTGTGAAGCCACTGTGGGACTTGAACTTGGTTCTCACATACTTGATGTGCGCTCCCTTTGAGCCTCATCACAACTGTCCTCTACGTCTATTAACTTTGAAGACTGCTTTCCTGGTTGCCATCAGCTCTGGTAGGCGATTTAGTGAGCTCCAGGCTCTTTCTTGTAAGCCTCCTTTTCTGTCTGTCCATCCGGACAAGGTTGTGCTCAGGACACGTCCATCCTTTCTGCCAAATGTTGTCACTGCCTTTCACATCAAGCAGACCAATCACTTTGTTCACCTTCTTTCCACCTCCACATCCTTCCAGAGAGGAATAGAGGCTCCACCTTCTGGACCCAAAACGTGCGCTCTCATTTTACCTGAACCACACACAACAGTTCCGGGTGGATGACCAGCTCGTTGTTGGCTACGTTGGCACCAAGAAAGGTCGAGGCGTACACAAGCGGACTATCTCTAGATGGGTTGTCTTGTGTACTAAAGCCTGTTATTCTCTGGGTAAGAAGAAGCCTCCGTTGGGGTTGCACGCCCATTCCACCAGGGCGACGGCTACCACGACGGCATTGGGATGTGGTGACCCCTTACAAGACATCTGTCAGGCAGCTACGTAGGCCTGGCTGCACACTTTTACTAAGCACTATTGCCTGGACAGCCGAGTCCTGAGAGACTGCTTCTTTGGCCGTTCTGTTCTCCGGGACTTTCTGGTGGGATCTTGGATCGTAGACCCACCACCGGGGTTGGTATTGCTGGGGTATCTATTCTAAGGTAAGGAATCTATCACTACGTGTTTCTTTCAGATGAACAAGTTACTTACCTTCGGTAACGATATATCTGTAAGAAACATTAGTTAGTGATAGATTCCTTACCGCCACACCCATCCTCCCCGTTCTGCGAACTGATTTCTAGGATTAAGGTCATCCCTTTCAGGGCCCTAGTTTCAAGGCACCAGTGGTCAATTTCTTGCATGGCTCTGTGTTCCTGGCGCAGAAAGTCGTGTACAGAACTGATGTCAGCGCGCATGGGTGGCGCCTAACTAGTTTCCGTGATGTCATCTAGGCGCATACGATGCCAGTGACGGATGCAGTGCCGCACGACGCCACCTACTGACGTGCAGGGGTACTGCTACGAAAAGATTTTCCGGATCCAGTCTGATGCTTGGGGGTAATTCTAAGGTAAGGAATCTATCACTACTAATGTTTCTTACAGATATATCATTACCGAAGGTAAGTAACTTGTTCTTACTGTACAAACAATCAAATCAATCCACTTGGTGCTTCTTTTTAAAACATCATTTGCTATCTCTTACGTCTACAATGCTGTAACTTGGCATACACATCTTTACGATTGCATCTTGCTGCAATAGCTGCTTTTCTACAAAACAGACAACACTTGTCTCTGTTTAGAGTGCCCGCTATCAAAGCATTCATGGAAGGACTCAAAAGAATCATTCCCTCTAGAGTTCCACCCTCTCCAGTTTGGAACGTTAATATATCATCCTTACAAGACTCATGGGTCCACCGTTTGAACCTATGCACAAATGTGAAATACAGGTCCTCACTTGGAAGGTAGCCTTCCTTATAGTCATCATATCTCTTAGAAGAGTTGGTGAGCTCCAGGCACTCAGCATACAAGAACCATTTTTGAAAATTCGATACATCAAAGTGGTTCGTAGGACTAATCCACATTTTTTACCTAAAGTGGTTTCTGCCTTTCACCTCAATCAGAATGTTGAACTACCAGTGTTTTTCCCTTAACCAGACTCCGTGGCAGAACGTGCTCTTCACACATTAGATGTTAAAAGAGCAATACTTTATTACATTGAACGAACAAAATCTTTTTTTTTTTTTTTAAAACAACTCTTTGATGCTTTTTCACCACCACATAAGGAAAATCTAATTTCAAAAACTGGTATTGCACAATGGATAGTTAAATGCATCCAACTATGCTACATCAAAGCTAAACGCACATTGACTATTTCCCCTAGAGCGAATTCCACACGCAAACTAGGGGCTTCTATGGCATTCTTAGGGAATATACCCTTAGATGACATCTGCAAAGCTGCAACTTGGTCTACACCTCACACATTCAAAAAGCACTACTGTGTAGATGTGCATGCAAAAAACAAGCTAGTATGGGCCAGGCTGTTTTAAGAACACGTGTAGGAGAGTAGGATCTGCTTCTTATAGTTCCCCCCACTTTTTGCTGATGTTTCACTGTTTTCGACATAGACTGGCTGGAATCCTGCTATCCATTGACCCCAGCCTAGCTGCTTTCTCCTCTAAATTATTTGCATGTACTTGAGGTACACTCCAGATTGGATTTTGAGGTACCCTTATAAGTCCCTAGTATATGGTGTACTATGTACCTAGGGCATAGGTACCCCAGAGGCCTCTCAGGGCCTGCAGCATGTATTATGCCACCCCTGGGAGACCATTCAAAATGACACCACAGGTCTGCTACAGCAGCCTGTGTAAGGTGGTGCATGCACCCCTTAATTAGACATAGGTACACTATATCTATCCTTATCTGATAGAGACTACTAGCCGCAGATTCCTTAACGTAGAATTATCCCCAGGCGTGAGACTGGATGTGGAAAACTTTCTTGCCCAGCATCTCTGCGCACTGGGGGGCGGTACCACGTGACTCTGTCCCGACGTCTTCCGCGGGCGTGACTTCAGCGAGGTCACATAAGCCCCACCCACGGCGTGCTGAAGTTAGTTTTCTTCTTTTCCGCGTGCAACGCGAATCCAGATCATGTTCCTGGCCTGTTTCAGGCCTTCTTTTTCCACTTTAAGCGTTTTTCTTGAGAACAGTGTGCGAATGCCTTCAGGCTTCAAGACGTGCTCGTCTTGCGCGCGCCAGATGTCGACGACGGATCCTCACCCCATCTGCATGCGGTGTTTGGGGAAGCACTACGACTCCACGGACTGCGAGGCTTGTTAGCAGATTAAGCCGGATGAAACTCCTCTCGGCTCGCATGTCCAGGTCGGCGTCGTCGCTGCGCCCGTCCCCGCGGAAGGCTTCAAGACCTGCCGCTTCCATCTCCGACATCGTCCCTCTTCCAGGCCGCAAGGGCGTCACTCACCTGTTGGTAAGTGTCGCAGTTTGTCCCAGAGACCCGGTCCCCAGCCTGTTGGGGGTGCGGATTCTCCGCGGGTGGTGCGGCCCCGCACGTCAGCACCCTATCCGCCGTTCCCCGGCGTGGGGGCGACCAGAGCCCAGATGGAGTCCTATGCAGCATCCTTGCAGGCCTCTTTGGCTCTTCTCTCTTCTCCTTCTCTTCCTGGGACGTCTGCGGATCCCATGCCGCGTGTGGGGACTTCTGCGGCGTCGCCGGCTGCTCCGGCGCCGACAGGTTCGGCTCCATGTTCTGAAGTGGTGGTGCAGTCAGGGTGCGGCCCTTCGGGGTTCCCTCCTTCGGACCACAGCGCCTATGCCACGCCGCAAACCCCCGCGGGGATCCCTGTGGTGTTGCGGGAGGTTGCCGGGGCTCGGGCGTGTCCTTGAGTCCCCCTCGTTCCACTGTGCAGGCGGCGGCCTTGTTCGAGGTGACGCCACTCAGGCACCGGCAGCTGCTGGCCCTGGCGGCACCACAGGGGCTGGGTAGGGGTCGGGGCATGTCCCTGGGCCCCCTCGTCTCTTCACGCCGGCGGCTGCCTCGTCGGAGGTCGAGTTGACGCCTTTTCGGTGCCATTCTTTAGCCGACCCAGCCTCAGTCTCCTGCGCCACACGTTGTGGCGGAGGTCGTTCCGGCGTCCACTTTGGCGCCGGTCGACGCTGACCCGACGCCGGTGGCGGACTCTACGGCGCCGGGCCGACGTCGGCTCGTTGATTTGTCTTCGGATGCCCCCTCTTGTTGGTTTCATCTTCTCCGGAGACGGGTCGCCGCGTCATGGTTTTTTTCCCGGGGTCCTCTAAAGACGGCTCTTCGCCGTCACCGCGCCCGCAGTCTTCGCCGGAGGCACCTCAGGTTCCCCATTCATCGGTCCACCTTCCCCCTTTCCGGGCTTGGCCTTTCCTTCCTCCGGTTGGGCTGGGGGACGGCCACCTTAGCTTGCAGCCGTTGCCCACAGAGGAACTGCTTTCCCTGCCGCGGGGCCCTACGGAGGCGAGTGCTACCTTCAATCGGGCTGTTTCCACGGCTGCGGAAATCTTGCGCATGGGCGATCCAGCTGCCCATTTCCACACGGATCATCTGCTGGAGGTCCTCCATCGGGGTTCTGGTGGTCGTGAGCTGCTTCTTCCCTTCGAGGCTTCGCTCCACACTTCTCTTTTGGGGGCTTGGGGGCATCCTGCCATGGGGGACCCAGTGCCCCAGCCACTTCTGCACCGCCACCGTCCTGCCCCGCATGATCCTGTCTGTCTTTCCCTCCACCCCTCTACCAGAGGCCCTCTTTTACAGACTGCCTTTCCCTCCCTGTCATCGGTGTTGTCTCCCCCGTCATGGGATGCCCGCTGGTTAGATTCCTGGGGACGCAATATCTTTGCCTCCTCCAGTGCAGCTTTTTGGTCCTTAACACTCTTTGTGTATTGGCTAGAGCCACCTCTTGCTTATGGGATTCGGCAGAGTCCCTTATGTCCTCCGCTTCTCAGGAGGGTGCCTGTGTTGATCTGCGGCACCATGTGTTGGATGGCCGGGAGCTGACGGCATTTATTCTTCGCTCGGCTCTGGACATTTCAGAGGTGCTTGGTCATACCATGGCTTCTTCGGTGGCCCTTCGTCGCCATGCCTGGCTGCTGGATAGTGTATTCCCTGAGAACGTTGGAGAACGGCTGGTTGACCTTCTCTTTGATGGCGTTCTTTTGTTCCATGCCCCTGTGGATTCTGCCATTCAGAGGTTTCTTGCGGAGCTTCGTCGTCCTCCTCCTCAGTGACCTGTATGTCGGTCCGTGTTTTGGGAGGTGTTCTTCCGTTGTTTTCCTGGGGCCTTGTAAAGAGTAGCCCCGGTTGTGTGTTCTGTGTGGTTCATGTGCTTTCAGGTCCTTTTGTTGGGACTTTGGTGCCGTTGGCTGCTGGTCTGGCCCTTTTTTGATTTGTGGTTTTAGCTGTTAGTAAGCCCGTGTAGGCCCTGAGATTAGGCCTTCTGTGTATTCTTTATTGGCTGATTGGCAAGCCGTCTGTGGTTTTCTCCACAGGTCTTTTTGTTTGCCCTCTCCTGCGGAAACATTTTCCTAAGAGGGCTCCCATGTTCTTGGGACGTAACATACCCTATGTGGGTAGCTATTACATTTCTCTATCATGTGTTGGGGAGGTGTGGTCGCCCTTTTGGGCTCCTTGCTCTCCGTGGCGTCACGGTACATCACAGGTGCGATCGTCTTGCTGTATGAAGCAGCTTGCGTTGCGCCCAGGTCCGTCCTTCTCCTGGTTCGCTATGTCGCTAGGCCAGTCTGGCCTGCTGTCTGCGGCATCGTGTTGTAGCAGTTCCGCACTTCTATCCGGGGTTCGGCTTGGTCGTATGTCTGCTGTTCTGAGGGGGACTGGCTTTCCTTGGCTTCTGTGTTCTGGTGGATGGCTTGGTCCGCCCTCCGTCTCTCTCTCTTTCTTTTCTGCCTGGTTCCACTTCTTTTGTGGGTCTGTGTGTGTGTTTCTGGGCCGACCCCTTCCCTTGGGGTGTGTCCTGGCCCTTCCTGTTCTTTGCCTTCTTCTGGCGTCTGGCTTGTCCCGGGTGCATCGTTTTGTGGTGTTGCCTGCTGCTAGCTGTGCATGCCTGTGCAGGCCTATTTGTTCTAATCCACCGTTGTGGCCTTTGATGTATTCCCTTGTGCCCCTGCCTTTGGTTCCGATGGGGCTTGCATGACTGTCTCTCTCTCTTTTCCATCTGCGCTTTGGCGGTGGAGCCGTTCCTGCCCTGTCCGCTGCTTGCGGCTGAGGTGTGTTCAGCTTTTTCTGTCACTATGTATGTGTTTCTTACGGTGGGCCTTGCATCCGGTTCTTCCTCCTCTCCCTAGGGTTTGAGGTGGTCCTTGGGTTCCTTGGGACTCTCAGGCGCTGTCTGCCCCTGCGGGGTGTTGGGCGGTTCTCCCTTGGTCGGGCTTAGGATATCCTGGCCTTTTCCTTCTTCTCCTTGTGACATGTCCCCTACTGGGGCCCTGTGTCTCTCCTGGTGGGGAGGCTCTCTCGCAGGCCCTCTTCCCTTCTGGGTATGGCTAGGGTATCTATTCTACGTTAAGGAATCTGCGGCTAGTAGTCTCTATTAGATGTACAAGTTACTTACCTTCAGTAACGATGTATCTGGTAGATACGATTCTAGCCGCAGATTCCTTCACGACCCGCAATTCCTCCCCGTTTTGCGAGGACCCTCTGCTGGGGTTTTTGCAGTCGCCTCCCTCTGGGTGGCTTGTCTTCTGTGGATGTCCTCTTCATTTTCTTCTAGTCGGGCATCCCTCCAGTTGGTTTCTTTCCAGCGTGAGGGCCTACTTTTGCTCTTCCTTCTGTTGTTAGAGTTTTTGATCCCCACCGGTCGTCTTCGTTGGGGGTTCTTTTACCTGTCCTTTGATCTCCTACTCCTTTCAGGAGTTATGACCCTCCTTGGCAGTGTGGTCTGTGGATCGGTTAACTGCCCTTTGTCCTCCTACTTCTTTCCGGAGGTAGGACCATCCTTGGTGTAGTCTGGGGAGGGGTTGCTGTTGCTCCTCTGTTCCGGGCTCCCTTTGGAGTTGTGGTTGCAGACTCTCTCTCTCTCTCTCTCTTTCTGTCACGGTGCTTTCACATGATTGTGCCTCCGGGATGGCTCTCGCCTTGGGTTGCGAGGTGGTTCCAAGTAGTGGTGCTTTGCCCTTTTCTTGCGATGGCTTCGCTGCTCTGGCCTTCTGTTGCTTTACTGCCACCTGCTGCTTTTGCCCTGGCTTGCACGGTTGTTCCTCAGGGTTGTGCTCTACTCCTTTCCTGCTTTGGCCTGCTGTTGTCGCCTTCTGGTGCCTTGGTGCCACCTGGTGATGTTTCTTATCTTTTGTTTCTCTCTATTTTTGTTTCTCTGGTTTTTTCGCACACTGTTCCCATACTCCCCTCAGTTTTGTTGTGATGGCTCCGCGTTGTGGCGTGTAAAAGTTATCCGAAGCAAACTGATGTCAGCGCGCCGGGGTGGGGCTTATGCGACCTCGCTGATGTCATGCCCGCGGAAGACGTCGGGGCGGAGTCGCGTGGTACTGCCCCCCGGCGCGCAGAGATGCTGGGCAAGAACGTTTTCCGGGTCCAGTCTCATGCCTGGAGATAATTCTACGTTAAGGAATCGGCGGCTAGAATAGTCTCTATCAGATACATCGTTACCGAAGTTAAGTAACTTGTACATCACTGCGCATATAAACCTATCAGTCACCCCTATGGCAGGCCTTATCAATCCTGAAGGCAGGGTGCTGGGTTTTATGTGAGAGGGTGCCCATGCATGAGCAGAGCCCCTCTGCAGCCAACCATATATACTTAAGTGCATTATAACCTCGCGGTAAATGCTAACTTTAAAACAGCTGCATGGAAACATGTTGTGCTAGGTGTCAAACACCTTGGAAACATACCTCCTTACCAGTAACTGGTGTGGGAGGTATGATTCCACCCTACTAGAGGGAGAAATATGACAATACCGGTATACCCGCTACCAGCTTTATAGAACCCTGGCATCACAAAATGGATGCTGCCAGCCACAGACACGAGTCTGCCCTCATTCTGCTGGATGAATCTCTGGCAGGGGAGGCTGGACAATAGGTTTCCTGTTACAGGGAGGTGTGACCACCTCCCAGACAGGCTTTAGTGTATTGGGGCTGGGTGGGTGCACTCTGAGAGTGCTTTGATGTCTGCACTGGGGGCATATTTGGTGTCCCAGTGCATAGTCCAGCTCAAACCGGTTGCAGAAGCCATTTGCTCCTGCTCTGGCGCAAAACTGGTGTAGCCACCCCTCTGTCCTGACCCTCCCATAGGTGGGTCCCCCCGAGTTTGTCCCACCCCTTCCTTGGGTATAAAGTAGAAACTCCTGACTACAGAACTTTAGATTTACCTGTACAAAACTCTGCTACAGAAACCAAGTACTTCGATTATCTACACTACGTTGGATGACTGAAGAATCTCCCTTTGAGTAAAGGAGTTACTCCGCTGCAAGACAGGCACCTGAAACGCATCTGACCGGTTTGCATCTACGCAGCTCCTTAAGGACTCCGAAGAGTTTTGCAACACAGGAGGTGGGTTCCTGTGGTCTCTGAGGTTGATTCGTGCTCTCAGCAATTCTGAGATCTGCGTCCCTCGTGGGACAAAACTTCCACACCTTCCACCTCCATGCTCGGAGAGCGAGTGGCAGCGATTCAACACTTTGACCTCCCTACCATGGTCATGGATGTCATTCATGCAGCCAGGTACCAAATCTGTATATGTGTGATGTTGGGGCAAGTTTGTGTCCTGGTGTGCGACCAAATCGGGGGACCCCCTTCAAGCCAAGATATCAGATTTTGTTGTGTTGTCCCTAGGCTAGCACAGGTTTGCTTTGGCACTGTTAAAGGGTACCTGCCTGCTATTTCAGCCTTTTTACGTTTGTTGGACCAGCTTTCTTTGTTTCGTATAGGGCTATACCTTGACCCGTCCCCCTAGGACTCACCCCTCACCTTATGTCAACTGCAGTTGCAGAAGGCAAAAACTGCCCAGTATTCAACCTCCAGCACATTACTGCCTGGCTCCACCCCAAGACAGCTCCACCAACGATGTGTCACAGTTCAGTCTACATAGAAGCTTGGGCATATCTGAAAAAGGCTATTAGTTATGGATTCCTTACCTTAGAATTACCCCCAGGCGACAGACTGGATCCGGAAAAATTTTCTTCAGCAGTACCCCTGCGCCTCAGTAGGTGGCGTCTGTCAACTCCGTGTTCGTCATTGGCGTCGTGATCGCAGGAATGACGTCGCGGTATCTTCTAAGACACTGCCCCTGCGCGCTGACGTTGGTTCTTTCTTTTTCTGCGCCAGCCAGCACAGATCCGGAGAGAGTAGTACCCTTAGTCTTTTTCGACTAGAGTATTTTTGACTTTATGTTGACTTCTTTTTTCGAGTCGTTTGACTCCTGGTGCAAGGGATGTCACATTGGCGGACCGACTTCAAACCTGGTGACTCCTGTCACAAGTTGATGTCGATCACGGACCCACATCTCATGTGCCTCTGGCTCTTGGAGCTCGACCACGACCCGTCTTTGCGGGAGCGGTGCCAAAATCTTCTCAAGGCCTGGCAGTCAGCTCTACGCCACTCAAGGTCGTGAAGTCACCTCCATCACTCCTCTTCGAACTCTTCGTCTTCGGGTAAGTCGGAGCAAAAGTAGAAGGCAAAGAAACACTGTTCGCCTTCTCCCCGTCCGTCGGCTGACGCGATGCGGAAAGTAGTCATCCGAATCCGCCTGCTGAGTCTGTTGGGTCGGCTCCGAGCTTCCATCCCTTCCTGGGATCCGGGGCGACCCCTGCCCAACTGCGTAACTTTCCCGAAGCCCTCCACTGCATCTTTGGGCAGATCCACCCCGCAGTGCGCCTTCGGGCCCCGCAGACTTAGCTGGGGGTTCCCGTCCTTCGATGTCAGCGGCTTCGGTGCTGCAGGGCCCCCAGAGATCCAGGCCTGGATCCGGATCCGCGCCGGTCGATCTTACAAGACCCCCGGCGCCGAATCTGTTGGCGACACCTCCGGACCGACCCGGTACCGGCGCCGACCGGTACTTTTGTACCTCTGTTCTATCTTGGCGTTCCTTATCGCACTGAGTGGCAGCCAAGGGGGCGTGAGGAGGACTCGGAGGGGTCTATTGACCCTCTAGCGGACCAGCTGGAGGAGCCGGACTGGAGAGAGGAACTGGGTGAGGCCAGTGGTCTGCATACATCCCCAGAACTTGGTATGCTTTCTCCCCCTACCGTGGCTATGGAGAAGGGAGCCTCCTATGCTGTGGGTTTGCGTAGGGTGGCTGAGGCCTTGGGCCGTGAGCTACGTACGGTGGCAGTCAGGACTAACCTCCTGACTGAGGTGCTTCAACCAGCAGCAGCCTTTTTGGAGCCCCTGCTGTCGTTTAATGAGGCTCTCGCAGACATCAATCTGGGCACCTTGTCTAAGCCCAGCACAAGGGCCCCTGTGGATAGGATGATTCGCGACACCACCGCCGGCCCTGGGCGACCCCAAATTCCTCTTCCAACACCCTACCCCTGAGAGCTTGGTGGTCCAAGACTCAACATCCAAAGGCACGTTCCCTACTGCTCCCCCAAATAGGGTTTCCAAGAAGCTGGATCATTTTGGGAAGAAGAGGTTTTCTACCACTAGCTTAGGATTGTGGTCAGTGAACACCGCATGTCTCTTGGGACGTTACACCCACTGTGTGGGACACTGTTGCGCAGGTTCTGCCAGGGTGCCCAGGACATCCTCCCCTTGCGGTTGCTGAGGGAGGGATGCAGCAAGTTCGCTGTGGGCTGGACACGCCGACTCGCTAGGCTAGACAATTTCAACATCTGTAGCCCTGAGACACTACGCCTGGCTGAGGTCCACTGGCTTCTCGGGCGATGTTCATTCGAGTCTTTTGGACATGCCCTTTCATGGCCGTCGCTTGTTTGGTGACAAGGCGGACAATGCGCGCGAGCACTAAGGATTCTAGGGCTACAGCCAGACCCTTTGGCTTCGCTACCACCTCTTGCCCCACGCAGTCTGCTTTTCGCCCCTTTCGTGGCTACGGAAGGGGTGCCCCACCACGTTCTGCCCTGAGCGACAGGCCTGCGCAGGCTGTCCTGCCTCTGCGGGGCTGGGGATAAGGGACCCACCGCTGTGGGTCTGGGGCCAGCGGGCGAGCCAATCCACCTGTGCCCCCTCTGCAGCAGCCTCCAAACCTTCCTGGTCCGACCTATCTGAAAGAGACAATTAGTTATAGATTCCTTACCTTAGAATTACCCCCAGTCAGACTGGATCTGGAAAGTTTTTTTGTCAGCAGTACCCGTGCGCGTCGAAAGGTGGCGTCTGTCATCTCTGCGTTCGTCAATGGCGTTGTGGTCGCTGGGATGACGTCACGGTAGCTACATAGACGCCGCCCTCGCGCGCTGACGCCAGTTCTTTCTTTTTCTGCGCCGATCCGGAGAGAGCGGTACCTCCAGTCACTTTTTGACTGACTTTTGTCGACATCGATTTGAGTCTTTGACTCCTGGTGCACGTCAGGGATTCCCGGTTTTAAGGCTTGCTGCTCCTGCAGCCGACTGATATCAGTGACAGATCTGCACCGCTTGTGCCTGGTTGCCTGGAGCGTGACCACGACCCAAAGTTGTGCTCCGACTACTGGACCATTAATCCAAAATCTTTGCGGGAGCGGACCCAAACGCTTCTCAAGGCCCGGCAGTCTGCTCCGCGCCGTTCGAGGTCCTGGTCGCGTGGGAGGTCGAGGGACCAGTCGCGGAGCCACCACCACCAGTTTTCTTCAAAGTCTTTGCACTCCTCAGGTAAGTCGAAGCACAAGAAGAAGTCAAAGAAGCACCGTCGTTCGGCCGACGCGACAAGAGATGCGGTTGGTGCCCCTCCTGTGGCTCCACGTGCAGAGCCCCAAGGGTCGACTCTGAGTTTACCTCCCTTTCTTGGTCCCAGTGCGACCCCTGCCCAGCTTCGCACCTTTTACGAAGCAATGCATGCCATCTTTGGGCAGCCCGACTCCACTGGCGAGCCTTCGGGCCCCGTGGACTCAGCTGGTGGCCCTGGGCCTTCGGCGGCTCCGGCACTGCAGGGCCCCCTTGAATCCAGCTCTGGATCCGGAATGGCGCTGGTCGACCTCATTAAACCTCCCCATGCGCCGATTCCACCGGCACCACGTCTGAAGCCGACGCCGGTTGTGTCCCCAGCCGGCGTCGACCCCAGCCTTCACTGCAATGTAGACACGGAGCCGGACCGGCGCCGACGGCTACTATTGTGCCCCTGTTCTACCCTGGCTCTTTGAGACCAGATTGGCAGCCAGAGGAGGCTGAGCAGGACTGGGAGACCCTCTGACCCACCAGCTAGGTTACGAACCGGACTGGAGAGAGGAACTGGGGGAAGCCAGTGGTCTGGATACCTCACCTGACCTTGGCATGTTGTTTCCACCTACCGTGGCTATGGAGGAGGGAGCTCTTATGCTGTGGTGTCGCGTAGGGCGGCCGACGTGCTAGAGCACTTTAAGGACTTTTGGGTTACTGGCAAGTACTTGGGCCTCTCCACCACTCACCCTGCGCAGTCTGCTTTTCACCCCTTTCGTGGCTACGGAATGGGTGCCCCACCACGTTCCACCCATGGCCACAGGCCAGTGCAAGCTGTTCAGCCCATACGTGGCCAGGGACGTGGGAACCACTACCGTGGTTCTTGGGGCCAGCGAGCACGGCAGTCCACCACCGCCCCCTCTGCAGCAGCCCCCAAATCCCTAGCCTGACCTTCCAGGGCCACCAATCGCCAGTGGGCAGCAAGATTCTCCATCACCTCCCCCACTAGCGCACCATCACGTCGGACAGGTGGGACCTGCGAATAGTACAAAGGGGCCACTCCCTCCCCTTCAAGACTCCTCCCCCCCCTCCCCCCCCCGCCATGCCTCCTCAGTACCATTGCATGTCGGAGGATCATCTGGCCCTTCTCCAACAGGAAGTTATGGCTCTCTTGGCCAAGGGAGCCATCGAGCAAGTTCCTACCACAGAAGTAGGTCGTGGTTGCTATTCCCACTACTTTCTGTTGCCCAAGAAGGACAAAGGTCTGTGTCCTATCTTAGATCTCAGGAACGTCAACCGCTTCCCCGGTAAGGAGAAGTTCAAAATGTTGACGCTGGCTCGTGTCCTGTCTGCCCTCGACCCCGGAGACTGGATTGTGGTGTTAGACTTTCAGGACGCTTATTTCCACATCCCCGTCCTGCTTGCCCACCGACGTTACCTGTGGTTCACAGCAGGCCACGAGCACGTTCAGTTCACCACGCTCCCCTTTGACCTTACCAGCGCCCCTCTGGTGTTCACAAAAGGGATGGCGGTATTCGCAGCTCATTTGCGCAGATATGGGGTTTCAGTCTCCACCTATCTCAACGATTGGCTGTTGAAGGCGGGCTCGCCCCAGGCTGTCGTCTCCCACCTCCAGACTACGGCCGACCTGCTTCATTCAATGCTGTTCTCCATCAGCATGCCGAAGTCACACCTGACTCCCTCTCAGAAGCTCCTCTTCATTGGAGCGGTTCTGGACAAGAAACAGTTTCGGTTCTATCCTCCCGAACAGCGAGTCCGGGATATCTGGGCTATGATTCCGATCTTTCAGCCTCTATCCTGGGTTTCGGTCAGGATGACCCTCAGGCTACTTGGCCTGATGACCTCCTGCATCCTGCTGGTGGATCATGCCAGATGGCATAAGCGGGCTCTGCAGTGGGACCTGACGTTCCGGGGGGCACAACATCAGGGGAACCTGTCCGATTGTGTCCAGATCTGGGAGGGCACTGCACTCCAGCTGCAGTGGTGGCTGACGAACCAGGATTGGGTCGACGGCAGATCCCTCTCCCTTCCCCAACCAGAGTTCACAGTGGTGACCAATACATCATGTGGCGGCCACATGGGGGAGGCGGAGATCATAGGCCTCTAGTCTTCGGCGGAGTCTGGGCTCCACATCAACCTTCTGGAGCTTCAGGTGATTCGTCTTGCACTCAAAGCATTCCTTCCCTCTGCCCGGGGAAGAGTAGTGCAGGTGTTCATGTGCAACACCACCACCATGTGGTACTGCAACAAGCAAGACGGGGTGGGGTCATGGACCCTATTTCAGGAGGCCCTCTGCCTCTGGACATGGCTGAAACATCAGGGCATTTCCTTGGTGGTTCAACAGCTGGCAGCTTCACTGAACGCCAGGGCGGACAAACTCAGCCGCAGGTGCTTGATGGATCACAAATGGCATCTCCGCTCGGAGGTGGTGCAAAGTCTTTCAACGGTGAGGAGAGCCTTGGTGACATCCATTCGCCACCAAAGAGAACACGCAAATGTCAGCAGCTCTGCACGTTGGAATTCCAAGGCGACACTCGCTAGGCGACGCTTTTCGTCGTGAGTGGAGTTGCAGTCTTCTATTTGCCTTTCCACCTATACCACTTCTGCTCAGAGTGCTGAATAAGATCAAGCGTGACTGGGCCCAAGTCATCCTTTTGGCTCCGGATTGGGCACGAAGAGTCTAGTATCCCGAGCTCTTGAACATGGCCATCAATCCTCAGACTGCCCCTTCGGGAGGATCTTCTGGTGCAGCAGCAGGGGATTGTCCTCCTCCCGAACCTGTCCAACCTCCACCTCCTTGCGTGAAGATTGGGCCTTCGACCTTCCTCCTGAAGTCTGTAATGTTAACTTGGCAACCAGGCGTCCCTCTATTAAAACAGTATACGCCTGTAGATTGAACAAATTTGTCGCATGGTGCGCAGCAAAGGCTGTGGATCCCCTTTCTGCCCCCCTTTCTGAGGTACTCCTCTTCCTGCTTTCTTTGGCCCAGCAGGGCTCTGCTCTGGAGACTCTCCAGGGCTTTATTTCAGCCTTTCTTATAACTGATCAGCCTTCTTTTCAAGTCCCCTGTTGGAAATCATTTCCTTAAGGGCATTCCTCATCTGTTTCCTCCTATTCCTTTCGTAATGCCCTAGTGGGACTTGAACCTTGTTCTGACTTACCTTATGTGCGCTCCCTTCGAGCCGCTACATAATTGTCCTCTCAGACTCTTGACCTTAAAGACAGCTTTTCTGGTTGCCATCACCTCTGCTCGCAGGGTGAGTGAGCTTCAGGCTCTTTCTTCTAAGCCTCCTTTCCTTGCTGTTCATCCGGACAAGGTTGTACTTAGAACTCGACCTTCTTTCCTTCCCAAAGTGGTTACCTCTTTCCGCATAGGACAGACCATCACTTTGCCCACCTTCTTCCCTCCCCCGTATCTTTCTAAAGAGGAGAGGCTCCTCCATCTAGATCCAAAACGTGCCCTTTCATTTTATCTGGATCGTACAAAACAATTCCAGATGGATGATCAGCACTTTGTTGGCTATGTGGGCGCCAAGAAAGGACTGACGTGCTAAAATGAACCATCTCTCGATGGATCGTTCTTTGCATTAAAATGTGTTATTACTTGGCGAAAAAGGAACCTCCAGTAGGGTTGCGCGCCCATTCCACCAGGGCGACGGCAACCACTACTGCTTTGGGATGTGGAGTCCCCCTTCATGGCATCTGCCAGGCAGCCATGTGGTCTTCATTGCACACATTCACTAAACATTACTGCCTGGACAGCCAAGTCTGGAGAGACGGCTTCTTTGGCCACTCCGTTCTTCAGGACTTCCTGGTGTGTAATTGGTTCCCAGACCCACCTCCGGGGTTTGGTATTGCTGGGGTATCTATTCTAAGGTAAGGAATCCATAACTAATGGTCTCTTTCAGATGAACAAGTTACCATTGGTAACAATATATCTGTAAGAAACGGATATTAGTTATGAATTCCTTACCGCGCCACCCATCCTCTCCTTTCTGAGAACTGACTTCTAGAGTAAGGGACTCCCTTTCAGGGCCCTAGTTTTATGCACCAGTGGTCCGTGTCTTGCATGGCTCTGTGCTTCTGGCGTGGAATGTCGTGTAAAGAACTGACGTCAGTGCGCAGGGGCGGCATCTAAGTAGATACCGCGAGGTCATTCCGGTGATCACACTACGCCACCTACTGACGCGCAGGGGTACTGCTGAAGAAAAATTCTCTGGATCAATTCTGACGCCTGGGGGTAATTCTAAGGTAAGGAATCCATTACTAATATGTCTCTTACAGATATATCGTTAACGAAGGTAAGTAACTTGTTCTTAGAGGCCAATAAGAGTTCTTGCTTCAGTGGAATAGTTCCAAAGCTAAGTTTGCGAGGCCACTGCTCAAGTGGTCGGAGAGAGGCTGCCACCTTGTGGTCGAGAAATAGATTTGTCCCATTCATATTACAAGGCACTCATTCCATGGCAAGTATAATCCATAATCTAGCACTGAGTCAGTGCTGTACACTCTGCCTTTCTCCAATTATGTGCTGTTGTTAATTTTGCCTGCCCACAGGCACTAGAGGTTCATGTGCAATTCAGGGGTCATCATTGCTGTGAAATCTGTCCATTTTAGGCCCAGGAGCCTAAGTGTATTGGGCAATGGGTAGGCCAGTACTCTGTGCAGAAGCCAACACCTCCTCCCAGAATGGTCCTATGACCAGACATTCCCACCATATGTGTAGTGCCTCACCAAGGGCTCCACAGCTAGTCCAGCATCTGGGAGAGTCATTGCGATACGTACGATGTAGCTTATGGGGGTGTAATGCCAACCATACCAGACTTTATAGTGAATATTCCTAGAATAGAGTGAGGAGGAGTGGATGTCTCTAGGGAGTCTATGCCGCTTGTGTGTACCCCGCAGTCTTAGGAGCCATTTGCTGTTATGGTGCTAAGTCTTTGGAGTCTCAGTTGCAAGTAGAAAATTGTTTAGGGATGAATTTGTTCCTTTTGTGCTTATGAGTATAGAGAACTCTGTTTCAAAGGCAGTTTTGGCTCTGATGGCTCCTGTCCGAATCGTGGGTTGTGTGTCACCCAATGGCAAAGTTGTGCGTAACAGCTTCTCAATCTCAGGGAATAAGGAGGCTTTTCATTGTATTAACGATTTGGGAGCTGAGTTTTCAAACATAACCAAGATCATTTTGCCAATCCCACCCCACTCACTCCAGTTGCAGAAGGCATGGCCTTCCATAGCTGGTGTGAATGCCTGATTATATTGGATGGGAGTATAGGGAGATGGGAAGGTTACAAGGACAGCAAGTTCTGCATATCTGTCTCTTGTTCTAAGGGTGGTGGAGACCGGGGTACTGATATAGGCATCGAGACATCTAGCCGCAGATTCCTTAACTTAGAATATCCCCCAAGCGCCAGTCTGTCTAGATCTTGAGATTTTTCAGCAGTACCTTCACGCGACGGTGGACGGGTTGAATGGCTCCGATCTGACGTCGTCCACGGATATCACATCAGTGACGCCATAGAAGTCCCTCCCGGCGCGCTGACCTCAGCTTTCTTTTTTTCCGCGCTGCAACGCAGATCCAGGAGAAGCGTTTCCTCTGGCCTGTTTTTTGTTTTTGGCCTCACTGACGCCTTTTCCCGTCTGGGAACAGTGTGTCGATGCTTTCGGGCAATGGATCCGCACGCAATTTGTATGTGGTGCTTGGGTGAGCCTGCCGGAACATGAACCCGAAGTCCCTGCGGGAACATAAGATGAAACTGTTATCCGCCCAGATTGCCCATTTGGAGTCCAAGTGCCGTCGGTCTCCTTCCAGCTGGGGTTCGGGGCAGGTCGCGGAGTAGTTTCCAAGGACGTCTTTCACCTTCCTCAAGTAAGCAGAAGAAGTCGTCACGGAGGCAGTCTGCCTCACGTAGTCATGACGTCGGGGGCTGTCGTTCCCAGTCTTTACCGGTCATGATCCCTCAGCAGTTGACCCACGCCTACCCACCATTTCCTGGGGTTGGGGCGGCTAGGACCCAGATGGAAGCCTATGACCGGGCTTTACGGGCCATCTTTGGCCCGACCCCTCTCCCTGACAGAGGTGGTAGGGACACAGATTGGGAGCTTGCCGGCAAGTTCGCCCTCAGTGCCAATCCAGTGCCCTAACTCCGGCTCCAGACTCGCGGCGACGTCTGGAGTCGGCCCTGTGGGGCTTCCCGTTCCAATGTCAAGCTACAGTCCAACTCCAGCGTCAGGGGCCAGTCCGGTGGGGTTTCCTGGAGTGACGTCTGCTGTGGTCGCAGCAGGGGACATGTATCCGAGTCCTACAGTGCAGTCAGTGGATCTCGAGAGGACGCAGTCCCAACGCCGATCGATGAAGCCTCCTCCGATGCTCATCTGCATCGATACACGCCGTCTCGACATCGTTCAGGTCCTTTTCCACTACTTTTCAAATGGAAGATGAGGCCTCCTCTCCCCCCCCCCCCCCCCTTCCTCCCCACCAAGCGTTGCTGGAGCGTTTTATCGGAACATGTTGCTGTGGAGCAATTGCAGCTCCTTGGATGTCCTTGGACTGAAGGGCCTTCAGTTTTTGGTGGATGCGTTAGCCTGCAACCATCCCCTAACTATGATTGGCTGTCTTCTCCTAGATTGTCAACGGAGGCTAGTGCTGTGTTAGCAGCGGTTGTTCGCACAGCTGTTAACATTTTACATTTACAGCCTTCTTCTATCTCTGCCCAACTTTTCCTTGTTGGATCTGCTCCACCAGGGCAACACAGATGTCAAGCCCTTGCTGACCTTTTGTGAGTCATTGTACGACATCCTTCTATGGACCTTGGCTAGGCCCTCCTCGGGGACCCGGTGGGACGTGCTGTCGCATATCTTCACCGCCTGCTCCAGATGACCCAGTCGGTTTGTCCCCTCACCCTAGGGCTCATGGGCTAGTTGTCCAGACAGCCTCCACTTCGTTGCTTCTGTCCTCTCCTCCACTGCTTCCACCCGCTAGGGAATCTCGTTGGTTGGAGACATGTCGTCAGCAAATGTTTGCCTCCACAAGCTTGGCCCTCTGGTCCAGGAACACGTCCTGCGTGTTTGCATGGGCTACGTTCGCCCTCTAGGACTCGGTTGAGCGCTTCCGTCCCTCCCTTCCGGAAGGCCCTTGGGCTGACCTGACTCGGATACTCCAGGATGGTCGTGAGCTGGCAAAATTTTACATTCGATCAGTCATGGACACCACGGATTCTGTGGGGCGGGCCATGGCCAGGTCAGTTGCTCTGCGTCACCATGCTTGGCTGCGTTTTCCTGAAAATGTTCAGGAGCATCTTCGGGACATGCCCTTTGATGTGGCCAATTTTTTTAAAACAGTCATGCGGACTCAGTGGTGCAGCGTCTCAAGCCTGGTTTTTAGTGGATGGAATTCTTTCTAGTCCCTTGTTGAGTACTTCTTATTTTGTTCTGCATTGGGCTATTGCCACCATTTTTCTCTGGTGTCAGTCTTTAGGTTCAAGCTGTTATGTCCCAGACGGACTGTACAGCCATGCAGCTGTTTCAATTCCTCTGTTTAAGAGCTAGGCTGAAGAGGCGTTCCCTTGCATTTTATTGGGATGTAACATACCCTATGTGGTGTCTTCATTGGTTATTGTATAGCCATTCTTACTTTCCATTGGGATGTCTTCCTGGGCGGTGTAAGTACGATGCTTCAGGAAATATTCTTCCTGGGTGGTGAAGGTCCTTACTGAGGATCAGGCGAGGTCCTCTTAGGACTGTTATTTATCTCCTATCTGGATAGTTTTACTGTAGTTCATTCTTCCTCACGCTTTTACATGTTCCCACTTTATGACTGGTCTGTAGTTCCCTCCTGCCTCTGCGGATGCAGGCCTCTCCAGAATATTGTTGGGTTTGCGCCACGTTTGGCTCGTCCCAGCGTTTTCACGTATGCCCCTTTCTTGACTGGACTGTCTTTTCAAGTGTTTCGCTTTTTCCACCATTTTGCCCAGGTTGGCCATTTTCGTCGTAAGCCATTGTCTGCTGCTTGTGAGCGTGTTGTTCTGTTCCACTTCAGAGACAGTTTATTTCTGTATCCAGTTCTGGCACAGTATGTTACCATACGCTGGGCACATTCACAGGAACTGGGTACCTGCTGGGTCAACTTGCCCCACAGCGTTGGCTGTGTTTGATTCTGGTGGTATTGTCTACTCTTAACTCTTTGGTGCTAGGAAGTGCTTCTGTCCTTGGTCTTCCTTCAGGTCTTCGACCTGTCTGGTTTCTGCCTTCTCGACAGTTGGTTCTGCCCCAGATGTGTTGTTGGTCCTCACTTTTCATATGCACTTCCCAAGCAGGCGCTCAGGTCACTCTGCTCTTTGATCCTGTGTGTGTGTGTGTGTGTGTGTGTGTGTGTGTGTGTGTGTGTGTGTGTGTGTGTGTGTGTGTGTGTGTGTGTGTGTGTGTGGTTTGTGTTACTATCCTTGTGGGGACTTGGGTGTGATAACACACTCACGCTGTGGGGACTTGATTGCACTGTGGGGACCTGAACCCAGGTCCCCACAAGGCAATGTCCTTTAAATGATAGAAAATGGCTTCAGGAACATCTGTGTCAATTTTTACAACTTTTTTAAAAATTGCCTTGTGGGGACCTGTGTTTCATAAAGTGTGTTTATATTTCTGCTCAGCTCTGCCCCTGTAGACAGGAGGCGGTACTGCAGTCTTAAACACACTTTGCATTTAAACACACTTTGTTCACCAGGAACACAAGTTAGCAGCAGAAAGCACAGATATTTCAAAGGTAAAGCTGCAAAATCCTGTGTTAAAAAATATTTTTCATGCAAAGTAACATTTTCCCCATTTAATAAAGTAAAACTTTATTTACATGAAAATTTTGAATTTAAACTATTTGAGTTTAAAAATTGTTAGTGGTTGTATAAACATTGCTAAAAGCAATTTGGGTACGTTTTAAATCCCAGATTACGTCACTATTGCAGTTTGATCCTTATCTGCAATTAAAGAATGATGGTGCATTAAAACATGATACAATATAAACTGATCTGATCATTTTTTGCAAATTTGATTCCATATTAATATTCACTTTGGAATATGTTCTTCAGATGATGGCTAGATGAGTGAGTTCCTAGAGTTGCATTGTGCTAACAGCTGCGCTCTCTCAGACGCCGAACTGTAGTAATGTCATAGAAGTTTAATTTTAATAGAAAAAGCATGTTCTTAGAACATTAGCTACATTCTTCGAAAATATATTCAAATGTTGCCATAAGATGAAGTTACATTTAAATCCTTTGAATTGCTTAATTTCCAAACTATTCCCAATGCTTTACAAATTAAAGCAGCTTCATTCCTAAAGATGGGTGAAGAACAGTCATATAACAAGCATTGGCAAAGCCAACAGGTGTCACCTACGAGACAGCTACTGGCTTTGACAGAGTTTTTTTGACCTGCTGTACAGCAGCGTCCCTGCTCTGCCGCATGGATGCAATTGAAATTAAAACAAATTAAAAGCACTATGATGCAGCCAAAACAGACCACATCATGACACTTATTTTTATTGCTGGCATGAGGGTGGGGTGTGTGAGGGGTCAACACTATCAACAGTGGAGGTGGGGAAAAGAAAAATCACTGATGCTGCCACTACTGTTCACAGTATATAAAGAAGTTATCAGAGCTTCTTTGGCCTTATTCAATTATAAAATGCAGACTCTGGTATATATGAACCTTAACAAAGTAGGTGCAGAGACACAGGGTCCTGGTTCACCCTAATTAGTGGCTATGTTTTAAAAGCCAAAACAGGGGAGGTGGATAGGACACCAAATCCCTATCTTGCATTAGGGCTCACGGTGCCCTTACTACTGCGTTGGCACCTACACTTATTACAGTTTGGACTTAGTGCTTCAGCTAAGGTGCAAAGTTCTGCTGTAAAATGGGCCATCTCATGTTGGTGTCCACTTCAATTTGCCCTTCCTGTGTATTTAAATATAGTTTGCCTTCCAAGATCATACTAGTTTAACTACAACATACTGCAGTAGCATAGGCTGTGCTCAACCACCTGCCTTATGACTGAGAAGGTCTTCAAGCCGAAAGTGTGGAGAGGATGTGGCGTTATGCTAGAGCTGCAAACTTGGAACTCGATTCTTGACATTGGCTTGACATCCTGTGATTCTGGTAAAATCACTTTATCTCCCTGTGCCTAAAGAAATTGTACATGACTTAACTGGTGCTCATGTAAAGTGCTTCAAAGAGGAGTGACACAAGCACAGCACTGGTGGGAATGAGGGATTACAGAAGTATGTGAGAAGTGGCTTTTATTGCTTCACCATAAGAACTTTTGTGTGGGTCAAGCCTACTAATGCATTCACAGCCATGGGTGAGGGTGATCTAGACTACTGCTCATACTCCACCCAAGAGAAGAAAGGCTTTCACCGCAGACATAGTGTGCATAAAGAATGGAAAAGTATATCACATTAAGGGGGTGAAAAATCTCTTGTTTAGAAGTGAATTTTTTTTGGCATAATATGTTGTCTATGATCATATTGGTCAGCAGTTGGGAGCAGAGACTGTGGGATTCGCTTAACTGCAGACTATAAAGAGTGTTTATAACATTTGGAAGCCTACCTTTAGCAAGGAATCTACCATACTTATATTGGAATTGAAGCATGAATGTTGCTGTAAATAGACTGTCATTTAAGGAGGGCAGCACTTCTTAAAATGAGGCACTACACCTAATATTTTGGGTAAACCTAGAAAATTATTGGTATACATCTAAGAAGAAAGAGCCATAGCATGGATATGGGTGCAGGCAGAAAACAGTAGATGTGTGTCTGTTTTGGAATGAAATTGCACTACTTTACCTACAGCTCATACCCTAGCATGGAAATAGTCTAAGTTAGTGGCTAAGCTGTAGACAGTATATTCTATAACTACAACCATGATTTATTCACATTTTGATCATGTACCCATGTGGCATTGAGAGGGATTCAATCAACTTTGCCACATAAAATGATTTTTGTGTCAAACGTTGACGTGAGTGCATCACCAAATTCTCTGCTCTGTGGTGCACAAACCCACTATCAGGGTGGGAACAGTTCAAAGACAACTGGAATACGCACAAAGCCAGATCTACTCATCTAATGTGTCCTGCCTCTGCATGAAGTTATACCACCAAATGAAACCAGGAGCAAGCAATGGGTATACGGAAAAGCCTAGGATATTTCCTGACACACATGTAATTTCTGCAAAAATATCCACTTGACACAGCTTACTTGACATTGTGTTAAAATTTGTACTGGAGAGCTTCATCATATATAAATTTCACAAAAGGCACTACTAGCTTTCCTTATCACTGTCATGCAATGCTTAGAATCACACAAAACAGACATCATTGGAAATATGGTGCTGTACTATTTTTACTGTTTGTCCAAGGGAGTGCAATGGAATATTACAAATGTTTATATAGCACTGTCCCATGTTTAGTTTATCTAGATCACTGGGTGGCACCACAGCTCCATGTTTCTGAACTAGAGAGTAGCCAGAAAATGAACATACTTCCCGATTTTGAACTAGAGCTTTGATGGCATCAAGTAAGTGAGACCAACCCGCCCTAGCTGAGCTCCCTTGTCTCCTCCATCCAAGCATCCTTTCACCCTACCACCATTTGATATCCACTATTTCACCTTTACAATGTGTCAGTGATTCATTTTTTCATCCGTCATTCATTCTTCCCCATTCCATCCATCAAGCCATCCATCTATCCAGTCTGCCATGCATCCATCCACTTTGCTATCCATCCACTCTGCCATGCATCCATCCATCCATCCATCCACCCACTCTGTCATCTCTCTCTCCATTCTGCCATCCATCCATCATCCACTCTGCCATCCATCCATTATCCACTCTACCATCCACCCATCCACTCTACCATCTATATACTCACTCAGCCATCCATCTAGCCATCCATCATCATCCATCCATCCATCCACTGTGCCATTCATCTACCCACTCAACCATCATCATCCATCCATCCATCTATCCACTCTGCCATCCATCCACTCTGTCATCCATTCACTCATTCATCCACTCTGCCTTACATTAACTAATTTCATCCACTCAGCGATCAATCTATCCATCCATCCATCACTTTAATCTGTCATCCTTTCACCTGCCCATCCACCTATTCATTCATCCATCCAGCAATACCTTTACTCTGCCATCATTTCACCTGTCCATTCACCTATCCATTGCTTTACGCTGCCATCCATGTCTTACCTCTGCCATCCTTGCAAATGTTCATCCATCCAATCCATTCACTCTCTCATACATCTAGCTATTTACTCTGCCATTCTTTCACCTATCCTTCCATTTATCTATCCATCCATCACTTTGCCATCCATCCATGTCTTACCTCTGCCATCCTTTCACATGTTCATCCACCTATTAATGTGCTCTCTCATCCATCCAGCCATTTACTCTGCCATCCTTTCACCTGTCCATCCAACTATCCATTCATTTCATGCATCCTTTCACCCGCTCATCCATCAACCCACTCATTCATCCACCTACTCATACACCCATCTTCCTTCCTTTCACCCATCCTTCCTTTAAATATTCCTTCTTTCTTTCCTTTTCCTTTTTTACTCATCTTTTGTTCTTCCTTTCTCCTGTTTGCTTTTCTGTTGAGGCAGAATTCCTTTATTGCATTAATTACGACATTTAGTCTGCTCAGGTGCAGACAGAATAGGAGCAAAAGAACTACAGCTCCCACTGTAGCTGCTGAAGCAACACAACACCCCTGTTTCTGAGCTGTGCTAGCTCCAGCTTATTCACTAACTTGTACTTATCAAGTTATTGCATGCCCACATAGACATTCTGGGTTAATTCAAAGCAGGTATACTGCTCCCTTCAGCATGATATGCTTTCTGGACTCTTTAAGCATGTAACTTGAGTAAGAAGAGTCTTAGACTGTCCACTGAACTGTGATCATCCACAACAGGTGTGTTTGTGGATTTGCAGCCAGTCAGGGAAGACTTCTCAAGAGTGGCTGAACTTCCCAATAACTACACCTTATCTCTGTGGGGACTTGAACATGTTAGTAACTACGCTTTATTTATGGAGAGAGTTGAACATTATATTCACACACTTTCTTTGTGGGGACTTGAATAAGACACAATCTGTGTGAGCTCTTGAACAGTCCTATAATCACACACTATTTGTGTGGGCACTTAAACATCATAATCTTCACACACAATCGTTGAGGTGACTCGAACATGATTACCTTCACACACAATCTCTTTGCGATCTTAAACATTCCTATAATCACACACTATCCTCATTACGATGTCGGTTTGAAAGCGTCTGACCGACAGTCGGATTCACCTAGACCGTGTTGGTACCCATCCGTCCAGCTCAGTCAGAAACAATTCTGACGGACCGTTTATGATTGTCGCGGACGGAAGGTGACTTCTGAATCTGTTCCGACCAGCATTTGGAGAATCCGAGTGGGTCGGAACTGATTCTTACAGTTCAACTGTCAGCGTTTCTGCCTGACCAATTATAATGTCAGATTCCAACAGCCTTTCCGACTAGGTCTGTCCGACCCAAAAAGGCTGTTGGAAACTGACTTTGGGGGGCCCTAGCATGCCTCCCTTTATCCTGAGTCCTCCGGTTTGGGCTAGAGGGGATATCCAAGGGACCCCCTGAGAAACCATGCACAGTGTGGCAGGCACCATGGGGTGCCCGCAACAGGGAGCAAGGTCTTCCACAGACACCCATTTTCCCAATAGGAGCCTGTGTTGTCAGTCGGAACACAGGCTCTCATTGAAGCCAATGGGATTCCTTCCGAACGGTGTCTGGAAGCATCGTAATTGGTCGGGCAGAACCACCGACCACGAGTTAGTTAGAACCGAATCCGACAAGGAGTCGGGTAGTGTAGTTTCCGACCAACATCGTAATGAGGCCCTAAGTATGTGCGGGGTTGAACATGCCTATAATGCATGAACATGAACAATTGTACCTTCACATGCTATCTATGTAAGGACATGAAAATCATCTTTAAACACTGTCACTGTGGGGACTCGAAGACTACTTTTGTTGCACACTATCTCTGTAGGGACTTGAATATAATAATAAACACACACTATCTTTGTGGCTGCTTGAACACCCAGTAACCACATACTATCTCTGTGGGGAGATTTGACTATTATATTCACACACTATCTTTGTGGGGACTTGAATATGATTAACTTCACACACAATCTGTGGGAGGCCTTGAACATTCCCATAATCACACATGTCCTGATTCACAAAGGTAAACTTACATTTTTGTGTATGTTTATGACATTTTGCAATTCACAAAGCAATTTTACAAGTAGTATCTTTACAACTCCTTATCTTTTTATGTGCAGAGTCCCTGCCACGAGTTTAGAGGCTCTGCAGCCGTAAAGATACTACTCGTAAAATGCCTTTGTGAATTGGAAAAATTTGTAAGCTTAAACAAAAGTTTAATTTGACCTTTATGAATCAGGACCACAGTATCTCAATGATACTAGAACAACATTTTAGTGGAGACTTGAGCATGATCATCAACCACTATCTTTGTGGCGACTTGAACATGATCACCTTCACACACAATGGCTGTGAGGTCTTGAACTTTCATGTAATCGCTTCATTTCTTTGTGGACTTATACATCATTATCTACACACAGTATTTTCATGCTCTTTTTTTGTGGGAATTTGATCATCATTACCTTCTCACACCGTCTCTTTGAGGTCTTGATCGTACCTATAAGCACACACAATCTTTGGAAAACTTGAACATCCCTATAATCACACACTATGTATATGCAGATTTGAGGTTCACTGATGAAATATCGATGTACAAAATATCGATATACAAAAATATCGATGCAAAAATATAGGGGCCAATTAGCATGGCGGGTGGATCGCCCCCGCCGGGCCCGTCATCTATACCTGAAAGACCCCCCGCCATATTAGACCGGCGGAAAAGGAGCATAACATGGTGGCCGTGTCTGCAAGACACTGCCATCCCTATTACGATGCTGGCAGAGAGCAGCCTTTCCATGGCGGCATTGCCGCCATGGAAAGGCAGGCCGTTGCTGCTGTTGGGGGCCCATTGCGGGCCCCCAGGGTGTTGGGGGGTGCACATGGGGGGTACCTATGGTACTCCCCTACATTTGCATGCACAAGGTGGCAGGCACCGGAGGTGCCTGTCACATTGTGCATGCAAATGCACAACATGCCTTTTTTACATTGCGGCGGGTGGCGCTTACAGCACCGCCCTCCGCAAAGTAAAAAATGCGGGATGCGCCCGCCACTGTGGCGGGCGCATCCTAATTTGGATGGCGGGACCGCTGCAACATCGGCGGTCAGTCCTGTGCCCCGATGCGGTGGCGGGCGAACATAGTCCGTCCGCCATCGTAATAGGCCCCATAGAGCACAAAAATATCGACTCCCTATATTTAAACAGGTAAGTACAAGAATATCAAAGAAAAAATATTGAAGTAAAAAATATAGATGTACAAAATATCGACTTAAATATATATATTACATAAAATAAATATATCAAATATTATTATTTTTAACAAAATAAATTAAATTTAATATACATTTTAACTAAATATAACAAATAAACTTAATTAAAAATATATAAACACACAAACATAAAAATGTCTACATATACATATATTTACTTAAATATAATTTATTAACTATTATCTTTATTTCATTTTTTAACTTTTAAATATAAAAAAATATATACATATATCAATAATTTAAAATAAAAAAATAACCATTTTACAATGAATTCAAACAGTTAACTAAAAATTACTATTCCCACTCCAGTGAGTGCAACAGTTAGGAAAGTGCTGGATAGCGGATGAGTAAAAATTACTATTCCCACTCCAGTGAGTACAACAGTAGGAAAAGAGCTGGATAGCGGATGAGTAAAAATTACTATTCCCAGTCCAGTGAGTGCAACAGTAAGGAAAGTACTGGATGGCGGAGGGGTAAAAATTACTATTCCCACTCCAGTGAGTGCAACAGTAGGGAAAGAGCTGGCTAGCGGGTGAGTGAAAATTACTGGTCCCACTACAGTGAGTGCAACAGTAGGGAAAGTGCTGGATGACGGAGGGTTAAAAATTAATACTCCCACTCCAGTGAGTGCAACAGTAGGGAAAGTGCTGGATAGCGGAGGGGTAAAAATTACTATTCCACCCCAGTGAGTGCAACAGTAGGGAAAGAGCTAGATAGCAGATGAGTAAAAATTACTATTCCCGTCTCCAGTAAGTGCAACAGTAGGGAAAGTGCTGGATGGCAGAGGAATAAAAATTACTATTCCCACTCCAGTGAGTGCAACAGTAAGGAAAGTGCTGGATGGCGAAGGGGTAAAATTTACTATTCCCACTCCAGTGAGTGCAACAGTAGAGAAAGAGCTGGATAGCGTATGAGTAAAAATTACTATTCCCACTCCAGTGAGTGCAACAGTAGGGTAAGTGCTGGATGGAGGAGGAGTAAAAATTACTATTCCCACTCCATTGAGTGCAACAGTAGGGAAAGTACTGGATAGCGAATGAGTAAAAATTACTATTCCCACTCTGGTAAGTGCAACAGTAGGGAAAGTGCTGAATGGCGGAGGAGTAAAAATTACTATTCCCACTCCAGTGAGTGCAACAGTAAGGAAAGTGCTGGATGGCGGAGGGGTAAAAATTACTATTCCCACTCCAGTGAGTGCAACAGTAGGAAAAGAGCTGGATAGCGTATGAGTAAATATTACTGTTACCACTCCAGTGAGTGCAACAGTAGAGAAAGTGCTGGATGGCGGAGGAGTAAAAATTACTATTCCCTCTCCAGTGAGTGCAACAGTAAGGAAAGTGTTGGATAGCAGAGAAACAAATTAATAATATTTAAATATTTTTAAAAATGTAAATATAAAAAATAAACAATATTTAAAAAAGTGATTAAATATATTTAACATTAACGTTAAATATATTCATTACAGATATCAAAAAGGTAGAACTATTTTCTAAAATAAATACATTTATAAACAATTCTTATTTAAAATAAGCAAATATGGAACATACCACATGATTTTGATTGCGGATTCACTAAGACATTTACATTTGACCATTTAATTGGACTTTATTGACTATTGTGCTCAAATCACTTGATGAACTTTCATTGAAACATTTATCATGTGCATAGGACTCCAGTTCACAGCATTGTGCAGGATTCTTTCCTTCACCTACTCAGGGGTTATAGGGTGTTTCCCCTACCTTTTTACACCCTACTTATTAGATATCCAGCACACTACACGCTGAAGCAGCTAGGCGCCATCACTTCCTATACCACTAACACCCAACATTAGAGAAGTAATGTGAATAGTTTGTACATACACAATGATTATTTTTTCCAAAATGAACTGACGTATCACAATTGAAGATAAATTGTAAATAAAAATGAATTGTGGTTGACATAATAACACAGAGGAAATGAAATGTTATGAGACGTGAAATGCATAACCTCTAAAACTGTGCAAAGATGGCTGTCGTATATTTACCATTAGTAAAAGAATGATCCGTTTCCTATTTTGCTAATATACATTGCCAACCAATTGAAATGGCGAGTATAGGTTGAGTATGTTATGAATGCCGGTTAACCCGACAATGACAAAGGCTTATAGCCGAAACACGTTTGTCGGAGCGATTTTCATCAAGTTGCTTATTAAAGAATATTGCAACGATTTCCCTCGATTGTGTGATTCTTTTAAGGTTAAACGAAGATAGCATGAAACTCCGCCTTCACGAATCACTGTACCATCCGTGTCAAGTGGTATATATGTATCTCAAGCTGTGGAGGATCTGTGGATACAACAGATAAAAAGATATGTCCTGATTGGCTGCCACCACATCAACAAAGTCTCCCAAGGCCTGGTTGTGGGGTCCCAGAGGGACCAATCTGGGACCAAGAGCTTAAATGATTAGTGTGAATTTGTGGATGATCCGTGGTAGCTTTTGTTTAAAAAAGGGCTGACTTTTTGAGAAAAAAACCCACCGGGATGGGCTAGGGCAGATTTTTCAAAATAGTTAAGAGCATGCGACGTCCCTCTCCGAGCTGCTTTCTGCCCCTGGGCCCCAGGAGCCTGACATTTATTTGGATGGCGAAGCATTGGGGGGGCGCTGTACTGGACCGCTGTGTGTAGGTGACCTTTCATGTTTAATGAATGAGATGTGTGTGACCAAGCCCCTACAGTGCACAGCCTTCACTTTGTACAGAAGTCTTCATGGATCACCAACTCCCTCCAGACACTCTAGTCCCATTTGGTGTCCAACACCCTACTAATCACAGTCTTTGCCCTGTACCAGACCCTTTTTACGTAGACAATCTCTTGTTTATAATCAATGAGACATGGCTGGCCAACCCTCGCTACAACACACAGCCTTTGCTTTTTGTGCGTAGGGGATCTTTCATGCGCAATCTATGAGATGTGGTTTGCCTAGCCCGTAGAACGTAAAACCTTTGCTTTGTTCAAAAGTCTTCACAGAGTCCACTCTCTCCAGACACCCAGACCCCATTAGGTGGCAAGTTCCAAATAGGCCCTGTCTTCACCCTAAAGTGAACCATTTGTAGGTAGATGACCTCAATGAGAAGTAAGTGGTCATGCCCCTACAAAACTGGCTCCCCACTGCAAAAATATACTTTTGTAAGCTGTTGCATCACTCACAGAGCAATAAAAAGCAAAGAAATGAAATTCCTCTGATCAAAATACACCAAATATTTCCATCCAGGGAGCTTACATCATAAGCTGGTACTGTGTTTACTAATGCCTGCCCAGAAGAAAAGTGTAGGTGATACTACCTTCTCCATTCAAGCCACCAAACTATGGAACTCCCTTCATGAAATGATTAGAGCTGCTGAGAATCACATAGACTTCCAAAGAGTGGTTAAGATTGAGGTTTTCCCAACATAATAAATCAGAGAAACTATATGATCTCTTTCACAACGAGTACTCTCATACATTCTGACCACTCTGCCTATAAACAGGCGACACTGCAAGACCCTTTAAGATCAAGGGAGAACTAAAGCACAATACCTTTATAAACACCCCCCTTAGTAACATCAGGGGAGAACCAGATCACCCTACAAATATATCAGTCATGTGTCCGTCTCAAAAATGCATAAAGAACAATAGTTACAAATCACAGAGATGATCCACTCCTCCAAATCTCACCTGACAAACCCAAGGTATAAAAATCAGGCATAACACAGTACCTCACATTAGAAAAAGGGAAGCATAAAATTGTAAACAAAGGAAATATTCATTCCGCTTTCCATTAACATGAACTCACATTATTGATCACACCTCCCTCCTAATAACTTAATCTACCACAAAACACTGGAGGAAACGCATGCAAGAGTTTCTTGAGCACAACACTAGCCCCACTAATCAAAAATAACTAACAATCCCTAATGACCACCAGAATAACCACAGACCTTAAGCACTGAAATAGTGTGCTACCTACACAAAACACTTAAATATCGCGTCAGTGGTAGTAAGAGCTATATAAAGCAATTGAAATACAATAAACTGGCTCCTCTATGGTGTGCTAAATTCCATACTACAGATTTCATTGTAATACATCATGTTTGCAAGCAGATTATCTTTTATTTGAAAGAGCAAGATAACGAGAATTTAAGTGGTTTTTGAGACGAGTGATGGTGTGACCATGTATTATAAGCCATAAAGTCCTCTCTGCTGTATGTTAAAAGGATATTGCAAATCACCTTCGAATTTGAATGGCCTACAAAGAAATTTGGATTTTAGCCATATTCTGCTAAACAGGATCACGGAACTCCTTACTGATTTCCAATATCCTCTCCATGTACAGCAGCAGTGACTTTAACCCATTTAAAAAGATTTTTGGTGTTCCCGCCCGACCAAATAAAATACTATCTCCTTTTATCTTTCATTGCTTATCTTATTTATTTCTGTTCTATTTATATACCAGTTAAATAAAGTCCTTTTCTTTTAACAACATAAAGTACAGACTGGCTATTGATGTTAAGTGCTGTTCACTGCTACTTACTATGGGGCCGATTCCGATCCGGGCCGGAAGGGCACCGAACGCGATCCAGACGGAAAAACTACGAGCCGTACGCGTGTTTTCCTTCCGACTCATACAGCTGTATTAGCGAGCAAGTACGATGCGAGCTACATGAAATTCACCGACCGAGTCATTTCCGGGTCCGAACCACTCCGTACGTCTCGGTCGGAAGCTAACCGTGGCGTGCAATGGATGCGATTCATGACTGAGCCAGTACGATGCACGCGTTGGACAGCCTGTGTGAGCCGGAGTGTCCGGCTCGCAAATTGTCCGGGTGGTTGCCTTTGAGGGGTCCGCGTCGGACTCCCTGTCACCCGCAGCCCTACGACTCGGACACAGGGGGAGACCCATGGGTCTCCCCCAACACAGGCATGTACGGTGCGGATGGCACCGACGCGTACCCACTGTAGGGGGCGCACTTGTCCACGACGTACCCATTCAGTCAATGGGAGCCCATGTACGCGTCGTAAGACCGGCTCCCATTGACTTCTTTGGGAGTCCGACCGAACCGAGTCCAGCAGCATACGCCCGCATCGTACTTGCTCGGTCGGACTGCAGGACTCCGGCTCAGTAGGAAAACACTCCGGATCCGGCTCAGTCGGAGTGCTTTCTGACCCGGATCGGAATCGGCCCATGAGTCTAAATTATAAAGAATGGAAAGTCCATCTCCAGTGGTAAGACTTAATTCGATTCTGTGTGTTCACCTTTTGTTCTGTCACCCACTTCCTTGCCGACTCCCGCCCCGGTCCGCCGCGTCCATTTCTGGGCGATTGTTGCGGAGGGTGAGGAGGAGCCAGCACTTCCGGGCTCGAGCGGCCAGGTTAGCGCTCTAGTGGCCCCTACTGCCTATAAATGTGTGTTGGCCAGCGACCGCGCAGCGGACGCGTGCAGCGGGCGCGCCGGAAGCGCGCCGAAGTTGAGCCAAAGTCTAGCCCGTCTGCGCCCGTCCGCAGCCGGACGGGGCGCGGGGCCATACACCCTGGCCTACCAAACCCCCGCCACTTACGGTACGATAAACAAACTTTGTTGAATTTCCGTCCCGCTATAACACTACCATGTCTACACTCTATGAGGGCTTTATCAGTTCACAACTGTTCTATGTGCCCTTTTACTCCTGAGGTGGCCTCCATAACAGTCCCCCCTAAAAAACTGATAAAAGCCGCTCTGCTTAACTGTAGATCTCTCAGTAAACACTGCATCCAAGTTTATAATCTACTTGAGGATGAAGCACTTGATATTTTGATGTTAACTGAGACCTGGCTCGGCGAACACTCTGACCCAGACATCATAGAGGCGATGCCTCCTGGATATTCTCTCGCAAGACTTGACAGGCAAGACAGTCGGGGTGGAGGAATAGCTATTGCTGTTAGAGTCCCACTGGAATGCTCCTTACTCCCCCTGACAATTGACCACTGCGAAGCTGCTTCATTCATTATCTCACTGGGGCCCCAACACTCCCTATCAGGTATTCTTATATACAGACCCCCAGGTAGACTGTTTGATTTTACAGCTAGTCTAGTAGAGGCGACAGCACATCTCGCCTTGAGGAAATCCAGACTCCTGGTACTCGGCGACATGAACATTCATTTTGATGATGTCCAAGACAAGGATGCCTCCTGTATAAAAGATGAATTACTCTCCCTGCAGCTTACTCTTAAAAACCAAGAGCCTACTCACAGACAAGGTCACCTGCTCGACCCCATATTTGGCAACTGGAATGGAGTAGAAGCGCTTCCTCCAATACCCGTTCCTTGGTCTGACTACTTTGTCATTCCCTTACGAATATGGGTGTCCGAGTCTGAAACTAGGAGTGATAGTACGCAGATTTACCAATGTCGAAAGTGGAAAAACTTCAACTTAGACACCTTTATCGACAATCTTGAAGCGGCAGGACCTCCTGGAGGGTCCGATTGTGAGGCTGCATATACATGCCTTAAGAACTGTGTCCTAACTGCCCTAGATAATACTGCTCCTACTCGTAGGTCAGTAATTAATAAGAAATTGAGAAAACCCTCCCCGTGGTTTACTTCTGAACTTCAGGTTGCAAAATCTGCATGTAAAAAACTGGAACGTGAATGGTGCATTAAATTTTGCCCCACAGCCAAAATCCAATATAAAAAAGCGCAAGCGGGATACTATAAACTTATTCGTTCCGCTAAAGCACTTTATTATAAGACCCGCATTGGAGAGGCTGAGAACTCCTCAAAAGAGCTCTTTAAAATTTTTAAAGAAATCTCGGTAGTATCTAATGAGAGCAATGCCCAGAGTGACTCTGTTGAATCATGCAATAATATTGCTAAATACTTTGCCAGCAAAATCACCAACATCTATGCAAACTTCTCTAAGGATCTACCCTTGGGCTCTGACTTTACTGAGAATTTGGAGATTACTTATGCTAAGGCATGCCTATACTGCTTCTCTGTCCCTTCTACTACAACCCTAATTAATATCTGTAAAAGCATCAAATCGGGCTCCCCTCGAGATCCTGCCCCTCCCAAGATATTAGCAGCTAGCCTTAAAGTCTTAGAACAACACTTCAGACATATTCTCCAACTCTCCTTTTCTACGGCCACCCTCCCTGTGGAGTGGAAGCAAGCCATTGTACTTCCAATAAAGAAAAAACCGAACATAAGTCAGGATATCCTAGAAAATCTACGGCCTATTTCGCTGCTACCTTATCTGGCGAAGGTGGCCGAAAAAATAGCTAACAGCCAACTCATGGCCCATCTAGAGTCTAATAATGCCTTCCACAGCTCTCAATCTGGGTTTAGGGCAGGATATTCTACTGAAACCGCCCTTCTGAGAGCTACCGAAACCTTACGAGCAGGCGCGGATGAGGGCCAGACTATGGCATTGATTATGCTTGACCTTAGTGCCGCGTTCGACACTGTGGCACATTCCATCTTGCTGCAGTGTCTGAACAAAGCCGGGGTCACCCAGGAAGCACTGGGCTGGCTTAAAGCCTTTCTCACCAACCGCTGCTTCCAGGTTCAGAGAGGCATGCATCGCTCTAATAGCATAGCTTTAGAACAGGGGGTACCTCAGGGCTCCGCCCTGAGCCCCACCCTGTTCAATCTCTACATGGCCCCCTTGGCTGAAGTGGTTGAATCGTTCGGCATTGAATTAGTCTCATATGCCGACGATACCCAACTCCTCATTTCCCTGTCCCAAGCACCCTCCATTGATGCTAACAACTTTAAAACCTGCATGCAGGCTCTGGCAGGCTGGATGACCCAGCACTGCCTGAAGCTAAATGGCTCAAAAACGGAGGTTCTGGTAATTGGAGGAAGGGACGCGAGCTGGACTAAGGAGTGGTGGCCATCATGTTTGGGGCCGCTACCCACTCCCTGTAAAGCAGCTAAGAATCTGGGGATCTGGGTTGATCCAAGACTCTCTTATGACAACCATGTACACAAAGTGGTAGGGAAATGCTTCGGGGTGATGAAGACCTTGAACCGTACCCTAGACCTTCTCCCTCTTGAAGCCAGGCGCACTATGACTCAAGCTCTAGTGACCTCGAGGATAGACTATGGTAATGTGCTTCTGCTCGGAACTACACAAAAAAACTTCAGGAGACTTCAAGTACTCCAAAATACAGCAGCACGCCTAGTCCTTAGACTTCCGAAAAGATCAGCCTCTATGCCAGCCCTAGCCACTCTGCACTGGCTCCCCATAAAAAAGAGAGTCCTATTTAAAGCACTTCTAATGTGCTATAGGATCATCTCACACAAAGCTCCCCTTTACATGACAGATCTGGCTATCCCCTACGAGCCTAGCAGAACTCTCCGCTCTGGGGGAACTGGATTGCTTAAAATTCCCCGCGTCAAGAAAGCCAGAATGGGTGGCTGTTCTTTTCGTGTCATGGCTGCCAAAGAATGGAACTCTCTCCCCATGAATATCAGGCTAGCGGATTCAGAGACCTTGTTCAGAAAACTTTTAAAAACCCATCTGTTTTCTCTTTAACTTCCCTCTCTTGGCCTTGACTTTTCTCCACAGCGCGGGGACACGCCGGGATGGCGTCACCATGCGCTTTACAAGCCCCTTTATTATTATTTTTATTTTTGCACAAATGAGCCTCTAGATTTACCCTGAGGTAAATTGAGAGAAGGTGCCCTGTGCCCTCTTTTGAATGAAACATATGTGACAGCCCTTCAGGCATTTTACTTTATAGCAATATCTATTTAAATCACTCTAGGTGGTGTCCCAAAGCCATTTCTGGTATATCAACAGTTCCTACATATCCCTTCCAAAAGGCTTTTCAGTGCTGTCTGCTCTGAGGGTATTGGGGCACTTTACATGAGCACCTGTTACATTATACAAAGTTGTGGGTCCCATACACACTGCATCACTGGAACCAAGCTATACCTGTCTGATGAGCCCTTACTAAAGCGAAAACCGGTCCTGGGTTGCTTGTGTTGCGGGTCAGGAAGGGTCTGGTCCTAGCAGTTTGGGATAGACTGTTCCCATTGGAGCAGGGTCGAGACTGATTCGCATATGGATGTGTCCAAGGTGGCATAGTGTACAAAAAATCAATAGACTGGGATGCAGCCAGAGTCATTACCAGTGGCTGAGATGAATTCAAATATTCCATTCATAATATTTTTGTATACGCTAGTGTGTTGCCCTAAAACTAGTCATAGTATGGAATATGGGATTATTTTCATTTGGCAACAGAGTCTTGGAAACCTCTATACATATTAAGTCAGTAACTGAGCCTTAAGTTACTCAAAGAATACCCATTACGGGAAAATATGCATCATTCCACCACCTCTACCCTCTTCCCACCCAGAGAAATGCAAATTGAATCGTATCTTGTCTTGATAGTTTTCATTTGCTTGTGCTACTTTAAGGGCCTCATGTACAAAAAGTAATTTTTCCAGTATTTAGAAATAGCAAAATGTTATGTACTATGGGTCCAGAGTCTTAAATAGCAACTTTTATGATTCGTTATTTAAGAATACTTGGGGGTATATTTACTAAGATTTAGAGCTGTGTTTGCATCTCAAAAGTGATGCAAATCAATGCTTTTTATTTTTTTTGACTAATTTACTTTCCAGGGCAAATCTTGTTTTGCACTGGAAAATCACTTTAAATTAGTGCAAAGCAGCTTATTTATTGTCAAGGGAGCGTTCCATTGGTGGTGCATGGGTGTTCCCATGCAACCACCCAAGGTTTCTGACACAAAACCCTATTCACTTAAAAAAGTAGAGAGGGTTTTGCGTCAAAAAATAGTGGCCACTTCAACCAGGTGCTATCACTGTGAAATGCTTTTATTTCTTTTTTTTCCGACTTTGCATGTTTGCTGCACTGTACAGCAAACATACAAGGTGAAAAAAGTTTTAAAGTTAGTCTAAGCATAGTATTTTGTACTAAAAGGGTATCCTTCTAGTACAAAACCTATGCTAGACTCACGCAGGCACCCTTGCACTATGGTGCAAAGGTGTATGCATGGTGCACAGAAGCATATTTCTGTGCTGGTGCTAGGGAGAGTGCCATATTTCTGTAAATGTGGTGCTCTCCTGCTCGCTCCTGCACGCTCCTTCTCACGCAATGCAGCATTTGCAGCTGCTGCACTGCGCCGCTTGATAATTTATTAAATCTGGTAAAAGGGGTTGCAGTTTGCACGTTGAATTTCACCGAATGCATCTGTATTTTGCGAACCAACCAATGTACTAATAGGTCAGTTCACATCATACAGAATCACAGTGGGTTGGAATCTGACCTACCGTATAAGCATGCATGAGCTAGGTCGCAAATTGCAACCCATTATGATTGGCTACAATCACAGAGATGGTGGCCTGCATGTGCATTTAAAAATGTTGTATGTAATGCGCCTCTTACCCATTTCACATCATCCCAAATCTATCCATCTGAACTTCCCTACATATTCATCACACCATTCCTGTAATTCTCTTCCTTCTCTAAAGTTCCACTAAATCCTTATACATATTTCTCTAATCTTAGACAGTTCTGCACACTTTCTACATTTTATCCTTCTTCAAAAAGCAATCCCCAAACAGTCCGTGTCCTTTTTACGTCATGCCTCTCCGTGGTCTCCCCTTTATATGTTTTATTTTGTAGCTCTGTCACTTTCTCCTTCCCCACATCTCTCCATTTCAATTAAACGAACAACTTGACAAAACACAACTCCAAGCGTTCACTTTGTGAAGGGCTCGAGATATGAGGCCTTTCCTCCTTCACAAAGTCATGGCAGAGATGCAGCTATTTAATTACAAATAAAATAAAGTACACTTTAAAGTTAGTTCTTCCCTTTAAAATAATAAACGCTGCGTGATTGTTACAATTGCAAATTTATTTGGAGATTGACTTTCTGCTCACAGACAGGCTTTGTCTGCACGCCTCAGCCCCATCCTTTCTGCAATACCGGCCGCATATCAGAGCTTTCCCATGCTGCTTACTTGATGGCAGGTGTGTGAGGAGCAAACCCATCCCCCAGTCTGGGAAGGTAGCAGACTTTAGGGGTTTCCGGCCGCACGGGTCTCTTGCGATGCTAATGACCCTTTTGTTATGCACAGAGACGCGCATTTGCAACTCTGCCATTCTGAAGTCCTGCCTTGAGTTTCTGTCCAAGGCAGAGAGTATTCCACTTGATGTCTGGAAGGAAGGCCTTTCTTGTATCCTCTTCAGGATGCAACACAACATGAAACACTTTCATGCCTTTCACTAAAGGCGCGAAAAGCTTGTTCTTTGTCATGAACCTGTTTGGTTTTAAATCGACAAGCATTCTCATGTTTGCATTACAAGCAATTTTCCTGAAATTAGGGGTATTTCACTGCCACTGTTCTAAACACAGTACTTTTTTCAACAGGTCTCATGTTTTAGAATAACCGCAAAAGGTATCTCATATGTATTCAGCACCTGAGTGCTACATTGAGACAGGTTAATAATAATAATTACATTTTTGTACGGATTGTCAGGGCTTTTTTCTGATGGAAGGAGGTGCTTCCAGAGGCTCAATAATGTGAACACTTAGACACCCAAAATTGAAAACACAGTTTAAAACAAAAAACAAGTACACTTGTGCTTTTGTGCTTTTATTTTCTTTTTAATTCAACATTTGTTTTACACTAGCTCCTTTAATGGGGAGGATGTGGCCTATGGCCAGAGCTGCTAACGTTGGAACTGGAGATCGTGGTTTGAGTCTCAGCGTCAGATCCAGTGATTCTAGGCAAATCACCTAATCTCCCAGTGCTTGAAAAAAAAATATCCTTGTGTAAAGTAAGTGCTGCTCATGTAATGCGCTCCAATACCTTCGGGTCGATTTTGCGCTGTATAAAAGTTGCCAAAATAAATGTAAGAGCTTCAATGAACAGCATTCATAAAATGGTGTTCTGGGGCATCCATGCACAAAATACACACTATTATGCTGGTAAATAACAATTTTATTATCACTTACTGAACTCGTAGTTGCGTTTCTTAAACCACTGCACCTTCTGCAACATTGTAATTTGTATCAATGCATGTTAAATGGTAAAAATACTAGAAATAAAGCCTCAGAATCTGATGCAAAATTTCACTTTAGATGCATAGTTCACACATATTTTGTACTTATGTGTGCATAATTTGCTTTTTTAATTTCGTGAAGGCGGATATTATTTCATAGACTGTGAGTATGCCATTTACAATGTATTCGCTTAATTCTGCAAAGTACACACATTCAATACTGATGTGGTATGAGTTACAAGAGGCGTTACACACTCTCATTAAGGGGCACATTGATCAACAAATCATGCGATGCAACGCAGCAAGCCACCTTGCTGCGCTGCACTGCTTGATAGGAAAAGGGCAGGAATGCGCTGTACTTAACATTATACAGGGCATTCCTGCCATTTCCCAGCGCTGGCGCACGATGGACTGCCTAGCACAAGCGAAGGCACCCATGCACCATCGTGCAAGGGTGCCTGCATTGTAAGCAGGATTGCTTTTGTGCAGGAAGAGGCACCTTCCTGCACAAAAGCAACCCTGAGAGTTGTTAGAAAGAAGAAAAAACAAGGAGAAATAAATATATTTCCCCTCATTGCGCCTCACCTGGGGAGAAGTAGAATTTTGATGCATTCCAATGTTTATCAGTGTTAGTAACTCCTGGAAAGTGCCAAAAGCCATGGGTGAAACCTCTGGAAACAGGTTTCGTTCAATTAACAGACTTGACACTTTGAGGCCTCAACTTCCTTCTACACCCACCAATCCTGTCAGGGCTCAAGAAACGTTCTGTGTATATATGCCCAGAAAAGACATAGACCTTACCCACACCCCTCCTCGTTGAGTGTGCATCTCAGGTATCTACATATAGTTATTAGGGTCAGACTTCGATTCCTGGAAAGTTATGAGATTTCCCTCTGCGAAGAGCACATCTTTTTTTGCAACATCTATTGGCATGTAAAGTCATTGTTCCTTTTGAATATTCCCAAATTTTGAGCCAGTATGTGTGAAGGGCTGTACAAAACCATAGAATATGTACAATGCCGCAGTCTATTGGTTACAAAAACTGGGGGGGGGGTAGGGACCAGAGCCAGGTAGGGCCGTACTAAATTGATTACAAAAAAAGGGGGAACCTGGCTCGGTTTGACGTTCTGCTCTTATTATTTTTGAGCAGCAAACAGACCACTATCTTTTCTGCTTGAATGGAATTTTTATTAAACCATTCCTATTCTTTGCAATTGTTTGTTTATCAAAAAGATTTTGATTGCATGAGAAGTGACACACATTTTTCAAATTAACATACAAAACATGAAAAATACTTATAACAATTCACAATAGACAACGCATGAAATGCTTATATATAAACACATATATATACAATAACGGACTTTTGCATCATAACATACGAGTGATCCTATCGCTATCTTGCTTTTGGAGCAAATGGAACGGTAAACAACCTTTACAACGCAACTTTTACAACACACTACCATTACAACGAAACTTTTACAACGAACGCGATGTAACCACGCGATGCCATTACAACGCAAGTCTTTACATCGACTTGCGCTAGATGGCGTGCTAACATTACAAATAGTGTAGTTTACTATCCCAACACCTTCCCTACTGTTAAGTTGACTGGAGTTGGAATAGTAAATTATGCTTTTCTAATGTTAGCACGCCCTCTAGCGCAAGTCGATGTAAAGACTTGCGTTGTAATGGCATAGCGTAGTAACATCGCAGTCGTTGTAACGACCGCGATGTAACTGCACGCGTTGTAATGACTTGCGTTGTTACGTCATACATCCAAATGGAACATGTGCCAAACATGGGAAAATATTTAGAGTGTGGGCGTACGATTTAATGCAAAACCCTCACGTCAAAAGTTTATTCAAATTCCTCTGTGTTGAAAAAAAGTGCTGACGCATTTCAAGACCCAGTCCTCTGGTACCGGGACTCTCATCAGGGCTTCATGTTAGTGGTCAGCGATTTCTGATTGCCTGATTCTCAGATAGAGCTGCTGCTCTTGCTCCTATCTGCGTGATGACCAGGGACGGAAATCACCGCAGTGCGCTTCATAGTTAATGCCGGGGGAATTTCTTTCAAACTTTCACGGGTCCCTCAGAGAAAGGGATATTGCCACCACAACGTAACTTTCAGTGACGTTGTGATGGCGATAGGGATCTGGCCTTATAAATAAGGCACCCTTTCACGCTGTATTTAGCGTGACAGGGGAGGGTAATGGGTGTTACTGTGGGCATTCTACCGCAACACTTAATTGATTTTGATGCTGGCCCCATTTACAGGGATAGCATAAATTTGAGGCAGCATCAAAATTAAGATCAGGGAAAACCTGGTCTTAAACAGGCAAAATGAGGAGAAGTTATTTATTTCTCCTAGTATTTGCCGTTTCTAAGTGTGCTGTTTTGTGCAGCACACATAGAAACGGTGAACTGCCTATGATTGTTTATGTGCAGGAAGACCCCCCTTCCTGCAAGTAAACGATCAAAAAAAATGCTGTTTTGCAACTTTAATATGTTCTGCATTAAGCAGCACGCATAGAAGTTGCAAAAAGGCATTTAAAGATTGTTTAAGTGCAGGAACGGGGACCTTCTTGCACATAAACATCTTCCCCCTCAACACAGGCTCCCTTGCACTAGGATGCAAGGGGGCCTGCGTTGGCACTAGGCATCTAATGTTAGCACAGGGGGCAAATGCAGGGCTGCACCATATTCTAGTAAATATGGTGCAGCCCTGCGTTTCTAAACTGATGAAGATTGTCATTAACCTTCTTGACTAACACACTTCGCCACTTTATTGTAAATATGCCCCCGCAAGCCAACAAAATGCAACTAGCATTCAGTAGACCGGCTCCAGGCATTTCATTTTTACCTCCATCTGGATTTATTGATTTGGGACTTAACTATTTAGCCTTCTGCCTGCTCTGAGGTTTTTAGGATTTAAACCCAGCAAGTAGCACTGCATCTCAGTCAAACATATTTATGTGTGTTGACATCCAGCATGGCTATTTTCCCTTGACGTTTTCCACTATCTCTTTCAACATTTATTCCATGGTATAAGTTGAGTGTAATTTTACTCAAACTGTGTATTTTTTAATCACAAATCAAGAATCAGCACGTCACTTCGTACGTATTGCTGAAGCACAGCTTGCCTAAAGAACATAACAGGTGAATGCAGGTTTCCCACTATTTGAACAAGCTCTCAGCAGGTGCACCTTAGAAGACTATATGGTAAAACCTTTGCAAACTGGAAACCTTTGACCAAAGGCCCATTCATTACGTGGTCAGTCAACATATCCTGAACATAAAACAAAAGAAATCTTCCACCATGTCAGGGCCATTGATTTTTTGTTTTAACAAAACAAAAAACAAATTACTTTCAATTATGCAAGCAAGGAAGTTACCGAGCCAAAGAGTAATGCGCATTTGGAAAAATTACTCAGACGTAATTTTTCCAGGTGGAACATCAAAATGATTACACAACATCCATGTGACAACATTAATATATTCACACCTTGTCCATGCTTGGACCTTCATATGAATACACACTATCCCTGTGGGGGTTTCTATATAATCACACACCATCCCTGTGCGGCCCTCTGTATGAACATACACTATAACTGTGAGTGAGTACTTCAATATGATCCCACACCGTCCCTGTGGAGACTTGTATATAATCACACACCATCTCTGTGGGCACTTCAAGATGATAGCACAGAACCCTGAGAGCGTCTCAGTATACCCGGACACCATGTCTGTGATAGCTTCAATGTGATTACAATTAATCATTGTGGGGGTTTTACTATGACACTTCCGCCCCTGTGCAGACTAAAAATACAATAACACACCTTGCCTGTGAGGACTACAATATAATCACACAATATTTCACAAACTTCAATATATTCACAACTCATCTCTGTTTGGGCCTTAATTTGATCACACACTATCCCTGTGGGAAATTCAAGATGATAACAAAGGGCTCTTCAATATGACCATACTCCATGCATGTGAGTGCTTATTTATGGTAGCACACCATCTCTGTGAGAACATCATTATGATAACACAAAATCCTCTAAGAGTTCAATATAACCACACACCATGCATTTGAGGACTTCAATAGGATCAAACCTCAACCTTGTGAAGATTTTAGCATGAACCCACAACATTCAAATTAAGGTTTCAATATGATCATACATTATCACTGTGAGGACTTCAATATGATCACACACTGTCTCTGTGGTGACTTCAAGACGATAACACAGAACCCAGAGAGGATCTTATTATAATCAGACACTATGCCCATGAGAGATTTAAAATGATTACACATCATCACTATCCGGTATTCACTACGACACACCACCACTGTACAGACGTCAATACAATAACGCACCATGCCTGCGAGGACTTCAATATGATCACACAACATCCAAGTGACAACATCAATAAATTCACACCTCATCTCAGTTTGTGCCCTAATATGATCATACACATACCTCTCGTAATTCCCTGTAGCGTAATCAAGCAGACTTCCCAAAATATTATGCAAGATCACATGGAAATACGTGAGAAGAGTAATTTTGCATTTGTCAGTTTATTCTTAGCGCTAAAATGCCCCCTCACATCCAAAAAGGACATAAGGATCGCATTTTGCACTAAGAAATAGCTCTAAATACAACAGAACATGAATAGTGAGCGTGAGCAGCTGCTTGCTAAATGTGCACTTGGGGTCGGCTTTTCCCCCAAATTACTCCTGGTATTTAGCACTAGTTTCTTAGCACAAAATAAACCCTCACGTCGAAAATGGAAAAGGATGCATTTTGTGCTAGGAAAATAGCTCTAAAATGCCCTTGGTCATCACCCTTAGCAGGACAATCAGATATCTATCTAGGTGTGGGCACCACCGAGTGACTGTCCTCGGGTGACAACAAGCAGTACACTCTCCATCTATAGTGTAACCTTCAATGAGGAGCAAAATAGGCATTGAATATAGAAGAGTGGTGAACTGGGTCACAACCATAGAGACACTTACTCAAGGGGGGTAGGAGGACGGGTATATACATTTTGTTTTCTTTTCCTTGTATTACCTTTTCTCTTTATTGTTGAGTGAAACTTAATTTTAAGAGGTGAATACACTGTACCTTTTGCTGTACTGTTAGTAGACAGGATAACCAATGGGACCAAAACGTGTGTCACTGGCCCACTATGGACAAACACTAGATCCCTATTAGGCCAAGCACCTGGTCTTACACCCCGGAGTTGGGCTGTGCGGGAGGGCGGGGACCCCAACGTACATATATCCTGGGGATATGGGACCACAATCAATTGCATGATATCGGACTTCGGTCTCCAAACACAGAGTTAAATAATGTATGGTAGATGCGTTAACTATGTAAATCACACCAACATCTTGTAACATGCAATAGAGATATTTTTTTAAAGAAAGAAAAATAGCTTGAAATGCTGCAGAACATATCTAGCAGCGTGAGCAGCTGCTCACGCTTGCTAAATGTGCTCTTGTGGTAGGATTTTCCCCTCAAATTACTCTTAATTGCACAAGCAGGTGTATTTACATTATTATCTGTAATTTCACATAAAGAGTAATGAGGATTTATGAAAATTACTTTGATTACTGCGGCGTAATTAAAATCATTTCCAGACATAACTTCTATATGATAACACAACATCAATATATTCACATATTGTCCTTGCTTGGACCTTGATATGATCACACACCATCCCTATGGAGACTTCTATATGATTACAAACAGTCTCTGTGGGGACTTCAATATGATAACACAGAACTCTGACATGATCTCTGTATTATCAGACAGCATGTCTGTGCTATCTTCAGTATGATTACACATCAGTATTTAGTTGGTTTTTGCTTCGACAAATGATCGCTGTGCAGATTTCAACACAATAATAGCCATGCAGGTCAACACTTCAATATTATTAAACAATATCCAAGTGACAATGTCAATACATTTATATCTCCTCCCTGTTTGGGCCTAAATATGATAGTACACTCTCACTGTGAGGAATTCATAATGATAACATAGAATCATGTAGGCACTTCAATATGAACATGCACAACCCATGCGAGGACATAATTACTGTACCACAAAACCCTCTCAGGACTTCAATATGAGCACACACCATCCTTGTGAGGACATCAATAGAACCATGTCATCCCTGTGCAGGTTTAATAAAATTCAGCGCTATAATGCAGACTTGCGCAAGAAGAGTAATTTTCCAATTGGTGCTATTTTCTTAACAAAAATGATTTGATTTGAATACTTATAAAACGCGCGATTGCCCAGAGGTGTCTTGGCCCTAATGTTCGATAAGCTACGGGTTACGGCTGAGGTGAAATTCTGGCTTAGCAGAGAAAGAGCCAGGTTTTTACTGCCTTTCTGAAAGACAGAAGCGAAGGGCTACTTTTTATTGTGATAGGGAGGAGTTTCCACATTTTGGCTGTCCTCAACAGAAAGCTTCTCCCTCCCCACCTAGCTTGCTTGAACTTAGGTACTTGTAGAAGTTTTGCGTGAGCAGATCTCAGACTTCTTGCTGGTACATACCATTTCAGGTGTGTTCTCAAGAACTGAGGTCCTGAGCCATGAAGGGCCTTATATGCCAGACACAAAGTCTTGAACATAATCCTTTTTTCCACCGGTAACCAGTGGAGGGCCCTTAGTCTGTGAGAGACTGGTTCGGATCTGGGAATATCTAGCACTAACCTTGCTGCTGCGTTCTGGAGACGCTAAAATTGTTAGATGTTGGGTTTGAATCCCTGCATTCAGAGCATTGCCGTAGTCCAGTCTGGACAGGGCCAATGCCGTAACAACTGTTTTATGTGAGTCATGGGGAATGAAAGGACAAATTCTTCAGATCATTTTTAAAATGTACCAGATGCCCCCTCACTTCCAAAATGGATGTGAGGATGCTATTGCACTAAGAAATAGAAGTAATTGCAACAGAACATGAACAGCATGAAAGAGCAGCTGCTTGTTAAATGTGGATTTGGGGTAGGATTTTCTCCCAACTTACTGATGGTATTTATCATGAGTTGGTAAGCACAAAATTAACACTTGCATCCAAAATGGACACAGAAATGCTTTATGTGGTTAAATGCTAAATGCAACACAATATAACCAGCAGTGCAAGCAGCCACTCACACTTGTTAAATGTGCTCTTATGGTAGTATTTTTCCGCCCAAATAACTCCTCATCATGCTAGCATGCTAGCAGATGTAATCGCATTATTATTGCTAATTCCACATCAAAGTGTAATGCGGATTTACCAAAATCACTCAGATTACTCCAGCATAATTAAAATGACTTCGAGACCTAACTTCAATATTATTGTACAGCATCCTTGTACAGGTTTTAGTGTGATCACACACCATTTCTGTGGGGACTTCAGTATGTTCATACACCATCTTTGTGGTGACTTCAAGATGATAACACAGAACCCTGAGAAGACCTCAGTATAATCAGACACTATGCCCCTGAGAGAGTCAATATGATTGCAAATCTTCACTATGGGGTACTTACTATGACACATCGCCACTGAGCAGACTTCAATACAATAAAACACCATGCCTGTGAGGACTTCAATATGATCACACAACATACAAGTGTCAACATCAATCTATTCCCACCATATCTCTGCAACCTTAATATGACCAGACACTATCCCTGTGGAGGGGCTTCTAAATTGTCTCTGTTGGGACGTAAAGATAATAAAACCGAACACTGCAAAGAACTCAGTATAATTGGACACCATGTCTGTGATAGCTTCAATATGATTACACATAATCTTTATGGGGTATTCACTATGAAACACCACCACTGTGCAGACATCAATACACTACCACACCATGCCTGCAAAAATGTCAATATGATTACACAATATCCAAGTGCCAGCATCAATATATTATCACCTTGTCCCTGCTTGGACCTTAATATGATCACACACTCTCCGTGTGGGGGCCTCAATATGATCATTCACCATCACTGTGGGGATGTTTATATGATCATTCACCATATCTGTGAGGACTTCAGAATGATCACACAGCATCTCTGTGAGGACTTCAAGATGATAACAAAGAACCCTGAGAGGATCTCAGTATACTCGGACACCATGTCTGTGGTAGCTTCAATTTGATTGCACATCATCACTATGGTGTATTCACTATGATACACAACCTTTGTGTAGACTTCTATATAATAACACACCATGCCTGTGATGATTTTACTATAATCAAACAACATCCTAGTGACAACATCAATATATTCACACCTTGTCCCTGTTTAGGCCTTAATATGATCACACACTATCCCTGTGGGGCATTCAAAATGATAACATAGAATCCTGCAGGCACTTCAGTATGAACATACCCCATCCCTGTGAGGACATTATTACAATAACACAAAACATTCAGAAGATTTCAGTATGATCACACACCAACCCTGGGGGCTTCAAAATAACCATGTCATCCCTGGGCAGGTTTCAGTTTGATCACACACCATCCCTGTGGGGACTTCTATATGATCACACACCATCCTAACAAAACAAAACCTAACAAAACCTACAGGTGTTTTTAAAATATATATATATTTGCTGTGCTAGTGCTATCCAACACTTTCCCTACTGTTGCACTCACTGGAGAGGGAATAGTAATTCTTACCCCTCCGCTATCCAACACTTTCTCTACTGTTGCACTCACTGGAGTGGGAACAGTAATTTTTACTCCTCCACTATCCATCACTTTCCCTGCTTTTGCACTCACTGGAGTGGGAATAGTAATATTTACCCCTCCGCTATCCAGCACTTTCCCAGCTGTTGCACTCACTGGAGTGGGAATAGTCATTTTTACCCCTCCGCAATCCAACATTTTCCCTGCTATTGCAATTATTGTGTTGTGAAATGTATGTTGCTTTTTTTTAAAATAGTTTAATGTGTTAATTAATTATGGGATGTTTTATTTATTTTAAATTATTGATAGATATATGTATTTTATTTATATATAATTTAAAACGTTTATAAATTAAATACAGATAATTTTTAATTACGTTTATTTGTTATATTTAGTTAAAATATATATTAAATGTAATTTATTTTGTTAAAAATATTAATATTATTTAATATATTTTGTTTAAGTTATATATATTTTTAAGTCAATATTTTTTACATCTATATATTTTACTTCGATATTTTTGATTCAATATTATTCTACTTACCTGTTTAAGTGTAGGGTATCGATATTTTTGTATTCAAATTTTTTACATCTATATTTTTGTAAACTATATTTTTGACATCGATATTTAAACATGGAACCAGAATTAACATGGTTACTATTAATGAGGGCGTCAGTGTCCTTTCTCTTCATTTTGCTTCACTACATGCCAAGGCACAGCAAAAATAGTAATGATAAAAACACAACTGTTGTTCTCATGCATAGCGCAGAACAAACACTTGCATGACGTAGCATGCTTTTCTCTTGAAGTGCACTTTGGTACTGCATCAATGGATTGAAGCAGTATTTAAATGTAACTATAACATATCACCAAAAACATCCAGTCACACATTCAACAGAGTAGCTCAGGAAATTCCCATAAAGACCAAAAATATGTCATATAATCAGTTATCTCAAAGCTTTTTGTGATACCACTCCCGTTTTTCACGTCTCCCGAGCATGCCCTCTATTGATTGTTTTTTTCTAAAAACTGCCCTACAATGGGCAAAGACAAGATGAGCATGAAGTGTGTCTCCTGTACATGGGCTTTTCAGCACCAGGCCCCCCCCGGCTTAATTTCAAACTCCTTCTCAAATTGGTTTTGCATGGAATCAGAGGATGACTGCAGCGACCAGGTTTGCAGTGCAGAATTACCCCGGAGTTGGAGTTCCGGGCTAAGAAACCTTGGAACCAAGCGGTGACTGACTGAGCAAGATTGCAACCATCAATTGAGAGTCCCTGGGCATCTACAATGAAGTGGAGCAGGCCCTTCAGCTTGATTCCAGGACCCAACAGAGCAGTGGACGTCCAGCGTAGAGAGCAGGGGCACAGCCAGTGCGTCATGGGCCCTAGTGTAAGGAAAGAAATGGGCCCACTGGCTGTTGTATGAATTTTGAAATACAGTAATAACCAGGGCTCAGTGGGCCCAGATAAACTTCCCCTGCAGCACCAATGAAAGCTACGCCCCTGGTAAGGAGTCCTTGTGCCCAAATAGGGTGGCAGTTCATGGTGAAGAATGCTGAGGGGGCCTTTGTGGGAATGGCAGAGCTGAACATGGGCAGGAAGCTCTGGACCCATAGGAAAGGGTTTAGGCTGCTCCCCTCTTTGGAATCCTGATGGAGTCAGTATGGATGCCTGCAGCCCGGCACAGAAGACCTGCTTTGTAGGAGAGGCAGTCCCTTAACACTAACACAGCCTGGAAAATTATGACGAGGAAGAAGAGTCTAGCCTTCAATGGAGACAATATCCACAGAGGAGCAATCTTTGACTGAGGAGATTCCTCTTGGTTGGAGATGAGAGGGGGATCACCTGCAGCTGTCAGAAGGCACAGAGCTAGGGTTCCATGGGTGATGGGTCAACAACTGAGTGAGCTGAGGGGTGGCTGGGGAGAATGAGGAGGAACGGTGGGTGGTTGCTCATGTTTTAACAGTCATGTAATAGTCCTGTAAACCTTTCGACTGGCATTCATACATGCATCCTTTATGATTCTTGGGTTTGACCTGGTAGGGGCAAGTTGAGAAAGTTAATTATGCCACTATTATACAACTTACCTAGAGAGGCAAATGCGCAATTAGGAATAGTTATTTTTAGATGTTCATGTGGAGTGTGTATTTTCCACAAGTACACAATTTGAGATGGAAGAGAGGAATAGTGTAAGTTAGGGGAAAAATTAAAACAGTGGGGGATGATGGATCTAAATCTGAGAGTAATCTTGAATGTAAGAGGGTACAATACCCAGCAAAAATGTTATGATACTTTCATCATAAGAAAACGTGGACATGCATGTCCAAAAATAAAATATAATTTTGGTAACTGATTTGTTTTGTATCCATAATAGCCTGTAAATAAACTTGACTATGCCATATATGTACTTTTTTTCCCTTGATGGACATTAGTTTCTCCCATAGGAGACAGAGCAGCAGGCCTATTGTGACTATTTCGCAGAGACGACTAGGCATTGATGGGAAACATTTTCCTTTCTTACTGCAGCAGCCAGATTGCAGTCCAGTGATCAGCTCCAGCTTCAGCTCAGTTAAGTTGCAGACCTCAGGCCTAGACCACTGCAGATTGCAATTTAATGCCCAACTGAAACAGTAAGCCTTTACCTGAGACTGCAGACTTGAGCCAGCCTAAGAATGTTTGCCTGTGTTCCCAAGTCAGATCTCTTGCCTGTGCCCAGCTCCAACTACAGATATGTGTCCAAATAAGTCTGCACTGCTGTGATCACCTGACAGCAGCAAGCCTGCAGGTTAAGACATAGGGTTGTACTCTCATTCGTGCACAGGACTGCTGTGAGATCTGGGCATAGGGGTGCAGCCGCAGATGGGCAAAGGCCTGCATTTGGAAATCGGCACCTGCAGTGAGAGCTCGGCACATAGCTGCAGACTGAGCTTGGCACAAGACTGCAGTCTCGTCTGGGCACTTTTGCAGTTTCCGATAGTGTAGAGCAAGGCTCAGACAGCAATTGATTCAAGTTCATGCCTAGACACAAAGAAAAAAACGACATTGAACTGGCTACTTGTACTTAGAATAGGAACAATTTAGAATTTAATGATGAGTCTGCTGTTTACAGGTTACAAGGTGTAGGACACAAAATTCACTCTTACTGATATTCTAACCTTATAGATATGTTAATTACAAGAGATTAAGTCACCCAAATTGTAGACGCTCAACTTGTGTTTTTTGGATTAAGAAGCATATAGCCATACATTAGCAAACGGAATAACTAAACTCCAGAATATGAAGAATAAAGTCCGTAATGTTAGAGATTCCAGTTTTTCAGGGCTAAAGGTCCTAGTTAGCTAGTAGGCTTGCTAGAATCCTGTGCACAGAAACCATGTTTGCAGCGTGGAATGGAACATATTTATAGTCGGGCATTTTACAGATAAACTTCAAATTATTCAAAAATGACAGGCACATCAAATGTTTTTTTTCATAAATACCCAGTGGCTAATGCAGGTGTAGAGATGGTATTATTTAACTTTCACAGATTTCAAATGTTACATTTTGCATTTTTCTATTGATGTGCTCGGGATTTTTCCCCACAAAATTGATTCACGTCTATTTTTAGAATGAGCATGTAGTGTGCTGAAATGCTCTTATTCCGTCTGAGAATCAAAGCCCCCTTTCCCCGTGGCTGCAAACCTGAGCACTTTTCAGAAGGTGCCCCATCCTCTGTGGCGCCCATCCTCCCTCCTGCAAATATACTAGGCAAGGGCTTCTTTTGTCTTGCAGGCGGCCAAGGAACAGGTGTGAATGGGCGATTGCCCAGGCAACTCTGCATGAAAACAGGCCTCGACCTTGACACTCCCAGCTCCAGCCGAGTCACTTCCAGCCCCTCGCCCAGGTGTCTCCAAGTGAACTGCAGTCTGCAGTTTCAATACACACAGTCACCCCGACAAATTTACAGCATACAGGGAATGCCGTGCATTGAACGATAAAGGTTATCAGAGCTGTATCCCTTCACCATCCTTTCACTCAAATAAAGAAGCGCAACTTGCGTTGGAAGGAGATGTCCTACGAAAGGAATTATAGTGCAATTCAAGGTCAAATCTTATTTCCAGAAACTGTGACAGTAACATTGTCTTAAATGTGTGTTCATACACAAATGCTGACTGCATGCCAAATTTTGTGTGTTTTTGGAGCTTGACCTTTCCAATTAAATGTTGGCATCTTTCATAAAAGAACTGTTTAAAAGAGCACTCCACAAGCAGCATTTCTTTTAGTAAAATACTTTCAGTGAGCTGGTCTTTACATTTCTAATGGTGTTCTGCCACACAGTCAATTACATATAATCAGAACAATAAGAACTATATGATTTTTGGCCCACAGCTTTTTCGGCATATATTTAAGGATTTCCAGCATTCGGGACATAATAAATCATCTGCTGCATTTGCGGCAGATTTTTACAAAAACATTTTTTTCTAGCTCAAGTGGATTAAAAACGACTAAAAACTCGGAGATGCATGCATGTTGCTGCGCATTGGAGGACCCTTCACCAAGACTGACTGGTCACCTTTCCTTTGCTTATTACATATAGGAGTTAAAATGGTTGTTATGAGATTAAACCAAAGTGCAAAAATAATGAAGTAATACTGTCCCAAAATGTGCTGCATTATGCAGCAAACTTTGGGTTTTATTACCACATAATTTAGTCAACCCTGCTGGATAATTTGGTCCTTCCCGCCTCATAATTCCAGTGGCCCTGCATATGACGTGCTGAAAGGGATCTATGCGCGTCTCCCTATTGGCAACTTATAACATGAGCTACTCTATCCCATTTGATTTTAGGTCGCAATTCACCTGGATGTTTGTTGTGCATGTAACCGGGGCTATTGTTTAGAAATATAAATATTGGAAATTGGGGACAAATATTTTTGAAAGGTTTCCAATAGGATTTCGAATCAATTGTTGGGATTCTAAAAGGCATGACAAGAATACAAATAGGATGTATAAAACAGGGCACATCTTTTAAATTGTGTTATATTTCTGAAACTGTTAAATAATCCTATGCATTTAAATAAGTTATATTTGGTATTCAGCATATAAATTGTATTTACCACAGTTCCGGATACAATGTAAAATGGTGCCCCAGCAATCAGATTAACGCTGTCCGTTGTCCAGATTTTATGTGATGTCCATGGTACAGTGTGGGAAACCCTTAATTTCACTTGAAAGATTACTGTAGACTTGACCATAGCCATGCCAGCATGAGCCAGGGCTGTGCGCTTGCCACTTTCTTTTAAATATGACATGAGGGACCTTGCTAAGGAGGGGGGCTGTTTAAGAAGTCCTCCAAAGTTGAGGAGCAAGCATATCTCATCTCTGCATGAAGCTGACTATTTGGTACTTCTTGAAAGGACTACAGTAGGTCTGGAAAACTAGCAGATGGCAATTAAGGTACGGCCACGACATGGGGAGGCAGGACACTCTGCAGTCCCGGTTAGATACAAGGGAAGTGTTGTTCCTGGACTCCGGTGGGGCCCTGAGGACTCTTCAATTTTTCTTTGCTGGGGGGGCTTATAAATGGGCTCTAGTGCCTGTGACAGTTGGCTGTGGCGGGGTCCCACTAATGAATATTGGGCTTGTTACAGGTCTACATACTCAGCTCATTGTCCTGGATCATAAGCCTGTTTGTTAAGTTACAGTGACACCACCAGGCTTCATCTCTGAAGACCTCATGAGGTATTTCCTTCATTAACTGCAGGTTCCCCCTCACCTCTGTGTGGGGACTTCGCACCATTCAGCCTTCAGGCCCTACCAGCTAACGCAAAACGATGCCTTGAGCATCTATCTGAAGGCCTAACTGGCCTTGTGATGCTTGGGTATCAATGGACATGCAGACTCCCTTCTGCCTGAATTCCACTTGTTTGACCTCCTCACAATAATACGCCGAGGGGTAAGCCCTACAGAGACAGCTCTGTCATGTCCCTATGGTCGATGCCTTCCTCAGCAAACAGGTCTACTGTGGGGGAAACATCAACACATCCTCCGGGACCTTCTACGACTCATGCAATCACCCAGGACTATATGGACACATTCTTAAATTACATTAAGTATGAAATTGGCTCATTTAAAGCGGATATCAAAATCTGCATGCTGGACTTCTGCAGATATCACAGAGTCGAGCACATGGGTGGACTACCTCGAGCGCACCATGTACTCTTGCAAGGAGCACTAAGAAATGCTCTGGTGCCATGTAACTGCTCTGGAGGACCAACAGATCGAACTCCAGGCAAAGCAGGAACATTTGGAGAACCGCAGGTGCAGGAATCACATATGCATCTGGGGATTCCCTCGGGATGTGGATGGGGAGGACACCATGACCTTCACAAGAGACTTACTCCAGACCATCCGAGGAGGTTTGGAAGACCAACCCCTGATCCTAGATGAAGCCCATCGCATTGCGGCTATGGCAGGTAACGCGGACACCCCCTGACATTCTAACCAGAGTCCACTTTTTTCAGGAGAAAGAGACTATCCTTAGAGCGGCCCAGGGTAAGGCAGACCTGGCCTTTTGCAGGCACACCCTACAAATCTTTCGGGACCTCTCTTCAGTGATGCTTAAGAAGCAGAGGGACTTCAACCCAGTCACAGAGAACCTGCAGGAACAGGGTCTCAAATAGAAATGGACTCACCCCTTTGGTCTCCTCTTCCAGTAGAAAGGCAAACAACGGCTGATGCACTCCCCCTACCAAAGCCAAATGCATGCTGGCCTTGCCTGACTGGTCCTTGAACTAGGAATCCTCACTTGCTGCTCTGGAGGATCTGGATGAATGGTGCCTGACTTGGAGCATATGTGGAATGTGCGTTTTTCACCGTCTTGGTACGGCGAAGGCCCTACGAACTGCAAAAGGTGACAATATATCCCACTTGCAGAACATGAAGCAGGAATCCACCCAGCTCTCTGTGAGTGATGCTTGACTGCCTTTGGTGCTGTTTGTACAGAACTTCCATCTTCTGCTGGAACTCACTGCCATGCTAACCGTACATTTTCTTTTGCAGGACCTGTGGCCTCGGATCTGCACTCACTAGTTTCTCCTTTTGTTGACTTTTGGTCTGTGTGATACATTGGGTTGCGAAGGCATCCACCACGGTATATACCACTTACACCTCCTGACCCGGTCCCACCCCCCCACTTTCCAGGCTATTCTCCACTCGAGGTACCACCTCTTCAGATTTTGATGGGGTTTCTAATAGATCCACTGATGGAGAACGTCAACATGTTGGGCCCTGTTGACCCAGTGGTTCTGTTTGGGTTTCAGGTCTGCTTAACACATTCTTCTACATGTTCATACGTTGAGAAAATCGCATGTAAAGAGAGGCTTGTGTTGGGGTTGAAAGGGTTAAATTTAAGAAAAAGATAGTACTAGCTGAACCACTGAGGAGCTGTAGATAATGTTGAATTAAAAAAATAGGCAATACAAATTGGCCAAGTACGTTTTTTCTCCATTCAGCCATTTTGAATCCACAAAGAAAGTTAGAGGATCCGAAAGGATTTGTTTGGCTGCCACAAAGTAAAAGAAAATATTGAGGCTGCCGTTAGAAGACTCAGGGCAGATGCATCAAAGGGTTTTCCCCATTCTAAGTCCATGGGAAAATGCTCTAGTACAATCAATCCATAAAGTGCGCTCCTTCATTCCCCCTGAAGCAGTAAAAACGCCAGTGACTGTCCTGACCTTGGCTAAACTGGACTATGGAACTATACTTAGGCCTTCAGAAACAACATATGATTAAACTTCAGCAAGCACAGAACGCTGCCGCCAGATTGCTGCTAGATGTTCCCAAATTCCAAACCATCTCCGAAGGTTTGGAAAAACTCCACTGGCTTGCTGTCTAGAAAAGGATAGACTTTAAAGCACTATGTCTAGCATACAAAGCTGTCCACGGAAATGGGCTAACGTTCATGAAGCAACACTTCACCTGATACCATCCATCAAGGCACCTACGCTCAGCACAGAGCAAACTACTCCAAACACCAATATTCAAGAAAGTAAGCTGGGGAGGAAGAAGCTTTGTCCTGGGTACTGTGAGGCTGTGGAACTCGCTTCTGTTAAATATCAAAAGCTGCCCAACACTGCTTGGTTTCAGAAAATTGCTATAGACATGGCTTTTTTCAAATTAATGCACCATCTCCGACAATCTCCTCCGCAAAGCGCCTAGACGCTCCCGGGCAATCGTGCGCTATATAAATTCCAGAATCAAATCCAGAATCAAATCATACATATGGCCTTCAATGACTTGTCCCCAAATCACTGGAAACTTTCAAAAGGCAATTTATAACATGCACACATTTTTAGAATGTGTCTCTACCCCTCAACAAAACTGTAGTACCACTGCCAAGCTAACTTTCTCTGTACTTGCACATTGTGACATTAGCCACAGTCAAGACAATTGGGGCCTCATTATGATGAGACTCGAAAAGCTTTCCAAGTCTCATCGCGAGTTTAACTTTCGACTGCCGCATTACGATGAAGGCAGTCGAAAGTGAAACTGGACAGTCATTACAGCTGGATTCTAATGGGCTTAAGGAGCCCATCGGCCAGTCGGAGGCCTGAGCGTAATCCCTATGGATGATGTTTCCGCCGTAGGTATTGCGATATCAGTTTCTGACAGGCTTTCCACGTGTGGCTTTCTGACATGGAAAGCCAGCTAGAAAGTAACTTTGGGGGGGCCCTAGCAGGATCCCCCCATTAACACTGCGGCCTCAGGTTGGGGGCTGAGGTGCCCCCTGTCAATATCTGCACCATGTGGCAACCACCTTATAGCCCCTTCACGACCACGCTGATCACCTCTTTCAATGCGAGTTTCTCTAGTCTAAAGGCTGACCTGATTTATACTAAATAAAGAAAAGCAAGCTTTCACTGTAAAGTTCTAACTTTTTTGCCGAATTTGGTGTAATTCAATTCAGCTGTTTTTTTCTGTATCAATTCCTAAAACATCCTATAGGAATTTACATGTTTTAGGACACTTCATTTCTTGGCCAAATGTTTGTGATCATTTATCAGCAAACTCCAAAGTTAGTTTCAAAACAAGCAAGCATTAGCAAAGACAATAGGCTGCTAACCTTTTGGCCATTGCAGTTCTTATGATTTATGATTTGTGAAGCGCACACATACCCGGAGGCGTCTTGGCGCTAGTCAGAACTGTAGGGAGCAAACAAAAGCAAAATGCGCGAGAATCATTTATTAAATAACCAGATTTTAAGGCTTTTCCTTAAAACCATGAGTGAGGGTGCCATTTTCAGAGTGGCAAACAATTCCACTGACGGGCTGTAAGCCTGAAGAAGCTTTTCCCCCCCCATGCAGCACGCTTAAAGGAGGCAACCTTGAACAGGTTGGTGGAGCCAGAGCGCAGTGCTCTGCCGGGAATATACTGATCAAAATTCTTCGTAAAGAAGGCAGGGCTTTTCCATAAAGAGTTTTATAGGCTAAACAAAGAGCCTTAAAAGTGATCTGATGGCAGACCGGAAGCCAATGAAGTTGTCTAATAGAGGCCCTGGCTGATGTTTAGGGATTCCCAGAAGAAATCGGGCTGCTGCATTCTGAATGGTCTGCAATTTTTTAAGCAGACCTTTTGAGAGGCTAATATAGAGGCTTTAGCAGTAGTCTAGTTGCGATGACCACTTCTTTCAGTAAATCAGGCGGAAAACATTTTCTTTAAAATTTAGAGACAACAAAAACAAGGTGAGGTGATTTGGTTGATTAGATCTTTGTATTTTAGTTCACTGTCTAAGATGAAACCTGAGGTTTTTACTTTGGGAATTGGCTGGGGTGCAATTCCCATATCGGATGGCCACCAGAGGGGAGACCAAATGACTGAATCGTTCCCAAATTGGATTACTTCGGTTTTGGAAGAATTAAGCCTCAAGCAATGAAGGGCCATCCATTTGCTCACTGCACTCATACAGTTGGTAAATGTGGCGCCAGCAGCACATCTTTAGCCAGGGACACTATAATCGGAGTGTCATCGGCATAGGACGCCGATGACAGCCCAAAATATTTAATCAAAGTGGCGAGTAGGATGAAGTAAAGATTAAACAAGGTGGGGAACAGGGAAGATCCCTGAGGGACCCCACATGGTAGGCAAAAAGATCCTGAGTCAGAATCACCAAGTGGCGCAACTTGTTGCCATCCTTAAAGGAAGGATTTAAGCAGCGCCAATGTTAGGTCTCCCAACCCTAATTCCCTCATATGGTCAATCAGTAATTCATGGTTGACCGTATCAAAGGCTGCAGAAAAATCCAACAGAATCAGAACTGCATTGCCTCCGAGGTCGAGAGATGAGCAAATTTCCTCAGTGGCTGTAAGCAGGGCAGATTCAGTGCTATGATTTGCCCCAAAACCAAACTGTGTGTCACCAAGGAGATGATTCTCCTCCAAAGAGGAGGAGAGTTGGCGGTTCAAGACTTTTTCTGCTACTTTTGGTTACAGTTCTTGCTTTGTTCTGTCATGGTTGGTGCTGAACTTTATTATTGGGGAAGCAGCGGGGCTCTCATCAATAATCATCATTGGCTCAAGGCAACCATTTTTGGGGGTTTTAAAAAAACACAAATTACTATAGTAGCCCCTGACACAGAAGGGGATTGCTTTGTGTGTTCATCTGTTCCTCATGAAAGGGCAGCATGCTGTATCTCAGAGTAAAGTCAGCCCAGCCAGTATCTGAAGTGTGCTGGCCAATTGCAACATGATGCATAATTTAACAGTGGATGAAAATGTAAATGACACAACAATAGACTAATGGCTGAAGTCTGGTTGAAACCTCCTATAAGTAGCTATGTTATACATAAACTTTTAGAAACACCAAAAGGTTTTTTGAAACATTCTTCAAATAGAGAGGCTTATAAAGACAGACAGATAAGGATGCTTGCAAAGCCAAATATATAGACAGGCTTGCAAAGACAGATACATAGGGTTTGATAGATAGATAGAGTTGTATAGATGTGTATTGTTAGCTAGAGTTGTATAGAAAGAGTTGTGTATATATAGATAGGGTTGTATAGAGAGAGAGTTGTACGGACAGGGTGGTATAGATAGAGTTAGATAGATAGATAGATAGATAGATAGATAGATAGATAGATAGATAGATAGATAGATAGATAGATAGGAGTTGCATAGATAAATAGAGTTAGATAGATGGACAGAGATGTTTACATCAAGTTTTATAGCGAGAAAGAGTTATAAAGATATAGGGCCAGATGTACGACCATTTTATTTTGCGCCTCGCAATTCGCGACTAATTACAAGTCACAAATTGCGAGGTGCAAAATAAAATGTACAACAGTGTGTTTAACACTATTTGCGATTCCCAATGGGGTCGCAAATTGAGAGGCTCATTAATATTAATGATATTCTCGCAATCTGCGAGCCCATTGTGCTGGGCTCAGCAGACCACCATGTCTGGGACTGCTTTTAAATAAAGCAGTTCTTTTTAAAAATGCAGCCTGTTTTCCTTAAAGGAAAACAGGATGCATTTTTAAAAAAATGAAACGTTTTCGGTTGATTTTTTAAGGGCAGGCAGTGGTCACTGGGACCACTGCCTACCCTTAAAAAATATTTTTGCATGCATTTGCAAAGGGGAAGGGGTCCCCTTCCCATTTGCGAAAATTACAACCTACTTGAAGTAGGTGGTAATTCGAGTAGGTGGTAATTCGAGTGTTTTGCGACCGCAATTGCGGTAGCAAAACATTAGTACATGGTTTTGAGACTTGCTATTTGGAAGGGAACGCACCTTCCAAATAGGCTTTGTACATGCCCATGATGTTTTTGCATGAGCAAACGGGTTCGCAAACCCATTTGCGCATGCAAAAATGGGTCGTACATCTGGCCCATAGTTGTATAGGTAGATAGAGTTGCATAGATAAATAGACAGAAATAATTGTATAGATAGATAGGGTTGTATAGATGGATCAATCCATAGATAGATTTGCATAGGTAGTTAGGGTTATATAATTAGATAGGGTTATACAGGTAGATAGATAGGGTTCTACAGATAGACAAATAGAGCTGTATAGATTTGTATTTAGGTACACAGATAGAGTTGTGATAGTGTTGTATAGCTAGAGTTGTATAGATAGATAGAGTTGTATAGATAGATAGAGTTGTATAGATAGATAGAGTTGTATAGATAGATAGAGTTGTATAAATAGATAGAGTTGTATAAATAGATAGAGTTGTATAGATAGATAGGAATGTATAGATAGATAGGATTGTATAGATAGATAGGGTTGTATAGATAGATAGGGTTGTATAGATAGGGATAGCTAGATAGCTAGATAGATATTCATAGATTTATTTAGATTGAGTTGTGATAGAGTTGTATAGACAGAGTTGTATATATAGATTGGATTGTATAGATAAATGGAATTGTAAAGATAGAGTTGTGAATATACAGATAGAGTTGTATAGATAGAGAGTTTTATGGCTAGAATTGTATAGCTGTATAAAGTTCTATAGATAGAGTTGTATAAATAGAGGTGTACAGGTACAGTTATATAGAACAATAGAATGGTGTATATATAGAGTAGTAAAGTTAGAGTTTGATAGATGAATAGAAAGATAGATGGATAGATAGATAGATTTGTATGCAAAGAGTTGTATAGATAGAGAGCTTTTAAAAATAGGGTTGTATTGGTAGTTAGAGTTGTGTAGATAAAAAGAGTCGTATAGGTAGAAAGCTGTATAGATAGAGTTGTATGTATAGAGTTACATATATAGATATAAAGAGTTGTATAAATAGATTGAGTTGTACAGACAGATTGCTAGATAGGGCTGTATAGATAGATCAATATATAGGAGGAGTTGTATAGGAAGATAAGATTACATACTTAGATAGGGTTATACAGGTAAATAGATAAGGTTGTGCAGATAGATAGATTTCCAAAGACAGATAGATAGATAGATAGACAGACGGACAGCTAGATCGCTGAGCAGCCCCCCCAGGCTGATTTTGGCCCGGGGACCCTATCCCCAGGGCCCGGCCTTTATATTTAAAAAAAAAAAGAATAAGGGGAGGAGAGGCCTCCCGGGGAACACATCCCTCAGGGCCTAACCTCTAGTGTGAGTGCCCTGGTCCCCCCACTGTCCCTGCCAGCTACCTGCCTCCTGCGGGGAGCCGGCATTGCTTTTACTGCTAACATGAAACTCCCTCTCTGTAAAAGCAATTGTGCTCCACTTTGAGCAAGCGACCACTGAATTCCACCTGTTACTGTTTTAGTTATCTCAAGTTACTAAAACTCATGACCTAAAGTAACTATGACTTGAACCCTCGTCATGCACAGTTTTGTTATCAAGTATGTCATTTCAGATATCATTAGGGATGTTATCAATGCAGTCATTGAAAATGTAATCAGTGATGCAATATGGAAGGGTAGAAGGAGTGTATGAAGGTGTCATGAGTTATAGTTAATTTAGGGTAAAAGTTACAGTTACTTTAGATAACTGCAACTAGTTGATTACTGTATCCACTCTGTAGTTATAGGAAGGGTTACTAGAGATAGGAATTCCCTGGATTTTGAACATTAATAATTGCTCCCATTTGATGAATCTCCATGAAAATATGCAGACCTATTCCTCTTTCTCAATTGGTGGAGTATGAAACGTTTTGCAGAGATTCATCAATCACGTGCGAAGAAAAAAGGAGGGTCTTGAAACGTGCTTGTGCACCAATGCATTTTCCATAGACTCGTGCATATAGTGAAGACGGCTGGACGGATTTGAATTACATTTGTCAGAATTACACATTATTGTGCACAGATGATTCTTTTGGGGACTATAGGTATTTATGGGAAGTATGTTTTAAGTTGTAAGCTATTTTAACTCAGTGATATCTGTAGTTGTCGTATTTTTGAAAACATTTTGCAGTATTTTGTAGAAGTACTGCAGTATATAATGATGAAAAATCATTATATGATTGGCTAATGATTGTCTTTACAAAAGTTAAAAGATGCCATATTGTTTTTAGGTACACTTTGGCTGTGTTCTGCATTACACCATCTGATATAGGCAAGTATTAGGTTTGATATTTTCCCCTACCTATTACCACTTTATGAAAGTGGCCATAGGTAGGGAAAAATATTTATATATTAAAAAAAATATTTAAAAAGTTACCATGGTACTGTCTCAGGAGTGCAGCAGTGCTTAAAATAAATTTACAAAAATATAAAATACACTGTACTACACTGTATTTTACAAATGTAGTGTATTACAGTGTATTTTATATTGTTAAAATATTTAAATATGTGCAAAAACGTCTACCCAGTACTGTTGTAATACCTACAAATTACTGCATTGTAAAAAAAAAAAAAGTAAAACAATGTGCAGTGCTCCCTTAACCGTTTGGGCGCGGTCGGAATTCCCCCGCGGTGCGGGTGAATTCCACACGTGCGTGGTTCGGACGGCCGGGGGCCGTCTGACGCTCACGCCCACCGTGACGTCGGACGTGCCGGCCGACACATGCAAGGGGTTAATGCCTGGAAAAATATATAGAAATGTACATAAAAGGGGTAATAGGTAGTGAACAACAATAAAACCTACTACTTACCTATATCTAAGACTGTAACCCAGAACACAGTGAAACACAGAATGCATCCAAACTGTGCTAAAACCTACATAGCTGCCTTTTATTTGGTAAACACAGGCATTAGCCAATCACATACTGACTTCTCATCCGCATGTACCATGGTATGTCTCAAACTTACCTCGGTAAACCGCAAACTTACCACGGTGTACCCTCGGTAAATATATAACTAATTTTTAGAAAACTTATAACTTTAACACTACTTACACTATTCATACATATTACCAAAATTTACCATTTACACCTCACAAAGTGTATTCCACACACATTAAATCTACATCTGTTTTCACACTTTCATGCTATTTCTGTTTCAGTTACCAAACTCCACTCTATGCCACTCCACTGTACATCACTCCACCCTACACTCTACGCTAATCCAGTGTACGCCACTCTACTCCACCCTATGCCACTCCACTCTACACCTCTTCACTGTATGCTCTTACACTCTACTCTACACCACTCCATTCTATCGCACCCCAGTCTATACCACTCCACTGTATGCCCCTCCACTTTACACTACTCCACTATACTATATTTCACTGTACATATTGCCACTCTACAATACTACAGTCTATGCTGTTGTACTCAATGGCACTTCACTGTGCGCCACTGCACTATACACCACTGTACTGTATGCTATTCCAGTGGACGTCACTCCACTTTATGCCACTCCACTGTCCGCCACTCCACTCTATGACAATCCACTGTATGATGTTACATTGTAAACAACTCCATTCTACATCACTCTACTCTATGCCACTCCACTCTATGCCACTCTACTACACTCTATGCTATGCCACTGTACGACACAACAATCCACTCTACACCATTCTACTTATTCACTATATGCCACTCCACTGTCACTACACTGTATGCCAGTAAACTCTAAATTGTTCTACTCTACACCACTCCACTGTACACTACTCCATTGTATGTCACTCCATGTCACTGTTCTCTACGTCACTGCACTCTATGCTATTTTATTGTATGTATGTATGTGTGTTCTTATATAGCGCTCAACTTACCCTTGGGCATCTCGGCGCTTGCATTGGGAACCCGTCCTCGCTTTTTTCCCTGTGAGATAACCCGTACTGGGCATCCCCAAGGTGAAAGCTAGGCATCCCGCCGCGGGGGGGGGGGGGGCCGCAGTGGAGATTAAGCAAGCTATTGCCCAGAGTTGCAGAGTGTGAACCCATGATTCGAGTAGGCACTGAAGAGAGAATTATCGAGTCCGTGGACACTTGGGCTCAGAACCTGCCGCGTCGGGAATTGAACCCTGGTCCCGGGTCTGACCTCTGCTTCAGGGTATGCCTCCTCTAACCAGTGAGCCACACTGTACAACACTCCACTCTACCGCACTTCACTCTAAGCCACTCCACAGTATGGCATAGCACTGTATGCCACTACAATCTACCCCACTACACTTTACCTCACTCCACTCAACTGATTTCCACTCTACAACACTCCACTCCGTCACTCATCTATATGGCTGTTCCCAGTGCTAGGAACCCTGGTACAAACACCTCCCGCAGCTACACTGCTGGCAAACTTCACCTTCTCAACCGTGTACGCTACAACGAATGCTGCTGCTGAGCTGCATCCCAGGCCACAGGGGGCCCCTTTACCTGCTTGCATCACCACTTCACCTGCCTCCACACACCCGCTACCACCGCCACACACATACTGCACCCCTTACCAAGTCAGAACAAAACAAAGTAAGTTAAGTCCTATTTGGGACGTGGATTGAGAGCAAATGCATCATAGATGGGAGGATAGCCCATGCTCTTGATGGTAAAGCAGAAATGTAAAGGTGTGAGCGTGACCTAGAGGGTGTATCGAGCTTCTGAAGTTGTGACCCTATGGGTGGGTGTCTGAGACCCCAACTGGGACCCTAGGGTGGTGAGGATAAGCACTGGGCCTGTCAGAGGAGGTTGTCGGCTGTTTAGGATGTAACCCTGGGATGCGACTCCATCTCCTGTAGGGGCCTATTTACAAGCCCCTATCGCCACCAGAAAGTCACTTTTAGTGACGTTATGGTGGTGATACAGGCTTCGCCTTATTTACAAGGCAGCATTAAGCCACTTAATGTGGTTTAACGCTGCCTTGTAAATAAGGCACCGGTTCACGCTATGCTTAGCGTGAAAGAAGCGGGCAATGGGTGTTGTGGTGGGCATACCACTGTAACACCCATTGATTTTGACGCTGCCCCATATTTACAAGGGTGGCATAAATATGTGGCTGCGCCAAAATTAAGATCAAAAAACCTGGTCTTTGCCTGGCAAAACAAGGAAAACTGCTTTATTTCTCCTTGTTTTTGCTATTTCCATGTGAGCTGTGTTGTGCAGCACACATAGACACAGTAAAATGCCATTGATTGTTTATGTGCAGGAAGGTGTCCCTTCCTGCACATAAACAATCATAAAAAAACTGACTAGTTGCAACTTCTATGTGTGCTGCCTTAAGCAGCATACATAGAAGTTACAAACCACAAATTAAAGATTGTTTCTGTGCAGGAAGGGACACCTTCCTACACAGAAATAATCATTGCCCTCAGTATACCATTTCAGTGAGAACATTAACATTCCTCTAATTACGTACAACCTGTGTGTGGACTTGAACACCATTTCTTTTAATACTCTCTGTAATGAGATTTAAGCTTTGACTTTACACATTATGACGGTGGGAACTTAAAAACAATCATCTTCACACACTATCTTGGTGGGGACTTAAGCAACACAATAGTAGCACACTGTCTTTGTGGGGATATGATCATCACTATAATAGCATGCCATCTCTGTGGAAACTTGAGGATTACTGTAATTACACACAACCTCTGTTTTGACATGAAAATCATTAGCTTCACATTTTCTGTATGGGGATTTAAGCTTTGTCTTTACACACTATTTTAGTGGGGACTAAAACCCAATCATCTTTACACACTATCTATGTGGGGACCTGAACATCACTATAATAACACACTATCTCTGTGGGGACTTGTACATCACAATAATAACTTACCATCTCTGTGGGGACTTGAACACTTCTCTAATTACACACAACCTCTGCGTGTACTTGAACATCATTGGTTTCACACTCTTTATAATGGGATTTAAGCTTTGAACTTACACACTATTTCAGTGGGAACTTAAACACAATCGTCTTCACACACCATCTCTGTGGAGATCTGAACATTACGATAATAACACAGTATCTCTGTGGAGATCCGAACATTACTATAATAACACACTATCTTTGTGGGGACTTGAACAACACTATAATAACACACTATCTGTGTGGGGACTTGAATATCAATATAATAACACACCATCTCTGTGGGGACTTGAACATCACTATAATAACATACCATCTCTGTGGGGACTTGAGCACTCCTCTAATTACACATAACCTCTGTGTGGACGTGAACATCATCATGTTCACACTCTTTACAATGGGATTTAACCTTTGAATTTGCACACTATTTCAGTGGGGACTTAAACACAATCGTCTTCACACACTATCTTTGTGGGGACTTGAACAACACTATAATAACACACTATCTTTGTGGGGACTTGAACAACACTATAATAACACACTATCTTTGTGGGGACTTGAACATCATATTCCTTGGTCCCATATGTTAATTTAGTTTTTTGTTAGTTCCCTTGTCTCCTAATATTTTAAGCACTAATAAATGAGTTAAATACAGTCTTAATTGTCCTTGGGTAATCATGATGTGATATATTCTGACACATTAACATAATCTGTCTTTTGTGTCTACCCCTAGTATACATGCAGAGATTCATATATGAATAGATTATAATGTTGTTTGTGTATTATGTTGATAAATTAAACATTTAGCCATGTGCCATTAACTGTATTCAATCACAAATGGTGGTATGGACTAGGTCCTCACAAGGATGGTAGCACGTGTTCAGGTCCCCACAAGGATGGTTCTGTGCGCGCGATTAAATAACAATATATTTTTAAATTTGAAGCAGGATCCTATATCATGAATTTTTTCTTGATATTTTTCTGTTCTTAGTATGTTTTAAAAACATTGGGAAAGGTTAGTCCCCACAAGGCAGGTATCCACACATAGTCCCCACAAGGATGGTAACACGTGTATGTGTGTGTGTGTGTGTGTGTGTGTGTGTGTGTGTGTGTGTGTGTGTGTGTGTGTGTGTGTGTGTGTATGTGTATATGTGTATATGTGTATATATATATATATATAACCTACTGGTGGTCACCAGTAGGTAGTTATAGTTATGACCTATTATCCATAGGAAATCCGCAACATTCTATTCCCAATAACTTTTGCGCTGATTGATGAATCTTCGCAAAATTTTTGAAAATTTTGGCCCGCTCCTATCCTGACAAAATGAGGGGGTTCATTTTGCCATATAAAGTATGATTAGTGCTGCAGAAAGAAAAATTAGGGCATATTTTGAGTGATTTCTCAGATCCTCTTCTATTTCATTAAAGAATTCGGACATGCAGACTGAAACATGCACTTTGAATACCAGCAGCAGACTTCCCAGGTGAGCAGTAGCTTGACTACAGTGATCTAATGAGCAACTAGAGTGCTAACATTCAGAATGTATGGCAAATGTGTGACACATCTGAATGCCTTCTTGATGGAACCAAAGTAAACAAGCATTGAAAATGCAATAGGTCTCGCCCTCGTTTAAGTTAAAGCAATTCTGTTTGTAATTAGGTGGCTTTTCAGCTTTGCTTTTATTAGTGTTTTTCAAACTTTCATGTACATAACATGCATATGCATTTATGTTTAGCGGGGCCAGTATTATTGTTGTTGTTTTTTAAGAGAATATTGTTATGCTTATACTTTAGTATTACTATGAGCTGCCAGAACAGGCAATTAGGCATTTGTCACAAACATTTATGATGTATTGAGTATTTATTCACTATAGGATTAATTACAAAACAGCAGCGTTTTGACTTGGCTGAAACGGTGACATATGCATGTTGTGGTTTATATGCCCTGCAATCATAAGTGGGGTTCTATGGTACTAATTTGAGTCAGTGAGTTTTACAGTGGATTAAGTTTGGCATTTAGTTTAAGTAGGAGGTTGCAATCTAATATTTCGATTGATTGGTTGGCCAAACAGATAATGGGTAGATGTAGCTCACATGAGCATTATCAAATAATTTGAAAATCTGACACTGAAGTTGTTTTACTATACCCTTATGCAATTAATCGGGCAGCCAGACATTGCAGTCCAAACAGTTTTTAACTATTATGTTTTATAACTGAGATTTGAGTGGCAGCTAGAGGAACTCTTAGTATGGCTTTGCCCGTGTTTTGCACTTGCATAATTTGCACATTCATGAATGAACTTTTGTATCAGTACGGGGACAGGTAATTAAGTAACACTCTGTATGCAATTTGTATTATACACTCATGCCCGTTACATCGTGTATACTTACTAACTTATTTTGGCGAATACTATATTTTGCACAACTTTGCACCAATTTAAACTTTGCACTACTGTTTTTAGCTGTCATTAAGTATATCAGTCTGCTTCATATTAAAATTCATTTTTTCAAATGTATTTTTAGCCAGTTCCGAATAAGACCTTTGCCTTGCAAATACAACATTTGATGTTAAAATGTGAAATATGTTTTCTATGTCTATTGGCCCACTGGTCACCTGGTTTGCACTACTGCACTTTAAAATTCATTGGCTGCCTGTATCAGCGTCATGTGATCAAGGCCTTTCTGAGGCCGAAACGCGTCATGGCGGTGCACGACACACTTTTGGATTAAATTTATATGCACTGATTCGACTGGGTCCGCTTCGTCCTTTCTGCAAGCTTGAATGGTGTGACGAAGTTCCTGCATGTATGCATATATGTATATGTATGCATGCATTTATATTTGTATAGCTATGCAGATTATACATATGTTTATATATGTATTACCTACTGGCGGTCGCCAGTAGGTAGTTATAGTTAGGACCCTGTTTCCATAGGAAAACCGCAACATTCTATTTTGAATAACTTTGGCGCCGGTCGACGAATCCTCGCGAAATTTTCAAAACTAATGGGGCGCTACGCTACGCTCCGCTCCTACCCTGAAAGTCTCCGGGGGATTCGTCAAGCGGGGGCTTAGAAAAAAGGGGGGTCCCAAAACGCGTTTTTCCCATGCATTTTTCCATAGGACCTTTAGACACAGCTACAGCCCGAACGGCTGAACAGAGTTACTTGAAATTTGGCAGAGAGGTAGTCTACAGGTCAGGGAAGTGCCTTTTGTAGGTCTGGTGTAAATCTGTTCAGTAGTTCCTGAGAAAATAGCATTTAAATCAATATATATATCTGAGCCAGCTTACGGTGCGCTTACGGTAAGCTTACCGTACGCGTACGGTGACGTGCGCGAGCGCGATTCTGATTGGCTGTTAGATCTTAGTAAACATTCGAATCGTTCGAAACCAGGAAGCGGCGTCCGCCATTTTCTCTCTCGCACTCTCAATGGGGGAAGAAAAACAAAGGCAAAAAACATGTAATCGGACTGTTTAGACAGCTCCTAACCACCTAGCCTTGATTAATGGGTCTCCAAAGTTCCCCCAAGGTCAAAAATTCATTTTTATTTTTTTACGAAAAATCGCCGATTACGCTTACCGTACGCGTACGGTTAAAAAAAAAAAAAAATTATCCACACTCTCCACACCCCGTGTGCAAATGCTGCCCGATGGGCACCATTTGTGCATGGCATATTATTTCAAAAAAAATTTAAAAGCTTACCTTTCACAACGAAGCGCATAATATGTCCTCCATGTGCGCACGGTGCGCGAAGCGCATCGTGCGTACATGGGCCATCCACGGCACTAACTGCGTGAAGTGGGCGCGCGGTGCGCGAAGCGCACCGCGTGCTCACTGTGCGTGCACGGTGCGCGAAGCGCACCATGCGCGCACGGAACAAACTGCGTTAAGTGGGCGCGCACGCCACGAATGGCGTAAAGTAACTTAGCATTTAAAAAAACGTACAAATTCAGTGAAAAAACCATAGGTTTCACACACGTTATAGTTAGCTGGACATTTTACTGATAAAAAACCAATGAAATTCCCCTGTTATAGTTAGTGCAGGCAACTATAACTCACGCGACCGCAATCCTCTGCTGATGACATGTGTCTTTATGAAAAAAAAATATTTGTAATATATGTATAGCTAAAATTTAATGGAAGAAGACATGGGCAAATAATTGTCTAAATACAGTATTAGCATCAGCAGAGGATTGCGGTCGCGTGAGTTATAGTTGCCTGCACTATCTATAACGGGGGAATTTCATTGTTTTTTTATCAGTAAAATGTCCAGCTAACTATAACATGTGTGAAACCTATGGTTTTTTCACTGAATGTATATATATACACATACATATATATAAATGCATATATATGCATATATATATATGCATATGTGTGCGTGTAGGTAGAGAGGTAGAGAGTGATTAGTAGAGAGAGTAGCAGAGAGTGAGTTGTAGAGAGTAGTAGAGTGAGTAGTAGAGAGAGAGTTGTAGAGTTCTAGAGAGTGAGTAGTAGAGTGAGTAGTAGAGTTAGTAGAGTGAGTAGTAGAGAGTGGGTAGTAGAGAGTGGGTAGTAGAGAGTGCGCAGTGAGTGATTAGTAGAGAGTGAGTAGTAGAGAGAGTAGCAGAGAGTGAGTTGTAGAGAGTAGTAGAGTGAGTAGTAGAGAGAGAGTTGAGTTCTAGAGAGTGAGTAGTAGCGTGAGTAGTAGAGTTAGTAGAGTGAGTAGTAGAGAGTGAGTAGTAGAGAGTGAGTAGTAGAGAGTGGGTAGTAGAGAGTGCGTAGTGAGTGAGTAGTAGAGAGAGAGAGTAGTAGAGAGTGAGTATTAGAGGGTAGTAGAGAGTGAGAAGTGGAGCGGGAGTAGTAGAGAGTGAGTAGTAGAGAGTAGTAGAGTGAGTAGTAGGGAGTAGTAGAGTGAGTAGTAGAGAGGGAGTAGTAGAGTGAGTAGTAGAGAGCGAGAAGTAGAGTGAGTAGTAGAGAGCGAGTAGTAGAGTGAGTAGTAGAGTGAGTAGAGTGAGTAGTAGAGAGTGAGTAGTAGAGAGTGGGTAGTAGAGAGTGCGTAGTGAGTGAGTAGTAGAGAGAGAGAGTAGTAGAGAGTGAGTAGTAGAGAGCAGTAGAGTGAGTATTAGAGGGTAGTAGAGAGTGAGAAGTGGAGCGGGAGTAGTAGAGAGTGAGTAGTAGAGAGTAGTAGAGAGTGAGTAGTAGGGAGTAGTAGAGTGAGTAGTAGAGAGGGAGTAGTAGAGTGAGTAGTAGAGAGCGAGGAATAGAGTGTGAGTAGTGGAGAGTGAGTAGTGGAGAGTGAGTAGTAGAGAGTGAGTAGTAGAGAGCGAGTAGTAGAGAGTTGGGAGTGAGTAGTAGAGAGAGTAGTAGAGGGTAGTAGAGTGAGTAGTGATGAGTGAGTAGTTGAGAACACGTAGTAGAGAGTGAGTAGTAGAGAGCAGTAGAAAACGAGTAGTAGAGAGTGAATAGTAGAGTGACTAGTAGAGAGGAGTAGACAGTGGGTAGTAGAGAGTAGTAGTGAGTGAGTAGTAGAGAGTGAGTAGTTTAATTTGAAAGGAGCACAATGAGGGGGTTCATTTTGCCATAGAACTTATGATTAGTACTGTAAAAAGAAAAATTAGGGCACATTTTGAGTGACTTCTCAAATCCTCTTCTATTTCAATAAAAACATTCTGACATGCAGACTGAAACATGCACTTTCAATACCAGCAGCAGACTTCCCTGGTGAGCAGTAGCTTTACTACAGTGATCTAATGAGCAACTAGAGTGCTAACATTCCGAATTTATGGCAAATGTGTGACACATCTGAATGCCTTCTTGATGGAACCAAAATAAACAAGCATTGAAAGTGCAATAGGGCTCGCCCTCGTTTAAGTTAAAGCAATTCTGTTTGTAATTAGGTGGCTTTTTAGCTTTGCTTTTATTAGTGTTTTTCAAACTTTCATGTACATAACATGCATATGTATGCATATATGTATATGTATGCATGCATTTATATTTGTATTTATATAGATATGCAGATTCTACATATATTGTGTGTGCGGCCACTGCACACTGAGCCCCCACCCCACAAACAGTTCGGCGGCAGTAGTGGTATTCGTTTGGACTCACCTCATGGAATGGGGATACCGCCGAACCACCGCATCCCGCAGCTGCAACCTGCTGTTTGTTTAGACCTTGACTGCACGAGGGAGCATCACACACTGAGGCGATGCTCCGAGGATCGGGCTGTGTCCTGCGGGGAGGTGAACGTTCCAGGTCAGCTGCTTGTTTCCACGAAGATCCAGGGGTAAGGTGAGAGGAGGCAGTCACCGCCCACTTGGGGAGTACTTACAATGTAAGACTGCCTTATAGAAACTCGGAGTGCCGAGTTTTCAAGACGCTCCCTAGTGCCTGCCAGAAGGTTTCACCCAATCGTAGCGAGGCCAGCACGGAACGAACTGCGTTAAGTGGGCGCGCACGCCACGAATGGCGTAAAGTAACTTAGCATTTAAAAAACCGTACAAATTCACTGAAAAAACCATAGGTTTCACACACGTTATAGTTAGGAATTAGCATTTAAAAAACCTTGCAAATTCAGTGAAAAAACCATAGGTTTCACACATGTTATAGTTAGCTGGACATTTTACTGATAAAAAACCAATGAAATTCCCCCGTTATAGTTAGTGCAGGCAACTATAACTCACGCGACCGCAATCCTCTGCTGATGACATATGTGTCTTTATGAAAAAAAAATATTTGTAATATATGTATAGCTAAAATTTAATGGAAGAAGACATGGGCAAATAATTGTCTAAATACAGTATTAGCATCAGCAGAGGATTGCGGTCGCGTGAGTTATAGTTGCCTGCACTATCTATAACGGGGGAATTTCATTGTTTTTTTATCAGTAAAATGTCCAGCTAACTATAACATGTGTGAAACCTATGGTTTTTTCACTGAATGTATATATATACACATACATATATATAAATGCATATATATGCATATATATATATGCATATGTGTGCGTGTAGGTAGAGAGGTAGAGAGTGATTAGTAGAGAGTGAGTAGTAGAGAGAGTAGCAGAGAGTGAGTTGTAGAGAGTAGTAGAGTGAGTAGTAGAGAGAGAGTTGTAGAGTTCTAGAGAGTGAGTAGTAGAGTGAGTAGTAGAGTTAGTAGAGTGAGTAGTAGAGAGTGGGTAGTAGAGAGTGGGTAGTAGAGAGTGCGCAGTGAGTGATTAGTAGAGAGTGAGTAGTAGAGAGAGTAGCAGAGAGTGAGTTGTAGAGAGTAGTAGAGTGAGTAGTAGAGAGAGAGTTGAGTTCTAGAGAGTGAGTAGTAGCGTGAGTAGTAGAGTTAGTAGAGTGAGTAGTAGAGAGTGAGTAGTAGAGAGTGGGTAGTAGAGAGTGCGTAGTGAGTGAGTAGTAGAGAGAGAGAGTAGTAGAGAGTGAGTAGTAGAGAGCAGTAGAGTGAGTATTAGAGAGTAGTAGAGAGTGAGAAGTGGAGCGAGAGTAGTAGGGAGTAGTAGAGAGTGAGTAGTAGAGAGTAGTAGAGAGTGAGTAGTAGGGAGTAGTAGAGTGAGTAGTAGAGAGGGAGTAGTAGAGTGAGTAGTAGAGAGCGAGAAGTAGAGTGAGTAGTAGAGAGCGAGTAGTAGAGTGAGTAGTAGAGTGAGTAGTAGAGAGTGAGGAATAGAGTGTGAGTAGTGGAGAGTGAGTAGTGGAGAGTGAGTAGTAGAGAGCGAGTAGTAGAGAGTTGGGAGTGAGTAGTAGAGAGAGTAGTAGAGGGTAGTAGAGTGAGTAGTGATGAGTGAGTAGTTGAGAACACGTAGTAGAGAGTGAGTAGTAGAGAGCAGTAGAAAACGAGTAGTAGAGAGTGAATAGTAGAGTGACTAGTAGAGAGGAGTAGACAGTGGGTAGTAGAGAGTAGTAGTGAGTGAGTAGTAGAGAGTGAGTAGTTTAATTTGAAAGGAGCACAATGAGGGGGTTCATTTTGCCATAGAACTTATGATTAGTACTGTAAAAAGAAAAATTAGGGCACATTTTGAGTGACTTCTCAAATCCTCTTCTATTTCAATAAAAACATTCTGACATGCAGACTGAAACATGCACTTTCAATACCAGCAGCAGACTTCCCTGGTGAGCAGTAGCTTTACTACAGTGATCTAATGAGCAACTAGAGTGCTAACATTCCGAATTTATGGCAAATGTGTGACACATCTGAATGCCTTCTTGATGGAACCAAAATAAACAAGCATTGAAAGTGCAATAGGGCTCGCCCTCGTTTAAGTTAAAGCAATTCTGTTTGTAATTAGGTGGCTTTTTAGCTTTGCTTTTATTAGTGTTTTTCAAACTTTCATGTACATAACATGCATATGTATGCATATATGTATATGTATATGTATGCATGTATTTATATTTGTATTTATATAGATATGCAGATTCTACATATATTGTGTGTGCGGCCACTGCACACTGAGCCCCCACCCCACAAACAGTTCGGCGGCAGTAGTGGTATTCGTTTGGACTCACCTCATGGACTGGGGATACCGCCGAACCACCGCATCCCGCAGCTGCAACCTGCTGTTTGTTTAGACCTTGACTGCACGAGGGAGCATCACACACTGAGGCGATGCTCCGAGGATCGGGCTGTGTCCTGCGGGGAGGTGAACGTTCCAGGTCAGCTGCTTGTTTCCACGAAGATCCAGGGGTAAGGTGAGAGGAGGCAGTCACCGCCCACTTGGGGAGTACTTACAATGTAAGACTGCCTTATAGAAACTCGGAGTGCCGAGTTTTCAAGACGCTCCCTAGTGCCTGCCAGAAGGTTTCACCCAATCGTAGCGAGGCCAGCTGGGCTTTAAGGTGGACATTTGCAAGCATTTCTAATCCTTTGGCATTTGAAAAAGTCAGTAGAAACGCGTCATGCCTGGAATGCTGAATAAAGCGCGTTTTGACCTGTTGGACTTGTGTGGCTCGTTCTTTTCTTTTGAAGGGAACTTGGTTTGGATGTTTATATATGTATGTATATACACATACACATACATATATATATGTGCATATGTGATCTGAAAGAAACACGTTAGTTAGATTCCTCACCTTAGAATATCCCCAGGCGTCAGACTGGATCCGGAAGATTTTTCGTCAGCAATACCCCTTGTGCGTCGCTAGGCGTCGTCTGCGGCTCCGCGTCCGTCGTCGGCGTCGTCGTGCGCCGGAATGACGTCGTCGGAGTACTTAGACGCCGCCCTCGCGCGCTGACGTCAGTTCTTCTTTTTTCCGCGCCAGTAAGCGCAGATCCGGGAGAGCTACCCCTTTAGTCAATATCTGACTAACTTTTTTGACTCTTTTTGGTCAATTCTCGACTCTGGTGCCGGTAGGATGCCTGGTTTCAAGGCCTGCGACGACTGTCACCGACTGATGTCGGTGACCGATCATCACCGCCGGTGCCTGTACTGCTTGGGCCTCGACCACGACACGGCGTCGTGCTCCGACTGTAAGGCCCTGACCTCGAAAGCTAGGCGGGAGCGGTCCCGCAAGCTCTCGAGCTTTGCCACTCGGCTCCGCGTCGCTCTCGATCCCGGTCCAGGAGGAGGTCCAAGGATCGGTCGCGGAGCCGCACTCGACATCGTCACTCGTCTGGCTCGAAGTCTTCGGGTAAGTCGAGGCACTCCAAGAAGCGACACCGCTCTTCGGACTCCCCGCACCGGTCGCGCGACTCGGCCGAGGGTCCGGGTGGTTCCACCCCCGCGGCTCCGCAGGAGCCGCGCAAGTCCCCATACCTGACGGTCCCTGGGACTGACGCGACGCCGGCGGAGGTCAGTGCCTTCCTCTCGGCCATGAGGAACCTGGCCCCGCAGTCGACGCCCGCTGGCGCGCCTTCGGGCCCCGCGGACTCGACTGGGCGACCTCGCATGCCGGCGGCTCCGGCCCCGGCGCCGTTGGAGGCTCCGGCCCCGACGCCACAGGTCCCCGAGGGCCCCGAGCCGGGGCCCCCGTCGACGCCGGTCGACCGCGTTACGCCTCCTCCGCCGGCGCCGACACCACCCCCGACGCCGGCTCCGGTCGACGTTGATCCTCGGTTCAGCCCCTGTCTGGCCCAGACGCCGATGCGGCGCCGCCCGACGCCGCATCCGACGCCGCTTCCGACGCCGCTAGAGACACGTATTGTCTATCGACCGACTCCGATCATTCCTCCTGTTTACCAGGAATCGGATGACGGGGGCGACTGGGAGGGGTCTGATGACCCTATGGCCCTTCAGAACCAACTTGCACAGGACTGGGCAGATGAACTGGGGGAGGCCAGTGGGTTGGATACCTCACCAGACACTGGATTCATCTCTCCTCCGACTGTGGCTTCGGAGGAGGGTGCAGCCTTTTCCGTCGTGCTGCGCAAGGCGGCCGAAGCCCTTGGGCTCGAGCTGCCTGCCGTGGCTGTGAGGACTAACCTCCTCACTGAGGTGCTTCAGTCTGCCGCATGCTCCACTGAGCCTCTGCTGCCATTCAATGAGGCCCTCACTGACGTTCTGCAGGGCACCTGGTCCAAGCCCTCCACAGTCCCTCCTGTGGATAGGAACGTTGCCAGGCGCCACCGCGCTGCTCCGGGCGACCCCAGTTTTCTGTCCCAACACCCCACCCCTGAGAGTCTGGTTATCGGCCTCTACCTCCCAATCCTCCTTCCCGTCCGCTCCTCCGGACCGGGATTCCAAGAGACTGTAACAGTTTGGTAAGAAGCTGTTCTCTTCGCTCAGTTTGGGCCTGCGGTCTTTGAACACCGCCTGTCTCTTGGACCGTTATTCTCACTCTCTGTGGGATGCGGTGGAGGACGTGCTGCCACTGTGCCCGGAGGAGGCCCGGGTGCGGCTTTCCTCGGCCCTGGCCGATGGGAGAGATGCAGCGCGCCATGCAATCCGATGTGGGCTTGACACTACGGACTCGCTGGGTAGGGCGATTTCTACCACGGTGGCGCTTCGGCGTCACGCCTGGCTGCGGTCCACGTCCTTTTCAGGGGATGTCCAGAGCACCCTCATGGACATGCCTTTTGATGGCGCTCGCCTTTTTGGCGACAAAGCGGACAGTGCGCTGGCTCGCTTCAAGGACTCCCGGGCTACGGCCACGTCCTTGGGCCTCTCGGCCCCGCTGCCCCAAACTTCCGCTTTTCGCTCCTTTCGTGGCCAAGTAAGGGGCTCCTCCTCACGTCCGCCTAGCCACCGGCCGCAGAACCAACCAGCACGCGGTCGCGGACGTGGTTTCCGCCGAGGCGGTACTGGAGGACGACGCGGTCAGTCCACATCCACCCCGGCAGCATCCGCCTCAAAGCCTTCCTAGTCCGAGCTTTCAGGCCCATTCAACGCCAGTGGGCGGCAGAGTTCGCCATCACCTGCTCCACTGGCGGTCCATCACATCGTACAGGTGGGTGCTGCAAATCTTCCGAAGGGGCTACTCCCTCCCCTTCCAGACGACCCCTCCAGCCATGCCACCGCAGCACCACCGTATCTCGGGGGATCATTTGAATCTTCTCCACGAGGAGGTTTCGGCCCTCTTGGCCAAGGGGGCCGTCGAGCGCGTTCCGAGCCCAGAAGTAGGTCGTGGTTGTTATTCCCACTACTTTCTGGTTCCCAAGAAGGGCAAAGGGGGCCTACGCCCTATCTTGGACCTCCAGAACATCAATGCCTTCCTCCGGAGGGAAAGGTTCAAAATGTTAACTTTGGCTCAGGTCCTAGCTGCTCTCGACCCTGGAGACTGGATGGTAGCGTTGGACTTGCAGGACGCATATTTCCACATCCCCGTCCTGCCGGCCCACCGGCGTTACCTGCGGTTCACGGTGGGTCAGGCGCACTTTCAGTTCACCGTGTTCCCCTTCGGCCTTACCAGTGCCCCTCGGGTGTTCACGAAAGTGATGGCAGTGGTCGCAGCTCATCTGCGCAGATCAGGGGTTCCAGTCTTCCCCTATCTCGACGACTGGTTGTTGAAGGCGGGCTCGCCCCAGGCAGTCGTCTCCCACCTCCAGACTACGGCGGATCTCCTGCATTTGCTGGGGTTTTCCATCAACGTGCCGAAGTCACACCTGAGCCCCTCTCAGAAGCTCCTTTTCATCGGAGCGGTTCTCGATTCGGCGCAGTTCCGGGTTCATCCACCGGAACAGCGGGTCCGGGATATACAGGCCCTGATTCCCATCTTTCGGCCTCTATCCTGGGTTTCGGTCAGGCTAGTGTTGCGGCTTCTATGGCTGATGGCCTCCTGCATCCTACTAGTGCATCACGCCAGGCGGCGCATGCGGGCTCTGCAGTGGGACCTGAAGTTTCAGTGGGCCCAGCATCACGGCAACCTGTCCGACCATGTCTTGATCTCGGAGGGCACTGCACAGCAGTTGCAGTGGTGGCTCACGGACCGCGATTGGGTCACGGGCAAGAGCCTCTCCCTACCCCTACCGGAGCATGTCGTTGTGACGGAGGCGCCCCTCCTGGGATGGGGTGGCCATATGGGAGAGGCGGAGATCAGAGGCCTCTGGTCTCCGGCGGAGTCTCGCCTCCACATCAACTTGTTGGAGCTGAGAGCGATCCGACTTGCACTGAAAGCCTTCCTTCCCTCTGTCCGGGCAAGTGTCGTGCAGGTGTTCACGGACAACACCACCGCCATGTGGTATTGCAACAAACAGGGCGGGGTGGAGTCGTGGACCCTTTGTCAGGAGGCTCTGCGCCTCTGGACATGGCTGGAACACCAGGGCGTCACCCTGGTGGTTCAACATCTGGCGGGCTCTCTGAACGCCAGAGCAGACGAACTCAGCCGCCGGTGCATGATGGATCACGAATGGCGTCTGAACTCCGAGGTGGCGCAAGGTCTCTTTCAGCATTGGGGAGAGCCTTGGTTAGATCTATTCGCCTCCGGCGAGAACGCGCAATGTCAGCAGTTCTGCGCGTTGGAATTTCCAAGGCGGCACTCGCTCGGCGACGCTTTTCGTCGCGAGTGGAGTTGCGGTCTGTTGTACGCCTTTCCGCCGATACCGCTTCTGCCCAGAGTGCTGAAGAAGATCAAGCGCGACTGGGCCCAAGTCATCTTGGTGGCTCCGTATTGGGCACGAAGGTACTGGTATCCCGAGCTACTCAGTATGTTGACCGATCCTCAGATACGTCTGCCCCTTCGGGAGGATCTTCTGTCGCAGCAGCAGGGGACAGTCCTCCACCCGAACCTGTCCAGCCTCCACCTCCATGCGTGGAGATTGAGCGGCGGCAGTTGATGCCATTTGACTTGCCTCCTGAAGTCTGTGATATCATTCTGGCAGCCAGGCGTCCCTCCACAAAGACGGTATACGCCTGCCGGTGGAACAAATTTGTGGCATGGTGCACAGCAAAGGCTGTGGATCCCCTTTCCGCCCCTCTTTCTTTCTGAGGTTCTCCTCTTTCTTCTTTCTTTGGCCCGGCAGGGCTCTGCCCTGGGCACCTTGAAAGGTTATCTTGCTGCTCTCTCTGCCTTCTTACGGCTTCCAGATCAGCCCTCTCTTTTCATGCCCCTGTAGTGTCACGCTTTCTTAAAGGCATTACTCACACGTTCCCTCCTGTCCCTTTCGTAACGCCTCAGTGGGACTTGAATCTTGTCCTGACATTCCTGATGTGCGCTCCCTTTGAGCCTCTTCACAATTGTCCTCTTCGTCTTCTAACTCTTAAGACTGCTTTCCTGGTAGCCATCACCTCGGCTAGACGGGTGAGTGAGCTCCAGGCTCTATCGTCCAAGCCTCCTTTTCTATCTGTTCATCCGGACAAGGTTGTCCTTCGGCCTCGTCCTTCCTTTCTACCGAAAGTGGTGACCCCCTTTCATCTTCGGCAATCTGTCACCTTGCCCACCTTCTTTCCGCCTCCGCATCCTTCCAAAGAGGAAGAGCGGCTCCACCGTCTGGACCCAAAACGTGCGCTCTCCTTTTATTTGGACCGCACTAAACAGTTCCGGGTAAACGACCAGCTTTTCGTTGGCTACCTGGGTGCAAAGAAGGGAAAAGCTGTACACAAACGGACCATCTTCCGGTGGGTCGTTTTGGGTATAAAAATCTGTTATTCTTTGGCAAAAAAGGAACCGCCTGTTGGGCTGCGCGCCCATTCTACTCGGGCCACAGCGGCTACTACTGCTTTGGGACGGGGGGTCCCTTTGCAGGACATCTGTCAGGCGGCAACGTGGGCTTCGCTGCACACGTTTGCCAGGCATTATTGCCTGGACAGCCAAGTCCGGAGGGATGGCTTCTTTGGCCGTTCTGTCCTCCAGGACTTTCTGGTGTGATCTTGGTTCGCAGACCCACCACCGGGGTTGGTATTGCTTGGGTATCTATTCTAAGGTGAGGAATCTAACTAACGTGTTTCTTTCAGATGAACAAGTTACTTACCTTTGGTAACGATGTATCTGTAAGAAACATTAGTTAGTTAGATTCCTCACCGACCCACCCATCCTCCCCGTTCTGCGAACTGACATCTAGGGTTAAGGCTATCCCTTTCAGGGCCCTAGAATTTTTTGGCACCAGTGTCGGTATCTTGCATGGCTCTGTGTTCCTGGTGCGGAAGGCTATGTACTAGAACTGACGTCAGCACGCGAGGGCGGCGTCTAAGTACTCCGACGTCCTTCCAGCGCACGACGCAGACGACGGACGCGGAGCCGCAGACGACGCCTAGCGACACGCAAGGGGCATTACTGACGAAAAATCTTCCGGATCCAGTCTGACGCCTGTGGATATTCTAAGGTGAGGAATCTAACTAACCAATGTTTCTTACAGATACATCGTTACCGAAGGTAAGTAACTTGTTCTGCGTGTAGAGAGAGAGAGCGGTAGAGAGTAGTGGAGAGAGAGAGAGAGAGAGAGAGGTAGGGAGAGAGATGGAGAGAGGTAGAGAGTAGAGGATGAGTAATAGAAAGCAGATGCAACCATCGCACCCCAACTACGGAAGGTCATCAACATCTCCTTCGAGACAGCGACATTCCCAGACAGCTGGAAGCACGCCGAAATAAACGCCCTTCTCAAGAAGCCCAAGGCGGACCCCAAGGACCTCAAGAACTTCAGGCCCGCCCATCTCCCTGTTCCCTTTCCTGGCGAAGGTCATCGAGAAAATCGCCAACATGCAACTGACCCGTCGCCTCGAGGACAACAACATCTTAGACCTATCCCAGTCCGGATTCAGACGAAACCACAGCACCGAGACAGCCCTCATTGCCGCCACAGACGACATCAGGTGCCAATTAGACAACGGCGAAACATCAGCCCTCATACTCCTGGACCGGTCAGCCGCCTTCGACACGGTCTGCCACTGCACACTAAGGACACGCCTCCAAGAAACCGGAATCCAGGAGAAGGCCCTGGGCTGGACCACGTCCTTCCTCTCCGGCAGAACCCAAAGAGTCTGCCTCCCACCCTTCCGATTCGAAGCCACCGACATCATCTGCAGTGTACCCCAGGGCTCATCCCTCAGCCCGACCTTGTTCAACGTCTACATGGCCCCCCTCGCACAAGTGGCCCGCCGGCACGACCTGAACATCTTCTCCTACGCCGACGACACCCAGCTCATCCTCTCCCTCACCAAGGACCTGCACGCCACTAAAACCAACCTCCACGAGGGTATGAAGGCCGTCGCCGAGTGGATGAGGAGCAGCCGTCTGAAACTGAACTCAACAAGACGGAGGTCTTCATCCTCGGCCCCACCCCCTCTGCTTGGGACGACTCCTGGTGGCCGACCACACTAGGAACAGCACCAACACCCACGGACCACGCACGTAACCTAGGATTCATCCTCGACTCCTCCCTCTCCATGTCGAAGCAGGTCAACGCCATCTCCTCCTCCTGCTACAACACCCTCCGTATGCTCCGCAGGATCTACAAGTGGACCCCGTCCGAAACCAGAAGAATGGTGACCCAAGCCCTCGTCAGCAGCAGGCTGGACTACGGCAACGCACTCTATGCAGGAATCCCGGCCAAACACCTACGACGACTGCAACGCATCCAAAACGCCTCCGCCTGCCTGATCCTTAACATCCCTCGTCGCAGCCACATCACCCCCCACCTAAGAGGCCTGCACTGGCTCCCTGTCAACAAGAGGATCACCTTCAAACTCCTCACCCACGCACACAAAGCACTCCACAACGCCGGACCAGCCTACCTGAACAGCAGAATCAGCTTCTACACCCCCATCCGCCAGCTCCGCCAGCCTCGCCCGCGCCGCCATCCCGAGCATCCAACGAACGACCTCCGGTGGCAGATCCTTCTCCTTCCTCGCCGCCAAGACCTGGAACACCCTCCCTACCCATCTGTGGCAGACCCAAGACCTGCTCACCTTCAGAAAACTCAAGACCTGGCTTTTCGAGCAGTAGCAGCACCCCCTCCCCTCAGCGCCTTAAGACCCTCACGGGTAAGTAGTGCGCTTTACAAGTTACTGATTGATTTATTGATTGATTGATTGAGAGTGAGTAGTAGAGAGAGTAGCAGAGAGTGAGTAGTAGAGAGTGAGTAGTAGAGAGTGAGTAGTAGTGGGTAGTAGAGAGTGAGTAGTAGAGAGTGAGTAGTAGTGGGTAGTAGAGAGTGAGTAGTAGTGGGTAGTAGAGAGTGAGTAGTAGTGGGTAGTAGAGTGAGTAGTAGAGTAGTACAGTGAGTAGTAGAGCGTGAGTAGTAGAGTGAGTAGTAGAGTGAGTAGTAGAGAGAGAGTAGTAGAGAGTAGTAGAGAGTGAGTAGTAGAGAGTGAGTAGTAGAGAGTGAGTAGTAGAGAGAGTAGTGGAGAGTGAGTAGTAGAGAGAGTAGTGGAGAGTGAGTAGTAGAGAGAGTAGTAGAGAGTGAGTATTAGAGAGTAGTAGGGAGTGAGTAGTAGAGAGAAAGTAGTAGGGACTAGTAGAGAGTGAGTAGTGGAGAGTAGTAGAGAGTGAGTAGTAGAGAGTAGTAGAGAGTAGTAGAGAGCAAGTAGAGAGTGTGCAGGAGAGAGTGTGTAGTAGAGAGTGAGTAGTAGAGAGTGAGTAGTAGAGAGCGAGTAGTAGAGAGCGAGTAGTAGAGAGCGAGTAGTAGAGAGCGAGTAGTAGAGAGCGAGTAGTAGAGTGTGATTAGTGGAGAGCAAGTAGAAGAGAGCAAGTAGAAGAGAGCGAGTAGTAGAGAGTGAGTAGTAGAGAGTGACTAGTAGAGAGAGTAGTAGAGGGTAGTAGAGAGTGAGTTGTAGAGAGTAGTAGAGTAGTAGAGAGTGAGTAATAGAGTAGTAGGGTGAGTAGTAGAGAGTAGTAGAGATTGAGTAGTAGTCGTAGAGAGTGAGTAGTAGAGTAGTGGAGAGTGAGTAGCAGAGAGCAGTAGAAAACTAGTAGAGAGTGAGTAGTAGAGAGTGAGTAGTAGAGAGGGAGTAGTAGAGAGGGAGTAGTAGAGAGGGAGTAGTAGAGAGGGAGTAGTAGAGAGGGAGTAGTAGAGAGGGAGTAGTAGAGAGAGAGTAGTAGAGAGTGAGTGGTAGAGAGTAGTAGAGAGTGAGTAGTAGAGAGTAGTAGCGAGTGAGTAGTTTCATTTAAAAGGAGCACAATGAAGGGGTTCATTTTGCCATAGAACTTATGATTAGTGCTGAAAAAAGAAAAATTAGGGCACATTGTGAGTGACTTCTCAAATCCTCTTCTATTTCAATAAAAAATTCTGACATGCAGACTGAAACATGCACTTTCAATACCAGCAGCAGACTTCCCTGGTGAGCAGTAGCTTTACTACAGTAATCTAATGAGCAACTAGAGTGCTAACATTCCAAATTTATGGCAAATGTGTGACATATCTGAATGCCTTCATGATGGAATCAAAGTAAAAAACTGAAAGTATTTCCTACTGAGGAGACTGTAGTAAATGAGGAAATTGGGAAACTTCATAACAAATAAGACTCACAAGATGGCCACCAGAGGCAAAAGGGCCCAAATGTAGCACAAATATCACCCAGATGTAGCCCAAGTATAGCCCAATGACAGAATGTCCCAGAGTGTTCTTAAGAACAACTAGAGCGCTAACAGGCTTACTTGTGACAAAAGTATGACACACCTGAAGCCATCTTGATTGGAATAAAGTGGTAACACTTAAAACATTTAATTTGCAAAGGAACACACTGAGGGGGTTCATTTTGCCATAGAAATTATGATTAGTGCTGCAGAAAGAAAAATTAGGGCACATTTTGACTTCTCAAATGCTCTTCTATTTCATTAAAAATTCTGACATTCATACTGAAACATTCACTTTGAATACCAGCAGCAGACTTCCCAGGTGAGCAGTAGCTTTACTACAGTGATCTAATAAGCTGTTAGAGTGCTAACATTCAGAATTGATGGCAAATGTGTGACGCATCTGAATGCCTTCTTGATGGAACCAAAGTAAACAAGCATTGAAAATGCAATAGGTCTCGCCCTCGTTTAAGTTAAAGCAATTCTGTTTGTAATTAGATGGCTTTTTATGTATATGTATGCATGCATTTATATTTGTATTTATATAGATATGCAGATTATATATATGTTTATGTATGTATATATAGATATATATATATAAATGGATATGCATATATATGCATGTATCTGCATATGTGTGCGTGTTGAGGTAGAGAGGTATAGGTAGAGAGTAGTAGAGAGAGAGGTAGAGAGGTGGAGAGTAGTAGAGAGTAGAAGAGAGTAGCAGAGAGTGAGTAGTAGAGAGTAGTAGAGTGAGTAGTAGAGAGTGAGTAGTAGAGAGTAGTAGAGAGAGAGTAGTAGTGAGTAGTAGAGAGTGAGTAATAGTGAGTAGTAGAGAGTGAGTAGTAGAGAGTAGTGGAGTAGTAGAGTGAGTAGTAGAGAGTAGGAGAGAGAGTAGTAGAGAGTAGAGTAGTAGAGAGCGAATAGTAGAGTGAGTAGTAGAGAGTAGTAGAGAGCGAATAGTAGGGAGCAAGTAGAGAGTGAGTAGTAGAGAATAGAGAGTGAGTAGTAGAGAATAGAGAGTGAGTAGTAGAGAGAATAGTAGAGAGTGAGAAGTAGAGAGAGTAGTAGAGCGTGAGTAGTAGAGTAGTTGAGAGCGAGTAGTAGAGAGTAGTAGAGAGTGAGTAGTAGGGTAGAAGAGTGAGTAGTAGAGAGTGAGTAGTGGAGAGTAGTAGAGAGTGAGTAGTAGAGAGTGAGTAGCAGAGAGTGAGTAGCAGAGAGTGAGTAGCAGAGAGTGAGTAGCAGAGAGTGAGTAGCAGAGAGTGAGTAGCAGAGAGTGAGTAGCAGAGAGTAGTAGAGTAGTAGAGAGTAAGTGGTAGAGAGTGAGTTGTAGAGAGTAGTAGAGAGTGAGTAGTGAGTAGTAGAGTGTGAGTAGTAGAGTGTGAGTAGTAGACTGTGAGTAGTAGAGAGTGAGTAGTAGAGTAGTAGAGAGTAGTCAGTCTGTGTCAGTCAGTGTCAGCCAGTCAGTCAGTGTCAGCCAGTCAGTCAGTGTCAGTCAGTCAGTCAGTGTCAGTCAGTCAGTCAGTGTCAGTCAGTCAGTGTCAGTCAGTCAGTGTCAGTCAGTCAGTGTCAGTCAGTCAGTGTCAGCTAGAGCAGCTCTGCTGACCTGGTTCTCTGGCTCTAACGCAGCTCTGCTGACCTGGTTCTCTTCCTCTAAAGCAGCTCTGCTAACCTGGTTTCTCTGGCTCTACAGCAGGTCTGCTGACCTGGTTCTCTGGCTCTAGAGCTACTCTGCCGACCTAGTTCTTAGGCTACAGAGCAGCTCTGCTGATCTGGTTCTCTGGCTCTACAACAGCTCTGCTGACCTGGTTCTCTGGCACTAAAGCAGCTCTGCTGACCCCTTTCTATGGCTCTAAACCAGCTCTGGTGACCTGGTTCTATGGCTCTAAAGCAGCTCTGCTGACTTGGTTCTCTGGCTCTAGAGCAGCTCTGCTGACCTGGTTCTCTCCCTCTAAAGCAGCTCTGCTGACCTGGGTCTCTCCCTCTAAAGCAGCTCTACTGACCTGGTTTCTCTGGCTCTATGGCAGTTCTGCTGACCTGGTTCTCTGGCTCTAGAGCAGCTCTGCTGACTTGGTTCTCTGGCTCTAGAGCAGCTCTGCTGACCTGGTTCTCTGGCTCTAAAGCAGCTCTGCTGACCTGGATCTCTCCCTCTAAAGCAGCTCTGCTGACCTGCTTTCTCTGGCTCTACAGCAGCTCTGCTGACCTGGTTCTCTGGCTCTAGAGCAGCTCTCCTGACCTAGTTCTCAGGCTCTACAACAGCTCTGCTGACCTGGTTCTCTGGCTCTAAAGTAGCTCTGATGACCTGGTTCTCTGGCTCTAAAGCAGCTCTGATGACCCGGTTTTATGGCTCTAAAGCAGTTCTGCTGACCTGGTTCTCTGGCTCTAGAGCAGCTCTGCTGACCTGGTCTCTTGGCTCCAAAGCAGCTCTGCTGACCTAATTCTCTCCCTCTAAAGCAGCTTTACTGACCTGGTTTCTCTGGCTCTACAGCAGCTCTGGTGACCTGGTTCTATGGCTCTAAAGCAGCTCTGCTGACTTGGTTCTCTGGCTCTAGAGCAGCTCTGCTGACCTGGTTCTCTCCCTCTAAAGCAGCTCTGCTGACCTGGGTCTCTCCCTCTAAAGCAGCTCTACTGACCTGGTTTCTCTGGCTCTATGGCAGTTCTGCTGACCTGGTTCTCTGGCTCTAGAGCAGCTCTGCTGACCTGGTTCTATGGCTCTAAAGCAGCTCTGCTGAACTGGTTCTCTGGCTCTAGAGCAGCTCTGCTGACCTGGTTCTCTCCCTCTAAAGACGCTCTGCTGACCTGGTTTCTCTGGATCTAGAGCAGCTCTGCTGACCTGGTTCTCTGGCTCTAAAGCAGCTCTGCTGACCTGGTTCCCTCCATCTAAAGCAGCTCTGATGACCTGGTTCTCTGCCTCTAGAGCAGCTCTGCTGACCTGGTTCTCTGGCTCTAAAGCAGCTCTGCTGACCTGGTTCTATGGCTCTAAAGCAGCTCTGCTGACCTGGTTCTCTGGCTCTAAAGCAGCTCTGCTGACCTGGTTCTCTGGCTCTAAAGCAGCTCTACTGGCCTGGTTCTCTCCCTCTAAAGAGCTCTGCTGACCTGGTTCTCTGGCTCTAAAGCAGGTCTGCTGACCTGGTGCTCTGCCTCTAGAGCAGCTCTGCTGACCTGGTTCTATGGCTCTAAAGCAGCTCTGCTGACCTTGTTCTCTGGCTCTAGAGCAGCTCTGCTGACCTGGTTCTCTGGCTCTAAAGCAGTTCTGCTGACCTGGTTCTCTCCCTCTAAAGCAGCTCTGCTGACCTGGTTTCTCTGGCTCTACAGCAGCTCTGCTGACCTGGTTCTTGGCCTCTAGAACAGCTCTGCTTACCTGGGTCTCTGGCTCTAGAGCAGCTCTGCTGACCTGAGTCTCTGGTTCTAGAGCAGCTCTGATGACCTGCTTCTTAGGCGCTAGAGCAGCTCTGCTGACCTGGTTCTCTGGCTCTACAACGGCTCTGCTGACCTGGTTTCTCTGGCTCTACAGCAGCTCTGCTGACCTGGTTCTCTGCGCTCACAATGCACGCACCCGACTTCGCAAAAATATATTTAAAAATAATATAAGTTTATTATAAGTACAAATATATTATTTTTATGAATATCTTAGATAATCTCTTGCCCTAATATGTATATTAAAGACACATACATATCATTTTGGAACATAAATGTTTTTTTGTGGGAGTCGCGCACCCAGCGTGCCCCAGCATGTATATGACGTCACGCGGGACACGCCACCGCACAAGCATCTCGTACCGTAATGCGCTTGTGTCGCGAATGCGCGGGAGCAGGAGTCGCGGATTGGTCGCATACCAATCGCGCACATCATGTAACATTAAATGTATATGATGTAACTGAAACGCACGCAGCCGTCGCACACCGTACGTGGATTCTTCACAACTTTTCTAAAATGACGGCTAGAATCCGCTCACCCACCTTGATGTGTATGCTTTGAGTGCGCGACTCCGAAAAAAAATTGGTAACATTTTTTTTTTAAAGAAAATAATATAAATATATTAACCCTTTCGATGCGCATGACAGAGCGGTTCCGTCATGCGCATCGGTCGCGCTGTGCGGATGACGGAACCGCTCTGTCACGGCCCCGCCCGTGCAATGAACCTTCAGCATGGCGCGGTAATCCGCGCCGTGCTGAAGGGATTAAAATAAAAAATTAAAACAAAAAATTAATCAATATTTCAGTTTGAATGTTTTAAAAAATGTTTTTTTGAAATTTTCAGAAAAATATATAATGTTATTTAATTAATAAAATATTTATAAATAAACAGTTAAACTATAGAAAATCAGTACAAAAAAATAGGTATAACTACTATCACACTTAAAAATTAGCATTTAAAAAACCTTTGAAATTCACTGAAAAAAACATAGGTTTCAGAGACGTTATAGTTAGAAATTAGCATTTAAAAAAGCTTTGAAATTCACAGAAAAAAACATAGGTTTCAGGGGTGTTATAGTTAGCTGGCCATTTCACTCGTACAAAACCATAGAAATTCCTCCGTTATAGTTAGTTCTGCTAACTATAACTCGGGCGCCCGCAATGCACTGCTGATGATGTCACATATTGCATCATTCATGAATGACATGGTCAGTGACATCACTGATGACATCACTGAAGTCATTAGCCATGTGACAATCTGATACACCTCATCTTACACTAGTATAATCTTTCATCACTCACTGTAAAATACAGAGTACCATATTTGAAACCATTGACACACCAATACAAGTTACTACATACCCACTCACTGATTCCTAAGTCTACACACACAACTCCTCATTCAACAACAGAAACATTTATACATGCAGTCACTAATAGAACACTATCAAATGCACTTATACACATATATAGACATTGACACATCAGCTGTCATCTTAGTCGGTCATGCAGTCATCCTACTCACTCATGAAAAAAATTAATCACACTTACATTTACTCACACAATTATCCAACAACACCTCATGTATTCAAACACATAGTAACTCATAGTTAATATGTTAAGAAATCACCATTACAATTATACACTCATTCATATAGTTACTCTCACAATCACTGACTCTTACACATACTTATTTATATACACCAACTCTCACATGCAATGCCTTTTATTTTTTTACTTTGTTGAAGATGTACAACTAAAACATATATTCGCTCACCAACACACAAATAAATACACTCAGTCACCCAAACAAATGTTTCCACATGCACTCTTAAACCTATATACCTAGTCAATCAACCATTCACACATCTATGCATAGAGTTACACACACCCCATCCAACCACACACAAACTCAGTGTCCCATACAAATACTCACCCAACTAATCAATAACTAATATACACACTCATGTAGTTAGTGACCAACTGATGCAGCATGTTATACAACAAGAGACAGTGATGCACACATTCACATAGTTTAGTTACTAATCCATGTATTAAGTGAGACACTTTTAATTACTCACTTAAACAGACAGTCAGACAGCTTATAAATCCTCCATCCAGACAGTTATATATCCACTCAATCTTTAACACAGATTGGTATATATATATAATACATATTTAAATTTCAAACTAAACCACATTCACTGGATGATGTCATCAGTGATGTCATTTGAGATGTCATCAGTGATGTCACTGACCATGTCATGAATGATGCAATATGTGACATCATCAGCAGTGCATTGCGGGCGCGCGAGTTATAGTTAGCAGAACTAACTATAACGGAGGAATTTCTATGGTTTTGTACGAGTGAAATGGCCAGCTAACTATAACACCCCTGAAACCTATGTTTTTTTCTGTGATATATATATAGGTGTATGTGTATATATATATATATATATATATATATATATATATATATATATATTATATGGGTATATGCTTCTATATACAATGTATGGTATTACTATGTTGACATGTCCTGTTATAGTTCACTCGGTGCCGTTGGTACCTATGGTGCAGGCTGCTGTCCAAGTCTGGCTGCTACCGTGATGGAGTAAGGATGTCGATCATATCGTCTCCAGTTGTATAAATCACACTGTGCCCTGGATTGCCCGATTCATTCAGCCAACTTTTGCCACAAATACGGATTTGAATATTACGTTGCATGGATGGTTTGGGCACCACCACCAGGGTCTATATCTACTGAATAACGGGAATTGTCCTTAGCTGGCCCTTGCCACGTTACGGGCACTGGTGTAACCAGGTTTTGGACTCCATTTGAGCATTGCAAGAGTGATGAGGGTCACTTCACCCGTCCCCTTGTCCTGAGGAAGATCCGCATAGCTGAGGTATTAAAGTCCCTCTTTTGCCGATAAGCCGGATCAAAACATTAACGCTACCCCCTACCGCACCTGGACCAATTTCCCCTTCCCCATTACCCCTGTTAACAGCCTTAAGGAAACTCTCCTACAAATTCAAATGAATAATTTGCATGTGGCCAGGTTGCATCTAACTGTTTATTGATTATCAGTTTTGTACAGTCTAGTAAATATATGCCCTTTACTTTTCTACACACTTTGAGCTCTCTTGACTCATATATACACTTGAGCACTCCTTCTTACATGTTCCCTAGAACATTTTCATACCTTCTTGACCCTCTAATGATTGTTCCTTGAAATGACTAAATAAATATACTGTAATAATACTAAGTGTTTTTTTCTACACATTTATTTTCACGATTTACAGACGTTTGGGAGCTGATTAATGTAAGCTCAAATAAGATGTCAATTCTGTTAATCTAACTCTTCCTTGAATAATTGGTCCAGACCATTGTTTCTTTATAATAGCTGTCCTCGTCTGGGGCATGCTCTTCAAGTAGCCGTTGCCCTTGACTTAAAAAACATAAATAAAAATAATGTATGCATATATGTGTATATAATGGTGTACACACACTGTGAGAGTGCACACATTCTGTTTTTCCTCATTGAAGTATATTGGGTTTCTTGCCCCAGATTCTATTTCTTTTTCTGTCTCTATTTTTATGAGAGCAAGCCTTGTGTGTGTGTCCGGCTTCTGCCCGTAAGCTTTCACCAATGTCCTTCTGTGTATGGTTGGTCAGTATGACTACCTGATGATACATTCGATGTCTTTTTGCCGACGCATTTGTGCTGTTGATGCTACATTTCATAGGCTTTTGCATGTGCGTGGTGTATCTCCACAGTTCAGTCTGCCTATGTGTATCCATACTATCCACATACATATATCTCCTTGTAATTATGGGTTTGTATGTTTCTGCATCGATTACATCGGTCTCTGCATGTTCATCTTGGTATCAACTGTTGTGTATGCTAATTTTGTACGATCGTACTGTATTGTCCTTGCTCTTGGACGTTCTTTTGTGCAGATCCGTGGATCCTGTGCACCATTCTGCTTCATATTCTTATTGCAGAAGCTTATGGATTTCTTCTATTAGGCACTGGCCACTTTGGTTTCTATGATCTTCCCTCGTCTCTTCCTGGGAGATGAAGGTCTCAAAACTGTCCACTGCCGGACTGTAGTGCCATTGCCTTTTCTTGTTCCGTCTTCTTGACGGATTGGTTTTCTGTTAGACCCTGGTGGGGTTTCTCGCAGACCCTCCTCCTATGAGGTATAGCTTTGGTATTTATTCTAAGTTAAGGAATCTGCGGCTAGATGTCTCTATCTGATGAACAAGTTATTTACCTTCGATAACTATGTATCTGGTAGAGGCAGAGTCTAGCCACAACCTTAACGCCCACCCATCCTCCCCGCTCTGCGAGGACCTTTTCCGGTTGGGTTCCTACTCAGTGGTCTTCTCTGCCAGTGATCTCTGCCTTTATGCATGTTTCTCTACTTCACATCCTTCACAAGGTCAGGATGTCTTTTTCTGTTTTACCTGTTGCTACTCCACCCATACTCGCAAATGGGTGGCGAGTTCATATACCCATGCACGCTCTGGAACCCTGGTATCTGATAGAGACTACTAGCCGCAGATCCCTTAACGTAGAATTATCCCCAGGCGTGAGACTGGACCCGGACAACTTTCTTGCACAGCATCTCTGCGCGCCGGGGGGCTGTACCCCACGACTCCGCCCGACGTCCTCCGTAGGCGTTAAGTCAACGAGGTCACATAAGCCCCACCCCGGTGCGCTGACATCGGTTTTCTTCTTTTCCGCGTGCAGGCTTTTTTTTTCCGCTTTTCAGCGTTTTTCATGGGAACAGTGTGCGAATGCCTTCGGGCTTCAAGATGTGCTCGTCTTGCGCGTGCCAAATGTCGGCGACGGATCCTCACCCCATCTGCATGGGGTGTTTGGGGGATCACCACAACTCCACAGATTGGGAGGCGTGTCAGCAAATGAAGCCGAAGTCCCAGTGGGAGCTCCGGATGAAGCTCCTTTCGGCACGCATGTCCAGGTCGGCGGCGTCGCCGTGTCCCTCCCCCACGTCCCTCCCCCGCGGACGGCTTCAAGAACCTCTGCCTCCGTCTCCGACATCATCCTTCTCTCAGGCCGCAAGGGCGTCGCTCACCTGTTGGTAAGTGTCGCAGTTTGTCCCCGATGCCCGGTCCCGGCCTGTTGGGGGCGTGGGTTCTCCGCGGGTGGTGCTGCCCGCGTGTCGCCACCCTATCTGCCGTTCCCCGGCACAGGGGCGACCAGAGCCCAGATGGAGGCCTATGCGGCGTCCTTGCAGGCCTCTTTGGCTCTTCCTTCTCCTCCTTCTCTTCCTGGGACGTCTGTGGATCCCTTGCTGCGTGCGGGGACTTCTGCGGCGTCGCCGGCGGCTCCGACCCCGACAGGTTCGGATCCAGGTTCGGAGGATGTGGTGCCGTCGGGGTGTGGCCCTTCGGGGTTCCCTCCTTTGGACCATGGCACCTCTGCCTCGCCGCAAACCCCTTGGGGTCCCTGTGGTGTTGCAGGAGGTTGCCGGGGCTCTGGGTGTGTCCTCGAGTCCCCCTCTGTCCTCTGGGCAGGTGGCGGCCTTGTCCGAGGCCGAGGTGACGCCGCCCAGGTGCCGGCAGCTGCTGGCCCTGACAGCGCCACAGGGGCCGTCTAGGGGTCGGGTCGTGTCCCCGGGCCCACCTCGTCCCTCCATGCAGGCGGCTGCCTCGAGGAGGTCGAGTCGATGCCTTTTCGGCGCCGTTCCTTAGCCGCCCCAGCTTGTGCGCTGCTTGCGGCTGAGGTGTGTTCAGCTATTTTCTGTCACGCTGTATGTGTTTCTTACGGTGGGCCCTGCCTCCGGTTCTACCTCTTCTCCCTAAGGTTTTGAGGTGGTCCTTGTGTTCCTTGAGGCTTTTCAGGCGCTGTCTGCCCTTGCGGGGTGTTGGGCAGTTCTCCCTTGGTTGGGCTTCGGATATCCTGGACTTTCTATTCTTGTCCCTCTGACATGTCCCCTGCTGGGGCCTGTCTCTCTCTTGGTGGGGAGGCTCTCTCGCAGCCCCTCTTCCCTTCTGGGTATGGCTAGGGTATCTATTCTTCGTTAAGGAATCTGCGGCTAGTAGTCTATCAGCTGTACGAGTTACTTACCTTCGGTAACGATGTATCTGGTAGAGACGATTCTAGCCGCAGATTCCTTCACGACCCGCCCTTCCTCCCCGTTCTGCGAGGACCCTCTGCTTCGGTTTCTGCAGTCGCCTCCCTCTGGGTGGCTTGTCTTCTGTGGGTGTCCTCTTCATTTTCCTTCGGTCAGTCCTCCCTCCAGCTGGTTTTTCTCTAGCACGAGGGCCTACTTTTGCTCTTTCCCTCTGTTGTTAGAGTTTCTGATCCCCCCTGGTCTTCTTCGTTGGGGGTTATTTTACCTGTCCTTTGTCCTCCTACTCCTTTTCAGGGGTTATGGCCCTCCTTGACAGTGTAGTCTGCGGATGGCTTACCTGTCCCTTGACCTCCTGCTCCTTTCAGGGGTTGTGGCCCTCCTTGGCACTGTAGTCTGTGGATGGTTTACCTATCCTCTGACCTCATACTCCTTTCAGGAGGTATGGCCATCATTGGCAGTGTAGTTTGGGGGTGGATTGCTGTTGCTCCTCTGTTCCGGGCTTGTGGCCCTTCCCCTTGTGGTTGCAGACCCTCTCTTTTTCTGTCACGGTGCTTTCACATGCTTGTGCCTCCAGAGTGGCTCTCGCCTTGGCTTGCGAGGTGGTTGAATGGAGTGGAGCTTGCGCTTTTCTTGCTATGGCTTCGCTGCTTTGGCCTTCTGGTGCTTTACTGCCGCCTGGTGTTTTCGCCTTGGCTTGCACAGTTGTTCCTCAGAGTGGTGCTCTGCTCTTTTCCTGCTCTGACCTGCTTTTGTCACCTTTTGGTGCCACCTGGTGATGTTTCTCACCTTTTGTTTCCCTCTATTTTGTTTCTCTGGTTTTTTCGCACACTGTTCCCATGCTCTCCTCAGTTTTGTTGTGATGGCTCCGTGTTGTGGCGCGGAAAAGTTCTCCGAAGCAAACGGACATCCGTGCACCAGGGTGGGGCTTATGTGACCTTGCTGACGTCACGCCCGAGGAGGACGTCGGGGTAGAGTTGCGTGGTACAGCCCCCCGGCGCGCAGAGATGCTGGGCAAGTACGTTTTCCGGGTCCAGTCTCACGTCTGGGGATAATTCTACGTTAAGGAATCTGCAGCTAGAATCGTCTCTACCAGATACATCGTTACCGAAGGTAAGTAACTCTTACTTCTTTTCCAGTGTGGTGGTTGGTCATGTCCTTCTCCCCCTCCCTTCTCCCCTTTATCCATTAGTTGGGGCCTATTTGACTCTGATACAGTCAATTACTCATCTTTAGTGTGTGTGGATGCACATTGTCTGTTGTTGCAGAAATGTGTCACTTGCCATAAATTCATGTGGCTATGTCTTGTTATTGCCTTCCATGACATTCATGTAGTGGTAGACTGCTTGTCGTTTCCTGTAACATTCATGTGCTGTTTGCTTTAGACGAGGGTATTGTTCTTTGTTTAGGCGTGACTGTTTCTGTAAGGCGAGTACTCTGCTCTCTGTTTTTCTCTACAATGCAGAGTGAGGTTTCGCTTCATTTTAATATTTCTTATCATTGTCGTTTTAAAAGATGTTTAACCCTTTTTGACACACTGTTACCACACATTCAGTTTTCATGTTGGCTCCGCGTTGTGTCACGGAAAATTTTCCCAGTAGAAAATTGACGTCAGCGCGCCGGGAGGGACTTATATGGCTCCACTGACGCATATCCGGGGACAAATTTCAGAGCAGAGCCATGCAATGCCGTCTCCCGGCGCGCAGAGGTACTGCTGAAAAATATCTGGATCCAGACTGGTCACCTGGGGGATATTCTAAGTTAAGGAATCTGCGGCTAGACTGTGTCTCTACGAGATACATCGTTATCGAAAGTAACTTGTTCATTGGGGGCCATCAACACTTGTCCCTCCATACTAAACCCCAGAAGATGATAGCATGGTCCAACCCACACCAGTTCTTCTCTGATGCTAAAGTGGACCACTCCACAACCGACCCTCAGCTGTTGTGCTGCATAGTAGTGGGGGATGCTGGGTATTGTCAGACCACCAGCCTCCCATAGTTAGGTTGTGTGTGTCTGTGACGGTCTGGGCTTCTTGCTCCTCCACACAAAGGACAAAAACCATTGCTGGTTATTCTTTGGATATGCTGGATGTAACCAAATCAGGAGGGCCTGAAATAGGTAAAGAAGGCACAGAAGAATGTTCATTTTGATTGCATTAGATCAGCCCAGGCTGGAGAATATCAGTGTGATCCAGGTCATTCATAATAGCCAACAGCGGTGGATAATTGGCATGGATAATCTTCCCTATCATGCGCTTGAGCTTAGTCCTCAGGTACGTGATGCAGGATTTAGCCCAATGGAATGGTAACTGTGTGGACAATGTAGCTTGATCCCCCGCACTTAGGGCGAGATTGAGGATCTCTGATCTGTCAAAGTTAATCTTCTAGCCTGAGGCTATTTCAAGCATCTGATAGAGTCGTCTAGCCGCAGATTCCTTAACTTAGAATATCCCCAGACATCAGACTGGATCCGGAAAACCTTTCCTGCAGCAGCACCTCTGCACCACGGGGGGCGGCGCCGTCCAGCTCTGCCCTGACATCCCCGGACATGCCGTCAGTGGAGCTATATATGCCCCTCCCGGCGCGCTGACGTCAGTTTTCTTCTTTTCCGCGTTCGAAAGCGGATCCTGGGAAACCAGCAGTTCCTTGGCCTGGTTTTTGGGCCCTCTCGACACCATGTGTGTCGGGGGGGTGTAACAGTGTGCAATGACTTCCGGCTTTAAGGCTTGTGAAGCCTGTGTGCGTCAGATGTCGGGCACTGACCAGCACCTCATATGTATGTGGTGCCTCAGCGTGCACCATGAGGACTGTGACGCATGCCAAAGAATGAAGCCAAAGTCCTTGAGGGAGCGGCGCATGAAATTGCTGGCCGCACGGCTTTCCGGTCCAGCTCCCTCCCGTCGCCGCTCTTCTTCTCGGGATCGAGCTCGTTCCCGAGGTCACTCCCGCGACCGCCGTGTGACACCAGGTAAGCGTAAGCACAGGCGTCGCTTACGGAGATCTTCTTCCACCCGTACCGCTACCGGCCATTCCGCTCGTAGTGAGCCGGTTAAAGGTGTACGCGTCCTCCGTATCCACCCTTTCCGAGTGTTGGGGCAACATGTGCCCAAATGGAGGCCTATTCTAAGGCACTCCAGGCTTGTTTTCAGTCGCTCCCTCTCTCTGGTGCGTCTTCGGGCCCCACAGAGGTAGCATGTACTGAGGCAGAGTCATCGTCTGCGGACGTTTCCCTGGCGCCGGCTGTGTGCGTCGACTCTGATTCCGGAGCTGATGTGACGCCGACCAGCCAGGGCCCAGCTCGCAGCCCTTCCCGTCGTTCAGCGCATAGCCCAATAGGGCTCCCTGCGCCGACGTCGGAGGCCGCGCCAGCTACGCCGGTCTTGGTACTAGCGACTCTGCGCCGGCGACGCCGAACTCGGTGCCGGATACTGCCACAGGCTGAGCGTCGGCGCCTTGTACTTTCTCTAGGGAGGTTGTCGGCGTCCTGGCGACTCCACTACGGCGCCGTTTATCAGTTCCGGCATTGAGCCGGCTTCCCTTGGTGGATGATCCCCCCCGACTCCTTGGGCTGCTGTACATCTCCCCCGTGGCGTCCGTTCATGCCGGTGCTCCCATTTACGCCTCCTCCTGTGGATCCTGGGGCTTCTCTGGACTCCCCTGATCAAGGGGTCAGGGTGCAAGATCCTTGTGTAGCCTGGCCTTCCGGTCAGTCTCCGCCACTCCTCATGTCCAGTGTTAGACTTAGCCTTCAACCGTCTCCTACTGACGATTTGTTATCCCCTACTCGGATGGCAACTGAGTCTAGTGCTGTCTTCGTGCAAGCTATTCAGGGGGCAGCTGCTGTGCTTGGCCTACAACCCCCTATGGTGCCTATACTTTCTGATCCTTTATTGGATCTACTCCATTTGGAGCCTGTTTAGGTAGAACCTTTGCTGCCCTTCGGGGACTTGCTGTTTGACACCCTGCGTGGCACTTGGTACAGACCCTCTTCGGGTGACCCGGTTGATCTGGCTATTGCCCGTAGGCACCGCCCGGCACCCGCCTGCTCAAGGCCTAATTGTTCAGGCAGCTTTTGATTTGCACTCTTAACACTCTTTACCATTGTTACCCCCCACAAGAGAGTCTCTTTGGCTGGATGATTGTGTCCGCAGGCCTCCGGGCTTTAAATACAGCCTGTGTGTTTGAACGCGCATCTGCCGCTCTTTGAGACTCAGTTGCTCACCTTCTCCCCTCTATTCCAGAAGGGTCACGTACGGAATTGCTCCGCATTCTTCTGAATGGAAGATGCATTGCGCAATTTTCCCTTCTGTCTTCCCTGGACGCAATTGACTCTATGGGACAGGTCCAGACTCGTGCTGTGGCTTTACGTCGCCATGCTTGGCTGTGCGACAGTTATGTTATGTTAATTTTGACTTGTAGAGCGCTAAATACCTGCAAGTATCTAAGCGCTTCAAGAAGATCAGCGGAAGTTCCAAGGGCGAGTTGTATCACAGAGGGGAGTGTTATGCCCAGGCTTCTGTAAATAATAGGGTCTTAAGATTCTTCCTGAATGGAAGGAGGCAGCTTTCGGAGCGAAGCTGACCAGGCACCCTGTTCCAAAGTTGCGGCATAAGGACCGAGAAGGCTCGGCCGCCTTTAGTGGTGTAGTTGAATCGTGGGCATTTTAGAAGGCCTTCCGTGGAGGACCTTAGTGAGCAGCAGGGGGCGTATTTCTCCAGGCGTTCCTTGATGTAATTGGGTGCCTGTCCACATAGGGCCTTGTGTGTAATGCAGAGGCCTTTGAATTAAGCCCTCTGCTTGATGGGCAGCCAGTGTAGTTGTTGCAGTAGGGGTGATAACCAAGTGCACCTAGAAAGCTTGAAGATTAGCCTGGCGGCATCATCCACCACCACCTGGAGTTTGTCCAGCAATGAGTCCGCTTCCCTGATGATATTCGGGATGCCCTCAGGGATGGTGTGAATCTTTTTGACCGCCATGCAGATTAGGCGGTCTCCCGTATTTTGTCTGGCCTGCGGTAACTCTGGTGGCTGTGTTCTTGGCGTTCTTTTCCAGGACCCGCCCTAATGCTCAGCTTGGGTTTCGGGGCTGGTTACTGTTCACGGCTGGTTAGCCATTTCTTAGTTTGTTCGGCGCAACCGTTTGTCTGCTTTCTTTCTTTTCAGTCCTCTGACTGTGTGCTTAACCCAAGAGGACAACCATACTGGTTTGCCTTACCCTATGTGGGGTATTTGATGACATTCGGTTCAACCGTTGTCTTGATACGCTGCTATGGAGTCCCTGAGCAGAGGCCCTGCTCGAAGTCCCTTGTCGCTTCCTACAGGATTCCTCGTATAACTTGCCTTATTTCAAGTTGGGTTGGTCTGTCTGTCTGGCATGGGGATCCGGTGTGGGTCCCGTGCCGTGTACTGTCTATCTCGCACGCCTAGTGCACCGCCTGGTTGTGGCGGTTCTTTTGCAAATGGCACCCTGTTTGCCGCTACGTGGCCTGTTTCTTATTGCCGCTATGCGGCCTGCTTATTGTTGTTCCTTTTTGGTGCAGCTGCACCTTTTGGTCCTCCAAGCTACTGGGTTAGCAGAGGTTGTCTGTCTTACGTGGGGCCGCTTATCCTATAGCAGTGTCCTTAAACCCTGATTTTGGTGGCCGTTTATCCTATAGCAGTGTCCTTAATCCCTGCTTCTGGTGGCATCTTATCCTATAGCAGTGTCCTTAATCCCTGCTTTTTCTGTATGGGGATTTCCAGGCTTTGCTTGGGGTTCATGCTGTACACTCTACGAGGGGTGTCTTTTCCTCCTTCGATTCGGGGACCTTTACCTCTGGCTTCACTTTTGCCAGGGTTGTGCCTCGTTTTTCTCCCACTCTGGCTTGCGGGGGACTCTTGTTGGGTCACGTTTTCATTGTTGCAACATTTTCCCTCCTGCTCTGGCTCCCCTCGGTGCTCTTACCCGACGGGTTCCTGCAGGCTCTCTCCCTCATACAGTGTCTGTGGGTCCTGCCTCGGTCTACTTCTTCCGCCATTTCCTAAAGTGTCTGGCTCCTTGGTGCCCTTTTTTAGGCTGCTGCCCTCTTGCTGTTTGGTGCCTCTGGGCTGCTCTGCAACCCTACACGAAGTCCTTGCGTCCTTCGTATAGCTCCAGAGTCCACACAACGTGCTTGGGTCCCTTCCTGTCTTCACTCTGGTTGGTGAATCCCTACTGCTTGTACTCTGCCTTCACATACTTTGGCAACATCGCGTGGTCATGGCGTGTCTTCTACCTTCCGTGCTACTAGCATCTTGCACCAGAAATTGGCATTTTGCCACTTAAGTCGCTCCTGTCTTACTGGTGCAGGTTTCCACATCGCTACTTTTCGCAGTTGTGCTCTTTAGGCTGGTATGCGAGGTCTTTGTCTTACAGGCTGCCGTCTCTCACGGCTTGGCTGCCATCTGCATCTACAAAACTCGCCATATGTGGTATATGGTTTCTTCTCCATGCTGGCGCTTTCTTGGTGAGAGGCAACCTATTGCCTCTGCTGTCCCACGTGCAGTTGCGGGTACAAGTCCCTCAGTGTTCTTTCACACTGTTTTCTTGGACAACCTGTACTTGTTTAGGCTTTTTTCGCCGCTTCAGATACTGGAGATCTTTCCCACTCTGGGTGAGTTCATCTCCCTCTTTCGAGTTGCTAACTTTCACTAAGCCTCAACCCACTTTCCATAACTGGGTTCTTTCCTGCTGTTTGTGACAGCTTCTATTGTCTTTGCCTCCCACTGCTTCCGCTCCGTTTAGAGCATCATGCTCTGGTGGTTACCTGCGCTCTGTCCTCCTTATGGTGTTAAGTCACCTTATGGACCCCTACGTTCTTTCTAGAACTTAATGGGATTCAGTCGCTGACCCGCCTCCTCTATGGGTATGGCTTTGGTATCTATTCTAAGTTAAGGAATCTGCGGCTAGACGTCTCTATCAGATGAACTAGTTACTTACCTTCGGTAACGATGTATCTGGTAGAGACATAGTCTAGCCGCAGATTCCTTAACGCCCACCCGTCCTCCCCGTTCTGCGAGGACCTTTTCAGGTAGAGGCTTTTCTATACTCTCCTCCCTTGGGGTGGCTTGCCCTTTTGCAAGGGGATAAACTCTCACTCCAACACATTGTGGATCTTTGATTGGGATTGCAATGTCCCTTTCTGGTGACGTCTTGTGGTGAATTCTCTTTAATCTAGTGTTCCTGACCTGTTTTCCTTCCCGGTTTTACTTTCAGGTTGTGGACTTTCTAACCTCTGCCAGGCTGTTTTTTCACATCCTTGTCCCCCTTTAACGTTGCGTGAGCCTTCGCTCTTGCGGGGTGGCTCTTCAGAGCACTGCTCTGTTTCACTTGTCAATTTCTTCTATTTTTTCATCATTTTTGCACACTGTTCGCATAGTTTCACAGTTTTTTTGGTGAGGCTCTGTGTTCTGACGCGGATAAGTTTCTCCAACGAAAACTGACGTCCGCGCGCCGGGAGGGGCATATATAGCTCCACTGACGTCATGTCCGGGGACAACGTCAGGGCGGAGCCGGACGGCACCGCCCCCCGGCGCACAGAGGTGCTGCTGCAGGAAAGGTTTTCTGAATCCAGTCTGACGTCTGGGGATATTCTAAGTTAAGAAATCTGTGGCTAGACTATGTCTCTACCAGATACATCGTTAACGAAGGTCATCATCTCAGGTAGGGAAGTGCTTGGCGAGCCCAGGGTAAGGACGACAATGTCTGCATAGAGTGAGATCTTTGGTTCTATCAGCCCACATCGGATCACCATCACTGTGGGTGACTGCTGTATCAGACATCATAGGGGTTCTATCAAAAAGAAAAACGGGATTTGGGGGGACAACAGACATCCTTGTTTGGTAACTCGTAGAGGGAAGTGTAACCAGAGGTGGCTGTTGATGGCGATTCTAGCTGTGGGGTGGCCGTTTATTGAAAAAATCATGTTTGTGAACTTCGCTACATTTAGAGAGAGACTGCTGGAATATCCTTGAGGGACGCTTTCTCTATCAGGTGGATGGCCGCTCTGAGGTTATTGTGTGCCTGGCGGCCCTGTGTACATCCACTCAGGTCAGAACGGTTGACAGTACAGCATTGAGGCTCGTGACCAAGATTTCCGTAAGCAGTTTTGTGTCCAAATTTAAAAGGACTATCAGTCGGTAAGATGCACATCTGGGGGGGTCTGGGGGTCTTTGTTAGGCATTGGGATAACTGTAACCGTTAGCTTTCCCATCATCCGCGCGCCCTCTCCGGAGACAGCAAGTGGTTAAACAGGTCTTCAGAGTGTGTTTAGCCACATGTCTTGTAATGGAAAACAAAAGGGGGCAAGGCTATCTGGGCCTGTGGTTTTGTTCAATTTCTGTGATTTAATAGCTAGACGGACTTCCTTGGACATTATAGGGTCCTCTAAAGATTCCCTTTGAGAGATTAGGGAGATGGACTCGGGCCAGGACAGTACGCACATGTTCCGAGGGGGATTCCTCTGGTGTGATGTTTCATAAAATCTGTAAAATTCGTCCACTTCAGATCTTCCTGTACGGGAATTCTGGTATCATCCACGGTCTCCTTAATGTAATCTTTTTCATGTTTTCCTTGGAGGACCTGGGCCAGTTTTGTCACCAAACATACACTTGTTTGCACAAGTGGAGGATCAAGAGCTTGGCCTTATTTGCAGAATACATGCGCAAATGGCCACACGCAGACGCAAGCATGTGTGGTGTAGCATGAGAGGTGTGTTGTCTGTTATGTTTCCAGTCTCGTATTTCACTTTCTAGTTGTCTATTCTGGTTTGCAGACCCTAGCTGCGGCTGCAAAAAGATGACCTCTAATAACCGCCTTAAAAGCATCCCAAACACAATGAATTGGGACCTTCCTCCCCTCATTCAGCTCAAAATATTCATCAATCTGTTGTCCAGTTTCCTGTGGGACACTCGGGTCTCTTAGCAGGGAGGGATGGAGCCGCCAGTGTTGCCAGCATCTGTGCAGCCTACATCAAGTTTTACCAGAACTAGGGCATAGTTGGAGACTGTGCCAATTACTGCTTCTTTCAACAGGACTGTCATGGGGTTGCTCACTAATATATAGTCAATGTGGGAGTATTTGCGGTGAGCATGGGAGAAGAAGGTATAACAAGTCTCCAGGCATCCTGAAGTCCCCAGTTCTGCAACATTTTCTTCACTTGTTTAGAGAAGGCCCTCATATGCATTACTCCGTCTCCCTCTCTATCCCTGCCAAGGTTCCAGACCATGTTGAAGTCACCGGTGAGAATATGTCTCTTTACCATCCCCGCAAGCTTGTCCTAGTGGCAGTCTGTTTTGGGCTGTGTTAGGGGCATACACCAACGCTATATCGATGAACTGTCCATTTATTGCCCCCATCAATATGACACCTTCTGTCCCTGACAACCATTGTATGGGATGTCAAGAGTGGGAAGTTATAGGGTGAGGCGATTGTGACTCCCCTTTGTTTCGTGGTAGCTGAAGAATGATACACCATGGGCTAGCTGGTGTATTTGAGTTTCCCCTGGTCCTTGTGCAGGTAATGAGTCTCCTGAAGGCAAATAATGTTGAGCAAATTGAGGTCCTGAGTATTGAGCATGACTATCTGTAGGGGTGCCATGTCTGTACAGTTGGTGTGTATATGGCATTTGCAGTGGTGGAATTACAAATTGGTGGACGTTGAAATGTTCCCTCCTCCCACTCCCAAATTGAACCCATAACAACAATAGGAAACAGAAAACCTGAACAGTGAATAAATAATCGCTACCCTAGAGGTGAGATCTGAAGACTTCGTCCTTCTCCATGGTGGGGCTGGTAGGGGCAATGAAACTCTCCTCCTCGACAACTATCTGCCCAAGGGGGTTAGCGGGGGTCTCCTTCCAGCTCCGTACAGGCTTGCGCCTACATCACAGACATGCTTTTGTCCAGTTCTGTAGCAACCAGTTTGTATTTAGGGACATAAAAGGGTCACCAGTCGCTGGGACATCTCTCCTAGTGTCACAGTTAAAACGGAAAGTAGAAAGGAGTGGATCATGCATCCCTCAATTGCACTCCCGGGTCCAGAGGTTAGGATGGATATCAATCCAGGAGTCATTCTTGATTCCCCTGGGCCAGACCATTCTCATTTCGGGTTGGCCATTGTGGGCTGCTCCGACTAGAGGAATGTTGCTGGAGCCATGGCTCCAGATTCCACTGTGAACCCTCCTTTCCCTGACTCCTGTAGTGCTCCTCTCCCCAGCTATAACTGAATGCACAGTAGGGCTACAGCTCTGCATACCTCTTGTGATGGCATGCCGTTAATCTCAAAGGAGAAGCCAAAGAGATAGATCCATTTATAACACACACACCCTCCTCTTAGAGTTTCAGCTCTTCTTTGTAGTGCTAGCTTTGAAACGTCCAGATAAATCGTAAATGTTTAGTCTTAAAAGCTCACCATCCCTGCTTATCTGGCCTGTTTCAAGAATTCCTTCTTTTCTAAGAAGTGATGAAATTTGACAAGTACATTTTGTGGTCTCTGTTGGGACTGTCAGGGGGCCTGCAAGAAAAATTCTATCGAGGCGTACCTTTGTGTTACCGTCTCTCATCAAGGTCGAAAGCATTCTCACCACAAAGACTGTGGGATTAGAGTCTGGAATTTCCTTGTTGAGCTCTCTGAGACGCAGGTTCTCCCTTCTTGAGTGGTTCTTGAGGTCCTCCAGCTTATTGAAGGCCTCCTTAAGCCTCTCCTCAAATCTAGAGCATATATGATAGAAACATCTAGCTGCCTAGTCCTTACCTTTGAATTTCCCAGGTGACAGTCTGTATCCAGATTTTTCTTTTAGCAATACCCTTGCATGCTGGGAGGTGGCATCAGTTGGCTCCATGTGATGGTGTTGGCATCATCTCTGCCGTTGTGACTTCTGCGTCGCGTATATAGACACCACCTCGGCGCGCTAGTGTCATTTCTTTTTTTCCGCGCCAGCTGGTTCAGTTCCATAGAGCTACCCCATGTCACTGTTTGACAGGCACTTCTCAACATTTTGTCAAGCATTTTTGGTGTATAGGATGTCCAAGAAGACTTCTGAATTCAAGGCATGTGGTGCCTGTCACCGTCAACATTAACTCCCAATGGGAAAAGGGTCTAAGGGAAAAGTTTAATGACCAAAACAACAGTTCAAATCCCCTATATCCTTACATATGAAAAACAATAGTGAACTGGTGGTCGTGCAAAAAGAGGAACTAAACATAAGGAAGCTAGAACAGAAAAAGAACAACCAATGGAGTGTTACTGAGATCAACTGATCTAGGTATTGCTAATAGAGATAGAACATTGAACTCTAGATTCGGATTTCCATCAACTGCCAAGGGAGGCCAGTGTCATCACTTGGTCATCCTTCTATCTTGTTACTACTCCTCCAATCAAAGAGGCAGATGTAGTAGCCCAGATTAGAGTAGAGTACAAGTTGGAGAGAGAAATCGACCAAGAGCGGCCATATGTATTTCTATTGATGGATGCTATGTGTAGTAAGTGCAGTGCAAGTGAGAATTTAAAAAGGGAGTTGGAAAAGAGAAACTATGTTTAATGAATATCTCTGTACCAATCCTATTTAAAAAGCGTGTAGCGGCAACTTTCAACTAATAGGTTGCGTCATATAGGGGTCGACTAGTTTCAGCCAGAAGGGATTGTGTTCCCGGCTTTCTTCAGGACCAATACATAATTGCTACTGCAAGTGATTAAAAAAGAAAAGAAAAAGTGACAAGTTGTCCAACAATACAACCTGGTACCTATCGACCTCACGGCAAGTAGGGTGTATTTCACTCCTGTTGAAAGAAAATACAAACGATAGGTTGTGTTCTGTTTCAATGTTCCTCATTGTATACAAAGCTCTCTAAAAATGAACCTCATAACAGTACCAATCAGTGTATCTTGTATGAGAAGAGCGCCAACTCACCTTACTTGTGTGAGCGTCAGACCTCACCTCACCCGGTATCCAACTCAGGTAATTGAGACCCCGCCCTGTAAGTATGAATCATGTAGGGCGAATTATTTAACAAACCAAGGGTAGTGTTAAAAAATGTTAGCAATTGTTAAAATGCGGTTTTGGGACAGAATCCCAGTCACATGTCCAGTCAGAATAAATCACCAAAAGTATTGTGTATGTACCGCAATAATCGGCATCTTATTACAGCTGTTCAGATAAAGAGGACCGATTGGCTTTGAAAATGGCAGACTCACAGCATGTTCTAAAGAACCCCAAAAATAGTTAATCGGGGTTATTATGTCGACATCGTGTAACTATATGTACATGAATCATTCAGTATTTAGGTCGAGTGTAGAGTTTCAAACGTGTCAAACGTCTATTGCCAGTGTAAATCGCCGGTCTCTACTTAATATGACACATAAGATCCGGAGTCTCTCCGGCCGACTAAGTACGGTTTAGACCTGTCTCTAGTTAACAAAGGAGGAAAGCAATATATACTTTCTCGATCGCAATGCCAATTGCGTCAACGTGTATACATCCCACAATATGAATGTAAGTAAACCGGGGGCAGACGACGTTACAAAGCTACTTTAGACATCGCCCTTTGTTTATGAAAAAAATATAAAAAAAATACCTGGGCACATATCTTTACAGCTACGTTAAAAACCATGGGTCAAACAAAATTGAAGCGCTTGCACGCAGTCGAACTCACCTCTCCGTCGGTGCCTCGGTCCTTCCTGTGTTTGTGGGAGGTACCGAGGCTTAGTGTGACGAGAGTTTAAAACGTGAGTGAGTCATGTGACGCGGCACGCTACGTTTTGCAAATGGCTCGGGGTAATGACGATGGATGACTACAGAATTACGTCACTATACCCAGAAATAGTAGTTCTTACACCTTCATGTTGATGTATGATATGCGAGTAGATTGGCGACATGAATAATCGCATCTAAAACGATATCTTAATTTATATGTTGGAGGATCTAGAAAGGACAATTAGTCTTGTAGGGATATCCATTCGTATTGGACCCTAAACACAGAAAATGGGACACAGTCAGTGTGTACATTGCACTAATAGATATTGCGAGTATAGTGCTAAAGAATCCAGGAATTAAGACAAAAATCTCAATGTCAATTCCTATGTTGTGCAGAACATGTAGTACACCCCATGGGGGAAATGCTAGACTCGTTGTGATCTCTTTATCAAATCATGGGTCAGAGTCAGACCCTTTACAGAAGAGTCCATGGAATAGAATCATTCAGGCCTTTTGTGTCACTTTGGAGTCTAAAAACCCAGCGTTGCTCTTTAGTAAATAAGAATCTAGCCTTATCACTGTTGTGGGACGGTATAAATGGTTTCTCCAAGACAGTCCAGGAGAAATCGTCTGCCTGATGCTTAAGCTCCACAAAGTGTCTGGTGAGTCTCGTATTTTCTTTTCTGCATCTGAAGGTGCTTTTATGTTCAAGCATCCTTGTTTTAACCTTACGCGTCGTCATGTCAACATACTTCAGATGGCATGGACATTGTAATAAATAGATAAGGTTGTCACTATTGCAGTTGGAGTAAGTCTTCTGTATCCAAGGTCTGGTCATACCCAGATCTAGAGTTTTAGTATGCTTAGTTTGTGGGCATACTGTGCAGTTGCCGCACGGGAAATGTCCCTGGACTGGTGGAAGGTCCCAAAGGGTGCCTACTCTCCTTGGTTCTAGTTCCCTAGTTCGTGTATGTACTAATCTGTCCCTCAAGTTGGATCCTCGTTTGAAGGCAAAGAGTGGCAGTGGAATGTTTGTCTTAGAGGTATTCAAAAAACGCCAGTTCTTCCGAATACATTTCTGAATGCCATTAGATAGAGTACTAAAGGTATTCACAAAGGTTAAACGACCTGATGCGGCCTATCAGATGTACCCACAAGACTTTAACAACCAGTCTTTTTTAGGGGTAGGCCCAGGCAGAACAAGAGGCAGGAGGAGAAACCGGCAAGCTCAAGTTCATTGGAACGATCAACAACCTCTAGTTGCTCCACAAATGAACACCCGGAGCAGGTCCAAACAGAACCCTCAAACATCCGAACAGAGCCTACAGGAGACTTGATTGAGAACCTGAGTACCAAGATTCTTACCCAGGCTGAGATTACAGTTTTGAATAAAGGGCTTGGATTTGTGACAACATCGGCAGGCGATAACTGCCAAGTTCAATGTGAACTTGCTAAATCTTTTCGGAAGGTTCGCCTTCATCATTTTTTTAAAGACAAAGAACAGATTGAGCCTGCAACAGATAACATTAATACTGGTCTAAGAAAACGCTCGACCTTCAATCCACCAACACATGCTATCCCGCCCCAAGTACTTGCTTTTGAGAGAGCAGTTCTTGATGAAGTCAGTACCCTGTGTCACAATAACAGAGGGGGTTATAGCAATCTACCTAAAAATGAACAGATGGCACTTCGTGCACTAACAGAGGACAGAGAGATCACTATTAAACCCGCAGATAAAGGCGGTGCCATAGTGATTTTAGACACCCAAGTATATTGTGCCGAGTGCTTGAGACAACTAGATGACAAGAGGTTTTACCGACTACTTAAGGAAGATCCTACAGAAAGGGTCAGTAGAATCATTACCAACAAGGTAGAGGAAGCTTTCAATGAAGGATGGATTACACCTCATGAAAAGGATTTTTTACAAACAACTCATCCGGTCATGCCATACTTCTATATACTTCCCAAAATACACAAGTTGCAGAGACCACCTCCCGGGAGACCTATCATCTCCGGGATAGGTTCTCTGCTTGAACCTTTATCTACGTTTGTAGATTTCTTCCTTAGACCACTGGTGTGTTTGATGCCTACTTATCTCCAGGACACGAAAGACGTATTACGTCTGCTCCCTACTGTGGATTTTGACCCTAGTCTAGATCTACTTGTTTCATTTGATGTAGAATCACTTTATACCTCTATTCCGCAAGATGAAACGTTAGACACGATTGCTTCTATTCTGAGAGAAACAGAACTTAATTCCATCACTCCGGTCAACTTCATCATGGATCTGGCACGCATGGCCATGAAGGAGAATTTCTTCAAATTTGAGGACAAGATCTTTTTACAAATCTCAGGTACGAGCATGGGGAGCATTTTTGCACCGTCTCTAGCTAATCTCTACGTGCACAAATTTGAACAGAATCACGTCCTCAACGAAGTGAATCCCTTCCATGAGTCTATCAGACTCTGGAAGAGATACATCGATGACATTCTTGTGATCTGGCGGGGTGATTAAGAATCGGTCAGGCGATTCCAAGAGTGGCTAAATACACAGAATACATTTTTAAAGTTCACTCTAGAGATGCACCCATCTAAGATAGCCTTTCTCGATTTGTCTATTTTTGCAACAAGCACAGGATTGGGCAGTGAGCTATATCGCAAACCTATGGCTCGCAACTCACTGCTTCGATATGATAGCCAGCATCCAAAGGCATTACGCGACAATCTGCCATATGGCCAATTTTTACGCTTGAGACGTAATTGCTCATCAACTGATCTCTACAAACATCATGCGAATGTCTTAACTGATCAACTTTCAGCAAGGCTCTATCCTAAGAGGCTTGTCAAGAATGCCCGCAAACGCGCTCTCAACAATCATCGAGAGGCTTTGTTAGAGAAGAAGATAGAAAAACCACCATCAGGTCGTTTAACCTTTGTGAATACCTTTAGTACTCTATCTAATGGCATTCAGAAATGTATTCGGAAGAACTGGCGTTTTTTGAATACCTCTAAGACAAACATTCCACTGCCACTCTTTGCCATCAAATGAGGATCCAACTTGAGGGACAGATTAGTACATACACGAACTAGGGAACTAGAACCAAGGAGAGTAGGCACCCTTTGGGACCTTCCACCAGTCCAGGGACATTTCCCGTGCGGCAACTGCACAGTATGCCCACAAACTAAGCATACTAAAACTCTAGATCTGGGTATGACCAGACCTTGGATACAGAAGACTTACTCCAACTGCAATAGTGACAACCTTATCTATTTATTACAATGTCCATGCCATCTGAAGTATGTTGGCATGACGACGCGTAAGGTTAAAACAAGGATGCTTGAACATAAAAGCACCTTCAGATGCAGAAAAGAAAATACGAGACTCACCAGACACTTTGTGGAGCTTAAGCATCAGGCAGACGATTTCTCCTGGACTGTCTTGGAGAAACCATTTATACCGTCCCACAACAGTGATAAGGCTAGATTCTTATTTACTAAAGAGCAACGCTGGGTTTTTAGACTGCAAAGTGACACAAAAGGCCTGAATGATTCTATTCCATGGACTCTTCTGTAAAGGGTCTGACTCTGACCCATGATTTGATAAAGAGATCACAACGAGTCTAGCATTTCCCCCATGGGGTGTACTACATGTTCTGCACAACATAGGAATTGACATTGAGATTTTTGTCTTAATTCCTGGATTCTTTAGCACTATACTCGCAATATCTATTAGTGCAATGTACACACTGACTGTGTCCCATTTTCTGTGTTTAGGGTCCAATACGAATGGATATCCCTACAAGACTAATTGTCCTTTCTAGATCCTCCAACATATAAATTAAGATATCGTTTTAGATGCGATTATTCATGTCGCCAATCTACTCGCATATCATACATCAACATGAAGGTGTAAGAACTACTATTTCTGGGTATAGTGACGTAATTCTGTAGTCATCCATCGTCATTACCCCGAGCCATTTGCAAAACGTAGCGTGCCGCGTCACATGACTCACTCACGTTTTAAACTCTCGTCACACTAAGCCTCGGTACCTCCCACAAACACAGGAAGGACCGAGGCACCGACGGAGAGGTGAGTTCGACTGCGTGCAAGCGCTTCAATTTTGTTTGACCCATGGTTTTTAACGTAGCTGTAAAGATATGTGCCCAGGTATTTTTTTTATATTTTTTTCATAAACAAAGGGCGATGTCTAAAGTAGCTTTGTAACGTCGTCTGCCCCCGGTTTACTTACATTCATATTGTGGGATGTATACACGTTGACGCAATTGGCATTGCGATCGAGAAAGTATATATTGCTTTCCTCCTTTGTTAACTAGAGACAGGTCTAAACCGTACTTAGTCGGCCGGAGAGACTCCGGATCTTATGTGTCATATTAAGTAGTGACCGGCGATTTACACTGGCAATAGACGTTTGACACGTTTGAAACTCTACACTCGACCTAAATACTGAATGATTCATGTACATATAGTTACACGATGTCGACATAATAACCCCGATTAACTATTTTTGGGGTTCTTTAGAACATGCTGTGAGTCTGCCATTTTCAAAGCCAATCGGTCCTCTTTATCTGAACAGCTGTAATAAGATGCCGATTATTGCGGTACATACACAATACTTTTGGTGATTTATTCTGACTGGACATGTGACTGGGATTCTGTCCCAAAACCGCATTTTAACAATTGCTAACATTTTTTAACACTACCCTTGGTTTGTTAAATAATTCGCCCTACATGATTCATACTTACAGGGCGGGGTCTCAATTACCTGAGTTGGATACCGGGTGAGGTGAGGTCTGACGCTCACACAAGTAAGGTGAGTTGGCGCTCTTCTCATACAAGATACACTGATTGGTACCGTTATGAGGTTCATTTTTAGAGAGCTTTGTATACAATGAGGAACATTGAAACAGAACACAACCTATCGTTTGTATTTTCTTTCAACAGGAGTGAAATACACCCTACTTGCCGTGAGGTCGATAGGTACCAGGTTGTATTGTTGGACAACTTGTCACTTTTTCTTTTCTTTTTTAATCACTTGCAGTAGCAATTATGTATTGGTCCTGAAGAAAACCGGGAACACAATCCCTTCTGGCTGAAACTAGTCGACCCCTATATGACGCAACCTATTAGTTGAAAGTTGCCGCTACACGCTTTTTAAATAGGATTGGTACAGAGATATTCATTAAACATAGTTTCTCTTTTCCAACTCCCTTTTTAAATTCTCACTTGCACTGCACTTACTACACATAGCATCCATCAATAGAAATACATATGGCCGCTCTTGGTCGATTTCTCTCTCCAACTTGTACTCTACTCTAATCTTGGCTACTACATCTGCCTCTTTGATTGGAGGAGTAGTAACAAGATAGAAGGATGACCAAGTGATGACACTGGCCTCCCTTGGCAGTTGATGGAAATCCGAATCTAGAGTTCAATGTTCTATCTCTATTAGCAATATCTAGATCAGTTGATCTCAGTAACACTCCATTGGTTGTTCTTTTTCTGTTCTAGCTTCCTTATGTTTAGTGCCTGTCACCGTGCCATGTCGATAACGGATAATCACCTGGTTCTTCTTTGGTGCCTGGAGCGCGACCACGACTCAGTCGTGCCTGACCGCCGGGCCATGGCACTGAAAGCTTTGAGGGAGCGGTCTCTAAAGCTGCTTGCGGCCCGTCGCTCGGCACCGCGTCATTTGCCCATGAGATCTCATTCTTGGGAAGAGGAAGGTCCTGGCACCACTCCAGGAGTCCCAAGTCTTCGCCTTCCCACTCAGTCGTCAGGTAAGAGGCATAAGAAACACAAGAAGTCTGAGTGTTTCGGCTTCTCCCCGTCAGTCGGCTGAAACGACGGAGGAGTCTTGGCATTCTAGGCCTCATTCGGCTGAACCTGGGCCTGCTCTACGCTTCCCCGCCTTTCCGAGAGCCGAGCGACCCCCGCCCAGCTCAAAGAATTTTATGACACCATGTGCATCATATTTGGGTGGCCTGACCCTGCCTGCTCCATCAGGTTCCACACCAGCAGCTCCGGTGCCAATGACAACCCCCCTTAGGAATCAGGTAATGGATCCCGACTGATGCTACTTGTGCCACTGCGATCTTCCCCAGCGCCGATGCCCACGCCTGTACTCCCGATGCTGCTGGCCAGCCCCATTCTCATCCCCAACATCCTGGAGCCAGATAGGTGCCTACCAGTGCCGATTCCGGCACCAACAGAGCCCTTTAGTCCTAGGTCAATTCCTCAGCCTTATTCTGAAGGAGTAGGAATGGAGGAAGATTAGAAGGGGTCGCTTGACCCTTTACAATACCTGACAGAACAAGAATTGGCTGAGGCCGGTAGACTGGACACCTCTCCAGATTCTGGTCTGCTTTCCACCCCCTACCATGGCTATGGAGGAGGGAGCATCAGACACAATGGTGGTGCAGATGGCAGCTGAGGTCCTGGACTTTCAGCTCCCTTCTGTGGCAGTCAAGACAAGCATCTTGACGGAGGTCCTGCAGCCAGGTGTCTCCTCCTTGGAATCCGGTCCTGCCTTTTAATAAGGCCTTGATTGAAGTCCTACTGGGTACCTAATCCAAACCCAGCACAGGGGCTCCTATGAATAGGACAATCGCCCACCACCATCGCTCTGCAGTGAGTGACTTACATTTTCTCACCAATGACCCTACCCCCAAGATCTTGGTGGTCCAAGCCTCTACTTCACAGGGCAGGTTATCTTCCACACCCAGGGAATCCAAGAGGCTGGATAGTGGGGGTAAGAAATGTTCGAGGCATATGCGCTGTAGATCAGATGTGTTAGCATAGATCGCCATCCTGTATTGGGCTCGGATGTTGGCACTTTGTTTTTCTTCGAAGAAGTCTTCCTAGTCACGAGGTAGGTGACTCCAACCTTATGATGATCGTGCGCATGGGCATTGACTCCATCCCCAGATTGTTTTTTTCCACCATCGGGTTCGGATATGTATTGCGCCGCTCTGGTTCGGGATCGTCTTCGAACCTTTGTGATACGCAATCCTTACCACTCGATGGTATTGTTTTCAATCGCGGTTTCCCTTTTCGACTCGCATCGTAAAATCCAACTACTTCGATTGACGCTTCGACGTGGGTCATGAGGCCTACCCGCGCCGACCACGCCAGGAGTCCATGGAACTGACTTTATTTAAGAAATGCCCCAGGTGTGGTGCTAAGTTCCCACACACGGACCTGCACGAGGTCTGTAACCTCTGCCTCTTCCCGAAGCACGAAGAAACCAGATGCAAGGCCTGTCAATCATCTCAAACGAAGAAAACGATTTGTGACCGTCGGGCTCCATGTCACGATATGAGACGCTGCACTAGTCCGGTACCAGATATCTTCAGAGAAAAGTCGGAATTCCAACCCGGCGCCGAAGAAGAACACATTTCCGTGTCTGAAGCAGACGACTCCGACATGGAAGAGGACTCGAACATCACTCCGGCTCAACAAACTGATTAACGAGCCCCAACTGCCCACAAAAACACCAAAGACTCCGGTTACACCTTCAGGCTCAGGTCGACACCATGATACAATTTCAGACGCCCCGCCTTCGAGCCCGGCTATGAAACATAAAGACAAGTCTTTCATCTCGGGATCAAGCCGACCCCATGCAAGTGCCAAACCCACATCTTCGACACCTAAACACAAGGCTAAGCCTGACGCTCCGCTGTCGGCACCGAAGACCTCTTCGGCACCAAAAGATTCCCAGAAACCAAAGACTTTTGAGCCGATACCACCGAAACCAAAACTTCTGAACCAACACCGGCTAAACCGAAAGCATCAGAACTGAAACCAGATAAAGGAAAAACTTCAGAGCCGAAACCAAAAGAAAGCCTTCAGATCCGAAACAGGGAAAAGTCAAGCCTTCGGAGCCGAAACATCTCGCACCGAAGAGCACCGAACCTAAAAAGCACGGAAGCCCTCTTAAACCTTTCAAACATAAACAGACTCCATCCAAAGAACTGCCTCCACAAGAATCATTTTATCCGAAGCGAAAACAGTTGCATATTGACCTAGACACTGGAAAACTTCGAAATACACTTCCTAAAAAATGGAAGCCGGACCTCCCTGAAGACCACATCATACCTCTTAAGAACAAGCATTTACAATGCAATAGGTCTTGCAATTACATTGTTTTGAGCTATTGGCATTGAAAATTGTATTGTTTTTTTTTCCCCCCTTTGTGAAGCATTAATTAAGTAATGGCGGTGTAAATGACAATGTCTTTTACCCCCTGTTGACCCCCGCAAAGCTCATCAGCATGTGCCCGTCACTCTTTGCTGCACACTCAACAAATCCAGAATGGACAGCTGTTTCTCCCAGTGGGGCTATTTCACGAAACTCGCTTAAAAGGCCATTAAGATTGTATTTTAAGTGCGCGTTTACTGTCTATTTGGACCAGTGGCTTAGCTATCAATAGTGCAGCGTGGAGGGGGCAATGAGGTGCGCACCTTATCCAAATAATAGCAGTTTTTTGTTATTTTATAATTTCTACTGCCAAACAATGCTTCTGAGGGTGGTGGAAATGCAAGCCTAGCTCACAGCCACACCCTGGCAGAAGGGCACAAATGCCAGTCCCTGGCACGGGTTTCAAGACAGCACAACATGGAACAACGTGCTGGGTTTTGGCCAAGCAATCCCCAAGTGTGCGCGCTGTGTGTGGCTGTGCCAACTCTGCAAGAGAAAACACTTGCTACTTGTTCAAGCTGAAACGTTCTAAACTGGGCCAGTCGCAGATATAGGATTTTGCACTAGAATTTTCAATAACAAGTTGCTTATTATTGTAGAATAAGTGAGAATCTGCCGGTTTTGGCTGACACAGTGATATACTTGGAAGTAGCTACGAAACAATAAAGACGTCATAAGACCCGACCTTTACCTGCCTCCAGCTCCTCATCACCGCCAGACTGGCAATGCCAGTAGAAGCATTAATATAGCCCCACGCTGTAGCCGCACATTATCACTACAGACCAACCCCCAAGCAAAGCGCCAAGAAGCCAAACACTGCGCTTTACAAATACTCAGTAACGAAACATAACACCGCCAGGCTGCTTGTGAATTTGCAAAGAATGTAGAGCTATTCCTTGGAAGCGCCTAGTTTAAGGTGGGTGCATGTCAGCAGCCGCAGTCTGTGTCTGGGCTGGCATAGCGCACTGAAGCCTGTGTGGGGGTGGGAAGGAGGGCTTGGGTGCCAACAGAGGGCGTGTGGGCTGAAGATGAGTTGAGTGCACTATAAAGTAAAACAAAGGTTTGTTCTGACCCTTCCCCCTTAGGTCAAACGGCATCTTTGGTACATAGGCCTGTGCTTCATTGGCAAAAACTTAAAATAATTAAATGATTCGGAAAGGATGAGGGGAGATAATCCCCGCGCCCGCCCTCGGCTACAGTCACACTTTGATGCCGAGGTGACAGACTTCCATCAAGACAGAGGTACAATAAGTTCTTGTAATAGGAAAACAAAGGATTGCTGACTGAGGTCGATTCATTTATAGAAGTTTAAGACGTGTATGCCCCGGTTAGGAAGAATGTGTTATTTCCAGGACACGTGCCTAACTACAGTTATGGTACATATCGAATAACGACAATTTGTGCAGTAAGCACCCCACTTCCCACAGTTACCGCAGTAATCTTCAGCAGGTCAGGCTTCGGGATCTTAGCTGGGAAGAACATAACCTGCAAATGTAAGCCCTGCGGTTTTTGGCGTGGAAAGCAGCGAAATATGCATGTTGTGGCGCCATTTGCAGCACCCGACAAGTCCAAATTGCTCTATCAAGACGAGAGATATGGCGCCCGCCTCTGGGGCAACTGGAATCCGGGCGACAGCAGCAGATAGCGGACAGAACCGGGGCCTCAAAGTGCAAGCAAGTCCACCAGAACAGGGTGAGCTCAGTGCCTCGAAACTGCCGGTCTTTGGGCGCAGCTCTAAAGCAAGAGTGACACAAGAGCCCTGGCCCCTGGGACATGCACGCGCGGGTGACGCAACCCGCTTGTCGTGGTGCCCGCAGAATACACAAGAGCTCAGTGCCTCGAACACAGCCGTTGATCTGGCGGTCACGCGTTCGAATCCGTGCAAGGCCGATTCAGCCTTTCATTCTTCCGGGATCAGTAAAGCGATCACCATTAAAACTGGGAGACAAAAACACCCATGCTTAGAAACGACAGAAGGGCAGCCTGATGCGCTAGCACGTTATTAAAGCGCTTCCTACAGCTTTGAGTGCTGCCTCAAAGCACTGGGTTGTGGGGCTCCGTATACAGGGTTCTGGCCTTGCAATGGGCAGCAGATCATGTGACAAAGAGTAGAAGGTCTACCTACAGCTAAGCACTTAGAAATGTGCCTGACCCTGGGACAATCGACCACAATTTCGAAGAACCTGGTGAAGCAGTTATAAATACACTGTGCAGCAAGGAAACTCCTCGCGGTTTGGGCCTAATGCCACCTTCACAACATGTTCAGAAAGTGCCACAGTGTAGTGAACGCTTAATTGAGTCGTCTAGAAAGTGTGATTGGCCCAAGTTCTCTCGCAGCACCAGGAAGGAGGGGTGGATATTGGGGGGTGCATAAAGAATATTTAAGAAGTTGGCCTTTCGTGCTTACAAGGGCGAAGGCAACATGTCTCGAAATCCAGGCCGAACAGAAGGAAGGCACGACTTGGGACTGTTTATTTTCAATTGCATATAGCGCGTGGAAGACCCGAGGGTATTCAGAGCTATTTACAATGGGAAAATTGAAGATATAGTAGTGAAAGAGATTGCAATGCCATTTGCACAAAAATAAAACTAGAGTGTAGACGTTGAACCCTAAGCAGCTTATGGCCCAAGCAAATAAATTAACACAGAGCAGTATTTGCACAGAACTCAAGCTCACACACGCCTGGAGGAAGTCTCCTATGTGGGTTTACTACGATTTCTGTTAGTTTTGGTACCACAACGGAAATTAAAAAACAAGCGGCAGTGAAAGCGATCGCTATTGAAAAACAAACGAGTGGTGCGTGCGCGTGCCACAGCGAGACGTGTTTTCAATTATCGCGCCCGTGTCTGGGCACGATAATTGAAAACACATCAGCAATGCGCGTAATAGACACCAATAGGCCATGGGCAGAGCAATGCGCCCGCCTTTGGCCAATTGCGTGCTGTCCTTCATAAAAAGACACACGCAAAGGCCAATAGCGTGGGCCAAAAGGAAAAGCACACGCACGAGCGTGTGTGATTCCTAGGTCCATTTACAAACCCCCTACAAAAAGTATCTCGCTGCGCGAGCAGTGCTATGCACTGCACCGCTAGGCGCAAGACCTAAAAAAGACATAGGTACTAACCCCTCTCCCCCTTACGTACCTCCCTCTCCTCCACCTTTTAACCCAAATCTGCTAATTTCACCAGCACACTCACCACCACCACGATTTTTACCTGTGCCACGGGATGATAATAATGGGGATGGGGAAGGGGACGGGGATAATAATGAGGACAACATTCCACAGGACTCTGACCCCTGGGATGATTATGATAAGAACCCGGATCATACTAATGACCCTGATCTATATCCCTCCAGACCATCACCACCCGATGACAATATTGGTTTCGCACAGCTCATTAATAGAGCTGCTCAATACCATGGGGTGGAATTGCACAACTGATCTCTTGGACGAGGATTTTTTAGTGGAAACTTTAGCTCCCTCACAAAAAACCACAAATACTTTGCCCATGCTCAAAGGTATGATAAAACACACCAGTGAGGTATTCAAAGACCCTGTTAGAGCTAGAATACACACACCAAGGGTAGACAAAAAATATAAAGCCGCTCCTACAGACCCAATTTACATCAGGGGTCAGGTACCTTTAGATTCTCTTGTTGTTTCAAATGCACGGAAAAGGGCAAATTCTCAGACAACAGGTAACGCCCCTCCTCCTGACAAGGAGTCAAAACTTTTAGATGCATCAGACAAGAGAAAAGCATCTCAAGCTGCCAGTCATTGGCGTATTGCCAATGCACAAGCCCTCCTGGCGCGTTATGATAGAGCTCACTATGACGAGCTAGAAAAACTAATGCAACACCAATACAATGCTAAAGCTCACAACCTCATTCAAGAGGGTAAGCTTATTACAAACACTTCCATCAAATGTGCCCTTGATGCAGCTGATCCAGCCTCGCGTGCCATCAACACCAGCGTTATGCTACGCCGACACGCTTGGCTTCGAATCTCAGGTTTCAAACAAGAACAAGAAGTGCAATCAGCACTGCTCAATCAGGCATTTGATCAAGAACATCTTTTTGGTCCCACAGTCGATTCTTCATTGGAAAAAATGAAAGACACCGAGACTGCTAGATCCATGGGGGCATTACAACTACCTTCTAATAGAGGCTCTTTTCGTCACTCCTTTTATAGGGGTGTCTCAAAAACAAATGCATCAGAAAACACCCCCTTGTCTTATAAACACCCCAATCAATCCTCATCATCCTAAGGATATTTTCGGGGAGGATGAGGATACAGAGGGAACACCAATAGAGGAAGAGGCAGAGGAAACTCCACCCGCACTTCCCCCTACCACCAAACAGTGACCTCCCTCCACTACCCCCGATCATTCCACTTCTGTCGGGGGACGTCTTTCACAGTCCCTACCTGTCTGGAATTCCATCACAGCAGACAAGTGGGTAAGACAAATTATCCAATATGGTATTGCCTGGAACTTACCTCCACTCCACCATACATTCCTCCCAAACATCGTGCGATGTCCTCCAAACATCTCACCCTCTTAAAACAAGAAGATCTGAAAGAGACACGTTAGCGATAGATTCCTTACCTTAGAATATCCCCATGCATCAGACTGGATACGGAAATTCTTTTCGTAGAAGTACCCCTGCACGTCAGTAGGTGGCGTCGTGCGGCTCCGCGTCCATCACTGCCATCGTATGCGCCGAGATGACGTCACGGAGACTACTTAGGCGCCACCCATGCACGCTGACGTCGGTTCTTTCTTTTTCCACTCCAGCAAGCGCAGATCCGGTTAGAGCACTTACCTTAGTCACTTTTTGACTACTCTTTTGAGACTTTTGTATCCCCTGTTCTCCTGGTGCACGTAGGGATGCCTAGATTTAAGTCTTGTGGGGCCTGCCGTCGCAATATGTCGGTGGCGGACCCCCACGATGTTTGCCTCTACTGCCTGGAGACTGACCATGACTCCTGGTACTGTCGGGCCATAGCCCCGAAGGCCTTGAGGGAGCGGCGCCGGAAGCTGCTGGAGGGCCGGCACTCGTCCCAGCGCCATTCCCGATCCAGGGACCGTTCCCAGGATCAGTCGCGGGGCCACAGTCGTCGCTTCTCGGGCTCCAAGTCTTCGCCCTCGGATTCCGGTAAACGTTGACATAAAAAGAAGTCGAAGAAGCGTGTTCGCTCTCCAACGTCCCCCCGTTGGTCCTCTAATGCAGACGAGGGAGACAGGGGTTCTGCCCCTGTGGCTCCTTTGGAGCCTGGGAGTCCCGCAGCCTACCCTCCTTGCCCTGGTCCGTCGGTGACTCCCGAACAGGTGCCAGAATTTCTTGCCACCATGGACCACCTTTTTAGGCCTCGGGCTCCCGCTGGCGCGCCTTCGGGCCCCGCGGTCCAGTGTCCAGATCCTGTGGGGCCGTCGGTGCCACCGGCGGATCCAGCTTTGATGCCACAGGATCCTGCACCGTTGGATCCGTCCCCGGCGCTGCCAGCTCCGGCCCCAGCGCCGCCCTCGGTGCCGCAGTGGGTGCCGTTCATTCCGCCCTTGCCCCGGTTCAGGACCATTTAGTTCCTGCCTGGGATCCGCATTGGGAGACGGCGTTGTATGTTCCTTCTCCAGCTCCGGCTCTGCCTCTGCGGGTGGTTCCTCCTGCAACGGAGGTGGACGATGACTGGGAGGGGTCCGAGGACCCTCTTGCCCATCAGTGTGACTCCGAGCAGGACTGGGTGGACGACTTGGAGGACGCCGGCGACCACGATGTCTCTTCTGACCCGGGGTTTACCTCTCCCCCGCCTACTATGGAGGAGGGCGCTTCCTACATGATGGTGCTCCGTCGGGCTGCTGAGGTCCTCAACCTTGATCTTCCTACGGTGGCCCTCAAAACTAATCTCCTCACTGAGGTGCTCCAGGCGGCGTCTACTTCGTCGGAGCCCCTGCTTCCCTTCAACGATGCCCTCACCGACGTCCTGTTGGGCACTTGGTCGAGGCCGGCCACGGGGGCCCCTGTGGATAAGAATGTCGGCAGGCATCACCGCCTGGTGCCTGGTGACCCCGCGTTTCTGACCACTCATCCCACGCCTGAGAGTCCAGTCACCCAAGCCTCGACGTCGCAGAGTGCCTTTCCCACGGCTCCGCCGGATAAGGACTAAGAAGCTAGAACTGTTCCGTAAGCGGTTGATCTCTTCGGCCAGCTTGGGGCTTCGGTCAGTGAACACTGCCTGCTTATTGGACCACTATTCCCATGCAGTGTGAGATACGGTTGCCCAGGTGTTGCGTCAGTGTCCTGAGGAGGTCCATGGTGTACTTTCCCAGGCGGTTGCTGAGACTAAGGATGCGGCTAAGTTCGCCATTCGGTGTGGTTTGGACACCGCTCACTTGTTAGGCAGGGCGATTTCTATGACTGTGGCGCTGCGTCGCCACGCCTGGTTGCAGTCTACTGGGTTCTCGCCCGATGTCCACAGCTCGCTCATGGACATGCCCTTTGATGGCACTCGCCTGTTTGACAATAAGGCCGACAGTGCACTGGAGCATTTTAAGGACTCACGAGCCACAGCCAAGTCCTTGGGTCATTCTGCAAAGAGCCCGGCCACTCCTGGTTTTCGTTCCTTTCGTGGCCACGGCAGAGGTGCCCCAGCACTTTCCTTCAGCAAGCCTGTGCAGAACCAGCCTCAGCGCGGATGCAGCTTCTGCAGGAGCGGGTCTGGGAATAAGCGTGGGGGTCAGTTCAGCTCTGCCCCCGCTGCTTCTACCTCCAAACCTTCCTAATCCGAGCTTTGTGAAGCACCCCACACCAGTGGGTGGCAGGATCCGCCACCACCTCCCTCACTGGCGGGATATCACATCGGACAAGTGGGTGTTGCAGATCATCCGCAGGGGTTACTCCCTTCCCTTTCAGTCCTCCCCTCCATCCATGCCGCCTCGGTGCCACCGCATGTCAGGGGATCACTTGGTACTTCTTCAGCAGGAAGTCACAGCTCTCTTGGCCAAGGGGGCCATCAAGTGCGTTCCTGGGCAAGAGGTAGGGAGTGGTTGTTATTCCCACTACTTTCTGGTCCCAAAGAAGGACAAGAGGGGCCTGCGCCTCATCTTGGACCTCCGGAACATCAATTGCTTCCTCAAAAAAGAGAAATTCAAAATGCTGACTCTGGCTCAGGTCCTGGCTGCCCTCGACCCTGGAGACTGGATGGTAGCGTTGGACTTGCAGGACGCATATTTTCACATCCCCGTCCTGCCGGCCCACTGGCATTACCTGCGGTTCACGGTAGGCCAGGAGCATTTTCAGTTTGCCATGCGCCCCTTTGGCCTTACCAGTGCCCCTCGGGTGTTCACGAAGGTGATGGCGGTGGTCGCAGCTCACATGCGCAGGTCGGGGGTATCAGTCTTTCCGTACCTCGATGGGGAAGGCAGGCTCACCCTAGGCAGTCGTCAACCACCTTCAGACTACGGCCTACCTCCTGCATTTGCCGGGGTTCTCCATCAACGTGCTGAAGTCGCACCTGAGTCCCTCTCAGAAGCTCCCCTTCATCAGAGCGGTTCTGGATTTAACGCTATTTCGGGTTTATCCTCCCGAGCAGCGAGTCCGGGATATTCAGGCTCCTGGGCCTGATGGCTTCCTGCATCCTGCTAGTGCCACATGCCAGATGGCATATGCGGGCTCTGCAGTGGGACCTGAAGTTCCAGTGGGCGCAGCATCAGGGCAACCTGTCCGATCATGTCCAGATCTCGGAGGGCACTGCACGACAATTGCAGTGGTGGCTCACGAATCGCGATTGGGTCAATGACAGAACCTTCTCCGTTCCCCAACCGGAGCACACAGTGGTGACAGATGCGCCCCTCCTGGGATGGGGAGGCCACATGGGAGAGGCGGAGATCAGAGGACTCTGGTTTCCGGCGGAGTCCCGGCTCCATATCAATCTGTTGGAGCTTTGGGCGATCCGGCTTGCACTGAAGGCATTCCTTCCCTCTGTCCGGGGAAGTGTGGTGCAGGTGTTCACGGACAACACCACCGCCATGTGGTATTGCAACAAACAGAGCGGGGTGGGGTCCTCGACCCTATGTCAGAAGGCTCTGTGCCTCTGGACATGGCTGGAACATCAAGGCATTACCTTGGTGGTGCAACACCTGGCAGGTTCTCTGAACGCCAGGGCGGACGAACTCAGCCGCCGGTGCTTGATGAATCACAAATGGCGTCTTAACTCGGACGTGGCGCAGGGTCTCTTTCAGCAGTGGGGAGAGTCTTGGTTAGGTCTATTCGCCACCGGAGAGAACGCGCAATGTCATCAGTTCTGCGGGTTGGAATTTCCAAGGCGACACTCGCGAGGCAACGCTTTTCGTCACGAGTGGAGTTGTGGTCTGTTGTATGCCTTTCCGCCTATACCACTTCTGCCCAGAGTGCTGAAGAAGATTCGGCGCGACCAGGCCCAAGTCATCCTTGTGGCTCCGGATCGGGCACGAAGGTACTGGTATCCCGAGGTACTCAGCATGGCGATCGATCCCCTGATCCGACTGCCTCTTCGGGAGGATCTTCTGTCGCAGCAGCAGGGGACGGTCCTCCACCCGAACCTGTCTAGCCTCCACCTCCAAGTGTGGAGATTGAGCGGCAGCAGTTGATTCCTTTCGACTTGCCTTCTGAAGTCAGTGATGTCATTCTGGCAGCCAGGCGTCCCTCCACTAAGTTGGTATACGCCTGCAGGTGGAACAAATTTGTGGCATGGTGCACGGCAAAGGCTGTGGATCCCCTTTCTGCCCCTCTTTCAGAAGTACTTTTGTTCCTTCTTTCTTTGGCCCAGCAGGGCGCTGCTCTGGGCACTATCAAAGGCTACCTTTCTGCTATTTCAGCCTTCCTCAGGCTCCCTGTTCAGCCCTCCCTTTTCAAGTCCCCTGTTGTAAATAGGTTCCTCAAAGGCATTTCTCACCTTTTCCTTCCTATTCCTTTTGTGAAGCCACTGTGGGACTTGAACTTGGTTCTCACATACTTGATGTGCGCTCCCTTTGAGCCTCATCACAACTGTCCTCTACGTCTATTAACTTTGAAGACTGCTTTCCTGGTTGCCATCAGCTCTGGTAGGCGATTTAGTGAGCTCCAGGCTCTTTCTTGTAAGCCTCCTTTTCTGTCTGTCCATCCGGACAAGGTTGTGCTCAGGACACGTCCATCCTTTCTGCCAAATGTTGTCACTGCCTTTCACATCAAGCAGACCAATCACTTTGTTCACCTTCTTTCCACCTCCACATCCTTCCAGAGAGGAATAGAGGCTCCACCTTCTGGACCCAAAACGTGCGCTCTCATTTTACCTGAACCACACACAACAGTTCCGGGTGGATGACCAGCTCGTTGTTGGCTACGTTGGCACCAAGAAAGGTCGAGGCGTACACAAGCGGACTATCTCTAGATGGGTTGTCTTGTGTACTAAAGCCTGTTATTCTCTGGGTAAGAAGAAGCCTCCGTTGGGGTTGCACGCCCATTCCACCAGGGCGACGGCTACCACGACGGCATTGGGATGTGGTGACCCCTTACAAGACATCTGTCAGGCAGCTACGTAGGCCTGGCTGCACACTTTTACTAAGCACTATTGCCTGGACAGCCGAGTCCTGAGAGACTGCTTCTTTGGCCGTTCTGTTCTCCGGGACTTTCTGGTGGGATCTTGGATCGTAGACCCACCACCGGGGTTGGTATTGCTGGGGTATCTATTCTAAGGTAAGGAATCTATCACTACGTGTTTCTTTCAGATGAACAAGTTACTTACCTTCGGTAACGATATATCTGTAAGAAACATTAGTTAGTGATAGATTCCTTACCGCCACACCCATCCTCCCCGTTCTGCGAACTGATTTCTAGGATTAAGGTCATCCCTTTCAGGGCCCTAGTTTCAAGGCACCAGTGGTCAATTTCTTGCATGGCTCTGTGTTCCTGGCGCAGAAAGTCGTGTACAGAACTGATGTCAGCGCGCATGGGTGGCGCCTAACTAGTTTCCGTGATGTCATCTAGGCGCATACGATGCCAGTGACGGATGCAGTGCCGCACGACGCCACCTACTGACGTGCAGGGGTACTGCTACGAAAAGATTTTCCGGATCCAGTCTGATGCTTGGGGGTAATTCTAAGGTAAGGAATCTATCACTACTAATGTTTCTTACAGATATATCATTACCGAAGGTAAGTAACTTGTTCTTACTGTACAAACAATCAAATCAATCCACTTGGTGCTTCTTTTTAAAACATCATTTGCTATCTCTTACGTCTACAATGCTGTAACTTGGCATACACATCTTTACGATTGCATCTTGCTGCAATAGCTGCTTTTCTACAAAACAGACAACACTTGTCTCTGTTTAGAGTGCCCGCTATCAAAGCATTCATGGAAGGACTCAAAAGAATCATTCCCTCTAGAGTTCCACCCTCTCCAGTTTGGAACGTTAATATATCATCCTTACAAGACTCATGGGTCCACCGTTTGAACCTATGCACAAATGTGAAATACAGGTCCTCACTTGGAAGGTAGCCTTCCTTATAGTCATCATATCTCTTAGAAGAGTTGGTGAGCTCCAGGCACTCAGCATACAAGAACCATTTTTGAAAATTCGATACATCAAAGTGGTTCGTAGGACTAATCCACATTTTTTACCTAAAGTGGTTTCTGCCTTTCACCTCAATCAGAATGTTGAACTACCAGTGTTTTTCCCTTAACCAGACTCCGTGGCAGAACGTGCTCTTCACACATTAGATGTTAAAAGAGCAATACTTTATTACATTGAACGAACAAAATCTTTTTTTTTTTTTTTAAAACAACTCTTTGATGCTTTTTCACCACCACATAAGGAAAATCTAATTTCAAAAACTGGTATTGCACAATGGATAGTTAAATGCATCCAACTATGCTACATCAAAGCTAAACGCACATTGACTATTTCCCCTAGAGCGAATTCCACACGCAAACTAGGGGCTTCTATGGCATTCTTAGGGAATATACCCTTAGATGACATCTGCAAAGCTGCAACTTGGTCTACACCTCACACATTCAAAAAGCACTACTGTGTAGATGTGCATGCAAAAAACAAGCTAGTATGGGCCAGGCTGTTTTAAGAACACGTGTAGGAGAGTAGGATCTGCTTCTTATAGTTCCCCCCACTTTTTGCTGATGTTTCACTGTTTTCGACATAGACTGGCTGGAATCCTGCTATCCATTGACCCCAGCCTAGCTGCTTTCTCCTCTAAATTATTTGCATGTACTTGAGGTACACTCCAGATTGGATTTTGAGGTACCCTTATAAGTCCCTAGTATATGGTGTACTATGTACCTAGGGCATAGGTACCCCAGAGGCCTCTCAGGGCCTGCAGCATGTATTATGCCACCCCTGGGAGACCATTCAAAATGACACCACAGGTCTGCTACAGCAGCCTGTGTAAGGTGGTGCATGCACCCCTTAATTAGACATAGGTACACTATATCTATCCTTATCTGATAGAGACTACTAGCCGCAGATTCCTTAACGTAGAATTATCCCCAGGCGTGAGACTGGATGTGGAAAACTTTCTTGCCCAGCATCTCTGCGCACTGGGGGGCGGTACCACGTGACTCTGTCCCGACGTCTTCCGCGGGCGTGACTTCAGCGAGGTCACATAAGCCCCACCCACGGCGTGCTGAAGTTAGTTTTCTTCTTTTCCGCGTGCAACGCGAATCCAGATCATGTTCCTGGCCTGTTTCAGGCCTTCTTTTTCCACTTTAAGCGTTTTTCTTGAGAACAGTGTGCGAATGCCTTCAGGCTTCAAGACGTGCTCGTCTTGCGCGCGCCAGATGTCGACGACGGATCCTCACCCCATCTGCATGCGGTGTTTGGGGAAGCACTACGACTCCACGGACTGCGAGGCTTGTTAGCAGATTAAGCCGGACGAAACTCCTCTCGGCTCGCATGTCCAGGTCGGCGTCGTCGCTGCGCCCGTCCCCGCGGAAGGCTTCAAGACCTGCCGCTTCCATCTCCGACATCGTCCCTCTTCCAGGCCGCAAGGGCGTCACTCACCTGTTGGTAAGTGTCGCAGTTTGTCCCAGAGACCCGGTCCCCAGCCTGTTGGGGGTGCGGATTCTCCGCGGGTGGTGCGGCCCCGCACGTCAGCACCCTATCCGCCGTTCCCCGGCGTGGGGGCGACCAGAGCCCAGATGGAGTCCTATGCAGCATCCTTGCAGGCCTCTTTGGCTCTTCTCTCTTCTCCTTCTCTTCCTGGGACGTCTGCGGATCCCATGCCGCGTGTGGGGACTTCTGCGGCGTCGCCGGCTGCTCCGGCGCCGACAGGTTCGGCTCCATGTTCTGAAGTGGTGGTGCAGTCAGGGTGCGGCCCTTCGGGGTTCCCTCCTTCGGACCACAGCGCCTATGCCACGCCGCAAACCCCCGCGGGGATCCCTGTGGTGTTGCGGGAGGTTGCCGGGGCTCGGGCGTGTCCTCGAGTCCCCCTCGTTCCACTGTGCAGGCGGCGGCCTTGTTCGAGGTGACGCCACTCAGGCACCGGCAGCTGCTGGCCCTGGCGGCACCACAGGGGCTGGGTAGGGGTCGGGGCATGTCCCTGGGCCCCCTCGTCTCTTCACGCCGGCGGCTGCCTCGTCGGAGGTCGAGTTGACGCCTTTTCGGTGCCATTCTTTAGCCGACCCAGCCTCAGTCTCCTGCGCCACACGTTGTGGCGGAGGTCGTTCCGGCGTCCACTTTGGCGCCGGTCGACGCTGACCCGACGCCGGTGGCGGACTCTACGGCGCCGGGCCGACGTCGGCTCGTTGATTTGTCTTCGGATGCCCCCTCTTGTTGGTTTCATCTTCTCCGGAGACGGGTCGCCGCGTCATGGTTTTTTTCCCGGGGTCCTCTAAAGACGGCTCTTCGCCGTCACCGCGCCCGCAGTCTTCGCCGGAGGCACCTCAGGTTCCCCATTCATCGGTCCACCTTCCCCCTTTCCGGGCTTGGCCTTTCCTTCCTCCGGTTGGGCTGGGGGACGGCCACCTTAGCTTGCAGCCGTTGCCCACAGAGGAACTGCTTTCCCTGCCGCGGGGCCCTACGGAGGCGAGTGCTACCTTCAATCGGGCTGTTTCCACGGCTGCGGAAATCTTGCGCATGGGCGATCCAGCTGCCCATTTCCACACGGATCATCTGCTGGAGGTCCTCCATCGGGGTTCTGGTGGTCGTGAGCTGCTTCTTCCCTTCGAGGCTTCGCTCCACACTTCTCTTTTGGGGGCTTGGGGGCATCCTGCCATGGGGGACCCAGTGCCCCAGCCACTTCTGCACCGCCACCGTCCTGCCCCGCATGATCCTGTCTGTCTTTCCCTCCACCCCTCTACCAGAGGCCCTCTTTTACAGACTGCCTTTCCCTCCCTGTCATCGGTGTTGTCTCCCCCGTCATGGGATGCCCGCTGGTTAGATTCCTGGGGACGCAATATCTTTGCCTCCTCCAGTGCAGCTTTTTGGTCCTTAACACTCTTTGTGTATTGGCTAGAGCCACCTCTTGCTTATGGGATTCGGCAGAGTCCCTTATGTCCTCCGCTTCTCAGGAGGGTGCCTGTGTTGATCTGCGGCACCATGTGTTGGATGGCCGGGAGCTGACGGCATTTATTCTTCGCTCGGCTCTGGACATTTCAGAGGTGCTTGGTCATACCATGGCTTCTTCGGTGGCCCTTCGTCGCCATGCCTGGCTGCTGGATAGTGTATTCCCTGAGAACGTTGGAGAACGGCTGGTTGACCTTCTCTTTGATGGCGTTCTTTTGTTCCATGCCCCTGTGGATTCTGCCATTCAGAGGTTTCTTGCGGAGCTTCGTCGTCCTCCTCCTCAGTGACCTGTATGTCGGTCCGTGTTTTGGGAGGTGTTCTTCCGTTGTTTTCCTGGGGCCTTGTAACGAGTAGCCCCGGTTGTGTGTTCTGTGTGGTTCATGTGCTTTCAGGTCCTTTTGTTGGGACTTTGGTGCCGTTGGCTGCTGGTCTGGCCCTTTTTTGATTTGTGGTTTTAGCTGTTAGTAAGCCCGTGTAGGCCCTGAGATTAGGCCTTCTGTGTATTCTTTATTGGCTGATTGGCAAGCCGTCTGTGGTTTTCTCCACAGGTCTTTTTGTTTGCCCTCTCCTGCGGAAACATTTTCCTAAGAGGGCTCCCATGTTCTTGGGACGTAACATACCCTATGTGGGTAGCTATTACATTTCTCTATCATGTGTTGGGGAGGTGTGGTCGCCCTTTTGGGCTCCTTGCTCTCCGTGGCGTCACGGTACATCACAGGTGCGATCGTCTTGCTGTATGAAGCAGCTTGCGTTGCGCCCAGGTCCGTCCTTCTCCTGGTTCGCTATGTCGCTAGGCCAGTCTGGCCTGCTGTCTGCGGCATCGTGTTGTAGCAGTTCCGCACTTCTATCCGGGGTTCGGCTTGGTCGTATGTCTGCTGTTCTGAGGGGGACTGGCTTTCCTTGGCTTCTGTGTTCTGGTGGATGGCTTGGTCCGCCCTCCGTCTCTCTCTCTTTCTTTTCTGCCTGGTTCCACTTCTTTTGTGGGTCTGTGTGTGTGTTTCTGGGCCGACCCCTTCCCTTGGGGTGTGTCCTGGCCCTTCCTGTTCTTTGCCTTCTTCTGGCGTCTGGCTTGTCCCGGGTGCATCGTTTTGTGGTGTTGCCTGCTGCTAGCTGTGCATGCCTGTGCAGGCCTATTTGTTCTAATCCACCGTTGTGGCCTTTGATGTATTCCCTTGTGCCCCTGCCTTTGGTTCCGATGGGGCTTGCATGACTGTCTCTCTCTCTTTTCCATCTGCGCTTTGGCGGTGGAGCCGTTCCTGCCCTGTCCGCTGCTTGCGGCTGAGGTGTGTTCAGCTTTTTCTGTCACTATGTATGTGTTTCTTACGGTGGGCCTTGCATCCGGTTCTTCCTCCTCTCCCTAGGGTTTGAGGTGGTCCTTGGGTTCCTTGGGACTCTCAGGCGCTGTCTGCCCCTGCGGGGTGTTGGGCGGTTCTCCCTTGGTCGGGCTTAGGATATCCTGGCCTTTTCCTTCTTCTCCTTGTGACATGTCCCCTACTGGGGCCCTGTGTCTCTCCTGGTGGGGAGGCTCTCTCGCAGGCCCTCTTCCCTTCTGGGTATGGCTAGGGTATCTATTCTACGTTAAGGAATCTGCGGCTAGTAGTCTCTATTAGATGTACAAGTTACTTACCTTCAGTAACGATGTATCTGGTAGATACGATTCTAGCCGCAGATTCCTTCACGACCCGCAATTCCTCCCCGTTTTGCGAGGACCCTCTGCTGGGGTTTTTGCAGTCGCCTCCCTCTGGGTGGCTTGTCTTCTGTGGATGTCCTCTTCATTTTCTTCTAGTCGGGCATCCCTCCAGTTGGTTTCTTTCCAGCGTGAGGGCCTACTTTTGCTCTTCCTTCTGTTGTTAGAGTTTTTGATCCCCACCGGTCGTCTTCGTTGGGGGTTCTTTTACCTGTCCTTTGATCTCCTACTCCTTTCAGGAGTTATGACCCTCCTTGGCAGTGTGGTCTGTGGATCGGTTAACTGCCCTTTGTCCTCCTACTTCTTTCCGGAGGTAGGACCATCCTTGGTGTAGTCTGGGGAGGGGTTGCTGTTGCTCCTCTGTTCCGGGCTCCCTTTGGAGTTGTGGTTGCAGACTCTCTCTCTCTCTCTCTCTTTCTGTCACGGTGCTTTCACATGATTGTGCCTCCGGGATGGCTCTCGCCTTGGGTTGCGAGGTGGTTCCAAGTAGTGGTGCTTTGCCCTTTTCTTGCGATGGCTTCGCTGCTCTGGCCTTCTGTTGCTTTACTGCCACCTGCTGCTTTTGCCCTGGCTTGCACGGTTGTTCCTCAGGGTTGTGCTCTACTCCTTTCCTGCTTTGGCCTGCTGTTGTCGCCTTCTGGTGCCTTGGTGCCACCTGGTGATGTTTCTTATCTTTTGTTTCTCTCTATTTTTGTTTCTCTGGTTTTTTCGCACACTGTTCCCATACTCCCCTCAGTTTTGTTGTGATGGCTCCGCGTTGTGGCGTGTAAAAGTTATCCGAAGCAAACTGATGTCAGCGCGCCGGGGTGGGGCTTATGCGACCTCGCTGATGTCATGCCCGCGGAAGACGTCGGGGCGGAGTCGCGTGGTACTGCCCCCCGGCGCGCAGAGATGCTGGGCAAGAACGTTTTCCGGGTCCAGTCTCATGCCTGGAGATAATTCTACGTTAAGGAATCGGCGGCTAGAATAGTCTCTATCAGATACATCGTTACCGAAGTTAAGTAACTTGTACATCACTGCGCATATAAACCTATCAGTCACCCCTATGGCAGGCCTTATCAATCCTGAAGGCAGGGTGCTGGGTTTTATGTGAGAGGGTGCCCATGCATGAGCAGAGCCCCTCTGCAGCCAACCATATATACTTAAGTGCATTATAACCTCGCGGTAAATGCTAACTTTAAAACAGCTGCATGGAAACATGTTGTGCTAGGTGTCAAACACCTTGGAAACATACCTCCTTACCAGTAACTGGTGTGGGAGGTATGATTCCACCCTACTAGAGGGAGAAATATGACAATACCGGTATACCCGCTACCAGCTTTATAGAACCCTGGCATCACAAAATGGATGCTGCCAGCCACAGACACGAGTCTGCCCTCATTCTGCTGGATGAATCTCTGGCAGGGGAGGCTGGACAATAGGTTTCCTGTTACAGGGAGGTGTGACCACCTCCCAGACAGGCTTTAGTGTATTGGGGCTGGGTGGGTGCACTCTGAGAGTGCTTTGATGTCTGCACTGGGGGCATATTTGGTGTCCCAGTGCATAGTCCAGCTCAAACCGGTTGCAGAAGCCATTTGCTCCTGCTCTGGCGCAAAACTGGTGTAGCCACCCCTCTGTCCTGACCCTCCCATAGGTGGGTCCCCCCGAGTTTGTCCCACCCCTTCCTTGGGTATAAAGTAGAAACTCCTGACTACAGAACTTTAGATTTACCTGTACAAAACTCTGCTACAGAAACCAAGTACTTCGATTATCTACACTACGTTGGATGACTGAAGAATCTCCCTTTGAGTAAAGGAGTTACTCCGCTGCAAGACAGGCACCTGAAACGCATCTGACCGGTTTGCATCTACGCAGCTCCTTAAGGACTCCGAAGAGTTTTGCAACACAGGAGGTGGGTTCCTGTGGTCTCTGAGGTTGATTCGTGCTCTCAGCAATTCTGAGATCTGCGTCCCTCGTGGGGACCGTGCAACCCGAACTCCTGGACACCGTGTACATTTGCAGCAGCATATGCTTTTTGGCGACCCCTGATGTTGTGCTTTGGGCTACTTGTAGTACAGACACGAGCAGTATTTCCACGGAAGATTTCCAGCCTACACACCACGAGGGTTCCGTGCGCTGGTATTTTGTGATTCAGCTCGAGGTCCCGTCGTGATCCCTGGTCCGTCGACCTGTGGGTCCCTGAGAAGGGAACTTTGACTTTAAGTGGGCTTTCTTGGTTGCTCCAGACGTGCCCTGATTCTCCATCGCTTAGGGAATCCCTAGGACCTTGCTGGTCCCCACCGAAGCAGATTTTCTCTGACCGCGTGGGTTGCAGTTGCCAAGGCTTGTTGGTGTTCAATCCGGACTCTGACCCCCCAGCACTCTACATCCTTCGTGGGACAGCTCGCCTTATGACTTTGATGGTCGTCGACGTCTCCTGGTCCCCATGGCTGCAGAGTCAAGCTTCACCTCTTCTCACCTGAAACATCGGTGGGCATTCGCCTATCGTGCCCCCAGTCACTGTAAAGTGACCCATACTCTGTCCCCTCTGCTTTCAGGTTCTTCTCAGCTCCGATCCAGGCTTGGAACACACCGGACACTTCTCATCTTCCCGGCAGCAGCACTTCCTCGCATCACGCCATTGAAATCAACAAGCGTTTCGGACACCACTTGACCCCTATGCACCGGCTCTCCTGGGATAGGTAATACGGGTACCTCAGTACTCTCAAGGGTGCAGGCCTTCGAACCTTCTATGTTCCAAAGGGTTTGCTTGAATTTCTCTCCTAAGTGTCCTTAATCTTTAAAATTCCAACCGCGACTTTCCCATAGGATTGTACGGAGCTCGTACCTGTGTTCTCACACTGCACGCGTCCCCCGTGGGTCCCCTGTGTCACTACCTTGGGTGGTTCCTTGGGGTCCCAGCGATTCAACGTGCTCTAGGCACGGAGTCTAGTCAAGTCGTGGTTGTTATACCACTTTTTAAGTATATGGTTTGGTCTCCCCCTGGAGCCCACTGTGTATTGTGCTATTTACTGTCGTTCTAGTGCTTTAATATTGTGTATCTTGTTCTCTAATCTCATAAAGAGGTTAGTAGAGAGTGTTTAGTAATAAATACATATATTTTATATATACCTTGTGTGGTTCTCCTTTCATTTGGTCATTCAGGAGGTTATAATCTGGTAAACCATGCTGCTTTCCATTCCTTCGAGACTTAGCCTGAAGGCTGTTCTCCATAGCTACCACTAGGATAGCTTTCAATAAAGGTTGTCTTTAACCTAATCATCAATAAGGGTCGTTTGGACTGGTGCAAGGTGCCCACTATAACTAGTAGACAGCAAATACCAGGCCAACTTCTTACATTGGTGTGCAGCGGTTGGGATTCAAGCTTGCTATTGCTTTACCAGATAATCTCATTGAGTGACTAACTGAAAACAACTAAAGGTACTTAGGTTCATATAAATCAAGAATAGAATAAAGTGGGTTCTACTGACCTCAGAGTTGGGTAAGTCAAGGGTCTAGCACACCCTTTCTCCAACTCAAGAGAGTTTAGTAGTTCCCACTAGGTTAGGTAGGTGCTGTGAGAAGTTGGCCTGATGTATGATGTCACTAGTTATAGTGTACACCTTATATCAGTCCAAATACCCTTATGGTGATTGGTTGTAAAGTCAACCTTATAGACCAGCTATCCTAGTGGTAGCATGGACAAGAGCAGTCTTAGGCTAAACTCTGAATGGCATGTGAAGCCAGCTGTGATACCATATATAATCCCTTGAATACCAAATGAAAGGACACCACAACAGATATATATATAAAATAAAGTGTATTTATTCTAAGCAAACCCTCAGCACTCTTTATGAGTTTAGAGGTAAGTACAACACAGTCTTATTAATGCATACAGTAAGTCACACAGGTAAGTAATACAGTTAGGCCCTAGGGGCCACGCAAACCATATACTAAATAAGTGGTATAAGAGCCACTGTCACGGAAATAGAATAGGCCTAGGGAATCGCTGGGGCTACACTACACTAGCGTTAGTTAGGAAGTGGGAAGCCCACGGGATTCGTGTGCAGAGTGGAAACACTCACGCGTAATGCGTAAAAGTCAATAGCAATATTACAGTTTAGAAATAGATAGATTTAGGACACTTCCGGAGTAGCTAGGAAGTTGAGACTTGAAAACTAGACACTAGGATAGTCACTATCCTGATGAGCACCGGAGTACCCAAGTTACCTAGCCCACAGGCTGCGGGTGCATAGGGGTGAAGATGCGTCGTTTTCGTCGTCGACTCCTATGGATGCCTGAAGAAAGATGCTGACAGGCAGTCAGGGGAGAGTGTCCGGTGGATCCCAAGGCTGGGATCAAGAAGAGGAGAAACCTGCAAGCAGAAGGGACAGAGTCAAGGTCACTAGCCAGTGACCACGTGGAACCAGGAAGGAACCAGGCGATGTCGTGAAGAGTTGCAGGTGAAGGTGAAGCTTGTCGCTGCAGCCAGGAGGACCAGGAAGCGTCGAGGACGACCAGGACCAGGAGGCGAGCTGTCCCACGAAGGCTCTTGCTGTCGGCGGCGTCGAAGTTGGACTAGGACTCACCAAGCCTTGGCAAGCGGAACCCACGAAGAACAAAGGACTTGCTTCTGGTGCAGACCAGGAAGGTCTGGGGTGCTTCTTCTTTGCAGAGAAGCGGGAGCCAGTCTGGAGGAGCCAAACCAGCGCAGAAGATTTCAGGGAGCGTCGTCACAAAGGCCACTAGCCAGCGGGCAAGCAACCGGACAGACGCGGCAAGCAGGAAAATGCTGAAGGGCCCCACGCAGGACTCGTGGAGTGTGGGGGGCTGGTCTTCGGTGCAGATGGTGCTTGGGGTTGGGGCTTCTCAATCCCCGGTGCACAACTTCGAGGGTACCTCAGAAGCTGCGCTGTAAGTTACTAGCCACTTTTCCCAGGTAGCCGGTCCCACGTCGCTCGTCGCCTCCACGGATCTCAGCTCTGCTGCAGATGTGGATGAGGGTCGGAGAAGTCTGGAAATCAAGGCTCTGGTCGGGCTCTGCAGTCGGTTCCTCGTCGAACGTTTCACAAAGCAAAGGGTAGTCTCTTGATGGTGCCTGTTTGCACAGGGTAGCCACTCCTTGGCTACAAGGGAGATTCTTCAGTCTTCTTCTTTCGTCGAATGTCGAAGGTCCAGAGTTTCTGTTCAGTTTTGCAGGTTCAGGATAATCTAGAGTCTTGAGGCCCAACTCCCACTCTTATACTAATCTGGGGGGCTGGGATACCTGCTAGGTCACGCCTTATGGGTGGGACCTGGGAGGGGGTGGTTACACCCACTTCCCTTTGTCCAGTTTCGCGCCAGAGCTGGGGCTGGAGTGCCCCAGCGCCGGTTTGAACTGGACTATGCAAGGAACACCTTGTGTGCCCCAGGCATGTCTCATTCCTTTCAGCCCACCCTGCCCCAATACACTAAAGGCTGTCTGGAGAGGTGCTAGCACCTCCCCAAGCAGGAAACCTATTGTCCAGGCCTCCCTGGCTGGGATCACTCCCAGCTGCAGGAGGTCAGACTTGTGTCGTGGCAGCAGCATCCATTTTGTGATGCTGAGGCTTTGGTCAGAGGCTAACAGTTGAAGTATGATTTTAACATGTCTCTCCCTCTAGAAGGGGGGAATAATATTCTCATGTCCAGAAATGGCATGGGGGTATTATTCCCTAGTGTTAGACACCTTACACGACATGTTTTGATAAAGCCAAACCATAGTTACCATAACCGTCTGAGATTATAAGGCACTTTAAGAGTATATGGTAGGCTATATCATAGAACAGCTATAAGGACATGGTTCCGAAAGCTGCAGACAGGCTCAGCTCATGCTAGAGCACCATCTCACATGTTACCAAGCACTCTGCCTCCAGGATTGTCAAGGCCTGCCATAGGAGTGACTGATAGGTACACATGTGTCTATATGTAAGTTAGGTATAGGAATACTACACCTAAGCAAGGGGTGAGTACACGACCTTGCCCCAGCTGAGTGATCAGCCAGTTGTGTCAAAATGGAAGGCCAGGCCAGGGGTGGCATAATACATGCTGCAGCCCCTGGTAGGCCTAGGGTACACCTATGCCCTGGGTACCTAGGGTACACTGTACAGGGGCCAATAAGGTGATCCTATCCAAATGGGTTATGCACCTAAAGTACATAGTATTAATTTAGAGAGAGAACAGCAGGGCTGTGGGTCTGATTAGCAGGCCCACAGCCACATCTAAGTCGAAAACCAGTAAAGCAAAAGCAAAAAGTGGGGGTGAACATAGAAAGCAGACCCTACTCTCCTACAGGTGCCACACCACATAACACTAGTATGTCTTCTAGACCAGAAGCCAGTGGGCCTCTGGCAACTAAGTATGACCATATCCCATTCAAAGAATTGAGGAGTATGTGTACAGCTAGGAAACTGAAGACAGGGAAAAATCCACGCACTCAACGCCTCATAGAGGCTTTGCTTTTAGATGACCTCAGAAAGACCCCAGGGTCTGATGAGGCAGGCAAGTTGGGTGGGACAGCAGAAGAGAAAAGGCCAGGAAGTGAAAACATCCAGGACCTAGACTCTGAGGCTGACCAGGAGGATCAAGATGATTCTAACCTGGACAATCCAATTCTTCCTGAAGATGAGGGAGAAGGCCTCAGTGGCCCTCTCTTTACCCCACCTGGAAGGGTTAACAGTTTACCAAGAAGATCAAGTTAATGAGGTGGTGTGTCAGTCGACATAGTTTTATTTCTTTGTGTCAAACTTAGATGACAGAGAATACGTATCTGCATCTTTTTGTTATGTTTTAACATTCATGCATATGCCAGACATCTGGCAGGATAGGTCGTCATTACTGATTGTTGATGCTTATATGCGCACCACCTTTCCTTTGCACATCTCCTGCACTTATCCCTGCTATGCACTTATCACCTCACATTGTGTGCACCTTTTTATAAATTGTTTAAATGTGAAATACAGTGGATTCATTTTAATCCCTTGGATTGCAATTAAATAGTAACTATTGTTGGAATGAGTTAATCGGTGTGTGAAAAGTTGGCCTGATATATGATGTCACTAATTCTAGTGTACACCTTGTATCAGTCCAAACAACCCTTATGGTGATTGGTTGTAAAGTCAACCTTATAGACCAGCTATCCTAGTGGTAGCATGGACAAGAGCAGTCTTAGGCTAAACTCTGAATGGCATGTGAAGCCAGCTGTTATACCATATGTAATCCCTTGAATACCAAATGAAAGGACACCACAACAGATATATATAAAAATAGTATGTATTTATTCTAGTCAATCCCTCAGCACTCTTTATGAGATTCGAGGTAAGTACAACACAGTCTTATTTAAGCATACATTAAGTCACACAGGTAAGTAATACAGTTAGGCCCTAGGGGCCACGCAAACCATATACTAAGTAAGTGGTATAAGAACCACTGTCACGAACACAGGATAGGCCTAGGGAATCGCTGGCGCTACACTATACTACCAAAGGCTAGGAAGTGGGAGGCCCACGGGATTCAGGTGCAGAGTGGAAACACTCACGCATAATGCGTAAAAGTCGATAGAATAGTAAGTATTAGAATTAAACAGTTTTAGGACACTTCTGGAATAGCTAGAAAGTCGAGACTCGGAAACTAGACCCTAGGATAGTCAATACCCTTCTGAGCACCGGAGTACTCAAGTTACCTAGCCCACGGGCTGCGGGTGCATAGGTGTGAACTTGCGTCGGGTTTCGTCGTTGACTTCTATGGATGCCTGAAGGAAAGTTGCTGACAGGCAGTCAGTGAAGAGTGTCCGGTGGATCCCAAGGCTGGGATCAAGAAGGAAAGATACCTGCAAGCAGAAGGGACAGAGTCTAGGTCACCAGCCAGGAGCCGGGATGGAACCAGGAAGGAACCAGGCAATGTCGTGAAGATGCAGGTGAAGAGGTGAAGCTTGTCGCAGCAGCCACGGGTACCAGGAGGCGTCGAGGACGACCAGGACCAGGAGGTGAGCTGTCCCACGAAGGCTCTTGCTGTCGGCGGCGTCGATGTCGAGTCAGGACCCAACAAGCCTTGGCAAGCGGAACCCACGCAGAATGGAGGACTTGCTTCTGGTGCAGACCAGGAAGGTCTGGGGTGCTTCTCTTTCACAGAGGAGCTGGTGCCAGTCTGGAGGAGCCGGACCAGCAAGATGAAAACAAAGGTTCGTCGTCGCAGAGGCTACTAGCCAACGGGCCAGCAACCGGACAACACGTCCAGCAACTCAGGTGCAGAAGGGCCCCACGCAGAACACGTGAAGTGTGAGGAGCTGATCTTCTTTGCAGATGGTGCTCGGGATTGGGGCTTCTCAATTCCCCAAGCACAGCCTCGAGGAAGCCTCAGAAGTCGCTCTAGTCAGTTACTAGCCACTTTTCCCAAGTCGCCGGTCCCACGTCCCTCGTCGCCTCCACGGGTCTCAGCTTCGCTGCAGATGTGAATCTGGGTCAGAGGTGTCTGGAAGTCTCGGCGCTTGTCAGTCTCTGCAGTCGTCCCTCGTAGGATCAGTCACAAAGCAAGCAGCGGTCACTGGATGGTGCCTGGCTGCCCAGGGTGGTCACTCCTTGGCCACAAGGGAGATTTCTTCAGTCTTCTTCCTGAGGTCGAATGTCGAAGGTCCAGAGTTTCTGTTCAAGTTGCAGATTCAGGTTAATCTAATTTAGCAGGGCTCAGCTACCTACTGATATACTGGGCTAGTGGGCTGGGCTACCTGCAAGGTCCCTCCTATGGGTGGGACCAGGAAGGGGAGTAGCTACACCCCCTTTTCTTTGTCCAGTTTCGCGCCAGAGCTGGGGCTGGAGTGCCCCAGCGCCGGTTTGAACTGGACTATGCATGGGACACCTTGTGTGCCCCAGGCAGTGTCTAGTTTCTTTCATCCCTCCCTGCCCCAATACACTAAAGCCTGTCTGGGGTGGTGCTCGCACCTCCCAAGGCAGAAAACCTATTGTCCAAGCCTCCCTCGCTGGAAGGACTCCCAGCAGCAGGAGGTCAGACTTGTGTCTGTAGCAGCAGCATCCATTTTGTGATGCTGGGGCTCTGGTTAACTTTAACCGGGTAAGTAGGTTTCAACATGTCTTCTCCCTCTAGAAGGGAGGAATAATATCCTCATTGCAAGAAATGGTATGGGGGTATTATTCCAAAGTGTTAGACACCTTACACGACATGTTTTGATAAAGCCAAACCATAGTTACCATAACCGTTTAAGATTATAAGGTACTTTAAGAGTATATGGTAGGCTATATCATAGAACAGCTATAAGGACATGGTTCCGAAAGCTGCAGACAGGCTCAGCTCATGCTAGAGCACCATCTCACATGTTACCAAGCACTCTGCCTCCAGGATTGTTAAGGCCTGCCATAGGAGTGGCTGATAGGTACACATGTGTCTATATATAAGGTAGGTATAGGAATACTACACCTAAGCAAGGAGTGATTACACGACCTTGCCCCAGCTGAGTGATCAGCCAGTTGTGTCATAATGGAAGGCCAGGCCAGGGGTGGCACAATACATGCTGCAGCCCCGGGTAGGCCTAGGGTACACCTATGCCCTGGGTACGTAAGGTACACTATACAGGGGCCAATAAGGTGACCCTAACCAATTGGGTTATGTACCTAAAGTACACAGTATGAATTTAGAGAGAGAACAGCTGGGCTGTGGGTCTGATTAGCAGGTCCACAGCCACATCTAAGTCGAAAACCAGTGAAGCAAAAGCAAAAAGTGGGGGTGAACATAGAAAGCAGACCCTACTCTCCTACACAACCCCCCCCCCCAAACTTAGGGACATTAAACTAACCTTGACCAGTTGAGTCTTCATGTTCTAAGTGGAAACATCTGGAGAGTCCATCTGCATTGGCATGGTCAGTCCCAGGTCTATGTTCCACTGTGAAGTCCATCCCCTGTGGGGAAATGGACCACCTAAGAAGTTTGGGATTTTCACCCTTCATCTGATTTCGCCACAAGAGGGGCTTATGGTCTGTCTGAATCTTGAAGTGAGTGCCAAACAAGTATGGCCTCAGCTTCTTCAGGGCCAAAACCACAGCAAAGGCCTCCCTCTCAATAGCTGACCAACGTTTCTCTCTAGGGTCAGCCTTCTACTAATAAAAGCAATGGGCTGGTCTTGACAATCTACATTCAGTTGTGAAAGAACAGCTCCCACACCCAACTCAGAAGCATCTGTCTGGACTATGAACTCTTTGGAGTAGTCTGGATTTTCAGAATAGGTGCACTGCACATAGCCTGCTTCAGGTCATCAAATGCTTTTTGACAGCTCACTGAACTTTCTTTGGCATCTTCTTAGAGGTCAAGTCATTAAGTGGTGTCACAATGGACCCATAATTCTTAACACACTTTCTGTAGTACCCAGTCAGGCCCAAGAAAGCTCTGACCTGAGTCTGGGTAATTGGAGGAGTCCAGTTCTTTATGGTCTGGATCTTGCTCTCCAGTGGTTGAACCTGACCCCCACCGACTATGTGGCCCAGGTATACAACCTTGCTCTGCCCTATCTGGCACTTAGTGGCCTTGATAGTGAGGCCTGCCTTTTGCAGGGCCTCTAAAACATTCCTCAGGTGGACCAGGTGATCCTCCCAGGTGGAGCTAAAGACAGCAATATCATCAAGATAAGCTGCACAGTAGTCTTCCAGGCCTGTAAGGACTTGATTCACCAAACTTTGGAAAGTGGCAGGTGCATTCTTCAAACCAAAGGGCATTACCACAAATTGATAATGTCCTCCTGGGGTCGAGAAAGCAGTTTTGGCCTTTGCATTCTCAGCTAGTCTGATTTGCCAGTAGCCTGCTGTCAGGTCAAATGTGCTCAAAAACTTAGCAGCTGCCAGTCTGTCAATGAGCTCATCTGCCCTAGGTATTGGGTGGGCATCTGTCCTAGTGACAGCATTGAGACCTCTGTAATCCACGCAAAACCTCATCTCTCTCTTACCATCTTGGGTGTGAGGTTTTGGCACAAGAACTACAGGACTAGCCCAAGGGCTCTCTGAAGGTTCAATGACTCCCAGCTCCAACATCTTTTGTACCTCAACTTTTATGCAGTCCCTGACATGGTCAGGTTGCCTGTAGATTTTACTCTTCACAGGCAGACTGTCACCAGTGTCCACCTCATGGGTGCACCAGTTTGTCTGACTTGGGGTCAGGGAGAACATAGGTCTGTAGGATTTCAGAACTTGTCTGCAGTCCTGTTGCTGATGATCAGTGAGGCTGTCAGAAAAGACCACACCATCAACTGAGCCATCATCAGGGTTCTGAATCAACAGGTCTGGGAGAAGGTCACTCTCTTCCTCCTGCCCCTCATCTGTAGCCATGAGTAAGCCCATGTCTGCCCTGTCAACATATGCCTTCAATCTGTTGACATGAAGCACCCTGTCGGGGCTTCTGGGAGTCCCAAGGTCCACCAAGTAGGTGACTTCTCCCTTTTTCTCAACAATAGTGTGGGGTCCAGACCATTTGTCTTGGAGTGCTGCTGGGGCCACTGGCTCCAACACCCACACTTTCTGCTCTGGCTGGTACACAGTCAGCACAGCCCTTTGGTCATGCCAAGCTTTTTGGAGTTCTTGGCTTGCCTCAAGGTTTTTAGAAGCCTTCTTCATATACTCTGCCATCCTGGAGCGGAGGCCAAGTACATAATCCACAATGTCCAGTTTGGGTTGTCTGAGAGGTCTCTCCCATCCTTCCCTTACTAAACACAGGGGTCCCCTTACAGGATGCCCAAACAAAAGCTCAAAAGGGCTGTAGCCAACCCCCTTTTGTGGGACCTCTCTGTAAGCAAACAGAATGCAGGGTACAAGGATGTCCCATCTTCGCCTAAGCTTTTATCATCCCTTTTAGGGTCTTGTTGAATCTCTCCACAAGCCCATTGCACTGTGGGTGATAGGGTGTAGTGAACTTGTAGTTGACACCACACTCCTTCCACATTGCAGTCAAATATCCTGACATGAAGTTGGCACCTCTGTCAGAAATAACCTCCTTTGGAAAGCCCACTCTGGAGAAGACTCCAAGTAGGGCTCTTGCCACAACAGGTGCTGTTGTGGTCCTTAGGGGTATAGCTTCTGGGTACCTGGTGGCATGGTCCACTATCACCAGTATAAATCTGTTCCCAGATGCTGTAGGTGGGTCCATTGGTCCTACAATGTCTACCCCCACTCTCTCAAAGGGAACCCCCACCACAGGTAGTGGTATGAGGGGGGCCTTTGTGGTGCCACCTGATTTGCCACTGGCTTGGCAGGTGACACAGGCGCGACAAAACTCCTTGGTATCTTCTGACATATGAGGCCAGTGAAAGTGAGGGACAAGCCTGTCCCAAGTCTTCTTCTGGCCTAAGTGTCCTGCAAGGGGAATATCATGGGCCAACTTAAGAAGGAAGCCTCTGAAACTCAAGGGTATGACCAACCTCCTGGACGCACCAGGCTTGGGGTCTCTAGCCTCTGAGTACAGCAGCCCTTCATCCCAATACACTCTATGGGTACCTTGAGCATTCCCTGCAGCCTCAGCAGCAGCCTGCTGTCTAAGGGGTTCAAGAGAAGGACAGTCTAACTGAGCCTGCCTCAGATCTGCCCTTGAAGGTCCCCCTGTCCCAAGAAACTCAACCTGATCAGCTTCCAGTTCTTCTAGGACAGTTCCTTCAGGGCTCTCAGAATCCTCCTCCTGTGAGGGCTGATCCACCACCTGAGGCAGGGGGGAAGGCACAGCCTTTACCCTACTGCTCTTTCTCTTGGATTGTGTCTGGCTTGTCTTGAGAATAGAATAAAGTGGGTTCTACTGACCTCAGAGTTGGGTAAGTCAAGGGTCTAGCACACCCTTTCTCCAACTCAAGAGAGTTTAGTAGTTCCCACTAGGTTAGGTAGGTGCTGTGAGAAGTTGGCCTGATGTATGATGTCACTAGTTATAGTGTACACCTTATATCAGTCCAAATACCCTTATGGTGATTGGTTGTAAAGTCAACCTTATAGACCAGCTATCCTAGTGGTGGCATGGACAAGAGCAGTCTTAGGCTAAACTCTGAATGGCATGTGAAGCCAGCTGTGATACCATATATAATCCCTTGAATACCAAATGAAAGGACACCACAACAGATATATATATAAAATAAAGTGTATTTATTCTAAGCAAACCCTCAGCACTCTTTATGAGTTTAGAGGTAAGTACAACACAGTCTTATTAATGCATACAGTAAGTCACACAGGTAAGTAATACAGTTAGGCCCTAGGGGCCACGCAAACCATATACTAAATAAGTGGTATAAGAGCCACTGTCACGGAAATAGAATAGGCCTAGGCCTAGGGAATCGCTGGGGCTACACTACACTAGCGTTAGTTAGGAAGTGGGAGGCCCACGGGATTCGTGTGCAGAGTGGAAACACTCACGCGTAATGCGTAAAAGTCAATAGCAATATTACAGTTTAGAAATAGATAGATTTAGGACACTTCCGGAGTAGCTAGGAAGTTGAGACTTGAAAACTAGACACTAGGATAGTCACTATCCTGATGAGCACCGGAGTACCCAAGTTACCTAGCCCACAGGCTGCGGGTGCATAGGGGTGAAGATGCGTCGTTTTCGTCGTCGACTCCTATGGATGCCTGAAGAAAGATGCTGACAGGCAGTCAGGGGAGAGTGTCCGGTGGATCCCAAGGCTGGGATCAAGAAGAGGAGAAACCTGCAAGCAGAAGGGACAGAGTCAAGGTCACTAGCCAGTGACCACGTGGAACCAGGAAGGAACCAGGCGATGTCGTGAAGAGTTGCAGGTGAAGGTGAAGCTTGTCGCTGCAGCCAGGAGGACCAGGAAGCGTCGAGGACGACCAGGAGGCGAGCTGTCCCACGAAGGCTCTTGCTGTCGGCGGCGTCGAAGTTGGACTAGGACTCACCAAGCCTTGGCAAGCGGAACCCACGAAGAACAAAGGACTTGCTTCTGGTGCAGACCAGGAAGGTCTGGGGTGCTTCTTCTTTGCAGAGAAGCGGGAGCCAGTCTGGAGGAGCCAAACCAGCGCAGAAGATTTCAGGGAGCGTCGTCACAAAGGCCACTAGCCAGCGGGCAAGCAACCGGACAGACGCGGCAAGCAGGAAAATGCTGAAGGGCCCCACGCAGGACTCGTGGAGTGTGGGGGGCTGGTCTTCGGTGCAGATGGTGCTTGGGGTTGGGGCTTCTCAATCCCCGGTGCACAACTTCGAGGGTACCTCAGAAGCTGCGCTGTAAGTTACTAGCCACTTTTCCCAGGTAGCCGGTCCCACGTCGCTCGTCGCCTCCACGGATCTCAGCTCTGCTGCAGATGTGGATGTGGGTCGGAGAAGTCTGGAAATCAAGGCTCTGGTCGGGCTCTGCAGTCGGTTCCTCGTCGAACGTTTCACAAAGCAAAGGGTAGTCTCTTGATGGTGCCTGTTTGCACAGGGTAGCCACTCCTTGGCTACAAGGGAGATTCTTCAGTCTTCTTCTTTCGTCGAATGTCAAAGGTCCAGAGTTTCTGTTCAGTTTTGCAGGTTCAGGATAATCTAGAGTCTTGAGGCCCAACTCCCACTCTTATACTAATCTGGGGGGCTGGGATACCTGCTAGGTCACGCCTTATGGGTGGGACCTGGGAGGGGGTGGTTACACCCACTTCCCTTTGTCCAGTTTCGCGCCAGAGCTGGGGCTGGAGTGCCCCAGCGCCGGTTTGAACTGGACTATGCAAGGAACACCTTGTGTGCCCCAGGCATGTCTCATTCCTTTCAGCCCACCCTGCCCCAATACACTAAAGGCTGTCTGGAGAGGTGCTAGCACCTCCCCAAGCAGGAAACCTATTGTCCAGGCCTCCCTGGCTGGGATCACTCCCAGCTGCAGGAGGTCAGACTTGTGTCGTGGCAGCAGCATCCATTTTGTGATGCTGAGGCTTTGGTCAGAGGCTAACAGTTGAAGTATGATTTTAACATGTCTCTCCCTCTAGAAGGGGGGAATAATATTCTCATGTCCAGAAATGGCATGGGGGTATTATTCCCTAGTGTTAGACACCTTACACGACATGTTTTGATAAAGCCAAACCATAGTTACCATAACCGTCTGAGATTATAAGGCACTTTAAGAGTATATGGTAGGCTATATCATAGAACAGCTATAAGGACATGGTTCCGAAAGCTGCAGACAGGCTCAGCTCATGCTAGAGCACCATCTCACATGTTACCAAGCACTCTGCCTCCAGGATTGTCAAGGCCTGCCATAGGAGTGACTGATAGGTACACATGTGTCTATATGTAAGTTAGGTATAGGAATACTACACCTAAGCAAGGGGTGAGTACACGACCTTGCCCCAGCTGAGTGATCAGCCAGTTGTGTCAAAATGGAAGGCCAGGCCAGGGGTGGCATAATACATGCTGCAGCCCCTGGTAGGCCTAGGGTACACCTATGCCCTGGGTACCTAGGGTACACTGTACAGGGGCCAATAAGGTGATCCTATCCAAATGGGTTATGCACCTAAAGTACATAGTATTAATTTAGAGAGAGAACAGCAGGGCTGTGGGTCTGATTAGCAGGCCCACAGCCACATCTAAGTCGAAAACCAGTAAAGCAAAAGCAAAAAGTGGGGGTGAACATAGAAAGCAGACCCTACTCTCCTACAGGTGCCACACCACATAACACTAGTATGTCTTCTAGACCAGAAGCCAGTGGGCCTCTGGCAACTAAGTATGACCATATCCCATTCAAAGAATTGAGGAGTATGTGTACAGCTAGGAAACTGAAGACAGGGAAAAATCCACGCACTCAACGCCTCATAGAGGCTTTGCTTTTAGATGACCTCAGAAAGACCCCAGGGTCTGATGAGGCAGGCAAGTTGGGTGGGACAGCAGAAGAGAAAAGGCCAGGAAGTGAAAACATCCAGGACCTAGACTCTGAGGCTGACCAGGAGGATCAAGATGATTCTAACCTGGACAATCCAATTCTTCCTGAAGATGAGGGAGAAGGCCTCAGTGGCCCTCTCTTTACCCCACCTGGAAGGGTTAACAGTTTACCAAGAAGATCAAGTTAATGAGGTGGTGTGTCAGTCGACATAGTTTTATTTCTTTGTGTCAAACTTAGATGACAGAGAATACGTATCTGCATCTTTTTGTTATGTTTTAACATTCATGCATATGCCAGACATCTGGCAGGATAGGTCGTCATTACTGATTGTTGATGCTTATATGCGCACCACCTTTCCTTTGCACATCTCCTGCACTTATCCCTGCTATGCACTTATCACCTCACATTGTGTGCACCTTTTTATAAATTGTTTAAATGTGAAATACAGTGGATTCATTTTAATCCCTTGGATTGCAATTAAATAGTAACTATTGTTGGAATGAGTTAATCGGTGTGTGAAAAGTTGGCCTGATATATGATGTCACTAATTCTAGTGTACACCTTGTATCAGTCCAAACAACCCTTATGGTGATTGGTTGTAAAGTCAACCTTATAGACCAGCTATCCTAGTGGTAGCATGGACAAGAGCAGTCTTAGGCTAAACTCTGAATGGCATGTGAAGCCAGCTGTTATACCATATGTAATCCCTTGAATACCAAATGAAAGGACACCACAACAGATATATATAAAAATAGTATGTATTTATTCTAGTCAATCCCTCAGCACTCTTTATGAGATTCGAGGTAAGTACAACACAGTCTTATTTAAGCATACATTAAGTCACACAGGTAAGTAATACAGTTAGGCCCTAGGGGCCACGCAAACCATATACTAAGTAAGTGGTATAAGAACCACTGTCACGAACACAGGATAGGCCTAGGGAATCGCTGGCGCTACACTATACTACCAAAGGCTAGGAAGTGGGAGGCCCACGGGATTCAGGTGCAGAGTGGAAACACTCACGCATAATGCGTAAAAGTCGATAGAATAGTAAGTATTAGAATTAAACAGTTTTAGGACACTTCTGGAATAGCTAGAAAGTCGAGACTCGGAAACTAGACCCTAGGATAGTCAATACCCTTGTGAGCACCGGAGTACTCAAGTTACCTAGCCCACGGGCTGCGGGTGCATAGGTGTGAACTTGCGTCGGGTTTCGTTGTTGACTTCTATGGATGCCTGAAGGAAAGTTGCTGACAGGCAGTCAGTGAAGAGTGTCCGGTGGATCCCAAGGATGGGATCAAGAAGGAAGGATACCTGCAAGCAGAAGGGACAGAGTCTAGGTCACCAGCCAGGAGCCAGGAAGGAACCAGGCGATGTCGTGAAGATGCAGGTGAAGAGGTGAAGCTTGTCGCAGCAGCCACGGGTACCAGGAGGCGTCGAGGACGACCAGGACCAGGAGGTGAGCTGTCCCACGAAGGCTCTTGCTGTCGGCGGCGTCGATGTCGAGTCAGGACCCAACAAGCCTTGGCAAGCGGAACCCACGCAGGATGGAGGACTTGCTTCTGGTGCAGACCAGGAAGGTCTGGGGTGCTTCTCTTTCAAAGAGGAGCGGGTGCCAGTCTGGAGGAGCCGGACCAGCAAGATGAAAACAAAGGTTCGTCGTCGCAGAGGCTACTAGCCAACGGGCCAGCGACCGGACAATACGTCGAGCAACTCAGGTGCAGAAGGGCCCCACGCAGACCACGTGAAGTGTGGGGAGCTGATCTTCTTTGCAGATGGTGCTCGGTATTGGGGCTTCTCAATTCCCCAAGCACAGCCTTGAGGAAGCTTCAGAAGTCGCGCTAGTCAGTTACTAGCCACTTTTCCCAAGTCGCCGGTCCCACGTCCCTCGTCGCCTCCACGGGTCTCAGCTTCGCTGCAGATGTGGATCTGGGTCAGAGGTGTCTGGAAGTCTCGGCGCTGGTCAGTCTCTGCAGTCGTCCCTCGTAGGATCAGTCGCAAAGCAAGCAGCGGTCGCTGGATGGTGCCTGGTTGCCCAGGGTGGTCACTCCTTGACCACAAGGGATATTTCTTCAGTCTTCTTCCTGAGGTCGAATGTCCAGAGTTTCTGTTCAAGTTGCAGATTCAGGTTAATCTAATTTAGCAGGGCTCAGCTAACTACTGATATACTGGGCTAGTGGGCTGGGCTACCTGCAAGGTCCCTCCTATGGGTGGGACCAGGAAGGGGAGTAGCTACACCCCCTTTTCTTTGTCCAGTTTCGCGCCAGAGCTGGGGCTGGAGTGCCCCAGCGCCGGTTTGAACTGGACTATGCATGGGACACCTTGTGTGCCCCAGGCAGTGTCTAGTTTCTTTCATCCCTCCCTGCCCCAATACACTAAAGCCTGTCTGGGGTGGTGCTCGCACCTCCCAAGGCAGAAAACCTATTGTCCAAGCCTCCCTCGCTGGAAGGACTCCCAGCAGCAGGAGGTCAGACTTGTGTCTGTAGCAGCAGCATCCATTTTGTGATGCTGGGGCTCTGGTTAACTTTAACCGGGTAAGTAGGTTTCAACATGTCTTCTCCCTCTAGAAGGGAGGAATAATATCCTCATTGCAAGAAATGGTATGGGGGTATTATTCCAAAGTGTTAGACACCTTACACGACATGTTTCGATAAAGCCAAACCATAGTTACCATAACCGTTTAAGATTATAAGGTACTTTAAGAGTATATGGTAGGCTATATCATAGAACAGCTATAAGGACATGGTTCAGCTCATGCTAGAGCACCATCTCACATGTTACCAAGCACTCTGCCTCCACGATTTTAAGGCCTGCCATAGGAGTGGCTGATAGGTACACATGTGTCTATATATAAGGTAGGTATAGGAATACTACACCTAAGCAAGGAGTGATTACACGACCTTGCCCCAGCTGAGTGATCAGCCAGTTGTGTCATAATGGAAGGCCAGGCCAGGGGTGGCACAATACATGCTGCAGCCCCGGGTAGGCCTAGGGTACACCTATGCCCTGGGTACGTAAGGTACACTATACAGGGGCCAATAAGGTGACCCTAACCAATTGGGTTATGTACCTAAAGTACACAGTATGAATTTAGAGAGAGAACAGCTGGGCTGTGGGTCTGATTAGCAGGTCCACAGCCACATCTAAGTCGAAAACCAGTGAAGCAAAAGCAAAAAGTGGGGGTGAACATAGAAAGCAGACCCTACTCTCCTACACAACCCCCCCCCCCCAAACTTAGGGACATTAAACTAACCTTGACCAGTTGAGTCTTCATGTTCTAAGTGGAAACATCTGGAGAGTCCATCTGCATTGGCATGGTCAGTCCCAGGTCTATGTTCCACTGTGAAGTCCATCCCCTGTGGGGAAATGGACCACCTAAGAAGTTTGGGATTTTCACCCTTCATCTGATTTCGCCACAAGAGGGGCTTATGGTCTGTCTGAATCTTGAAGTGAGTGCCAAACAAGTATGGCCTCAGCTTCTTCAGGGCCAAAACCACAGCAAAGGCCTCCCTCTCAATAGCTGACCAACGTTTCTCTCTAGGGTCAGCCTTCTACTAATAAAAGCAATGGGCTGGTCTTGACAATCTACATTCAGTTGTGAAAGAACAGCTCCCACACCCAACTCAGAAGCATCTGTCTGGACTATGAACTCTTTGGAGTAGTCTGGATTTTCAGAATAGGTGCACTGCACATGGCCTGCTTCAGGTCATCAAATGCTTTTTGACAGCTCACTGAACTTTCTTTGGCATCTTCTTAGAGGTCAAGTCATTAAGTGGTGTCACAATGGACCCATAATTCTTAACACACTTTCTGTAGTACCCAGTCAGGCCCAAGAGAGCTCTGACCTGAGTCTGGGTAATTGGAGGAGTCCAGTTCTTTATGGTCTGGATCTTGCTCTCCAGTGGTTGAACCTGACCCCCACCGACTATGTGGCCCAGGTATACAACCTTGCTCTGCCCTATCTGGCACTTAGTGGCCTTGATAGTGAGGCCTGCCTTTTGCAGGGCCTCTAAAACATTCCTCAGGTGGACCAGGTGATCCTCCCAGGTGGAGCTAAAGACAGCAATATCATCAAGATAAGCTGCACAGTAGTCTTCCAGGCCTGTAAGGACTTGATTCACCAAACTTTGGAAAGTGGCAGGTGCATTCTTCAAACCAAAGGGCATTACCACAAATTGATAATGTCCTCCTGGGGTCGAGAAAGCAGTTTTGGCCTTTGCATTCTCAGCTAGTCTGATTTGCCAGTAGCCTGCTGTCAGGTCAAATGTGCTCAAAAACTTAGCAGCTGCCAGTCTGTCAATGAGCTCATCTGCCCTAGGTATTGGGTGGGCATCTGTCCTAGTGACAGCATTGAGACCTCTGTAATCCACGCAAAACCTCATCTCTCTCTTACCATCTTGGGTGTGAGGTTTTGGCACAAGAACTACAGGACTAGCCCAAGGGCTCTCTGAAGGTTCAATGACTCCCAGCTCCAACATCTTTTGTACCTCAACTTTTATGCAGTCCCTGACATGGTCAGGTTGCCTGTAGATTTTACTCTTCACAGGCAGACTGTCACCAGTGTCCACCTCATGGGTGCACCAGTTTGTCTGACTTGGGGTCAGGGAGAACATAGGTCTGTAGGATTTCAGAACTTGTCTGCAGTCCTGTTGCTGATGATCAGTGAGGCTGTCAGAAAAGACCACACCATCAACTGAGCCATCATCAGGGTTCTGAGTCAACAGGTCTGGGAGAAGGTCACTCTCTTCCTCCTGCCCCTCATCTGTAGCCATGAGTAAGCCCATGTCTGCCCTGTCAACATATGCCTTCAATCTGTTGACATGAAGCACCCTGTCGGGGCTTCTGGGAGTCCCAAGGTCCACCAAGTAGGTGACTTCTCCCTTTTTCTCAAAAATAGTGTGGGGTCCAGACCATTTGTCTTGGAGTGCTGCTGGGGCCACTGGCTCCAACACCCACACTTTCTGCTCTGGCTGGTACACAGTCAGCACAGCCCTTTGGTCATGCCAAGCTTTTTGGAGTTCTTGGCTTGCCTCAAGGTTTTTAGAAGCCTTCTTCATATACTCTGCCATCCTGGAGCGGAGGCCAAGTACATAATCCACAATGTCCAGTTTGGGTTGTCTGAGAGGTCTCTCCCATCCTTCCCTTACTAAACACAGGGGTCCCCTTACAGGATGCCCAAACAAAAGCTCAAAAGGGCTGTAGCCAACCCCCTTTTGTGGGACCTCTCTGTAAGCAAACAGAATGCAGGGTACAAGGATGTCCCATCTTCGCCTAAGCTTTTATCATCCCTTTTAGGGTCTTGTTGAATCTCTCCACAAGCCCATTGCACTGTGGGTGATAGGGTGTAGTGAACTTGTAGTTGACACCACACTCCTTCCACATTGCAGTCAAATATCCTGACATGAAGTTGGCACCTCTGTCAGAAATAACCTCCTTTGGAAAGCCCACTCTGGAGAAGACTCCAAGTAGGGCTCTTGCCACAACAGGTGCTGTTGTGGTCCTTAGGGGTATAGCTTCTGGGTACCTGGTGGCATGGTCCACTATCACCAGTATAAATCTGTTCCCAGATGCTGTAGGTGGGTCCATTGGTCCTACAATGTCTACCCCCACTCTCTCAAAGGGAACCCCCACCACAGGTAGTGGTATGAGGGGGGCCTTTGTGGTGCCACCTGATTTGCCACTGGCTTGGCAGGTGACACAGGCGCGACAAAACTCCTTGGTATCTTCTGACATATGAGGCCAGTGAAAGTGAGGGACAAGCCTGTCCCAAGTCTTATTCTGGCCTAAGTGTCCTGCAAGGGGAATATCATGGGCCAACTTAAGAAGGAAGCCTTTGAAACTCAAGGGTATGACCAACCTCCTGGACGCACCAGGCTTGGGGTCTCTAGCCTCTGAGTACAGCAGCCCTTCATCCCAATACACTCTATGGGTACCTTGAGCATTCCCTGCAGCCTCAGCAGCAGCCTGCTGTCTGAGGGGTTCAAGAGAAGGACAGTCTAACTGAGCCTGCCTCAGATCTGCCCTTGAAGGTCCCCCTGTCCCAAGAAACTCAACCTGATCAGCTTCCAGTTCTTCTAGGACAGTTCCTTCAGGGCTCTCAGAATCCTCCTCCTGTGAGGGCTGATCCACCACCTGAGGCAGGGGGGAAGGCACAGCCTTTACCCTACTGCTCTTTCTCTTGGATTGTGTCTGGTCCATTGTCCCAGGATCCAGCACTTGTTCAGTGTTACACTTTTTGGCCTGTGACCTGGTCACAGCAAGGACATGTGCATCTATCCCAAGCATTTCTGCATGGGTCCTATACTCCACTTCAGACCAAACTGAATTTTCAAGGTCATTTCCCAACAGACACTCAACAGGAAGGTCTAAACTTACCACAACTTTCTTGAGGCCAGTTACCTCTCCCCAGGAGAAATTAACAATTGCCACACTATGGGAGGTAGTGGCATTGCTAGCGTTGGTCACTAGGTAATTCTCACCTAGCATGATCTGTCCAGGGTCCACAAAGGCAGGTGTCACCATTGTGACACTAGCCCCAGTGTCCCTGTAGGCCTGAGCCATTCTATTATTGATATAAGGAGTCGGTCTGTACTTGCCCAAGTTACTGGGACCTATATTAGAGGACAAAGCTATGTCCCCATCACAGATCAGAACAGCCTGAGTAGGTATCCTGACTAAGCCAGCATCCTCCTCAGTTCCCAGGGTTAACCCTAGTACACCCTTTTGCTGGGAACCACCACTTACAGCTGGACTAGGGGGTACAGTTGCCTTAGGGGCAATGGTGGCTGGGGGCTTATCCTTTTTGGTGCACTCACTAAACCAATGTGAGTTTGACTTACAATAGTTGCACCATGGTTTCTTTTGGCCATCTTTCTTTTTATCCTTTTTGGGACCACCCTCCCCCTGAGCCTTTTGGGGGCCTGGTGAAGACTTCTGGATTTTTTGTTTCTGATCATTACCCTTCTGGTCTGCCTTTTTCTGATCACCGCCCTGGTTCTGGTTTTTCTGCTTAACTCTAGTCCTGACCCACCTATCTGCCTTCTTTCCCAATTCCTGGGGAGAAGTTAGGTCAGAGTCAATCAAGTGTTGATGCAACAGTTGGTTTTGACAGTTATTAAGGATTTGTTCTCTCATGATCCAATTATAAAATCCTGTATAGTCCTTAACCTTACTACCCAATAACCAGCCTTCCAGAGCCTTAGTGGCACAATCTACAAAGTCAGTCCAGTCCTGAGTCTGTGTCTTCTGGGTATCCCTGAACAACAACCTGTATTGTTCAGTGGTTAGGCCAAACCCATCAATCAGAGCACTCTTCAGGACAGTGTAATTGTCAGCATCCTCATCACTAACTGTGAGGAGCTTGTCTCTACCTTTCTCAGAGAAGGAGAGCCACAAGATAGCTGCCCACTGACTTTGGGGTACCTGCTGTACTTTGCAAGCCCTCTCCAAAGCAGTTATCTATTTGTGGATGTCATCCCCACACTTGTAGGGAGGGATCTTGCTCAGGTTTCTATTATCATAGGTCCTGTCTCTATCCTTAGGGATATTGCTGCCACCAGTGGGATCTAACCCACTTAACTTCTGCTCTCTGGCCAGAGCAAGCTTCTCCTTGGCAAGGGCAAGTTTTTCCCTTTCTGTTGGACTTGGCCCTTTTTGCAGGGTCATCCCTAAACTTTTTGCCTTCCTTCTGTATTTTACCTGACCTGTTGTTGGCGGATTTATGACTCTGGGCACCTTACCACTGCTGATCAGTGCTAAGGTGCATATGCTCTCCCTATGGTAAAATTTATTATGTGAATTGACTTCCATGTTTGGCTATTTGGTTTACTATCAGTCCCTAGTAGAGTGCACCAGGGGTGCCAAGGGCTTGTATATCCAAATGCTGCTAGTGGGCTTGCAGCACTGGTTGTGCCACCCACAGAAGCCGCCTGGTAAAATGTGTCTAAGGTCTGCCATTGCAGAACCTGCATGCGGTCTGGTACTGTCATGCTGACTGGGCAAGTGTCCCCACTAGCCAGTCCCTAAACCTTCCCTTACCTTCATGTTAGTCACCCCTAAGGTAGGCCCTAGGGCAGGGTGCATTGTAAGGATAAGGTAGGACATGCCCTGAGGTGTGTGGCATGTCCTAATAGTGAATTACAGCCATTTTCGTTTTTCACTATTGAAGGCTACCTGCTCTCCATAGGCCAGAATGGGCTGCTGGAATTACTACACGCTGTAATCCCAGTGGACTCAGAGAGCATGGTAGAAAGTCAAGTTTAGTATGCCTGAACTCCGAATAATAAAATACTTCTTTTAGTAAAGTTTATTTTAATATCCTGTGTTTGTAAATACTACTTTTAGAAAGTTAGTATTTACTGACCTGGCCATTTCAGTCCGCCTCTGCTGTGTGTGTGTGTGTTCTGCCTAGTAACAGTAAAGGAGCAGGGCTGGGGAATTCCAGGAGACAGGCTGGCTGCCAGGTGGTGGGTAGAGAGATTACACCAGGATGGGTGGGAGTACACCTTTGACTCTGAATAGACCTGTGCTCTGCCACCACAATGCCGGATCCGCCCCCTGTGGAGCGGCTAATGTCTCTGCCCTGCTGCTGAAAGGAAAGAGCAGAGTCACCACAACAAAGTGCTCCAAAACTGCACTGAGCCAGGCCCAGGCCCCCTGGCGACAAAGAACAAAAGAATTGTGCTATAAAAGAAGGAGCTCTGCTCCTAAGAAATCAGATCCTGATTGAACCACGAAGGAACTCTGCCTGACTAGAAGGACCTGGAAGAAGCTGAAGTAGGAGTAACTTTCCCTGACCTGGGAGATTGGCCTGCAGTTGGTGCTTTGCTGAGAAAGGAGAGGAAAAGACTGAAAGAGACTTTGCACTTTGTTTTTCAACAATCTCCAAGGGCTTGGAAGAAGAGCTTACCCCCTGAACTGAGTCCCAGGACCATTGGACTCATTTGCCTTCCAAAATTGAGTTGCCTGGACAATTTTTGCTTGTTTCCCGCTGGATTTGGCCCCAATACGACTCGTACCCCATCCGCCGCGAAGCCGTGTCTTTGCCGCCCGGCATCGTGTGTCTACGCTGATCCAAAAGCGTTAGTACGCACCGTATCCCTCCCTGCCGCATCGCACCTAACCTTCCCCGCCGATTCGAGACGTACAACCCTGGCTGGCGAATCCTGTACAGAGGACCCAAGCTTCGCTGTCCCGCAGGTACGGTCTGTACGCTGCTAACGTACTGCACTGTGCCGTGCTCAGAGCCGAGACGCCGCATCGCACCGATCCTCCCTGTACGCTGTACGGCGCCGAGAAGTGTCAGCGCCTATCCGCACCGAAGGTACGGCTCAAACGCCCAACGCCACAGACTCTGCAAGCTGATCCGTGCCATCCGCACGTATCCCTGAAGGTCCCGTACCAATGCCGCGTACTGACGCCGCGACCCGACCAGCATCTGAATACGCTGCCGAACTACGACCCGGACCCATCAACTTGTCCCGCACTGTCCGTCGCGGACCCTCCGAACTTAAGGTACTTTGTTCTGTTCGCACCGCAGCGTGCGCGTCACGGACCCCGGAGTCCGCACCGATTGGTTGACTCGTACTTTCCTTGTTTTTAATGCGGACGAGTCGCACACCCAGGTACGAACCGTACAGAGCCTGAAAAGAAGCATAATTGAGTAAAAGAAGCCTATTTTTGCATTTTAAGCCTTTTTACAAGAACATTGAACTTTAAAATAATACTGTGGTCATTTTAATCGTTATTCTGGTCTTGTGCTAAGCCTTATATAAAGAGAACTATTTTTGATATAACCTTGACTGGTGTCCATTTGTGGTGTTTCATTGTATTACTGTATGTGTTCACAAATGCTTAACCTATGACGCCCTGAGAATAGTCTTGACTGCTTGCGCCACACTACCTAAAGGGTGAGCAGGGGTTATTTGAAGGGGTGATCCCCTTACTCTGACTTAGAATTGAGAGTCCCTGCTTGTTGCAAGTGCATACCTGTGCCAACTAGAGATTCCCAATTCTAACATTAGTGGTCAGCGGTGAGGATTTGAATTTGCATTTGTGATTCATGTACATCATCATCAACAAAGCTTTATTTCGACAAGTAATATCATAAAAGCGCATTTACACACAAAAACACAATTCAATGAAATACATATAAGAACAAGTCGTAAAAAGGTTTTTAAATACAATAAATAATTAAAAATGTATTAAACATAATCAGCTTTGTAAATAATGTATAAAAATATGAATCTATCAAATGGCCTTCTGCCTAATCAGCCATGCCCAGGCGAGGAATTTAGCCACACCACATGCTATGGTAGTAGTAGCATCAGTTTTAAGGATTCTAAGTGCTATAGTGTGGTCCCTCGTCCCCAGCTGCAGGCACACAGGTTTAAGCCATTTCAGTCTGGGTTTTAGATAGGCTGGGCATCCGAAGAAGAAAAGTTCCTGGACAGTTTGGGCAGTCAGCGGAAGTTCGGTGCGGGGGATTCCACCTGCTAGTGCGATCACGAAGGGGGAGGATCCCGAACCTGAACTGAACAAAAAGAGATCTATCCCTAGGCTTTGTGATAAAATCTAGGTAAGGTTCCAAACGGGGGATATCCTTATGTTGGCGAAACTCCTCAGTGAATCGACCAGGGTTTGGATCCCTCTGCTGCTGGAGATTGACCCATGTCCAAAAAGCTCTCTTAGTTGCTTCCTTTGATAATAGTGCCCCCGAATCCCAAGCAGATAGGAGGCCTATTGCCACCAAAAGCTTCTTTATGTTGACAAGCCCACCTATTTTGTGGGCTCCATGAAGGTTCATGACCTCTCTTAGGCCATCACCATATTTAGAAAGCTCAGGGGTGCGCCAAAGCCGTGCCCAATATAAAAGAGGGCGCAGAGTTACTATGTCTTTGATGGATCGCCGGCCCAAATCGCTCAGTAAAGGCTTGGTAGGGGTACCCATTGGGAGCGATACAAGCTCCCTAAAGAACTTGTTTTCACCAGTAACAAGTGCATCAACGCAACCAAAGCCCCATATTTCTGCACCGTAGAGGGCACAACCTACGGCCTTAGCAGCGTAGATTTCCAAGGCTGGAGCAATGGGTTTCGTAGTGGAGGCGCGGAATTCCCTCCCTATGGCTCCCATTACTCGCCTATGGTTTAGCACCATTTTGTCAATATGAGCCTGCTATTTGAGCTTGTCAGAGATTCTGATCCCTAGGTAATCAAACTCTTTGACGCGCTCCAATGGCTTCCCATCAAGGGCCAAGATGGATCTGGATGATTTGCTTGGGTTAAAATAGAGGAGTTTGGTTTTAGCAGTGTTGATGACAAGGCCCCTCAACTTACAGAACAGGGAAAAACGATCCAATAGTTTCTGTAAGCCCGCAGGTGTTTTCGAAGTTAGAAGTGTGTCGTCCGCGAAGAGTAAAGCAGGAACTTTATCCCCCGCCAGGACTGGAACATCAGCATTAATTTCAAGCAGGAAAGAAACCACACCATTCACAAAAAGTGTGAAGAGTGAAGGGGCCAGTACACAGCCCTGACGAACCCCTCTGTTCACCGGGATTTTTTGGGTTTTTTGCTCTTGCGACCCCCATCTAATACAAGCATAGTTTCCTTCATGCATCCGAATCAAAAGATTCAGAATATATGGAGGAATCCCCATCTCCTCCAGATTCAACCACAGGCGATCACGGGGGACCAGGTCAAAGGCGGTTTTTAAATCGATAAACGCCAGGTACAGTCCACCCTTGCCAATGGTGACCACCTTCCAGTACAGTAGCACCAGCCTAAATGCCTGGTCGATCGTGCTTGTGGAGCTCCTAAAACCCGCCTGGAACTGTGAAATTATGTCGTTATCATCCACCCATGTGTGGATCCTCTCGAGGAGGACCCTACCAACCAACTTTTGTCCAGTGTCAATAAGACTAATTGGGCGGTAGTTGGCTGGGTCCCCCCTTGGGCCCCTCTTGTAAATAGGGATTACTTTGGCTCCCTTCCAAGAATTTGTTACCGGTGAGCCCTCCAGCAAAGCATTAATAAAGAGCTCAAAGTAAGAGGCCCATCCCTCCACATTGGCTTTAAATAAATCACCTGGGATGCCATCAGGTCCCGGGGCTTTTGCAGGTACGATCTTATTAATTGGTACTTCGACCTCCCTTTTCTCTATCTTAGTAAATGGGGGCTGTACAGAGTCAATGGCTATAATCCCACATCGAGGGCGAGGATCACCTGTTTGCTCGTCCCCTACATATAATTTCCTGAAGTGCTCAAACCATTCCCTATCTGTTATGTGGTTGGGAATTTGGTCCAATTCGCATCTATTAAATCTTCTCACTAAAGACCAGAAGAGCTCAGCATTTTTTGAGTGGCACGCAGCTTTTAGGCTATCCCAGCGCAGCTCTTCCCAATCTTTCTTTGCAGCTGCAATGGACTGCCTATAATGCAGTCTTGCCAGCCGAACATCACCCGGATTATTAGTTTTGATTGCAAGTACCAGGCTGTCTTTTTTTTAATCTACAATTCCTATTAAACCACTTCTGCGCTGACTTGACACTCGTTTGACTTTTTTTTATTGTGGTCAAGAAATAGAGTACCTATCGAGTCGATAGTTTCCACGTAAACTTTCACTGCTGCAGCAGGGCCTGCCCCATCCCTGCAAACTGCAGGGAGCTTAAGAGTCTGGTCAGCAAGAATTTCTTCAAGAGTGATAAGTTTTGAGTCACTCAAGATGAATTAAGGCCATTTAAGAAACCTTTTGCAGTTAGATGGTAGAACTGTCTTGGACAACATACGCATTTCGGGAGTGGGTATGAACTCTTTGCTGAGCCATGTTTCCCGCATTTTAAGGGACAGAACATTATGATCACTGTTTATTGTTGGTATAATGGCCATATCTATGTCGAATTTCCATGCCCTCCTATCGATCATTATATAATCGATTCTGCTTTGGGAGGGGACCCTATTGAAGGTGTTAGCTCTCAATACATCAGAAATTGTGCGTCCATTGGCAGTACTAAGCCCAAATTCTAACGATAGAGCGTTTATTTGAATGACAACTGGTGACCATCTCTTCACTGGCTTGAGTGACAGAGACGGAATACCCCATCTGGCGTCCTCATCATAAATTCCCAGGACGTCATCAGTTGCAAGGGGTTTGAATGAACAATTAAAATCACCGGCAACCAAAAGAAAGGAGTCTGGGTGACAACAGTGGAGCAGGTTGGAGAGGGCAGAGATAGTAGGAGATTTTGCACACCCTTGGGTTCCCCGTACATATACATTAAAGATTTCCCAAGTATAATTGCTCTTGGAACACTTGATGGATAGCCGCATTACATCGAGTGTAGAACAGATATGCTGAGTTATCTTAAGGTTAAGTTCTGCCCTAACCCAAACCATAAGTCCACCAGATGGGCGGCCTCGGCCCACCGTGGTGGCTGGAACAAAATAACATGAAAAACCCGACTTGTTCAATGGCTCAAGGCTCCAGGTTTCCTGGAACATACACAGGTCATAACCATCAATAAAAGCATTCCAGTCCGGAAGAGAGAGCTTGCTGCGCAAACCTGCCACGTTCCACGACGCAAACTTGAGATGGCTAGAAGAATCGTCACGTGAACCTGCAATGCTTAGGGGATGAACCAGATGTAAATCAATGTTATTAATAATAACCCTCTGTGTTGGAATAGCGGGGGTGGATAAGTCTAGACCCGAAAAATTTGGTGGTGTTGTGGATCCGGAGGTGTAGCAACCCAGAGATAGCGAAGGACTGGAAGGTGCTCCACCACTACCCTGGAGTCAATCAACAGCCTCCAGGGTGCTAAAGCGATTCTGAATGGCAGTAGGATCTAGAGGTGGTATAGGTCTGAGCCAGCCCCTTTGCGGGAAACCCCTCCCATTTCGCTGGACCAATGTCCACCCATCCATTGGTGAGGTGAAATGACCAGGGGGATAGAAATAGGTCAGGGGGAGAGAACGTATGGATGTTCCTGTGCTAGGGTGTCTCCAATTGCAAATAAACTCCACTATTTTGGGGTCATTGAAATTAATTAAGACACAGTCCCCACTTATATTTTTGGCCAAATGACCTATCCATGGGACCCTCCTAACCACAAGAATCTTGCACACTATGTGTGTTGGCAATGGTCTATTTTTATTGAGCCAATGCACAACCCTATTCTTTAAAGTGGTGGGAGATTCTGCTTCGTGGGTGCTCAATTCGGGGACCCCTGTAAGGATTACCACAAAGGGAGAAGCCTCTGGAGGTAAATTTGGGACATTATCCCCCCTGGTAATCTGGGGGGAGGTAGTCCTCCCAGCCTCCTTAGGCTGGGATATATCATGCCGGGGAGGTTTAGTAGCAGAAGGCACAGCTGAGCCCATGATAACGTCAGTTGAGGCCTGGTGGTCTGTAAACAATATAGGGGGATTATTTAAAGAAGCCGGAACACTTTCTGGTCCAGCAGTAACCAGTAATTCGGAGGCCCTGTGGTGAGGAACATACTTTAGAGAATCTGCAATTCCCCCGAGACCTTGCTCTATCCTAAGTAAATGCTGCTCAATCTTAGAAATTCTGTCCTCTAGGGGACGGAGGAGAAGCCTAGTTGTATCATAGAAGTTGGACATCTCTGGGGCCCCTCCCTCCGTTTTATCATCTGTACTGGTCCCTCCATTTGCAACTTGGTGTGCCATTCTGGTGGATAATGAATGGTCTGAGAATACAACTTTATTTGCTGTCGCAACCAAAGGAGGTTGCTTTTGCAAAGGCATACCAGAGTTTTTAGTATGACTAACAGCTATCAACTTCTTTCTACCAGTCTTATGCTTCCCACCATTATTAGTACGGGGCCCTTGCTTATTTTTTGGAACGGCACCAGGATTCCTCTCACGTAATTGCCTGGTGCTAGGCTCTGGCACTATGTTGGAAACAAATGGTAGCAGACAGGGCGATGTCAACAGGGAGTCTGAAACCATGGACTGGTCCCCCATAGATACAGCAGTTGTGCCACTAGGTGTTAAATCTATAGTTGGAGAATCAAGATGTGAACAAAGAACATCATCACCATTTAGGACTTGATGGACAGGAGACTGCACAATATGACCCATAGAGGACCTCCTTGCCACCGCAAGGTCCTGCGAAACTCTCCGTTCCAGCAATGTGATCTCTTGGTCAAAGACACAGTTTACCTTGGTGATAAATTGGTCCATAGTTCCTGAGAGATGGACGTTGGCCCCTCTACCTCTGGTGTCTTTAGGGGGCATTGCTGAACCAACACGTTAGTAAGAATAATAGGTTTACAAAAAGAACAAACTCCAAAATAAGCGAAAAGTCCCGGCCTTTTTTTTTTTTTTTTGGTCTAAGGAGTGTCCACCCTTAGGCTAAGCAGGTGACCCTATGTGCTTGTGTCCTTTCCCCGGCGCTAACTAACAGCGCTATTGCCAGATGCCGTGGCTGGGAGATAATAGGAATAAAATATTATTGATGATCAATTACCCCTACACCAACTACTCCCAATTGGTGTCAGCACGTGGAGGGAAGAGTGCACAGGACCAGGTGTAATAACAAAAGAAAACCCTGACGGCTACACAACACAGGAAATGCACACACAGCGCTAACCCGTTAGGAATGAACTCCCCAGTACCTTACGTCCTTGTCGGCAGCAAGTCTTCGTTAGGGGGGTGGCCCAGCCCAGCCAGGTACGGTCAGTGACGGGCAAGGACGGGCCCGCCCTTGGGCTTCATGTACAGTGATTGAGTGAACGCCACGTAGTGAGTTCAGACCGATAACGCAGCCACACAGTATTGATTTTTTGTTTTGCTGAAGAATCTCCACTTTAAGAAACCATGCCTAGCTCAGTCAATTGAGGCGGGGCGTCCTATATTCTCTGGGGTTGATGACAGATTGGGAGGAGAGGGCACTGCTGAAGTGCACAAAGGAAGTCTTGAAAGGATACCTCTCCAAGTACAGAATTAACCAAACTGGATTAAAAAACAAGGAGCAGTACACAAAGGCGCTGAGGGCCTGGTACGAATCCAAGTTCCCAGAGAATGGGCGGGAGGTCACACCCCCAGAAGGTGCTTCTAAGCCTGGCAGAGGCCTGTCGCCAGAGGAGATGGCCGACAGGAGGGCTACAAGAGCACATGAAGTGGAGATGGCAAAACTGCGAATGGAAATGCAAAGACAAAGGCTGGCCATGGAACATGAGGTAAAAATGAGGGAGTTGGATCTCAAGGTCAAGAGTTTAGACCGCCCTCCCTCTGGTGCCAGCAATATTGACTTTTCTAGTGCTGAGAGAGTAGTACGCACACCCAGAGATGTGGCGCCTGACTTGAAGGAGGGGGTTAACATACACCAGGAGGTTCAAGGGCATGAGGTAGCTCCAGTAGTGCACAGTATCCCTGAAGGGAATAGGGTAACTGGCGCAGGGGTTCATGGTCCTAGTGGCGAGAGGGACACTCTACTGACTCTAGCTGAGAGGTGCAGGGAGAGGGGTTCCCCCAAAATTGAAGTCCTGGTGGGTGAGTGTGAAGACCGCCCAGAAGAGTGTGGGTTGTGTGACAGAGACAGTCAGATACTGTCTTGCCAGTCTCAGGAGAGTGATGTGGAGTACGTGTATGAGGCACTGGATGGTAAGGTGAAGGATAGTTTGGTTAACCCTGCTAGGGGGCTGTGTGATCCAATTGTGGGAGAGCATATTGTAAGTCCCTGTTTTCCAGAACTATGCCAACACCTGTGTGAGGGTGAGTTCTCTGACCGCAGAGAGCTCACATTGGAGGCAGACCTTTTAGTGGATTCCAGAGGGTCTGGAGAGGCATTGGGCAGTGACCCCGTGGGGAGTGGCTCAGGTATCTTCCAACCCAGAGTGGTGGAAGTGGTGCAGAGTAGCCCAGCTAGGTCCCCTGGTAGTGGGAGGGGTGTAGGGGCTCACGTCCTGTCTCAGTGGAGAAGGAGTGAGTGTGGGGCTGCATGCCCCCAGGTGCCCGAAACCCAGTCTCAGAGCCTGGATGGTTCTTTAAGGGAACACCAGGCGGGGAGCCTAGGCTGTCCTGATGGTCCGCCCGTTGAGGGGGATCCCCTAGTGTCTAGTGGACGGGGAGGGTCTGTAAGCAGGCCTCCCTCGGTTCTGGTGTCTGGCAGTACCGCTCCAGTTGGGAGGGTGCAGAAGTCCAGAGTGAGGAGTGAGAGGGGGAAAGAGTCCCCAGTGGAAGAACCAGTGGGTCAGGGGCCAGCCAGAAGGGCTGCATCACCAGTGAATGACCATGGTTACACCACTTCTGTACTGGGGGATCCTCAGGCACTGTCAGATGGACAGGGGTCGGGAGATCAGCGCCAGGCAGACTGTCACACGGCACATGAGTTATGTGTCACCCTCAGGGGGGGCATGCGTGCTCCCCGGGAAGTCCTGGTGCACCAGGCGAGCGTTCAACCGCATGGGTTGGACCCAGGGTTGGGAAGCCAGGTTCAGGTGTTGTCTGACCTGGAGGGTGGGACCACTGTAAGCAGTGTCCTGACCCATGTTGCTTCTAGGGGTACCACGCCAGCTGGGAGTGGGCAGTACTCTGGAAGGGGGTGCAGAGGGAGGGAGTCCTCGCCTCTGACCCTGGCTCAACTGAAGGGTTTAGACCCTAGGTTGGAGGGCCAGGTTCAGGTTGCCCCCCCTTACCTGGATGCCCAGTTGCAGGATAGAACCCCGGAACTGATGGGCGAATTGCGCAGGACACCTGCCCCAGTTCACCTGGCAATTCTGGAAGGGGGTACCACTCCAGGTGGGAGGGTACAGAGCCCCAAGAGGGAGGACCGGGTGTGGGAGAGGCCACCCCAGTCTTTAGTCCAGCCGCCGGGTACAGTCCTGGGGCTGGTGGGTCAGTGCCAGGATGTCATACCTGACATGACAAGGGGGAGAATGGACAAAGGGTGCCAAGCACCTGGGGCTACTGCCCCCCGCTCCCTGTCGCCACAGAGGTTTGAGAGCCCTGAGAGGCATACGGCCTGGGTCTCATCCCTGACTACTGTCAGTGGCCACGGTAGCATTTTGCGGTCTGTCTGTTGGGACACACCTGTGGGCCAGTTAAGGTTAGGTGCTGCACAGGTGGTGTCCACAGGTGAGGAGAAGGGTTCCCCAGGGATTGGCTTGGTGGGCCCTGAGAGTATGGACAGAGGGATTCCAATAGGTTCAGATTGGCGTAGAACTGGAGTCTGCCCCTGCAGTTGCGGGCCAGGTCCTTGTTCTATCGCCCCAAGCCTCAGATTGGCTTCCCTCATTCTGGCCTGATGCTCTTTTCTCTGGGGGAAAAGTCATTCCCCTGTGAGAAGAGGCATGGGAGCTATTAGAGACATGGGAGTGGACAGATTCCCTTGAAGGGGATCGGTCTCTCCTGCTTCTCTGGTTAAGCCCACTTGAGGGTCTGAATGGGGGGACCCCAGTCAGACTCCCTGTAGGCTTAAGTTAGCCTGGCTAAGTCTCCCAACTTGGACCTGGCTGTCTACCTCATCTTCTGAAGTCCCATCTGACTCATCTGTAGTGGGTAGACCCTCACCTGTACCTAGGGTACTAGCCTGGGAGGCCCTACGAGCATCATACTCCTCTAGGATCTCCACTAGCTGAATGAGGGTAGGGTTTGAACCCTGTTTTAACTTTCTGGAGGTACACAATTGTCTCATCTCCTGAAAAGTTAGGGTATCATATCTAGAGGGGATCTTTCTAGGATCTACCCCTCCTGAGAGAGAATCAACTTGATCTCCTCTCAGAGACATGATCTAGTGAGGGTGTGGTGTGTGCGCCTACCTACACTAGTTGTATCTACTAAACCTCTCTAGTAGTTGTAGTCAGGGTGTGCTAGGCCCTTCAACCTACAACTACTAAGTCCAGTAGGACTTAAGTATTTATAATCTGTTATATGTACCTAAACAATATCTGTGTGATCTTTCAATTTAGTATCTCAAGACTACAATGGTATTACAACAGCAAGCTCAGATCCCAACCGCTGCTCACCAATGTGAGAAGTTGGCCTGATATATGATGTCACTAATTCTAGTGTACACCTTGTATCATTCCAAACAACCCTTATGGTGATTGGTTGTAAAGTCAACCTTATAGACCAGCTATCCTAGTGGTAGCATGGACAAGAGCAGTCTTAGGCTAAACTCTGAATGGCATGTGAAGCCAGCTTTTATACCATATGTAATCCCTTGAATACCAAATGAAAGGACACCACAACAGATATATATAAAATAGAACGTATTTATTCTAGTCAAACCCTCAGCACTCTTTATGAGATTCGAGGTAAGTACAACACAGTCTTATTTAAGCATACATTAAGTCACACAGGTAAGTAATACAGTTAGGCCCTAGGGGCCACGCAAACCATATACTAAGTAAGTGGTATAAGAACCACTGTCACGAACACAGGATAGGCCTAGGCCTAGGGAATCGCTGGGGCTACACTATACTACCAAAGGCTAGGAAGTGGGAGGCCCACGGGATTCAGGTGCAGAGTGGAAACACTCATGCGTAATGCGTAAAAGTCGATAGAATAGTAAGTATTAGAATTAAACAGTTTTAGGACACTTCTGGAATAGCTAGAAAGTCGAGACTCGGAAACTAGACCCTAGGGTAGTCAATACCCTTGTGAGCACCGGAGTACTCAAGTTACCTAGCCCACGGGCTGCGGGTGCATAGGTGTGAACTTGCGTCAGGTTTCGTCGTTGACTTCTATGGATGCCTGAAGGAAAGTTGCTGACAGGCAGTCAGTGAAGAGTGTCCGGTGGATCCCAAGGATGGGATCAAGAAGGAAGGATACCTGCAAGCAGAAGGGACAGAGTCTAGGTCACCAGCCAGGAGCCAGGAAGGAACCAGGCGATGTCGTGAAGATGCAGGTGAAGAGGTGAAGCTTGTCGCAGCAGCCACGGGTACCAGGAGGCGTCGAGGACGACCAGGACCAGGAGGTGAGCTGTCCCACGAAGGCTCTTGCTGTCGGCGGCGTCGATGTCGAGTCAGGACCCAACAAGCCTTGGCAAGCGGAACCCACGCAGGATGGAGGACTTGCTTCTGGTGCAGACCAGGAAGGTCTGGGGTGCTTCTCTTTCAAAGAGGAGCGGGTGCCAGTCTGGAGGAGCCGGACCAGCAAGATGAAAACAAAGGTTCGTCGTCGCAGAGGCTACTAGCCAACGGGCCAGCGACCGGACAATACGTCGAGCAACTCAGGTGCAGAAGGGCCCCACGCAGACCACGTGAAGTGTGGGGAGCTGATCTTCTTTGCAGATGGTGCTCGGTATTGGGGCTTCTCAATTCCCCAAGCACAGCCTTGAGGAAGCTTCAGAAGTCGCGCTAGTCAGTTACTAGCCACTTTTCCCAAGTCGCCGGTCCCACGTCCCTCGTCGCCTCCACGGGTCTCAGCTTCGCTGCAGATGTGGATCTGGGTCAGAGGTGTCTGGAAGTCTCGGCGCTAGTCAGTCTCTGCAGTCGTCCCTCGTAGGATCAGTCGCAAAGCAAGCAGCGGTCGCTGGATGGTGCCTGGTTGCCCAGGGTGGTCACTCCTTGACCACAAGGGATATTTCTTCAGTCTTCTTCCTGAGGTCGAATGTCCAGAGTTTCTGTTCAAGTTGCAGATTCAGGTTAATCTAATTTAGCAGGGCTCAGCTACCTACTGGTATACTGGGCTAGTGGGCTGGGCTACCTGCAAGGTCCCTCCTATGGGTAGGACCAGGAAGGGGAGTGGCTACACCCCCTTTCCTTTGTCCAGTTTCACGCCAGAGCTGGGGCTGGAGTGCCCCAGCGCCGGTTTGAACTGGACTATGCATGGGACACCTTGTGTGCCCCAGGCAGTGTCTAGTTTCTTTCATCCCTCCCTGCCCCAATAAACTAAAGCCTGTCTGGGGTGGTGCTCGCACCTCCCAAGGCAGGAAACCTATTGTCCAAGCCTCCCTCGCTGGAAGGACTCCCAGCAGCAGGAGGTCAGACTTGTGTCTGTGGCAGCAGCATCCATTTTGTGATGCTGGGGCTCTGGTTAACTTTAACCGGGTAAGTAGGTTTCAACATGTCTTCTCCCTCTAGAAGGGAGAAATAATATCCTCATTGCCAGAAATGGTATGGGGGTATTATTCCAAAGTGTTAGACACCTTACACGACATGTTTCGATAAAGCCAAACCATAGTTACCATAACCGTTTAAGATTATAAGGTACTTTAAGAGTATATGGTAGGCTATATCATAGAACAGCTATAAGGACATGGTTCCGAAAGCTGCAGACAGGCTCAGCTCATGCTAGAGCACCATCTCACATGTTACCAAGCACTCTGCCTCCAGGATTGGTAAGGCCTGCCATAGGAGTGACTGATAGGTACACATGTGTCTATATACAAGGTAGGTATAGGAATACTACACCTAAGCAAGGAGTGATTACACGACCTTGCCCCAGCTGAGTGATCAGCCAGTTGTGTCATAATGGAAGGCCAGGCCAGGGGTGGCACATCACATGCTGCAGCCCCGGGTAGGCGTAGGGTACACCCATGCCCTGTGTACCTAAGGTACACTATACAGGGGCCAATAAGGTGACCCTAACCAATTGGGTTATGCACCTAAAGTACATAGTATGAATTTAGAGAGATAACAGCTGGGCTGTGGGTCTGATTAGCAGGCCCACAGCCACATCTAAGTCGAAAACCAGTGAGGCAAAAGCAAAAAGTGGGGGTGAACATAGAAAGCAGACCCTACTCTCCTACACAGTGTTTTTATATAATTTGCTTACTTTTATCATTTGCTGCTCCCTTATGCTTTATGAATGCTCTCCACTGTGACATTATTATATGCACTATATTGTACCCGGGTCCAGTGGTCTATCGGGTTACCCCATTATCACATAACTCCAAACCCTCATAGTCAGGCCCTTCAAGATCATGGTCGGCCAGTTGGTGGCAGGATCCACCATTACCCCCACCACTGGCAAAACATCAGGTCGGACAGGTGGGTTCTTCAGATAATCCAAAGGAGCTACTCCCTCCCCTTCCAAACTAACCATCTCACCATGCTTCCAACTAACAACTGGCTGACGGAGGACCACCTGACTTTGCTTCAGGATGAAGTCATGACTCTTCTAACCAAGGGAGCCATACAGTGGGTTTTGTTGCTGGAAGTAGGTTGTGGTTATTTCTGCTACTTTCTGGTACCAAAAAAGGACAAGGGCCTTCGTGCTGTCTATCTCTGAGCCCTCAACTAAATCCTCAAAAAGGAAAAGTTCAAGATGCTCAAACTGGCTCAGGTCTTTTTCTGCCCTGGACCCAGGTTACTGGATGATAGCGTTGGGCCTGCAGGACACTTATTTTCACATTCCCGTCCTGCCTGTCCATCTGCGCTATCTGCGGTTTACGTTTGGCCACAAGCACTTTCAGTTCACCGTGCTGTCCTTTGGCCTTACCAGCGCCCCTCGGGTGTACACAAAGGTGATGGCAGCAGTCACAGTCCATCTGTGCAGATCAGGGGTGCCAATCTTCCCCTATCTTGAAGGCGGGCTTGCCCCAGGCTGTCACCTTCGCATTCTCTGGGGTTCTGTATCAATGTGACAAAGTTACACCTGACTCCCTCCCAGACACTCTGTAGGAGAGTAGGGTCTGCTATCCTATGGTCACCCCAAATTTTTGCTTTTTGCTTCACTGGTTTTTGACATATTGAGGCTGTGGGCCTGCTAATCAGACCCCCAGCCTGCTGTTCTCTCTACTAAATTGACACTATGCACCCTAGGTGCATAACCAATTGGAATTGGATCACCCTGTGAGCCCCTGTACCAGTGTACACTAGGTACCCAGGGCATTGGTATATCTAAGGCCTACCAGGGGCTGAAGCATGTATTGTGCCACCCCTGGCCTGGCCTAGCAATTTGACACAACTGGCTGATCACTCAGCTGGGGTAAGTTGGTGTAACCACCTCTTACTTAGGTGTAGTATACCTATACCTAACCTTAAATGGAACACATGTTAACCTATAAGTCACTCCTATGGCATGCCTTAACAATCCTGAAGGCAGAGTGCTTGGTTCCATGTGAGATGGTGCTCTGGTATGAGCTGAGCCTGTCTGCAGTGGTCGGAACAACTTCCTTCTACCGTTTCCAGATATCGCCATACCATATACTCTTAAGTGCATTATGAACCTCGCGGTTAAATGCTATCTTTGGTTTGGCTTTATCAAAACATGTCGAGTAAAGTGTCATACGAATTGGAATACTAACCCCTCGCCAATTCTTTCGACGGGGTTAGCATTCCACCCTTCTAGAGGGACACGACATGTACAGTACCTGAAATCCGGGTAAAATCAGACATAGCCTCAGCTCCACAAAATGGACGCTGCCACCACCGACACTAGTCTGCCCTCCTGCTGCTGGGAGTCCTTCCAGCTTGGGAGACGTGGACAAAGGGTTTCCTGCCAGGGGAGGTGCATGCACCACCCCAGACAGGATTTTGTGTATTGGTCAGGTAGGGCTTGAATGGAATCAGACATGCCTGAGGCTCACAAGGAGCCTCGGTGCATATGCCAGTTCAAACCGGTCCTGGGGCACACCAGCCCCGGACCTGGGGCGAGCTGGACAAAGGATTGGGGGTGTAACCACCCCCCTTCCTGGTCCCACCCTTAGGGAGGGACCTAGCAGGTAGTCCGGCCCCTAGAATCCACTTAAAGGTAGGAGCTGTGTCCTAAGACTTCAGACATCCTGGAATCAACTTGAAACAAAGAAGAAGACGGGAACTTCGATGCTCTGCTGCACAGAGGACAGAAGGAAATCTCCCCTATGGTCAGGGAGTGACCATCTTGCTAACGCAAGCACCAACCAGCTACTCGACGTCTGCTTTGCCGCCGCCTCCTACCGGAGCCCGAGCCCAGAGCCCGACAAGACCTGGACCTCCAGACCTCTCACCGCCCGATCCACAGTCCCTGAAAAGAGGGAACCCGTGGAGGCACCGAGACACGTGGAGCCAGCCATCTTGAAAGACCCACGACAAGCTGCAAGCGCGACAACAGAGGCTCCCTCCAAGTGGTGCTTTGGGTCCTGAGAAGCCCAACATCCGAGCAGCATCTGCACCAAAGGTGAGCTCTCCAGCATCTCCACGATCTGCGTGGGGCCCCTCTGCACTTCGCATCTCGACGCGCCTGCCCGGTCCCTGGCCCGTTGGCTAGTGGCCATTTTGGCGACGAATCTTGAAAACTACGATGCTGGTCTGGTTGCTCCAGACTGGCCCCTGCTGCCCTCCAAAGGAGCAGCCCCTCTGACCTTGCTGGTTAGAACAATCAGCTTTCTTCACTTTCCACGACTCCTGCCTTTGCCAAGGCTTGTTTGCTTCCTTCGAGTCGCCGACACCGCCGACAGCGAGAGCCTGCGCGGGACAGCTCGTGAACCGACTCCTGGACGTCATCGACCTTCAGGGACCACGTGGCTGCGGAGACAAGCTACACCTCATCACCTGTTTGCACCCGACATCGCCTGGTACCTACCTGGTGCCACGCCGGTCACTGGCTAGTGACTGTGAACACTGTCCCCTCTGCTTTCAGGTCTTCTACAACTCCGATCCACCCTTGGATCCACCGCATCTCTTCTGGACCGGCCGCCTGCAGCATCTTTGTCACCAGGCTCCATTGAACAGATAGGCGAAACCCGACGCACTTCGAGACCTATGCACCCGCTTCCTGTGGGTGAGGTAAAGCTGGCACTCCGGTGCCCAAGTGTAGAGAAACATCTCTAGTGTCTGTGTTTTAAGTCTTAAGATCGTAGTCCATCCAGAAGACCCTTCTAGCAGTAACTTTTGAACTTTTACGCACCCATTGAAAACCTATGGGAGCCCGCGTGTAACTTTCCTCACTGCACACGAGACCCGTGGACCTCCTGGTCACTAACTAACGTTAGCTCCTTGTAGGCCCAGCGATTCTAGAGGCCCTAGGCCTTTTCCCTTTCCTGTTCGTGGTACTTATACCACTATTTTAGTATATGGTTTGAGTGGCCACCAGGGCCCATCCATATAAAGTGCAACTTCTGTATATTGTAATACTTTCTTGTTTAACGATTTGGGCTCCTGTGCTCATAAAGAGTCTAGGGGATACTTTGAGTAATAAATACATATATATTTTGAATATATATCTGTGTGGTGTCCTTTCATTGGTATAAAAGGGGGTTACATATGGTAAAACAGCCTGCTTAACACGCTTTAACGAGTTTAGCCTCAAAGACTGCTTAGCCTACGCTACCACTAGGGCAGCTAGTCCGAAAAGGTTGACTTACAACCATACCATAAGGGTTGCTTGGCATGGTACAAGGTGGTCACTTTAACTAGTGAACATCATATACCAGGCCAACTTCTCACATTGGTGAGCAGCGGTTGGATTTGAGCTTGCTGTGTTTTACCTCTGTAATCTCTTTGTTACCAATTGAAAGATCATACAGGTACCTTTAGGTACATATAAAACAAGATTAGATATACTTAAGTTCTACTGAACTTAGTTGTTGTAGAGCAAAGGGAGTAGCACACCCTGACTACAACTACTAGATAGGTTTAGTAGGAAAACCCAAGTGTAGGTAGTTGCAACACATCCACCCACACTTAAGAGCAATGGCTGGGGCAGAGGGGTCCAATGTACCCATCTCTGTCGAGAGTGACCCCCAGAGGGCACCAACCATCTTTGCTACCCTAAACCAAAATGAGCTCAGGCAGTTGGCAAATATCAGGGGCCTTAAACAGCCCAGGAACCCTACCTCTGCTGATCTCAGAGAACTCTTACAAGCTGATGAAGATCAGAGAGCTCTCAAGAAAGCCTCCCAGTTAGGACCCTTAGGGACTGGAACAGGAGGCCCCCCTTCTGAAGATGCTACTGAAGTACCCCTTTCCAATAGTCACCCCTTAGATGAGAATCACACTACAGAGGATGAAAGTGATAAGGGTACTGATAGAGATGGTAGTGGGGATGAAGGGAGAACTAGCCCAGTGCCAAGTGTTATACGTGGCCCAGCTAACATAAGGCTACTTGGGACTGACAATGGGGTCACCCCATTGGATCTCCCTAGTGGACTTAACCAGAGGTTTGGGAGGCAGAGGAATCACTCAGGTGACTCTAATGCTTCTCATGCCTCTAGAGGCTCTGAAGTACCGGGTATTTTAGACCCAGCGGTGCAGGGGCACACACCCTATGACTTCGGGGTTTCACCCTGTTCCGGACCTACAGAAACACAGAGTCTTCTGGGTGAAGTCAAGGAATCGTTTATTGGCTGCAGACCAATGACAGGCATCCTAGAAGTACAACAGCGTGTATGTTCTCAGGAGACTGCTGAAAATCATAGGAACGGACTACATCTTAAATAGGCCTTTTTCGGCCTCAAGCATACATTCCTGAGTTTTATGAAACGGCAATATAACAGTGTACATTACAAAGAAAAGGCAGAGTCATGATGACCATCCCACATTCCAGTTCGGCCAACTCACAATGATTTACACAATAAGGTTGCGATCCCACGTTAGATGTCAGTAGACCCCCCAATAAACATGAGCATCTCCTGTTTTGGGAAACAAGTCATAAAGCAAGAACAAGCAGGTGTGGAAGAGATTAGCCGGGGGTTTGTGTAGGATGAGAAGGGTTTTATGATGGGTCGAGCCCTGATGCTAATCACAGGTGGACGGAGGAAGGGGAGCTCGTGAGACCGGTTTGACCCGGGGCAGCGGAGCGAGCTGCCCAGGTCACCGAGAAGTCACGGAAAAGCACATGTACTGAGAGGCCCGTATTTGCTCCATTATAGCCTGTGTGAGGGCAATGACAAGATGGCCACTGCTTCCAAAATGGAACCCGCGTAGTGCAGCAAGATAACGTGTACGCAGTGCATTCAGGGCCAGAACGACGAGTAAAGCACTCGTACATGCCGCATTTACCATTTGCGGTTCGCTAATACCACATAGACAGGGGTAGGGCCTGGTCCCCTACGCGGTTCCAAAGAGTAAAGTACGACAGACCCTCCTTTTGCCCTTACATAGGCAATCACTATACTCATCTTAATCCGAGTCTAGGTCAATGTCCGCAAAGTCATGGAGATGTTGCTGCAGCATCATCCTATTACTTAGCTCGTCTCTCGATACAGGTTTCCTTATACATAAGGTAGCACAGAGGCCACACATCGCAGGAGCACACTGTATGCACAGACAGAACAGGAAGAGAATGGCTAAAATCACTCCAATGACCATCAGGACTTTCCAACCCCAGGCAGATATCAGTTCCCAGAACCATCCCATCAATGACCAATCTCCCTTATCCACGTGTATGGATTCAGATATTTTGTGGAGTTTGGAGATGGCTTGATACACCGTTGGAGCATTGTCTGGTATGAAAATGCAGCAACTGGATTGGATGACCTTGCATACCCCACCGCGGTCTGCAAGAATAACGTCTAGGACCATGCGGTTCTGCAGAGTCATAAGGCGATCCGCTTGGAGCTCAGCTGTCAGATTACTAAGGGCACCAGCCGTTACATTGATAGTGGATTCAACCACACGCGTCAGCTGTCTCAGGTTCCTACTATTGACCATAGGTCCCCAAAACGGCAGGAAACCCAAGAAGAAGTCTCCTGCTTCCTGACCGGCAGTGTCCTCCTTACTAATTACACCTCTCACGACTCTCGTCTTGTGATAATCAGAGGCAGCAGTGAAGGTAGGCGGTAGCAGATTCGCAATATAACATGTGCCCGAGAAATCAGGGGGCAACCATGTATATGCTCGGTCATTACAGATGAAATAGGTACCCTTGGCAGCTAGAAACGCTGGGGAAAACTGTGACGGGAAAGTGTACGTTTCGGTACAGTCACTTCTACCCAGTTGAGCCCTAGGGTTCTGACCATTACCCTGTAAGCAGAACCGACCCATGTGGGGTACGACCCAGATTGGAGATGAGATTTGTCGTTGTCTTTCACCCAGACTAATACTATACCCTGTCGCGTTCCATCCTACATAAGGTCTCAACTCTTCTTTGGGAATGGACGAGTATGCATCAATATCCCTACTCATATCGGCAACTCCTTTCATCAAAGCCTTATTATTGGTGATGGGTCTGATGGAACGCGGTTGGCGAGGGGAGTACGTCTCCAGAGCATAGAGAAACATGGTCTGGAATGCCCATGATGATCCATTTGAACTATACGGCAACACCAGGTAGGGAATACCCTTGTTAATGGTATGTGGCATTAACCCACAGACCCAGCAATTGGTCGTATTCACTACTAGCTGGTGCTGGTGCAAGAGCTGGATAAACGAGTTATTTACGAACTCCGATCGTCTGGTCTGTTCGTGCTCAGGCAGGGGGTGAAAAGAGTGAGAGGAGGCAGTAGAAAGGAATATAGGCTGTTGAGTGGGTGCAATAGGCTTTTGAGCGGAGAAGAACACAAGTCCTACAATAAACATCATAATACTACACAGTATAAAAAGGCACAAAAAGACAAAACATTTACTTTTTACAACTCTACACATCCTGGTTTTAAAGCTTATTTCCTCGATTGGTCTCTCCATCTTAAAAAACTCCATCCTCTACTCGGGCCGCTCGCGGCGGGTGAGTTTCTTCTGCTGAGGAGTACGCCTGTCAGTCCAGGAAAACGCCCTAGACCAACCAGAACCGTCGACCTAACGTCTTCGGCCTGTACCCCAAAGTCTTGACACCGCGACCCTGCGGCAGAACCCGGATGGTGGTTCGAAAAACAAAAAATCAAGAAAGTCTTTCAGATGGGAGAGTGAAAAATGTCAAAAAGGAAATAGTGAGGAAATCTTTATTTGTCCATTGGCCTAGGTCTCAAATTATAACGTAGACGGCCAGGTGCTGTTTGGTCTCGAAACAAAAGTTCAGGCTCAGTGGTGTCCAATCGATTCGATGGTGGCACAGCTTCCTGCAGAATATTGTCACTCTCTTGGTCTGAAGCTGTGTTTCTTAGGCGTACATCACTGAATGGTGTGAAACGGAGTACAGTGTCTGTCTCAGAGTCGGTGATACCCTCTTTGACCCACCGGTCATATGGCAAAGGCAAGGGGACTACCTTGCAGTGGGTACCATGAACCCAGTGCTTCTTCCCTTTCACTCGCACCGCTGACCTTGTCGATAGTAGAACAAGATGAGGGCCAAGCCAGCGGGGCTCGTCGTTGCTCTTGCGCTGGAAGTTCCGGACGAGCACCCACGTACCAGGGTTGATAGGGTGTCCAGGAGTTTCGGAAGCTTGGGGAAGAGTATCATGTACCTGTTGGTGCAAAACACGTAGTTTAACAGTCAAATCATACAGGTAATCGAGCAGCACTGGATGCTCTATCTCACTGAATTTAGTGGGCCTTGGCACACCCCATACATTAGCCGGGCGGCCAAAGACCACCTCGTAGGGACTAAGTCCCACTCGTGAGTGTATTGTCATTCTGGTGGACAGGAGTGCTAGAGGCAGGGCATCAGGCCAATTAAGACCAGTGCTCGCCTGAATTTTAGCCAACTTGAGCTTTAAGGCTCCATTGTAGCGCTCTACCAATCCAGCTGATTGGGGGTGATTTGCAGCGTGAAACTTCTGCTGGATGCCTAAACCTTCACATACATTCTTCATCACTTTACCCACGAACTCACTCCCATTATCACACCATACCACTCTCGGCATTCCAAACCTGGGGAAGAACTCTTTCACAAGGACTTTGGCTGTGGACAGGGCAGTGTTATCTTTTAGAGGATAAGCCTCTAACCATTTTGAGAAAGCACAAACAACCACTAGTACATATTTCAGGTTGTTGCATCTTTCCATGTGAATAAAGTCCAGCTGCAAAACTTCGAATGGACATGATGGGGGCGCAAAGTGACCGGCCGGAGTTGGGGTTCCCCTACCGGGGTTGTACTTCAAACATACCATACAATTCTTGACCACATTCTCTGCACACTTGGGAATCCCAGCATTCTGCCATACTGGAGCCAACAACTTGCATATACCTTTCATACTGATGTGTGCCATTCCATGCGCCATAGTAACTACTGGAAGCACATACGCGTCAGGCAACAACCATCGCCTATGTTCTGTCAGATCAGTCCAGCAACCATTCTCATCCAACTTACCCATACTCTCTCTCCACTTGCTTAACTCTTCCTCTGTGGCTTCAGCTTGAAGCGACTTCACACTCTATTGTGTTCTCACACATTCCTACATCATTAACCCATCTTGCGGGGCCTGCAACATACATTCTAGTCTTCACATTCTGTGCGGTTTCTCTCGCGGTCTCATCAGCAAACGCATTCCCACGACCAACATCGTCTGTGACTTTCCTGTGCGCACTGCATTTCATGATCGCAACTTGCAACGGTAGGGTCAGTGACTCAAGGAGATCATTCACCAACTTGCCATTCTGAATTTTAGCTCCATGTGACGTCAGGAACCCACGCTCTTTCCACAGTCGCCCAAAATTATGAGCCACGCCAAAGGCGTACTGGCTATCTGTATATATATTCACTCTCATTCCTTCAGATAACACACATGCTCTCGTGAGGGCGATTAATTCTGCTGCTTGGGCCGAATTATGTGGCACTCGTGCAGTTTCCACAACCGTATGTAAAGTCGTGATAGCATATGCAGCAGTCGTGTCACCATTAGGGAGCTTAAAGCATGAACCATCTACCCACAAAGTACCATCACACTCAGTCAGGGGAGTATCTTTCAGATCCACTCTCCCTTTCGTCTCTTCTTCCGTTCTAAACAGACAGTCATGTTGCTCAATCTCATCTGAGTCTGCTGGAATCGGCAACAACGTAGCTGGATTCAGTGTATTGCATCGTTTTATGTGTATGTGATTCGCTAACAGTGTAAGTTCGTAACCCGATAGGCGTGCACTAGTCAAGTGTTGTGTCTTGGTTCTATTCAATAATGTGTCTACAGCATGTGGAACCATAACGATCAATGTGTTATCCATTACCAGACCAGCAGATTGTCGGATAGACATCGCTGCAGCAGCTGTCGCTCTCAGACAGCTTGGCAATGCCCTCGCTACAGGGTCCAAGGTGGATGAGAAATACGCGCATGGGCGCGGTCTGTCGCCAAAAGGCTGTGTTAACACTGACAACGCACATCCATCTTTCTCGTGCACATACAATGTAAAAGGTTTACTGTAGTCGGGAGTACCCAACACAGGTGCTGAACATAATGCATTACGCAATTCCACAAAACTTTTCTGGCACTCTTCAGACCATGGGATAGGATTCGGTGTGTCTTTGCATGTTAAGGCTAACAAAGGTTTTGCCAGCAAGGAGAAACTAGGGATCCAATGCCTACAGTATGAGGTAATGCCCAAGAAAGCACGTACTTCTCTCTGTGTCTTTGGCACACTCAACTGTGCAATGGCTCGAATTCTCTCTGGGGTCAGTCTCCTTCCCTCCTTCGATAAGAGATGACCTAAGTAGGTCACTTCTTGTCGACAATATTGCAGCTTAGAGAGAGACACTTTGTGATGGAAAGCGGATAAATGGCGCAACAGTGATAATGTGGCTTCTTTACAGATCTCCTCAGTATCCGCAGCGATCAGTAAATCGTCTACGTACTGAATCAGGATAGCGCCACTAGGTAAAACAAGTGCATCAAGCTGTGCTTTCAAAGCTTGACTGTATATAGATGGACTCTCACAGTAGCCCTGGGGAGCGCGTTTGAAGCGGAAGCTTCGGCCTCCCAGACTAAACCCCAAAATGTCTACTCTCTTCTGCAATTGGAATGCTAAAGAAAGCATTTTTTAAATCGATCACTGAAAACCATTCAGCAGAGGCTGGAATCATCGTTAACAAGGCAGTTATATCAGGGACAACTGGAAACTGTGGCACGACAATCTTATTAACCTCTCTAAGATCGATCACGAATCTGTAAACAGGTGGCTGTGAAGGGTCAGTTCGCTTTAAGACAGGTAAAATCGGGCTATTGCAAACGTTGCCTCTTGTTTCTTCAATCACACCCTTATCAATAAAGTCGTGGACAATATCTAACAATGCTTTTTGGCCTTCATTAGAGATCTTGTACTGGGGAATACGTGGCAGTCTGACATTAGCCTTTAAAGTCACCACGTATGGCGGTATCTCCAAGAGGCCCACATCATTGGGACCAGTAGCCCAAAGGGCATCCGGAAGGGATGACAATTCAGGCGGCATTGTATTTTTGGACAAGTACATTGGGGAAATTACTTTCTTGCCTAATGTAAGTTGTACTCCCGAAGGAGAACAATACAACGTGGCATGCAATCTTTTCAACAAATCCAGTCCCAGCAAATTCTCACCACAACCTGTCGTCAGAATCAGAGGTGCTTTCAGCTCACAAGGTCCAACAGAAAGTGACATGGGACTAGAAATTGGGTTCCTAACAGGGGCGCCAGAAAAACCTACGGAAACATTTATGTCGCCAGACAAAGGTGCGCCAGGGAGTTTGGAATGCATAATTGAACTCTTTGCAGCACCAGTGTCTAGCAGAAAAGGCTCCGTTACATTTGCTGTAGTCACCTCAACATACGGTCCACTCTGATCCACTGGCACTGAAACAACTCCCTCTCTCTGTCTACGGCTGTCCTAGTAATCATTATTTTCTGCATCACCATCTTCTGCATAATAATCATTATTATAATACTGTGCCGTATTACCGATCGCGTTAGCTTGCTGATCAAAGCTATTAATGGTATTCTGAGGCGGCAGAGGACGTGCATTTTGGGGAACACTTCCACGCCCTCTACCTCTAGGAGCTTGCTGACCACCTCTACCTCTTGCGCCATACATATTACCATTCCGCTGCATTAACTTAGGGCAACTATATTTAAAATGACCTTCCTCTTTGCAGTATGAACATTGGTTGGGACCTACCGGGACACGTGGTTGATAATACCCATTCATTTGCTGATTGTTCTGAAATTGTTGGGGTTGGTGATAGACACCTTGGGGTTGCCTATAATTATTACCACCTCCACGTGGCGGATAGGCCTGCTGTAAAAGGACCTTTGTCTTTAATTCCTTCGTTTTCTTCTCTGTTCTATCTTTCTCGTCTTTATCTCTATTTTCATAATACTGTGCGGTAGCCAGTATTTGCGCTGAAGAGGAAACGGCCCAAGAACTCTCTGAATCTTTCAACTTTTTACACAGGTCAGGGAGTAAATTCTGCACAAACTTATCCACAAACAACCGTTGGCCACCCTCCATACTCATATCCTGCCCACTGTGATCAATGAACGTTTCCTCAAACCTAGTAAAGAAGTCTGACACTGTCTCATCCTTTTTCTGCTTGCATGCAGATAACTTGTCCCAATTTACGCGCATTGCTGGCATTAGTGTCTTCATATACGTGATGATTCTACCAGGGAGTTCAGCCACTAAAGGCTCAGGTTTCGCGCCACCAGTTTGTCTTGCATCGGCAGCAATAATGTTAGCCCATGTATCCCCCAGCTCTTGGTCATGATCCGCATTACGGATTGACCCCCATAGGGGCTGTGGAACAACATTACCAAACAACATGTCTATGTCGGCCAGATTCATAATACATGATCCTGCCGTTTGTGACAATTCTTTATAATAACCTGCCGGATTTTTACGGGGATCAGGCAAGGACTGTTTAAGCGCTAACACCTCAGAACGCTTCCATGGAACATGCACCCAAACACGCTGGAAATGTGCTGCCACAGCGGGGTTAGCACCGACAGCTGCAACCGCTTCCTTCCATACCGGGGGCACTTCTCTCATGGGGTATTGTCGCACTTTCTCCTTTCTCCCCACAGGGACATCCTGTTCGAACAATGACTGTTGACATTCATCATTCCTGAAGGACAGTACAACCGCAACTGCTTTATCTATATCGCGGTCTACAATCATACCAGCTCCAAAATCGGACCTTACTCTACACAATTCTCGTGGCCTCGGATTTCTACCACTATCCTCCAATTCCTCACAGAGAATTTCGCACATCTTCTCAAACACATATCTCTGCTTCGGGGCATCCCACTGATGGAAGACATTAGCAATTGATTCCATATCATACAATGAAGGGAAAACAATCCATCTGCGTGCCATGCTGTCTATTACGTTCTTCTCGTCAGAGGTAGGCAACTGACTACGCAATTGCTTACGCTGCAAACCAGGAGTCGCACCAGACAACTCAAAGAGAGGCGACATTAATGAAGTAACCACATTAGCTAAACGCTGTCGCGCTGAAGGAGAAGCTGAGGCAGAAACAGGGGGGAAAACAGAGGGAAGAAAAGAGGACGTAGAAACAGGTACCGAAGTGGTGCAAGGGAAAGTGTTGGGAGAGGCCGCTGGTGAATTAGGCAAGGTTACAGGAAGCGCGGGGGCAGTTGGAAGCACAACTGGCGGCCCTTGAGGGGGCTGCGTTACATTAATAAGAGCCGGTTGTGCGGCAGCTGGTGGTTGCGGCAAAGCCTGCAATACATTAACTGGAGGTGGCATATTCACAAGCTGAGGAGGCGCCGTAGCATTTTGCGCATATGGGGGTGGCGAACTCAACAAGTGTGACATTAGGGGATCTTTCTCCTTGTCTTCGGACTCATTTTGCTTAGAGTGCGGTAAAGCCGGGTAACATTTGTCAATCCCTAACTTACGCTGCCTGTGCAATTGCTCGCTCATCTGCTCCTCCTCATTATCTCTAAATTGTACAGCTGCTTGCATTACTGACATACCTTTCTCTCTTTTATTCTTTTTCGCTAGCTTAATTTCCTTCTGTTTGGCTTCCTTCCGCCATAAGCGGAAAGAGTCAAACATCGCCGGCCGGGCTTTCTTCTTAAACAATTTAATTTCCAAATTATCTAGAATATCGGTATCAAAACTACCATTTTGGGGCTATTTTAAAACACCGTCCTTCCTGGTGTAGTGGATCCACACTTCGTTATATGCAATAGGGCCTACGCCATGTTTTACATAGAGCTCATAAGTTGGAGTTCCAACCGGAGGAACCGGACATGATTCTTCCAGCTGGAAATCTTTTCCACAACCCAAACAGAATAATCTACCAAATATTCTAGAACCAGGCATCTTTGCTCACTAGTCTAGATCCAAACGTCAAAGGATTATTGATTACGATAGTCTCGTGAATACACGAATCCTCTGGCTTTGGGGTTTGCAAACACCAAATCACCAATTACCAAATCAAACCAAACGATCCCGAGGGATACCAAAACAAATGGGAGACGCTCCACTTATACTTAACTGAATATTGCTGATCGATGACGTCACCAGAAGACTCTCTCGATTGTTTCGCTCTCTCAAACTCGTCAAGGGTCCAAAACAGGTCGATTAATCAGGGCAGCAGTCCTTCGTAGCCGTCGGGACGCGGAGAACCTCGCAGAAAAGACTTTCGGACCACGTCGACATGCAGGGGTCGATGAAGTGGCGGCCTTCCTCCGGAATTTCCACACGAAGCTCCTCACGAACCTCTGGCTTGGACTGGTACCGCTGAAATCGGCCCGAGTTGGGCGCCAAACTGAAGTACCGGGTATTTTAGACCCAGCGGTGCAGGGGCACACACCCTATGACTTCGGGGTTTCACCCTGTTCCGGACCTACAGAAACACAGAGTCTTCTGGGTGAAGTCAAGGAATCGTTTATTGGCTGCAGACCAATGACAGGCATCCTAGAAGTACAACAGCGTGTATGTTCTCAGGAGACTGCTGAAAATCATAGGAACGGACTACATCTTAAATAGGCCTTTTTCGGCCTCAAGCATACATTCCTGAGTTTTATGAAACGGCAATATAACAGTGTACATTACAAAGAAAAGGCAGAGTCATGATGACCATCCCACATTCCAGTTCGGCCAACTAACAATGATTTACACAATAAGGTTGCGATCCCACGTTAGATGTCAGTAGACCCCCCAATAAACATGAGCATCTCCTGTTTTGGGAAACAAGTCATAAAGCAAGAACAAGCAGGTGTGGAAGAGATTAGCCGGGGGTTTGTGTAGGATGAGAAGGGTTTTATGATGGGTCGAGCCCTGATGCTAATCACAGGTGGACGGAGGAAGGGGAGCTCGTGAGACCGGTTTGACCCGGGGCAGCGGAGCCAGCTGCCCAGGTCACCGAGAAGTCACGGAAAAGCACATGTACTGAGAGGCCCGTATTTGCTCCATTATAGCCTGTGTGAGGGCAATGACAAGATGGCCACTGCTTCCAAAATGGAACCCGCGTAGTGCAGCAAGATAACGTGTACGCAGTGCATTCAGGGCCAGAACGACGAGTAAAGCACTCGTACATGCCGCATTTACCATTTGCGGTTCGCTAATACCACATAGACAGGGGTAGGGCCTGGTCCCCTACGCGGTTCCAAAGAGTAAAGTACGACAGCTCTCAAGGTCACTCCAGAAGGGGGATGACCAGCCCTCAGAGGAGGGAGCAGGAGGCCAGAATGAAGGAAGCTCAGCTGAGGATCAGGAGACAGGAGCTAGAAGTAGCCCTGATGGAAGAGAACCTGAACAAGGCTAGGCAACCTAGAGAGAGTGGGTCTATACCCACTGGTGGCAGCATTGTCCCTAAGGACAAAGATAGGGTCTTTGACAATAGGAACCTGTCCAAGGTTGTGCCCCCCTACAAAAGTGGGGATGATATCCACAAGTGGATGACTGCTCTTGAGAGAGCCTGCAAAGTGCAGCAGGTTCCTGAAGACCAGTGGGCAGCAATCTTATGGCTCTCCTTTGAAGGTAGAGGCAGAGATAGACTCCTCACTGTTAGAGAGGAGGATGTCAGAAACTACAGAGCCCTGAAGAGTGTCTTAGTTGATGGGTTAGGCTTAACCACTGAACAGTACAGGTTAATGTTCAGAGATACCCAGAAGACACAGACTCAGGACTGGTCGGAATACATTGAATGTGCCACTAAGGCTTTGGAGGGTTGGTTGCTGGGAAGTAAGGTATCTGATTATACAGGATTGTACAATTTGATGATGAGAGAACAGATTTTAAATAACTGTCAGAACCAGCAACTGCATCAACACTTGGTTGACTCAGATCTGACCTCTTCCCAAGAATTGGGAAAGAAGGCAGACAAATGGGTCAGAACCACGGTTAAGCAAAAGAACCAGAACCAGGGCCAAGGGGGTGATCAGAAGAAAATAGACCAAAAGGGTGGAGATCAGAAATCTAAAGACCAGAAGTCTTCAACAGGGCCCCAAACTAGTACTAACGAGGGTGGGTCCCCAACAACCTAAAGGGAAGAAGAAAGAAGGTCCAAAGAAACCCTGGTGCAAATCTTGCAAGAATACAACTCACTGGACTAGTGATTGTAAGAAGGGTGGAGCCCCCAACACTGTTGCCCCTAAGGCACCTGCTCCCAGTACTACTGTTAGCAGTGTTGGTCCCCAGACAAAGGGTGTAGTGGGAATCACTATGGGAACTGAAGGAGATTCTGACTTAGACAGAACCCTGACACAGGCAGTCTTGATCTGTGATGGGGACATGGATTTGTCCCAGACTGTGAGCCCCAGTAACCTGGGCAAGTACAGACAGACTCCTTTAATAAATGCAAAAGTGGCTCAAGCCTACAGGGACACATGTGCCAGTGTCACTATGGTGACACCAGGCTTTGTGGACCCTGGACAGTACATACCAGGTGAGAATTACCTGGTGACCAATACCAGCAATGCCACTACTTCACATAGTGTGGCTATTGTTAACTTCTCATGGGGAGGGGTAACTGGCCTCAAAAGGGTTGTGGTTAGTGCAGACCTCCCAGTAGAATGTTTGTTGGGCAATGACCTAGAGAGTTCTCTATGGTCAAAAGTGGAGTACAGGACACATGCAGAGATGTTAGGTATATCACCACATGTCCTTGCTGTTACCAGGTCACAGGCCAAAAAGTGCCTCACTGAACCACAGGTCTTGGATCCTGGAACAATGGACCAAGCACCTACCAAGAAGAAGAACAGGAGGGTTAAGGCTGTGCCTTCCCCCCTGCCTCCAAGTGATGATCAGCCTTCCCAGGAAGATGATCTAGAGAACCCTGAAGGAACTGTTCCTGAAGAGCTTGAACCTGACCAGGTTGAGTTTCTGGGGACAGGGGGACCTTCCGGGGCTGACTTGGGGCAGGCTCAGTTATCCTGTCCATCTCTTGAACTCCTCAGACAGCTGGCTGCTGCTGAGGCTGCTGGGAATGCTCAAGGTACCCATAAACTGTATTGGGATGATGGGCTCCTTTATTCAGAGGCTAGAGACCCAAAACCTGGTGCAACCAGGAGGTTGGTTATACCTCTGCAATTTAGGGGCTTCCTTCTTACCTTGGCCCATGATATTCCTCTAGAAGGACACTTAGGCCAGAACAAGACTTGGGACAGGCTTGTCCCTCACTTTCACTGGCCTCACATGAATGAAGATACCAAGGAGTTTTGTCGCTCCTGTGTAACCTGCCAAGCCAGTGGCAAATCAGGTGGCACAACAAAGGCCCCCCTAATACCACTACCTGTGGTGGGGGTCCCCTTTGAAAGAGTGGGAATAGATATAGTGGGTCCCATGGATCCTCCCACTGCATCTGGGCACAGATTTATACTGGTGGTAGTGGATCATGCCACCAGGTATCCAGAGGCAATTCCCCTTAGGACCACTACAGCTCCTGTTGTGGCCAGGGCCCTGCTGGGAGTATTCTCCAGAGTAGGGTTTCCTAAGGAGGTGGTTTCTGACAGAGGTACCAACTTCATGTCAGGATACTTGACAGCTATGTGGAAGGAATGTGGTGTCAACTACAAGTTCACCACCCCTTATCACCCACAATGCAATGGGCTTGCTGAGAGATTCAACAAGACCCTAAAGGGTATGATCAAAGTATTACCTGAAAAGCTCATGCGAAGATGGGACATCCTTCTACCCTGCCTTCTGTTTGCTTACAGAGAGGTCCCACAAAAAGGAGTTGGCTACAGCCCCTCTGAATTGTTGTTTGGGCACCCTGTGAGAGGCCCACTGTGTTTAGTGAAGGAAGGATGGGAGTTACCTCTCAAAAAGACTAAACAAGACATAGTGGACTATGTACTTGGTCTCCGCTCCAGGATGGCTGAGTATATGGAGAAGGCATCCAAAAACCTTGAGGCAAGCCAGGCCTTACAGAAAGCTTGGCATGACCAAAAGGCTGTCTTGGTTGAGTTTCAGCCAGGACAGAAGGTATGGGTGTTGGAGCCAGTGGCCCCAGCAGCACTCCAAGACAAATGGTCTGGACCCCATACAATCCTGGAAAAGAAGGGAGAGGTTACCTACTTGGTGGACCTAGGAACTCCCAGGAGTCCCCACAGGGTACTCCATGTTAACAGGTTAAAAGCATATGTTGACAGGGCAGACATGGGCTTGCTCATGGCTACAGATGAGGGACAGGAGGAAGAGTGACCCTCTCCCAGACTTGCTGTCTCAGAACCCTGAAGATGGTTCAGTTGAAGGATTGACCCTTGGGCAGATTGAATGTAGACAGGTTTTACAGTCATTTCAACATATGTTCTCACTGATACCTAGTCAAACTGACTGGTGTACCCATGTGGTGGACTCTGGTGACAGTCTGCCTGTGAAGAACAAACTTTACAGACAACCTGACCACGTCAGGGACTGTATAAAGGCTGAGGTACACAAAATGCTGGAACTGGGTGTCATTGAACCCTCAGAGAGCCCCTGGGCTAGCCCAGTGGTTCTGGTCCCCAAACCTCACACCAAAGATGGCAAGAGAGAGATGAGGTTCTGTGTGGATTACAGAGGACTCAATGCTGTCACTAGGACAGACGCACATCCTATTCCAAGGGCAGATGAGCTCATAGATAAACTGGCTTCTGCTAAGTTTTTGAGCACATTTGATTTGACAGCTGGCTATTGGCAAATCTGATTAGCTGAGGAGTCTAAGGCCAAAACAGCATTCTCAACCCCAGGTGGGCACTACCAATTTTTGGTTATGCCCTTTGGTCTGAAGAATGCACCTGCCACCTTCCAAAGGTTGGTGAATCAAGTCCTTACTGGGTTGGATGACTTTTGTGCAGCATATCTTGAGGACATTGCTGTCTTTAGCTCCACCTGGGAGGATCACCTGATCCACCTGAAGAAGGTACTTGAGGCTCTGCAAAAGGCAGGCCTCACTATCAAGGCTACGAAGTGCCAAATAGGGCAGAGTAAGGTTGTGTATTTGGGCCACCTTGTAGGTCGATGCCAAGTTCAACCACTGGAGAGTAAGATACAATCCATCAAGGACTGGTCCCCTCCAACCACCCAGACTCAAGTTCGAGCTTTCTTGGGCTTGACTGGGTACTACAGGAAGTTTGTTAAGAACTATGGGTCCATTGTGACTCCTCTTAATGATCTGACATCCAAGAAGATGCCCAAAAAGGTTCAGTGGACAGTAAGCTTTCAAAAGGCATTTGATGACCTGAAGAAGGCCATGTGCTCTGCACCTATCCTGAAAAGTCCTGACTACTCCAAAGAGTTTATTGTCCAAACAGATGCTTCTGAGTTGGGTGTGGGAGCTGTGCTGTCACAACTTAATGTAGATGGTCAAGACCAACCCATTGCTTTTATTAACAGAAGGTTGACCCCCAGAGAGAAGAATTGGTCAGCTATTGAGAGGGAGGCCTTTGCTGTGGTGTGGGCCCTGAAGAAGCTGAGGCCATACTTGTTTGGCACTCACTTCAAGATTCAGACCGACCATAAGCCCCTCTTGTGGCTAAATCAGATGAAGGGTGAAAACCCCAAACTGCTTAGGTGGTCCATTTCCCTACAGGGGATGGACTTTACAGTGGAGCACCGGCCAGGTACAGACCATGGGAATGCAGATGGTCTCTCCAGGTACTTCCACTTAGGACATGAAGACGAGACTGGTCAAGGCTAGTTTAATGTCCCTGCGTTTGGGGGGGGTGTGTAGGAGAGTAGGGTCTGCTATCCTATGGTCACCCCAAATTTTTGCTTTTTGCTTCACTGGTTTTTGACATATTGAGGCTGTGGGCCTGCTAATCAGACCCCCAGCCTGCTGTTCTCTCTACTAAATTGACACTATGCACCCTAGGTGCATAACCAATTGGAATTGGATCACCCTGTGAGCCCCTGTACCAGTGTACACTAGGTACCCAGGTCATTGGTGTATCTAAGGCCTACCAGGGGCTGAAGCATGTATTGTGCCACCCCTGGCCTGGCCTAGCAATTTGTAAGAACAAAGAAAATGTGTAGTGCCTGCACTCCTGTTTATTCAGTGAGAATCTATAATTTAGGTGTATATAGGTCGGTTATAACAGTTGTCAGCGTGCTGTCATGTACAAGGGTTTCAGCCCTCACCCTATCTGTATATCTGAACATGAAGAGGTGTGGAGTGATCCACACCTACATGACGCACAGCTATCGCACTCAAAAGAGTTTTCACAAAAGTAAATTTATATTTTTACTCAACCATTAATAGTGAAGTAACATCAATCTTTGGTTTTCAAAATAAAACAAGTTAAACAAGTATTTTTTTAACATACGTAGTGGGTGAAGCGTAATTCATGGTTGAAATATTTCATAAACAAATACAATTCGTTAAACAGTGTAGTTTCTTAAACTTCAAAATTCATCGAATTTTCAACATCCATCCCAATGCATTTCGGGTTGTTAACCCTTCTTCAGGGGATTCAGTTCGTGTACTTGAATAAACAGTTCCACGTTTGTAACACTACAAAAAATTGAAACAATAGTACTTAGTTCACATATGCGCTATTAGGATTTGCACTCTTAACCAAAAATGTGTTCAAAAACTAGAAGCCCGGTGTATTAATTAAAAAACACACAATAGGAAACGTGTGCCTGTTGAAAGAAAAGTTTTTAGAGAATATAGTGTGCCGATAGTCGAGTCAACGCAACCTTTATTTAAAGGTCCTAAGTGTGGAGGACAACCGAAAGAGGAGAACAGACCCCGTATCGAATTGCCCTAATAGTAAACACCACATGTGTTTGTGTATCGTACTCACGATCAAGGGTCCAATGAAGTTAATGTGAACCGTGATCAAAAGGCAACCTCCGACTGTTGAAAAGATGCGGGAATCCTATTAGTGCGTGAACGACTGTATATGAACAGTGACTATCAGGGGAAAGTAATGAAAGCTTACCCTTCCGTGAGCTGAATGTAATCCTATTCAGGTGTCTGTAAGGATAAGGAAAGCTACATTAAGTACGGTGCATGTCCGACGCAGAGTTGGTCGGTTAACCCAAGTTCAGCGGAAGTGGCTTACCGGTCAAAGGTCAAGGTGCGCGAGACGTGGGAATCTCGATGCGTACGTAACAGCAACGCGTCGTCATTGTGAAACGTAAAGGGGCTGTTTTTATAGATAACGTGAATTGTAAAACTTTATTGAGTCCAAGATTGAGACATGGGTCGTTGAGAATTTCAGTGTTCGTTGTCAGATGTGATATGAAAAGTTAAATCGTGTAATGATTTCCGGACGTGCTGAAAGTGACTTAGTCAATACCTGTCTACTGAGTCAAAGATATCTGCACTTGAGTGTCCTTAGAGAAAGAAAATAATGAAACGAAATAATGAATCTGAGTGAACCCATCCAGTGTGTGAGACGAGTGCAAATCCTTTACAAAATTGTATAATTGCGGGAAGAGCGTGCGTCTACCGTGAAAACATAGAGAGCATGATCTAACATGAATCATAAGAAGCAAGAAAATTCAATATGATCATTAAGCCCCCCCGGGATCAAAGTACCCAGTTTTTTTTATCCAAAACGTTTCTTTTCTTGCTAGCGTGTTGTGAATGTCAATGAAAGATGTGGTGCTGATTTTCTCTAAAATGGTGAAACGTAGTTTGGGTATGGTGTGTGCTGTGTTTATCCAATGTGTGGCCAAACAGGATTTCAAATTCTTGTTGCGAATTGTACTCTTGTGTTCTATTATCCTCGTTTTTATCTTTCTCGAGGTTCTACCTACATACACGAGTCCGCATGGACATCTTATCGCGTATATCACAGTTTCTGTGTTACAGTCAGATGAGTGTCGTAAAGAAATTTTTTCTCCTGTCTGAGGGTGGTTGAAAGTCTGTCCCACCATTACATTTCCACACTGGCCACAGTTGTGGCATTTTTGCATCCCTTTATATTTGAATTGTAGGTTTGTAAGTTTGAATTTCAAGATTTCTCTTAGGTTATTGGACCTTGTGTGTGCGAATATCGGCGGGCCTTGAAACAAATTTGTAAAATCAGGTTCTGTTATGACAAGTTCCCAGTGTTTGTTGATTATTTTCTTGATGTGAGATGCCTGGGTAGAGTATCTTAAGACACATACTTCACGTTGTGATGTGGTTTTCTCTGCTGGGAGTAATAGATCTTCTCTTTTTCTATTGCAAATTTTTCTCTCAGCTTCATTCAGAATGTCATCTGGGTATCCTCTTTCTTTATACCGTTGTTTTTGTTCATTGATCAATTGTGTGCTTTCTGCATCATTTGACGTGATCCTCTTTATTCTAATAAATTGTGAAATCGGTAGGTGTTTTTTCAAAGAGAATGGATGTCCGCTAGAGAAGTGCAATGCATTGTTAACATCCGTTGGTTTCCTGTAGACTGAGGTTTGTATACCTTCCTGGGTCTTGCGAATTTCTATATCCAAAAAATGTATTTTTTCGGATTGTATATCATATGTGAATTGTATTCTGGGGTTGCAGAGATTTAGCTGCTGAATGCAGGTTTCAAGAACTTGTTGTGGTCCCTTCCAGAGGCACAGAATGTCGTCGATGTATCTAAGAAATAATATTGTATGTTGTTGCCATAACGGATTTTGAAGAATGTGAAGAAATTCAAAGTGCGCCATGAAGGTATTCGCATAAGCAGGTGCTCCGGGAAATCCCATTGATGTTCCTGTCTTTTGTAAATAGTATTCATCTTGCCAAAGAAAGTAGCTGTGATACAGCGAAAAATGTAAGAGTTCAAGTAGAAACACGCTCAAGTCCCGTTCTACGGGAGAATCTAGAAGTCGCCATTCAATGGCTTCTAGTCCCTCATTGTGAGGTATTGAAGTATAAAGTGCTACCACATCTATTGTGCACAATAGAAAGTCTTCATTCAAAAGATGATTTAGTGTTCTCAATTTTAAAAGACAGTCGGTGGTGTCTTTTACATAGGTAATCCATGATTGTACCAGTGGTTGTAAATGGTAATCTAAAAATTGTCCAATTGGTTCGTGGATAGATCCACACCCTGCAACAATAGGTCGAAAGGGTGGGTTCTCCAAATTCTTGTGAATTTTAGGAAGCATATAAATATGCGGTGTCTTTGGAGTGGGAACTGATAAGAATCTTCTGGTGTTTTCAGAGATCACAGCGTTATCACAAGCTTTTTGTAACAAAGAGCTTAGTATTTCCTGAAAAACTTTGATAGGGTTCCCTTGTAGGTGAATGTAGGTATGTTCATCCTTTACATGTTGGTCCACACTTTGTCTGTAGAATCCAGAATCCAAGATGACTAAGGCTCCGCCTTTGTCTGCTGGTTGACAAATGATATTTTCATCTTGTCGCAGAGCATTCAGTATTCTTGAGTCTCTCTGTGTGAGGTTAGAATATTGCGATCTTTTGTACTTGATCCGGGTGAGTTCTTTTTTCACTAATAGTTCAAAGTTGTCCAGTGTCTTGTGTGATGTAGGAGCCATGAACTTACTTTTAGGTCTGAAACGTTCTCTTATGGGTTCCGTTGCGTCAGATCTATTTTGTGAAAAGAACCATTTCAACCTAAGTTTTCGCATGAATTTGAAAAATGAAATTTCTGTTTCCAAAGGATTTGATGAATATGTGGGAACGAATGACTTCCCTTTGTTCAATACTTGTAGTTGTTCTGAATTCAACTTTTTCTTGGAAATATTCACTACTAGCAAATTTATTTCCTGGGGTTCCTTTGTGGTCTCCCTGATTCCAAGGTTTTTCATTGGACCCTTGATTGTGAGTACGATACACAAACACATGTGGTGTTTACTATTAGGGCAATTCGATACGGGGTCTGTTCTCCTCTTTCGGTTGTCCTCCATACTCAGGACCTTTAAATAAAGGTTGCGTTGACTCGACTATCGGCACACTATATTCTCTAAAAACTTTTCTTTCAACAGGCACACGTTTCCTATTGTGTGTTTTTTAATTAATACACCGGGCTTCTAGTTTTTGAACACATTTTTGGTTAAGAGTGCAAATCCTAATAGCGCATATGTGAACTAAGTACTATTGTTTCAATTTTTTGTAGTGTTACAAACGTGGAACTGTTTATTCAAGTACACGAACTGAATCCCCTGAAGAAGGGTTAACAACCCGAAATGCATTGGGATGGATGTTGAAAATTCGATGAATTTTGAAGTTTAAGAAACTACACTGTTTAACGAATTGTATTTGTTTATGAAATATTTCAACCATGAATTACGCTTCACCCACTACGTATGTTTAAAAAATACGTGTTTAACTCATGTGTTTTATTTTGAAAACCAAAGATTGATGTTACTTCACTAATAATGGTCGAGTAAAAATATAAATTTACTTTTGTGAAAACTCTTTTGAGTGCGATAGCTGTGCGTCATGTAGGTGTGGATCACTCCACACCTCTTCATGTTCTGGCCTAGCAATTTGACACAACTGGCTGATCACTCAGCTGGGGTAAGTTGGTGTAACCACCTCTTACTTAGGTGTAGTATACCTATACCTAACCTTAAATGGAATACATGTTAACCTATAAGTCACTCCTATGGCAGGCCTTAACAATCCTGAAGGCAGAGTGCTTGGTTCCATGTGAGATGGTGCTCTGGCATAAGCTGAGCCTGTCTGCAGTGGTCGGAACAACTTCCTTCTACCGTTTCCAGATATCGCCATACCATATACTCTTAAGTGCATTATGAACCTCGCGGTTAAATGCTACCTTTGGTTTGGCTTTATCAAAACATGTCGAGTAAGGTGTCATACGAATTGGAATACTAACCCCTCGCCAATTCTGGCGACGGGGTTAGCATTCCACCCTTCTAGAGGGACACGACATGTACAGTACCTGAAACCCAGGTAAAATCAGACATAGCCTCAGCTCCACAAAATGGATGCTGCCACCACAGACACAAGTCTGCCCTCCTGCTGCTGGGAGTCCTTCCAGCTTGGGAGACATGGACAAAGTGTTTCCTGCCAGGGGAGGTGCGTGCACCACCCCAGACAGGATTTTGTGTATTGGTCAGGTAGGGCTTGAATGGAATCAGACATGCCGGAGGCTCACAAGGAGCCTCGGTGCATATGCCAGTTCAAACCGGTCCTGGGGCACACCAGCCCCGGACCTGGGGCGAGCTGGACAAAGGATTGGGGGTGTAACCACCCCCCTTCCTGGTCCCACCCTTAGGGAGGGACCTAGCAGGTAGTCCGGCCCCTAGAATCCGCTTAAAGGTAGGAGCTGTGTCCTAAGACTTCAGACATCCTGGAATCAACTTGAAACAAAGAAGAAGACGGGAACTTTGACGCTCTGCTGCACAGAGGACAGAAGGAAATCTCCCCTATGGTCAGGGAGTGACCATCTTGCTAACGCAAGCACCAACCAGCTACTCAACGTCTGCTTTGCCGCCGCCTCCTGCCAGAGCCCGAGCCCAGAGCCCGACAAGACCTGGACCTCCAGACCTCTCACCGCCCGATCCACAGTCCCTGAAAAGAAGGAACCCGTGGAGGCACCGAGACACGTGGAGCCAGCCATCTTGAAAGACCCACGACAAGCTGCAAGCGCAACAACAGAGGCTCCCTCCAAGTGGTGCTTTGGGTCCTGAGAAGCCCAACATCCGAGCAGCATCTGCACCAAAGGTGAGCCCTCCAGCATCTCCACGATCTGCGTGGGGCCCCTCTGCACTTTGCATCTCGACGCGCCTGCCCGGTCCCTGGCCCGTTGGCTAGTGGCCATTTTGGCGACGAATCTTGAAAACTACGACGCTGGTCTGGTTGCTCCAGACTGGCCCCTGCTGCCCTCCAAAGGAGCAGCCCCTCTGACCTTGCTGGTCAGAACAATCAGCTTTCTTCACTTTCCACGACTCCTGCCTTGGTCAAGGCTTGTTTGCTTCCTTCGAGTCGCCGACACCGCCGACAGCGAGAGCCTGCGCGGGACAGCTCGTGAACCGACTCCTGGACGTCGTCGACCTTCAGGGACCACGTGGCTGCGGAGACAAGCTACACCTCATCACCTGTTTGCACCCGACATCGCCTGGTACCTACCTGGTGCCACGCCGGTCACTGGCTAGTGACTGTGAACACTGTCCCCTCTGCTTTCAGGTCTTCTACAACTCCGATCCACCGCATCTCTTCTGGACCGGCCACCTGCAGCATCTTTGTCACCAGGCTCCATTGAACAGATGGGCGAAACCCGACGCACTTCGAGACCTATGCACCCGCTTCCTGTGGGTGAGGTAAAGCTGGCACTCCGGTGCCCAAGTGTAGAGAAACATCTCTAGTGTCTGTGTTTTAAGTCTTAAGTTCGTAGTCCATCCAGAAGACCCTTCTAGCAGTAACTTTTGAACTTTTACGCACCCATTGAAAACCTATGGGAGCCCGCGTGTAACTTTCCTCACTGCACCCGCGACCCGTGGACCTCCTGGTCACTAACTAACGTTAGCTCCTTGTAGGCCCAGTGATTCTAGAGGCCCTAGGCCTTTTCCCTTTCCTGTTCGTGGTACTTATACCACTATTTTAGTATATGGTTTGAGTGGCCACCAGGGCCCATCCATATAAAGTGCAACTTCTGTATATTGTAATACTTTCTTGTTTAACGATTTGTGCTCCTGTGCTCATAAAGAGTCTAGGGGATACTTTGAGTAATAAATACATATATATTTTGAATATATATCTGTGTGGTGTCCTTTCATTGGTATAAAAGGGGGTTACATATGGTAAAACAGCCTGCTTAACACGCTTTAACGAGTTTAGCCTCAAAGACTGCTTAGCCTACGCTACCACTAGGGCAGCTAGTCCGAAAAGTTTGACTTACAACCACACCATAAGGGTTGCTTGGCATGGTAAAAGGTGGTCACTTTAACTAGTGAACATCATATACCAGGCCAACTTCTCACACACTCCCTTTCATTGGAGCTGTTCTGGACATGGTGCAGTTTTGGGCTTTTTCTCCCAAATGGCAAGTTTAGGATATTCATGCAATACCGATGTTTCAGCCTCTGTACGGGATTTTGATGAGAATTACTCTGAGGCTGCTGGGCCTCATGGCCACCTGCATCCTGCTTGTGATGCAGTCCAGATGGCATATGCGGGCTCTGCATTTGGACCTGATGTTGCATTGGGCGCAGCTCAGGGGGATCTCTCCGCTCCTCCGTACATCTGTTCCATCCTTGTGCGACGGCCACAAACATAGACTCCCTACTACTTTCGGTGGCATACAAAAGCTATCGTAGAAGCATATTCAGTACCTGCTCCACAAAACCATATGCTTCTACTATTCCTCTCTTGGGTACACCCAGGGACCCGAGGATTATCACGGCAGCTGAACTACATAATTGGGATGTAGCTGACATACACAACACTATGATCTCTTCCGAGACGGTACCCTCATCCCATACACCGAGCTTGTCTCGGAGGAGGGTCTCCATCCAGGTCATTTTTTACTGCATCATTCCCTTATTGCAACTCTCTCTGCCCGATGGGGCAATTTATCCACAGAGCCCTCCATGCATCACTTGATTCAATACTTGCACTTGATAGGCGAAGGTGGCCTCCTGACTCAGTGGTTCGCCACCTCTCTCCGCCAACATGCTATGGTCTCACTGGACTCCTTAAGACTCCATTGGGAGGGAGACTTAGAGCGCCCCTTCTCCGACCCAAAATGGACTGCTGTCCTGGAGAGCCGCAATCAAATACCACTCAACCAGCGCTTCCTCCAAATCCAATTCTTTATTTTACAACAAGCATACCTTACCCCAGCAAAGATTACCGAGTATTTCCATCGCATGGACTCTATCTGTCCCAGATGTCACTTGGCTGACGCAAACTTTTACACATGCTGTGGCACTGCCCCGTCCTCAATGGGTACTGGATTGTGGTTGCTGCCACCCTTGCCTGCTGCACTGAACGCGACATATCTTTCCAATGGGAGGTCTATCTTCTGCATCTATTCAGTAGGGGCAGAAGATATAGGGTCCCTTCTCAGTTCCTGGCTTGGGCATGGCAACCGCTAAACGACTAATTACTAAGAGATGGAAGTCTCCTGTAGCTCCCCACATAGTAGCATGGCCTCACTCTTTACTGGCATTGGCAAAAGCAGAGAGCATCACGCTACGCAAGGAAGTCTTGCTAGGCCTCTGTAAATTCCCACTGGCCGCCAGCTGGGATACTATTCTAGCTGACCTGCAGAAAGACAACACAGTCCCTGTAGATTCTTCGGTGGGGGAGGGGGAACAGACCATTGTAGCTCCATGATTGGAATATCCCTTCAACCCTACATAAACAAGGTATACCTTTAGTTGACCTCTCCCTTAGCCAATCAGCAAGCTAGTATTTACACACACAACATTTACTCCCATTCTAAGCAAGCACAAGCAGTGCACATGCAGTGGGGCATTGGGCGGGTGCAGCATGGCAACATGTCACTAATTAATTCCCCCCCCCCCCTTCCTTTGACTTACTTTGTTCTCATTTTGTTGAGCCCTACTCTCCCTGTTCAAATCTGTGCTATGATACTCTTGGATTGCATGCATTTTCATGGGCCCCACGGTGGCACTTACGCCACAGTTGGTGTCCGCATCTGGCCCTCATGTATATGACTATTTTGTTTATCCTTGATATCACATTGATTGTCCTGGTAAATCCAGACCGCCCCACTCTCCTGGGGTTAGTCGCAGTTATATCATGCATGCAAATGTTTTTTGCTTTCTACTGTGAAAACCAATTAACAGATTTACGAGAAAAAAAAATCAGGGGAATCTCTCCGACATGGTCAAAATTCGAAATTGCACACAACCTGCAGTGGTGGCAGACCAAACCGCGATTGGGTCAGCGGCAGACCCTCTCCCTTCCTCAACCAGACCACACATAGTAGTGACAGACGTGTAGGAAAGTTCGCCTTTTTGCATGGTTCCCCCTCACTTTTTGCCTGACACAAGATACACTTTGACTTGGTGTGCCCTGGATCCCTGCCAATCAGGTTCCGAGGGCCTGTGTTCTTTCCCAAAACTGTACCTTTGTATCCACAATTGGCACATCTCTTGCCACAGGTAAGCCTATTGTAAAAGGTAGCAAGGGTACCAAGGGCACTATGCCTAGGGAATGCCTCTAAGGGCTGCAGCACCTATTGTGCCACCCTTGAAGGCCATGTACCTTAACACTCACACACTGCCATTGCAGGCTGCGTGTTTTGGTGCAGAGAAAAGTGAAGAGTCAACATGGCACACATCACTGGGTTCCATTCCTACAATTCACTGCCTGAGGCCTAGGTAAGCCACCCCTCTGGCATGGTGCACTAGCCCTCGGGTGAGGGTACATTGGCATGAGCCCTGTACCCCTACAGTGCCTAAGTCCATTCTTAGCATTGTAAGTGTAGTAAAGCCATAAAGAGTATATGGTCTGGGAGTTGGTCTTTATGAACTCCACAGTTCCATAATGGCTTTATTAAAACCTGGAAAGTTTGGTAGCAAATGTCTTAGCACATTAAACCCACACAGATGCCAGTGTGAGATTCAATGTAAAGTGCAGTCAGAGGGCATCTTAGAGATGTCCCCTGAAAAACGACCAGCCCTGGTGTGGTTCCTGAATTACTGCCCACCATTTGCCACCACCAGACAGGTTTCGGGACTATCTGGATCTGCTCTCTTGGTCCAGAAACGAAGCCCATCCTGGGCAGCGGTGTCATGCCTCCTCCCCCAGAATGGGCTGGGTCCACGAAGGGGAAGCTTCAAAGGCCTGCTGCCTTTGTAAGCTGTCCCTGCCTTTTCCTGCCCCCCCAGCAACTGTCTCCCTCCTGTTCTGCCCCCTCTTTGGGAAAACCAAGCTAAGAGGAGAGGTGTGCCCATCGTTGCCATCCCCACCCCTCAGGTGGGGGAGGCAAGGTGAAGCACACCTAAGTCCCCTCCATCTTGAAGGTGAGGGGACCCAGCAAATTTGGAAGAGGCTCATGCCCCCTCCCACTGGAGGGTGGCATAATAGGGGGTGTACTCACCCAAAGGAAGGGACCCATTAGTCGCGACCTACAAACCCCTTTAACACCCCTAAAGGTAGTATTCAGAGGTGACCCTGAACCATGCCTTCTCAGATTCGAGGAAGGAAGAAGGACTGAAGAGCCTTGCTGACCCAGGGAGTAGAGGAAACCTACTGCTTTGGCCCCAGCCCTACCGGCCTTTCCCATCTCCGACCTGCCTACAGTGAAGAAACCGATGTAGCTAGCAGCCCCCCAGAGCCCGGAGGACCTGCCCTGCAACCATCTTACAGACTGTCTCCCATGAGCACCGGATTTGCTCAAACAAAGAATCGCCACAGAATTCAGATCCAGGCGGCTCAGCGATTATGCACCTGATGCCCATAGCCTGAGTCAGAGTGGCCCAACACCACGAGGAGGTCTCCCCAGCAATCTAGACCTGGGATCTGGTGCTCCCCGACCTCCCTCGAGCTTCAAGATGACGCCTGCAGCATCAACCTGAAAGGTCCCCCTGATGACGACCGCAGCTGGTAAGAAGACCCGATGTCAGAAGACACCCCTGCACCCGATGTCCCACAGCCTTTGGTGGTTCACCAGACGGTGTCCAGGCGTCTCCCAAGAACCCACCTTACCTCTCCAACTAGTGGATGCCTTCAGAAAGTCTGCTTGCCTGAGCCTGCAGCCTCTTTGCCGAAGGTCTCCATTGGAATCCACAGGGTCTCCGACGTCTTTTTGGCACACTGCACCCGGCCACCCCTGTGCTGCTGCTGGTGCAGCTCCTGTGCTGATTGTTGCTCCTGAAGTGCTTTAGCCCCTGGAGCTTTGCTCCCACACCAGAGAGGCCTGCTCATAAGCAGTCCCTGACCAAAGGCCCCCATAGTTCCATCGGCTAACATTGGCACCCTGCACCCGGCGCCCTAGTGCAGCTGGTGGTACAATTTGAGTGCCTACCTAGACCTTGGGGAACCTTGGTCCTGGCACCCAAAACTCTCACTAGTAAGAGGTTTACTTACCTGTGAAACCATCTTTCTTCCATGGCCTAAAAGGTTTTAAGTGTTGAACTGCTGTTTTGTATGGAGGAAAAAGTAACTACAGCTTAAACCAAGAAAAGTCTTACTTACCTTGTATTGTGAGATTTTTCGGTGTAGTATCCAGGCATTCCATCCCAAGTAGTCGATGTAATCTGAAAGTAGTCAAAAAGCATTCTAAAAGTAATTACTGTGTGATTTAAACTGCTTTTGGAAGCCAAACCAACCTGTGACAATTGCAAATTCTTTCCCAATTGCATTTCTGTGTAAAGGTTCACAATTGAAAGTACAGTTTACCTACCTGTACACAGTCCTGCTTGGTTCTAAAATAAAATCTAAGTATACCTTTCTATAATTACCCAATTGGTCTGGATTCTGTCTTAGTGTGTATAATCAGTCCTTGAGTGAGTGAATACAATAAATGCTTAACACACCCTCTGGATAAGCCTAACTGCTCGCCCTCACTACCACAAATAGAACAGTTAGTAGTTACCCAATTTAGCCTCTGCTATACTCTGGGGACTCCCTGCACAGTGCACACTATACCTTACTTTGGTATAATATATACAGAGACCGCTTCCTACAAGATGAGTCACTCCTGGGATGGGGCAGCCATCTGGGAGAGGTGGAGATCAGAGGACCCTGGTCTCCAGTGGAAACAAACTCCACAACAACTTTCTGGAGCTCCGAGCGATTCGCTTGGCATTGAAAGCCTTTCTTCCTTGAATCAAGGGAAATCTGGTCCAAGTCTTCACAGACATCATCACCACCATGTGGTACTGCAACAAACAGAAAGGGGTGGGGTCATGGACCCTTTGTCAGGAGGCCCCTCGTCTCTTGACATGGCTGGAACAGTAGGGCACATCCTTGGTGGTCTAACACTTGACAGGTTCCCTGAACGCCAGGGCAGACAAACTCATCTGTTGATGCCTAGCGGATCATAAATGGTGTCTCCATTCGGAGGATGCGCAAGGTCTCATTAAGCAGTGGGTAGAGCCGTGGTTAGATCTGGTCGCCTCTACAGAGAATGTGCAATGTCGGCAGTTTTGCGCGTTGGAATTTTCAAGGTGGCTCTCTCTCTGAGATGCTTTTTGTCTTGAGCGGGGCTCAGGCCTTTCGCCCATACCACTCTTGATCAAAGTGCTCAAAAAGATCAAGAGTGACCGGCCCAAGTCATTCTTGTAGCTCCTGACTGGGCACAGGAGAGTCTGGTATCCTGAGCTTCTCCAATTGAGAATCAGTCCTCCAATCAGGCTGCCCCCTCGGAAGGATTTTCTGTCGCAGCAGCAGGAAAAGGTCCTTTACCTGAGCCAGTCAATTCTATGCCTTCTTGCGTGGATATTGAGCTGCGGCAGTTGATAGCAATCGACCTTCCTCCCAAAGTCTGTAATGTCATTTTGGCAGCCAGGCATCCCTCTACCAAGACCGTGTATGCCTGCCAGCGCCAATAATTTGTAAAATATTGTACAGACAGATATATTGATCTTCTTTCTGCTGCCCTCTCTCGGATCTTACTTTTATTTTGACCCTTGCCCAGCAGGGCTCCGCTCTGGACACTCTCAAAGGGTATCTTTTGGCCCTATCTGCCTTTTTGAGGCATCCATCTTGACCAAACCTTCTTATTTAAATCCCTGTTTAAAATAGATTTCTCAAGGGCTTTTACAAATGTTCCTTCTGTCCCTTTCATCATGCCTGAATGGGACCTTAATTTGGTTCTCACCTTCCTCATGTGTGCTCCATTTGAACCTTTGCACAACTGTCTCTTCTGGCTACTTACTATCAAAACAGCCTTTTTGGTGGCAATTACATCTGCCAGGATGGTGAGTAAATTGCAGGCTCTGTCATCCAAGTCTCCTTACCGGACCATCTTCCCTGATAAGTTGGTGCTTCGCACTAGGGCATCTTTTTTTTTAAAAGATAGTGGGGACACCTTTCCATGTTGGGCAATCTGTCACCCTAGCCATTTTCTAAGCTCCTCTGCATCCCTCCAAAGAAGAGAAGCAACTCCACTGTTTGGTCCCACAAAGAGTGTTGTCATTCTACCTTGACCGCTCAACAGATTTCCAGGTGAACGTCCAACATTTCGTGGGGTACGTGGGAGTGGAGAAGGGGCGTGCAGTGCAATAAAGGACGATCTCTCGATGAGTCATCCTTTGCATCAAAATCTGCTATGCTCTGGCCAAAACTTAGCCTCCGGAAGGCTTAAGGGCTCGTTCTACCAGTGAAAAGGCTGCTACAACAGCGTTGCAATGTGGAGTCCCAGTCCTTGACATTTGTCAAGCATCAATACGGGCTTCTCTGCACATGTTCACTAAGCACTACTGCCTGGACAGTCAAGTCCACAGGGACGGCCTTTTTGGCTGCTCATTCCTGAAGGACTTCGTGTTCTAAACTTGGCCGCAGTCCCTCCTATGGGGATGGTATTGCATGGATATCTATTCAACGGTAAGAAATCTGCGGCTAATCTTCTCTATCAGATGGACAAATTATTTACCTTCAATAATGCCTTATCTGGTAGAGATATGATCTAGCTGCAGATTTCTTACTGATTTGTAAGGTCAGGTTTGTAGGGTCATGGCTGTTCCCTTTCAGGGCCCTAGTTGTTTAAAAAAACACCACTATCAGTATGCGTCATGGCTCCGTGCTCCTGGTGTGGGAAGTCGTGAAAAGTGATCGACCTCAGTGCTTCGCGGTGGAGCCTATATAGGTGACGTGGACGTCACATGGAACCGACTGATGCCACCTACTGTGAGATCCTGTTTTAGCTCTTCTCGTAGCACAGCCTTAAAGGTTTGGAGACTACTGAGCAAATCTGTTTTGATGAGCCCAGTATCAGGGTTGGCACTAATAAGTTCAGTAACTTGGTCCACAGGGTGTGTCCGGTCTAGATAGGCAGAGAGGTGGTGACTGGGGTGGGGGGGGGGGGTCAGCTTTTTGGGGAATATAAGGGTATCTCCTCTTCTGCCCTATCGCTTTTGGGGTGCCAGGAAGATAGTCTTTCAATGCCAAGCAAATCGCTCAGAGCTCCAGAAAGGTTATGTGGAGTCCGATTCCACCAGAGACCAGAGCCCTCTGATCTCCACCTCTCCCAGATGGCGCCCCATCCCAGGAGTGACTCATCTTGTAGGAAGCTGTCTCTGTATATACTATACCAAAGTAAGATATAGTGTGCACAGAGTCCAGGGTCTCCACAGTTGTATAGCAGAGGTTAAATTAGATGAACACTAACCGCCCTTTTTGTGGCTGTGTGGGCAAACAGTTTGGCTTATCGTAGGGTGTGTTAAGTATTTATTGTATTCACTCAGCTAAGGCTGATGGCACACACTCGGACAGAATCCAGACCAATTGGGTAAGTATAAAAACTGTATACTTAATGTTTTATTTCTAGACTCAAGCAGGACAGGGCACAGGTAAGTGAAATATACTCTCAAATTCAAGACTTTAAAAGGAAATGCAGTTGTGGTTGAATTTGCAATCGTTCAGGTTTGTATTTGCTTTTAAAACAGTTTAAAATACATAGCGATTACTTTGGAGTACTTTTAGATTACGTTTGGATTACATTGATTACTCAGAATGATATGCCTAGATATCACACCATTGGTCCTAAAATACAAAGGTAAGTAAGACACTTTACTTTTCAAAGCACAGTTACTTTTGTTCGATACAGAAAGAAGAGGTCAACACTCAGTTTTTAGAAACAAAAACTGGTAAGATTGGTTCCTATGGGAAAAAGAGTGTTTACGGGTTAAATGTAAGTAAACAACCTGCAAGTATGGCTTTTGGGGTTTAGGACCAAGGTTCCCTAAGGTATAGTTAGGCACTCAAATTGCACCACCAGCGGCAGTTGGGCCGAGTGCAGGTGCCCAATGTTAACCAATGGGGAACCTCGGTTGGGAGCTGCTCATGGCCAAGCTCCTTGGGTTAAGGTCAGCGCAAAGGGGGGATCCCAGGTCAGCACCAAGTCCACACCATCAGCGGGGTAGGGGCGGCCGAATGCAGGGTGCTTAGGAGGGGTAAGGAGCCCAATACAAGCCTATGGAGGTTGGCAGTTTGGGATTTTGTCTGCAGGCTCAGTCCAGGAAGTCTTCTGGGAGGAACCAATAGCAGGGCAGGTAAGTTAGACGGACTCGGAGATGTAGGTGCACCTCGGGTCCTCTTCTCCAGGGCACAGGGTGGCCCGATGCAGGGGTGCCTTTTGAGGTCTGATTTCACCTTGCCGGGCCACTTGCGGTTTGGGTGGTCTCCATGCAGGGGCTTTAGGTGAGGGGGGGTCCTGGAGGGGTCAACCCATGGTGGACTGGAACTCTGGAGCGCTGGGAGACCTCGCTTGGACCAGTGGGCCACTTGGACTCTGGAATTTCTTCATCCTCAACAGGCTCAGAGTCTTTCTTTGAACAGAGCTGCTGGCCGTAGATTCAGTCTTTGTTGATGGCAGTCAGTCCTCCCAGCGGTTCTGGAGGTTGTTTGGTGCAGGACAAGTCAAATCTTGGCACAGGCTCGCCGAAAACTGCAGATAGGCAGGTAGGGCTGGGGTCAAGTCAGTGGTTCTCCACAGTCTCCTCTGCTGTTCGACTTCTTCCGTCCTTCATAGTTTGCAGGAATCTAGGGAGGCAAGGTTCAGGCTCCCCCAAATACTACATTTAAGAGCTTTACAGGTCAGTACCAAAATGTCCCTTCCTTGGGGTGAGTACACCTCATATTATGGCACCCTCCAGTGGGAGGGAGGCATGAGCCTCTCTCTACTTGTCTGGGTCCCCTAATCTTCAAAATCAAGGGGACTGAGATGTGTGCTTAACCTCGCCTCCCCCACCTGAGGGATGGGGTTGGCAAAGGTGGGCACACCTCTCCTCCTAACTTGGCTTTTCCGCTGATTCTCCCACCCAAAGTGCAGGTCAGAACCAGTGGGAGCCAGTTGCTGGGGACAGCAAAAGGAAGGGATATCTTACAAAGGCGGCAGTCCTTTGTAGCTTCCCCTTCATGGACTCAGCCCATCCTGGGGGAGGAGGCATGTCACCTCTGCCCAGGAAGGGTTTTGTTTCTGGACCCAGAGAGCAGAGACCCTCTACCCAGGGGTCCAGAAGACTTGTGGTGGCAAATGGCATGCAGCCATTCAGGAACCACATTAGGGCTGGTTGTTTTTCAGGGCGCATCTCCAAGATGCCCTTTGAGTATATTTAACATTAAATCCCACACTGGCATCAGTGTGGGTTTATTGTGCTGAGAAGTTTGCTACCAAATTTCCCAGGTTTCAGTAAAGCCATTATGGAGCTGTGGAGCTCGTAATGACCAACTCCCAGACCATATACTCTTTATGACTTTACTGCACTTACAGTGTCTAAGAGTGGACTTAGACACTGTAGGGGTACAGTGCTCATGCAACTGTACCCTCCCCTGTTGCCTAGTGCACCCTGCTAGCGGGGTGTCTTACCTAGGCCCCAGGCAGTGGGTTGCAGGCAGGGCACACAAGCCATGTTGACTCTTCACTTTTCTCTGTACCAAAATACGCAGCCTGCAATGTTAGTGTATGTGTGTAACGGTGCAGGGCCTCTAAGGGTAGCACAATAGGTGCTGCAGCCCTTGGAGGCCTTCCCTGGTCACAGTGCCCTTGGTACCCATGGTACCTTTTTACAAGGGGCTTACCTGCGGCCAGAGATGTGCCAATTGTGGGTACAAAGGTACAGGTTTGGGAAAGAACACAGGCCCTGGGAACCTGATTGGCAGGGACCCAGGGCACAACAAGTCAAAGTGCATCAAGTGTCAGGCAAAAAGTGTGGGGGAGTTACTGCAATAGAATCCCAGTTTCATACACTTCTGTTCCAAGCAGTCCAGGGATGTGTCTGTAGCTTCAGGATGTAGTGCTTCTAGTGCCTTCCCACATGGCACATTAGTGTAGTGTAGGCCTTTTTATGCACAAAAGGGTCAGGTTGTCTCTGAGGGTTCTTCTGATGCTTCCAGAGACCTTGCAAGTCAGCCAATGGGCTGCTGTGTAGCAGCATGAATGAGTTCAAATTCCCAGCCCCCTACTGGGGGACCGCCCTCTCCAATCAGGGGCTGCTTTGGCCAGAGCCACTAACTGGTGGGCCGCTAAGAGATCCCCAGGGCCGAAATGTGTCTTGCACGGGAATGCCTCTGCATCAACAGTGCTTCCCAACACAGCTTATCCGATTGTACGGGCCACTCCAGTGTGCTGCACGGCTGACAGTCCAGTCTTCACCATGCTCTTGGCAGTTTCCTCTGGCGCCGCTGCACCTGAAGGACTCCAACACACGTCATGGGCTCTCCGACGGTTTCCCATATCGCTATGCCTCTCAGCAGTGACAAATGGACCCTGGAAGCTCATGAGTTCAGCACAGCCTGCAGGAGCAATGGTGGAAAAGGTTTCAGCATGATGCCATCTTGGTTGCACCCCTCTTCTATTTCATTTTGACCTTTCTCGTGTGTTCTCCATTAGAACCTATGCATACATGTCTTCTCATGTTAATCACTCTTAACACAGTATTCTTGGTTGCCATAACATCATTGCGGAGGGAGGGTGAGCTTCAGGCCCTCTCTTTTGATTTAAATTTCTCTACCCAGATATGCTAATTCTTCAGATGAATGCTTCTTTTTTACCAAAGGTAGTGACTCCCTTTCACATCGGACAAACTATCACTCTCCCACAATCTTTGCAGCAGCTCACCCCTCCAAGGAGGGGAGACTTCATTGGCTGAATCCAAAGAGGTCTCTCAGTTTCTATATCGATTGTACCTGGCAACATTGAGTGGAGGATCAGCTTTTTGTTGGGTTCACAGAAGCAAATAAAGGAAAGATGGTGCAAAAAAGAACCATCTCACTGGATCATACTCGACATCAAGATTTGCTATGCATCAGCAAAGAAGCCTCCTCATTCAACCAGAGTGCTGCTACTACTCCATTGACAGATGCAGCGCCTGTCCTAAATATTTGCCAGGCAGTTATGTGGGCATCACTCCATACGTTCACAGAGCACTACGGTCTAGACAGCCAGGTTCGTCGAGACGGGATCATTGCCCTTTCGGTTCTGCATGACTTTTTGCTTTGAGTCAGTTCACTGATGCACGTCCCGATAGGTACAGCGCTGGTATCTATTGTAAGGTGAGGAATCTACAATTAGAAGTTTGCATCAGAAGAACAACTTACTTTTGGTAGCGGTCTTTCTCATGGGGATGCTATATAACTTCAGACTGCTCATTGACCTTCCATCCTACTTGTTCCATGAACTCGGCTTCTTCTTGTAAAAAGATCCCAAACTAGGAATTTGCACAGTGATCACATACAATTTGATTTGCATCTGTGGGCATAGAAGAGTCAAAAACACAACTGATGTCAATCGGCATGGACAGAGCCTATATAGATCCATGCATGTAACATCCATGGCGGACAATACTGATGTGGAGTCACGGGTGCCACTTCCTTATACACAGGGGTACTGCTTCAAACCTTTCCGGATCCAGTCTGATGCATGGGGAATATTCTTAAGAAGATGAATCTACAGTCAGAAAGACTTTCCACCGGAAGGTAAATAACTTGTTTGTCTCTCATGTGTTGATCAATATTTGGGGAGGGACAGAGTTCTATCTCCAGCTTTGATCAAAAGTGAAAGCAGATATGGCACTGTAAACTGATCCAGGCCTACTGGCGTGCGATACACGAAATAATGAGTGCCACTCTAGAAATTGAGATCCAACCGGAAGCCCCCAGATGCCTTCTTAATATTTGGGAGCCAACCGACCTTAACAAATATGCTGCCCACTGGGTCACACTCGGATGCATGGTAGCCAAAAGGAATATTGCGCAGCTCTGGGGGGCCGCACATGCACCCACACTTGCGGACTGGGGAAAAGACCTAGATTGGTGCATGCAGCGAGAGAAATCTGTGTACGTTGCTCGTGGCTGCCCTCGTAAGTGGTCTAAAATATGGGCCCCCTGGAATGCATTCCGTGGTAATATCTGCTCCCCCCCCACTTGTTAGAAGCAGATGTCTCCCTCCCTGACTAGTTCCTGCTGCATGAAGTCAATGTATTCTGACAAACTTTTGTTTTGCCGCCAATATTGTTGTGATTTTGTGATACTATGCCATGTTGTCGAATCAGTTTTAATAAAAAGATTTGCCAAAAAAAGAGAAAAAAAAAAGTGAAAGCAGATTGCAATAATAGAGTGGTCTGCTTTCACTTTTGTTTCTCTGTGACATTCGCACACTGTGCGCACTGCTCTTCACAGCAAAACAAAAAGAATCAAACCCAGGACGTAAGCAAGCTCTTCTCTCATGCCCCAACTTTGATTTTAGAAAGGCTTATAGCCACAGATTCTTTATCTCAGAATTATCCCCAGCAGTACCACAGCTGGCCGGTAGGTGGCATTGTTCAGCTCCACTTGGTATCAACCGTACCAGAAGTGATGTGCATGGTGCCTATATTGGTGCCACCCCAACACGCTGATGTCAGTTATTTTCTTTCCACGCCAGTCAGCATAGATCCGGAGAGGGCTTCCCTCAGTCACTTTTTGACTGTCCTTTTTCGACTTTTAGTCAAAGGTTTTGAGACTTGTTTCCTGGTATGGCATAGATGTCAATGAGGAAGGCTGGATTAAAGCCATGAGATGCCTGTCATCGACACATGTCCGTGACAGACCCGTGTAGGAAGGTGGATATCTGACTATGGTTACCCCCAACTTTTTGCCTAGTGTCTAGCTGGTTTTTTGACTTAGTTGGCCTGAGATCCTGCCATTCAGGGTCTCAGGCTGTCTGCTCTCTCTTTAAAATGGACTCCATGTACCCTAGGTACATACCCAATTGGTAAGGATCACCTTATTGGACCCTGTACAGTGTACCCTAGGTACCCAGGGCATAGGTGTACCCTAGGCCTCCAAGGGGCTGCAGCATGTAATGGCCTTCCATTATGACACAACTGGCTGATCACTCAGCTGGGGCAAGGTCGTGTAATCACCCCTTGCTTAGATATAGTATACCTATATCTACCCTTAAAATAGACACATGTGTACCTGTGAGCCACTCCTATGGCAGGCCTTAACAATCCTGGAGGCAGAGTGCTTGGTAACATGTGAGATGGTGCTCTAGCATGAGCTGAGCCTGTCTGCAGCTTTCGGAACCATGTCCTTATAGCTGTTCTGTGATATAGCCTACCATATACTCTTAAAGTACCTTATAATCTTAAACGGTTATGGTAACTATGGTTTGGCTTTATCAAAACATGTCGTGTAAGGTGTCTAACACTTTGGAATAATACCCCCATACCATTTCTGGTGATGAGGATATTATTCCCCCCTTCTAGAGGGAGAGACATGTTAAAATCCTACTTGCTGTTTAACTCTGACCAAAGCCTCAGCATCACAAAATGGATGCTGCTGCCACAGACACGAGTCTGACCTCCTGCAGCTGGGAGCCCTGAACAATAGGTTTCCTGCTTGGGGAGGTGCTAGCACCTCCCCAGACAGACTTTAGTGTATTGGGGCAGGGAGGGCTGAAAGGAATGAGACATGCCTGGGGCACACAAGGTGCTCCATGCATAGTCCAGTTCAAACCGGTGTTCGGGCACTCCAGCTCTGGCGCGAAACTGGACAAAGGAAAGGGGGTGTAGCCACCCCCCTTCCTGGTCCCACCCATAGGAGGGACCTTGCAGGTAGCCCAGCCCACTAGCCCAGTATATCAGTAGTTAGCTGAGCCCTGCTAAATTAGATTAACCTGAATCTGCAACTTTAACAGAAACTCTGGACCTTCGACATTCGACCTCAGGAAGAAGACTGAAGAAATCTCCCTTGTGGCCAAGGAGTGACCACCCTGGGCAACCAGGCACCATCCAGCGACCGCTGCTTGCTTTGCAACTGATCCTACGAGGGACGACTGCAGAGACTGACCAGTGCCGAGACTTCCAGACACCTCTGACCCAGATCCACATCTGCAGCGAAGCTGAGACCCGTGGAGGCGACGAGGGACGTGGGACCGGCGACTTGGGAAAAGTGGCTAGTAACTGACTAGCGCGACTTCTGAGGCTTCCTCGAGGCTGTGCTTGGGGAATTGAGAAGCCTCCATCCCGAGCACCATCTGCAAAGAAGATCAGCTCCCCACACTTCACGTGTTCTGCGTGGGGCCCTTCTGCACCTCAGTTGCTCGACGTGTTGTCCGGTTGCTGGCCCGTTGGCTAGTAGCCTCTGCGACGACGAACCTTTGTTTTCATCTTGCTGGTCCGGCTCCTCCAGACTGGCACCCGCTCCTCTGTGAAAGAGAAGCACCCCAGACCTTCCTGGTCTTTACCAGAAGCAAGTCCTCCATCCTGCGTGGGTTCCGCTTGCCAAGGCTTGTTGGGTCCTGACTCGACATCGACGCCGCCGACAGCAAGAGCCTTCGTGGGACAGCTCGCCTCCTGGTCCTGGCCGTCCTCGACGCCTCCTGGTACCCGTGGCTGCTGCGACAAGCTTCACCTCTTCACCTGCATCTGCACGACATCGCCTGGTTCCTTCCCGGGTCCTGGCTGGTGACCTAGACTCTGTTCCTTCTGCTTGCAGGTATCCTTCCTTCTTGATTCCATCCTTGGGATCCACCGGACACTCTTCACTGACTGCCTGCCAGCAACTTTCCTTCAGGCATCCATAGAAGTCAACGATGAAACCCGACGCAAGTTCACACCTATGCACCCGCAGCCCGTGGGCTAGGTAACTTGAGTACTCCGGTGCTCACAAGGGTATTGACTATCCTAGGGTCTAGTTTCCGAGTCTCGACTTTCTAGCTATTCCAGAAGTGTCCTAAAACTGTTTAATTCTAATAACTACTATTTCTATTGACTTTTACGCATTACGCGTGAGTGTTTCCACTCTGCACCTGAATCCCGTGGGCCTCCCACTTCTTAACCTTTGGTAGTATAGTGTAGCCCCAGCGATTCCCTAGGCCTAAGCCTATCCTGTGGTCGTGACAGTGGTTCTTATACCACTTACTTAGTATATGGTTTGCGTGGCCCCTAGGGCCTAACTGTATTACTTACCTGTGTGACTTAATGTATGCTTAAATAAGACTGTGTTGTACTTACCTCGAATCTCATAAAGAGTGCTGAGGGTTTGACTAGAATAAATACATTCTATTTTTATATATATCTGTTGTGGTGTCCTTTCATTTGGTATTCAAGGGATTGCAAATGGTATAACAGCTGGCTTCACATGCCATACAGAGTTTAGCCTAAGACTGCTCTTGTCCATGCTACCACTAGGATAGCTGGTCTATAAGGTTGGCTTTACAACCAATCACCATAAGGGTTGTTTGGACTGATACAGGGTGTACACTAGAATTAGTGACATCATATATCAGGCCAACTTCTCACAACCCGTACCTCGTCTGTCTTTGGTACCTCGAGCACAACCATGATGCCAAGATCTGCGTTGATTGTTACACCATGCACCCCAAGGCCTTGAGGGAGTGATCCCTCTAGCTCCTTGCTGCTCGACGTGCCACACTACGATGATCTCGGTGACAGAGTCATTCTGGTAAGTCCCATAAATAGAAGAAGAGTAAGAAGTCAAAGAAATCTTCAACTTCACCTTGTCCGTTGAAGAAATCTGATGAGACGAGGGAGTGTCGACAATCAAGGCTTGGCTCCGTGGTTGAGCCTGTGCCTGGGCCATCTCCGAACTTTCCCAAGTTTCTGAGAGCCTGACCAACCCCGTCCAGCTTTGAGAATTTTGTGAGGCCATGCACCTGATATTTGGGCAGCCCATCCCTGCTGGAGCGCATTTCGGACCGGTGGTTTAGAGAGGGGCCCTCATTGGTCTTCAACTGGAGAGTTCTCCCTTAGCACCAGTCGGGCCCCTTAGATTCACAGATGGATCAGGACGGGTGCCGGTCGAGCCACTTTAACCTTCCCTGGCCCCACTGTCGATGCCTTCAGTGCTGCCATCCCCATTCTTATCCCTGACTCTGACAAGAAGCCGGACAGCATTGTCTTACGTCACCTGGAGCCATGCCATCCAGGCTAAAGCCTGTGCTCTTCCTGTGGGCTAGGATTTGAGGAGGAATGGGAAGGGTCACTAGAGCCTGAAGAATGCTAGGCCCTATATCCCACAGAGGACACCTAGTGTGAGCATTTGGCAGATGCCTGTGGACTGGACCTCAACCCAGATAACAGCCTGGTCTCTCATCCTGCCGTGGCTACGAATGAGGAAGCCTCATTTGTTGTGGTGGTGAGGAGGGCAGCTGAGATCCTGGACCTTCAGCTTACCTCCGTGGCTATCAAGACAAATGTCTTGACAGAGGTGCTTCAACTAAGATTCACCCTATCTAAATCACTTCTCTTTAACAAAGCCCTCACAGAAGCCCTACTCAGGACCTGGTCCATGCTATACACTGGAGATCCTGTGTACTGGACAATTGCCCTTTGCCAGCAACCTGCCCCAGGGGACCCCAATTTACTCACACAACTCCCACTCTGGAGAGCTTGGTGGTCCAAGCCTCCACTTCCTGAGTAAATCCTGGTGCATTCTTTACCACCCGACCAGATATGGAATACAAAAGGCTGGATACCTCGGTCAAGATGATGTTTCTTCCGCCAGCCTAGCACTGTGGTAAGGGAACACTGCAAGCCTTTTGGGTCGTTAATCACATTTGCTCTGGGATTCGGTTGTGCAGGTGCTGCCTGTTGTCCCAGAGGAGACCCCTGCTACACTCTCCCCAAGATTTTGCTGACCGGAAAGATGTAGCTAAATTCACAATTCGATGTGGCCTGGAGACATCCAGCTTGCTAGGCAGAGTAGTTTCTTTGTTTGTGGCCTCACTGCACCACGCCTAGTTGAGGACGATTGGCTTTTCAGGGGATGTCCAGCCTTCACTTATGGCTATGCCCTTTGATGGCTCCATCTCTTCGGAGACAAGACGGACTCAGCCCTGGAGTGCTTTAACTATAGAAGAGATACTGCCAGGTCTTTGGGCCTTTCCATGGCCCATTGCAAACTTTAGTCCACCATTTGCAGCCACAGAAGGGGCTTCCAGTGGCGTCTTTACTGCCCAGCCACCACTGCAGAAAAGCGCCCCAGCCTCTTCGTGGGTGAGGACGTGGTACTCCTATACCCTGTTAGTCGGGCAGCCAGAGGTCAGGCCTCACCCAACCACCATTGCATGCAAGCTCCCCAGCCTCTTCGTGGCTGAGTACATGGTACCTTCATACCCCATGCATGTGGCAGCCAGCGGTCATGTCAGTCCCCCCCCCCCCCCACATATGCCTCCCCCCAAGGCAGGAGCAGCCACCACATCCCTTTAGTTTGCCCTCCAACCATCATGGGCAACCAGTGGGAGGCAGGGTATGGCTTCACTTGGCCCACCGGAGGCCCATAACATCAGACCACTGCGTTCTCCAGATTGTCAGAAGAGGCTACACCCTCCCCTAAATGACTAACTGTTCACCCATGCCACCCATTTACAACAGTTTGACAGAAGAACATCTCTCCTTACTCTGCCAGGACGTGGCGGCTCTCTTGGCTAAGGGACCCATAGAGAGGATGCCGATGCCAGAGGTAGATTGTGGTTGTTATTCCCGCTACTTTCTGGCACCCTAAAGGACTGAGGCCTTCATCTTATCCTAGACCTGCGCCCTCTCAATTTCTTCCTTAAAAAGGAGAAATTCTTTGGGACCAGGTGGTTGAGCGTGTGAAGGGTGGTACCGGTCTCCGGGTGGAGCTATCCCCACTACACTGCCTACTGGGGCAAGTTACGAAACCTATACAACGCAAGATGGCATACAAACTCTTGCAACTACTCCTGGTTCTAACGAGACAAAGGATCGCCATGATATGAATGGGGAAGCTATCCCCCACAGTAGATGAATGGTTGAGGGATGTGCGTGAGTGGACACTTGCGGAGGCAGCCCATATGAAGGCCAGTAGGAGGGATGAGAAGTTAGAAGATCTTGAGACATGGAGGGAGCTCTGCAGAGGTTTCCTAAATTTTGAGGGAACTATGAGTGATCAGTATGCATCGGATGCAAGTGACAGTATGACTGATGAGAGGAGTTGATGCCCTTGATATGATCTTTCTTAAGTTCTTAGATATATGGCAACTGGTACTGGAATATGTCATAATATATTGTTTCATTATTCGTATCTTGTCTTTGGGTCCCATCAGACTGCATGCTCGTATTGTAAAACAATAAATAGAGGTTATAAAAAGGAGAAATTCAAAATGCTCATGCTCGCTCAAGTTCTGTCTGCCCTCGACCCAGGAGACTGGTTGGTAGCATTGGACTTGCAGGACAAGTACATACACATTTTCGTCTTGCCTGCCCACAGGCGTTAACTGCGGTTCATGGTGCGCCACAAGCACTTTCATTTCGCCATGCTCCATTTGTCCTTACCTGCACCCCCGGGTATTCACCAAGGTGATGGTGGCTTAGTGGACTAATGCATCCACTGTAGGGGTCTGTGTTCGACCTCCTGGTGACCGGTTTAAATCTTGGCGGTTCCACTCAGCCTTTCATCCTTCTGAGTGCAATAAAAGGAGTACTATTGAGTTAGATAACAATAAACATCTTTTATTCACTGCAAATATACCCTTGGGTGAAAGTGCACTTTTACAAATACACAATATATTACAGCTCATCTGCAGACTACACGGGTACCAGTCTTCCCCTATCTCAACAACTATTGAAGGCGGGCTCGCTCCAGGCAGTCATCTCCCAACTCCAGACTATGGCGAACATCCTGCCCTCGCTTGGGTTCACTACCAACGTGCCAAAGCCACACCTGATTCCCTCTCAGACATTCCCTTTCATCGTAGCTGTTCTGCACAAAGTCCAGTTTCAGGCTTATCCTCCCGAATGGCGAGTCCAGGATTTTCAGGCTATGATACCGATGTTTCCGCCTCTAGCCTGGGTTTCGGTGAGACTGACTCTGAGGCTGCAGGCATCATGGCCTCCTGCATCCTGCTTGTGACACATGCCCACTGGCATATGTGGGCTCTGCAATGGGACCTGAAGTTCCAGTGGGTACAGCATCAGGGGAATCTTTCTGACATGGTCCAGATCTCAGAGAGAGGTCTTAGACTGACGATACGAGGAGAAATTATTAATTTCTCCTTGTTTTTTTGCTCTTTGCAGGTGTGCTGCATTCTGCAGCACTCGTAGAAAGAGCAGATTGCCTTTCAAGATTGATTATGTGCAGGAAGGGTTATTTTCCTGCACATAAACAATTACCCCTGCATCGCAGGCACCTTTGCAACATGGTGCAAGGTGCCTGTGCTGGTGTCAAGCAGCTTTATTAGTGCCAGCGCTAGGGGAAACACAGGGGTGTGCCATATTTTTGTAATTACAGTGCATTCCTGAATTTTAAAAATGTAGAGCACGGCGTTAACAATTTTGGCGTAACATTGCACTCTGACATTTTGTAGTAAATATCCCTCTTAATGTTATCCAACTGAAAACAGAATTTTAAGAAATTGTTAGGGGAAAGTGGAAATGGACTGCTTAGGGTATTATAGTGGGAGCACCTTGCTCTACATGAGCAAGGAAGCAGTAAGAGATGTGCATATGAGGATGGACAAGGTGGTGGATGAATGCAGAATTGACCTAATCTAGTGAAAGAAATTGCATAAGAATGTTTCGATGACAATGGGTGAGAAAGAGTTGAAATGTTGAAGTTCAGCATGTTAAGGACCAGTGGCGGCTGGCATGGATCGGGGTGGTGAAAAGGAGTGGTTGGGAGGTGGGGGTAAAGAAAAAGAAAACTAAACTTACCTCCTCACCGAGTCTCTCCTTGTCATCCCTCTGCTTCAGCCGGAACAGTAAGAGCACAGGCTCCCCAAAGCCAATCATAATGCTGTTGTGATTGGTCTGAGTGCCATGGTTTGGTGCTCAGACAGGCAGTAGGAACTTGTGCACGTTCTCCACCCAGGCTCTAATACAGCATGGGTGGAGAACATGCAAAGCTCGCATGACTGTTTGGCTGGCCAAATGTTCATGCGCTTTTACAGAGTGCCCACCACTCCTTCCCCTGCTCTGTGAGCAGAGCAGCCCCGCCAATCTGCCTCAGCAGGAAAAAATAAAATATCTGAAAGAAACACGTTAGTTATAGATTCCTTACCTTGGAATTACCCCCAGGTGGCAGACTGGATCCGTAAAGTTTTTTTGTCAGCAGTACCTCTGCACGTCGGAAGGTGGTGTCGGTCGGTTCCGCGTCCTGTCCCGTCATGAGCGTTGTGGTCGCCGGGATGACGTTGCGGCAGCTACTTAGACGCCGTCCTTGCATGCTGATGTCAGTTCTTTCTTATTCTGCGCCAGCCAGCGCAGATCTGGGAAGAACAGTTCCTCAGTCATTTTGTTTTACTACGTTTTTCTCGACATTTGTCGACTTCTTGTTTCTAGTGTCCAACCCCGAACAGGTGCACAAGGGATGCCCGGTTTCAAGGCCTGCGGTTCCTGTAACCAACTGATGTCGGTGACGGATCCACACCGCGTGTGCCTCTTTTGCCTGGAGCGCGACCACGACCCCAAGTCGTGCTCCGACTGTCAGTAGATGGCGACGAAGGCTTTGTGGGAGCAGTCCCGAAAGCTGCTTGAATGCCGACAGTCGGCTGCGTGCCGTTCGAGGTCCCGATCGAGAGGGAGGTCGAGGGACCGGTCGCGGAACCACCACCATTCCGGTTTGAAATCATCAAAGTCTTGGCACTCGGGTCGGATAAGTCGAAGCATAAGAAGAAGTCGAAGCAGCATCGTCGCTCTTCGACTTCTCCTCGTCGGTCGGCTGATCCGACGAGGTACGCGGGCGGGGCCACTCCCACGGCACCGTGCGCGGAGCCCGATGGGTCGATTCCGAGGTTCCCTCCCTTTCCGGGACCTGGTGCGACCCAATCCAGCTTCGTACGTTCTACGAGGCGATGCATGCCATCTTTAGGCAGACTGACCCCGCCCGTGTGCATTTGGGACCGGTGGACTAGGTTGGGGGGCCTAGGTCTTCGCTGCTGGCGGCTCCGGCCCTGGTGCCCCAGAACCCCCTGGCACCCTTGGATCCAGGCTTGGATTCGAATTGGGCCGGTTGACCTTGTTACACCTCCATCGGCGCTGCTCCTAACGGCACCACTACTGCGTTCGGCACCGATCAGCTCCCTGGCCGGCGTCGACCCTGGCCTCCATCCCGACGTGGACATGGAGCCGGACCAGCTTCATCCGATGCCAGATCCTGCGCCGGGTGGGGTTTTTGTGCTCCTGTTCACTCCTGGGGTCTCTTTTCAACAACAGTGGCACTCAGAGGATGATGATGAGGAGGACTGGGAGGGGTCAAGTGACCCTTTAACTGACCAGTTAGATACTGATCAGGACTGGAGAGAGGAACTGGGGGATGCCAGTGGTCTTGACACCTCTCCTGACCTTGGCATGTTGTCTCCTCCTACCGGGGCTACGGAGGAGGGAGCGTCATACGCAGTGGTGTTGCGTAGGCCGGCCGAGGGTCTAAACCTCGAGATTCCTACGGTGGCGGTCAGGACTAACCTCCTGACAGAGGTGCTTCAAGCGGCTGCGAGTTCTTTGGAACCCCTGCTGCCGTTTAATGAGGCCCTCACAGACGGCCTTTTGGGCACGTGGTCCAGGCACAAAATGGGGGCACCCGTGGATAGGATGATTTCCCGACGCCACAGCCCGGCTCTGGGCGACCCCACTTTCCTCTCCCAACACCCCACTCCTGAGAGATTGATAGTTCAAGCTTCCACCTCCAAAAATCGCCTTCCCTACCGCTCCACCGGAAAGGGAATCCAAGAAGCTGGACCACCTTGGCAAGAAAGTTTTCTCTTCCGCCAGCTTAGGACTGCGGTCCGTAAACACTGCATGTCTCTTGGAATGTTGTTCGCACTCAGTGTGGGATACGGTGGCATAAGTGCTGCCTCAGTGTCCAGAAGAGGCCCGGGCAGTGCTCTCCAAGGCTGTTGCCACTGGGAGAGATGCAGTAAAGTTTACAATCCGTTGTGGACTGGACACCGCCGACTCTCTGGGCAGGACCATTTCAACGTCGGTAGGCTCTTCGTCGCTACGCCTGGATGAGGTCCACTGGCTTTTCATGGGATGTCCAGAACACCTTGATGGACATGCCTTTTGATGGCCATCGCCTTTTTGGAGACAGAGCAGACAACGCCCTAGAGCGCTTCAAGGACTCACAGGCTATGGCCAAGTCCTTGGGCCTCTCCACCCATCCGGCGCATTCTGCTTTTCGCCCCTTTCGTGGCTAAGGAAGGAGTGCCCCGCTACGTCCCACCCAGGGCCATGGGGCGCAGCAATTTACCCAACCTTCGCCAGGCGGGGACGTGGAAACAACCGGCGTGGTTCTGGGGGCCAGCAGGCGGGCCAGTCCACCAACCCCCCCTCTGCAGCAGCCTCCAAACCCTCCTAGTCCAACCTTTCAGGCCCACCAAACGTCAGTGGGCAGCAGGATTCACCATCACCTCCCCCACTGGCACACCATCACGTTGGACAGGTGGGTTTTGCAATTAGACGAAGGGGCTACTCCCTCCCCTTCAAGACTACCCCTCCAGCCATGCCATCGAGATACCACCGCATGTCGGAGGATCATCTGGCCCTTCTCCAGCAGGAAGTTGTGCCTCTTTTGGCCAAGAGAGTCATCGAGTGCGTTCCTGTCCCAGAAGTAAGTTGTGGTTGTTACTCCCACTACTTTCCGGTCCCCAGGAAGGACAAGGGCCTGCGGCCTATCTTGGACCTCAGGGACGTCAATCGCTTCCTCCGGAAGGAGAAGTTCAAGATGTTGACGCTTGCTCAGGTCTTGTCTGCCCTCGGACCCGCAAGACTGCATGGTAGCGTTGGACTTGCAGGACGCTTATTTTCACATCCCCGTCCTGCCGGCCCACCGGCGTTACCTACGGTTCACGGTAGGCTAGAAACACTTTCAGTTTACCGTGCTCCCCTTTGGCCTTACCAGCACCCCTCGGGTGTTCACAATAGTGATGGTGGTGGTCGCAGCTCATCAGCGCAGATTTGATTTGAGAATTTATTTGTAAAGCGCTACTATCACTCCGTGAGGAGTATCTTGACGCTAACGTCACGAGGTGAGAAAAAAAGGTAACCAGACAAGGAAATTAAATCAGAGCAAAACAACATTCATCAGTGATGCCGTAAATCCATGTTTTTAGGGCTTTCCTGAATAAAAGTTCGGTGTTACATGATTTCATCTGTGCAGGGAGCTTGTTCCAGGCTCTGGCACCCAGATAAGCCAGAGTTTTAGCACCTTTTAGTTTGTATCTGAAATTAGGCAGTTTAAGGAGATTCGCTGAAGAGGACCTGAGCAGTCTAGTGGTTGTATATAGAGCACAACGTACTGACAAGAATTTTGGACCCATATTCATTTTTTCTCTAAAAGTGATCAGGAGAATCTTAAAAAGAATTCTCTTGTGAATCGGGAGCCAATGAAGGCTGTTCAGAGCTGCAGAGGATCTTCTAGGGAGTTTGAGCACCAAACGTGCTGCTGCATGTTGTACCACCTGCAGCTTCTTTAAAACAGCCTTGTTGACTCCAGCCAGGAACCCATTGCAATAATCAATGCGTGAGTGTATTAAAGCCACCGCCACAGATTTTCTTGCTGGCAGAGGGAGAAACTTGAACATTTTTTTTGAAGTTTTTATTAAGCTAAAACACATGCCCGCCACCGCTTTAGTGTGCAGTAGGAAGGAGAGGGAATTATCAAATTGTACTCCCAGATTTCTAGCAACCTTCACTACCTCCGGTGGTGGAATAGCTCCTTCAGGCCACCATTTTTGGACGGTTGGAAAAGGACGTCAGCCCCTATCGGGAGAATCTCGGTTTTATCCGTGTTGCATTTTAACTGGTTGTTCATCATCCATTGAAGAACCGCGGTCAAACAATGTTTGAAGTTTGTTTCAGCCTCCACGGAATCATTCTCTATAGAGAGAATCCTTTGAGTGTCATCTGCATATGACACAACCTCTATCCCGAATGATCTAATCAAAGCGATAAGAGGGGCCATGTACACATTAAACAACAACGGACTTAAAGAAGATCCCTGTGGGACTCCTGCCGTAATGGAGCGTTCTGGAGACAAGAACGCACCTAAAGTGACTGCCTGTCTCCGATTGGCAAGGAAAGATTTGATCCACTTTAGCACCATACCAGTAATGCCGCTGCACTCGAGACGTTTCAAAAGGATGTCATGAGAAATAGTGTCGAATGCAGCCGACAAGTCTAAAAGAATCAAAACCGCTTTCTTGCCCCTATCGGCAATCATTTTAAGGGAGTCAGAAATTTCAAGGAGGGCAGACTCCGTAGAATGTTTAGGCCGAAATCTGGATTGAAGTGGGTGAAGGATTTGTTGATCTTCCAGAAATGTAGTTAGCTCTTTATGGACAAAAGTCTCAGTTATTTTGCCTAGCAGAGGGAGAAGCGAAATTGGACGGAGAACGGCCGAGTCAATATTTTGTTTCATTTTCAATGGTTTAACCAATGCAAGCTTCCACTCAGCTGGAACATTACCGGTCCTATGGGGGGAATTGACTATATGATTAACGATGGGATTCACTACCTTAAGCATTTTATGAAGAATCGACGGAGGGCAGGCATCCAGCGGCGAGCCTGATTTGCACCTTTCAATAGCCATAAGTGTCCTATCTAATGGGACAGGTTCAAAAGTGGAAATGGAGACCGAGCTTTCCACCAAGAGAAAATCGGAGACTGGAAAATCTCTTTGAATTTTCTCCTCAAAATACAGGGAGATGTTATCACACAGTGTCTGTGAAGGCGGAAGTTCCCTCTGTTCCGCCATGGGTTTTGTGAACGACTTCACAATCAGAAAAATAGTTTTCTGATCATCCTTAGCTGTGTTTATTTTATTATTAAAAAATTATTTTTTTGCCAGTTTAATCTGGAGAAAATAAACTTTCCTACCTTCTTTAAACACTGCTTTTTGTTCTTCGTTGTATCCCTTTCTCCACTGTCGCTCAAGTTGCTTGCAATGCAAACGCGCTTGGGCCAGTTGGGGCGTGAACCAAGGAGTATTTACGGTCTTAAGTTTTTTTGGCTTGTTCCCCTTCTCCAAAGGAGAAAGAGTCTTGCAAACGTTAGATAGCCAGGACTGGAATAAACGTGAATCTGTCTCTGTATTGCCTGTCAACGCCGGGGTGAGAGCTTTCGCCACAGTCGATAGATTAGAATTTTTTGCAATCTGTGCCCATGAAGGCCCCTGATGAGGTTCTTTAAGAGATTTCACCACATGACCCTTCAGGGGAATCATAATCCTAAGGGGGATAAAGGAGTGGTCGGACCAAATTAGAGGAAGAGGGATATCTGCGGAGAGCCAGGGCAGGTTAGAACAAACCCCATCGAGAGTATGACCTGCCAAGTGGGTAGGTCCCTTCACTATTTGTTGAAGTGAGAATAAATCTAAGACTTGGAGGAAGTTACCTGTACCAGGCTCAGAATTACCCTCTAAGTGAAGATTAAAATCACCCAATAGTGTGAAGTTAGCATATTTAAGAAGAAGATAGCTCAGAGAATCCCTAAGTGAGTCAATAAACTTAGCGCTTTGAGCAGGGTTCTATAAATAAGGGCACCTGAAAAACATGAAGTAGCATTTAGGGAAAGGCAAAAACCTAGGCTTTCTGCTTCTGTAATTGTATCGAGTTCAAAAAAAGTACAGGCAAGAGAATGGCGTAGAATAATAGCCAACCCTCCACCCCTACCTACCAATCGATCCTTCCTATGTATCAGGTAGCCAGGTGGAACAGAGTCCGCAACATCCGGACTGCTCCAATCTTTTAACCAGGTCTCTGTAACAAATAGTAGGTCCAGTTGATATTCCAATATGAGATCTCTAATATCTTGGCTATGTTTGCCCATAGATCGCGCATTAATTAAACCTCCTTTAAGCTGGCCCCCATCCCTGGCCTTAATAAGCCCAGAATTAAATTTCTGGCTGATAATCCCAGTAGATAACTCAAAGGGAAGATCAAGTCTGCATTTATAGCAGGAACAGGCCCCAGAAATTAAATCCGGTGATATAGGATGTTTACAGGTGGTTTTTTAATTTAAATTTTTAAGGTCCTCGGCAAGATACCTTTTCCAAGTAGATTGGGCAGCATGACCCATCCTTGTCCCGTCCTTGGCGCGGATGGGCGCAGTCGGGCTTGCCTTTGGCGCACCTTCGGCGCGCCACCGGCGCGCCCGCTGCGCGCGTCCGGCCCAGCATGGGGTTAAATAGCTGGCCGGCGCGTGAAGCTCCGTTCCCCGCCCTTTCCTGGAGGGCAAACCAACCAAGATCCTGATTGGCTGCAATCAGAAGGGTGTGTCCGATTCCCTCCAATCGAACGGCAGCAAAGCTGGCGTTGGACCTTGGAAGCGGAGACAGAACACAAAAAATAACACAGAAAAAGGATTTCAGAATCTTGTGACCAAGGTGTGGAAAAACGCTATGAAAAGATTATGCTTTCTAAAACAAATGGGCAACAATCCTTTCCCAAGAATGTGTAAAAACGCCGATTTAAAATAGCCTTATTAATTCCCAAAACATTCCCCCCTTAAAATCAAAAGCGAACACTGCTCAAAGTTTAAAAATCGGGATGAGGAGTTTCCTCACCGTACATAACGCCGATCAGGGGTTTCAGTATTTCCCTATCTCGATGACTGGCTGTTGAAGGCAGTCTCGCCCCAGGCAGGCGTCTCCCACCTCCAGACTACGGCAGACCTCCTGCATTTGCTGGAGTTCTCCATCAATGTGCCGAAGTCGCACCTGATTCCCTCACAGAAGCCCCTCTTCATCGGAGCGGTTCTGGACACAACGCGGTTTCGGGTCTATCCTCCCGAACAGCGAGTCTGGGATATTCGGGCTATGATTCCGATCTTTCAGCCTCTATCCTGGGTTTCGGTCAGAATGACACTGAGGCTGCTGGGCCTCATGGCCTCCTGCATCCTGCTGGTCGATCATGCCAGGTGGCATATGCGGGCTCTGCAGTGGGACCTAAAGTTCCAGTGGGTGCAGCATCAGGGGAATCTGTCCAATTGCGTCCAGAGCTCGGAGGGCACTGCCCAACAACTGCAGTGGTGGCTTACGAACCAGGATTGGGGCAATGGCAGATCCCTCTTCCTTCCCCAACCAGACCACACTGTCGTGACGGACGCATCCCTTCTGGGATGGGGCGGCCACATGGGAGAGGCGGAGATCAGAGGCCTCTGGTCTCCGGCAGAGTCCAGGCTCCATATCAACCATCTGGACCTCCAGGCGATTCATCTTGCACTGAAGGCATTCCTTCCCTCTGTCCGGGGAAGAGTAGTTCAGGTGTTCATGGACAACACCACCGCCATGTGGTATTGCAGCAAACGGGGCGGGGTGGGGTCATGGACCCTATGTCAGGAGGCCATCCACCTCTGGACATGGCTGGAACACCAGGGCATTTCCTTGGTGGTTCAACACCTGGCCTGTTCTCTGATTACCAGGGCGAACGAACTCAGCCGCAGGAGCATGATGGATCACGAATGGCTGCTTCACTCGGAGGTGGTGCAAGGTTTCTTTCAACAGTGGGGGGAGCCTTGGTTAGATCTATTCGCCACTGAAGAGAACGTGGAATGTCAGCAATTCTGCCCGTTGGAATTTCCAAGGCGGCACTCGCTCAGGGACACTTTTCGTTGCGAGTAGAGTTGCGGTCTGTTGTACGCCTTTCCGCCTATACCACTTCTGCCCAGAGTGCTGAAGAAGATCAGGCGAGACCGGGCCCAAGTAATTCTTGTGGCTCCGGATTGGGCACAAAGAGTCTGGTATTCCGAGCTGATCAACATGGCCATCGATCCTCTAATCAGACTTCCTCTTCGGGAGGATCTTCTGTCGCAGCAGCAGGGGACGGTTCCTTACCCGAACCTATCCAGTCTACATCTCCTTGCGTGGAGATTGAGCGGCGGCAGTTGACATCTTTCGACCTGCCTCCTGAAGTCTGTGATGTAATCTTGGCAGCCAGGCGTCCCTCCACTAAGACGGTATACACCATGGTGGAACACATTTGTGGCATGGTGCACCCCTTTCTGCCCCTCTTTCTGAAGTTCTCTTGTTTCTTCTCTCTTTAGCCCAGCAGGGCTCTGCTCTGGGCACTATCAAGGGCTATCTTTCAGCCATCTCTGCCTTCCTTCGGTTGTCAGATCAGCCTTCTCTTTTCAAGTGCCCAGTAGTTAACCGTTTCCTAAAAGGCTTCACACATCTTTTTCCTCCAATCCCCTTCATTATGCCTCAGTTGGACTTGAACCTTGTGCTAACCTATCTCATGTGTGCTCCCTTTGAGCCACTGCATAACTGTCCTTTACGCCTTCTGACTCTTAAAACTGCTTTCCTGGTAGCCATCACTTCTACTAGAAGAGTGAGTGAGCCAAGTCCGGAGAGACGGCTTCTTTGGCCATTCTGTTCTCCAGGATTTTCTGGTGTGATCTTGGTTCACTGACCCACCACCGGGGTTGGTTTTGCTGGGGTATCTATTCTAAGGTAAGGAATCTATAACTAACGTGTATCTTTCAGATGCACAAGTTACTTACATTCAGTAACAATATATCTGTAAAAACATTGGTTAGTTATAGATTCCTTACCGCCCTACCCATCCTCCCCGTTCTGCGAACTGATTTCTAGGGTTAAGGACATCCTTCTAGGGCCCTAGTTTTGTGCACCAATGGTCAGTGTCTTGCATGGCTCTGCGTTTCTAGCGCGGAAAGTCGTGTACAGAACTGACGTCAGCGCGCAAGGGTGGCGTCTAAGTAGCTGCCGCAACGTCATCCCTGGGACCACGACGCCGACGATGGACGCGGAGCCGAGCAACGCCACCTGCCGACGCGCAGAGGTACTGCTGAAAAAAAAAAACTTTCCGGATCCAGTCTGACACCTTGGGGTAATTCTAAGGTAAGGAATCTATAACTAACTAATGTTTCTTACAGATATATCGTTACCGAAGGTAAGTAGCTTGTGCGATAATAACATTGAGTTATAATTTTATTTTCACTCTATTTACACTGCTTAAAAGCAGTGGGGCGACGCTTCTCCGCCTTAGCGGAGGAGCCTCCAATGTTAAGGACTCATGTAAAGGAATTGATCAAGAACATTAGGGAGTGGATTGAGACTGAAAAAATCAGAGAGCCGTGGTCCAGCAGGAGAAGTTCAAGGTGAAGCATAAGAAAGAGAGTGTGAAGGAAGATGGGGAAGGACCTGCAGGGGGAACGATTCAGAAGTATCCTTTAAAAGAAGTACAGAGAGGTGCATATGTACATGTTCCAATGGTCACGATGAGCCCTTTTCCACTTTACAAATTTCACACACACACACACACACAGAACAGACTGTGACCATTTTCAAGGTCCTGTGGGAAGATTTGGATGCATTGTTTGAGGGGGCGGTCCCAAAGGATCTGTGGGCAAAATATAAGAGAACAAATATGACTAAGTCATAAAATGGTGTAACCAAAAAAGAGGGACGTGGGGGCCTTTATCCACTCGTGCAAGAGTGGGAGGTCTAGCATAAACAATCGGCCCAAATGAATGTTATACAAAAAGAAGTTATGCCGTTCCTCTCAATTAAAAACGTACAAAAGTACGGAGTCAGGGAAGACGGGAATCCCAGCTGCCCCAAGGACTGGGGTCAGTGTGGGGAATCCATAATTCGGATAGCAATGCCCTCACACACCCTTGCAGGTGTCATGCTTCATCATCTGGGCTGCTCCTCGTTGGGTCGGCAGCAATACCCGACGGGCTCCCTATAATAGGGGCTCTTTGCCAGAGATCTTTTTATCCGAATGCCGTATGGTGAAGTGCGGGTGTAGGGGCAGAATTGTGTAGAATAGTGAAATAAATTAAAATAGGGTTGGGAGTGCCGAAGTAAGCAAGTTTTTATTCTGGGGGTCTCCTACCCTAAGTAAAAACAAAGAACAAAAAACAAGGCACTAACCCGAGTGTAATGTCTCGTGTAGTGTAATTCCTTGTTTCACTCAGTGTGGGTCAACATGTTTCTCGCTCTTGGATTGATATCCTTGCGGTTCTTCAGGACCTAAACAATAATAACTATCTACACCTAAGCTGTGTGGTGGATTGTCTACTCACGATAGTAGTGTCAAATGGTTATAGTACCTGGATCTACCTATTGAGGGAGACAAAAACATATAGATATCATTCAGGTTGAGGTGGTACAATATAAGCATAGGCACGGTCTAACGGTGACTTTGACTTCTAATCAAAAACACTTGTGAAGTGAACGTTATTACGTTAGAGGATTAAAACGATTAAAAAACAGGTGGTGGGTCTCCATAGTGAGCTAATGTGACTATAAGCCCCTATGGAATACAGTGATGCAGCAGAAACATTATAAGGTAATCACCCTAATCAGTATGATCCCCAGGCATCAACAGTACCCGGTGGGATATGCATAGCGCTTGATTCCTAAAAGTTGTAGGACTAAGCAGATAGACAATTTACATGTCAAAAATAAAGCAAAAAGTAGAAAGTCTCTCTTGCTTAGTAGTGCCCTTGTAAACAGAGTCTTATATGGTTCCCTGTATAAGCCTGAGGAACTCGTAAGACAGCAAGATGTAGGAAGGAGGGTTTGGTTGGGGGATTGGAATGAGGAAGGAGAGAATAGAGCGTAAAGTAGGCTCTAGTTAATGCGGGTTACTATTGGTATACCACATGGAAGGATTATTGGCAGAAGCGGGCAGATCAAGGTGCAATACATGTTCTCAGACTTACTCTAGCAGGGTGCTGTAGAAAGTTTGACTGCTAACGTCAGGGAAAAAGAGGTGTGTAGTCTGTGGTGGCAAATCCGAAAAGGACGTAATTATGCCAAAAAACATGTAAATGATCTCGACGTTAGCGTGAGTTACACGGAGGTGTATATATCTCCCTGTCTGCAAAAGTGGTGTTTTGTTGCAAAAAAGGGGCGCAGGGGCCAGAGTACAGTGGAGGTTAAAGGTGGTGGGTGGCTGAACGCTACTCTGTTGTATGGAAGTACATAAATAGTAATGAACCTCGCTAATAGTCAGTCACACATTGAACACAGGAAGTTATTTAACGCGCTGCCTCGAAGAAAGGGGGTGTTGTCCCTTCGGATCGGAGTACCGACCGGTACTGGAGATTTGCTTCAGGAAGGTTTAGCAAAGTACAATAGGGATTTCAGAGGGGCAAAGTCCCTGTTTTTACTTACAGTTGTTGCGCGTTGTGCTCGAAAGTAGACCTGCCCTGTCCACCGGGTCCTGGGAGGTGAAGGTTAAGGTCCCTCCCTGGGTTTAAAGGAATGGCGCTGGTCACGTGCCTAGGGGTGTGGGTGGAGCATCGAATTAAGCCTCATCCATTGTGTGGCTAATGTGGCGGCCATCTTAGAATGGTGTCTTTAAGGATTCAATAAGGAGGCGAATCCTGAATTAAATCGAGCTTCTAGGGTATATCTACAAAGATTGGTGGTTGGAAATAATTCAAAAACCAAAAGTGTGCGTTTTTTGGATTATATGTGTATTAAACGGTATTCATGGGAAGAATCGAAGAAATGTGATTACACTTGGGACCTCCCTGAAATCTGTACTGTTTATGAAGAATTGAAAAATAGATTGATGGAATCGGTAGGGAAATCACTGAGGTCGGTGATTCAAAAGTGTGTCGCTAGGCTAAGTCCTCTATTGGACGCTCTTGTGTAGTGGGGAATAAGACAAAAATCAAATTAAAAACCAAGTTAAAAACGGGGGACTGCTCGCGGGCCACAAGAAAGTGAAGTTCATATTGAAGGGGGTACTCATTAATCTCATTCAAAAGTTGGTAACAACACTACTGGTGGAGACACAAAGACCCTAGTCTTAACCATGATGGGTGTATAAATCATACGTGGATGTTAGAGTAGGCGCTATCGAACAATTATTTGTTCCAATGTGAAAATGTAAAAACTCATATGGCCACCTAGATTTGGATGGAACTCCAGGGGATGTCGTCATTGAGACCTCTGTCGTGTGTGGATAAGCGGTGTATCCATCTTTGTTCTTTGGTGAACAGACTGTTTTTAATAGAGTTCTGTGTGGTTTCCAGAATTACCCATTTAAGGGAGTCCGGAGAGTGTGTTTTTTCCAGAAAATGGGCGCACATTTTAGTGTTGTTCTTACGGCAGCGAAAGTTGATGCGGTGCTCTGAAATGCGCAGTCTGATAGGGGCGAGTAGTCATGCCCACATAGTAGAGCTCACATGGGCAAGTGAGTAAATAAATGCAGTTAGCCGTGTTTCTGTTTGTGTGACTTCTCATTTCCCAGACAAATGTCCCATTCAATGTGATCGTCTTATGTACGGAAGTGAAGGCACACGCCGCACAGGAACCACAGGGGTAATGACCAGTGACTGTTGGTAACTGCCAAAGTGTTCCCTGTCTGATGGTATTCCTGGGTCTGGGCCTAGTCTTAATGAGCATATCTTTTAGATTTCTTGAGCGTTTGAACGCAAAACGTGGTTGTTCTAGATCTAAGGACCCCGTATTCAGTATGCCCCAGTGTTTTCTCAACACTTTGGTAAGTCTATTGGAAATTGGTGTGAAGGTTGTGACACAAGTGAGCGTCTCTGTCTCAGACACACTCTTGACTTTAGGTTCCAAAATGGCCTCTCTATTGTTGTTGCGTGCTCGCTTTCTTGCAAGTGCAATGCTCTTTGGTGGATAGTTTCTTGCTGTCAAGTTCATTGCAAGGGTCTCAGACTCGAATTTGAAATAATTCACCATGCTACAATTCCTTCTTATCCTAAGGAATTGTCCAAAGGGTAAGTTTTCTTTAAGTGATTTAGGGTGATGACTGTTGAAATGTAGGAGGCTGTTGCGGTCAGTGCTCTTCCTGTACATGGTAGTGACCAAGTGACCTTCTTCGATTTTAATGGTGAGGTCTAAAAAAGATGTGTGTGGGTGAGACAGTGATGGTGAAGTTTAAAAATGGATTAAGATTATTGATCCACTTTAAGAAATCTTTGTGGGAATCAGAGTTTCCTTTCCAAAAGATTAGGATGTCATCAATAAAACGCTTCCAAATCATGATGTTCTCATGGTAGGGGTTGGAGTCGTGATGGATATGTTGTCTCTCAAAAGCTGCCATATAAAGGCATGCCACACTGGGGGCGAAGGTACTCCCCATCGAAGTACCTTGGGTCTGATGGTAAAGTTGCCCCTTGAATTCGAAGAAATTCTCAGTCAAAGCCAGTGCTGCACATTCCATGACAAAGCTAGGAGGTGTAAATGATTCCCAGTTTGTCAGGTTAAGATCTTCCTCAATCACCTCAAGGGTGGCCCTCTGTGGGATGTTAGTGTAGAGTGCTTCTACATCGAGGGTGATGAGGAAGTCAATCTCGTATGCCCTTTGAAATTGATCGAGTAAGCGTAATGCATCCGTGGTGTCCTGCAAGTATGATGTTACAAGTTTCACCAACGGTTGCAAGAAGTGATCACAAAACTGTGATAAAGGTTCCAAGACCGAGCCTATGCCAGAGACGATGGGTCTCCCTGGTACCGGGGTAATCCCCTTATGAATCTTTGGGAGAATATAGAAGTAGGGGGTCTTGGGATCTTTTTTATTTAGGAATAAGGCCTCCTTTTTACTCAGCCAACCCTGATTTTCAGCTGAGTCAACAATGCCCGTGATGATATTCTTCAGGCGTTGTGTGGGGTTTACGGCAATAGAAGTGTAATAATTCCTATCACTCAATTGCCTGAGGCACTCGGTGTCATAGTCCGAGGTCACCATTATCACTGTCGCTCCCCCTTTATCAGCTAGTTTGGTTGTAATGGTGGGGTCATTTGCTAATGATTCTACGGCAAGCATCTCTTTCTTGGACATGTTGTGGAAAGGTCTAGAGGTAGTGAGAGCTTTTACCTCTTTGAGTATGGCTTGCTCGAAAGTGATTACTTCAGTGGGAATCATCCCATTATTAGGAGTGAAAGTAGATGGATTATGTAGCCCTGAGTCCTCTTCCCGTTGGTAGTCCTTGCCATCAAAGAATGCTTTGAGGCGTAGTTTATGAAAGAATTGGTGTAGTTCACATGTTTGTTTGAAGTGATCCACTCGAGGTGTGGGAACAAAGCCCAGACCTTTCTCTAGAACCTCCTTTTCCGTTTCACTGAGTATTCTAGGAGACAAATTGACCACTAGGGTCTTTTTTTGTTGTTCGTGTGGCTCCGGGTTTCATATACCCGCTGTTGTGGATCCTCCCACTCGACCCGCTTTTCCTGCTGATTCCCTCTTCTTCGCCCTCGCCCTCTGCCCCAACCTCTGCCTAAAAAAGGCTGACTAATGCCTGGGGGTGCGAATTGGGGTGGGCATTGTGGGAAAAGAGGATATTGCCAAAAAGCAGGTCCCTAATATTGGGGTGGAGGGGGATAGGTATTGTATCCTTGTCTACCCCCTCTCCTAGATTGGTTAGGTTGCCAATTCTCTCCACTAGAATCACTGTTGTTCGATGACCCTCTTCTGGTAGAGTTGGAACTAGTGTCTGATAAGTAACCTGTTCCAGGTGGTCCATAGTCGGTTTTAAGATAAGGGTATACCTTTTCTTTGTCGAAGTGTCTTATGTCTTTCTGTAGTTTAGTAACTTTCTGCTTCATAAGATATTCTTTGTGCTCCGCGATTTCATTGTTGAGCTCTGTTAATTTAGTCTTGAAAGTAGGGCCGGGTGCAGCGCTCTTTAGACTGCTTTCGGCTATTTGGATACGAGTGAGTAGGTCATCGGCCAGTCTCTTGGCAGTATTAATGATCAATATCAAAAGGTCCCTGGTGCATTTCCAAGAGATCTGTGACCATTCGACATTGAATTGTCCATCTTCCCAAAAGATCCTTGGAAAGATTTTGACTATAAGGCCGTTGGGCGAGATGTTGGCCCTGAGGTACTCGGTCATAAGAGCACCATGTAAGGTGATTTTGACCCATTCCCTCTTCATGGCTGATAGTGACTGCCAATCCTCTGTATGGCTCCCCGTGGCGCCATCAATGTCGGACATAAGAATAGAGGGTGCCCTTAAAATTTCTGCTGCTTGTTCCTCTCCATAGCTCAAGCCCTGGCCTTCCATGGCTAAGTTGGTACGGGAGACTCTGGAAATATTAAAAGCAAAGCGTCGTAGACGGAAACCACTCTAGTGTAATGGAGTAGAATTAATAAACAAGGAGAAGGGGATATAACAAAATTCACCCACCAAAGTACAGGTCCCACGGTGTTAAAGCCGTGTTGAAAGCTGTAACCAAAAAAGAGGGACGTGGGGGCCTTTATCCACTCGTGCAAGAGTGGGAGGTCCAGCATAAACAATCGGCCCAAATGAATGTTATACAAAAAGAAGTTATGCCGTTCCTCTCAAGTAAAAACGTACAAAAGTACAGAGTCAGGGAAGACGGGAATCCCAGCTGCCCCAAGGACTGGGGTCAGTGTGGGGAATCCATAATTCGGATAGTAATGCCCTCACACACCCTTGCAGGTGTCATGCTTCATCATCTGGGCTGCTCCTCGTCGGGTCGGCGGTGCAATACCCGATGGGCTCCCTATAATAGGGGCTCTTTGCCGGAGATCTTTTTATCCTAATGCCGTATGGTGAAGTGCGGGTGTAGGGGCAGAATTGTGTAGAATAGTGAAATAAATTAAAATAGGGTTGGGAGTGCCGAAGTAAGCAAGTTTTTATTCTGGGGTCTTCTACCCTAAGTAAAAACAAAGAACAAAAACCAAGGCACTAACCCGAGTGTAATGTCTCGTGTAGTGTAATTCCTTGTTTCACTCAGTGTGGGTCAACATGTTTCTCGCTCTTGGATTGATATCCTCGCGATTCTTCAGGACCTAAACAATAATAACTATCTACACCTAAGCTGTGTGGTGGATTGTCTACTCACGATAGTAGTGTCAAATGGTTATAGTACCTGGATCTACCTATTGAGGGAGACAAAAACATATAGATATCATTCAGGTTGAGGTGGTACAATATAAGCATAGGCACGGTCTAACGGTGACTCTGACTTCTAATCAAAAACACTTGTGAAGTGAACGTTATTACGTTAGAGGATTAAAACGATTAAAAAACAGGTGGTGGGTCTCCATAGTGAGCTAATGTGACTATAAGCCCCTATGGAATACAGTGATGCAGCAGAAACATTATAAGGTAATCACCCTAATCAGTATGATCCCCAGGCATCAACAGTACCCGGTGGGATATGCATAGCGCTCGATTCCTAAAAGTTGTAGGACTAAGCAGATGGACAATTTATATGTCAAAAATAAAGCAAAAAGTAGAAAGTCTCTCTTGCTTAGTAGTGCCGTTGTAAACAGAGTCTTAGATGGTTCCCTGTATAAGCCTGAGGAACTCGTAAGACAGCAAGATGTAGGAAGGATGGTTTGGTTGTGGGATTGGTATGAGTAAGGAGAGAATAGAGCGTAAAGTAGGCTCTAGTTAATGCGGGTTACTATTGGTATACCACATGGAAGGATTATTGGCAGAAGCGGGCAGATCAAGGTGCAATACATGTTCTCAGACTTACTCTAGCAGGGTGCTGTAGAAATTTTGACTGCTAACGTCAGGGAAAAAGAGGTGTGTAGTCTGTGGTGACAAATCCGAAAAGGAAGTAATTATGCCAAAAAACATGTAAATGATCTCGACGTTAGCGTGAGTTACACAGAGGTGTATATATCTCCCTGTCTGCAAAAGTGGTGTTTTGTTGCAAAAAAGGGGCACAGGGGCCAGAATACAGTGAAGGTTAAAGGTGGTGGGTGGCTGAACGCTACTCTGTTGTATGGAAGTACATAAATAGTAATGAACCTCGCTAATCATCAGTCACACATTGAACACAGGAAGTTAGTTAACGCGCTGCCTCGAAGAAATGGGGTGTTGTCCCTTCGGATCGGAGTACCGACCGATACTGGAGATTTGCTTCAGGAAGGTTTAGCAAAGTACAATAGGGATTTCAAAGGGGCCTGTTTTTACTTACAGTTGTTGCGCGTTGTGCTCGAAAGTAGACCTGCCCTGTCCACCGGGTCCCGGGAGGTGAAGGTTAAGGTCCCTCCCCGGGTTTAAAGGAGTGGCGCTGGTCACGTGCCTAGGGGTGTGGGTGGAGCAACGAATTATGCCTCATCCATTGTGTGGCTAATGTGGCGACCATCTTAGAATGGTGTCTTTAAGGATTCAAAAAGGAGGCGAGGCCCTTTTGGAACCTAAAGTCGAGAGTGTGTCTGAGACAGAGACGCTCACTTGCGTCACAACCTTCACACCAATTTCCAATAGACTTACCAAAGTGTTGAGAAAACACTGGGGCATACTGAATACGGAGTCCTTAGAGCTAGAACAACCACGTTTTGCGTTCAAACGCTCAAGAAATCTAAAAGATATGCTCATTAAGACTAGGCCCAGACCCAGGAATACCATCAGACAGGGAACACTTTGGCAGTTACCAACAGTCACTGGTCATTACCCCTGTGGTTCCTGTGCGGCGTGTGCCTTCATGCTCTACTATGTGGGCATGACTACTCGCCCCATCAGACTGCGCATTTCAGAGCACCGCAGCAACTTTCGCTGCCGTAAGAACAACACTAAAATGTGCGCCCATTTTCTGGAAAAAACACACTCTCCGGACTCCCTTAAATGGGTAATTCTGGAAACCACACAGAACTCTATTAAAAACAGTCTGTTCACCAAAGAACAAAGATGGATACACCGCTTATCCACACACGACAGAGGTCTCAATGACGACATCCCCTGGAGTTCCATCCAAATCTAGGTGGCCATATGAGTTTTTACATTTTCACATTGGAACAAATAATTGTTCGATAGCGCCTACTCTAACATCAACGTATGATTTATACACCCATCATGGTTAAGACTAGGGTCTTTGTGTCTCCACCAGTAGTGTTGTTACCAACTTTTGAATTAGATTAATGAGTACCCCCTTCAATATGAACTTCCCTTTCTTGTGGCCCGCAAGCAGTCCCCCGTTTTTAACTTGGTTTTTAATTTGATTTTTGTCTTATTCCCCACTCCACAAGAGCGTCCAATAGAGGACTTAGCCTAGCGACACACTTTTGAATCACCGACCTCAGTGATTTCCCTACCGATTCCATCAATCTATTTTTCAATTCTTCATAAACAGTACAGATTTCAGGGAGGTCCCAAGTGTAATCACATTTCTTCGATTCTTCCCATGAATACCGTTTAATACACATATAATCCAAAAAACGCACACTTTTGGTTTTTGAATTATTTCCAACCACCAATCTTTGTAGATATACCCTAGAAGCTCGATTTAATTTAGCATTCACCTCCTTATTGAATCCTTAAAGACACCATTCTAAGATGTCCGCCACATTAGCCACACAATGGATGAGGCATAATTGGTTGCTCCACCCACACCCCTAGGCACGTGACCAGCGCCATTCCTTTAAACCCGGGGAGGGACCTTTACCTTCACCTCCCGGGACCCGGTGGAGAGGGCAGGTCTACTTTCGAGCACAACGCGCAACAACTAAGTAAAAACAGGGACTTTGCCCCTCTGAAATCCCTATTGTACTTTGCTAAACCTTCCTGAAGCAAATCTCCAGTATCGGTCGGTTCTCTGATCCGAAGGGACAACACCCCCTTTCTTCGAGGCAGCGCGTTAACTAACTTCCTGTGTTCAATGTGTGACTGACGATTAGCAAGGTTCATTACTATTTATGTACTTCCATACAACAGAGTAGCGTTCAGCCACCCACCACCTTTAACCTCCACTGTACTCTGGCCCATGCACCCCTTTTTTGCAACAAAACACCACTTTTGTAGACAGGGAGATATATACACCTCAGTGTAACTCACGCTAACGTCGAGATCATTTACATGTTTATTGGCATAATTACGTCCTTTTCGGATTTGTCACCACAGACTACACACCTCTTTTTCCCGGACATTAGCAGTCAAAATTTCTACAGCACCCTGCTAGAGTAAGTCTGAGAACATGTATTGCACCTTGATCTGCCCGCTTCTGCCAATAATCCTTCCATGTGGTATACCAATAGTAACCCGCATTAACTAGAGCCTACTTTACGCTCTATTCTCTCCTTACTCATACCAATACCTCAACCAAACCCTCCTTCCTACTTCTTGCTGTCTTACGAGTTCCTCAGGCTTATACAGGGAACCATATAAGACTCTGTTTACAAGGGCACTACTAAGCAAGAGAGATTTTCTACTTTTTGCTTTATTTTTGACATATAAATTGTCTATCTGCTTAGTCCTACAACTTTTAGGAATCAAGCGCTATGCATATCCAACCGGGTACTGTTGATGCCTGGGGATCATACTGATTAGGGTGAGTACCTTATAATGTTTCTGCTGCATCACTGTATTCCATAGGGGCTTATAGTCACATTAGCTCACTATGGAGACCCACCACCTGTTTTTTAATCATTTTAATCCTCTAACGTAATAACGTTCACTTCACAAGTGTTTTTGATTAGAAGTCAGAGTTACCGTTAGACCGTGCCTATGCTTAAATTGTACCACCTCAACCTGAATGATATCTATATATTTTTGTCTCCCTCAATAGGTAGATCCAGGTACTATAACCATTTGACACTACTATCGTGAGTAGACAATCCACCACACAGCTTAGGTGTAGATAGTTATTATTGTTTAGGTCCTGAAGAATCGCGAGGATATCAATCCAAGAGCGAAAAACATGTTGACCCACACTGAGTGAAACAAGGAATTACACTACACGAGACATTACACTTGGGTTAGTGCCTTGTTTTTTGTTCTTTGTTTTTACTTCGGGTAGGAGACCACCAGAATAAAATCTTGCTTACTTCGGCACTCCCAACCCTATTTTAATTTATTTCACTATTCTACACAACTCTGCCCCTACTCCCGCACTTCACCATACGGCATTCAGATAAAAAGATCTCCGGCAAAGAGCCCCTATTATAGGGAGCCCGTCGAGTATTGCACCGCCGACCCGACGAGGAGCAGCCCAGATGATGAAGCATGACACCTGCAAGGGTGTGTGAGGGCATTACTATCCGAATTATGGATTCCCCACACTGACCCCAGTCCTTGGGGCAGCTGGGATTCCCGTCTTCCCTGACTCTGTACTTTTGTACGTTTTTACTTGAGAGGAACGACATAACTTCTTTTTGTATAACAATAAGTCATAAATACCTAAAGGCAAATGTCCCCCAAGGGAGGTGAATTGGCCTAAGATTTTCCAAAGCTCTCGAGCTGAAGGAGTCGGTGTATGCTTACTTTGAGAGATTGATGGAGGTGTACAGGGAGCACAGCAGAATGAACAATCCACTGGGGGATAATATGGGAGGGTTTCTTGCCTCCTTTGTGTAGGGACTAAGACCCAAGATCATCCAAACAGATCATCCAAGGTGTCCTATGCTGGCAGAGAAAACCTGTTGACGAGATCTTGAAGTACACAAAATATTGCAGTGACATGCTAGAAGCAAAGTGAAAGAGGCTTAAGGAGAAGTATATGAGACCCAAACGCAGTTGGCAGAGAGTGGGGGGCTAATAAAGGGACTTAAAGTTCCGGGGAATGTTCCTGGAATGGAAAGAGATCGAGGTAACATGCCAGGGACCAGCATAAGTGCCCAAACGAAGTTTACCCCCTCTCACATTTTTAACACTGTGGGGGATTGGAAGCAAGAGTGTTACAATCGAGACAGAGTTATGACCAACACCCAAGCCACAATCCTGTGGGGGCAGGAAGAATTTTCTCCAATACTTACACCCCCATGTCAGTCCCAAAAGTCCCCATACCTGGCATGCTGCCTCATTTCTTTAACCAGCTGCAGGGAGGGATTCCACATTCCCAGCTGAGCAACAGAGTACTCCAAAATCTGATGATGACTCAAAATGGCCTAGTATCCATGATGTCCGAGACTTCAACAGATTTCGATCAGGCTTAATGATGGTGCCTGAGGGAGGAGGAGGAATGTGTCCTTGGCACAGTCCTGAAAGTGGACTAGAGTGGATTGTTTGTGGATGGAGCAGTTAATGGGCCCCCTGTATCTTTCCAAAAAGACACAGGGGCCACTTGTTCCACTGTCAGAACAGTTAAGGTCCCTAACCTACACCCCAGGAAAAGAAGTTCAAGTTGTAGGTATTACCAATCAGGAGCGTATCAATCAGATTACTGCCAATATTCCAGTAAAAATAGGAGACATTGGAGAGCAACATCAGTTTGTAATTTGCGATTTTAGTCCTGTAGACTTGTTAGAAAGAGACCTGCTATGTAAACTCAGTGGCGTCATTTATTGCACACAGGACGGAGTCTGATTGACACTCAGGCAGCCGATGTGAAGCTCAAATTAGAGCCGTCAAAACCTGTTATTGGGTTAAATCCAGTCATTACCAAGGTGGGCCTACCAGTTGATTCTAGAAAGATAGTCAGAGAAGATGTCTGAGATTTCACAAGGGGAGAAATTGGATTAAGGAAAGGTGCCAAACTCCTCAAGATAACCCTCCATTCCCATGCCGTTTTTCCTCAGACCCGTCCTTATAAAATATCTCCAGAAGCAATTGCAGGACTACCCCTATCATTGAAAGTATGATAGAGCAAGGCATTTACATTTTTTTTTAATCAGGAGTCCATGTAATTCACAGATCATGGCTTTATAAAAAGTTGAGTATAGTTCAGGATCTCCGGAAAAGTAAACAAATTGTTGTTCTGTGCTATCCTGTGGTACCGAACCATGCTATAATGTTGATCCGAATTCCCCTTGAGGCTGAGTGGTTCATGGTCATTGACCTTTCGGTCTCCTGCACGAAGAGTGACGGTTTCGGTTCCAAGAGAAAACCCTCATGTGGTGTAGTGCTCCACTAGGGTATACTGAAAGTCCATCCTATTTCAATCAAATACTTAAAAGGAATCTAGAGTCTCTGCAGCTACCATGCAGTTTGACCCTTAACAGTACATTGATGAAGGGCGTGGTTTGGAGCGTCAAGATGACGGTCGCACTCTTAGAGTGTTGCAGACCCCTCCGTCATCCGCCCAGCCATCCTTATCCATCGCTGCGACTTATATGAGCCCATGCCTAGCGATACTCATATACACTAATAACGGCAGCTCAGGTGAGCTGTGGGGCCATTGGAAGCCAGCACTATCATCCACACACAAAGGGCCGTAACCTACCCAAGATGGCGGTTAGACCAGCAAAGCGGGTCCTCGAGCGCTGAATGTGAGCTGGCGGCCACGGACTGAGGCGTTGTCACAGCCACTGGATGCGGGACGTTGGCAGCCCTGAAACCTGCGACCTGTCTCCGGGCACGGTGGAGGCAAGCCGCGGATGTGGTTTGAGGGATCTGGGCCTCCCGCGGCCTCCCCGCGATGCAGCACCAAGCAACTGACTGGGCCAGGGTGGATCTCAGACCCACCTACACTCGGCGCACCAACAGACCGCTGCAGGACTCACACACGGTCCGACTTCACAAAGGCCCGGACCGCAAGAGACTGATGGTCTAGCGGAGCCGGAGGACTGCCTCCTGGGCCGGGGCGCACTCGGATCACGGGACAGTCCGCACTGAGGTGGCCTGCCGAGAGCATCTAAGCCTACTGCAAGTGCCTGTGATTGGCCTCCAGCCGAGGCGACTTCACCTGCACTGCCCGGCCAGCTGGAGTGGCCCGCTGGTACGCAGCTGCACAACTGAAGCGGAGGCGGCAGGAGTAACCTGAAGAGAGCCGGCCGCACCACGGGGGGCCACCGGCGTCGCTGGTATACCTGACGCTCGGAGAAGGATTTCTCTGCAGCTCGCTGGAGGTCGAAGTGTGGGGTCATGGACCTATCCTGCCACGAGATCCATGGTCTTTCCCACAGGTAGAGTGAAAACCATTGCAGTAACCTACCCGCCTGTCATAATCCTCCGGTGGGCTGTCAGGGGATTTAGCCTGAAGGAAGCGGGATCTTCTCCCTTCCCCTCCTCCCCTTCCTGGTAACCAGTGCTTTCACCCAGGAAGAGTGCGACTCCCTGCTACCTGTGACTCTGAACAACTGAAAATACTTCTGGGGCGAAATCCCCCCTCCTCGCTGTCTCTCCTGTGTTAAGGTACTGGACAATTGAAAAGGTGCGAGAGGGAGCAGCAGTGGCCTACACCTGAGTTGAGGACCTCCATAATGTGCTCAGGAGCTTCTCTCGGTCAGGCTGCACCGCTGAATCCTGGAGGAGAGCCAACGCCGAGCTGACCTGTGCCCTACTACTTGGAACCGCCGTCCATGCCAAACCATAACACGCTCAGTGATCCCGACAGAGGTGAACTGCGGGGAGCTATAGATTCACAAGCCTTCTCAACCCTTCGCTAGAAGTCACTAAGCGCAACAAGAGGACTACTGTGCCTACGTGGGGGATAAACCAAGACTCCATTCTCCCTTGGGCCCTCTGGATCCACCGAGTGGCCTCCTGAAATACTGTCTGTGAACACAGTACACGCCCTGCTGTTGGTATGGGGAAGGACAGAAGCCCTAAACCTCCTCCTACGCAGACTAAGATGGACCAATTTATGACCAATGATCCCATAGCGACGAGCGGAACTACAGAGACACCACCGCCCGCTGTGGCAGACCTAAACACCATTTTGCAGGCAATCCGCGCCTCGCAGGCCTCAGTTGAAAACCAGATTGGCGAGGTCCGAGTCGATATGACTCATCCGGCAAGACCTACGCAATGCGACTGCCCAGATCACAGAGGCTTTGCTCACATTTCCATGGTCGAAGATGATGTAAGCCAACTGAAGGAACAGGTCGCTCCCCTGCACACTCATACCAAAGAACTGCACAGACATGCAAAGGATGCGGAAAATCACTCGAGACGTAACAAACTCTGCCTGGTGGGATTCCCAGTGGAATCAGAGCAGGGTTCAATATGCAACTATATTGAACGATGAATAAAATCCTGGATGCCTGGAGACTCCTTATCCGCTTGGTTTGTGGTCGAGCGCGCTCACTGCTCTCTAGACCCAAAACCCCCACCTGGAGCGCCGCACAGACCCATTATTGCCAGCATCCTTAACTTCAAAGATAGAGACCTTATCCTGACTGAGGCATGCACCCAAAAATACCTATTATACCAAGGACAGCCAATAATGATTTTTTCAGATTACACGCTGGAGGTTCAAACACAAAGCTCTTCCCGGCTCGCCTCCGGGTATTGTTCCAAAATAAATCCATCTTCTTTGACTCTCCAGTAGCGGCTTGGACTTGTTTGACTGAAGAGCAACCACTGAGGGCACACACACCGGCTCCCTCTGCCGGGGCCCGGAACAGACACACCCAAGCGGCATCATTCAAACTGAGTGGAAGATGCATGCGCTCCCAGAAGGGGCGAGAAATACGCCGAGCAAGATCGGACTCACCTATCAGCCCCAGAGTGTATCCTAAAGACCATGCACCGCCGAACAGCTCCCGATTCCGGAGAAGATCCAGTGCTGTGGCTGGCTCAGACCCTGTAGATGTCTTCCCCCGGGGCCTCACACCTTGGTTCCGTGGACTCTGACTTGTCTCGAAGTCCGACACTTCTAAAATGATCACCTGGGCTGCCGACGAGTTTCTCAGGGACGTATCGATGGAACATTGTCTGAAAGATGACTGATATCGTAATGTATAACTTTTTTTCCATTGCAGCGACACAATCCTTATGTAAGGAGGGGTCCTCTCCACGCAAACCTGCACCCAAGCGCTTTACTTTGGTTCTTTCTCTTTTTGTTTGTTTGGGATGACAGATGCTTCCGTTCTCGAAGTATAGGGTGGGGGAGGGTGATAGGGTTGGGAGGGGGTACTGTTGTCCCGAGTGTCACTTGTTGTATTGTATTCACCACACCAGCGATTTCACTCAACACCAGAACGCTCCCAGACACTGCCAGCGACCTAGAATGAGACCCAAGCTTCTAAGACCTACACACAACATAGACGGCTATACACCCGGCGCCTGCTTTTTAGGCCCACCTGACACCTTATCCACCATGACAACCATTTGTAACAGCGGAGTTTCATTCTGTGTAGTATCATGGAATGTCAATGGACTCCTGGACAGGGTTAAACGAACCGCAGTCCTACGATATGCCCAACGCCAAGCAGCGAACGTAATAATGCTCCAAGAAACACATCTCATGGGCAATAACTGCCCCTTCCTAGCACACTATAGCTATGACAGAGCGTGGAACTCAGGGTTCACCAGGGGTTCATGGGGTGTGGCAATCCTCATGCGATGCAGCCTTCCCTTTACGCTCACAGCGGCCACTAACGACCCCCAGGGGTGCTACATAGCCCTTCAAGGGTCTATAGGTAGAGATACCCTCAACCTGCTCTCCATATACTCTCCTCCCTCACTACTTACCTCAACCTTACAGCGCACCACAGACCCCATTGCCTCGCTACCTCAAGGGGTGATGATAGTTGGGGGTGTTTTTAGTGCAGTTATGCATCCGGACCTTGACACCAAGGGCTCTGTTTCCACCACAAAATCCGCTCAGGAGCGACTTCTCACCAACTGGGCGAGCACCCTCGCTATCTGTGATGCATAGCGTATCTGGCATCCTCAGACTAAACAATATACCCACACGTCCACTGCGTACCACACGCAGGCATGGATTGACTATATCTTCATGCCTGCACTAGATTGCCAGAAAGTCAGACACATTACTATCCTCAGTAGAGGCATTTCTTACTACTCGCCTGTGTTCCTGAGAGTGGGATACCCCCCTGATATACTTCGCCTGATGTGAAGGATGAATGCGTGGTTCCTCCAAGACAAAGACCTCAAGAAAGCCATAGGTACAGAGCTTCAACAATACTTCCTTACTAACCGCGACTCCGTCCCCTCCCCAGGTACCTTATGGGAAGCAGGTAAAGCCACTATCCGTGGCTTCGCCAAGTGTCAACTCTTATTCCTAGCTCAGGACTCTCGAATCACTCTCTTAGAGGCCCAAGCAACTCTCCTTGAAAGCCGGAAGGCTCAACGGCCAGACGATGCACAGGAGAGGCAACGAATGCACTTACGTGAAGAAATCAAACAAGCATCCATGGAGGTCGCTAAACTACTGTGGTGATCCTCCATTGCCAGGGTATATGGATGGGGGGGGGGGTATAAGAATGGGAAACACCTCTTAGCTACATATCCAATGGCCAATCGTATCATCCCAGAGATCACAGACCCGGAGGGTACCACTCATCGTGTACCCTTGATGATAGCCCAGACCTTCGCCACTTATTACTCTGAACTCTATTCCATGAAACGCCCTGAACTTTCTTTCTCGGATTTACTCGGCCAAAAACACCTTTGCCTCCCTTACCTTAACCAAGCTGAGGCGAAAGACCTTGATCTTCCCGTCACCCGAGAAGAAATCCACAACGCTATTTCCCGCTCCACATCAAGTAAAACCCCGAGCCCCAACGGTCTCCCACAGGAGTACTATGCTGCCTATCGGGAAACACTGGTTCCACATCTACTAGATGTATACACCGAAGCGGCGGACACTGGCTCATTCCTACCAGAAACGGATGCCGCCACTATTGTGGTAATCCCTAAAACACAACCTCCCTCCTCAAATTGTGCTGATTATCATCCAATCTCCCTCATAAATACGAAAGGTTAAAATATTCGCCTCGATCCTAGCCCATAGGCTGAAGCCTTATCTTTCCAAATTGGTCCACCACGACCAATGTGGATTTATGCGATCTTGTGGGACCAGACATTGCCTCAGACGTCTCCATCAAGCCCCTGCGCATCACCAGTTACTGACCCCCTATTTAGCGCTGCTTCTTATAGACTTTGAGAAGGCATTCGATTCAATAGACTGCAATTATTTGGACGATGTTTTGAGCAACATAGGCATGGGCCAACACTTCCGTAACCTAATTAAGGTGTTATACTCCTGCCCACAGGCATGAGTACTATTCAACGGGGCACTCTCAGACGTGTTTTCCATTAGAAGGGGCACGAGGCAGGGTTGTCCCATCTAACCCCGCCTGTTCACCCTGGTGATGGAGCCTCTAACATGCATTATACGCGAGGACGACCGCATTCAAGGCTGGAGATGGCCAATTTCTGACGAAGACAAAATCGTATTATATGCGGATAATGTCTTCATCTTTCTAGCTGAACCGGCCCTATCTGGTCCCCACTGCCTTGACGCGATGCGCCTCTTTGGGCGGGTCTCTGGCTTGAAGCTCAACCCCAGTAAATCCGTGCTTGTCCCCCTTCACCTTCAAGAGACTGCTTTTACTGGCAATCCACAATACCTATTAGAAGGCAGTCCTTCAAATATCTGGGAATTTGGGTGGCTTACTCCCCGATTTCCCCTGATCCCTCAATGTCTCTCTGCTGGTGAAGAAAGCCCAAGATGACCTCCACGAATGGCAGGAGTTACCACTCAAACCCCTGGTAAGAATTGCCCTTTTTAAAAATGATGATACTCCCCAGGTTCATCTACATGATCCAGAACACTCCATCTCACTTCCCGCACACCTAGTTCAGAGAGCTTGACAGCCTTGATCACCAAATTCGGTGACCCTGTCTTGCCTTGGCCTGATGCCAGATTCTACCCTGTGATGGGGGCATGGGTATGACCGACCTGTACCTCTACTACCTGGCAACCCACTTACTTACGCTTCACGATTGGTTCAATGGTGGCTGGTCGGACCCAGCATTCAGAGTGGAGCTAGGTAACCTGGGTCTACCCAAGATCCAGGCGATGATGTATGGGAATTCTATCCCAAACACTTTGCCAACTGTGACGCAGGCGGTCCTCCTGGCTTGGCATGCCTCCCTGCGTCACACCCACTGGAAGAATAAACTGACCCAATACACCCCACTTTGGCAGGGAACTTGGCTTAGGGAAGTGAGCGGATTGTAGGGATTCCAGGCATGGGACTTCATTGGCATCTCCCAACTTGGAGACGTCTGGGCGAGCGACCATATCCGCACTTTCCAAAACTTGCAAACCCGCTACTCCCTCCACACCTCGCAATTTTACAAATATTTACAGCTCTGTCATGCCCTCCAAACACACATATCACAAGGGGAATTGATCCCAGAGTACAGTCCCCCTGAGACGCAAACCATGACGGGTGACGTGGAGAAGGGAGGTTTCTCACATATCTATTGCTCCCTCACCAACAACACTCCAAAAACAATAGACTAATTAAGGAATCAATGGGAACAATGGATAGGACCGCTTGAAGAAGAAGACTTGAGAGACGCGCTGATGGCCCCCAAAACTGTCACTTCTTCAGCCAGCTCTAGTATTTGCACACTGCCTACCTAACACCTACGCGCCCCCACAGTGCAGGTATGAGACCTAATGCATTGTGTGCACGCTGCGATCAGGATCAGACAGACATCTTCCACATGGTATGGGCCTGTCCCGTTATAGCAAGATATTGGGGCTCCATAGAAATAGAGCTCACAGAGATCCTGGGCTGGAGGGTCCTGCATAGCCCCCTACACATACTCCTGGGAATCACAGATTGGTTAGATGGTTCTTGGGCAGATAAACAATTCCTTACTACCGCCATAATGGTGGCCAAACGTGACATTGCTGCAAACTGGAAAGATCCAACATCACCTGGACTGGCAAAGTGGGGTAGGGGAGTGGATTGGGGTTCAGCGCAAGAAAAGCCAATGTTTGAGGCCAGAGGATGTCTCGTTAAACCCCGTGAGATTTGGGGTAAATGGCTGGGGCCTATACAATGAACATACAATGAGTGTGCCATATGTCAAGCAATGTATATCATGTGGGGTTCTCTAAGGTCATATATAACAGTCAGCCCCCATTCGGAATGTTGAAGAGAGGTGTCCTATATCCTGCATTTGAATATTGCTTGTATTTTTTGTTAAAAAACCAATAACATTGATTATCAAAAAACAGTACATTGATGAGCTCTTGATTGCATCGATGACCAAGAAAGCTTGCAAGCGAGACACGATCTCTCTACTCTACCATTGAATTGGCCTTAGGGCTCTCCTGAGAAACTGCACTATTGTCAAAAGTAAGTCATGTATCTGAGAAATGGAGTGCGGCAAGAGTCTCATTAACACAGAGGCAAAATGAAGTTCCCAACCACATAGCGTGAAGTGCAAATGTTCCTGGGCATTGTTGGCTACTGCCAATGCTAGATCCCAAACTTTTTGTTGTTGTGGCGAAGCCTTACTGAGGCTGACACACACAGATATCAATGACCCGGTACCAATGGATGTTTAAAAAGCATGGATACCTTCCAGGAGCTCAAAACTCTACTTTGTAGCCCACCTGCTCTTTGAATGCCAGATTATATGAAATAATGTGTACCCTTTTGTCATGAAAGAGATGGGTGTGCATTGTCTGTACTAACAAGCCCATTGGGAGACTAAGCGCCCCTTCTGGAATTTTTTAGCTACTTTTATCCAGTGGCCCCAGTATTGCTTGGTTGTCTCAAAACAGTTGCAGCGGTGAGCCTTAGCATTCAGCAAATTGAAGGGATGGTGATCAGCTACCCCCTCATTGTGATGATCCCTCACTCCATTGAGATCCTCATGACCCATACCCGCAAGCAACATTTAACTAATAGCTGCTTAACCCGCTATGAGAGAATCATTTTGGCTGCTGCAAATGTTTCGGTCAGGAGAATCTGATAGAGACATCTAGCCACAGATTCCTTAACTATTGAATTCTCCTCAGGTGCCAGTCTGGATCCAGAAATGTTTCAGCAGTACCTCTGCACGCCCGGGATGGCATCGTATCGTACCGCGATGACATCGACTCCGGTCCTGACGTCAGTGGAGCCATATAAGTCCCCTCCAGCACTCGGACGTCTGTTTTTACTTTTCCGCGCTGTAACGCTGATCCGGAGAAGCAGTTCTCGGGTCGATTTTTTGACCAGCTTCGACACCTTGTGTAGGGGGAACAGTGTGCCTTTGTCTAGTGTCTACATGTTTCAAACCTTGTGGGTCTTGTAGTCGACATATGTTGGCGACGGACCCACACACAATTTTTATGTGGTGTTTAGGCGAGCACCATGATGCAGAGGTTTGTGGCTCCTGCCAGAAACTAAAGCCAAAATCGTTAAAGGAGCGGTGTTTGAAGTTGATAGCAGCACATGTATTGCGATCCTCGGAGGCTTCCAAGCCTTGGTCTTCATCATCTCTGGAAGAGCAATTGTGGGGTCGTTCTAGGAGCCGAAGCAGCTCTGGAGGACGTCATTCTCCGAGGAAGTCAAAAGGTAAGCTGGTGAAGTTGCGACATTCCCACACTTCACCGTGTAGAGACTACGTTTCCCATGGCTCCTCTTGTTGGTCCTCGTGTTTCCGGGAGTCGGAGCATCGATGGCTCGGATGAGGGAATATTATAATTCCTTGCACCTCATCTTTGATACCCAATCTCCCACTGGAGCGCCTTTAGGCCCCAAGGAGGTGAGTGGGGCACGATAGGACGGCTTGCCCTCAGTGACGGCTGAGCCGTTGGAGTTGAGGGGTCGTCACCGGTCGATGTCAGCTGGCGCCACTTTAGCTCAGGTCCATAGTCCTTCAGGATCTCGACCTACAACGCCGGACTTCGATCAGCCGGCTCCAACACGGATGGTGTGGTTGGTGGAAGTTGCTACTTCTCCTCCGTGTAGGATTGAACGACATCAGATGCGGAATCTGCTATTTAGACTTGGGGAAATATTCAGGTTTTGATTCCTTCTCAGGAAGAGGTTGTGGAAGACCGCCTTTGTCGATTGAGGCAGGGCCTTTTCATCCCATTTCTGACATGAATGTGCCTCCGATGGAGGAGAGCTGGTTGTCTCCTTTGGGAGAGGCTAGTGGCCTGGATTCTTCACCAGCTTCAGGGTTGCTTTCTCCCCCTGGACTGGCTACAGAGGCAAGTTCCTCCTTTGCCGACATACTAAGAAAAGTGGCTACAGTTTGTCACTTCCTACGGTGCAAAGGTCCACAGATCCTTTGATTGAGGTCCTTTTTCAGGGGCAGACAGGGGAAGAACCTGTTCTTCCGTTTGGGGAGGCCTTTTTTGATATCTTATTAAGACTTGGGTTAAGCCCGAGTTGGGGGCCTCAGTGGACCGAGATATTGCACGTAGACACCTGCCTGCCCCATGGCGACCCAGTTTGTCTTCATAGACACCCTTCCACATGTAGCTTGATGGCTCAGGTTGCGACTTCTTCACAGGTTGTTGATTCCGTTCCTAGGATTCTAGTGGGTAAGGAGTCTAGGATTCGTGATTCATGTGGTAAACACATCTTTGCTTCGACAAGCTCAGCATTGAGATACATAAATACATCTTGTGTGCTGGGGTGACAGTCCCATTCTTTATGGGATTCGCTACAGAATATGTTACCATCTCTTCCAGATAACATCCGCCCGGAGATTGGTGTTTAGATTAAAGATGGTCAGCAGGCTGCTAGGCTTACCATAAGGTGTGGTATGGACACTACGGACTCTGTAGGTCGTGTTATGGCATCAGCAGTAGCGTTGAGGGATTGGGCTTGGTTGGCAACTTAGGGTTTCTCGGACGATGTCCAGTCAACTTTGGTGGACATGCCATTTGATGGTGCCCATCTTTTTGGGAGTCAAGCTGATGCACCGTTAAGATGCTTCAGTGGAAGACTGAAGTCTTCAGAGTCATGGCTTTTCGTTGTTTGTTCCTGGGATAACTCTTCTTTATGCTTGAGATGCAGTCTATTTCTTCTTAAGCAATAAAGCTTTGCTAGGGCATTTTTTATGTCTGTTGGTTTGACCACTTGGCCTTCTGCAAGAGCAGATGTTTTATTCTCAGTACCAGGTTTTTGTTTTTCCCTTGCTAAGGCTAGTTTCAGTTTAGATGACCGAGGGAGGTTTCCCCTTGTTCTTTAACCTCTGCGGATGAGCTTTATGCTCAAGAGGTTATTGTCAAGAGGCGAGTGTTCTTGTTTGGAAAATGTTCCAATGCAAGCTTATTTGAAGCAGTTCAGTATGCTAAAATACGCATGGTTTCGACCTTTCGTTGTCTCTGATAGGAACATGTTGGTATGCCAGTGGTAAGTCTGATATATAGGGACGGTCTGGTCTTTTCTCGTTAGAGTAATCAGCACAGTATTCCTCACTACTCATGTGGTGTGCATATTTATTATACTGCGGATGGATTCAGGGCTATGTTTTTTATTCTTTTGAATGCATGTTCTTCATCCTTCATTAAAGTCCTCTTGGACTGTATGTTTTATGGTGCAAGTTGTTTTCTCCTGAGCGGACTGCATAATCTTCATTTTTATTATGTGCATCACTTTTTGGAAAATTGTGTGGGTAAACTCAGTTTGTGGTGTATTCTTTGGAAGACAAGTCAGTTGCCGTCTCCTCTGTGGAGGGGATAGGTATTTCATTTGTTCATTCTAAGAGCATGATTGGGTGAACTCTGTATCTTACGCTGAGGGATATGTAGTGTCGGAAACAGTCTGATGGAGACTTCTAGCTGCAGTTTCCTAACCTGTTTTCGGTCAAACAATTTATGGTCTTCTTGTTATTCACCCACAATGCTTTTTGCATCTATATGGAGGATATATATTACCTGTCTTTTTGGGCATGTATCTATTTTCTCTGGGTTTCACAAGTCCTTGAGAAATCACGGCTGTTACTTCTTGAGACGGTTTTGTGATCAAATTGTGTTTTGTATACCAAGTGTTGTTGCATGCACTTCTGGCTAACAAGGATTCATTTTATTTATTATTTTCTTTTAATGTTTAATTTTTTCCTTATTCGATAGTTTTGATACTGCACTAGTAGGTGTGTTCCCTTTTCTAACTTATTTTTCAATTGTTGTGTAGTATTACTACACACATTTTGTCTCACACTCAGCCCTTTTGGTCAACGAGTTCTCTTTCCCCTTGGGGGATGGAGGATAATGTCTGTTAACTGACAGATGGTCTTTAGGGTTTTTTCCCCCCTTTTTCCTTCAAGAGCCGATTCGCTTGGGTCTGTAGGGTTGTTTTTTATTTATATGTTCTGTGACAGTGATCATGGATTCCATTAAGAGCTAAGCTCTTGTTCTGCTATTTATACGCACATTTGGTCGGTTGTTAGTTATAACCTGCTGGTTCTCTTGTGAACTTTTGTAGGATTAGTTCACAGACCCTCCTCCAGGGGGTTATAGCTATGGTATTTAATTCCAAATTTAAGGAATCTATGGCTAGATGTCTCTATCAGATGTAAAGGTTACTTACCTTTGGTAACGTAATATCTGGTAGAGACACAGTCTAGTCACACATTCATTAACTCCCTGCCCATCCTCTCCACTCTATGAATGACCTATGAGGTAAGGCTTATACCCTTTTTTCAGTAATGGTTTTATATACCGGTGATCACTATTTCAACTTATGTTGGTACTCAATAAACCACTGGACCTGGTCACATAGGTTTTGTTTGGATATGGCCATGCCATCCATCTCCAAATGTGTGTGGTCGGTAGGGTGGGAAGGTGTTTTCTCTTCCACAAAGCTCCTGGCTTCCTCAGTTGGTAGAGCATGAAAGTCTTAATCTCAGGATTGTGTGTTCGAACTCCACGTGGGGCACAAGAAGCTGGATTGCACACCAGTGGGCAGTATTGATCAATTTGCCCTTCTTTGCAAGTCTTGATTTTGGTACCATCATTCCTTGTATTGGCACTATCAACATGCCTGCTAATGGTGTGTTTTAACAAACAGCGCGGTGTTGTTTTCATAGGTTAGGTTTTCTGTTACCATGGCATTCATTACCATTGATGAATAGTCTATAGAATGTAAGATCTCTCTCCTTTACTTGATGGTTATTCTACAGGGTTTCATGTAGCCCTATGCCTTGTATGGTTTTAACATACCATTTGATGTTTCTTCTTTAATAATGTTTCAACATTTTTTTATCTTTTTGGCACACTGTTTCCACAACCAGTTTCTATACTGCTACGTGTTCTGGCGCTAAGGTTTCACAGAAGAGACTGACGTCCGCACGCTGAGGGGACTGATATGGCTCCACTGACGTCAGAACTGGAGTAGGCGACATCGCACAGCCATAGGTTGCCGTCCCCAGGCATGCAGAGGTACTGCTGAAAATTTGCCGGATCCAGACTGGTGCCTGGTGAGAATTCAAAAGTTAATGAATCTGTGGCTGGATTGTATATCTACAGATATTATGTTACAGAAGGTAAGGTACGTATCACACTTAACCATACTTCTCTGTTGCCGAACCCAGAGGGTGAACTTGACTGTGTTAGTGTTACTGTATTGTGCACAACACCGAGATCTACCATACTGGATGTACCCCTTCCCAAATCTGATCACACTCTTTGTTGTTGGGTCCTGCTTGAGAGACTGATGCAGTATTTTAAGAGCCACTTCTGCTGTGTATACTTGGAGCAGAGTTATGGAAGCGTCTTACTTGTGTCATGTAACGTCTGCACAAGTAGCTGAACTAATTGCCCCTACCAGAGCGTGCTGCAGTTTAGAAGGCTCACAAGTTACCATTTGCATGACAGCCAGTATGGGTTCAGAACTGTGCATGTCTTCGGGCAGCTGTGTTTGCAACAAGGTTTCATGGCCTCAGTTGGTGACCCCATTCGGAATGGATTGTATGCTTTGATTCTGTTGAATGCTTTCCAATTGCCAAAGGAAATTGCTGTGGTGAGGTGTGCTGCACATAAGAGTGGCAGTAATTCTGTCACCAGGGGAAACGGTGATGCGGACGAGATTGCCTGATATTGCGCTCAAGTCCAGCACCTTTCGCTTGTATGAACCATGTAAATCAGAGGGAGAAACTATTTCCAGTATGCTAGTGAATACTGTACATACCTTCAATGAGCTAAGAGAATTGCAATATACGGCACCAGAACTAGAGAACGCAAAAGGGGAAAAGATTGGGTGTGTGAAGTATGCCAGTGGCATTTGGGTGTCAAATGTGACAGAAAGCCGGTTCTCCCCGATTCCCTCTTGCCTGGTATGGTACGACACATGCACGGTCCAACTTTTGTGGGCAGAAACATAATGGCGTCTGCTTTTCTGCTTTATTGGTATAATCCACATTTCCGATCTAGGGCAGAAAGCCTTTGCCAAAGTTGTGCTACCTGCCAGAAACAGAACATGGGCAAAAGGGTTGTGGTGACTTTGAGTCACATGGAAAGTCTGATGATCCCTTCAACTGTCTCCAGATTGACTTTGTGGTGATGCCCCGATGTAACTAACTGAGGTACTGAGTGCTTGTTCCCATGATAGGTTGAGGCATATCCCACTAGGAAATCTAGCAGTCTGACAGTTGCTAAATTATTGCTACAGGAGTAAATACCGCGAATCGGGATGCCAGTTCATCTTGAATCAGATGAAGGATCTCCCTCTAAGAGTGAGGTAATGCAGTTGTTGTGTAGAACCTTAGGGATTGACCAGATATTGAACTATAGCTACAGGCCTGAGGCGTCGGGCATTGTAGAGAGATTGAACGGAACAATCAAATCTAAACTGGCTAATACCTGTCCCTCCATGTTGCTCAAATGACCTAATGCTCTTTCTTGGCCGCTAATGAGTATCCAAAGTACACCCTCTAACTGAAGAGGATTAACTCCTTACAAGGTGCTGATGGGGAGTCATGCAAATTCCTTCTGTTCTTGCAGCCGCTCTTGTGAATATCACAGATGACCTGGTTTTCGAGTACTGCAAGTGATTATCTAATGTGGTGCGTACTCTCTCTCTCTCAGATTGATGCTGCTAATCCAACTGTACGAGAATCTCCGGGACATGATTTGAACCCCGGAGATTGGGTTCACATCAAGAAACAAATCCGCAAATCTTGCTTGGAGGAGGGCTGAAGAGGCCCTTATCAGGTGATCCTGGCCACTAACACTGCAGTCAATTGTGCTGGTGTGGAAGAAGTGTATCCAGTTCGGCAGACCAAGAGAGCCATACAAGAAGAAAACTGAGCCAACATCCACCAACCCCTGAAGTCTCCCCAGGTTTGAAGTGTCCTAGGCTTCTGAAGAAGTGTCGGACCAGACACAGTGTCCATCAGACGAGTGTCATCCAGGACAAGAGCTAGATAAAGGTGCTGTTATTCCAGCGACCACTGTGATACCTACTACTGGATTGAGAATACACATTCAATGGGACAGTGAAAACTCATGGAAAGCTGAAATTAACCTACCTCAGCCAAAGTTGCAAGTCCGAGGATAGTGTAGCACAAGAAGTTCCACTTCTGAGAGTGAATCAGACTCATTACAACCAGAAATATCAAGCACCTCTAAGGATCGAGGGCCATCTGAGGAAGGCTGGCCAAGAGCTACTAAGACCTGAAAGAGACTATTGATGGCTGAGAAAAAAACAACCCGGGAAGATAGTGAGTTAGAGGCACCAGAACATGTTGACCAGCCCGACAATGTAGACAATAGCCTGGACTTGACCAGTACCAACCGACCCAAAAGGGAGAGAAAGGTAAACCTGAACTATTCAGACCCAGATTAGACATACCTTGCAAAAAACAATTAGAATTTCATGATTGCCTGACTGACACTGACAAACCTCGCTGAGATCAAGACAAGTCACAACTAAAGCGCATCCAGGTTGATTTCTGACAAAAGCTGAAAGGATGGTCAGAGTTAGGCTAATGACCAGAGGACGGAAGCTCCTTTAGGTCGCCAGCTGATGCAGAATAAAAATCCTTGAATCTTTTGAGATAGGGAAGTTAAGATAAGTTAGAACCTAGATGACTAACCATTATCGACTGAGATTTCCTTGCTTGTCAAGATAACATGGCGTATCAGTGCTGCAAAAGTTTGCCTGTAGGTTTGGCAATTGCCATTTCTCTTTCAATGTTTGTTGAATGTTTATCTGTTGGGAGGGAATATACTTAATGTTCCAATGAACTCTACCTTCAAATCTGTAGTCAAAGCACCTGCAAATAAGGTCTCACAAGTCCCTCAGAATGAGTGTTCACACAGTTATAGTGTGTATTATCAAATGCTAGCTAAATATGTGAGTTATGGAGGAAGAACATAGCTACATGTGATAATACCTGTCCTCATGTAATGCAACTGGTGCTATGTAAATCGCTCTGATATCCCATTCGGGTCAAGTTTGCGCTATAAAAACTCTTTAAAATCAAAAATAAATGAAATATCTCACAGCCTATGTGGCAGAGTGAGCAACCTATTTTCATTTACCTTTGTCCTACTTCTTTTCTTGCTTGGTTTTCGTAAACCTCTTTCGTCAACATGATTCCTGTAACTGTTCTACTCGAATTTTTGATAGCCCGTTAGAAGATGTGCCAATTGTGACAGGTATAAATCAGCATTTGTGAGTTACAAAGCATGTTAATCATTCTTTCAAACGTTTTAAGTCAAGGAAACAGCATAAGTATGCAATGAAATTAGTTACTCCAATAAGTAACATGAATGCTGCTAACCAAAGCATGCATGATGTAACCTGTAAAATTAATAGAGATGAAAAGGTATTTATAAATTAACTGAACGAGAGGATAAGAATTGATGGAGAAAGGAAGATGAATGCAGAACATTTATTGGACAGGGTGAGGAGACCTCAAAGGAGAACATATTATTGGACAGGGTAAGGAGACCTCAAAGGAACCACCCCTAAAAATGAGCATTGATGTTACCAAGAAGGGATCTTTATGTTGAATATGGCAACCAGAGGGAAATGGGACTATTGAGAAATTGAAATGGAGAGAATGTGATCACAATTACTTAATCAAGGGAAAAATCTTTCAAAAATTACAGGTAAGTTTAAAAGACATCTATTATGTATGCACTAAGACCACTTATTTCCAGCTGCCACATTATGGGGTCAGTAGTTGCTATGCAGCTCTACTTTTTACTCGGATCTGTCACACTAACAAGTTACATTTTCCTCTTGACCAATGCATAAGGCGAAGGAGGCGTGGTTTTTTAAACTGAACCTTAGTGATATCTTTAAGCATCCTTTCCATTTATAGCACTGGCATTAAATGATGTAAAGATTGGAAAGCTGTCGACACTGGTAGATCGTCTTGCTGCTATGAGAGGTGTGCTAACAGTAATCAATAAGGAACTGCTTATAATGACAGATATGATAATACAAAATTGCTTTGCATTTGATTTACTGCTTGTGAAGGAAGGGGAAGTTTGCGAAGTCATTCAGGCTCTGGAATGTAATGCTTACATCCCGCAAAAAAATAAGCAGTTTAACAACTGCATTACTAACATCGCAAACACAATGCAAGAACGAACAACTGGAAGGGATTAGGATCTATAGGAAGAGGGTTTCCTAAGACAGATGAGTGGCTTGGTAGTATAGGTGGAGGAATTCTAATGTTGCTATTAACCCCGCTCTTGGTTGGACTAGTCTGCATTACATGTGTACTTATTTTCATAACATTTTGCAAGAGAATTTCATCAAACATAAGTAGGGATTGGGAGAATAAGCAGCTGTCAACCATGTGAGGATGAAAATAAAGAGACTAAAAGAAGGTGGAAGAAATGCAAAGCGTATAGTGTCCTCAGGGACCTTTCCCACACTATACCTAACCAAGGACATCCCAAAAGTCTTTGGCTATCGTTGTACAATGTATCATCTAGTATGCTTGAATAAACTGTTAGAGCAGCTGAAATCCCATGTAATACTACCATGAGAGAATCTCTGAATGTAATCTGTTGTAAAATGTTTCTTCTTGCTTTATCCTCATTGGTGCATCTCCTGAGAACCATGTTCTTGTGTAGAATGTATGAAAATCTTTGTCCAAATCCTTTAAAAGGACCTGTATTTCTCTGTACCCCAAAGCCCTTCTTTCTCTCCTCTAGAAGGCAAATCTATGCCTCATTTCATATAGAATTCTACTTAGTTCTTTACACTTATGATTTGCATGCTTTGCAGCTAAACTTACTGATGGCATATTTCATGAATCCTGCCTATTTAACTCAATAGCAACACCCAACCCGAAGGGTCATTGTACCTAGACCAGACCATCCATAACTTCTCCAATTGCATCACCAAATGCACCGACTGAGTCGTGCCAATGAAACCAGCAAAAACTAACAAAGCCTCAAAACAAGCCAGCTGGAATACCCCAGAGCTCAGAACCACCAAGCGCAACTGCTACCGACTCGAGAAACTATGGCGCTCCGCTTGGAACCCCTCCGACACAGCTGCTCACAAAGCATCCCTCAACAATTACCAATGGCACATCAAGGAAGCATGAAGAGCAGCCATCACAACCCACATTGAAACAGCAGCCAACCATATGAAGGAACTATTCAAGGAATTCTCCAACTTGGCAGCCACAGAGAACACAATCCACCCATCCCAAGAACTCTGACACACCCTTGCCACCATCTACAATAACTTTGACCCTGACCCACTGCTCTCATCCTCAACAACTTCGGCCAATCGGCACACACCAGCAAAACAATCACAACAGGGACTGCTCTCACCACACAGACTACCACGGCATCATGTCATCCATACACTCTGGGTCACCCACCGACCCCTGCCCCAACTATCTTTTCAGCCATGGAACTAACCAAATCAGCATGGAACTTAGCAGCATCATGAACACCTATCACCACAGCAGCCTTCTAAGACAGATGGAAACATGCAAGGTCAGACCCCTCCTAAAAAAAAATCCAACCCCAGCGAACTCAAAAATTATCAACCAATCTCCTTGCTCCCTTACCCTGCCAAAGTACTCGAGAAAGCCATCAACTAACAGCTCACCAAATACCTGGAACAAAATCACTTGCTTGGCACCTCCCAATCAGGATTCCGTGCCTACAGCACAGTGTTCACATTGATCGCTGCCACAGATGACATCAGAACCCTCCTCGACTGTGGGGAGACTGCAGCCCTGATCCTTCTCGACCTCTCTGCTGCTTTCGACGCTGCATCCCACCACACCCTCATCAACAGACCACAACATTGGCATACAGCAAAATGCCCTCAAGTAGATCGCCTCCTTCCTTACAGGAAACACACAGAGCATCCGGCTGACTCCCTTCACCTCTGAACCCCAGCATATCATATGTGGCGTACCCCAAGGATCATCTCTCAGCCCCACTTTGATCAGCACCTACATGACTCCCCTTGCAGACTTCGTCGGATCCAGTGACCTCGACATATTTTCATACGCAGATGACACTCAACTTATCCTCTAGCTCACCGAAGACCGCTCCACCACCAGAACAAACTTCTGCAACACCATGACCATCGTAGCCAACTGGATGAGAGCTAATTTCTTTAAACTCTACTCCGACAAGAAAGAAGTACGGGTCTTTGGGAAAAACACATTTATATGGGACCACAGCTGGTGGCCAACAGAGCTCGGACCCACACCTACACCTACACCAACATACCATGTACGCAACCTAGGCATCATCCTAGACAGCGAACTCAACATGAAACGACAATTTAGCGCAGTCGCCGCCTCCTGCTTCCACGCCCACTGCAGAATCTTCAGATGGATCCAAGTCAACTCCAGAAAGACCGTCCCTCAGGCTCTCCTCACTAGCAGCCTCGACTACGGTAACACACTTACGCTGGCATCTCCACCCAGCTCCTCAGAAGACTCTTGACCATACAGAACGCTGCTGCCAGACTCATCCTGGACCTTACCAAAGGGACCCACCTCTGAAACCTCCACTGGCTCCCCATCCAGAAGACATTCCAGTTCAAGATCCTCATGCACGCCAACAAAACCCTACACAATCAAAGACCAGCCTACATCAATCACCAACTCAGCTTCCCTCTACCCGCAAGACACCTGCACTTCTCCTCAGTAGCCCTTTGTGCACCCCCCACATCCATTACAGCTGCAGCGGTAGCTTCTCCTTCTCCCACATCGCCACAAAGACCTGGAATGACCAGCCCCTCCACCTTCGAAAAGCACCCTTCTTAGTAGACTTCAGAAAGAAACTCAAGACCTGGCTTTTCGACAAAGACCACGCACCCGGAGACTCCTATGGGTGACAGTGCTGCTCTCTACAAAGGCTAATTGATTGATCGATTGATTCTCAGTCTGATTCACAGCTCTATGACTGAAGAAAGAAGTGATTAGATGCTGTTGGTATTATATATTATGGGTCTGAGCTGGTCTAATTATGCATAATTGCATAATTGTATCTGTGACCTCTTCCCAAACTTCTTCAGACCTGAAATCCTGACAGTAGCCCCTCACCCTGAGGAATCACCACCAGATTTTGGATTCTTGGAGAAACGTTTGTATAACTGATAGATGAGACAAGATGGATGCAGAAATGAACCTGCTTTGCAAGACCTTTCAGAAAGATAAATCACCTTCCAAGCCACTACATGTTGAAACTGTCCATGACCGATCCTAGAATCTACAATAGACTACTTCGACACAGCAGGTTTAATTGTAGAGCTTTGCACCACAGAGTGTATTTGTCAATGAGAAGTGATAACCTTACTGCTGCATTCCCTACTAGTTCTATAATCTTGAAGGGGCATACAAATCTGAGTGTAAACTTAAAGCAACACCCCAGAATAGAACCTGCAACACCTTGTCCCACATATGATATGAAGGGGAAGCCTGCCAGTGTAAATCAATATAATTCTTTTCAGCTCCTTCAGAAAAATTAACTCATTGTGCCATGGCTAAATACTGTAATTCCTGGAAAGACAAAACACCATCCAATGTTGTATTTAATTGACCTGTATAGTTATTTCAACCGGCACCCCAGCATCAAAAGTGGTAAACAATAAATCCACTCATCATATCACAAGTTATAGAGAAGAATAGACTGAAACATGTTCAGTGATTACCATCTAAATCGTTCACGGAGCCTTCTTCTGGACGTTTATGTTCTCTGTCACCCTCTTTCATATATATTTTGTAGTGGATTTCAGTGCAATTGTGGATCTGTGTAGATGTGTGGTTTTATACCTTCCTCCCTTTGCCCCCCCCCACCTAAGTCCTTCCCTACTCCTCAAAACACCCCAGAGTGAACCTTAGTTGGACAGGATATTGCAAACTGTACATTATGTTCACTGATTGTAGCTTTTTCTTACCACCTCAGAAGTTCTTCATGCCTCCTTCAGCAGCCAAGAGAACTGAAGATTATACTTTTCTCAAGCTATTTTAGGTGAGACATCCCTATTTCTAGAGCCAAGATATTATGGTTTTTGGGGAGTGTCCCTCGTACAGGCCTAGGTGCCAGTTATTTTTGGCCATCTATACTATAAATGAAGCTGAAAACTGCCACTGCCAAATAGTTCTAAGTGTTTCTATTAAAACCTGGCTGCTTTAGTGGACTCTGGCAGGCCCACAATTCTGATGCTGTTTCTTCTAGATCTAGCTTCAAGTCTTCATTCTTTAAGCTTATCAGTTCAATTGGCTTTTTTTTTAATTTGTTGCTTTTCCTCACTGATCGACGCTTCCTCTTCTGCTTCTGAGAATCGTCCTCAGGCTTGTTTCAAGACGTGTTTGTCAATTCGGACTAAATTTCTTTCCATTTGTGATGTTAACATGTTTATTTCACTGACTCATGTTTGGAGGTGGAGGTGCATTTGTTGTAGTATGGACTTTGTATCACTGTCCTCCGACTGGTCTGATTGTTGACTCACCAAGTCCTCCAGGGTTTGATCCTTTCCTGACACTAGCTAAAAAGATCAGTCTGAGCTCTGTATTATTGTTTTCCCCATCTCCATCTGGTTGGGCAGCACAGTTCAGAAAGTGCAGAATGTTAACGGAGTAGTCAATCCATATATCCTTTCTTAAATTGTTCCTTGTTTCAGTTTCACTTGTTCTCTAGTGTCATCTTTCAGCCTCTCATTCTGACATGGAGAGCACAAGAGGATCAGAACAATGGAAGAATTCACATGAACCCCTGGATGTCTACGTAGACTAGAGAGTTTGCTTTTCAAATCTGTTACCGTACATTAGGGCAGTTTGGATTATGATTTAAGTTATTCCTCTGCCTGGCCCCAAGCATGCAGGGTATGAATAGTTGTGTGTCTTATTTCTTGATCACACATATGGTGCTGTCACATTCTGCATGTGCCCCAATACCATCAATCATTTTTGCAGTGTTGGAGGGGGGACTTTTGAGCCACACCTGTTGCCCAGACCGGGCCAAAAGCACTGACTGTGGTGAGACTCCGGGAATCCCGGAGATTACTACAGCAATGGATAACATGCAAGGATAAATTCCTTAGTTAGTAAAAAGGGGAATTTTCCAACTGAACGGTGTTTTTTTCTAAAGCAAACTCCGCAAGAGATATCTACCTAGATAACACTGACTGATGATTCATCAGGGGTTGTATGACGGAACAATGAGTTCCACAACCCCACATTCCTAAACCACGCAGTCTGAATAACAACCGCGTATTAACCATGCATTGCTTTACCACGTATACCTTTACCACGGATTTTCGTGGTAAAGGCATGAATGGTTAAGGGGTATGCGTGGCTAAGGTCGCCACCCACCTCCCCACAATGCAAACGCTCCCGCCAGCCCCCCCCGGGGGGTGCAAATACCCCTACCCACTCCCAACCCCCACGCTGTGTCCTCCCCAGCCCTAATGCCTAAAACCCTGTCCCTTAACACTTTCCTTTAACCTGCCCTCCCCTAAAAACGACCCCGACTACCCATTCTCCTACTGCTCTGAGGCCTAATACCCTAACCCCCAATTAAAAAAAAACTACCTCAAAACTCCACAGCCCTAAAAACTACTCCGACCCCCCAGCCCTGAAAACTACCCCTGACCCCCCCAGCCCTAAAAACTACCCAGACTCCCCCAGCCCTGAAAACTTGCCCTACCTCCCAGCCTTGAAAACAACCAAAATTACCTCCAACCCCTGCCCTGAAGACTTGCCCTGATTCCCCCATAACAGAAAACTACCCCGAATCCCAGGCCACAAAACTACCCCCGACCAACCCCCCAGCCTACAAAACTACCCCGACCAACCTCCCAGCCTACAAAACTATCCCCGACCCCCCAACCCACAAAAGTAACCCGCCCCACCCCCTGCCCCACTCACCTCACCGCAGATCTCTTCCTGCTTCCATCTGTTCGTAGCTACACTACCCCAACCCACCCCAGCCTACAAAACATTTCCGACCCACCTGCCAGCCCACAAAACAACCCGCAGCCCCACTGTAAATAACCCTGACCCACACCCAGCCCACAAAACAGCCTGATCTCCCAACCTACAAAAGTACCCTGACCCACCCCCCAGCCCCACTCAAAATAACCCCCGAATCCCCCTAGCCCCACTTAAAATAACCCCGACCCGCCCCCAGCCCACAAAACAGTCTGATTCCCCCAGCCTACAAAAGTACCCTGACCCACCTCTCAGACCCACTTACCTCACCACGATCTCTTCTTGCTTCCATCCATCTGCAAGCCCTACCACGCATTGCCTTAACCACGCACATGTGTGGTTAAGGCATGTGTAGTTGGGCTTGCGGAAACAGAACACTTGTGGGTCAGACCGCAGCATTCTGACAGTTCCCCTTCATCAGGCAGCCCCTCACATATTGCTCAGTTACTTGATTACTCTCCATATGTCCAGCGGTCTGTAGGTGTTATCTAGTGGATTTACATTGGACAGCACCTCACCTTTACATTATTTCACTCAAGAAATGTGCTGGGAACCCTTATCTGTACTTATAGACTCAGGTAATCCATGAAGCTTGAGGATGTGCTCCCCAAAAACTTGAGCTAGTTCTATGGCTGCACAACGTGTCTTCAAGGAAATGCAACATCCTACTTTCGAAAAAATTGTCTACGATTATCGAAAGAGTGGTAAACCCATGTGAATCTGGAAGATCAACTATAAAATTCATGGAAATAATAAACCATGGATGTTTAGGCAGTGCAGAGGTTGAAAAGCCCCACCTGTCGGGTGCAAGAGGCCTTGGCTTGTGAACACACTGTACATTGTTGAACGTCATTCGTGACTAAGTTTCAATCCTGGCCACCAGACATTATGACTTACTAGCGCCTATCATTTTCGCTGCCCTGCATAACAAGTTGTGGGAGTCTCATAGCATTATCCTAGCAGCATTTAATGTAATTATTTGCTGAATGGACACATGGCCTTAGCATGATGTAACACAGCCCCTTCTTTGTGGTCTAATGGTCTTATACCATTCAGCCAGATTGCTGAACTCTGTGTGGGCAGTGTCAGAAAAAAACCTACTTCATCATTAGGCACTGTAGGGGCAAAGGACCCTGGTCGGTACTGCACGGGACAGCCTAGGGGCTCACAGCAGCAGTTGGACGGGCTCCATGGACCCCATGGGCATTATGATTTCCTGTTGAACCAACTACCGAGCTATTTATACAAGCTCTCATGCGCCGGACCAAACAAGAACTCCAAGAAGACTGCAGCATTACTCCTTCCAGCTGCGGTACCACGCTTGGCAGGGAGGCGGCCAGGTGCGCAACCCCATCCAAGGACCAACTAACCATAATTTCATGGAATATTGCAGGGATCAGCAAAATTACAGACAATGAAAACACAAAGCAGTTTTTAGATTATGGAGATATCTTGTGCTTCCAAGAGACATGGGCCCTGACCTGTACTCCACTTGCAGGGTACTACGAGCATCACATACCTGCAATAAAAAGGAATCTCTTTGGTCAACCGTATGGTGGTCTATCAATTTTCATAAAACACGCCAGCAGCCTTGTGGCCACAGACATCAAACCGACCACACCCGGGATACAAGCTTTACAGATTAGAGGCCTGAATCTTAACTCTTGGGACGTTAAAACTAAAATCTCAGATATAATGTGTAGGACGCGGTTTATTTACATAGGTTTTCCCTTTCATTTTTTAGAGTGACGTTACCAGAAAGAATGCGGTATTTTCCATACAAAGAAAATACTCCGTAGAGATCGTCCTAATATTTACAAGGTATGAGGAGTCACCACTGTAGGTTGATAAGACAATATAATACATACAACACACTTAAAAGTTTGATCGAGTTGGATATATGTGTTTCTATTAGGTATATAACAAAGAAAATACGATCGAGGAGAAGTCCCATTTAAATTGGGTTTAAACATGAACAAACCGGTCTCCATTGAGTAAGTAGTAATAGCCTTGACTGCGCAATTGGTGAGATAGCGCGATAGTTAGACACACCGATCTTTAAATTAGGGATGTTGGTGGAGGTCTGTGGAGGCACACTTCATTTTTCTTCATTCATTCATTTTTCCTTATAATTCTGAACACGTTTTGGTTTGGAGCACGGTAAAAATATAACTTGTATTACAAAAAAATACACAACTTTGGGTGTGTAACATTAATTAATTTACTTTGGACGCCCCTTCAGATAAATATACAAACATAGGATTCTAGTATAATCATGGAGTCTTTGGTTCCCACGTGTGTATATACTTTATAATGGCAAATATGTTGTTCGTATGTAGTTTAAAAGATGTATTTAATTTTTAGGTTGAAATCGTGAAGTTGCACATTTAATTGCCCTAGTCCTGAAGAGGCCTGAAATAATTAAGGCTGAAACGCGTCGACATACAAACTGAAGATACCCATATGAAGTCAAATATGATTAAACAGATACAAAGAGTACTCTAGAAATATATGGTTAAACGGATGAACCTTTGAGTCTCTTTAAGAGAGTGATCTTCATTTCAAAGGAATGCTGGTTTGGTAAATTGTTTAAAGCATCCTTATTTGATTAGTAGGGCTAAGAGAAAAGGTGTCGAATATAAATGTGTGTGTATATATATGTAAAAAATTATTTTATATACATTATGAGAAATAAATAATGACAATTGTTTTTTGATACTTATTTGTCAGTGTATATATTATTGTGCTGCATTACCTTTTGACTTTGGATTTGAAAATTTAGATTTGTTCACCATAATACTTTGGTTAAGAAGAGATAACTAAACTATCTCTGTATTGAATAGTATTTGTATCGATTCCTTGGCATTATACACTTTATGACTTGTCTAATTACCCAGATGCCAAAGGGTTAATTGGGTAGACCCCCTTAGTTTTCATGAGGTTTCATTACACTTAGTGAAGTGTGAGGGCAATTTGAGAGACAAAGACATATTTAGTCTGTATGTACATAAATAACTAAGAATTAAGTATTTTCCCTGTCAAAAGTTGGTTCAGCATTTAGTATGTTTGTAAAAAAAAAAATTTGTATGATTAGCACGTATATGGGAACATTTTGCAAAAACATCCAGAGATATTTATTGTCATGTCAGAACCTCCTGTGGTGAGTTACACTGAAGAAGAAATCAGTGCTTTATGCAAAATTCCGTCTTTGTTAAGTGGGGACCAAGCAGCAGTACAAATCATCAATGTGGATAAAATAGAAAGACTAAAACAACTTAAAAAGAAGAATATCAGAACTCAATTGCATGCACAAGTATTGTTAGAACACCTAAAAAACAATACGATTCCAGTGGGATTACAAGTAAGAAATATCCCGGTTATTTTCATCACAGACAAAACTTACTTCGGTAGATTCGGGGGTGGGGGAACAAAATGTTCTAGAGACTGGATGGCATTGTCAATAGAAACTGCCTTGAGATTGAATGATGAAGAACTCAGAGAAATAGAGATATTAGAACAAGAAATTCGAGGCGACACAACTATTAAGTACTCTAAAGCGTTATTGGAATCAGTAGAAAAAACTATTGCTGATTTCAAAGTTCACACTACAAACCAAAAAACTACCAAAGTAGCAAGAGACATAAAAAACTTTAAACTAGAAGAGATTTACCCATATTTGAAAGAGGATTTTTACCAGAACAATAATCCGAGTTCATTAAATCTTCAATACAGAGGTAGATCTAGAACTAAATTCATTACTTTTTCAGATACCTCTTCTGATTCAGATCAAGGGTCATATAGTGGCTACCGTTTTTACCCCCAATACCCAAGATCCCAACCTTTTTTTGGCAGAGGCAGGTATCGAAACAGGGGAGGGGGAACTGGATGGCGAGGCTACAACCCTCAAGTAGGCCAATATCAACAACAGGGCCAGTATCAGACCCCGGATCAATACCAGAACCAAGATTCAGAACCATTCCGTACTCGGAAGAGAACATACAGACGATGAATAAAAATAATAAGACTGGTTTAGAGAGACCAGAAACCATACAGATCTACAACCTTTCTAATTATACTCCAACTGAAATAGAGCTATCAGTGCTATACAAAGGGTTATCGTTTGTACCCACGGTTCTACAAGACCCTTTTGATACAAAAACAGAGGTTTTACACTTCCTGAGAAAGGTTAGATTAAAAGCCTTTTTTTTAGAAAGAGAAATGGTGGAACAGACTAATATCACTGGCTTGAGAAATAAATCAAACTATATTCCAGAAAGTGTACTTCTACCAACAGAAATTCTGGTATTTGAAGAACAAATTTTAAGAGAATTAGACGCTCTTCAGAGTAAAAAGATTTTTTACAACACTAATTGTAGTAAACAAGAAATGAAAGCGTTGAAAGATTTATCAGAAAATCCGGCAATAACAATCAAGCCGGCGGATAAAGGGGGAGGAACTGTACTTTGGGACACCACAAAATATGATGAGGAGATCATACGGCAGTTATCCAACCCTCTACATTATAGACTACTTGAAACTAATCCCACATTGGAATTAAAAATAGAGATTTTAGAAATCACTAAAAATGGACTTGATGAAGGTTGGTTATGTCAAAAAGAATTTGATTTTTTAAACTGCGACAAAACCAAAGTACCTAGTATACATGTCTTGCCAAAAGTACATAAATCTTTAATAAATCCACCAGGAAGGCCCATTGTTTCGGCATGCGGGTCAATCCTGGAACCTCTTGCAAAATATATTGACATTTTTTTGGTTCCATTAGTAAAAGAGACACAATCGTATGTTAGAGATACCATGGATTTGATATCAAAAGTAGAAGGGTTACCCTATGACAAGGAAAAACAATTTTTGGTATCATTTGACATCGAATCTCTATACACAAACATACCCCAAGATGAGGCCTTGGCAGTGATGAAACATGTATTAGATCTAAGAGATCGGCCCCATCAAGTCCCCACTGATTTTATAACATCATTAGCATACCTATGCTTAAAGAACAACTTCTTTATTTTTAAGGAAAGTTTGTACCTACAAATTTCAGGAGTGGCAACGGGTTGCAGCTTTTCGCCAGAAATTGCAAATCTAGTCATGGCAGAGTTTGAAAAGAAATGGATATATAGCGACACCAACCCCTTTAAAACCTTTGTAGGGTTCTGGTGTCGCTATATAGATGACATTTTTATGATATGGGATGGAGAAGAAACACAGTTGATAGACTTCCACAATTGGTTAAATTCAAGAACATTGGAGTTTAATTCTACCATGTCTAAAGACCGTACAAAGATAAATTTCTTAGATGTATTTGTGCAACAAGAAAAAGATCAACTAGGGGTGAGTTTGTATACGAAAACCACAGACCGTAACACTCTGTTACACTTTGCCAGCAGCCACCCTCGCACGTTGAAAGAAAATTTGCCATATGGGCAATTTCTCCGTGTTAGGAGGAATTGCACCAACAAAGAGGATTATTTCTCCAATGCTGAGAAACTTAAAAATAAACTGTTAATCCGAGGATATCCTAAAAAGTTGGTGAAAGGTGCCCTAAAACGAGCATGGTATACACCACGAGAAACTTTATTAATTCCGAAACAACAAGAAAAAAACATCCCCTTGACATGTGTACTCACGTACGATCCAAAAGCGAATAGAGTTAAAAAAATTATTCAAAAAAATTGGAAAATAGTTGAACATCTAGGAATTTCGAAACCACTATTTGCTTTTAAAAAAGGCAAGAATATTAGACAACAACTGGTGAGAGCAGCAAGACATACAGAGAACACAAAAAAAGACTTGAGAACCCTATTGAGTTTACCACCAGTGGTGGGACATTTTCGATGCCAAAACTGTGTGGCGTGCAACTTAACAGAAGATTCCAAACAGTTGAACATCATTGGGCAAATACACTATCAAAGAGTATTTTCTAATTGCAACTCAAAGAATGCAATTTACTGCATAAAATGTCTGTGCAGTAAATATTATATAGGCCAAACACCACAACCCCTAAAAAAAAGCATTCTACAACACAAATCAAGGATCAAATGCAGAGTACAAGGAGCACCATTGGTACAACATTATCTTGATTTGAATCATTCTGAAAATGACATTAAGTGGTCAGTCTTATGTGTGATCGGAAATGTCAAAAGTGAGTACCTTCAAATTAAATTAAACAGATTGGAAGCCAGACTTATAGAGAAATACCATACTGCTGTAAGGGGACTTAATGATAAAGATGACATTTGGGCATTATTACAATAAAAATATTGTGTACCCAATGGATGTGTGACAATACTGATGAGAAGATTGTAAGGAGCGGCGTTCCAATATTGGGATTTAAGGTACTATGATTCACTTTATACATATATTTTTCACTTTATTGTATAGTTATTTTAATTTCTTTTTTTCGTTCTTTAATATGGCTTTTTACATAGTAATTGCTCACACCGATTAGCAATGATATCAGATATGCTCCTAAAGTGAGGCGTTTCTTTATCAAATACAAAAGAGAAACTTGCAGGATTGTAACTTCCTCTTTCTTTTCCTGTTTGTTTTTTTTTTTCAAATTTAAATACTTGATAAATTAACCATGAATTATCGTAAGGCCAAATATGATAGTGTGTCATGATAAGGATTCACCGTTAATTGTCGGATTCTTCCTGGTAGTTGTGTGTACTAGTAGTCTGTTCTCGATATCTATTAGAATAAGCAAGTCCGTTTTCATTGTTTAGTTCCATCGTATCTATACGTAGACCTACTTCCGCATTGCGCGCAGTTGCACGAGTGGAGTACGCGGTGAAATAGAGAGGATTAAGAGCTCTACAGTTTACTACAAAAGGTATTTACGCAGGATTATACTTGGGAAGTTAAAACTAAAATCTCAGATATAATGTGTAGGATGCGGTTTATTTACATAGGTTTTCCCTTTCATTTTTTAGAGTGACGTTACCAGAAAGAATGCAGTATTTTCCATACAAAGAAAATACTCCGTAGAGATCGTCCTAATATTTACAAGGTATGAGGAGGAGTCACTGTAGGTTGATAAGACAATATAGTACATACAACACACTTAAAAGTTTGATCGAGTTGGATATATGTGTTTCCATTAGGTATATAACAAAGAAAATACGATCGAGGAGAAGTCCCATTTAAATTGGGTTTAAACATGAACAAACCGGTCTCCATTGAGTAAGTAGTAATAGCCTTGACTGCGCAATTGGTGAGATAGCGCGATAGTTAGACACACCGATCTTTAAATTAGGGATGTTGGTGGAGGTCTGTGGAGGCACACTTCATTTTTCTTCATTCATTCATTTTTCCTTATAATTCTGAACACGTTTTGGTTTGGAGCACGGTAAAAATATAACTTGTATTACAAAAAAATACACAACTTTGGGTGTGTAACATTAATTAATTTACTTTGGACGCCCCTTCAGATAAATATACAAACATAGGATTCTAGTATAATCATGGAGTCTTTGGTTCCCACGTGTGTATATACTTTATAATGGCAAATATGTTGTTCGTATGTAGTTTAAAAGATGTATTTAATTTTTAGGTTGAAATCGTGAAGTTGCACATTTAATTGCCCTAGTCCTGAAGAGGCCTGAAATAATTAAGGCTGAAACGCGTCGACATACAAACTGAAGACACCCATATGAAGTCAAATATGATTAAACAGATACAAAGAGTACTCTAGAAATATATGGTTAAACGGATGAACCTTTGAGTCTCTTTAAGAGAGTGATCTTCATTTCAAAGGAATGCTGGTTTGGTAAATTGTTTAAAGCATCCTTATTTGATTAGTAGGGCTAAGAGAAAAGGTGTCGAATATAAATGTGTGTGTATATATATATATATGTAAAAAATTATTTTATATACATTATGAGAAATAAATAATGACAATTGTTTTTTGATACTTATTTGTCAGTGTATATATTATTGTGCTGCATTACCTTTTGACTTGAAAATTTAGATTTGTTCACCATAATACTTTGGTTAAGAAGAGATAACTAAACTATCTCTGTATTGAATAGTATTTGTATCGATTCCTTGGCATTATACACTTTATGACTTGTCTAATTACCCAGATGCCAAAGGGTTAATTGGGTAGACCCCCTTAGTTTTCATGAGGTGAATCTTAACTCTCATCAATCCAGTACAGACCACCATAAAAGACTCTTATGGATGTATTCTCATGGAAACTAGACGACCTCTTAAATAAGCATAAATTCTGTCGGGTAATCCTAGCTTGGGATTTCAATTTGAGGGATCTTGATATTGCTATATCCCCTGCACGGGGGAAGGGCCGGGCAGGACCCCTCTACAATCTCCTCAAAAATCACAAGCTGACTTCCTACTCATGCACTGAAAGAAGCACGAACGCAATCCTGGCAGCCGCTACCAACCTTCCGGGATATCTCTAGAATCGACTACATTATGGTCAGCGAAGCAATCACGGCCTGAAAGATTTTGAAGTCGAGGATAGGTTGGAAAGTGACCATACGCCATTAAGACCGGTGATCCAGTTTGAAGTACCAACAGCCACCATCTTTCGAGCCATCGAAGAGTTGAGAGGGGAAGAAAAATATAAAGTCCTGCGGAGGATTAAATGGTCAGAGAGAATAGGCAAGAAAATGCAAGTCTGGTTGGATCAGAACCAGATGGGTACCCCAACAATGCTCCTACCGTGTATAAAGGACTGGGAGAATATCGTAGAGGATCTCCAATTGCAGCTGGGAAACCCTCGGCCCCAAGTCTCCAGCACTAAAGGGCAATTAACAGCAGGAAGCAAATGCCTAACAAAAGACATACTCAATGGCAAACGGGCCCTCCGTAAGGCCCTAATAGAAAAAAAAAAAAAGAGGGAGCAGACCAACGGATGGATCATCGTTCACAACACTGAGGTCTGTCCTATAAAGGAAACTGTGGGAACACAAAAAAGAGCATACAGAAAGGGAATGGCTTAAGGTGTTCTCTTTACTCAAGGAAAAGAACCTCTGAGTAGCCGGGGGGCAACAAGAGAAAATGGCATATCGGAGCTGAATCATGTGAAGCAACTATATTCACATGCTACTTCAAATAAAGGCTGCTCAGAAGAAACAATCTGCGAGGAGGGGTTAAATCAGTCAAACAATCTAGAGGCGGAAGAATTGAATGTCACCCCTGCCTGACATTACCTCTACTGAACAAAGCACTCGGGTAGAGGAGCACCAAAGGTCGTCCGGCCCTGATAAATCCTGCTATCCTCATCAAGACCCTCAAGATTATGAAGAATGATGGAGCTCCAGGGCCCAACGGGATACCTGCACCCATTTTTATAAATGCCCTAGACTTTTGAGCAGCAACCTTAACTCCTTTTTACAATCATATCATCTCGACAGCCAAGACACCAGATTCCTGGAGGGGCTCGATATTGGTCCCCATCTTCAAAAAAGGCGACCGCCGGAAGCCATCAAACGCCATGCTTATCGCCCTTCTTGACCTTGAAGCTAAGGCCTATGCCTGCCTCCTCCTGAAGACCTGGAGTCCTGGGCAGAAAAAAGAGGTATCGTTCTCTTTTATCAGTCGGGCTTCAGGTCACAGTCGTCGACCGTGGACAACATGTTGTCGTTTGGTTATCTATCTTCCCAGGCAGTAAAGAAAAACAGCCCTCCACTGTTTTGCTGTTTAATTGATTACAGCACAGGTTTCGACAAAGTTGATCGCAGAAGGCTATGGCGGAAACTAGATAAATGGGGAATTCCATCCAAACTCCTGAAGGCAATTAGATCCCTTTATGAAGATACCTGGGTGTGGGTTAAAACAAGCGCCTGTTTAGTGTCATCCAAAATGATTATGACCAACAGGCTTAAACAGGGATGTGTGCTGGCCCCTATCCTTTTTAATTTGTACACCGCGGACTTGGGGGACTCTCGGAAAGGAGGGAATCTAGTAGCACCTAGGATAGGCAATTTGAGGCTGCCGGTATTACAATATGGTGATGATACAGCTATAATGGACCATACAAAAGTGGGCCTACAAAGAGCCCTAAATGCACTGCACTGCTTTAACAAGGACAACTTCCTGACAGTGAACCAGGGGAAGACCAAAGTAATTATTTTGGGAACTACAATCTCTAAGGAAAACACAGTGGCTATTGGGAGATCTGCAAATCAGCACAGTGGCTTCATACAATTATCTGCGGGTTTGGCTCACATAAGGGGCCAAGGCGAACATCCATCAGAAACATCTGACCTCCAAGGCCAGCAACGTCACGCACCTGTTAAAACAACTGAGTCAACATCTGATAAGACCTTCCGCCGGACCAATATTGACTGCCCTAAAATCGAAACTGCTTCCAGCTATCAGTTACGGCCACCTAGCCTTCCCAGGGTCGCTGGTTGCCTTTTTAAATTCAGCCCAAGCTAAAAACGTATAAATCGGTGCTCTGCATCCCGAGGTCAGTCAGGAAATCAAGGCTGAGATTGTAGCTAGGGCTCATGAGGCCTGATTTGTCGTGTCAGGGGGAGCTCATAAATTTACATCTAAGGATCTTGAGGGCTCCAGTTGACTCTTTAAGACACCAGCTGAGCTCAATCTTTGAGGAGACAGGCTTGGTGCACGAAATATCTTTTGCACAAGACACTAAGGGCCTCATGTAGGTAGCCCAATACCGGTCGGTAACGGCCGATTTTCGGTAAATATACCGTTACCGACCGGTATTTAGGCTTTTGATATGTAGGGGGATCATTTCTGTATTCGGTAATTTTACCGATTCAGTAAATACCGAATACAGAAATGAGATGGAGGGGGAGTGTGTGGTGGGTGTGGGGATTCGTTATTTAACACCAACTGAAAGTTGGTGGTAAATGACGAATGTCTCAGTTAAGGCATTATTTGGCCCTTAGATGTGTGCAATGTGGCAGACACACATGCATGTATGTGTGCCACATGTGCACACATGCAGGAATCAGGGGTGCAACAGGGTGTCAATGTGACACCCTGCCACCCTTGATTGAGCTCCCCCCATTACCGATTCGGTATTTACCGATTCGGTAATGGTAATTAGCTTCCCATTGATTCCTATGGGCCTCCTGGCCCATGGGAATCAATGAGATACAGGTTACCATTACCGAATCGGTAAATACCGATTCTAAAATACCGACACTTACCGAATCGGTATTTTTTTACCTACATTACATTTATCGATTCATAAATACCGAATCGGTAAAATTCGGTATTTAAGAAATCGGTAAATGTAATTTACCTACATATGGCCCCAAGTCTCTCTGCGCAAGCTCTTATCTTGATCCACTAAATAAATCTTACACGCCAGGCAAAGCCCAACCCTCTCTAAGCGAGACCCTAACACCACAAGTTCAAAACAAAATACTCTTCACGAGACTCACCACATTAGGTATCGCCGAGTTCAATCCAGCATGGGCTCGCAAGAGGAAAAACATAAAATGCAGGCTGTGCTCCTAGACGAGGGAATCCAGGTTGCACCTCCTATGCTGCTGTCGCAATCTTCACAACGAACGCTGGCGACTCCTGCGCCCGATCTGCATTGTTAACAGAGTAAAGACCTGCAGTGAAGCGTCAGCCTTGTGCTTCTCTAAAACAAATGCTATGACCTTAGCAAGATTGGGGAAACTTACATCTGATCAGGGTTGCCTTAAAGGCCTCGAATGAATGCAATCTGACTTTGATGACGGGTACGCCAAACTCTGCGGAAGCAAGCGGACTGGTCCCTGACAGGCCCTGAGGAGAGTGAGCCATTTTTAACAAGTTCTTTTAAGACTGTGCTTTTAAGTTCTAATAAGCGGTTTTTTGAAGAAAAAAAAATGAAATGAGTTTTAAAGAACAATGGGGACTGCAAAAGTGTGCTTAAGAACACATGGTCAATAACAAATCCAGGTTTGGGTTGATTGGGAGGGTGCCGGGGAAAGGAGGGCGGTATTTTAGCTAAGTCCAATTACTATTCTTTTATTGGCGTCTGTTCTTACTGTAATGATTTTAATCAATCGAACAGTTAATAAACAATTCATTCATTCGGCACTGTGGCGATCATGAATATGCCTGATGGTGGAACAGACTTTCTTCCCCCTCTTTGCCTTGAAAATGCATCCACCTTCCCCGGGCAATGACTGCGGTGATGTCCGATATCTTAACGGAAACCAGAGGCAGCGTCAAGCACTGGCACAGTTCATACAGTGATCTTATGATTGGCCTCTTTTAAATGATGCGTACAATGGGAGAAGCCTTCTTGTATAGCCAACAATGCACTGCCATTGATTGTATAGCTGTGTTGGGTACTGGTCAGAGTACAGAATTATTGCGCCACTGGATATAAAGCTTCTGTTTATGAATCACATTGAAAATATACTGCCCTGAGAGCAGATGAGGAAGCACGAGTCTCTGCTACAAAGGGAGGCTGAACCACTGGATGTTATAGGATAGGCGCAGCTGTAAAGGCTTTCTTCAAAGCTGAAATAGGATTCCTTTTTGGCGCAAATTAAAGGAGATACGCCCTGAGTAAAAGGCCTGTGAAACTTTGCAAAATCCACACACTTCTTGATATATTTGATATTGCTAGGAAGAGGCCATTGTATCACAGCTTGCATTTTGGACTTATTCATTCCAACGCCCTTCTCTCCCTGAAAAGGAGAGCTCTGGTACTTCAAAAAGGCATATCTCAAATGTAGCACTTAGAGAATGCCACTTCATTAACATGCCCCTGATGGTGCTGTAAGTTGTCTGAGAAGATGAAGAGGTCATCCAGGTGCATCGCTGAAACATTTTTCTAAAACTTTCTCAAAATCTTGTTCACAAAATGCTGAAAGGCATTGGGGCACAGCGACACCAAACATTCATAGGAAGATGAGTGGGAGAAACAATTCAATACATGGTATGGATGCTTTCTTATTCAAACAAGGTTTTAGCTCTCCTCCCATCCCCAAAGAAATCTTGGATAACTTCAATAAAACAGCGATGAGAGGATCGAACGTTCGAATGTGTGATGGAGTTTTATTCACGGTAATCAATATAGGGCTTGTACTACCCATTCTCCTTTGCTATAAAACCCCAGTATAGAAGCAGCCTCCTTCCCTCCAGACGACTTCACTCCAACCGCTCCAGGAGCAAACCAAAGGACTTTGAGGCTTCAGTGGCCACTGCCTGTGGTCAGCAACTGCTTGAGATAACTATGTTGCACAGTCTGTAGGGTCACCACAGGCACATCCCGGCCTTTGCCCAGCTACAGATTCCCATTCTGATATTTTTCTACACATTCCTGATAATCGCTTATTCTGAAAAGCTTTAATCCAAGATCCTGCAAACAAGAGGCGAGATTGCAATAATAAAACAACAAGCATAAGGATATTACAAAGTCGTATGTCAGTCAGTCAAATATCTTTATTCGGTTATAGTGAGCAATAAACATAAAAGCACAGTAAAATACAAGTTAAAACAATAATTTCTTGGCCAGCAAAATACATATTTACATATCACATTATCATGGATCTCCGACATCTAAAAACATTTTTAAGAAACGCAGTAACAGATGCAATAATAAATTCATTTTCTAAAAATTGCAATGCTAAAAAAGCTTGTCGGCAACGTTTAAGGCCAAAATTCTTTAGAACAGGTACGATCCATCTCTTTCTTAATGCATCGTAATAATTACAGAAAAACATGATGTGGATAGTTGATTGTGGTGAGACGTCATCGCACGGACACTTACACAGATCTCTAGACCAGTCGTTCACTACAGGAAATCTTTGGGATCTAAATAAAATATTCAATCTAAAACGAGGCAACAAAAAACGGTCAAAGTCACGATCTATTAGAAATATGTACGGCTGAATTGTTGGAGTCAGCAGAGTTAGGTAGTGGGGTGTGCCATGGGTTTTTTCATTTCAGTGACGGCTCTAATTTCGCCCAGAAGACCCATACAACTGGCTTTAAGATCTTTCCTAGATACACTGCACATCGAAGAAGGCTCTGTGAAATATTCCGGGTGTCCTTTTTTTGTGAGGAACATTTTCACATACTCCAGCCATCTGATAAGTTTGACACCATCAGACTTCAGTTCATCTGCCAATATATAGCGGTTAAAACCAGTTTCATCTGACAACCAAATTATGTGCCAAAGAAGGACAGGTTGAGTCTTAATAGTGTCTTCCAAATATGGAATGCCTAGTTCCAGGTGGCAAGTATAATTTGAAGTACTTTGTGGTAGGGCCAGGAGAAACTTAAGAAAAATGTTTTCCGCAATCTGCAGGGTGGTTATGTCTGCATAGCCCCATATGCCAGCTCCGTAAGTAACTATAGACACACATTTGGCCTTATAAATGTGTAGAAGTTCTGCCGGGGGGCGCTTTCCTACTTTACGACAAACGTTTGATAGAGCCATTAGCGCCTTAACAAACAGGCGTCTGGTTTTAACCGCCTCCGACCATGATCCTGTCCTATGAAATAATATCCCTAAGTATGAAAATATTTTAGTGCTCTCTATCAGTCTTCCATCAATGTACAGAGTTTTAACCCTCTTGTTCGTCCCAACCCCACAATTCATTGTATATGTTTTGGAGCAGTTTATTGTAAGTCCCAAATTGGACATAAAGCTGGAGAATGAGTTGACAACCCTTTGGAGTCCGAGTGGTGTACGGGCCATTAAAACAGCATCATCTGCATACAAGAGTGCAGGGATATGTCGCTTGGCCGCCTTCGGTAAATCCCTGCACTCTTTAACTAAAATGGATTCTTAATTATTTATATACAATGTGAAGAGAAATGGGGCAAGGACGCAGCCTTGCCGCACCCCTCTTCCAATTCTAAAGTGGCTCGTGCATTCTTCACCTTTCCCATATCTGACCTTAGCCTTAGCCCCAGAATAAAGCTCCCTTAAAAATGCAATTATTAAGAGATCCACGCCTAATCCTTCTAAAATCGACCACAGCTTATCGTGGATGACGCAGTCGAAAGCTGCCGTTAAATCCACAAAAGTCATAAATAGTCTGCCCTTTTTTGCCCTTGTATACTGATCCAATAAGATATGCAGGTTTAAACCCTGCTCAACTGTACCCAGACCCTTGCAAAACCCATATTGTAAATCACTAATAACATCTTGTTCTTCAGCCCAGGCCTGCATTCTATCTAATAAAACCCGCCCAATGATCTTAGCTGTAGAATCCAACAACGAAATCGGGCGATAGCAAGCCGGATTCATCCTATCTCCCTTTTTAAAAATTGGCACGATCGTGGATTCGTACCAGGTTGATAAAAAGCCGCTTTTATTACATGCATTAAAGTCGTATGTCAAATCTTGAATCCTTGTCATATATTTCAGAGTTAGAATAGAGTTCGGCAATGTATCAAAATAAGAGAACAAAGGGTAGGAGCAATTTTCCTTATCCAAGATTGTGAACAGCTGATTTTCAGAAGCCCGTGAAGCTTGGTACATGGCATAGAAGCACTTACACTCTGCCTTTCACGAGGCCACGTTCGCATTAGTGGGTTAGCAATGGAATTAAATCAAGACTGAAGCAGTGGGAAATATAATTAAAAATAAATCGTTAAGAACCAAGAGTAATTATAATTTATCAGAAGCTGAGCTTGTTGATAATTGAAAACTTTAACCAGGAGTGTAAACTGTACAAGTTATGGGGTATCTCCTATGACTGAAACACTTGTTGGTTCCAAATCCCTACTGAGGTACTGCACTGTTCCCGGATAGTGAAGAATATAATTGATGTTCACTGGCCTTTAAGCACAAGATAGTGGGTTAAGTGTGGCTGCACAGATAAGTACATTCAAGTCTGGATGCCCATGAAAATTCCATTTTGGATTGGTTGCCAGAATAGATGGCAATTTAAAATCTCACAACAGAAGCAACCTGTGGTAACTAACTTGCCCCCCCCTCCCCCACACAAAAAAACAGCACTGATTTATTTGAGACAAATAGCCACATCCAACTTAGAATGTGGTAACCTTGCAAGGACTTATGTGAGTGAAACACAAAGTTCCAACTTTCGGTTAGACTTGTTGTTACAAAACACTTCTTGATGAATTGCTTTGCTGAGCTACACAAGCACTTGGTCGGTACCATTTTCAGGGGCTCTCAAAAGCTGGTGCACAAACTAAGGGCTCAGAAAAAGGACTGAAACCAAACTCACCAGGGGATGTAACAGTCTACTTGATGGTTACTACATGATGCATAAAGCACAACCCCCACTCTTACACATAAACCTTTTCAATACCAAGCCATCTGGTAGCAGTGATTGAGAACACGCATCCACAACAATGCTGTTGGGGTTAAAGTAACAAATCATACAAATGGAGGTATTTGTGGAATTGAAAACGGTGCTCACATGGTATCTTGCACCCTTGCCACTACCTAGGCTGATTATGCATACTTCAGATAAGAGCTTATCATGGCTCTCCACCTGCCTCACACGGATGCAAAGATTGACCAGATATTGTATGTGGTTATTACCAACAGCGCCATTCTGTACTTTGCAGTTAATGCTTCATTTATGTTTTCGTCACAGTAGGTACCCCATCTGCACATACACCTTCTTGTTTTGTCAAATCAGAGTAAGCTCCAGTGATGTCAAGATCAGTAGCAAGGTGTCACAGTACCTCATTCAAATGCCAATGAAGAAGCGTACGGAGTAGGAACCCTAAACGGAGCGCACCCTGTCCAGTAACCAGATTATACAAATGCTGAAGCACAATAAACACAAACTGCACCGTCCTGGTTTGTTAACATTTGACGTTTACATCAGTTCATTCTCAAGGTAATAGTGAGCAATGAACACGCATCAGCCATGTAGTCCAGAGTCGGCACAGCTTCCTACTGGGGCTGTACTCCAGGCTTATGCCTTGTGACAACCTTCTTCATGGCCAAACATGACCCATATGGAGGACAAATGTCCCCATTTTCAAAATAGTACACTGGCCTAGCAGTTCTCCTATACAATGTGGAAGCCGCACTATCCCTCTTGGACCATAATCTTCAAATTCACTTCCACTGAAAGCTCTGTGAGGTTTGATCTCTGCATTCGGTCTTCTACCGGTCAGTCACACACTCACAATTGCAGAGGGGATTAGTGGTTAAACCAGGACTCGCAATTACCTTTCTTGCAGCACCACCTGGATCTGTCAAAGGTTAGTCTGGAAAATAGCTTCCCTGACGTAAGTGGTAGCTATGGTTACTACAGCCGAGATTTTTAATTGGAGTGTTGCACAATAGTCTGCTCCCAAGGAATGGATTCCAGGAGCTCGGCTGCATACAAGAGGCAGGTAAGGCCTGTAGTGAAGAGTCTCGAGCAGAAGACCAGAGTGTTATCTGCTCCAGCAGGGGACAGACCAGCATTAAGGAAAGGGCTCTAATCTCTGCTCTGAGGGTCTAGCTGAACTGGAGGCATCCAGAGCCCATCAAACGCACACAGGGAGTGCGTTACAAGTGAACGACTGACAGGTTTGGGGAAGAACAGTTGCTGTACTTTATGGGACAGTATCCTAAACCTAAAGCCACATTGTTAGAGGTGACACAAAGGATGTTTACTCCCAATAGTTGATATCCCCTCAGCTGGACAAAGTAAAGAAAACCACACACCGATGGGCACCATTTCCTAGCATAAGGGTGAAGTAAAAGTGAAGGATTTCTACAGGTCCTAACTGACATACCAGTTAATGGTCAGTCTGTCTATCAAAGGCATACTTGATCACTTCATTGGCACAACTTACAATAGGGTGGTGATGTACACTGCCAGACCCCTAGATCTTTTGATCACTGAATATATTTTAGCATGCCCTGTGTAGCCCTGTATGCCCACTTGTGTCACAGCCGTGCTGCCTTCAACCATAAACCCAGGACAGTCTCTCTAGTCCACCTCAGCCCTTGCACCTTCATCACTTGTATAGTGGAATGTGCTCTCCAGTCCCTTCCCGTGTTGCTTCAATCTCTGTCCAGTACAATGCTTGCTCTTACGCTAATCCTCCAATTCCATTATGGAAGGTGACTGGTCCTCTCCCATTTCATATGGTGGACGGGAGGAAGGATTAGACTCCTCAGCAAATCCCAAAGCCACCTATAGAATGCCTAAACGTAATGAGAATAAAGGTCCTGACAGCAGTAGGCTCTGAAACTCAGAGCGAAGTGATGAGTCGTTGACCTCTTCTTGAAAAGGATATCAGAGGACTGTCTCGATAACATTCTTGGGGCTCAATGTGGCTGAGGCTTTGGCCCTATCCGTGTCACTCTTGAACAATTGAAGACATGTGAAATTTACAGACTGCAAATCATAGCCAGGAAAATACCCAGAAATATCAGTCCAGTGTAGAGGACTTCGTCCAGGGCAGGAATATGAATTTGGTTTCCAATTAAGTCCATGATTTAGTTTAAAGAGGAGATACGGAGCAGATATGCTTGAAACTAACCAGGTCTGCCACAGTTAAGCAATGCAATTCTGAATTAAGTGAAGCCTACATACGAGCTTCTCATGTACACCTAGAAATGCCTAAAACAGTAATTTATGCAGGATCCTGTGAGGACATGAGATATAGTGGCTTGCTCGTCTTTGTCTTGGAAAGACAAAGGCTTCTAAGCAGCCGAATACATACATACAAAATATACGATGCACCGCCTGGGACTGTGAACAGGACTAGAGGCTGTAAATCGTTGGAGCCTGCCAGCACGAAGGGTTTCATTTTGGAATCGTGAAAACAGCGCTGATGTCCACCGGAGGTGTTGAACATGTACAATTATGTTAGTAGCGAGGTACTGTACAGCCGTGTGTTGGCGTAGTGTTTCTTTTGTGTTTGCTACCACGTCACTGCTTGTACCCTCCCATTCCTCGGAGATATTTATGTGACGTCACGATAGGTGGTCACGAGTAGCCATTTTGTGCTTCCAACAGTTGGTTGCATTTGTTCTGGTCTCTCGTGGGCCTCTGTGTATTATCTTCAATAAAGAATTCCATTCATTACCAGCGTAATCTCTTTTCCTGCCGCAACAACTGGCAACGAGGGTTTGGTTGCTGCACGGGGCCCACGAGAGGGAAACGGCTGTGTACGGCGGTGGTGGACCGTCGTCTTTAAGCCGGTGACGGAGCGGGAAGCATCGTGGACAGGCGGGCGCTACTTTCGGCACTGCAGCGCCTCCGCAATTGAAGGGGTGCCCCTCGCCTTCAACCAAGTGCATCGCTGCCGAAGTGCGGGAACCCCGCCGGTCGGCGGACTGCTTGCCAGGAGGAGCACGTGGTCGGCTCTGGCTCTGAAGTGTCGGAATCGGATTCAGTCATCGCCGGTTCGGCTAGTCCCAAGCTTCCCTGCCGCACCTCTCGCACGCTGGGGCGCACCGGATGCCATGTCTGCTTGAATGAGGTTGCTCTACCGGAGAATACGTGCTGCACATGTGCGATACATAACGCGTGCACACCAGGTAACAGCGCACAGAGCCACGCGCAGGTGCCTACATGGTGCCGAGCGGATTAGCGTCATCTCAATCTGGTGAATAGAGGTGTGCAGCTTTCCTGCCCTGCGTTTAATGCCTGAGTGGTTTGCTCGTGATACGTGCTGTTGGACATAGTGCTCTTGCTTCCACCTATACAGCCCATAAAGAAGCCTCGCTAGACTGCCTGCTTGGTTGATAAACTGTCATACATTGAGTGTGTTGAAGGACGGAGTGCTTTTCCGCTCTACACACACGCCTAAGGGGCGCCGCAAGGGTGTTACGGCACTATGGCTCAGAGTAATAACATTTGTGTACCGCCTCTTTTCTTTGAGGAGCCAGGCAGGCCGAGTATGAAATGGAAGAGTTGGCTGAGGGCCTTCGAAAATTATATTGTGTCAATTGATGGGAAAAAGTATGATGCGGAAGGCGGGTCAGGAGATATTTGACAGTCTTCCAGAGTATGAAAGTCCGCCAGGGGTGTTCATTCCTCTGACCGAGTACCAGGAGGCAATCAAAAGGCTGGAAAAACAGTTCGCGGAAGAAAGCAATATCATGGTTGGAAGGCACAAATTTGCTTTGCGTCGGCAGGAAGAGGGAGAGACAATTGAAGAGTATATAGCATGTTTGCGTGTCTTGTCGAAAGACTGTGAATTTGAGGACATGGCGGACACATACATAAGGGACCAAGTGGTGTTTTACTGCTATTCGAAAACTGTCCAGAAACGATTATTGGCATGTCGAAATCCCACACTGCAGGAGGTAGTGGATATAGCGAAGGGCATCGAGCGTTCACTACTATCTATGAAAGAATTAGCTAGTACTAGCAATACCTCTAATGTATTTTATTTGCAGGACAAGAAAAAATATGAGCCTAAGCAGTCTGAAAGAAATTGGAGTGATAAAAAAGCAGGAGGGAAAGCCTTGAGTTGTTTCAGGTGTGGTTCGCAGGACCATCTGGCAGATTGCAAAACATGTCCCGCACTGAGTAAAAAATGTATGAAATGTAAGAAAATGGGTCACTATTCCGCCTTATGTAAAACGAGGAAATCGGTGGGGAATGTGAGGATAAGTGCTTTGAGTGATTGTGATCAAGATCAAGGTGAAAACATTGTTTTGTCTATAGATATGGCAGACGGTCACATAAAGGGTCCCATAGGTTCTGTACTGATTGGGGCGGTAGAGTTGCCATTCACGGCAGATTCAGGTTCTGCCATAACCTTGGTGTCTGACACAGTGTTCGAAGAACGTTGGCCCTCTGTAAAGTTATGTTCGACTGATGTCAACCCGAAAGCGTTTGGGGACCAGGACATTGATATGAGGGGTTATTTCTGTGATACACTCACCTTCAAAGGGAGGACAATCGACACCAAAATATATGTGGCGGTAAAAGGTAGGAATCTGGTGGGCTGGAAAGATCTAGCAAAATTAGGAGTAATTTTTGTTCTGGGAGCTGCCGACCCAATAGTGTTGAGAGACGAGTGGGTGAACTATGTGCACACTGAGAGACAACAAGAAGACGTAGAAAAGGTTTTGCACTCTTTTACCAATGTGTTTAAGAATGAGGTTGGTTGTGTGAAAGGCTTTGTGCACGAAATAAAGTTAAAAGGAGGGTCAGTACCAGTGAAACATAAGGTGCGTACCGTACCATTGTCAGTAAGGGCTGAGCTGAAATTTTTTTTGGACAACCTCAAATCCGAAGGCGTTATTGAAGAAGCGGACGCTTCGGAATGGGTGTTGGCCATAGTTGTGTCAAAAAAGAAGAAGACTGGAGATATAAGGCTGCGTGTAGACCTTAGATCTTTGAATAAGAACATACTGGTTAATTGCCATCCGCTTCCCAACATACAGGAAATTGTTGTCTACCTCGGGGTCCAGATACTTTACGTTGATTGATTTGAAATCGGCATACCACCAGGTGTGCTTGTCCGAGCAGTCCAAGAAGTTAACCACGTTCATAACCCCGTTCGGAGCTTACAGGTATGTCAGGCTGCCATTCGGGCTCGCCTCGGCATCAGGGGTTTTTCAGAAGCTGATGGACTTGTTGTTTGGAGGTATGAAGGGCGTCGAGGCGTGCCAGGACGACATTTTGATTCAAACATGGAGTACGGCGGAGCACCAGGAACATCTGAGCAAGGTGTTGGAAGTTCTGGGAGACAAGGGGATGACAGTATCCAAAGATAAGTGTAAGTTCATGGAGACCAAAGTTGAGTATTTGGGTCACGTCTTGACTTCGGAGGGAATAGCGCTGAAGGACGACCTGGTTAACGCAATCAGGAATGCGCCTCGACCGGAAGATAAGGAAGCCCTGAAATCCTTCTTCGGGCTAAGTGAATACTACTCGAAGTTCATTCAAGGGTACGCGAACAAGGTGGAGCCCTTGAGGAAATTGTTGCGCAAAAACGAGAAGTACGCATGGTCAGGTGAGAAAGACTTTGCGTTTGAATCCGTTAAGGATGCCATTGCTGGGGCTCCAGCGCTGAAACCATACCATCCGGACCTGAGAAACGTGGTAACTGTTGATGCGAGCGCAAAGGGTATAGGAGCTGTCTTCTGCCAGCTGCAAGGGCAGAGTGAGAATACCATTGCTTTCATATCTCGAAGGCTGAGCGAGGCAGAGAAAAGCTACAGTACTATTGAACGCGAGACGCTTGCATGTGTCTGGGCTGTGGAAAAACTGAAGAACTACTTGTGGGGAAAGGTATTTCAGATTGTTACAGACCACAAGCCATTGGTGTACATGATGGACGGAGAAGGCCGTGGTAACGGGAAGGCGAGTTCGCGGCTGATACGATTGTTGTCCAAGCTACAGGAATACCACTTTACGATAAGACACATAAAAGGAGGTCTGAACAGCAGGGCAGATTGCCTGTCACGCCTGCCTGTGGGTGATCAAGATGACACTTCCCTTGATGACACTGAATGCGTGGTGGCATTGGTGGATGCCACGGTGATGTGTAATGGATCAATTACAGAAGAAGAATGGTTAAAGTGTAACAGAAGACAACACTATTCAGAAAGTGATGGCTCATCTGACGTCCAAATGGCCCCCTATTAAGAACCTACAACACGAGCTGAAAAGCTTCCAACAAGTGAGCAAGGAGCTGACGATTGAAAATGGATTTTTGAAGCGACATGATCTATTCATACCTCCGGCGAGGCTGAGAGAGAAATTGATCACTATAGCTCACAAAGGTCACCCATGTAGCAACGCTACGAAAAATCTTTTGAAAATGTATTACTGGTGGCCAGGAATGAGCGATGAGGTGTGCAAGTACATAGACAGATGCGAACAGTGTTTGAAAGCTGATAAGCACTGGAAATTGAAAAAAGGTGAGCTTCAGTTGGTGGAAATACCGATAGGCCCCTGGACAAAGGTGGCTATAGACTTTGCAGGACCATTCACTTTGCTACCAGAGGAGTGCAGGTACCTTATTGTATTGACCGATTATTTTTCCAAGTGGGTGCACTATAAGTTTGTCCGTGCAGTCACCACAGAGCGAGTGATCCTGGTTTTACAAAAGATTTTCGCACTGAAAGGTCAGCCGAAGGTCATAGTGTCGGACAATGGGACACAACTCGTGTCTAAACAAATGACTGACTTCTTCACAAAATTGGGGATAAAACAAGAGAAAACACCGTTGTATAGTCCCAAGAGCAATGGACAGGTGGAAAGGATGAACCGGTTCATTAAGGAGGGTGTTCAGCTTGCTATTGAGTCTAATCTAAATGTGAAGGAATTCATTAGTGAGAAAATGTGCACGTACCATAATACTCCCCACGAGGTCACGGGTCACACACCATTTTTTCTGATGAGGAGGAGGAGTTGTAACAGTGTACTCACGCCCAAGTACAACAAATGGTACAAGGTGAGTGAAAAGACAGAGGGTGTACAAGACGAGGTAGTAAATGTCAGGGAGAGAATCATATCCAGACAAGAAAAAGCTAAGAAGTATGCGGATGCAGCGAACAAAGCCAAGGTGAAAGAAATAGAGCAAGGCGATTGGGTGCTGGTAAGGAAACCATACAAGGTAGTGAAAGGAGAGTCCGTGTTTAGCCCCCCTACACGGGTGCAGAACGCAACCAAGGGAGCAGTCTGCTTAGAGGGCAAAGGATGGTGGAGTAAGGATCATGTGGTTAAGCTAAAAAAGGGCCAAGAGGAGATAATAAGAGGGAAACTTGGGCAAGATCTATGCGAGGATAGCATTCTGGAGTGGCAAGACGCAATGGGTGATGACCAGGGTTTGTACGGCATGGAGAGCAAGCTGGGCGGGTCCATCAATGATGGTGCAAGAAACAATAATGATGGGGAGGATAATGGTGTAGTCTGTGAGTCGTCCGGTACCATGGATCAAGTTAGGAGTCGGAAGAAGTGGAAGGGTGCATTAGATCAGCATGCGTGTAGCAGAAGTCAAGGTTCCATCAACACGCAAATCGTAGTGCGCCCACGAACATGTTCTTCTAACAGATCAGGGAGAGAAATAAGAATGCCTAGACAATACGATGATTATATTGTCGAGTGACACGGCATTATGTTATCTGTTTGTCAAGGAAGGGAGATGTTGAACATGTACATTTATGTTAGTAGCGAGGTACTGTACAGCCGTGTGATGGCGTAGTGTTTCTTTTGTGTTTGCTACCACGTCACTGCTTGTACCCTCCCATTCCTCGGAGATATTTATGTGACGTCACGATAGGCGGTCACGAGTAGCCATTTTGTGCTTCCAACAGTCGGTTGCATTTGTTCTGGTCTCTCGTGGGCCTCTGTGTATTATCTTCAATAAAGAATTCCATTCATTACCAGCGTAATCTCTTTTCCTGCCGCAACAGGAGGGCTTTGAATATTATAAATGAACTGGGGTTATAAAACATTTTGACTACGATATGGACCCTACTGAAAGGGAATAATTTGCACGTCAACTCCCGGCATCCCACTCACTGGAGAGTGAATACCAGATAGGGAAAAGCAGTTGAAGTACTTTCCAGATTTTGTCAACACCCCTTCCCCTACGATTAAGGTGCAGGTGCACCGAAACGCGTAAGGGACAGCAATTAATTGAGGTTGTTTTTCCGATTCCGCAAATAAAGATTCAGCCGACTCACCCTTTGTTGGAGTGGCATCCTTGAGATCTGGGGCATTTCCAGCCAACTCCCACTCCCCAAAATTAAAACGGGTCTTACACAGCTCAAGTACCCTTCAGGCAAGGTTTATTTCACCATCTTGGCACATCAAGCGTTCTTATAGAATTGCAGTTCTACAACACCTGGCAGACGTGTTTCGGCTAAATGCCTCCCTCAATGCCAGCATCATGTAAAAGAGTTCACCTTCCCAGGGATTTGAAATACTCACTCGTTGATTCCCATTGAAGGATACTATGCGGTCAACAAGAGAAGACTGCAGATTCAAGTTGGTACTCAATCAGCTGTCAATACTGTCCCCTCTGACTCGCATGATCCCAATGTCCCTGAAAGTACAGCAAATTGTGCCTCATGACTATATATATATATATATATATATATCTACTGGCGGTCGCCTGTAGATAGTTATAGTTAGGACCGTGTTTCCATAGGAAATCTCAAAATTCTATTTTGAATAACTTTGGCGCCGGTTGATGAATCCTCGCGAAAGTTTCAAAACTAATGAGGCGCTCCGCTCAGCTCATACCCAGAAAGTCTCGGGGGGATTCGTCAAGCGGGGGCCGAGAAAAAAGGGGGGTCCCAAAACGCATTTTCCCATAGGACCTTTAGTCGAAGGTACAGCCCGAACGGCTGAACAGAATTACTTGAAATTTGGCAGAGGTAGTCCTCAGGTCAGGGATGTGCCTTTTGCATATATGGAGTCAATCTGTTCAATAGTTCCTGAGAAAATTGCAGTTAAAAGCACATAAATATCTATATGCGCGCACCGTCCGCGCACGGTGCGCACACCCTAACGTGCGTGAGCGTAATTCTGATTGGTGGATTCATGACAGTCAACATTCGAATCGGTCGAAATCAGGAAGTGTCGGCCGCCATTTTGTGTGTTGTGTGTGTGACAGGGAAAAAGAAAGGTGGAGAAAGTGAAAAGGGGGCAGGGTAGAGAGTTCCTGACCCCCTTGACTTTGTCAGGGGGTCCCCTGAAGGACCCTGAAGGGTGAAAAACACATTTTATTTTTTTTTCAAAAAATCGCGGGGTGCGCGCACCCCCATCCGCCATTTTGAGTTTTAGAGGTAGAAGAGAGCTAAAAACACAAGTGGAGAACGTGAAAAGTGGGCAGGGTAGAGAGTCCCTGACCCCCTAGGCCTTCTCAGGGGGACCATGAAAGACCTCTTAGGTCTCAAAATAAACAAAATTAAAAACAAATATCGCGGGGTTGTGCGAATAAATAAAAAAAACTGATTAAAAAAAACAAGTTTAAGTGTTTAGATGTTGGTTGGCTCTAAAAAGAGCCGTTGTGATCATTGAGTGTTTTTTTGTACCTACAAGTAAGTACCGATGCAGAGTCTAAAGTTCAAGAGGAAGACTCTGTTGCCTTCATCTGTGAAATGAACGCCGTCTCCTCTATAAATGCCTTGCATGTTGTAACGCAAGTTGTTGTGGTATATAGAACCCATACCATAGTCTCTGAGGAAAGCAGAAACAGACTTATTGACGTGCTTTCTTGCTTTGTCAATCTGCGGACAATATTGGTTAGACCAGTTCCACTTTTGCCTTTGGCATATATTAGAATATACAAAGGTAGTTTGTGGAAAAAGTGACATCAATTGCACAAAGGTGTCCTTAACAAGGATTTCCAGACCTACCCCAGTTAAAGTGCCTAGGTCATTTCCACCACAGTGCACAATTATAAGGTTAGGCTGTGGGAGATGTAGAAATGATTTCCCCAAAGGCATTAATTGGTGCCCCTTTAACCCTCTCTGACCAATCCATTTAATGTCTACATTTGGCAAAGCAAGGTCTTTTTTCTGCATACTTTTCAGTCCAGAAGGCATAGCTATGACCTACAATCCACACTGTGAACATCTTTCAAGGAGATCTGGATGCACTCAGGTGTCTTTCAGTAGAATGGCAATATGAAAAGAAAGATAGTTGTAAAATGGAGGCTTATATACTTTTTTTAAAAAAATAAAAAGAGCTCATTGGCTGTTTCAGACCATTCTACACTAAAAACTAGGCTGTATGTTTAAATTTTTAAAAGCATGTTTTGTATTGGTTCAGAAAAATGTGTTCCCGCAGAAGATTACTTTGGATATGCTGTTAGGTTTGAAAAGTCAAGCACTCTTGCTCTTTGGATTAGAAACATTGTGTGCTGAACTTCTGACCTCTCTGCTCACACCAGTGTTCCATGACCTGTTGCTATGGTAGGAGGCAGAAGTCATGTTGGGGGTAGGGATCATTTGGAAAGGGTTGAAATTTGCAACCAATAGAAATGTGTGTTTCCATTTGAAAAAATGTGGGAAGCACTGTGATTTGAAGTTAACATGTATATGTGTGAAAAAAGAGAGGGAACCATTGGTATTTACTGGTTCTGCTGAGAGGTGTACAGTTCAGAGATTCTGGCTCTGATAATCTGCTGTGTGAGTGCCACATTTCTTTCTCAACTAACTACTTTTAAAGGTGAGTTATGAATTTGAGAGGGGATGTATGTGGTGCATTTTGATATAAAAAATGGAAATGAGATTCTTGTTTTAAAGTTGTGTTTTACATTTTATGTTTTGGAAGATATTTAACTGCCTTGAACTTGTCAGATATTATGGAGTATGTCTTCACCATAAGTAAAAGTGTACTGGTATCACCCAGGAATATTGTTTTCTGTCTAGAATCACACCATGAGTCTGTGTGCACAAAGGAATTGTTGTCAGAGATTTAATTCGTGTTGGTCTGGTTCTGTAAGACTTGCATTCGTAGGAAAGGGGCAGCTTGTTTTCTTGAACTGTGATGGCTAGCATTCAGCACAAATCAATATCTCACAAATGAGAGGCAAATGCTAACACATTTGAAAACAACAGGGTAGATTTTCCTTACACTCCTGCAATGGGTGAGGTAGATCCTACGTGTTCAAAACTCCAATTAACCCTTACCCCACATGTACTCTTACATACATCTGTGCAGTCTTCATGCAGTTCTGCAAGCGTCCATGCAGATCTCTCTTGCACCTGACAAAACATAGTGTCCAGAAACATACTTTTAGCACACAGGCAGTTGCTTCTCCTGCACTCCCATGCTAAGTATTCAGCACTGTGTGGTATTTCAGATAGTAGTGTGTAACGCTACCACATTCAACATCACCAAGCCTCATTTCCTTTGCTCTAGTCTAATCACTCACCCAGGTTCCACATGCTCATGCTCTCAAGTAGCTGTTAGGACATGTGCTCTTTTCTGCCTCACTGAACTATAAGGAAAATGTGTCAGACTGTTACAGTAATTATCACTTGCAAAACCACAGTGGTAAATGTGCTTTGAAATTGCCAATCAAAGATAGTTTTCTGCCTAGAATCACACCATGAGTCTGTGTGCACACAGGAATTGTTTTCAGAGATTTAATTTGTGTAGCTTTTATTGTGTAAAACTTGCAGTCGTAGGAAAGGGATAGCTCATATGATATGTTTTGAAAAGCTCATAAAAAATATAGTAATATATATATAAATTACATACAGGTTTTTTTTTTTAGTTTCTTTCAGGTATTGCTGAACAAGACTGAAATAAATTAAAGATGCCTATAAAATCAAGAAAGAGAAAAGAACAGCAACAACATCTATATTTGAAGACAACTGGACAACAAAAATTAGTTCAAGAACCTCATGTTGGAAAAAAGAAAAAGCCTTCTGGTAAGCAGACTAAGGATTTTTTTTTAAAATATCATCAAGCAAAGAAAAAATGTAAAAAATATATCCACTGGAAATAGTGTTTCAAGTAGAAAAAAACAAGACAATCGACAGAATATACTAAATGCTAATGTACAAACAGAAGTAAGAAAGAATGACTTAAAAAGAAAAATATATTTTAAAAACATTCGTAGAAAAATGTTTCAGAGAAGAGTGATGTTCAATTTGCTAAAGGATGTGAAAAAATATAGGAAGAAAGCCAAATTGTATAAGAAAAAGAAACATATTGAATCAATTGTTGAAAAGGCTTTGGAATTAAAAAGGAAACTATTCATTTTAATTTTGAACAGGATCCGTATATTAGATAAATTAGTGAATGTAATGAAGTCAAAAAGCAAAAGAAAAAGAGAAGTGAAAAAAAAAACTTTTGTAAAGTCTTCTTAGGAGAATGGAAGCATATTTCAAGTACTGAACCATTTTTTAATGAAGAGAGTTATCTTCAAAGTAATAGTTGGCTGCATGCAGTTGACACCAGTGGTCGAGCATATGAAGTTAAGGATGGTTGTGTAATGGAAAAGGAGAAAATGGTTCCAAGAAATGAGGAAGAAGTGTTAGCTGATGAGGTTATGGGGAGACGTCCTAAAGCCCCAGTGTACACTTGGAATTGTAGTAGTATTTGTACTGTACGACAGGAATCTATTGATAAATTGTGACTTTCTAAGAGAATATAGTAAAAAAAAGTGTTAAACAGAAGATTAAGGTGCTTCAAAGACTAGATCCATGCAGAGTGAGAGAGAATACTGGTTTGCAAGGACCTTCTCTGGCTTGTCTTTCTAGGAAAGTTTGTCAAAGTGTTTTTCACCATTTTAGGATGCTGGCAGTTCACCATACTGAAATGAGAAAGTTTGTGAGAAGATTGTATTTTGCTAAAAGTCCAGCACTAAAGTTACATGAGTTGAATAGTGCTCTGTTCCGTGGATCTGTAACAGATGTGAAGAAGGTTTGTGAGGATATTGAGTTTTGTTACTTTGGTCCAGAGCAAGAAAGTGAAGGAAATGACACAGTTATTGAAGAGAATGTGGAAGAGAATGTAGAACCCACTGTTAGTAAAACATTTGAAGATCAAATGACAAAATTTACTATCATCTCTAATGAAAGACCAAATATTACTTGTATTTGTTGCCGGAAAAGCCATTATAAAAATCAAACAAGGAATGTTGATCTCTATAAAAAAAGTGAAAAAGAAAATAATTCTAAGTGGAAGGATTTTGCTACATATTTATTTCTGGAAAATTGTTTTGATTTGGGTGAAGATCAGCGTATTTGTAAATACTGTTATAACAAGTTAGAAGAAAATAAAATGCCTGCTAGAGCTGTACATAATAATTTAGAATTGGTTGATATTCCTGCAGAACTTAGTGATTTAAATACGTATGAGTCTATACTCATTCAATGTGTCCATCCGTTTCAGACTATAGTTCGTATGGAGCCCAAAACAGGCAAATTCCCTCCTACAGATTTACAAAGAGGTTTAAAAGGAAGAGTTGTCTATTTGCCATTAGATTTGAAAAAAAATATTGAAACAATTGATGCAGATAGTTTGGAAACTGAACCATTAGTTATTCTGGTTAATGGTGTACCTACAAAGAATAAGAAAATTTGGCAGGAGCTAGTGGATGTACGAAAAGTGCAAAGAGCAAATTTATATTTGAAAAGAAATAATAAATGGTATGAATCAATTTATATGGATGAAGATGAATACGATTTACTAGCAGACACAGGAATACCAACTGGGCAGATTGAAAAAGTGGATAAATCAAAAGAAGAAGAAATGTATGAACATTTCAGCATACATCCTCTTCATTCTAAAGAAGTTATGGGAAACACTATTGATCTCTTTCAGATGAAAAAAGCAAAAGGAACTCCTGTGAGTGTTTGGGAGGAGAGCTTGGAAGCTCGTTGTTTTCCCCAGCTGTTTCCTACAGGAAAAGGTGGACGATATGATGAACGTCCAGTACAGATTCCTGCTTCTGAGTATCGGACTACAAGATTATATGCAGAAGATCCAAGATTGTCAAAGTATTCCTTATTTGTTCCATCTTTTATTTGAAAGTGACTTATCAGCACTATGTTATGCAGTAAATCACATTTTGAAAACTGGAGTACATCTACATAATGTGTCTGCAAAGGATTTTCTAAACAAAGTGCAACAGCGAGATGATCATTTGGAATCTCAATTGATTAATCTAATGGCTTGTCAGCGTGGGACTAATGAATATTGGTACCGACGCCATGGAGAATTGAAATGTATGTTACGGAATTTAGGAACTTCTACATGGTTCCTTACCCTAAGCTGTGCAGAGTACGCTTGGGATGATTTACTGGATTTTCTTCGAGAGGCAAATTCAAATATTGAAAACATCCAATACAAGACAGCAGGAGAATTGTGCTCATTGGATCCGGTTAATGTTTGCAGATATTTCAATCATAGATTTGAGGCTATGATGTCCTTCATCTGCAATAAAAAAAATCCACCTCTTGGAGAAGTTGTGGATTTCTTTTGGAGAAAAGAGTACCAAGCAAGAGGTGCTTCTCATATTCATATGCTGTTGTGGATCAAGGATGCCCCAAAATTTGGAACAGATTCTGATGATGCAGTTTTATCTTTCATTGAAGGATATGCAACATGTGCTATACCTAAAAGCACAGAAGAAAACAATTTAAAAGAGCAAGTTTTACGTTTCCAAAGTCATCGGTGTGGAAAATACTGTCGACGAAAGTACAAGAGTAAAGATAAATTCTACACAAAATGTCGATTTGGATTTCCACGACCTGTTCTTTCAAAAGGAAGAGTAAACAGTTATATGTCATCTGTGCGACATACTATTACAAGAAAATCGCCTAAGAATACCTACAACCTAAGAAGAAAAGAAGAGTCAAAATATATGAATGACTACAACCCAGTCATTTTATCCATGTGGAATGCTAACATGGATATTCAGTATGTAGCTAACAATTCTATTGCTGTTGCTCGGTATGTCACATCTTGCATCACTAAATCTGAGAAAACGGAATTGAAAGAAATGTGGGAAGAGATTTCTCAAGAGAAGACTCAGTAAAAAGCTATACAGTTTCAGTTTAAAGATGTTATCGCATCGAGAAATTGGGTCATACGAATGCTCAGATAGGTTATCATCTGCAAGTCTGTACTCCAAATCCAGAAGGTTAATTAGGGTAAGTTTAGGCCGTGCAGGAATGCGAAATCGGGTACTGAAATCTATTTGAGAAATTGAATATTTAGCAGAGTACAAACTTGAAAGTACAGACATTTTAAGAACAAACATGTTGGACACATATTACCCAAAGAGAAATCATCTTGAGAACATGTGTCTCTATGAAGTGCTGCAGAACTACATTTATAAACGGAATGCCACAGAAGACATCAACAATGGAAAATATAAAGTCATTGGTGAGGAAGGATGTTTGGTAAAACAAACAAAAGGAAGTTTGATTAATCACAGGAAGCTGAGTTGCGACACTACTGACAAGAAGGAATTTTATCACTTAGCACTTTTACAGTTGTTTAAACCATGGCGCTCAGAGGATGAATTACTTGGACATTTTCAAAGCTATGAAGATTCCTTTAATGCATGCAAAGATACCATAGAATGCAGTACTTTCACAATTTATGTACAAATGTTAAATGAAGAAATTGAACAAGAAGCAACTATTGCAGCTGAAGTAGCTAGAGACAGTTCAAGACAGTCAAAGTTCTGGGACACTCAGTCAAGATCCCCTAGGACAACCAATCGTAGAAAATGAAGCTGCAATAGCCATGACTGAAGTGGAAACAGCTATGAATCAAGCTCAGGAAGATTTAATAAACTTACCAAATTTGGAACAGCAACTGAATGATGAACAACAACAAATTTATGAGGAAGTCACAAAACAAATTGATCATGGATTACTACATGAAAATAAAGAGTGCTCATGCACATCATTTGAACAAATCAGAATGTATGTGAGTGGACAAGCTGGAACCGGAAAAAGTTTCTTGATTAAAGTAATTAGAAGCTACCTACAGAAAAAAACTGATTCAACTTTGTCTTGTGTTGTTACTGCTCCAACTGGGTTAGCAGCATATAACATAAAAGGAATTACCCTCCATCGTTTGCTAATGTTATCAGTAGAGCATGAGAACAAAATACAATACCACAAGCTAACAGGAGAAGCATGTTTTGAAGTTTCAAGAGTATTGAAAAAAATGAAAGTTCTCATTATTGATGAGGTAAGCATGGTATCAAACTTAATGCTTGCCTTTGTGCATTTAAGAATGCAGCAAATTCTAAAGACAAACTATGACGTGCTATTTGGAGGAAAACATGTTATAGTTTTTGGGGATCTACTGCAGCTCACACCAGTTAAAGGACAACCAGTATTTCATACTCTTACACATGAAGACACGAAAAAGTCGTTAGGAGGTATAGGTAATGTGAATATTTGGACATACTTTGAGTACAAAGAACTCATTACCAATATGCGGCAAGCAAATGATGATGATTATGCAAGTATTCTCAAAGATATCAGAATTGGACTACTCACAGAACATGGAAGAAAAGCTTTACAGAGTCGATTGCTATGTAATTTGTTTCCAACAGAACAAATAGTTCCAGAGAAAATATACAAGAACATTGCTGGAAAAAATACTGTAATCTGTTTAATGCCAACACTACATGAATGCTCTATATTCAATCAAGAACTTTTGAAATTGGAAAATGAAGAGATTGTAAAACTGGAAGCTGTGGATAAAATACAGCATGAAGGAATAACTATTATATTGACAAGCAAATTGACAACTAAATTGGATTCTCTAGAGAAAAACATATCGAAAACAGCTGGTTTAGAAAAGAATCTTTATGTATGTATGTATGTATGAAGTGTCGAGTAATTTTAAGACGTAATTTGGATGTAGAAAAAGGTTTAGTGAATGGAGCTATGGGTAAAGTTGTGGGTTTTGTTAATTACCAGAAAAAAGATGGAATTGAATTTTTAAAAATAAAATTTGATCAGATTGAAGAGGTTAAAGACATTAGTCGTTGTTCTGTTTGTTTCTTGCTTGTGAAAGACTTATATGTACGTAACCACTCACACGACATAAGGAAAAAGCTAAGATAATCGCAAAAAGTTTAGGGGTGATCCTGCCAGAAGGGCCAAGTCCAACAGATACCAGCATTTGTACTAATATAGATGCCCCGCAGTGTTGCCTTGAAAGCCTCCCACAGTAACCCTGCACTGTCCACAGATCTTATATTGTCCGCAAAGTAGCCTTTTATAGCTTGGTGTATCGTTTCTTTGTAAATGGGGTCTAGTAGTGCAGTCGCATTAAAGCGCCAAACAAATGGTGCAGGTAGGTATGTTGGAATTTGTAAGGCTAGTAGTACAGATTTGTGGTCAGATAATGTCTTTGGTAAATGATGTACGTCCGTAATCCATGTGGATGCGTATTCGGTGAGGAGCCAATAGTCCAATCTTGACCAACTGTTATGCACCGTTGATGAGTGCGTGCTTTCCAATGTGGTTGGATGTCGCATGAGCCACACCTCACACAATCTAAACTCCGTCATGCCATTTATTAAAACAGCGACTGCACGCTTGTGGTTTTGTGAGATCTGTCTGTCAGGGCATCTAATGTAATATTCAAGTCACCTCCCCATATCAGCTCCATAGGTGGTAGGCTTCGTATGTTCGTCAGTAGCATCATAAAGAAGTCCGGGTCGTCCGTATTAGGACCATAAATGTTGATGATACCGACCTTAGTACCTCTTAGCATGCCAGTGATAATTACGAACCGTTCATGTGGATCAGTGAGTGTCTGTTCTAATAGGAAGTGAGTGCCTTTCCGTATTAAGGTTGTCATCCCCCATGCATATGAGAAATAGGTTGCCGACGTTGCTTGTTCTGCCCATCTATAGCCCAATTTATCTGCTTTGTGAGACAGCAGCTGTGTTTCCTGAATTAGGGCAATGTCCACATGATGTCTATCAAGATAGTTACCAAACAATAGGAGAGCGAGGAAAGGAGGGGGAACCGTCCCTATCCCCTGTATGAATCAAGTAAACAATGTGGACGTCCCCATACCTGTGTAGGGATTGGACTCACTGTAGTGGATTTACAGTGCCAAGGAATCCTTAGATTCTTTTAAAAGAACCCTCACACACCAACCTAGTTGGTGTCATGCTTCATCATCGGGGTCCCAACCGGGTGGCCGAATGCCGCCCGGTTGTGCTACAACGCCTGATTACAGCAGAGCAGGTGTGGTGCAGTGGTGTGATGAAGTGAAGTGTGAGTTAAAAATACCTCTGGGAATCCTGACCATGGGGATTTTATTCGTGGTGGCCCAGGGTATGTTAAAAATGACGAAAGAGAACTAGTGGAGTTATTAGTCTCTTAGATGTCGACTTGGGTCAACATGTTTCAGTCCACAATTAAAGGTATGAGGGGTTTTCGTCAGGACCAGGTGGAAAGTGTGAAAAAGTGGATGAAAAAATTACGCCATGTGTGTAGAATGGCCACAACACACTCGCTAAGGTGTGTTGGCAAAAATAAGAGTGTTTGGACTGCGCCAAACAACCGAAATTAAGGCTGCCGGGACCCAGGGAGCCGCAGTAGGTTTAAAGTGGGAACCGCCAACAGACCCAAAGTGGGACCAGAGGCAGTTCCTCTCCCGGGCCTCCGATTGGCAGCCTAACACTACAATTTAGTGTACCTCAATTTCGGTTGTTTACTTTACTCGTCTCAAGATAGGCCAAGACCTGTCCAATCTTTTTGGGGTTATTTAGGCCTTTAACATTCCAGGTTATAAGTCGCAGAGGTGTAGCTGCGGTCATACTATGCGATACCGGCCTCTACAATTGTGCCAGATTGGTCTGGTGCTACATAGTCTTGATACTGGTCCGTGCCCTTTGCGTATCTTCCTCTTAACAGTAGCGTGTACATACAGGTATAAACATCAGAACGCAACAAACATGTGCCCATCAACTCTACAAAACCCCTTTCTATCCCACCCCCCGCCCACTTCGCCATCCCCATTATGGCAAAGACCATTCCCTTGAACCGTTAACCAATACAGACTGTGCCCTCCACCCCTCCCCGTTAAGTACTATCCAATAAAGAAGAACAAAGGTTGCGGCGCACACAGGAGGGCGGCGGCGGCTGCCAGCCAACAGCCCCAGCTAGTATAAAGCTGGGGGGACTGAGTCACTATTACAGAATGCTATTAGAGCATAATAGCTATGTGTTACATCCCACATATGTGGTTACATTTACCTGCCGCATAAGGGGTCTAAATATTCATAACATCTGCAATACAGCAGTCCCCGACATCCATACCTTTATCTCTACTTACATAACTGGCACGTATCAGTGCGTTCCTGAACAAGACAGTGAATGTACAAACATACTTTAAGAAGTTCTATGAAGAAACGCCATAAGAGTCCCGGCAGCTTCTGGCGTCTGGGCGAGCAGCTTTACCTTTAGTCGATATCTGAGGTGTGGTCTTGTTCAGCATTTAGACCTCGTGGGGATTTACGACGGAGCACATGTGGATAGTTCAATTGCAAGAATTTAATTACTTCTTTAGGATCATTGCATATAGTGCTCTTTCCGTCGACAGTGATTTTCAAACAAGCAGGGTAGATCATGGCATAAGAGATATTGGGCCCGATTCACAGAACTACTTAAGACAAAATCCTAAACTTACTACCATTTTGGTATTCACAGAAGGCACTTACTCATTTCGGTATTCACAGAAGTTAGGAGTCCTTACTTTAGGACTGCTAAATGCCTTCTGTGAATACCGAAAGTCTTAAAATTAGGATTTTTCTCAGTTTAGTAGTAGTATAGTTAGGACTCCTAACTTTAGGCCTCCTAAATGCCTTCTGTGAATACCGAAAGTCTTAAAATTAGGATTTTTCTCAGTTTAGTAGTAGTAAAGCTAGGAGTCCTAACTTTAGGGCTCCTAAACTGAGAAAAATCCTAATTTTAAGGCTTTCAGTATTCACAGAAGGCATTTAGGAGTCCTAAAGTTAGGACTCCTAACTTCTGTGAATACCGAAGTGAGTAAGTGCCTTCTGTGAATACGAAAATGGTAGTAAGTTTAGGATTTTGTCTTAAGTTAGTTCTGTGAATCGGGCCCCCCGTGCGCTGTTTCTTTTTCACCTCCAGGAATCTTTTCCTCGCCTCTTGTACTTGCGACTTGAAGTCCGGATAAATAGAAATATTCATTCCTTCATGATTTAAGTTTCCCAGCTCTCGGGCCTTGCGGAGTGTGGCGTCTGTCTCTGTAGTTTAAGATTTTGGCTATTATGGGGTAGGGTCTCACCCCAGGCGCTGGCTGCGGTGCGAGGGATCTATGAGCTCATTCCACTATGAATACGTCGAAGAATGTGTCTCTTCCCCGCATTGTGGTCAGGAGGGTCTCTAATGTAACTTTCCATGTTTCCTGTGCGCGTCGATTCAGCCACTCCCATAATACGCAGGTTGCAGGGTCGCGACCTGGCTTCCAAATCTTCTGTTTTAGCCAGTAGGGCCTTAGGGTTTTATCAGTTTTTGTTTGCTTCTGATCCAGTTGCTGGTGGGTGTCCTCCATATCTGATATACGGCGTTCTGTCAGGTCTATACGTTCTGTGTGTTTATCCAGACGTTTGGACATGCGATCAACACGATATGTTAGCGAGTCTATTTTTCCGTCTATATTCGATAGAATTGATTTGTATCGTTGCAAACATTGCCTGGAAGTCCACTGTTGCATCTGAGCCTGTTGTGGTCACGGTATTCACTGGACCCCTTTCAGGAGCTTCAGCGTTTAAGTCTGGTGCTTTCCCCTTGTTGCTCAAATTGCAATTTGGGTTGCGTTTTATCCGGCTTCCCCAATTCTCTGAGGTTGTTGTGATTTTTTTTTGGGGGGGGGGGGGTATCCTTAACAGCTACAATAATGTTTTCAGCGATGCAGACGTTCTTTTTGTCTTGTGCTTCTCAACTCTTCTGTTGTAGTGAGTGTACTTGTTAATAGAGCAGGTTATGGTGGCACTCTGTTTTATTTACTGCACTATTGTTCCAGTGTAGGTGACCTTATCTAGTGCGATTCAGAGGATGCGTTACCCCTAGGGTCGAGTTGGATTATACTGAAGCAAGTGAAGGGCCGCACCATGCGCGTCCGTCGCAGAGCAATGGTGCTGCCTACAGACCACAGGGAAGGTACAAGTTTGTACCTATTGTTGCAATGGTTAGACGGAACATAGTTGAGGACGACCCCTTGGGTGTATGGTGTGTTCTTGCCTCATTGAGCGTCCGGGCGTGGCTGATGTATGTTGCAGCAAATATGGCAGCAGTCGCAGGTAGGCGACGCGGCACCTCGCCCAGGCCCCGGGCACAAGTCGGGAGTCAAAAGCAGACTGGGCGTAAGGATTTTCCCTAGATTCCAGGTAATGTACCTTTCTTTATCAATAGCAACTGTAGCGTGTGCCCTTCCTATGTGCAGTGCAGTTCACAAGTGCAGTGGTGTACAGAGTTTAGGTCTCCTTGCACTTCATCATGGCCTTGCCTTAAATGTTTTACCGAAGCCTGTGGTTCCGGCCTTGATCATGTTCTTTCCCCCCTGCTTTGCTTCCAGTCCCTATCAGCGGATCGGTGCAGGGCAGGCAGTGGGGTATTTCTAGTCGATGCCGGCGTAATTGCGCTCACCTTTCATGCGCAGCGCCGGCTCGAGTCCCGCAATGGGCCGCTTCACCGGGGGTTCGAACTGGAGCCGCCTGCCGCTGTATGCTGTTTCTGTTGCACCAGGTTCCGCAGTCGCCTGCAAGTACGTGTGGAGCGATATCTGTGCAGGATGCCTCCGATTCGCGCTCTGACTTACCGTATTCTCCTGCCTCACTCTGGGCACTTCTTCAATGGTGTTCGCCCCAGGCCTGTAGCAGGAAACCACACTAGTGACCACACAGTCATCCGCTTCATTCAACACGCATGCACAGACGTCACCCAAGGATTACACTGACACTTTCATTGTGGGTGAAGAACTGCTGCAGGTTTATTTCATACAACATAAGTATGACGATAAATGGGTTATCTTACGGGCGATCCAGGGCAAGCAGCCCCTCGCTGCTCCGCCCGCCTGGTGAGCCAGCACCCACGGTGGGTCGATGCCCGGCAGTGCGGCACATATTTATTTTCAGATCATCCACTGGGTCACGTGATCTGTCTCCTACTCCCGCCCCTTCTGACAGGGGCGGAGCGTGTTGTGGCACACCCCCGGTTGGTCAGGCCCCCCAACCGCCCGAAGGACTAACGGGGCGCCGTCGCGGTCTTCCCAGAACCCCCTTCGGCTCGTGGACCTTGGCTCGGGCACCCTTACTGTGCCGGACAGGGGTACCCTTACTGTACCGCCTGTCGCAGAGGTACCCTTACTGTACCCGTCTGCCTCCAGATCGCCCTGTAACTCCGCCACAGCTCTGGGGAGGCTACCGTCGCTGCCAGAGCCCCCCCTTCCCTCCATAGGTGTTACTGATGTCCTTTGCTAGCTAGCGCCTCTTGCACGTCGAGCAGGAACATGTCCATCCCTACCCTGGACAAGTGCACCCCATCCTTCTCGTAGTACCCCTCAACCTTCTCTTGGATCAATGCATGTCTGATGAAGCCCATGCCCCTGCGCTCCATGAATTTTTGCATGGACCTATTGACCCTCCTACGAGACCGCTCTACTGCTGCCGGGGACCTGGCCCCCCTCCAAATCCTGCGGGGTACAATTTCCGACCACCAGACTTCGCATGACCCCCCAGCCTGGCTAATGGCTGGCAAGTCAGTTTGCATGGACATGAGCAGGGCACTCCTTCCCGTGGAAACCAGGTCATTACCCCCTAGGTGTAAGATAATAATCGAGGGCTGAACCCCCCACAACAGACAGACGCTGTTCAATGATGCCCCGGGCTTCACTCCATTTCATCCCCGGGGAGCCCAACCACGCGAACTGTGTGTTAGCAAAATTCTGCGACCAGTTCCTGAGTGCTGCCCAGCGTTCCAGCCTCGTGATGGAGTGTCCCATCAACCAAACCTGGTGACCTGTCAATGAAACGATGAAGCAGCTTTTAGGTAGTTGTGTTTTTATTGCACACAAAATTAGATACGTTCATCCGAAAGGAAAAAACCTAGGGCGGGAAAAGACGGAGCTGCACATGCAGCATCAGGGCGAACATACCTCTTAAAACAATCGGACTCCCAATTAGCGGGAGGATATTTTCCAGGATGGTGGGGGGGGAAGGACCCTTCGCGGGGCTGGGGCGCTTTGCGGTGAACCCAGGAACGCGGGGGGCGGTGGCGTTGGTGGGGAGGAATGACGGGGGGGGGTGGTACATGTGTGGTCTCATTGCCGTTGGGAGTCTGTCCTGTCGGGTGCAGCAGGTTGTGGCGCGCCCTGGCTGGGGGGGCAAGCAGTAGCAGGGTGTTGTGCGCCGCACTTGCTGCAGCTGTGTGAGAATTTGCATGACCTCCCCCAGGTGCAGTTTCCCCCGTTGTAAAGGCGGCATGTGCCTGAATTGAAGCGCTTGCCCTGCCGCTCGCCCCGCCCCCTGCCCCCCCCGAAAAGGCTGCTTAAAGGGGCTCTTTCTGTCGTCTGTCTCCCCTTGTCCCTTATATGCCTGATCCTTCTTATCCCGAGTGGGTCGGCACATGTGTTCTACCCAAAGTTGAATCTCCTTCTGATCCCACCCCAGGTCCGGGCATATGGCCATTCTTTTTCTGAAATCCTGGTCGTAATAGAACCAACCCAACCCCCCAGAGAGCCTCGCCTCTTCTTGGATCGTGCTGGCATACTGCATTAGGGCCTCGCTCTGGTCAGGAAATTTTTGCACTACTACAGCCGCCAATATATTAAATGCAGACGTCCAATTCTCGATCGTCTTGTCCGGCCATCGCTGATATCTGACCCTTTCCTCTTCCTTACGCCCCATCTTTCTTGTGTCCACCCCTGCCGACCCGTGCATAAGTAATGTTAGAATGTCTATATACTCTCGCCTCCATATCCCTTCTTTAACGGCCTGCGGTACCAACCATGCCAGGGAGCAGCGGCCTGATGCCAATGGCGCTTGGGTGACAAGGGGTCTAGGAACCTGGCCCATGCCCTCCCCTCCTGACACAGCGCACCCTGATGCCACGGTGGGCGTAGACTCAGCAGCAACGGAGGTGGTGGGCGTACCAGTCGCCGGTGGGGGTGGTAGGGAAGCCAACGCGCTAGATGTGGGTGTACTCGCTGCAGTACTTGCAGTGGGACCTGTGTTCCCTGGAGGTGGGAACCCCGGGGCTCCCCCAGGCTCACCATTACGCTGTTCCACGGCCGTACTCTGCCCGGCCCAGACTTGGAGCACGGGTGCCTGGGCTGGTGCGGGGCCCCGGCGCTGTGGGCAACTGAGGCGGTGCAGCTAATGCATCCAAGCGGCTCTGAAAGACGGACATGAGGCTAAGCATGTGGTCCATGGCTTTGCCCATCTGGGCCATGTCCGAGATTCCTGTGGCAGAGTCGTGCACAGGTGGTGTTGCAACTGCCGGGAGAACGGTACGTGGTGCGGTCGCTTGTCGTTTCCTGGCCGGCGGGGCCTCGGGCATGTCTTTAGATGTGGGCTTACGCACCCGGGTGGACCTCCAGGGCTCTGACCCCAAAAGGCCTGGGACGCCCTCGGATGGGGGGGGGGTTACGACCACGCCCGAATCCTCCACCCTGCGACCCTCAAGGAAACCTTGGGCCCACGCCGTGCCCTTCTCACGGGCGAACGCCATAAAGTCCGCCCAAACCCCTTCTTGCGGTGCGCTCGACTGCGTTTCCTCGACCGACGTCTCTTGGGAGAACAGTGGACCCGGTGTCCCGATATTCTCCATTGCGGGTGGGCTACTCCGAAATCACAGCTAGCGCGCGTCCCCCTTGCGCCTTCTCCTTGGTTCCTGGCCCTACGTTTGCGGGCTGTCCCTCACCGGATCTGTAAATGGGGAAAGGAGCGGAGTTAGAACGAAGGGAGAAGCAATGCACTAAATATACCCATAACCACACAGCTGGTAACCCGACACTCATGCGCCGCGTTGCCTGTGTCCACCCGTGTTGCAAAACTGCCCTCTCAAGGTACGATGATAACAGCATCTGTGAACACCCTTATGCGCAGCCTGGCCTTTGTCCGACCGGGTTTGTTGGCCGCACTCATGGAATTAAGACAGTAAATGACCTCCCCCAGTGGCCCAACCCCCAGCCCTGGCATGGCCAGGAAACCTTGTGCATGAAGGATGCAGGGACCCGCTCATGCAACACAGCCCCCAGAAGAACGGTCATTGCTCACTGCGCGGTGCACGGCAATATTATACTCGACAAAAAACCCCCCGCCCCCCCGCTGCCCTTCTAAACGAAGAAGCCACCAACAGTTGGGCGAGCGGTGAGCGCTACTTATCGCTCTGTCCGAGCGGGGGCCACGTGACTGCAGGCTACCCGCACGTGGCGATCTGGGCCCGTGACCGTCAGGTCCGTGAACGCGCCACATCGTTCGGTGCCCTGTGTAGATGTAGCGGGAAAGAGCCTTCTTATTCTGATGCGTATTGATATGCAGCGCGAACTCAACCCGCCGGTATTGGAGCCCTTTACTCGATCACCGTACTTACATTACACATTCAGGTACGGGAAGGGGTCGCGTTATGCCCAGAATCACAGGATGTGGACGCGACGTCCAAACCAACCCCAACGAGGTCTATTTAACGCGCCACATCGTTGATGGCCCGTGTAGATGTAATGGGAGAAAGGAGCATTCTTATTATTGTTGCGTATTAATATATCGCGTGAACCTAACCCGCCGGTATTGGCGCGCTTTACGCGATCACCGTATTTACATTACACATTCAGGTAGTGGAAGGGGTCACGTATTGTCCCGCAACACAGGGTGTGGACGTGACGTTCAAACCAACACACAACCCCCCGAGGTCTATTTAAACGCGCCACATCGTTGATGGCCCGTGTAGCTTTAACGGGAAAAAGGAGCATTCTTATTGTTGTTGCGTAGTAATATATCGCGTGAGCCTAACCCGCCGGTATTGGCGCGCTTTACACGATCACCGTATTTACATTACCCATTCAGGTACGGGAAGGGGTCACGTTATTGCCCCGAAACACAGGGTGTGGACGCGACGTTCAAAGCCAACACACAACCCCCCCCCGAGGTCTATTTAAACGCGCCACATCGTTGATGGCCCGTGTAGCTTTAACGGGAAAAAGGAGCATTGTTGTTGCCTAGTAATATATCGCGCGAGCCTAACCCGCCGGTATTTGCGCGCTTTACACGATCACCGTATTTGCATTACACATTCAGGTACTGGAGGGGGGGCAAGTTATTGCCCAGAATCACTGGATGTGGACGCGACGTCCAAACTGACTCACAACCCTCGAGGTCTGTTCACGCGCCACAACGTTCGATGGCCCGTGTAGATTTCGCTGCACCAGGGAGCATTGTTATTGTTATTGCGTATTGTTATATAGCGCGACTCAACCCGGGATATTGGAGCGGTTTACACGATCCCCGTATTTACATTACAAATTCAGGCTACGGGAAAGGGTCAAGTTATTGCCCAAAATCACAGGATGGGACCCGATGTCCAAACAGACTCACAACCCCCCGCGGCCTGTTAACGCGCCACATCATACGATGGCCCGTGTATATTTCGCGGGACAAGGGAGCATTCTTATTTGTGTTGCGTATTGTTATATAGCGCGATTCAGACCCCCGTATCGGATCGCTTACACAAACCGCGCATTTACATCACACATACTGGTACAGGCGGGGGGGTTAAGTTATTGGGCAGAATCAAATCTGTGGACGCGACGCCCACACCGATACCCGACACCCCCGAGGCCCGCCATGTTGCGGAGAGGCCCCCCCACTCTACCCTCGATGCTTCCTGTTGCCCGGAATTGGCCCAACTTGCGCCGTGTCAAACACCCGTACAATTGGACGGGAAGCGCACCCGGCCGCTACGACTCGCAACCATCCGCCCGGTCCGGTACTGGACCTCCCGTTACCCTGCCACCCCCGCAGTCGCGCCACGAAAATGCCCCCCCAGCAACACCCACATCGCCCCGCAGGGACACGGGGCACTGCTTGCGCCCCCCGCACCCATGGCCATCCGGGCCACAGGGCCCTGTTCACCTGGTCATGCCCAGGGACAGGGCCAGGGTGGGAAGGGTTAGCAAGACTCACCGCAATACGCTGGTAAACCGAAGAGCACGACGACGCTGGAGGGGCCCGGCAGTAATCACGTGGTACGGACGGCAGGAAAATACGCGTGTCCGGGCAGGAGCGGCGCGCAGGAAGCAGAGGAGGAACTGGGCGAAAGGGACGCCTATGTAGGGGGGGGCTAGCCTCGCCCCCCTAACGGCCCGCCTCCACCTACACACTCATTGGGAGATCTCCTCCCTGGGCGCGGCCTCGCGCGCGAGGCGGAAGGAGGGGGAAGGCTGCGACGGGCGGCCACTAGAGAGCTGCCCTGCTGATGTCCCACTGCGTGGGACGCGGGCAGCGGCAATCGGGCTTGCGTACGAGTTACGTCTCGACGGCCTCCAGCGCCCGGCTCCAGCCACAGCTCGGTGAAAGTTTGTCGCACGATGTCGTCTCGATCTGGGTATATTTCGGCACAGAGAAATACCTTGTTACGTAGCTGAGTTTCCTTTATGTAGCCGCTCTATTTGTGCACAGGATAATTGTAGGATGGTGACCTGGCCGGGAGAGCTCGCCTACAGAGCGGTAATTTCCTAGCGAGACAAAGACTCAAATGTCAATGTATAGGAAATGTTACTTAAGACATTGAGGGATACAAGGTGTAAGGTGCCCAGGGTGCATTATTCTTCGGGGTGCACAATTTTAAAAGAAAAAAAAAATTGTGGTGGAAGGCTCTCGAGTCACGTCGGTGCTGTTATCTGCAAGTTCAGGTTATATTGTCTTGCCTGCCTTCCCGCAGAAGAGCCTTGGGGCAGGTGGAGGGCTGCTCACGCTGTTTCCCCAGTGGCATGATAGCAGCGCTGCCCAGAGGCACAACAGCAGAATGTCTCTTGTGGTACCATGGCACCGTACAAGGGATTGGTTTCTGCTTTTTGGCAGGCAGGAGCATTTCAAACCAGAGTTCCACGCTTGCTACTGGACGTCATGTGTCGGTTTGGGATGGAGGGGCCACAGGGGCGGTAGCCCAGAGTGCAATATTCTTAGGGGTGCAACATTTTAAAAGAAAAAAAAAATTTGTGGTGGAAGGGACTCTCGTCCCATCGGTGCCGTTATCTGCAAGTGCAGGTTATGTTGTCTTGCCCACCTCTACCCGCAGAAGTGCTGCACAGAGCTGTGCACTCATGCATCTCTCAAGGCCTCGGAGTCGAGGGAAGGCTGCTCATGGCATTTCCCTGTTGCATGGGAGCAGCGCTGTCCAGCGGCACAACAGCGGAACGCCCCTTGTGGTACCACAGCGGCATATAGGGGATTTGCTTCTGCTTTTTAGCAGGCAGGAGCATTTCAAGCCCGAGTTCTGCACTTGCTACCTGATGTCATGTGTCGGTTTGGGATGGCGGGTTGAGTCACCCTGGGGTGTGGCATCCATTCATTCTTACATCCATCGTTCAGTCTTTCACCATTCATTCTTTCCTTCCATATGTGTGCCTATCCATATCATACCTATACAACCATTTCCAAACCTATCCATCATCTATCCTTCCATTCATAATTTCTCATCCATCCATCCACCCTTTCACCCCATCCAGCCTTTCACTCATCCATCCACACTTCTACCCATCCCTCCAACCATTTATCCTTTCACCCATCCAGCCATCCTTTCACTTATCCATCCATCCTTCCATCCATCCATCCACCCAGTCACTCATCTGTACATTTGTCCATCCATTCACCATTTCACTCACCCATACATCCTTTATTCCAGCTCTTCACCTTCCCTTTCACTCATCTATGCATTCTTTCACTCATACATCCTTACATCTTTCTTTTCGCTCATCCATCCAGCCATTCGCCCATCCATCCTGTAAATCATCTATCCATACTTTCACGCATCCATCCAGCCTCCCTTTCTCCATCCCCCTTACTCAGCCATCCCTTCACCCATCCATCCACATGAATCCATCCATTGATCCCATCACTTATCCATCCTTTCACTCATCCATCCATCCATCCTTACATCCACCTGTTAACTCATCCGTCCATCCATCAATTCAATCCATCCATCAATTCAATCCATCCATCCATCCATCCATCCTTTCCCTCATCCACTCACTCGCCCATCATCCACCCGTTCACACATCTACCCATTCATCCACCTTTTGACCCATCCATACACCCTTTTACCGCATCCATACACCCTTTTACCGCATCCATACACCCTTTTACCGCATCCATACACCCTTTTACCGCATCCATCCACCATTCCACCCATACATCCACCCATACATCCACCATTCCACCCATACATCCACCATTCCACCCATACATCCACCATTCCACCCATACATCCACCATTCCACCCATACATCCACCATTCCACCCATACATCCACCATTCCACCCATACATCTATTTATTTCCCCTCTCATCCACCCTTCCACTCACCCATCCATCCTTTCTCTAATTATTCACCCTTTCACTCATCCATTCATCCTTTCACTAATCCATCCATTCACCCATTCCTTCACTTACTCACCCACCTTTTAACATTAATTATGAGCTGAGCCCTTGTCTGCAGAGTGGCAGACAGAAGAGTCCAACCAAGAACGTAACCATTGATGTGGTTCCTGAAGCAAGGTGTGGGGAGGGTGGGGGGTGGGGGGGGGGGAGGGTTCACTTTGCCCCTGTACATAGGCAATCTGAAAACTTGAAAGTCCTGCATGATGCAGTGCCAGGATGTGAGAGGACTGTGACATGGTGTTTCCAGGGCTTTAAGTGGGTTGAAATAACGTGGGGTTCTATCCAAAGGGCATGTCCGATGCAATTTAGGGCGTGGCTTAAAATACATAGGCGTGGCCAGCCAAGATGGCCGAGCGGACATGAACTGCGAGGGCTCCGCTGTAAGGTCGATATATGGCACATTAATAAACACTTCAAAAGCTCTCTGCTATACCATCTGAGTGCCAGTGGCGGTGTTACATGGCAGACCCCAGAGAGACTCGACGATTTAGTCATTATGAGAGGGAGAAGATATCCAGGCCGGAGCGCGGCCTGCAGCACCGGCAACGTGAGCACTCCCCCAGAGCTGGTAGTCACAGCTGCCGGGGCAGCCGGAGGGCCAGCGCAATAGGACATTTGGGGGGGAAGAGCACTGAGGAACCCACACACACAGACGGCGCAACAGAGAGGAAATAACACTCGGCAGGGACGGAAGAAGGCTGAGGGTGATATTCGCACAGGAAGCCAATAGCCAGCACCGAACCGAGCGGAGCAACACAATAGTGACCCAGAAGGCATATTAGTAATGCAGGTGAATCTACTCAGATACAGACCATAGAGAAAGCAGAGGATACTCACCTGGGTATTAAGAAAGGTGATCCGGGAAACAGGGGGGTAGGAGGGGGGGGGGGGGGGTTCAGAAGCAGGAGACCAGGGCTGCCCGTCTCCAAGATGGCAGCACCCTGGGACAGAGATCTGCTCCAGGAGCCATTGCGCTACACAGACTGCTAAAGACCGGCTCGGGCCTTGCAATACCTGCTGCTGCTAGATGCTCAGACCAAATGGAGATTAGACACTCTTAACAGGCTTGGGAAGCCCCTGGCATTGAGCGACTCCTATGGCCTCTGAGGGCATGTGAGACCTGCACCCCGACAATCTTCTAGAACTAGCCAATCTTGACAGGAAGACAGCTGTAGTTGGTATCCCGGAGGAAGAAAGACATTAAAGCAGTTGCAGGGGTAATCAATCGCTCATTTCTCCCAGGGAGAGATGGTAACGCCCACCCTGCAGCCCTCTGCATATGGGATAACTCCCTTTAAGGCTTTAAGGCATGTGTCAGCAGACGACTAGTCAGGAGGGATCTATCGGACTATGCCTCCAAAGAAACGTCAGGCGAATAGTCTCTAATTACTTTAGATCAGCAGACGTGAGGGGGGAAGCCACTGAGAATAGGCACGACAACATGGCGCTCACTGGGGAAGACCTCCTGACATCCTTTAGGGAGTTCAAACAGGAATTGCAGAAGACCTGAAAGTAGACATGAAGGCCTCCCTGGAGAATTTGGACGCAGACCTTCAAGGTAAACTCAATTCTCTTCAGCAAGATGTGGATTCAGTAGGTGCCCGCACTGTGGATCTAGAGAGTAAAGCACAAAATGTAGAACAACATCTACATAAGGTAGAGACCACAGCAAAAGATCTACAGATTAATCTCCAGGCATCTCTGGTAAAATGCGAAGATTTAGAGAACAGATACCAGAGGGAGAACATCCACATCTGCAACCTAGAGGAAGGTGCTGAGGGACCCGACCTGGAGGCGTTTGTACTGGGACTATTCTCGGAACTGCTGGACCCACAGTAAAAATAGACAGAATACATAAAGTGGGGCCTCCAATTCAAGGAAACAAAAGGCAGAGAGATGTACTGCTAAAGCTACACTCTTTCAAGATAAAATAAATTATCCTACAGACTGTGCTGAAAGCAGGGGAGGTGTCATTCCAGGGCTTTACCTGCTCGCTGTTCCAAGATATAGCTCCTACTATGGCTTGGCGACAGCAGTTCCACCCCATCACAGAGAAACTGAGGAAGGACAACAGTAAATATAGGTGGACATATCCTTTCGGTATTGCCTTCTCAATACAAGACAAGCCATATCATGCAACCACCTTCAAGAAGGCAGCAACCATCTTGAATCTACCAGTCCCGGAGGATCTGGAAGGGGGAGGAGAAAAGGACACCACAGATGGGAGACATGAAGCAGCTGGCACAGAACCTTGGCATCTTCAGAGACGTCAGCGCCAAGCACGCAGACGCTGACCTACTGGGCGTAGATGCAAAAAGGTTCCACTGTACTACTATGCCGGCCATATTAAGAGTCTGAATAGGCCAGGGCCAACTTGAGATGTCAGCAGCTTGACTCGCTGAGAGATACAAGAACATTGTGGTATGGTTCCTGGTAATGTAGCAGCCTGTGCCGACCTGCCGCTGGGACTGGTGCGATTGCATTGCTAGACATTACTGTAAAATGCTTGGGTAGGCCATTTTCACCTTACGTTGGCGGATTCTGACCTATCCGCTCCAGTAGATGCTTTTCTCCGTAGAGGAGATAGCTTCATATAAGTATTATTTAAAAGTTCACACAATTTGGGGGTTCGTTTTTACTACTTTTTTCTCTTCCTCTTTTTTCGCATCGAGGAAACATGTGCACAAATATGATGTCACCAAACACGGGAATGCAGGGTTAAGGACTGTACCACAGGGCCAGAGAGGGCAGGGAAAGGAGGGCACACAGACACCTAAAGGAGCGCAGACCAGCACACATGGTGATCCTATAAACCTTTAAGTCCCAAATGTAGTCACCTCACTAACATGGAATGTCAAAGGGCTTAATTCTCTTGCCAAGAGGCATAGGTTATGGAAATATTTACTAGACCAAAGACATGTGGTTGCGTTGCAGGAAACCCACCTGAAACGCACTGAAGATCATAGGCTTCACCACAAAGCTTACCCAATTATTTATAGGTCATCGGCTCCGTTAACAAAACATAATGGAGTAGTCAGATTATTCCTATTATCCCATTCATCACTGAAGTTTCAACCTGAGGGTTTCAAGTCCGATAGGGAGGGCCGAATGGTCATGTTTAAGGGGCGCATCCACGGCAAACTGTGCACCTTTGCCTCTGTATATGCCCCCCAATAGCAACCAGCGACACTTTCTGAACTCTGTGCTGACGACACTGTGTGGCTTTGTGGAAGGAGCCATAGTCTTAATCGGTGACTTCAATCTTACTTGGGAACCCAGCGAAGATAGCACACACCACCAGAGAGCCAACATGGGCAGCTTCTCAAGGTCATTAAAACAGGAATTCAAAGACTTGGGGCTGGTGGATGCATGGGCACAATGCACCCCACAGAGAGACTATACTTTCTTTTCACACACTCACCAAACATATTCACACCTCAACTACATTTTTGTTACTTAGGCATAATGGGGGAGGTGACTGCGGCCTCGATCCACCCAATCATGAAGTCCGACCATGCTCCAACCACTATTACTATGTAGTGGGATATGGCCTCAGGGAGACACTGTAAATGTTTCTTTCCTAGCTCCTTAGTGCGAGATAGTCTACTGCAAGATGAATTTAGGAAAATTATTGCAGACTTCGAGTTGAACGTCACTCAAGACACCTCCCCAACGAATAATTGAGATGCATTGAAAGCAGTAGTAAGGGGACATTGTATTGCTAAGAATGGGGCCCTCAATAGGCAAAGAACACAAGAAAGAATATAGTCAGATAACGAACTAAGACGCAGAGAGAGCACATAAGGCACCCCCCAACCCTGGTATTACAAAGGAAAGTTAAGGCACTTTGGGGCAAACTAAATGCCATCTATAACAATAGAGCGGAGCTTACACTCCTGTGACTGAAACGTACTGCTTATGAGCAGGGGAACAAAGCGGGGTCACACCTTGCTAGACAACAGAGTAAAATGAGAAAAAGAATACATAGATGTTCTGTCCCATACAAGAGAGAGATTAGGTACAGACTCTGCAAAAGCCCAGGTGTTTGGACACTTTTATAGAGGGCTCTACATGGGGGAGAGTCTAGACGAGAAAATGCAATTGGACTACTTGGAGGGGGGGTAGACCTCCAGCAAGTTACTTGGGCTCAGAATGAACATCTGGGTAGCCTCATCACAGCAGAAGTTGGTAAGGCCAAAACAGAGCTCAGACTTCTTAAATCCCTGGGCCCGGATGGGTTGATAGTCCAATTGTAAAAGACCTATAGTTCAGAATTGATCCCACATCTTGTGTCCCTCTTTACCTCCATGGCAGAGTGGGGAGAGGTGTCCCCTACTAGGAGTGTTCCCCGAATATCGGTAATCTCAAAGCCATGGAAGGACCCTGAAAAGTGTGAGCCGTATTGACCAATCGCGCTTCTCAATCTAAATGTCAAATTATATACAGAGATAATAGCCTCCAGGCTGGATAGTCAGCTACCGGACCTAATCCACCCGGACCAATCAGGCTTCATATCCGGCAGACAGCCGCATGGTAATTTAAGGAGGGTGATCCATCTGATCCAAAAAGACACCAAGAAAATCGATACCAGCTGCCCTGCCGACGCTGGATGCGGAAAAGGCCTAACACCGGTGGACTGATCCCTTTTATTCCTCACTCTTCAGAAGTTCGGCTACTGTGACCGGTTTCTGGGAATGGTGACGGTGCTGGTCAATAGAGTAAGCTCTGAGGTCTTTCGTCTGGGCAGGGGGACTAGACAGGGGTGTCCACTCTCCCCGCTCCTGTTTGCTCTTAGTATTGAACCATTGGCAGCGAAAATTAGATCCTTGCCCACTATCTGAGGGATCCCTTTTGGCAGAGAGGAATATAAAATGTCTTTTCGCTGATGGTGTTCCGATATTCATTACGGACCCCACCCATACACAGCGCTACAGCATTTTGAGAATGTTTTGGGCTTTCGTATTAACGAGACTAAATCATCACTCCTCAATTTGAACTTACCACCCTTAGAGGTGGATAGGACTGCGGAGGACACCTCCTTCAGGTGGGGGAAAAGGGAAATCACTTATCTAGGGATTAAACTCACACCCAAGCTATTGGATCTTTTTGAAGGCTAACTTTCCCCTACTTTTCCTGCAATTGAAACAATATATTTGACGATGGGCTCTTCTGTACCTTTCCTGGCTGGGTCAAATACATGCCATAAAGATGAATGTACTCCTGCAACTCATATCTATTTCAGGGCCTGTCTATTGACCTGGACCGTGGTTTCTTACCTGCTGTGCGCTCCCTAATTATTTGCTTTATCTGGCAAGGGAAACGGGCTCGCATCCCTTCTAAACTGCTTCGTCTACCCAAGTCCATGGAGGGATCAGCGCTTCCAGATCTACAACTTTATTACAAAGTCTCACAGCTGAGAGTAATCAAGGAGTGGTGATCCAGAGTGTGAGAAGTTGGCCTGATATATGATGTCACTAGTTCTAGTGTACACCTTGTATTAGTCCAAACAACCCTTATGGTGATTGGTTGTAAAGTCAACCTTATAGACCAGCTATCCTAGTGGTAGCATGGACAAGAGCAGTCTTAGGCTAAACTCTGTATGGCATGTGAAGCCAGCTGTTATACCATATGTAATCCCTTGAATACCAAATGAAAGGACACCACAACAGATATATATATATATAAAATAAAGTGTATTTATTCTAGTCAAACCCTCAGCACTCTTTGAGATTCGAGGTAAGTACAGCACAGTCTTATTTAAGCATACATTAAGTCACACAGGTAAGTAATACAGTTAGGCCCTAGGGGCCACGCAAACCATATACTAAGTAAGGGGTATAAGAACCACTGTCACGGAAATAGGATAGGCCTAGGGAATCGCTGGGGTTACACTACCCTACCAACAGTTAGGAAGTGGGAGGCCCACGGGATTCAGGTGCAGAGTGGAAACACTCACGCGTAATGCGTATAATCGATAGAAATAGTACAGTTTAGAATTAATAAGATTTAGGACACTTCTGGAGTAGCTAGGAAGTCGAGACTTGAGAACTAGACACTAGGATAGTCAATACCCCGATGAGCACCGGAGTACCCAAGTTAACTAGCCCACGGGCTGCGGGTGCATAGGTGTGAACTTGCGTCGGGTTCAGTCATCGACTCCTATGGATGCCTGAAGGAAAGATGCTGACAGGCAGTCAGTGAAGAGTGTCCAGTAGATCCCAAGGTCGGGATCAAGAAGGAAGGATACCTGCAAGCAGAAGGGACAGAGTCTGGGTCACTAGCCAGTGACCACGTGGAACCAGGAAGGAACCAGGCGATGTCGTGAAGATGCAGGTGAAGAGGTGAAGCTTGTCGCAGCTGCCACGGGTACCAGGAGACGTCGAGGACGACCAGGACCAGGAGGCGAGCTGTCCCACGAAGGCTCGTGCTGTCGGCAGCGTCGAAGTCGAACTAGGACTCACCAAGCCTTGGCAAGCGGAACCCACGAAGAATGGAGGACTTGCTTCTGGTGCAGACCAGGAAGGTCTGGGGTGCTTCTCTTTTACAGAGGAGCAGGAGCCAGTCTGGAGGAGCCAAACCAGCAGTGGAAAATTGAAGGTGTGTCGTCGCAAAGGTTACTAGCCAACGGGCAAGCAACCGGACAGACGCGGCAAGCAGGAAAATGCAGAAGGGCCCCACGCAGGACTCGTGGAGTGTGGGGGGCTGATCTTCGGTGCAGATGGTGCTTGGGGTTGGGGCTTCTCAATCCCCGGTGCACAACCTCGAGGGTGCCTCAGAAGCAGCGCTGGAAGATACTCTCCACTTTTCCCAGGTAGCCGGTCTCTCGTCGCCTCCACAGATCTCAGCTCGGCTGTGGATGTGGATCAGGGTCGGAGAAGTCTGGAAGTCAAGGCTCTGGTCAGACTCTGCAGTCGGTCCCTCGTAGAACTTCAGCAAAGGAAAGGGTAAGTCTCTTGATGGTGCCTGTTCGCACAGGGTGACCACTCCTTGGCCACAAGGGAGATTCTTCAGTCTTCTTCTTTCGTCGCATGTCGAAGGTCCAGAGTTTCTGTTCAAGTTGCAGGTTTAGGATAATCTAATTTAGCAGGGCCCACCTAGCTACTAATATACTGGGCTAGTGGGCTGGGCTACCTGCAAGGTCCCTCCTATGGGTGGGACCAGGAAGGGGAGTGGCTACACCCCCTTTCCTTTGTCCAGTTTCGCGCCAGAGCTGGGGCGCCCCAGCACCGGTTTGAACTGGACTATGCATGTAGCACCTTGTGTGCCCCAGGCATGTCTCATTCCTTTCAGCCCTCCCTGCCCCAATACACTAAAGTCTGTCTGGGGAGGTGCTAGCACCTCCCCAAGCAGGAAACCTATTGTCCAGGCCTCCCTGGCTGGGAGGGCTCCCAGCAGCAGGAGGTCAGACTCGTGTCTGTGGCAGCAGCATCCATTTTGTGATGCTGAGGCTTTGGTGAGAGTTAAACAGCAAAGTAGGATTTTAACATGTCTCTCCCTCTAGAAGGGCGGAATAATATCCTCATTACCAGAAATGGTATGGGGGTATTATTCCAAAGTGTTAGACACCTTACACAACATGTTTTGATAAAGCCAAACCATAGTTACCATAACCGTTTAAGATTATAAGGTACTTTAAGAGTATATGGTAGGCTATATCATAGAACAGCATAGGACATGGTTCCAAAAGCTGCAGACGGGCTCAGCTCATGCTAGAGCACCATCTCATCTTACCAAGCACTCTGCCTCCAGGATTGTTAAGGCCTGCCATAGGAGTGGCTGATAGGTACACATGTGTCTATATATAAGGGTAGATATAGGTATACTATATCTAAGCAAGGGTTGATTAAACGACCTTGCCCCAGATGAGTGATCAGCCAGTTGAGTCTGATTGGAAGGCCAGACCAGGGGTGGCATAATACATGCTGCAGCCCCTGGGAGGCCTAGGGTACACCTATGCCCTGGGTACCTAGGGTACACTGTACAGGGTCCAATAAGGTGATCCTTACCAATTGGGTATGTACCTAGGGTACATGGAGTCCATTTTAGAGAGAGCAGACAGCCTGAGACCATGAATGGCAGGATCTCAGGCCAACTAAGTCGAAAAACCAGCTAGACACTAGGCAAAAAGTTGGGGGTAACCATAGTCAGATATCCACCTTCCTACACAACCACCCCCCCAAACGAAAGGAGATAAGGCTGTCCTTGACAAGGTAAGCCTCTATTGCCTAAGTGGCCATATAAGGAAGAACCAGCACTGGCATGGTTACCCGTCTCATGGTCCACTAAGCAATCCCTCACCCTAAAGGTATCATAGGGTCTCCACCATAGGGAATCTCTACCTTTGGTGTGTCTTTGCAAAGTAAAAGGCTGGTGTTGAGATGGAGTACTGAAGTGAGTGTCCTCAAAGTGAGGCCTCAGCTTCCTCCAATCATCCTCCACCATGGATGCCTTTCTTTCTTTCACTGAGTTGCACTGTGCTCTCAGGGTGAGCCTCTGGCTACCTAAAGCTGGAGGCTGGGTACCTTTTGTGGGCTTACTGGAGGGACAGGTCAGGTTTGGGGCCCTAAGGTCCCATGTTTGCCTGTGCCCAACAGAATCCCTCTGGGGGAGGTCCCTAACTACCTGTAAAGGGGATCCCTCAGGAATGTTTTTAACCATCACCTGGCTAGGGCTACTAGCCAGGCAATCCTCATTCTTTTGATGGGGGGGGGGGTTGTGGACAGGGGCCCTCTTGGGGTCCACTGGCCTCCCTGACCTCTACAGCCCTGGGCTGACTGAGGCAGGGTAGAGAGAGGAAGGCTACCTGCACCAGACTGGGTCCCACCTTGGAAGGGGCCACTGGCATCAGAGGCTCTGCCAGGCCAGGCCTGGCTACCTCTGGGGCAGTTCCTTCACATTGGGTGAGGTCAGATCCCTGAGAGGCTGACCTTTTCCTAATGTCTGGGGAGAGGGAGACTTTTCTTCCTCTCCACTACTCTGTGTGGAGTGGTCCATAGTTTCTGGCTTCACTGCACCTATGTCAGTCTGAGTATGGGCTGAGACCACTACAGCCTTGCCAACCTTTTCAGGGAGGCACTCAGTTTGGGTTTGAGCTGTGACTGTCACAGCTCTGCCAATCTCTACAGGGAAGTCTGTCTTTGCCTGGGCTGTGGCTACCACTGCCCTTCCAACCTTTTCAGGGAGGAAATCTATTTGGACAGGGGTTGTGGCTGGCACAACCCCACTACCCTTTTGTGAAAGGCCTACCATTTTAGAATGGGTGTCTTGTTCAACTCCAGCCCAAGCTGAGAGTTCTAAGTCATTCCCCAGTAAGCAGTCTACAGGCAAGGTTGGGGACACTGCCACCCTTTTAGGGCCAGTGACACCTCCCCAGCTGAGACATACCTCTGCCATGGGATGACTGTTCTGTTTGCCATCAATGTTAGTTACCTGGTATGAGGAACCAGGCAAAAGCTGCTCAGAGGGAACTAGCCTATGGGCCACCATAGTGATGCTAGCTCCGGTGTCTCTGTAGGCCTCAGCTTTTCTACCATTGATATAGGGCTCCTGTCTGTACCTACCCAAAGTGTTGGGACAGGCAGTGAAGTTGGCAAATCCCATGCCACCATCACAGACAAGAGTAGCTGCTGTAGGGGAATTGGCTAAGCCAGGATCCCCCTGTGTTACCCAAGAAAACCCAACCAAATTTTTGGGGGCACTCCCACCACATGGGGGATTACTGCTGACAGTAATAGGTGGTGTGACAGGAGTAATTGGAGGAACAGTTTTGTTTTTAGCCTTTGGGTAACTGCTGTCAGTTTTCCAATGCCCAGGAATTTTACATTCATGGCAGTAAGGCTTTTTAACTGTGGTAGAGGAGGGCGCTTGGGACCCACCACCCTGTGTGGAGTTTTGGGACCCTGAGGAAGATTTCTCTTTTGTTTTATCCCCACCCTTCTCTTGAGGCTTGGTGGTATCTTTCTTTTGGTCACCACCCTGATTTTTAGGCCTAATCCTGGTCCTGACCCATTTATCTGCCCTCTTTCCTAATTCTTGGGGAGAGGTCAAATCTGAGTCTACCAGGTGTTGATGGAGAAGCTGGTTCTGACAATTACAAAGGATCTGCTCCCTCATAATCAAGTTGTACAATCCTGTATAGTCCTGCACCTTGCTGCCAGTTAACAAACCTTCCAAAGCCTTAGTGGCACAATCCACAAAATCAGACCAGTCCTGTGTCTGTGTCTTCTGGGTGTCTCTGAACAACAACCTATATTGCTCAGTGGTTAAGCCAAACCCTTCTATCAGAGCACTCTTCAGGACTTTGTAATTGTTAGCATCCTCATCACTGACTGTGAGGAGCTTGTCTCTACCTTTGTCAGAAAAGGAGAGCCACAAGATAGCTGCCCACTGACTGGGGTACCTGCTATACTTTGCAGGCCCTCTCCAAAGCAGTCATCCACTTGTGGATGTCATCCCCATTCTGATATGGGGGGGGGGTGGGGGGGGGGGGACTATCTTGCTTAGGTTTCTATGGTCATAAGACCTATCCCTATCTCTAGGAATGTTGTTGCCACCAGTGGGTTCTGACCCACACAATTTTTGCTCTCTGGCCAGAGCAAGCTTCTCTTTGGCAAGGGCAAGTTCTTCCCTTTCAATCCTCAGTTTAGCTTCATTCATTCTGGCCTCATGCTCTCCCCTCTGGGGGGGGGGGGGGGGGGAAGTCATCCCCCTGTGGGATAAAGCATTGGAGCTTTTTGAGTGATAGGAGTGGAGAGAGTCCCCCGAGGGAGATCTACCCCTCCTATCTCTCTTTTTAAGATTACTTGGGGGCCTGTAAGGGAAGCTCCCATGCACGCTTAAGTTAGCCTGACTAAGTCTTCTGACTGGGGTCTTGCTACCTCCCTCTTCCTCTGAGGTCTCTTCTAACTCATCTGTATCAGTTAAGTCAGGGGTCTCTTCTGTGGAGGGGAGGCCCTTATCTACAGCTATGGCACCATACTTGGCAGCTCTTTCAGCATCATAGGCCTCCAGAAGCTCCTCTAGCTGTCTAAGGGTAGGGTTGGAACCCTGTTTTAATCTCCTGGAGGTACACAGTTGTCTCATCTCCTGGAAAGTGAATGCATCATATCTAGAGGGAATCTGTCCAGGATTCTCCTCTCCTGAGGGAGTATCAGTGTGATCTCCATTCAGGGACATGATTCTAGTGAGGGTGTGGTGTGTACACCTACCTACACTAGTTGTATCTACTAAACCTCTCTAGTAGTTGTAGTCAGGGTGTGCTAGGCCCTTCAATCTACAACAACTAAGTCCAGTAGGACTTAAGTATTATAATCTATGTTATATGTACCTAAACAATATCTGAGTGATCTTTCAATTTAGTATCTCAAGATTACAATGGTATTACAACAGCAAGCTCCGATCCCAACCGCTGCTCACCAATGTGAGAAGTTGGCCTGATATATGTCACTAATTCTAGTGTACACCTTGTATCAGTCCAAACAACCCTTATGGTGATTGGTTGTAAAGTCAACCTTATAGACCAGCTATCCTAGTGGTAGCATGGACAAGAGCAGTCTTAGGCTAAACTCTGAATGGCTTGTGAAGCCAGCTGTTATACCATATGTAATCCCTTGAATACCAAATGAAAGGACACCACAACAGATATATATATATAAAATAAAGTGTATTTATTCTAGTCAAACCCTCAGCACTCTTTATGAGATTCGAGGTAAGTACAACACAGTCTTATTTAAGCATACATTAAGTCACACAGGTAAGTAATACAGTTAGGCCCTAGGGGCCACGCAAACCATATACTAAGTAAGTGGTATAAGGACCACTATCACGAACACAGGATAGGCATAGGCCTAGGGAATCGCTGGGGCTACACTACCCTACCAACAGTTAGGAAGTGGGAGGCCCACGGGATTCAGGTGCAGAGTGGAAACACTCACGCGTAATGCGTATAATCGATAGAAATAGTACAGTTTAGAATTAATAAGATTTAGGACACCTCTGGAGTAGCTAGGAAGTCGAGACTTGAGAATTAGACACTAGGATAGTCAATACCCTGATGAGCACCGGAGTACCCAAGTTACCTAGCCCACGGACTGCGGGTGCATAGGTGTGAACTTGCGTCGGGTTTCGTCGTCGACTGCTATGGATGCCTGAAGAAAAGATGCTGACAGGCAGTCAGTGAAGAGTGTCCGGTGGATCCCAAGGTCGGGATCAAGAAGGAAGGATACCTGCAAGCAGAAGGGACAGAGTCTGGGTCACTAGCCAGTGACCACGTGGAACCAGGAAGGAACCAGGCGATGTCGGGAGATTGCAGGTGAAGAGGTGAAGCTTGTCGCAGCAGCCACGGGTACCAGGAGACGTCGAGGACGACCACGACCAGGAGGCGAGCTGTCCCACGAAGGCTCGTGCTGTCGGCGGCGGCGAAGTCGAACTAGGACTCACCAAGCCTTGGCAAGCGGAACCCACGAAGAATGGAGGACTTGCTTCTGGTGCAGGCCAGGAAGGTCTGGGGTGCTTCTCTTTTACAGAGGAGCAGGAGCCAGTCTGGAGGTCCAAACCAGCAGTGGAAAATTGAAGGTGTGTTGTCGCAAAGGTTACTAGCCAATGGGCAAGCAACCGGACAGACGCGGCAAGCAGGAAAATGCAGAAGGGCCCCACGCAGGACTCGTGGAATGTGGGGGGCTGATCTTCGGTGCAGATGGTGCTTGGGGTTGGGGCTTCTCAATCCCCGGTGCACAACCTCGAGGGTGCCTCAGAAGCTGCGCTGGAAGATACTCGCCACTTTTGCCAGGTAGCCGGTCCCACGTCTCTCGTCGCCTCCACGGATCTCAGCTCGGCTGTGGATCAGGGTCGGAGAGGTCTGGAAGTCAAGGCTCTGGTCAGGCTCTGCAGTCGGTCCCTCGTAGAACTTCAGCAAAGCAAAGGGTAAGTCTCTTGATGGTGCCTGTTCGCACAGGGTGACCACTCCTTGGCCACAAGGGAGATTCTTCAGTCTTCTTCTTTCGTCGAAGGTCCAGAGTTTCTGTTCAAGTTGCAGGTTCAGGATAATCTAATTTAGCAGGGCCCACCTAGCTACTAATATACTGGGCTAGTGGGCTGGGCTACCTGCAAGGTCCCTCCTATGGGTGGGACCAGGAAGGGGAGTGGCTACACCCCCTTTCCTTTGTCCAGTTTCGCGCCAGAGCTGGGGCTGGAGTGCCCCAGCACTGGTTTGAACTGGACTATGCATGGAGCACCTTGTGTGCCCCAGGCCTGTCTCATTCCTTTCAGCCCTCCCTGCCCCAATACACTAAAGTCTGTCTGGGGAGGTGCTAGCACTTCCCCAAGCAGGAAACCTATTGTCCAGGCCTCCCTGGCTGGGAGGGCTCCCAGCAGCAGGAGGTCAGACTCGTGTCTGTGGCAGCAGCATCCATTTTGTGATGCTGAGGCTTTGGTGAGAGTTAAACAGCAAAGTAGGATTTTAACATGTCTCTCCCTCTAGAAGGGAGGAATAATATCCTCATCACCAGAAATGGTATGGGGGTATTATTCTAAAGTGTTAGACACCTTACACAACATGTTTTGATAAAGCCAAACCATAGTTACCATAACCGTTTAAGATTATAAGGTACTTTAAGAGTATATGGTAGGCTATATCATAGAACAGCATAGGACATGGTTCCAAAAGCTGCAGACAGGCTCAGCTCATGCTAGAGCACCATCTCCCATGTTATCAAGCACTCTGCCTCCAGGATTGTTAAGGCCTGCCATAGGAGTGGCTGATAGGTACACATGTGTCTATATATAAGGGTAGATATAGGTATACTATATCTAAGCAAGGGGTGATTACACAACCTTGCCCCAGCTGAGTGATCAGCCAGTTGTGTCTGATTGGAAGGCCAGACCAGGGGTGGCATAATGCATGCTGCAGCCCCTGGGAGGCCTAGGGTACACCTATGCCCTGGGTACCTAGGGTACACTGTACAGGGTCCAATAAGGTGATCCTTACCAATTGGGTATGTACCTAGGGTACATGGAGTCCATTTTAGAGAGATAGCAGACAGCCTGAGACCCTGAATGGCAGGATCTCAGGCCAACTAAATCGAAAAACCAGCTAGACACTAGGCAAAAAGTTGGGGGTAACCATAGTCAGATATCCACCTTCCTACACAGAGCTTCAGACAAACACTGGCTCCATTTGAACTGAATGGTAGCAGGAGATGCAGATGCACATGGGACCTTCTCTGGAACCCACAAAAGGATCGCCCGATAAACACACACTTGAGCACCCCTACGAGAACTAATGTGAGTGTGGGATGAGGTCATCTGTAGCACGGCCTGGACCACCTTTCCCTACCCGTACACCCGAATACACTACAACCCGGCATTCCCTCCCACATTACATATGGGGGCATTCGACGTGTGGAGGGTCTCTGATCTATTTTACTGCCTCAAAATTCTTCAATTTGAGCAATGTAGGAGAAACTTTCAACTCCGGCATCAGAACACAACAACTACACACAGATTCGACACTGAGCATTGGGGATTGACGTGAGAGAAGCGGCAATCAGAGATCCTACCCCAGTTGAACACTTTGTGAAGATGGGTGGGGGAGCAAAAGGCATATTTGCTCCTTATATTCCTTATTACTCACAACATTCCATCACCTCTGCCCAAGACACATCACTTTCTAGGACCATATAGTGGGTAGGGACATTCTGGAAGCCCAGTGGGGAAGTTATGGAAAGATATCTCCAAGTTCATCATTCCATGGGTGGGAGGGAGGCCCATTACAAGGTGCTTTTGGATTGGTAACTATACCTGACCAAACTGCAGACCATATTCCCTACGACATCTCAGATGTGCTGGAGGGGTTGCTGGATGCAAGGAGACTTCAAGCACATATGGTGGGACTGCCCCTCGATTAAACTCTTCAGGGCTGAGATCTTGGCACAAATCACGGAAATCTTAGGATACCTGGTTTCAGGGGACCCGGGTTTCGTACTTCCGGGCTTGAGGGACGACTCTTTAAAATATCAAACAGGAGATAGATCAATCATGTGGCTCTGTCTGGGAGCGGCGAAGATGGCAGTGGCTGGAGCATGGAAGAGGTCAGAGGGCCCCTCAGTAACACAATGGCATGCTCGGTTGTGGCAGGCATTAACAATGGAACGAAAGACAGATATACTGTCGGATACATTTAAGAATTTTGAATATACATGGGGTCCATTGGTTCAGTTTGCCTGTCTGCAGCGCATACAAGCTCTACTTCGGTTCCAGTTCTAACTTTGACCCAGGAGATGACGCTCTGGGACACACCGATGAAAGTCTGCAATAGATTGTCTAGGTGGAGCCTGACAGGTACCTACCAAGATCACTTGTATAACCCTATAGAATTGTCCTGCACATGTACCTCCTACTAGTTTTCAGTTGGTGTATGGTTCATTTCCTTCTTTTTGCTTGCTTTGTTAGGGGGTGGGTATTGGATTACAAATAAGTTACTTCGCTCTTGTGCAGTAAGTATTGGAACAATGTGGTGTACGCAGGAGATACCTCAGAATGTATAGAAGCTGTTCTGGCTAATAGCCTTCATGTAAGCCACAGGTACATTTGTGATACTGGCAGAGACATTAACGAGATTGTATGGTTGATACTTCTAAAAAAACATTCACAAAGAACATTTTGGCAACAAAAATACACATAAGCTAAAAATCTGTGCCTAGCATAGGGTGCTGCCTGATTGGTATTCTGCTACTACTGTTATTGGATCCAGATATACAATACATTACACCTACAACAAGCCAAGGTAGTTAGTTGCATAAAGTAAAAAAGCAGCAACTATGGCTTTTAATGTATACGATATTGAAAATGCTTCAGTCCTAAAATGATGATTGTGAAATAACTATAACCCCTTCTTTTTAACTTCTTTCGCTGGCTTCTTTTCATGAATTGGATTCTGTACATTTCTTCCTTCTGGTGAGGTGATACATTTTTCTATATGTACTGTTGAAACAGAATGCCCTTCCCTAGACTGAGGCAGGAGGAGGTAACCTCATGCTGTAACAGCCCAGACTAGCCCATTGTCATTCTGTATGTGAGAATCAGCCGGCATACAGAATGTCAATGGGAAGAGTGCGAGGCGGCCCCATCAGGGAGCTGAGGCTTCTCGCAGGGGAACAGTGCTGTTCCCCAATGTCAAAAGTTACGGACAAAAGGCGTCCGTAAAAGGGATCATCAGTTGGTCACTGTACAGTCATCGGACTCTGCGGCTGCCACAGCAAAACAGACCGTTAGCTGCTTTGCTCATTGATATTAGCAGTGCTCTGGCTTTACAACTTCAGGCGGCATTATAAATGCGTGACTTTGCATTTCAGTGTCGTGATGCAGACCACCACACTGATATGCATTAGTCTAACGCCCAGTGCCTAATTTGTAAAATATTAAGTGCCAGGGCTCTGACCAGGAGGCCAATGCAGCTTGCACCACCCATCGCCCCTGTCATCACTGCCAAAACTACTAACCCTCTCTCTTGCATGTAAATGCGACAGTAAAGATTATTCCAGGTCCCCAAAGGTAAAGGAATGGCTGGGGGAGGCAGGTATTAGTCATATTTTAATGTATATTGTTTCTCTAAACAGCTGATATACTGCTCCTCTCTAAATTACATGAGCTCCGCCACCTTGTGGTAGACTGCCCTAAGTGTGATGTTGACAATTAGGTGCCCGTGCCGAGCACCGGAAACCAATTAAGTGCCGGTGCTCAGCACCGGAAAGCTCCGGCTCAAATTAAGCACTGCCAACGCCTGATGTTTGGTACTTGTCAGGGCTGCGGGGGAACAATGGTGGGAGCCACCTGCAACCACCAGCTCAAATTAGGCTCTGTCACTACATTTAACAATCTGTAACAGAGCAACATGGTCGATGGTGGCCAAATTGTCATGGGGGCCAGAATGGGACAAACTTTAGCTACCTACTCAAAGCTGCGTTTACATCTGGAAGAGAATTTCTTGCCCCAGCTTGACCTCAACGTGACTACCTAAAAGCTTGTGATCCTAAAGTTGGAATTTGATCAGCCACCACCTCTGAAACCGCGTCAAGAAACAGAGAATAAGTAAAGAACCCAAAACAACAGGTTCCACATAGTCAAGTGAGTGTTTCGGAGGTAGCCAAGAGAACCAGGCTTGTATGCAATTTTCCACAAATTATTTGTTGATTTTCTTAGTGCCTAGCAAGAAAGAGTGGGCATAGGAGTATACCATTAAGGAGAAGCAAGTGTTCCATAAATATTGCATTGGGTTCATACTACCAAGGATGATTGCCAATTTGACTGGTGTCCCGGCTATTAAAGTGAACGGAGGTCGTAATGAAGCATAAATGCTGGGGAAGACAGATTTGGTCAGTCTTACTTCTACTTATAACAGGCATGCAGGCCCATATAGATCACAAAGCGACAATGGCTGATCCATAAGACTCCTTGCTGTGAAGACTAATTTGTGAAAAAAGAAATACTCATCACAACTGGGAGACAATCAAACTGAACTTATCACCGCTGACCTTTAGAACCGTGAAGCCAAATTTAGTTCAGCAACCTGTGCTGCTAATTCTTTTGGAGTAGTAGTTTTTTGCCTCTTCCATGACTGCTCCATAAGTCTGTCAGGCCCCATTCGGGGGTTGTCAGGGGTTGTCAGGGGCCAATGGCCTCAAAAACGTCTGAACTTGAATTTCAGTGTAACGAAGGTTAGTAGTCACAGGCTTCTAGGAAGCGGTTGTTGGGGTGCTTGGATCTCAACCAACAGGCACAATAGCTTGGCCCAGTTTTTGATGCGATAACTATTGCATCAATAATTACACCACCAGGATGTTTAGAGTTTATCGGATGCGATAATCCTAACCTACTAAGAGTTTTGCCCCTGGAATAGCGCACAACATGCACATTTTGGTGCTAAATTACCAGCAGACTTTACTATGGCAATGTACTCTACTCAGGAGTCACAAAGAAGTTCCTTAACAAGCTCTAAACCATCCAAAACATCGCAGCAAGACTCGTCTTCATGCTACCTCACCACAATCACATCACCGCACACCTCTGAGAACTTCACTGGCTCCCCGTACATAAACACACCAAAAAATTCCTCTCACACACACAAAGCAATTCACAACACTGGCCCTGCCTACCTCAAAAGCCACATACACTTCCACCTACCTCCCAGGCACCACCGCTCAGCCAACCTCTCACTAGCACATGCACCCCCACATTAACGAAAAAAAAAAAGAAAAAAAAAAAAAAAAGAGGCCAAGCTTTCTCTTACATCTCATCCACCACATCTGAGCTTCCTCATTGCTTTGAGCTTTGCAGGAAGCTGAAATCTGGCTCTTTGAACAATCTAACCAAGGGGACAACCTCCTACCCACCTGAAGAGGAACTGGAATGCCTCACGGGTTATTCGCACGCTATGCAAGTAACCCTCTTTTACCAAAATCCCCATGTCCCAGTAAAGAGGCATTTTCTCACTTTAAAAATCTGGCAGGTTTGATCTACTGAAACTTAACAGGGGATGAGTTTTTTAAATTTTATTAAATCTCTCAGTATGGCAGTGCGCAATACACAAATAAAAAACTAAATTCCGATGTGTACTACAGAAGTGACCGCACATCAGCAATTATCAACCAACTCATTATGAAAGCCAATAATGTTAATGTCTAGTTTATGGGGGCAAAACCTCTAAACTGGCCAGCAAAGTGAAGGAACCGTTGAAAATCCAGATGACCGTACCTCTAGCATCACATAAATTGATATAGACAAATGATGTCCAAAATTATTAGCTATCAATTTTAGTTTTCCTTTAATTATTTAAATAAAAGATCTGTAACCATTCTAAAAATACAAAAAAATCTCATCTACACTGTCTCTAGGTTAACATGCGTTTTGCAACACCATAAATAATTATTTTAAAACAAAATATTTTATGAAACAGTTTACTGAAACTTCAATAATCAATTGGACACATTAAAGTCATATTGCGCACCCCCCCAACTCCCCCCCCACCCCCCCCACCCCCCCCAGCCTCAGGTCTGTGTTCCTGCCACAGGTCCCAAACCTTCTCAATTTTCCTTGGGCTGCTGCAGTCCTTGCACACTAATTTCCCAATCTGCATGATCCAGTCCAGCTTGGCCGCCCAGTGCTCAACTGCAGGAGCACCCCCACTGCCTCACAACTCTACAATGTCCATTCAGGCCACTATGAAGGCTATATTGCACAGCAGCAGTGTGCACTTAGGTAGTTTCTGGTCCACTCACCCCCACCCATCCCTATCTGCTATATGTCTTACTGTATTTACAATTTATTTTTACATGGTAAAATATGCTCCTTTTCACTTTGTCAGTATTTGTATGCATTGTGACTTCTAAGCAGTGGGGCCAAAAAAAGTAGAGCACAGAGAATCGAGACACGGATGAGAAATTTATACTAGTTCAACACTGTATGGCCCACAATGCTAATATTTGAATTTTGACCGCCCAAGGTAGTGTTGCTAAGGGGTGGGCAGGTCAGCAAAATCGCCTCAAAGGAGCAAAGGCGGCGTCCAGGTACATAGAGCCTTAGCCAGTCCTCAATATAAGCTGGTACTGTGCCATACAACATCTTGTGTGAAATGCACAGGCCCTTAAACCTGGCCCTCTGTCTGACTGGCAGTCAGTGCAATTGTTGCAGCAATGGTGTAGCATGCGCCTATTTGACTGGGGCCTACAGTACCCTCAGGAAAGGGACACCTGGCTGGAAGGAAGGGCCGCAAAATAAGGCATGTAAATCCTCCAAGTCTGCTGCATGGTAGGCCAGGACCCAGATCCGACAGTGGGACTGTGCTTCCCAGAGTGTAGCTGCCATATATAGTCTGACTGCCATCAAGATTGGGTAAGTCACAATGGTGCGCAACAAGGGCGAAAAAGCACCCAAGGCGACAAGGGCCCCAAAACAAAAAACAAAACAAAAATAAATAAATCACATAAGCCTGAGTTGTGCGCATTCCACGCTCAGGCTATGGGGGCGAGCAGGGGCACAAAGACCACCTGCAGCTGGCAGCGGAGGATGCCTCCAAACCTTTTATGAGGGACCTCCTAAGGACAGTGCGACACACCAAAATAAAACTGGATCAAAAGATGCACTGTTACTCTGGATCTCACCCGCATATGAGCAGAACTTTAAAAGATTTTGGCAAAGGTGAGGACAGTGGAGGCTACAGTGTAGGAGCACAGTGGAGCTACTAGGCAACTGCAGACGGAGGCCCACCGACTCGGACTACTAGCCGCCTGCATGCAAGGACTAAGGATGCCAAGGGGAGCTCAAGGAGAAATAACGTGTTCCCTGTGGGCCTGCCAGAGAAGATGGAGGGCAAACATGTGGAAGAATTTGTGTAAAATCTAATTAGGTCATCTCTCCATCTATCCACAACACCTTTCAGCCCACTTGGTCGCGCCCAAACCAGGAGTGGGGCTAGGCCAATAATCACAACAAGTTTGAATTTACAGGGACCTTGATTTAGTGTTGAAAGCAGCAAGACTGCATGGGCTGCTCCAGATTGAGAACCATAACATTATGATCTTGCCGGATTTTACCCAGGCGGTACAAGCACTGCACAGAACATTTGACATGGCCAAAAAGGAAATGTGGAAAATAAATTTACAATACACGATGCACTTCCCTGCAAAACTAAAAGTGCTGGTGGAAGTGAAATCCTGGTTCTTCAATAACCCGACCGAGGTATGGGATTGGCTGGAAAGCTGGAGACCAGTGGTCCAGGACAGGCAAGGAGCAGAGACACCCGAACAAGAACTGACCGGACAAACCCAGCCCCAAGCAATGGACACAGACAGCCAGCCAGAGGAGTATTGTGGAGAAGAGACACCCCACCAGCGCCCCAGACATAGGTGTAGTGTCCTCCCCAGCCTGGGTACACGCCAATGACTACAGCACACACACAGAGCTTTGTTTTACACGTCTTTATTACTCTGTATGTAACTGCGAATTCTACTTTCTAGACAAGTCTTCAATGCATTCCGCTCAGACACTTACGTTGCAGTTCTACAGGATCCCTTGGGAGCCAAAAGGGTTCCATCATTTGTAACTTGCAAGACCCTACATCCCGCCCTCTGTTAAATAACTTGGAAAGGTTCTACATTGAAGGGAGCACATGATTTTCTTCTCTGCATGGATCACTCAATCTCCTGAAGATAACGTTATTCGCATGTCATCTTTAGTCAGCATATGTTTTCATCTTTTGTTTGATCACAAAGTCTTTCCCATGAGTTGCTTGCTCATCTCTTTTTCTCCGTTTGGTCCATTGAGGCGACTTGGTGTTCATTGCTCTTCCGAACTTCAGTGTCGAAGAATGTTTACAGTGGTGGAGTGTTTACAATAAGGTCTCAAGGTAGTGTTCAATACAGTTTTCATAATCGAGCATTTCCAGATAACCAAACTGTATTACTTTTTCGTGTACTCCTAAAACACTCAAATTCAGTTTGCTTGAGGTTACAAAGGTTTGCTCATTTGATGGTTCATATTCAAATACTCCAAGAAATCTTTAAACTCTCCACTATTCAATTGCGGGCCATTGTCAGACTTCACTATGGTGGAACATGCCAAGTTGCAACAATGCCATCTAGTCTTTCATCTACTTTCTTGTGTAGTAGATGAACGAACTTCAATTAATGGAAATTGTGAATTCTTACCCATAATCATCAGCAGGTGATGTTCATTGTCTAGTGGGCCGAAAAAGTCAATGGCTATTCTCTACCATGTATGCTTCGGGAGTTCTGACCTGCTCAAGGTATGGCAAGTAGTTTTTTGTAGAGTGGCAGTTGCATTGATGACAGGCCTTTAATTCCTTTTTAATCCCTGTCATCAAGATAAATTAACCAGAAACGACCTCGGAGAGCTCGTTTTGTGACAATGATTCCACAATGTCCTTCATGGGGCATTACAATTATTTTCTGTCTTAGACTCTCCAGAATTAGAATTCTCGCCCCTTGTAGAATAATTCCATCCTGAGTTCTGAACAGCTCATCCTTGACATTTTTGATATTCACCATAACTGGTGAGCGCTTTCAGGTGTCAAGGGTGTTGGTTTCATGACTGATGTACAATTATATTCTTCAGCTTTAAAACGTCACTATCATGGATTGTGGCAGTGGACTAATTAAATAGCAGCTGGTTTGTATGATTTTACAATTAAATTTGACATAGGACTCAGCAGTGTTGGAGGAAGTACCATAACCTTTTAAAGGTACTCTGAAAAAGTAGTCAGCAGGGTTCTGATATTTCTCTGGACAATGCCGAATGTTGTAATTCTACTCTTGTAACGGTAGTCCCCATCGTTGAATGCAAGGAGGCATTTTGGTCTTTGGATTGGAAATATAGTCAGTAAAGCTTGATGATCAGTTACTAGTGTAAAAGGCTTTCCATACAGGAAGATATGGAAATAGCCACAAGCCCATATGTAGGATAGTGCCCATTTTGGACATGGTTACACCACACATTTTGCCTAGAAAATGATGCAACTTGAACTGGAAGTGCACAGGGTCCCTGCCAACCAGGTCCCCTGTGCCAGAGCTTTTTCCCTAAACTGTACCTTTTATTTTCGATTAGGTAACTCTTCAAAGCAAATCAGTTCTTAGAGTAATCAGTCCTTAAACAATGAACTTCAAGTTTCTTCTTCATTTGGATTTCCAACAATAGTTTGTGAGGAGTAGGCTGATCTAAAAAAAAAAAAAAAATTGTTTTTGGACTGTGAAATTAATCTGAAAATGTGGTTGTTCTAAATCTACTGGATTATACTCCTCACGAACTATTGTTGGAATTCCAAATAAAGAAGAAACTTGAAGTTCATTGTTTGAGGACTGATTACTCTAAGAACTGATTTGCTTTGAAGAGTTACCTAATCGAACATTGGCTCTCCTCTCATAAGAAACTTTTGTAAAAGGGTGGTCATTTGTGGTGAACCACGAAGAGTGAGCACCATCGTGCATTCTTTGTACTATTTAAAAAGCAACTAGTGCGCCGTGGCATCAAACGCTCACCGCTGGAGCAGATTGTATTTGTACCTTTTATTTCCCAATTGGCAAAACTACAGTGGCACTAATAAGTCCCTAGTAGATAGTACCCCTAGGGCATTGGCACTGAAGAGGAACCCAAAGGGCTGCAGCACAAACTGTGCCACCCTAGGGTCCCCCCACCAAGGCTCTGCACTCTGCCATTGCAAACTGTGTGCCTTGGTGCAGACCGAACTGAAGAGTCAACATGGGCACACATCCCTGAGTGACATGCCCTCAGACACTGCATGGAATATGGGTAAGCCACTATATCTCCTGTTAGGGCATAGCTCAATGTGCAGATATGGCCCTGCAATATTCAGGTTGATTCCTGGATATTGTAAGTGACCAGGGAAGCCATAAAAAGTACATGAGCAAAAGGAACAAATGTATACGGAATGCTGAGTGATGCAAACATGTTCCCATTGGGCGCAGGGTCAAAACTAATTGCATGGGGAGGGGAAAAAAACAATGGATTTAGGCCCAGATCTCTAGACCGGGATGAATGTATGACCTTGTTCTGCATTCTGTCCATCAAATGTTCTTTCTGCATAGAAGGTACATTGGCTGGACAATCGTCAATACGAGTTCCCCAGCTCCATGATAGCTTCTTTGAAGTATGGGATGTTTGGTACCAAACATCTCGTCATAATAAACCTGCACTGATCCCAGTGTCTGATTTATTAAACATTGCACACACAGGACCTCTTAGAGATGTCCCCTGGAACCTACCAACCCTTAGTGTGGTCACCGACTGGCCTAAGCCAGCCAGCTACTACCAAACCGTGTTCTGACTTCATGAGGGGGAGGGGGGGGGAGTGGGGGGGGGAATGTGCGTGTGCACTCGGAGGTAGAGAACAATGCATGTCCTTGGCAGAGGTGTTCACACCTCCCCCTGGTCAGGAAGAACTATCTATGGAGGGGAGCTTCAAATGCTTTGCCACATTTGAAACAGGGCCTCAACCTCTCCTGTTAGAGGAAGCAGGCCCCCTTCCTGTTCCCACCCTCTTTGGCGGAAGGACAGGCAGGAAAACTTAGAAAGAATAAGTGTGTCCCCCTCTGCCAACTCCACCCCTCAGGTGCTGGAGGCAAAGTGAGGTAAACTTTTCAGTGCCCACCATCTTGAAGATGGTGAGACTTATCCAATCAGGAATAGTGCTATGTCCCCCTCCCACAGGAGGTGAGCATAATAGAGGGTCTAGACACCCCAGGTAAGGGGCCCATTAGCCACTACCTATCACTCCCTTTTAACGCCCCTAAGTCAAGTATTTAGGTGGCATCCCCAGACCCTGAACTTCAGTTCCCGACGACCTAAGAGCCAGATACCACAGAGCCACGAAATCAGAGAAGACTAGAGAGCAACTGACCTGGCCCCAGCCCTGCTTGCCGGTCAGCAGCCCTCATCGAAACTGCACCAAATATGACTTGTGCTGCAGCCCAGCGACCTCCAGAACCGTGGGAGGACTGCCTGCTTCGACAAAGACCAAGATCTCCTGAGAATGGTGGACCTGTTCAAAAGCAACCATCTTCAAGTAAAGTCTCTATGACCTGAAGAATCTCAAAACCTGACCCCCAATCCCACCTCTGTACCAGACGCCTCTGGCCCGAGTCAAAGTGGTCCACCTCCTACAGTGAATGCACCGGAAGGGCAATAACTGCGCCTTTTTGGGCTAGGGTAGGTACAAGACTGGCTCACTCTGGGTTGATGTCAGATTCTAGAGGAATTTGTGTCCTGGTTCATAGATCCCTTGCCTTCACAGTGATGCAGATGTGGACTGACATGGAGGGTTGCTACGCAGGGACACTGGGGGAAATGGAATGGGATGACAATATTGGTACTCTCCTGTTAAGTCTCCCTGAAGCTGCAGTTACAAGCTCTGGAACACATGGAGAATGGGTCATTTAAGCCCCAAACATACAACTGATTATAGGGGAGTATGTGTGTGGGGGTGGTGGAGGGGGAGACCTCAGACTATGCACAGAGACCTTGATAGAATGACACTAGGATCGTCCCTCCCTCTGGCATCCCTGGCTAAGATTTTACCCGAGCACTAGGGTTATAGGACCAGTGGAGGGCTAGGCATAATGAGAGGAGGCAATTTACATACGCTCCCTACAACTGCAAGGCAGGCTCTAGGCTAGATTACTTTTTGGTTCCGTAGATTTAGCAACACAGATACTGTGACACTACCTTCCTGCTGAGGGAGATTTCCTACTGTGCACTGCTTTATACCAGGCTGACGTCTCAGGTTAGGGTCCACGACTCACATGGCCCCTAGATCCTTGGTATATCAAGGACTGTGACATAAGGAAGGGCCTTGGGGCGACTATGGAGAATTACTTCACTGACCATCTGGGCTCAGTGGGGTCTGAGGCAACAGTGTGGGAAGAGTAAAAAAAGGATAAGGGGTTACTTGATCTCTGGGACACCCGTGAAGCGAAATGAGGGAAAAAAATTCTGGGGGCCATGGAGCAGGACTTCTTGCGGTGGAAGGAAGATTACCAGGACAATCAGATGCCTGTAGTGGCTCATTGTCTTGCACTACTGCAGGAGGAATGCAGGCAGATAGAGGAAGATGAAGCACTGAAACAACTCTGGGCCTCGCAGCATAAAATATACAAAATTGTAATAGGGCAGGGGAGCTCCTGGCTTGGTTGGCACACTGCGAGAAAAGTCAGATGGTTGCAGGAGGTGATGACGACAACAACTGGGCAGACCTTTGACACTGCCCCAGAAATAGATCGGGTTGCAGAATACCAAGAGGCCCTCTACTCACCTAGGCCTTATAGGCAACACCCCTACCCCCCATTCTGAAACCATAGGATAAGGCCACTTTAGACCAGGATCTGAAGGTGAGAGATTGCAGAGGCCATACATCAACTTAAGGGGGTGGGTAGACTCCGAGCTCCAATGGCCTCCAGCAGAAGTTTATCAGATGCCTGTGGAGACAACTAGGTGATCCAATCCTTCATATGTACTGCGACACGTTGGTTGCTGGGAGTTTCCCAAAAGAGACCTGAAAAGCCCACATTGGTCTGTCTTCCTCCTTATGGATTAGGGCAGAGGATTGTGCCTCCTATAGGCCCATCTCCCTATTAAACAATAGAAGCCAAAATACTGGCAAAGCTGCTAGCTATCCTCTAGGAGGTGAGCGACAGGTTGATTAATGGGCATCGTTTGGGTTTATGCCACACAGCTACAAAACAGAACCTTAGATGCCTCTACGGTGTACTCGAAAGAACAAGTGTTATTCGAGAACCAGTGGCGATTTTATCACTGGATGCCAAAAAGGCATTCTATTAGCTCGAATGGCCATGCCTGGAGGTAGTGAAGGGGAAAATGGGATTTGGTTTGGTGTTTTTGGACTGGGTCCAACTGGTTTACACTGCACCTCTGGGAAAGGACATCTATCACGGGAGTTCCAACTGGAAAGGGAAACCATGAAGAGATGCAGGCTATCTACCCATCTATTTGCATTGGCAATCGAGCAACTGGCGGAATGGGTTAGAAGGGGTTCCCTGCTGCACTGGGACTCTAAATGGGAGGATGTGATGATTTCACTCTATGCGGACAATGATATTTTAATGGGTGGATCCACTGTGGTCCATACCTCAGGTGCTGAAAATCCTTAATATTTTTGTGACATACTCTGTGAGCAATATAAACTGGCGTAAGTCTGTGGCATTATCTCCTATGGGCTGGTACCCACTGGAGAACTGGAACTGTCCCCTGCAATAGTCAACATCTGGCTTGTAATACTTGGGCATATTTATCACAAAGGCCCCTAAAGCCTTTTATGCTCAGAACCTTGAAACATTTCTTTCGTTATAAAGCAGATGTGGCCAGATGGCAGAAGCTGCCAATATCCCTAATGGGTAGGGCAGTGCTCTACAAAATGATCTTTCTACCACAATTCCTCGAAGTATTACAAAACACACCATACAAAATGGCTGAATAATTTTTCCCAGGCAGTGTAGACAACCACTAGAACACCTATGAACGGGGGCACTCCCAGGATAGTGTTGGACACCGTCATGAGAGGCCTATATGAGGGGGGCATTGCGCTGCCCAATCTAAAATTATACTACTGTGAGGCACAACTTAGGGTAATTAATGACTGGACATTTGAGGAGTTGCAGCATCCAGGCTTTATGGAAGATAGGAGAGCTCTGCCCCGAAGTGGCAATCTGATGGCACGCTACAGTCATGCTAAGTTGCATGGGGGTTACACCTTCACAGTCAGTGATTCAGACATGGAAGGCAACCAAAGCGACAGGATGGGACTCTGGTACACTGGTGGGTCTAAACCCGCTGGAGGACTTCCGACAGTGGGATTTAAATCAGAATCTCCAAGGTTGGGGACCTATGGGATGGAACAGGTATGTTGTCATTCGAGAGCCTCCAAGCACAATATGAACTAGCAGATTTTTAGAGATTCCATTGCTGCAGGTTAGGCATGCCATTCACAGCCACATTGGACATCTAGAGCAGATTGTGGAAGAGACCCTCATTAGAATACAGACTCTTGGCAGCCCCCCTACACAGCCATGCAGTTTATATAATTTATGCCACTTAGTCTGGAATTAGATGCTGCTCTTAGACAAGTTGAAGGAGAGATGGGAATGAGACTTTGGCCTGATTGAGGTAGCAGACTGGGAATAGGCATGCAGATACCAGAGGGAGGTGGTGATTAGGGATGGCTTCGATTTGATTTATTTATTTATAGGGCGATTAGCTACCAGGCAAGCAGCAGTGTTCTGAACTACTTGACCCGGTTCCTAGATGCTTCATTTGCTGAAATCAGCAGGTAATTACAATAGTCTAGCCGGCTTAACACCAGTGCCTGGATAAGTTTTCCGCGTTTTTACTGTCATAAAGGGGGAATACCTTCCTTAGGAGACCAAGCATGTGAAAGCATGACCCGACAGTAGATGTAACGTGCTCTTTCATGATCAACTTCTGGTCCGGACAGACACCCACATTTTTACCACTAGTTTAGGAGTAGGTGTTGAGCCCATTTCCTCGGGCCACCACCCAGGAGACCACATCAACATTGCCTCGTCAAACTGCATTATCTCAGTTTTCCCTGCATTAAGCTGGAGAAAGTTATTTCACATCCAGCTTACAATTGTGCGCATACCCTCCGGGAAGATAGACTGAGCATTAGGATTGTTCTCGTCAAAGGAGAGTAGAAGCGGAGTGTTATCAGCATAAGACATGGGAACAAAACCTAAATTCCTTAGTAATCCCGCCAAGGGGGGAGACAAATGTTAAATAAGGTGGGACTCAAACATGAGCCCTGCGGCACTCCCTTGGTCAATTTTGTGGTTTTTGAACGGAATGTGCCAAGATTTATAGTTTGTGTTCTGTCAGACAGAAAGCTCGTCATCCATTTCAAAGCACTCCCATGGAGGTCAATTTCCCAAAGCCTCCCGAGCAAGGTCTGATGTGAAATAGTTTTGAAGGCTGCCAATAGGTCAAGAAACACCAGCAGCACTGCTTGTCCATCGTCTAGGGACATTCTGATGTCAGTAACTTCAATCAAAGCAGTCTCCGTACTATGTCTGGATCGGGAGCCTGACCGATGATCAAGGCAGTTCGAGGCTTCGACAAAAATCAGAGAAATGTGTGTTGATATGCTTTTCTAGTACCTTGCTCAGGAGGGGTTATAACGAAATGGGTCGGTAATTGGATAGATCTTCCATAGCGGCTTTAAGATTTTTTCGGATGGGAAGTATTTGTGCTGCTTTCGATGTGGATGGGGAGGATACCCTTTTCTATAGAGCAGTTCAAAATTGAACAGATAGGAGCTGCAAGTTGTTTGGCCAGCAAAGAGGTGGTCTTCGCTTTCACCTCATACAACGCAAGATATTGCATAAGGAATACTACACAACAACTAGAGTCCACGCCATGGACAGACTTTCCCATGACAGATACCATGAGAGAAGGAAGCTGGTGCATACCCTTTGGGACTGCCCGAGATTGGGGTCCTTTTGACAGATCATACAAGTGCATCTGGAGGAGGCAGTGGGAGATTCGGTTGATCTGCTGGAACGGACGTGTGCGTGGGTATTTGGTGGGAGCAGACACTACCGAAAGTACTTTCTCCTGTTCAGAAATACTGCACTAATGTTGGCTAGGAGGGTCATTATACAGGCATGGACAAAATCCGGTGCCCGTAGAAGGGAGTAGGGGGACTAACCAGAGGGATATCTGGGGCGAACGCTTGGTCACATGCCTGGAATCTGCAGAGAAGTCAATAGGTTTGCCAGCTTGGTCGACCCCAAACAATGCCTAGAAACTGTTGATGCCAAGCTACTCTCCCGAATAACTCTTCCCTTGGAATGAAGTTCTACTTGCAATGATTGTAATTGTCACCTGTTTTTATACTGTTCTATTGCAAATAAAATTTATTATAAACAAAAAACGACTTGCCCGACCTCTAACTGCCTACTAAACAACGTTCAATATGAAGTCTGTCTTAAATGCATCAGCAACCCTTCTAATACTACTGGCAACTGCATGTTCCAGATGAAGGTCGCACCTGCTTCCTTGTACTGCCCAACCCATCAGTGGCACCATGCCTCTTTACTCAAGATTCCTCCAGCATATGGTTAGAGGGAAAATTCCAGAACTGATTCCTGAAGCAGGTTTGCGACAATGGACTCATACAAAGAAACACTACCTATGGCCCATGATGTACCACACAGACCAATATTTTCAGCAATTCAAAACTGTTCCCCTTGTATCTTATCCTTAGAATATCTGAATCTAAATAATTTCCTAGAATAACTAAATTACATGAAAATATGCTTCCTAAAATTTAACCCAGCTAAAACTGTATCTCTCCTCTCAAACATATCCCCATGCCCCCACTAGGACAAAAGGGGCTACAAATGCACCCACTTCTTACCAAAGCCGCTTGCTAAATATTTAGCATGTATGTTAACTAAAACCAAACCATGTTTGCCAGACTCCTAGAAACTACAAGCTTCCATTTATAGCGCCTCTGGATACTGAAGCCTACAATTGCTTCATTGGACTTCATGACGGCAGAACAAGCATTGGTGCTCTCATCTACATAGTGGTGATGCAATACAACCGGACCTTCATTAACTCGCTGTCTCTTCCATGAAAGCGATACCAAAGGGGATGATGGACGGAGGGTTTGAGCAAACCAAACACTCACCCCCAGTCAACTGATCTGGGATTAATTCATCATTCTTTAGCTCACTCCACCACCCCAGTTCAGTCTCTTCCATCAAGGCCATTCTAAATGAATACGTCCAGCTTGTCCCTGCTGATCTCATGCCATGGAGAAGTAGAACACACTTGTTAATGTTCAGGAAAGTCCTGAAAACTTCTCTTCAGACTATATGTTAAGTACTAACCTTTTGTCTGTGCAAAAAGAATGGGGTGGGAGCACAATGCTTCACCTCCCAGCACAGTTCACCCCTTAGCATTATGGTAAATGCAGTTCATGGTAAATTCTAACGTCAATATTCACTGGAGTATTTCACCAAAGTTGGTGCAGGTTAGTGCTGTAAATCTGTAGACACGTATTTCTGGATATCATCCGTCATCAGTAGAGATAAAAACGAATTTAATCTGAGGTTGCTGAGCTCTGCCTAACAAAGCTGTAAGTTTAGCTTTGTTACACACAAATGATTCAGTTGCACAAAGCTAGGTCTGTGGTATAAAACATTTATACTCCTTATCCAGAGCGGGATTTATTTCCTTTACATACAGGCATCCCCGCTCAGAGTACATACCTGGATATATCTGACTGAACTTACTGGAGTTAGATCTTATACCACACTCCTTTGTTTTGCACACTCTGAGCTTTACCATGAATCTAGCAACACCGTTTAAACCTGGGAAGGCAGTAGTTACTGTGCAGTCGAAGTGGGTACTGCCTTTCACCACTTGGGTCACAGAGCCACCACATCTACCCCACTTCAATTTGGTAACCAAGTTGTTCCATACAGACACTAAACTCTACTAGGGCAGCGATGTCAAGCAGGCAGTGGTTACTTTAGGTAGCGAGTGTTATCAGATACAGAATGACAGTAAATGTCTAGTCCGTAATTTACCTTCTGTGACTAGAGCTTAGTCAACAGTACTCTCAAGTCTGTCATAAAGGATACAACAAAACTAGACAGTACCAACAACTTCTGGGACAGAAGTAGAACTCCGACTGTTAATAGCATTTATGTACCAAGCACTGGATTTTAGAAGGGCATTGAACCAGTGCTCATATTATGCTACCAGTAAACAGAATTGCTGAGATAAGTCCACACCTACAAAGTTGGTAAATCAACATGGTAGAGATGCGGACAAAGAAATCATTAATCCAGTTTAGACACGATTGGTCAGCCCTCTTTCCCCAGTGCATCCGCTTTTATATCCAAAGCAAAGTGTTCGAGACCCTGCAGCTGATGCTTTGACAACTGTTACATAAATCGCTTTTTACACAACGATCCACCACGCAAACTGGTGCATGGTTCCCACCCAATGCACTAACTGGAAATAGGGTGCCAAGCCCAGCTTTTTAAGAGTGTTGGTTTAGAGGACTAGACTGGAAACTTTAGTAGTCCGTTTCAGCACTCATGTGACCGAAGGAAATCAATGAATGCAGAAGCTCCAACAGTACCGAATGGTAACCTGGATTTGGGGTCCCACTGCACCTAGACTTTATTATCCCTCCAGAACCGTACAAGCTGAAGAAAATTCAAATTGTTGCACATTTAGGGGAGTCAATGACAACCAACTTAACCCACATGACAAGAATGAAAGGAAAAACCTGTTCTCTGGAGCTGGATGGGGTACATATGCGTGCCAGCAGAGGATCGAGCATTCAGGAATAATGCAGGCCCATTTCAGATGTCCTCAAGTAATCGCTAGTGAATCTTTCCTAATGAGGATTCTCATCAGCAAGGAACAATTGAGGTACTGCCTTTTATAAACGAGCAAGCTGTAACTTAAGAATTAATTTTTAGGGACAATTCCATAGAACTGGCACAAGTGAATCAGGTGTAGACAAGGACACCCTGCCAGGAGTAGTGCCCTTTCCTGCTTTACTTCGCCAGTCGAACTGCTGTAGCAAAATCTGTTGACCTATACACATCAGCACATCACTTCATCCAGATAAGGGAATAGATACATCGGGGATGACAAGCCACTGCATAAATCCCTTACCATTATCAATACATACAAGGTCTAATTACTGCTATAAGGATCTTGTAGCTTCTGAGATAACTTGTCCACTGGGTTGACCTCTATGCAGATGCTCTGCACGACGGACCTTGTACCGATGATCCTGCACTCAGAAGTTACCTCTCCTTGCTATCAGCTCTGTTCCTTGTCAGGTCACACGAAAAAAGATGTTCCAAGTCTTTCCCAATCCTTAAGCACCACCAACAGATGTCCAGATCAATAGCAAACATGTGCTTTGCACTAACGTGCAGTCTCCTCGAAATATAAATTTCAGCATCAAATGGGGCCAATGTGCATTCCACTTGCGGACACGGATGGCAGCAAAAGCGTTAACTTGAAAGATTGTACAAAAAAAACTTGCCAAGTGGCGGGAGGCAGAGTCCCTCCAGAAATATATTGATGTTGAACGGGTCCCAAGAATTTTTACAGTGCATAGTTATGAGGACCCTGATGTGCTTGAGGACTGGGTGAACAATTCAAAGGATTGTTCTAGGACTAGGATAAGAAAATTAATTCATAAGTCTTGAAAGATCACGCTAAACTCCTAGAGGAAATTGATAAACTAACATCTAAATTGACCAGTATAGTTTCAAAAGAAGCTTTTGAGGAGTATTCGAATAACCTAGCTAATACAGAGGAAGGAATCATGACCAAGAAACGGAGAACATTTGTATGGGATTTCAAGGATTTTTAATCTGGGAGTACCCTAACCTTCCACAGGAAATATGATCCCATGTACATGGATGGGCCAACAGATCATCCACCTCCTACCATGAGTAGTGTCCAAAAGATGACATCAGAACCAGAGGAGAGGGATATATCCGACAGTAACTAGTCAGATGCCTCGGAAAGGACGCTCACACGAGGGGTTCAAGCAACTACTAACAGGAAGAATATTTTTGAGCAATTCCAGTTACTCAACCAGGGAAGGACAACAATTTGTGGAGTAGAATTTTTGGAGGGGCAGAGGATGAGGCAACAGAGGAAAAACAAGAGGAGCAAGACTCAAGAAAAGAGAGCAGTGCCTGTGGGAAGGACAACAGACAGAAAATTAACATCATGAATGTGGTAAATTTATCTAAATGTGTCCCTCCAGCAATCTGAATTATGTACAGAGAAGAATGGATTTGTTTTATAAGTAGTCTATCTGGTTTTAGGTTTAAACCTATAATAACTGATAAAACCCCACTGAAAGCAAAATAAACATCACTGGTGTAAACAAACACTGAAAAAACACATTTGCAACCACAAACTAAGTTCCATTCAAAGAAAGGAAAAGATGAGTGAAGGAGTCATTTTTATTGCTTCCTGAAGGGGCCAATACAATGTAACTGTTATAAAAGGTAGCAGCAAGAAAGATGGGCTAACATAATTCTGCTTGTGTTTTGTTGTTTAGGTATGTCACTAAAACATGGTCTCTTCCTTCTGCTTTTTTCAGTTATGTGGTCTTTGGTCTAAAGATGCAGTGTTTACTTTAGAAGCATGTTTTAGGTCTTATTTAGTTATTTTATAAACTGTAGAGAATTGGGAAATATCAAAATCCTATATGATATTTTGGCAACATTTGATTTCACAGATCTGTAAAAAGGCTGGTTTCATAAGAATCTTTCCTAATGTGTACAATCACATTCACCCACAGACAGAGAAGGAGTGAAATCCTTTGATACATCAGCCCCCTTTTCTTGCGAGTCAGTATTGATTGCAAGTGAATGGTCAAACATCCCAGGCTTTAAACATTCAATGCAAGGTGTAGTGACAGGTATATGTGAAAAGAATGTGGTCACCAAGCATCTGAGATAGTGGTGAAAACATGACACCGGACATTTGGTAAACATGGAACGCAGTGTCATTTGGAATGCAGCTGAACAAAATTCCTATCAAGTTCAATAAAGATTGGAGTGATATGGTTTGTATTTGCAGTAATTCAGCAACGTATATCAAAAAGTTGTGTGATGACCTGTCAATCGATACCGGAGCTGAAGTGCTTCCTGTATGCTGACAGCATCTTTACAATCTTCAGAGTTAATGAAGAATGCTATTGACTTTGCAGTCCAATCTGGTGCACTGTTTTGTTATGCCCGGGAATTAAAATGCAAATTCTCATTTTGTGCTTTGCGTGGCATCAAAGAAAGTCATACTAACTGTCATTTAACCGGTGGTTATCAGTCCTGGAGGCTGTGAATACCATATTATCCATGCGGCAGCCGCTTACAGAATTTTTGCTTAGTGAGGATGTCAAAGGCAAGAAATGTGATCTTCGGTCACATATTGATAGTGATGTGAAAAAAGTACAGTCTACTGCATGCTTAAGTTTTTAAAGGAAAACATGACTGCTGTAGTGGACATAAACAATACACTAGAGTCTGAAAACACCCATGTCTACCAAGTGTTCAGCGTAATTGGTGTAGATGTGAAACATCTCCTTGAGAGTAGGCTGGGCAACACTGACTTTAGCACTGCAATATGCTCCATATTAGAATTCTTGCCACTTGGTAGGCAAAGAAATGTTGAGGAGAAATTCAGGAAATGTTATTTTACAGTCTATGGGAAATGGCTTGCAATGATGCATAGAAATGTCCCTTCACCAACCATGGCATTTGAAGTTAATGAAGCCTCTGTACTATGCACAAGTTCTAGATCCCTTCTCAATTTTTTTCAGGCTTTGAAAAGTACGGTTTAATTTTTTACCGCTTCAATAACTGAGGGCATATGTGCCCAATTCAACGCATATGTTGCAGAACATGTCCTGGAGAACCACAATCTTCAGGTGCACCAGTATTGGCATGGAAAGCTATGTCATTGGCCAGAGTTAGCAAATTGTGTACTGGCTGTTTTGACATTGCCCGTCTCAAGTGCTAATGTTGAGGACCTTTTCACAGGTAAACGTTTACATAGGAAAGAAAGAGCAAGCGTGCATGACCAAAGACTCACTAAAGAAGTATTGTATGGCGTACCTACAATAGGCTTGATTTGTAAAAATGTATTTGGACCTCATATACCCTGTGCACATGCTATCTATACACATGCACTATCAGTGCAGAAAGCAAGTTATAATTAAAATTATATTTAAATTCCATAAACACTGGAAAAATACTTTCTATTGTTTATAATGGCATGAAAATGTGTAACCACTTGATAAATGCTTTTTTCAAGGTATTGAAAAAACTGAAAAAACCCACCAGAATTGACCAACAATAGAAACTGAAAACAGGAAAGCCTATTTATAAGAAACAAATTGAAAAAACTGTTCCATTCAAAACCCATTAGAGAACGAGTGTGTGGGAGAGCCGCTGTGTTGAGCCATTTACATATGGAGAACATGGAGACTTTACACACATTATCTGCACCATATGAAGACCTACACATCCATGCGGACACTTATTTTCAGGAATCTGAACAATGATATACACCTGGCATGTCAGAGTACGTTTAAACTTGAGCCTATATTTTTTTCCTGCAATTCATTGTGATGCTGTTGGTTATCGAGAGGGGTAGGATTAAGGAATTGAAAATGATATAGGACCAAAGTCATTACCAGAAAAAACCTGTCAAGCACCCAATTCAGTGCCTTGGAATGTTTGAAAGCAGATTCTTCTAATGTAATGGCAATCCAAAATGAGGGAGCAATGTGGTGATATTCTTCACACCTGAATACCTCATGGAAGGTAGGAGGCAACTGGGGAATCTCACCTGCTACAACCGTTCTAATCATACAGAGGTGGCTACCTAAAACTGCAAACATTGGAAATTACTTGTGGATTGGAGGGAAAAGATCTTCTGGAGTGAGAGGAATACTTATTGTTAAAATGAGAGCACCCCGGGATTCCAGTCATATACCTGCTCCTTAAACTCCACAAAAATGCACGCAAAACCCGAACCCTCGGGGAGACCAATAGTTTCATCTATTGGGTCACTTCTGGATAATTCATCAAAATACATTGACCACTACCTCAGGCCACTTGTCACTGCACTCCCCACATACATCAAGGACAACACTTCCAAACCATAATTGAGAACATATATTGGGAGAGGAACTACACACTGGTCACATTGGACTTCAGGAGCTTATAAACCAGCATCAGGCATGACTAAGGCATTAAAGCCTGCAGATATTTCATGAGGGCCAAGTCCATTTACCTCCTTTTACATACAGAAATGTTACTGGCCATGATCCACTACTGTCTCGCCAACAATTTTTTCTTTATTGGCAAACTTTACAGACCGACACAGGGCACCACGATGGGCACCTGCTTCACTCCCAGCTATGTAAATGTGTTCTTGAGCTGGTGGGAGGAGCAGGCGTCCACCAAATCTGGAACCTTTGATGAGGTTGGTACTTTGGACCAGATTTATAGATAACATGCGCCATCTGGAAACGGGATGAGTAATAGACCAGAGACCATCTCCACTCTCAATAACGGGTGTAACTTGGAATTTATGAGAACCACCAGTAAATCTAGTGCAGTATTTCTAGATGTGGAGACTGCAGGCAGAAATGGGTAAATGGAGACCAAACATTTTCACAGACAGACAATAGGCAACAGTTTACTGAATGAGTCTAGTGCACATCCATCTAGTCTGGTATACAGCATCCCTCAAGGAGAGCTCCTACATGAAAAAACACTGTAGCATCTGAGAGACCTTTAAGAATGAGAGGACGATCATTGAGCAAAGGTTCAGAGAAAGGGTATAGCCAAAAAGTGATAGCCCAAGCCAACATCAGAGATAATCTGTTCCCTCGGAATTGTTTATTACACCCCAGATTCAGTCCAAAGGAACAGAGCCCCGATCAAGTGAAATTTGTCACCATGTACTCCAACCAGGTGTATAACGTCAGGAGGGTTTTAACAGGAACTGGCACATACTGAAAACTGACTAACCACTAGCCAAATAACTACACAATACTCCACATATCACCTTCAGAAAATGTAGACAACCTGGGCCAACGTGAGCATCGAGAACATAATCAAGACCATGGGCACAATCCACTCCGGATCCCCGTCTGACCCTCTCCCGCACCCCACCTGCGCAACATCATCAACCTCTCCTTCGAGACCGCTACCTTCCCTGAGAACTGGAAGCACGCAGAGATAAACGCCCTACTGAAGAAACCCAAGGCGGATCCGAGCAACCTCAAGAACTTCCGGACCATCTCTCTGCTTCCGTTCCCAGCAAAGGTCATCAAGAAGATAGTTAACATCCAGTTCACCAGTCACCTCGAAGACAACAACATCCTGGACCCCTCCCAATCAGGATTCCGCAGCAACCACAGCACAGAGACCGCCCTCATCGCCGCCACAGACGACATCAGGATCCTTCTAGACAACGGAGAGACAGCGGCCCTCATCCTCCTGGATCTCTCCACCGCCTTCGACACTGTCCACCACACACTACGCACGTGCCTCCAAAACGCAGGGATCCGGGAGAAGCCCTTGGACTGGACCACCTCCTTCCTCTCTGGCAGAACTCAGAGTCCGCCTCCCCCCTTTCCGGTCCGAGGCCTCCGAGATAATCTGCGGCGTCCCACAGGGATCCTCCCTCAGCCAGACGCTGTTCAACGTCTACATGGCACCACTAGCACGCATAGCCCGACAGCACGACCTCAACATAATCTCCTACGCCGACGACACACAGCTGATCCTCTCCCTCACCAAGGACCCTCTCACTGCCAAATCCAACCTCCACCAGGGAATGAAGGCAGTCGCCGACTGGATGAAGGAAAGCCAACTCAAGCTGAACTCGGACAAGATGGAGGTCCTCATCCTCGGGCCCAACCTCTCAGCGTGGGACGACTCATGGTGGCCCACATCACTGGGGACCCCCTGACCCCTACCGACCACGCACGCAACCTGGGAGTCATCCTCGACACAACTCACCATGACCAAACAAGTCAACACAGTCTCCTCCACCTGCTTCAACACCCTCCGCATTGTCCGCAAGATCTACAGATGGATCCCGACAAACACGAGGAAAACAGTCACCCAGGCCCTAGTCAGCAGCAGACTCGATTACGGAAATGCCCTCTACGCCGGAGCCACATTCAAGCTCATCAACAGACTACAAAGAATCCAGAACGCCTATGCACGCCTGATCCTCGACGTCCTGCGCCGCGATCACATCACCCCCCACCTGAGGAACCTGCACTGGCTCCCCGTAAGAAGAATCTCCTTCAAGCTCCTGATCCACGCACACAAGGCACTTCACAAAACCGGCCCAGCCTACCTCAACAGTAGACTCTCCTTCTACGTACCCAACAGGAAACTCCGCTCCGCTGACCACGGTCCTGCGCATCCGCAGAACCACTTCCGGAGGCAGGCCCTTCTCCCACCGCGCCACCAAGACCTGGAACACCCTCACCCTCTACCTACGACAAACCGAAGACCTGCTGACCTTCAGGAGACAACTCAAGACCTGGCTTTGACCAGTAGCTGCACCCCCACACCCCCAGCGCCTTGAAACCCTTACAGGTAAGTAGGGCGCTTTACAAATTAACTGATTGATTAGATCCTACATGACAACCTAAGCCACAATCTGGTCACTGAATGTACCACAAGTAGCCAAACAAGTAGCACAGGAGGGTTCTTCTTCAGCATGCGGTCTAAGGGCTGTAGGAATAACCCCAACTGTTCCCGCATTATGATTCCCAACTCTCACAGAGAATACACCATTAACAAAACATACTCATGCAACACTGATTACTGTGTGTACGGTCTCATTTGGCCATGTGGCAAACTCAATATTGGGAGTATAATACACAAGGTAAAGAAAAGTGTATTTGAGCATAAACTTGCCATTTGACATAATGATCACCAGTAGCATGACACTTCACTGAGCCACACTTCCAAAATGAGATTCTACTCAAATTTGTGGCGATTGATGCAGACAAACCAGACAGAGGTTGTGACAGGGATCAATACATTAGCACTGCTAGATCTGAATCCCAGTGAAAAAATGTCTGTTCATGTGGGTTGATTAGTGCAACTGTGCGATATATGCTTTCCCTCCTTTAGGCTTTGTCATTTGACGTCCAGCTGATTTAAATCACATTTTATTTTTTATTTTCACCTAGGTATTTGCACAGATTGATGCAGACAGTAGCCAGCCGAGCACTTTTCTTCACCTTTAAGCAACAACCTATCAGAGAGCACTCCGAGTAAAAGCAAGATGCACTAGCCCATGTGGGCAAGAGTTTTTTAATTCACACCCAGCATGCCCACATTGAACACATTGTTGCAATTGGTTGGGCATATTAGAAGCAATCCCCGGGACAGGCCCGTACATTTCCCAGCCCATATGGGCAGGACTGTTCAATTTGCATTTTATTTTTGCTATGCATAGGTGTCAGAGTTGGACCATTGGATTACACTCCTATAGGTTTTGGCACCCTCTGAGAATCTTTATGAGTGTTGAGTATTGAGTGCGGGTGGCAGTAAGCGGCAATGACTATGATAACTAGCAATTTGCCATGCCAGTGTGATCATGTGCTACAGAACGCCTGTGATGTGAAGTGATATTGCACACTGTGTCCTTCTACATTCACTATGCATTTGCAGGGTCAGGATTGAAGACCTAGTGGCGGCTGTTCCATGTTAATTGCATTAGCATTACTGTCCTATTGACAATTTGCTTATTAGGGTATGTATATACCAAGATTATAAGGGGAGGATTTGTATTGTGACATTTAATACAGGTCATGCGTTTCCTGGAATTTATTGGACTAGGTCTCTATTTTAAAAGATAGCAGCCACTTTCTCACAGCCTGCACCTTTCCCTTACACAAGTCCATTTTCTATGCTGACTGCTAAGCATATGTATCGGCCATGTCAGTTTCACTCGCCCCACGACCAAGACTACAGTCAAAATGTGTCAGGGAGGCTTTACTGTCCAATAAACAGATGAGCATATCCAGAAGTGTCTGAGTCGTTGTCCTAAGTACAAGGATTGTGTCCATTGATTAACAGCCCTACCAGAGTCCAACTGCCGCAGCAAGAGCCCCAGAACTCCGGGAGCAAGTTTTATATATAAACTGGTCTGTCCCACCTTCCTTGGACAGACTACAACACTACACAGGAAAAGTATTCAAATTGTATTTAATTTCAGCATTGCAGCACATAACCTGTTTCGGCTGGCTCCCCAGCCTCGCTCAAACAAGCAACAGGTCATCACAGTAACCAATAAACAATGCAACATGTTCAGTGTTACGTGTAAACAAGGAAGAGATTTCTCCACCCAGTTATCAACTTTCTCTCTTTACAAATAAAGTGCAGTAGCTTGGTGTAGAGGGAGTTCCTTCCCTAGAAATGTACTAGATCTTAATTTGTATCTTTTTCCCGATGTCTCGCTGTCTAGGGTTAGGCTAGTAGGAGGACCAGAAAATAAGTCCGGTTGAACAAGGGGTTCTCCCTTATGTGACCGTTTCTTTCCCCCGCACTGTAGAGAGACTAACTCCATAGACCTAGATCTGGACCTGGAGACTGAATCATACCTTAGCTCATCTACATTTACCTCAATTGGGTGATGGCATATATCAAGGCAACGGCGTTTCCAAATAGCCAAGGGAGCAGAACACACCTCTGTTTTGGGTAAGCTCGTACCCTGTGTTCTTACCAACAGAAATGCATAGTGGGTACAAGCCCTTCCTGGGCTGATCCGATAACAGGGAGTCACCTCGAGCGAGCAGGACCGGACTCGGCGAGACTCACCAAGCGCTCCGGTGGCTCGGAGAAGGGCAAAAACTGAACCACCACACATCCAGTACCATAGGGGGGTGGAAAGATTGAGAGAGCCGATTAAAACAAATTGACACCAATATGTTGCAGCTCCCCTCTTCTCTTAATGGCAATCTTATCTTCCCCATGCCGATCACTATCCAGGGGAACCAACCCTGAAACTCCAGTAACTACTCAGGAGCAATCCAGAGCCCAATCTTCCCAGAAATGAAAACACAAAGCAGAAAAGCTCACTGTTTCATCCCTACCTCACTCCCTCGCTCAGTCCGAAGGGGAGAGACTGGAGAAATACAGGATCCTTGTTGGTCAAACAACGAAAATCCAGACATCACTGACCCCCAGCCGGGAGTCGTGGTGTCAGAACGCTTTCCAAGCTTCTTCAGCCACCAGCCTCCTCCAACGTCCGGAGCGATCCCGCGCTGACCCGCCAACTGTGTCACAGCTGTGAATGCCCCCCACAGCTCCACAGATCAGTCTACAGCAAGCCACCTCGAGGCGGAGAACTGAGGCCGCCAAAGTCGCTCGGAACTCGGTTAAAAAAAAAAAAAAGGAAAATGGAACAAAACACAACAAAAACAAGAGGGAAAAAACAGTCGCCGGTCAACCGCAGCTACACAGCTATCTAGTGCCGATGAGAGTTCAGTTTCCAACGAGGTTAGTGGAACGCGACCCGCGACCGGCTTCCTAGCTGGCCGCCATGTCAAGTCAGAGCTGTTGCGCCGAGCAAGCAGACTCCGGAACCTGTCAGATAAGGCAGGGAGGTTAACCCCCATTAAGGAGAGGAAGAAGAAATTTACCCTGCCTCCAGCAAGGGTGACTCCATCACTCAGGTCATACTTTAAATTAAACATGCAGAGCAATAAGGAAATCGTAAAGCAGGAAGCATCCTCAGCATAGATCACTGCGCCATTAGATTCCGCTATCACACTGTCAAATAGATTTTCTATTTTAACTGAGGCAAAATCTTTAGAGGAGGTAAATCCTTTACAAGAAGGTTCCCAAATAAAGAACGAAACATCAGAGAGGGCGCAGGTGATAACTCCGGGCTTGGATCCAATACAGGGAATGTTGACCCAGCTGTCCCTAGAGATTAAGGAACGTTTTTCTACATCAGAAGTAAACTCAAAAAAGATACAGGATACATTTGGAGGAGAGCATTTCTGCATTAACGTGTCGTATGGAGGAGTTGGAGAACAAAGTGGGAGAGCTAAGTTTGGATGTGAAGGGGAACACTTTAGAAGTGAGCAGGTTGAAGGAAAAGGAGAGACCCCTCTCAGAAAGACTGGAGAGACTTGAGAATAATTCCAGAAGGAATAATCTCCGGATTCTTGATCTAGCAGAAGGAATGGAGGGGGATAACAGCAAGAACTTTGTTATAGAGATCCTGACCAAAGCATTCCTTCAGGTTGCCACCGCATCTGTTAGGGAATCTGAGATTCAACAAGTTCACAGGGATCCATTTAAACTAAATCCTAGACAGAAGAAGCCCAGGAAAATCTTGGTGTATATCCAATCATATATTCTTAAGGAACAACTACTTGGGGCAGCTCTGAAGCTTAAAACCATCCAGGTGCAAAGCGCATCGTTCAGAATAAGATCAGATATTTCCTGTATTAGAGGATAGACGGTGGGAACTAGGCAAGCGGATAGATTCACTAAAATAGCTAGGTGCACAGGTGCAGTTAAAGTTTCCGGCATTTCTAAAGGTCACGATGGATATTAAGATGTATAATTTTAGATCACCTGAAGAAGGGGACAGTTTTCTGGCAGATAAGAAGGCAGCAGCTAGCTGAAATTGATGTATACTAATAGTGGAGGGAGTTCAGTTGTTACATTTTTTACCCTTTGTTTTTTACTTGTTAGAGGTTAGTGGGCCCCGGCCCAAAAAAGGCAAATTATTATTTGCCAATGAAAGGTCAGGGAGGATTCCCATGGGTGGAGTGGAAAGGTAGGGGGTTGTTGCACGTGTGTGGTGGGGAGCATTGGGAGAAAATTGAAAAAAATGAAAATCCCAATAGGGACCTCATGTGACTTAATATTTATCTGTAGATGCAGCTTTGGGAAGAATCAGGAATATGACAGGGGTAGATTGGGGTCAGGGGGGTGAGTGCCTAGACATTCTATGTTGGAATGTGAATGGTCTGAGAGTCCAGAGAAGGCAACAACTGGTTTTGCTACATCTTAAGGATAATCCGGCCAGGATTCTCATGCTCCAGGAGACACATTTACTGCAATCAGAATGTAAGGCTTTGCTTGGGAAACAAAGATGGGTTGAGAGGATTGTAGCCTCAGACCAGCAATGTTGCTCAAAGGGGGTGGTTATAATTTTTAAAACAAACTCAGGAGTGGAACTTATGAAGACACAGGCAGAGGACGGTGGGCAATAGCAGAGGTGAGGAGTCAAGGTACCAGATATACTCCAGCTAATTATGGCCCCAACGATGATTATACTGCCCCCTTCAACAATTTATTTTTAACCTTGGCAGACTTTGAGGCCCCCCCCGATTATAGCTGGTGACTAACGTCTTGCTCAATAATACACTAGATAGATCTTCCACTAGAACCCAGATCACTGTACCAAGTGTTCAAGCTTATTTAGCCTCAATGCAAAAAAATTACAATCGCTGATGTGTGGCAGAAAAAAATGGGTGTGGTGAGGGAATATTCTTTATAGTAACATGGCCATTATTCCAGAATTGACTATATATTTATATATCTCTCGGAGTTAGAAACAGTAAGGTTAATAGAATATCTACCTATCCACATCTCAGATCATGGTGCTATTGCATTAAAGTTAGAACGTTCCTCTGAGCCGACTTTGAGGTGGTGGACTCTGAATAGGAGGTTCCTCCTGCAACCTTCGACCCCGGATACATTAAAGAGAGAAACAGCCATCTTCTTTCAGGATAACCTAATTTCGGCCCCTCTGCGTATAGTGTGGGATGCCTTTAAGGCCTGGCTGAGGGGGTTGTTAAAGGTTGCGGGTTGGGCAAGGTCGGAAAAAAGCGAGATGGTAGATTTAGAGAAACAACTAGTCCTTGCAGAGACAGCCCTAAAACGTTGGCAGGTGGCGAATGGGGAGAAAACCGTACTAGCAAGGGTTGAGGATCTACAGTTGAAGTTTAGGCTCAAAATTATGCTTCAAAAGTGGGAGGCAAGTAAAATGAGAGATTTTGACCAGGGAGAGAATTGTGGTAAACTACTTTCCATGAAGACCAGAGTCGATAGATCTCACAATTACATCATCAAGATTAAGGCTGGTAACAAAATCGTAGAAGAAAAGAGGGATATTGAGCAAGCTTTTGTTGAATTCTTTCAAGGCCTATATGGTGAGGAATTAACAGTTGAGGATGATGTTATAGATCAGTGGCTCTGCAAGAAACAATTACCAAAGTTGAACTCGGCTAGCCAAAAAATTCTTACCCAAGATATAGATGGGAGTGAAATACTAGCAGTTTTAAATAAAGCTAAGAAAGGGAAAGCCGCGGAACCTGATGCAATCCCAATAGAGGTCTACACTTTGATATCGGATGAAATTATGCTGATCTGGCTGAGATTGTTTAATGAAATCTTTAGAGGAAGTTTCTCTTTGCCGTATTCATGGAGTGAGGCTGTTATAACCCTTATTTTGAAGCCCGGGAAGGACCCAACTCAGTGTCAGTCCTACCGACCCATATCTTTACTAAATTGCGATTATAACATTTTTGCAGGAATAATGAATGCTTAGTAAGATAGTGGGGTCAATAATCCACCCAGACCAAAAGGGTTTTCTCCCAGGCAGACAGATGTTGGACTTGGTTTACTCACTAATTGGCTTGGTTGATCTGGCAACGATTCAGGGGGTTCCTCTTTCAATTATCACGGTCGATTCAGCAAAAGCCTTCAATCAAGTTAATTGGCACTACTTAATTAACACCCTGAAGGCTTTGAGAAATTTTTAGGGAAGTTCTTAAAAAAAAAAAATATATAAAGTCCCCCGGGCCCAGATTTTGGTTAATGGTAATCTTACTGCAGCAGTCACAATTCAGCGTGGTACGAGGCAGGGATGCCCATTATCCCCCATTCTTTTCGATCTGTATATCGAGCCATTGGCCGAAAGTCTAAGGCAGAATGATAAAATCTCTCCCTTTAAAGCTAATGGGTTTACTAGGAAGGTAGCATTGTATGTGGATGACCTAATTTTATGGTCATCGAATGTCAATCCCACATTATCTAAGTTACTGGCTGAAGTGCAGGCTTTTGGGAAAATGTCGGGATATCAAGTTAATGGCGACAAAACAGAAAATATGGCTTGGAATACTCAAGCTCAGGGGGTGAGGCTCTCTAAGGAATTAAGATATTTGGGAGTGATAATAACCCAGGACATAGGAAAGATTCCTAAAACAAATCTAGAGAAAGTTTCTAGCGAGGTAGAGATCTTTTTAAAGAGATGGCAGAGTATCCCGTTATCTCACTTTGGGCAAGTCAACCTGATTAAACTGTGTGTTCTCCCCAAGTATGCCTACCTTTTTAATAATATACACTTGGAATTTGATAAAGGTGATCATCTTAAAATACAGACTTAGGGTTATTTTGGAATTTGTTAGATCGTTCAGAAGCAGTTTAAATTATTTATAAACTATCCAATGATTACACCTCTTGGACAGCTCATGATGTGTGGTGTGGCAGAGTCTCGCAAGAACAACATCAGTTGAGTTTCGATCCCTCAGATAAGAGCAACAGGGTTGGCACAGATTGAGAGGTTGCTTCTTCTACGGAGGTCATAGGAGGAAAAAAAATAATAAAGTGCGGTTTCAGTAAATATATATATTACGTATTAAATGTCACAACACAAAGTTGACCCCGGAGCAGGCAGACGCTGTGCCATCAGTACGGCAGAAACCCTGCATTAGGCAGTGATGTTTCACACCAAACACATATCAAAGGGTAACTGTTTTTACTAAATTTTACCTTGTGAATAATTATTTATTCACCAATGTGTGAAATTGAATATTTTTATTATTGACAATGTCATTTAATGACTATTATTGTTATTATACATTTATTTGGGGAAAGGAATAGCATTGTTCAGTATTATATAATAAATACAATTGAAAGTGGTGCTATGTAATGTACGATTAAGCTGTACTAACGCTCTGAGCAACACCACTAGGAAGTATGTTTTCCATGCTAATCATCTAGCACCAATCACTGTATGCACTGGTCACTTTAAAAGGGTTGGTAAAACAAATCGGCGATGTCATGTGATCAAGGTCCGGCTAGACCGAAACATGTTATGGCCAACAAATAAAAAGGAATTGATGCACTTACTAGTGGTCCGCGCCTGCTTTAATCAAAAGGATTTGATGGGAAAAGAGCGGTGAACAAAGATCGATATATATATATACACACACACATACACACATATACATACACACACAAATAAGTGCTTCAAACATTTATATCACGCAAAATTCATGAAAGGTTATCTTAACATTTTAAATCAAACGGATTTCGAAATGTTAAACCTTTTACATTATTTTTTTCTCACGTACAAGAGGTCAATTGTTTTCATTTGGAGTTTTCTGTAAACAATTAAACTACATAGTGCTCAAATTCATAAAAATGTGGTGTGCAAATCTCTTCAAGTTCATCCCCCAAATTAAATCTGATACACATTTAAAACGTGCTGAAAACTTGTCAATTATGTATCATACACCGTTCTCAGACTACCTAGTGGGATTATGCACACGTGGGCTAACAACCTCATTACTATCACCAGTGGTAAACAAAGTAAAGTCTTATCTGTGAATACATGTTGTTCTTGAGGTTTGATCTAAAATTCTAATCACAACCACATATCTAACTAGATTAAAAAAACTCCTCAAATCCTACTGTTATCTCTCATAATGTTTTAAGCCCAAAACCTTTTTATGTTTATGTGATTTATAAAGCGCTCAAATACCCATGGGTGTCTTGGCGCCAAGGACGGCAGCACGAAACTTATACCAAGGAGACTTATTATGTGAACAGCAATGTTTGTCGTTCTCCTGAACGTTAGTAATGATTGGGATTATCTGATCTGTAATGGGAACGAGTTCCAAAGTTTAGCAGTTGCAACAATGAAACGTTTATCGCCCGAGGAAGCAGTTTTGGTGCGAGGCACTGTGAACAGGGATGCCGTGGATGAGCGAAGAGCCCGTGATGGGGTATGGACTGCTAAATCTTTGATCAGAAATTGAGGCCCTGTGTTGCGTGATGTCTTGTATGCGATGCACAAGGCCTTAAACATTATACGACTCTTCACAGGGAGCCAGTGAAATTTCCGAATGACATGAGATATAGGCTTATATTTAGGTGTTCCTGAAAGCATCCTGGCAGCTGCATTCTGAATAGTTTGCATCTTACGAATAACCTTGTTTTGGGCATTCAGGAGAAGCCCATTGCAGTAATCTATAGTTGACATGATTAGAGTACTGACAAAATTTTTTCCTGATGTCAAGGGAAGAAATAGTAGTATTTTTTATCATACGCAATTTGTAAAATGCCGCTGCAACTACTGAGTTGGCATGAAGGAGAAAAGTTAGTTTGTCATCAAATAGGACGCCTAGATTCCTAACCTTGGTGACTGGGGGCAGTGGAGGACCCAGTGACAGCGGCCACCAGGTTGGAGACCAGGCTGGGGATAGTTTACCGAAGATCATGACTTCTGTTTTATCAGTTTAATTTAAGGCCATTGCTGGTCATCCAGTCACTGATGGCCAGCATGCCTCCTTGACATTTTTCAGCTACTTCCTCTCTATCATTGTGTATTGTCAGCACCAACTGAGAGTCGTCAGCATATGAAGTGAGGCCCAACCCATGTCTCCTGATAACTCTAGCCAAGTCCGCCACGTAGATATTATAAAGTGTCGGGCTTAGGGATGAAGCTTGCGGGACACCACATGAGAGGTCAATTGGGTGGACTGAAAGGTACCAAAATTTACCGACTGATACTATTGGTGAGGAAAGAAGCCAGCAGGTCTCTGGCTTTTTCCTGGATACCTAGTTCTGCGACCCAGTCGATCAAGATGGTATGATCGACCGTGTCAAAGGCTGCTGAGAGATCCAACAGCACAAGAACTGCCATGCCTCCCTGGTCCAGGATAACTCTGATGTCTTCGGGTGCCTTGATAAGTGCGGTTTCTGTTCTGTGGCCTTTACGGAAACCAAATTGAGTGGCATCTAACAGCTGGTATTCTTCAATATATTTGGAGAGTTGGATATTCATTACTTTTTTAAAGAATTTTGCCGGAAAAGGCAGGCTAGCTATTGGTCTGTAATTTTTAGTTTCAATGGGATCAAGGTTTGCTTTTTTTTAGAGTGGTTTTATGATAGTTTTTTTCCAAATCATAGGGTAGATACCTGAGGCAAACATGGTGTTACAGATAGTAGACAGGACTGGTGCCACTTGATCTAATACAGGTATAAGTATGGCCTGGGGACAAGGATCATTAGCGGAACCTGATTTGACGGATAGTATTATACTAGCAATCTGATCGGAGGTGGTATTTTCAAATTCCACCAAGGAAGATTCGGGGAAGTCCCTTATTGTTGGTTGAGCCTTAGTGTTGGTTACCAACACGAATTTCGAGTAAATATTGTTCACTTTAGCGACAAAAAAATTTGCTAAAGAGTCATAGTGACTGAGTAGGGGCTACATTGCTAGCGGGTGTTTGGCCTGATTTTGGCAACTACTTGAAATAAGTTTTTATTAGAATCTTGCGCAGCTTCGATCTGAGCAGTGTAGTATCTCCTTTTTTCCTGCGCGATCAGGTGTTTGTAATAGGTAAATTCAGTTTTATAAACTAATTTTTCCTGAAGGTTGTAGGATCTACGCCATTTTCTTTCACAGTTGCTACACAGTTTTTTTTGTTCTCTAAGGAGTTCAGAGAACCAAGGGGCTGATGGCGCATTTTTTTAGATAATTTTATTAGGCACCAACCGGTCAAAAACATCATTTAGCCAGTTGGATTAGGTTACTGAGGCCACATTGGGGTCTGACGAGACTATTGGTTGAGTTGAGGATAGTTGCGTTTTTAAAAGCTAGGGGTCTAAGCACTTCAAAGCTCTCCGTGGACCCGGCTTGATTGATAAAGTACTGGGTGGGTGCTTGACGTTGATCTGAATATCAAAAATGATTGCGTGGTGATCAGACCAGAATAAAGGGAGAATACTCTATAAATGGATGGACTGAGAGTTTGAAAAGAGGCCATCCAGAGTGTGGCCAGCTTGGTGCGTGGCGTTTGAGACTCGCTGGGATAATTCTATAATACTGGGACTTTCTATAATATTGAAACTACACACCCCACTCTTCTATATGTATCCAACAGCTGCACTTCCATTATATTGTAACTGAAACATTTTATGCTGTGACCAACCAAACACTATCGCTTCTTTCCACCATAAACTGAACACTAAGTACTATGCTCCCACGAGACAGCAGCGCTCAGCGGCGCAGCTTCTGGCTGTTATTCCACGCTTTCGCCTTACGAGAATTGATGGCAGTTCCTGGCGTATAAGGCAGCTGTGACTTTGAATTCTCTTCCCCTGGACCTTTGCGGTATCTAGGACCCGAAGCTCTTCAGGAAACAGTTGAAAACTTTGCTTTTTATCTAATGATCTCCGCCCCTGCCTGGTTTTGCACCGGGACAAGGAGTAGCTGTGCGCATAATAAATGACAATAACCTAACTTGAGAACCAACGAGGCCGCCTTCCAGATACCACCCAGTCACAGATGTACATTACGTTCTTCCTCAGTGTTCAATGCTGTGGGTATCTTACTGTTCATGTTTAATATGTATCTAGAGTCTAATCTTCTTTACTGCTGATCCCCATTTCCTCCTCTAATGGTGGGGGGCACTGAGTCAATCACAAAGTATGTCAGTTTGGACACATCTCCATCATGTACTTCCTTGGAGTGACGGCTACAGGCCAACTTTGATCACTATTCTCGATTGCCCCAACATGTTGTAGTATTCTCAAGTGCACCTTTAAAATTGTGCCGCCAATATACATTTTTGGACAAATGCATTGAAGAATAGATTGCAAATTCACTCACAATTCAAGGCTGTTCTAATCTTGTAGCTTTTATTGGATAATGGGGATCTGACTCGTGTTAACCCCATACTTACAGGCCTTGCATCCAAGAAGTTTAAAACCAGGACTCCCCGTCAACCAATTTTCTGGGGTCTGCACCTCACGGCTGCCATCTACCAGCTCGTTGCATGGATCTAGCCTGATGAAATCATTAATGGCCTTGCTGATACTGCGTTTCCTATTATAGGATCACCATTAAGGAGATGCCCAGAGAGCTTGAAAGAGATCCGGCAAGTTGTTGCATAACTTGCGGTATATTAACCATATGGCTTTATCTGGGATGGATTCAGAGAGTAGCCAGTCTTCCAATGGGGACAATTCTGGGAGATCTCCCATATCTGGGAGTGCAGCTATTATAGCGTGAAGGATCTGCAAGTAGGGTAATGCCTCCCCTGAGCTAATTCACATTTCTCTTGTAATTCCTTGAATGGGAGGATTTTACCTTTAACTAGATGACCGATGGTGGAGAGTCCGATTGTGTCCCATTAATCAAATCCCAGTTGGTAACACAGGAGGCCTAGTTTTGGGGTGGACCATAGCGGTGTGGCCTGGGACCAACATATCGGTCCAGACCAGACGTTTAGTCGCCTAGTGTCAAACTTCCGCCGTGGAGCCCAGATATCTCTCTGGATTTTCACATATAGAGCTCCCAGGCATCCCGCTCTTCCCATCTGGTATTTATCTAACATGTAGGCTGGGTCTATGGGGGAGCGATATAACCAGTGATTGACTACCAACAGTTGTGATGCCCCATAATAGAGACGCATATCTGGGAGTGCAATCCCCCCCATCATACCACCCTTTAGTCAATTTGTGCAGAGCTACACGGGGCGCACCACCATTCCATAAGAGTGAACAGACCTCTCTCTCTATGTTATCAAAATAGGAATCGGGGATCTTGTATGGGCAATTTTGGAGACTATACAAGAAACGCAGGAGAGCCAGCATCCTAAACAGGGCCGCTCGGCCCAACAGTGAGAGTGGCTAAGATCTCCAGTGCAGGACGTAATTCTGAAGTCTGCCTAGTGGCGCGGCAAGATATTTTTTTTATAAAAAAAATGTAGGGTCTGGGGTAATAAAGATTCCTAAGTAACGAAAGCCACTTCGACCTTGCATCCAGAGGGAAGCCTAGGAACAGGACCTCGAAGGACAAACAGCACTGATTTAGTCCAGTTAATGGCCTAGCCAGAATACTTGCTGAAAATATTTAGGGACTTGTAGGGGGCGACGCCAGGTACAGCAGGATATCATCTGCGTAAAGCGATATCCTGTCCTCGTGTGTTTCCGTCCACTTCAGCCCTCTAAAAGGGACACCGCTCCGCTCACCTAGGATACCAATGGTTCTAGAATTAAGGAGAAAATCAAATCGGGGGGAGGGGAGAGGGGACAGCCCGGTCTGGTGCCTCTCCCTAAGACAAATGTCCGAGATGTGCGATCATGAACCCTAACTGGACCTAATCTCCGTATAGAACAGTCTGATCCAGCCCAAGAATTTTGGGCCGAACCCCAGGTGTTCCAATACCTGAAAAAGATATGGCCATTCTATGGAGTCAAATGCCATGGTGGAGTCTACGGAGTGCACCACAGCATCCTCTTCTATACATTGCGGTCTCCCGAGGCCATTGTGGAGGCGACTGATATTTAGTGCAGTATTCCTTCCGGGCAGGAAACCAGATTGGTCAGCATGGACCACCGACGGGATTACAGATATTAGGCGGTTGGCCAGGAGTTTGGCCAGAACCTTAGCTTTAATATTAAATCAATGAAATTGGTCGATAAGAACCACAGCTGTCAGCAGGTTTTCCAGGCTTTCGGAGGACTACAATAGAGGCTAAACGTTGGTCAGCGGGTAAAATGCCTTTCCTAAAGCTCTCGTCGTACATGTTTTTAAGATTCAGCACGTCCCGGAGGGTCGCTGACTTCAGGAATTCAATAGAGACTCCATTGGGCCCCATTGCTTTCCTGGATGGAATATGGTTTATTGCCCTGCAAACGTAGTCTTCCGTAAGAGAGGTAAGAGGTGCATATCTACCAGCACTTTACGAGAGTCCTCAGTCATGTATGTCATGGAGGAGGTATAGACCTTCTCTAAGTGGTCCGCAAAGGCCTCTGGAATCTCTTGCGGCTCAGAAATCTGTTGCATCTGGAAGGGTCAGTCTGGGCACCTTTCAGTCCCCCTGCTCCCGTTTCTCCAAACGGGCTAGCATCTTCCCTGCCCTATTCCCCATCTCATATCGAATGTTGTGTTTGTGATAGTTTGGCCCGGGTCTTCTCCCTAGCCAGGGTTTTATACTCTAGCTGCTTGATGGTTAACTGATGTGTGGTGGTCTCACTGGACGAAGCGACATTTTGCACCTCAAACTGCTGGAGCTCGCTCTCCAACCTAAGTAACTGCTGGTTCTGGTGTCGAACATATCCTACCTTTAGCGCCCTATTGAAGCACCCCTTCAATACGGTCTTATAGGCCTCCCATATAGTCTGCGCCAAGTCTACTGAGCCAACATGCTCAGTAAAATAGTGATCCGCCTCTTTGATGTCTGGAATTTACAGCAACCAGGGATTGAGGACTATGGGGTTACGTCTCCTTTTACAAAAATAGGTAAGCTCGACCCACACTGGAGAATGGTCTGAGATTCCTCTCGGTAAGGCCCGTGGGTGTCTGAAATTTCCAATATCTGTCATGTGCGTTAGGAAATAGTCAATGTAGGACATGCGCTTATGCACGTTTGAATAGTAGGTGTAGTGTGTCACATCTGGTTGTAAAGAGCGCCATATGTCGGTGAGACCCATGGCTCGAGCGAAATCTTCCATCTGTGTAGTGGGACGTGTGGGAGGCAGTCGTGGAAATCTGTCTCTTTGATCGTCCATAGTCATTAAAATCACACTCCAGAATTAGTGTGCCCACAGGAAGATCTACAACAATCCTCTCCAGGTCGGCAAGCGCTTCCTTGCCAATGCAGGGGGAAGGTACACTGAGACCACATTAAGCAGCTTTCCTTCCCAGCTAGCCTCCAAGACTGCAAACCTCCCCATGGGATTTGCCCATGTGTGTGTCGGGGTGAGTGTAAGGTTTTTCCTGACGAGGATACCGGTGCCTCTAGAGCCAGAGGTAAACCCCGCATGAATCAGAAGTTTGTATCCCCACCGTGCGAGTTCCTGACACTTGTTTCCCACTAAATGGGTCTCTTGCAATAAGACCAGGTCCGGGCTTGTCGTTTAAGGTACTGTAGCACTACCCCTCATTTTATTTTGTCCCCCAAACCATTGACGTTCCACGTCAGAATGGATAGGGAAGTTTCCATCATGTTCCACGCCAAAGGACAGGTACGAGAAGTACACCTGGGCCCAGAGTCCCCGCGCGAGGAGCAACAGATGCACCATACCACACCTCAATCAAGCACCGAAACATAGAATAACCTTCGGGCATAAGCGGTCTAAGGACCTGCCTGCCAGCACATCTCATCTGAAGTGAGGGAATCAAGTGGGTTTCACTGTCCACACACTAATTTGAAAACAAAAACAAAACCACATAACTACACGTTCGGCGGCCTGACCCCACCAGTCACACGCACTTAGCAGAGTCCCCGAAGAATGTTGACCACCTTAGTTCGTGGGTGGCTACTGCCTACCAGGTCCGTCGCTGGCTGGTCCAACTGCACATTCTTCTTTGTTGGACACCCACCGCTTCCACCAGATCACTCAGTGGAGCGAGGGTGCACCGCCATCTTGACCTGGAGCTCCAGTCTCGCCGGGAGTTTCCCGTCAATTTTCCACCTCCTTTGGCAGGAATTCACCCTCAAAAGGTGCCTCAGGACTCTAGGGTCTGGACCCCCACTGCTTGGGGGGGGGGGGGGGGGGGAAATTTAACAGGATTGTGACAGGATTAGAAACAGGATAGATGGCGAGGGCTCCAGAGCCACGTTACCTTGCGGCCATTCCCTTTGGCTGCTAGCCACGCCCCCCCTCCATTATTATTAATTGAGTCATTTCTTTGATTACTCATTTTCAAACTTTCGCCATATTACAAATTTGGACTAGATGCCCATGGTGTGTGCACTCAACCAGCGTATCCTTGCTAATACATATGCCATATTTGCACCTAATTACGCCCTGGATGGGCATTACTCAGGTTGAATACATGCATGTTGCCGATTTCTAATTCAAATATTCATTGTAACTGGCAAAGTGTTTATAATTTGCGCTTTTACCCATATGTGCTGGCACTCAGTCAAGCCCTAAATGGGCTAACCTATATTATCGTTCACTATTCTTCAATTTTTTTTTACGGATCGTCCCTTCCATTCCTGCAATTCATAGATGTATTGCTAATTCCTCTCCACTGTTGAGGCCTTCTGATGACTTAGTCTGCAAATCTATTATAATCACAATTCTAATCCCCTAAACTTTTTCTCCCTATCACCACCTCTGACATCCTGAGGCACATGATCAGAAATATTGGAGGCGGGCTCCATCCATGTAGGATTCAGGATCTCAGGATAACACAAATAGGTGCTTCAAGTCTATTCAAACCATCTTCAAAGTTTTATCCCCAAACACCGATGGATGCCATTGACGGGTTTGCTGAAAGTGTCAACAAATAGCTCTTCTATGAAAAAATGTAATTATAACAAAAAAAACACAATTACAGTCCCTAAATACAATCTCACACAACCTTTTGCTTAGGTTATTCATTACACTCCCATGTTGAGGGATCGCTATTCTTGATAAGTTGAAATTTGTGCGTTACTGTGAAATATATAAAATGTACTCATAAAATCTATTCAAGAATGGTTACAATTTCCCCCGATCTTAGTCGTGTGTGGTCTCGTGTTTGTGCCTTATCACCATCATGCTCTGGATGGGCAAAAATGTGTACCCTTGTCCATCAGCGTAGGTACACATTTCAGTCTCTATAGGGACCCAAAATTCCTCATCACTATTCAGACCTTCCGTTACTTTAGTTCGCAGACTAAATGTACCGAGACTCCAACAGTCTAAATGTCAAAACTATTACTCTCCTTTCACCTAGGTGTACTCTGTCAAGACAAACATTTCCGGTGATCCTTATTGCTTGCAAGGAACATGTCAAAGTGTCTAGCAACTGGATATGTTTAATCTTTGTTGTTAGTGGCTCACATATGTTCGAGTATTTTCTTTTCAGCTGGATACGTTGTACTGCCTATGCTTATTGCATAGACAGACTAACTCTGTAGTCCGAATTGCAGTTAAGAAGGTATTGGATCCTAACTGGCTTTCCCCAGGCCTGGCACTGCATGTTCCTTGACCTTACTGCTAAATATGCAGGCTTTACTTTTCATGCATCGAGAAAATCCCAGTGCCGCCTCATTCGGCTGCCTTTTACTTTGCGAAGAAACATGTCTATGTATTAGATAATCCTCAAGAGAAGCAGTTCTCCTATATGTGATTTGCAGCTGAACTGATAGTTACTCTGACATTATCTGTACAGAGTACTTGCCAATATTTCCTAAAGATGGTGAAAGTCTGATTAATTAGTGGAGAAATCTGTGATTCACTTTCTTCCATTTGCTTGTCTGGGAGGAGTTCATGGGTCTGTTAAACTTCATTTCTAGCTATATTTATGACAGTCATGGGATAACCTTTGGCTTTAAATCTGGTTATATCTACCTAGTCTTCTGCAAAGTCTCTCTCAGTGGAACAATTTTGTTTTATGTGTAGGAGTTCCCCATAGGGGATACTTCGTTTTAGACTGTCTGGGTGACTACTTCGGGCATGCAAGAGTGAACTTCCAGATGTGGGTTTTCTGACTAGTAAGATATATAACATGTTGTCTTTAACAGACTTAAATCTAAGAAATTCACCTCACTGACTGATGCGGCTGGTGAAGTGCAAATTAAGAGAATTTTGATTCAAAAGGGCCATCTATATGGGGGCGTGGCCAAGCCAGCCAAGATGGCGGACTCCTTTCCCTGAGGCTCCTGCTCGGCGGCCCGTGAACCCCAAAGTCCTACCTGCCCCGGGCGTCCATCGCCCCTGAAAAGGAGAGCATCGAGCCTGGCAATCGTTGGTGGCCCTCCGACCTGAAACCAGATCTCCAAGATACCAACGGGAGCGGCGCAGAGGACTCCGTGCGCGGACACTGCCGAACCGCGCTCAAAATGGCAGACATGGAGGAGCGGAGAAGCGGCGAGACTGAGGTGCCGCGGCGTCCCAGGCGGCGCACTTGACCCTGACAGCAGTCACAACGGCCGGTGAGTGTGCCCGGAGGCGACGCGACGGAGACGAGGCCCCGGAGGACGGCGCCCCAGCGGCTCAGGGAGCGATTCGACGAGAGAGCACCGACTCCCCCTCCCTCCCCCCCCCCCCCCCCGGGGACCGCGGACAGCAGAAGCCAGGCGGGAATCTCGTCGCGGAAGGGACGGCCGGGAGGTGCGGCCCACACATCAGGTGAGCCCCTGATCGGGACGAGAGATGCGAGGTCACTCCCGGGCCCCCACCCCCCCCCATATACTGTCGCAGGGAGAGATTTGCTGAGACGCCCGGCGGGGGTGTGGGGTACGGCCCCTGTCCTCGGGGGCCCGGGCCGTGAGATTCCGGCCACAATCGCGGTGGGCGGCAGAAGAGGTGTGGAGCCCCAGACAGGGCCGCCGCAGACAGAGGAGCGAGCCCCGGCCGCGCGCTGTCTCTCGCCTGGATCAATCGCACGCACCCCCCTGGATGCTGGGAGACAGTCGGACCAAGGGACGAGAGAGGTGCGCGAAGCCAGCGACGTGAACGCTACGACACTGGACGAAATGCATGGGTCCTGCTAAGGACGTAAGGTGACCAGGGAGACTCTCTGAGCCCTGAGGAGAGGGGCTCGTTGGTATTGAGGCCCCACGACGGTAACACGCACACACCTGCGCGCAAGCCAGAACGAGCCGGCGGCCGCTGCCACAGACAGGAAGAGACGCAGACAGCACGCTCGCTACCAAGGCAGTGAGACGAAGCCGGGTGGAGACTGATCCCCGCAGTGCCACACCGGCGGGAAGAACGCGCCTGCAGGACCACCTAGTGCGTGGCCACCAGTGAACAGAAGGGCCCATAGCCACGGTCAGGACCGCCCCCCCCCTCCCAATGGGTCGCCAGAAAACGGCGGGGATGCCACCAGCCTCTCACCAGTCCAGGACGACCGCGCCGGTGCCGGCGAAGTCTCCCCATTGCACCGAACCAGTCAAGGAGGACCCCACGGCCAGATAACTAGACCAGGTCCTGGCAGCCATAGAACACTCTCGAGTGACAATGGAAGGGAGGTTCGGCGAGTTGTCATCAGACCTGGGCCTCCTCCGCGACGACCACAGGAAACTGGCGGATAAAGTGGCACAAAGCGCGCACCGTCTCCAGACACTGGAGCCACAGATACAAAAGCAAGACAACACGCTCCAGGACCTACTGATGCGGATAAAGGCGCTGGAGAACAAGACGGACGACCTAGAAGGGCGTTCCCGACGGAGCAACATCCGAATCATGAACCTGCCGGAAGGAATCGAAGGGCCCGACCCGGTCAAATACATCTCAGACTGGATCGCCACATTCACGCCAGCAGATGTTCTCACCGTGTTTTTCTCCGTGGAGAGGGCCCACAGAGTGCCGGCCCGCAGACCGCAGCCGGGCATGCCCCCTCGTCCGTTCCTGCTCAAACTCCTCCACTATCAGGACCGCGGCGCCATCCTGCGGGCGGCCAGGCAACGGGGACGGCTGCAACTAGAGGACAAGCAAGTAATGCTGTTCCCGGACTACTCCCGGGCGGTCCAGCTACAGCGGGCCACCTTCCTGGCAGTGAAGCGGACCCTGCGCTCGAAAAACATACAATATGCGCTTCTCTTCCCAGCCCGCCTCAAGGTCATCTATGGAGGCGAGACGCACTTCTTCACGGACCCGGGGGAAGCGGCGACATGGGCGGAACAGCACACTCAGCACCTCGGACATGACCCCAGCTCTCGCCCGAGAACTGCACCTGGGCGCCCGGGTCGCCGGACCCGGAGGGTCTCCTCCACGCCGACTAGCAGGCAAACAGGAACTACCACCGCCAGCTCCCCGGACCTAGCACAGATCATTGCGGAGCGCCGGAGGGCTCTCCAGGCGGTAGCCACACTGAGTCCCCGCGACGGAGGATCGGATTCGGAACGTGGCCCTCACATCTTTAGCTCGGACGATGACAAGAGCGCAACACCGGGATCACGGGAGGGCTCGGTGACACCCCCTGTGGTGACCCCCCAGACCGCGGACACACTCATCTGACAAACCCACGGATAGAGTCGGCGGCACATTACGCACGTCCGGCCATGCAAACCACAAAGAACAGACTAACCACTGAGCCCAACATCGGGCAGGACATTTATAATCTTCAATGATATACGGGCATCCGCCGAAGCGGGAGTCGGCGGCCATCGGATCCACCACCCCCGTGGTTACGAACTAAAGTCACGCCAAAGCTACCAGTTTGGGCACATCGCCCTGCGCGATGCGCCCCCAGTATTGGGACTGTTTCCCACAGTTGTTGCAGTTCACCTTGTTGCAGTTCACCTCCCTATCCTTTGTATTCCTTCCCGGTCATTCCCAGAGCAGGCACGGCAATCTCCATGGACGATGCAGCACACAGACATACGGTAGGTGGTGGGAGGGGGGTCGGGTACGGCGACAGAGGAGTCCACAACGCATTAAGGATGTATAATTATGACATCCCACAACATTCCTCACAACTCTCCTAACACGGACATAAAATTCCTGACACTTAACGTTAAGGGAATGCACACTGCCCGTAAGCGATATTCAGTCTATGCATACATCAAGAGACAAAAGGCCCAGGTAGCACTCTTACAAGAAACGCATCTGACGGCAGGGGAGGCGGACAGACTACAGAGAAAATGGCGAGGCATTATATGTGCCACGACCTACTCCGCATTTGCCAGGGGCGCGCTAGTATGGATCAGACCGGGGGTGCCATTTAGGGAGCAGAGTAGACACATGGACAGAGAGGGCCGCTACGCAATACTGACGGGGCTGTTAGAGGGCCACCAACTACTGATAGGAAGTATATATGCCCCCAACACAGAACAGGAGAGCTATTGGGACAAACTCACACGCATGTTGGCCCATCACACATCGGTCCCGTGGCTCCTGGGAGGGGATTATAACTGCACCCTGGATCCACACCTGGACCGCTCACACCCCCCCCCCAGCCCGCTCATCCGCATACAAGCAGGCCACAGACCTTCGCAGCTAGGTAAACAAATGGGGACTAGCGGACATTTGGAGGACTCGCCATCCCACCACGAAACTCTACTCCTTCCATTCGGTCCCACACGATCTGCGAGTCTGGCTGGATAGATTCCTATGCTCCGCGTCACTCTTACCCTCAGTACGGGAGTCGGACTACCTCGGCAGAGTGGTCTCGGACCACGATGCACACATGGCGGTCCTCCGATGGAAACCCCCTCACCCCCCGATTCCAACATGGAGGATGCCCCGGGAATGTCTCACAGACCCGGTATTCCGCCAAACCTTAGAAGAATTTATGCAGGGCCACTTTCAACGAAACGATAAAACGGCCTCCACGCGTTCACTTGAATGGGATGCATTCAAGGTAAGTGCCAGGGGCCACTGCATTCAACAGGTGGTGGGGGTCAGGAGAGTGCTCGACAGGGCACTGCAGGGGGCGGAAACCCGGCTCGCGGAGCTCTCGAAGAGGGTGGATCGGGGTGAAGCCACGGAGGCGCAACTGTCTGCGGCCAAATCCTCCCACACAATAGCGCTGAGAGATCTGCGCAAATATAATTTTCGGGCGTACGCGACACGAACGCACAAAGAGGGGAATAGGACGGGGGCCCTCCTGGCTTGGTTAGCTCGACAGGACACAGCGCCGCGTCCGATCACAGAACTCCAAGCCCCGGATGGGCAACTCAAATATTCGCAGACAGATATACTACACATCTTCCACGCATACTATGCGGCCCTGTACCGAGCCCCACGGGTCGGACCCTCGGGAGACCTTGCCGGTTTCCTAGGTGGGGCGTCCCTACCCAAGATTCCCCCCGCGCTCGGGAAGGACCTGGACGGGAAACTAAAATCGGCCGATGTGAAGCAAGCAATCAAAGCCCTGGCGCGCGGGAAGGCACCGGTCACGGACGGATTCCCGATCGAGTACTACCACACATTTGCGGCACTATTGGCGCCACGGCTGGTCTCCGTTTACGAAGAGACGGTGACCCACAGAATGCTCCCAGCCTCGATGCGGGCGTCGGTACTGGTGACCTTCTTGAAGCCGTACAGAGATCCCGTACTCCCGACGTCCTACCGGCCAATAACACTCCTGAACACGGACTGCAAGATCCTAGGGAAAATCTTAGCGGACCGCTACAGCCAAATCCTTCCCACGCTGGTGCACACGGACCAATGCGGATTCGTTCCCCGGCGTAACACTTCACATAACTTGCGCCGGTTTTTCCACGTTCAGGATCAGGCGAAGGGACGATTTCCCAGAGCAGCATGCCTGGTCCTGGACCTGGAGAAGGCATTTGACACCCTGCAGTGGCGGTACCTATTCGAGGTCTTGCAGCAGATCGGTGTTGGTCCCACGCTGCTAGCCTATACTCGGCTCCTGTACGGAGGCCTCACCTCCAGAGTGAGACTTGGCAAACTTATTTCGGCGCCGTTCCCGGTGACCCGCGGAACCAGGCAGGGGTGCCCCCTCTCCTCTCCTCTTCGCTCTGGCGATGGAGCCCCTGGCCATACGACTGCGACGGGAGGGGGAGGCATGGGGGATACCCATAGCGGACGTCACCCACTGTGTGTCATTATACGCGGATGATCTCCTGATATATGTCCGCGACATCACGGCCGACCTCACACCCGTCTGGACGACACTCCGAGAGTACGAGGAACTATCGGGACTCCGGGTCAACTGGGAGAAATCGTCCATCTTCCCTCTGAGCATCCAGGCGGAGCCCCTAGAGATGACGCTGGGCGATCAGACGCTGCGATGGGATGGAACGGCCCCCAGATACCTGGGGGTGCGCCTATATCACTCCCCCGGTGACCTCTTCGAGGGAAACCACTGAGGAGCACGGACGAGCCTACGATCGGCGGTGGGGTTTTGGAGGACATTGCCACTAGCTCCCATAGGACGTGTCGCTCTGGCGAAAATGATTATGGTCCCGAGACTGCTCTACTTCTTCACAAACCTCCCTATTATCCCACCGCGGTCCTTCTTTCGGGAACTGGACTCACTGTTGACAACTCTGATATGGGGGGGCGGCCGACGCCGAGTGGCGTTACGCACACTGCCTCCCCACGACGGCCGGGGGCCTGGGGGCGCCCTCCTTTGAACCGTACTTCCTCGCGGCACAGCTCCAGTGGCTGTCCCACTGGATGGCAGAGAGACAAGTGGGGGAGACGATCACGGAGGGAGGCCAATTGCCCATGCCTGAGATCCGCCGACTGCTCATGCCAGGCTCCAAACCGACGCGCACACATCCACTCCAGGTCACAATCGCCCGCAGATGCATGATGAGGATCCACCGCATGTCAACGGGCAAGCCGCTATACTCCCCTCTGCTCCCCCTGGTGGGCTTCCCCCGACGGAGCGGGTGCTTTACCGCGAGGGCCCTCCAGGTGTGGACAGATCACGGGATCACGGAGATGGAGGCGCTGTTTCAAGAAGGGCAACTGAGAACATTTGAGCAGTTGATGGAGTGGCACGACCTCCCCCAGGGGCAATTTCTGACACACAGACAGCTGCTGATGAGTAGCGACCGTTTCTGGCACGCGCGCAATGGGGAACCCCCAACACATCCGGTGCTGCACGCGGTGCTGCGTATGGGAGCAGGCAGCCACCTCATAACCTGGCTTTATAAAGCGATCCAAGAGCTCACGGACACCACCCTGGACAAACTACGGGAGACGTGGGAAGACGACGCAGGCAGGGTATTCCATGATGCGGAGTGGCGCAAAGCCCTGGAGTCACCGAAAAAAGTGTCCAGGAACGCGCGCTTTAAAAATATTCAATTTAATATCCTACATCGGGCGTACCTCACCCCAGCCAAACTCCACCGGTTTTACCCCGATACACAATTCGAATGTCCCCGCTGCCACCAGGTAGACGCCGACTTCAAACATATGTTTTGGGTCTGCCCAACCATACAACGTTTCTGGGGCGGAATACACCAAGCCATTCAAGCCACGACCGAACTCCAGTCCACCCCCACGTGGGAGGAATGTGCACTGGGGATCGCCCCGAAGAGGAAATCCGCGAAGGTACAGCGGAAATTCACCTCCTTGGCCCTTCTCCTCGCGAAACATCGCAATGCACTGGAGAGCCCCAGAAGGGCCATCTGGCCCGGCATGGGTGGGCGCGGTACTCAAGTGGGGAGCAGCGGAGGAGGAACTGCTGCGAGAAGAGGAGGCGAAGGGCGCCCGCAAACATCCGATATCCATGGAGTGGGCACAACTCCTCATCCTGTTTAAGCAGGCAGCCATACCGGAGGACACCCCAGCCATGACACAACCCACCCCCCGCGCCCCGGCGATCCCCCCCCGACCGCCCCGGATCGACGGAGGACACAAACAACCCATAGGGAAGACAACATACCCAGCGACGAAGGCGTGTGCGGGCCTAGCCCCCCCGGCCAGGCGTTAAGTGGCAACCCGACCACCCACCCCCTCCCCCCCTCCCTCCCCCTGGGGAGCCTTAAAGCACACCACATACACCTACCACCAACCCGTACATACTCTGTCATAGGAGCACCTCGTCCGCCGGCCTCGCGTCCCCCTCCCCCCTTCCACACTCCACTCCCTTCCTCCCATACCATACCCAGTTTACGGGCCCCCCCCCACCTGCCCCGGGGCCCTTCCCAAGCCACCTCACAGGCGGTGATAGCCCCAGTTGGCAGTTTACTTATCGCTGTTCTAGTTACATGACATGATGGGGAATTTGAGGCAGGAGGGGACGCTACATAGACCAAGATGGGAAGATAAAGGTACCCCTGATCGAGACGGAAGACATAGACACGACCAGGGCGTTAGACAGGGGGGCCAGATGGAACCAGCACAGGGGAAGACAGGTCTCTCGGGCCATCAAAGAAGGCCCGACGGCTAATGGACTACAGCTTCCACACACTATGACTTTCTCAATGGCCCAGGATGTTATGGTACAGTGACTCAGGTTCATAACTGTGAATGTTTTTTATGATGTACTATATGCAAAACCCTAATAAATACATGTCAAAAAAAAAAAAAAAAAAAAAGGGCCATCTATATTCTTCGGCTAATCTCTTGTGCTTTCCAAACTCTGAAAAGATGGTTTATGTAGTGAAGCCATAGAATCAAGTTATTTACCCATGGTTGCTAGTCATCTGCGTAGGCCACTTGCTTCTTGCACAAGCCCACTAATAAAATTGCATAGCTGGGGGCGAAGCAGGTGCCCCTAGCTATCCCTTGCTTTTGCTAGAGATACTGACCTGCAAACAGAAATGTATCCCGTTTGAGGCAGTATTCCATAAGCTTTACTGCCTTTCGATTGTGTTCATAGTACTTAAGTGCCCTACTTCACAAAGTACTGCACAGCCTTTACTCCGGCGTTGTGGCAAGACTAGCGAAAGACTTGAGAAAATAATCTTCCCGAATAACGTCCTTGATCTTATGCAAGAAGTCCTTAGTGCCCCTATTGCATGAACTGGAGTCTGACAAATGGAAACAGCTAATAAACATACTCATTCGCAAGCAGACTGGATTTGAAGGAAATGTTGGGGTATCCTGGGGGCAACTAGAATGTTTGTGTACCTTGGGGATATGATCGAGGGTACATGGGGATAGTCACATTTTAGGAATTGTGATTCTATATATTTTTAAAGTCCCCTTGTCCATCCAATCACTAAGTAATTAATTAAATGCTTTAATGTTCATATAATAAATTTTCTGAATGGGTCCGTAGCTGCTATGGCCGGACAACTGCTGTAACGCTTCCTATTCATAATATTCCTTTAACAGAAGTACTATATTCCCCCCTCTGTCCGATTGTTTAAGGATTACATTGCTGTTACTCTTTAAAGTCAAAAGAGCTTGTCATTGTTCTTTGGTATTGTTACGCTTTTCACATGGTTTAAATTAGGTTGAATTTTACCAGTTACTTAGTCACAAGCTCCTGAAAAGTATCCAGGGAATCATGAGGGGTTTGTGGAATGACTCTAAACTTAGGCCTCGAGTGGCTTTGTTAAAATGTAAAATCTTATTTTCATTTTTATTAAGCAATGCTTCATCCATTCTCACCCCTGCCCTACTTTCAGCCTGGCTCTATCTCTGTCATCACAACTGCATAAACATTTGGTAACAAATCCAAATTGAGACATTGTAGGCTGTGTAAACATGCAGTCTCAGCTTGCTCGAAGGTTTTCAGCCAATAGTTAATCCTTAAGTAAAGTCTACTCAGAATAGCACATTTTGTTGTTCAGTCTTAAAACGTAGAAATTGCCCAAGACAACGAGGCTGTCAGATTCTTGCCTTAGCTCATTTGTGTGTTCTTTCTAAATTTCCATTTACCTCTGGGCGTTCCTCGTTTGTGATCTTCCCTATACAAACCCATGTACCCATTGTTCAAGTGTGCTCCTTCCTGGAGTGTAACTCCATGGTGCTCGTTGGATGGAGACCCATTCGGAATGCTTAATAAATTACCTATGGTTTGTACTTTGCTCCACTATTGATTACTCCTTACTTGATAAGGACCCGTGGCAAGAGTGGTGACCCTGCACCAAGCAGATTAAAATTAATCTGTTCCACAAATTGGCGCCCGAACGAGAGGCCCCATCAAAGGCCTACAGTTGAACTGGGGGAGGAGATCAGGTCGGTAAGACGAACTTCGCTGAGGAGCACACCACCTGATGAGATTAGTGTTGCTCGTGGACCAAGGTGATTTTTCAGCTCTCCAACTTTGATCTTCCTGGCGGCTGCTGGCCTTGACTGGGACCTTCGGACTGTCATTTTTGGATGAGGGAGGATCGACAGGTGGGAGGCGAAGACTACGCATGAGGTAAATCTGTATTGAACCGGTTCATTTGTTTAGGATTTGTTTGGTATTTGCTTGACTTGATATTCGTCTTGACTTGGTATTTGTTTGGCAATCCGTTCGGAATTGGTACTCCGTTCGGAATCTGTTTGGAATTTTGAAACCTAGGATCTGTTTGTTATTTTGAAACTTACACTCTGTTTTGGTACTTGCTATTTGTTTTTGCTAACATTTTTTCTTACAGGTAATGTGAGAATATTTTTTATTTCTCTCCGTTTATAAGTTTTTTAAAATCTTATATAACAAGACTGTGATTAGCACTCTTTGGAAGTTTTGTTGTTGCTACTGCGATAAGCAGAGCATTTTGGAAGCAAGTTAGCCGGCGCCACCAGAAGGTAAGCCGAATTTTGAGATGTACATCAAATATGGTATTTGTCCCATCATGTATAATGAATGCATTGTGGAACAAATATACAAAAGGGGATCCCCAGTTAGAATGGCCATTAGAGGGAACCATGGACCCTCACAAACTCAAGTATTTAGAGAAACTATTGTTTTTAAAGAAAGTTAGGCAAGCTATGTTTGACAGTTTGCGTATATGGAAGAAAGAAGTGAAGGCGCGGCAGCTCAAGGCAGAGAAGGTACAAAGGAAACAGGAAAGGAAATCAGTATCAGAAGTATAAGGAATTGAAGGATAAGAAAGTTAAGGAGAAAAAGGAATGTTTAGATAGAGAGCTAAGGAATATATAGTTAGACCAACTGTAGCAGTTCAGGTCCACCAAGAAGATGTGGATTCAGATATTGATGGGTTGTTGATAGAACAACCCCCACCCCCATATGTACCTTTAACACTCTTCCCCCCTGGACCCCTAAATATTGCACCCCCCCCCCTTGTACCCCCGGCTCCCCCTCCTTTGCCAGCGGTTGTCCAGCTCCCTATTTTCCAACCAGTACATTCCTTACCCCCTCCAACCCAGGCTACTGCACACCCATCCCAAGCCTCTGCGCCTCCACCTCAGGCCACTGCATTTAAATGACTAATGATTCTGTGCTTCCTGCATCTGTTGAGACCCCTCGAGTTCTTCGCTCTACTGTACCTCAGTTTCGTCAGGACGCGATAAGATGGATGGTATTAAATTGGTTGAGTAATCTAGAAATGGAGGTAGGAGAAATGATAGATCAAATACAGGATTTCTCTGGTTCAATGGGAGATTATTACAGGACAGAATGGCCCAGATGATGTTAAAGTTATTAATCGACATAGGGGCCTTCTCTGTAAGTAGAGTTAATGCTGCCAAAGCAACAATGATTGGATTCCGGAATGAACTCTTCCTCTCCCCGAATAAGATCTGAGCGAAGCTGCGCCACAGTTCATTCCTGAAAAAAAATGCAGATAATGATGACCGCAATGGTCTCAATGCTAGAGCCCATTTTTTATACAATTGAATATGTATGCCCTGGAAAAGGATGGATGTACTTACTTTAAAAGCCTCCTTACCAGACACAAGGAAACATCCTAGGGAATTTTGTGATGTACAGGCAGCCATTGATTCTTGTATCATGCTCTTAGCAGATACTGATATGTTTTTTTGGGTATGATCCTGCCGCCAGATATGTGGCGACTTACCCGGAAACAGGATCATGCTGTTTATTTGGGAGGAGATTGGGCTGCCATGATAACAGCCGATAGGGATAGGAAACCTGGTCAGAAACCTAGTCAGCTTATACTGGATCTTCCTGGTAACATACTTAATTATATAAAAATGATGGTTCCAGCCAGGAAAATAGATTGGGCACTCCTTACTGCTTGTAACCAAAAACAAAAACAGGGAGAGGCCGTCCCGGATTTCTTTACTCGCTTTGAGGAAGTTTCCTCTAATGTATGTAATAGCCCTATTATTTCTGCCCTTAAAAGGGGGGATGAAATACAGGATAAAAGTTGATCAATTTGTGATTGATTTGAGAGAACAGTAACAAGATAGAAGTCCCTCAATATCTGGTTGTTTCTCAGGTAAAGTTAATACACCTGTGGGATTTTCTGGCATCCCCGTTCAAAGCCCTATTTCACAAGAACTGAATGTTAGTATAAGGGTCTCCAATATTTTCTGTAACAAAAGTTACTAGTAATGTAAAAGGAGCACCCCATCCAAGAGCATTGATCACATTGGTGCATTAGGCAGGGTTTTCAGCAGTAATGGAAAAGGAAAAAAAAAAAAAAGCGGCTTTGACAATTTGAACTGAAATATTACATGGGTACTAGATACAAACCATAGCTCTTCCACCAAGGTATAAAAATGAGTAATAAATATCTCCAACTGAAATAATAGCTTTAAACACATTTTCAAAATGTCACCCATTTTCTCTGTAGGCATCAGTTTATGAGTTGTGAAAATACATAAGAAAGGTCTTGAATGCCTGAGTTTTATTTTTTAAAATACAGGTTGGACCGTACACTGGTGAGCTGCTGGTAGTTTACAAGCTACTCATTGGAGACATAGCAATACAGCAGAAGGTTTGGAACAAGTTAGTGAATTTATTGCATCACTTGGCCTTCTTGGGACAAAGTATCTCTTTTCCAATTACAGTATTGTCAACAGAAGGTTACCTATTTAGGTCTCCTCCTGTCGAAGGGGGTGAGACGCTACACCAACATAGGATACAATTGGTGCAGAGTTTGCAGAAACCACCGACTCAATCTGATATCTGTGCGTTTATTACCAAATTTTTCACTAGTTACAAAACCCCTCCTTGCTTTAACATTAAAGCACGTATGCATGCTGCTTCCTTGGACTAATCGGTGTGAAGCTGTCTTTTTGTAACGGAAAAAAATGCTTTATGTAATGCTCCTGCTTCAGGTAAAACCTAAGTAACAAATGTTTGCATGTAAAATATGGTTGCAGCTTGGCACGGTCCCATGTAGGAAGGAATAGGTCATGTGCATATTTCTCCTCCACATTGGACCCCACTGCGATAAAGCAATCTGAAATGTATATTTAAGGTCACAATTTGACAGTTATGGTACCACATCTAGTGGATATCTAAAAAAAAAAAAAAAATTCAGACCCAGCACCTGACCAGTGCGATATTAACAGGGTACGAGTTGATACTTTTTGCTCCAAAACATCACTCTGAAATGCTGTAACATTTTGAATCCAGCCACTGTACTACCCCTTTCTGTGTCCCAACAAGATGAGAAGCATGATTGCATATTTATTACTGAGAAGGAGACTATGGGACGGGTAGACCTGACAGATACCCCTATATCTGACCCACTAGGGGAACTGTCCGTGGATGGTGTACGTTACAAACTACCTGATGGCTCTAGTACAGCGGCCTATATAGTTACTCCCTTGAAATCTGTGGTTGAGTTATGAAAAATACAACAAATGTCAGAGCAATCTGTGGAGCAGACAGCTTTGACTAGAGCCTGTAAAGTAAGTAAAGATTTGACTGTAAATATCAACATATATACACACACACACACCTTTGGAGTTGCCCCCCTCATTCAGATGACTTTGAAAAGAAAGAAAAAAAAGGTTTAATTTTATTTTGCATAGTGATAAGATGCAGCATGGGGAATGAATAGTAAAGATACTGGATACCTTGATGTTAAAAAAAAGTTGCTATTGTTAAATATTTTGTCCACAAGAAAATTATAGATGAGGTAATACAGGGAAATACTTTTGTCAATGAACCAGTTAAACAGCCTATTTAGAGTATAGTTTAATGTATATTGTAGGGACAGTTCGATGGACACCAGAAGTAACTGTTTAATCAGACTCTAGATTTCATTAGGGAAATACAGGAAGAAGCCACGGAGGAACAGAAGGAACAGTGTAAAAGATAAGGGTGTCAGGATGCGACAGGACGTTGGATAGATCTGTCAGGAAAGCAAAGATGAATGCTTCCAAATGGTTACGTGAATGTTATTGTTACCATGGCCCACAGCTCAGCCCATATCAGTGCTAAAGGAATAGTGGCCACGTCAGATCATGTATGGTTCAATATTCTGATTCCCAGGGTGGCAGAGTTCCATGTCAAGAGGTGCATGATGTGCCATACTTTTAGCACAGGAAAAGGTATCCAGTTTTAACAGGATATTTTGCACCTGGCCTGCCCTTTGAAGGTCTTGCAACCAGTTGAGATGGTGTGGGGAGGCCAGCAAATGTATAGGGTGTACCAAGATCAAGGACAATCTGACATTGAATTTACCATTCGTGTTGATTACTGTGTTGACTAAAAGATTTGCATTTGATCGATTCACAGGTGAAGGCCACTCTCTCTCCCCCAGTCTTAAAGGTCCAGGTCACAAGCTGAGGCCTAGATATGGTGTCTTTACCCAACAGTTTCAGAGGCCAGTGCAGGTTCTTTGCCACCCAGACTGCTGTTAAGTGCACAGGGCACAGACACCAGATCCATGCCAGTGATATGAAGAAAGCAAGCGCCACTCCCTTTGCCATATGATCAGTGGATATCAAGAGGAATACCAGATTCATCATGCCCGACCAAGATGAACAGATTCTGTTTGAGCATCCGGACATTGTTCAGCCCAGATACAAAATGCGGCCAAGGGCCAAAAAGAACTATAGACTTTACTGAAGAAACTATCTCTGGAGAGGTGGCAACCCATGCCGGTGGTCAAGACCGCCAACGTCCGGATGAGTACATAAGCTTGCAAGTGAGGCTTTGAAGCAAAAGACACTTGGGACTTCATGCTCTTTGATAGTGTAATGAGGTAATTTTAGGAGAATTGGGATTACATTGCTCTGTTTCTGGCTGATCATTACGCTACTCTTTGTTATCTTAGCAATCAAACAACAAATACTAAGGTAAGAGGAAGGAAGGTTAAGAAACATACAGGTTGGATAAAAAAAGATCAGTATAGGGAATAGTGTTAGGTGTTCTTCTGAAATAGGTATTTGTATATAGATTAGGTTGAAATGGGTAGAGTTGTCGATCCGTCATCAAGGCCCTTTGGGAAGGGGTTTTTGACCTAGGAGGAGGAATAGAAGTACTTGCCCCGAATGCCCCCACTAAAAGCGGACCATTTGGGATTAGAAAGAGAAAAATACGGATATTTGTATGTTTTCTATTGTTAGTATTGGGATTTTTGAGTCTATTTTGGAGACTTGAAACATTACCCTATTCATAGCCAAGTGCCCCCTACTTCTACCGCATCTGAACATCACTTCACCTTATCCTCTTAAGGATTCACACACTGTCAAATACATTAAACGCCCTTAAAGTTAATTGAGCCACACGAAAGCTTCACCAAAATAACTGCAGAAATACACCAGGAAAAAGGAACATGGATTTGGTCCGAATGGTTTTGAGGTATTGTTTCTGCTTGGGGCTGGAAATTATTAATGGGAATGGTCATTATAGGAGCAATCTTTCTCACTTGCTGTTGCTGCATTCAGCGTCTCCCCGTGATATGTACAGCTTATATAGCTACCTGTAACAGTATCAAGCCTTCCCCATTTAATGTTCATGAATTAAGTAGAGAAATGATGATGCATACTGAAATTGATTAATATTAATGTACACGATTAATAGGTGTACCTCTTAGAATGGATTCAGCACCGCTGAAAAGGAAAGGCTGTTAAATGTAAAATCTGATGTTCATTTTTTGAATAAGCTATGCTTCATCCATTCTCACCCATGCCCTACTTTCAGCCTGGCTCTAACCTGGTCATCACAACTGCATAAACATTAGGTAACGAATCCAAATTGAGACATTGTAGGCTGTGTAAACATGCAGAGTCAGCTTGCTCGAAGGTTTTCAGGCAATAGTTAATCCTCAAGTAAAGTCTACTCAGAATAGTACATTTTGTTGTTCAGTCTTAAAACGTAGAAATTGCACAAGACACCGAGGCTGTCAGATTCTTGCCTTAGCTCATTTGTGTGTTCTTTCCAAATTTACCTCTGGGCGTTCCTCGTTTGTGATCTTCCCTATAAAAACCCATGTACCCATTGTTCAGGTGTGCTCCTTCCTTGAGTAACTCCATGGTGCTCGTTGGATGAAGACCCATTCTGAATGCTTAATAAATTACCTATGGTTTGTACTTCGCTCCACTGTTGATTACTCCTTACTTGATAAAGACCCGTGGCAAGAATGGTGACCCTGCACCAAGTAGATTAAAATTAATCTGTTCCACAGCTTTTGCAACTGTTTTGTTGCAAGTCACTGATTTGGGTATTTGGAACTTAGGAAACGGGGAATACAGCTATTTGCCAAAATGCATCTATGTTAATGAAGGTGTCGACGGACTGAACTACACTTCAAGCACCCAGTGAGTGGCAGTCGCTTTTTGTCAGAGAAACATTTTTCTTCAACATAGTACATTTTAGTAACTTATCAAGGGGATAAATGTACGCAGGTTTATTCTGGCATACCTGCCATGAGAAGCAGAGAATTGGAAGCTGTATGATAACAGGTAATACAGGCATGGCGTTGTGGTGAGGCACAGCAAGCTAAAAGTTGTTCTACATGGACAGGGTGATTAATCTGAAAATGTACAACAACAAAAATACTCCACACAAATGCAAGTTTGCTATCCAGTAACAAAATTATGTAGTGGGTTATTTATTCCAAATCAAATTCCTCTTCAATTGCTCACACAGAATGGAGATGCCCTCATCATGTAGTGGTTTCATACAAGCTGATGCTCTACCAGCATGAATTCTGCAGAAAACCAACACCATGTAAAGTCTGGGTTGGTCAGGGTTTTGTATTTCCTCATGGTCAGAAAGGGAGATAAAGTTGCAACTCGTGTATCACTGGAATTTAACACGGTCTACACAGTGAATGAAAGTGGCAACTGCTCCAGTGTTAGGTCTCCCCAGTGATGTTTGGCTAATATGCTTTGCAAAAACTTTTGAATTTCAGATATTCCATGGTTTAACTAATTTTAATCCCAGAATAGAGTTGAGATATAACGGGCTGTAGGCTACAAAAACTAAACCTCTAAATAGCAATGGTAGCAGATCTTCGATTTTGTTTATGGAGGCACCTGGACAAATTCAGTCACGCAAGTACATTTACTTTGATGCTGGTCATGGGCTCTCCAGCCCACATTTAAAGATAAGAGAACAATTCAGGTAGTAACTTTGAAGATTAAGCATATAACGTGTACACTATGTAGTTAGCTTAGTTTCCAGTCATTTTACAGCCAGCTGGTTTATGGCATATAGGGATATTTATAACGACTGGATTACTGAACTTTAAATCCTGAAATACCATGAAAGCTATGGAACAGACAGATTCCTCATCATGCAAATAATATCAGCAAACAAGGTTGCATTGTGAAATTTAGCTCAGACTCCCAGGTCAACAGTGTTTTCTTTCATGCATTTTGGGCAGGAGCTTCCTAGAGCCGTTATGGACAACGGAAGAAAAACTGTACAAAGTGCTATTGGTTTATTCAGATTCTCACTATCAAATTTTCACCTGAAAAATGGCACAGCAAAGTTATGAAAGGTTTGAAATGTTTCCGCTAAAATGTATGCATTACAGTTATTATAATGCAAAGCACAAATAGATAGGTTTAAGAAGTTTCCATGGTAGAACTGGTGGCAGTCAAACCTCAATGTGTTTTGATGTGCAGAGCAAGCATTTTATGTTTTTTTATCTCTGGCTTGAATGCAATTTGTTATTGGAATAATGAACCTTCGACAGTAAGATCTCAAAAGCAGAAAAGTCTAAAACTTCAAGAGTTGGATGGTGAAAATTAAATATAAAAACGTAAATGTAAGGAAAAATCAAAAGGCAATGCTACACACTTTGCTGTACATTAACTGAGTCTTGTACCAAAATACAGTTCAATCCAGGGGCTCATTAAAATATTCAACTGCACGTTTAGCCTTCAAAAACCTTTTAAAGCTAGAATTAAAAAAACACTATTAAAGAATACATTTATAAATCTAATTGTGTAGCCTTCCAGACAAAATAGTAGAAGACCAATGATAATCAAGATTGAAATGCTTGATGTAGTAGTGCACATGCATCTACATCATAGCATGTGGCAGCAATGATGAAACTGCCAAAACAAATGTAAAAGCCATCTAGCCGAATGACACATTAAAGTAGGCTTTCATTAGGTTTAGAAAACAACTCTAAGGTAATGAAAACCAAGTTACCTTAAAACATCACGCATTTGTCTAGTATTAATTTGTAATTTGAGTTGTATGGCTTACAAAAATTGTAAGGTAGATTGTGGGAACACAAAACTCTGGCCATATACAAAACAAAACCTTTGCAAAAGTAGTTCTGCTATGCTGTGTGTGCATATCCAAGCTATTGGACTGTATAGGGATTAGGTAAAGTTAAGTTGTATAATATTTTACAATATCCCTACTAATGATGTATCAGAATCTCCAATGTGTGTCTTTATCAAACACAAAGAAACTAGACCACATTTTTCGATCATTTATTTGAATGTAATATATACATTTTTCAGTCATTCAAAACCAAACAAAAGTGCTCATCCATTTCACTAAATAATATATTTGAAACTAAAGGTACTGTCACAGGACAGGCGTTTGCCCTTGCATCTCCCACAGAGATCTTGTCGATGGGGCCTTTTTGGGTCCACATGGCGAAGCTTTACGGGACACGTGCACCTGGTCTGCTTGCAACTCTGAAAACAGCAAAACAAGCTTCTTATTCCAATACTGAAAACCACCAAGTACCACTATATTGCAAACTTAATGGCAATTCTGCATTTAGAACATTTGCTGCTTGCACATTTATTGTGCTTGGTTCACAGCAGTTAATTGCTATGAAGAGCTGCCACCGCACACAGTAAGTGAGCAAATAGACAACAGATTAAAAAACAAAACATTGCTAGCAAGGCTTTATTTTAATGTTCTTGGTCTGAACTGCAGGGCTAACATCTGGAGCGAAAACACACAGTTAAACAGTAGCAATCAGAAACTTACTGGCTTCAAAAACCTTCGCTCCTTAGACGTAATGGTGGGTGGAGTAGCATGAGCAAGCATCAGTGTAACCTACCAATCCCCTTCTATCTCAAACAATAAGGAAGCAAGTAAGTGACCTATCCTTCTGGAGGAAAAATATGGACCTTAAAGTTGAGGCACCTTTGTTAACTGCTGTTTAACGAATTTTTAAAGTTGCAAAAAACATTGTGTGCTTAGAAGTCTACCCTAAAGCAAGAAATCAGACTGAAAGCAGACATGAATAGTTTTTCTAAAAAAAAAATTAAAAAAAAAAAAAAATTTTTACATTTTAAACCAATATAGTTCTTTCATGAAGGTTCGACAAGTCCAAAAAGGACTGAACACCCTTTCATTTGTAGTTATCAATACCTTAAATACAACAATACAAGTCAATAAGACACCATGCCCTTCCAGGTTATAAGCTTTTAAAACCTAGGACAAATTGATCCAAATGTGCTGAGCCTACAAAGGATCCCCAGCGTTCCCAATGCTGCATGTACAATATTTTTACAAGGACTCTAATTCCCGGCCTAGCAGGTGTCTTTTGTACAGAAACTAAAACCGGTTCAATCCAACTGTTTCACTTGGCTAAAAACACTTCAACAATGACCAAGTAGTAGCAAGGAACCCTAAGGGTCCAAGACACTTCAACCAACCCCACTGCAGCAAAAACTTTAAATTAAGAGAAAAGTTCTTTGAGTTTTTTTTTTCTTTTTTAAATTCGGTCTTAAACAAAATCTTTCTGTAGAGCAACGCAGGTTGGTAATAAATGCGCAGAATTCCAGCAATATAGCCCGAACCTGCTGATTTGATCACACCTATTTAAATTCTTTCAAAATGTGGCCAATTAAACCAGGGTCCATGCAAAAAAAAAAAGGACTTTGCAAGGTCCTGGTTTTGCTCGTTGCAGGCGCTAGGCCCAGCCACATGAGCGGGGTACAGTTCATCTTTTAACATGGGGAACGTCTGGGGGTAGACGTTTTGTGAATTGCTCACACCTACAAGAAATTGCTCCTTATTCAAGTGTTTTTTTAATTTTTTTTTTAGATTTTAGCCAAAGTTTGAGGTTTACAGGGTCTCATGGGTAAGAAAAGGTCCTGGATCCATATGAGTCACACCACTCTGGACTTCCCTCTGTGTCTAGTTTACAGAAAGGTTTGAGTTTTGTAGATTTTCCCGATTGCCAGCTGACCTAGCGCTCCAATCTTGCAACTATTCAGCATGGCAAATAAGACTAGATTGGGATTTGCCCCCACTCTAATGACTTATGTAAAACCTACAAACCAAAGAACTAACTTCTACCCACTTGCCATAGGGCTGTGGATACATTAGTCCTTTGGGGAGCAGAAAGAAAGCCTGTAGGAGCTTTAGGGGCGAGCCAGATGGGCTGGCCTCATATCTTTTTAAAAATAAAAAATAAACCTTGGTATCCAGTGGGCTTCCGACACCAGGGAGAGCAGAGTGGAGGCCTACTTCTTCCCCACCTGGGGTTATACAGCTCTCCCCTTTTGAGGGCGGGGGTTTAACCCAATGTCTGGGTGGAGCGTCCTCATTTTTGTTTGCACCATTTCAAAATATCTGGTGCCTAGTGAAAGGGCCAGATTACAGGGTACAACAATATGGCGGGGGGGGCATGCCCTCTTTTTCATCCTAAACACCATTTCGAAATCCCTGCTGTCTAGTGGGCAACGACCTGGGACTGGAGGTGTAGGGGGTAATCAGACTGGGAGAAGACCCCCCAAATCTGCCACTGAGGGGCAGAAAGCCTGTACTGCACCCTTTGAGGGGGCATGTCCCTTGACAGCTTGCCAGGGTGTGCTGAACCCACCCCTTTCAAAACTTCAGTTTGAAATTCCCTGGGGTTAAATAGCTTTCAACCCCCTCTGAGAGGAGGGGATTAGGGGCGACCCCCCAATTGAGGTAAATTTCCTATCTTCTCCCCAAGGGTCAGAAAGACTATTGCTCATTCGAGGTTGGGCTACAACCATGGCAGGGTGGACCTCCCCAATTTGTATGCACCATTTCAAAATCCATGGTGTCAAGTGAACTTTCTGCTCCCGAAGGAGGGACCCGATTACAGGGTGCAAGAATTGCAGGGTGCCCCCCTCTTTTTCTTTTATCTTTCAAGACCATTTCGAAATCCCTGGTGTCTAGTGGGGTACGCACTGAGGTTGGGGGTAATCAGACTGGGAGCAAACCCTCAATCTGTCTCTCAGAGGGGCAGAAAGCCTGTCCTGCCCCCTTTGAGGAGGGGGCATATCCCTTGCCAGCTTGCCAGGGCAGGCCGCACCCACCCCTTCCAAAAAATATTGGCCTAAAATTCGCTGGGGTCTAATAGGCTTTCTACCCCCTCGGGGGAGGAAGAGAAGATTGGAGGCAAGTCTCCAATTGAGGCACATTTCCCACCTGCTCACGAGGGGGGAGAAAACTATTGCTCGTTCCGAGGTTGGGGTACATCCCAATGAGTGTCTAGTGGGCTTTCTGCCCTGAGAATATGGAGTGGGCAGACTAGGAGCAAATCTTCCAATTTGCCTCAGTGGGAAGGATGGACTAGATTGCACCCTTTAGGACCTGTGCCAGAATGGGTTGCCCCAGCTCTTCAAGTAATTTCCTTTTACAATTCCAGGTGTCTATTGGGTGGGGAGGGGGTAAGAGTGGGGGCAAACCCCCAATCGGCCTTCTTTCAGGGCAGAAATAATGCAATGCCCCTTTGGATTGGGGAAATGGCCCTAGGCCAGGATGGGCAATCGCTGTCTCAATGCAAGTTAAAAATCACTTGTGTCCAGTGGGCTTTCTGCGCCCCTGCTCTCCCTTGGGGAGCAGACTGGGGTATGTACCCCCATCCTCCCTTCAAGTGCGACACAAAAACTGTTAGTGCCCAGGGGGTGAGGGAGCAAAGGCCCATGTCACAAGATGCCTGGTGTCTACCGGACTGGATCACTTTTTGGTGGAAAGTAGATGTACTGGGGGAGAGGAGACAGACTGAAGACAGTAAGCAGAGACTGGAAGGAGAGTGAGCAGGAAGAAGCCACAAAGGACAACCCGGGGCAGGAAGAGCAGAGATGCTGGGAGAGTGGATAGGTTCGGAGGAGAATGGAGCCGTTTGAAGAGAGCTGAAGGAGTTACTTATATAGTGTGTGGCGAGCGGCAAAGCATATAGTGGAGAGTGAAGGGTTGGTGGGGAGAGTGGATGGACAAAAGAGCCTGGTCATAGACTGAGTTAAATGATGAGGGAAGAGGAGACAAACCGGGGAAAGAGCAGAAAGTCGAAGAAAGTAGACAGACTAAGGAAGTGAAGATAGATTCTGTAGAGCGCAGATCATCTAGACAAGGAAGTGGACAAGCTGAAGTGGGAGAAGGTAGGTCTGGCTAAGGGCAGAGAAATAGGATGAAAATGGACAGAATTGGGGGGAGATACAATAGGCTGGGTGAGACTGGGGGCAGTGGGCAGGCAGAGGGGAAAGACACCAGACTGGGGCTGGGGAGTGAACAAGCAAACTAGGTGGATAGTGAGCAGATTGGGAATAAGCAGGCAGGCTAATATAAAACTGAGCAGACTGGGAGTAATACATGCAGACAGTGAAAAGGGGCCAGACACTGGGTGCAATGGCCATTCTTTGTGAAAAGCAGGTGCATTTTGGGTGGTAATAACTGCAAACTTGGGGGAAAGATTGCAAACACCGGAAAGCAGGCAGCCTGAGATGAAATAGGTTGTCTCAGTGAATATGGGTTGGGGGTCGAAGGGGGCCAAATCAAGCAAATTCAGAGGGAGAACAAGTGGAGTGAAAGTTGGCAGACTCCGGGAGAACAGGCAGCCTGGGGAAGCAGACATGCTCGAATGAAATTTGCAACCTTTGGGAGGACAACAAATAAAATGGAGGGGGGAGGGTACAGAAGGGGGAAAGCAGACAGGCTGAAGGGAAATTGGGGAAGCAGGTGGGCTGAGAGCAAAGTAATAGACTCCGGGGAGGATCAAGCAGACTACTGGGATGACAGACTGAGACAGAAGGCCAGACTGTATACATATTAGCAAGCTGTTTGAGAGAAAGCAGACAGAAGGGAAGAACAAGCAAACTGTGGATAAAGTGGACCGACTGGGGGAAAGGAATGACTGGGGAAGGGAATGAGAGGAAAACAGGCAGACCAGTGAAAAAGAAGCAGGGTCAGAGAAAAGTGACTAGAATTTGGAAGAAATGCGAAGACTTGGGGAAACTGGAAAGGTTTAGGGGAAGCAGACCAACTTTGGCGATAATTCACAGAGAGGAAAGTGGATGGATTGAGGGAAAAGAGAGCACACTCAAAGTTAAACAGTGAAGCTTCTTGGTTTATTGTTTGATCGATGGCCAAATCATGCACCAGCTCTATTTTTCCAGCACTGGGTAAACAGTGAAGTTTGTTAGCGAATAGGAAAGAAGTCAAAAGCTGGGGAATCAAGTGATGATTTATTCTTCGAAGATTCTTCTGCATCACATTCAGCTACTAATATCCAAGTCTCATGTACCCAAGCGATTCAACAACCATCTAAACAGACAAACCAAACAAATAATCCCCTCCCTGCTCTAACAAAAAGACAACACAAAAACAAGCAAGGGAAGCGAGAAATCATTTGCACACAAATAAATCATCAAAAATAGGAGGTATTGGACAACTACGCAATCTTTAATTTTAATGACGGTAAACAGCGGCTATTAGTAATATCAGGGAAACACACAAAACACAAGGAGGAAGATGAGGCAGGCTGCCCGGACCAGTCGGGGTCAACTGAATCATCATACCAAACGCAAAGGGCATCACCAGCACCAAACAGCCCAGCCTTCAACAAAATGGAGTTTTGAGAGCGGTGACCTTCTTTCAACCAGAAAAAACAAAGAACCCAAACCTGGTGTGAGCAGGTTGGGATGCCCAGGGGACACTGCAAACAAACAAACAAAAAAAAACAACAAAAAAAAACAAAAAAAAAAAAAGAAAATCGAGAGACCAACAAGCCTCCAACAGAGAACGATCCAACGCCCACAAGAAAATGGCCTTCCTTCAACCAGAAACAACAAAGAAGACTCCAAACCTGCTGTGAGCAGATTGGGACGCCCAGGGGGCATGGTATACAAAACCAAAAACCCTAATCGCCCAGAAAGCCTCCAGCAGAAATCGACCCCATGCACACTAGAAAATGGCTGCCCCCCACAGGAACCTAGGTCCCATCTCAAGTCCACAACTGAGACAACAGAGGAGATAGGCAAGTTATTTCGAGGACAGATCAGCAATCAGGAGCAAGACCACCGACTCATTGTCAGTGAAATTGCTCTCCCTCCCTCGCAGCTCCACCATTAAGTGAGGCCTTCCCCCGAGCCCCTGCACTCTCGAGTGTTGGTGTTCGGGGCCCTCCTCCACCCGCAGGTTTCGCCTGCGCCTCATCACTGGTGGTCCAGTGGACCTCTGTCTCCATTCTCTTGCTCTGCTTTTTCTCTCCTTTTTCACTCGTATTTTTCCCCTCACTTCTATCTCCCCCCTTCACTCTCCTTCAGGGTCTTTAGTCAGTTTTCTGTCATTTTCCTCTCATTGCAAGCTCCCCCTTCACTCTGTGTCTTTCCTCAGTTTTTCACTCATTTTTTCACCCTCATCTCAATCCCCCCCCTTTCATTCTCCTTCTGTGTCCTCAGTCTTTCCTCCACTCTTTCTTGCACTTCTCTTTTGCCTTTTTCCGCTTGTTTTTCCACGCCGCTGCTGCCCCCGCAGCCCTCCCCCCCCCCAGCACGACCAGCCCAATCCTGCTCCCCTACACACTCCCGCCTCCCAGCTGTCCAGCCCTCCCCGACCCCTACTTAATGGCAGCCACTGCACAGCCGCGCAGCGGCCGTGCTGCCGGAGCGCCAAAGGCAAGACCATCTGCGCCCGTCCGCGACCAGACTGACCAGCACAAGGAACCCTGGATCTCTGCACCGCCAATGCTATGACCCAGCAGCACTCCATGCTCTCAACCCAGGCCGCAACAACTGCAAGCTAGTATCACCAGCTGACACCCACGGACCCTTCAGCGGTCACTGCTGCCGGCACACCTACAGCACCACCAAGACCACAGACAGCGCAACCCGCCCGCAAGAACACAACTGAACTGAAGACCCTGCAATGCATCCTCCTGAACGTCCGATCCCTCCACAAACACTTCACTGAAATCTGGGACCTCCTCGACAGCACCACTCTGGACTTAGCATTCTTTACCAAAACCTGGACCAACACCACCTCAGGACCGGCCATCGCCATTCCCCAAGGATACAAGATCTCCATGAAGGACCGCCCCAACCGCCCGGGAGGAGGAATCGCCACCGTCCACAAATCCACACTCCGCCTGAGCACACTCCCCGACGAGCCCACAGACCTGATTGAACACCTTCACTTCAAGATACTGGCCAGCCCTACCTCCACCCTCCGAGGATCCCTCATCTACCGACCCCCTGGATCCCGCAGACTTTGCCAACTCCATCACGGACATCTCCTGCATGCCATCACGTCCAACTACACCCTACTGGGAGACCTAAACTCCCACCTCGACAACCAACTGGACCCCAGCACCACATCCCTCCTGGACAACCTCCACAAGATTGGACTCTGCCAGATCGTGACCGAACCCACGCACTCAGCAGGACACACCCTCAACCTCCTCTTCACAACAGGAAACTCCATCACCTTCAGTCACACCTCCGAACTCCCATGGACTGACCATCGATGCATCCACTTCACCTTCAGAACACCCACCATCCACAGACACCAGCACCTGCTCCCACGAAGAAATTGGACCAGAATCACCGACGACCAGCTAACCTCATCACTCAGCAACTCCACCCCAACCATCATGGAAAATGACGACCCAAACACCGCAGCGTGAACCCTGCACACATGGATCTCCGACAGCACCAACACCATAGCCCCGCCTCAAGAAAAACAACACCCACGCCAAGAAAGCTAGATGGTTCACCACCGAACTTCGAGAGTCCAGACGCACTTGCCGCTGCCTTGAAAAGGCCTGGAGGAACACCAGATCCACAGAAGCCCACAACAACTTCAGAGCTGCCACCAATGCCCACCACCAACTCATCAGAAAAACGAGGAAAAAAGCGATTGAAGACAGAATCTACACATGCACACAACAGCAAAGAACTCTTCATCATCAAGGAGTTCGCCCAACCCACCAGCGGGTCCACCGACATCCCTCCCTCACAAGTCCTCTGTGACAAACTCAGCACCTTTTTCCACCTCAAAATCAAGAGCATCTACGACAACTTCGACGAAGACAACCAACACACTGAACCCTCACCAACCACCCCCGAGACACTGAAGCCAGCGATCCACAACTGGACAGCACCACCAAAGACACTGAAGACCAAGTCAATCCACTCCGGGGCCCCCACAGACCACTGCCCCCACCACATTCAACAGAGCCGCCGACACCATCGCACCCATGCTCTGCAATACCATCAACCACTCCCTGGCAACCGCCTTGTTCCCAGACTAGAAACCCGCTGAGATCAACCCCCTCCTGAAGAAACCCTCAGCGGACCCCACCAACCTCAAAAACTACAGACCTATCTCCCTGCTCCCGTTCCCAGTGAAAGTCATCGAGAAACCCATCAACAGCCAACTCGCCACATTCATCGAAGAGCAACTTCCTAAACTCCTCCCAATCCGGCTTCAGAAAAAACCACAGTACGGAAACCACCCTCCTCGCAACAGACAACATCCGCACCTTACTGGACAAAGGAGAAACAGCAGCCCTCATCCTCAGCAGCGTTCAACACAGTCTCACCGCACCCTAATACGCAGACTCCACGACGCAGGGATCAAAGACAAGGCCTTCGACTGGATCCGCTACTTCCTCTCCAGCAGAACGCAGCAGGTCAGATTCCCCCCTTTCCTCTCGGACCCTATACTTACCACCTGCGGAGTCCCCCAGAGGTCCTCCCTCAGCCCCATGCTCTTCAACGTCTACATGGCTCCGCTCGCCCCCATCGTCAGAACCTACGGACTCAACATTGTGTCATATGCAGACGACACAACTCATCCTCTCCCTATCAAACACTGCCAGACAACTTGAGAGAAGGCATGGAAGCAGTCGCCAAATGGATGAAAAACAGCTGTCTACAACTAAACACCAACAAAACTGAAGTACTCATCATGGGCCCAAACCCAGATGCCTGGAACGACACCTGCTGGCCCCCGCCCTCAGAAGCCCGACCACCCTCATGGACTCATCCTGGACTCAGAGCTCAAAATCGACCGCCAGATCAACTCCGTCTCGTCCTCCTGCTTCCACACCCTCCGTCTCCTACCCAAGACTTTCAAATGGATCCCCCTCAAACACAGAACGACAGTCACTCATGCCCTGGTCACCAGCAGGCTCTACTACGGTAACGTACTATGCCGGAACAAACAAAAACCTCACCCGCATGCTACAGAACATCCAAAAAGCCACCGCAAGACTGGTCCTCAACTTGTCAAGACACTGCCACATCTCCCAGCACCTGCACACTCCACTGGCTCCCCATCGAAGCTAGAGTCATCTTCAAGATGCTAACCCACGCTCACAAGGCCCTCCACGACACCTGAGCAGCATACCTGAACAGCAGACTCAAATTCCATGCACCCCAAAGGACTCTACGATCAGCCCAGCTCTCCCACGCCGTGGTCGCCCGCATCAGAAAGACCAGATCGGTAGGCCGCTCCTTCTCCTTCCGCGCGGCCAGAGCCTGGAACAATCTTCCGCTCCACCTCATTCAGAAACATCACTCTTCATCTTTGCAAGTAACCTCAAAACCTGGCTCTTTGACAGACCCCACCCCCCTCCTTGATAGACTGCAACCTACGACCCCCCCCCCCCACCACCACCTTGAGACCCTTATGGGTGGGTATTAATGCTTAACAAACACCTTAATATTAAGAGACCAGCTACTGAAACATAAAAACGCAAAGTGATGACGGGAACTGGAACAAAGAAGAACTGGGAAGAAACCAAAGCCCCCAGCAGGCATCAACAATTCACCCGCAGATAAAGGAGCTTAAATCAAACTCGAATAACAGGATTCTCTTCACACCACTCCTCACAAGGTCCGCAACACTATTTAAACAGAGGAAACATCATGCGCCGCATAGCAGTTATCCCAACATTACAACATCTAACAACCACAGATTTATTGATAATAGAATTCATCAACCCCGGAAAAAGTACAAGAAAGGAAAATACCATAGCAACTTGGAAGACGAAAGAAATAGTAACAGATATCCTAAAAGAAACCACAAAATTTGAGGATTGGGGAATATCTCATTCCATTCCAGCAGCAAAATGTTACCAGTCTCCTCTCCCATCGGTAAGTACAGCCCCAAACAACAACCCAACGGCAAGCTCTGCCCCCTCGGTACAGCGAGGCGCAAAAGGTGCAGACGATATAAATTCACAACAGAAACAGCAAAAAACAGCATACCAAAGATCATACACACTGTCTGAAAGGAGAATGACATGCCAGCACACCACGCACATCAGAGCCCCCCCCCCCCCCCCCCCAAATAAAAATCTGGTCTTGTAACATAGCAGGAGCGACTGGAACCCTACAGGAAAAAAGGGGCTTCTGAGAACTGGGATAGTTACGAAATAAATCGCACTCCAAGAAACATGGTTAACAGCGCCAGCAGAGGTCCCAGGCAGGATCCTTCATCATGTAAACGCAATACGAACGAGGCAATATGGAAGACCAAAGGCGGCCTCGCCGTCTACATTTCAACAGCACTTAAAAAAAAAAAAAAAAAATAGAAGGTCTTCAATTCAGTTGTCAACAACCACATCTGCTATGCAAATAATAAAAGTGGAGCTGGGCTCAAATTCAGGGGTAAGCACCATCATCTTAATTAATATCTACACACACCCGAAACAAAAGCTCAAAAAAGACCTATTTAAAAACCTCATTGCCACTATTGCGGAATTTTTCAACAGCCAACCTAGGAAATTCTTCTTACGGGAGATTTCAATTCACATCTATTGTACACCAGAGATGAGGAAGATATCACTACAGAAAACGCAATTTGGGCAGTAGAAACGCAATCCTATCCCAACCAAAAACATAAGGACAAAGTAGGACAGCAACTCGTAATGGACCGTGAACATCTAGGGATGCGTACACTAAATGAGAGAATAAAAAAACAGGACAGACCAGCTTCATGCAAGTACAACGGCCCTCGCTCGAGCGCAGTTTTGGATTGCACAATAGTAACCCTTCCGCGCCTAGGGCGGATAAAAAGATTTCAGATCAAATGTTCCAGCAATAGTGATCACTCGGCCCAGCACATTGAACTTAATACGACCCTTCACAGACACACAGCAGTAGAGGGGTCAACATCGAAAATAAATCTAAAAAAGTCTTAGATGGACAAGTACCACACATAGCTTCAAAGACCTAATGGTGACCCTTGAGTCACACAAAAACATGACGATTGAAACATGGACTACCTTCCTGGCAAGTCTACCACTAGCTGGGGCTCCCACCAAACAAAATAAAATAAAAAGTGGACACAGTCATCTTAGTCAAACTGCACGAATTACAAGGAAACAACTGAGAAAGGATGGCTCACCATCAAAGTCCATCCTCAACAGCATGGGAGCAAGTACGTCAATTAAAGAAAAAATACAAAAAACAAATCTGGATCGACAAAATAAATTCAACACAATAACTTTGACAAAGTTGCTACACAACGCCAAGATGCCAGAGCTTTCTGGGACCAAGTGAATTCCATGAACAGAACCTCAAAAGTCATAAATACGACCTGTGTCACAGAGCCTGCATGCTGGCCTGTCGAACTCAGTTGTAATTACCACAAAGGAAGAGCAAAAAGTAGTAGTGCCCTTAAACAAGCACAGTATTATGAGGGACAAGTTCTCTACAATCAAAGTAACAGGAAAAGGGACACTGCAGACCAAGGGCACACCACAGTCGTACACCCCTTACTCTGAAGTAGAAATTTTACAAATTATAAGAAAAAGTTGGCTCGATGGGACACTGTGCCCGAACAGCGTACCACGAAGCAATTTACAAACAAGATACCAACTACTGGGTAAGTAAGATGCACTGTGTGTTCCAGCTAATTGGCACATCTAGTCGCATCCTGGAGAGCTGGAGAGGTGAAATAATTCATCCAATATACAAGGGAGGAGAGCGTACAGACCCGGCTAATTACCGTCTGATCGCGTTAATAGATGCAGTGGCCAAATACGATGCATCCTTGATCCTATCAGACCTGATAAGTTGGTTCGACGAGAACAAAAAAATCCCATTCAACCAGTCGGGCTTTCGACAGGGCACAGGTACATTCACAAATGCACTAGAAATAGGGCTAATTGCCAACAAAAGTCTACGACAGCGTCAAGCACTTCATCTATGTTTCGTGGATTTTAAGGCAGCATTTTACCATGTCAGCAGACACACTGTGGGCTAAGCTGAAGCAGCAGGGCCTTCCAGATTCAATCCTGAATCCAGTAATGGATCTCTATACCGACACCTGGATGCAGGTCAAAATCGCTGATGGCAAGAGGCTCACCAGGAAGAACACCACCAACGAGGGTCTAAAGCAAGGATGTGTCCTGGCCCCACATCTGTTCAACCTATTCATGGCTGATTTAACACCAAGGCTAGACGGGGTTAACTCACATCCTCCATGTTTGGGCAAATTGCCATTAACACACTTGTCTTACGCGGACGATGTTGTTCTAAGCCACACAAGAATTGGTTTGCAAAGATCAATTCACGAGTTAGCCGAATTCGCTACAACAAACTTAATGGAAATAAATACAATAAAAACAAAAAGGTCATGATCATAACTCAGACTACCAAAACAAATGACATTTACAATTACCAACGCAAGGTCAGAAGTGGTTAACAGCTACAAATATCTCGGGATAGATTTGGATTGAAGGCTTTTGTTTTCTACGCAGTACGAGAACATACAGAAAAAGGGTAACACTCTACTTTTTGCATTTTATAGTTTATCTAAAACCTTAAAAGGCCCACGGTTCACCCCATTGGCAGTCAAAGCAAAACTACTTCCAGCCATCGCTTATGGAAGCGCCCTCCATCATGGAAATAACGTAGCAATTCTGGATAAGATCCAAACGCGAGTATATAAAAGAGTATTTTGTCTGCCACGTGACGCCTCTCCAGCCCAGGTACGTCTAGAGTTTGGCCTACAGCAACAACAACCGTACAGAAGGTACGAGGCAATCAAAATATGGTACAAAATTTCGCTCAATCGGCGTCTTGAAATCAATGCGCTTTGGGATGCCTTGCAAAATGACCCAAAGTCACACTACGCTAAGTATTTAGACGCTTCATTGCAAATAACCGGCACGGTAGACCTTTGGCATCGGAAATTACCTTTGACATTCCAGCTAATTATGAAAAAGGCGGCAAAAAGGCACTCGCTAAGATATCAAAGCAACGTTAAGTCGACGAGCTCACGCATGGATGGTATTACATTCCTACACTACTCCTGTTTCCCGTTATAATTAGACAGCACCAATCTGTAATCCTCCTACTTTGTGCACCATCTATGCTTCTTTGTTATTATTGTTTACCTGCATATTTTGTATTGTTCTACTTACTTCCAGCTGTTATGTAAAGCGCTCTGATATCCGCAAGGATCTTGTTCGCGCTCTATAAAACTTTCTAAATAAATAAATAAATAAATAAACCCGAGCCAGCGGCATACCTGCGCCTTGCCTTTTCCCCTCATTTAAAAACCAAACTCTTAGAACTGCGCATGGGGAAGTTGCCTTCTAACACAGACCTCCCCAGCTTGAAGTACGAGGGCTCAAAAGCGTGCAGCCTATGTGGGTCATCAATACAGCACTTCACACATCTAATATGTATCTGCCCAGCCTTAGGGTCCTACCGCCATCATCTGTCGAGAAGACAGTTCAATGAAAGAGGCATCCGCACCTAAAGATCCGCAAAACTAAAAAGTCTGGACTCAAAGGAGCCGCATCAAATCTGCAAATTAATTTAAAAAAAAAAAAAAAAAGCTATGTTATGTTACGGGGATTTATAAAGCGCGCGATTACCCAAGGGTGTCCTGGCGCTACCCATTATTCCTAAAGGAGGGGACAGAAGCTTTCACACTACCTATTAAACAACCAGGTCAAGCTCTTCCTGAAGGTCAGAAGATCAGGGCACATTCTAAGATAGGGCGGAAGGGCGGAAGGGCGTTCCATGCCTTGGTGGCTCGCAAAATGAAGCTTCTTCCACCCCAGGAAGCCTTCCTTATCCGTGGTACTATCGCCAACCTGGCTTCCATTGACCGCAACGTCCTTTTAGGATGATACCATTGGATGTTTTGTTTCAGGAACTCCGGGCCCATGCCCTGAAGTGCCTTAAACACAATACAAAGGGCTTTAAAACAAACCCGCTTCCTCACAGGAAGCCAGTGCAGTTTGCTAATTTCTTTGGAAATAAGACTCAAACTTAGCTGTACCTGACAGTAGTCTAGCTGCCACATTTTGAAGTGTTTGCAGTCTATTCATATGGCATTCCTGTAGGCTCAAATATAGACTATTACAATAATCAATCTTGGCCATCACGAGAGAAGTAACAACTGTACGTTGACTCTCAGGCGGTAAGAAAGGGATGATCTTTTTGATCATCCCAAGGATAAAAAAGGTTGCCAATGAGAGAGTTAATCTGGTCACCAAAATAAAGCTTGGCATCTATCAAGATTCCTAAGTTTTTTATGTTCTTTTTAGACGGTGTGGGAAGAGAACCGAGGGTGGTAGGCCATAAATTAGGAGTCCAGAAGTTTACATCATTCCCAAACAGGATGACCTCTGTTTTACCTGCATTCAATTTAAGGCAGTTGCGAGACATCCACGTTCCCACCGCTTCCATGCAATCATGGAATTGTTTTACAACTTCCAAATCCTGACCTGGCTGTAGTGACACAAATCTGTATCATCGGCATAGGAGGTCAGTTTAAAAACAAATGAACTAATCAGTGAGCCAAGAGAGGAAACGTAAACATTAAAAAGTAGGGGACTAAGACGACCCCTGAGGCACTCCACAAGGCAAGGAGAAAGGCTTAGAGTGAAAATTGGCCAATGCTACTGTGTGAGCGATCTGATAAAATGGACTTTAAAAGCAGCCAGGATTTCCCTTGAATACCACAATCTGACAGACTGTCCATCAATTAGCCATGGTGGACCGTATCGAAAGCTGCCCACAAGTCCAGCAAAACCTAGGCAGCCTTCCCTCCCCCATCTAAGGCCTCCCTGATCTCTTCTGTTGATTTTATAAGTGCTGACTCCGTGCTGTGACCCTCTCTAAAACCGTATTGCATGGGGTCCAGCACTTTGTTATCCCGTAGAAAGGTACTTGCCTAATCATTTTTTTCCAGCATTTTAGCTGGAAAAGGAAGGCGAGAAATCGGGCGAAAGTTATTAGGGTCCTTACATTCAAGATTCGCCTTTTTTAGTAATGGTAACACTGAAGCCATTTTCCCAATTTTTGGGGAGAGCCCAGAGTCAAAAATGCTGTTAAAAAGAGGGGTGAGGACTTGGGCTACCGGGTTTGGGGCAGACTTAACTACTGCGACCGGACATGGGTCAAAAGGCGAGCCAGATCTCACCGTCAAAAGGAGTTTAATAGTGTCAGTTGAGGAAATATAAAATGTATTAAAAACCTGGGGGGAATCCTTTAAAAGTTCTACTCCCTCCTGACGGGGAATATAATCTATATTACTACAATTGAACGCGGAGAAAATAACCACCTTGTTCAGGAAAAAACTTGCGATATCCTCGCAGTGTTCCTGACTAGATTCAATTTTGCCAGTGCGAGGGTGTTAGACTTGGCACCATTGGCGTGAGTCTCCCTTCCATTTTTTCGCTGTGTCTCCTCTGTTTTTGCTGGTTATAGATGCTCTGGGCGCTGTGCCACTGCCATTCAGTGCCACAGCGCGAATGCTCCCTTTGTAAAGATGACATATGAATTGGTACATCCATGATTGGCTTATTTGGTTTACCTGTTAGTCCCTAGTAGCGTGGCCTGTGTGTGCCCAGGGCTGGTAAACCGAATGCTGCTGGTGGGCCTGCAGCACTGGTTTGTGCCACCCACAGAAGCAGCTTGTAAAGTGTGTCTCAGACCTGCCACTGCAGTGTCTGCGTGCAGTCCAGAACTGCCATCTTGGCTGTGAAGTGCACCCACTTCCCAGCCCCTAAACCTTCCCTTGGCATCCTGTAAGCCCCCCTTATGATAGGGCGCATTGTATGTGTAAGGTAGGACATGCCCTGATGTATGTAGCATGTCCTAGTAGTGAATTACACCCCATTTCGTTTTTCACTACTGTAAGGCTACCTGTTCTCCATAGGCCAGAATGGGAGGTCTGGGCTATTACATTCTATAGTCCTAACTGACCCACAGAACATGGTAGAAAAACGAATCTAGTATGCCTGAGCTCAGAATATTAAAATACATCTTTTAGTGAAGGTTATTTTTATATTCTGTGTTTGAAACGACCACTTTTAGAGTATAGGTACTTTCTTGCCTGAGCCTTCCAGTTTGCTCTGCTATGATGTGTATTGGCTGTCTGGTTTTGGAGGGACAGGGCAGGCTGAGTCAGACCTGGGTTGAATAGAGCGACCTGCCTTGGTGTGAGGGGAGGGATAGCTCCTGCACTTGAATAGGACTGTGCCTGGCAAGGTGAATGCTGGCTCCACCTCCCACTGTGCGTCTGAGGCAGACCCCCTCTTTCTGAAAGGAAGGATGCAGCCTGATCAACAAAGTGCTCCAGGGCTGGGCAGAACTGGTTCTGGCTGGGTTCAGAGACTTGGGACCCCCAAGAACAAAGACTTTGGGGGTATAAATATTTGTGCACAAACCCCTACAATTTGTATTGCTCCTGGATAACAAGAAGAACCTCTGTCCGTGTGGCTACAAGAATCTGCAGGAGAAGGACTGTCCTTGTGCGCTGTTTCTGGGACTGGCCTGCAGCTGTTACTACTGGACTTCAAGAAGAGGAAAAGAACTTTGATAGGACTTTTTATTTTTTGTGCTATAGCAATCACCCAAGGGCTAGAAGAGAGCTAGCCTCCTGCTGGAGTCTCAGGCACATCAGACTCCACCATCAGCCTCCTGTTTCCTCCCAGCGAGGATTATTATCTGCAGGTGAGGCTCCTGTGTGTTCCAGGGCCTCTAGTTCTACTGCTGAGAAGAGAGCGCTGAAAATCGTCGCTAACCTCCGTTAGCGAGCCGCTGCAGCTGGTGAGCGTGAGAAAAATCGCCGCTCCGCTGTCGCAGAGTGCTCGCTAACCCCGAAGATCGTCGCAGCACCTGTCTGCGGGCCTGAAAACGCCCGCTATCCGAAGATCGTCGCAGCACCTGTCTGCGGGCCTGAAAACGCCAGCTATCTGGAAATCATCGCAACAGGATCATCGCAGCGCGGACGCAGAGCGTTCGCCATTTTCCCCGCATCGAATCCGGATCGTCGCTTCCTCGCGGAGCGCCATCTTTGTCAACGCAGCAAGATCGCACACGCAACAGGCTCGGTGCATCATCCTCCCTTCGCGGCAAGGATTTCATCGCATCACCGGCTTAGCGTGAGGAAGTTTGTCGCTTTGTCCTGCCCGCAACCCAGTGCATCATCCTCCCTTGCGGTAAGGATTCAACGCATCGCTGGTTAGCGTGAGGAAATTTATCGCTACAACGCCTTAGCGACATTTTTGTTGCTTTGCTCCAGGAACCAGATACTTTGTGAGTAAAAGGGTCGCAGAGACCCCTGCCTTGAACTAAACATCATTTTGTACATCCTGAACTATTTTTCCTTGCAGCATTTCTAAAGTAATTATATTTTTATAGTATTGTGGATTTTTACTGTTATTGGCCTTGTGATTAAGTCTATATAAAAATACCTATTTTTCATAACTACTTGAGTGGTGTCCATTTGTAGTGTTACTCATGATATTACGGTGTATGGTCATAAATGCTTCACACACTGCCTCTGAGATAAGCCTAGCTGCTCGTGCTACGTTACCACAGGGTTGAGCAGGGGTTGTCAAAGGGTGTAGGCTGCTTACTCTGACTTAGGAAGAAGGGTCCCTACTTGGACAGTGGCCAGCCATTGCCAACTAGAGACCCCCATTTCTAACAGAGGGGAGATCAGCTCAGATACTGTTTGAAATATTTCTTTGGCCGAATTTTTTGCTTGAACAATTTTATTTGTGAAAAAACATTTGGCATTAAAAATTAAACCCTTGTATAATGCCAAACTCTGTTTGTATCTTCTTCTGTCTGCCTCCTCATATTTTGTTCTCCAACTGCATTCAAGAGATTTACAGATACGTTTCTGGGTTTTCAGTTCTTCAGTGTACCAGGGGGCTGTAGGATGCAATCTTTTAGGAGTACACAGTTTTTTGGGGGCTAATATCTCACAGGCTGCTGCTAACCAATTCGTATAAAAGGACGTTGCCTCCTCTGCCCCCGTAGGAATGCGGACGCACCGTTGCTTCCAATTCTACCTCTAGATCTTTCCCCTTAATTTTATTCCAAGATCTACTCTCGTATTGTCTCTTGGAGTCCCCCTTGTTGAACCCATAATTTGGACAGATGAGTTCGAAACACAGCGTAATGATCAGTCCATGTAAGATGAAGCACGCCTGAAAATATCAACTGAGGATCATTAGAGAAAATGCCATCCAACGTGTGGCCTGCTAAGTGAGTAGGCTTAATCACTCTTTGGGTCAGATCCCCGCTCTTCATTGTTTCCACAAGAGTAATAGTATCGGGATCCTGCAAGGCCTCAAGATGGAAATTATAATCACCTAGGATTGTAAAGGAATCTAGGCATAAGCCCACTTTAAGCATATTCCCAATCGATCCAAGAAAAACATTTCTAGGCCCAGGGGAGTCTGTAAAGTAAAATACCCTCTAAAGTGTAATGGTCTGACAGAGGCTAAACGAAAGCGCCACACAAGAAGAATTTCGCCACCGCACAGAAACCTGTCCTCAAAGAATTATGAAAGATTATTGCTAAACCCCCACCTTTTCTAGCTGATCTACTCATAGTATGACAGATATCCCAGAGGGGTTGCTTTAACAATATCAGGCCCAGATGCTTCATCCGTCCAAGTTTCCGCAATAAAGGCAATTTTAATGCCTTTTTCCACCATCAAGTCAGCACATTCTGTGCTGTGTTTAACTAAAGATCTAGCGTTCAATAAAATGCAGTTAACAACTACATTCTCTGGAGCTGTGTTGATCACCCTCTTAATAATAGAGGGGCTGATGCTTTGGTTGAGGATTTTGGGTATGGTACAATTACAATTTGTGCATATAGTCTCAGGTGTGAAAGAACATAAGTCACACCGAAGGCACAGACAAGCAGAAGAGGTCAGCGTGGATCTTACCATAAGTAATTGTTCTTTGGTGTAGGTTTGGACACAAGGCGATCCTGGTTTCAGAGGAGCATAGGGGCTGACGCGGAGCGCGGTCCGAGCGCGGACGGGGGCAGACAGGCTTGCCTTAGGCGCGCCAGCGGCGCGGCTGCCTCTGCCGGCACATTTCAAGGCAACCCGAGCAGAAAGACTGGCCCGCTAACCTGCCTCCCAAAATGGCGATTCAACTACCTCACCCAACCCGGATGCAGGCAACAGCCACAGTGAATAACCCAGGAGCGATCCGGTATCTAGCTGAGCACCGGCGCTTCACAGGACTTCGGTAAGTTATAAAAATGAGAAATTAATGAAACCGTGATACAGGCCACAATATTGTTTAGTGGACCCTCCCTGTCTTTTAACAGTTATAAGGTTGCAAATAGAAATAATTAATACAATTTTAATGTATTGAACAAAGCCAGAAGTGTATAATCTGTCTATACTAACTTTTCTCTTTATGTCAAAGAAACTGGGGTATTTTACCATGTAGATAAACTTTTTTGGAGTATTGTGATGGTTTTAATTAACTATACAAAAAAGACTTTTTTTTTTTACTTTCAAGTGTTAGTGATTTGCTAAGCCACTGGCCAAATGGTGCATAACCTCTGATTTTATCCAGCGGCTGGTAAATAATTGTTTTTTTTGCGATTTGCTAGGCTGTAAGATACACTGAGCCTAAATATAGCTATTTAGTCAATGGTCGTCTAAATAGGAACGTTTCTTTGCTATTTGCATGACAGCTGGCCACACTGGGCATATTCTTGACAATTTAGCCATCAGCACGGTAATTAGTTACGTTTCTTTGCTATTTGCACAGCCACCACCCACATCTTACATTTTCTGCTATTTAATCAACAGCTGGTTAAATAGTACGGTTTCTTTGGTCAAATAATGAAGGTCTGCTTTTTAGCCAGGTAAACAGTAAAGTTTTTGTTTCTTGCATGGCTGATATCCAAATAGGACCTAATGTTTGCTTTTTAGACAGCAGCCACGTAAATAGCCAAATCCCGAGGTGACCCTGTATAGCTCACTGCTACTTTTCAACTAAGTTTACACTATAGAAATATCATACACATACGCTGCAACTACAATTCGGTTTAAGATTTCAGAAGTGTAGACAAAGCCTGCCTTACATAAGTGTAGGAGGTAGCACGAAGACTTACACAGATACTTTAAAAGGATCTAACTGTTTGGAAATACATGAATGCATTAATCTTTTAGCTGCGCAACAGGTGTCAGTAGTGGGCTTGCGTGCCTCACAGGATAAGCATGCATTCCTTTAGACATTTGAGGGCATCAAACTCTAGGAACTTTTGAACAGATGAGGTTTAGCTGTCCAGTTGGGGTTTCAGAGCTAGCTTGGCCTCATTGGGAGCTTCTTGTGACAGCTGACTGACCTCTCCATGAGCAAGGAATATCAACGCATTCTTTTCCAGGTTGGTCCTACAAGATGGAGGGTCATGGACACCTGCCTCAATTTCCTCACTATGTTTGGATGTAGGGGAGGGGAGAAGGGGAAATAAATCAACACCACAAAAAAAAAAAAATCAATATCCCCGACCAGTACACCTATATAGCATTGCCCATGAACTGTGGGTAACTGGAGTGGAAGTTGACGTTTTGCATTTTCAGTAGTGGCCAATAAGCTCATGGTTAGGGTTCCCCACTGCCCTGAAGAGGACTTGAGTGGATTTCCACTTGTGGGATCAATGCATCCTGCCTAGCAGGCCTGTTTAGTTCTACACTCGTAGCAAGTGACCCACCAGCAGGCGATGGTCGCAGATGCTTGCCCAGTGCCAGGTCTCCCTAACCAGTGCCGAGCGGAGCTTGGGAGGGTGGGCGGGGAAAATGCATTTCCCTCTGCTTCTGGATCCAATACATGACTGGTATATTCTGTCTTTAACAGTACTGTCTTCCCCCATTTGAGTTTAAGGAAGTCTGAGGGATGGACGTCTAAAAGTTCCAGGTAACTGATGCGGTACTGCTGGTGCTGAGAGGTCCAGGTGCCTTGTACAGTAGTTTCATCGAAATAAGCACCCCATCCAAGACATGTCGGTGGTGATGGTCATCTGCAGAAAGGGGGTCCAGAAAGGCCTTCAGAGCGAAAGGTTGTTGCTGTTCCACAATAAGGAACGCGTTACTTACCTGTAACTGCGGTTATCCAGTATTGGTATCTTTCATAGATTCACATGCCTGAATCATTCCCCGTCGTCGGGAATGGGAGTCACCGGTAAATAACAAAGTAATGTCCAGAAGACATAAGACAGTCATAGGCCTCAGAGGCCTTAACTTAGTAAGCTATCCACGTCCTTATGTAAAAAGGACCAAATTTTGGCCAGAGCCAATCAGCTAACACCACCCTCTAGAACCTTCCTGGTAGGAGCTCTAGTCCCTCAGATTTTCGTGAGCACAGTGCTAAGCAGCTGTATACTGAGAGATCCGAGAGAGCCCTTCCAGGGGAGGCGGGTGGGTTGCATGTGAATCTATGAAAGATACCAATACTGGATAACCGCAGTTACAGGTAAGTAACGCGTTCCTTATCCAGTATTAGGGTATCTTTCATAGATTCACATGCCTGAATCAGAGTAGCAAGCAGTGAATAAAGCACATTTCGAAAGATATGGATAACATACAGGTATTAGATAACCACATCTATCCGAGATAAACAACAGTGCTACCGTAAAGCAATGAATAAGTAAAGCATACATTATAGTGCGAAATGTGCATAAACTGAGGATGGTGGGATGAAAGAAAGGGCTCACCTCTATTTAAAAAGATGACGTAGTACCGCTTGACCCACTGACGCATCCTTCATGATCTCCGCATCCAGGCAGTAATGCTTGGTGAAGGTATGCGGCGTCTTCCATGTGGCCGCTCTACAAATGTCCACAATGGGCACCCCAGCAAAAAGAGCCATGGAAGTAGACATGGCCCTTGTGGAGTGGGCACGGACCGTTGTTCTCAACGGACGTCCTGCCTGTTGGTGACAGAAAGAAATGGCCGAAGAAATCCAGCGGGAAATGCTCTGTTTTGTGAGCGGAAGCCCTCGTCGAGGTCTGCTGTAGGCTATGAATAGCTGATTTGATTTTCGAAAAGATTTCGTTCTGTCAATGTAAAATTTCAAGCAACGTTGAATGTCTAGTGAATGTAGAGCTCGTTCCGCCACTGTTTGTGGATTTGGGAAGAATGATTGTAAAACAATAGGTTCGTTGAGGTGGAAGTGAGATGGAACCTTGGGGATGAAAGCTGGATTTGTGCGGAGAAGGACTCTATCCTTTTTGAATTGCAGGAATGGGTCCTGGATAGAGAATGCTTGGAGCTCTCCCACTCGCCTTGCCGAGGTAAGAGCTAGTAGAAGTGCCACCTTCCAGGAAACAAATTTAAGGTCAGCTCTGTGGATGGGCTCAAACGGGTGCTTCATTAGTTGAGCTAGAACTATGTTAAGGTGCCAGGCCGGTGGAACAGGCTTTACTGGAGGGAATGTGCGAAACAGTCCTTTCATGAATTGCTTTATGAGTCTATGAGACCATAAAGAGGGGCCGGAAGAAGATCTTCTGAAACGTGAGATTGCAGCTAGGTGAACTTTAATGGAGGCATGAGCAAGACCAGATTCTGCTAGATGTAGAAGGTAGGGTAAGACTTGTCCTGGGGTGGAAGAGAAAGGATGCAACTTATTCGTCTTACACCAGATACAGAATCTTTTCCACTTGAGTGAATAGGTCTTGTTGGTACTATCTGCTCGAGCCCGAGCTAGAATTCGCCTGCAGTCTGGAGGAATGTCTAGGCCCCGAAACTCTCTGAACTCAGGAGCCAAGCTGATAACCTGAGAGAGGCTAGATCCGGATGTTGAATCTGCTGATCGCTGAGCGTCAGAAGAGATGGAAACGTTTTCAGCCTGATCGGAGGTTCCTGGGAGAGGAGGTGAAGTTCCGAGAACCAGTGTTGGCGTGGCCAAGCTGGGGCTACCAATATCAAAGTGCAAGGCTCCGCCTTCATCTTCCGTAGTACCCTGGGGATCAGGGGAAATGGCGGAAAGGCGTATGCAAAGACGTTGCACCATGCTATCGAAAAGGCATTCCCCAGGGATCCTGGTTGGGGATGCCAGCTTGCAAAGTATTGGCATTTGGCGTTGCGTTGGGTGGCGAATAGGTCCAGCTGAGGTGTGCCCCATTGGGCGAAGATATTGTTGAGGACCTGCTGATCCAGCTCCCACTCGTGGCACGCTGCCTGCCTCCTGCTTAGATAATCTGCCAACACATTGTGGGTGCCTGGAACATAATCTGCTCGGAGAGAGATGTTGTGGCGGAGCAGCCAGTTCCAGATTTTCTGCGATTCGCGCGAAAGTGTCAGTGAACGAGTCCCTCCCTGCTTGTTCAGGTAGTGCATTGTCGTGGTGTTGTCTGTCCGGACAAGCACTACTGAGTTCTTTATCCTCGGGAGGAAAGCCACTAGAGCTAGGTAGACTGCTCGGAGCTCTAAAAGGTTGATATGAAGCATTTTTTCCGAAAGGGACCACTTTCCGCTTATCTGTAGCTCCTGAAGGAAAGCTCCCCAGCCTTCTAAGGAAGCGTCCGTGGTGATTATATGAGGAGTAGCAGGAAGCAAGAAAGGCAAGCCTTGCGAAAGGTTCTTGGGGCAAACCCACCATTGCAGAGCCTGTTTGATCGCCGGGGTTACTTGGATGACGTCGTCGAAAGACCCTGTACACTGGATCCACTGGTTCGACAGAGCCTCTTGTAGGGGTCGCATCCGCAAGCGGCAATGTGGGATTAAAAGAATGCAGGAGGACATCATCCCGAGGAGGGATTTGAAGAGGCGCACCGAGAGTGTCTTTCTTGTCATTACCTGGAGTGCCAGAGATTGAAGTTTGTCCTGGCGTTCCTGTGACGGGAATGCTTTCCTGTGGATGGTGTCTAGTGTGGCTCCCAAAAATTGCATGCATTGGGATGGTTGCAGGACAGATTTGTCGTGGTTGAGAGTGAGCCCCAGTGACTCGAAGAGTGTCAGACAAGCGTTGGAAGAACTTATCACGCCTTCTTGTGATGGGGACTTGATAAGCCAGTCGTCTAAATACGGGAAGACTTGGTGGTGGAACCGGCGTAGGTACGCCGCCACTGGTGCTAGGCATTTGGTGAAAATGCGTGGCGCCGATTTGAGCCCAAATGGCAGAACCCGAAACTGGTAATGCCTGCCCGCCACCATGAAACGCAGGAACTTCTTGTGGTTGCGGTGTATTGGGACATGAAAATAGGCGTCTTGAAGGTCCACCGACACCATGTAGTCGTTTGCGTTGAGTAAATGCAAAACCTCCTGTATGGTAATCATTCGAAACAACTGTTTTTTCAGAAATTTGTTGAGATTTCTGAGGTCCAATATGGGTCTCCATTTCTTCTCTTTCTTTCGGATGAGAAAGAAATGGGAGTAGAACCCTCTCCCTCGTTGGCTGAGAGGAACTTTTTCTATAGCTCCCTTTAGAAGCATAATCTTTATTTCTTGGAGTAATGGGCGTAGGTTTTTGTGAGCCCTCTGGCGGGGAGGAGTTTGAGGAGGAATTTGTGTGAATTCCAGGGAATGGCCGAATTGTATTAATTGAAGGACCCATCGGTCCGTAGTTATCGTTTGCCAATTTTTGAGAAAATGGGAGATTTTTCCGCCAATCTTGTAGGGTGGAGACAAGTTTGAGCCCGGCTGCATCTGGAAGTCATTGCCGCCGCGCGGCACCTTTTTGTCTTCCTCCTCTGTTACGAAAGGAAGTCTTGTGGTAAGACGACTGTTGTCGCTGCTGAGATTGTGGACGGTACTGCTGGGAAGAGGAGAAAGAGGAACGCTGTTGAAAGTCTCCTCTGGAGGAAGTCTGGCCTCTTCCTCTTGACCCACGAAAGGAAGGGTTCCGAGATTGCAGAGACCCCAGGGCTCTGGCAGTATCTGTATCTTTTTTGATACCTTGCAATGCCTCGTCAATAAGAGAACCGAATAGAAACTGGCCATCATAAGGCATATCCAGGACTTTTGTCTGGACCTCCGGCCTGAAAGAAGTTGCCTTGAGCCAACCCTGGCGCCGGAGAGCAGCCGCACCAGCCAGCTGTCTAAAGCCTGTGGAAGCAATATCCATTGCACAGTCTATCAGTTCCGTGGCAGATCGCTCACCCTCCAACAGAATCTTCTTTGCCTCTTCTTTTGAGTCAGAAGGCAAATCCGCTAGATATGGGGCAATGTCCGCCCACATTTGTCGGTTGTACCGTCCCAATAGTGCAGTAGCGTTGGAGGCACGCACTGTCAAGGCTGACATGGAGGAGAAACGTTTCCCTATGTTATCCATACGTCGCCCTTCTTTATCCGGCGGAGCTGTCAACAGCGCAGCTGGGTTGTTTGACCTCCTCTGCGCAGCCTGAGTGATAACCGAGTCCGGCTTTGGATGGCCTGTAAGACAAACCGGAGCAGTGTCCGGAGCTTTATACTTCTTGTCCAGGCGTGGTAGAACCGGTGGCATTGATGAAGGGTTCTGCATTATCTTTATGCCCTGGTCCCAAATATAATCTATTATCGGAATTGCCCGGACGGTCTTCTTGAAGGGTTCCTTAAAGTCATATAAGAAACAGTCCTGTTGATGCGAAGGCATCGGGATCTGGAAGCGCTGGGCCGCCCTTTCAATGATGTTGTGGAAACCGCCGATGTAGTCAGGCGGTGAGTCGGCTGTGGTAGGGACAGGCGAAACAGGAGCCGGAAGGATGTAATCGTCCCATTCATCTTGTTGGGATTGGACGTCCTGGAGTTCTCCTTCCTCAGGTTCCTCCTCCTCCTCCTCCTCCTCGTCGTCCGTGGCGGGCCGAGGCGGAGGTGCCGTCCTCTCCAAACGCAGTGGAGGCGGTCGTGGCCGTGTAGCCTCCTCCTTGGAAGGCCCCGCAGGCATCGGTGGAGGTGCCGGAGTCGGAAAACGCTGCTTATAGTCCGTTATTAAGAGCTGAAGGTCTGTGACCAAGGTTGCCGGTAGACACCATGGAAGGTGGAGGCGGCATGTATTCTCGATGAGGAACCTCCTCATAATCCTGGGGATTGTCTTCGTAATCCGAGACATCCTGGTACTTCACATGGAGTTGTGATGGACTAGTCGCCGCAGGAAAGAGACTAGCGTCGTCCGAATCCTCCTCTTCAAAGAGGCGAGTGGGAGGCAAGGTTGAGACCTTACTGGGCGAAGTGAGGGCCGGAGTCAATGCACGCTTGGTTATTTGTACATGCACAAATGTACTCTGGTCGTCCGTGTCCATACTCCTCAAGGGGCTCGATGGTATAGCTGTAACCGACGTTACAGGTATCAATTCCGTCGACGGGATCGTCGTCGGGGTCGTCGTCAACGACGAGGATGATGAAGACGGTCTCCTCGTCGACGATGACGTCGACGATGACGTCGACGACGACGGCGTCGTCGGTGATATCGTCGACGGTGTCTTCGTCGTCGACGGTGTCTTCGTCGACGACGGTGTCTTCGTCGTTGATAGCTTCGTCGACGATGTTGCCGTCGACGATGATGAAGCTCTCGTCGGCGGTGTCGTCGTCGTCGACCCTCCCGTCGACAGCTTACTCGACGACGCCTTTTTTATGGCTAACGTCGACGGGATTGACTTGCCTGCCGTCGACGATGGAGTTGTCGTCGTCGAGGACATGGAATGGGATGTCATCGTCGATAGAGTCGTCGTCGACGATGTAACTGAAATCGCTGTCGAAGGAGATTTTCTCGTCGACGCTACTGTCGACATTGTTGTCGTCGACGAGGTGGCAATAGGCTTTTTGAAGGTGTGGGGCATCACCTTAGGAGACGAGCTCCCTGGAACAGGCGAATCCTGGACCTCTGAAGACTTTTTCTGCGTCTTCTTTTGAGGTGGCTGCGACGAAGGGCCCGGCGATGCCACCCTTGGTCTTTTAGATGAGGAGTGAGACGCAACTGAAGAACTCTCACTCTCCTCAGAGGCCACATCCTCCTTGTCCTTTAGCCTTTGCAGCCAGATTAAAAGGCGCCCCTCTCGGTCTTTCAAGGTCTTAGATGAGAAAGTCCGACATACCTTGCAGTCCTTAGAACTGTGACTGGGATAGAGACAATACAAGCAGTCCTTGTGTTGGTCGTCGATATGTAGCCTCTTTTTTCCACAAGAGGCGCAGGGCCTGAATAAACCCTTCTTAGGTGTATCAGCCATGCTGAAAATCCAGAATGTTGAGAAGAAATGCTGTCAAATCCAAAGAAATGAGCAGAGCTCAGTGGAGACTCCCTTAGCACGACGTGCGGTAGAAAATCTGAGGGACTAGAGCTCCTACCAGGAAGGTTCTAGAGGGTGGTGTTAGCTGATTGGCTCTGGCCAAAATTTGGTCCTTTTTACATAAGGACGTGGATAGCTTACTAAGCTAAGGCCTCTGAGGCCTATGACTGTCTTATGTCTTCTGGACATTACTTTGTTATTTACCGGTGACTCCCATTCCCGACGACGGGGAATGATTCAGGCATGTGAATCTATGAAAGATACCCTAATACTGGATAAAAGAGGGTGCCAAGCCCCAATCGTTACCAACACTAGATCTTACCAGTGCCCATTGCCTTGAAAGGCATTTCTGGAGTGGTCGCATGTGTAATCTGGTGGGCGACACTATGGCTATACGCAGGCCATCATCCACAACAGTTTCATCACAATTCTCAGTTTGGGGATTTTGTATCTGAAAGCAACAGCAGCTGTTCTAATGAGGTCACCCTCTGTTCTTTAGGGTAGGTTTTCCCTGTCATCACTTTTAGATCTGAACCAAGAAGAGCTAGAACTGCTGAAGTTAAAGGTGGGATTGTTTTGATGTTGATGAAAGCCAGCCTGTGCTGCTCAAGTGTGTGCAAGTCATTGCTTGCTGCTGCTCTTGATCAGCCAAATGTCATGTATGGGAAGACATATGGCATTTCTGCACAGGTGCACTGCTATACACACTTTGAGCCATAGTGATTCGAACTGAAATGTCTTCAACTCGTAGAGTTGTCCACTTTCCGTGAATCAGGGTAATAGTTATGCGTTGGGTGGATGGGGATGTGAAAAATATGCATCTTTCAGATCCAGCGGGGACAAACATGCCTTGGAGCAGCAGGATGATGTACTACAGGCTGACCCTGTGAAAGTGTTGAGATGATGTCCAAGTTCAATGACAGGAGGTCTAGGATCAGCTGGAGGACACCATCATTTCTGGGGATGATAAAGTAGTGTAAGCACTATACTTTTCATGCTCTGTGTGCGAACAGATTTGCCATTTGAGGAGCACTTGAACCTCTTCATCTCAAAGCTGGAGGTGGTCTGAGCTGAGGACATGGTCTGATGATGGGTGATCTTGAGTGGAATTCCAAGCAGTTCCCTTCTTGCTCCCTGGAGAAGGCCCACTGACCTGTGGCAATGTCTTTCTACTGAGAAAACTACCCTAGTCTTCACTCGACAGGCAATGTTAAAAATGGGGATTTAAGCAGATATACAGTGTTCCTGGGCGAGTCGCCTCCTTTATGGCCATTACCTTCATAGGACCTCTGCCGAAAGTTTCAGGTTTATTGGTGGGACAGGAGAGAAGAGGCTTGAAAATGCTGTGAAGGTTATTGAAAGGGTAGTCTCTGGACAGCAAACGTTGGTTTAAAGTCCCCCTTGGTTTGCTGTCTGAAAGGCAGAGCTTGGACTAGGGAACTGCAGGACACTCGCGGTCTTAGCGATAGTGCCCTTTGAGCATTTGGTCCACCTGGGGGCCAAACAGACGCTCGCCATCAAAAGGTACATCTGGAGGTACTGTTGAACATGGGCCAAAGTCCTGAATACCAGCTGTGGATGATGGTGGAATGAACCTCACTAGCAACTGAATCTGCTGAGTTGAAGGTGCATCTAATATTTGCATAGCAGATTGCCTCGCCTTCAGCAATGAACTCTTATACTGACATCCTCTGGAAGGGGTTTGGTCAGCTCCTCCACCTCCTTCCAGTGTTAACAGCCATAGTGGAAGAGGCCAACAGAATTGGTAATGCATCAATGGGTGGCAGATCAGAGCACCAGAAGCTGTTACTATGCGTGTAGACAGATCTTGTTCGGGAGGGGTAGAGGCATAACCTGTTACAGCGGCGGCTCCACTGTTAAGGCAGAGGAGGACTCGAACAATAGCATTGTTCTCTCCTGAAGCACAGGTAGCTTGATGCATAGCGGATTCAGACTTTTAAGGAGTTCCATAGCTCAGAAACAGCACAAGTTGGCACTACATGGATTCGATGCTAGTGATGCTGCTGCTGTAGCACTTGCAAAACCCTCCCCCATTTTGAACTCAAATGCCACGTACGTTGGAGGGTGGTCGTAGACCGACTTACAGATAATGCAACAAGGTAGATTAAGCCACTGGAGTTTGAATTCCCCAAAAACTTTGATTAGGTGGAACACTGTTGGAACTCTTCATAGATGCCAGAAGATAACCATTTGAATGTAACCACCAACCATACAATCTGATAGGACCAACACATTAGTGTTCTGACGTAATATTTAGGCGGCCATGCCTCAATTCTGCAGAGCAGGAGCAAGTGCTATACAGTCTTCGTTTTATGCATGGTGTGTGTTCTGAAGGAAAGGTTGGTATTAGTGAAGACCATCAGGAATGAGACGCAGTTGCAGTTGTGAATACAGCAATTCAGATTAATCTCCTTCACCCTTCCCAGGCCAGATGTCGCCTGCAGGTATTAGAAAGGGAAGGCTATATATCATTCAGGTTCAGCATGAGAGATAAATTTAGGGCCAGATTTAGAGTTTGGGATATGGGTACTCAGTTACAAATGCAACTCGTATCCTGTTGGTATTATTATTATTATAAGCGAATAAAATCCTAATGCACTTCTGGGGCGGAGCTTTCCTGGCTTCATGATGGCCGCTCCGTGATCAAGCTCCATCAACCACCAGCACGATACGGCAGGAATTCGCTGCTTCACATGTATTGATATGGAGAGAAGATAGTACACAGCTGTAGCCTGTGTCCGGCTGCCTCTGTCGGCGTACTTTCATTCCGCCTTGCTTCGCTGTTCCCAGAGATCCGGCTCGCCTTCATCACATCGGCGCGCGGCCTGACAGCGTGGCCGCTGCTCACACTCCTGTGCCCTGCGTTGACCGGGGCTCGCTGACTTGCGGTGGCGTGTGGGTCTGACGCATTCGCTGCCCCTGGCCTGGAGCAGCAGTGCCAGCATATGCTGCTGAATTCGCAGGAGGAGAAGCGGTTGAGGAGGTGAGCCCTGCATCCAGTCACTCAGCCGGCCACAGTGTTGGCGAACGGTGGGCGTGCTGATGGGCTGATTGTGTCGCCCCGCCCCCACACAACTTGGGTGAACTATTCCGGGCACTGCGGATTCCAAGACCCACAGATAATAAAGCGCTGCATCGCGTCAACGTCTGGCGAATGGTCCTTTGACGCCTGCACTGAAAAAAGGGTCATGATGGCGGTTCTGAAGATGGGGATGTGCCCAGCAACCTTGATAAGAATGACTGAGTGACGTTTTGCTGGAGGGTGGACATGCTCGATCCCTTATGGTTTGCGCACCCCAGTATGGCTTTGCAAAGCTTAGATACATCTGTCAGGTTGGAGAGGTACTCCAGTGTGGATCAGTGATAGTTTTTTTCTTTATCTTTCTCTTTTTACTTGCTCTTCCTTTGCTTAGCGGGGGTTTCTGAGGAGGTGGGAGGTTCAACGCTTGGCGATTTATTTATACAGCCTCAGTTATTGGTCTTGACAATTGAAGCTTTAATATATATTCAGTGGTGGCGTGGTGGAAGGTGTAGTAGTGAGGGATAGCTGGGTAACATCTGCCCCACTGCATTACCCACTGTTCTAGTTGCAGCTTCGGGGTTTGTGTTTTTTCAATATATGATTTATGTAAGCATATTTCACGACAGGGTGGGGTGCTATCCGCCTTTGCACAGTAGGGGCAAGCAAGGCGTGGGGGTGGGGATCTAATTTTTTTGATGTTGTCTTTCATTTGAAGATCATAGGTCAGTGTTTTTGCTTGCGTACAGGGGAGGTCTTTAGTGGCATTTCAGTGTTGAGCTTATGCAGACACTTAATCATTCCATGTTCAGCACACACAACAAATTAGTTTATAATAGGCGGCTGAGCCTCATGACCTGGACTGTCAGGGGCCTAAACGACCATAGGAAGGTGCGTAAAATACTTGCCTATTTAAGAAGGAAGGAGGTCGACATCGCATTGCTTCAGGAGACTCACCTTCACCCGAGCTGTGCTTTGACCAGTAATCGGTTGATGGGTGTCTACCACGCTGCCTGCTTTACCTCCCACTCGTGGTGTGTTGACCTGGGTTAACCCTAAGTCGGGGCTCCAACTGAAATGCTGTGAAACAGACCCAGCTGGCAGATGCGTCATATCTCGCTGTTATAATAAAGAGGTGAATCTCCTTGTGATAAATTCCTACGGCCCGAATTATGATAATCCACAGTTTTTTCAGGCTATATTCCAGCTCATTAAATCCCGCTCTCCTCTACCACTTCTGTGGGATGGAGATTTCAAATTGCGTCCTTGACTCAGCGCTGGACCGCTCAAGGGGCCCGCCTAGGCCCCCCCGTCCCCGTCCCCCATCAGCTGCTGCTGCTAGGACTGTTGAGGATCTCTCAATACAGTTACAAATGGTTGACGTGTGGAGGGCTTTTTCTGGTGGATACAATATCTGCCTGTGGATTCCTCACCTTGTGAATAGCCCCTGCGCCAGCAACATTCAGAAACTTTTGTAGCTCTCCACGCCGACTAGGATGACGTCACAGGAGCACGGCTCCGCTCGTGGCTCCACTGACGTCACTGGATCTATAAGAGGACCTAGTCGGCGTGATGACCGTCAGTTCCGCCCTTTTCTCCGTGCCTTCGAGGCACAAGGACGGACTGACAGCAATATATATATATATATTATATATATATATATATATATATATTCACTTAAAAAACCATAGATTTCACACATGTTCTAGTTAGCTGGACATTTCACTCGTAAAAAACCAATGAAATTCCCCCGTTATAGTTACTGCAGGCAACTATAACTCACGCGACCGCAATCCTCTGCTGATGACGTCAGATATTACATCACTGTATTTAGACACTTATTTACCCATGTCTTCTTCCATTAATCTTTAGCTATACATATATTACAAATATATTTTTCAGAAAGACACATGTCATCAGTGATGTAATATCTGACGTCATCAGCAGAGGATTGCGGTCGCGTGAGTTATGGTTGCCTGCAGTAACTATAACGGGGGAATTTCATTGGTTTTTTACGAGTGAAATGTCCAGCTAACTATAACATGTGTGAAACCTATGGTTTAAGTGAATTTGCAAGGTTTTTTAAATGCTAATTCGCAACTATAACGTGTGTGACACCTATGGTTTTTTCAGTGAATTTGTAAGTTTTTTTAAATGCTAAGTTATGTATTTATTTTATTTTTTTCAGGTTTTACACCGTGCGCGCTCTGTGGGCACTCGGTACGCTTCGCGCACCGAGCGCCCACGGTTCGCAGTGCGCGCACACCTCGCGATTTAACTAAAAAAAAAAAAATGTGTTTTCTCCCTTGGGGGTCCTTCTGTGACCCCCTGACCAAGGCTAGGGGGTCAGGAACTGTCCACTCTGCCCCCTTTTCACGTTCTCCACCTTTGTTTTTCACCCCCTCAGACTGCGAGATACAAAATGATGGCCGACACTTCCTGGTTTCGACAGATTCGAATGTTTACCAACGTCTAACAACCAATCAGAATTGCGCTCGCGCACGGCAGGGTGCGCGCACCGTGCGAGCGTATTGATATTGATATGCTTTTAAATACTATTTTCTCAGGAAATACTCAACAGATTTACACCAGACCTGCAGAAGGCACTTCCTTGACCTTATGGCTACCTCTCTGCCAAATTTCAAGTAATTCTGTTCAGCCGTTCGGGCTGTAGCTGTGTCTAAAGGTCCTATGGAAAAATGCATGGGGAAAACGTGTTTTGGGACCCCCCTTTTTTCTCGTCCCCCACTTGACGAATCACCCCGAGACTTTCAGGGTAGGAGCTGAGCGGAGCGCCCCATTAGTTTTGAAAATTTCGCGAGGATTCGTCAACCGGCGCCAAAGTTATTCAAAATAGAATTTTGAGATTTCCTATGGAAACTAGGTTGTAACTATAACTATCTACTGGCGACTGACAGTAGATTTTATATATACATATACATATCTACTGGCGGTCGCCAGTAGATAGTTATAGTTAGGACCGTGTTTCCATAGGAAATCCGCAACATTCTATTTGGAATAACTTTAGCGCCGGTTGACAAATCCTCGCGAAATTTTCAAAATAGGTGGGGCGCTCCGCTCCTACCCTGAAAGTCTCGGGGGGGGGGGGGGGGGGAGGGGGGGGGGGATTTGTCAAGCGGGGGCTGAGAAAAAAGGGGGGGTCCCAAAACGTGTTTTCCCCATGCAATTTTCCATAGGGACCTTTAGTCCAAGGTACAGCCCGAACGGCTGAACAGAATTACTTGAAATTTGGCAGAGAGGTAGTCCTCAGGTCAGGGATGTGCCTTTTGCAGGCCTGGTGTCAATCTGTTCAGTAGTTCCTGAGAAAATAAAAAGTAAAATCATATATATGTGGGCGGAGCCTAACCACACATCTCATCCTGAGATCTGATTGGCTGTCAGCACTTCATCCAAGAAGTGTTGGCAGCCATCTTGGGACCAATATACATGATAGCACCTCATTAAAAAGCATTGCAGTTAATAGAAGGTTTTAAGACTTTAGTTACATTATAAATCATTTGTTGATGGTACCATACTCATTTTAGGAATTGTGGTATGTTCTAAGGTGATTTCACCATGTGAAAAAGCCTTCTGCTGGGATATCATGATTGAGAGAAATATTTTCTCATGCTTTTCCCACAGAGGTTTGGAAGGTGATCTATAAGCTAAACTGAGAGCTTATTTTCTGTAAATTCACATTATCTTTCTCAGTCATGTGAGAATGAAGTCTGACATTCTCAGTAAAACATGTACCACCAACAAGGGCAGAGACTGTCAGTTGATTCCTTTGTGTTCTACTGCAGCTTCCCAGAGTGTTCCAAAGAACAACTAGAGCGCTAACAGTCCTACTTATGATAAACGTATGGCACACCTGAAGCCATCTTGCTTGGATTAAAGTGGTAACTCTTAAAACATTTAATTTAAAAAGGAACAAAATGAGGGGGTTCATTTTTTCATAAAAAGTAGGATTAGTGCTGCAGAAAGAAAAATTAGGGCACATTTTGAGTGACTTCTCAAATCCTCTTCTATTTCATTAAAACATTCTGACATGCAGACTGAAACATGCACTTTCAATACCAGCAGCAGTTTTCCCTGGTGAGCAGTAGCTTTACTACAGTGATCTAATGAGCAAAAAGAGGGCTAACATTCTGAATTTATGGCAAATGTGTGACACATCTGAATGCCTTTGGAATCAAAGTAAGAAACTGAAAGTATTTCCTACTGAGGAGACTGCAGTAAATGAGGAAATTAGGAAACTTCATAACAAATAAATCTCCCAAGATGGCCACCGGAGGCAAAAGAGCCCAAATGTAGCCCAAAATCACCCAGATGTAGCCCAAATATAGCCCAATGACAGAAGTGTGCAAAACACTTATTATTTTGTGTTTTTGCAGTGTTATATAGTGCAGACTTGTCAGGTATTGGAGTGCTTTACATGAGCATTGGTTACATCACACAAGAACAAATTCATTTTGGTTGTAGACATGGGGAGACTAAGTGATTTGACCAGAATCACAGAATGTCGAGCTGAAGCAGAAACTCCAACCTGGTTCCCCAGTTGCAAAGTCTGCAGTTCTGGAAGTAACACCACATCCTCTCCCCTAAGTGCAACATTTAATCAAGTGGTCAACTGGATAAAAAAACATAAAGGTAACATAATTTAAAAGTGCTTTCTCGCTATTTGAAAACTCAGAAAATATGTCCTTATTTTAGTCTTTGAGCACTAACCATAATTTTGATGACAATAAGACCCTCATATGTAGTTTCTAAAGGAAATGCTCTAGGTATTACAGTTTTGATTACATCAAGATGACGTCAGGCGTTCCACACTTTTGTAATAAATATAGAATGTTAGCAATCTAGTTGTTCATTAGGATACTGTTGAGAGGCAGAGGCCAGGGGCACGGACTCTGAAAATTGAAGGCAGGTAGGAGGGTGCAAAGGCAACAATTTAACCACACTGAGCAGGCAGGAAGGGCCGTGGCAGCACAACAGACTATGGAGGGCACGCCTGCCGCTGTTAGAACGAAAACTCTGTGAGTGTCCCACATATGGTGAAACACTCTAGCTTTGTATAAGCCAAAACCTGAATAGGTCAACAGAGTCCGTAAGCGGCAGGCGAGGGGATGTTTTTATTGACTGCTTTTCCGCACTGATGACGGCAAGAGCCAGAAACGCGTCTGTGGATGTTTTATAGCCGACACATACCCCGTGAGTGCACCGGACCTTGGGAGTACCATGAAAATATCTATCTATCTCTCTATCTATATCTATATATTTTTTTTTTTTTCACTGAAAAAACCATAGGTTTCACACACGTTATAGTTAGCTGGACATTTCTCTCATATAAAACCAATGAAATTCCCCCGTTATAGTTAGTACAGCTAACTATAACTTGCGCGACCGCAATCCACTGCTGATGACGTCACATATTACATCACTCATGACATGGTCAGTGACATCACTCATGACATCACTGATGACATCTCAAATGACATCACTGACGATGTCACTGATGGTCATCCAGTGAACGTTTAATTTGCAAAAAATTTTATAGAGAAAGGCCTGTTAAAGAATGAGTGGGTGTACAAGTGTGTCCTTTAACTACATCTTACTTCAGACTAGTGCATAAACTGTATAAATGTTTTGTATGGGTGTGTGTTGGTGTATAAGTCGTGGCATGGTTTTGTGAATAGCTATATAAGTGTCTATATGGGTTTTTGATTGCTTGTCTCCGCATCTGTATGAGTTCCTACGTGTTTGTGTGGGTAAAGTGTGTGTGAGTGTGCAAAGATGAGTGAGTGTGTGATTCTATGACTGGATGTTATTAAAAGTGCATCTCTGAAGGACTGTATGGTTGAGTGAGTGTATGTATTGCTGTGTTATGGTTTGAATGTATATCTCAGTGGTACATTTGTGACTAACTAAATATGTAAAAGGCATAATATATGTGTGTAAGAGTATATAAGTGGTTAGATGTGAGAGTGTGTGATTGTGACAGTGTCTGTATGGATGAATGTGTGCTTGTGTCAATGATTCTAATTGAGCATAAGAATATGATACTATTTTTGTGAGTGAGTGAACTTGTGTGTACAACTGCATTAATGAGTAAATGGCAGTGTGATTATTTGTATGAATGACTAGGTGTGAGAGTACCTCTATGGATGATTGTTAGTGTGTGAGTGCCTATATAGATATATGTATAAATTCATATGATACTTTATGGACTGAATGTAACTATGAGTGACTGTACAGGTGAGTGTGTGGAGGTGAATGAAGATCTAAAAGTTTTTTTTTTTTTTTTAGGTATGCAGTTATTAGTATTGCATTATTTATGGATTTGAGAATGGAACTGTGTAATTTTCAGTTGGTATATCAATGGTTTTATAAGGGTGTGAGAAGATGTGGTAATTTATCACATTGATGTCTTCAACAGTGACATCGTCAGTGATGTCATTTGAGATGTCATCAGTGATGTCATGAGTGATGTCACTGACCATGTCATGAGTGATGTAATATGTGACGTCATCAGCAGTGGATTGCGGTCGCGCAAGTTATAGTTAACTGTACTAACTATAACGGGGGAATTTCATTGGTTTTGTATGAGAGAAATGTCCAGCTAACTATAACGTGTGTGAAACCTATGGTTTTTTCAGTGAATATATATATATACATACATACATATACACACACACACACACACCAGTATACACAGTACATAATACACAAAAAACAGTGTGAAGAGAATACAGGAAGGCAAAAGAAGTACGCTTCCTTTGACAGTAATAAATGAACTTTGAAACCTCACTATTGTAGGTATACAAGGGTGGACAACGGGGAGGCGGGTGGGTCAGTGAGGAATCCACAGGCAGATCCTGTATCCACCAGAAAAAGCGTTACCGAAGGCAAGTAACTTGTTCTTCTGATGGATACATCTGCCAGTGGATTCCTCACCTTGTGAAAAGATTCCCACAGCAGTCCCACTCCCGGAGGAGGGTGACCACCCTTCAATACCAGAAAGTCCTGAAGGACGGAACGAGCAAAGTGTCAGTCCCTCCTCACCTCGGAATCCAAGCAGTAATGCTTCACGAAAGTGTGGAGGGAGGCCCAAGTTGCCGCTCTACAAATGTCCTCTACAAGAACACCTCTAGATAAGGCAGATGTAGAAGACTTGGCCCTGGTAGAATGAGCCCTTATACCCTCTGGAGGTTCCTTACCGGCCAAAGAGTAACCAATCTTGATGCACAAGATAATCCATATGGAAAGGGTACGCTTGTGCACCGCTCTGCCTTTCCTGCAGCCAACAAAGCCCACGAAGAGCTGTTCGTCCACTCGAAAGTCCTTAGTCCTATCGAGGTAAAAGCTCACCGCCCTCTTAGGGTCCAAGTGGTGAAGCCGCTGCTCCTCCTTGGAAGGGTGAGGGGGAGAATAGAAGGTAGGAAGGGTAATGGACTGCCCCAGATGGATAGGAGTTACCACCTTTGGCAGAAAAGCAGCCCTGGTCCTGAGTACCATTCCTTCAGCATGAATGGTCCAGAACGGGGGTTTCGAACTCAGAGCTTGAAGCTCACTTACCCTCCTTGCCGAGGTAATGGCAATGAGAAAGACAGTTTTAAAAGACAACAGCCTTAAGGGACACTTGTGCAAGGGTTGGAAAGGAGAACCCATCAGGTAAGTTAAGACAAGATTGAAGTCCCATTGAGGCACAATAAAAGAGGTAGGCGGAAACGTAATACACTTAAACAAAGACGGCTGATCCGGCAAGCAAAGGAAAGCCGACGAAGCCGATAAATATCCCTTTACAGTAGCTACAGCAAAGCCTTGCGGAGCAAGATAAAGAGCAAACTGAAGGATGTTAGATAAACGAGCCTTCAAAGGGTCAATAGACTTCTCTCCGCACCAAAGATCAAATTTAGACCACCTATAAGAATAGATAGATTTAGTGGAATGACGTCTGGCAGACATTACATCTACCACATCAGGCGGGAGAGAAAAAGAATTTAGGTTGCCCCGTTCAATCTCCAGGCATGAAGGTGTATGCTCTGGAGGTGGGGGTGTAGAACCTGCCCCTCCGACAGAGAGGTTGTCTGCCCTGAGAGGGAGACCGAGCGGAGGGCACGAGGAGTGGTGGAGAATATCTGTATACCACACTCTTCTTGGCCAATCCGGGGCGAACAATATGACTTGGGCCCGGCCTTGGCGAATCTTCCTCAGAACCAGAGGAATCAAGGGTATGGGAGGAAACGCGTAAAGGAGATGAGTCCCATCTCAACTGAAACGTGTCCCCCAAAGCTCCCTGCATCGGATACTGGAGACTACAGAATGACGGGCAATGAGCGTTCTCGTGAGTGGCAAACAGGTCCACCTGAGGAGTTCCCCACGTCCGAAAGACGCGACGAACCACCTCCGGATGGAGCCTCCACTCCTGCCGACTGAGACTGTCTGCACGCACATTCAGAACGCCAGCCAGAATATTTGCCATCAGACAAATCTGATGATCCTGAACCCAGGACCAGAGACGCAGAGCCTCTCTGCACAGACAATGCGATCCCACTCCTCCCTGTTTGTTGACATGCCACATTGCGGTAGTGTTGTCCGTCAGGACTTGAAACGACTGACCGCAAAGGGAAGGGAGGGAAGGGAGGAAGGCCTTGAGTGCCAAACGTATCACCCGCAACTCCAAAAGGTTGAGGTGAAGCAACCTTTCCTCTGGAGACCAAAGACCCTTGATCTCCAGATCCCCCAGATGCGCACCCCACCCTAAAGTGGATGCATCGTTTATCACTCTGGCCACTGATGGAGGTAGATGGAAGAGCTTTCCTTGAGACAGATTGCCTTCCACGCTCCACCAAGACAGATACGCTGCAGGTTCTCTGGAGATCCTCACAGACTCCCTGAGATCTCCGTTATGCTGATACCACTGCCTGCGGAGGCACCACTGGAACGCCCTCGTGCCAGCATGCATGGTTGACCAACAGAATGCAGGAAGCAAACAGACAGCAGACGAAGGGCCTTCAGGACTGGAACGACTGCTCCATTGTAAAACAAGGGAATCATTTCCAGTATGTCGAGAATCCTTTGAGGAGGAGGGAATGCTCGACACACAGTAGTGTCCAGTAGCACCCCTATGAACAGGTTGCGCTGAGAGGGCACTAGGTGAGATTTGGGCACATTTATCGAGAAACCCAATTTGTACAACAGCTGGGTTGTAACCTGCAGATGATGAAGCACCTTCTCTACCGACTCCGCTTTGATCGGCTAGGGAAAAACTGGAATCCCCGATCTTCTGAGATGGGCTGCCACCACTGCCATCACCTTGGTGAAGACTCGAGGTGCAGTAGTAAGACCAAACAGAAGGACCGCAAACTGATAATGTTGCGACTCTACCGTAAAACGGAGATACTTCCTGTGCGACTTCAGGATGGGGATGTGGAAATACGCATCCTGCAAGTCGATCGACACCAGTCCTCTTGTTGCAGTGCTTGAAGAACCTGCGCAAGGGTGAGCATCTTGAACTTCTCTTGCTTCAGAAAAAGGTTCAAGATCCTGAGGTCCAGAATTGGACGTAGCCTGCCATCCTTTTTCGTAATTAGGAAATACAGAGTGCAGCATCCCCGACCTCTCTCCTGTTCCGGAACCACCTCTATCGCACCTTTTTTTTTTTTTAACATAAGGACTTCCTCCTGCAGGAGAAGGCGGTCCTCCAAGCAAGTACCTTGACAAGGAGGGTAATTCGGAGGGAAAGGGAAGGGCGTAACCATTCTCTACAAACCCAGAGGTCTGAAGTGACCGATTCCCAATCTTGTAGAAAATGGGTAAGCCGGCCCCCCACAGGACCAACATGATCTAGATCATGATCAGAATGGTGGATCTAGGGCTGCTTTGCAGTGGTGGATGGAGGAGGAGGAGAGCTGCCAACCTCGAGCAAGACCTCCGATTCTGCCCCTGTAGCTCTTATACAGGGTTTTCTGTTGCTGGGGCTGCCTGTAGGCCTGAAAGGACGAAAGCCTCTGTATCTCCTAAAAGAACCCCTAGGTTGTGTCTGCAGACCCAGAGATTTGGCCGTGGCTTTGCTTTCTTTAAATCTCTCCAATGCAGCATCAGCCTTTTTACCAAAAAGCCCAGAACACTCAAAAGGTAGGTCCAGAAGCGTTGCCTGCACATCAGGGGAGAACTCAGACGATTTCAGCCACGCACTCCTTGTGGCAACAGAGGAGCCCATAATTCCAGGCCACTCTGGATAACCTGACGCGCAGCCACCTGAGTGTCTGACAGCACCTTGTTAAAGTTCTGCCTGTCCTCCTCTGATAACTTAGGGGCCAGTTTAGCGGAATCCATGAGAGCATGGATATAAACGGCCCAAGAGACAGGTGGCATTTGTTGACTTTAAGGCCATACTGACAGAGGAGAAAACTTTCTTGGCTGACTGGTCAAGTTTTTTAGCATCCCTGTCACTAGGGACCTGAGGAAAGGCACCTGAAGACCTCTTTGAGCAAGCAGCCTGAACCACCAGACTTTCCGGAGAAGGATGAGAAGTAAGAAAGTCCGGATCACCTGGAGCCGCCCTGTACCTTCTAGCCACAGTTTTAGAGACCGCAGGAGCTGAAAAGGGCTTTCGCCATACCTCCAAGACTGGCTCAGTGATGGCCTCATTAAATGGTAGTAAGGGCTCTGTCACAGTGGAGGGAGAATGTAAATCCTCAGTGAGGATGTTTGGCTTGAATTTAGCAGTTGGCAGCTGTAAATCCAAAAGCTCTGCTGCTTTTCCAATAACCATGTGGTAGGGAGCCACATCTTTAGAGGGAGTATCGGCTGGAGGAGTAATCTCCCACTCTGGCGATAAATCCAGGCCACTAGCCTCTTTCAACTCTTCAAACAGGTCATCAGACTTCATGAGCTCACCCTCTTCCATCTCCTCAACTTGGTACCTTTGCTCTTCAGGACTGAGCTTCACGCATGGACCTAATTCTCAGGACCGGCAGCGCCGCAACCGACTCCGCCGGAGCCGGCGTCGAACACGGAGCCGGAGGAGCAGCCAGAGTCGAGCGAGGACGAACTGGAGCCGGAGAAGATTGAAGTGGCGTTGATGTCCTAGTCACCGGGAAATTCCAAGACGGCGTCGCCGGGAAAAAAGGCATAAATGGAGCCTGAGCGTAGGCCTGAGGGACCCCCAGATTAAAGGCCATTGGACCCATGGGACCCGAAGGTGCTCCAGAGGGGTACATCGCTCTAGCGAAGACTTCATACATCGCATTCAAATAATGCGATGGATCTTGACCCGGGCCTGGAAAGGGGGGGGAGGGGGGGGGGATATGGCTCAGACGGAGGCATAACTGGACTCGGGCCGATCGGCGCCGACGGTGGAGCCAGCGGAGTCAGACTCATCAGGAGCCGGATCTTCTTCAACTGGAGCCAGTGAATGTACCAGGAGACACAAAGTCCTTACGACAGAGTAGTCGATCTCGGAGCCGCTTCTTTATCCGAACGGTGTCAAGAACCATGTCTCCTTTTTGTGCTTCTTGGACTTCGAAGCATGCCCCAACGTCGACTTCGACGCAGACCTCGACCGTCTACGACCTCTCTTCTCTTTCTTTTAATAAACAACTTGGCTGCTCTTTCTTTTAAGGCTTTAGAACTCATCTTTCGACAGCAAGAGCATCTCTCAATGTCGTGATCCGACAACAGGCATCAGACACAGTCCTCGTGCGGATCCGTGATGGACATGTGCTTACCGCACTCCCTTCACGGCTTGAATCCGGACTTCTTGTCGACATCTTTAACAGGAAGCGGAAAAAAGGGAACGGACGTCATCACGCCGACGAGGTCCTCTTATGGATCCAGTGACGTCAGTGGAGCCGCGAGCGAAGCCGTGCTTCGGTGACTTCGCCCTCGTCGGCGTGGAGAGCTACAAAAGTTTCCGAATTTACTGGCGCAGGGGATATTCACAAGGTGACTAATACACTGGCAGATGTATCCATCAGAATCACGCATTACTCGGCTCACCACAATATACCGATATACATACGAGCATAGACTACTGGTTCATCTCGCAAGCGCTAATGCCCAGGGTTCAGGGGTGCTCACTCGAACGTTTTCCGACCACTCCCATTCTACTATTACAGTTCCTCCGAGAGGTCCTCCCCCTTTTTTTGTGGCGGTTCCCACCATATTCACTACTGCATTCAGTTTTCAAATCTGAAATGCATGATGCCATCTGAGTTCTTTCCGGTTAATATCGGTTCTGTAGAGTCCTTTGCCACGGTGTGGGAATTGTTTAAGGTCTTCATCAGGGTAGTTGCCATTAGTAAGCACGCGGGTGTTCTGAGCTCCATTAGAGGCAGGCTGGCCTTATTAGAATCTCGTATAGCCCAACTCAAAACTGAACTAGCGCACGGGGTACTCCTCAACTGCTGGACCTTCTAAAGTCCACGATGGACAAATTCAATTCAGAGGCAGACCGTGAAGTCAAGCATATGGGCAAATACGCCACGGCTCGGTTTTATGGTGAAACAGACCAACCAGGATCGGTTCTCGCAGAGATGGCTCGACGCAGTCGGGAGACAGGTGGCGTAACCTCCGTAATAGATGAGGGTAGTATGTGGACAGAGCCGGTGGACGTAACCAATCAATTCCGAAACTATTACTAAGAGTTGTACAGCACTTGGGTCACCCCTAGAAATGCAGATATTTTACATTATCTGGAATACATAGAGCTGCCTTGGTTACAAAACTGGCACTGTGAATTTCTGATGCGCCCAATCGAACATGCGGAAATACGCTTAGCGTTGAACTAGGAGAGAGGGCAGTGCCCCCGGTCAGGATGGTCTCACAGTGGCCTTCAGGGGTTTTAGCGACCTCCTAGTCCCTCACCTGGCTACCCAGTTTCAGGAGATAGGTGAGACCGGGTTCATGCCGCCCTCCATGCGGAAGGCCCAGTTTGTCACTTTATTGAAGCCGGATAAAGATCCCTGTAAATGCTCTTCTTTTCACCCGCTGTCCCAGCTCAATGTGGACGCAAACATTTCCGCTAAGATTCTGGCCAACCGTCTGTCCCCACTACTGCTGCAGTTGATAGGCCCTGAACAGGCAGGGTTTATCCCAGGCCATACGGTCTCGTACAATCGTCAGACGGTGTTTGGGGCCCTTCAGTATGTCCGACCGGAGGTCAAAGCTGCGGCGGTCTTCTTAGACGCAGAGAAGGCAGTTGGTTCAGTTGAATGGTCTTTTTTGCGAGCCGTGCTATGCCGCGTGAGTGTGGGAGAGGTCTTCTTACAATTAGTGTCGGTGCTCTATAACTCACCGGTTACCAGGGTCCGCTCTGGAGACGTGGTTTCAGATTTCATTCACATTCCGCGTAGTACATGACAGGGATACCCTTTATTCCCTTTGCTATATGCTATGGAAGCTGAGCCCTTGTTGAGAGCATTGCGGGAGTATCACGGTCACAGAGGCCTTCACTTCCCTAACTATAATTTAATATTTTCAGCATATGCGGACATGCTTTTGTAGATCAGAGATCCACTTGCCCCCTATTATTTGAGGTGTTGAGATACGAAGGACTATCTGGCTTGAAGATCAGCTAGGAGAAATCCATAATTTTTCCACTGACGCCGGCCACGATCCCCACTCCGCTAGATTCCCCCCTCCAGGGGACTTCCGATCCAGTCCACTACCTGGGCGTCCAAGTCCATTCGGATGCAGATCAGGTAATTTGTGTGAATTATGGCAAAGCTATGGTCAAACTGAGCGATGGTGGGGAGAGTCGCATTATTGAAAATGGTGGTCCTTCCCAGTTATCTTTTTCTTTTCGTTAACATCCTTATCGTACCTCAGCATATGTTTAAAGAATTGCGCTCCTTAATTACAAGACACCAAGGGTTGCGATGGATACACTCATGCTCCCCTATACTGCGGGAGGCCTAGACGCTCCTGATCTAGAACTATTACCGGATAGTGCAGGCTTTGCATGCTCATAGTTTGGTTCACGGCCCGCAGAATCTCCACCATCTCCCAAAAAATGTGGATGCCGCACCTGAGCAATTAGAGGTTCTTAACTAAAGCACCAATTAGACGATGCGGGGTTATTGTCTCGGTGAACTCCACGGTGCATGCTGGGCACATCCTTCTAGGAATGTTTGCTGGAGCTCAACTGTATTTGTCTTGTATGCGCATAGAACGGTGTCAATGGTTTGTCCTAAGCTCAGAGCGAGGTACACTTTGTGCATTGAATGATCTGGGCATGTCTAAGATGGGAGATTTTTTTAAAAATGGCGGTGTGGTCTCTTGGAATGAGGCGATGGCTGGTAGGGCGAACCCTTTTACGCTAACACACTTACACTTTTTTAGGACTCTGCATGCTCTCCGGGTGGTGCTAGGCAGCGAGCTCGCCGAACCCATGGAGATCCTGCTATTGTCAATACTGTTGCGTGCACAGTCTCCTGCTAAATTAGTCTCCAAGCTATACGCCTCAGCTATGCAGACTAGGGTCTCCCATACACCAAGGCTCGGCTGGCCTGGCAGGCTGACATTGGGAGTCCACTTATGGACGATATGTGGTTTTACTGCCGTGAGGCCACTCAAAAGGTTTCTCTGAATGGCAGACATAGGCTGGCACATTTTAAGTTCTTAAATAGGGTCCATTACACCCCAGAACTCCTCCATAGATATGGTTTGCGCACTACTGCTGTGCGCTGTGACATGCCGAATGCCGACTTCACCACTGGCGGGCACTGCCACGCCAGGTGGAAGGAGTTTTGGACCCATATATTCAGGATGTTAAATGATATTGTGGGTCTCACACTCGCGCCAGACCCACTACTGGCGTTGCTGGGATACACGAAACCTCTGCGCAGAAGTGTTCGTAAACTTTGTGCTATAGGTTTGCTTTTGGCTAAACGTAGACTAGCGATGAGATGGATGCGGGGGCCTCTACCCACAGTGGCTGAATGGGAGAGAGATATGGTATATTGTAATACTCAATCAGAAATTTACAATTAAATGCTTCCACCCTGTAATAGACCCTTAAGATTTTGGGGCCTATTTGGACAGTACCAACTGTTACGCCAATGTACCAATGCAGCACAGGACGAAAATATATATCTGTTGTATACTGTACAGTCTTGTTGGTGTCGCGGTTCTCTGGTCGACAGAGCCCTACGGGAGTTGGGACATGCCTCTTTGGATCACTGCTCAGTCTACGCTTGTTGTGGGATATGTTGCTGTCTATTGGGACTTTTACACCTGTGTGCATACTGCATTACAGTGTCTGTTACTTTGTGATGACATTGTTCAAAGTATATGTGATCTGCTCTATTTTAGTTTTATTATCATTTGTTTTTTCTTTTGTATTGTTTAAAAAATGCAATAAATAAAAAGATTTAAAAAAATCCTAATGCACTTGAAATAAGGCAGATGGGCTATCCATCCCGTTTGTGACAGACTACCCACCTGCCTTTAAATCAGGCCCTTAATTGTGAGGCGGTTCAGCCCAAAGACCCTTAAGCATCAGGAGAATGGATGTCTTTGATAGCCAGTAAGACTTTCCAGTACTTCAAGCATTGAAACTGTACTATGCCATTCTATGCAAATCTAATGAACAAGATGGAAATGTGTAAAGGCAAAATTGATCTGTAATGCAACATATAATATAAAAAAAAAAAAAGGTCACAGCCAGTTCTAATCTAAACCAAACCTCCTGAATCCATACCAAACTGCGAAGAAAAAGCCTGCAGAGTTGCAAACAAATCTACTTTTTTCCCACCTGTAGCAGAGCAAAGGATGAGGTTTACCTTCAGTCATGCAGATTGCCAGGAAAGATTTTAGGACCTTAAAAATAAAAAATAAACCCATGCACGTTCTACATTGTCACCAACAGTCAGGCAGGACTGCCTTGATGGAAGCTTGCCTTCTTTTCCTAAATCAAGGAAGGCCAAAGCATCATAAGACTGGTCACAGCAGAGCACTATTATTGAGGCTCTTAAAGCAATGATGGCAATAGAGGGACATGCATTTTGCAACTATCCCTAGCGGTCCTAGGCAGGTTACTTTCTATACTACTCAGAAAAAAAAAAAACTACTAAACACTTACTTGACAAGTAATATCCTCCACACGGTAGGGATTGAAAGACTTTTGACAAGCTCTACAGAACTGTCGGAAATAAACCTGTGAAAAACAAATACAATGGGTAATGTTTACTGCATATTTCTTGATGATCAGAGTGCCATACGGTAGAGTACTCACCTTGTTTGTTCCCTGAACACACCACACGTATGCACTCTCCCAGCGGATATTGCACTCTTTGCAGTGGTAAAAGCCGTATTTCTGCTCCAGAAACTGAAAAGATAATCAAAACAGCACCAGCGTAAAAAAAAATGAAAACCAGTTGCCCAAATGCAGTTCGCACTAAGCACATGTTCCCCCCCCCCCCCCCCCCCCCCATCAAATAAGGCTGCATATTCTCTATTTGCTACTGTACCACTACAGATTTACCCAGGAGATATCAGTGGTAAGGTAAGCCTTGCTCCTCTTCCGTCAACTCCAATGTCGTAGGTTTAATGTTCAGTTCAAATAGCTTTATTCGACAGCATGCATCATAAAAGCATTATTTGACATTTATACAATAAGACAGTATATATTCAGTAATAAGAAAATAGTTAAATAAAAAGTTCATTTAAAAAATCTTGGCATGTCGTTATTAGCAACTTTTTAAAATAGAGCCTATAACGAGTTTCAACAAAAACATTAGTCTAAAAAGCATATATACACGTCGCTTACTAAGAGTCCCTTCCTCCCCAGGTACTCAATGGTTATAATAAGAGAAGAAAAAGGAAAGATAATAGGGGCATAGTCGATCTAAGTAATCAGTACATAAAGTGCTAGTGCTATATCCATTATTAGCAGCATTCAAAAATGTATGGAGCAACCCAATGTGATCTGTGGATTTGGCACATTATATAACACAGCTTTTTAACTGCCGCTGTAGACAATTGCCTAAATTGAAGTCACGCCACGTAGGGCTTTCATTCTAACTAACCAAGCTTGACCTAAATATTTGGCCACTCAACTTGAGAATAAAACACTGGGGTCAGACTTTAAAATGCGCAGAGCAAACCGGTGGTCACGGATGCCCATGCCACTGCATATGGGTTTTAACCATTTGGTCCTTGCTTTATTATACGCAGGGCAAACGGGACATGTGCAACACACTCAACCGGGGCTCCACAGCAAGGGCAACTCTGTTTTGTTCTCAGCTGCGTGCCACGCTGCAACTAGGGTATTAACAGGCATCGTGCCGAACCTAAACTGAATATACAAAGTCCTAGCTCGGGGGACCTGGATCACATCTAGGTAGGGCTCTAAGCTTCTAGTTTTCTTAAGCATAAAGAAATGCTCTGTCAATCTCCCCATGGTTGGCTTACTGAGCTCTTGGCTGTTAATCCAATCCCAATAATAACGCTTAAGTTCCACCTTGCTAGGGGGAATTTGGGTAACCATGATTCTTTAAGGCCAAGTTGTATCATAGTTTTCTTCACATAAGTTATCCGCTTGACCCTATGGTCCACATCCAAATTCATTACCTCCGTTAGGGCTGCGGCATAATTGGTAAGCTCATCAGTACGCCCTAAGCGAGCCCAAAAAAGAAGTGGGCGTAGCCTAGCAATTGCTCTAAACGGTCGCCTACCCATGTCATACCTTAGAGGTGTTAATAGGGTGTTACGGGGAGCATTACCAAGTCCTTCAAAAATGTATGCTCAGACCTAATTTCGTCCACATTTTCGAACCCCCATAGCTCTGCTCCGTACAGAGCCGAGCTAACTGCGTTTGCGTCATAAACTACAAGCACCGGGGCAACTGGCCTACTATACGAGGAGCGATGTTCTTTGCTTAGTGCCCCGGTCACGCGTTTGTGGTTCAAAAGTATTTTGTCTATATGGGGCCTCCAGTGCATTTTATCAGAGAGTCGTATGCCAAGATATTCAAAGTTCTCGACTCTCTCCAAGGGGGTACCATTCATTATAAAATAATTCCTAAAACATTTGTGGGGGTTAAAAACCATGAGCTTTGTCTTTGTGGTATTAATAACTAAGCCCCGTGCATCACAAAGATTGATCTCTATTCATTGATTTTTGTAGCCCAACTGGGGTCTTTGATATCAACAGGGAAATTCATTTATTATTATTTTTTTAACTCTATTAAAAAAGCTCGAGAGACCATGCCATAAATTAGCAATTGCCAGAAGTACATCAGTTATCTAACACAGAGAATCTGTGACAACACATTCAAGTATAGAGCTGTCAGGTGTGCTTGCCCCCATCATGTTGCTAGTCTCCCACTCCCAGCCCTCTATACCTCCACCATGGCGACCACACTTAAATTTTTGGGCACGGCCCCTACTTTTATACACTGTTTCCTTGGCCCTCTGGCAACAATCAAGATCCCGTTTCCACTCCTCCACCTGCGGGGGTGAGGGCACGCCCCTCACCACCCCCCCCCCCCCCCAATTCCTTGCTATATTGCGCTTTACCACTACCGCCGACAGAGCCAACCATAGTCCTACGTATCTGGACCAGGCGGCGTCACCTCGAATCAATAGAAGCCATTTCGGGTCTAGTGGCAAAGGTGATGGAGCAGGTAAAGCAAAATTTTGTATACCTCCTCTATTTTGCATGAAAAACTAATCACAACCAACTTGAATTAACTATTTGCAGTGTTATATTAATCAACCATTTGCACTTTTAGTAAAACACAAATTACACGCGGGACAGTTATTTGGGTTATTCTGCCATGCAAATAGCATACTGTGGTACGCCAATTAATAATAGTACGTGTGATAATAGAATATTGCATGATTTATGTTGCTTTTGTGACATTTGCATTCCCGTTTGGACCGAATGGTGAGTTTTATTGCTTTAAATGTCGCTAACAGCTAGGAAAATACTACTACATAAAGGGATTAGTGAGGGTTTAACATTAGACTCTTCATTTCGGTGTATTAATTATTCTTTTGTGTTTGTTTTGCTTAAGTTGGCATTTGGGCCTACCAAACCAGGACATCCAAAATGGAGTTCAGATGTGGCCACCGTCTGGTGAGCGCGATGTCTACTGCCCAGACGCGGATGGCTCCGTAGACCTCCAGGCAACCTCAAGTCAGAGCACAGCGTTCCTGGTCAAGGATAGGAACATGGAGGACTGCCAAACTTCAATTAGTAAAAACCAATACTCGAACAATGATTATCCACAACCAGAAGAGAATACATTGCATCATGGACACGTCCAGGACCGAGAAAGTAACTTAACCTTTCTTTGGGAACCAAAACTGAGAAAATTCGACGATGTTAAAATTCCCTTCAATGACCAATCAGACTGCAGTATTGGTAAAAGAATGTTTCATGTTATCCCAAATATTATTATAAAAAGGGTAGTAGACTAGGGAGGAGTCAGATTCATCTTCTTTATCCCGCACACCCCTACCGACCCCACAGGCGATGACAGACGAGCTAGATGCTTGCACGATTCTTGGTCCTTTGGAGAGGTTTGGGACTGTGACGTGCTGAGCAGAGAACTTTTACGGACTCTGAATCTTGGGCCTGCTTATTGGGACAATTGAGCAGAGCAATTCGGTTTATGCAGAGCCAATTGAATTAGAAAAAGCCCCAATAGCAAGAATAGGTAAATATAAAAATGTCATGCGATTTGTGTGTTTGACTAAATTTCAACTTGACCAAAAATGCTAATTATATAATTGCAAACAAGATTTAGATAAATAAAATTTTGATTAGTGATTTCGAGTTTGTGATTTTTCCAATTAGAGATTATAGGATTCTGAAGCTTAAAATGTGTTTTAGCTGGTTCTAAATCACCATCAACCAGTCCAACTAATTGGTCCGTCGACCAAGTGGTGGAGTGCCTTGATGTTAAGGTTAGGATCCTATAGGAGGTGATGCAAATGTATATTCTGTAAATAACTTTTCTTCCCTATAGGTAATAAGGTACCACCCCACATGTCCAGCGCAACATCATCCCTCCTGTGTGCAGACTCGTGAGTGAAACGTATGAATGCTGGTGTTATGGGTCCCACCAATGAATGAGTGTGTGAATGAGGTAGTGACGACGGGTCTGACGCAGGGAGGATCTGTAAATGTTGCCCCCTTCCCCCCCCCCCCCTAGTCTTGCACTGGGTCAGTTTTTCTGGTAGCAGATTGATGGTTTTATTGCATTGGTTTGGTGATTATTGCTTATGGATTTGATTTCCGATTCTTGATTGCGGATGTTTGGATGAGTATGGATTTATGTTCTAACATTTTATGTTGAGTCGCGTTGTGTTCTATGTTTTGAAGACTTCTGGGATGTAGGAAGTCGGATGCCCTGTGGCAAGTGAAGTAACATGGTGTATTGTTTGTTGCCCTGTAGGTACACGGGGAAAAACGTGTGACAATTGGAGTCGCACGACGCATTGTCTGGGTTCAAATTGGTAACAGTCGTGTGTTATCGTTAGGGACATTTCTGTGTGAAAGGTGTATGGATAGCGAAGGTCACCTGTGAACTTTTGGTCTTAAGTAACAGGAGTCCACTGTGAGCTCTAATTACGCTCATCACTCTCGGGAAAGACAAGATTGGGTGACTGAACTACATTTTCCGTATGAATGTGTATAAATGAAATAGCATTCGGCTTAATTGTGAAACCCTGGTCTTGATTCTCAGGAGCAGTGTAGTCTCCAACAGGTGTTTTATTTCCAGAGAAACGGTTAGCTAATGCTTGCTAGAAGGGTAAGGTAGAGGGAAGTGCTACTTTAATCGGTGAATGTAATAATTCCGTAGTAGGGCAGAGGTAAGCGCTGTTCTCGGGAAAGACGGAAATCTTGTAAGAAAGGTCAAAACTATTCCTTTGTTTAGCGAAACAGACAATGGTGGTGTTTTTAGGTCGTTACTAACAGATTTGAGTAAAAGAAAGCGTAAGAGAAAGTTTGCTGATAAATTTTGTAAAGGAGGGGTCAGCAGGAGTAGCGAAAAAAGCTGACATCAGAAAAGACCGCGCTGGGATTGGCCAGCCTTTAAGAGACATAGACGCTCCGGATTGGCGCGTTAGTGAACGCCGTGCTAGGAGTGGAGAAGTGACAGGGTGACGTAGACGCTCCGGATTGGTGCGTTAGTGTGAGTCATGCTACGATTGGATAAGACAACAGAATAGTCGTAGAAGAAATCTAGCAATACTAAAGGAGAGAAAATGATGTATTACGATCCACCAGAAAAGGAGAAAAAGTCCTGGTTTGGGAAGATTAAGAACTTATTCAAAAAGCATAAACCGATTGGGACTAGAGAGGGACAGTTGCTTCCTCCACCGAAATCGCCCGCATCTTTCATGGTTGCGAAGTATGGGTATCATACATGTATTTGGCTAGACAATTGGGTAAAGTATACAAAAGATTGAGTTTTAGCATTTCCAGAACATGGTTCATTCAATTTAGCGATAGTAAGGGATTTAAGAGGAAGAATGATGAGATTAGAACCGAGATCTGGACCTACTCAGTTTGAAGCATTGACAGAATGGGAAGATGAGATGTATGAAAGAGAAAGACAGCGGGGTGGCGGAAGGTATAAATACATGTTTGGTAGACCGTGTGGACAAGAGAATCAGGATGACAGAATGAGGAGATGGCGAAGTGCAAATATGGCTGATGGGATGTTCCCTATGAGAAATGCTGAAGAGACCAATAGTAGAAAATGTATAGAGAAGAAAAATAATACAGGATCAGAAGGCTACAAGTATGGTGTGCACGAGTCGGATGATGATGTACTTGAGGACATGTTTTATAAGAATCCTCCCCCGTATCAACCAAATCCCACGTTATTGACACCAAGTGCCCCAGTAAAAGAGACCACAATATATAAAATTTGAGTCAATGCCTCCTGAAGTAGGGAGAAATAATATCTTTAGAGAATCAGAAAATACACAACCTGGTAAAATGACAAATGAGAATTCAGCTGAATTAGCCAGAACTACTTTAGAACTAACTGAAAAGATTAGGGAATGGACTAAAAATATGGAAGCTGTAACTGTTCCTGTAACAATAGGACCTGTAATGCCTATTTTTGATAAGCAGAAAGACAGGTAACATTGTCTAATGATCCCTTACAATAGCAAAAAACAAATCGAAATGGAAAAGAAAGATTCAAGAGAAAATCCGTGGGGACAAGTTGCAGGAACTTCTGGATTAAGTACTCTAAAAAATTTGACAGTGAATCAGAGCCTAGTAAATAAAGCAATGACGACAGAATCCGTACCAGGGACACAAAAGAGTTTAGAACAAACATGAAATGAACCAAATCCTGTAGGTCCTACATCAGAAGAACTAAGTGAATGGTTAAGGAGCTTACAGCAAAAAGATGCTGAGCCTCGACCTTTAGATGTGGCAAAATTAAAAATAGTTTTAGAAGAATTAACAGTAGGGACTATTCCCACCGAAAAATTAAAAGCACATCAGGATGAAGGACTAAGGTTTCAATGTAAAAGTATAACATGGAGAGCAAGAAATTTACATGAAAAGTTGGAAGTAGCAGCAAGTGAAATGGGTATCGACTTTGAAAAAATAAAATCATTACAAAAACCATACAGAGTAGACTTTGCTGAAAAGGACATTGAGAATTTAAATACAGCAGGAAGAATACCTCAAATTAAAGAGCCAATTGTTTTGCTGAGAAAATGGGGCGATTTAGATAAATGGAAAAGTAGGTGGTTTCGAAAACGGGACGATGCAGCAGATAAAAAGTTTGCAGCTTTCCCAGTTAGAGAAAAAGAAAAGGTGGTAACTGAATGTCCCATGAGGGAGATTCCAGGAGGAGGCTATGTGCATGTCCCCTGGACGAGACAAGACATTTTATCATTTACAAATGACTTTCCCCGTTTGCGCGAGAAGCCGGTTGAGTGGATTGATTTGAACAGTTTATTCAACATAATTGTGCCAGCAGATCTATGGGCAGAATGTAAAATTACAATAGATTGGCCTACTCAATAATACCCTAGGGATCCAAAAGCAGGTGCACCTGATCCAGAAGTAATGAGAAAATATGAACAGGTAGTTACCTTCCTGAAAAATAAATAAAGTGCCTCCTAAAGAAACTGATTGGGTAGAGATTGATAGAACTCACCAAGAAGTAAAAGAATCTGTACATGCCTATTATGAAAGATTATTGGCTTTTAAACAATACAGTAGAGATGAAAATTTGAGCGAGAAAGATTGGAGTCATTTTGTATATCTATTTGTGTATGGGTTGCGTCCTGAAGTAAGTGAAATGAATACAGTGGATTGGCAAAATAAAAAGATAGATTAAGTACTGAGACATTCAAAATATTTTAGGGATGAGATTGAAGCCACGCAGCGCAAGTTAAAAGAAAAGGCCATGTGGGCTCAAGTAAAAGTGGCAGAAAGACGGGAAGCCCAACTGATTGAACAGACAAATGGCATGAGCATGAAACAAATGCCCAATATTGGGAAAGGAAAAGGACAGATTAATATAGAAGAAGCGGCCATGTCGTAACTGCGGCAGGATAGGGCATTGGGAGACCGATTGTAAATTTCCCCTAAGTGCTAATGGCGATAATGAATCATTAAATCCACAGGTGCAGAATGAGGAGAGTTGTCAACCGCAGCGACAGTAGCAGGTTGTTGCCCAACAGTGTCAGGTGCCAAAACCACCTTTTCCACAGAGCGTAAATCCTCAGAGATACAGTAATGAGACAGGATTGTACAACGAAGAACCGGTAACTAAGCTGTCGCGCACTAGTGCTGTTTCGCAGTATTGGCTACAACGCGATGAGAGTGAGTCAGAAGAAAGTTATCGATGGTGCCGAGGAGAGGAAGAAGAGTGCGTACTTGGCGCAACTCTGGAAGTAGACCACACAGGCCCTTTTGTGGATGGAAAGATAAATTATGAAAACATTACTTTCCTACTAGATACTGATGCTACTCGTTCAACTGTTAGGTAGGCTGACGTAAAAAATCTTTCTCTCTCGGATGAAACAATCCAAGTAGTTGGAGCACTCAGACAGATAAAAACGTATCTTACTGAACCAGATAAGGTCAAAATAGGGAAATTTTCCAAAATGCACCGTTTTGTCGTGTGCGATACAAGCCCTGTAAATTTGTTAGGGAGAGACTTGCTGTGCAAAATGAAATGCACAATTTTCTGTACTCCTGATGGAATAGCTTTTGAGACTCCTGACGAGGATGTACTGTACAAAATGACTATAGCTAACATGGAACCTGAAATTACTGAGGCATTAGCTGTATTTGACCCCGAGGAATTGCCTCAAGAATTGAAGAAAACAGTGAAAACGGAGGTATGGGATTTCACGGGAGAAGATGTGGATTCATGAAAAATTTAGATCCCGTAAAAATTTCAGTAAAAGTAGTAAGTTACCCAAATATCCCACAATACAAATTGACACCAGAGATAATTGCAGGAGTTACTCCTATAATAGACAGAATGGTTGAACAAGGTATTTTGAGGGAAATAATGAGCAGTTCATGTAACTCATCAATTATGGGTCTGAAAAAGCCTAACGGAACTTTCAGGATAGTACAAGACCTGAGAAAAGTAAATAAAATCGTATCATGCTGTCCCATTGTACCAAACCCTCTGTGAACTTATATCAGATTCCTCATGATGCAGAATGGTACATAGTGATTGATTTGTGTCATGCTTTCTTTTCCATTCCTTTGCACCCTGACAGCCAACAGTTTTTTGCGTTTCGGTTTGGCGAACGTACTTTGGCATGGTGCAGAATTCCACAGGGGTATACAGAGAGTCCCTCGATATTTAATCAGATCCTGAAAAAGTCCCTAGAAGATTTAAAATGCCCAAAAGTTCGGTACTGGTCCAATATATCGATTACCTACTTGTGGCATCGAGAACTCAAGAAGCTTGTATAGAGGACTTAAAGAATCCCCATCAAAATTACAATTCTGTCAAAAGTAAGTACAATATTTAGGCCATAAAATTGAAAAAGGGCTAAGAAAAGTAACTGCAGATAGAATCAGAATAATAAAAGGAATGAGACCCCCAATGACTCACAGAGAGGTGTGAATGTTTCTTGGAATGGTTGGATATTGCCATCAGTGGATTAGTAATTGCTCATTGACTGCAAAACCTCTAGTACGCTTAATAAAGAGTGAAAGACCCCATTGAATTAAAAAAAGAGAAGCGTTGAAGGCTTTTAAACAATTGAGAGATGGTTTGTGTGAAGCCCTAGCTCTTGGCATGCCAGACTATGAGAAAGAATTTTAAATCTATTGCAGCGAAAGAAATGGATGTGCACTTTCTGTACTAATACAGAAACATGGAAAATTGAGAAGACCAATTGCATATTTTTCAGCTATGTTAGACCCTGTAGCTGTGGCATTGCCTGGTTGTTTGAAAGCTGTAGCAGCAACTTGTAAGAGTCTGGAACAGAGTGAAGGAATTGTGATGGGATATCCTGTGAGAGTGTTTGTGCCTCATGATGTGGCGATCCTTATAACTACGAGCCGCACCCAGTTTATGACACAGTCTAACTAAATATGAGAAAGTCATATTAGGTGCAACAAATGTGAGCCTTGTGAGATGTCTGAAGGTAAACTCTTCAACACTGTTACCTGATGCTGAAAATGTGGAAGTCCGGGATGATGTGGATCATGACTGTTTGGAAGTGCTTGATTTTTGTATCAAGCCACGTCCGGATATAAAAGATGTACCTTTGACAGAAAGTGACTATGTGATGTTTGTGGATGGATCATGCCTGAGAACGGACGAGGGAATTTTGAGTGCAGCGTACGCAGTATGTACGGTAGCGGCTGTACTGGAAGCATCTTGTCTGAAAGGAGTGAAATCAGCCCAGGTTGCTGAACTTTTTGCATTAACAAGAGCATGCAAGTTGGGAAAGAATCTGAGAGTGACTGTGATAACCGATAGTTAGTATGGCTTTGGTGTGGTGCAAGACTTTGGACAGATTTGGTCCCAAAGAGGGTTTTTGACAGCGAGTGGAACTCCTGTAAGGAATGCTGAAGTAGTTGGGAAGTTGCTTGAGGTGATACAGCTGCCTAAGCAATTAGCAGTAGTAAAATGTGCTGCACATTTGAAGGCTGCTGATTACATTTCAGCGGGAAATGACTTTGCAAATGACATGGCACAGTATTGTGCACGAAACAAGATTCCAGTCAATAGAGGAAGTGAAAAAGAAATGAATTCATGTCCCTTGCTGTTTACTAACTGAATACATGGGAAGAAGTGAGGCAGTTACAAGAAGAAGCCGGAGATGAGGAAAGAAGACAGTGGGTAAAAGCAGGCTGTGCACCACGGGAGACAGATCATGTGTGGGTTTATCGGGATGGAAGACCAGTCATGCCTGATAGCATGGTTTCTACCATGGCACGGATGTATCATGGACAAGCACATGTAGGAAGAGATGCTATGATCAGACTTTTCAAACAGACATGGTATAATGCAAATTTCAGACTTGTAGCTGAAAGCCTTTGTCAAAGATGCTTTATATGCAAAAATAACAATTGATGGACAGAATGCAGAACAATGTCATACATTCACCCCAGTACAGAGATCTGTGCCTAAATCCATTGTTTTTTTGCTCACCATCCCATTCCAGTTTGGACCCAGCCATATGCAAATCAGTCTTGACCCTGTGCCCAATGGGAACAGCCCAGCCCGAACTGCCAGGCAAGGTCCTCCCTGGACTGGAAACAAGCATCCTAGGACCAGTTTCGGGGTTTCACCCCTCTTCAACCAGGATAGCTAGATTCCAGTGGCATGGAGAGCCTTATATGTCAGCAATACAATCCCGGCAGAAAAACCGTGGTAAGTCTAGGAACGATGGGACGAGAAGGAGGGCCTTTCACAAGAATGCAGATTGACTTCATTGAAATGACCCCCTGCAATAGGTTGAGGTATGTTCTAGTGGTAGTTTGTTTTCTCAATGGGTGGAAGCATACCAAACAAGAAGCGATGGAATTACAGTAGCAAAGCTACTATTGAGAGAGTTTATTCCCAGATTTGGTTTTCCAGTCACGATCGAATCAGATAGAGGAAAACATTTTCATAATGAAATCATGAAACTGATTTGTGAAGCATTGAATGTATAACAGAAACTGCATTGTGCCTATCGCCCAGAGGCTTCAGTTGTTGTGGAACAAGTAAATGGCACCATTAAAAACAGATTGGGGAAAATGTGTTTAGCCATAGGTTTGAAATGGCCTGATGTCTTGCCTCTAGTACTCATGACTATTAGATCTATTCCTGATAGTAATACTGGTTTGAGTCCCCATGAGATAGTGATGGGGAGGGCAATGAGACATGTTCTCATTCCTGTCAACAAGCTTCCGGTCAACAAGCTATTACCTATATCTGATGACTTGGTGTTGGATTATTGCAAGGGGTTGGCGGATTTCGTTCATTCTGTGTTTCATCAGGTTGGATCGGATGCAGCCACTCTTGAAAAGAAGCCAGCTCATGATCTGAGCCCAGGTGACTGGGTAAGAATAAAAGTGCATAGAAGAAGAAATGGTCTGGTCCCAAGGTGGGGTAAACCACGTCAGGTAATCCGGACCACGACGACAGCTGTGAAATGTGCAGGAGTGAAGAATTAGATTCATACTAGCCATACCTTGCGAATTCCAAATCCAGTGGATAACAGAAGAATAATACTTTGAAGAACCTGAAACCAGTTCTGGGTCAGATACAGAAGAAACAAAAGCAAGACCAACTCCTGAAAGGGGTGGGGGAGGTTTCAGAACAGAGTCCAGTTATAGCACCAGAGAATCTACCATTAAGAAGGAGATTGCAAATTTCTGACACTAGCTCAGAGTCAGACACTGAACCAGTACAAGTACATAAGAGTGTAAACAAAAACAGTGAAGAGACGGTCAAAGAAATTCTTGATAAAAAAGCTCCGCATGAACAAACGAGAGAAATTCCACCTCAAATCAGAGAGTTAGCTGGTGAGGTACCAGATACAGAGAGAGCGGGAAAGATTGTTGCTGAAGATCCCCGAGGAGGTGTAGGGAAACCATACATCCAGGTAGAAGGGACAGTTAGTCAGCAGGAAGATTGTGTGGAAGAAACACAAGGAGGGACAGAAGTAGATAAGAAAAAGGAACTGGAGGAAAGAAAGACTACTGAAAGTAAGAGTTAAGGTGGAACTGAATCTGAGGACAGTGATTAAGTACCAGAAGGTCGAGTTCTAAGAAAAAGAGCATGGAGAACGGAAAAGTGAAAAAGGAAGCAAGTTGAAAAGGTCAGCAAAGGAAGAAGTCTGGCCAAACAAGATAAAGATTGCAGGGATGTGGAATTCCTATAGCCCGACGCCTGGGACATATTGTTTGGGGTCAAGGGCAACAAGTTTTAATGTCTATTTTGTCCTTGGGACAAGTAGGCCCAAACCCCTACAGTACAAACCCTTTAGCTGCCAGTTTACAGTACCACATTATGGATCAAGGAAGGGCATTGTCTACAGTTAAGGTAATATGTATGTCCATGTGCTAACACTGTTCAAACTTGTATTTATGGTTCATTAATGCAAAGCCTTTATTATTAGGGTGAGCACTAAAAGTAAATGCGGTCAGCTCTGCCTGCACTACGGACAGTGGTTCCAGTATAAACGTGTACACACGTTTTCAAAGTTTAGTAATATGAGGCTTTGTATAATGCTCTGATTATATGCAAATATTTGCAGAAGCTTGAAAGCAACAGTGATGATTCTTTGCCTTTCAAAACAAAATGTTCACAAACAAATGCAAGTAGGAAACAAATATTTTGCTTAACTGCTGTAAGATTTTAGGTACCATATCTTTGCAGCATCATTTAGTAACATGTTGATGTTTGCTTGTATTTACCAAAAATATTCATAATGGAAAAATCAGTTAACCTCTTCAGTGCCCCGCCCTTTCCACGCCCTGTGCCGGGCGTTTCATTAGCGGGCGGGGTTCATGACGAGATGGTCTCGTCATGGGCACAGCGCAACCGCGGCCCATGACGAGACCATCTCGTCATGGGCACTGAAGGGGTTAAAATAGGATTGTGGGAAACAAAAATAAACAAGCATTGGCAAAGCCAGTTGGTCTGAAATTGGTGGTCAGGCTTTTGGTTTTGTCAATGCGAAACTTGTTTAGGCATGGTTTTTGTAAAACCTTATCTGTGTGGGAGCTGCAGGGCACTAGCCATTTTAACAAGCATTGGCAAAAGCAAAAAAAACTGTTCTTGTTCTCAAAAAGCACACATTGCCACAGCAGTTCCAGGCACTGAACAAAACTACTTTGTGTGCCAATATGCTCCTTGTAATAGAGCAGAATACGGTCATTCATAGTGAAGCCAGCTGATCGACCGAGAGAAGGAGAGACAGACATAATTTTACTAAACACAAAAGGTCATGGTTAACCCCAGGCCTAATTAGAGGCCCAATTATTAAAGAAAGTCTCAAAAGTGCATCCATGGTACATATCCTTGCATTAAGTGCATATATACAGTCTCCGTGAATTCACAAGAATTTACAGAAGTAGGCCAAGAAATAGTACTCCTAGAAAATATTTGTGAACTGCATTTTAGCATGAGCAAATGTGCATGTGTAGATTTGCTCATGTGAAAATCTGAATGTTTCAAGTTCACTTTTCCTCCAACCACTTTTTTCCCCAACCCTGGAGAAGTTTTACGTCTGCCACTGCCAGGAGTAAATTTCCAACCTTTCAGTATGGGAAAAGACTAGAAAAGAGTTGGTGAAAACCCTTAAAAGCAGGCACGGTGCGTCCATTGGGGCGTGGGGGCGTTGCATACCCCGCCCGCGCCCGCAGCTCCCTCGGCGTCTCTGAACTTAGTTTACTTAAGTTCAGAGACGCCGAGGGAGAACTGACAATGCATGTCAGTCAGCAGGACGTCGGACCATGGGCGGTCCGGCGTAATGTTGACTGACATGCATTGTCAGACAAGCCAGGGAAAGGCAGCACAAGTGCGCATGAGTGGGCATGGTGAGCTCATATTTAGCCCGAGCCCAGTCATGCGTACTTGTGTTTTCACTGCCTTGCGCATGCCCATTAGGAGCCCCTCGGTCTCCTAATGGGCAGGCGGCGGGCGAAGCGCAAGCGGTGTCCTCAGCCAATCCTGTCGCTGCAGCAGCGCCAAGATTGGCTGAGGGGTTGCCACTCCAGTGTGCTGACGTGGTGTTCCTGTTCCGTGTTCCTGTTTGAACCGTGTTCCTGTTTGAAGGCGCCAACGCGGACCAGGAGCAGAGGCGGTCGGGTCAGGTAAATTTTTGTTTTCATTTTAATTTTATTCTCCCTCGGCCCGGGCGACCTGCTTTAGTTTAATGATATAAGCAATGGGCATTAGGTCTCAGTAGGCGCTATAGATGTTAAATCGATTGTGAGATGTGCTCTGTCAAGACTCAAGGACACACGTCGGGGCAACTAGCCGCTGAGACTGCAGGGCTCACCCGACATTTTATCTAAGCAGGTGGTGTACCAAACACACCATGTCCACTGCCGTAACGCAACATAATGGCCCCCACGGCAGAGTGCGACGAGGGGCCGAGAGACAATATTGTTAACATTGGGATGAACGGTGGTACACGCTACAAGGACTACACCTGATCTATTCACAGGCCATATTCTCTTCGTGACCCTCCCTTGAAGGGAACGTAAGGTACACCGAGTTCATGCATAGGCTCGTGTGAAGCGTGCACACCACATTGAAGAATCTTACCTACATATATTAAATGCTGTAAACAATAGGTGCTATGAAGTTGCAAGCTACCTTTTATTTTATACAGCGCTTGCCAGATGAGTTTTTCACCGTTGGTAATGACTGGTGTTACCATTACCGAAGTGGCAGCTGTTCCTTCTGCAGACCCACAACTGGCTGAATGTTTGAGTCGGCCCTGCAGTGTTTGGAACCTGTGACTCGTAGGGCACACATTGATGCCAGCAGTTAGCTCCAGGAGCAATCTCACCCACATTAGTCGGTAAGCTACATGTCACCTTCCTGTGCTCTGGTCGCCATGAATGCCAAAACAGCAAAGGGTGCCTGGATTCCCAAAGCGCTACGGGGCCATCCATGTGTTGGTAAGTATTTCTATAAGTGCACGTAAAACTGGCATGATATTATAAAAATCAGTCTGACTTCACACACATTTCTGTTTATATTACTATTCTGAACATTATATGTCTCTTGTTATGTGGCAGTGTGCTCCTCCGTTGTGACCAGTACTAGTCTGAGTCTAGCATGGTGCTGTTCATTTTGAAGTAGGTATTGGACGCTACGCTCAACACAAGTCTTTTATAGCGCTGTCTGTCGTCGTAAGTCACTGCTTGAGTCCAGTTCTCCCGCTGCTGGCAGCTGCCTCCCCCCTCCTTTGTTCCCCCTCTTCCCTCTGTCTCGCTCCTCCTCATGTAGTAGAGACTTCAAGAAACAGGTATTACCATCTCTTTCCTCCTTTCGTTTATTTGCTTCCTTGTGAAATGGATCCAAAAAAGAAAAACACTTGCTGGAAACGTAGACTTTTGCTGACATTTTTCAATTTCTAAGCGCAGCCTCAGGGTAGAGAGAAACAAAACATTCAAAATATGAGAAATAACTAACTAAAGCAAGGTGGCCATATTGATTTATTCACACCTAAACACATTAGCGCCACATTAGTGTTTGCTAGTGAAGCCCTTCTTTTGTTGCCTCCTCGCTCTTTGAACAACCATGTTTTCCCTGGGTGGGAAAGCACACTATTACTGGAGGTACTGAAATACCTGCTTGTTGGGTGCGTGCATTGGATAACAAAATGCATACCCCTTATGGTGGTTCGGGCTCGCTCGCTACGCTCGCTCACAACGGTGCAGTATGCCAATCATTTTACGCCCCCACCTCTTTCAAATGTCACCAGCCACCCCTCCTAAAAAGCATGCCAGTTAGTAGGTTTGCACAGACTCAAAGGGCATTCCAACCCTTGAACTATTGCTTACCACTACCTTCAGCCCCAGTATGTAGACCTGCAGAAACGCAGCAACGTAAGGGAATTGCTAGTATTCAAACCCTACTATGGTACAAGCCCTGGCATAATTAGAGAGGCTTTATCAGAACTCTTGCATAATGAGATTGCTGCCGTAATTTGTCGCCACTTTACATGGCACAAAAGGGACAAGTGTATTTTGTTACAGGACAAGTAGATTTATGAAACAACCTGCCCCATGGACAAGTACATATTTTATTAAATTTCACACCCCTGAGATTGAGATACAGATTGAGACGAGTAAAATCATCCAGAGCTGAACAAGTGAATGAGGCGTCTAGCCAAGAGAAGTCAAAAGACGTTGAACAGACACCATCAGAGGAAAACAAACGGACTAGAAAGCCTAACTAGAAGTATAAGTCACCAGAATGGTCGTATGTGGCACTTCCTGAAGTACCAGAGGAAGCAGACAGCCAAGGAGATCTAGGGGGTGACTATACCGGAAGTGGTTGAGGACGACGAAGAATCGGAAATCCTGAATCAAAATTGTGAGAATCAAGTGAAAGACGATCAAATGCCAAACTAAAGAGACAAAAGTGCTCCAGAAGAGAAAATGTGAAAATTCCGAATAAAAAGACATAACCGAAAAGAACCAAGTAGGTGCTTAGAGCCTTGGGTTTAGACACAACTAGTTGTGAAGTGGACGAGGCCAAGTCAAAAGACACTGATCATTTTCTGAAATAGCAAACACAGAAAGTAGAAAATCTACATGTGTTCCTTCGAAGATGATGCAAGTTGTGTTGCTGTTGCACAGGATTATTAATGCTTCAGTGGAGTGCGTTAGCTTTAATAGTATCATTTAAAGTAACACTTGAGGCAATAGAAGGTCATGCTGAAAATAGAACGGATAGAGAAGATTCATGATATTAATCCAACTAGAGGAATAGATAGAACTTGCATAAAGATAGATCCATAACTGATTTTTCTAACATTGTTTTTTCAAAATTATTGTATGAATATGTAAAAACTATGGATGTGAGAGATGGCTATGTATGCATGCAGTTGCCTGCATCAGAGTGAGGGAGTGACGTACCATCACCTTCCAGTGACATATGGAACATGTAGTGTATCAGCAAGTTTGTTTTACAAAAACAGGGAAACTAGAATATTATTTTTCTGATGTAGATAACATTTTTGCACAAGTACGTGCAGTTCCTGAATTAAATAGAGTAAAACATAGTACAGTATTCTGTGCATTTTTTCTAGAAACTAGAGAATTAACTTTAGAATCAGTATTTAGAAATAATCTTACTTGTAGTTTGAAGAAGGAAGAAAAGACTTTTCTAGAAATGGTAGAAGAAAGGAGAATAAAGTTGAAAAAGAAGATACCCAAGAGGAAAGAAGAAAAGACAGTCTGGGATGTTGAAAGAGAAAAACATTTGAAAGGTGAAACTAGCCCAGCTATGGCTTTAGACAAACTGTGTATGATATCTACTTTATAGGTGCAAGTGACTGCCATGATACTTCTAGAATCATGGGTGGATGGGGATTTAAAGGAGGAAATGATCCGGTATTCCCTGGATTATATTTTATCTGCGAGAACAAAGCTTATTATCGATTACCTGACCATTGGTATGGCACGTTACCTAGGCCTGGTTTTCCCAAAGATATTTCATGTGGGAAGGGGAAAAGATGGTGCACATGAGATAGGTAGACAACTAACACGTAGAAGGAGAGAATCTTGGGCAGAAATTGTAGGAGATATTTTTGGAGCACTGATACCAGCACTTGGAATATCTCTGAATGCACATAAAATTAGAAAATCATCAACGGTAGTGGATCGCTTGTCAACAAGCACTGCTGGAGGATTTTTATTGGTAAACACAGAAAAGGTTGCCATGCGACCCATGGTGATGTGGAATGCTGAATGCTCAACATTAATATAACTGATGTACAAGAGGAAATTTTTCCGCTGGAGGTGGAAGGTGTTTGGGAAAAGATTGGAAAAGGGTTTTCTACTATTAAGGACTTTTTACTAAAATTAGGTAGTACTTTTATTGGTAAGATTTTAATTCCAATAACATTTGTAATATTTTTAGAATTAATTCTGAGATTAGGGTGCTTCTGTAGTAAGGGTGCTTATGTAGTAAGAGGAGAAAATTACAAAAACATAGAAAGAGAAGCTACTAAGAAAAGTGTGAAAGAAAGAAAATAAAGAAAAGGAGAAATGGAAGAGGTAGAATTAGAAGAATGGAAAGAGAAAATGTATAAAAAGACAAGAGGGGAAGAGACAGGAGAAACAATTATGTGACCTAACAAAACTTAGAGAAATGAATTCATTTCTATTGCAAATTTTATAAACAAAATTAAGGGAATTTGTGGTGTAAAAATCACCAAAGGAGGGGATTGATGGAGCAGGTAAAGCAACATTTTGTATACCTCTATTTTGCATGAAATACTAATCACTTAACCAACTTATATTATAATTTGAATTAACTATTTGCAGTGTTCTATTAATCAACCATTTGCACTTTTAGTAAACACAAATTACACGCGGGACATTGCTATTTGCATGGCAGAATAACCCAAATAACTAACTGGTACGCCTATTAATAATAGTACATGTGATAATAGGATATTGCATGATTTATGTTGCTTTTGTGACGTTTGCGTTCCCGTTTGGACCGAATGGTGAGTTTTATTGCTTTAAATATCGCTAAAAGCTAGGAAAATACTAATACAAGGGATTAGTGAGTGTTAAACATTAGAATCTTCATTTAGATGTATTCATTATTCTTTTGTGTTTGTTTTGCTTAAGTTGGCATTTGGGCCTACCAAACCAGGACATCCAAAATGGAGTTCAGATGTGGCCACCGTCTCATGAGCGCGATGTCTACTGCGGATGGCTCCGTAGACCTCCAGGCAACCTCAAGTCAGAGCACAGTGTTCCTGGTCAATGATAGGAACATGGAGGACTGCCAAACTTCAGTTAGTAAAAACCAATACTCGAACAAGGATTATCCACAACCAGAAGAAAATACATTGCATCATGGACACGTCCAGGACCGAGGAAGTGACTTAACCTTTCTTTGGGAACCAAAACTCTGAGAAAATTCGACGATGTTAATTTCCTTCAATTTGACCAATCAGACTGCAGTATTGGTAAAAGAATGTTTCATGTTCTCCCGAATATTATTATTAAAAAGGGTAGTAGAATAGGGAGGCGTCAGCTTCATCATCTTCTTTATCCCGCACACCCCTACCGACCCCACAGGCGATGACAGACTAGTTAGATGCTTGCACGATTCTTGGTCCTTTGGAGAGGTTTGGGACTGACGTGCTGAGCAGAGAACTTTTACGGACTCTGAATCTTGGGCCTGCTTATTGGGACAATTGAGCAGAGCAATTCGGTTTATGCAGAGCCAATTGAATTAGAAAAAGCCCCGATAGCAAGAATAGGTAAATATAAAAATGTCATGCGATTTGTGTGTTTGACTAAATTTCAACTTGACCAAAAATGCTAATTATATAATTGCAAACAAGATTTAGATAAATAAAATTTTGATTAACAGTGATTTTGAGTTTGTGATTTTTCCAATTAGAGATTATAGGATTCTGAAGCTTAAAATGTGTTTTAGCTGGTTCTAAATCACCAACCAGTCCAACTAATTGGTCCGTCGACCAAGTGGTGGAGTGCCTTGATGTTAAGGTTAGGATCCTATAGGAGGTGATGCAAATGTATATTCTGTAAATAACTTTTCTTCCCTATAGGTAATAAGGTACCACCCCACATGTCCAGCGCAACATCATCCCTCCTGTGTGCAGACTCGTGAGTGAAACGTATGAATGCTGGTGTTATGGGTCCCACCAATGAATGAGTGTGTGAATGAGGTAGTGACGACGGGTCTGTGACGCAGGGAGGATCTGTGAATGTTGTCCCCCTCTCCCCCCCCCCCCCTAGTCTTGCACTGGGTCAGTTTTTCTGGTAGCAGATTGATGGTTTTATTGCATTGGTTTGGTGATTATTGCTTATGGATTTGATTTCCGATTCTTGATTGCGGATGTTTGGATGAGTATGGATTTATGTTCTAACATTTTATGTTGAGTCGCGTTGTGTTCTATGATGTTTTGAAGACTTCTGGGATGTAGGAAGTCGGATGCCCTGTGGCAAGTGAAGTAACATGGTGTATTGTTTGTTGCCCTGTAGGTACACGGGGAAAAACGTGTGACAATTGGAGTCGCACGACGCATTGTCTGGGTTCAAATTGGTAACAGTCGTGTGTTATCGTTGGGGACATTTCTGTGTGAAAGGTGTATGGATAGCGAAGGTCACCTGTGAAATTTTGGTCTTAAGTAACAGGAGTCCACTGTGAGCTCTAATTACGCTCATCACTCTCGGGAAAGACAAGATTGTGTGAATGAACTACATTTTCCGTATGAATGTGTATAAATGAAATAGCATTCGGCTTAATTGTGAAACCCTGGTCTTGATTCTCAGGAGCAGTGTAGTCTCCAACAGGTGTTTTATTTCCAGAGAAACGGTTAGCTAATGCTTGCTAGAAGGGTAAGGTAGAGGGAAGTGCTACTTTAATCGGTGAATGTAATAATTCCGTAGTAGGGCTGAGGTAAGCCCTGTTCTCGGGAAAGACGGAAATCTTGTAAGAAAGGTCAAAACTATTCCTTTGTTTAGCGAAACAGACAATGGTGGTGTTTTTAGGTCGTTACTAACAGATTTGAGTAAAAGAAAGCGTAAGAGAAAGTTTGCTGATAAATTTTGTAAAGGAGGGGTCAGCAGGAGTAGCGAGTAAAGCTGACATCAGAAAAGACCGCGCTGGGATTGGCCAGCCTTTAAGAGACATAGACGCTCCGGATTGGCGCGTTAGTGAACGCCGTGATAGGAGTGAAGAAGTGACAGGGTGACGTAGACGCTCCGGATTGGTGCGTTAGTGTGAGTCATGCTACGATTGGATAAGACAACAGAATAGTCGTAGAAGAAATCTAGCAATACTAAAGGAGAGAAAATGATGTATTACGATCCACCAGAAAAGGAGAAAAAGTCCTGGTTTGGAAAGATTAAGAACTTATTCAAAAAGCATAAACCGATTGGGACTAGAGAGGGACAGTTGCTTCCTCCACCGAAATCGCCCGCATCTTTCATGGTTGCGAAGTATGGGTATCATACCTGTATTTGGCTAGACAATTGGGCAAAGTATACAAAAGATTGAGTTTTAGCATTTCTAGAACATGGTTCATTCAATTTAGCGATAGTAAGGGATTTAAGAGAAAGAATGATGAAATTAGAACCGAGACCTGGACCTACTCAGTTTGAAGCATTGACAGAATGGGAAGATGAGATGTATGAAAGAGAAAGACAGCGGAGTGGCGGAAGGTATAAATACATGTTTGGTAGACCGTGTGGACAAGAGAATCAGGATGACAGAATGAGGAGATGGCGAAGTGCAAATATGGCTGATGGGATGTTCCCTATGAGAAATGCTGAAGAGACCAATAGTAGAAAATGTATGAGAAGAAAAATAATACAGGATCAGAAGGCTACAAGTATGGTGTGCACGAGTCGGATGATGATGTACTTGAGGACATGTTTTATAAGAATCCTCCCCCGTATCAACCAAATCCCACGTTATTGACACCAAGTGCCCCAGTAAAAGAGACCACAATATATAAAATTTGAGTCAATGCCTCCTGAAGTAGGGAGAAATAATATCTTTAGAGAATCAGAAAATACACAACCTGGTAAAATGACAAATGAGAATTCAGCTGAATTAGCCAGAACTACTTTAGAACCAACTGAAAAGATTAGGGAATGGACTAAAAATATGGAAGCTGTAACTGTTCCTGTAACAATAGGACCTGTAATGCCTATTTTTGATAAGCAGAAAGACAGGTAACATTGTCTAACGATCCCTTACAATAGTAAAAAACAAATCGAAATGGAAAAGAAAGATTCAAGAGAAAATCCGTGGGGACAAGTGGCAGGAACTTCTGGATTAAGTACTCCAAAAAATTTGACAGTGAATCAGAGCCTAGTAAATAAAGCAATAATGACGACAGAATCCGTACCAGGGACACAAAAGAGTTTAGAACAAACATGAAATGAACCAAATCCTGTAGGTCCTACTTCAGAAGAACTAAGTGAATGGTTAAGGAGCTTACAGCAAAAATATGCTGAGCCTCGACCTTTAGATGTGGCAAAATTAAAAATAGTTTTAGAAGAATTAACAGTAGGGACTATTCCCACCGAAAAATTAAAAGCACATCAGGATGAAGGACTAAGGTTTCAATGTAAAAGTATAACATGGAGAGCAAGAAACTTACATGAAAAGTTGAAAGTAGCAGCAAGTGAAATGGGTATCGACTTTGAAAAAATAAAATCATTACAAAAACCATACAGAGTAGACTTTGCTGAAAAGGACATTGAGAATTTGAATACAGCAGGAAGAATACCTCAAATTAAAGAGCCAATTGTTTTGCTGAGAAAATGGGACGATTTAGATAAATGGAAAAGTAGGTGGTTTCGAAAACGGGACGATGCAGCAGATAAAAAGTTTGCAGCTTTCCCAGTTAGAGAAAAAGAAAAGGTGGTAACTGAATGTCCCATGAGGGAGATTCCAGGAGGAGGCTATGTGCATGTCCCCTGGACGAGACAAGACATTTTATCATTTACAAATGACTTTCCCCGTTTGTGCGAGAAGCCGGTTGAGTGGATTGATTTGAACAGTTTATTCAACATAATTGTGCCAGCAGATCTATGGGCAGAATGTAAAATTACAATAGATTGGCCTACTCAATAATACCCTAGGGATCCAAAAGCAGGTGCACCTGATCCAGAAGTAATGAGAAAATATGAACAGGTAGTTACCTTCCTGAAAAATAAATAAAGTGCCTCCTAAAGAAACTGATTGGGTAGAGATTGATAGAACTCACCAAGAAGTAAAAGAATCTGTACATGCCTATTATGAAAGATTATTGGCTTTTAAACAATACAGTAGAGATGAAAATTTGAGCGAGAAAGATTGGAGTCATTTTGTATATCTATTTGTGTATGGGTTGCGTCCTGAAGTAAGTGAAATGAATACAGTGGATTGGCAAAATAAAAACATAGATTAAGTACTGAGACATGCAAAATATTTTAGGGATGAGATTGAAGCCACGCAGCGCAAGTTAAAAGAAAAGGCCATGTGGGCTCAAGTAAAAGTGGCAGAAAGACGGGAAGCCCAACTGATTGAACAGGCAAATGGCATGAGCATGAAACAAATGCCCAATATTGGGAAAGGAAAAGGACAGATTAATATAGAAGAAGCGGCCATGTCGTAACTGCGGCAGGATAGGGCATTGGGAGACCGATTGTAAATTTCCCCTAAGTGCTAATGGCGATAATGCATCATTAAATCCAGAGGTGCAGAATGAGGCGAGTTGTCAACCGCAGCGACAGCAGCAGGTTGTTGCCCAACAGTGTCAGGTGCCAAAACCACCTTTTCCACAGAGCGTAAATCCTCAGAGATACAGTAATGAGACAGGATTGTACAACGAAGAACAGGTAACTAAGCTGTCGCGTGCTAGTGCTGTTTCGCAGTATTGGCTACAACACGATGAGAGTGAGTCAGAAGAAAGTTATCGATGGTGCCGAGAAGAGGAAGAAGAGTGCGTACTTGGCGCAACTCTGGAAGTAGACCACACAGGCCCTTTTGTGGATGGAAAGATAAATGACGAAAACATTACTTTCCTACTAGATACTGATGCTACTCGTTCAACTGTTAGGTAGGCTGACGTAAAAAATCTTTCTCTCTCGGATGAAACAATCCAAGTAGTTGGAGTATCCAACAGACAGATAAAAACGTATCTTACTGAACCAGATAAGGTCAAAATAGGGAAATTTTCCATAATGCACCGTTTTGTCGTGTGCGATACAAGCCCTGTAAATTTGTTAGGGAGAGACTTGCTGTGCAAAATGAACTGCACAATTTTCTGTACTCCTGATGGAATAGCTTTTGAGACTCCTGACGAGGATGTACTGTACAAAATGACTATAGCTAACATGGAACCTGAAATTACTGAGGCATTAGCTGTATTTGACCCCGCGGAATTGCCTCAAGAATTGAAGAAAACAGTGAAAACGGAGGTATGGGATTTCACGGGAGAAGATGTGGATTCATGAAAAATTTAGATCCCGTAAAAATTTCAGTAAAAGTAGTAAGTTACCCAAATATCCCACAATACAAATTGACACCAGAGATAATTGCAGGAGTTACTCCTATAATAGACAGAATGGTTGAACAAGGTATTTTGAGGGAAATGAGCAGTTCATGTAACTCACCAATTATGGGTCTGAAAAAGCCTAACGGAACTTTCAGGATAGTACAAGACCTGAGAAAAGTAAATAAAATCGTATCATGCTGTCCCATTGTACCAAACCCTCTGTGAACTTATATCAGATTCCTCATGATGCAGAATGGTACATAGTGATTGATTTGTGTCATGCTTTCTTTTCCATTCCTTTGCACCCTGACAGCCAACAGTTTTTTGCGTTTCGGTTTGGCGAACGTACTTTGGCATGGTGCCGGATTCCACAGGGGTATACAGAGAGTCCCTCGATATTTAATCAGATCCTGAAAAAGTCCCTAGAAGATTTCAAATGCCAGAAAGTTCGGTACTGGTCCAATATATCGATGACCTACTTGTGGCATCGAGAACTCAAGAAGCTTGTATAGTGGATACTGTAGCATTGCTGAATCATTTGGCAGATGGAGGACTTAAAGAATCCCCATCAAAATTACAATTCTGTCAAAAGTAAGTACAATATTTAGGCCATAAAATTGAAAAAGGGCTAAGAAAAGTAACTGCAGATAGAATCAGAATAATAAAAGGAATGAGACCCCCAATGACTCACAGAGGTGTGAATGTTTCTTGGAATGGTTGGATATTGCCATCAGTGGATTAGTAATTGCTCATTGATTGCAAAACCTCTAGTACGCTTAATAAAGAGTGAAAGACCCCATTGAATTAAAAAAGAGAAGCGTTGAAGGCTTTTAAACAATTGAGAGATGGTTTGTGTGAAGCCCTAGCTCTTGGCATGCCCGACTATGAGAAAGAATTTTAAATCTATTGCAGCGAAAGAAATGGATGTGCACTTTCTGTACTAATACAGAAACATGGAAAATTGAGAAGACCAATTGCATATTTTTCAGCTATGTTAGACCCTGTAGCTGTGGCATTGCCTGGTTGTTTGAAAGCTGTAGCAGCAACTTGTAAGAGTCTGGAACAGAGTGAAGGAATTGTGATGGGATATCCTGTGAGAGGTGTTTGTGCCTCATGATGTGGCGATCCTTATAACTACGAGCCGCACCCAGTTTATGACACAGTCTAACTAAATATGAGAAAGTCATATTAGGTGCAACAAATGTGAGCCTTGTGAGATGTCTGAAGGTAAACTCTTCAACACTGTTACCTGATGCTGAAAATGTGGAAGTCCGGGATGATGTGGATCATGACTGTTTGGAAGTGCTTGATTTTTGTATCAAGCCACGTCCGGATATAAAAGATGTACCTTTGACAGAAAGTGACTATGTGATGTTTGTGGATGGATCATGCCTGAGAACGGACGAGGGAATTTTGAGTGCAGCGTACGCAGTATGTACGGTAGCGGCTGTACTGGAAGCATCTTGTCTGAAAGGAGTGAAATCAGCCCAGGTTGCTGAACTTTTTGCATTAACAAGAGCATGCAAGTTGGGAAAGAATCTGAGAGTGACTGTGATAACCGATAGTTAGTATGGCTTTGGTGTGGTGCAAGACTTTGGACAGATTTGGTCCCAAAGAGGGTTTTTGACAGCGAGTGGAACTCCTGTAAGGAATGCTGAAGTAGTTGGGAAGTTGCTTGAGGTGATACAGCTGCCTAAGCAATTAGCAGTAGTAAAATGTGCTGCACATTTGAAGGCTGCTGATTACATTTCAGCGGGAAATGACTTTGCAAATGACATGGCACAGTATTGTGCACGAAACAAGATTCCAGTCAATAGAGGAAGTGAAAAAGAAATGAATTAATGTCCCTTGCTGTTTACTAACTGAATACATGGGAAGAAGTGAGGCAGTTACAAGAAGAAGCCGGAGATGAGGAAAGAAGACAGTGGGTAAAAGCAGGCTGTGCACCACGGGAGACAGATCATGTGTGGGTTTATCGGGATGGAAGACCAGTCATGCCTGATAGCATGGTTTCTACCATGGCACGGATGTATCATGGACAAGCACATGTAGGAAGAGATGCTATGATCAGACTTTTCAAACAGACATGGTATAATGCAAATTTCAGACTTGTAGCTGAAAGCCTTTGTCAAAGATGCTTTATATGCAAAAATAACAATTGATGGACAGAATGCAGAACAATGTCATACATTCACCCCAGTACAGAGATCTGTGCCTAAATCCATTGTTTTTTTGCTCACCATCCCATTCCAGTTTGGACCCAGCCATATGCAAATCAGTCTTGACCCTGTGCCCAATGGGAACAGCCCAGCCCGAACTGCCAGGCAAGGTCCTCCCTGGACTGGAAACAAGCATCCTAGGACCAGTTTCGGGGTTTCACCCCTCTTCAACCAGGATAGCTAGATTCCAGTGGCATGGAGAGCCTTATATGTCAGCAATACAATCCCGGCAGAAAAACCGTGGTAAGTCTAGGAACGATGGGACGAGAAGGAGGGCCTTTCACAAGAATGCAGATTGACTTCATTGAAATGACCCCCTGCAATAGGTTGAGGTATGTTCTAGTGGTAGTTTGTTTTCTCAATGGGTGGAAGCATACCAAACAAGAAGCGATGGAATTACAGTAGCAAAGCTACTATTGAGAGAGTTTATTCCCAGATTTGGTTTTCCAGTCACGATCGAATCAGATAGAGGAAAACATTTTCATAATGAAATCATGAAACTGATTTGTGAAGCATTGAATGTATAACAGAAACTGCATTGTGCCTATCGCCCAGAGGCTTCTGTTGTTGTGGAACAAGTAAATGGCACCATTAAAAACAGATTGGGGAAAATGTGTTTAGCCATAGGTTTGAAATGGCCTGATGTCTTGCCTCTAGTACTCTTTACTTTAAAAACTTTATTCGATTTGGCAATTACAAACCATGAAAGTATTTGCATATAAAAACAGTGACATTATTACGGTTACTATCATTTCAATATAGAAAAGAGAGCTAAAAACATTTAAAAAGGAAATAATTAGAAAAATAGTTTTTTCCTACTAGATAAAAATATGTGCAAGTTCGCAAAAAACTTTTCAGGACGGGGCAAAACATTCCCCCCAGAGGCAGTATTAAGATGCCTAGGGGGGGTAGTCCCTGAATCATAGGGTATGTTTTTTTTTGTTTTTTTTTAAAATCATACTTTCAGTTTGACAGAATTCAGTTTAAAGGTTCGTTCTGTGCCGCACACAGAATTTTAGGAACTTCGACATGTTTGCTACCACTAGCTCTGAGTTTAACATCTGGAGAGTCAGTAGAGCTGGACGACATTGCTTGAGGGCCAACAGTTTGAGTAAAGGTAAAAGATACAGCTTTCTGGGTACGACGTAAAAGTTACAAAACATGATTACGTGCAAAGTCGACTGGGGGGAGATATCGTCACAAGGGCACAGAGTCAGTTGGGTGGCCCAGTCGTTTGTCGACGGGAAGGTGATTAATCTGTGAAACATGTTGAATCGAAATCTTGTTAGTAAAAATGTTTCGTGGTTACTTAGACTTGGGTTCAAATAGGGCTCCATTTTATCTGTGGTTTGGATAGAAAGGGAGTGCTGGACGGAAGATTTTGACGTTTCAAGGGCCAGGCGTAGGTCTGCTGAATGGGTTAGGCACACATCTCGTAGGTTCTTTCTTGATATTGAGTTCAGATTATGGGGATTGAGGTAAAAATGTTTGAGTCCCATATCTGAAAAATACTTTTTAACGTACGATAACCAGGTGATTTTGGATTCATGGTCCAGGTTCATACAATCAATGATAAGTGCCTGCGTTAGTTTTAGTTCTGTTGTCCAAATGCGGTGCCAGAGAAGAATTGGTTGCATCCGTATCACGTCGGTAATGTGTGGAAGACCCAGTTCGCTGTGAATGTTAAAAGTTGAGGTAGACGAGGGGACGGCCAGTAAAAATTTCAAAAAAGTGTTCTCTACCTTTTGAATAGGGTCTACTTTTACGTTGCCCCATACTCCTGCCCCGTAAATCGCCGTACTAACACATCTTGAGTGGTAAATGTCCAGCATTTCCTTTGACGTTCTCTTACCCAGGTTTCTGGCCAACTTGGTCAGAGCTGTTGTGGCTTTTTGGAATTGGAGTTTTCTATTCTCGATTGAGCTTTTCCAGGTGCCTTTGCTGTCTATTACTACTCCCAGGTATGGATAGGTGTTAGTATTTTCTACCTGTGTGTTATTTAGGAAGATATTATTTTTCCCTTTTCGAATTTTGTTACCTGATGTCATTATGAATGTCTTTAACATTGATGTTTAAGTTCAGGTTGTGCATGAAGATTGTGTATCTGTCCAGTGCGCGTTGTAGGGCGAGGGGAGTGCGGGCAATTATGACTGCGTCATCCGCATAGAGGAGAGCGGGGATTGGGCGTTTTTGAACGTATGGCTGGTCCTGGCTGCCCTTCTGTAGGAGAGTAGGGTCTGCTTTCTATGTTCACCCCCACTTTTTGCTTTTGCTTTACTGGTTTTCGACTTAGATGTGGCTGTGGGCCTGCTAATCAGACCCACAGCCCTGCTGTTCTCTCTCTAAATTGATACTATGTACTTTAGGTGCATAACTCATTTGGATAGGATCACCTTATTGGCCCCTGTACAGTGTACCCTAGGTACCCAGGGCATAGGTGTACCCTAGGCCTACCAGGGGCTGCAGCATGTATTATGCCACCCCTGGCCTTCCATTTTGACACAACTGGCTGATCACTCAGCTGGGGCAAGGTCGTGTAATCACCCCTTGCTTAGGTGTAGTATTCCTATACCTAACTTACATATAGACATGTGTACCTATCAGCCACTCCTATGGCAGGCCTTAACAATCCTGGAGGCAGAGTGCTTGGTAACATGTGAGATGGTGCTCTAGCATGAGCTGAGCCTGTCTGCAGCTCTCGGAACCATGTCCTTATAGCTGTTCTATGATATAGCCTACCATATACTCTTAAAGTGCCTTATAATCTTAAACGGTTATGGTAACTATGGTTTGGCTGTATCGAAACATGTCGTGTAAGGTGTCTAACACTGGAATAATACCCCCATACCATTTCTGGACATAAGGATATTATTCCCCCCTTCTAGAGGGAAAGACATGTTAAAATCATACTTTACTGTTAGCCTCTGACCAAAGCCTCAGCATCACAAAATGGATGCTGCTGCCACGACACAAGTCTGACCTCCTGCTGCTGGGAGTGATCCCAGCCAGGGAGGCCTGGACAATAGGTTTCCTGCTTGGGGAGGTGCTAGCACCTCCCCAGACAGCCTTTAGTGTATTGGGGCAGGGTGGGCTGAAAGGAATGAGACATGCCTGGGGCACACAAGGTGTTCCTTGCATAGTCCAGTTCAAACCGGCGCTGGGGCACTCCAGCCCCAGCTCTGGCGCGAAACTGGACAAAGGGAAGTGGGTGTAACCACCCCCTCCCAGGTCCCACCCATAAGGCGTGACCTAGCAGGTATCCCAGCCCCCCAGATTAGTATAAGAGTGGGAGTTGGGCCTCAAGACTTTAGATTATCCTGAACCTGCAACTTGAACAGAAACTCTGGACCTTCGACATTCGACGAAAGAGGAAGACTGAAGAATCTCCCTTGTGGCCAAGGAGTGGCTACCCTGTGCAAACCGGCACCATCAAGAGACTACCCTTTACTTTGCTAAAGTTCTACGAGAGACCGACTGCAGAGCCCGACCAGAGCCTTGACTTCCAGACTTCTCCGACCCTGATCCACATCCACAGCAGAGCTGAGATCCGTGGAGGCGACGAGAGACGTGGGACCGGCTACCTGGGAAAAGTGGCTAGTATCTTCAAGCGCAGCTTCTGAGGCACCCTCGAAGATGTGCACCGGGGATTGAGAAGCCCCAACCCCAAGCACCATCTGCACCGAAGATCAGCCCCCCACACTCCACGAGTCCTGCGTGGGGCCCTTCTGCATTTTCCTGCTTGCCGCGTATGTCCGGTTGCTTGCCCGCTGGCTAGTGGCCTTTGTGACGACGCATCCCATAATCTTCACCGCTGGTTTGGCTCCTCCAGACTGGCTCCTGCGTCTTTGAAAAAGAGAAGCACCCCAGACCTTCCTGGTCTGCACCAGAAGCAAGTCCTCCGTTCTTCGTGGGTTCCGCTTGCCAAGGCTTGGTGAGTCCTAGTCCAACTTCGACGCCGCCGACAGCAAGAGCCTTCGTGGGACAGCTCGCCTCCTGGTCCTGGTCGTCCTTGACGTTCCCTGGTCCTCGTGGCTGCAGCGACAAGCTTCACCTTCACCTGCAATCTTCACGACATCTCCTGGTTCCTTCCTGGTTCCACGTGGTCACTGGCTAGTGACCTTGACTGTCCCTTCTGCTTGCAGGTCTCTCCTCCTCTTGATCCCAGGCTTGGGATCCACCGGACACTCTTCACTGACTGCCTGTCAGCATCTTTCTTCAGGCATCCATAGGAGTCGACGACGAAACCCGACCCAACTTCACCCCTATGCACCCGCAGCCTGTGGGCTAGGTAACTTGGGTACTCCGGTGCTCATCAGGATAGTGACTATCCTAGTGTCTAGTTTCCAGTCTCGACTTCCTAGCTACTCCGGAAGTGTCCTAAATCTATTCAATTCAAAACTGTACTATTTCTATCGATTATACGCATTACGCGTGAGTGTTTCCACTCTGCACCTGAATCCCGTGGGCCTCCCACTTCCTAACTGTTGCTAGTGTAGTGTAGCCCCAGCGATTCCCTAGGCCTATCCTATTTCCGTGACAGTGGTCCTTATACCACTTCTTTAGTATATGGTTTGCGTGGCCCCTAGGGCCTAACTGTATTACTTACCTGTGTGACTTAATGTATGCATAAATAAGACTGTGTTGTACTTACCTCTAATCTCATAAAGAGTGCCGAGGGTTTGACTAGAATAAATACACTTTATTTTATATATATATATATATATATCTGTTGTGGTGTCCTTTCATTTGGTATTCAAGGGATTATATATGGTATCACAGCTGGCTTCACATGCCATTCAGAGTTTAGCCTAAGACTGCTCTTGTCCATGCCACCACTAGGATAGCTGGTCTATAAGGTTGACTTTACAACCAATCACCATAAGGGTATTTGGACTGATATAAGGTGTACACTAGAACTAGTGACATCATACATCAGGCCAACTTCTCACATTGGTGGCAGCGGTTGGGATCTGAGCTTGCTGTTGTAATACCATTGTAATCTTGAGATACTAAATTGAAAGATCACACAGATATGGTCTAGGTACATATAACAGATTATAATACTTAAGTCCTACTGGACTTTGTTAGTTGTAGTCAGGGTGTGTTACTCCCTTCAACCTACAACTACTGAGAGGTTTAGTAGAAACAACTAGTGTAGGTAGGTGCACACACCACACCCTCACTAGATCATGTCTCTGGGAGGAGATCAAGTAGATGCTCTCTCAGGAGGGGCAGGTCTGCAGAAGACCTCCTCTAGATATGATACCCTAACTTTTCAGGAGATGAGACAATTGTGTACCTCCAGAAGAATAAAACAGGGTGCAAACCCTACCCTCCTTCAGCTAAGACAACTCCTAGAGGAGTATGATGCTCTTAAAGCCTCACAGGCAGGTACCCTAGGTACAAAGGAGGGTCTACCCACCACAGATGAGTCAGATGGGACTTCAGATGAAGAGGTAGACAGCCAGGGCCAAGTAGGAAGACTTAGCCAGGCTAACCTAAGTTTACATGGGAGTTTGCATGGGGTCCCCCCATACAGACCCCCAAGTGGGCTTACACAGAGAAGCAGGAGGGACAGATCCCCTTCAAGGGAATCCATCCACTCCCATGTCTCTAGCATCTCTAACGCTTCCTCTCATAGGGGAATGACTTCCCCTGAGAGAAAGGAGCATGAAGCCAGAATGAGGGAAGCTAATCTGAGGATTCAGAGGGAAGAACTTGCCCTTGCCAAAGAGAAGCTTGCTCTGGCTAGAGAGCAAAAGTTAAGTGGGTCAGAACCCACTGGTGGCAGCAATATCCCTAAGGATAGAGACAGGCACTATGATAATAGAAACCTGAGCAAGATTGTCCCTCCCTACAAGTGTGGGGATGACATCCACAAATGGATAACTGCTTTGGAGAGAGCTTGCAAAGTACAGCAGGTACCCCAAAGTCAGTGGGCAGCTATCTTGTGGCTCTCCTTCTCTGAGAAAGGTAGAGACAAGCTCCTCACAGTTAGTGATGAGGATGCAGATAATTACACTGTCCTGAAGAGTGCTCTAATTGATGGGTTTGGCCTAACCACTGAACAATACAGGTTGTTGTTCAGGGATACCCAGAAGACACAGACTCAGGACTGGACTGACTTTGTAGATTGTGCCACTAAGGCTCTGGAAGGCTGGCTAATGGGAAGTAAGGTTAAGGACTATACAGGATTGTATAATTTGATCATGAGAGAACAAATCCTTAACAACTGTCAAAACCAGCTATTGCATCAACACCTGATTGATTCTGATCTGACTTCTCTCCAAGAATTGGGAAAGAAGGCAGATAGATGGGTCAGGACTAGAGTTAAGCAGAAAAACCAGAACCAGGGCGGTGATCAGAAAAAGGCAGACCAGAAGGATAATGATCAGAAACAAAGAGACCAGAAGTCTTCACCAGGCCCCCAAAAGGCTCAGGGGGAGGGTGGTCCCAAAAAGGATAAAAAGAAAGAAGGCCAAAAGAAACCATGGTGCAACTATTGTAAGTCCAACTCACATTGGTTTAGTGAATGCACCAAAAAGGATAAGCCCCCAGCCACCATTGCCCCTAAGGCAACTGTACCCCCTAGTTCAGCTGTAAGTGGTGGTTCCCAGCAAAAGGGTGTAGTAGGGTTAACCCTGGGAACTGAGGAGGATTCTGGCCTAGTCAGAATACCTACTCAGGCTGTTCTGATCTGTGATGGGGACTTAGCTTTGTCCTCTACTGTAGGCCCCAGTAACCTGGGCAAGTACAGACAGACTCCTTTTTATCAACCAAAGAATGGCTCAGGTCTACAGGGACACTGGGGCTAGTGTCACAATGGTGACACCTGCTTTTGTGGACCCTGGACAGATCATGCTAGGTGAGAATTACCTAGTGACCAACGCTAGCAATGCCACTACCTCCCATAGTGTGGCTATTGTGAACTTCTCCTGGGGAGGGGTAACTGGCCTCAAGAAAGTTGTTGTTAGTTCAGACCTTCCTGTAGAGTGTTAACTGGGCAATGATCTTGAAACTTCAGTTTGGTCTGAAGTGGAGTATAGGACCCATGCAGAAATGCTGGGGATAGATGCACATGTCCTTGCTGTAACCAGGTCGCAGGCCAAAAAGTGCACCACTGAACAAGTGCTAGATCCTGAATCTATGGACCAGTCACAACCCAAGAGAAAGAGCAGTAGGGTTAAGGCTGTGCCTTCCCCCCCTGCCTCAGGTGGTGGATCAGCCCTCCCAGGAGGATGATTCGGAGAGCCCTGAAGGAACTGTCCTAGAAGAACTTGAACCGGATCAGGTTGAGTTTCTTGGGACAGGGGGACCTTCAAGGGCAGATCTGAGGCAGGCTCAGTTAGACTGCCCCTCTCTTGAACCCCTCAGACAGCTGGCTGCTGCTGAGGCTGCAGGGAATGCTCAAGGTACCCATAGAGTGTATTGGGATGAAGGGCTACTGTATTCAGAGGCTAGAGACCCCAAGCCTGGTGCATCCAGGAGGTTGGTCATACCACTGAAGTTCAGAGGCTTCCTTCTTACCTTGGCCCATGATATTCCCCTTGCAGGACATTTAGGCCAGAACAAGACTTGGGACAGGCTTGTCCCTCACTTTCACTGGCCCCATATGTCAGAAGACACTAAGGAGTTTTGTCGCTCCTGTGTCACCTGCCAAGCCAGTGGCAAATCGGGTGGCACCACAAAGGCCCCCCTCATACCACTACCTGTGGTGGGGGTCCCCTTTGAAAGAGTGGGTATAGATATTGAAGGACCAATGGACCCACAAACAGCATCTGGGCACAGATTCATACTGGTGATAGTGGACCATGCCACCAGGTATCCAGAAGCTATTCCCCAGAGGACCACAACAGCTCCTGTTGTGGCAAGGGCCCTGCTTGGAGTATTCTCCAGAGTGGGCTTTCCAAAGGAGGTCATTTCTGACAGAGGTGCCAACTTCATGTCAGGATACTTGACTGCAATGTGGAAGGAGTGTGGTGTGAACTACAAGTTCACCACACCCTATCACCCACAGTGCAATGGGCTTGTTGAGAGATTCAACAAGACCCTAAAGGGAATGATAAAAGGATTACCAGACAAGCTTAGGCGAAGATGGGACATCCTTTTACCCTGCCTTCTGTTTGCTTACAGAGAGGTCCCACAAAAGGGGGTTGGCTACAGCCCTTTTGAGCTTTTGTTTGGGCATCCTGTAAGAGGACCCCTGTGTTTGGTAAGGGAAGGATGGGAGAGACCTCTCAGACAACCCAAACTTGACATAGTGGATTATGTACTTGGTCTCCGCTCCAGGATGGCAGAGTATATGAAGAAGGCTTCTAAAAACCTTGAGGCAAGCCAAGAACTCCAAAAAGCTTGGCATGACCAAAAGGCTGTACTGACTGTTTACCAGCCAGGACAGAAGGTGTGGGTGTTGGAGCCAGTGGCCCCAGCAGCACTCCAAGACAAATGGTCTGGACCCCACACTATTGTTGAGAAAAAGGGAGAAGTCACCTACTTGGTGGACCTCGGGACTCCCAGAAGCCCCCACAGGGTGCTTCATGTCAACAGATTGAAGGCATATGTTGACAGGGCAGACATGGGGCTACTCATGGCTACAGAGGAGGGGCAGGAGGAAGAGAGTGACCCTCTCCCAGACCTGTTGACTCAGAACCCTGATGATGGCTCAGTTGATGGTGTGGTCTTTTCTGACAGCCTCACTGTCCATCAGCAACAGGACTGCAGGCAAGTTCTGCAGTCCTACAGACATATGTTCTCTCTGACCCCAAGTCAGACAAACTGGTGCACCCATGAGGTGGACACTGGTGACAGTCTGCCTGTGAAGAGTAAAATCTACAGGCAACCTGACCATGTCAGGGACTGCATAAAAGTTGAGGTACAAAAGATGTTGGAGCTGGGAGTCATTGAACCTTCAGAGAGCCCTTGGGCTAGTCCTGTAGTCCTTGTGCCAAAACCTCACACCCAAGATGGTAAGAGAGAGATGAGGTTTTGCGTGGATTACAGAGGTCTCAATGCTGTCACTAGGACAGATGCCCACCCAATACCTAGGGCAGACGAGCTCATTGACAGACTGGCAGCTGCTAAGTTTTTGAGCACATTTGACCTGACAGCAGGCTACTGGCAAATCAGACTAGCTGAGAATGCAAAGGCCAAAACTGCTTTCTCGACCCCAGGAGGACATTATCAATTTGTGGTAATGCCCTTTGGTTTGAAGAATGCACCTGCCACTTTCCAAAGGTTGGAGAATCAAGTCCTTACTGGGTTGGATGATTATTGCAGCTTATCTTGATGATATTGCTGTCTTTAGCTCCACCTGGGAGGATCACCTGGTCCACCTGAGGAATGTTTTAGAGGCCCTGCAAAAGACTTCATTTCACCCTCTGAGGCGGAAGCCGGAGGTTCTACTGCACTTTTCTTAACTCTCCTTGCCACAGACTGAATTGCTGAGGGTAATCACGTATTTTAGATCGCGTTTTGAGTGACGCTCGTTTTTAAGAGGCGCTTGATTTTAAAGCTTATTTGCACTTGGTTTTTCGTCTCCTACCTTCCTCTACCTCCTGGGCCGCTCCCAGCTGAGCATTGACGCTGGGAGCCGGTCCCGGGGAGGCGAGGGCTGCTTAGCAGCCATCTTGGGTGTGGAGTCACGCTCTCGCGCTCTAGCTGCTACAAAAGGGGGTACTAGACGCTCCGCGTAGCGGACGCGTTAGCGGATGCGCCGGATGCCCGCCGGAGTCACGCCAGAGTCCAGCCCATCTGCGTCCGTCCGCGCTGAGGACGCGCTGGACGGCTGGCCCCTGGACTCTGGTAAAATGTTCTCTCTCCCATGCAGCTACTCTTTTAGCCAAATGCTGGCCCTTAAACCTCGTAAAAAACGCTGCTCACATTCCTATGAACCAGATGACTTTCTGTTCCCATTACGATGTGGCTGTCATTCCACGTCTAGGCCTCTTAACTCCGCCCCCATCCACCCTCTCTTTGAACACCCCGTCATATCTAGTCCCAACTCAGTAGGAATAGAGGGCATCTTGGTTAATGCCCGCTCCCTTGTCAAGAACAAGGTTATGTTCAAGGAGATGGTTCTGGATAGAACGCCCACTTTAGTGTTTGTGACCGAAACATGGGCCAAGGATTCATCCGACCCTGATCTAATCGAGGCGGTCCCTGAAGGGTACTGCCTGGCCAGACTCGATAGACAGGGACGAGTGGGAGGGGGGATAGCGATCCTTTACAAAGATCACCTACAATGCCATATCGTCCCCATACCCGATTTTCCTGACAGTTTTGAAGCACTTTATTTTTCAATAAAGGAAGCGCAACGCCCCTTCTTCAACGGTATCTTAGTTTATCGACCTCCCGGCTCGAGAACCCACTTTACGCACAACCTCCTCCAGTCCCTTGAACCCTATTTTGGCCGAGATAACTTTTCCATCATGGGTGATTTTAATTACCACCTAGAACGGCTTGACCTTTCTGATACCTCCGGTCTCATTGAGGCCCTGGAATCATGTGGGCTCACGCAACGTGTTACCGGAGCCACACATCGTGCAGGACACACTTTGGATGGTATCTTTTCCAATGACCCCCGTCTGACTACTAAGGACCCGATTCATCTATCCTGGTCTGATCATCTGGCGGTCCCTTTTCTTTTGAAATATCATAGGATGGACTCCGGTAAAAAAGGGAACCACCTAATGGAGACTGCCAGAAACTTCAGGAATATCAACAGCGACTCTTTCAAGCCCTGGGCTGCAAGCCTTACTATCACTGGCCTAGATAACGTACAGACTGCAGTCGCTCACTTTGAACAGGTCACCACCGAGGCCTTGTATAAACTGGCCCCAGTACAATCTCGGCGCCGAGCCAGAAAGAGACCATCTGCCCCCTGGTTCTCCGACTCCCTTAGGCTCCTTAGGCAAAAAGTGAGGAGAAAGGAGAGGCTTTGGAATACTAGTTGGGACCTCAAGAACAAGGAAGCTCATAAACTCCTTATTAAAAAATACAAAGCTGAAATTGTGCAAGCTAAACAAGAATACTTTGTTACCGTGACCACCTCGCTCTCCTCCCCGAAGGAGCTCTTTAAAACTGTTGATTCCTTGGTCAAACTGCAAACCCCTGACCTTGTTATTCCTTCGCAGGATCTATGTGATAAGATTGCCTCCTCCTTCCACACTAAAATCCAGGATATCCACTTGGCCCTCGAGGAACAAAGAGCTGGTCTCAGTGCATCCACATCCGGGGTAGAGATGAGTTTAACCACCACAGAAATCCCCCCCTCAAGCACCCTGGACTCTTTTCCCCCGTTGGTCTTGCAAGATCTTGAGCTATTGCTAACTAAGACCAAGTCTGGTTCTCCCTTGGATACCTGCCCACTGAAAGTCATCAAGCAGTGTAGGGATACCCTCTTACCTCCGCTGCTAGAGGTAATGAATCTAGCCATTAGAGACGGTATCTTCCCTATAGAATGGAAGAAGGCGGTAGTAAAACCCCTGTTGAAAAAGGCCTCCCTGGACCCGGGGGTCTTAAAGAACTTCCGGCCTATCTCTCTGCTCCCTGCCCCAGCGAAGATGCTTGAGACTCATCTTAACAGGCATCTCGCTGTTTTTGTGGAAAGCTCGGGATGCCTAGACTCCTCCCAGCATGGATTTAGGAGAGAATTCAGCACCGAGTCAGCCCTCACCATCGTGCTCGATAAGATCCGCACGACAGTAGATGAGGGCCAGACCTCTCTCCTGGTCCTGCTCGATCTAACTGCGGCTTTCGATACCCTCTCCCCCTCAGTCCTTACATCTCGGCTGAGGGAGGTGGGGGTGAAGAACGCAGCTCTGGATCTTTTGACCTCTTTCCTCACGGGGAGGGAACAAAGAGTCAAGCTGGGAGAGTTCCTATCTCCATCCCGATCTGTGCTATGTGGGGTCCCTCAAGGGTCAGCACTTAGCCCGACCCTCTTTAATATCTATGTTACCCCACTAGCCAAACTTATAAGATCTTTCGGGATGGAGGTAGTCTCTTATGCAGACGACACTCAAATCCTCGTCTCTCTTCCCCATTCAGATGAACTAATCGCCTCCAGGTTTAGATCTTGTATGGAGGCGGTTGGTCATTGGATGATTCAGAACTCTTAAACTGAATGGGGAGAAGACTGAGGTGATGGTGTTCGGGGGGAAAGAAAACATCTGGTCAGCCAACTGGTGGCCTGACTCACTAGGAACATGCCCTTCCCCTACAACATCTGCCAAGAACCTCGGGGTGCTGATAGACCCTGCCCTCGACTTAGGCAGCCAGGTGAGCAGAACTGTCTCCACCTGTTGGGGTTTGATTCACACCCTACGAAGGATCAGGAAATATCTCTCCTAGCAGGCAAGAAAACAAATAGCTGTTGCTCTCATCGGATCGCGCTTGGACTACTGTAGTGCACTGTATGCTGGGCTTAACAAAGGCCTGCTGCAGCGCTTACAGGTAGTCCAAAACGCTATAGCTAGATTTTTCCTGGATATCCCCATACGCTCTTCGGCCACTGCAGCCAGGAAAACGCTGCATTGGCTGCCGGTAGAACACCGAATCCGGTTCAAAGTTCTATGCATGACCTACAGAGCCATTGCCAAAAATAGCGACACAGGAATTGGGTCCATCATTTCCCACTATATCCCCGGAAGGAACTTGCGTTCCTCTGGGAAATTGCGTCTGACAGCCCCCCGTGTACGAAGAGCCAAATGGGGTGGTAGAGCCTTTTCCACTCTTGCTCCTAAGTGGTGGAATGACCTTCCCCTGGACCTGAGATCTCTCCCATCTTTACAGCACTTCCGCTCTGCTCTAAAAACCCTTCTCTTTCGGCAAGCATACATGTAAGGTTTCCTGTCTCCTTCTTTGATCATTCTCTGATCATTTTTGTTAGGCGCCTTGATACCTGCGGGTTACTGTTCTGCGCAATATAAATCGCCATTCATTCATTCATTCATGCCTCACTATCAAGGCCACTAAGTGCCAGATAGGGCAGAGCAAGGTTGTATACCTGGGCCACCTAGTTGGTGGGGGTCAGGTTCAACCACTGGAGAGCAAGATCCAGACCATAAAGGACTGGACTCCTCCAACTACCCAGACTCAGGTCAGAGCTTTCTTGGGCCTGACTGGGTACTACAGAAAGTTTGTTAAGAACTATGGGTCCATTGTGACACCACTTAATGACTTGACCTCCAAGAAGATGCCAAAGAAAGTTCAGTGGACAGTAAGCTGTCAAAAAGCATTTGATGACCTGAAGCAGGCCATGTGCAGTGCACCTATTCTGAAAAGTCCAGACTACTCCAAAGAGTTCATTGTCCAGACAGATGCTTCTGAGTTAGGTGTGGGAGCTGTTCTTTCACAACTGAATGTAGATGGTCAAGACCAGCCCATTGCTTTTATAAGTAGAAGGCTGACCCCTAGAGAGAAACGTTGGTCAGCTATTGAGAGGGAGGCCTTTGCTGTGGTTTGGGCCCTGAAGAAGCTGAGGCCATACTTGTTTGGCACTCACTTCAAGATTCAGACAGACCATAAGCCCCCCTTGTGGCTAAATCAGATGAAGGGTGAAAATCCCAAACTTCTTAGGTGGTCCATTTCCCTACAGGGGATGGACTTCAAGGTGGAACATTGACCTGGGACTGACCATGCCAATGCAGATGGACTCTCCAGATATTTCCACTTAGAACATGAAGACTCAACTGGTCAAGGTTAGTTTAATGTCCCTAGATTTGGGGGGGGGGGTTGTGTAGGAGAGTAGGGTCTGCTTTCTATGTTCACCCCCACTTTTTGCTTTTGCTTTACTGGTTTTAGACTTAGATGTGGCTGTGGGCCTGCTAATCAGACCCACAGCCCTGCTGTTCTCTCTCTAAATTAATACTATGTACTTTAGGTGCATAACCCATTTGGATAGGATCACCTTATTGGCCCCTGTACAGTGTACCCTAGGTACCCAGGGTATAGGTGTACCCTAGGCCTACCAGGGGCTGCAGCATGTATTATGCCACCCCTGGCCTGGCCTTCCATTTTGACACAACTGGCTGATCACTCAGCTGGGGCAAGGTCGTGTAATCACCCCTTGCTTAGGTGTAGTATTCCTATACCTAACTTACATTTAGACATGTGTACCTATCAGCCACTCCTATGGCAGGCCTTAACAATCCTGGAGGCAGAGTGCTTGGTAACATGTGAGATGGTGCTCTAGCATGAGCTGAGCCTGTCTGCAGCTCTCGGAACCATGTCCTTATAGCTGTTCTATGATATAGCCTACCATATACTCTTAAAGTGCCTTATAATCTTAAACGGTTATGGTAACTATGGTTTGGCTGTATCGAAACATGTCGTGTAAGGTGTCTAACACTGGAATAATACCCCCATACCATTTCTGGACATGAGGATATTATTCCCCCCTTCTAGAGGGAAATACATGTTAAAATCATACTTTACTGTTAGCCTCTGACCAAAGCCTCAGCATCACAAAATGGATGCTGCTGCCACGACACAAGTCTGACCTCCTGCTGCTGGGAGTGATCCCAGCCAGGGAGGCCTGGACAATAGGTTTCCTGCTTGGGGAGGTGTTAGCACCTCCCCAGACAGCCTTTAGTGTATTGGGGCAGGGTGGGCTGAAAGGAATGAGACATGCCTGGGGCACACAAGGTGTTCCTTGCATAGTCCAGTTCAAACCGGCGCTGGGGCACTCCAGCCCCAGCTCTGGCGCGAAACTGGACAAAGGGAAGTGGGTGTAACCACCCCATCCCAGGTCCCACCCATAAGGCGTGACCTAGCAGGTATCCCAGCCCCCCAGATTAGTATAAGAGTGGGAGTTGGGCCTCAAGACTTTAGATTATCCTGAACCTGCAACTTGAACAGAAACTCTGGACCTTCAACATTCGACGAAAGAAGACTGAAGAATCTCCCTTGTGGCCAAGGAGTGGCTACCCTGTGCAAACAGGCACCATCAAGAGACTACCCTTTGCTTTGCTAAAGTTCTACGAGGGACCGACTGCAGAGCCCGACCAGAGCCTTGACTTCCAGACTTCTCCGACCCTGATCCACATCCACAGCAGAGCTGAGATCCGTGGAGGCGACGAGAGACCGGCTACCTGGGAAAAGTGGCTAGTATCTTCAAGCGCAGCTTCTGAGGCACCCTCGAAGATGTGCACCGGGGATTGAGAAGCCCCAACCCCAAGCACAATCTGCACCGAAGATCAGCCCCCCCACACTCCATGAGTCCTGCGTGGGGCCCTTCTGCATTTTCCTGCTTGCCGCGTATGTCCGGTTGCTTGCCCGCTGGCTAGTGGCCTTTGTGACGACGCATCCCGTAATCTTCACCGCTGGTTTGGCTCCTCCAGACTGGCTCCTGCGTCTTTGAAAAAGAGAAACACCCCAGACCTTCCTGGTCTGCACCAGAAGCAAGTCCTCCGTTCTTCGTGGGTTCCGCTTGCCAAGGCTTGGTGAGTCCTAGTCCAACTTCGACGCCGCCGACAGCAAGAGCCTTCGTGGGACAGCTCGCCTCCTGGTCCTGGTCGTCCGACGTTCCCTGGTCCTCGTGGCTGCAGCGACAAGCTTCACCTTCACCTGCAATCTTCACGACATTGCCTGGTTCCTTCCTGGTTCCACGTGGTCACTGGCTAGTGACCTTGACTCTGTCCCTTCTGCTTGCAGGTCTCTCCTCCTCTTGATCCCAGCCTTGGGATCCACCGGACACTCTTCACTGACTGTCTGTCAGCATCTTTCTTCAGGCATCCATAGGAGTCGACGACGAAACCCGACGCAACTTCACCCCTATGCACCCGCAGCCTGTGGGCTAGGTAACTTGGGTACTCCGGTGCTCATCAGGATAGTGACTATCCTAGTGTCTAGTTTTCCAGTCTCAACTTCCTAGCTACTCCGGAAGTGTCCTAAATATATTTAATTCAAAACTGTACTATTTCTATCGATTATACGCATTACGCGTGAGTGTTTCCACTCTGCACCTGAATCCCGTGGGCCTCCCACTTCCTAACTGTTGCTAGTGTAGTGTAGCCCCAGCGATTCCCTAGGCCTAGGCCTATCCTATTTCCGTGACAGTGGTTCTTATACCACTTACTTAGTATATGGTTTGCGTGGCCCCTAGGGCCTAACTGTATTACTTACCTGTGTGACTTAATGTATGCATAAATAAGACTGTTGTACTTACCTCTAATCTCATAAAGAGTGCTGAGGGTTTGACTAGAATAAATACACTTTATTTTATATATATATCTGTTGTGGTGTCCTTTCATTTGGTATTCAAGGGATTATATATGGTATCACAGCTGGCTTCACATGCCATTCAGAGTTTAGCCTAAGACTGCTCTTGTCCATGCTACCACTAGGATAGCTGGTCTATAAGGTTGACTTTACAACCAATCACCATAAGGGTATTTGGACTGATATAAGGTGTACACTAGAACTAGTGACATCATACATCAGGCCAACTTCTCACACCTTCAACAAGGCTGCTTCCAGACCGTTAGTGTACAAGTTAAAAAGGAAGGGAGCCAGGACGCAGCCTTGCCTCACTCCCCGCTCAACTCCAAATGGTGACGTTAGTTGCCCCCCTATACCGTACCTTACTCTTGTGGTCGCATTGGAGTAGATTTCCCTAATAAAGTTGACCAATTTGGTATCTGCTCCCAATTCGGTCATTATGCTCCACAACTTGTTATGGGCCACGCAGTCAAAAGCTGCGGAGAGGTCTACGTATGCCATGCAGAGGCTGCCACCCTTTGCCTGGACATACTTCCCTCTCAAGAGTATGAGGTTTAAGACCTGTTCAGTGGTGCCTCTCCCCTCCCTGAAGCCGAATTGCAGATCAGATAGTATGTTGTTTGTTTCTGCCCAGTCTTGCAAGCGTGCCAAAAGAATTCTCCCTACTATTTTTCCTAGGGAGTCCAATAGGGATATAGGTCTGTAGGACGTTGGGCTATTTCTGTTGCCTTTTTTGAAGATGGGGGACTAAGATCGAGTCCGACCAAGAATCGGGCAGTCCTACCTTTCCTATTGCCACTAAGACTTTGAGTAGTAGGGGGGCCCAAAGGTCTATGTTCGATTTGTAGAGGTCCATAGGGACCCCATCAGGGCCCGGGGCCTTCCCTGATCTACTTAAGTTCAGTGCCAGTTTGACCTCAGAAAGGTTAAATTCCAGGTCTAAAGGGTAAGTCAGATCAATTGGTATAATATAGGTCTGGCTGCTTGTCCCCTCGGGATTTGCAAATATTTCTGAAAAGTGCTTTATCCACTCTTCTTCCGTTATAGTTGTTTCAATTAATCCGCGGTCTTTTGAGCCTGATAGAAATGGCGAATTAACAATCTCCCAAAAGGTAGCCGGGTCGTTGTTATTACAGCTATCGTGAAGGGCGGTCCAATGTGCCTCTTTTAGTTCTTTCTTCCTGGATGTTAGTGCTAAATTGTATACTTTCCTGGCTTGTGAGACCTCTATGGCATCCCTTGGGGTTTTATGTAGGGTTGTTTTTAGTGTTTTGTGTGCGATGGTACACGCTGAATTAAACCACCGAAACTTAGGGTTCTTTTTTTTGTTCGTCTTCCCACTAGACTTCGTGGTCAAGGCATTGTTGACTTCTAATATTATTTTACCATAGTTTATCATGATCTCGCGTGGGGACGATGTGTCCGTTAAGCATACTAGGAAGGCTGGGCGAGCTGCTTTGAGTATAGTTTCTAGAGTAGCTGTTGGGTCGATATGGGACCATTTTAATGCATAGCCATTTAATCGAGGCATTGAAATGAGGTCGTCATGGTAGAGTGTTTGGGGCTTTTTTTGGGGGGCAGTAGTTCGAATGGTAATTGATAGTGGAAAATGATCGCTGAACGCGCAGTCATGGGTGATGACCGCGCTGATCGATTCTGGGGGATTGTTTCCCACCAAGATGAAATCAATACATGAAGATAGTCCTCTGCCGTTAAAGGTTGGAGCAAAAGCGGCTGGAGGGTTAAGCAATTCATTTGCGAAGGCTAGTTGAAGGAGAATCATGGTCTCATTCAAGAGCGACCCCTTTTGGCAGTGGGGAAAGTGTGTGATGTTATTGTTTAAATGATCTGTGTAGCCACAATTACCTTTGTGTCTATTCTTGCACAGTGTGAGATTAAAGTCTCCTCCCCATATTAATGTTGGTTCTTTTCCTTTGTTTTTATTAATGTGTTTAGATAGGAAGTGACGTATTTCTTTTATGATCTCCGCGAACTTTGCATCTGCGAGATTGTTGTATAAATTGACTATCAGGATGTGTGGCATTTTGGTTATGGTTATTCGTAGTATTTGGTAGGGTCTCTCATTTTTAAGCGTTTGAGCTTTTAGAGTGGGAATTAAATTTGAAACGTAGGTCACTAGACCGCCCTTTGCTCTGCCCGAGGTTGAAGCCAGGGCTGGGCTAAAAAAGGTTTTGTAACCATTGATGTGGATAGGTGTAATTGCCCAAGTCTCCTGTAGGGAGACAATATCGCTTTCTTTTACGAAATGTATCCATCCCTCGTTGTTAACCTTTGATCTAAGGCCTGAAACGTTCCAAAAGGTTATATTCAGGTCTTGGTCCGGCAAGGGGTTGTTATGTGAGTTGTTAAGAATTCTCGGGGCGTTTGGTTTGGCTCCGGGAGGGTCCTTTGGTGGGCTTGTATTGGCCAGGTTACATTGTCCTTCTGTGGTGAGGGGTATATTGTTGGCCACACTGTTAGATTTTAAGGTGGGGGGCTCCCCTGTTAAAGCGATAAACGCGGGATGGCAGGGAGTGGAATGCGATGTACTATTTACCTGACTTAGAGTGGTGATGGAATGATTTTTACCGATAGTGTGGTTCTGATTTGCAATCGTGGCGGTGGGTTTTGCTGACGGTGTTAGTTGTCAGTCCACCTCCTCTAGTGATGCCAGTTGTTCGAACCTGTTTTGTAACAGGATACACCCATTACTTATATGGTTATTTCTTGGTTGTATGTGGTAGAAAGAATCGAGTGGCTCCATTTTGACTAGTGTGTTTTCTTGTGTTATTCCCCTATTGATCCTAATAAGAGACCGCACAAGACCGGGTGATTTAAAGTTTACGACTATGCAATCTCTGGTAGTGCTTTTCTGAGAGTCGCCCACCCAACCCACTCTCCTGACCATCAAGATCTGATTGATATGGTTAGGGTGGAAAAAAGTGTGTTTAAAAAGCCAATCCGAAACCTTGTTTCTAAGTGAAACCCATGACTCGTCTGAGCCTTTGTTTAGGGGTGGAACGCCTGTTAGGACTAACACGTAGGGTGCAGCGGCCGGTGGTAAATTTAAGCATTCTTCATTTGGCACTGGGGAGGATTTTGTCAGGGTTGGTTTGCCTTGATTTTGTGTTCTGTTTGAGTTGGTAACTTTTTCCGCTGTGGGATTTATTCTGTTTGCTCCCGTGTTACCCGGGTTGTTTGCCAATGTAGCGGTAATGTGGAGGGTAGGATTTTTTCCAATTCGGTTATTGTGATTGTCTACTATGGGAGGTGAGGACTGTGCCTCCTGGGAAATGGGTTGGCTGTTAGTGTCCTGTATGCGATGCGGATTTGGTTGTGATCTACCCTCAAGTACCATTTTCTCTAGTTGGGCAAATTTATCTTCAAAGACAGCAAAGAGTGTAGAGATGGTTTCACTCATTTCTCCTCTATTGCTTGGTTCACGGCTTTTTCAATAGATTTTACAGTTTGTTTTGAAGTTATCGCTATGGTTTCGTTTAAAGTTTCTATTTTAGCAAGGAGGTTATGGTTACTTTCCTCGGTCTGTGTGCCTATATTACAGGAGATGGGATGAGGTATGATCTTGCCCTCTTTAGTAGTGCGTCCTTTTAGATTTGCCCCTCTTCCACCTGGCTGTTTTGTTTTAGTTTTCCCCCGAGTTTGGGGTCCTTTCGTTTTTGGAGGAATGTGTGTTGGTACTACCTCTATGCACTCCGGGGATTTTAAGGGGGAAGAAACTGGGGGGTCAGGAGAGAATAGCAGGGTGGGTGAGTTACTCATTGGGGAGACGCTCGGGACGTCGGGGAGTCTGGGTATTCTGTTAGTTGGATCTAGCGAGAGCCTTCTTTCGGTGGATAGTATTTCCTGATCGAGTAGGGATTCTGCTCTCAGTAAATAAGCGTCCAGAGTACCCACTGCACACTTGCGTTTTTCCATACTTCAACAGGCAGTATCGGAATGTATACGATCTATAGTGTCCCTCTTTGTTATGTTGGCAGCCAGGTGTCGCTGAGATGTAACGTACCTTAGGTTCACTGTGGTCTTGTTTGCTGGCGGAAGGGAGGTGGCCCAGCCCTGCCTCTGTCTGCCCCTGACGGCCACAGACGGCCCGCCCTTTGCCCGGGCATAGCCCGGCGCCGCCCGCGCGCGGGCCCGCGACGCGGGAGGGAAACTGTGAATTTGTACTCCTCCGAGCACGTAGGCAACGCTTCCTGGTTCCGCCTACGACCGCTGGGGAGCCTGGGAGTTGAGGTCCCTCCACACTGCGGCCGCGATGATTTGGCAGTGCGGCGGCAGGAGGGAAGAGGGCTCCAGCACCCGGGTCTGCCACAGGATTGCTCAGGTTGGTGCAAGGTCAGTTTTAAACTGTTCTGGGCTGGCTTAGTACTCATGACTATTAGATCTATTCCCGATAGTAATACTGGTTTGAGTCCCCATGAGATAGTGATGGGGAGGGCAATGAGACATGTTTTCATTCCTGTCAACAAGCTTCCTGTCAACAAGCTATTACCTATATCTGATGACTTGGTGTTGGATTATTGCAAGGGGTTGGCGGATTTCGTTCATTCTGTGTTTCATCAGGTTGGATCGGATGCAGCCACTCTTGAAAAGAAGCCAGCTCATGATCTGAGCCCAGGTGACTGGGTAAGAATAAAAGTGCATAGAAGAAGAAATGGTCTGGTCCCAAGGTGGGGTAAACCACGTCAGGTAATCCGGACCACGACGACAGCTGTGAAATGTGCAGGAGTGAAGAATTAGATTCATGCTAGCCATACCTTGCGAACTCCAAATCCAGTGGATAACAGAAGAATAATACTTTGAAGAACCTGAAACCAGTTCTGGGTCAGATACAGAAGAAACAAAAGCAAGACCAACTCCTGAAAGGGGTGGGGGAGGTTTCAGAACCGAGTCCAGTTATAGCACCAGAGAATCTACCATTAAGAAGGAGATTGCAAATTTCTGACACTAGCTCAGAGTCAGACACTGAACCAGTACAAGTACATAAGAGTGTAAACAAAAAACAGTGAAGAGACGGTCAAAGAAATTCTTGATAAAAAAGCTCCGCATCAACAAACGAGAGAAATTCCACCTAAAAATCAGAGAGTTAGCTGGTGAGGTACCAGATACAGAGAGAGCGGGAAAGATTGTTGCTGAAGATCCCCGAGGAGGTGTAGGGAAACCATACATCCAGGTAGAAGGGACAGTTAGTCAGCAGGAAGATTGTGTGGAAGAAACACAAGGAGGGACAGAAGTAGATAAGAAAAAGGAACTGGTGGAAAGAAAGACTACTGAAAGTAAGAGTTAAGGTGGAACTGAATCTGAGGACAGTGATGAAGTACCAGAAGGTCGAGTTCTAAGAAAAAGAGCATGGAGAACGGAAAAGTGAAAAAGGAAGCAAGTTGAAAAGGTCAGCAAAGGAAGAAGTCTGGCCAAACAAGATAAAGATTGCAGGGATGTGGAATTCCTATAGCCCGACGCCTGGGACATATTGTTTGGGGTCAAGGGCAACAAGTTTTAATGTCTATTTTGTCCTTGGGACAAGTAGGCCCAAACCCCTACAGTACAAACCCTTTAGCTGCCAGTTTACAGTACCACATTATGGATCAAGGAAGGGCATTGTCTACAGTTAAGGTAATATGTATGTCCATGTGCTAACACTGTTCAAACTTGTATTTATGGTTCATTAATGCAAAGCCTTTATTATTAGGGTGAGCACTAAAAGTAAATGCGGTCAGCTCTGCCTGCACTACTGACAGTGGTTCCAGTATAAACGTGTACACACGTTTTCAAAGTTTAGTAATCTGAGGCTTTGTATAATGCTCTGATTATATGCAAATATTTGCAGAAGCTTGAAAGCAACAGTGATGATTCTTTGCCTTTCAAAACAAAATGTTCACAAACAAATGCAAGTAGGAAACAAATATTTTGCTTAACTGCTGTAAGATTTTAGGTACCATATCTTTGCAGCATCATTTAGTAACATGTTGATGTTTGCTTGTATTTACCAAAAATATTCATAATGGAAAAATCAGTGTAACCAGTTAAAATAGGATTGTGGGAAACAAAAACAAACAAGCATTGGCAAAGCCAGTTGGTCTGAAATTGGTGGTCAGGCTTTTGGTTTTGTCAATGCGAAACTTGTTTAGGCATGGTTTTTGTAAAACCTTATCTGTGTGGGAGCTGCAGGGCACTAGCCATTTTAACAAGCATTGGCAAAAGTAAAAAAAAACTGTTCTCAAAAAGCACACATTGCCACAGCAGTTCCAGGCACTGAACAAAACTACTTTGTGTGCCAATATGCTCCTTGTAATAGAGCAGAATACTGTCATTCATAGTGAAGCCAGCTGATCGACCGAGAAGGAGAGACAGACATAATTTTACTAAACACAAAAGGTTATGGTTAACCCCAGGCCTAATTAGAGGCCCAATTATTAAAGAAAGTCTCAAAAGTGCATCCATGGTACATATCCTTGCATTAAGTGCATATATACAGTCTCCGTGAATTCACAAGAATTTACAGAAGTAGGCCAAGAAATAGTACTCCTAGAAAATATTTGTGAACTGCATTTTATCATGAGCAAATGTGCATGTGTAGATTTGCTCATGTGAAAATCTGAATGTTTCAAGTTCACTTTTCCTCCAACCACTTTTTTCCCCAACCCTGGAGAAGTTTTACGTCTGCCACTGCCAGGAGTAAATTTCCAAACTTTTTCAGTATGGGAAAAGACTAGAAAAGAGTTGGTGAAAACCCTTAAAAGCAGGCACGGTGCGTCCATTGGGGCGTGGGGGCGTTGCACACCCCGCCCGCGCCTCCCTCGGCGTCTCTGAACTTAGTTTACTTAAGTTCAGAGACACCGAGGGAGAACTGACAATGCATGTCAGTCAGCATGACGTCGGACCATGGGCGGTCCGGCGTAATGTTGACTGACATGCATTGTCAGACAAGCCAGGGAAAGGCAGCACAAGTGCGTATGAGTGGGCATGGTGAGCTCATATTTAGCCCGTGCCCAGTCATGCGTACTTGTGTTTTCACTGCCTTGCGCATGCCCATTAGGAGCCCCTCGGTCTCCTAATGGGCAGGCGGCGGGCGAAGCCCAAGCGGTGCCCTCAGCCAATCCTGGTGCTGCAGCAGCGCCAGGATTGGCTGAGGGGTTGCCACTCCAGTGTGCTGACGTGGTGTTCCTGTTCCGTGTTCCTGTTTGAACCGTGTTCCTGTTTGAAGGCGCCAACGCGGACCAGGAGCAGAGGCGGTCGGGTCAGGTAAATTTTTGTTTTCATTTTAATTTTATTCTCCCTCGGCCCGGGCGACCTGCTTTAGTTTTTTAATGATATAAGCAATGGGCATTAGGTCTCAGTAGGCACTATATATGTTAAATCGATTGTGAGATGTGCTCTGTCAAGACTCAAGGACGCACGTCGGGGCAACTAGCCGCTGAGACTGCAGGGCTCACCCGACATTTTATCTAAGCAGGTGGTGTACCAAACACACCATGTCCACTGCCGTAACGCAACATAATGGCCCCCACGGCAGAGTGCGACGAAGGGCGGAGAGACAATATTGTTAACATTGGGATGAACGGTGGTACACGCTACAAGGACCACACCTGATCTATTCACAGGCCATATTCTCTTCGTGACCCTCCCTTGAAGGGAACGTAAGGTACACTGAGTTCATGCAATTTATGCATAGGCTCGTGTGAAGCGTGCACACCACATCGAAGAATCTTACCTACATATATTAAATGCTGTAAACAATAGGTGCTATGAAGTTGCAAGCTACCTTTTATTTTATACAGCGCTTGCCAGATGAGTTTTTCACCGTTGGTAATGACTGGTGTTACCATTACCGAAGTGGCAGCTGTTCCTTCTGCAGACCCACAACTGGCTGAATGTTTGAGTCGGCCCTGCAGTGTTTGGAACCTGTGACTCGTAGGGCACACATTGATGCCAGCAGTTAGCTCCAGGAGCAATCTCACCCACATTAGTCGGTAAGCTACATGTCACCTTCCTGTGCTCTGGTCGCCATGAATGCCAAAACAGCAAAGGGTGCCTAGATTCCCAAAGCACTACGGGGCCATCCATGTGTTGGTAAGTATTTCTATAAGTGCAAGTAAAACTGGCATGATATTATAAAAATCAGTCTGACTTCACACACATTTCTGTTTATATTACTATCCTGAACATTATATGTCCTTTGTTATGTGGCAGTGTGCTCCTCCGTTGTGACCAGTACTAGTCTGAGTCTAGCATGGTGCTGTTCATTTTGAAGTAGGTATTGGACGCTACGCTCAACACAAGTCTTTTATAGCGCTGTCTGTCGTCGTAAGTCACTGCTTGAGTCCAGTTCTCCCGCTGCTGGCAGCTGCCTCCCCCCTCCTTTGTTCCCCCTCTTCCCTCTATGTCTCACTCCTCATGTAGTAGAGACTTCAAGAAACAGGTATTACCTGCTCTTTCCTCCTTTCGTTTATTTGCTTCCTTGTGAAATGGATCCAAAAAAGAAAAACACCTGCTGGAAACGTAGACTTTTGCTGACATTTTTCAATTTCTAAGCGCAGCCTCAGGGTAGAGAGAAACAAAACATTCAAAATATGAGAAATAACTAACTAAAGCAAGGTGGCCATATTGATTTATTCACACCTAAACACATTAGCGCCACATTAGTGTTTGCTAGTGAAGCCCTTCTTTTGTTGCCTCCTCGCTCTTTGAACAACCATGTTTTCCATGGGTGGGAAAGCACACTATTACTGGAGGTACTGAAATACCTGCTTGTTGGGTGCGTGCATTGGATAACAAAATTCATACCCCTTATGGTGGTTCGGGCTCGCTACGCTCGCTCACAACGGTGCAGTATGCCAATCATTTTACGCCCCCACCTCTTTCAAATGTCACCAGCCACCCCTCCTAAAAAGCATGCCAGTTAGTAGGTTTGCACAGACTCAAAGGGCATTCCAACCCTTGAACTATTGCTTACCACTACCTTCAGCCCCAGTATGTAGACCTGCAGAAACGCAGCAACATAAGGGAATTGCTAGTATTCAAACCCTACTATGGTACAAGCCCTGGCATAATTAGAGAGGCTTTATCAGAACTCTTGCATAATGAGAGTGCTGCCGTAATTTGTCGCCACTTTACATGGCACAAAAGGGACAAGTGTATTTTGTTACAGGACAAGTAGATTTATGAAGCAACCTGCCCCATGGACAAGTACATATTTTATTAAATTTCACACCCCTGAGATTGAGATACAGATTGAGACGAGTAAAATCATCCAGAGCTGAACAAGTGAATGAGGTGTTTAGCCAAGAGAAGTCAAAAGACGTTGAACAGACACCATCAGAGGAAAACAAACGGACTAGAAAGCCTAACTAGAAGTATAAGTCACCGGAATGGTCGTATGTGGCACTTCCTGAAGTACCAGAGGAAGCAGACAGCCAAGGAGATCTAGGGGTGACTATACCGGAAGTGGTTGAGGACGACGAAGAATTGGAAATCCTGAATCAAAATTGTGAGAATCAAGTGAAAGACGATCAAATGCCAAACTAAAGAGACAAAAGTGCTCCAGAAGAGAAAATGTGAAAATTCCGAATAAAAAGACATAACCGAAAAGAACCAAGTAGGTGCTTAGAGCCTTGGGTTTAGACACAACTAGTTGTGAAGTGGACAAGGCTAAGTCAAAAGACACGGATCATTTTCTGAAATGGCAAACACAAAGTAGAAAATCTACATGTGTTCCTTCGAAGATGGTGCAAGTTGTGTTGCTGTTGCACAGGATTATTAATGCTTCTGTGGAGTGCGTTAGCTTTAATAGTATCATTTAAAGTAACACTTGAGGCAATAGAAGGTCATGCTGAAAATAGAACGGATAGAGAAGATTCATGATATTAATCCAACTAGAGGAATAGATAGAACTTGCATAAAGATAGATCCATAACTGATTTTTCTAACATTGTTTTTTTTTCAAAATTATTGTATGAATATGTAAAAACGATGGATGTGAGAGATGGCTATGTATGCATGCAGTTGCCTGCATCAGTGTGAGGGAGGGACGTACCATCACCTTCCAGTAACATATGGAACATGTAGTGTATCAGCAAGTTTGTTTTACAAAACATGGAAACTAGAATATTATTTTTCTGATGTAGATAACATTTTTGCACAAGTACCTGCAGTTCCTGAATTAAATAGAGTAAAACATAGTACAGTATTCTGTGCATTTTTTCTAGAAACTAGAGAATTAACTTTAGAATCAGTATTTAGAAATTATCTTACTTGTAGTTTGAAGAAGGAAGAAAAGACTTTTCTAGAAATGGTAGAAGAAAGGAGAATAAAGTTGAAAAAGAAGATACCCAAGAGGAAAGAAGAAAAGACAGTCTGGGATGTTGAAAGAGAAAAACATTTGAAAGGTGAAACTAGCCCAGCTATGGCTTTAGACAAACTGTGTATGATATCTACTTTATAGGTGCAAGTGACTGCCATGATACTTCTAGAATCATGGGTGGATGGGGATTTAAAGGAGGAAATGATCCGTATTCCCTGGATTATATTTTATCCACGAGAACAAAGCTTATTATCGATTACCTGACCATTGTTATGGCACGTTACCTAGGCCTGGTTTTCCCAAAGATATTTCATGTGGGAAGGGGAAAAGATGGTGCACATGAGATAGGTAGACAACTAACACGTAGAAGGAGAGAATCTTGGGCAGAAATTGTAGGAGATATTTTTGGAGCACTGATACCAGCACTTGGAATATCTCTGAATGCACATAAAATTAGAAAATCATCAACGGTAGTGGATCGCTTGTCAACAAGCACTGCTGGAGGATTTTTATTGGTAAACACAGAAAAGGTTGCCATGCGACCCATGGTGATGTGGAATGCTGAAGGCTCAACATTAATATAACTGATGTACACGAGGAAATTTTTCCGCTGGAGGTGGAAGGTGTTTGGGAAAAGATTGGAAAAGGGTTTTCTACTATTAAGGACTTTTTACTAAAATTAGGTAGTACTTTTATTGGTAAGATTTTAATTCCAATAACATTTGTAATATTTTTAGAATTAATTCTGAGATTAGGGTGCTTATGTAGCAAGAGGAGAAAATTACAAAAACATAGAAAGAGAAGCTACTAAGAAAAGTGTGAAAGAAAGAAAAGGAGAAATGGAAGAGGTAGAATTAGAAGAATGGAAAGAGAAAATGTATAAAAAGATAAGAGGGGAAGAGACAGGAGAAACAATTATGTGACCTAACAAAACTTAGAGAAATGAATTCATTTCTATTGCAAATTTTATAAAAAAAATTAAGGGAATTTGTGGTGTAAAAATCACCAAAGGAGGGGATTGATGGAGCAGGTAAAGCAACATTTTGTATACCTCCTCTATTTTGCATGAAATACTAATCACTTAACCAACTTATATTATAATTTGAATTAACTATTTGCAGTGTTCTATTAATCAACCATTTGCACTTTTAGTAAACACAAATTACACGCGGGACATTGCTATTTGCATGGCAGAATAACCCAAATAACTAACTGGTACGCCTATTAATAATAGTACATGTGATAATAGGATATTGCATGATTTATGTTGCTTGTGACGTTTGCGTTCCCGTTTGGACAGAATGGTGAGTTTTATTGCTTTAAATATCGCTAAAAGCTAGGAAAATACCAATACAAGGGATTAGTGAGTGTTTAACATTAGAATCTTCATTTAGATGTATTAATTATTCTTTTGTGTTTGTTTTGCTTAAGTTGGCATTTGGGCCTACCAAACCAGGACATCCAAAATGGAGTTCAGATGCAGCCACCGTCTCATGAGCGCGATGTCTACTGCGGATGGCTCCGAAGACCTCCAGGCAACCTCAAGTCAGAGCACAGTGTTCCTGGTCAATGATAGGAACATGGAGGACTGCCAAACTTCAGTTAGTAAAAACCAATACTCGAGCAATGATTATTCACAACCAGAAGAAAATACATTGCATCATGGACACGTCCAGGACCGTGTAAGTGACGTAACCTTTCTTTGGGAACCAAAACTCTGAGAAAATTCGACGATGTTAATTTCCTTCAATTTGACCAATCAGACTGTAGTATTGGTAAAAGAAGGTTTCATGTTCTCCCGAATATTATAAAAAGGGTAGTAGAATAGGGAGGCGTCAGCTTCAACATCTTCTTTATCCCGCACACCCCTACCGACCCCACAGGCGATGACAGACGAGTTAGATGCTTGCACGATTCTTGGTCCTTTGGAGAGGTTTGGGACTGACGTGCTGAGCAGAGAACTTTTCCGGACTCTGAATCTTGGCCTGCTTATTGGGACAATTGAGCAGAGAAATTCAGTTTATGCAGAGCCAATTGAATTAGAAAAGGCACCGATAGCAAGAATAGGTAAAAATAAAAATGTCATGCGATGTGTGTTTGACTAAATTTCAACTTGACCAAAATGCTAATTATGTAATTGCAAACAAGATTTAGATAAATAAAATTTTGATTAACAAATTTCGAGTTTGTGATTTTTCCAATAAGAGATTATAGGATTCTGAAGCTTAAAATGTGTTTTAGCTGGTTCTAGATCACCATCAACCAGTCCAACTAATTGGTCCGTCCAAGTGGTGGAGTGCCTTGATGTTAAGGTTAGGATCCTATAGGAGGTAATGCAAATGTATATTCTGTAAATAACTTTTCTTCCCTATAGGTAATAAGGTACCACCCCACATGTCCAGCGCAACATCACCTCTCCTGTGTGCCTGACTCGTGAGTGAAACGTATGAATGCTGGTGTTATGGGCCCCACCAATGAATGCGTGTGTGAATGAGGTAGTGACGCAGGGAGGATCTGTAAACTTTGCCCCCAGTCTTGCGCTGGATTACAGCACCTCTGACATAACCTCCGTGACTCCTCTCCAAAACCGGGATACCTTAGGACAGCTCCACAATATATGCATAAAGGTCCCTTCCTCCCCGAATCCCCTTATGCACAGCGCCGTGAGTGCCCTGCCCCAGGAGAACAGGTGAGTGCGTGGGTAGTACGTGCGATGGAGGATCTTCAGCTACACTAGACGAAATCTGAAGGGCATGGCGACCACTCTACGGTTCTGAATCGCCTCCAGCCAGTCCTCGTCATCTATGTCCCCCAGGTCTTTGACCCATGCTTCCCTGGGATCAGTGTGTATCAATTTTCGATAAATCGTGGATGTTGGCTTGCCCTGAATAGGATCCAACAGCAGCCTGTCTAACGGGGAGTAGTCTGGGATGGAGACCTCACTTTGGATATGTGAGCGCAAAGCATGCAGGAGTCCCAGATGTGGGTACCGTTGTGAGCTATGCAAATCATATTCCTTTTGGAGATATTCAAACGTGCGAGGAGAATCCCCCTTTCACACATCCCCCAGGTATTCTATCCCTATCAATTTCCGTCCCTTAAAACCAGACAGTGCAGCCACTTCCCTCAAATATCACCCACCCACAGCAGGTCTTTCCCTGTCAGTTTCCCAGCCCAGCCGTTTATTGGCTTCCCTCCAGCACTGGATCACTACTTTCGTATGTTCCGGCCATTCCGGTCGCGATCGACGGGAGTACAAGAGGGATTCACAGTTTCCCTTAGGCATGACTGCTCTATACTCTCTATAGGTCGGCTCCTCCCCCCCCCCCAGTCACAATGACATGCAATTGAGAGGCCCAGTAATATAGCCCAACGTCTGGCACCGCTATACCTCTGCCGTAGACTCCTCTGTGGAGCTTATGCAGCACAATTCTCGGCATCCCTCCCTCCCATAGCAGTGTCCGCACTTCCTCCGATATACGCTTGAAGATAGTCGGTGGGACCGGAAAAGGGGTGTTCTGTAGAATATAGAGGAGCCGTGGTAGCGTCATTTTAAAAAGGGCCGCCCTACACATAAGAGAGCGGGAGCGTGTGCTAGTGACTGACATCTGCGGACAAGAGAGTCATTTGAGGCCCCAGATTCCTGTCTAGAAGTCCTTTTGGTTCCTCGTGATGTGTATCCCCAAGTATTTAAAGCCCTCTAGCACCACTGGCGCCGAGCACCCAGGCGGCACCCTGGGGAGTGAGTCCGACATTGGAAAGATCACAGACTATGACCAATTAATATTGTAGCTGGAATAGCTACCAAAAAGCTCGAAAATATGGAGTACTCGCCCCATAGAGTAGAAGGGCCGTGTCAGATATAGGACAATATAGTTAGCGTACAGGGGGTTGAATGACAAATTTGAAAACTTAATCATACATGTCTAATGAAAATTAAGCTTACTCACGGCTATTCTTTACCCAACACTATTTACGTCCCAACACTATTTAGGTCCCTAACTTTGTTATGTTTCAACTATAACATCTCACAGAAACTTCAGTTTAAAGGACCGTTGTATATCCACTAGTTTTGCCTCATTATGTCCCTCAGTCTATACTTACTCTACTACAATAAGGACTACCAGTGATTTTCCTTAGAGACGGAATCGGTTCACCCTATCAGAGTATCCCTTTTGCCAGACCTTCTCCATCTAGCACCAATGTCATTTCGTACACCCCTCAACCCCAGATCCCCAAAAACCATGGATTTCAAACTCCACTCTACTCACCTTCCCCCCCCCCCCCCCCCACTCCTCAGTCCAACCCACGTAGGGTACCCAGTGATCTCTCCAGCTCACTTCCCCTGCAAATTAGATCTATAAAAGGTTCATTATAATTGCCTACCCCTCCAAGGCCCCTCAATTTGCCCCTAGTATACTTATAAAGCATTTTTTAGATAATTGTTTCCAGAGTTCAAAACAATACAAAGAAAAACCCAGCATGTGCCATCAGTCCTCAAGTCTCTCCATCGAGTTCCAGCACAATCATTTCAAATATGAATTTCAAAATGCTTATCCCCCACCCCCCAGCAAAACCTAGCAGCAAAGTTTGGACCTACACCATAATGCCAGCCGATTGAATCCACGTTTCCCAGAACTTTACATTTCTTGTGGGCCCTCCTGCTTTGTATACTAATTTCTCCATTGCTGCACTTAAATTCATCCCATTAACCCACTCAGCTAGTGAGGGATTTTGATGATCTCTCCAATGGTGGGCAATGTCCCTCTTCACCACCATGTTGCCCATAGTGTAATGAAATGACTCTTTGGGACCTGGATGGAAGACCAAAGAAGGAATGCCCTGCTGCACCAAGGGACCAGCAAAGAGGCTGCACCATCACGGACCGCAACCGGTGGTTAGCAAAGAGCAACTGTCTGCCGTTTCCTGCTCAAGGGAACGTTTTCTACAGAGCCAAGCAAAGCCATGAAACTTCAAGGGCCAGCGGACAGTCCTTCAGTTCACAGCAGAGGGACACAACAGCTGAAGAAGCCTACTGGGGCAAGTTGGTAACTCAAAGTCCATCATTGCCGCCGTGCAGCACCAGGGATCAAGACCCAACACACAGTTGCACCAGAGTCTGCAGAGCCTGGAAGTGCTGTCGGAGAGCTGCTGGTGCCCTCCGAGGATTGCGTCTCCTGTTAACGTAACTGTTCAAGGACCTATTTTGTCCCCCTAACTGCTCCCAACTGGAGTTGGTCACCTACAGTGACTCCAAGTGACCGCTTTACACCTTGCCCAACATTTTACTGATCAAGTTTATCAGTGTCCAATTTGTTGGATTTGCCAGTTCTTGTTCGGGGTTAATCAAGTGTTTGTAAAGCAAGACTTCTCACCCGAAGGGGTCTCAAGGCAATTGGGGTGGGGCAGGCGCAACTCCAGGATGTAGCGGGGCTTCGTCGAAAAGCCAGGTCTTGGGGTCCTTCAGGAACTTGGCGGGTGAAGGAGTGTCGGAGGTGGAGAGGGAGGGTGTTCCATGCCTTGGCCGCAAGTAAGGAGAAGGAGTGTCCTCCTGTTCTGATCTTCTCAATGTGGGGGACCGTTGCAAGGGAGAGCTGGGCTGAGCGGAGGGATCTTTGGGATGCGTGGAACAAGAGGTGGTGGTTCACGTAGGCTGGTCCGTTATTGTGGAGGGCTTTGAGTAAGTGGGTTAGGAGCTTGAAGGAGATTCGACGGGGAGCCAGTGTAGTGTCGGTAGGTGTTGGCTGATGTGGCAGTGGCACAGTAGGTTGAGGACTAGTCTGGCTGTGGTGTTAGAGTTTAGTTTGGGGGTGAGGCTCCTGTGGGTCCCGGCATAGAGTGCGTTGCCGTAGTGTAGTCTGCTGCTGATGAGGGTGTGGGTGACTGTGTTCGAGGGGGATCCAATTGAAGGTCTTTCGGAGGAGGCAGAGTGGTAGCAGGAGGAGGTAACTGCGTTGATCTGGCAGTCCATTTTGAGTACGGAGTCAATGAGGATTAATTCTTGCAAATTCTTTATCTCTCGAACCCTCTGGTGGATCTTTTTCGTTTTGGTGTTTAAATTAATATAAAAATACAGCTTATTTTTTATAACTAGGTGTCCGATTTGAATGTGGCATCTATTTCTTCAATTGTTTTGGTGCTGTTGAAATGTTCTACACTAGTTCCTTGGTATAAGCGTTGCTGCTCAGTGCCACAGCTACCCCGGATTGAGCGGAGGGTTTGACAGACTAAACCTACTGGTCCTTAAGGGGGTTGGCAAGTGTATTACATGGTGAGGTCAAATCAATACCATTTAATACACCCCATTTCCTCACACATAGCAACAAGTGTTTGAGTGCTTCATGACCCCCTCCAAGTCACCAAGTACTAGACCAGTCTGTCAGTCAGTTTAGGGCTTGGTTTATGGCCTACCAGTACTTAATGATTGGGCATGCCCAGATCATAAGAAAGAGCCTGGTGAGGCAGGGCTAGTGGCTCTGTCCATTTGCCACAAGGTGAGCTGGCATGTAGTAGAATATATGGAGGAATTTAATTTGGATGAGGCGAAAGCCCAGATATAGCCAATACCCTAGAGGACATATTTGCCTCAACCCACTTATGGTCCTCAAGTATCCCCAGATCTGCCTCCCAACTATAGCCATAAAAGCCCCTAGGGGCTTTGTTGATTAGTGATTTAAACAATCTGGAGATACCCTTTTGCCCTCAGTCTCTAGTGCCAGATGGCATTCAATGGGGTTGTATTCTATGATAACTATAATGTGGCTCTGTGGGTGGTAAGGCCATACCTTATACCTTGGAGGCATTTATAGAATTAAGAACGGAGCTGAAAGCCCATGGTTAATTCCTGGAAGGATTTAACCATGTCTCAGATTGTGAAGCTTCACACACACTCTGAAAGCCATGTGCCGTGTCAGTGGTGTTAAGGCTTTTATTTTGGAATGCCATTTAATGGGTCTTAACGCAGCATGCCAAAAGAGGACCGAATGAGCGAGTTCTAACCTCAGGATAGAATCTCCCCATATGCCCTAAAACAGTCACTTCTAGGTGTCAGGTGGGATGCCTTACAGTATACCTGGATATCAGCCCATCCAAAGCCTGCCTCTTGGGTGGTTCAATGCCAATTTTTGAAAGAAACGCAGGTGATCTTCTCTGGCCAGAGAAAAGTACTGATTTGCACCCCTAACTTTTGGAAGAATGAACATGGCAGCACATATGGGTAAAGTGCATCTTACACAGAACAGTCAGCAGAATGGGCCGGCTCAGTGTCTCCCTAAAATTCATTGACCAGAGCCAGGACCAGATGAAGATGGTGGAGGTAGTGCCTGGTGCTTCTGTTGGGCTTGAATCCATCCTGATCTGTATGGAACAGGGGACGCATCACCCTGCTAGGCGAGAGGCAAGTCCCTTGATAAGGATTTCAGATGGCACGTAGATTAAGGATGGGATTAGGTACACTCCACTGGGGATTTACCCAGCTTGAGTAGGACCAATAAAGTTGCCCGATTAAGGTCCCGGGGAAGCATTTGCTTCCGTCATCAGTCTTCGTACAATGTCCGCAGGTGCAGGGCAAGCAAAGAGGAGTATTGCTGGAACAGCTATAGGGGGAATCCATTGGGGCTAGGTGTTTCACCCCAAGGCATTTGAGTAATGGCACGTTGGATCTCTTCCTCAGAGTGGAAAATCACACTCAGCTCGGTTTGCAGGTGAAACTGTCCACACTGGGTGATCCTTTATTATGGTGTTCTCAATCTCTGGGTATCTGGGGCGCCTGCGGGTGTGTATATAGCGGATGATCATACTCTGCTGCTAAGTCTCCGTCTGAATTGTTTCTCCAGTGGAGGTCTACAGCTCTATGACAGCGCTGCCAATATGGCACCAGTTTGCAAGCCAATAAAGTAGCTTATCCTCCAGTTTGTAAACCCTTCGTTGAGCATGGAATCAGCTCAGGTGGGCTGTGTCTAAAAGGTGCTGCTTAAACACAGCATGGGTCGGTCGAGCTCCCTCTGGGCCATCTCGGTATGGTGGGTCGTTTGAGGCGTTTCAAGGTTAGTAATGTTATCCAGTATTGTTAGTTCTTTGCGATCTCCAGTTTTACCCCCTAACGAAGAGAGGGCTCTTCCCCTAATTACACTTTAGACTGCTTACCATAGCATTAATGAGTAGGAAACAGAGCCACTATTGACGACAAAGTAATCTATAATACCGCTATGAAGGAAGTTGGTGAAAGTCGTCCAGGAACCACGAGGTGTTTAATAGACTGACTCCTCACTAACCCCCAGCCATATGGTCGATCGTCATCACTGGGGAGTGATCAGAGTCCCATCTGAAGTATGTTTGTGTGGGAGATATTGCTTATGCCTACGGCGGGAGTGAAGAGGTAATCAATGCGAGAGAAGTGACGTGTGAGATGAATAATGGGTTTAACACCTGTAAATCCCTTGCTGCAATCACCAGACAGACAAGTTCCAAGGCCTCCGCCCACAAACGAAAGCATTTTCATCAATTAGAAAATATTTACGTGCGTTTGTCAGCATAACTAGAACACAAATCTAATTTACTGAGCCTTTGCCTGTTTGCACGGATCTAAATTTTAAACTTTTCTGAAGAAAAAGAAAGAATTTAAAAGTGCATCTAGAAGTTTCATGCATGGATGAGTCTGTTGTATTTATTTATTTTTCATAAAATAGTCGAAATGGGATTCATTTAAATTGTATGGTTTCTCATATGTTGCGATAGTCACGGCCAGCTGCTGCCTAAGCCACAACTGTTTTCATTTTAAAATGGCTCATTGTAGAGTCTGCATGAATATCATGCAATTTCCCTTGTTGCAGGGTAAGGGGTGACTACTAATTAATATAGGTGTTTACTAGAACTTTTCACGTAGAATATGGATTGGTTTAGGTCATGTACCTTTGTTAGTACAGCCCTAGGATACCATTTACATGCAACATGGAGTGTTTTTCACTGCTCTGAAACCATACAATGTGCCCTTTCTGGGACGTGTGACAGACTTGCCAGCGAATTTTGCTTGCTTATTTGACTTATGCCTAAATGCCCTTTACTTGCTTTCATTCCAAGCAGTCCGTGTCAGTTGGTTATCTGTTTAGTTTTATAAACAGATATCGGTTTAGTTTTATAAACAGATATCGGTTTAGTTTTATAAACAGATTTGCCGGGGGCGTGGCCAGGATGGAGGCCGAGTGAGAGATGTTGCAGAGTCTCTCCGGCGCCACTGGCAAAAGCTACAACTAGCCGCCCAGGGCGGAGCACCTCCCCGAAGGAAAACGCACTGAGGTTCGGGGCTCCCCAGCTGGCCCTTTTTCTCGGACCCGCTGACCCATGAAAACAAAAAACTGCCACCGCATGGAGAAAGAAGGGCATAAGGCCGAGCTGCGCAGGACTGGAGCCCACGACCCTGTTATGTCGTGGGCCTAGGCCCACATGATGAACAATGACTGGCACAGACACCGTGGCTATCGTTAGCTAACTGGCCACGAGCACGTGCACTCGGGCCCCTTTATTCGCCGGGTCACCTGACTGGTGACGTCCGTGTTGGATGGGTGAGGGGGTGTGTGTGTGGGCCAGCCCTCGGGGGAGTGGCTGGCAGAAAACACTAGACTGTGTCCAGCAGGACACAACATTCCTCCCAAATTTTAATAAAACGAAAAACACCAAACAAAAGTCCAACCTATGTGAAGGAATGAGAAAAACAACTAAAATAATGGAAGTCCCACAGTTCAGAGATGTAGTTCGCAGGACACCGATGGACAGGTGCAGCTGGGAGCACCCGGACGTCTTTGCACATGTCCATACTTTAACCAGGTATATCTGGGGATGAACACGATGCTGCTGAAATCCGGACCTTTCAGCTTCGCTTCAGTTGAGGGATGGTCCACCTACGTGATGTTCATCGGTCCAGCGTACTCTTGCTGTGAGGCAATCGGTATCTTATTGTTCAACATGGGTGCATCAGGAGCGTATAGATGAGTCCACTGTAACACACCAGACGATTGCGTCGCTTGATCCTTTGACGACAGTCTTGGCCTTCTGTGACCTGTTGAGATTCTCGGTTGGATGGCCTGGGTACTTCCTGGAATCCATTGGTGGGGCACAGTACAGACCATCTCTCACGCTCTGGGAGGCCCCTTGGATGAGTTGCCCCGGGACTGCATATGGGCTCTGACTCTGGAGCCACTGCCTCGTCACTCGTGCAAACTTCAGGGGTGGATGTGTCTTGGCCAGAAACATGCTCTCGCTACCAGGATCAGGACATGCGCTGGTTCAACAGATGGTCACTGTATTTTCGGATCGTCGCTGGTTCTGGCAAATGGTGTGGGACTCCAGTTATTGTTCTTGACGCGCCAACGATGGCAGTGATGCACATGACAGATGATGGAGTGGCTGCCATGAGACGACTTGCACCACATCTGGTGATAGCTGGCAGTGAATAGGGATGACTGGCGAATCTATGCAGTCATGATACTCGTCGGACACTTGGTGCAGCTCTTCTGATTTTGCATTTGTGTAAGTAGAACAGGGATGCCCTTTTCTTTAAGCAGCCGGCGACAGGTGGATGACGGTCGCTATGAAGAATGATGTCACCCCACCCCAGTGGCTGTCGTATCTTAGAAGGTGCACTCAGGTGATCGTGCGAGTATTTGTTCTAGTCCCCTTTTGTTGATTCCCACTGTTCCCTTGTTGTCGTCCGTTTTCCTGGAATAGGACTTTCACTGTCCTATATCTCGCCACTCCTTATCTTCTCTAGAATGTGTCAACAGACCACGTAATGCAGGTCGCTTCTTGCTGCAGTGGCATCTTGCTGCAATGACATCGTGTTGCAGTGGCATCGTGCTGCAAATGGCATCGTGTTGCAGTGGCATCTTGCTGCAATGGCATTGTGTTGCAGTGGCATCTTGCTGCAATGACATCGTGTTGCAGTGGCATCGTGTTGCAGTAGCGTCATGCTGCAATGGCATCGTGTTGCAGTAGCATCATGCTGCAAAGGCATCGTGTTGCAGTAGCATCATGCTGCAAAGGCATCGTGTTGCAGTAGCATCGTGCTGCACTGGCATCGTGTTGCAGTGCAAGTCGCTTCTACACCTGTGCTTCTCAGGTGCGTCAGCCATTTCAGGAACGGCAGTGGAGGTAGGTGAGTTTTGATGGATCCGTTGTGTAAGACCTTCCATACCCTTCCTCTCCTTGACAGAGTATTCCAGCTGTAATTTCGGATCGCTTGGGAGGTATGTATCTCCCTTCTCTTGCGTCAGTAGTGGTGACGTGCCACTCGGAGTGCTGGACTCTCCTCCTGCCTGCACCGGACTGTTGCACACCAGTGTCTTAAGGCAGTATTGGGGGCACTCCCTGAATAATCTCTGGCTCACTGCTGGGCGACGTTGGTGCAGGTGGGGTGATTACGATCTCTCTTCCTCCTGCTTTCGGGCCACACAGGGCCCCTCTCCCTTCTGGGAATTTCCTTGGTGCTTTACAGATGGCGGGTAATCGCCCTTCCGTCTCCTCTTTTCCTTGCCTCTGCTCTGGCAGCAGTGGCGCTGTATACTTGCTTTTCTTGCTGCGGTGGTCACTTGCCACAAATAGTGTATATACTTGTCTATCACTTTTTCTGAGAAATATCAGCCAGGTTCTCTTTACTGCGATGGGACTATTCACCGCAAGTTGGCGTGCAAAATGCTCGCATTTCTCAGTCACTGTTGTGTGGCTTCTTCTCTCGGTTCACTACACTTTCAGCTTTCCAGGGTAGGTAATTCTCTGACTGAAGACATTGGTAGTGGCATCAGGGTGGCTCCGTGTGCATGGCAGCAGGGTGTCTCTCTCTCCTGGTCGGGGGTCTCTCTCTCTCTCCACCGGCCTGGGGGTCTCTTCTCTCTCCACCGGCCTGGGGGTCTCTTCTCTCTCCACCAGCCTGGGGGGGTCTCTCACTCACTCCACTGGCCTGGGGGGTCTCTCACTCTCTCCACCAGCCTGGGGGATCTCTTCTTCTCCCTCCACCAGCCTGGGGGGGTCTCTCACTCTCTCCACCGGCCTGGGGGGTCTCGTCTTCTCTCCACCGGCCTGGGGGTCTCTTCTTCTCTCCACCGGCCTGGGGGGGTCTCTCACTCTCTCCACCGGCCTGGGGGGGGTCTCTCACTCTCTCCACCGGCCTGGGGGGTCTCTCACTCTGCATCAGTCTCTTATTGTCAACCTGACATGCAGTCCATGGGGCAGGTGGCACCATTCTGATCCATCTATTGCTGTGATGTCTTGACCATTGCTTAGTTCCTCCCACTCTGTCCTCTCCTTATGTTTGGCTGGGGTGACCAGTACAGTGGGCGTGGGCGCTTTTCGTTTTAGGTGCAGTGTTGTGTTACGTCATGCACTCACTGTGTGGCTGCGTACGTGCTTGGCGCTGTGTGTCTGTGCTCCTGGCGCCTAACTGCGCCTTATCTCTTCATCCTTAGAGCTGTGTAGTTTCTTGGCACCACTTTGGCATGGCGGCTTTCCTGCACAATCACTTTATGCCCTTGTCAGACTTCACTGTGTTCCTGTTCAGCGTTGCCTTTTTCTTTCTGCTAGTGCAATATTGTCCCTCACTTGTTTTGTGCTGCAACAACCAGTTCGGTGCTGCTGCTGGCACTGGTTGTGTTCTTTAGCGTATTATTATTATTATTTATTTATTCTTTTTAACACATGGATAACATTCTTCTCTGGCACTTAGTGCATGCTGCAGAAATTGGATCCTTTTTCTGGTCTGCTTGTCGATATTATTCTTTTCCTTGGCCGCAATAGCGCAAAACGGCCACTAGATGGCGCTGCAGGGCAAACTCTGGCCGTCTGCGGTCGTTTTCCTTCGTTCTGGAACCACGCTCGGTTCCTTTATGCTGCCGTTTGTCCTGTACTCCCCGGGCTTCGATGGGGCAGAGGAATGGAGGGCAGGCACCTCGTGGAGGGTGCTACCTTCTTCTTTCCAGCCCCGATGCCCACCGAGCTGCAGATACACCTGGACGTTCCTGGGCCTCAGTGCACGGCACCAGCGGTCCTCGTGGCGCCACGGCCACTCTCTACTGCGGTAAGATTTCGCTCCGTTTAATTTCTTTTCTGCACAGATCTGAATGGGCATTTAAGCTAATGTTACTCCACACCCGGCAGCCCTAGTGTGCTTCGGCACTTTTCATTGACGGCCGCCTGGACAGAGTTTGCACTTGCGATGCTCTGATCGTCCGCTGGCGGGACACGGTCTCTTCCTTACTCCACCCCATCGCTGCAGCCTCGCAGTTCACACGCTGCGCGGGGGGGGGGCGTAAGTTTAGCGCAGCTGCCGGTATGGGGCAGTGTCAGTCTCCTTCGAGGGGTGACATAGCGGGCTACCGCTTTACTTCCTACTCTCCCCTCATTACGCTCTCTTCAATGCCCCCGATGTCCCGCAGCCAGGGCTCACCTTACACCCGCGGGAATTGTAGGCGGATCAACAGCGGGATGGGCCCCTGCTCTGCTCGATTGCGTTGTGGCCAGCCTTCATCCCTGCAGTCCTCGCTGGACACAGCTGTGCACCGGCGTTTCTCCGGTCAGCAACGGGCCGCTTCCGTTTACTGTGCGGAGCTCCATGACAGCCCGGCACTATCGCCATCCCGGGCTCACCTTGGCCCGATCGCTGGACAGGCTCACTTCTTCCTCAGGGCAAAGTCTCAGCAGTCCGGCCTCGCCCGTGCTCCGTCTGCGTTCATGGGGCTTTACCTCACGCCAGCGGTAGGAACTGCAGGATCGTCATGCGCGGGGCGGGCTTCCGCCACCTCAGCTTCACCGTGGGGCCCTTCACACGCCCCTCGGATACGTCGACGATATGATCACCTGCTTCAGGGTCTGCCCTCTGTAAGGGCGATGCACAGTCCCCCTTCTCTTGCGGGAACACGGCGGCTGCACACGCGGGATAGACCCGCTCGTCGCCAAATGTTATGTCGTGGGCCTAGGCCCACATGATGAACAATGACTGGCACAGACACCGTGGCTATCGTTAGCTAACTGGCCACGAGCACGTGCACTCGGGCCCCTTTATTCGCCGGGTCACCTGACTGGTGACGTCCGTGTTGGATGGGTGAGGGGGTGTGTGTGTGGGCCAGCCCTCGGGGGAGTGGCTGGCAGAAAACACTAGACTGTGTCCAGCAGGACACAACAGACCCCTGGATAGGAGCCGCCGAAGAAAGCACTGTGGGACTCTGGGGGCCGCTGCTGTGGACCTGGGCTGAAGGCCCGACAGACGAAGGTGAGCCGAAGGTGAGCCGTGGCAGGCAACGACCGCGAGGAGCTGAGAGCAGCAGCCCCTTCACAAGGCCCGAAAAGAGGGAGGAGCCTAGCGGGAGATCAAAGCCTTCGTCGTGCCACAGCCCATGCACTGCAATCGGCGGCTGTGGCGGGAGACCGGGAAGAGACAGGAGACCACAAACTGGGTCTGCAGCAACCCGGTCCTATTACACAGCCGGAGTGAGGACGCAGCGCTCTGAAAGCTGGCATAGACAGACTCTGCCCAGCAGCACCGGTAAGGCTGGGAGCATCATTTCTCTTTTGGACTGTCCCTTTAAGGCACCTGGAGGGGTCAGAGTGAGGCCACAATAGCAGGCAAGCAGGGGGAGAGTGCAAAATAAAAGGAAAAGAGCTACTTCAAGGCCCCTGGGAACTGTGAAGACACCACCGGACCAACAGCGTATGTTTATTAAGTGGGGAAGAAGGGCCCTCAGGCTGGAATACGAAATAGAGCCATACAAGGGAGCCCCTGTGTCCCAGTCGAAGCCTGCATAGCCTGGAGATGGTGGACCCACAAGCTTCACAAACAGAATCAGCAACAAGGAACAGTGGGAAGGGAGGAAAAAAGGGGGTCCCCTTGCAGTGACACTGCACAGCATTGTGTATATTGGGGAGAGGAACTCTCCCGGGGCAGACCCCTGAATTACAAAAACACTGCGCAACCACCACAGACTATCAGGAGGGCACACCAGAGGATAATCTTTTAGACCTTACGAATCCCGTGAACTGGAAGTAAAGACCAGGAACCTGCCTGACCGACCACCAGACAGACCTACTGTAAGGGAGATACTAAATGAGTACATAAAGTGAAGGGGGAGAAGGACTTACTCGCGGATCGCTTCTAACTGCCCCCGGGCGCACAGCGACAGGACGACAGTCGCGCAGCCCCAATGGCAACGGCCAGGGTCAAGAAGAATCGCTCGGTGACTAAGCAACTATCGATAGGCGCCCCCGCATGCAGCCCAGTGGGGGAAGAAAACCACAAAGATGGAGCAGACACAGCTGATGCCCCGGCAACCAAAGCCTTTATGACCTCACTTTTCACCTCTCTGCGCAAACATCTGACTATGCAAGCTCAGCTCTCAGCGGACCTAAAAGAAGTACGAAAAGACCTAGGTGACGTGGGAGACCGGGTCTCGACGTTGGAAGAAAAAGAAAAACAGCAGGGATGAAGAGCTGGATATGATGCAGCAGGAGATATTGCAATTAAGGGAGCAACATTGATCTACAGGCGGCCACTGAAGATCTAGAAAACCGCTCAAGGAGAAATAACATGCACATCTGGGAAGCGCCATCACAGGCAGAAAGAAACTATATTCAAGCATACGTCCTTGCTCTTTTCAAAGAGGTGCTGGGTGATGAAAGCCCTACGTACATACAGATCGACAGAGCGTATCAAGTGGACTTACCCAGGGGCAACAAAGCACCTCCACCAGACATTCTAGCGTGTGTGCACGGTTTCCAGATCAAAGAGACTAATTCGAGAAGCACAGAAAGTACACCCAGTAAAATTCAGGGGACATACTCTGCTCTTTTTCCAAGATCTATCCTTAACCACACTGTTCAAGTGCAAGGAATTTCAACCAGTCACCGCGCACCTTAGAGGAAAAGGGATATCGTACTCTTGTGGCCATCGCTTTCGCATCATATTCAGGCTTGACACGCTACGGCAGATCAAATCTTTAAACAAGCATGTGAGGTCTTGGGAATCAGCACAGAGGCTGACCAAGAGGAACGTGGCAGATCTGCTCGGAGAGACAATTCAAAGATCGCCCTCTGGTGCAAGGAAGGGGTCTCCCCACCAATCATAAAACTGACCGAGACAATTGCAAGTGAAAGGAAAGCAGTAATCGACGCTCTGGCCAGCTCGCTGGAAAGTCTGGTCTCCCTGTAAGTGATCCCATGATGGCCCTGGGAGATCTTGGGCAGGATGGCGCCAGAAGACACCTCAGACGAGGCAGCTCCTCTCCTCAGTCAGTCAAGCAGGCGAGTCGAGATACCATCCCATCGTGCAGGCAACGGAAAAGACTCCAGCGCACAACCCCTGCAATCAGTTAACTTTTGACGAACTGTGGTTGTTTGTAGTGTGAGAAGGTTTCTTAGTTTACATTGGGTTTCGTTTTTTTGGGTAGTGTGGTATTTTTGTTAGGGCTACATTCCCCTCTGCACCCGAGTCCAATCATGGACCATAAAGACCTCGACAACCACGGCGGCATCTCAGTCCGGGTGAACAACACACAAGCTACTGTGGTGCCCATTACTTGTTCTCCCCGCACAGAATTCATGGGTAGGACACTGAAGATTGTAAGCCTCAACGTCCGAGGCCTCAACCACCCGGTAAAGCGCTCTGCGATACTATCCCTATTAGAAAATTCAGGATGAGACAATTGCCTCCTACAAGAAACACCTCCTGCAACGAGAGACATGCGCTCTCGGAGATTCCCCCACCAATTATGGTACTCCAACACATCCCAAAAGACCAAGGGAGTGACCACCTTCCTTATTGCAAGGTTTAATGGTAAAGTAATCGCTACTGTCGTTGAAATTAGGGGACGTTTATTGGCAGTCAGAATACGATGGGATTCTATGCACTTCACACTTGCTTCCATTTACAACCCAAACACCCAGCAGGAGACCTTTGTCCATAAAGCCCTAGGTGGGGTTATGACATCCCCGGATGCTGCTATTCTAATAAGGGGGGGGGGGGGGGGGGGACCTCAATCTGGTAATGGACAACACTCTAGATAGATCGGCGCAGCATCAAGCGCAGACAGGAGCCTTTTCAACAGATAGCCAGCGTTGGCTAATAGGCCACGGTCTAGATGATACATGGCGTATTCACCACCCGGGCATAAAAGATTACACATACTACTCAGCATCTCAAAACATACGCCCGCATAGATATTTTTTTTAGCCACACCAGCCTTACCTTCTAGCCTTTCTGACCCTACCATTGAACCACGCTCTCTCTCTCGGATCATGCCATGATCAGTGTCATTGCATCAGAATACACACCCCCCTAATCATGTGAGGAAGTGGTCGAGAGGGTGTGCGCACAAATTCTGTAATAATGGAGTACTAATGATGTAGGTTCAGCGTCCTTAGCATCCGTCTGGGAAGCACTCAAGTTCGTGATTAGAGGGGAATGCATTGCGATCTCTGCGGGTGAAAACAGATTACGGTGGGAAAAACGCCAGAGCATAGTGCAAGAAGTGGTAGAACTGGAAACAATACATAAACGGCCATGAGCTCTCAGAGTGTGGAGAGCTCTGAAAAATAAGAGAATGCGCCCGAGTCGTCTCGACTTGGACAGAGGAGTATGCCCTCCTAAGACTGCATCAAATTCTACTTAGGCAGTGATAAATGTGGGAAGTAGTTAGCACAGAGACTGAGGGCAAAGACGTTAGCGGCGTCAATAAGCTCAATAAGAGATGCTACCGGTAGCACAGTGACTGCTGACCAAGACATAGCAAGAGTGTTCCAAAATTTCTACCACACACTGCACTCTGAAACAAGCACAGACCAGACCTCGCCTGAGAGGTATCTTCAACATATCTCAGTGACTAAAATACCAGAGTCTCTTGCAGAACAATTAGATCAGGAAATTCGAATAGGAGTAGTATTCACAGCAATTGAACACTTCAATTTCAAAAATCACCAGGCCCTGATGGGTTTACAGCACAATTTTATAAAACATTTTGCCCAGAGATCGCACCC